>NC_133406.1:170476666-173100000 GCF_049350105.2 Macaca mulatta | reverse complement strand
TAGAGACAGGGTTTCTCCATGTTGCCCAGGCTAGTCTCGAACTACTGAGCTCAAGCGATCCACCCGCCTCAGCCTCCCAAAGTGTTAAAACTACAAGCATGAGCCACCGTGCCTGGCCTATTTGTTTTAATTTTTAATTTTTTTCATAGCAGGATTTCAGGCACCTTTATTCATAGCAGATATTTTTGGCCAGCGAACCTGCCTTTGAGATCATTCCATTACTTAAAGGAGGCCAACCCCTGCCTAGGTTACAACCCTCCTACAAATGCAGTTGACCATATCATTTCCATTTGCCATGTATGAGGCTTGAAAACATACTACATGCAGGTTTCAGCTGGGCTGGTCACAGCCCAGTGTGTGCGAGGAATTCGAGGGTAAACCCTGGAGCACAACCCATTGGCCTCATCAAAGAGGCTCTGTAGATGGGTAACCACAGTGGTGAACTCATTTTATTACAGAGGGATTTTACTCCTTTATGTCCCCCATGTAATTTGCAAACACGACAAATTATTTCTTAATATTACTATAAATTTGCAATATAAACACCAAGACTGGTGATAGGGGAAACTTAAAATTCATGTTTTTTGATTTTTCAAGTTTTTGTTGTATAAAGGCACTTTCTGGTGACAATCACATGGACCACCTTCCAGGTCATCAATATTGGCCTCTAGGCTTACCACTCCTGACACTGCATTTTTGAGTGGCAAGAGTTAAGAGTTATTATCCCTGTCTTCTATAATCAATGATAAAATTGTTACTCTGTAAGAATTTAGATAAGAAACAGTTTAAGTAAAACAGTATTTCTGAAAACCTCAAGTCTACCACAAGTCATTTATCATATTTCTAGCCAAGTAACTGGCATAGACTTAATATGGTCTCTTTCCTTATCTCTTTCTTTTCCAATCAGTAGCTAAATGGAGTAACTGAGTTTTAAAATCCTGCCAGATTTTTTATGATAACTGATGTGGTTTGTCTGTGTCCCCACCCAAATCTCAACTTGAATTGTATCTCCCAGAATTCCCATATGTTGTGGGAGGCACCCAGGGGGAGGTAATTGAATCATGGAGGCCAGTCTTTCCCCTGCTTTTCTCGTGATAGTGAGTAAGTCTCATGTGATCTGATGGGTTTATTGGGGGTTCTGCTTTTGCTTCTTCGTCATTTTTCTCTTGCCACCTACATGTAAGAAGTGCCTTTTGCCACCTACATGTAAGAAGTGCCTTTTGCCTCCCGTCATGATTCTGAGGCCTCCCCAGCCATGTGGAACTGTAAGTCTAATTAAATCTCTTTTTGTTCCCAGTTTCAGGTATGCCTTTATCGGCAGTGTGAAAACGAACTAATACAGTAACCATTGTAGATGAACCATGTAGGGGCCTCCTGAAATATCAGAATCTCTCTCTCTTTTTGTTTATTTGTTTTGTTTTGTTTTTTGAGACAGAGTTTTGCTCTGTCACTCAGGCTGGAGTGCAGTGGTGTGATTGGCTTACTGCAACCTCCGCCTCCTGGGTTCGAGTGATTCTCCTGCCTCAGCCTCCAATGTAGCTGGGATTACAGGCATGCACCACCATGCCCAACTAATTTTTGTATTTTTAATAGAGATGGGGTTTCTCCATGTTGGCCAGGCTGGTCTTGAACTCCTAACCTTAAGTGATTCACACACCTCGGCCTCCCAAAGTGCTGGGATTACAGGTGTGAGCCACCATACCTAACCATGAAGCATTAGAATCTCATGCAAAACTCTAACAAATGCCTCGTTACAGTAAGCTATTATGTTATTTTCTGTACTGTAAAAGTTCTAAAACAAGAAAGTGTCAGTGGTTGCTTTTAATTGATTTTAGCATATGATCTCAGGGACTTAGACATAAGTCTAAATTCTATTCTGCGTTTTGGCAACAGAGCAATGACAGATATTTCTGAATAAACATTTTTTAGGTGTTTTTAGCCATTTGAAAAGTATTGCCAACACACTACTTGGGGTTAGTGCAACAGCCACTTTGTGCTGAGAATTAAAGAACCCTAAACTTTACAAATATCTTATGTCACCAAGACTAACTATAATCGAAAGATTTACTATTTTTCTAACAAAAAATTACACAGCAACTTTTATCAAACAGCAACTGCTACAAAATGAATGGCAAGAAAAAAATAGGACTTCACAAAAATACACGAAAAAATTTGACAATTTTATGCAGAAAATGCCAAAGCTTTAGTGTTTATTTATGTTTTCTTCTTTTTTCTTTTTTGAGATGGAGTCTTCCTCTGTTGCCCAGGTTGGAGTGCAGTGGCATGACCTTGGCTCACTGCAGCCTCCATCTCTTGGGTTCAAGTGATTCTCTGCCTCAGCCTCCCGAGTAGCTGGGATTACAGATGTGTGCAATCACATCCAGCTAATTTTTGTATTTTTACTAGGGATGGGGTTTCACTATTTTGGCCAGGCTGGTCTCAAACTCCTGACCTGAAGTGATCCACACGCCTTGGCCTTCCCAAGTGCTGGGATTACAGGCACGAACCACTGTGCCTGGCCAGTTTTAGTGTTTAATAATTAATATCACAACCGTCCAAGGTGGACGGGGGTCAGGAGCACCAATTCCCAATGCATTCAAAAATCCACGTATCACTTTTTATTTTTTGAGATGGAGTTTTGCTCTTGTTACCCAAGCTGGAGTGCAATGGCACGATCTCGGCTCACTGCAACCTCCATCTCCTGGGTTCAAGTGATTCTCCTGCCTCAACCTCCTGAGTAGCTGGGATTACAGGTGCGTGCCCCCATGCCCAGCTAACTTTTTGTATTTTTAGTAGAGATAGGGTTTCACCATGTTGGCCAGACTGGTCTCGATCTCCTGACCTTAGGTGATCTGCCCACGTCGGCCTCCCAAAGTTCTGGGATTACAGGTGTGAGTCACCATGCCTTGCCTACATATAACTTTTGAAGCCCCCAGAACTTAACTACTCATAGCCTACTGTTGACTGGAAGCCTTACTGATAACATAAACTATCAATAAACACATATTTTGTATGTTATATATATGTTATGTACTCTATCCTTACAAAAAAGTAACCTAGGGAAAAGAAAATGTCATTAAGAAAATCATAAGAGAGAGAAAATATATTCACTGTTCAACAAGTTTAAGTGTATCATCATAAAGGTCTTCATCCTCGTTGTCTTCACCTTGAGTAGACTGAGGAGGAAGAAAAGAAAGGAATTGTCTTGCTGTCTCGGGGATGGCAGAGGGAAAGGAAAATCTGCGTATAAGTGAACCCCTGCAGTTCAAACGCCTGTTGTTCAAGAGTTCACTGTATTTCCATCATGGGGCATGTAAGTTACCTTTGTCCTGTTTTTGTGATAGTAATACAGGAATACGGGAGATTATCAATGATTAATAAACAAATAATTATAATAAATTAATTAATAAATTAATAAATAATGGCCAGGCGTGGTGGCTCATGCCTGTAATCCCACCGTTTTGGGAGGCTGAGGCAGGCGGATCACAAGGTCAGGAGTTTGAGACCAGCTGGCTAATATGGTGAAACCCCATCTCTACTAATAATACAAAAACCAAAATTAGCCAGGCCTGGTGGTGGGCACCTGTAGTCCCAGCTACTCGGGAGGCTGAGGCAGGAGAATCACTTGAACCCGGGAGGCAGAGGTTGCAGTGAGCTGAGATCATGCCACTGCACTCCAGCTTGGGTGACAGAGCGAGACTCTGTCCCCAAAAAAAAAAAAAAAGAAATTAATAAATAATTTCTCAGTGGAATTTTCCTTTCATAAAAAGCAACCCCAAACCATTTATTCTCTAACAGAAAGCAGCCTGAACGATATGCAAACTAGGAGCTTTTATTTATTTATTTTCTTAAAAAAATTTTTTTTATGTTTTGAGATGGAGTCTCGTTCTGTAGCTAGGCTGGAGTGCAGTGGTGCAATGTTGGCTCACTGCAATGTCCGCCTTCCAGGTTCAAGTGATTCTCCTGCCTCAGCCTCCCAAGTAACTGGGACTATAGGAGTGCAACACCACGCCCAGCTAATTATGCCCAGCTAATTTTTTTTTTTTTTTTTTGAGACGGAGTCTCACTCTGTCACCCAGGCCAGAGTGTAGTGGCACAATCTCAGCTCCCTACAACCTCTGCCTCCCAGGTTCAAGCGATTCTCCTGCCTCAGTCTCCTGAGTAGCTGGGATTACAGATGTCTGCCGCCATGCTTGGCTAATTTTTGTATTTTAGTAGAGACAGGATTTCGCCATGTTGCCCAGACTGGTCTT
Source organism: Macaca mulatta (assembly GCF_049350105.2). NCBI lineage: Eukaryota > Metazoa > Chordata > Mammalia > Primates > Cercopithecidae > Macaca > Macaca mulatta. Next base: position 173,095,747 of record NC_133406.1, on the reverse strand, counting down.
GAACTCCTGACCTCAGGAGATCCTCCTGCCTTGGCCTCCCAAAGTGCTGGGATTACAGGCATCAGCCACCATGCCAGGCCAGGAACTTTTTTTTTTTTTCCACAGAGTTTCTCTCTTGTTGCCCAGGCTGGAGTGCAATGGTGGGATCTCAGCTCACTGCAACCTCAGCTTCATGGGTTCAAGCGATTCTCCTACCTCAGCCTCCCAAGTAGCTGGAATTACAGGCATGCACCACCATTCCCAGCTAATTTTGTACTTTTAGTAGAGAGGGGGTTTCACCATGTTGGTCAGGCTGGTCTCGAATTCCTGACCTCAGGTGATCCACCTGCCTCGGCTTCCCAAAGTGCTTGGATTATAGGTGTGAGCTACCATGCCTGGTCTGGCCAGGAGCTTTTATAAGTAAATGCCAGCAGCTGTACTTGGGAGCCAGGTTACATTCAATATGGCGGTTCCTGCTCTCTTTTCCTTGTCACAATGTGTGCCTGTGTCATGGCAGCCTCTAGGTAAAACCACATGTGCAGGTATCATGGCGGCCAGGTAGAAGCCGCATCTGCATGATAAAATGTTGCGGGAAGTCAGGGACCCCGAATGGAGGGACCGGCTGGAGCTGCAGCAGAACATAAATTGTGAAGATTTCATGGACATTTATCAGTTTCCAAATAATACTTTTATAATTTCTTATGCCTGTCTTTACTTTCATCTCTTAATCCTGTTATCTTCATAAGCTGAGGATGTACATCACCTCAGGACCACTCAGGACCACTGTGATAATTGTGTTAACTGTACAAATTGATTATAAAACATGTGTATTTGAATATGAAATCAGTGCACCTTGAAAAAGAACAGAATAACAGTGATTTTTAGGGAACAAGGGAAGACAACCATAAGGTCTGACTGCTTGCGGGGTCGGGCAAAAAGATCCATGTTTTTCTTCTTGCAGAGAGCCTATAAATGGATGTGCAAGTAGGAGAGATATCACTAAATTCTTTTCCTAGCAAGGAATATTAATATTATTACCCTGAGAAAGGAATGCATTACTTGGGGAGGTCTATAAATGGCCGCTCTGGGAATGTCTGTCTTATGTGGTTGAGATAAGGACTGGTCTCCTGCAGTACCCTCAGGCTTACTAGGGTTGGGAAAACTCCATCCTGGTAAATTTGTGGTCAAACCAGTTCTCTGCTCTCGAACCCTGTTTTCTGTTGTATAAGATGTTTATCAAGACAACATGGGCACTCTGAACATAGACCCTTGTCAGTAGTTCTACTTTTGCCCTTTGCCTTGTGATCTTTGTTGGACCCTTATCAGTAGTTCTGCTTTTGCTCTTTGTCCTGTTCCTTCAGAAGCATGTGATCTTTGTTAGACCTTTACTAGTAGTTTTGCTTTTTGCCTTTTGAAGCATGTGATCTTTGTACCTACTCCCTGTTCTTACACTCCCTCCTCTTTTGAAACCCTTAATAAAAACTTGCTGGTCTGAGACTCAGGTGGGCATCATGGTCCGACCGATATGTGATGTCAGCTCCCGGCTGCCCAGTTGTAAAATTCCTCTCTTTGTACTGTCTCTCTTTATTTCTCAGCCAGCCGACAAGTATGGAAAGTAGAAAGACCCTGCATTGAAATATTGGGGGTGCGTTCCCCCAATAATAAAAGACTAGGGTCTGAGGGCCAGTCTTTTCCCGGGCTGTGTAAATGGCATTCCTGGTCAAGCCAATCCCCTGGGCCCTATGTACATCAATCACTGCCTCCTCAAGCCTCTGTACAAAACTGATTGCATTCTGCCACAACCCGGAGACCTTCTCTTGGGTGACCCGCTTTCTCAGCATGAGAAAGCCTTTGCTCTTTCTCTTTTTTTCTCTCTCTATTAAACTTTCCTTTCCTAAACCCACTCGTTGTGTGTGTTTGTGTCCTGAGTTCTTTCGGTCTGAGATGAAGAACCAGGGTATATACCCCAGACTATGGAGTCATTTCATTAGCAGCCACTGATAATCATTGAATAGATTTATTAATTCATTAGGCATTATGAAATAATGGTATTTCATTAAGTCTAACAAAAATATTTTCATTGGTCTTCCTTTACTAGCTGAATCACTTAAGCAGTCTTCATGTTGCTGCCTCTTTAGCTGTTTTGGTTGCCTGAAGCTTTCTCTAACAGATCCTCAGAAATGGTCCCTGGAAATAGCGTTTCCCAAATCCTCGTTTGTTTGCTAAAGTGTGTTTGCTGCCTTAATACTTGAATATCAGCTGAGCTGGATTTAAAATTCTTGGCTCACATTTTGAGTATTCTAAGTGTTACTCCATTGATTTCTGGCATGAAACACTCATGTTGAAAGTCTGGTGACATTCTAATTTTCTTTTTCTTTAAGAATACTTTTTTTTGGCCTGTTTGCACAATAATTTTTTTTTTCTTTTTCTCTAAAATCCAATAGTTTCAGAATGGAACTATTGTGGGCTGATTTTTCCCAATATATGCAATGTGTCTGTTTAATATGTGGTTTTAAATTTTTTTAATTTTAATTTTTAATTTGAAGGAAGTTTTTTTGAACTTCAGTTTGTAGTAAAAAAACAGAAAAAGCACCAGACTCCTCTTTTTGAGAGGAAGCTATTTTTTCTCATGCAATCCTAAGAGTTGTAAGTGGACAGATTCTTCTCAGGTCTAAGACTCTGCTCTCTTTTGTAGGGCGTTATCAGATCTTTTTCGCTTTTGGGAGTACCGGAGATAGCTTGGTACTATGAAAGCTTTTGACCTTAGTGTGTGTGTGATGGCTGAAGTTTTGATGACTGGTGAGAGCTACAGTGTTAGGGGTAGCTGATAGCAGTTTGCAGTTAATGTTTATTACTACAGGAGGCTACCTGCTTCTTTGGACTTTTTAAGAAAAGTGTGGTTTGGGCCCTGAGGATTGCACGCTTTCTTGGCCTTGTCCTTTAGTGGGCTCCACTCTAAAGCCAGTAATCTAATTAGGAAACAGCCAATTTGAAGACTACCTATGAAACAAAATCAGTGTTTGAAACTCTTTGTGGAAGAAATTTACATCTTTAAAGGTAATCTCCATTTGTAAGGGCATTTCTGTCTTTGACTTAAATCACTAGGAACTTTATCTCTGGGAAAGACAATGGCTTACAGTTTATGTAACAAACCTTGATTTTGTGTAGATCTAAGTTCTGTGCCTTTGAGGTGTAAATTTTCTTTCTTTTGCCTGAGTCCTCTCTTTGAAAATGCAAATTTGGAGTTGCCTCTCTAACAATTGTTTAGGGAGTGGAACAGGTATGCAAGGCATTACTAGCCTAAAGTGAGGAAGAAACTGAAAACTGGCAAATGAAAAATCTTTTCTTAAAAATTATTTTTATTCACTCTTTGAGACAGGATCTCACTCTGTTCCTCAGACTGGAGTGTAGTGGTGCAATCACAGCTCACTGCAGCCTCAACCTCCTGGGCTTAAGTGATCCTCCCACCTCAGACTCCCAAGAAGCTAGGACTACAGGTATGTGCCACACCTGTAAAAAATTATCATGTGGTCAAAAATTACTAAGCCCAGCTAATTAAAAAAAAAAAACAACAACTTTTTGTAGAGAGAGATCTCACTATGTTGCCCAGGCTGAGTGAAAAATCTTTTTTATTTTTGGTTTTTTTTGAGACAGAGTCTTGCTGTGTCCCAGGCTGGAATACAGCGGCACAATCTTGGCTCATTGCAACCCCTGTCTACTGGATTCAAGCAGTTCTCCTGCCTCATCCTTTCGAGTAGCTGGGATTACAGGTGGGCACTACCACACCTGCCTAATTTTTTTATTTTTAGTAGAGACAGGTTTCACCATGTTGGCCAGGCTGGTCTCTAACTCCTGACCTCGTGATCCTGTGGCCTCAGCCTCCCAAAGTGCTGGGATTACAGGCATGAGCCCCCGTGCCTGGCTGAAAAATCTTATAAATTTATAAGATGCTTCTGTCTGTGTGTCTGTTATGTTTATTCGAGTCATGTGTATGTGATATTTGACTACCAAATTATATGAAAGAGCTCTAATCAATTGGACTAAAGAAAAATTAAGCACTTAAATCAACTATTAATCAGAAAAATAGATACTAGCTCAAATGCTTTTCAGTTTATGTGACTTTAGTAATCTTTAGTAAATAAAACTAGTTTCAAAATTCTCTTCGGTAATTTAAAACCTTAAAGTCATGTTATGTTAAATTAAGTAATCCTAGGGTTTTCTTGAAACTAGTCTTACTAAGAGTTAGAACAGTAGTTAATATATGTAATTGGAACTGCTAGATACAGGAGAAACTATTCTACATAGAAAGTATATAAAGAAAGGAAGATGTGTTTTTGGTAAAAGTTAAAAAAAAAGATGTAGGTTTTGCTTAAAGGAAAAGTAATTGTGTCTATTTTGGGGCTATTTAAAGACTGTTTCAAAATGAAGGAAAACAATGATGCAGATGAAAATAAATGGAGAGAAAGAGGAAGGACAAAAAAGTGGGGAATGAGGAACCTTTGATTCCTAGCTGGCCATGTAGTCATCCATGGTATGGAGCTGTAGCTGTGCTGCATTCAGCTACTAAAAATAAAATTTGCCTGTGAAATTTAGAGATGGCTCAAACTCCTGGGAAGTTGGTTCATTAGATGCATAAGGAGATGCAAACCAATAAGCATGAAGCAAAATATTCATTCTCTTGGTTATTTTTATCAGTAATAGCGAAAATGAAAGTTGAAAAGTTTAAACAGGCTTTATGTAAGGTACCTTTGACTTCTTTACCTACATGTTTTTTGATAATGAATATTATATCTGACTAGGGGATGTTTTCCCTACCTACTACTGTGAAACAGAAGGCATGTATATCTGTGCTTTGAGCAATGTTAATTGGGCACACTAAATGGGAACAAGTAACATTGTCTGAGCCCACAGAGTGTTGAGTAGAAGCTGGAGTGGGGGTAGGGACAAATTCTCCACTTGATTGCCCTTTGTGGAGCCCATACTAGGGCTCATGGCAAAAGCCTGTGAACCCTTACCAATGACGACTACTGGGACTTTGGACTGAGAATGTCCACTTGAGGGGCATTTACCACCTATGTATGGGATGCTAACTGAAGCTACCCCCATGCTAATGGAAATAACAGGGCCCAAAAGAGTTCCGTGATAAAATGGAAATGGTTTACATAGTATTGAAAATGACATTGCAAAATTGTAACTGAGACAGTGAAAGAGATTTGGCCTAACCAACTCCATCTTGCTTCTGACCTCCAAGCTGTCCTTGTTCATTCCTGGGCATAGGCTGAACTAACTTTGGGAGGAACTTAGTTTATAGTTTAAAATAAAGACAATAACAGCCCTTTCCCAAAACAAACTTCCTTCTTGCCTGGGGACTAGACTGCCTTTGCAGGATTAACAAATTAGCTACACGATTAGAAATTATGGTTTAGGAGTCATGCAGCTGGAGAATACAAGATTTTGACCCTCCCTAAACTGCTCCTAAGATCAGTGCTTGAGATATTTTGCAGCCTCTGCACTTGATGCATCAGCCTGGCACCACCCAGATTGATAAATTGGCTCCTCTGATCTTGTGCCCCCCCACCACCAGAAACTGACTCAATGCAAGAGGACAGCTTCAATTCCCTACGACTTCATTTCCTACTTAACTAATCAGCACTAATGGCTCACTGGCTCCCCGCTACCCACCAAGTTGTCCTTAAAAACTCTGCTCCCCAAATGCTTGGGGAGACTGGTTTGAGTAATAATAAAACCTGGTCTCCTGCACAGCTGGCTCAGCATGAATTACTCTTTCTCTATTGCAATTCCCCTGTCTTAAGACATTGGTTCTTTCCAGGCAGTGGCCAAGGCAAACCCATTGGATGGTTACAGGATCATCCTACCTTAGGAGTACAAGGAGGAGGTACTCATAGTCAGGGAGCTTCTCTTTTTTATTTTTACCTCGGACCGACACTGGAACTGTGTGAGAAGCTACTAAACAGCTCTGGGCTGATTGACAAAGAGCTGCTTGTGCTGGGGATAGCAATTCCAAGGTGAACAAATGAAATCTTATTTGGATGACTACTACTATGATTGAAGAAAAGTGAAAAAAAAAAAAAAAGTTTTCTTTTGAGCTATTTATAGCTTATGATGATTGAGTAAAGTGTATATTTTTTTGTGAGCAAAATTTACCTTTCTCTATACCTGAATTCTCCAAAATTTGAAAACTATTTGTGAGTATTCTTATTTTATTGGCACTATAGTTATTTGCATAAGTTCAGCAAGAATCTGTTTCTTTTGTAACAGGACACAATTGGAGATGCTGGTCATTTTACCACTGCTTTGACTGTGATGGCTTATCTTCAGATATGACCAGACTGAGAAATTGAGGTTGGCTTTATAAAGCCAATAAAAAGCCCCTTAGAGACCAAGCATGGTGGCTCACACCCAGCACTTTGGGAGGCCAAGGTGGGCGGATCACATGAGGTCAGGAGTTTGAGACCAGCCTGGCCAACATGGTGAAACTCTGTCTCCACTAAAAACAAAAATTGGCTGGGTGCAGTGGCAGGCACCTGTAACCCCAGCTACTTGGGAGGCTGAGGCAGGAGAAGTGCAGCAATGCCAGCTTTGCTGCTGTTCTCCAGTGGCCCACCGAACCCGGGTGGGGAGCAGCGATGCAGTGAGCCAGGATAGCACCACTGCACTCCAGCATGGGTGACAGAGTGAAACTCCATCTCACCAAAAAAAAAAAAAAAAAAAAGAAAAAAAAAAAGCCCCTTAGAAAAACCGGCCTCATAGCTTGGTTTCCTTACGAGGTTTCTGATTATAGTAAGAAAAGAATATCACTTTCTGGGCCGGGCGCGGTGGCTCAAGCCTGTAATCCCAGCACTTTGGGAGGCCGAGACGGGCGGATCATGAGGTCAGGAGATCGAGACCATCCTGGCTAACACGGTGAAACCCCGTCTCTACTAAAAAAAAAAAAAAAAAAAAAAAAAAGAATATCACTTTCTATCAGGCCCAGGAACCTTAAGATATTCTGGGACTTTCTCTCTACTCTGTGAAAAGAGAGTAATTCCTACAAGTATTTGCCAAAATCCAATGGCAAGCCCTTGTCTTGGCTTCTGACCGTGAGGCTTCTAAAAAGTCAAATCCAAAATTCCTTATAAAAGCTTCACCAAAGCCAACTTAAAAGGAGGCTATATGGCTGATCACTATTATTGCTACACTTTATGTAAGGAACCAAACCAAGTATAATGACACCAACATTTATTTTATTTATTTATTTTTTTGGAGATGGAGTTTTGCTCTGTTGCCCAGGCTGGAGTGCAGAGGCGCAATTTGGGCTCACTGAAACCTCTGCCTCTTGGCTTCAAGTAATTCTCCTGACTCAGCCTCCCAAGTAGCTGGGATTACAGGCACATGCCACCACACCCAGCTAATTTTTGTATTTTTAGTAGAAACTGGGTTTCACCATGTTGGCCAGGCTGGTTTCAAACTCCTGACCTCAAATGATCCACCTGCCTCAGCCTCCCAAAGTGCTGGGATTACAGATGTGAGCCACTGCACCTGGCCCAATATTTATTTTGCAAATAAATTTGACCTACTATGATTTATTCTTGGTGGAAATGGGGGTGCTGGAGAGATAAAAATTTAGATTCTAGCCCTGACCATTGTTTTGAGTTTTTAAATTATGTGCCTACAATTTGGACTAATCCTGAATTATTTCCCAGCTACAAGAAATCTCTAAAAAAGAATCAGGTTTTAATTTTCTTTTTACAATTTATTTATTTATTTGGAGGGGTGTGTGTGTATGTGTTAATTTTCTTCATGAGGCTAGGCACAGTGGCTCACGCCTGTAATCCCAGCACTTTGGGAGGCTGAGGCAGGTGGATCACGAGGTCAGGAGTTCAAGACCAGCCTGGCCAACATAGTGAAACCTTATCTCTACTAAAAATACAAAAATTAGCTGGGCATGGTGGTGCGCACCTGCAGTTCCAGCTACTCGGGATGCTGAGGCAGGAGAATCACTTGAATCTGGGAGGCAGAGGTTGCAGTGAGCCGAGATCATGCCACTGCATTCCAGCCTAGGCAACAGACCGACACTCTGTCTCAAAAAAAAAATTTTTTTTTTTCTTCATGATGCTTTTAGTTGGCTCCTTAATGGAATAGGTTTTTCATTTTTGTTGTTCTGGAATAAAAATTCTCACTCTCTCTTTTTTTTTTTTTTCTGAGACAGAGTCTCACTTTGCTGCCCAGGCTGGAGTATATACAGTGGTGTGATCTCTGCTCACTGCAGCCTCTGCCTCCTGGATTCAAGCCATTCTCCTGCCTCAGCCTCTCAAGTAGCTGGGATTACAGGTGTATACCACCACACCCGGCTACAAATTCTGCTTTTTATTAAATTTTTTATTTTTATTTTTATTGTTTAGTGACAGAGTCTTGCTTAGTTGCCCAGGCTGGAGTGCAATGTTGCAATTATAGCTCACTGTGGCCTAAAACTCCTGGGCTCAAGTGATCCTCTTGCCCCAGTCTCCCGAGTAGCCAGGACTACAGGGTGTGCACCACCATGCTTGTCTAATTTTGTTATGTTTTAAATTTTTTGTAGAGACATTCTTGCTTTGTAGCCCAGGCTGGTATCAAAACTTCTGACTTCAAGCAATTCTCCCTTCTTGGCCTCCCCAAGTGCTAGGATTATAGTTGTGAGCCACTGTGCCTGGCCTACAAATTCTCTTTTGATTGTGATTCTTGTGTGCATTACATTTCTTTTTGAGACAGAGTCTCTCTGTTTCCCAGGCTGGAGTGCAGTGGCATGATCTTGACTTACAGCAACCTCTAGCAACCTCCACCTTCTGGGCTCAAGGTTCCTCCCACCTCAGCTTCCCAATAGCTGGGATTACAGGTGTGTGCCACCATGTCCAGCTAATTTTTGTGTTTTTTGTAGAGATGGCATTTTTGTTATGTTGCTCAGGTTGATCTCAAACTCCTGACTTCAAGTGATCTGCCCACCTTGGTGAGCCACCACTCCCAGCCTTATATTTCTACTGTCTGTCACCCAGGCTGGAGTGCAGTGGCATCATCTTGGCTCACTGCAGTGTCTACCTCCCAGGCTCAAGTGATTCTCCTGCCTCAGCCTCCCCAGTAACTGGGATTACAGGTGCCCACCACCACGCCTGGCTGATTTTTGTATTTTTAGTAGAGATGGGTTTCACCATGTTGGCCAGGTTGGTCTCAAACTCCTGACCTCAGGTGATCCACCCACCTCTGCCTCCCAAAGTGCCGGGATTACAGGCATGTGCCACCGCACCTGGCCCAAATTATTAATTGTATGTATCTCTCATTGTTCTACTTCTTCCAAGAAAACTGAAGTCATGGTGTTCTGAAGGCTAGAGATGATTCAACAACTTGTGAATCTATTCCATTTGAAAGCCTACTGGGGCCTGATCTGTTTTCCATTGCCAAGGCACTGCCGTTTAAGCTATACCGTATCAAGCACCCTCCCTAAAGGCTCAGGGGCCATAGTGAAAGAGGACACATGGATTGTAAGAGCCAGATTATGGGGGTGGAGGGTAGAGGCTGAAGCAAGTCCATCTTGGATGCTAACCCACCATGTTAGCTTCTGATTAACCCCAATTCCAGGAAGGCTGCTGAGATTTCCAGTTTATGGGTTGTTCCTTGTGTAAGAGCACGAACTTACCGCAAATCCTGCCCTTAGGGCAAATTCCTACCTATTCCTGCAGAAGTATGTGTGTCATTCCGCTACGGTTGATAACACCTGAGTCTAAGGGGTAATGGCATGGGGACCCACCAGCTTGTCTGCCACCGTCTGGGGTAGGTTTGCATAAACACACCTGCCCACTGCCAAACAGTTCCTCTTCCTTGCTCTCCTCCCACCTTTTACTCTGACCCCCTTTCTTTCTATCTCTCCTTCCTTTTTTCTTTCTTTTTGTTTTTGAGATGGAGTCTCAATCTTGCCCAGGCTGCAGTGCAGAGGCACAATCTTGGCTCACTGCAACCTCCAGCCCCTGGGCTCTAGCAATCCTTCCACCTCAGCCTCCCAAATAGCTGGGACCACTGATGCCAGCAACCATGACCAGCTAAATTTGTATTTTTGGTAGAGACGGCATTTCGCTATGTTGCCCAGACTGATCTTGAACTCCCGAGCTCAAGTGATCCACCCCTCTCAGCTTCCCAAAGTGCTGAGATTGCAAGCATGAGCCACCATGCCCGCGCACCTGAGAGAAATCTTCTTTTCTATGGCCTCATTGTTCCTATCTTGCTCAGTTTGGATTTCATGCCCAGGCTTTTCTCCTCAGGGTGGAGCTTTGTTCTAGAAAGATGGTTTGGTTTGGTTGGTTTGAGAGTTCACAGGGCCCAGACCTCTAGGCCACTTCAGCGTGGCCAGAGGTTTCCCTAGTTTCCATGTGACCACCTTTCTTCTCAATGCCAGCTTTGCTGCTGTTCTCCAGTGGTCCATTGAACTTTCCAGTGAGTTCCTTTGGTGATTTGGGGTCCTTCAGTTCTTACGGATATCACGAATCCCTTTACCTTCCGTCTTCTTGACGCTGTGTGGACCATGCAATTATTGGTAGCTTGTTTCCACTCACTCAAATTTTGGAGCTCAAGGAGAATCTGGTTGCTAGGATTTGTTGCAGTTGTTGGCCATGGGTTTTTGGTTTTGCTAACCTAGCTGTTGTGAATGTTTTAGTGGTAGGATGCAAGGAGGTTCAAAACTGCTCTTCTACCTGGTTGCACAACTTGGTAAATTTACTAAAAATTGTTCAATTGTGCACTGAATATGGGTAAATATCTATATCTATATCTATATATTTAATAATAAAACAGACACAGGTTCTCACTATGTGGTCCAGGCTGGGCTTGAACTCCTGGGCTAAAGCTATCATCCTGCCTCGGCCTCCCAAAGTGCTAGGATGACAGGCATGAACCACCTGCTGCACACAGCCATTTTTCTGTTCTTTTTTTTTTTTTTTTTTGAGACGGAGTCTCGCGCTGTCACCCAGGCTGGAGTGCAGTGGCCGGATCTCAGCTCACTGCAAGCTCCGCCTCCCGGGTTCACGCCATTCTCCTGCCTCCACCTCCCGAGTAGCTGGGACTACAGGCGTCCGCCACCTCGGCCGGCTAGTTTTTTGTATTTTTTTTAGTAGAGACGGGGTTTCACCGTGTTAACCAGGATGGTCTCGATCTCCTGACCTCGTGATCCGCTCGTCTCGGCCTCCCAAAGTGCTGGGATTACAGGCTTGAGCCACCGCGCCCGGCCCGTTTTTCTGTTCTTAAGACAGTTATGCCCATGGTTAGAGGATCACTGCACTTGCTGACGAAGTGGTCACCTGCAGGAACAGCTCCACTGGGCAGCATCTTTTTGCAGGGCCAGCAAGACTGGTCACCACTGTTTACCCCACCAATCAGTTCTAGAAGCAAGTAGATCCAGAGACACCACTACTGAGTTTCTTCATGGCCAAGACTTCGGCTTTTCTAGCACTGGGTGGATGATAGGAAACCACACACATTCCTTTTGGTAAAACAGTGAGCCCACATCTGAAGAATGGCAAGTATTGAATAGGGCAAACTGAGTTAGAAAACCTGGAATTAAATTACAGCCAGGTAGATTGTGGTCATATCATCAGGGATATGAAATCCAGGACTGATGGTTAAGCACAGGCAACTAGAGTAAGACAGGTTCGATTTAGAATGCTGTCTCCATCATTTATTAGCTATGTGGTGTTAGGCAAATTTCTTACCCTCTCTGAGCCTCATTTTCCTTGCCTGTTGTTTAGTACTAAGGGTTAAATGAGATAACATATACAAAGGATTTAGTGTAATAACAGGCATTAGCAAGCATTGGTTAATGCTGGGCTGGGTCTCCAAGGTTGTGGGCTCCTCCTTAGAACTCCCTGCTGAGAAAGACAATTATCCATTTTTGCAGTTTGACCTCCCCTTGTCTGAGGTCAGGGTGACAGATTTGCTTCCAGTCTTTTGTAGCTTTACGAGATGTAGGAGAGCCAACATAGAGTTGGTGCAAATTAGAATTTCAGGAAAGTGTCTGCAGGGGGCAGAATTGCAACAGAAAAATAACTATCATTAATGTTTGACACAATCACAGGCATTAGCTATTGTCACTGAAACGATTATCCAGTGGAAGGAAAACAAACAAAAAACCCTGCACCCTGTGATTGAATGTTTCGTAGAAACCATCGCTGACTGGGTGGATACAGTTCTGTGCTGTGGATACACACCTTTTGTTTCCTACCTAGGCAGGGATCCTGGATGGGGTGAGGCCGTCTGAGCTGCAGGCTTGGGAAGCAAACCAGAAAGGGCAAGGAGGCAGCTTGAGGGCTTCTGTGGGCTGGGCGTGTTTGGAAGCTGCTGTCTCTGCGGGGTTGTTTTGATCTACCAGGCACAGAACGTTTGAGTGCTCTTTGCAAAACCCTTTTTCGGGACTCATTGATGATGAAATGCCACTCCACAGAGGCGATGAACAAAGGAACGCAGCTGGACATCTGGATGGGACACATGCCAGGCTCCTCCACCCCAACATGTCCTCAACGACATTCATCACTTGTCTCCCAAACTGGTTCCTCCTCCAGTTCAGTGAATTACGTCACCATGACTTAGTCACCATGCTGAAAATCTGGGTGTCCTCTCTCCTCCTCCCTCTCCCTCTCTGCCTGCTTTCCTCTCTCCATGTGGCATTCATAGAGTCTAGCTGACTAACCCAGAGGCACCCTAGTGCTCACACCTCTCCAACTGAGTGCAGACCATTCCTCTCAACTTGACCGTGGCAATGGTCTAAGTAAACACCTGCCTCTAGCCACAGCCACGTGCACCTCACCATTTCCTTGCAGTACTCCCTGGCCATCTTTCTTTATTCTTCTGGAGAAAGGGCCTTGCTCTGTAGCTCAGGCTAGAGTGAAGTGGTGTGATCAGAGCTCACTGTAACCTTGAACTCCTGGGCTTAAGCGATCCTGCTGCCCCAGCTTCCTGAGTAGCTAGGGCCTCAGGCACACACCACCCCTCCTGGCTAATTTTTAAATTTTTTGTAGAGATGGAGTTTTGCTAGGCTGCCCAGGTTCTATCTTTCTAAAACTAGACACACACCCCACTAAAATTTTAGTGACATTACTACCAAAGAAAGGAGAGCACACATACTAGGAAACATAGCTGTCTTTGTCATGTGCAGTATGAGCCAGGCACTGTGCTGAACAATACACACAAATCTCTCAATCATCAAGATTACATGTAAAACTCTAGGTCATGTAAAACTAGGTCATGTAAAACTCTAGGTCAATACCATTTCCTTTTCCTTTCCTTCAGTAAGTCTTTTCTCAGCTACAACTTCCTCCTTCAGGGATGCCAGAGATTTTTGCTCAGTGACTGGAGACATTCCCTTGTGGAAAACATTATTATGTTCTATTTAATGTATAAGAAAACAGAGGCTCAGAGAGGTTAAGCAAGTTGCCTAATGTCACGCAGTAAGGGAAAAAGTCTTAATGTTATCTCAGGTTATCTGACTTCCCAGGCTTCCTGTTTAACCACTTACGCTAAACTAAGGATGAGTAATAAGGTCCTTGCATCTCAGGAACATGGGCCAGTAGGAGAGGTGGATCTAAACGAGTAACGTTAGTGGGGTATGACAGATATTCTGGAGAGCTGAGGGAGAAGTGGGCCACTTGTTTTCCTTACCTTTTCTCCACACTGCACAGCTTGGCTTTTACATTGCATCAGTATAGTCTTCACAATTTTGAGGTCTAAATATTTTAAAATATTAGAAGGCCGGGAGTGGTGGCTCATGCCTGTAATCCCAGTACTTTGGGAGGCAGAGGCAGGAGGATCACTTGAGCTTAGAAGTTTGAGACCAGCCTGGCCAACATGGTGAAATCTCGTCTCTACAAAAAATACAAAAATTAGCTGGGTGTGGTGGTGCATGCCTGTAGTCCTAGCTACTCAGGAGGCTGAGGTGGGAGGATGGCTTGAGCCCTGAGGCAGTGGTGGTAGTGAGCCAAGATCATGCCACTGGATTCCAGTCTAGGGGACAGAGTGAGACCCTGACTCAAAAAAAAAAAAAAAAAAAAAAAAATTGGAAAATACTGTACAGTTGGAGAATGGCCCCAGTGGAATGATTGCTCTCCACATAGCTCTGCTCCCGTGCCCTGCAAATTGTGCCCCCACTCAGTGTAGAAACTTTTACTCCTGCTATTAGAGTCATGATTCATGAAGCTTCTTAAAAAAGAAAGAATGGAAGGAAGGAAGGAAGGGGAGAAAGAAAGAAAAAAAGAAAGAAAGTAAGAAAGAAAGAGAGAGAGAGAGAGAAAGAAGGAAGGAAAGAGAGAGAGAGAAAGAAAGAAAGAAAGAAAAAGAAAGAAAGAGAGGAAGAGAGGGAGGGAGGGAGGGAAAAAAGGAAAGAATCGTGAGCAGATTCTGATAAGCTCTGATCTTTGATCTTGGGCCGTTGGTGAGTATGACATCTTTTATGTCAAGAGACAAAACCCTGTTTCTCCCTTTGTGGGGTTACAGCACAAGTCTGACAGCTCACAAAAATGAACCTTCACAGATCTAGCCATCAATTCTTCTCTCTCAGAAAAATGCAGTTGCTACTAAATGGGCCCTGAACCTCATTTCCATGGGGAGCACCGTATGAGTGTGCGCCCGAAACTAGTGTCCTTCTCCCTCCGTCCCTCCTCTCTTCTTCCCTTTCCCCTCTCTCCCTCTCTTACCTTCTCTTTTCCTTCCTTCTCAACTGTGTATTAAGGATCTATTTCTGCCAGGTACAGTGCTGGGAGCTGGGATACAGGGACAAATAAGACACAGATCCTGTCCCTAAAGAGGTAATGTTCCCATTATAGAAGAGAAGAACGTGCATTTTGGGGCCTGAGTGTGTCAATCAAAATTCCAGTTCCACTACTTGCCAGCTGTGTGATCTTGACAAGTTCTTTAACCTCTCTGGGTCTCAGTTTCCTCATGTGTGAGATAGTCTAACACAGGAATCTGCCTCAGAGTTGTTGTGTGGCTTACAATGAGAGGATGAGAGGATTATATATGTCATGCACCTAGAAGGGTGCCAGGCACATGAAAATACTACATAGGTATTTATTATTATTTGCATACTGTATAGTACAGTCCTGAAAGGTGCATTCTGATCATTTGTATTCTCCAAAGATAAATCACACAGCATGGCACATAGTAACTTCTCAATCCATAAAATGGTAATTTGAATGGAAAATTCTGGAATTATTTTAGGTAAGCTGTTACTTTGTTCCTCCTTGCTGAAGTGTGAAGAATACACAAAACTGATCTGTTAAGGGAATTTTATGAGTATGACATCTTTTGTGTCGAGACAAAACGATGATAAAAACCTAGTAGTGAAGACAGGCTGAAAGGCTTAACTATTGCCATCTAAGTTGACCTGGAATGAATTCTCTACCCTGGGACCCTGGTGGTAAGTTATGAATTAAACTGGACAAGACAATCCTAGGCCTGCTGACTCTAACTGAGGATTAGCAATGTGCAATAGAGTTCAGCACTCCAACTTTTCTTTTCTTTTTTTCTTTTTTTTGCTTGTTTTTTGTATTTTTTGAGACAGGGTCTCACTCTGTTGCCCAGGCTGGAGTGCAGTGGCATGATCATGGCACACTGCATTCTTCACCTCCTGGACTCAACCTCCTGAGTAGCTGGGATCACAGGTGGATGCCACCATGCCTGGCTAATTTATTATTATTATTATTTGCAGAGACACGGTCTTGCTAGGCTGCCCAGGCTGGTCTTGAACTCCTGGTCTCAAGTGATCCTCCTGCCTCGGTGTCCCAAAGTGCTGGGATTACAGGCATAAGCCACTGCATCCAGCCAGCACTTCAGTTTTTAGCAAAGGAAAAAGAAAGAACAAATTTCAACCAAGCTTCACCATCCTCACAATACACAGCATGTGTGTGAGAGTGGGGTGGTAGTGTGGGCCGGGGGTGTGCTGGGACCATGAATCTGAAGCATCAGTTCAGGAAGCCAATATTTTAAACTATTCTTGGATTGAGTTTTTTCCCCCAATTTCTCTTATTCAGAACATTTATATTTATTTATTTATTTATTTATTTAAAGTGAAAGCAAGTTTATTAAGAAAGTAAAAGAATAAAAAGAATGACTACTCCATAGGCAGAGCGGCCCAGACCATTTCTTTTAAAGGTGCTGTTAGGAATAATTATTACTCTCTTGGGGACTTTCTTTTTATAAAGTTAAGTAATCACATGTGTGTTTGAAGTAGGTCAACAAAGAGGAAGTGTCTGGTTTTGCTTTCTAAGCAACTCTGCCTGTATTGTCATCTACATAACTTCTTAATTAAAAGTCTCTTCCAAGTTCACAAATAAGAACTGCCCCCCTGCTGCCTGAAAGCGGTGATTTACACTAACAAATGTCTCAAAAAGGCATGTCACAAACATGGGTAGACAAAAAGATTATTCATGTTCATATGATTTAAAGCAGGGGTGTCCAATCTTTTGGCTTCCTCGGGCCACATTGGAAGAAGAATTGTCTCGGGCCACACATAAAATACACTAATACTAACAATAGCTGATGAGCTAAAAAAAAAAAAAACAAATTGCAAAAAAATCTAATAATGTTTTAAGAAAGTTTACAAATCTGTGTTAGGCTGCATTCAAAGCTGTCCTGGGCCGTGTTGATTTAAAGCTTTGATTCGAGTGTTTCTACAAAGACAAGTGGGACTGGAACAGCCAATATTATTTCAAAAGTCATGATATTACTCAGGGCTTGGTAGGGCTCAGGTAACTTAGCTGAATCAAAAATTGAAACAGAATGATGCCGTGGGTGAACCAGGCAGACTCATGAATGTGACCTTCTTTGGAAAAAGGATCTTCGTAGATACAATTAACTTGGGGCTTACCCCAAGTCCAGCTGCATCAATTACTCATTGTGTCTCTTGGGCAAGTTTCTTTTCCGAGCCTCAGTTTCTTTGTCTACAAATTGGAGCAAATAATAAAACTCTACAGTCTTCAAATCCAAAAGTTTTGGAAACGGATATTCTATTCTTAACTACTTTGGTGATGAAATCTAATCGACCTGAACTAATTTGTTCATAAAACCCTTTCATGTGGCTTTTTATAGCCTGTGTTTATTTTGTTTAATGTTAATTTACCTGTTTTGCTACACAATTATTAAAGTATTAGTTTAATAATTGAAGCAGTCCCAGACCCTGCTGGGGGTGGCACATAATATATTATACTTGTAACATTTTTTTTTCTCAAAAATCTAGAAAGTTTTGAGTTCCAAAACACACCTGGCCCCAAAGATTTCAGATAACAAATTGTTGACCAATACCTTCTTCATAGGATCATGACAACAGCATGAAACAACGCAAGTAGAATTTCTGGAATACCCTATGTTAATGCCATTTCCCTTCCTCTTTTTCCTGAATTGTCTTTTCTAAGGCACTAAATTCTTCCTTCAAGCAGCAGCCAGAGATCTTTGCTCAATGGCTGGTAAGGTTTTTCTATATTTTTGGCATCTGTATCTATTTGCCCAACTTGCCTCCTAGTCTGTAAACTCCTTCAGGGTAGGGATTGTGTTCCAGTGATTAGCGGCACACAAGCTGCCAAAAGTTTAACAAATATTTAAGAAATAGGCCAGGCGTGGTGGTTCATGCCTGTAATCCCAGCTACTCGGGAGGCCGAGGCATGGGGAATTGCTTGAACCCAGGAGGCAGAGGTTGTGGTGAGCAGAGATGGCACCATTGCACTCCAGCCTGGGCAACAAGAGTGAAACTCCGTCTCAATAAATAAATAAATAAATGCAGCAATTATTTATTAGGTTTCTGGTGGGACTCATAGTCTTCTGATCACATTTTGGGTAGGGATGCACCACGGAAGGGGGATTTACTACAGATGTACAAGAAAAGTTCTGGAGTCTTGGGGAAGCCAGCAGAAGAGCACAGCCACGGGAGGCAATGATAGGGACTCCTTGCATCCAGGTTTTCCTGGCACTGTCCCACTTTAAACCTGTTGTCACAGGACAATCATTGACTCCTGTATTAGTCTGTTCTCACGCTGCTAATAAGACATAACTGAAGCCAGGTGATTTGTAAAGAAAACAGGTGTTTTTGTTTTTGTTTTGAAACAGAGTCTCACTCTGTTGCCCAGGCTGGAGTGCAGTGGTACAATCTTGACTCACTGCAACCTCCGCCTCCTGGGTTCAAGCAATTCTCATGCCTCAGCCTCTGAGTAGCTGGGATTACAGGTGTGCACCGCCATAGCTAATTTTTGTAATTTTAGTTGAGGCAGGGTTTCACCATGTTGGCCAGGCCGGTCTCGAACTCCTGGCCTCAAGTGATCCACCCACCTTGGCCTCCCAAAGCAGTGGGATTACAGGTGTGAGCCACTGCGCCTGGCTAGAAAGAGGTTAAATTAACTCACAGTTCAGCATGGCTTGGGAGGCCTCAAGAAACTTACAATCATGGTGGAAGGGGAAGCAAACACATCCTTCTTCACATGGCAGCAGCAAGGAGAAGTGTCAAGCAAAAGGGGGAAAAATCCCTTATAAAACCATCAGATCTCATGAGAACTCACTCACCATCATGAGAACAGCAGCATGGGAGTAGCCGCCCCCTTGATTCAATTACCTGCCACTGGGTTCCTCCCATGACAGGTCTGCATTGTGGGAACTATAATTCAAGATGAGATTTGGGTGGGGACATAGCCAAACTATATCAACCCCCGTTTTTCTCTTGCATTCTCAAATGTGTCTTCATTTGGATAAATCATGTGGACACCCTGCACAAGGAGCACCAGGGGGCAGTCTCAGGGTGCAAGGAGTTATTTTGTGTGCAGAGTGGAAGAGGAGGGGGATTCACTAAAAGGAGAGAAGAGGGTGCCTAAAAAGGCAGGCTTGAGGGATGGAGGAGACAGAAGTGAGGCTAGCAACAACCTAGATCGCCTTAGCAATGAGAAACAGCATAGTCTTTAGAGTCAATAGACACGAGGTCACATGCCAGCTGTATAACTTATTGACTGTACAACATACTGTAGTGGGTTAAATTGTGGCCCCTAAAAAGATACACCTATGTCTTAGCTCTAGGAACTTATGAATGTGACTCTTGGAAAAAGAGTCTTTGTAGATGGAATTAACTTAAGGCTCTCAAGAGGAGATCACCCTGGATTATCCTGGTGGGTCCTAAATCCAGTGACAAATATCCTTATAAGAGAAACACGGAGGAGAGACCCGGAGAGGAGAAGAAGCCCGCATGAAGATGGAGCAGAGACTGCAGTTATTCAGCCAAGTCAAGGAATGCCTGGAGCCACCAGAAGCCGGAAGAGGCAAGGAAGGATCCTCCCCTAGAGCATTTGGAGGAGCATGGCCGTGCCACACCTTGATTTCAAACCTCTGGCCTCCATAACTATGAAACAAATTCTTGTTGTTTTAAGCCACCAAGTTTGTGGCAACTTCTTACAGCAACCTTAGGAAACTAACACACAGAGTGTGAACTTCCTAAACATTGTGACCCTCAGTTACCTTATCTGAAAATGGGACTAAAACTTGGACCTGCCTTTTAGGGTTGCTTTAAGGAGTAATAGAAATTATACATGGGAATTATATGGCACTAACTTGGTCCTTAACAGATGGAAACTGTCATGATGGCTGATGAAGAGCAGTAATGAGATACTGAATTTGTCCAGCAGATGGCAGAAGATGGATTTGCAAACAAGAGGACTTCATAAGGTTTGCTGCCCAGCAATGCAGCACCAGGCCTAAAGTAGCTTTCCTAGCTCACAAACTGATGAGGATTAACCCTCACCAACTCAAGTGAGCTCTCAGCTCTGTAGAAACTAAACTACTTCTGTTTTCCTTTGACCATTGTATACCACAGAGACGGCCACTGGAGAACATAAAGAGTGTAGTGCAACAGAAAATACCTGGGTTCTAGGCTCAGCTCTATCACCTAACTAGGATTCAGTTTGCTCATCTGTAAAGTAGTGACAAGATGAAATACCAAGTGCAACATAATTAAAGGACTGTTGTGATACCAAAATAACATGATGTGTGAAAGTGCTATAAAAACAAGATGCCATAAAGCACAGAAGGGACCCAGGAGAGTTTAATTCATGGAGAACTTCGTTTTTTTGAGACAGAGTCTTGCTCTGTTGCTCAGGCTGGAGTGCAGTGGTGCGATCTCAGCTGACTGCAATGTCTGCCTCCTGGGTTCAAGTGATTCTTGTGACTCAGCCTCCTGAGTAGATGGGACTACGGGTGCATGCCACCAAGCCTGGTTTTTTTTTTTTGTATTTTTAGTAGAGATGGGGTTTCACCACATTGGCCAGGCTGTTCTCAAACTCCTGACCTCAAGAGATCCACCCGCCTTGGCCTCCCAAAATGCTGGGATTACAGGCATGAGCCACTGTGCCTGTCCTAATTAATGGATAACTTCTGCAAGAATCCAGGGTCACAGTTGATTTGTTTATTCACTTATTCACTCAGCAAACATTTCTTTGTGCCAGGCATTGTGCTAGGTCCAGGGAATACTGCTTACATTGGAGAAGTTCGCATTCTAGTTTGGGTGGACAAACATGTGATAAAGATGTGTACAGGGCGTAATTTTCTCTCAGCTGCTAGGGTAACATTCTAACTCCATGTTTTGGTTTAAGAAACACGTTCGATTTTATGTAAAATATTGTATATTTTCTCTTTTTAAATTTCTTTTCCCTATTTACAATAAGGCTTTCTTGCAAAATTAAGAAATATGTTTGAATGAGCAGTCTCCTTGGTAAAACATTTATATTTCCTTCTTAATTTATTTGTAAAATTCTACTCTTAAATACTACTATTTATGGTTAAGTGAAAAAAGAAAATTGCAGGACAGAATGCACAGAAAGATCTATTTATCTATCTATATAAAAGCTGGAAGAATATACTCCTACACTGTTGACAGTGGCTACCTCTAGGGAAAGGGTGAAGCGATATTTGAAAAAATGGGGCTTTTACATTTCTTCTTTTCTTTTCTCTCTCTCTCTCTTTCTTTCTTTCTTTCTTTCTTTCTTTCTTTCTTTCTTTCTTTCTTTCTTGTTTGTGTTTTGAGACAGAGTTTCATTCTTGTTGCTTGGGTTGGAGTGCAATGGTACCATCTCAGCTCACTGCAACCTCCACCTCCCGGGTTCAAGCAATTCTCCTGCCTCAGCCTCCCGAGTAGCTGGGATTATAGGCATGTGCCACCACGCCCAGCTAATTTTGTATTTTTAGTAGAGATGGGGTTTCTCCATGTTGGTCAGGCTGGTCTCGAACTTCTGACCTCAGGTGATCCGCCTGTCTTGGCCTCCCAAAGTGCTGGGATTATAGGCTTGAACCACTGTGCCTGGCCTTACCTTTTATTTTCTATACTCCTATATCACTTGCATTTTTTTTTAAACAAGCACACACTTCCTTTCCTATTAAAAAAAAGAACAATATTTTTCATGACCCTGTCCCAGACAACTCTTCTGTACTCACATGGCTAACTCAAACACTGTGATGTACACTGATGAGGGAGCTAGTTGTCTCCCTTTTTGAAAGAAAATTATAAGGAAGGGGAAAGTCCATATTTATTCTCCTTTGTACTCTTGTAGAGGTCATCTAATAGGAAGTGTTCCAAGCTGCTTTAAAGCCCTTCTCCTCTTTAAAGTGGTTTACAAACATTAGCTCAGCACCCTTCAGGGCCTCATAGTGAGACGGTCTCATATAAGAGGCTGGTGAGTCATAAGGAAGTGGCAGCTGTGGATGCCATGCCAGTGGTCCTAATAACACCCCTAACATGTGTCTCTGGCTGTACTATGCTCAAAGGGTTTTCTCCTGCATTATCTGGTATAACCCTTCTATGACCCTTGGGAGGTTAGGTCAGTACTGCTATTCCTATATTAAATAACAGATGGAGGAATCTATAATATAGGTTCTGGAAAGTGAAATGACAAGCCCAAGATGGGGAAGCCAGTCAGCAGGAGGGTTTCACGTCACTTATGTGTCAATTACCGCACAGCACAAAAGAGAGGATCACTAATGTCAAACCTCGTATGACATAACTTTGGCACTGGGGAGGTAGGAGAGGGAGAAAAGCAAACAGTCTTTCTGCCTAATCTTCCCCTTTTTTTCTTTCCTCCCTTCTTCCTTTCTCCTCATTCCCTCTCTGCTTCTACTTTATTGGGAAAAGAAGAGGTGAGGAAGAGGACCCTGTTAGAGAAGTAAACAGATCATCACAATTCAGCAGCCAAGTTTTATGCAAATTTAAAGTACGCCACAGATTTGAAGGAATGTGCCAAAATATATTAATCAAGTCTCATTTCTGTGCAAATATTGAAGAAACGAGAAGCTTCTCACACTGTAAATTAGTTAAGAGTTGCTCGAGTTCAATACAGGAAGGCTGAGTGACTTGCAGGCGGTGTTCACACTTTTGCCACACGGGGACGCCACCACCGTTGGTAACCGGACACACCGGCCACTCCGCCAGGGTGGAACATGTGAGCATTGCGTAATATAAAGTTTCACTCACCCTCATCACTCAGTTTGAAATGACCATTAACACAGTTTTCTCTCCCATCAAACTAAATTCCTCAAAGGCAAGCTTAGACTTACTCTTTTAAACCCCATCTCTTAGACCAGTGTCTGGCATATAGTAACTTATCATTAAGATTTTTTTCTCTTAAAAGTATTTTTTTTTTTTTTTTTGACAGAGTCTTACTGTGTTGCCCAGACTGGAATGCAGTGGCGCGATCTCAGCTCACTGCAACTTCCGCTTCCTGGGCTCAAGTGATTCTTGTGCCTCAGCCTCCAGAGTAGCTGGGATTACAGGCGTGTGCCATCATGCCTAGCTAATTTTTGTATCTTTAGAAGAGACGGGGTTTTGCCATGTTGCCCAGGCTCATTTCAAACTCCTGTACTCAAGTGATCTTCCTGCCTCAGCCTCCCAACGTGCTGGGATTACAGGGGTGATCCACTGTGCCCAGCCTTAAAAAGTATTCTTAACACAGAAAATTTCAACGTATCCCAAAGTACAGAGTATAATACAACGAATTCCCTTGTACTCATTTTCCATCTTCAACAACTACCAACTTATGATCAATCATCTGTCCTCTATACCCCCTATTTCTTAGAATTAAATACATAAATGTAAATATTTTGGTGTAAGACACTGTAAAAAAGAAAAGAAAATAAATGTAATTGCTAGGCCTCTCTCACTGACTTTAAAGTACCTGGGTGGGTGGCGGTGGGCAGAGTGGAGAGAAGGAGCATTTTTCTAGAGGTCGGAGCCTTTTGTGGAACAATTTCCTGTAATAGGAAAAATTGAGAAGGGTAAGAGGAAGGAATAATGATTATTATGTGCCAAGTATTGTGCATTATTGTTTAATTTCACCTTTCTGGGAGATACAGGTATGACATACCCATTTTAAAGATAAGGCTCACAGATGTTGAGTGCTGTATCTTCAGCAAAGCTGGGACTGGAACCCAGCTGTGTGTGGCTTCAAGGTCTGTATTCTCCACCCTCTGATATAACGAACCTGCAATGCATATCAAACCAAATCCACCCATGGTCTGAGGCTCTCCCTCCCACCCGTGTACCTAAATCCAGCTTTATTCACAGGGCCTTGGGGGACAAGCCCCTGAGGGTTACTCCAACCCTTTGGAGAAGGAAGGGTTTCCATGCCTAGAGTGTCAAAGGGGAATTCAGTTTCTTATTAAACAGAGCTCATTTCCTCCTGTTGCTTGTCCTAAGCAAATGACTGCCTGAAGTCCCAAAGAATTTGTAAGTAAATTTGTAGGTCAAGAGTAGTGGTTCCTGCCTGTAATCTCAACACTTTGGGAGGCTGAGGCAGGAGGATTGCTTTTGTCAAGGAGTTTGAGACAAGCCTGAAAAACACAGCAAGACCTGTCTCTACAAAAAAAAAAAAAATTAGCTAGGCGTGGTGACACACACCTGTAGTCCCAGCTGCTTGGGAGGCTGAAGCGTGAGAATTGCTTGAGCCCGGGAGTTTGAGGCTGCAGTGAGCCGTGATCATGCCACCGCACTCATCCTGGGTGACAGAGTGAGACCAAGTCTCAAAATAAATAAATAAATAAATAAATAAATAAATAAATAAATAAAAATTTGTAAGGAGTTAAACAATAAAACACACATACACTGGTTAGGATAAGCCATTTGTGGGAAAAATCTAAGAGATTGTATTTATGTGTGTTCTTGAATAGATTAGACTGGGTTTGACTGCGACTCTAAGGAAGTAAACCAAGCCCCAATTACTTTTAGGGGAAGGAGACCCCATTGTAAGAGAAGGAAGCTGATCAGCCATGGCAGCTTGGAAAATGACAAGTCTCAGGGGCAAATGCTGGCAAGGTCTGTCCATTCAGTGTCCAGGCAAGAAGAAAGCTTGGCAAGCAGACCTGAGCAAAGAAGTCTGCCAGGCAAAGCAACCTCTCTAGTGGGTAAGAGCGCCTTGAGCAATTCAGCTGAGAGATAGGTCTTCTATTCAACCTTTGCCACAATTCCTTGCTCACTCTTCTAGATAATTTGGCTTCTTGGGTATTCGTTTTTCTTTTCTTTTTTTTTTTTTTGAGACGGAGTCTTGCTTTGTCACCCAGGCTAGAGTGCAGTGGCCGGATCTCAGCTCACTGCAAGCTCCGCCTCCCAGGTTCACGCCATTCTCCTGCCTCAGCCTCCCACGTAGCTGGGACTACAGGCGCCTGCCACCTCGCCCGGCTAGTTTTTTGTATGTTTTAGTAGAGACGGCGTTTCACCGTGTTAGCCAGGATGGTCTCGATCTCCTGACCTTGTGATCCGCCCGTCTCGGCCTCCCAAAGTGCTGGGATTACAGGCTTGAGCCACCACGCCCGGCCGGGTATTCGTTTTTCAACAGGGAAAGAACAAAGTGCTCTGGCTTGTATGAACTTCCAGTACTCTCGAAAGTTGATTTTCTCATTATAAATGAATAAATTGGCTTTCTGGTTATAACTTGGCTTCTCCAGTGATTTGCCTCCAGGGAGAGAATGGACTGATCTCCCTACTAGAGTGTGCTGTCTGCTTGCCAGCTTAACTACTCTTTGTAAGCGAATAAATGGGCCTTCTGTAGTTTATATATCAGCCTCTCAGGGGTGCCTGCTTAACGCCTGGTTTCCTGGGAAAGAAGGACCAGGTGAGAAGTGCCAACAAACAGGTCTCCTGGCCTGCAAGAGAGCAGGCCCCTTAAGTGGAGAATTCATCAAGGCAATGAATGCGGTCTCCTGGGGTCTCTTGGGAGAGAGCTGGTGTCTGAACCACAGTGACACGTGGCCTTAACACAAGGAATTGAACCTTCATGCCCCAAAGGAAGCAAGTTTGGATCCTTTCACCCCTAAGCAGGTTATTCCAGCTCAGTGAGGAGAATCCCTACTTTATTCCCATTGGCATGAGATGAAGAGGTTCTCGGAAGCAAAACTTTGCCATGTCGCTCCTTCCTTTAAAATCCCTTGACAGCCTCTTATTACTTAGAGTATAAAGTCCAAACTCCTTGGCAAGACTTGCCTTTATGACAGGAAAAATAAAAAAATTATTGCTACATGATTTCATCAAATCAAATCTCCTTATAACTGTAAGGTGTTTTATTATGTGAAGTGCTAAATAATGCTGTTGATGAAACTATGATATCCCATTGATCATAAAACACATCCAATTTCAGAGACTAAAATGTGAAAAATATTGAAATCTGAAAGTCACTAAAATATGGTATTTAAAATGAAAGCTTCCGTTTTAGCGGAGAGATACAATTCATTTTAAAGAAAAATAATTCTGGCCGGGCGCGGTGGCTCACGCCTGTAATCCCAGCACTTTGGGAGGCCGAGACGGGCGGATCACGAGGTCAGGATATCGAGACCATTCTGGCTAACACGGTGAAACCCCGTCTCTATTAAGAAATACAAAAAACTAGCCGGGTGAGGTGGCGGGGGCCTGTAGTCCCAGCTATTCGGGAGGCTGAGGCCGGAGAATGGCGTGAACCCGGGAGGCGGAGCTTGCAGTGAGCTGAGATCCGGCCACTGCACTCCAGCCTGGGTAACAGAGCGAGACTCCGTCTCAAAAAAAAAAAAAAAAAAAAAAGAAAAAAAGAAAAATAATTCTGGCTGGGTGTGGTGGCTCACACCTGTAAATCCCAGCACTTTGGGAGGCTGAGGTGGGCAGATCCCTTGAGGTCAGGAGTTTGAGACCACCTGGGCCAACATGGCAAAATCCCATCTCTACTAAAATTACAAAAATTAGCCTGGTGTGGTGGTGGGCCCCTGTAATTCCAGCTACTCAGGAGGCTGAGGCAGGAGAATAGCTTGAACTTGGGAGGTGGAGGTTGCAGTGAGCCGAGATTGTACCGCTGCACTCCAGTCTGGGTGATAGAGCAAGACTCCATCTCAAAAAAAAAAAAAAAAAAAAAAAAAATTCTGTTATTTAGGAAAACACTGTGATGGATTTTATATTTTTGAGAAGGTATGGCTTATATGCTTAGGCTTGGATAAGTGAGAACAAGTGAGAGAGACAGAGAGAAAGAGAGACAAAGAGAGAGGAATTGCTCTATACAGTAAGGAACTAGAGCTTTCCTTGCTGCCAGAACAGTGGGGATGGGGAGATATGAGGAAGGCCTAGATTCAGAGTAGTATTCTCTAGAATTACCTGGGAGTTTTCAAATGCATGCCCAGCTGGCCCCACTTTCATAGATTCAGACTAAAATGATTTGAGGTGAGTACTGGGAATTGGTCTTTTATTTTATTTATTTATTTATTTATTTATTTATTTATTTATTTATTTATTTATTTTTTGAGACAGCATCTGGCTCTTGTTGCCCAGGCTAGAGTGCAATGGTGTGATCTTGGCTCACCACAACCTCCACCTCCTGGGTTGGGTTCTCCTGCCTCAGCCTCCCGACTAGCTAGGATTACAGGCATGCGCCACCATTCCCAGCTAATTTTGTATTTTTAGTAGAGACAGGGATTTCTCCATGTTGGTCAGACTGGTCTCGAACTCCCGACCTCAGGTGATCCGCTCTCCTCGGCGTCCCAAACTGCTGGGATTACAGGTGTGAGCCACCGCACCTGACCCGGGAATTGGTCTTTCTAAAAGTTTCTAGGAGATTGTAACTGGTGAGACAGAGGAGGTGGTGGTCACAGGTCCTTAAGAAGATAAAGCTGGCTGGTAAGAACCTTCCTATGGTGGAGGTGGCCTATGCACGTTGGGGTCACCACGGTCAGTGTTTCATCATAAATGGTTTTCTGTCTGTACTGTGGCGTTCTTTGGCTCTCTCAAGCCTGCAGTGTGAGCTGGCCATCCCAGCACTTGGATGTTACTGGTGTTTTGGGGAATGGAGGAAGAGAGCTGCTGCCCAGCAAGGAAGATGCAGAGGACAGACTTCAGGGGCTGATTGCAGCAGCAGAGCTGAGAGCAGCGAGGGACAGAGGACCAGGGCCACAGAGCCCAGAGCCAGGAGAGCACCGCCTCGCCCTACCCCCAGAACCACACCGAATCCTCAGGGATACTGGGCTTCCCACTGTTGGTGGCATGGCTACTTCAGCTTTTCCATTCGAATATTGAATGAAAGGATCATGCCCAAGGGCTTGAGGAACTGGGGACATTCAGAACCAACTCTGGTTTCATCATGTGTTTCATGATCTGGTTCCTGCCCACGTATCCCACTCCCTCCACACCTATGGCCTCACCCTCACCTCTATCCTGGGCTGCTTGAAATACCTATTTACCCTTGAAGACTCAGCCCAAGGTTTACCCACCCTGAGAAACCTTTTCTTCCCCTCCCCTGTCCTTCACCCCGCCTGGAGTGGATGATTTCCTCCTGCTGCTCCGATGGATCACCTGCAGGCCTCCCAGCATGCCTCCGTTCTGGGCTGAATTGTGTCCCCCCAAAAGATAAGTTGGAATCCTAACCTCTGGTGCCTTATGTGACCTTATCTGGAGATAAGGTCTTTATAAATGTCCTTATACAAAGGGAAAAATTTGGTCACAGAGACAGACATGCACAGGGAGCAGGCCATGTGAAGATTAGAGTTGATGTTGCCACAAGCCAAGGAACTACCAGAAGTAGGGGAGAGGTCTGGAGCAGATCCCTCTCCAGCTCCACCAGAGCGGAGGAGTAGAGTACACCAAGAGAATAATTAACAGGGGAATCTGGCTAATTCCAGAAAGCTTTTCAAGGAAAGTGACATTTGAGCTGAGCAGAGAGGAATGGCCCTGCTGACACCTTGGTCTTGAACTTCTAGCTTGCAGAATGGTGAGATAGTAAAATTCTGTTTTTCTAAGCCATTCAGTTTGTGGTACTCTGTTATGGCAGGCCTAGCAAATTTATATGGCCTCTGACATGTCAGTGACTTCATGTTTTTAGGTCTTTTACCCCCACCAAGCTGTAAACCCCTCAAAAGCAGAGACTGCCTTACTCACTTTTGCACTTCATCTAACAACGCCTAAATATTTGTTGAATGAATCAGTGATTACAGTTCATTCCCAGTTTCCTGAATCTACTCTCAGAAACAGTACATGGTAGTAGAAAATGCCTGGTGCTTAGCTGGCTGCTGTTACCAGCTCTGCTGCCATCTGTCCATGACTGTCATCAATAACCACAGCAATGACAATGACCCCAGTTTCAGCTAGCATTCGGTGGACATCAAACTATATGAGAATGCATTTATTCAGTCTGTCACTCAACAACCATTGAGTGGTGCTTGCTTTGGCAGCACACATACTAAAATTAGAATGATACAGAGAAGATTAGCATGGCCCCTGCACAAGGATGACAGGCAAATTCGTGAAGTGTTTTATATTTTTAAGACTTGTGCACAAATATCACAAGCAGCTTTATTTGAAATCGCAAAAACCTGGAAACAACCCAAATGTCTAACAACAGGTTAGTGGATAAACAAGTTGTGGTATACTGGTATATCCATACAGTGGAATAATTCTTAGCAATGAAAAGGAATGAATTGTCCATATAGGCATCAATGTAGATCAACTCAAAATAATTATAAATGAAATAATCTAGGTAAAAAATGAGTACATATTATATGATTCCATTTATATAAAATTCTAGCAAATGTAGGCTAATATATAATGACAGGAGCAAATCGATCATTATAGCCTAAAAATGGGGAGAAGCAGAGGGATAGGAGAAAGGGATTACCAAGGGTATAAGGAAACTCATGAGGGAGGTGGATATATTCAATATCTTGATTCTGGTGATGGTTTCAAATTGTACACTTTAAATATGTTCAGTTTATTATATGTCAATTATCTTCAACAAAGCTATTATAAAATTAAAAAAAAAAAAAACCCATTGAGTGACCTGTATGGGTCAGATTCTGTGCTAGGAACTGAGAATAGAATGCTAACCAAAACCAGCCTGGTCCCAGCCTTCATGGAGTTTATAAACTAACAGGAGAGACGGATCAAGTAGTTATATAATTACAATGATGGTAAATACTAAAAGGAGAAGTAGAGTACAACAAGAGAATAATTAACGGGGAACCTGGCTACCCCAGAAAGCTTCTCAGGAAACATGATGTTTGAACTGAGCAGAGAGGGATTTGTAGAAATAAGCGAGGCAAAAAGGTAAGTGAGCATGTTCCCAGTAGAGGACACAGCATGTGTGAAACCTGTTCATTCAGCAATCATCTACTGAGAACTTACGGCATAGGCAATTGTTCTAGGTCCTGCATTCAGCAGGGAAAACAATTAATAAAGATCTCAGCTGTTGTGAAGGTCACCTTCCAGAAGCCGGAAGGAGGTGAGCAGGAAGAATGGGGGAAAGAAGAAAGTGTGGCAGGTGTCTTCCAGGATATGAAATTGAAAAGTCCTGACCTGCTGAATCTCTCTTTTTTTTGAGACAGAGTCTTGCTCTGTCACCAAGGCTGGAGTACAGTGGCATGATCTTGGCTCACTGCAACCTCCGCGTCCCGAGTTCAAGTGATTCTCATGCCTCAGCCTCCCAAGTAGCTTGGATTACAGATGTGCACCACCACACCTGGAGAATTTTTGTATTTTTAGAAGAGATGGGGTTTCGTCACGTTGTCCAGGCTGGTCTCAAACCCCTGACCTCAAGTGATCCACCTGTCTCAGCCTCCCAAAGTGCTGGGATTACAGGCATGAACCCCCATGCCTGGCCCCACTGAATCTTTCTTTTTCTTTCTTTTCTTTTCTTTTCTTTTTCTTTTTCTTTTTTTTTTTTTTTTGTTTCGAGACAGAGTTCCACTCTGTTGCCCAGGCTGGAGTACAATGGCATGATCTCGGCTCACTGCAACCTCTGCCTCCCGGGTTCAAGTGGTTCTCCTGCCTCAGCCTCCTGAGTAGCTGGGATTACAGGTGCGCACTACCATGCCCGGCTAATTTTTGTATTTTTAGTAGAGACGGGGTTTCACCACGTTGGTCAGGCTGGTCTCGAACTCCTGACCTCATGATCCTCCCGCTTCGGACTCTCAAAGTGCTGGGATTACAGGCGTGAGCCACTGCACCCGGCAGAATCTGTCTTTCATACCTAGAACAGTGCCTGGCATACTGCAAGAGCTTAATAAATTATTTGCTGCAAATGAATGAGAGTCATCAGGTGGGGTGGGGCTGGGGTGTGTGTGGTGATTCTGATACAATCTGAGTTAACTGCCACAAAACTAAAAAAGTGCTTTAGAGCTTAAAGAGGCTTTTAACATTCACAGCACTATTTTTCACTGCTATTAAATGGTGCAGTCGGTCTCAATAATCCTAAGAACTCTTCTGATAATAAAATGTTCTCAGCCTGTGAGTGATCCAGTTTTAAGGCCAGCTTCACAGCTGTTGGCATTCTTCACCCAAGTCAGATTTTATGGTTCTTAAGTGGCAGGGTTGACTGTGCTGAGGCACCTCGGACGGAAGAGACTGTGTCCTTCCCGTTCTGGTGGTTGTCTCCTTTGCTTAGGTCATCATGACCTCCAGTCTGGGCTATTAAATGAGGAAAGAGCTACAGTCCAACTTATACTGTTTAGGAAAACATTTTGATAGACTTTTGGTTGATAGAGGCAGTTTCCATCTCTCTCTCCTTTTTTTTTTTTTTTTTTGAGACAGAGTCTTGCTCTGTCACCTAGGCTAGAGTGTAGTAGCATGATCTTGGCTCATTGTAGCCTCAGCTTCCTGAGCTCAAGCGATCCTCTCACCTCAGTCTCCTGAGTAGCTGGAACTACAGGTGTGCACCATCATGCCCAGCAAATTTTTGTATTTTTCTTTTTTTTTCTTTCTTTTTTTTTTTTTTTGTGAGATGGAGTCTCACTCTGTCGCCTGGGCTGGAATGCAGTGGCCGGATCTCAGCTCACTGCAAGCTCCGCCTCCCGGGTTTACGCCATTCTCCTGCCTCAGCCTCCCGAGTAGCTGGGACTACAGGCGTCCGCCACCTCGCCCGGCTAGTTTTTTGTATTTTTTAGTAGAGACGGGGTTTCACCGTGTTAGCCAGGATGGTCTCGATCTCCTGACCTCGTGATCCGCCCGTCTCGGCCTCCCAAAGTGCTGGGATTACAGGCTTGAGCCACCGCGCCCAGCCCACAATTTTTGTATTTTTCATAGAGACACGGTCTCACTATGTTGCCCAGGCTGGTCTTGAACTCCTGAGCACAAGTGATCCACCTGCTTTGGTCTCACAAAGTGTTGGGATCATAGGCATGAGCCACCGCACCCCTCGTATTTTTTAAAATTTATTTTTAATGTATCTGTTGCCCAGGCTGGAGTGCAGTGGTACAATCTCGGCTGACCACAACCTCTGCCACCCGGGTTCAAGCGATTCTCCTGCCTCAGCCTCCCAAGTAGCTAGGATTACAGGCATGTGCCCACACTCAGCTAGTTTTTATATTTTTAGTAGAGATGGGGTTTCACCATTTGAACAGGCTGGTCTCAAACTCCTGACCTCAGGTGATCCACCCGCCTTGGCCTCCCAAAGTGCTGGGATTATAGGCATGAGCCAACGTGCCCAGACTGTATTTTTTTTTTAACAATAAAATGTTCATTGCAGAAAATAATTTAAAATAAATGAAGTCAAATGAAAAATGAAAGTCATCCATAATCCCAGCAACCAGAAGTAACCAGTGTTTATATTTGTGTGTATTTCTTGCAGGCTTTGTCTCTGCAAATATACCTGGTGTAAGTATGTATATGTATGTTTATAAAAATGAGATTCTATAATACATATCAATTTGCAATGACTTAAATAAGCTTCAGATTTTATTATAAGCATCTTTCTATGTCACTAGATCTTCATTAACATCACTATTTTAAATTCTGGCCTGGCCTGGTATTACAGCCTCCTGTATTTTCCGTTTCTAATTTCTCCCTACCCTGTGGCCAAAGTAGTCCTCCTGAAGCATAACCTGGATCATGTTACTCTCCTATTGAAACCCTTTCAAATGTTTTCCACTCCCCATTTTCTACAGATAAAGTCCAAATTACTTGACCAGGCTGGGGGCACTGGCTCCCTCCTGTAATCTCAGCACTTAAGTAGGCCAAGGTGAGTGGATCACTTGAGCTGAGGAGTTCGAGACCAGTCTGGGAAACATAGCGAAACCCCTTGTCTATTTAAAACAAAATGAAACAAAAAATAAAAGCGAACAAATAAATTACTTCACCTGAAATTCTAGACCCTCCATGATACGACTCTGCCCCAACCTGCTTTTCCATGTTATCTTCCATTACTTTCCCAGCTGTATCTGATACTCTAGGGAGAGCCTGATGCTTCCCAAGGACCTTGACACCTTTTCCCACCTCTGCCCAAGGTGTCCCTTCCATTTAGAATGCTGTCTCCTGCTACTCCCCAGCTACAGGAACCCCAGGCCACCTCATAGGTCTTGCTCAGATGCCACCTTCTTCAGATGGTCTTGTTTCTCTCCAGTAAGTGCACTAGGCACAGAGGTAAGTGCTTTTTTTTTTCTTTTTCTTTTCCAGGAAAAAAGATAATTTGCCACATCTCTGTCATTGCTTAAGACATACTTTGTTCTTTGGATGTGCGTGTGCATATACATGCACACAGACACACACGTCACATTACACACATTATGATAAATTG
Source organism: Macaca mulatta (assembly GCF_049350105.2). Taxonomy (NCBI): domain Eukaryota; kingdom Metazoa; phylum Chordata; class Mammalia; order Primates; family Cercopithecidae; genus Macaca; species Macaca mulatta. The sequence continues at coordinate 173,062,742 of NC_133406.1, read as the reverse complement.
TGCAAAGGAGGAGGAATTATGGGGAAGACTTAGAATTTGGGACTTCACTCCCACTAATGCTTTTCTCATTTACAAAAATTGTTTTTATACATCTACCTATCCATATAGATATAAACTTAGATCTGTATATGAGTATATATATGTATCTATGTGTGTATGGATACACATATAAAGATTTTAGCAATTTATTTTCTATAGGTTGCCACTTTTAAGGTACAAGTTAATCTTCTTACAACTTTTATGAGTTTCAGTTGACCACACATTTTAATAGGGAGCTTTCAGGGAAAAGATACCTGAGTCATGCCCGGTGTAAACCTATCAACTTCAGTTCAGAATCTGGCTCTCCTTGGTTTTCTGCTATTAGATTGACAAACACCTCTTAATAAATCTCCTGAGCTTACGTAATTCAGTTTGGGGACTGTGAGACTCAACAACTGGATGAGATGCTAGATGGTTTGCTGGTTGTGGGCAGCTCATATTGAACCAACTCAATTTCCTGGGTCAGCTCTTCAATGCACGCATTGGCATTCAAAGCCCAGACTCCCTTTAATGTCTGAGAAATTCAATTTCCTCAGCTTTTGAAGTCAACTCTGTGGGTGTACAGCATTTCAAAGCTGCAAAAACAGCAAAGAAGAGGCCAGGAGGGACATTTTACCCAGGAGAAGTTCAGAGTTCCCGTAGTGTTCCTCATGGCTATTGACTGATTTAAGGGTTATCAGAGTAGAAACATTCAATTCTCCCTCCCCCTGAGGCTGCCTTGCCACGTTGCTTGGCTGACCTTCATCCATTGCTGATCCCATAAGCTTCAAGCTCCACATAGAAGAATCACTGCTGGCCATGAGGGATCATCTCCATGCTCTCCCTCAGCCTTTGTTCTTGTTGACAATAGTGTCATGAAGACTTTTTCTGGACTCTAGCTCCTGTCAGATTTAATTTTCTCTTTTTACTCTAGTGTCTCCCTGAGTGATCTCATCCACTCTCACGGCTTTCAATGCCACCTATATGGTGATCCCTCCCACATTTATATCTCCACATCCGATCTGTCTTCGAAGCCCAGATCCATGGGTCCAACCACCTACTTGTCATTGCCGTCTGGATATTGGCCTGGCATCACAAACTCGACATGTTCAAAAGAAATTCATGGCCTGGCGAGGTGGCTCATGCCTGTAATCCCAGCACTTTGGGAGGCTGAGGTGGGTGGATCACTTGTTGACCAGTCTGGCTAACATGGTGAAACCCCATTTCTACTAAAAAATACAAAAATTAGCCAGGCATGATCAGGGTGGGCACCTGTAATCCCAGCTACTAAGGAGGCTGAGGTATGAGAATGGCTTGAACCTGGGAGGTGGAGGTTATGGTGAGCCAAGATTGCACCAGTGCACTCCAGCCTGGGCAACAGAGGCTTTGTCTCAAAAAAATAAAATAAAATAAAAATAAAAAATCCAGCCGGAGCGACAGAGTGAGACTCCGTCTCAAAAACAAAACAAAACTGGAATTCACTGCCTTCTAAACTCGTTCCTCCTCTAGGATTTCCTATCCAGAGGATAACACCACCTGCTGCCTCGATACCCAAGGAAGACATTGGGAGGTGTCATCCACACCTCCTCTCCCTTTCACCTCCTCTGCACTCCCTCCTACTGCCTCACTGAGTAGTCATCAAGTTCTGCCAGTTCAATGCCTCCTGAAGAGTTCTACCTATGTACATTGCTCTGCAGTTTCACCACCAGCACCCTAGTCCAAGACCCCGGAGTCTCCTGCCTAGACTACTACATAAGCCTTCTAACTGGATCCACCACAACCATTTTTATGGAGGGGGTGGTGGTTAACACCATACTTGCTCTATTTAGTTAACAACCAGTTAAACAGACTGCCAGAGAATATCACCAGGATGTGCTGGTTCTCAGCTCTAAATTTGGAAAGCTGGGTTTACACACCCCAATTGGGCAAGTCTGATGGGTAGTTTTGCTGGAAGAATTCCCTACTTGACTTCTCCAAGCCAGAGACAGGTCCTGTAAGAAGTCTTCTGAGGAATTATTTTCTCAATATTCTAAAATCTAGTTTTTAAATATTGTCTCAATGGCACCAAGTGAGAGTGATGTAAGTGTCCGGCATTCCATGAGGCGGAGCATGCCAACTAGAGTTTGGTGGGCTTTAGGCACCGGGACATACATGCTGGCCTACATATTCACCCTGCCCTGTCCCCAACACTGTGACTTACAAGTATCTCTTTCCAAGGCTGTTTCCATGACTGCTGCTCCTTCTCCTCCTCCTCCTCCTCCTCCTCCTCCTCTTCCTCCTCTTCCTGTTCCTCCTCCTCCTCTCTTTCTCTCTCTTTTCCTTATAGCTAGGGTATAATTGCTATACAAAACCCTGTACATATTTAAAATATATAATTTGATGCACAGGGCATATGCATACGTCCATGTCCCTGAGTAGCTGTGACTACAGGTGCCCACCACCACTCCCAGATAATTTTTTTTTTTTTTTTCGAGACGGAGTTTCACTCTTGTTGCCCAGGCTGGAGTGCAATGGCACGATCTTGACTCACTGCAACCTCCACCTTCCGGGTTCAAATGATTCTCCTGCCTCAGCTTCCTGCGTAGCTGGGATTACAGGCATGCTCCACCATACCTGGCTAATTTTGTATTTTTAGTAGAGATGGGGTTTCTCCATGTTGGTCAGGCAGGTCTCGAACTCTCAACCTCAGGTCATCTGCCCGCCTCGGCCTCCCAAAGTGCTGGGATAACAGGCATAAGCCACCACTCCCAGCCATAATTTTTGTAGTTTTAGTAGAGACAGAGTTTTGCCATATTGGCCAGGCTGATTTCGAGCTCCTGACCTCATGTGATCTGCCTGCCTCGGCCCTACATCCATTCTTGCTGTTCTCTAATCTGTTACATATAGCAGCCAGAGAGGATTTTTAAAAACACAAATCTGATTTTGTCATTCACTCTTCTGCTTAAACACTATCAATGATTTACCATTTCTTTCTTTCTTTCTTTCTTTCCTTCCTTCCTTCCTTCCTTCCTTCCTTCCTTCCTTCCTTCCTTCCTTCCTTCCTTCCTTCCTTCCTTCCTTCCTTCCTTCCTTCCTTCCTTCGAGATGGAGTCTCGCTCTGTCACCCAGGCTAGAGTGCAATGGTGTGATCTTTCCTTCCTTCCTTCCTTCCTTCCTTCCTTCCTTCCTTCCTTCCTTCCTTCCTTCCTTCCTTCCTTCCTTCCTTCAAGATGGAGTCTCGCTCTGTCACCCAGGCTAGAGTGCAATGGTGTGATCCTGGCTCACTGCAACCTCCACCTCCCAGGTTCAAGCGATTCTCCTGCCTTAGCCTCCTGAGTAGCTGGGATTACAGGCATGTGCCACCATGCCCAGCTAATTTTTGTATTTTTAGTAGAGACAGGGTTTCACCCATGTTAGTCAGGCTGGCCTCGAACTCCTGACCTCGTGATCCGCCCGTCTCCACCTCCCAAAGTGCTGGGATTACAGGCCTGAGCCACTGCACCAGGGCTGTGATTTCTTTTATTTAAACAATCCAAATCCTTCGTCATGGCTCATAGTGCCCTGCACAACTTGGGCACATGCTCCTCAGCAACAGCGTCAACTGGTGTCACCGGGCATCACCCAGTGTCACCCAGCATCAACCCACCCCCTTTCTTTGTCCTCTGTGCTCTTGCTGCACAAACCTCCAGTTCCTTAGATTCATGGACAGACAGAGCCTTTCCCTGTTGTCATAGCAGTTGTTTACTGTTTGGCTAATTTCTATTCATCTTTTAGAGGTTTCAGCTTAAATATCCCTTCCATCGGAAAACCTTCTGCAGCCACATCGGCACCGACCACACATAGGCATAGCACCATGCTTCTTTTCTGTTCTGCTGATCACTGTGGCTGTCATTTGATCAATAATTTGCTTGATACTGGTTTCCTCTACGAGTATCTTAAGCTTCATGATGTTTGGAACAGTATCTTCTTATTCAATGATGTATGCATTTGTTAAATGGATAAAACATATTCTAAATCTAGATCTTTCTGATATAGTAGAGCAAATGGATAATTTTTGTTGGTGTCATTTCCGTTTTCAGTGGCTGTAGCTTTGCTCATTGTTTGCCTGTTGATCAGTTTCACTTTTTTCATAGAATGCACTATGAGCATGTGCTGTAGCCGGAGCATTTGCTATGTGCTAGGTATTGGAAATCAAAGTTGAATAAGACTTTGACCCTGCCCAGAAGGAGTTTACCAACCAGCAGGATAGTTTATATTTTCATGGAAGGATGCAGACAATGGGAAAATTGGAGGTTTTCTTGGAAGTGAGATCACTTACACTTGTTATATTCAATGATATCATTCATGTAGGAGTAGGTAGGGCATCAGAGAAAGGGTTATGGGCCCTCTTGGTTGAGCCAGTGTGGCTGTGGCCAGGTTCATTGAAGTCAGAGTACAGCCCAGGGTCAGGAGGGCTGAGTTGACTCACCAGGAAAGAGCACAATCAGGAGTCAGGCCAGGTCAGGTGAGCAGGCTGAGCTCACCGTCAGGGGAAGCAGGCATGGTGCACGTGGCTGTGCAGACTCAGTTTGTCAAATACTGGGCTGTCCCCAGTGGTATCTCCCTGGACACCACAAAACCCACTTGCATCAGAAGCCCTCTGTGTCTGGGCTTATGACTTGCCAGCAAGGGCTGAGTCAAGGTCTTCAGGCCAAAGATTGAGCAAATGGCCCTGCATTCAGGGAGAGCAGAGTTTGAACCTGGTACCACTTGGAGCTATAGGATCATGAGACAGAGTTATGTCAGCTTTCCGAGGCCCAGTTTCCTCTTTAGCAAAATGAAACAGGAATATCTGTGACTCACTGGGGAGATGAAATAATGTACAGTAAGTGCCTCTGTATAGTTGATATTCATTAGTTATTTCTTTCCTTGTAGGTGTGGGTTCTGCTTTACAAGACCTTTTATTCCCTTTCTTCACTGCTCTATCCTCTCACCCACTCCCCTCCCCTACCACATACTTTCTCCAGTCTTGAGGAAACCTCCAGTTGTGGTTGATAAGTGGGCTCTTCCTGTGCTATGGAGGAGTACCTGGAACCTAGCAGGCACTCAACACATACTTGTGATAAATGGTCAGATGGGTGGAGAAATGAACAAATCCTCCATTTAAAGGCTTCTACTGCCACTATAGTAACCATGTGTAGTGGTGCAATCTCAGCTCACTTGCAGCTTTAACCTCCCAGGCTCAAGTGAGCCTCCTGCCTCAGCCTCCTGAGTAGCTGGGACTACAGGTGCACACCACTACACCTGGCTAATATTTTCTATTTTTTGTAGAGATGGGGTCTCCCCCTATGTTGCCCAGGCTGGTTTGAGAAACCCTTTTAATTTCTAACTTGACTCTGCCATAGACAGCAGACAACCTGTGACCACTAACTCCTTCAGGGATTATTCTGTGGCCAAGTCACATTGCCCAAGTTCACACCCCTTCCTGGGATAACCTATAGTCAGTGAATGATCAGTGCCAGAGTATAAATGTCTGGTCATCGTCACCTAACTCCAAGAACTCTAGAAGGTCATTCTAGCTCCTGGAATTTCCCTGGGCTCAGCCTAGGCTGTCTGCTTTTGGCTTGAGTCCCCGCTCTGCATCTTTGTCTCCCTTCCTCTCCTTCTTCAAGTGTTGATCCCTAGGTTGTTCCCTAATAAATATTTTGTACCTTAAAATCTGTCTCAGAGTCCACTTTCTGGGGGTGAACTGGTAACATATTGGCTCACCTAACTAAAAGGGCCAAAGGCTATCAGGCACAGTTGGGTATAAAGCTAAGCTAAAGGCAGGCCATAGTGGCTGACACCTGTAATCTAAACACTTTGAGAGTTCAAGGTGGGAGGATCACTTGAGGCCAGGAGTTTGAGACCAGCCTGGGAAACATAGTGAGACCCCCCATCTCTACAAAATTAGCCAAGCGTGGTGGTGCATGCCTGTAGTCCCAGCTACTCGGGAGGCTGAGGTGGGAGGATTGCTTGAGTCCAGGAGTTCAAGGCTGCAGTGAGCCATGACTGCACCACTGCACTCCAGTATCCTGGGTGAGATGATCCCTTTCCTCATAGCCTTATCATCTAGTAGAGAAGAGATACCTTACACAAATAAAGGCAGATTCATTACAGTAAGTATGATTATATAGTAGACTGATATGGTTTGACTGTGTCCCCATCCAAATCTCAACTTGAATTATATCTCCCAGAATTCCCACATGTTGTGGGAGGAACCCAGGGAGAGGTCATTGAATCATGGGGGTTGGTCTTTCCCATGCTATTCTCATGATAGTTAATAAGTCTCACGAGATCTGACAGGTTTATTTGGGGTTTCCACTTTTGCTTCTTCCTCATTTTCTCTTGCTGCCATGCTATAAGAAGTGCCTCTCACCTCCCGCCATGATTCTGAGGCCTCCCCAGCCATTTGGAACTATAAGTGCAATTAAATCTTTTATTCTTCTCAGTCTTGGGTACGTCTTTATTGGCAGCATGAAAACAGACTAATACAGGGATGCTAAGAAAAAGAAAGAATGGGCCGGGCACTGTGGTTCACACCTATAATCCCAGCACTTTGGGAGGCTGAGGTGGGCGGATCACCTGAGGCCAGGAGTTTGAGACCAGCCTGGCCAACATGGCGAAACCCCATCTCTACTAAAAATACAAAAATTAGCTGGGTGTGGTGAGGGGCACCTGTAATCCCAGCTACTTGGGAGGCTGAGGCTGGAGAATCATTTGAACCCAGGAGGCAGAGGTTGCAGTGAGCTGAGATCATGCCATTGCACTCCAGCCTGGGCAACGAATGCGAAACTCCATCTAAAAAACAAAAAAAAGAAAAGATGGGATGAGAGTTTCTAGTTCGGCGCTTGGCCACAGAGTCTAAGGAAGCCTCCCTGAGCAGGGAAAGCTGGTTTTATAGAATGAGTAAAAAGGAGCCTGCCTAGGCAGAGGGGACCACATATAGTAGGAAGGAGTTTGATGTGTTGGAGCAACTGAAAGACCAGGGTGGCTGGACACTAATGTAACACAATTTTGTTGTAGGAAAGAGCTTTGTTTTGTGGGCTCCTTCCTTTCTTTGCCTGAACCTATCACCCTAGATGCTGCTGCCTATTGGATGCTCGAGCACCTGCTCTCCCGAGTGTGTGTGTGCATTCTCTCTCTCTCTCTGGCTTTTTCTCTGCTCAGACCTGCTGCTTTCATCACATCCACACTGGCCTCTTTGCTCCTTCAAAACCAGTCTATTCTGTGCCCCTCTGGGTCCCCTTGGATTTCTTTAATGAATCCCAAAAATGAAAGGCAATGCATGCGCCTTCTGGGATCATCTGGCTCCTGAGGACCTTTGACGCAACTACTTGGCTGCAGGTGTGTGGAAGGATTAAGCAGAGAGGAAACAACAGAGGCGGAGGCCCTGACAAGTGGAGAAAGGAGAGCCTTTGCTGAAATGCCACGCCAAAGGGGGTGAGGTGCAGGAGCCAGGTCCTGGCGTGAGGGAGATGGACCCGCACCAGGAAACCAGGAAACAGGTCAAACCAGAGGCCCAATTATTGGCATGCCGGAAGGCAGAGGCAGCCGGAAGGCAGAGGCAGCCAGAAGATGGCTGATCTGTCGCCAGGATGCTTTACAGTCCTGCCCTGTCTCCACTTGGGAGCTGCAGCGCAAGGCGCAGGGTCTGCGTGTGTGAGGAATGTGGAGAATGGCGGGCGTCGGGGAAGGCCCAGTGTGGGGAGGGAAGGGAGAAGGAGAGATTTCTGGAGCCAGGAACCACACCTGTCTACATCTTTCAAAGCTGTATCACCTTTTCAATTTAAGCAGTTTCATTTCCACTGAGATTAAAAGTGTGAGCAATTAGATAAATTGTGCCTAATTTTCTACTCCCTGAGGAAGTGTGAGAGAATAACCCTGAACGTCATCCCACCCATCAAACATCCTGGCCATAATTGCCTTCTGTATGTCTTTCTTAAGAGTTTTGGAATGTGTGTAAGTGTGTGTGTGTGTGTGTGTGTGTGTGTGTGTGTGTGGTGTAGAGTGATAGAGAGAGGGAGTTTATTTATATATACTTATATTTTTACTGCAAATATATTTTTATGTTTTACCTTGCAAGCATAGTTCAATGACCTTTGCTCCCCATGCTATTTTAGGCAGGAAAATACCTCCTTCCTCTGTGTAGCAGGGGTAAGCGGTGGGACATCTGTTTACTTTGTGCTGGTCCGTTCTTCTGCCAGGAGCTCTCCCTGCCTTTCCAGGCTCTCTCATCCCCAGGAACTTGGCAACTCCTATCTATCCTTCAACTTTCAGCCTAAATACCACATTCTCCAGGAAGCCTTCTGACTTCCTGGGTTCCTCCTTGGGTGCCCACGTTGGCCTGGTGTCTGTAGTTGCCATTCGCTCAAGCACAGCATTTACTACACTGCTGTAATCACTATTTGCTGTCTCTCTCTTCTACCAGACCTGTGTTTCTGAGATTGACTTGTAACCCATTGATGAGCTGTGAAATCAAATGCCATGACCAGCATTTCTGGTTTTGTATTATTTATTTTGGGATCTTCTTCTAGGTTATATGTAAATATTAATAAAATCATGTTTGCTATTTAATTTTATGTTTTTACTTAGTCATATATGAGTGAGTATTGTCTCATGAAACTTTTGTTTCCGTTGTGTGTGTGTGTGTGTGTGTGTGTGTGTGCGCAGCAGTGAAGAAGACAGACATAGGCCCAGATATTTTGAAGGATATGGTGTGAGGCAGTGTTTTTTTGAGCTGTGAACTACAGTAAGAAATACTTTTTTTTTTTTTTTTTTGAGACAGAGTCTCACTCTGTTGCCCGGGCTGGAGTGCAGTGGCATTATCTCGGCTCACTGCAACCTCCACCTCCTGGGTTCAAGCGATTCTCATGCCTCAGCCTCCCGGGTAGCTGGGATTACAGGCATTAACTACCACACCTGGCTAATTTTGTATTTTTAGTAGAGATAGGGTTTCACCGTGTTGGCCAGGCTGGTCTTGAACTCCTGACCTCAGATGATTCCCCCTCCTCAGCCTCCCAAAGTACTGGGATTAGAGGCATGAGCCACTGCACCAGACCGGAAAAAGATTTAATATAGCAGTGTATACATAGGCTCATACATATAGTCTCTAGGGCATTTTCATATGTGCTGTTTTATTATGATATGTACAACTCAGGTGAGGTAGATATTATTAACTAATTTTAGATATAATACCACGGAAAGCGAGCAATTAAGTGACCTATCAAAGGTCATATAACTCCTAAACATTGATACCTAGGGCCTGAATCCAGGGATTTTGATGAGTACTCATTCTCACACACATATCTTTATACACCTGCACCCAGACAGTCAAAGTGTGATGAGCTCTAATATCTACTCAACATATGTAGAAATCATGATTTGTTATATGTAATATTGTTCAAAAATCTAACTGTGCAACTATGGAATGAAGAGCTATGTAATAGTAGCAGAACTTTCAGAGGGAAAGCCACTGAGGGAGTTTGGCAAATAGTATACTTATTATAAGCCAGCTTTTGTGTCCATCAAGAAAAAGCTCATTATTTTGATTTTGGACTCCCTTAATAGAAGTAGAATATCTGGAAAGAGGAAAGTAATTATTTTATACTCTTCTGAGAGTGCTGTATTTTATTCCGGGCAGCACATGTGCAGACTCATGGGAAAGAATAGGCTGTGCTTAGAAAAACATTACCCTGAGAGGCAGGAGGGCTCAGGCCCTGCCACATTGAAATAGACGGGGGAGTGGGGGTGAAGCGAATACGCTGCAGGTGGGGTAGAACGGAGGTCATCCCATACTTGAAGAGCTGTGCCGCGGAAGACGGCGTCAGCTTTGTCTCACACAGCCCCAGTGGAAACAGCAAGGAGAGCAGTCGCTACCTGGGAAAACGGTGGTGGACCTCTGTGGTGTTTGCTGCTTCCCTTTCTTCCATCACAGAGCCCACGTGTTGCTCAGGCAGCAGCCCTCCCTTACTCTTGACCCCTGTGGTCTGTCTTGGGGATCTGAAGACTGTGGCCTCAGCTAATCAGCATATTTCATCCTCTCTGGACACAATGATTAGTCCAAGAATCAGCCGGCCACTCACATTAGCTTAATGGAAAGTACATTTTGAACTTTATAAAATTGCTGGTAAAAAGTTTTCTCCCCCAGTTGGATTTGGGACTGCATGGATACTTGGGGTTGCTGGAGACAGCCTGCCTAAGAGTGAAGAGTTCACCCTAAAGAGTGAAGTCCACACAAAGGAGAGCCGAGCCCAGAGCAGGTGACACTGTGCCCTGACTCTCATCCTGAGCCCATGGAACTAGCCCGAAAGCCCCTAGATCTTTCAGCTGGGAGGCCCAATATGTGGCAGGTTTGCGCCCTCAAAAGGGTGCAGGCTTTGCTTAGGGAATGCCTTAGGTATCAAGACTTGAGGAAGAACAGAAGATGCAGAGGGAGGACAGAAGGCAACTGCAGACCTGAAGACAGCCTCAGCCACACCCAGAGAAGCCCTGGAGCTAGAACGGCCTTCCAGAGTTATCGGAGTTGGGGGAGATGACCAGGCATTTATACTCCTGTGTTGATCATTCATTGGCTGTGGATTGGCCCTGAAAGGGCGGCTACAATGAAGCAATCCCTGAAGGAGTGGACAGTTAAAGGTCGTCTGCTGGGAGCTCTTTGGCAGCCGATGATAAAAAGCGCTTTACTGGAGGGAGATCTGTGTGGCACATCAAGGGTGTGCTGCATAATACCTTCTTACTTACTTGTTAATTTATCTTTCGCCAAACACAGTTCAGGGGTTTTTTGCCACTGACAACTGAAGGAATAGTGACACACATGATAAGGAACCATTTTCTAAAATTCAGAGCTGTAACCTCACATATGTACCTTGGGAGGTAGTGAGCTCCCCATCATCAGAGGTATCCAAGCAGAGCATGGCAGACCACTTTGGAAGGGAAATTTTCATGCACTGGAGGGAAACTCGAGCTAGATGACCTTGCAGTCTAAGATCCCTTGACTCCAGGTCCAGAAACTCTGATCGCTTCTACTGGACTGAAACGTGGACATCACATGGACAGCCAGAGCATCCCAGATCAAGTCCTATTCCTCCCAGCCAACTTCCCTTGACTCTAAACTGAGGACAGAGGAGAGGAATGAGGAAGGAGTTTGCTAAGGAAAGAAAGGGTAGATACTTTTTTTGTCTTTATAAGGCATGTGAAAGGAGTATTTCAGCTGACTCTACCACAGGCAGGGAATTCTCACCTGCCACACCCACAAGAGGCAAGTTAGGCTCAGTTAATGGTATCTTGGAACCGCCTCAGTAGAATTTTCTTCCGTTTCTGCCCACGTCTGAGTGTCTTCATATGTCTCCTCTCGAGTCTGGCTTCTCGTGTCACTGTGTCTCTTTGTGAGTCAGCCTTCATCGCTGCTTGTTAGGCTTTTTGTGCTTTGATGCCAAGAGCCTCAGTCTCACACGCCCCCTGGCCGTCCCTGCCTGGGACACCAAGTTGAAGTTCCCCACCCTGTGTCTGGGTCCTCACTCCCCCGCTCCGGGCATCCAGCTCACGCCTGTCTGGTGGATCTTCTAGTCTCTCCTTTGGCTCTCTCTGACTGTGGGTGGTTTTCTCCAGCCACATGATCTCAGCCTCAGCCCAGTGCCTGCCACCTTGGAGCAGGGAGAAGAGCAGGCAGTTTGCACGTAGTGTGAGGAAAGGGCCCTGGATTCAGTGTCTGGAAAACCTAAGTTTGAGCCCCATTAGGCTCTGCCACTCACATGGATCAGTCACTTGGAATCTTGGAATTTCAATTTCTTTATCTATAAAGTGGGGAGAATATCCGTCCCGCCTCCCAAAGTTGTGGTGGAAATAATCATAGTCTAGGCTACTATTGTTTGAGATGTGACCCCGAGCCAGGTGTTCTGCTAAGGACTCGTCTGTCCTTCCTGATCCTCCCAACACAACCCTTTCAAGATGGTAGATGCATCCTAATTTTACAGATAAGGAAATGGAGACTCAGGGAGGTTAAAAAATTTACTTAAGGTCACACAGCACAGCTAAAATTTGAACCCAGCTCTGCCAACTATGAAGCTCTCGCCATTGGCTGGGTGCGGTGGTTCACACCTGTAATCCCAGCACTTTGGGAGGCCGAGGCGGGTAGATCACAAGGTCAAGAGATCAAGACCATCTTGGCCAACACGGTGAAACCCTGTCTCTACTGAAAATACAAAAATTAGCCGAGCGTGGTTGCAAGCGCCTGTAGTCCCAGCTACTTGGGAGGCTGAGGCAGGAGAATCACTAGAACCCGGGAGGCAGAGGTTGCAGTGAGCCGAGATTTTGTCGCTGCACTCCAGCCTGGTGACAGAGCGAGGCTCCCTCTCAAAACAAACAAACAAAAACAAAAACCCAAAAACTCTCACCATTTATGCATTTCACTGTAAGAGGAGAAACACAGAAAGAACATGCTTTATAATGGTGAGAAATCTTTTCTGCACATCAGTATTTATGACTTTTTTTTTTTTTTTTTTTTTTTTTTTTTGAGAATCTGCCCAGGCTGGAGTGCAGTGGCATGATCACCGTTTGCTGCAACCTTGAGCTCCTGGACTGAAGGATCCTCTCACCTCAGCCTCTTGAATAGCTGGGACTATAGGCACGCAGAAGTACACCTGGATAACTTTTAAATTTTTTTGAAGAGACGGGGGTCTCACTATGTTGACTGGGTTGGTTTTGAAATCCTGGGCTCAAGCAATCCTCCCACCTCAGCCTTCCAATGTGTTGCGATTACAGGCATGAGCCACCACACCTGGCCTTATTGCTATTTTTGAATCATCCATGTGTCTCTCTGGGTATCAAAGGCATAAGAACTGTTAGATAGGGATGGTGCTGGTGGATTGGTGGGTCAATTGCAGAGAACCCTGTCGAGTTAACAGTCCTTCCCATCTCTAGTTTCTTCAGCCTCAGGAAGTATGCAGCTAGCAAATGTGAAGCAAATAAGACTTCCTGTTACTTAAGATGAACTGGAACACTAGAACCAGGAACTTGATTCTGAGATCAACTTTGAAGTAACAAAGCTTGGCTGGGGTCAAAATGACCAGCATCATTGCACCATACAAATAAGCCAGCAGTATCTGCAGCCCTCATCCTGTGGTATGGCCTCTGCAGGCACCCAGACTGAGGCCCACTTGCAGGGGCAGGAGCCCTTGAACCGCTGCATACTGGCACAGCCCCCCACCTATGAACAGAAACAGATGCTGGCAGAATGTTTGTTCCTGCTCATCCAAACGATGCACTCAAACCTGGCTGGAAAGATGATAAGAATGCTGCCAGAGACTAACACCTCTGAGCTGCTGTGGATGCTGGAACCCCCCAAGTTTCTCCGGTTGACGCTGGATGAGCTAGGGGGTTCTACAGGCTCATCATGGCAAGAACTAAGCTGCCCAGGAGGTGGGTGCCGTTGCTACTGTTACCTCTTAGACAAGAAAAACTGACCGCAAAGCCAAATAATCCCTTAAGGAATTTACCTCAAGACTTGAAGACTCCCTAGCTTGTCCTATGAACCTCAACGTCAAGAACCACAGATTGCCACTATGATAGGCCGTTTTGTTGCAAAAGGTCAATTATGAAGCTGTAGACTTTTTCAATTATATGAATGTGTTTTCTGGGCTCTGCTACAGCCCAGACAGTGTTCACTTCTTTTTTATTGTGGATTTTGATATTTACCTACCAAGATATTGGTTTTATTGTATGTCCCCAAGCCTTAAGTTTCTCCATAAAGGAAAAAGAATCTCCAGGGAAAAAAAAAGCCTCTTAGCAGGTACTGGTGGTCATAAAACACCCAGACAACACCAGACGGTGGCGCCAGAGAGGCAGGCGGGTGGCACGAGGGCTGCATGGAGCTGGAGGCTCCTGAGTCTTCTGTTTCATTTGCTGGCGGCTTCTGTGTGCCTCAGGTGCCAGCAGCCTGGCTACTCTTGTTTCTCACAGTGTGCTGAGATGTTATGGGGTTTGTCCCTAGCGGGTCACCCAGAGTCCATCAGGAAGTGAGAGCAACTCCCTTCTGCTGCAGTGAGAGATGCACATTCCCTTTGGGGAGACACTCTAGGTCACCACAAATGGGCCACTGAAGTACCTGGCACTGGCCACTGTCACTGGCCCCAGCTGCAGTGCTGCTTGCTGTTCACGGGTTTGTCTTTTTCTGTATTATTTATAGCAAACATGGAGGGCTCACGCTGGCCTAGGCGGAATCTAAGTGCTTTTACATGTGACCACGCAAAACTTTCTAACATGGCATACCAGAGCTGCAGGTGATATATGTGCCTCAATTTTTCATCACCTTACCACTGACTATGAGCAGATTCATCCGTTTATGCCACTATCATTTGTTTTGTGAATTATGTTAATACCTAATGCAAATACTATTTTCTCATCAAGTGCGGTGCCTCACACCTGTAATCCCAGCGTTTTGGGAAGCCGAGGCAGGCAGATCGCCCGAGGCTAGGAGTTTGAGACCAGCCTGGCCACATAGTGAAACTCTATCTTTACTAAACATACGAAAAGATGGGACACACCTGTAATCCTAGCTACTCGGGAGGCTGAGGCTCGAGAATCGCTTGAACCTGAGAGGCGGAGGTTGCAGTGAGCTGAGATGGTGCCACTGCACTCCAGCCTGGGTGACAGAGCGAGACTCTGTCTCAAAAACAAAACAAACAAAAAACAAAAAATACCATGTATTTTCTCTGGGTGCCATGGCATGAAAAGTTGGGAAACACTGCCCTGATTGAATCTTCACAACAGCTTAGGGGGAGTTCTTCCTAATATCTCCATTTTACCTATGAGAAAACAGAGGCTCCAAGGGGTTGCTTGACTGGACCAAGACCACATAGGTAATAAGCAGTCGAGCCAGGACTGGAACCCAGATGGCCTATGTCTAGAGTTTCCATGCTCTTGACCCTAGACCAGAAGCTCTCAACCCTGGCTATATATTAGAGTCTGAGGAACTCAAACAAACAAACAAACAAATCCAAAGTCAAGACAGCCAAGGGAAGCCTAAGGAGACCTGATGACTAAATGTAATGTGGACCCTGGAAAAGAAGAAAGACATTAAAAGAAAAATGAAGAATTCTAAATAAAACATAGACTTTAGTTAATAATAATAATTCATCAATATTGATCCATTAAATGTAACAAATGTACCACATTGATCTTAACGATAAGAGAAATGGGGGGTGGAATATACAGGAATTATACTCTGTACTATCTTTGTAATAATTCTGTAGATCTAGAAGTCATCTAAGTAAAAAGTTTAATCTTAAAAAAAAACAAGAGAAAAATATCTGAGGGTCCTACCTCATAACAATTAAATCGGAATCAGTGGAGGTGAGATTCAGGTATCAGAATTTTTTAAAAACCTCCCCAGGAAATTAAAATGTTCATCCAGGGCCAGTCGCCGTGGCTCACACATGTAATCCCAGCACTTTGGGAGGCGTAGGCGGGTGGATCACCCGAGGTCAGGAGTTCGAGACCAGCCTGGTCGAGATGGTGAAACTCTGTCTCTACTAAAAATACAAATATTAGCCAGGCATGGTGGCGGATACCTGTAATCCCAGCTCTTCAGGAGGCTGAGGCAGGAGAATCACTTGAACCCGGGAAGAGGATGTTGCAGTCAGCCGAGATCACGCCATTACACTCCAGACTAGGTGACAAGAGTGAGACTCCATCTCCCCCACCCCACAAAAAAAATGTTCATCCAAGATGGAGAACCCCTGCATTGCCTCCTGACATAGACTCTAAGCACTTTGAGTTCAGGGAGCTTGCTTATTCCTTTTCATACCCCAAGCACCTAGCAGAGTGCCTGATACAGGTAAGGCACTCGGTATGTGTTTGATGAATAAGTGACTGACTCACTGAATGAATGAATGAATATTTCAGCCTCTCCTCAATTCAAACCTGAGTTAATAAACTCTGAAGAGATTACATGAAAACATATAATGTCAGGCAGCAAGCCTATCATGTCTGTCATTGGCTATTGACTATTGTGTGCCAGCTGCTAGGTGCTGGCCATGGCTAGGAGTAGGTGAGGAGGTGATGCCTGTCCTCAAGACATATTCTATAAGGGGAGGTTAGGCCCTGTGTGGTCAGGGAGTAAGCAGGCAGAGTGTGGAATCAAATGGTCTAGGTTCAAAACCCTGTTCCTGCATTTAGTAGCTGTGTGGTCCTGGGTGTTTCTCTAACCACACTGGAAACTATGGGAGATATGAAAATAAAGCAGAAACAGACAACGCTGCTGTGTGAAGTAGAAACCCAAGAGAAGAAATTGGTTAAACGTGGCATATGACGAGTTTTGCTTTCATTGTTTTGCTCTCTACAAGATTTATTTCTGCCGTGAAAACTCCACCCATGCCCTAGTTGGAAATCACCGGTGAAAAGGACGGGAAACTGGGCTGTCCTGACGTGAGCAACTGGGATCCCACTAGGTCACGAGCTTGGGAAAGGAGGAAGAAGGAGACGTTGTGTCTGGAGTCATGAGGAAGTGGGTTCCTCCTGGACCTGCTGGATTCTTCCAGGGCCAGAGCCCCCTTTGGGTGTGGGAGGTTAGCCAGATGATTGTTGCTAATGCTCACGGGCCCACAGGAGGCTGACTTGGCCCCAGCAAGTAAAGCACTTTTTTAAGTTGCCTAAGTTGCCCTGAGCACATCCCTTCTCTGGTCCTTAGTTCCCCTTATCCTTAAAATAAAGAAGCTGTACCCAAGGTGCTGTAGGGTTTCGTCGGCCCTTACCCAGAATGTGAGATTCTGGGACAACACAGAAAAGTAAAGCACTTTTCTAAGTGCTTTCCTTGCTGAAGATCGTTCAGTGTCCACAACCTCTGCATGAAGCCATCATTCTCTTTTTATGGCTCCCATTTTACTGGTGATGACACTGAGGCCTAAAGTTAAAGAACTCATCCAAAGTCACACAGCTAGTAAGTGGCAGGATCAGGATTCAACACAGGTCGTCTGGCTCAGAGTGTATGCACTTAAACACTACCTAACTCCCCCCCTGGCAAGGGGGATACAGCCTGGTTTTGCAGACATGGCACTTAACCTTCCTGATCTGTAACATGGAAATCATAAGAGGGCTGTTGTGAGGACTAAATGAGATAATATATGTAGCCATTTTCTTCCTTTTCCTTCCTTTTTAGGCTTTCCTTCCTCCCTTTCCCCCATCCACCTGTTCTCCTGTTTAACTTTCTTATTTCACCTTTGTTTTTCAAAGCTAGTGAAGAAAGCGAAGAGCTTCCAGGTCTTGATTTACTCCTCTAATGGCGCAAAAACAAGGGATGAAGTATTTTTAATAATTACGTGTATATGCATACACACTGAGTGTGTGTGTGTGTGTGTGAGTGTGTGTGTGTGTGTGTGTGTGAGAGAGAGAGAGAGAGAGAGAGAGAGAGAGAGAGAACTGGCTGAAGGAATCAGGACAGGCTGCACTGGAGGCCAGACTCTTCAGTGAGGCAGAGTGTACCAGCCAACAACATGGCAAAGGCTTTATAGAAGGGAGCAGAAGGGGCATATGCCAAGAAGTAGTTTGTCAAATGCCCCTGAGAGAAGGCCTGGTGAACTACCACATGGAAATGAAATGAACGTGGACCAGACCCCCTACCCAGTGATCTCCTGTGATCATCCTGACAACTTACATTATTATGTTCATTTCATAAGGAAATTAAGTCACTTGCCCTAAGGCACACAGTTAGGGAATGGAGGTACCAGGATATGGCTAGTGCCACACAGTCTTCCATCCTGAATATGTAAAGGTGGGGGGTGGGTGGGGCATGCAATATGGAAAGAGGGGCCAAGAAACCAGGAAAACTGAGTTTAAATGCTAAATATCCTTTGTAGCCCACAGGACTGTTATGAATTTAAATGAGATAATGCATTTTTAAATGCTTTAACAGTAAAGTGCTATACAAATGGAAGATAATATCAGAACACAGGGAGTACAGTTGTATCTACCTAAGTTTCCGAAGAGCATCCAGTGCAACAGCACAAACCATGAGGCATACAGGCTCCTTTAAATTAGGGGGTAGTGGAAAGCCCATGAACTTCAGCATCTGACAGGTCTAGGTTCTACTAGTTGCTTTACTTTACCACTCTCTAGCAGTGTTGCCCTGAGCACATCCCTTCTCTGGACCTTAGTTCCCCTTATCCTTAAAATAGAGAAGCTATACCCAAGGTGCTGCAGGGTCTCGTCAGCCCTTACCCAGAACGTGAGATTCTGGGACAACACAGCTGGGTTCAGATCTACCTTCAAGTTGGCCTGCAATGGCCCCAAAGATAGTCAGCCAATCTCAGGAAAGAAAACATTATTGTAATTTGATTTTAAAACCTTGGTTGTTCTATTTATTGTAAGGGTAGCATATGCAAACTTTCAGAAAACACTAGAAGAATATAATAGTCGTTAAAAAAACCTTGAGGTTGCAGAAAAATACAAAGATGCATATAAAGTTCATCTAGACCTAGACACTTAACTTGTTGGTGTATGTCACTGCAAATTTTTGATTAAACAAAATCAATGTATAGAAGTCAATATTTAAAATCTTGATACTTTTGTATAATCTTCTTTCATTAGTTAAACATAAGGGATACTGTCTACATATGGAAACTGTCTTTTAAAAAATTCTGATTGGATTCAGTTAACTAATCAAAAAATGTTGGAAAATTAGTTGAGCATTTTGATGTCACTATCAATTGTCTAATTGTTACTAAATCTGCCAAATAAAAGTGAAAAGCCTGTTAGATTATGTAACTAATTATTCTTAAAACTCTTTACTGCCTTTAAAAAAATCAGTCAAACACAAATCTGGTTAATTAAACTTGAGACTTAGCATCTTTAGCTTTAAGAGATACTGTTGCTAATCTCAACACTTATATTTTGCTTTACAAAAAGCTCACTCTCTGTACAACACTCGATTTGTTAAGAAAAATTGACACAGGCAGCACTTTGGGGAGGGAATGTCTGATGCATCAAACCAGCAGAGCCAAGCTATCATTGACTGTCTGGAGCCTTCTGTCAGGAGCGGGAATTCAACAGCTGTCTTCCCTTCATGCCGTAAATGATCCAGGTCATTCAATCAGATTAATCCAGCTGGGGAAGAAGTCATTGGTGTGTGCAGGCTTGGCTGGGGTTAAGTAATGTGACAAGAGTTGCATGAGGCATTTGATTACTCAAGCTCTCATTCTTAGCCCCACATGTATCAGTCAGGAGTAGCCAGGGTCTGCTGTGATAACAACCCCAATCTCAGTGGCTTAACATAATAAACATTTATTTCTCACCTTATGCTATCATTGATAGACAGGTGGACTCTGTTCATTCTAGTCACTTAGGAACCCAGGCAGATAGAGGCCTCATTTCAACACATGCTTCCAAGAAATGTGGCAAATTCTTAAAGCTTCTGCATGGAAGTGCTGTGTGCAACTTTTTCTTTCCTCCTTTTTTTTTTTTTTTTTTTAGATGGAGTCTCACTCTGTTGCCCAGGCTGGAGTGCAGTGGCATGATCTTGGCTCACTGCAACCTCTGCTTCCCAGGTTCAAGCAATTCTCCTGTCTCAGCCTCCTGAGTAGGTGGGAGTACAGGTGCACGCCACCACGCCTGGCTAATTTTTATATTTTTGGTGGGGATGGAGTTTCATCACATTGGTCAGGCTGGTCTCGAGCTCTTGACCTCAGGTGATCCACCCGCCTTGGCCTCCCAAAGTGCTGGGATTACAGGTGTGAGCCACCGTGCCCAGCTGCTATATGCAACTTTCACTCACATTTTCCTGGACAAAGCAAGTGATACGACTACACCTAACTCCACTGGGGGTGGGGAAGTAGAATGCTGCCATATGATTGTCATTTTGCCACCAAACCAACTATGTGAGCTTGGGGTCTGTCAGCTTCAGCTTTGATATCTATAAAATGGGGGGTTACCTGGCCTCTATATTCATTTATCATTTATTCATTCAATGAGTGAATACAGTTTCTGGTTAGGAGAGCAAATTCTGGAGCCAGCTTACCTGGGGTCAGTCTCAACTAAGTCACATACTACCTGTATAACCTTAGGCAAGTTGTTCAATATCTTCTGGAGCTCAGTTTACTTATCTGTAAAATGGGGATGATAATAGTACTCATCTCACAGAGTTGTTGGGCAGGTATAATGCATATATTATATAAGATATATAGAACAGGTAAAGTCCTTAGAACAATTCCATGTGGTAAGTGCTATGCACATGGTAATTTTAATATTCATATTCATGCATCCATTTAGCCATTTATTCAATGAATATTTGTTGATAATCTTTCCTGGTTATCTTTGAAGGCTCTTATGAAGACTAAAGGAAAAAAACAGATGCAAACTCCCTTTGCAAATGATAGGTTGCCCACAGGGAGGCATAATAAGAGGCAGCATTTTTACAGGACTTGGATTTATTTTTACTACAATTTACTGAGCACATAGTATGTGTTAGACTCTGTACCAGATGCTTTTACAACAACCCTATGAGGTAGTTTTATAGATGGGGAAACTGGGACATCAAGATGTTAGGTCCCACAGATGGTGAATGGTAGGGCCTTGCAGGATACAGACCCAGGATATGGTCAGCCTTGCATGAAAACCTTTGCTCTTTCCCTGGTGCCACGCTATGGAGAGTCATCTGCTCATCATTTAGCTTGTTGGTTTTTCTACCAAATCGAAGTTCCTCGAAGGCAGAAGATGTTCTCCTTAATTCTTGGTGTTATTTTGCTGCCCAGTACCACACCAGTGACACCATGAGGTGGCCATTTACAAAGAGGAGGAAGCCAGGCACGTTAGCTCATGTCTGTAATCCCAGCACTTTGGAAGGCTGAGGCAGGCAGATCGCTTGAGTCTGGGAGTTGGAGATCAGTCTGGGCAACATAGCGAAACACCATCTCTATAAAAATACAAAAATTACCTGGGTGTGGTCGTGCACACCTGTGGTCCCAGCTACTTGGGAGGCTGAGGTGAGAGGATCAGTTGAGCCCAGGAGATGGAGCCTGCAGGGAGCTGAGATGGTGGCACTGCACTCCAGCCTGGATGACAGAGCAAGACCCTGTCTAAAAAAAAAAAAAAAAAAATGGAGAAGGGGAGAGATGTAAGCCAAATACCAGAGTCTTGGGTTTAAATCTTGCCTCTCCCCTACCTGGCTGATAACTTTTGGGATGTCATTTCTCCTCTCGAGGTTTTTGGTTTTTTGGTTTTTCTTGAGACAGAGTCTCACTCTGTCACCTAGGCTGGAGTGGATCTCAGCTCACTGCAGCCTCTGCCTCCTGGGTTCAAGCAATTCTCCTGCCTTAGCCTCCCGAGTAGCTGTGATTACAGGTGCCTACTACGCCACCCAGCTAATTTTTGTATTTTTAGTAGAGATGGCGTTCACCATGTTGGCCAGGCTGGTCTTGAACTCCTGACCTCAAGTGATCCCCCCGCCTTGGCCTCCCAAAGTGCTGGGATTACAGGCGTGAGCCACTTCACTTGGCCTCTCCTCTTGAGGTTTTAATTTCTTCAACTGTTAACTCAGTTCCACAGCCCTTTCTGTCCATAAACCCTTCATGATTCTTACTCTTTGAACACTTACAGCTTATGAGATATTTGTTGTTTTGATAAGAAAGCATGACCACACTTAAAAGGCTACTTATTATCAATTTTAGGCCATTTAGCTTGTCTCTGACATACTTCAAAGTCAGAGAAGAAAAGATATTATCTGACAGTACACATCTTTCTTCACCTGAGCACAAATTTTCCATTTTGCCTCCGGCTCTGCAAGAAAAGGAGGGGGAGTGGGGAGGGGAAGGGGAAACACAGCCAAACTATGGAGCCCATGGGCCCCAGTGCAACGTGTCCTGGGGAAACTTCCCAAAGTCAAGGCCCTTGTTGGGTAAGAAGGCAGACCCAGCCTGACCTCTGCAGGAAAATTCCCCTTGAGACTATGTTGCGGGGTCACAAGCTTCCAGCTTGCCAAGGCAAAACACATATGCTGCAGACACAATGGGCTTGGAGTAAACCAGTCCTTCCTGCAGATACCAGCCTGCAGAAAACACATTTTGGGAGCCTCTGGCCAGGGGAACTCAGTACGTGCCACTCAGCCCGGGAGCAGTCAAAGATGCCATGGCAAATAGACTCGCTCAGCTCGGGAGCTGTGAAGACGTGGCCACACTCATTGCTACCCCAGAAGCTGCAAGCTCCACTCAGTTTTTTCCATCCCTCCCTCATATGATAATAGCTGCCACTCTCAAGCACCTACTTGGTGTGGTGACTGTGCTCAGCACTGTGTAGACATTAATTCTTTTAATCTCATAGCTGCTTCCTGAAGTAGGTACTGTTCTCCTCCACATTCTGCAGAGAGGACCCTGAAGCCCAGGAAGGTTGCATGACTGGCTATGGTCACACTGCTAGTAAGTGCAAGGTCAGGATCCTAACCCATGACCTGTACTCCAAATCCACTTCTAAGGTTTGTAATAAACGAGAAGCTGTGGTAGAAGGAGACACCGATGCTTTCAGACCTAGCTTCTCTCTCCCCAGGGACAGTGCTCATTCTGCCTTTCCCGTCCACAAGAAGGTTCTGAGGATGCTGGGGCCGCCTGGAACTTCCTATCCTGGTTGGACCAAGACCTGTGCAGAACAACTTGGCTTCCGGGGAACTTCAGCAGCCCTGGTTTTCCATGGGCTGAGTCATTGTAGCTTAACCCAACGTTCTTAGCTGGAACAGTAGCTTAGCCCAACGTTCTTAGCTGGAAGAGTCATAGGAAAGTGTCTGGAAACTCCCCCGTGTCTTATCGGCAAAGAATTTATTGAAGACAATTTAGCCACATTCCTCAGCTTTCTCAGACCTCACCTTGCCCTGGGAGAATGAGAAAGGCCAGAAAGACATAAGGGTGGAAATGAGCCATGGAATTAGGAAGCGCTTTTCATGCCAGTGCAGGGAACTGGCAGCGTCTGCAAATGCACCACTGACAACAGCCGGTCTGTGAGGGCCCAAGGACAATGACCCTGGGCCCAAAGAAGCCTGGGCCCCTGACAATGACCCTGGGCCCAATGACCCTGGGCCCCTGCTGTATGCCATCCTATGTCATCCATCTACCTTGACTAGTGCCAAATGCTTAATGTGTGCAAGGAACTGAGTTAGGCACCGATAGAGCCCAGTGGTTGAGTTTCTTAGGCAGATCTGGACTCAAAGTTCACATCTGTTGCTTATTGGTTATGTGACCTCAGGCAGGTTATTTAATCTCTCTGAGTCTTATTTTCCCGTCTGTCATTTATCAAAACGTATGAGTTGTGCTGAGGTTTAAATGAGAAATATATATGCTCAGCTTAGTGTGTGACATACCACAAGTTGTCAAGTCATAGTAGCTTTTATTAAGTATCAAACAATCATGTCACAACTTAATGAATTCAAACCTGATATGTGTTAGGAACTGTGCTTGGCTCTGGAGGGAGGTGGAAAGACAGCTACAATCCTTGCCTTCAAGGAGCTCACAGGACAGTGAATTCGCACGTTATTACTAGGAAGGAAATGTATCCAGAGAGATATAGAAAGGGTATGAAGAGAACAGAGGCTGCAGACCCATGGGAAGGGTAAGCACAAGTTCCTGGAGAAGGTGATGTCTGAGCTAGTACCAAAGCAGGGTGGGAATTTGCCAGCTGAAGGGGAAGGGGCTAGGAGGTCAGGGCAGCCAGAGGGGGCAACTTGCACAAAAGCTTATGCATTACTCAGTGCATGGTATGAACTGGACAGGGAATGGCTGAGGGTGAAAGGACTCCAGGCTTGACGGAGAAGAGCTGGGTTCCAAAGGGCTAGCCTTCCCTTTCCAGCTGGTAACCATTTGTGTGTCTTATTATTCCTTGGAGACTTAATTTCCTTATCAGTAAAATAGAGCCGCCCCTAACTACTTAACAGGGCGAGCTCCGTTAGAAAATGCTACAGTGTTTGCACAGCGACGGGCATGTTTGTGGCTGAGTCTCTTGCACCTCAGAGCACGGTCCCTGGTGCAGCCAGTACTTTGGGGTGCTCAAAAAGACATCATACTAGCTTTCTTAGTGGAGTACTCACCATGGGCCAGGCACTGCGATAAACCGTATGAATCTTATTCAGTTAGATAAGCTAAGCATGATCATTACTCCTCTCCAGGCGTGTCCAGAACTTAGGGGGTTCCCAGCAATCAGAATATTCTGGGCAAACCTGGAGGAGTTGGTCACCCAACAAACGGGCATAAGAATAGGCCCAAGGCCAGTGGCTGAGCTGGAATTTGAACCCAGTCCTGTTTGCACACAGCACCCGAGTTCTTAACCACTGCACTATTACTTAAACCCATAAATGGCATTCTTTCAAGACAGAGTAATTGCTGAACCGATTCATTCCTAAACAGACCAATTAATCTTCCCTGTCTTTAAACTAATTCCCCTTCCGCACAATGGGACCAGCATTCTGTCTTAAGCTTATGACATTCATATTTAGAATACTTGAAATATTGTCCTGTGAATAAACTGTAAACAGAGAGCAGAGCAGAGGGAAGGAGAGGAAGGGAGGGGGAATGGGACGCGGCTGCAGCCGCCAGCACCTGTCCTACCGGGACCAGAGCCGAGTGCAGTCTCAGCCTCTCTGCCCCCATCACCCACTCCTGTCCGGAGCCGGGACATCAGTTCCAAATATTTGGCAGGCCCACCCCATAAGCCCTGCAGTTGAGTAGCAGCTGTGAAATGGGAGTTTGGGAGGGCCATTGAGCTGAGCAGGCAGCAGAAGCCATCAGGACCTTTGATTTCTTTTCCAAAGCACATTTTAAACCAGTAGTATGCTGGTACGGGGCTGGTGGCCCGCAGTGAGGGATGAACTGACGCCTGCTCGGCGACAGGCAGGCATATGACACAAGGGTAAAGTATTATTTACTTTCTGGGAACAGGTGCTGCCCAGGACTCCCAGTCCTCTCTTGCGTGACTTCTCCCCTATCCACATGGCCCGGCCCTTCTCAGAGGCTGCTCCTTCCCTCACCCTGCACAGCCCCGGCCCTGGGAACTGCTTCCTTCTCAGCCCTTAGCAACATGTGGCTCACAGGCACCCAGCCCATGCCAGTGGGGGGTTGGGTCCCACCTGGGACATGTGCCTGCTGGAATCAGCTCGTTTTACGTAAGCTCTTGGAACAGATGCCAGGTGATAACAACTTTTCGGCCCCAGTTAACCTGCAACCACCCTGACTGTGCCCACGCAGATGCAACAGAAAGTCGTGGAAGAGCGAGAAAGAAAGTTCCTGCACGCCAATGTCTTTGCATACTGCCAGACTCATTCTGGAAAAATGTCCTAGACTATGATCCACTATCAGCTTTTGTAATAGAAGGGAAACAACCAACTCTGCAGGCAAAATCCACCTACCACCAGCTGGTCTTTCCTCCTCTGATTACGTGTTGTTTCCCTAAATCTCTGGTTGGCAAACGTGAAAGAGAAAAGGTCTGTGCTCGTCTGTTGATTCACAAAACAATACAGATGGTAGTTAAGACATTTCTTTGCATAGCTTGATTAAGGACAAACAGAGAAGGGGGAGTGAGCAAAGGACCTGGAGGTCTTGCTTGGCTCATGAACTGATCTCAGGCTGCTTTTACCCCTTGCCTCTCTTGCTGAACCCCATGAAACTCCACACCCCTCTTTCTGAACCTCAGAACACATTGGCGCCAGCTGTGAAGCAGCTCCTGAGCCCAGGGATGCAGAGAGGAAAGAGTGCTCCCCACCTGGCAGTGGAGGGAAAAGAAATACAAATCATCATAGCACATGGTCCTGGGTCATAGGCCATGAGTGAAAGAAGCCACATGCTGTGGGTTTAGAAGAGGACAAGATTGCCTGCGGTTGAGGAGCTCAGAAGAAGATGGCCACTTAGCTGCCTGGTTTAGAGCCTCATTCACTCCCCTTGACCACAGTAAACTGCATCTTCACTAGCACCTTGTTTCTGAGCTTGCCCCACTTTAATCCACCTTGAATTCTGCTGCCAGAGAGGTTTTTCTAACTTGAAAATTGGACATAGTTTCATTCATTCAAAATCTTTCACTGGCTACCTTCACTCCAGCATAAAGAATGGCTCATTATCATCTAGCTCCTACCTCCCTCCCCAGCCTCGTCTTTTTTCTTTTTTTTTTTCTTTTAATTTATTTTTAGATGGAATCTTGCTTTGTCACCCAGGCTGGAGTGCAGTAGCACGATCTCGGCTCACTGCAACCTCTGCCTCCCGGGTTCAAGCGATTCTTCTGCCTTAGCCTCTCGAGTAGCTAGGATTACAGGCACGAGCCACCATGCTCGGTTAATTTTTGTATTTTTAGTAGAGATGGGGTTTCACCATATTGGCCAGGCTGGTCTCGAACTCCTGACCTCATGATACCCCCACCTTGGCCTCCCAAAGTGCTGGGATTACAGTCATGAACCACTGCGCATGGCCAGCCTCGTCTCTTAAACTCATCTTTTCCCACAATTTTTACTCCAGTGATGCTGGACTTGACTTCATTTTCCCTTTCTTAGATTGGATTCATGATGAACTCTTATGCATCTTTCAAAACCCACCTTCCATATGATTGCCTTACAGTATTAATTACGTTGTCTTCTGCGCTCTGTATCTTGTTCTGTTCTTGTTATAATTACTTGGATTATAGTGGTTTATTTTCCTGTTTATGTTTGCCAAAAAACTGGAGCTGCCTAGTGTGAGGGTTGTGCATATATCAAGGATGTATCCCTGGTACCTAGCATAGTGTCTGGCACTTCGTCATGCTCAACAAATGTTGGTACTCTCCCTTTCCACCAAAGGAAATGTGACATCCTACTGGGGGCTGGACATACCTAATGTCCTCAGTGGCCACCTCTCCCATTCTAGGCCTTTCTCCTGTAGTCCTCATGCCACACACCCCCTTACAAAGCCTGTATTTCCTCCACCCTCAACAACCCACCTCACCCTCCATCCCAACAAAAAAGGCCTGATCTCAGGGGAAGATAATTTAAGCCCTTCTAGTGATTAATTTTATGTGTTGTCTCCAGCTTGCAACCCATCCCTCATTATAGAAGCATTACTAGACTTCTTCATCGGTGGGCCAGAGATGGGGGCCAAAAAAAGAGACAAGACTGATCACAGTTCATCTTTTTGTGTCTTTCATGTATTTGCTCCTTCGTTCTCACAACAACTCTGCAAACAAGGTAGTTTTACCTCCATTGGACAGATTAAGACCCTGGGGCTTGGAGACAGCAAGTGACTGTCCCAAGATCACTCAGCTGATAAGTGATGGAGCCAGATTCCAGCCTAGACTGTCTGACTGCAAAGGGCTTGCACCTTTCACTGTAACGCGGGTGGGCGTCTGTGGAGTTGGGGGTGGGGTGATGTTTCCAAGCTACCCTCCACACAAAAAGTGGAAAGTCACTGTCCTAATTATTTCTCCACCCTAAAGGTCCCACAGTAAAATCCCATTTCTTCCAAGAGGCCCTGCCTTCTTTATCCAGCCCAGACTGATCTTGTTTTCTGACCTCCCGTTCACTTCTCAACCATATACTGACCCTCCACTCTGTACCAGTCTTAGGTACACATTGTGATGGGCCCATGAGATACAAAATCCAGTAGACCCTGGTCCTGCCCCCAGGTCCCTGTGGTGTGCTGGGGAGAGGGAGCTGAGTGACCTGAGCAAGTCCGATGTCCTGCTGGGGGCCTGGGCCTACTCCAAAACAGGCACATCTGTCATGTATGTCCCCTCTGTGGCCTTAAATTGGATTTTCAGTACTATGTTTTATTTTCTCATGGATTTCATTGCAACTCACATTTGTTATCAGGAATAGGGATTAAGCCCTGCTGGCCTATGGGTGCCTCAGTTCTGTCATCTGTGAAGTGGTATATTGGCCCCAACTGTTCAGTCCTCATTCAGGAGCCCCCACAGTGAACTCTTCCTCTAGCCTCATCACCCAGCGCCACTCTCCTCACGACTCACACTTCCCGGGACTGGACTGAAGACTCTGTTCCCACAAACATGTCCTTCTTTCACCCTCCTTCCCCCGGTCTCCACCCGCCACGGCCCCACTCATCCTTCTTGACTCATCACAGAGTCCACCTCCATCAAGCCTCTCCTAATTTCCCTAACCAGATGTAATCTCTGACTCCCAACCCTTCCTTGCAGAGTTCAAGTTTCCAGCAGGCAAGAGCATGTTTCATGGGCAATTTTCCAAAGCGTGCAAATGCAGCAATTCCTAAACTCTGAGGCATAGTAGAAAATACAGCTGAACTAGGATTGGCTCTGTAATCCTGATTTCCAGCCTCCTCTCTAGTTGATCCTTGTGTAACATACAAAGAATTAAAACTTTTGTTTGTTTTCATTGATCACTAAGCAAACACAGAAAAATATAAAGAAGGTCTAAATTATCCATTTCTACCACCAAGTGATAACCACTACTGTTATTTTGGTATAGAATCTTCTTCTTGTCTATGCATGTAACACAGATGGAAATAAACATACTGTCAATATTGTTTTGTAATCTTTTTCACTTAATATTTAATGGACATTGTCATTGGTAGAACTTGTTTCTATAGAAGAGTTTTCTTTAAAACAGTTATTGGCTGGGTGCAGTGGTTCATGCTTATAATCTTGGCACTTTCGGAAGCCAGAATGGGAGGATCATTTGATCCCAGGAGTTCGAGACCACCCTGGGCAACACAGCAAGACCCTGTATCTACTAAAATAAAAAATTAGCCAGGCATGGTGGCACTCACCTATATAGTCCTAGCTAATTGGGAGGCTGATGTGGGAGAATCGCTTGATTCTCCAGTCCAGGAGGTAGAGGCTGTGGTGAGCTATGATTGCACAATTGCACTCCGGCCTGGGTGATGGAGTGCAAAAAAAAATTATAAAAAATTATTGAGGTATAATTTACACACAACAAATACACCCATATTAAGTGTACAGTTTGATGACTTTTGGCAACTGTGTGCACTCAGGCAACCACCACCACAATTAAGATTTAGAACACTTTCACCATTCTGGAAGTTTCCTGAAAACCCTTTGAAATCAATTCCTCCTACACCTAGGCCCAGATAACCACTGATCTCCTTCTCTAGCCTGACTTTAATAATTCCATTATATTTCATCCTATGGTATGCCCTTATTTGTTTGGCCGTTTCCCAGTTGTTGGACATAAGAATGGTGTTAGTTTTTTCCCTGTAATAAATTACAATCCAATGAACAGTCTTTGGTCACATCTCTGACTCTTTCCTTGGGATAAATGCCCAGACCTGGAATTATTAAAGAGTAGGCATACTTTTAAGGTTGATGATAAATATTTGTGTGAGTCATTCTTAATTCCCCTGAGTCTGTTTCCTCGTTTGTAAAACAGGGATTAAAAATTCCAACCTCAAGGAGTTGTGAGGATTATATGACGTAGGATACAAGACACTTTGAATTACCAGCAAACCAATGCACAAATACCTGGGGAGCCTACTAGGAGGAAGAGCCTCTCAGGCAGATGGATCTCAGTTTAAATCCTAACTCTGCCTCTTTTCTAACTGCTGACCTTGAGTAACCTATGTAGTCTTAGCAAACCTCAATTTTCACATTGTCAAATGCGAATAACATGTTCCATTCTCAGAGGGTTGTTATGAAGGTAAAGTGCAATACTCCAGGTAAGGAGTTTGGAATAATTCCTAGCTTACAGCTGCTCAACAATTTGCAGTTGTTTGTTTCAGTCAAGGTTTTTGGTTACAAATAAATAGACATTAACTCTGTTTAACTTAAGGAGAATAGGCATTTCTTGGAAGGATAACAGGTAGCTCATGGAATCAACAGGAAGACTGGAGAGCCAGGCGTGGAACATGGGCAGAACAAAGGTAGACTGGGCAGCTAAGACACAGCCCAGGCCTTGTCCCAGGAACTGTCTGCTTAGGGCCTGGTGCTGGCACTGCTGCCACTGAAGGCTTGCTGCTGAGGCTGCCACCAAACGCTCAAGTCGTTTGACTGGGATCATCCCAGGCCACCCCCGTGTCTTTGTATCATTTGCTCCGTATTTAAAGCTCCAGATAGAGGCATCCAAATGACTGAGCCCAGCATGTGGGCCAGGAAATCCTTAAAAAAATCATTTCCAGGTAACGGATAAAAAGATGCCTGCTTTCTTCCAACTTCTATAGCGGGAAGCGGGTCCCCGTCTCTTCCCAAAACCCACAAAATGAGAGGATTTCCTAAAATAGGAAGTGGGCTCAAACACTAGGTAGCTGAAAATGATAAGGGTCCACTTCATTATTACTTTTAATATTATGATGACTAAATAAATATTTGAAGAATTGCATTTATTCTGTAAATGTGCTAAATGCTATAGGGTGAACATTTTAAAGAAACTTTTTGATAAATGCTTTGATAAAATATAGCAAGGTTGCACATTTGGATGGTGTCATATTGGGTTTTCTTTCTCTGAGAACAGGCAGGTTTGCACAACCTTCTAATGATTTTAAAGTGTGTGTGTGTGTGTGAGTGTGTGTGTGTGTTGAGGTGGGCATGAAGACAGAGAGAGAAAGTGAAATCTGTGATTTACTGAAAATGTACACTCTTGATGAAATTCACAAATCCCATTGTTTATTTCCTGTTGGTTTGGTTTAGTTTTTCACTAAAACAAGAGAAGTCTACCAAGTAAGATGAGGTACACAGCCCCGTCGGCCAGAGTTAAGGGTAACCTGAGGGCTGGTGGAGAATCAACTGAACACGGTCAACAGCTGATTCTTGTTATTTATCTTTCTGTTATTTATTTAAGCTATGATTTATTGAGCACTTAATGGGCACTACTTTATTTAAGTCTCACAATTACACTGTGATGGGCGAACTGAAGCTCAGAGGATAAATACTTCTTTCAAGGTCACATGGCGAGGGAGTTAAAAAGTTTGGGATGTGAAGCCAGGTCTGCCTGCCTTTGAAATCAGTGCATTTAGCTACAAGTGCAGCAAAGCAAATAGTATGCACATGACTAGGGTTGGCTGGGGATAGGGCCACTGTGTAAAGGGACATGTTGGTCTGGTAGATGTCACACTGGGGCAAAAGGTGGGAGGTGACTTCTCTGTGAGGTGAGCTCTCCAACAATCCTTCTGTTCAAGCATCTCAGACAGTTCCCAGCACCTCAAGCCCAAGGAGATAGACTAGTCATTTACAGAATAGATTTTTCAAAAACGTGTTTTTCCTTAAAAACTTGTTTACTATAAAAGGTTTAATGAATGTACACCCAGGTTAAATAAAATCTGAAGTTTTCCACTTATTTTTGCCTCTCCTCCCTGTCCTTCTGGACAATTAATGATGTCAGTTCTAATGCATTCTTGTGGAGTTCTTTCCATGCATTCAGAATTATAAGTAACTATTCATTAAGGTAGCCTTCAGGAGCAGAAAAAACAAAAAATGAAAGTAAGTATTTACATATCCTTTTATGAATAACATAATTGTGTCATACCATGCGCATTAGTCTACCGTTTACTTTGTTCACTTAGCAATACATCATGAAGATCTTTCCATGATGACACATGTAGCTTTACCTCAGTTTAAGTTTTCCATAGTTGATCATTGGGTGAATATACAATATTCATAGTTGTAAATATATAGTTTACTTAATACTATGTATTACTAAAGATGTGGATTATTTCCTCTTTTTTGCTTTTATAAACAATGATGCAATGATCTGCAAGTGATTTTACTGCTACTGAAAATATATTCAAACTGTTAGCATTTATAAATGCAACCTATCTCATT
Source organism: Macaca mulatta (assembly GCF_049350105.2). Classification (NCBI taxonomy): domain Eukaryota; kingdom Metazoa; phylum Chordata; class Mammalia; order Primates; family Cercopithecidae; genus Macaca; species Macaca mulatta. The sequence goes on along the minus strand of NC_133406.1, from coordinate 173,031,002 downwards.
GATTGGTAGGTTGACCTCAAGGAGAAGATTGCAGATTTAACTCAGCTTGGACCCTCCTCTGAGAAGCCATCCCTGATGGGCCCCATTTACTTAAGATCGTCACTTCTTCCTTGTACTCCCTTTGCATTCTGCACACACTTTAATCATTGATTTTATCGCTCTGAAGTGTCATTATTTATACACTTGTGTTTTTTTTCTGCCAGACTGTGAATTCCATGAAAGCAGGGACTGTGCTTCCTGAGAGTCTAGCCAAGCACCTGCCACATGGTAAGATCGATAAATATTTGTTAAATTAAGCTGATTATATGTGCCCCCTCACAAGTTTTAAAGGCGTGGTTTCCCTCTCTCTGTCTCTCTCTTTCTCCTATACCAAGTCACACATATAATAAACATACAATGTATATACTCCCACAGAGAAACTAAACTATCCTGCAAAATGCTTGAATTTACCATTGATTAGGAAAGACATGAATGGAGCCTTTTTTTCTCTGTCTAAAGGAGTTGTTGTTTACTCTCTGTATTAGTTTCCCAGGGCTGCTATAACCAAGTACCACAAACTGGGTGGCTTAAACAGTAGAAACTTATTGTTTCATAGTTCTGGAGACTGGAAGTCTGAAATCAAGTAACAAGCTTGGTTCCCTCTGACGGCTGTGAGGGAGGGATCTGTGAAGGATCCAGCCTCTCTTGGTGGCTTGTAGGGGGGCTTCTTCTCTCTGTGTCTCTTTCCTCTCTTCCTATCTGTCCAAATTTCCTCTCTTGTAAGGACACCAGTCACAGTAGATTAGGGTCCATCCTAATGATCTCATTTTAACTTGATTACCTTTGTAAAGATACTTTCTCTAATAACATTCTGAGGCACTGAGGAACTTCAACATAGGAATATTTTGAGGGGGTCACAATTCATCCCAATAACACTGTCCTTCTGAAAATTGTTTTAAAATCACATCAAAGAACCGCCGATCAGCAGGAGTCTCCTAGGACTATAAAAACAAAAAAGAAATGTTTTTGGGTATGTGATTGACAGTTGACCAAGGCTGGTGAAACATTTCCTTCCCAGTCAGAAGTCCGAGGGTCACTCCTGTCCCCATCCTGGGCCCAGCATCTGGAACCCAAGTTCTCTCTGCCCTTGGAAGTAGAAGGTGCTCTACTCACTGCTAATTACACTGCCTGCCATTCCCTGAGGCCTTTAAAATATTTCTCTGATGATATGAAATCTGAGCTCCTGACTGATAAAAGCTCTGAGTTTCACAAGAGCTTGGTTCTCCAGGTACTTTTTCAGATCAGGCTAATATCTATGTGTCATCTATTCAGCCTCATTTAGGATGAAGCTCTATGATGAGGCCTAACTTTGGGTGTAAGGGGGACTTCTGTCCTAGGAGTGGGCATGGGCCCTTCCTTGGAGGTCCTACACTCCCTGGGATTCTCTGATCCTGCTCCAATGCAGATGTAATTGTCTCTCTATTCAACTGTCTCTGCCACCGGCCAACCTCTGTCTTGCTCACTGTGTCCCCTTAACAGCTGACACTGGGACAGCTGATCTTTCTGGACTAGTCAGCAAATCCCAACTGCTTGTGCCAGAAACCTGCCTCCTGAGACACAGAGTGGCTTTGGCAAACTGGGCCAACTGGGGCGGGGGAGGGGAGCCCAGGGTATAGAAAGGGAGTCGGGGGAACGGCTGCATATGAGGGAGTGTGATTGGGAGTCTGAGGAGGAGAAGCTGGTGGAAATGGACACAAAAGTCTTCCAGAAAGGGTCAGTGGACTCATGCGTTCTTTCATCCATTCATTCAACAACTATTTTTCAAGCACCTGCTATGTGGCAGACACTACACTGGGCACTAGGAATGATGTAGTGAATAAAACGAAATGCCTGTCTTCATGAGCTTACATTTTAGTGTGGATGGGAACAAAAATCAAATAAATTAATGCACAAATCCTATGTCTAGCATGACACTATAAGTGTTTTACGATGAAATCCGAAGCAGGGCAAGGGTGTGCTCTTTTAGATAAGTCTAAAGGGAAGGCTCAGAAGAAATATTTTAGCAAAGACCTAAATGAAGTGATGGGGAAGCCATGTGAATACCTGGGGAAGAGCACGCTGGCCCATGGGAAGAGAAGCACAAAGGCTCTGAGACAAGTGTGGGCTGGCATCTCAGAGTCACAGAAGGAATCCAGTAAGGGGGAGACAAAGTCAGCAGCCCATGAGAGCAGTGCAAAAAGCTAACTCTCCTAGGGTTCATTTTCATTTGGTTTGTTTGTTTTGCTGAAATGTATTGAAATCTTACTATGTATCAGATTCTAAGGACTTCAGATATATTCGCTCATTTATTTCTTTAAAAACACTTCATGAGCTAGGTATTATTATCATCCCTATTCTATTTTATTTTTAAAAATTAATTAATTTATTTTTTTGAGAAGGAGTCTAGCTCTGTCACTTAAGCTGGAGTGCAGTGGTGTGATCTCGGCTCACCACAACCTCCATCTCCGGGGTTCAAGCAATTCTCCTGACGCAGCTTCCTGAATAGCTGGGATTACAGGCCTGCATCACCACACCCAGCTAATTTTTTTTTTTTTTTTTTGTATTTTTAGTACAGACGGGGTTTCACCATATTGCCCAGGCTGGTCTCGAACTTCTGACCTTGTGATCTGCCCACCTCGGCCTCCTAAAGTGCTGGGATTACAGGCGTGAGCCACCACGCCTGGCCTATCATCCCTATTTTATAAATGAAGAAATTGAAGCACAGATCAATTAAACAGCTTGCCCAAGCATAAGGCTCATAAGTGATTGGGCCTAGATGCCCACCCCAGGCACACTCATAACCACTATACTGTCCTTAGATTTGAGCCTTAACCTTGTTAGAGCAGCTGTCACCCCATCGCTCCCTCATCTGTGTTTCCGGGAGGAGCTCTTTTTTTCAAGGAGCTGCCAGTACCCATTCATTCACTCAACAAAGGTTTGTTAAGCTCCACTATGTGCACACAACGGTGCCGGGTCCATGGGAGAAAGAAGTGAGGAAGACAGAGGAGTGGTCAAGAAGACAGGTAAAGATCCACAGAGGAGGTAAACGCAGGATGCTGTGAGGACCATATCCATACTTGGGTAGGTCAGGAGTCACAGAAGTCTTTCTAGAGAAAAGTGATCTGCAGCCAGGTCATCCAATGCCCTGGGGCACAGGGCATGAATCAACCCTTTTCCCACCTCCTTTCTCACTGGGAGAACCTTGTGTGCAGCAAACCCCACAGCTGTCTGTATGTCCTACCAGTGCATACCATTTGCCAACAAATCCACTCTTCATTGTCCACAAATCACCAATTACTATTATTCTCCTTTCTAAAACATGTCTGCTTTCCTCCTACCCTCACACCCGTCCCTACCCACTGCTGGGATTGCAGGTGTTAGAGCAGCTAAGAAGTGGCTTCTCTCTCCAAAGAAGAGTGCTGGAGAACTGCAGCAGCTTTGAGGGATGTGTGTCAGGCTTTACTCCCTGGCTGAGAGAGGAGTTTGGATGCAGTAGCAACCCCCATGAAGTCCCAGCATGAGTGCAGCTGTGGCAGAGTGATGAAGGGTTGCAGAAGGCCATGCCTACTCATCAAACCAGTCCTAAAAGGGAGAAAAGCAGGAAGGAAGGAACCATGAGGCCTTGGAAGCACAAGAAAGGGAAAACCAACAGCTGGGCTCAGGAGAACCCCCGCAGCCTGGCCAGCCCTCAGGCCTTCTCTGCCAATAATAAATCTAGGGGTGCCGCAGCCCGCAAACTCTGGCCCTTACTTTCTTCCTCAGAGGGGAAAAGGAAAGGTGAGGAAGTGGGTAGCTCTTAGAAGACTGTTTTGGTTTCTAAGTAAAAAAGAGTCGTTTTTGATGTCTGCCCAGAGATAGAGCCAGGTCCCAGGGGGCTGAATTTTGTGGTTCCAGTAAAAGGAGCGATGTTGACATGGAATTCTTGGATTGGCCTCATTTCATTAAAAATAAGCAGTCAAACCAAATGGGAAATGGAATTCAGCAGAGAAGCATGTGCTGACTCCCCCTCACCATCCCATCCTGCCCCACAAACTTGCCTTTCAATGCCAATCAGCACACAACTTAGGTTTCCTAACCAATGTTCTAGCATCAGGGATTTTGCTGGCAGGTCCTTGAGCTCACAGGATGTGCAGTTTGCTCCCAATGGGCTGTTTCTTAGCAGGGTCAGCCTGTGCCCATGACCTTGTCACTTCTCAAACTTCCTGTCCTTTAGTAGGCGAAAAAAAGTACAAGGCAAAGAGATGATTGGAACCAGACCAGCTGTCCTAAGAAGGTATCCCAGAATCTGTAGATCTCTGTAGTTTTGGACTTGTAGTTCCTGCCTTCTTTGTCCTAGAGTGGGGCCTTAGGTGATCACTTTTCATAGCCTGCTTCTATGGTTAAAAGTCAGGCCAGGTTCCTGTGCATCAATCATTGAAGATGGAAGATGGATTTCCACCTACCAGCTCTGTGAGTTTAGACAACTTGCTTAACCTCTCTGTGTCTTGATTCCCTTGGCTGTCAAATGGAGACAAAATGCCTCTATTAGGTTTCTAAAAGGATTAAATAAGAACATATATATAAAATGGTGAAGACATGCTGTCCATACACGTAAGCACTCTATAAATTGTAATGGTAATTATTGTTTTATTATTAATATCATATTAGCCAATGTATTAGCCAAGCTTCTTTTGATTATAAAGAGCTAAAATAAGAACTAAAATCTAGCTCAAGAGAAAGGTAGTGATGGGAAAGGCAAGGTGGTAGATTATTATAAGGGTACAAATTACCTCATGGGATAGGGGACAGGAGATGAAGTTGAGTTTCAGGTGACTTGGAATCAGGAACTGCAAACCTGGCACTAAGACTCTATTCTCCATCCTAGTGTGTCTTCTAGACCAGTGCTGTCCGATAGAACCATCTGCAATGATGGAAATATTCTGTATCTGCAGAGAGGAACTGAGTTTAACATTTCTAATAATTTAAGTAAATTAACTTAATGTAAACAAATTAACTTAAATTGATCAATTAATTAAAATTGTTATTTAAATAAAATATTTTTTTTTTTTTAAATTATGAGGCTACTGTATTGCCCAGCCCAGTTCCAGACCTTTCTCCTCCCTCCTTCTCTCGCCCCACCCCAGCTTCCTCTGCATCCTCATTGGCACAAAGCCTACCACAATTATGAGCTCTGCCTTTACTGCCTCACTTCTCAGACCAGGGCTCACTATCAACTCCAGTGCCTCTTGTTTTGGGTTCCAAAACCTAGGATAGTAATTTGACTTCATTCATCTTCTCATGCCAGACAGCAAATTAAAGGCCACTCTATGTAGGGAACTCTTTAGGGTCAGGGCTTCACTCCCAGACCATCAGGTCATGGAGTTTTGTCCTGTCTCTAAAAGGGCTGGGTGGGGATCCCCCCCAGGAGGGACTGAGTGGGGCAGACAGCTCTGGTACACTGTGCTTTTCATCTCAGGATGGCAGTCATCCAGTGGTTGGCATTGATGGCTTGCTGGTTCAGGAACTGGACCGCTAAGGATAGGAAGTGTGACCATGCCTTTCCCGGCTTCTACAATGATTCAGGCCCTGTTTGTGACGAAAGTCCAAAGATCTTTTGTTAACTGGTGAACCTTGGAGGAAGCTAACTGAGCATGGACAGCAGGCTGCCCAGGGTGCTCCATGGAGCCACATCTGAGCCTGTGGGTGCTCCTGTGACAGCTCAATGATGACAAACTGAAGAAAACACCATGTTTGAAAAAAATGTTTTTGTTTTCCTCCAGACTCCTGGAGGCACCAAGACGACACAGCTTAATATTGGTGAGACAGAACAATGGCAGGCTTGGGGACCTCTGTGTCACTGTCAGCTGTTGGCTTCACCTTGTTGATTGAGCTTGACAAGCCTTCTCGCTCAAGCAACTGCCTAGTGCTGGCAAACAGCTGGTATGTCTCGTCTTTGTTTTTAGGCCTTTTAATTGGTCTGATTCTTTGAATAAATGGAATCAATGGGTTATTTAACTTATTAATCAAGCATCAAACATTATTAAAGGGACAGCTACATGCCCCAAACTGTGCTTGGCTTTGTGGACAGATATAAAAATAAGATCCTTATTGAAAACTGAGGGTAGTAATTCCCACCTCTCGTGGTCGTCATGAAGATGTGAAGACTGATTATAGAGCCAGAGAAGGAGGGAAGTGGGGTTTCTCATCCCTGCTCCCACTCCTGCCTGCTTTCCCACCCCGTATATGCTCTTTACACAGCAGCAGATTGATTGGTTGCATAAATACTCCATAAGGTCACATTCCTGCTAAAATCCCTCTAATGACTCCCCGTTGTACATAGAATAAAATCCATGCAAGATGGATGCAAGACCCCAACCCACCTCCATGACCCCAATTCCTGTAACTCTTTCCCTGTCTCACCCCACCATGGACACACTGGCCTCTGAGCACTCCACTCCTTTGCACCAAGGTCAGGCTTACCTTGGGCCTTTGCACTGACAGTTCTCTCCTGTTGGAATATTCTTTTCCTAGATGTTTTACACGGCTGGCTTTTCTTGCTATTCGTTACACATCCTCAGAGAGTGCTTTCTTGATCATCCAATTGAAAGTATCTTTCCTGCCACTTTCAATCATTCTCACCTTACTTTATTTTCATTCTGGAGCTTACCATTCACTACCTGACATTCTCTGGGTGGTGGTGGTAGTTGTTTGCTTACTTTCCATCTTCTCCAATTAGAATAACCTCTTTAAAAAAATCATTAAAGCAGGACTTCATCTTATAGTTTTGCAACTCCTAGAACTGCACAAAGCACACATAGGTCCCAGTTATTGTTTCATGAATAAATGATTGACTTAATGAGAAGACTGACTGATGGTTCAGAGCAGCAGTTTTGCAAAGATCTAGGGTTGCACATTGTGTTTAAATGTATGGCCTAGATTTTTGTTTTTGAACAAAATAAAGGATTAGTCCTCTAATACTCCTGAGTGCAGGTTTGGACCTTTCTGGGCCTAAATTTCCTCTGCTATAACGTGGTGGATTACCCTATCACCAACTGAATGTGGCTACTCAGAAATATGCCTGATTCACTTTTGAAAAATGCTTTGGAAAGACTAATTCTGGACGGAGTACAAAGCCAGAGACAGCCTTAGGCTCGTGCTCAAACATCCAGTTGCTTCCTGAACTTCAGCATTTGGATGCTTTGCAGGCTCCTCCTACAGAGTGTGTCTGAAACTCAGTTCCACATCTTCCCCGCTCCACCCTAGACCCATTCCTCCTCCCTTGTTTCCTGTTCCCATGAGTGGCACAGTCACCCTTCCAGAGTAATGGCCAGAAACATAGGCCTGATTCTCAATGCCCATTTCTCTCTCTAACTTCATGCTGAATCAGTTGATTCCACCTCCTGCCATTTGAATCCATCCAATTCTGTACTTTTCTCTCCATCCCCCTACTCTTACCATTGTCCAGGCCCCTTTTATTTCTTGCTTAGGTTATCGACACAGCTTCCTTACTAGTAACCTTGCCTGCATTCTTTCTAATTTCCAATCTATTCTCCATACTACAAATACCATTTAATTAAAAATCAAATCACAGCATCTTTTCTTCAGTGGTTCCCCAAGGCCCCTGAGTGAAAGTGAAAGTCAAAACTCCTTAACGTGGGTTATGAGGTCTTAACATTGCTTACTTCATCCATCTCACTTCTTGCAACTTCCCTCTTCCACTTCATCCTTATCTTCTTTAAAAAAAAAAATTTTAAGAGATGGAGTCTCACCCTGTTGCTTAGGCTAGAGTGCAGTGGTGGAATCATAGCTCATTACAGCCTTGAACATCTGGACTCAAAGGATCCTTCAGCCTTAGCCTGCTGATTAACTGGGACTACAGGTGCACACAACCACACCTGGCTAATTTTCAATTTTTTTTTTTGTACACAAGGGGTCTCAATATGTTGCCCATGCTGATCTTGAACTCCTGGCCTCAAACAATCCTCCTTCCTTGGCATTTTAAAGTGTTAGAATTACAGGCATGAGCCACCCCACCTGGCCCCATTCTCAACTTTTTTTTTTCTTTCCCAAATACTATGTGTCTTTTTTATTGTCAGCACTGTTATTCATGCTGTTCTCTCTGTCCAGATCCAGAATGTTCTTGCCTGTCCCTTTGCCAGATGCCTAACAATTCCTTCATTCTTGCACAGGTGTCAGGATTTCAGGTCTCCAGCTCTGAGGCAAGTTTCCCTTCTCAGCAAACCATAAATAATTGCTGACACTAGTGGTACTACTACAACTATTAATAAAATTAAGAGTGGTATTAGACTATAAGATAGCCGCCTGGGGTTTAAGCAAAACAGAAGTTTTCTCATAAAATAGACTGGAGGTTGGGGACTGTTTGGGAGGTCATTTCTCCTTTTTCTTTCCTCCAGTTTCACCATCCTTTGGGAGTGGCCTTGCCACCATGGTCCCAGATGGCTCACTACCACATCTAACATTCCAGCCATCCATCCCATACAATGGAAGAAATGGAAGTAAAGAGAGCAAGCCCTTTTTCCTTGCTCCTGGAGATAAAACAATCTATGATTATAACACAGAAGGGTAACAGGGCAACTTGCCAATATTCATAGAGCACTGACTATGTGCCTTTTCTAATTCAACCCTCTCAATTACCCTATGGGAATAAATACTGTTATTATCCCCACTCCCATTTTCAAGCAGATGATGTTTTATCAACAAGCTGACTTTGCAGATCTGAGAAATAATATGAAGGGCTGACCAGCCTGGGTGGACCATGTGATAGCAATTCTTTCTCAGAAAGGTTTCATGTGATGTGCACATGACTTTTATGTTTGTTAATAAACACAGCAAGGAATTCCAGCACTCCGTGTTCTTTTATAGCTATTATTTCAAATTTGGTGCTATGATGATCTAAATTATATGTGCATGTAGTTAAAGAGTCAAAAAGTTCTACATACTTTGGTTCAAATGTCAGTGATTACCTCCCTGTTCCCCACAGCTTCCCCAAACCTCCGCAGTGCAGTTTCCCATGGTCCAGAGACAACCACCTCCAACATTTTTGCTGATTCATTTTGTTATTCACCTCGTATCATGCTTATATTGCTACTTTGTGATTTCTTAGTTTAGGTGTTATCTTTTGGCTTTGCACTGTGAAAGATGAGGATTTAGCTCTGCCATCAACCGCCTACACCATGTGCAACATACAAATACACTTTCCCCTCTTCTCCATCTAATATAGATGTAACTCAGTTTCAGCCAGAGCAGTATTTTTATAGCTGGTCATCTAGTACACTAGACTTGTTACTTTTCTCACACATTATTTTGCTTGTTTTCTTTGGAATTATTTTCTTATTTTTAAAGTTTGCAACCAGGCACAGTGGCTTACACCTCTAATCCCAGCACTCTGGTGGGGGGCCTGCTTGAGTCCAGGAGTTCGAGACTAGCCTGGGCAGCATACAGCAGCAACAACAACAACAACAAAAGCTAACCAGGCACGGTGGTGCACGCCTGTAGTCCTAGTTATTCGAGAAGTTGAGGCAGGAGGATACCTTGAGCCCAGGAATTCAAGGCTGCAGTGGGCTGTGATCCTGCCACTACACTCCAGCCTGGACAACAGAACAAGATCCTGTGTCAGAAAAATAAATAAATAAATAAATAAATAAATAAATAAATAAAGTTGCTTCATTTTCTGTGTACTTATCTCTAAGTAAGCCTGAAACCTGTCCACCGTGACAGAAATACTTTCCCAACATTTCCAAATACATTTGGTATTCTATCAATTTCATCTTTTTGAGGCAATCTCTCTGGGGGCCTTCTAGCTAGCTTGGATCTAGACAGGTGGCCTCTATGCTGGGTGCTCAGCTGTCACCCCGGGATCTCCACACCATTGTCCTGGGCCTTCCCTGGGCCTCTCTCTTAGGTTGGAGTGCCTTACTACTGGGTCTCATGCTTTCCTCTTTCTTGGAATATCTTTTCATTTTGGAGCATAAGAGGATAAGGGAGGGTTTTGTTTGTTTTGAGCCCATGGCACATGTTTAACTTACCATCTTTAATCGGAATTCTTAGCCTTATGTCAGAGATGAAGCAATTGAAGTTTAGGATTATTAAGCAACTAGCAAGTTGTCGAGTTGGCCTAGTAGGATATTTCTTGGGTCAGAGCTTCCGTCACACTGTTTTCTTATCTATCTTCTCTGTTGAGCCGTGAGCTCTCTTAAGGCAAGGACCAACCCCTCTGTTCCCTTTTGTATCACTAGCAGCAGGCTGTCCTAGGCGCTCAACTAAGGTTTCTTGAGTGGAATGTGTTGGGTCTGATTTTGGGGGAGATTGTTTATTCCATCCTAATGGAATAAAAATCCCGACATTTTGTTTTTAACCTGCCAAACCCAAATTATCTGTACTTGTTGTAAGTATCTCCCACCGCGCCCCCTGCCCTCTGCTGTTTTATGCTTGTTGTCATCTCAGAAGACAGATAGACATCAGCCTGCACCTGAAGTGGCTCACAACATTTCCATGGGAAGGTCTCGCCTTCGTTCCTAAACCACAACATACACTTCCAATGTTTATTTTTGTGAGACACACAATAGAATAATCACAAAATATTTTTTTTTCCCTAAAGAACAACTTACTCAAGTTCTTTGAGTAAGGCAATGCTATATTTATGACTTTTTTTTCCTGTTTTTAGGATACCTCATGGAAACTTGACAGAACAAAGGATTTATTTTTTATTAGGTTAAATCTGCATCTTGGGTACTGTTTGCTTGCCGCCCATTAAGTCTGAACATCTCAATTTGAAAAAAACCCACTCTGATGAATAAAAACAACCTGAAACAGATCCCTTTAGTGGGGTGACTCTGTATTATGTTAAAACATAATGTGACAAACACCGCTGCAGTGCCCTCCCAGAACCCAAACCTACCAAGCTAAAAATAGCCCTTGGTCTTTCCCTGTAACTCAAAAACAGGAACAGCATAACTTGTTTGCCTCATTATGTGTTCTGCACAGGGATCCAGCCCTCTCACGTCCTGGCTCTTACACACTTTCACAAATTCTAATCTGCACATTACAAATCCAACAGGCCTCACGGTAGGAAGTGAATTCTGCACAAACACAACTGCCCTAGGTCCTTAAACAATACACTGTTCACCCAGGGCCTCACAGGAGGGAATAATAACTTTAACCACCACTTAGGGGAGGCCTCTCTTAATATTTGCCTGGTTCTATGGGCATGAAGATAGGCATGCTATGTGTGTTAACCTTTTCCATCCTTACCATCCATGAAGGTAAATCTTATTAGTATCCCTATTTTATAGATGAAGGACATGAAGGCTCAGGAGATAAAAGAACTTGCTCACACTCACCCAAGACAGTGCAGGAGTGGTGGCCAAACCCAGCTGGCTTTCACATTAATGAGCATCACACCAAACTACCTCACCTGTATTCCCATAACGCCATGGCCAGGTGAGCTGGAGCTCCACTTAGAAGTGGAGGGAGATGGGCTGGGCATAGGGGCTCACACCTGTAATCCCAGCACTTTGGGAGGCAGAGGCGGGTGGACCACCTGAAGTCAGGAGTTTGAGATCAGCCTGGTCAACATGGCAAAACCCCATCTCTACTAAAAATACAAAAGTTAGCCACGCGTGGTGACACATGCCTGTAGTCCCAGCCACTCGAGAGGCTGAGGCAGGAGAATTGCTTGAACCCGGGAGGTGGAGGTTGTAGTGAGCCGAACTCCCGCGATTGCACCCCAGCCTGGTGATGGAGTGACACTCTGTCTTTAAAAAAAAAAAAAAAAAAGTAGAGGAAGATGAAGGAATATTTACCTCTAACTACTATTGACCCATGAGAATAAAGGCGGAAGCTATAGATGCTCAGAGTTGGGAGGGATTATGTAGATCGTCTATCCTTGGCTATCTTTCTTTCTGCAGCAGATCTGACAAGTTCCCACCCAATTCCTTGGGAAAATCATTGGCTTTGGATTCTTGACCCTCTGTGGAGGGAGAGGGAGGGCAAGTGGAAGTGGAGTGAGCCAGTAGAAAGGAAAACAGTGCTGCAGGACGGAGGAGGAGATTCTTACAGAAGTGCTCCCTGGGAGAAGGCAAGATGGGAGAAAGGAGCTGGCCTCCGAGGGGAGCAGGCTCGTGCCCTCTGTAGAAACAGGAGGAAAGGCCCAGCATGTGGGCACAGGCCGAGTTAAATTGGAAGTTTTGTTAGTAAGAAGATGAAGTGGTTTCTAAGTGGTTGTTTCTCTTTTTCTCAGTGAACTGAAGGTGAAGGCCATCAGCTACAAGTGAGGAAAGGAGAGGAGATACAGGAAGCTTGAGAAGAGAGAGGGTGTGAAGAGTTTTAGAAGTGAAGATACTGAGAAGGTGTTTGTCCATCAGTGGCTTGAGATTTGTGTCCATACATGTCAAAGGATCCCATCATCATGATCAGTGGATTCTGCAAAAACATGCAGCTGCTTGGGTGCAAACATGATAGCTGGAAAGCTGGAGCTTGGCATGTGAGGTTGCTGGACAGAGTTTGCAGGGCAGTGGTTGTAAGAAAGAATCATGACTCTAAGCTGGGTTAAGAGTGAGGTGGCTGATGAAAAAGTGGTAGCGCTGATAATAATTGAAGATCTCTATGAGATCTGCATACGTACTGCACTGGAGGACCAGCAAAAGTGAGCTGGGAGTAGATGCTGGTATACTTGAGGTTGCAATTTCAGAGGTGGCGCATTTAGTGTGGTTTACAATATGGAAGGGCATGACCAAGGAAGAAGATAGCTAGGTGGGTGGGGGAAAAGGTCATCAGTATGAGCTGGCTGAAGAACAAGCAGCCGAGATATTGGATGGATAAGCCATCCGAATGTTGAAGGAACCAAGAATGGTGGCAATTGAAGGAAATGAGATGATGGTAAAGTCATTCATGAAAGGAGTGAGACAGGGTGGGCAGGAGATGGCAGCAACTCAGAGGTGCAAAGTCCAATGACATACACTTCAAAGGAAGAGGGGTTGAAGAAGGGAACAAATGGCTTGGAAGTGGCAATCAGAGGTCAGGCACACACCTGTCCCATCTCCAGGTACATGGGCAGGGTATGAGAAGAACAAAAAGCCAACCTACTGTTAAGTAGCTGCAATGGAAGTTTTAGGACAAATCCAGGCACTAGACGGGGTAAGAGGTGAGGGAAACATTCTGAGAAGGAATTAAGAATAGAGAAGAGGAGGAGGCTGCTGAGAGGCTGGGCAGTGCGGGGGCGATTGGTTCAGATTACCAGATGTGCAGATCCACCAAGGGGCTAAGGTTGGGGTGATGCCAGATGACTTGGGATGGGAACTTGACCTTCTGGAGGTGACTGAGGTGAACAGGGAGGTGGGACATGATGGGATTAGTGCTGATAATCTCATGAGAATCTGGTTTTGTAGCAGGAAGTTTAATAACATCTGTTTATTTCACTTCTCTGATTGCAACCCTTTACTCGCTTCTCATTGCCCTTTGGATCAAGTTCAGACTCCTCAGCACCATCAACAAAGCCAAGCATAGTCTGGTCCTTCCTACCTCCCCAGCCTCACCTCTGAGTCTGCCACAGCACTGAACTGAACTCAATTGCAAGTTTTTCTTGCTCTCTTAGTATTTCAGGCAATACAGCATAGTGGTTAAGCACAATGATTCTGGTTCCAGATAATCTGGGTTTGAAACCTGGCTTTATCACTTTCTCACTATATGACCTGGGGCAAGGTATCTGACTACTCTGAATCTGAGTGCTTTCATTTGCAAGATGGGGTAAATAATAGGACCTACATTAGAGAGTGGTATACTTGCAAAAGCACTTAGATCTGTCTATCTGTCATGTGGGTTAGTTGTAATAGTCATTCCCTCCACATGCCATCCTCTTAGCAGGGAATACACATACCATTTTTGCTGTCCCTCTCCACTTCTCCCTCTACCTACTTACTCAAGGGTCACCTGAGACATCCCTTCCTGAAAGTTTTCCTTGGTCTCCTAGAGGGGACACAGGCTCCACCACTGCACTCCTGTAGCTGCCTGTTCCCCCATAATACCACTGTGTCCTTGTTGGATGCACCTTTCCAGGTTATTTACCACTCTTCTCAGGGCCTACCATTCTTCCCAGCATACAGTAGGTGCTCATAAATGTTTGTCGAAATGTTATCAGATCTGCTACACAAAAGATACCCAAGAATAGACAACCTTCACAATCCCTCTCAACTCAGAGACTCTATAGTTTGTCAAATGATAGAATCAATGGATGACTCCTCCAGAGACAGAGACAGTGGGTCCCAGGCTGAAGGGGTGTGGGGCTCTGCAGACATTTGTGGAGCACAAACAATGTCATCTCAGCCCAGATCTGCCTCAGCACACAGTAGGCCAACCCTCTATCTATACACAGAGCTTGTTTCTGTAGGGAGACTTTCATAGCTTCTATTGCTCTTTTTTAAAAAATTGAGTGTTAATTTGGGAGTAAAAAAGTTCTACCCTGAAAAAATCTGCAAATCATTGGTCTACCACATGCTCTCTGAACTCCCTTCCAGCTCAAAAAGTTGCAGTCAACTCAGCAACACTCAACCTTTGCATATGAGGACCCTGAGGGATAGAATTATTCCTTTAGGATCTATTGATTCAGATATTGACAAAAGTTTTTATGAAGTCAGTAGCACAAGCCAAATGAATTTTACTCATCTATAAGCATGCAGAACATGGTGTATGCATATTGCTTATGAGAAACATATTTTTTTCAGCCCACAGGCAATTCTTGGTGTGCATGTGGACTCAGGTCCTGCCTGCCATACTGAGACCACCAAGGGCAATGTTCCCTGGGTTGGAAACCTGAAACCAGGCCTATCCCTAGTTTCTAAAGACTCTGTTTTCCAAGGGGGTTGTATTAGTCTGTTCCCATGCTGCTAATAAAGACATACCTGAGACTGGGTAATTTATAAAGTAAAGAGGTTTAAAGGGCTCACAGTTCCACATGGTTGAGGAGCCCTCACAATCATGGAGGAAGGCAAAGGAGAAGCAAAGACACATCTTACATGGTGGCAGGCAAGAGAGCTTGTGTAGGGAAACTCCCATTGATAAAACCATCAGATCTGTGAAACGTACTCACTATCATGAGAGGAGTATGGGAAAAACCGCCCCTGTGATTCAACTTTCTCCACCTAGCCCTGCCCTTGACATGTGGGGATTATTACAATTCAAGGTGAGATTTGGGTGGGGACACAGAGCCAAATCATATCAAGAGGGAATAAAGGCCCATGGCTAGTTCCAGAGGCTTGGCCGTGAGAATGATGGCTGCCTCTCAAATTTTGGCTCAGATTGAACAACTCACCCTGACCTCTAACACTGCAGGGTGGCTGCCCAACACCCTTGCAGTGGCTTGTTTCAACAGATGTGGAAGGGACCAGAACCACTGCAGCCTGACTGCAGACAAGCACTGTCTGAGCTAGGGTCAGCTTTCTGTTATGGCAGAGAGAGAGCTTGAAGAGAAAGCATAAACTAAGAAGCAGCCTCTGGGATGAAAAAGTCTAGCGGTCTCTTACTGACAGGCCTAAACCAATCTGTTGGTTTAACAAATGTCAGCTTCTCTTGATCGATATCAGTAGCCTCCAGTGATCAGAGGTAGATGGGGTGAGGTGGGGCCATACATCCTGTCCCGTTAACCTTGCTACCTGGAGGTATGTTGTTATGAAGTCAGGTCTCAGACCAAATTCTGCCAGTCTTGTATTTATTGGCAAGTCAGGCACAAAAACCACAATCAATTCTTTTAAGTGTGGGAAGAAGGGAGTCCCACAAGCACCCTGCAGGAAATATTCACTCCAAGAGAGACCAACCGACCAGGTACCCAGGTCAGCATAAAAGTCCTGGGGGAAGAGGGAAGCATGGAACTCAGGGGGCTTAGGACCTTGAGGGTACAAGTCTGCTGAATTTTTTTAATGTTCATACCCTGTTGTGCAAAGAAGCTGAGCTGCGAAGGTTTTCTAGCTAAGCTACCTTCAGCGCTGCTCTTTCTCCAGCAACGAATACTTATTTTTGACATTCCTAATGCTAATTAATGAACTCCTAGTGTGGATTTTTATATATGAAAAGCTTCAAGCAGTCTCCTCTAGAGTGTGGATTTCTGAGTAGGGTACTTTGAATATCACCTAACTACCTTGAGATTGTATATTAAAGTTACTATACACATTCATATTATACTTTTCCGAAATGCATATTTTTAAGCAAATTGTCACACAGGCAAAATGATGGAAACACAAAGATGAAAGGGACCTGAGAAAGTCTCTGGTCCAGCCAGGTTTTTTCATTCATTTATTCATCCGTTCATACAACAGTTTTGGAATACCTATATTATGCCAGGCACTGTTGCAGGTACGGGGATTAGAGTGGTGAACAGGAAATAAAGTCCCTGCCATTCTGGAGTTTCCATTCCAGTGGAAAAGGCTGATGATAAATAAAGAAAATATAGATATATGATTTAATGGCTGGTGGTGATAGTTTCTATGAAGCAAAAGCAATGTCAGGGCTGACATAGCTCTGTTGAATAGAAATACAGTCATGCGTCACTTAACAACAGAGATACATTCTAAGAAATGTGTTGTTAGGTGAT
Organism: Macaca mulatta; assembly: GCF_049350105.2. Classification (NCBI taxonomy): domain Eukaryota; kingdom Metazoa; phylum Chordata; class Mammalia; order Primates; family Cercopithecidae; genus Macaca; species Macaca mulatta. The sequence continues at coordinate 173,014,405 of NC_133406.1, read as the reverse complement.
TTCATCATTGGGTGAACATCACTGAATATACTTTCACAAACCTATGTGGTGTAGCCTACTGTAGACCTAAGTCATATTGTGTAGCCTATCGCTCCTAGGCTACAAACCTGTACTGCATGTCACAGTACTGAATCCTGTAGGCCATTGGAACACAATGGTAACTATTTGTGTCTGCAAACAAATCTGAAAACAGAAAAGCTACAGTAAAAATATAGTATAAGAGATAAAAAATGGTACACCTGTATAGGGTACTTACCATGAATGGCGATTACAGGACCAGAAATTGCTCTGGGTGAGTCAGTGAGTGAGTGGTGAGTGAATGTGAAGGCCTAGGACACTACTATATACTAGTGTAGACTTTACAAACACTGTACACTTAGGCTACACTAAATTTAAAAAAGCATATTTTTGTTTCTTTCATAATGAATTAACCTTAGCTTACTGTAACTTTTCTATTTTATAAACTTAATTTTTAAAAAACTTTTTGGCCCCTTGTAATAACACAGCTTAAAACAGAAACACATTGTATGGCTGTTCGAAAGTTGTTTTTTTTTTTTTTTTGGCTTTGTATCATTATTCTACAGGCTTTTTTTTCTATTTTAAACTTTTTTGGGGAACTTTTTAAACTTTTTATTTATTTATTTATTTATTTATTTATTTATTTATTTATTTTTTGAGACGGAGGCTGGCATGTTGCCCAGACTGGAGTACAGTCACGCAATCTTGGCTCACTGTAACCTCTACCTCCTGGGTTAAGCGAGTCTCTTGCCTCAGCCTCTGGAGTAGCTGGGATTACAGGCACCCGCCATCACGCTCAGCTAATTTTTGTATTTTTTGTAGAGATGAGGTTTCACCATGTTGGCCAGGTTGGTCTTGAACTCCTGACCTCAAGTGATCCACCTGCCTCAGCCTCCCAAAGTGCTGGGATTGCAGGCATGAGCCACTGCACCTGGCCTACCTTTTCAACTTTTTAATTAACAACTGAGACATGAACACATGCATCAGCATAGGTGTACCCAGGGTCAGGATCAGCAGTATCACTCTTTTTCACCTTTCTATCTTGTCCCACTGGAAGGTCTTCAGGGGCATGGAACTGTCATCTCCTATGAGAACAATGCTTTTTTCTAGAATACTTACTGAAGAACCTGCCTGAGGCTATTTTACAGTTGATTTTAAAATAGATATAAGTAGAACCAGTACACTCTGAAATAAGAATAGTATAGTGAGTACACAAATCAGTAACAGTCATTATTGTCATTATCAAGTGGGTTATGTATGCTGCAGAATTGTATCTGCTATACCTTTATACATCCGGAAGCGCAGTAGGTTTGTTCATCCCAGCATCACCACAAACATGTGAGTAATGTGTTGCACTGCAACTGCAGGGGGTCACCAGGGTATATGTGGTGCTTTGTTGACCAAAATGTCATTATGTGGTGCACGACTGTGCAATGAAAGTCACTTATGTCAAATTGCCTAGCAGCCGTATTTAAAAGAGTGCAGAGAAAGAGGTGAAATTAATTTTATTGATGTACTTTATTTAACCTAATACAGCATATCCAAAATATTATCATTTCAACATGTAACAAATATACAAATTATTAATGAGATATTTTACATTCTTTTTTTTTTTGAAACAAAGTCTTTGAAATCCAGTGCGTGCCTTATCCTTACAGCACATCTCCATTTGGACTAACCACATTTCGAGTGCTCAGTAGGCACAGGTGGTTAGTGGCTACTATGTTGGATAATAGACGGTTAGTGAGTAAAAGGACAATGGTCATATTTTAGACAGGATGATCAAAGACTGTGTCTCTGAGGAAGGTGACATTTGAATACAGGTCTGAACAAAGCAAAGGAGCAAGCTGTCTGGGTATCTGGAGAAGAGAGACTACAAAGAACAAAGGCAGAGTGGTGGGAATAAATTTGGCATGACAGAAAAATAGCAAGGTGGCTATTTGTGGCCTCGACTAGTCATCCCCTTTGCCCTTCTCCTTTCCTTTCCTTCTCCTTGGAATGCAGATGCAGAGCCTGGAGGTGCAGCAGCCATCTTTCAACCCTGAGGACAAGCAGATGCTCTGGAGTTAGACTGTCCCCATCCAATCCCGGGTCTGCTTTTCCTTGCTATTTCATTGCTTCTCAAACTATCAGTGGCAAAGAAGCAGTTGTTTTCCCCCAATCCACCGCAGATCAATACTTTTGTAAAATAAAATAAAGCAAGTTACTTAAAAAGAATGAAGTTTTAAGAAGAAATGAACACACGAAATACAAGGCCAACTTAAAAAAAGTTTATTCAACTGACATAAAATTACTCTATCAAATTGCTAGAAAACACTTATACTAAATTTCTGTACTCATTTTTTAGCAGACCGCTGACAAGCAGTTATGTCCAAGGTCAAAACTTCCAGGAGCACTAAGTTAGTTATACTACTGTAGGTTAGTTTTTTAACCCATCTAAGCCTCAGTATCCTAATTTGAGAAATGGGAATTAGTATCTCTTTCAGAAGCTTTTTTTGCTGTTGTTATGGATTAAACATACAAACCCCATGTGAAAGCTAGCCCAGCAATGTCATTAAATGTTAGCTATTACTAGTTATCACATACTTGTCTCCCCAATTGGCCGCAAGCCCCATAAGGACAAGGACAACTTTATAAACTCAATACTCTGTGGTGCCTGCACTGTAGATAAGCAATAAATTATGGTGGAATTATTGAAAAATGCTTTGAAATCCTTAGGTAAAGGTATTTGAAAATAACCTCTACAATTTTCATGTATTCATTCATTCATTTCCAATGTAGCATAATGAAAGGATAACAATTTTGGACAAGCCCTAATTTCAATTATGGTTTCTTCGACTCACTATTGGGCAAGCCACTTTACCTCTTTGAACTTCAGTTTTCACATCTCAAAAATAAATAATATTCATTCTATTGGGCTGTTGTAAGGACTAAATGAGATAATACATGCAAAATACCATGGTGTCCTTAAATGGGAGCTATTGTTCCTGTTCTGCAGAGAGGGCCTGTTCGTGCAGATAGCTGTGCTGAGTGCTGACCAGGACAAGCCTGGCATTTCTGGCTTGGTGAGCATTCCTGAACCTTTTATTGGCAGCACTGGAAGATTCCAGCAGCTGGGAGCAAACTAGCACCAGTGTCCAGCAGAGACATAAAAATTGGGGCCCCACCCCGTCAGGCCCTGTTCAGGCCCTGCCCTTCCTAGAGGTTAATTTTAAACGCCCCATGTGACTGTGGGTGGTGAGAGGTGTCTGCTTTGAAGTCAGCAGTTGCACCCAAAGTCCTTTCTGCTTTAAAAAAAAAAAAAAAAACCAAACCTATCCCAACTTGGCCTGCCATTCTAAACAAAAAAAGTCTGACAGTGCTCACCACTTCTTTAGGGCCAGAGGTATAGAAACCCTCTCTAAGAATGCAAGGTCCTGAGGGAGAGTCTAAGGTACTTGGGCCACAACCCCTCAACTAATATAGCGTATGTGCCAAGCTCTATCTCATTTGAGCCTTACAACACTGCTTGGAGGTAGACTAATGTATGTGTCTTTCTATTAGTTTATTTTAAAAAATGTGTTAAAATGCATACAGCGTAAAATTTATCATTTAACCCCCCCCCCTTTTTTTTTTTTTGAGACAGACTCTCTCTCTGTCACCCAAGCTGAAGTATAGTTCCGCCTCCTGGGTTCAAGTGATTCTCATGCTTCAGCCTCCCAAGTAGCTAGGATTATAGGTACCCATTATTATACCTGGCTAATTTTTGTATTTTTAGTAGAGACAGGTTTCACCATGTTGACCAGGCTGGTCTTGAACTCCTTGCCTCAAGTGATCCGTCTGCTTCGGCTTCCCAAACTGTTGGGATTACAGGCATGAGCCACTGTGCCTGGCCCATTTAAACGTTTTTAAGTGCATAGTGCATTGTGAATTGTACATTCACTGTTGTCATCCATCTACCTCCAGAACTCTTTGCAGCTTACAAAACAAACTCTAGACCTATTAAAAAACAACTCCCCATTCCCCTCTTCCCCCAGCCCCTGACAACTACCATTCTTCTTTCTGTCTCTATGAATTTGAGACCTCATGTAAGTGGAGTCATGTAGTAATTGCACTTTGACTTATTTCACTTAGCTTAATGTCTTCGGTATTCACCCATGTTGTAGCATGTATCAGAATTTCCTTTTTTTTTTTTTTTTTTAAAGCTGTATACTATTCCATTGTGTGTCTGTATCATATTTTGTGTATCCATTCATTCATTGATACATACCTGGGTTGCTTCCACCTTTTGGCTATTGTAAATAATGCTGCTGTAAACATGGGTAAACAAAAATCTCTGAGACCCTGCTTTCAATTCCTTTGGGTAAATACCCAGAAGTAGAATTGCTGGATGATACAGTAATTCTTTTCATTTCTTTCTTTCTCTATCTTTATTTATTTATTTATTTATTTATTTATTTATTTATTTTATTTTTTTGAAATGGAGTCTCACTCTGTCCCCCAGGCTGGAGCGCAGTGGTGTGATCTTGGCTCACTGCAACCTCCACCTCCCAAATTCAAGCGATTCTCATGCCTCAGCCTCCCAAGTAGCTGAGACTACAGGCGTGCACCACCACTCCTGGCTAATTTTTGTACTGTATTAATAGAGATGGGGTTTTGCCATGCCGTTCTGGCTGGTCTCAAACTCTTGACCTCAGGTGATTGGCCCACCTTGTCTCCCAAAGAATTTACTTAGGAAAGTAATTCTTTCCTAAGTTTTACAGGCGTGATACAGAATTACTGCATGGGCCCAGTAATTCTTTCCTAAGTTTTTGAAGAACCACCATACTGTTTTCCATAGTGGCTGCACCATTTGTATTCCCACCAACAGTGTACAGAGTTTCCAATTTCTCTACATCCTTGCTGACACTTGTTATTTCCTGTTCTGTTTTTTGATACAGCCATACTAGTGGATGTGAGATGGTATCTCACGGTGGTTCTGACCGTATGGTTTATTCGTTTTTAATCACCATTTTGCAGAAGGTAAAATCAAGACTTAGAAATATGAGATAACCTAGCCAAGATCACTAGCTTAAAGTGCAGAGACCAGCCTGCACTCTACTCTGTTCCTGGGGCAGTTCTAGATCTGAGCCGCTAAAGCCCATGGGCCTAGAATGTGGCCCGTGCTGTACCCAACCAACCTCTCCCCCATGTCTCCTGCCAGCCCACCCTCCACCCATCCCATTCCACAAACATCTGTGGAGGCAGCAGGGAGAAATGGGTAAGCCTGAGGACTCTGGAGCCTGACCACGTGCTCTGAGCAAGCGTGGCTCTGGGACTCACACTGGCTATAGAATCAAGTCAAGTCAAGTCACAAACCTTGCTATGCCTCATATTCCTCATCTGCAAAAAGTGCTTGATAAGAGCACCCAACTTGTAGGGCAGCTGTGAGGAGCAGATGAAACATAGGTAAAGAGAATCCTTATCACAGTCACCTGCAGAGCTTTAGAGAATGCTGCCTGTCATGAGCCCCAGCATAGAAGGTGACACTAGGCCTGGGAGGTTCAACCAGGAACCCAGCATAGAGTCAGAGTCCCTGTCCTCCTGCAGCTCCCAGCCCAGTGTGGGAGACAGACCTTAACTGAATATTTACAACAATCTGTGCTCAGCGGCAGTGGTGAGAAGTGCTGAGAAGGACTGGTCTTTCTTACAGTCTCTGGGAACAGGACAGCTTCTGCCTCTGTTTTTATTCCTGCCAGGCTTCCATTTACATAACAGGTAAAACAGCAACTCTGGGTCCTACATCATGGAACTGAAGGGAAAAGGTGAAAAGATTTGCTCCAGTATTTGCATTTTAAAATTCTAAACTCCTTGTTGGCTAATTTGGAGTGTTCTAAACTAATAATCACTTTTAATTCTTAAAGTAGAATTAACTGACTCTTTCTTCTAGACAAACATAACTGTGAGCAGTTTTTAAAATTATTTTCATTTAAAAAAAATACTTGAGTGGGAAGTCCTAGCCTGAGCAATCAGGCAACAGTAAGAAATAAAGCACATCCAAACTGGAAAAGAAGTCAAACTGTCTCTGCCAATGATATGGTCTTATACTTCGAAAACCCTGAAGACTCCTGAAAAAGACTCCTAGATTTGACAAATGAATTAAGTAGTGTCTCAGGTTACAAAATCAATGTACACAAATTGATAGCACTGCTATATGCCAGGAACGACCAAGGTGAGAATCAAATCAAGAACTCAATCCCATTTACAATAGCTGCAAAAAACAAACAAAAAAACAACTTTAGGAATATACTTAACCAAGGAAGTGAAAGAGCTCTACAAGGAGAACAACAAACCACTAATGAAAGAAATCATAGATGACACAAACAAATGGAGAAAATCCCATGCTAATGGATTGGAAGAATAAATATCATGAAAATGACCATACTGCCCAAAGTGATCTTCAGATTCAATACAATTCCTAACAAAATACCAACGTAATTTTTCACAGAATTAGAAATCATAATCCTAAAATTCATATGGAACCATAAAAGAGCCAAAATAGCCAAAGCAACCCTAAGCAAACAAACAAACAATCAAACAAACAAAAACAAATCTGGAGGCATCACACTACCAGATTTCAAATTCTACTACAAGGCTATGGTAATCAAAACAGTATGGTACTGGTATAAAAGAAGACACACAGAGAACAGAATAGAGAATGCAGAAATAAAGCCAAATTCCTACAGCCAACTGATCTTCAACAAAGCAGACAAAACCATACCCTGGAAAAAGGGCACTCTATCCAACAAGGGTTGCTGAGAAAATTGGATAGCCACACACAGAAGAAAGAAACTAGATCCTTATCTCTTGCCATATACAAAAATTAACTCAAAGTGGATTAAAGGCTTAAATGAAAGACCTGAAACCATAAAAATTCTAGAAGGAGAAAACCTAGGAAAAACACTTCTGGACATTGGCCTAGGCAAAGAATTTATGACTAAGACCCCAACAGCAAATGCAATAAAATGAAAAATAAATAAATGGGACTTAATTAAAATAAAAAGCTTCAGCGCAGCAAAATAAATAATCAACAGAGTAAATAGACAACCTACAGAATGGAAGAAAATATTTACAAACTATACATCTGACAAAGGACTAATATTCCGAATCTCTAAGGAACTCAAATCAGCAAGAAAAAAATGAAGCATCCCATTAAAAAGTGGGCAAACAACCTGAACAGATATTTTTCAAAAGAAGATATACAAATGGCCAACATCATTAATTATCAGGGAAATGGAAATTCAAATCACCATGAGATACCACCTTACCCCATTTAGAATGGACATTATCAAAATTAAAAGAAAAATAGATGGTGCAGATGTGGTGTAAAGAGAATGCTTATACACTGTTGGTGGGGATGTAAATGTGTACAATCTCTACGGAAAAAAGTATAGAGACTTTTCAAAGAACTAAAAGTTGATCTGCCATTTGTTTCAGCAATCCCATTACTGGGTATCTACCCAAGCGAAAATAAGTCATTATATAAAAATGACACCTGCACTGGTATGTTTATTACAGCACAATTCACAGTTGCAAAGATATAGAATCAATCTAAGTGCCTATAAACCAATGAGTGGATAAAGAAAATGTGGCATATCTACCATGGGATACTACTCAGCCATAAAAATAATGAAATAATGTCTTTTGCAGCAGCTTGGATGGAACTGAAGGCCATTATCCTAATCAAAATAACTCAGGAAGGGAAAACCAAATACTGCATGTTCTCACTTATGAGTGGGAGCTAAGGCATGGGTATGCAAAGGCATACAGAGGGGTATAATGGACGTTGGAGACTCAGAAATGGGGAGGGTGGTAGGCAGGTGAGAGATTTTAAAAAATCACCTATTTGGTACAATGTACACTCCTTGGGTGACAGGTATACTGAAACCAAGACTTGACCACTTTACTATTCCTCCATGTAACCAAAAACCACTTGCACCCCTAAAACTATCAAAATAAAAATAAATAAAAATTAAAATACTAAAAAAATACTCAAGTGATGCCTTTCAAGAGTACAAACAAGGCATTGAGGGGAGGATTTGAGGGTTTATGGAGATCATCGTCTGAATACACATCAGCTCTGTGAAGGCAGAATTGTGTCTGCGTGGCTCAACATTTTACATCCAGGGCATATATAATAATATGGGCATAATAAATAGTGCAATAAATAATTGCTGAATGAAGGGGCTCAGCCAACCAGTATTTCTAGCACCTATTACATACCAAGCGGTAGCATTATTGACTGACATTATAAAAACATCCACTTATTTGGGTACCATGTGCTCAGCACAAACAAATCTAAGCCATACAATTCCATGAGGTAGGAAGTATTATCCCCACGTGGGCAAATAAAGAACCTGAATTTCGAGACATTATTCAGTGTTTGGCCTCGGTTTTCATAACCAGTAAGTGGCAGAGTCAGCATTAGAACCTATGTCTGCCTCATGCCATCACCGAACTTGCTGGACTTCTCAACTCTGCTTGCTTCCTTGTGTATCATTAACTCCTATCCATGCAGATCAGCTTGTGCTGAGGAGAAAGGAATGAGCATTGTACCTTTTTCTTCTCTCAATCAGTTTAGAGAGGTGCACACATTTTTTTTTTTTTCCTCCACTCATAAAGAATCTCAGAATTCTAGGACTGGAAGAAAATGTGGAAAATTCTTCTCTTGGTGCTGAAGGCTTGAGTGGAATTTGCAGAAGCCCCTTCCGGGAGCTCTAACTAGCTGTTTGGTAAGTGCAAGGGGGCAGAGTCTGCCCTTGCCTGCCTGTCTGCCTGCCTGCCTGCCTACCTGCCTTCCTGCCTGCCTGCCTGCCTGCCTGCGGTCATTGCTGGCCTTGCTAATTAGATCCCCTTTCATCTAAGGAGCTTCAAGAGCCTTTCTCCACTTAACTTGTTAATCTTCGCCCCATCCCTCTGATGCAGATGACAAGCTTAATTAGTCCTGGACAGAGACAACACAGAGCCAGGAGACAGCAGCAGAGCCCAAAGAAAAACACTGGATAGCTTATTCCTCCTCTGCTGGCTCATTGTCTCTCTTGCTGAAAAATGTATTTTCAGCTTTGTTTTGAATTGGCTTCTGCCCTGTATTTTGGTAGCCCAATTCTAAAAATCAAGCCTAGTCAATTTGACTCTTAATGCACACATTTGGGTGTGCGAAAATATCGCATTGCTTTCTTTTTAGCTTTAAGTTCAGCTCAATCCAACATAAGCCCCCCATCTCCCTGGGCTGATGGGAGATTTGGTCTCAGCTGTCATTGGTGCTAACTGCATCTCACGCCCTTCAGAAGCAGTATCAGTTCTAGAGCCCATAAGCAGAGAAAAACTTCTCAGTGGTGGCTGCGGTCGTGGATCCCTGCTGGCAGTGGCTGAAATGCGCATCATGTATGCTTTGAGGGCCCAGTGCTCTATTGCATGAGAAGGTGAGTGTAGTCAGCCATGCCAGGTGTCCAATGGCCACTCTATGTGGTGCTGCCAGGAAAGGAGGCTTGAGTGCCCTTTTGACCCCTCAGATCACTATCACCTCTGTACCTCAGAGAATCTGCCTCTGCCACTTAAGGCTCTCTCCCCCACTCCAGGACACACTGCACTGTCTTCTTAATGAATTTTGGCTCCTCCAAAAGCCAGGAAGAGAAATTGTCTCTCAGCTTTGGTTCAGTACAAGCCCCTGAGGCAGAGGAAACTGGAGGGGCCCAGCAATCCTCTTGAGATGTATGTAGAGAGAGGAGGGCAGAACCCCAGATCTGTCTTTTTTTACTTTATGGCAGAGAAAACAGAACAAAACATCCCCTGAATTTTCCTACTATCAAAGCAGTGTCCCCAAAGAGGAAACAAGGAGTATTACTTTGCTACATTTGTCATCACAAAGTGCTACAGATTGGGTGGCTTAAACAACAGAAATTCATTTTCTTGCAGTTCTGGAGGCTAGGGGTCCAAGATCAAGGTGCTGGGAAAATTGGTTTCTCCTGAGGCCTCCTTGCAGATGACTGCCTTCTTCCTGTGTCCTTGCATGGCCTTTCTCTGTGCATGCGCATCCCTGGTGTCTCTTTTTTAATTTTGTTTTTGACACAGTGTCTCCCTCTGTTGCACAAGCTGGAGATCCTCCTGAGTAGTTAGGACTGCAGGTGTGTGCTGCCACACCTGGCTACTTTTTGTTGTTGTTGTTGATACAGGGTCTCACTATGTTGCCCAGGCTGGTCTTAAACTCCTGCCCTCAAGTGCTCCTCCCACCTCAGCCTCCCAAAGTGCTGGGATTTCAGGCATGAGCCACCATGCTCAGTCCCTTCCTCTTATAAGAACACAAGTCATACTGGGTTAGATCCCACCCAGAAGGCCTCATTTAACTAAACCACCTCTTTGACGATCTTTCTCCAAATATGGTTATATTCTATGGTCCTGGAGATCGGGATGAATTTAGGGTGATGGGGTGGACACAATTTAACCCATAACACAAGGGTTAACTGTATTAAAAAAAAAAAAATCCCAGTCCACTCTCTTTGCCCTCTGTAAACTGCAGCCACCTCCTTTTAGGCTTTGGAGTCTACAGACCAGATTCAAGTTCCTGCTTCGACATTTCCTAGATGTCTGGCTTTAGGCATGCTATTTAATATCTCCGGGCTACAGTGTCTCCATTCATAAAATGGTGCTAACAATAGTGTCTATCTCAGAAGGTGTTGAGACAGTATTGCTGAAACACTGAGCACAGTGACTGAAACACAGTAAGTGCTGCATAAGGAAAGCTACCTCCCACTCACCCCAGCCCTGATTAAATCTAACTCTGCCTTGAAGGCTGAGAACAGAGGCCCCTTTTCCTCAGAAGCCCTCCCTGAAGTTTCAGGCTTGGGCTGGGGGCATCACCTTGCTATTTTCCCAATCATAACACTTAACAAACCAGATTGTGAAGGTCAGCTTAATTGTCCCTGTTCCTTAGTTCAAGAAAATATCCATGAGGCAGGTCACCAGTCTTGTTTGTCTGCCTCAGAGTTGACTGTCAGAGGTGGGCAGGTTGGTTACTGTAGAAAAGACAAGAAAGCAGAGCTGGATGGATGTAGGAAAGTGAGGATACTTTAAAGCGGGGTCTCAGCCTATGCATTATTGACATTCGGGCCAGATAATTCTGTTGTAGGAGCTGCCCTGTGCATTGTAGGAGGGTTAGCAGCATCCACACCTCTACCCACTAGGTGCCAGTAGCACCTGCCCCCCAGCTATGGCAACCAAAAATATCTCGATACCGACAAATGTTCCCTTGGGGACAAAATTGTCCCCGTTGAGAACCACTGGCTCAGAATGACTTAAGTCAGTGGTTCTCAAATGAGCATGCATTGGCGTCTCCTGCATTGGACTCTCAGAAACACAAATTGCTGGGCCTCATCCCCAGAATTTCCGGCTCAATGTGTCTGGGGTGGGGCCTGAGAACTTGCATTTCTAACGAGTTCCTGGGTGCTGGTTGGGTGCCAGTTGGGAACCACTGTCTTAAAGGCCAACAAAGCTTTATTCTCCGTAACATTAAGTGAGTACTTTTTGGTCTCAGGCCAGAGTTGGCAGAGTAAAGAGAAATCCCACAGACTCGGGGTCCCGAGGAACACATTTACATGAGACTCCCCTGAGTCTGTAGGCATGGAGGAGATGGCAGGGAGGGAGGCAGGGGTCAGCCCGGAGTCAGGAACAGCCCCACTGGGCAAGGGCAAGGTGATGGGAGGAGCCCTAACCCCTATCCCTGCCAGTCATACCCACAGAGAGTCCCAGCGTTCGACAACATTCATTCAATAAAGATTTGCCGAGCACAGCTAAGTGCAAGGTACTCTTCTGGGCACCGGGATTCCATGAAGGACACAGTAGAAAAACATCGCTGCCTTCATGTAACTTGCTTTCTGATGTGGTGAGACAGGAAATAAGAATGCTAAATAAATTGTGTAACCTGTTAGAAAGCAATATGTTCTATGAAAAAAATAAATGAGAGTAGGTGAGATTGGAGGTGGGAGGGTGATTACAATTTTGAATAAGATGGCTAGCAGTGGTGTGCTGGTAAATGCTGAACAACTGTCTTTCTGCGGGAAAAAGCCCTGATTTGTAGCAATGGCCAATTTCAATGGTGGAAATATCCTTGCCATGGAAGATCAAAGCTATAAATTTTATTTATTTATTTAGAGACAGGGTCTTGCTCTGTTGCACAGGCTGGAGTGCAGTGGTGCGATCGTAGCTCACAGCAGCCTTGAACTCCTAGGTTCAAGTGATCCTCCCACGTCAGCCTCTACCTCGGCTGGGACTACAAGCACACATCACAATGCCTGGCTTATTTAAAACTATGAATTCAACATCATTAAATGGGAAATTGGGAGTGCACATTAGCACAGTATTATGTAGTATACCTACCATACGGATGTAGTAGATGTAAATAACCTCAAGTATAGGTAATAGTAAAATGTAAAATAATTAGGCAATGAGGTGTTTCGAGTATGTTTAAAACCTGGGCTGTTAATACAATTTATTTAGTTATAAATTCACATAGTTTAGTTTTCACTAATGTCTGTGTTTACTAACCAGCTGGCAAATTTCCTGGAAATTTAACAATCAGCTCTTGGGAACTGGGACTAGCCAGCCCTGGTGTACCACTGGTGATTACCGAAGGCCTTGCTGAGAAAGGGACATCTGAACAGGAACCTGAAAGAGGTGAGGTGAAGGCGTAAGGCCTGGGGACATCTGGGGACCAGCACTCACTGGGAAAAGAACTTGCCTGGGAAAAGCAGCATCTCAGGCTGGTGTGTCCACATATCCATGCTCTTGTCCTTGCTGTGCCCTGAGCCTGGACAATCTGTCCTCCTGATATGCTTAGTGACAGCCATCAGGGCCAGACTTCCAGATGACTGATGGCGTAGAATTCTTTATTTCTCCCACGCCTCCTTACATCCTTTCTGGAAAAACAGGTGGCTATGAAGGTGGTATGAATAAATGAATGACCACAAGTAAACAATCAGTGTTCTTCTGTGATCCCATAGCACCTTGAGCCCAGTTGTTTTTAGCTCTTTACATTATTATCCTGTTCTTCTGTCCGTATCGGCCTCCCCCAGCACCCCACGGAGCCCGATGTCAGGCGCATGAAAACCCCTGGCTCATAGCTGACGTTCCAGGAGAGCTTAGTTATTGAATGGGTCACCATGACCTCAACCTGGGCTGGTTTAAGGCATGAGTGGGTTTTAGTGATCGCCCTTCTGTTGGGTGAAGTCCACAGGCTGAGGCCCTTCTGCTGGAGCAGCCTCGTTAGCATGATGGCTCACCCCCTGGCCTGTGCAAGTGAGGCCAAGGAGAGTGTACCCAAGCAGGCCCCAGCCCCAGCCCTAGCTATTCACACACACCCACCACCTGTTGGGCCGTGGCTTGGGACTTCATTGAGTCTGCGTTACCTAACCCTTGCAGCAACCCAGCAGGTGGGGATCCTTATCCCCATGTTACCTATGAGGAAAATGGGAGGACAGAAAAATCACCCGGGTAGTAAGTGACAGAGCTTTCCCTTTGCTGCATAGGTTGGGGAAGAGCTGGCGGAATATTCTGTAGAATATTAACTGTAGTAATGCCAGGCAGCATGGGTACATGCTCATTAGAACTGCAGCCACGCTTGGGAGCACAGCAGAAGAAATTAGTGATTCCACTTGGGGCAGGTGGTCAGGGAGCTCTTGGACACCATAGAAATCACAGCCTGAGCTCTGACTTCTGGGTGGAAAAGGTGTGGGGGCTCTGGGCCCTCCCACTGGAAACCTAGGTGTTGGTGGGACCTCAGAAGTGAGGATTTTCATGAAGCTGGCTCAGGATCTGGCCCCAAGTGCCTTATTTATTTATTTATTTATTTATCCACCAAAACAAGCTGAGGTAATATTTTTAAAATGTTAACTTATTTCCTCTGGTGTTTTCCTGTTAATGCAGTATGCTGGTCTGAGTCCACACCTCAGTGGAAGGGGTGTCAAGGATGAAGGCACAAATAGTGCCCTGCCCCCTCTGTCTTTCTGGTTTTGCTTTCTAAAACTTTGTGTCCTCAGTGGAACAAAGAGGATTAGGATCAAGGTATCTCCAAAATGTCTGGGGAGAAACAGTAAAGGGAGACAGAAGGTTCCCCCCATCTAGTTGGGTTTGAGGAGGTAGAGGATGAAGTTAATGAGAGCAGGGTGGGCCAGTCTAACATGGGGAGTCCCCAGGCACTGCAGGTCCCACAGAAAGTTTTGGGAAGCCCGAGGCAGGAGTGCTCTACCTCTTTCCCTGGGGGAAGAACCCTGGGGGAAAGCAGGAAGACCCCATGAGGGAGTGGCTGCAGACCCAGAGGAGTCCTTTGCTCCAGCCTGGCATGGAGGCAGTTGAAGGATCCTCTGCCCTTGTGAGGCATAGAGATGATAGAGGGCCCTGCCAGACCTCAGGGACTGTTGGGACAGGAACAATGCCTGTGGGCACTGCTTCCTTAGGACCAGCAGGATACTGGGAGTCTCATCAGAAGCCTAGCTGGACCAGTGAACTAAGAACCAGCTCCCATGTCTCTGCCCTGAGTCCTGGCGTGGCATGACTCACTGAAATTTAGCCACAATCCCAGGAAAGAGGGTGAGAGAAACCTCAAATGGATGACATTTCAGTTTCTGTTACCATGGGAGTATAGTGGCTTCAAGTAAAAATTAGGTCAAGTTACAGAGTCATAAACTACAGAAAATATTTATCAAGCCCCTAAGACTTTAGGCACTGGGGTTGGGAGTGGGGAAAATCAGTAAATTGGGGACCTGTCAGCGGTCCCTCTGTCTACGTTCCTGAATTAGAAGTTATGCCAGGGGTTGGCTTCTATAGAGGGTCCTCTGTATGCACGGTAGTACCACTGATGTGTGTTAGGCACTGACTTTATGCCAATCCTTGCACCAAGAACACCCTTCTTCCTGTTTTAGACAGGTTCTTGGGGCTAAAAGACCAAGCACCTTTTGCAATACAAAGTGGCTGTTTGGGGTTGAATTGTGTCCCCACAAAATATATGAAAGTCTTAACCCTGGTACCTGTGTATATGACCTAACATGGAAAAGCAGTCTTTGCAGATGATAAGATATGTTTGTTAGGGTGGGCCTGATGCAGTATGGCTGCATTCTTATAAAAGGGGGGAATTTGAAGATAGGGACAGACATGCATTCAGGGAGAATGCCATATGAAGATGAAGGCAGAGATCGGAGTGATGCACCCACAAGCCAAAGATTGCCAGCAAACCACGAGAAGATAGGAGAGAGGCACGGGACAGATTCTCCCCCATAGCCTCAGAAGGAACGGACTCCGTCAACACTCTGATCTCAGATTGCTGGCCTCCAGAACTGTGAGACAATAAACTTCTGAATGGCTTAAATAAATTTAAGCCACCCATCTGTGGTACTTTGTTATGGCAGCCTAGGATACTAATACAGTGGGTGACAATCCCACAAAGGGGAAAGATGACTTAAATACTCCTTCTCATCCATCAACACAACCCAATGGTCCTATAGGCACAACTATATCTACCAAATATTTTGGGTGTGTTTAAACATGGGCTAGTTATGAAGTAGAGGAAGAGATGGTTACCATGACAATAAATTTCTGAATGGCTGAAATAAATTTAAGCCACCAATCTATGGTACTTGGTTACAGCAGCCGAGGATACTAATACAGTGGGTGACCCCAGAGGCTTTGACTTAAGCCATGGAGTCGTGAGCCACAGAGCTAACCACTATACTGCTGTGCAGCTGGATTCTACAGAATAGAATGTCTCTTTTCTCTCTGCTCCATTAACCCTTCTTTACTTCTTCCCATATCCTTTGCACTATTTTTAATTGAAATCATCTCCATTCTTTCTTATCAAAGACTTCACTCAAGTACCCTGTGATCCTTCCTCTCTGGGTCATTGGGAGTTCCAGAAACACCCATTGTACTCTCGGACCCCAGGAATGTAGCTTATGCTGCTCCCTGCCTGAAATGCTCTCTACCGTCTGCCAGTGGCCACCTATTAAATCTGAATCATCCTTCAAGTCAGATTTACTGTCTCCCTCCTCTACCATCAACAGCATTAAAAAACTAAGTCTTTGCACACTCAGAATCGTTGTTGGGAATGGACATAGCTGACTTCTTAAGTGCTTTGGATATTTCTAGAAGGTCCCAGAGAGCAGGTACTTTAAAACTTCCCCACATTCTAAGACAACTGAATCTGTGACTTTAACCTGGAGTTCTTCACCCCTTCTTTCTCTTCTGGTTTCTCAAATTTGCCTGCCCATGAAAAAGAAATATCTTCAAATGACTCTATACTTGGCATATATCTACCCCATTAACAGATTTTTTTCAATCCAGGCAAGAAACCCTTATTCCACTTCCTTCCTAGCTCCTTCCTGTATTTTAACAAGGTTTTGTCATCTCCTTGTGCTAGCCTCAGCAGAGATGATTTGGCTGGATGAGCATTTTATTTTGGCATTTGAAGATGGTGTTGGTGGAGCCTTCCATCCGTATACTGTGAAAGAATACAAACAGAACTAAACCATCCAGTTTCAGGTCCTGGATCCTCTCCAGTTTCAGATGAAGGCAGAAACCCTGCTCCTCCAGAACTGCAGCGTGGCCAGTGCCCTGAGAGCAGACGAGTGGGGAGCCAGAACGACCGTGGCCGCCTCTGCGCAGTGGAACACTGGCCCTTGACAGCTGCAGGGGTCTGGAGGAGCTGCTGGCCTGGTGTTTTGCAGGGCTTGTGCTGAGAACTCTTCTCCTTTTTTGGAAAACAAATCAAACCCTGCAAGGAAACCTCAGGCTGGACAGATTTTCCTTGAGACGAATCCACTCTGATGTGTGCCTCTTTCTGCCACAACCTTTGAAAGTTAAGGCCACTTTGTGCTGCTGTAGGCCACTTCTCTGAGGAGCCCCAGAGTCTCTGAATCTTACAAGTGCTGACTGAAAGAAGCCTGCACTTGCCTAACAAAGGGGAAAGATGACTGAAATACTCCTTCTCATCCACCAAGACGGCCCGGTGTTCCCACAGACGCAATTACATCTAACAAGTATTTTGGGTGTGTTTAAAGCATGGGCTAGTTATGAAGGAGAGGAAGGGATGGTGGGTGCCTTCTTGTTTGCTTTTAAAATTCTGTATTTGACAGGAATACTCTGTGCTGGTATAATGATGAGACTCTAGAGAACAGTAGTTTTTATAGGATAAAAGTTTAGTTCTGGCTGGGCGTGGTGGCTCACGCCTATAATCCCAGCACTTTGGGAGGCTGAGGCGCGCCGATCATTTGAGTCTTGGAGTTCGAGACCAGCCTGGCCAACATGGTGGAACGCTGTCTCTACTAAAAATAGAAAAAAATTAGCTGGGCGTGGTGGCATGTGCCTATAGTCCCAGCTACTTGGGAGGCTGAGGCAGGAGAATCGCTTGAACCCAGGAGGCGGAGGTTGCAGTGAGCCGAGATCGCACCACTGCACTCCAGCCTGGGAGACAGAGTGAGACTCCATCTCAAAAAAAAAAAAAAAAAAAGAAAAGAAAAGAAAAGGAAAAAAGTTTAATTCTGCTTCATGGACTAGCCCAGAGGTTGTCTGGTAGTCAGTAGTCTGATAGGATGGTCCTGCCACTCTCATTGTATCTCTCCCTGCTCAGGGTCTCACTCAAACCTCTGTATTCCAGTAAAAGGAAAGGGAGAAACAAAAGTTTTGCCCAAGGTTCTCACATCCCATTAGCCCAATACTAGTAGCATGGCCACCTCCAGTTGCAGGGATATTGGGAAATGTAGTCTCCAGTGGCATGCCTATGTGCCTAGCTAAAAATAAAAAAAATTGTATCATTGAAGAACATAATGGACAAGTCCTAGTCTCTGCCACCCTTTCTTTCACTTATTCACCCACTCAAGGAATTACTTACTACGTGCCAGCCATATGTTTGGCACCGTTTTTACTCAGTTGCTGATGATCCGGCAATGTATATGAACACATGCCCAGCTAAAGTCACATTGTGCTGCATTCTCTAATAATTCAAACACTGTGGATCTTCAGGGAAGGAAGGGCTCATTCCTTTCTGGAGAGATGTGTCCATTTGTTTACAGATTTATTGAGCACTGTGGTCAGCAGCCTGAAGATGGTCCCCAGTGATCTCCACCTTCCAGAATTTACATCCTTGTGCAATCTCCTTTCCTTGAATGTGTGCTGGACCTAGTGACTCACTTCTAGCAACTGGAATACAACAAAAGTGACAGAATGTCACTTTTGAGATTAGGTTACAAGAGGACTGTGACTTCCACCTCACTCTTTCTCAGACTTCAGTCTGGGGAAATCCAGCTGCTTTGTTTTGAGTAACATTATGGAGAAATTTGTGTGGCAAGGAAATAGTATCTTCAGTCAACAGTCAGCAAGGATCCTAACATCTGCCAACACCACGTGACTGAGCTGGAAAGTCGATTTTCTGAGGACTGCCAACAGCCACCCGAGTGAGCTGGGAAACAGATCCCCCCCTGCCGTTGACCCTTGAGACTGTAGCCTGACAGACACCTTGATTACAGCCTTGTGAGAGATCTGCACCCCAATCACCCAACTAAGCTGCACCTGTTCCTGAATTTCTGACTCAGAAACTGTGAGATAATAAATATTGTGAATTTCAAAAGCTAAGTTTTGGGGTAATTTGTTATGCAGCAATCGATGACTGATACAAGTACCTACTATTTTCAGGTAGTATGTGAGGCCATTAAAATGTGAAAAATGAGTGATGCTTCATTTTGTCACTGTGTCTGGGGAGAGGGGAAGACAGCAATATATATACAAACATGGTGCTTATGATAGAAGGTGGTCATTGCGGTGATGGAGAGGTGCTGAGTGTGAAATAGGAGCACAAAGGAAGAGCTCCTTATCCAGAGGAGGAAAGGAGATGAGGAGAGACATCCTGGAGAACACAAACATTTTCAGAGAAAATTGAGGGAGGGGTCATTCTATGGAGAGGGGACAGAGTGACTAAATGCCTGGAGGGGAAACAGTACAGAATCTGCTTGGGGATGGAGTGCTATCATTTGTGTGTACAACAAGAGGTAAAGGAAGATGAGGCTGGAGAAGTGACTAGAAACTAACCTAGTCTCATGCCAGCAATGTATTTCTATTTATTTATTTACTTTGAGATAAGGTCTCACTTTGTCACTCAGGCTAGAGTGCAGTGGCATGATCTCGGCTCACTGCAGCCTCTGCCTCCTGGCCTCAAGTGATCCTCCCACCTCAGACCCCAAATAGCTGGGGCTACAGGCGCCCACCACCATGCCTTACTGATTTTTTTTTTTTTTTTGTATTTTCTGTACATATGGGGTTTTGCCATTTTGCACAGGCTGGTCTTGAACTCCTGAGCTCAAGTGATCAGCGCACCTTGGCCTCCCAAAGTGCTAGGATTACAGGCGTGGGCCAGCGTGCCTGACCCACTAATTTATTTTTAAATAATCAATATTATGAAATCCTGCCTTGAGTAAAAGGAGGTAACAACAAAAGAGTTAATGAAGGCATATTCTCAACAGTCCAACACCTGAATTTTAAGAAGCCAGTTTCAATTACCTATAAAACACCAACAAGTGTAATTTGTTTCATTGTTTTTCTCATAAAATTTGAGCCAGGAACAGTTGACATATTTCCATTGAATAATTGTGGTTCCTATTGAGAAACCAGCTTAGACAAGCTGTTTGACGGATTTGCAACTGGAAAATTGACCCTTTCAGCTTTAGGTTCTCATGAGTCAATATTTTGAAAATCTGAGAAGTTTGGGAAGAATTGTATGTTTGCTGTTGTTGTTGTTGTTGTTTGTTTTGAGACAAGATCTCACTTTGTCACCCAGGCTGCAGTCAATGGCGTGATTTCGGCCCACTGCAGCCTTGACCTCCTGGGCTCAAGCAATCCTCCCACCTCAGCCCCTCAAGTAGCTAGGACTACAGGTGAGTACCACCACACCCTGCTAATTTGTGTGTATGTGTATTTTTTGTAGAGACAGGGTTTTGCCATGTTGCTCAGGCTGGTCTCAAACTCCTGGCCTCGAGTGATCCTCCCTGCTCAGCCTGCCAAAGTGCTAGGATTCCAGGTGGGAGCCACCAAGCCTGACCTGGTTGATTATCTTTTTCTTTCTTTTCTCCCTTTCTCTCTCTTTCTCTCCCTCTCTCCCTCCTTCTTTCCCTCCTTCCTTCCTTTCTTCCTCTCTCTCTCCTTCCCTTTCTTTCAATTTTGCAGACTATCAAAGGCTCCAATAACATTTCTAGACTCTAAACCTCAGCTTTGCAAGGCATGAAGAAGAAACCAAAGCATTCCTCTCTCCCCTGAGAGAAGGATTAGCTCCAAAGATTTTTAAACTAGCTCTCAGGAGGTTCTCTGGATCATTACTGCTCACAAGTGCATCTAATGACTCAGTAGATAATGAGGTTATTTGAATGAAGACTACAACACTATGCTTATGGGTACGATTGGCCTAGAATAGGAGAAATTTAAAAAATTAACCTTAAACTTAAAATATTTTACAATATCACTTCAAAATGATTTTCTGTATCTAAAATCCTTATTTATTTATTTATTTATTTATTTTTTGGAACAGGGTCTCACTCTGTCACCCAGGCTGGATGGAGTACAGTGGTACGATCTCAGCTCACTGCAACCTCTGCCTCCTGGGTTCAAGTGATTCTCCTGCCTCAGCCTCCTGAGTAGCTTGGATTACAGGCATCTGCCACCACGCCCAGCTAATTTTTGTATTTTTAGTAGAGACGGGGTTTCACCATGTTAGTCAGGCTGGTCTTGAACTCTGACCTCAAATGATCCACCCGCCTCAGCTTCCCAAAGTGCTGGGATTACAGATGTGAGCCACTAGGCCCAGCCTAAAATCCATAATTATTAATATGAAATAATGTTCAGGTGCCCCCTCACCTGTGGTGCACACAGTTCCTTGAAGCTGGGGTCTGTACTTGTGCTCGTGCTTGTGGGAGCAGGGGTTTTGAGTAGACTCCCGGAAACAAAATATCGCCTGCTGTGTTGGGTTTTGCTGGAGGCTGCATACTCCTCCTCCAAATGGAATTGGGCAGCCCTCTCATATGATGAAGTTATTTCTTCCTCTGTCTCCCATACATGAGTGTCTTGTGTTGCTATTACCCCCTGCAGGAATGATACTAAAATATTATCAACCAAAAAGACAAATGCATTGGCCAATCAGAATGGACATAGTGCTTGCTAGAGAAGCACCCTGGGGTCTCTCTTCTATGCCAGTTATTATCCATTTTGTAGGGAGATCTGGGGGCTCCAGAGGAGGGACTAGGTGACAAGGTGTTTCTCAGGGGCTCAGGGGCTCCTAGGGGGTTCAAATTTGTACAAGTTGAATAACGTTGTGGTTTTGTTTTTTGTTTTGAGACAGGGTCTCACTTTGTTGCCCAGGCTGGAGTGCAGTGGTGTGAACACTGTTCACTGCAGCCTTGACCTCCTGGGCTCAAGCGATCCTCCTGCCTCAGCCTCTTGAGTAGCTGGGACTATAGGTGTGCACCACTATGCCTAATTTTTGATTTTTTGATTTTTTTGTAGAGACAGGGTTTTGCCAACACCTGGGTTTAAGCGATCCACCCACCTCTGCCTCCCAAAGTGCTGGGATTACAGGTGATTAATGTTTTAATGTCTGTCTTCCCCACCAGACCGTGAGCAGCTTGAGGGTATGAGCTCTATTTTAGTAGTCTTGAGTATCTCTACTATCTAACACAACGTCAGCCCCTAGTAGGCACTTAGTAAATATTTACTGTGCAAAATGGAAATATGCCTGTTTAAACATTTGGTGTTTGTTGGGGACTCTGCCTTAAGCTAGCTACTGCCCTAGACAATTTGGGGGATGTAAACAGAATTAAGAGTTGGCATTTATTTTTGATGAGTTTTCAGTCTAGTTAGCAGACTCTAGTAGAAACTGTCTTGTTCATCTTCATTGCCCTGTGCCTGATGCAGTGCCTGGCACATAGCAAGCACTCAGTAAACATTTGTTGTAAATTCACGTGTCTGGGCTAGAAGGGTTGCTTCAGACTGGTCATTCTTTGTCTACCCCTCCAAATCTGCCAGCCCAGCAAACTCAGCTCCACAGAATTACTCCCAGTGATCCAACAAACTATTACGGTTAGCCAGGAACAAAAGCCACTAGGAAAATAATGCATCACTTTTCATCTGGATGTTTCCAAAGGAACTGAAGTATTAAAGTCACAGTTGTCCCAATCAGATCATCTTTTCAAAGGAATTACAGGGTTGTGAGCCAACAGCAACCACATACACCTTTGCAGTAATCAGAACCAGCGTTCTCAATGCTGAAAGCAAAATCAAGTAAACAAGGTTGTGTTGTGGACTTCCTTGACCCAGACTTTCAGGAAGGAGCTGACACACTGCCCAGACTCGCGCTCACCCACATCGCTCAGAAGCCAAACAAACTCGAGAAGCTCGTGTTTTCCCAGCTGTATGATGCACTCACTTCACCAAGTGACTGGCCAGAAAACAAGAAAAAGAAAAAAGAAAAATCCCTCGTTCAGACCAGTCAGGGGAAGAATTGCTTCAGCTGGCCTTTGCTTTTTATTTTCATGAAGTATCAAGAAATCTAAAAATGGAGGAAGTTAGATCTATGACTTTTAGTCACTTAAAAGGAAACAAAATATCATTTTTTTTCTTTTAGAGAGCTGATCGTGTTATTACGCTGCCTTAAAACTTCAGTGGCTTTCTATCTTATAATCTTCAAACCCCTTGGTATCACTTCCAGGTCTTTCATAACTTGTTTAAAACAATCTTTCTAGCCACATCTGCCTCCTTTCCTCCTTTCCTCCACATCTGCTCAAGAACTGAAAGCTGTTCTTGAGCTTTGCCAGGCTCCCATGGTCTTAAATACTGCATGTGCTTTCTTGCCTACATGCTTTTTTGTTCATGCTATTCCTTTTGCTTGGAATACCCTTCCTTGCCTTGATCACTAGGAGAACTACAACTCATCCTTCAAGACGAGTTCAAATGGCACTGTTACTCACCCCAACAGCAGATTTAGCTTCTCCTTCATCTGTCTCCCCTTAGGACTACTTTGTATGTACCTCTTACTGCACTTGCTCTCTATATCATTCATCCACTCATTCAACAACATTCACTGTCTTTGCACTTTGTACCAGATACTATGTGAGGTGTTGAGGATCCAAGTGTAAAAGTCCCTATCTAGTGGGGCATGCAGACAAGTAAATTGATTGTTATGAGACAGAATTGTGTTTTTGGTAAAGGTAAGCACAGGTTGCTTTGGAAAATCCGAGGAGGATCACATGCCGCAGTCTGATTGGAGGGAGAGAATCCAAAGGGCTTTTTGGAGGAGATGACACCAGAACAGTGTAAAGAACAAGGGGTTTTTGTGTCCATTCTTGGCAGAGCACTCCTGAAGAAAAGAGTTAATCATAGCTCATATCAAATCAAGTCGTTTATTCTATACATGTTCACTGAACTCTTTGCTAGGAGACAAACACTCCCAGGAGCAGCTTAGGAACTAGGCAGAAGCAGTCAGGAGTGAGAGAAGTGGGTAAGACAAATAAGAGAGGAAATCAAGGATGAGTCTCAGGTTTCTAGTTTAGGCGAATGGGTGGTAGTGGATTAGGGCTGGCATGTGCAGTTGGGCAGGTTGTGGACTCACAGATGCAGAAGGAGGCACAAGTTCAATGAAGAAGAGCCTTACACTTGATCCCACCACTTAAGTACCACCACTTAATATATGATGTTGGAATGGACCACAATTGAGACAATTGTTTTGTTTTATTCAAAGCAAGCCTTGGCTAGGCGCAGTGGTTCACGCCTATAATCCCAGAATTTTGGGAGGCCAAAGCAGGTGGATCATTTGAGGTCAGGAGTTTGAGACCAGCTTGGCCAACAAGGTGAGACCCTGTCAATACTAAAAATACAAAAATTAGTCAGACGTGGTGGTGCTCACCTGTAATCCCAGCTACTTAGAAGGCTGAGGTTGGAGAATTGCTTGAACCTGGGAGGCGGAGGTCGCAGTGAGCCAAGATCATGCCATTGCAATCCAGCCTGGGCATCAAAGCAAGACTCTGTTTCCAAAAAAAAAAAAAAACAACAAAAAAAAGGCAAGCCTATTCTTTCTTAAGTGAAACAAAACATCCACTTTCCTGCTATATTCACTTGGCTCCTTAATTTTCACACATAAAAAATCTCTACTGTGAATCACTCAAGTCTTTTACACATCCCTCTGCCTTTAGACCATTTTGACACCTCTACCAGAGATTTTAGGATTTCCTGCTTAAATGAAGCTTGAAAACTAGGTATAAAACTGAATACTCAGTTATTAATATTGTTAATAATGGGGTTATTGGTATAATAGTATTAAAAACATCCATGATTATTAAATTCATAACCAAAAATTGCCTTTAGTTTTTAGAATTATTTCAAGCTACAATTTGATCATCTCGTAATAGGGGTAATGCCTTTTCTTTTTGAGATGGGGTCTTGCTCTGTCTCCAAGGCTGGAGTGCAGTGGCATGATCTCTGCTCACTGCAACGTCTGCCTCCCAGGTTCAAGCAATTCTCCTGCCTCAGCCTCCAGAGTAGCTGAGATTACAGGCGTGTACCAGCACACCCCCACTAATTTTTGTATTTTCAGTAGAGACAGGTTTCACCATATTGGCCAGGCTGGTCTCTAAATCCTGACCTCAAGTGATCTATCCACCTGGGCCTCCCCAAGTGCTGAGATTACAGGCATAAGCAACCGCATCCAGCCCAGTAATGCCATTTTAACCCCACATTTTATTTTCCTTTTATTGTATTTTTTTCTTTTATATAGTGGAAGAAATCTCAGCAGGAATTTGATCACCAAAGATCCTTTACTAAAGCTAAACCTTTCAAAATAATTGAAATACATCCTAATGTACCCTAAATAATTTCCTCCTCAAAGTTTGGCTCTTTCTAAAACATGCCTTGGGTTGCCATTTGACTTCCTGTTACATTTAGACAGAAACGTAAATCTTTTAGTAAATATACTGCTTTAAGATGTATCCAGGCCTCTCAAAATCAGCTCTTTATTATTCTTGATTGCTATTCTTTGCCTTTTCCATCCCTTTCTAGAACTGCAGGGCCCCAACATATGTATCTCATAAAAATAGAAAATATAGTCTACAAAAGACAGCTGGGGTGGAAAGTGTAGCGATCATCGCTTTGTCATTGCCTATTTTTTCTCTTCAGCCTCACTGGCAACGTATTTAATTTGCTTTTTGTTATGAGCCCTATCCTCTTTTTTTTCTGTATTTTGTTCTTCAAATGTACTTCTCTTTGAAGCTGTTTATTATGGACTGTATTTTCTTTTTTAAAAACATTTCAACTTTTATTTTAGATAGGGGGTACATGTGCAGGTTTGTTACATGGTTATATTACATGATTCTGAGATTTGGGGTGTGATTGACCCCATCACCCAGATAGTGAGCATAGTACCCAATAGGTAGTTTTTCAACACTTGACCTTCTCTCTCCCTTCCCCCATGGTGTATATGTGCCACATTTTCTTAATCCAGTCTATCACTGATGGACATTTGGGTTGGTTCCAAGTCTTTGCTATTGTGAATAGTGCCACAGTAAACATACCTGTGCATGTGTCTTTATAGCAGCATGATTTATACTCCTTTGGGTATATGCCCAGTAATGGGATGGCTGGGTCAAATGGTATTTCTAGTTCTAGATCCTTGAGGAATCGCCACACTGTCTTCCACAATGGTTGAACTAGTTTACAGTCCCACCAATAGCGTAAAAGCGTTTCTATTTCCCCACATCCTGTCCAGCACCTGTTGTTTCCTGACTTTTTAATGATCACCATTCTAACTGGTGTGAGATGGTATCTCATTGTGGTTTTGATTTGCATTTCTCTGATGGCCAGTGATGATGAGCATTTTTTCATGTGTCTGTTTGCTGCATAAATGTCTTCTTTTGAGAAGTGTCCATTCATATCCTTTGCCTACTTTTTGATGTGGTTGTTTGATTTTTTTCTTGTAAATTTGTTTAAGTTCTTTGTAGATTCTGGATATTAGCCTTTTGTCAGATGGGTAGATTGTAAAAATGTTTTCCCATTCTGTAGGTTGCGTGTTCACTCTGATGGTAGTTTCTTTTGCTGTGCAGAAGCTCTTTAGTTTAATTAGATCCCATTTGTCAATTTTGGCTTTTGTTGCCATTGCTTTTGGTGTTTTAGTCATGAAGTCCTTGCCCATGCCTATGTCCTGAATGGTATTGCCTAGGTTTTCTTCTAGGGTTTTTATGGTTTTAGGTCTAACATTTAAGTCTTTAATCCATCTTGAATTAATTTTTGTATAAGGTGTAAGGAAGGGATCCAGTTTCAGCTTTCTACATATGGCTGGCCAGTTTTCCCAGCACCATTTATTAAATAGGGAATCCTTTCCCCATTTTGTGTTTTTGTCAGGTTTGTCAAAGATCAGATGGTTGTAGATGTGTGGTATTATTTCCGAGGGCTCTATTCTGTTCCATTGGTCTATATCTCTGTTTTGGTACCAGTACCATGCTGTTTTGGTTACTGTAGCCTTGAAGTATAGTTTGAAGTCAGGTAGCATGATGCCTCCAGCTTTGTTCTTTTGGCTTAGGATTGTCTTGGCAATGCAGGCTCTTTCTTGGTTCCATATGAATTTTAAAGTAGTTTTTTCCAATTTTGTGAAGAAAGTCATTGGTAGCTTGATGGGGATGGCATTGAATCTATAAATTACCTTGGGCGGTATGGCTATTTTCACAATATTGATTCTTCCTATCCATAAGCATGGAATGTTCTCCCATTTGTTTGTGTCCTCTTATTTTGTTGAGCAGTGGTTTGTAGTTCTCCTTGAAGAGTTCCTTCACATCCCTTGTAAGTTGGATTCCTAGGTATTTTATTCTCTTTGTAGCAATTGTGAATGGGAGTTCACTCATGATTTGGCTGTCTGTTTGTCTGTTATCGGTGTATAGGAATGCTTGTGATTTTTGCACATTGATTTTGTATCCTGAGACTTTGCTGAAGTTGCTTATCAGCTTAAGGAGATTTTGGGCTGAGACAATGGGGTTTTCTAAGTATACAATTATGTCATCTGCAAACAGGGACAATTTGACTTCCTCTTTTCCTAATTGAATACCCTTTATTTCTTTCTCTTGCCTGATTGCCCTGGCCAGAACTTCTAACACTATATTGAATAGGAGTGGTGAGAGAGGGTATCCTTGTCTTGTGTCAGTTTTCAAAGGGAATGCTTCTAGTTTTTTCCCATTCAGTATGATATTAGCTGTGGGTTTGTCATAAATAGTTCTTATTATTTTGGGATATGTCCCATCAATACCTAGTTTGTTGAGAATTTTTAGCATAAAAGGCTGTTGAATTAAGGAGGTAACTTCTGACATATTATAAATAGTACCATTTAAAAATAAAGCTCTTATATTACTCTCTTGGCTGGGCATGGTGGCTCATGCCTGTAATCCCAGTACTTTGGGAGGCCAAGGTTGGGGGACCATTTGAGGTCAGGAGTTTGAGACCAGCTTGGCCACTATGGCAAAACCATGTCTCTACTAAAAATACAAAAATTAGCCAGGCATGGTGGTCTCTGCCTGTAATCCCAGCTACTTGGGAGGCTGAAGCAGGAGAATTGCTTGAACCCAGGAGGTGGAGGTTGCAGTGAACTGAGATCGCACCACTGCACTCCAGCCTGGGTGGCACAATGAGACTCTGTCTCAAAAAATTAAAAAAAAAAAAAAATAAAGCTCTTACATTACTCTCTTAAATGTCAAAGAATTCTTAATACCACAGCAATTTGATACCAACTAGAGTGATTTGATATCCATCATCTAGTTAAAATTATATAAACAAGCTCTTTAATATACATTTTCATCATTTTTCTCCATTTCACTTCTACACAGAAGTTCATTCTAAAATAATAATGTTCAAAAACCTTTTATTTATCATTCTATTATACTTTTCTACTTCTACAACAAAACAAAATAAATATGTAAGTTAAATGCTGCAAGTGTTTTAAATTTTTTCCGAATTTAGTTATGATTAGCACAGAATTAACCAATACAACAGAGAAATATTATAAATTTTTATGCATAATTGTTAAACATAAAAAGTTTTTATTAGAATTACATATATTGATAAGCTGAGTAGCACTTTTTCTCAATTGCTTCTTGTATCCATGAATGAATTATTTATTGTTAGAATGAGACAGGGTGTAGTATCCATTCTATTTCTATTTGTTATTTTTACGGATAGAAACATTGAAAAACTGTGTTCACATAAGTAAGTAGGTAGGAATAGATTTCATAGCATTGACACTTAAGTTTAAACTATTTCATAGATATAAGACAAAGATCACATAGTCATTTACCACAAAGATGTTTTAAATGATCTATCAGCTGACAATTCAGTTCTGATGTCCTTCAATTCTGTTGAAAGCAAAGAATTGAAAGCCACATGACTTGCAAATAGATTTATTTCTCAGTCATTAGAATCCAGTTAAATACTGATATTTGGAAGTCTCCTTTTTTTTTTTCTTTCTGAGACAGGGCGCCACTCTGTCACCCATGTTGGAGCACACTGGCACCATCACAGCTCAGTGCAACCTCTGCCTCCCAGGCTCAAGCCATCCTCACACCTCAGCCTCTCAAGTAGCTGGGACTACAGGCGTGTGCCACCACGCCCAGCTAATTTTAATTTTTGTGGAGACGGGGTTTTGCCATGTTCCCTAGGCTGGTCTTGAACTCCTAGATTCAAGGGATCTGCCTACCTCAGGCCCCCAAAGTGCTGCGATTACAGACACAAGCCACCGTACCCAGCCTGGAGTTGTCTCTTTGTAGCACAGAGATTTCTCCACCTTGGAGCAATGCCCCAGGGTAAGTCTGGTCAGCAGTGAGGTGTGATTTTCTTTTGTAAGGTGAGAGAATGAACCTAATGAGGGAACAGGAAGGAGAGGAGGACCAGAAGAAAGAGTCCTTACACATACTAATTTTTGGAAAGTGTACTTATCATAGTTCAGGATCTGTAATTGATTCTTTAAAATCCTTTGGAAAGTCCTCAAATAGTATACCAATTCGAAAACCACTGTTACAAAGATTTCTGCCAAGTATCGTCATTTGTTAACTTGACAATAGAGCTTTTTTTAATTTATTTTTTTCTCAGAAGACCTATTAATATCTGTAAGAGCCAACATTCTTGGAATACTCCCTGGGAAATGCTACTTTAAAGATTTGATTAATAAATCTTAATTGGCTCCCCAATTAGATAATAAAATCTACAGCTGTGAGCCAGAGGGTGTTGAAGTTGTAGGAGAACATATATAATGATGATGATGATGACAATATTGATAGCTATTACTGATTACGTCAGTTTCGTATAGCAAAGACCGACCCTAACAAACACAAGTGAATACCAGCAATGAGGTACTTGTCTCACACAACAATAAACTCCTGGCCAGGTAGCCCTGGAGTAAAACAGTAGCTCAACAAGGTCATCAAGCACCCAGCTCTTTCTCTCCTGCCACGTCATCAACCTTAGCCGTGAACCTTGTGCTTGTTGCCTCATGACATCAACAGGGCTGCTCTACCTCCAGCCTCACAGTTAAGTTCCAGGCAAGACAAGAGAGCGGGGCAGACAGAGAGAGAGGAGCAAGGACTTGTGGCTTAGAAGCTTTGCCTTTTTATTTGGAAAAGTCAAAGACAGGTACTCACATCTCATTGGCCATAGCTGAGTTTTCTGGCCACCCCCAGCTGCAGGGAAGCTGGGAGTTTGGGTATTTCCTCTTCGACACTTTCTAGTAGAAGAAAGCAAAGAAGCAGGTGTTTGAGAAGGGATTTTGAGTGAACCAGTTTAGAGGATCTGTCACATCCTTCTATTCTGAGCTAGACATTTTATACATATTACATTTATTATAACAATCCTATGTGATAGGTTTATTATCCCCATTTTTCAGACAAGGAAATGAAAACTCACTGAGGTAAAGTAACCTCACAAGGTACTATAACTGATTTGTGTGAAAAAACTGGGATTGGAACAGTTCTTCTGATACTAAAGTCTGTGCTTTCCATCTCTGACCACCGCATGGGCTGTTTTGCTCTACATCCTGATACATTCCATGTCCTTCATAGCACAAGACCTAGAAAGTTCTGTTGGTTGCCGGGCGCAGTGGCTCACGCCTGTAATCCCAGCACTTTGGGAGGCTGAGGCGGGCGGATCACGAGGTCGGGAGATCGAGACCATCCTGGCTAACACGGTGAAACCCCATCTCTACTAAAAATACAAAAAATTAGCGGGGCGTGGTGGTGTGTGCCTGTAGTCCCACCTACTCGGAGGCTGAGGCAGGAGAATGGCGTGAACCCAGGAGGCGGAGCTTGCAGTGAGCCGAGATGGTGCCACTGCACTCCAGCCTGGGCGACAAAGCGAGACTCCGTCTCAAAAAAAAAAAAAAAAAAACCCGAAAGTTCTCTTGGAGTGCAGAGACTCCCAAAGCCTGTGCCAAGAGCAGAGGATTGGGGTGGGAAGGAGAGAATAAGAAAGACTCCCTCGGCCCCTCTTCCCCTCTCCCACGTAACTTAATCTTGACAAGAGCGGGTCACAGGAGAGAAGGGCAGGGAAGGAAGCAGCAGCTCTCCGCTGGGAACAGGCCACTGGGGCTCCTTTTGTGATTCTGACCCTGGACTTTCAAGTCACCTGGACTCTGCAGGCCTCAGTCTTGCTCTTCAGAGTGTATTTCCATGATTTAAGACAAATTCCCAGGACCTATGTTTGGGAGACTGCAGATTTGTGGTCTTGTGGGAAGTGAGTGTGATCACTCCTGAGGCAGCGTCCCCGTGCTCCGGAAGCTGTACCTTAGAATCCACCTGGCGTGAGACACCTTTCCGGCCCCTCCCCTCCCCTCCAAGCCCACCATGGACTCAGAGATAAATTCACTTCAGGGGCTCTGGGCTGTTGTGACCTAACAGGTCATAACTGATGAAGCAAGGGAGCCCCAGAAACTCCACGTGAGGGCACAGACCTCCAAAACTTTCTGGAATTCAACTGCTTCTCACAACTGTTAGTCTGGTCCAAGCCAGCATTGTCTTCCACTTAGATGACTGCAATGGCCTTCTATTGGTTCTCCCTGCAGCCACTTTGCCCTATAGCCTATCTGCCACAGAGCATCCAGGGTGATCATATGAATGCCTCGGACAGGCTGTGATGTCCTCTGCCTCAACCCAATAGCAGCTCCCTTTTTCTTTCAAAGTAAAAGCCAAAGTTTTGACAAAGGGCTTCTAAGGCCATACCCAATCTGCATGCTGTTCCTCACCTTCCCTGCCCCTCCCCCCATACCTTTCTAACCTCACTTTCTACCTCTTTCACCCTCTAAGACATCTTCCTGCCTCAGGGCCTTTGCACAGATTATTCTTTCTGTTGAGATCATTCTTCTCTCAGAGATCCAAATGGCTCTCTCATCTCCTTGAAGGCTTTGCTCAAAATGCCACCTTCTCATTGAGGCCACACCAACTACCCTGATTTAAAAATTCCACCCCCTCCACTTCTTCCCCCAACATGACCAGTCCTCCTTACCCTCCTCTGCTTTTTCCATGGCACTCATACCTTTCTAATACAGTATGTAACTGATTTATTTATTTAGCCTATAGACTGCTTCCTGCCATGTGGCAGAGACAATAACACTCACCAAATATTCCATGTGCTTCCTCACATTTGCTAGTTTTTTTGTTGTAGGCGAGGCTGTGTGATTAGTCCTGAGAGAAAGCATTGTGAGTCACTTCCAAGCTGCAGTACTGACAAGCCCATGGGAAGTTCTTCGGTCTCACTTTCCTCTGCCATCACAACTAAGGAACCTCAGATGAAACCTCTTGGGCCCCTGAGTCACTGCCTGGAAGACAATTGCCTTGTAGAATCACAATGGATTTGGTGCAAAAGAGAAATAAATAAAGCATTGTTTTGTTAAGCCACTGATACTCTGCCCTTATTAATACAGTATAACTTAGACTTCCCTGACAAATAGACCCCATTAGAATATAGGGTCCATGAGACCAGGATTGTCGTCTGTTTTGTTCTCTGATATATTTTGAACACCTGGATCAGTGCCTGGCACATAATAATCCCTCAGTAGATTTGTTGAATTAATGAATAGACTCCTGGACACAGGCCAGCATCCCTGACCCAGTCCAGTTTCTAGCTTCCTCTGGTGTGTAACAAATTCCCAAGACCTATGCTTGAAAGCTCCTTATGAGTAGGGAATAAATTGCAGTCATCTTGTATTGTGCCCAGTTTCATAAGGCCTTGTCCATTGTTACTATTCAGTAAATAGGGACTGACTGACTGACAGAAATAACTCAGTGCTAGCCCAGCTCTCTCCTGCAGTCGTCAGGTGGAAAGCTCTCAGCAGGAGAAGGAAGATGGCCAGTTCTAGTTCACGTACTCCTACAGTTTCAGCACAGAATATTGCTTCACCAAGAAAACTAAGGCTGTTTTGCCTGATCCCCTTCAGTGCCTCACTCTCTGACCTAAAATCTGGCCTCTCTCTGTACCTGTGCTCACGCCTTCACTGCCCTGTTCAAGGGCACTAAGCAGGGTACACTATTCTTTCCAGATTTCTACCTCCCATTCATACCTCAGGCCAATATTTTCTGATCTCTGACACTGCAGTTGTACTGAGCTTCCTCTTGGTGATGGCACCCAGGACCTTCTGATTGCCAAATGCAGTGGGACTTTTTTTTTTTATTATTATTGTGTGACGCACTGGAGACCTTCAGCTAATCTCCTTGTCACCTGCTACTACTTTGGCTCCCATGGCACCATCCTTTCCAGGTTCTGCTTATATCTCCTTGGCCATTCCTGTGCCTCCGTGGGCTCTTTTTCCTCTGCTCATTTCTTCAGGGTCCTCCAGGATGCTGTCCTCAGCTCACTGCTATGGGCACTTGACACAATTTCCTCATGGTTTCAACAACCTCCTGGATACTGATGATTGCCAAATCTTTGTCTCCAGCCCCAGTCTCTCTCCAGAACTTTAGCTGATTTACGTATCTGCCACCTGGAGAGACCCACCTGGAGGTCCCATGACTTGGGTGTCTTTTATGCACCCTCTCATATCTTCTTGGCCTAATTTCTGAGTCCATTAGTGGCTCTGGCAAGTGGTTCTACCCTGGCTTTGACTCAGTTTACACTGACAGTAACTTTTTTCAACAATTGGCTTAGACCATGCTTTGTACCTTGGGGCTTCTCAGATGTCCCTGGATGCCTAGTCATTCTGGTTGCCTGTGGACATGGCTAACACCTAGGCGTGTGCAACCCAGGTTGGGGGTGGGGGTTGGGGATAACATTTCTTGGGGAAACTGGATTACTAAAGTACAAGAATCAGTGGATAACTGCCTCTCCCTCTTATCTCTCAGGTGGACAGTCCTGAAATGCAGCATAAATGCTTCTTGGAGGCCCCAGGGGCCCAGCATCAGTGTCCCATGGCAGTGACCAATATGATACACATCTATTACTGGATTTCCATTTTTCCATTTTTCTTTATCCCACCCTCCCTGATCCCTCTCTCTGTTCTTGGGATCACTTCCCAGATAAATGACCCATGCATAAACCTTTGTCCCAGGCCTTCCTTTGAGGGAATCAAGGCTAAAATATCCTTTAGGCCCCTCTATCTCAATATGTCTAAAGCAGGACTCTTGGTCTTGCCCTCAATCCAACTCTTCTTCTTCTACTCTTACCCCAATCAGTCATCAAAGCTAAAAACTAGAGACTCATCTTTTCCCTCTTTCTCATCTCGATTTCAAGTCAATCCTGAATCTGCCCCTCTACTCCTTTCCTAAGACCACCTCACCCAAGCTGCTGCCTCCCCTCAGTTCTCTCTGCCTCTCCCCCAATCCTCTCAAATCCATCCTACACCCAATCGCCAGTGTGAAATATCTCAAGCGCAAATTTTTTGCCACAGTATCCTTGACTTAAGCCCCTTCAAAGGCTCTGTTGGTAGGATAAAACCAAGCACCTTGTTATGACATGGGGCCTCCTGGGACCTGCCCTTTGCCCACCTCTTCAGAATCATGGCTGAACTGCTTATGCTTTCCAGCACCATTCCCATTGTGCACTCACCAGAGAGGAAGAAAATACTTATTTTGAAGAGACCTTTTATTTTGTCTGCTGCAGAGCATCCCAACAGCATAGCTGCTATGAAGACAATGTTGGAAGAGCTATTCTCTAGACTTTTACATTCACAGGGCCTTTCTGGAGTCATAGCTTCACAATACACAGATGACAGGACAGTCAGGATGAGGGTTGGAGAAAGTACTGGAGGTACAGTCAGCACACCTGGGTTCCAGGCCTGCTGTGACACTGGCTAGCTGTGAGACTGTGGGTAAATTTCCTGGTTTCTGTATTCACAAAGTGGGAAAATGCCATCTAATTGCCACAGGGTGTGTGATGAGCACATAAAAGTAATGATGATGATGATGGTGATGGCTAACATTTATTGAGCACTTACCAGCAAGGCAATGGCAATGAAGAAGGTACCTGGTAAGCAGGTCATAGCTCTGCTGCTAACTTAGTAATGTTTTCTCAGTAAGTCATTTCCTGTGTCTTGACTTCAGTCTCACCCTGCAAGCAGTCGAGTTGAACTAGTTCAGGGCTTTTGACTGGGAGGTCACTAATATCCTTGATAATATAAGATAAAGTTCTGAGTTTATGAGCAGCTAGCACACTGAGCTATTGCTTGTCCTAAAGTGGGTGAGCATACATCCGTTTTTAGCATCATTGGGATGCACACAGTGTGTTGAAGGTGACCTCACCAGCCCTTACATCAGCCTCCTTCCCCTGTGAAAAGAAATGATTGTGTCCTGAGCGAGAAAGTTAGAGATACTGAATCTCTTGCACTTTTTTTTTTTTTTTTTTTTTTTGGTCCAGCACACAGTAACAATGAGGGTAATTCTGCCAAAAAAACAACTTTTCTTGGCATGCATTGTGCTGTTCAAATCCATGGAATTTATTGCCACATCATTGCCAAGTTGGACAAATTCTTATCAGAGCCCAGTCAAATCCAAGGACAACTCAAGGCCTGCCATCTCTCTGCATGATGTCCACGCTTCTCGTGTGGCCTCCTCACCCACCGTGGATTCTGCACACCTTCCTGAGGGCCTGGTAACAAGGAAGACGGACACTGGTACTCTGATCCTTCACCACTCAGCTCTAAAATGATGCCTTTGCTATAACTTTAGGGTTTTGTTTTGTTTGTTCATTTGTTTCCTCCCATCCTTCAATACCTTATTATTTCCCTGTATGAAGTGAAAATGTGATGGAGTAAATATATTGACTATTTTCTCTGTTCTGTTACTACCAAAGTCACACTCCCCATTTTGACTCATTTCTTTTCATATTTGATTATTTTCTGACTAGTTTCTGATCATATTTACATGATTTTCAATAACCTGCTGCTTGCTACATAATTGAGGTGGTCAGAATAAAAATCCCGAAGTGGGCATGAATTGGAAGACATTTATCCAGCCATGGTGAGGGGAGTGAAACTGCATCCATGGCAAAGAAGATACAAACTGGGCAGAGTGATTGTCCCTTTATTTCTCCAAAAGCCAGGGGTTTGTAGAAGAGCTTTCCTGGGTGGGCTTTCCTGACGGGGAGAGCTAAGGGCAGAGAATCTAGGATAACACTTGGCCTTCATCCATTCCATGACACCTTACACCTTTGGCATCTATTTGGCTCTTGGTAGGATGGGGGAAATATGAGATGAAGAAAGAGGAGATTTGCCACCTCTGACTTCCCCTCATGACTCCCAGGTCACATTAGCACTAACACTAGTTATATTTTAAAGTGTCTTATTTGTTTATGTCACAAATAATGATTGAACACACACTGTGTATATACGAGGCTCTGTACTAGACACTGGAGACACAATGCAAAGCAGCCATACTCCCAGCTCTGTGGAGTACTCACGATGTAGTGCATGCAAAAAGACAATCAGATGTGGAAAGTGTCCAATGAGTTCTGTAGAATGTGGCCCATTAGATCTCTTATTTACAGCATTGTGGCTGGTATAATTAAATTATTTGAGCCATTATTTGTTAGTGTTGGTCTTCCATTTTCAATTAAAAATCCCATAAGGACTGTAAGTCCTAGCATAATGCCTAGCCTGTGAGGAAGAGCTCAATAAACATTTATGAAGAAGGAAAGAAGAGGAGAGGAGGGAAGAAAGGAGGGAGGGAAGAAGAAGGGATGAAATAGAAAGAAAAGAAAGAGAAATCAGTTGTAGTGGTTCGCCCCTGTAATCCCAGTGACTTGGGAGGCTGAGACAGGAGGATTGCTTGAGCCTAGGAGTTTGAGGTTGCAATGAGCCATGATTGCATCACTGCACTCTGGTTTGAGTAACAGAGTGAGACCCTGTGGAGAAAGAAAGGCAGGAAGAAAGTAAGAAATAAAGGAAAGAAAGAATGAGAAAGAAAACTAAAGAACGAAAGAATGAAAGAAAGAGAGAGAAAGAAAGGAAAGAAAAAGGAGAAAGAAGGAAAGAAAGAAAGAATGAAAGAAAGAAAGGAAGGAAGGAAGGAGGAAAGAAAGGGAAAGAAAGAAAGAAAGAGAAAGAAAGAAAGAAAAAGAAAAGAAAGAAAGAAAGAAAAAGAAAGAAAGAAAGAAAAAGAAAGAAAGAAAGAAAAAGAAAGAAAGAAAGAAAGAAAGAAAGGAAGAAAGAAAGAAAGAAAGAAAGGAAGGAAGGAAGAAAGAGAGAGAGAGACAGGAGAGGAGAGGGAAGGAAAGGAGAGGAAAGGAGAAAGGTAGATTAGTGTCCTGGAAGAAGGGTGAAAGGACAGTGTGAATAAACTCTGGGCATGTAGAGGGAAGCTGGGTGCTGAGAAGGCAAGGAAATGGATCTAAGTGAGAGGAGGTTAAGGCGGCAGGCACTAGGTGTATAGGAAGGAAGTGGATGTTTCATCTGGGAAAATTCCATGGCAGAAAAAAGGCAGGTGGCTGTGCAGAGCCTGGGGACTTGTCATAAAGTTCACCCTCTGTCTGGCTGGGAGGTGTCCTGACTGCAGAGAGCCACACCTCTGGCTGCACCTGGGAATCCCTGACCTAGGGCTGATGCTGTGCCAGGTGGGGCAGAGAACTCTGGACTCTGGACTCAAACAGACCTGATTTGCCTTTAGCCTGTGCTGTCAATAACCTAAAGTTAGGTTTCTCTAAAGAGCTGTTGAGGTGATGAGCTGTGCTGGAAGAACCTGGCCAATGCCTTCTGGTGGAGGCCGGCCTGGGCTCTCTTCATAAAGATGCATTTTGTTTTAGCTAATTGATCCCCATGAACCATTGTTCTAGTTTACTGTTTCTCATCCTTAGCTATATTCGCACTATAATTACACTTTTCTCACTATTTCTTAGAAGCCTTCTATTTCAAATAGAACTGTGGTCTTACCTATAAAAACCACATTTCCCAAACACGGATTGTGATTGATAGTCACAAGGGCACTTATAGGGAAAACTCTGGAAAAATGAACAGCACGGCTGGAGGGTATAGTATGTGCACGGCCTTGTGCTGAGTGCTTGCATTGCAATATTCCATCTAGTCTTTGCAGCAGCCCTGTGGGGCAGGGGCTATTGTTATCCCCAGTTGACAGGGAAGGAAATGAGATCCAAGCAGGCTTCAGTTACCTCTCTGCAGTCTCTCAACCACACATGGTGGAAACAGGACCCACAAGCAGGGCTGACTCTCTCGGTCAGGCCTAGACACTCCAGCCCCAAGCCAGGCCAAGGTGATGCAGGCCCCAGTGGCAATGAGCTGCGGTTTTAGAAGAAAAGTGGACAAACAGTTTCTACCCTAATTGTTACATCTATTTTTAAAGTCTTTTTCTTTTATCTTGATAAGTGATGGTCATTTTTCATATACAATAAGTATGTAAAGTTTTATTTAATAAAGTCTGAAAGTGAACATTTAAAAGAGAAGTGTTCTGTAATGGTGTAGTGGATATATGGATACAGGGAGAGTGAAGGTGAACACAGGTGATGATCTGGGGAAACTCAGGCCGCCCTCAGGGCTGATTTTGATCTTTGCTATTGGACTCTGTGACACTGTCAGTCTGCCAACCCTCATGGGACGTGCCACTGGGGTTTGTTGCATCTTACTGGGCTTTGCCTAATTGGTCATGCCTGTGTGGGTCTGTCTCATCTCTCGGGTCATGGCTGTGCCCCATCTTGACAGAATAAATATCAGAAACTAGGTAAAAGGGGATTTGGCAAATATCAGGAAACGAAATGTCTTCAGCTGCAATGGGCTCAGGACACACAAGGGCTTGCTGGGAAGCGACACGAAAGATGAGGATCCCCTCTGTCCTCTGCACAGGACCTGTGGCAAGTCAGGAGGGGCATGTACACACAGAGAGAGGGTCTCTGGAGGGAAAAGGCTGTTGTATTTACCAGGAGGCTGCAGCCTCAGAGATTTCCTGCTGTCACAGTGAAGGCGACCTGCTTCAGGCCTGTGTAACTATCGTTCTGACCTTTACTCTTTCTGTAGGCATGAAGCCTCATACTTTCCAGGTACTCATTAAAATTGTTCTGAATTCACTCCCCTTGCCACTGCACTTGGGAGAGAACATTCTACGTAGAGGACCACAATTAGAGTTGACTAGGCACCCAGCTCTGTTCCTCCACTACTGAAAACTAGATAATGCAGCAATCTACTTTCTAATGATTACTGGGAGTTTCTTTTGCATGACGCAGTTCTCCCAGGACCACTCCCTGAGTGAATGGATAATCAGGTCCCAGAGCTGCAAGGCTTTATCCAGTTCTTGGATAAAACTATATAAACCTATCTCCTAAAGTATCCCTGCTGCCTCCTCACTCCCTACCCACCCCATAGCTGACGAGGTGGAAAAACTATTTTTGTGCAGTCCACTCAAAAGCAAAAGTCCTCTTATGTTAAAGAGTGTTAAGTCGTAAGATTTAACAACAGGTCAATAATGTCAAATAACTTGGCTTATTGATAATGAAAGTTGTGTGCCCCTTGTGTTTGTGTTCAAGGTAAGGAAAAGTTAATAGTCTGAGCAAATATTTTTGAGCAGATAATTTCTGCTGCTTTAATAAACAATATGTTTAAGGATGGGGGCTTTAGAATGACACTAATTGGGCCAGGCATGGTGGCTCATGCCTGTAATTCCAACACTTTGGGAGGCCAAGGTGGGAGCATTGCTTGAGCCCAGGAGTTCAAGACCAGCCTGGGCAACATAGTGAGAACTCATATCTAAAATAAAATATTAGCCCTGTGTGGTGGCACACGCCTGTGGTCTCAGCTGCTTGGGAGGCTGAGGAGGGAGGATATCTGGAGTCTAGGAGTTTGAGGCTACAGTGAGCTATGATTGCATCACTGCACTACAGCCTGGGCAACAGAGCAAGAACCTGTCTCAAGAAAACAATCACACTAATTTCAGTTCAAGTTTCTGCTCTGCCAATTAGCTGTGGCAATTTGGGCAAGTTACTTTCCCTCTCTGAATCTGTTTCTTTATCTGGACATGGGAACACTGTCTCTGGTGTCCCATGGAGCAGAGATTCTGTTAGGCTCACTCTGGTAATGAGGTTTTGATAAGGCCTGATGAGGGTAGGCATCCCATGAAAGCTGAGAGTAGGAACCATTCTGAGGAGCAGGGCATGGGGGTCTTTCAGAGACTGGAACTGGGCCCCAGGGCAGGAATGTGTGGATCTTTACTCTAGTGCTCACCACCTATGTGGCTATTAATACCACTCTCCAAGTGTTGGCCTACCCTTGGTCTGCTTCTCTTTCCTTCATGAAGTAGTTTCTCTCCCTCACCCCAGGTATCCTTTCTCTCCCTCATGGCTTCTGCTTACTCATGTCCATGACTTACTCATGCCCTCAATGCACTCAAGCTCGTCATGGCCTCTCTGGCTTCTTATCTTTCAACTTCAGTTTCTACGGTGAAATAGAGGACAATAGATTTCCTCTATTTTCTCAACTTGAACTTTCTAAAAGCAAAAATTAATGAGAATAAAGCCTTTTGTTTTTTGATATCCTATGAACTGCTGGCTAGACAATGGTTGCAGTTGGGCCCAGGGTGCATCCCCGATGTAGTCAGAGGTGTGTGTGTGTGTGCACTAGTGTGTGTGTATGTTTGAGGACAGTCATATTGGGCAAATGAAAGCCACTGAGGGCAACCTATTTGTTGAGTGCAGGTGATTGATGTGTAGTAGCCCCCCCCCCCCAAAAAAAAAGTCTCCTAAGGTTATAGTGAAGATGCAACGAGATAAAACTTGTAGGGGACCTAGCACAGAGCTAGGACACGTAGGAAGTTCTAAAAAATAAAATAGCTGCTATGTTATTCATCTTCTTATTATGCGATTGTTGTTATTATTATTCTAATCTACAATGAGTGCAGACTTGGTTCCAAAGGCACAGGGTAATTTTCAGGCTGCTAATAGAAGACACAGTGGGTAATTATTTTCTTCACACAACTAGGTCAACTTCACTAAAGACAGGGAGAGAGACGGGAAATAGAACCTCTCTATGTACAACATCAAGGAATTAAAAAAAAGGTCCTCAGAGCAAACAAACATTAAGAGTTCCTCTTTAAGTTACCCTTTAAAACCACAAATACGATCCTGTGAGCCTACCTAACTCTTTTAAGGACTTCTCTTTTTTCTTAAATAAAGGCACAAATTCTTCATAAGACCTTACGTATTCTGCACCCTCTCTCCCACCGTGCGCGCCACAGACACACACACAGACACACACACACACACACACACACACACACACACACATACTTCCCAGCTTCCTTCTGCACCACAAATACCTTGCTTGGGGAGCTGCAGTCACGTTGACCCACTGGCACTTCTGCGACACCAGCACACCTTGTTCGTGTTGTACACAGGGCTCGACACCGCGCTGTTGAGCCTAGGACACTCTTCTCCGCCCTTCCCCAGCCCTTTTCTTAGTTAATGTCCACTCACCCTTTGTCTCTGTTCAAACAGCAGAGAAGTTTTCCCTAGCCCATGTTCTTTTATATAAGGTACACACTCACAGAATCAAATGCATTTTCTTCAGCCCATTATTTTACTGTAATTTGTGTCTGCTTCTCTGAAAAGGCTGTCAACCTCCAGTCCCAAGACCTTGCAGGCACTCAGTAAATATCTTTTGATTAAATGAATCAGTGATGGTTTTGCTACTAAATGCAACTGCCTATCTCAGAAGCTAAGACAACACTGGAAGGTAAAAACATTCAATATTACACCATTATTAAAAGTTAAAAACACACATGCAAAGTTCACCAAATTTGACTCTGTTCTATGCTCAAAGGAAATTACAACACATTTTTAAAAACTGTTATTTTACAGGCCACATTCATTAGCCAGAATGCAATAAATTTAGAAATTAACAGGGAGCCAAAAAAAAAATCTATACTCCTTAACTATAAAAACACACTTCTAAAGACCTCTTGGTTTAAAGAGGAAGTAAACCACTTAGAACTAGACCACAGTGAAAGTAGCACACATCAAAACTAATGGAATATGGCCAAACCAATTTTTAGAAAAAAAC
Source organism: Macaca mulatta (assembly GCF_049350105.2). Lineage (NCBI taxonomy): Eukaryota > Metazoa > Chordata > Mammalia > Primates > Cercopithecidae > Macaca > Macaca mulatta. The sequence continues at coordinate 172,972,854 of NC_133406.1, read as the reverse complement.
TCTAGTCTTACATTTATTTATTAGAAATATAAAAAAGATTGAAAAGCAAAACAAAATAAAGCCAAGTAAATAGTAAGAAATAAATTAATATGGAAGCAGAAATTACTGAAACAGGAAAAAAACTCAGCAAAATTAATCAATAAAACCACAGATTTGCTTTATTTTAAGGTAAAAATTATTTGGCTACAATAGTTAATAAAAAGAAAAACCAATATTACCTATTGCTTAATAGGCCATATCAGGCATGAAAAGGGATTTGTACAGATATAAAAGATCACTTAAAAGGAGCATTATGCACAATTTTATAACAAGGAATTTGAGACCCAGATGAAAAGGATTTTCTAAGAAAATATAAATAACCAAACTTTGGGAAGAATAGAAAACATTAATAAACCATTACGGAAACTGAACTATTAGTTAAATGTGTACCTCCTTCCAGTCCATGCAAGGGCATCAGGCTCAAAAGGCTTATAGGCATGTTCTCCTAAAATATAGATGAACAAATAGTATGTTCATGATCTTACATGTACAGAAGGCCTCCTTAAGTCATAAAAACAAAGAAAAAGGTGAGAAAATTTGACACATCAAAACTAAAATCTTATCGATGACAAAAGACGTCATTAACAAAAGTTATGGTCTAGGAGAAAATATTTGCATTTGCAGATATATATGTGTATGTGCATATATACACACATACACATATGTGCATACATACACGTATGTGCATACATACACATACATAATGCAAACACATATAACAGGCAAAAGAATGGTATCCTGGTGTTATTGACTGAATTGTGTTCTCTCTTGAATTCATATATTGAAGCACAAACCCCCAATGTGATTATATTTAGAGACAGGGCTTTTAAGAGGTAATTAAGGTTAAATGAGATCATAAGGGTTGGATCCTAATCCAATAGGATTGATAGCCTTTTTTAAAAAAAATCATTTTTTGTAGAAATGGTGTATCCCTATGTTGCCCAGGCTGGTCTCAAACTCCTGGGCTCAAGCAATACTCCCTCTTTGGCCTCTCAAAATGCTGGGATTACAGGTGTGAGCTACCATGTTCATGCAACCGGATGGCCTTCTAAGAAGAGGAAGAGACCTTCTCTCTCTCTCTCTCTCTCTCTCTCTCTCTTTCTCTCTCTGTCTCCCTCCCTCCCTCCTTGCACACACTAAGGAGAGGCCCTATGAGAACACAGGAAGAAGGCATTGTCTGCAACCCAAGTGACAAACCCTCACCAGACACTAACCCTTCTGGCATCTTGATTTTTGATTTCTAGCCTCCAGAACTGTGAGAAATTTTTGTTGTCTGGCTACCCAGTCTATAGTATTTTGTTATGGCAGCCCAGGCTGACTAAGACACCTGGATATATCAACCTATAAGAAGAAGAAGAAGAAAAGACAAAAAAAAAAAACAAACCTGATTTTAAAAAGTCAAAGATATGAACAGGATATTCACAGGATGGTTATGGTCAATAAACATAAGAAAAATGCTTAGCAATACTAAAATACCTTTTTAACGACCATCAGATTGACAAACTCTGTAAACAATTTGCTCATCTCCAGAATTAGCAAGTGTGAGGAGTGATAGAATGTAAATTGGTAACAGTGACTTTCGAGGTAAATATGGGACTATTTTAAAGTATAAAAATGTATGTAACCTAAAATCCCACAATTTTATTTCTCTATATCTATTCCTAGAAAGCAACAGACACATACAATATGCTCACCAAGGCATTATTTCTGAAAGCAAAAGCTTTGAAAGAATGAGGGGCTGGCACTGGCAGCGTGGTCAGACAGAGAGAGGCTGGACCCAGAGAGGCTGAGAGGAGAGCCATGGAGGATGCTAGTGGGTTACTGTATCAGGGTAGGGTTGCCCCAGAGAGAGGGCTCAGCATTGACTGCCTGGGTTAGGATAGCCAGGGAGCCACAGCCAGGCCACAGAGCAGCCATGGCACCCATAAAAGCTAAGCTGAGATTGAATGAGGCAAGAGCAGCACCCCGTCGCCCAAACCCAGAGAGGAAATGACTAGTTACCAGCCTTGGACTTCAGGTTCTCATGCCTGTAGAACAAGCAGCAAGCAGGCAGACAAGGGACATCACCCTGAAAACCAGAGAAGGGACAGGGCCCAAGGACTCTAGCTCTTCCATCTGTCCAGTAAGGAGCAATAGCCATGCCAGCCCCCTTAGACCCAGGAACCATCACAGGGAGGAAACCAGGAGGAAGAAAGGGTGTCAGAGACACACAGCATCTTATCCAAGAGACATGGTACACCATCTAAAAGGAACTGTTTAAATGATCATGTTAGACTACTGTTTAAATCAGGCTGACTCTTGAGCAGATTTTATTTCCTCCCACTCCCCAGGGGGTGATTTGGTGAGGAAGACCAAATCAGCAAAGAAAGATCATTTTTGTTTGAATATCTGAATTATGAGGTGAGTGCATATGTCATCCTAATAACCTCTGCTTTTTATTTTTCTTTCATGAAAGAAATTTCAAAGTTCAAAGAGAGAAGGCATTAATATTTCTCAAGATGCAAAATATGATTTTATAAAAACAAATTGCAGAAAGCTGTAGGATTTCAAAAGTGGATCCCAAAAATGGTCATGCCCTTTCAGTCCAAGAGCGACATCTCAAAAAGGAAGTGGGGCACAGGCACAAAGCCTGGAAAACCCTGAGGATTCCTGGGAAGCCAGCCCTGGTTTATGGCAGGGAGGGTAGGTATTCTTATACTGATTGCAATACTCTTTGTGGTGATGATTAGCGGTGTGTCGATCTTATTGAATAGAGAAAGAGAGGAGAATTTCAAAATGAACTTGAAAAACATCAACCTTGGAATAAAATAGAAATAATAATATAATAAGAATAATTTGAATCACGATTAGTGTACATCTTACATGCATTATTACATTTTATCTTCACTGTAACCTTACAAAGAAAGCTGTTATTATTATCTCCCATTTTACAGATGGGGAAACCGAGGCTTAGAGATGGGTTGTCTGCAAATATGGCCATGAATTCCTCCATCCCAGTATGCAAATGCCCCTCTTCCCACTGAGTGTTGGAGTCTATTTCCCCTCCTCTTGAGCTTTGGCTGGCCTGTGGTGGCTTTCAACAAAAGAATGAATTGGAAGTGATGACATGCTTGTTCTGGCTTACATCTTAAGAACACTGGCAACTTCCATTTCTGCTCTCTTTGAAGCCAGTTGCCATGTCAGGAAGTCTGAATAACCTGTTAAGAGAGAAAGGCCACATGGACAAAGGCCACATGGAGAAAAGGATCCAATTTTTTATAAGAGACTAAGAAGGAAGAAGGAAAGACCCAGCCAGCCCCCAGCAATTTCAGCTACCCAAGACATGAAGTGTCAGACATGTGAGTGAGGCCTTCTTGGTCATTGGAACCCTAGCCAAGCTCACTGATGAACGCAGCCATGTGAGTGACCCCAGCTGACACAATGTGGAATACAAGAATCAACCCAGTACACCCACAGAATTCTAGTAAATAATAAAATAGCCATTGATCAGGCTACTACATTTGGGAGTGTTTCATTATGCAGCAATAAATATCCAAAACAAGAGATTAGAAGCTTGCCCATGGTCATACAACTGGTAAGTGGTAGAGCCAGGCCTTGAAGCCAGGTATTTCTGACCTCAGTGTCCAGGCTCTTAACAGCTGCATGGCCAAAGACTGTAAGTCATTAAAGACATGGAAATTATTAGCAGAGGTCTACTAAATCACGGGATATGAGAGCTGAGGAAAGAACAAGGACGAGAAGAAGGAACACACTGAGAATGGAGATGAGCTTCCAGGAGCTTGAAACAAACCTTTTATTCCCATATTTATTGAGCATCTATAATGCTTGAGGCAATTTTGTAGGGGCTCTGGGAGATTCAGGTGCCATAGGGTAAATGATCTCAGGAAGATAGCAATCTAATTAGGGAAAACAAAAATGAATAAAAATCATACCATATAAAGTAAAATGGTAGAGCTACTATGGAACGCAGTTGAACAGTTTCTCAAAAAATTTTTGCCTTTAAAAGGAATGGGAAAAGCTGCAATTACTTTTGCACCAACCTAATATATGATCCAGCAATTCTCCTTTGAGCAAAAGAGTTGCTTGAACAAGTATCTCTACATCCATTTTCATAGCAGCATTATTCACAATAGCCAAAAAAGGTGCCAGCAACCCAAAGTCCATGGACAGATGAGTGGACAAACAATATGTGGTATGTGTAGACAATGGAACATTATCGAGTCTTTAAAAGGAAATTTCAGACACATGGGTGAACCTCGAGAACATTATCCTAAGGGAAATCAGTCAGTCACAAAGGACAAATCCTGTATGGTTCCATTTATAAAAAGCACCTAGAGTAGTCAAATTCATAGAGATAGAAAATAGAATCGCAGTTGCCAGGGGCTGGGAGGAGCGAGGAACGAGGAGTTAGTGTTTAAATGGTACCGACTTGCAGTTCAGGCAGATGAAGGAGTTCTGGAGATGGATGGTGGTGATAGTTGTACAACAATGTGAATACACTTAATGCCACTTAGCTGTACACTTAAAAATATGTATATTTTACCACGATAAAAGGCAATCAATTTTTAATTTTTTTTTTTTTTTTTTTTTTTTTGAGACGGAGTTTCACTCTTGTTGCCTGGGCTGGAGTGCAGTGGTGCGATCTTGGCTCACTGCAACCTCCACCTCCTGGGTTCAAGTGATTCTCCTGCCTCAACCTCCTAAATAGCTGGGATTACAGGTGTCTGCCACCATGCCTGGCTAATTTTTTTGTATTTTTAGTAGAAACGGGGTTTCACCGTGTTGGCCAGGCTGGTCACGAACTCCTGACCTCAGGTGATCCACCCACCTCGGCCTTGCAAAAAGTGCTGGGATTACAGGTGTCAGCCACTGCACCCAGCCTAGACTTTAAATTATATATAAAACAAATGCTAGACAAGGCAGAGAGTTGTGAAGAGAAGAAAGCCAGGTAGGAAACAGTAGAGAGGGCTCATCACAGGCTCATCACGGGCCAGGCACTGAACTAGACTTCACACATTCTTCGCTTCATCCAGGCTTCTCAATAACCCAGAAAAGTCAATGGTATTAACCCAAGTGATACAAGAAGTAAGTTTATGGATTTAATTGTCCACACAATGTGTCCTAGGCAGTTACAAATTGGTTCAAAAGTTTTAGATAAAGTCAAGTGTGATAAATCCAGAATCGGTTATTTAAAGAACTATAGAAATGAGGAGTGGGGGAGGCTAGGTATTTTTTAAAAATTCAAATTAATTCCACAGAGGAAAATGGTGACTCTGCACCAATTTTCTTTTAAAAGTTTGTTATGGCTGGGCGCAGTGGCTCATGCCTGTAATCCTAGCACTTTGGGATGCCAAGGCAGGAGGATAGCTTGAGACTGGGAGTTCAAGTTCAACCTGGGCAACATGGCAAGACTCCCTCACTAAAATAATAATAATAAATAAAATGAATAAAAATTAAAAGTTTGTTTTTCCATATTTCAGGAATAGTGAACAATTAAACATTTTAAAACTGTAGAATATAAATAGGAAAATAAAGCGATATATAACCTCATCCCCAGAGGTAAATTGCTACTATTTTGGTATATATCCTTCTAGTCTTTTCTCTGCATATCTGTATAGATATTTTTTCCAAACTGAAAAACACATGTAATGTGTATTTTTATATCCTGACTTTTAAATCTCTGCATATAAGGGAAATATTTTCTTACATTACTAAATATTCTTTAAAACATGATTTGTAATGATTTGCCATCATAAAGTCAGGCCCAAATTTTACTAAACCACTCTTATTTAGAGTTTTCTTTTCTCTCTTAAATAACACTGCAATGACATCAATATACATACACCTTTAACCATAATCCCTGATTATTTCCTTAGAGAGGATTCCTAGAATCACACCAAGTGTTCTAGTGCACTGCCAGAGACAAAAAATTGGTCCACAGAGATCTCGTTTTTGAACCAGAATGGTGAGTATACTTATGTAAAGACACATCTTTGGGTTATGCTCTTAAAAATTATCTGTGCCTCTCTTTGTCTATGATAGTTCAGATAAATAAATATATAACTTATTATAGGTCAGCTACACAAGTAATTGTTATATAGTATAGACCAATAAATCAGCATGTATTATTTTTCTTGGCATCTCATATTGCCTGACACATAGCAGGTACCCAATACATATGTGGTGAATGAATGTCTATTGAATGAAATCCTGCAAAAATAAAGGCACTTTCAGCTTGAACATGAGGACCAAAAATTGGAAATGTGAAATTACAGTGCTTTCACTTCAGTGGATGATTCACAGGCCCAGCTGGTTTCGTGCATGTTTTATGAAGAGCAGTGCGAAGCGCAGTTCTGTAATTATTGCAATCTGGGGGAATGGTCTCAGCGGGTTTAGAGCAAATCTTTTGGTGTAGGGTCTAACAAAGCAACTGCTCTCTGAGCCAGGGGAGTGCTGGGTTTCTCTGGTGAGCAGCGTGGGTGGCCACTGGTTCTCGGCTTTCCTCCCATTGTGCTCAGACAGCCTATGTTTCTCTTGTCTGCTCTGTGTCACTAGAGCCCTAGGGATAGCAAGAAATCTGTCCAGAAGTGTAAAACCCCCCTTTTTATGAAACGAGAACTTTCAGAACAAGAACATTCAATGAGCTGACCGGCGATCTCAGAAAAGACACCCAGCAATGGCAAAATATAAAACAAAAGAGTCATCTGAGATTTGGCATCCTAAATCACTTACTTCTTTCTAACAAAGGGAGTTCCATTTTCTATAAGCTGCTGCCTTTACACACCCTCAACACAGATGTTTCTCCCTCTCCTCAGAGTTTGTAAAACTCACTCCATGAGGAAAGTTTCTGTGCTGCAGGTGAGTATAAGAGTGTGACCAGGAAGCACAATATGGGATACAGAAAGCCACAAGGAATGGTGGAAAGGAAGATGACATGGAGAGAAAGGCAACCTGGGACTCAGTCTTGAGTCTTTCTGAGTGACCTTGGTCAAGTCACCAAAGCGTTCATTCAACAAACATTTGAGTGCTCAGTATATATTCCAGCAGTGCTGAAATATAACAAAAGCCACACATGTAATTTAGAATTTTCTAATAGCCACCTTGAAACAGAGTAAAAAGAAATAGGTAAAATTAATTTAAATAGTATATTTTCTTTAACCCAGTATATTTGAAATATTGTCATTTCATGATGTAGTCAATATAAGAAATTATTTAAGAGATTTATTTATGTAGTTTTTACCATACTACATCTTTAAAATGCAGTATATGTTTTATACTTATGACACCTCTCAACTCAAACACTACATTTTCATTGGAAATAGTCAAGCTCTTTTAGGTTTCATACAGCTTACAATTGAGAAAGGAGATTCCCATACGTGAATTATTCCAAGCATACTTAAAAGTTTTTCAATAACAAAATCAGACTTTAAATTAAAATTAAAATACAATGAAAAACTCATTTCCTCCATCTCATTAACCACATTTCAAGTACTCAGTAGCCGTATGTGGCTAGTGGTTACTATACTGGATCACTCAGTTCTACAGCCCATTGAACCCTGCCCTCTAGATTTCAATCCAATGGGGAATTAAGACAAAAAAAAATCTAGTGACTACAATATAAGAAGCCTTTTTATCTAAAACTTATCTGGATGTGTCTAAAGACTTACCTATTCTTATCTTGAGACTAGAGGTCTGTAGGTTAATTTTTAGCCAGTTTAGTTCAAAGGAGTCATAAAAATGGTACCTAACTTAAAACATTTTAAAAACTTAACACATAAAGGTATGTTAATTCATCAATCTTATGTGACGTGACCAAGGGATTTTCTCTGAATAAGAATTTACTGATGAAATTTTGAGTTGCCTTCCTGGCATGTGTCAGATCCATTGTGCAGGAACAATAATTTTCAATGGGGGAAAAATTCCAAGTTGTAAATGAAGGCCAAGGTCAAGGCCTAGCTACAGCCGGTGGAGAAGCCATATGGGCACAAGTCATTAATGGTAAATGTGGCAAACACTGTTCACTGTCTATTCATCCACCATCCTCACTTTCTTCTCTGCCAAACAGAACTCTGGTTTTATTCAGTTAGTAAATGGGGATCCCTTGATCTCATCAAAACTGTGCACAGTCTATCCAGCCCAGGGAAGAATCACGATTGAATTAAACTTTGCCAGTAATCGCCTAGGGGTAGGCATATGAGTTAGTTCTGGCCAGTGAGATTTCAGGGCAAACCTTTTGACAAAGACTTTCTCCCTAAGTGGAGAGAGTTTGCAAGGAGAACATGTTTGGTCCTTGCCCCTTTCTTTATGTTTGAAATACAGCTCTGTGAGGAGTTGCAGCTGCAATCTTAGGCCCATGGGGCCGTTAGCCTAAGACTACTTGACACAGCTTTTCTAAAGTTTGTTGTACATAATGAGAACTCACTAAGTCATCACTAAGCGTGAGAATTTGTCTTTTCCTTTACAATTTTATTGACTTACCCAGGTCGCTTTGAGGCCCATCTCTTCCATAAACCCTGTGTGATCCCTCCAGCCTGCAAGGGTACTCCCTCTTGCAGACCCATAGTACTTACTTAATTGATACTTAATCATATACTATCTTGAAACACTCTTCATTTCTTTATCCTAACTTGACTTTTTATGTGTCTAACTATGTTGAGGGCAGACCCCATGTGTTCTTCTTTGTATCTTCTGCGGCATCTAGCACCATCTAGTACTGGGCTGCTGTTCAAAAATATCTATAAAAGAAGTCAGTGAAAGAATGAAAGAGTAAAGACAGACATCCTCACTCTCTTGATCATGGAGTGGTATTTACCTTAAATAGCACTTAAGCCAGTTGCAAATTGATGGTCTAGGTTACAATTATTACATTGCATAGGTTCTTAGGTTCTACTTCAATATTTGATCCAATGTTTGTCCCTTTTTTAAATTTTGGATTAAATTACCAATTTTGGATTCATGGTATTCTTAACCACTTTATTGATGCTCTAGTTTTTTCCTCCTATATTTCTTTTACTCAGATTGCAAAGAATTCATTCTAAATATCTTTGCACTCCTTCCTTGAAAATTCTCCCTTCTTACATTTCTGCCACCTAGGGACAAATGTACTTCAAATATTCCTTGGAACTCTATTCTACTATCCTCTCCACTTCCCAAATGTGGTAGTCTCTGAAGGCCTGGACAGAGAGGGAAGGCCTGACCACAGTGCCTATAGTTGGTTAGTTCAAAATGGAACCAAAGCTAGAGTGTGGCAGCCAAGAATTGCAGCAGCCTAAGTCCCCAAGGCATGCTGACGTACAAACATGGGAAGCCAAGGGCCTACGCCAGTTTCTAGAGGCAAACAGAAGGGATCAAAGGTCAGCAGCTCTGCAGAAGCTGGAGCAAAGTAGAAGCCAACTAGAAATGCAGCAAAAAACGTCCCAGGCACTTCCAAGAAGAGCCTTGGAAGGGCCTCACTCTCCATTATCAATCAGAAACCACATGGCACACAGAAGTGTTTCCTCTGCACGCACAAAGGGAAGAATGAGAGAATGCTTCCTAGTACATCTTCTTTTCCCAGGCTCACATCTTTTGTAGTTAAGTTTGTCTGGCTATTTTATTTATTAAACAAAGTTAATTCCCTCCATATCCTCTGAGGACTGGGCTGCTCCAGAGTCAGCTGGCCCCTTGCCTGGCTGCCTGCACATTTGCAACTGAAGAACACTGTCAGTTTGGACACCAAGGATGCCAGTAGGATGGTGGTTTCCCTAGGCTGCTTGCCTGCTGGAGAGCCTCTAACATGCCTGCAAGGAGGGGAAAACAGAGAGAGAGAAAAAGGCAATAAAATGTAGACAGCAAAATGCTAGTGTAAGAGGCTACTTAGAAAAGTAAACAGATCTATATCTAGTCCTAGAACAGCAGCAATGTCCAGAGGGCAGCCAAAAGCCCAGTGAAGCAAGTAAAAGATAACAGACCGCAAGCAGCAGGCAGCAACTGACAGAGTTCTCAGAGCAGGCAGGAGGCAGTCTGAGCAATTATACAGGGTAAAGCTGAGACCCACAAAGCAATGAAAAGAGATGGAACAATGCCAACAAAGGCTTGGGGGTAAAAGGAGCATCACGGGAAAATAGGAACAAAGCTTCATGTGAGCCATTAGATACCAGATAAAGAAAGTTCCAGATCGATAAGACATATTGGGTCATCTAAGAGGAAGGGAGGACGATGGGAATGGATTTTTCAGGACAAGTGTTTTAAAAACCTTGTTTTATTTAAAAAAAAAAATAAAGATGAGCTCAAAATGAGATCACTGGGGACTGTCACTTCAGTCCACAGCTGCCACAGTGCAGGAGGGAGGGCAAGGACTTCTAGAAGTGCAAAGTCACCCCATTGACTCATTGAGGGGACTCCCTGAGGTGTTAGACATCTGTTACTGGTGGCCCCGGATTGGGCTGCTGGCTGCAGTGTCAGGGAACAATGTGGCAGGACAAAGGGAGAATTCTGGTTTCTGAATGCAGCAAGGAAGATCTTGATCTATAAGGAAAGTGGCCAGTGGCTAGGAAGACAGTCCATCCAGGGATAGAGAGGCTCATGGCAAGGGCAGGCTCAGGGGAGGCAATTTGATTTGATGGAACACTTAATGTTATCTATGTAGGTGACAGTGACTCTCCTTGTTTTTACCAGGAAGTTTCTATGAGGGCATGGGTTTGTTTAGGTATGCAATACTCAGCACTCATTTGGCACTTAGCCTCCCTCTCCTCCCTTAACCTTCTGCCACATCCTCTGGACCATTTCCAAACCTGGATCATTTCCATGATCCCTTTTTCCCTTATCCTGGGGCCCTGAGCCCTGGCCTATCACATGTCCACTATGAGGCCTGGACAGCCCAGAGCCTGCTAATGATTTTTTGCCCATTTCTAAGCCCACTTGCCATAAACTTTTTTAAGTGTCTGCTCTCAAGTGAGCTTGATTTTAATAAAAAGGAGTTCCTTCTATTTCCACCCTCTCTCCTCCAGCACACAAATGCCCCTGGCTCCTTTACTTGTCTTTAAACTTTGATCAGCTCTCCTCCCATTATCTCCCAGTTGAATCCCTTTCAGCAAAAGGTGTCAATCTTCTCTTTCTCTTACCCCTGCTCTGGTCAGCAGATGACATCATCTCAACTTCATGTATTACATAATCTGACCTTTTCTCCTCTTCATAGTCCTCTGTTTCTCCCCTCTTCCTCACGCCTGCCTCCTCCAAGCCTTGCACTGTTGCATAGTCCCCCAAATCCCTCATCATCCCCTTGACTCTCTTCTCCTATACACAAAAGAAAGGTTTTCCGCTTTAGCTGTGTTTTAGATCACCTGAAGAGCCTTTAAAAAGTATTGAAATCCAAAAAGGATTGAAAAGAGGATCTTGGGGAAATATTCGTCCATCTGTGTCACAAGAGCATTATTCACAATAGCCAAAAGATGGAAGCAACCCCAGTGTCCACAATGAATGAACCAACAAAATATGGTACGCCCATACAATGAATATTATTCAGCCTTAAAAGGACAGGAAATTCTGACACACAGTACAACATCAATGAATCTGAGGATGTTGTGTTAAGGAAAATAAACTAGTCACAAAAGTACAAATACTGTATAATGCCACTTATGGCAGGTACCTAGAGTAGTCCAATTCAGAAGCTGAAAGTAGAATGGTGGTTGCCAAGGGTTGTCAGGGAGGGGAGAATGGGGAGTTATTGTTTAATGGGTACAGAGTTTCAGTTTTGCAACATGAAAAATGTTCTGTGGATGGATGGTGGTGATGTTTGCATAATGTGAGTGTACTTAAGAACTCCACACTTAAAAATAGTTAAAATTAAAAACTAGCCAGGTGTGGGGGCACACGCCTGTGGTCCCAGCTTGGGGAACTGAGGCGGTACGATTGCTTGAGCCCAGAAGGTTAAGGCTGCAGTGAGCCATGATCATGCCACTGTACTCCAGCCTGGATGACAGAGCCAGACCATCTCAAAAAAACAAAAAAACAAAAAAACAAAAAAAACAAAGCTAGAATGGTAAATTTTATGTATATATTTTACAATTTTAAGTAAATAAATAACTTTCTTTTAAGTATGGATGCCTGTTCTCCACTCCAGATCCCTTAAATCATAATCTCCAGAGTGGTGAATGTTTTCTATTCATCCAATTGACAGTGACTCTGTGCCACGCCCTGTGCTGGGGGTTGGGGGTACAGACATGAAGCACACAGCATCCCCTTGTTGAAGAGTTCACAGCCTAGGGAAGAGAGCAAACATTTTGCATACAGTTGGCAAGATGAGTGATGAGAGAGGAGTTCTCACCCTGGGATCAGAGGCTGGTGGGTGGACAGCACCTAAGGATTCCTGGAGGCAGCATTGTTACCTCCACTTCCTGGCAATCTCTTCTGTTTTCCCTCACTCCTTGCAATCTTGCAATCTGTCTGTTAAAATATTTGACTGGTTTAAATGCTCCACCCCATCCCCATGTATATATTAACCTTTATGTGGGTTTATAATGCGTTCCTAATTGCAAAACACTGTGGTGGCATATTCCATGTGGCAGAGATAATGCTATGGGTTTGCCCACTCTTGTGTTATTTTCCTCTTTCCTGGGCACGCAGGCACAGATATTTTCTCCACCCTCCCTCTTAGATTGAGGCTATGTGCCTCACAATGACGTGTGAGGAGAAGGGATGCAGGCCACTGCTAGGCCAGACCCTTAAAAACCCCCCATCCCCTGTCCTCTCCTCCCCTTCTTTGGCATCAATGCAGACTCTTGCTTTATAAGGACAAGCCTCGAGGTAGAGAAGGGTCTCATGACCAGAACTGGTCTTGCTGTGAGTGAAAAACAAACTTTTATTAGGTTAAACCAACTGAGAGTTTGGGGTTTTCTGTTGCAGCTGCTGGCTTTAAACACCCTAATAAGTTCTCTATCTCTGTTCCTTCATTCAATCATAACTTTATTTACGATTTTTCAAATGTTTAGCCCTGGTTGTCTTCCTGGCATGTAGCTGTGGGTATTCTCATTACCCTTATTTTCTCTTCAGAATCCAGCTGTGAATTGCCCTCCTGAAATGTGCTCAAAGTCTCGGCCACAGGGCTTCCGCTGATTTCCCCTTCCTCCATGATGTGCGGCATTCTCCTCCTTTCCTCACTTACGAAACAAAGGCATTTCCCAATAGTTTTACTCTGGGTTTCTCTCCCTCTCTAACACTATTGTGTCGGTTGAAGGAGGATCAGGAGGAGGTGGGGAGAGCCTCACACAGCGGGAGGATCCCTTGAAGCCAGGAGTTCGAGACCAGTCTGAGCAACATAATAGGAACTCATCTCTAAAATTATTAGCCAGGCTTGGTGGCGCACCTGGAATCCCACCTGTAGGAGAGGGGAAGGGAGGACTGGCTAGGAAGAGTGCCAGGTTGCTGTGCACCTCTGAGCAACTGTGGGCCAGGCTGCTGAGCTCCTGAGCAGAGTGCTTGTCAGAGGACTCCCATGTTGAGCAGGAATGACCTGGCTCTAGTACCTTTGCCATGCTCTGATGTTGGCTGGGAGCAGCCTGGGGAGTGTCACCTCAGTAGGAATGATGCAGTTGAACCCCAAAAGGGCAGCAGCTACAGGCTGTCAGCTACTACACTCCTCCCATTCTGGTTCTCTCTAAGGACATCTGGGGGTGTACTCCCAGGCTGCCACATGTGTCCACTTGCCCTGCTTCTTTGTTGCACTTCTCCTGTGGGAGGCTCATTAGTTCCAGAGTATCTACTAACACTTGATATCCTGGGAGAGTTAAGTGTGAGATTCAGACCATGAGTAAGAGCGTACTTTGCATACGTGGCTCACTTCAATCTTTGCCTTCTCTGTGAAGCCATTCTCCCCTCACCCACCCATTCCATAACACTTGTGTGCCCACTACCATCTCTGCACTTGCCAAATTCTGGGTTTTGAAAAATATAAACCCCACTTTCCCCAATGATTTGTGAGCATATTTGTAAAATATGTAAACAAGTAAGTTGTGGTGGCCTGCGCCTGTAGTCCCAACTACTGGGGAGGCTGAGGTGGGGGGATCCCTTGAACTCAGGAGTTTGAGGGTTTGGTGAGCAATGTTTACACCACTGCACTTCAGCCTGGGTGACAGAGCAGACCCTGTCTCAAAATAAATAAATAAATAAATAAATAAATAAATAAATAAATAAATAAAAATTTAAAAAATGAAAAAAAAAAAGAGGCCAGGCACGTTGGCTCATGCCTGTAATCCCAGCACTTTGGGAGGCTGAGACGAGGTGATCACTTGAGGTCAGGCAGGAGTTTGAGATCAGCCTGGCCAACATGGTGAAACCCCATCTCCACTAAAAATACAAAAATCTGTGGGGTGTGGTGGCGCATGCCTGTAATCCCAGCTACTTGTGAGGCTGAGGCAGGAGAATCGCTTGAACCCAGGAGGTGGAAGTTACAGTGAGCCAAGATCGCACCACTGTGCTCAAGCCTGAGCGACAGAGTGAGATTCTGTCTGGAAAAAAAAAAAAAAAAAAGTAAACATATTTATCTTTGCATCCTTATAGCCTGATACTATGTGAGACATACAGTAGGAGCTCAACTGAATTGTGTGTTGAATAAATTTCAGTATTAGAAATAATTACTGGGCTTACCATGGAAAGTGTGGAAAACTGAATCAGCGGAGAGCAAAGGAGTTGCTTTCACGTCCTAGCTCCAATGTTTAGAAGTTCTGTGAACTTGGGCAAGTTACTTAACATCTTTGACTCTCATTGTCTTGTCCATGAAAAAGGAAGTGACCTTAATGAAGTCCCTACTCTGAAGCAGGCATTTCACACATAACTCATGTAATAGGAGTGACCTGTCCATCCCAGTGATAAAGCTATTGTGAGGCTCAGCAAAACGTCAGATGGGAAAGCATCAGGCAAATGCTAAAGCTCTGTAAGGATGTAAGATAGGACATTTTTACCATCTCTGTACACACAAATCCCAAATCTTCATTTCTAGCCCAGCCTACGTCCTGAGTTCCAGGCCGGAATCCCAGATCAAAGCAAATGTCTTATTCTAGTATTTACTTCTTGCCACATCAGACCCTAACTCATTCTTTTGGGTCCCATCTTATGCTATTTCCCTATAAGACAGACCCTCTGCAGGGTTCAAAAAGGCCTAATTCTGTGAGCAAGCCTGCACCTGCCCAGACTCTGAGTTTTTGCTCACAATTGGTCTCTGTTTTGGGGAGACGTCATCTCTCTCTCTGCCTGCAGAAATCTTGCTATATTTAAAAGCCCAACTCAGATCCTACCCCTACCAAAGTGCTGTCTCATTATTCTCACTCCTACAACAGCCACCAGTAGTACTATTAATACCACTATAATTCCTAACATCTAGTTAAAAGACTGCCTGGGTTTGGATTCCTTAATTCTGCCATTTACTAGCTGTCTGACCTTGAGCAAATCGATTAACCAATGTGCATTTTAGTTTCCTCATCTGTAAAATAGGCATTAAAACCCTCCCATCTCACAGGGGTATTATGATGACCAAATGAAATAATACAGATAATATGTACTACAATGGTTTCTATTTGATAGGTGACAAAATGACTGTCTGCACCTCGAATGGAGCACTTAATTAACAAGATATCTCCATGTGACAGGGTTAATTTTATTAAGCTTTAACTACAGTTGGTTACTATGCTAGTCATTTTACCTGTTTTATCTCATTCATGTCTTACCATGATCTAAGTCCCTACTTTTTTTAAAAAAAGAAAACCGGCCAGGTGTGGTGGCTCACGTGTGTAATGCTAGCACTTTGGGAGGCCAAGGCAGGAGGATTACTTGAGCTCAGGCATTTGAGACCAGCTTGGGCAACATAATGAGACCTCATCTCTATTTTTAAAAAAATGAATAAATAAAAATAAAAATAAAAAACAAGAAAACTGAGGCACAGAAAGTAAAGCAATTCGCTCAAGGTCATGAATCTAGTTAATTTCTACAAACTTCAAATTTAACTCCAAATTCTGTACGTTGATACTACACCACACTGTCTCTTTATTATGTGTATGTCTTAACAACCAGATTGTTGATGGCAGGGCCTGTCTGCACTTCTTGCTACTTGAGCCTGTCTCTCAAGCACCACAATAACTATTTGATAAATACATTTTCATTGATTGATTAGTTCATGCCACATTTATTAAGTGTCTCAGTGGCAGGCAGGCACAAAGGTAAAGCACAAGTTCTATCTAAGTAGGAAATACTATTATAGTATATTATATATTATAGTATGTATACACACATATGTATAACATATGTTATAGTACAGGATATCACAGAGTGGAAACACAGTAAAATGAGCAATCAATTGATCAATTCAGTACACATCAAATAGCACCATGTACATATGCCCAAAACAAAAACTACCCGAGAAAACACTGCTTAGCAATAGCCTACCTAGAAATATTAAATTAGCCAGCAAAACTTGCAGGTCTCCTGCGAGAAGGGTGAAGTCCTTTCTTACCCTTCTTGAATTGCAAAATGCTGTAAACAGATCTCCAGCAATGTTTTCGATGACCGATCCAGGGTAAGGAGACTGCCAGGAAGACAGCTGCCTCCTCTGCTGACTCTTACTCATTACCTACTGACGGAGCACTTCTCCACTCCAGACCACAGCCACAGGAGTAAATAACCCTCAGTCAACAGAGGCACTGAGTTGAGCTGAAGTGGGCACACTAGGTGGAAGGAAGGGCTGTTATTTACCTGGCACTAAGCATGTATTCTATGATGGGATCCTCACTGTACTCTCCGGATAGTCATTTCAAACACTTTCCTCAAACCTCCTACTCCTCCCCACTTCTACTGATGGCTTCAACTATACTTTATTGAGAAAATTAAAATCTTCAGAAGAAAATTGCTTCATCTTCCCACCACTGAGTTCCTAAGTTTAACTGAATCTGGGTCCATTTTTTCCTTCCTGCTTGTTACCATGCAGAAAGGGACCCTCCCACCAGCAAAGGCTGATCCCTTTACTTGTTCCAGAAGCCATCCTCTCTTCTCCCAGGGACTTTGCTCCTTTTTGGTTCCCTTTTTCTTCCATCGTTATTCTCTCTCTCTCTCTTTCTCTCTCTCTCTCTCTTCCTCTCTCTCTCCCCGTCTGTCTAGTAAGTCATTCTTATTGGCATAACATGGTCTAGCACCTCCTGTATTTAAAAACCAACAAAAGCCTTAACATCACATTCTTTCTTAGCTGCTACCTTGATTTTCTAAGGTTGTCTACATGTGTCCATATTTCTTCTCCCCATTTGCTCATTTCTCCTTATTATTTTACATTTTCGTTGAACACACAGAAAAACTACATAACCATCACCAATATTCAAGGTTCTTACAGGCATCCCTCAGATTCCATCTCCCTACATCCCCTCCAAAGGTAACCACTATCCTAAATTTTGTTTTTTTTTAATCACTCCCTTGATTTTTTTCTTAATCAGATTTGCTATCAAATAACTTATATGCAGTAAATTCACATAATTTAAAAGTACATGCTGGGCATGGTGGCACATGCCTGTAGTCCCAGCTACTTGGGAGACTGAGGTGTTTGAAGCCATCTGGAGCAACATAGTGAGACCCCATTTCTAAAAAAATACAATGCAATGAATTTTGCTAGATATATGTCATCATGTAATCACCACCATAGTCATGATCCAGAACATTTCTTTCATCCCAAAACATTTTCTCTTGCTTCTTTGCAGGTCAATTTTCTTTTTTCTTTTTCTTTTTTTTTTTTGAGATGGAGTCTTGCTCTGTCACCCAGGCTGGAGTGCAGTGGCATGACCTTGGCTCACTGCAAGCTCCGCCTCCTGGGTTCACACCATTCTCCTGCCTCAGCCTACAAAGTAGCCGGGACTACAGGCACCCACCACTTCGCCCGGCTAATTTTTTGTATTTTTAGTAGAGACTGGGTTTCACCGTGTTAGCCAGGATGGTCTCGATCTCCTGACCTTGTGATCCGCCCGCCTTGGCCTCCCAAAGTGCTGGGATTACAGGCGTGAGCCACTGTGCCCGCCACAAGTCAATTTTTATCCCTATCCTTGACCACTAGCAAACACTAATTTCTGCAACTAGTGTCTTACCTTTTTTAGGATTTTATATAAATGGAATCATATAGTATGTAGTCTTTCGTGCTTGACTTCCTTCAGTTAGCATAATGCTTTTGAGATTCATCTATGCTATTGTATGTAGTAATAGTTCATTCCTTGTGCTGAATACTATTACACTGTATGGATATACTGCAATGTCTTTATCCATTTGCAGTTGAGAGACATTTGGGTTGTTTGCAGTTTTAGGTTATCATGACTAATGCTGCTTTGACTATTCAAGCACAGGTCTTTATGTGAACATATGTTTTCATGTCTCTTGGGTAAATACCCAGGGATGGGATTGTTGGGTGGTTTGGAAAGTGTATGTTTCACTTTATAAGAATTTACCAAGCTTTTTCCAAAGTGGTTGCACCATTTTTACATCTCCACCAGCAGTGTATGAGAGTTCGGGGTGCTCCTCATCAACATTTAGTATGATCGGTTTTCTTTTTTTTTTTGTTTTTTTAACTTTAGCCATCCAAGTTAGTATATAGTGATATCTCATTGTGGTTTTAATTTGCATTACTCTACTAACTAATAATGTCGAACATCTTTTTATGTGTTTGTCATCCATATATTTTCTTTGATAAGGTATCTTTTCATATCTTTTGCTCATTTTTAAAATTAGATTTTTATCTTCTTGTTATTAAGTTGTAAGAGTTCTTTATATATTCTAGATACAAGTCTTATCAAATACTTGTTTTGCAAAGTATTCTCCCGGTCTGTGGTTTGCCTTTCCATTTTCTTAACAATGTCTTTCAAAGAACAAATGTTTAAAAATTTTAAAATACTATTTTTAAACATTTTTAAGTGTTATCAATTTTTTTCTTTTATGATTTTTTGTATCCCATCTTAAAAATCTTTGCCTATTTCAAAGTTATTGCAATAATCTGCTAAATTGTTTTTCCTGTAAGTTTAGTAGTTTTAGCTCTTATATTTAAGTCTATGATGCATTTCAAGTGAATTTTTGTGTATGGGATAAGTTAAGAGCCTATTGCTTTAACACCATTTATTGAAAAGATTATTATTTCCCCATTGAAATACCTTGGCACTTATGTTGAAAATCAATTGACCACATATGAGCAGGCCCATTTCTGTATCTCTACTCTTTTCAGTTAATCTTTATGTGTTTCTTTATGGCAATACCATACCATTTGTAGAGTAAGTCTTGGAGTCATGTAGAGTAAGTTTGTTTTACCTTTTCAAAATTATTTGACTATTTTAGGTCCTTTGTATTTCCATCTGAATAAGCTTGTCAATTTCTACAAAAAAAAAAAAAAAGAAATTCTGCTTGGAGACTCTACTTTCTTTCTTTTTTTTTTTTTTTGGTTGCCCTGCCTGCCCACATGTTCTGTTACAATATACAGATGACCCTCCATCTCTGTCGGTTCTGAATTCACAGACTGAACCAACTGTGGATCAAAACGATAGTTAAGTCTATGATGGTTGAGTCTTTAATGAACATGCACAGACTTTTTTTTTTTCTTGTCACTGTTCCCTGAACAACACAGTATAACAACTATTTACAGAGCATTCACATTGTATTAGGTATTTCAGGTAGTCTAGAGATGACTTAATACATAGAGGAGGATGTGCATAGGTTTATGAAAATACTACACCATTTTATACCAAGGACTTGAGCATCTGCAGATTCTGGCATTCAGGGGGATCCTGGAACCCATCCTGCACCTGACACTGAGGAGTGATTGTATGTTGCAAAGCAACAGAGTGACGTTTTTAGATTCCATTTTCCCCAAACTCTCCAACAGCATCCCATTTTATTTAGAATGAAAGCAAAATACCTCCAGTGGCATATGTTTAGTTTCTGTCACCTTTCTGACGTCATCTTCTCTTCTCATCGCTTTCTGTGGCCATCCCAGGGAGACTCTACTTTCTATAATGATGGCATGGAGAAGAGGTAGAGAAGTTTCTTTCCACAGCAAACAAGTATAAAACTGGACAAAATTATTAACAACAACCATTTTGGAGCACTGGTAAATGACCAAAGTCAAGTAACAGTTTTAGAAGTTTCACTCATGAAAATTTCACCACACCAAATAAGAAGACTGAGTTTGTGGCCTCCGTTGTTCTGGACATGGCACAGGAGGCATTCCTATGCAAATATCCATGTTGAATAGCAAGAACCTACAGTTTTAATGGTTGGAGGTGGTTGTCTTGGTTTGAGAAGTGTGGCAGAACACCTAATATGGAAGAATTTTGTTAATAGACCTGAGAGAGCCATAGAAAGGCTGATATCATAAAATCTCCACATATCTCTGAATAAATGCTAAGCTATGTGTGCATCCCAAGAGCCCAGTTAAAATTAAAAGTCTGAAGAGACTTGAGAATCTGCCGTACCTTTAAATGTGCTCCTTGTCCAGGCGCAGTGGCTGGCTCTGTAATCCCAGCACTTTGGGTGGCTGAGGCGGGGGGATCACCTGAGGTCAGGAGTTCGAGACCAGCCTGACCAACATGGAGAAACCCCATCTCTACTAAAAAGACAAAATTAGCCAGGCATGATGGTGCATGCCTGTAATCCCAGCTACTTGGGCGGCTAAGGCAGGAGAATTGCTTGAACCTGGGAGGCGGAGATTGTGGTGAGCCATCGCACTCCAGCCTGGGCAACAAGAGCAAAACTCCGTCTCAAAAAAAACAAAAAATAAAAAAACAAAATAATAAAATTTTTAAAAAAGTGCTCCTCAATGGATATACTCAGATGGCAGAAAGTGAAAGTCTTGCTGGCTTGAGGTGTCTTAGCATAGCCTCCACCCAACATATTGGTTTAAGAAGAAGAAAAAGAATCCAAAATTACTGAACATGTTATTTACAATTCTACTTTTTAACCCCCATCCCCAATATAGAGAAATAGAAAAGTATGACCCCTACTCAAGATATGAAAAACAGTCAATAAAAACTAATTCCAGGCTGGGTACAGTGGCTCAAACTTGTAATCCCAGGGCTTTGGGAGGCTGATGTAGGGGGACTCCTTAAGGCCAGGAGTTCATAACCACCCTGGGCAACAGAGTGAGACCTCATCTCTACCAAATATATATATATATTTGGGCATGGTGGTACATGTTCTAGTAGTTCTATCTACTCCGGAGACTGAGGTGGGAGAATCTCTTCAGTGCAAGAGTTTGATGTTAGAGTGAGCTTGATTATGCCACTGCACTCCAGCCTGGGCATCAGAGTGAGAGTCTCTCCCCCACACTGCACCCACGCCCCCCACCCAAAAAAAACCAAAACTGATTCCAAATGTCCCCTGACATTGCAGCTAGCAAAAAATATTTCAAAGCAGCTGTTATAAATATGTCTTAGGAATTAAAAAATATATGTGTTCAAATAATTAAGGGAAAGTATGCTAATGATGAGTGAACAAATAGGAAATCTCACAAGAGAAACAAATTTGTTTAAAAAGATTCTAATGGAAGTGCTAGAGCTGAAAATACTCTATTGAAATGAAATTTTTTGGATGAGCTCAACAGAAGATTTGATCTGTCCGAAGAAAGTCAGTGAGCTTAAAGATAGATTCACAGAAATTACACATCTGAAGAATATAGAAAAGATGGAAGAAAAATGAACAGGATCTCAGACACTTGTATGAGATCACTAGAAACAGTCTATCCTACATGAAACTGAAATCCCAGAAGGAGAGGAAAGCAAAAGAAGCAAAAAAATGTGTTTGAATGAATAAAGGCTGAACATAATACAATTAATGGTTGACTTCTTCTTGAAAACAGTGGAAGCTAGAAAACATTGGAACGACATATTCAGGTGCAAAAAAAAAAAAAAAACC
The DNA here is from genome assembly GCF_049350105.2 of Macaca mulatta. Classification (NCBI taxonomy): domain Eukaryota; kingdom Metazoa; phylum Chordata; class Mammalia; order Primates; family Cercopithecidae; genus Macaca; species Macaca mulatta. The sequence goes on along the minus strand of NC_133406.1, from coordinate 172,950,924 downwards.
CACTGTCAACCAAGAATTCTATATCCAGATTATTCTTGAGGAATGAAGACAAAATAAAGACAATTTCAAATAAACAAAAATGAAGGAAACTTATTGCTAGCATATCTGTACCTACAAGAAATGCTAAAGGAAATCCATTAGGCTAAAAGAAAATGACACCAGATGGCAACTCAGAGACTCAAGAGGAAGTGTAAAGCACTGGAATTGGTACATATTTGCACAGATATAAAAGATTTTACTGATTTATATATTTTCTCTTTTTATTCTCTTAATTTATTTGAAAGACATGACTCTTTAAAGCAAACTTTATAACACTGTACTCGAGGATTCACAACATGTATAGATGTAATATGTATGACAATAATAACACAAAAGACAGAAATGCTACTATAACTATACTGGCAATAAGTTTCTATATTTTATCATTATTTATTGAGTTAGACTGGTATAAGTTAAAGATGCATATTGTATCTTTTTTTTTTTTTTTGAGACGGAGTCTTGCTCTGTCACCAGGCTGGAGTGCAATGGTGCGATCTTGGCTCACTGCAACCTCCACCTCCCAGGTTCAAGTGATTCCCCTGCCTCAGCCTCCCTAGTAGCCAGGACTACAGATACATGCCACCATGCCCAGCTAATATTTTGTATTTTAGTAGAGACAGGGTTCACCATGTTGGCCAGGATGGTCTCGATCTCCTGACCTCATGATCCACCTGCCTCAGCCTCCCAAAGTGCTGGGATTACAGGCACAAACCACCGTGCCCAGCCTATCTTTTTATTTTTATTACATATGAGCTATCGCTATGTTGCCCAGGCTGGAGTGCAATGGCTATTTACAGGCACAATCCTGCCGTTAATCAGCATCAGACCTTTGACTTGCTCTATTTTCAACTTGGGCTGATTCATTCCTCCTTAGATAACCTGGTGGTTCCCTCCTTCCAGGAAGTTCCCATATTGATGCCAAGCTTAGTACAGACACCTGATCAACATAGCACACTACAGCCCCAAATTTCTGGGCTTAAACAATCCTCCCATCTCAACCTTCCAAATAGCTAGGATTACAGGTGTGTGCCACCACACCCAGTCTCATATGGTATGTTAGAGGAATTACTAAAAAATAAAGCAAATAAATATAGCTATCAAGTCAGAAGAGGAATTAAAATAGAACAAAAGAATAAATTTTTCATTATTCAGCTCCCACTATAAATGAGAACACATGGTATTTGGTTTTCTGTTGCTCGGTGGGCTTGCTGAGGATAATGGCTTCCAGCTCCATCCATGTCCCTGCAAAGGACATGATCTCAATCCTTTTCATGGCTGCATAGTATTCCATGTTGTATATGTACTATATTTTCTCTATCCAGTCTATCATTGACGGGCATTTGGGTTGATTCCATGTCTTTGTTATTGTGAATAGTGCTGCAATGAACATACATGTGCACACAGAGAGGGGAACAACACACACTGAGCCTGTTGGGAGGTGCAGTGCGGGGAGGGAGAGCATTAGGAAAAATAGCTAATGCATGCTGGTGACGGGTTAATAGGTGCAGCACACCACCATGGCACATGTTTACCTATGTAACAACCCTGCACGTTCTGCATGTGTACCCCAGAATTGAAAATTAAATAAATAAATTTTTAGCACAAAAAAGAGTAAAGGAGGAACACAGGAGCAACAAGAACAAAAAGATGAAGTGAATAGAAAAACATAGCAAAATGGCCTAACTTTTCTAGCACTTGATGGTTATATTTACTGTGAATATTTACTAAATATTCTAATCAAAAGTCTGATATTGTCAGACTGGATAAAAAAGCAAGATTCAATATTTGGTTTTTACTTGAGATGTGCTTTAAATTCAAAGTCACAAATCTCATCCAGTGAATTTCTTACTTTAGATAATATCTAGATGTTCCATTTGGGTCTTTTTCACATTTTCAAATTCTCTTCTCATTATGGCTATGTTTTCTTCTACCTTTTGAACATATGGAATTGTTTTAATATTCTTATGCACTAGTTTCATCATTGATAGCATTTTTGCATCAGTTTCTATGGATTGGATATTGTCTATGTTTTGGGATATTATTTTCCTGCTTCTTTGCATACCTCATGGTTATTTATTTTTTTCTCAGATACTGGGCGTTGTGAATTTATGTTGCTGGTGGCTAGATTTTCTTACATTCTTTTAATGTTGCAATTTTTTTCTGGTATGCAGTTATTTGGATAACAGTTGGATCCTTTCAAGCTTGCTTTTAAGCTTTGTGGTTTTGGGTCCACAGCAGCCTCTAGTAAGGTTTTATGCTGACTATTAAGATGTTTTACTTCTTAGTTTCCTACTGATGCGCCATATATCATGAGACCTGTTCACTCTGACTTGTGGAAGCAAGAATATTTTCCAGTGCTATATGAGGTCCAGGAATTGTTCTGCCTACTCCCTTCTGGTAGGTCTTTCCCTGACCTCAGGTTATTCTCTCTCACTCCCATTAATGCCTAGTGTTCCATTATTGGAACGCTAAGCATGTGGGAGTTATTTATATCCTACTGCTCAATGTCATCGTCAAGGTCTGATTTTTCAAATTCAAAAAATTGCAACCTCAGGTATAAGTGGGTTAAGTAGATCACTGCAGATCCCCGGAGCTCTCCTGTATAGCTCCTTCCTCTACAGTACTCTGCTCTGTAAATTGTGGCTGCCTTGTTCTCCCCTAACACCAATCTGCTTTCTTCATTACCACTGGATTTTGTTTGGAGTTTGGTTTTTCAGTGCTACTGCCTGAAAACTCCCTTCAGGGGGTAAGCTGGTGCAATTACAGAGCTCACCTGGTTTGTTTTCCTTCACTTACACACTACAGTCCTGCTCTGCCTATTGTCCAATTTCCAAAAAACCATTGTTTCATGTATTTTTCTAGTTGTCAAGTTGTTAAGGCAGAAGAGTAAATTTGCTCTCTGTTCTAACATGTTGGCCAGAAGCAGGAGTTTCAGTTCTTTTGCTTTTTAAAAATACTTTTATAATATTTTAAAATTTGGGGTATTTGAAGATTATTTTAAATGCACAGTAAAAAATACTGTAAGTTGGGGTGTTTTTTGATAATTTTTTCTCCATTCAAAGTACTATTTATTTATTTTTCTACAAATTTCTCCTTTAATAAGGGCTTGTTCATTTTGTAGGGAAAATGTCCGAAACATCAGGCTGTTCACAACAATAACCCACAATATCAACTTTATAAAACAATCTTAAGACTGATTTTTTTTAAAGGATGCATTTGACATGCCAACTCTCATTCACAAAAATACACTGCTACATTTGTGCTGCACTGCCCCACGCAGCACACGTACGTGGGATATAACCCACATACTTCTAACTCAAAGCTGCCCTCCAGTGCTACTGAACTAAATGAGATTGCCTTTGCAGGTAGGGAAACAACTACTGAACTCATGTATGAATGAAAAGAACTGTACTCCTGCATAACAAGAGATTATTTTGGAGACAGTTGATAAAAACCATACATCCTTTTTATCGAACAGTCGTAAAGAGGTATCAAAATTAAAAGCAAAAATTACAGGGTAAGACTTAACAAAACTACTAGGAGCCTCAAAGGAAGTGATAACGAGACTAGGCTCAGAGCAATATGAATTAATGAACATGGGAAGGACAAGGATGGGGAGAACAGTGAGCATGTGCTGAAGATACTAGGGGAGAGAATCAGGTGAGGAATTTGATCTTAGACAGCCGCCTAGGTAAAGAGATAATGGGATAGGATTTCTAAACCCCATCATGTGCTTAAGAGTCGCTCTCAGCCAGGTGCGGTGGCTCACACCTGTAATCCAGCACTTTGGGAGGCCGAGGCAGGTGGATCACCTGAGGTCAGGAGTTCGAGATCAGCCTGGCCAACATGGCAAAAACCCACCTCTACTAAAAAAAATACAAAAATTAGCTAGGCATGGTGGCACACGTCTGTAATCCCAGCTATTTGGGAGGCTGAGGCAGCAGAATTGCCTGAACCTGGGAGGTGGAGTTTGCAGTGAGCCGACATTGTGCCATTGCACTCCAACCTGGGTGACAGAGCAAGACTGTCTCAAAAAAGAAAAAAAAAAGTCATTTCTGCCATTGGCGCTGTCTCTGTCATCCTCCCCTTTCTCAGCCTCTTTTTAATCATCCTTGATTATCTCCAATTGGTCACCCCCACATTCAGTATCATCGTCATCCAGCAGGTCCTTCTCCTCAGCAGAGTCATCTGCAGCCCCTCAGACTCCTTCTTCACGTTAGTCTCATCTTACTTCATGGAGCTGCTGCTCTGCCCGTTCACATTCTTCAACTCTACTCCTTGTTGGCTCTCCTCCTTTTCAAATTTCTGCAGATTTTCCAGTAGAGAATCCACTTTTTGTTTTATCTGGGTCAATTCCTTCTTATAGCCCGAAGGTCATCTCCTTTCAATTTGGAAGATCCCCACTGCCCACTCTTAGAATTGAAACCACTTTTACCCCTTTGTGAGGTGTTTCCTGATACACGCTGGCGTTTTGAGGGCACTACAGCCCAAGCACTAGGAGGAGGAGGAGAAGCATGTGCTGGATCACTGTGCATCCTGTCATAACAATCCCTTTGAAAGTCACAGACCAAGTCAAAAGAGGAGCCGTACATCTCCGCTGCAGATCATCTCATGCCGGCTTTTCTTCAATTCACTTTCAGCTCTGCAGCCAGATTAGTATCTAAAACTTGGCTGGCAATCATTCTGCCATTCCCTCCTGCCACAGCAGCCTGGGTATTTCTCTCATGAACATAGTGAATGGAGGCAAAGCCCTTATGAACAGAGCCACCCACAATTTTGCCATACTTTGAAAAGATTGCTTCCACATCAGAATTCTTGACCACAAGCGTGTTGAGATTCCCAACAAATACTCTGGGGTTCATGGAGTGAGGATCTCACTTGTTGGTTACATTGCTAGCCATTGTGTTTGATGGAAAGTTTTCTCACAAAGCCAAAAACAGGAGTGGGAAGGGAGATTCTGTGTCTCCAACTCCAGGGTTCCATGTGGAGAAGTCAATTGCTGCTTGAGGTCAACAGCATGGCCACAATCACTCAGTATTCATCTCAAAGTATTACTTATAAGATTCATCTTCGTTGGTCTAACTACAATTCATTCATTTCACTGCTGTATAATCTTCCATTGTGCGAATACACCAAAACTTACTTATCCTTTCTTTTGTCCATGTTTGGATTATTTTAATTTTGTGCTATCATGAACAAAGAATAGTGCTATTAGGAGTATTTTATGTATGTCTCCTAGTAGGCATATGTAAGAATTTCTCTAGGTTGTATGCCAGGAGTGAAATTACTGGGTTTTAGGGTAGACAATGTCCATTTTTTAGGATAATGCCCCCCTGCCCCGCCCCAGCCCTCCGCTTTTCATTTTTCAATCTACTAGGCTACTTTTACTTTCTCAACCTCTTCCTTTACTAGCTCAGGACCTTTGCACAAACAATTTCCTTTACTTGAAACACTTTTCTCACTTGCAACTTACAAAGCTTGTCTTTTGCATTCTTTAGATATCAGCCTAATATCATATCCACAGAGAGGCCTTCTCTGCTTACCCACCTGAAAGCAGATTGCCTCACTTTATTCTTCATCATAGCACCCAGCTCATTTACAGCTTGTCTCTCACCAGGCTATAAGGCTCAGGAGTGTAGGAACAATGGTTATCTTGTTGAACATTGTTTATCTAGTGCCTAGCTCAATGCCTGGGATGCAGTAGGCATTTAAGAATATGTTTTCTGGATGAATGAATACATAAGCAAACTAATAAAAGACATTATTATCTTCACTTTACAAATAAGGATATTGAAGTTCAGGAAGGGTTGTATAACATAGTGACATGATACAGATAGTAGCTGAAGAAGCCAGGATTTGAATATAGGGTCTGTTTTTCAAGGCTTTGGATAGCATAATTAAAGTAACAGAACTTTTCAATATTTACAAAGGTGATCTCTCTGTTAGTTTCTGGAACCCCTTCAACATCTTGTGTTCCAGGACTTTGGGGAATTTCTTAAGCAGAAACTAACTAGAATTCATCCTTAGGCTATTGGGCATCTCTTACTGTAGCATGCTAAACATGGGTATTTTATAGACTGTTTTCATATTACAGTAGGGTTTCTATGCAAGATGGAGAAGGGGGAACACTTGGATATATTCCACAAATTAAACTTGAACTATTCCACAGACTTAGTATCAATCTTTTCTGTGCCTTAAACATAAACTAGAATGAGTTTCATGAGTTCCTTGAGTATAGAAACCACATCCTTACATCTTGGTGTCCCAGATGTCTAGCAGAGTATCTAACTTATAGTGGGGACTCAGCACCTATCAGATGAATGAAAAGTAGCAGAAGCTGGATTATGAGGGGTGACACCATTTCACCTTAAAGGTAAAATAATGCAAATGAGATTATATGCACATGTATTTTATGTAATATATAAAATATATACATAGATATATGAATGAAGTAAAATGAGATAATAGCATATTCTGAAGACTATTTCAGAAATGAGCATTATAAGTTATAGAAAAATTAAGTTACACAACAAACTAGAATATCCTGGGCATGAAGAGTATTAAAATCATGGAATTATTGGTAAAATTCTCCTATAAAGTAGAAATAAATACAACCAGCTACTACACACACACACATACACACAAACACACACTCCAAAAAGAATTCCAGCAAATGCAATTGTGGTAGAGAAATGAAAGCACAACTAAAATCTAAGTGATAGTATGTACCATTATGTTAGTTTTTATTATAGAAGGCTATGTGGCCTCATCGCTAAAGACAGGGGGATGAGCATCAAACCTCAGTTCAAACCCAGCTCTGTCATTTAGTACTATAAGAACGTGGCAAATTACAACTCTGAGCTTCTGTTTTCTCAGCTGTAAAGTAAAGACGATAACACCTATTTCATACGTTTATCAGGAAGATCAAATGAGACAATACGAATGTTTAAAATTGTCATTGGCACATGTTAGGTGCTCAGGAAATGAGTGTATTACTATTGTCATCATTTTCATCATCAGTATCATCATCGTATTGGCAATTTGAGCAACACATTCTAATGGTCATCTCATGAAACTAGAGATCTATCATGTCTGTGACAGTACAGAAAGTTTTTATTCTATGTACTTGCCATTGCCTCCTTTTTCTACTCAAACAATAGACCATTGTAAAGTACTTGGCCAACTGGATTGATCTGTTGTGGTAACAGTTAATGCCAGATATGCCAGATACACTGGAAATATAAATATTAATCCTATTCCAGGTGAGGAATACTAAGTCTTCCTGATTATGGAGCCTAGAAGCTCTTGATTAACAATTAAAACAAACAAACAAACACAAAGTTTGAGAGTGGGAGAATTACTCTCTTGCGCAGTAGAGGATAGACCTGCAGCTGAATCCTTGAAGCCAGATATCTTTCTGAGCACCAGTTTCTTGATTTATAAACTGGGGACATACTCACCTGTTAAGGTTTCTGTGAGGACTAAATCATATAATGTCTGCTAAATTACCTAACAGAGCAACCAGGACAAAGTGATACTAAAAAATAAAAAACTAAACAACAACAACAACAGAAACAGTGGTCTACTCTTTCCTTCCCAAACTTTTTGAGTGTTCTAAAGACTTGGTAAATGGAAGCTAAAAAATCCTTTTTGAGAATAAGAGGCAGCTGGATGACAGTGGGAGATCTTGTTGGAGGACTTAGAAGGCTTCCTGTTTTTACAAAAGCATGAATTAAGAGAACAATAAATAATGGAGCAGCAAAGGAAGAGGAATTAATGAGTGCCCTCTCTTTGATTTTTCCTTGATTTCTACATCTTGTCTTCCTAATATACCTTCTTCTTAGGGTTGCATTGTAGCCTAGATGCTTTTAGAACAAAATGTTCAGGTAACACAACCATACAAATTAAGAATTGACTGTCAGAAGTAATGATAAAGATATCATACTGGCATACATCTTTATTGGTTATGCATTTTTGTAAGGACTAATAAGTTCTGTGAAGCTTCATTTTTTTCTTTCAACTCACAACTATTAAGGATCAACTATCTATTAGGAACTGTGCTAGATGTTAGTAATACAGAAAAAAACACTGTCAGTTCAAGTTGTTTGCATTCCAAATTCTTTCCTCTTACTTCCAACTCCACAAATGTGACTGCAAGAAAGAATTTTTACACAAAGACAAAACTCTTTCATCCTGATGTATGACCATTGTTAGCCTTTATAATGACAGGAAGTCACAGGGGGATAATGCCAGAATGCTACAAAGACAAAGCAGATAGACCCATAAGGAAGAGGGAAGTAATTAATCGATGGGAAATAAATTTTTAGTTTCAGTATCTCCAGTGATTCTTTTAATCATTTCTAGTAAGTATCTGAAAAATCTGTTTTTAGTCTTTTTATTTATAAAACTTAAATCAGGGCCGGGCGCGGTGGCTCAAGCCTGTAATCCCAGCACTTTGGGAGGCCGAGACGGGCGGATCACGAGGTCAGGAGATCGAGACCATCCTGGCTAACACGGTGAAACCCCGTCTCTACTAAAAAATACAAAAAACTAGCCGGGCGAGGTGGCGGGCGCCTGTAGTCCCAGCTACTCGGGAGGCTGAGGCAGGAGAATGGCGTAAACCCGGGAGGCAGAGCTTGCAGTGAGCTGAGATCCGGCCACTGCACTCCAGCCTGGGCGACAGAGCGAGACTCCGTCTCAAAAAAAAAAGATAAAAAAATAAATAAAATAAAACTTAAATCAGAAATATTAATTACTTCAGTTTTGGTTTTGGTACATAATAAGAACACAGGGTCGAGCGTGGTGGTTCATGCCTATGATCCCAGCACTTTGGAAGGCCGAGGTGGGTGGATCACTTGTGGTCAGGAGTTCGAGACCAGCCTGGCCAACATAGTGAAACCCCATCTCTACTAAAAATACAAACAAATTAACCGGGTGTGGTGGTGCATGCCTGTAATCCCAGCTAATTTGGAGGCTGAGGCAGGAGAATTGCTTGAACCCAGGAAGTGAAGGTTGCAGCAGTGAGCTGAGATCATGCCACTGCACTCCAGCCTGGGCAACAGAGTGAGACTTCATCTCAAAAAAGAAAAAAAAAAAAAAAAAAAAAGAGAGAGAGAACTAAACTAAAGTGTTGTTTGACTTGAGTATCTTGAGATACATAATTTTCTTACACATTGTTTACTAATCTCATGCATAGATCCCATTAAATTTCCTTACATTAAAATTCTCTTTGTTCCCTCTTTTGTAGTTATTTTAAATTAACTTTTCCTCACTGTATTATTTGCATTGTTTCATGCTACCCTAAGTCCCTTTGGAATCAAGGAAAAACAGACAGAAATCTATGCCTTTGGCCATTACACTAAACGTGTTGAGGAAACAACCTCGCTTTGTGCGTTCTTTCAGAAGCACAGATTCTCACAAATTCTTTTACCGGTAACAGTTAAAAGATAATGATGGTGATAACAAATGCCAAATTTATGGGGTTTCAATTTATTTTCTTAATAAGGATAAGTCTGGTTATTTATTTGCAATAGTAGCCCACATTTCAGAGCACTTTCCACCTAGTTACAAATAAAAGATTTATTAGTAATATTTACAAAAATATATTAATATATTTATATCTAAAAAACATTGCAATTCATTTATTCCACTCATTTTCTCACTATATGTAACCAGCAGGAGGGTTAAAGGTTCAAAAAGCCCCCTGGAAGTCTTCCTTTTGGGATAGCTCCAGCGCATAGCATGAAACAATATAGCTGCATAAATTATTAACACCACTTTAATCCTCCGATTAAAACTGCAGTGTGAAGCAGACTGTTTTCCTATGTAAGCCACACCACGGGAGCATGTTAAGCACCTTTAGATGTTATTCTAATTCTTCCAGCACTTAGCACAGAGCCTCTGAGCACGATAGGCTCCATTATACATGGTTTATTTGCTGGGTTCAGATCATTTGAGTGCTATTTGATACACTAAATCATTAATAGGTAAAGTGGGATTCATAGTCAGTTCAATTCAACATTTGTGGAGCACCTACTATGTAATATGATCACATCACTCCCATGCTTAAAATCTTTCAGTAATTCCCTATAGCTTTCAGGATAAAATCCAAGCTTCTTAATACAGAATAAGAGACCCTCCCTAATCCATCATAATGGCAGATATATGACATACAGACTCCCACTCCCCTCTTCTGCCCCCACAACAAAGGGAATCAATGTATCCCATCACTATTTCCCGCTGAGACTGGCCATAGCTTCAGAATCCTTCACAACACAATGTTCTAGACAACCACCACCAAAAGACCAGAGTGAAAATCTATTTGCTAGTCCTTTCTGATGATCTAGCATTCGAGAACTTCACCAAACACCATTTGCTCCAGGCACATAGAATGACATGTAGTTCCCTAAACATGCAAGACTTTTCACACTTATGTACCTTTGCATATATTGTCTCTCCCTAGAATAATCTTCCTCCTTTTTCACGTTTAGGTAGCTCCCACTCATCCCGCATAATTCAGATGAAGCTTTAACTTCTCAGTCTGATCCCAATATCTTTCTTCTGCACTCTTGAAGTACTTGGCACTTAGCATTTTTTTTACTGGACCATGATTATTAGTGGTTCATCCCGCTCCTTGACTAAAGTTAAATTCTTTAAGAGTAAAGGATATGTCTTATTTTACCTTGTATCTCAGGAAGCCATCACAGAGCCTGGCATACAGTAGGTATTTAATAAATGTCTAAGAATAAATGTTCTAGTCACTCTACTAGGTTCCAGGAACACCATAAAGAATAATGCATAAGAACAGGTAACATTTATTCAACATTTATTATGAGCCAAGCACTGCTCTAAGCATTTTACATGTATTATCTTATTCAAACCTCACAGCACCCACCCTTCAAGGTAGATTCTGTGCTTGGAAGGACTATAATAGATGTATGTTCAATATAAAGCGGTAGCACAGAAGAGAGAGTGATTAATGTGGTAGGAGATGGAGGGACAAATGATCAGGGAAGCTTTCACTTAAGAAGTGGTATTTGCCAGGTGTGGTGGCTCACGCCTGTAATCCCAGCACTTTGGGAGGCCAAGGCAGGCAGATCACGAGGTCAGGAGTTCGAGACCATCCTGGCTAACACAGTGAAACCCCGTTTCTACTAAAAATACAAAAAAATTAGCTGGGTGTGATGGTAAGCGCCTGTAGTCCCAGCTACTCAGGAGGCCGAAGCAGGAGAATGGCATCAACCCAGGAGGCAGAGCTTGTAGTGAGCCGAGATAGGCCACTGCACTCCAACCTGGGCGACAGAGCAAGACTCTGTCTCAGAAACAAACAAACAAACAAAAAAAGAAGTGGTATTCAAATTAGGTTTGGAAGACAAAGAATAGCACAGGAAATGGAATGAAGGGAAAGATAGACTAGGCAGACAGAGGAGTGAAACAACACACATAGGAGTGAACCAATATGATGTTTGGCCAGCAGGACCCAGTGCAAAATGAAGATGTAGGGAGAGGGAATATATGCAAAGGCATCTAAGTGAGATGGGGTTCCACTGTGTTGACCAGGCTGTTCTCAAAATCCTGGTCTTAAGCAATCCTTCCATCTCAGCATCCCACAGTGCTGGGATTACAGGCATGAGCCATTGCACCTGGCCAGCATGAAGACGTGGTTTCTTTCATGCAAGAGTTAGTTCAAAATAGTTATAGCAGAGCATTAAATGAAATGGAGCCCTTCTAAACTCAGTACCCTGTCAAACAGCATAGGTTGCACACCCATGAAGCCAGACCTGCTGGGTACCATAAATGCTTCAGTATTGCTGGAACAAGAAGTACATGGAGAATAAGTACTTTATGAGGCAGGAAATGACACCAGTGACATCAGCAAAGGCCAGATGCTATGCTATGCTAAGTAGCCTGGACTTTGTCCCAGAGTTAACAAGAAGCCATAGAAGGGATCTCAGCATTGATGCAACCTAATTGCATTAATTTGTAAAAGGATACTCCTGGCAGCCTTATGGAAAGTAGACTGGACGGTAAGAGAGGAAAACAAGGGAACAGCATGGCAGCAGTGGCCATCATGTGGGCCAGAGAGGCTCAAGCCTTCATTTTGGTCTTTTCAGTGGGGATATCCAAGAAAAGCAGTCTGAGAAATAAATAGAAGGTATGGCTTGTCGGCACTGACACTCAAGGTGCACATGAGGGAAAAGGAATAAATGAAAGGCGGAACCAAGGGTGTGGCATTCAGGAGAAAAGTTTACCATTTTGCTCCAGCCTGCCAGACCAATTTAAAGTAGTGCATGATATAATTATTCAGCATCATTTATGTCAGTGACATTCCCAGCCTAGAGAAGGCTAATGCACAAACAGCAAGGAATGAAGCCATTATGCAGATTTCCATTTCTGTAACTTCCATAAGCAAAGACGCACATGAAGAGTCTATTTATTTTTTTCTTGATCTATTTCCAAAGAACAGTGGCTTTGGGTCACTTGAGTTTTTCCTATGAAATAAAAAGAGATGATCCTTACACCCTTCCGATGGAATTTCTCAATTACCAAGCTATTCCCAAAGCTTCTTGAGTTCTCTTTGGTTTACTTGCACTATTTGAATGTGATCTCCAATATAATAAGGATAAAATTAAATAACACGTTAGTTCTTTGGAGGTTCAAACACCAATATTGGCTTCATTTATACAAAAACAGTAAACACCTACATCCTTGGAGGCTGACAGTAGTTCACACAACTAAATTACCTGTTCTTAACCCTCTAATGGTACATTTTTCTGTTCAGTTGTTGAAGATTCAGTCAATTTGTGGAAAGTGTCCTAATCATGCTAACTTCCCTTTCACCTCTTTGCTCATAAAACTTAGGGAATTAGAATATCAACATACACAAATTTAAATAGTCAAAGTATTGATCTACTTATGACTCATAATCCTCTTCATTAAATAACAATTTTTAAAAATGGGAACATAGTAGATTATTTTTCTGGTTTCAGGGATAACTGACACCTTTCAAACTTTTCTTTACTGTTCTAATTGTTCCTAAAGAAAACGGCAATCATTTAACAAAATGCTAACAATGGGGTAGCTTGATGTGGCTGAAAGATTATGAGGTTTCAAATCAGATGGATGAAAGTTGGTACAGGTGTGGACAAGTTATTTAACTTCTCTCACCTTCAGTTATCCTGGGTGTAAATTGGGATTTTTATCTACATTGTAAGGTTAACAGAGGACTGAGTGAGCTCAAGGTTGTCCCTAAGCAGATCTTCAATAAAGTCAGGTTCCTGGGTAGCCTGTGCGTGTCTTTGGTAAGCAAAACTAAATGATGCTTAATACCTTTATAACTTTTCCCTCAATTTTAACTGGTTGGTTGGCTTCTGAGGGTGAGTTCCTTCCCTTTAGGTATAACCAAGTGGGAAGGTCCTTCATGATCTCAGCTTCAGAACATGAAGTTCCTAAGCTGAAATCAGCTCTCCCAGGGTCAGACCCTGAGACGGCAACACCAGCATTGGGAAATTCAGAATCTTCTTCTTACAAACAAGTGGGGAGCTCTTACATTTCCTTCTTTCCAAAAAATGCTTTTAGCTCTCATATTTAGTGCTTCAGTAATTTCCTCAGAAGTCTCTCCCGATCTCCCTGACCTCCTCACTTGATCATATCCCCTGCTATAAACTCTCATAGAAACCTGTAATTGTTTCTTTGTAGAACTTACCACAATTATAATTGAGCAATTAATTCTGAAGTTAGTTGTTTCAAGTACATCTCAATGTTAATTACACTGCAAATCTGTCTTGTTCAATACTGTAGACCTAGTACCTGGTGCACTCCCTTGCACCTACTAGGTGCTTAACAACTATGTATAACAAAACGAATGAATGGATGCTGGGCCCTTGTTAACTAATTTGGATAAACACATATATTATTCATACACATAATGATTTGGGTTACTTTGCTTGATTCACATGTGTAGTCTTCAAACTAAGGATTCATCTTCATATACAAGGACATTTGTGATTGGTAATCAGTGCAGAGACTTATCGAACTGCTTTGATCACAGTGGGAATGGATTTGTGCAGATCCAGGTACACTCTCCCTTAATAATTATTGTGTCCAATGGTATACACTTACAATTTGGTGAGACAAATGAAACTGGGCAAGTAAGGGTGGAACAGAGTTGAGAGAAACGCCTCTCAAATGCAATGAGGTGGTACCATTAAGCTTGTCTATAAAAGCTGAGTATACTTAAGAGTGATTTCCTGAGTCTAGAACTCTCAGCAATGCAGCCAAGCAGTGGGTGATGGGGAAAAGCGACAAATCCTGAGAAACTGCCATGTGGAAGACACTGAATCCACTGACATTGATGTATCTCCCAATTACAGTTGAAGAAATGGAGGTTGATAAATGTTATGTAAACTTTTCAAGGTCACAGAGCTGGGATTCAAAATAAAGGCAACTTAATATGTAGAAAGTACAAAAAAATACTGGAAAAGGGCAAGGTAGAGAATATAGGGAAATAGAGAGCAATAGGATAGGTCTAACTGGCACAGGCATAAGGGCAGCCTCCTTCTCTAAGAAACTACAATCATAACAACTGACTCTGTGACCCATCCTTATCCCCCTAATATCCATTCCATTCCTCTTAAAAGGCAAACATGCCAGGTATGTAACGGTTTGAGAGGTGGGAAAAAGGCATCTCCACCTTAGAGCCACAGTGATCAGTAATCACCTTAGTAGGGATGAGTTATCAGATACCGGAAAAGGACATGAGGGTTGGTGGAATAAAGAGAGGAACATGGGCAAGAGGAAGAAAAGGTAATCAGAAGAACAGGTGATGGGCACCAAATAAAAATCCTTTCAAGTCACCATTTTGCCCTGCACCAGCATTGTAAATCATTGCCTTTGCCCCAAGGTATGCAATGGATACATTATAGATCCATAGTTAGAACCATGGTCAACAGATGTCTGAACCTCACTATGGTTAATCCATAATCTTGGCCTCTATTGCATAATGATCTGCAAGAAAAAAAATTAAATGGTTCTATCATTAACCAAGTTGCTTATTCCTGGATCTGAAGTCACTTTTGATACCTCTACTCATTTATTTATCACAGCCAATCATTTGCCAAGGCTCAGTTCTACTTCTGAATATGCTTGCAGGTTCACCACGTGCCTTCCTCTTTAATCCCTCACAGTGCCATTCTATCTGTCTCTAAAAGACTTTTAACACAGTATCAGTCTTCCACAAAGATACAATTGTCCATGAGGTTAGGAACCATGTCCATCATTTTACCATCATATCTCCCAGGCTTAGCACAATCCATGGCACACAGTAGGAGCTTAACAAATATTTACTGGAAGAGTAAATAAATATTTGCTGACTGAGTAACTAAATAAATAATACCCTTTTAGTCAGTCCACAAATATTTAGTGAGTCAGTACCCTCTGCCAGGCAATGTGTAAGGCACTTAGGATACAGTGAACGAGATAAACATAGTACCTGACCTTTTAGAGCTTATAGTCTAGTAAACTTTTTACCTTTTCTATTGGAATGAAATAACAGATCTAAGCTCTTATAAAATCTTACCTGATTATCTGGATCTTCTCTGAGTTTTCTTGAGCTACATAATTTAACCCTTAAATGCTCCGTGCTAAGCTCTCTATTATTTTTCTCATCTCCTCACCAAAAAGGTAAGATCCTTGAAGGCAGATAACTGTTTCAATTTTTGTGTGTATGTGTCCTATCTTAGTCTACACAGAAGCTTCTTTTAAGAGACTGAAAGAATGGAACTCTCTGAAGTAATGTAAACTTTATATATCTTGATAGGGGATATATCACTAATAGGGTTGTGTCCTGATTGGGCTTTATATCTTGATTGGGTTACACAAGAATATACATTTATCAAAACTCATCAGATTGTACATTTATGATCTGTGTGTTTCACTGAAGATAAATGTTACCTCAATTAAAAATATATTTAAAGTAACACACACTTATTATATAAAACATCACCAAATAAAAGTAGGCAAAAATAAGAAAATAAAAATCACCAGTAATCTCATCACTCAAAGAGGAACACAGGCTAGATGCAGTGGCTCATGCCTGTAATTCCAGCACTTTGGGAGGCCAAGGTGGGAGAACTGCTTGAATCCAGGAGTTTGAGACCAGCCTGGGCAACATAATGAGACCCCATCTCTAAAAAACATAATTAGCTAAGTGTGTGCCTATAGTCTCAGCTACTCAGGAGGCTGAGGTAGGATTGCTTGATCCTGGGAGGTCAAGGTTGCAGTATGAGCTCATACACATCATGACTGGGCCACTGCACTCCAGCCTGGGTGATAGAGAAAGATCTTATCGAAAAAGAAAAGAAGGAAGGAAGGAAGGAGGGAAGGAAGGAAGAAAGGAGAGAGGGAAGGAAGAAAGGACGGAAGGAAGGAAGAAAGTACGGAAGGAAGGAAGGAGAACAAAAAGGAACACTGCTTAAATTTTGACGTATATCCATCCACATTTTTTTTGCACACACATACACACACACTATGGATTCATATAGAGTGCAGTGCCTTCTAATTTCTTTATAAACATATACTGAGAACATACATAAAAGGTTCTTTATAATTACCTCTTGAAGGATTAATTTGCTAAACTGCATAAAAATCAGAATCCTAAATTTGTTTCCAAAACCTTTGGAGCGTACGATATTCCATCATCATTACCATCAACACTTGTTGAATATCAAATGTCATCCCTAAAGAGTTTTCTTGACAAAGAATGATCTTTTGCTAATGTTGCTAAATCTTAACTGCTAGGTGATCACTAACAGTAAATTTTTAAGCTGGTACCAGATTTATGATCAGCTTCAACTAACATTCTAGTGTTCTTAGTGACCAAGTACAACAAGCATCACCTCAGAATTTATTCTTCTATTCCCCTCACATTACTAAGCTGTTATAAGATCCAATTTATGGCAAGCTGCTATTATATTCATTGTTTAATTTGGGTAGATTCTAATTTAATACAGGGACCCACATAATTGTATGGCTAGACTGTTGTGATCTACATCCTCATAAAATTTACCACAATATGAGCTCATACACGCAAATCTCACATTTATATCAGCAGTTCAAACCACATCAAACTTAAGACATAATATTTGAAGTCAGCAAAGCCACAGCCCACCTCTAACACTTCCTAAAAAAGTCCATTGCTAAATCTAGTTCACCAAGAAGATGGCATATGGGTAAATATTCTAGTGAGTCCTTTGCTGGTTTCCTGATGGTGCTACACAGACTCAGACAGAAGGAGAATTACTTGGAACTACCCAGAAAATGAGAAGAGCAAGGACTAGAAGCAAAGATTTGTGAGAAAGGGAAATGTCTTTTGCTTTACACTTTTTGGCAAATGATAAAAGGCAGCTTTAGTGACAGCAGCCAGATGGAGATCAAATGACAACTGTGAGTTCATAATGGTCTCCAGCATTCTGGCAAGCACAGGGGCAGTAGGGGAAGTGGGAGGGGTCAGCTTTCCTGGTACTACAAGTCAGTCTGGTGCACATCAGTGTTATCTGACGTCAGCTAAAACCAGTTCTGAGGCACTACATTGGGACCAGCTGTTACATACTGAAAGCACCCTGGCCTGCCTCTGTGCACTCCCTGAACTCCTCCTGCCTATAACATTTACAGGGCGCTACCAGTTAATTTATGTTCCCTACACCAGGGAGGATCCAGATGCCGAGGCTGCAGTTGCTGATTTGAAAGGAGCTCACAAATACAGGAAGCTCTCAGAGGATAAAAGAAAACATAAGAGTATTTTACAGTGAACTTGAGAAACTCATTGTTCTGTATTAAAAAAACACACACACAAGAAGGGTTTGAATAACATCAAGCCTGTTCCTTAGCATGCACAGAAACACGATTCACGTTACCAAAACTGCCTAAAAAGGCTGGTTGTGGTGGCTCACACCTGTAATCCTAGCACTTTGGGAGGCCGAGATGGGTGGATTACTTGAGGCCAGGAGTTCAAGACCAGCCTGGTCAACATGGTGAAACCCTGTCTCTACTGAAAATACAAAAATTAGCCAGGCATGGTGGCTCGGGCCTGTAGTCTCAGCTACTCTGGAGGCTGAGGCACGAGAATCACTTCAGCCCGGGAGGCAGAGGTTGCAGTGAACCAAGGTTGCGGTGAGCCAAGTTCATGCCACTGCAATCCAGTCTGGGCAACAGAGCAAGACCCTATCTCAAACAAATAAGGAAACAAAAACAAAAAACAGCCTAAAGATCTAAAATGCACTGACGGGGGAACCTCAGTTCATCTGTAGTTAGAAAGGGAATATGTATATTGGATCTACCTGTGGCTTGCATCAAAATTCAGGGGAATTTTCACAGCAGTAGGTGAGGACCGGGAAGTCCAGTCAGCACTTTTGCCATTAGCAATCATGCCTCAAGTGTTAGAGAAAATGGAAATAAATACAATATTTTACTTAGATGAAGGAATTAAGAACAAAGAAAACTAGAAAGGACATTGGAAAATGGGTGTCATCTAATTAATATTCATGACGTCCTGCTACATGCTGTGTACTCTAAGTGCTGTGCGTATTTTGCCTCATTTGATTTTCATAATAAATTTAAGAGATAGAGAAAAGAGGCAAAAGAGCTTAGGTGGCTTGCCCAAGCCTGATTCCAGAGTCTGCATTCTGAACACTACACTCTGATGCCACGTGAACCACAGCTGTTCTAGAGGAGCATAATATGTGGTTAAGAATGTGAGATTTGCAGTCCCACAGATGTGCATTTGCATCTTGCCTTGGCCATTTAGCTATGGGTCTTTTGAGTTAGTAACTAGTTTAACCTCTCCAGTAGGCTACAGCTTACTTAGCAATAAAATGAAGATAATAGTATCTATCTCATAGATTGTTGTGAGGGCTTAGTGACATCATGTAAATAACAATTTTGCCATACTGCTAAGCATGATAAGCATTTAGCAAATTAGTATTTTTTCTTCTTTTTATATTTTAAAAATTTATTTTAATTTTTTTTTAGAGATGGAGGTCTCACAGTGTTGCCCAGGCTGGTCTTGAACTCCTGGTTTATATGATGTCATGGTCTCAAGTGATCCTCCCTCCTCAGCCCCCTGAGTAGCTGCGATTATAGTCGCGAGCCACCATCCCAGCAAAAATTAATAGTCTTATTAATAAATAAGGTCTGGGGGAGGATCACTTGAGCCTGGGAGGTGGAGGCTGCAGTGAACCAAGATTGCGCCACTGGACTCCAGCCTGGGTGACAGAGCAAGACCCTGCCTAAAACAAACAAACAAAAACAAATAAACAAAGAAAAATAAGGTATAGTGGGGGTAGGGGAGGAAGTGTCTTTAAAGGAGCTGGCAGGTCTTGAATCTATTATAGTGTTGAGGACAGCATAACTTCTGATTTTTCTAAACATCTCTGGAAGCCAACTCACTGCTGCACACGGATTTCATGAGAAAATCTTCTAAAGGAATGCACATAGGTTGAAGTTTTGACATCTCTGATTTTTGGAAATTATGCTGAGTGTCTTTTCATTAATTTAAACTTGGAGAAGAATGAAGGGAAATGCTCACATCATAGGTGACAACCTGAGAAAAAGTAAATTGCAGAGCACTGTAAAAACCCAGTGTTTAAGGACTCCTCATAGCTAGAACCAAATAAATTAGGATTTCCACTGTGGTTAGATTTAAGGCAAATACAGCTTTAGGATCACAGATGGACTTGTTTTGATAGTTTACATAAAAGATATAAATCCAAACTTATAAAATGGAGTAGAGGGTCCATTTGCTAGGGATAATTAGGGACACGCCAAATTAACCAAACTTAATTCAGATGGTCATTAAACAATAACCCCACCTGGTTTTTAGTCGTTTTACCATCTGTTGCAGCTCCTTCTTCTCAGATGGGAGAGGTCGCGCTAACTCCCAGGTGCGACCTGTTTATTAAGACGCAGTGCCAAATCATACTCCATAGCATTTGGTGACCAGACAATAAATTCAGGTTAATAAGGCAAGTTGTAACATAACTTCAACCAACCTATGGAAATAGATTGAAATGTTTGAAAATTGATATCAAAGCAGAGGAGCATGAATGTTTTTTAAATTCTTTAGGCACATTATCTCGTGATTGAATTTTTAAGGCCCAGAAAAATATTTTTTTTGTGGTAAGGCAAGGTATTTGGGATTTTTCAGTGACTGTGGAAAAATATAGAGTAATTATAGAATAAAAATTATTAAGTAAAAAATGTTAGAGCTGGAAAGGTCTTAGAGAACAAGATATCTCCCATTATGATGAGTATGCATGTCTCAGGGGTTATGGGGTGTATTGCAGGAGGGGATCATGAGGGGAAGCCTAAACTTGCCAATCCCTGCCCTTCACCCCCACTGCCATCCGGCTACTGCAGCCACAACACTTCCACTTTTATCTATCTATATGTGGGGATTATGCCTACTATGGATTTTGGGGAAAGGGAGTTTCTTTCAAAATTAAAAAGAGTTCACAAATATTTGTCAAATGAGGAAACTGAGGAATAGAGAAGGTAAACAACCTGCTAAAGATTATATCATTCAAGCCACATTCTCAGAGGGACATCAGATGAGATTTATTATTGTTGACTATGTCTGAAAAGTAGCCACATAGTTCTTAATTTTACAGCTTCATTTCAAAACTTCCCTAAATATAGACCAGATATACAATATAAACAAATAAGCTTATAAACGGGCCTTCTTGTATTTGATGGCGATGCTTTCCTAAAATAGGGAGGATGGCTTGCCAAGAGGGAGTCTCCAGCTGAGAAAGCAAAATCTCTGACACATTTCTGCTTAGTGGACAATGATACTAATAAGATTCCCCCCTCCTATATCTTAAGGGAATGAGCTGGAACATATGGCAAAAATCCGTACAGGTCTACAACAGAATGTTAAACACAATCCATCACTTTGCCACAAACTGATACGGTCCACAAAGCACAGAAGTGTTCATAATGGATAGCCGGATAGCAGAGCATTCACTGCATTCTTCGGTTACTGAAAATGAGGCTACTTTGGACCTTTACAGTACAAAGTCACATGGGAGCCAGAAAGACTACTGTCACACAAACATGGCCGTGGCCCACATATAAGACCAGCTGTACAGAAATGAGCACTCCAAAAGACCATGTCCTAGACCCTCTTCAAAACATCACAGTCTTACAGAGTTTGATCCTAAATGATCTTGTTTTAATATTTAATATCTTCCAGACTCTGAGACTGACATTTTATTGCCAAAGTACATGAGGATCAAACCAAAATATAAGAATGCATATTATTCACAGAGCAAAAAAAAAATCTTATAAGCAATTTCAAAGAATAAGTTTTACTGGCAGAAATTTCCAGTTAATCAGGATTAAATGCTTATAAGCACTAAAGCCAGAGAGAGAGGTAGAAGTTCAAATAGTAGTAAAGAGTGCTCTTATTCTCTTTTATTTCTTTTTCTTTTGTTCTCAGTCTCCTAAATATTACTTTATTTCCTTAATTTCATCTCCAATTGTGTTTCTTGCATTTTGCTTCTGCAACATAACCCATCTTTGCTTTTAAATCTCCCACTTCAAAACTCACCTTCATAAAACCTTTCAAAGTTGTTTTCCTCATCATTATAATCTCTTTATGCTACATTGAAAGAACAAGATTTGAAGCTTGGCAATTAAGCACCTTTTAATCTATTGAGTTTTATATGTGTATACAGTACAGGTCAAAATCCTTAGCTTACAAAATGGGTCCGTTTATCCCGTGAAAAAATTATGAGAAAAACAGTTGGATGGGGGTGGAGGGACTATGAGAATAATATGAATGCAGATAAGGGTGCATAACCCTCTGTACCTAAAACAATACAAGCTGTTTTCTGATGTCTTGGAGGATTGGAAAAAAAAGCAGCAAAACAGTATTTGATCAAGACATCTTCCTTTCTAATATACAAAAAAGACCACAAAATGTATAACTCTTATGCTCTAACTCATCAATTATATATTAAAATCTGTGTACCTTATTCATTCAATAATATCTGATTTAACAAATATTTATTAAGGGTTCACTCTATATAAGGCACTGTTCTAGTCACTTAGGGACCAATCAGTGAACAAAACAAAATTCTACTCCATACTTTTGGATAGTGGAGTGGGCAGGAGGAGAGTCAGATAACAAACAATATATATAAGTAAAATATATATGTTTGAAGGTGATTGTGACATGATCTTTTAAAAAAACAGGGTTTAAGAGATTAGTAGTGCCAGGGAAGTAGAGGTATTGCAACTCAACTAGAGTGAGCAGAGCATGGCTCATTAGGAAGGGGGCTGGAAGGCAATGAGCAATGTGGTATCAAGAGAAAAAACATTCCAAGCTTGCGGTCAGTACAAAGGCCCTGAGGCAAAAGGGAGTTCAATATGGCTAGAGAGAAATGAGCATGGGGGAACAGTATAAGATAAGATTGCTGTAGGGATCAGATTTTTATAACAGCTTTATTGATATAATTCACATTCTGTACACACCCTAAATATTTTATTCAATGGGTTTTACTATATTAACTGAGTTGTACAATTGTCACCACTATCAATATTAGGACATTTTCATCATGGGCACAGATTTTATATGGTATTTTAAGCCATAGTAAGGACTTGGGGTTTTTCTCTGAGTAAAAAGAAAAGCCACTGATAACTTTGGGTTAAAGAATTGACTGTGATCTGACTTACTATTTACAGGATCCCTTTGACTGCTGGAGGTGAAGGGAGGAAGGGCAAAAGCAGAGGGAGACCAGTTGTTATATTTTTCCAGGTGGGAGATGATGCTGGTGGTAGCGGTGATGAGAAATAGTTGAATTAGTTTACATTTTGAAGTGCAGCCTATAGGATTTGCTGATGGACTGGATGTGGTTGGTTGTGAGAAAAACGAAACAAGAATGACACCAAGGTTTGGGGGCCTGCACAGTGGGAAGAATGGAGTTGCCATTGACCTATTGTATGCACAGATTTGGCCAATCAGGAGAGCAACAATTGTCATTTTAAGTTTAAGATGCTTACTATATATTGATGTAGATATGATGAATAAGCGCTGAGGTTCAGAAGAGATGACTGACCAGGTTTGAAATATGTTTGGAAGTCATCAGCATATAAATAATTAAGGCCATGAGACCAGATGAGGTCACCAAGAGAGTGAGTACAGAGAAGAGGTATAAGCATGAGCTGTTACGAAGTTAGGAAGAAGAAAACTTTGCAATGAAGTTGATGGGTGAATAGAATTGTCTTTTTTATTTCAGAGAGAGAAAACTCACAAATCAGCTGGGAGCAGTGGCTCACACCTGTAATCCTAGTACTTTGGGAGGCCAAAGTGGGAGGATTGCTTAAGCCCAGGAGTTTGAGACCAGCCTGGGCAACAAAGCAAGACCCCATCTCTTTGAAAAATTTAAAAATTAGGCTGGTGTGATGGCATGTGCCTATAGTCCCAGCTACTCAGGAGGCTGAGGTAAGAAGATTGCTTGAGCCTGGGAGTTCAAGGCTGCAGTGAGCTATGACGGTGCCACTGCACTCTAGTCTGGATGACAGAGGGTGACCTTGTCTCAAAAAAGAAAAGCAAAAAGCAAACTCACAAATCTGTTCAAGGTGCAAAAACAACCTACCAGTGGCCAATCAACAACTCAGACCACCTGTTTCCCTCACCAGTGATTAGCCTACGAAGCAGAGACTCTCAGAACATTCCTCCCGTGATAGAAGCCTTCTGATACACACTTACCAACAGAGAGGTGGGGGATTGAGGGGGTGCTGATCTTGAATAATGTTCTAGTTAGTCTCTTCATCTGACTGCTCCACTGGCTGGACCTTGCTTGACTGGTGAAATGTGAGCAGCTGGTGGCAGCGCAAGATGGCCAGCCCAAAGCTCAAATCAACACCATGATTACTACCATGATTCTTAACAGCTGAAGAGAATTTCCAGAGGGTAAGGATTTCTTGAACACACAAAAAAGATGGCATTAAGAATATTATACTAGTTTTTTTTTTTTTTTTTTTTTTGAATCGGAGTTTCATTCTTGTCACCCAGGCTGGAGTGCAATGGCACCATCTCAGCTCACTGCAACCTCCACCTCTGGATTCAAGTGATTCTCCTGCCTCAGCCTCCCAAGTAGCTAAGATTACAGGTGCCCACCACCACACCTGGCTAATTTTTGTGTTTTCAGTAGAGATGGGGTTTCACCATGTTGGCCAGGCTGGTCTCGAATTCCTGACCTCAGGTGATCCACCCACCTTGGCCTCCAAAAGTGCTGGGATTACAAGTGTGAACCACCACACCCGGCCTCCATTAATTTTTGTATTTTTAGTAGAGGTGGGGTTTCACCATGTTGGCCAGGCTGGTTTTGAACTCCTGACCTCAAGTGATCCGACCTCCTCAGCCTCTGAAATTGCTGGGATTACAGGTGTGAGCTACTGCACTTGGCCAGGAACCTTATGATTTTTAGCAAGAAAAAAATAATACAGTACAAATCTAAGTAGGTGGAAAATACATCCGTCACAGTCGAACTGATCTTCTCCTTTAATGTGGACGATGATCGGTCTAATGCTGAAATAACAAGCATTATATTTCTTTCAGATGTTAAAGCACTGATTGTTTTTTGAAAGAAAGAAAGAATAATTCTGCATTATGGAACCAGTAGTAGGAATGTATGTAGGATAAGCATGACTAAAATATCAAAAAGATCTTTAATATGCAAAGCAGATAGCAGTGCTAAAATAATTGAACAATTCTTGAATATATATTTTCATATGATTTCCAAATATAATTATTTGGCATCTTTACAAACATTACTACAAGGGCATTCTACTTCTGTGTACTTGCAGGTCTCAGAGTTACCTGTAGTGGTTTTTAAAATGACATCACATATTGGAGTTATCACACTGATTATAAAGAAATATATATAAAAAAATACTTATATAAGAAAATTTCTCTGATTTACCATTGACTACCAATGTCCTCCAGGACTAATAAACAGTTGTGATAAATCATCTATATCCATTCTAATGTATAACTACAATCTAACTGTGTAGCTAAATGCAGTTTTTACTTCCAGCCATTAGGTCCAACTTTGAAGATAATCACTGAGAAAACATTCTAGGTATACTCAGCAATCAGGCAAAATGATGTAACATATCTGAGTCAGAAAGTATGACAAATGAATATTTTTGCATACTGGAAGCCCAAGCTTATCTCAGAGAAAATCCCCAAAATACTTGGGCAAATAACTTTCTGATGAAGTCAAGTATAGCATCCAGTACAATTTTTGAGTGGAGGACTAAGCCTATAATAAAAAGTAACCATTTGATATCACATTTTTACTGGATATAGTTGACTTGGGTGGGGCACTTTAGGACTGTGGTTCATTTGAATTGGTGTAAACAATACACGGGTTCTACTGTCCTAGCCTCCATTCAGATGACTGAAGTCATGGGACTTTCAGCATAGTTAGCTGATGACAGTGCATAGTATTTTGTCCCAAAATCCAGTTCAAGCGTGGACATACCAATTAGAGCCTAAGCTTTTTAAAGGCAAAGGACCAGGAATTGTACAGTTCTTGGTATAGAGGAGGACAGGAAAAAGTGTTTTTGAACTAACGTTAAATGTGGAATATGTGGGAAGTCATGCAATGCACAGGACTGCAGGATTCTGATATCTTATTTAACTCTCAGATTCTATTCAACTCAATAAATCTTGACTGTGCTTCTACTAAATGTAGGTATTGTGCTAGGAGCTGAGGACACCAAACTGATGAAGTCCTTGCTGTCAAGAAACTCACATGATTCCCTAATTCTTTGTCAGCTTGCTGTGATCATATTTGCTTCCCAAGAACCTCTAAGAAATGCCTAGTGGATAGAACCTTGGAGTTCCACGGAACATATTAACAATCGTCAAATGATGACTCAGGCTAGATTGTGTAATTCAGGTTTTGTCTGCAAAACTGAAAATGCTTTGGTAACCTACCTAAATTTCAATGTTGAGGAATTCTTTAAGAAACACATCAAATGTGAAGATTTAAGGCACAGACACGAGATACATAAGCATTCTTGGGTGAATTATGCACTGACCATGACCATTTCTTTACTCAAAGGTTGTCCCTGGCTGACAACGCAGTTAAAAAATGAGTGCAAAATGACAACTCAAATATATGAACCAGAAAAACCTATCACTTTTCTTTTCTACCAAATTAAGATCAAGAGAGCTGGAGAATATTTTGTCTAGAGTGATAAAAACATAAGGGTGCAAAACTCCCAGGTGACCTTTGCAAAAAATTACTTCTGTGACCTTTGGCTGTACAGCAACCTTAATAATGCAAGCACTGTTTTGAATGCAAGCATGTGGGAGCCGTTTTCACCACTTTTGGTGACTTCAGTAGGTTTAAGAAATGTTTTTGCATTTATTGCATAAACCATAAAACAAAGGAAGGGACTTTTGAACTACTCAGTGAGAGTCTATATATTAAAGTTTGTTTTTCAAAATGTGTAACTACCATTTGCAGTTTTAAAGGTCTGCTTTCCACCTGCAAGTTGCCATTATCTCAAAGGTGAAATTTTAGCATATGACTAAAAACTTCCTATAGTTACGGCTTCATGATTCAGCATCTAACATCAATAATTCACAGTGAGATCACACAGGAGGCTCTCTGTGGAAGGTAGTGACATACATACGTTAGGAAAGGAAGCTTAGGGCATATCAAGAGCATTTTGAATTTAGACTTGTGGGCTGTGTGGGTGTCAGATGGTTGTCTCTCGACTGGTGGGCGTCCAGAAGGATCCTTGTTTGGGCAAGGCTCTTTGAGAAAGGAGAATCTGGGTTGCCAGGGATTCCCACATGTGGTCAGCAGCTCCCCACGCAGACCAGCTCACGATTTCCCAGTTACAGCGGGCAGGTGGGAAACCGTTCTGCATTCTGTGGAAAAGACTCCAACTTGGTTCCCTGCCATCCCTGAATACAAACGGGTTGGTTTTTCTTTTTTGAGCTTCCAACCCTTGCAGCTTTCCAAAAATAAATCAAACCAGCCATCAGGGCACCGAAATAATACTACTGCTAATAAGCAGCTTCGCCTAGACTTAGATAAACAACACTTCTGAGGTAAACTTTGCCCCGGAGGTCTGGAGACACTTTTTTAATGTAAACTGCTTACTAATAATTACTAGACTTCGGTGCATTAACCCTGGAAATAGATTTTAATAGCCACCCCTTAAAACAAAAGGCATGAAACGATAATAAGAAAAAAGTGCCGCGACTATTATAAAAAAACACTTGGCAGCCTGCTTCAGCCCAAGCCAATGCCACCTCCCGCCTCTGCTGAAGCCCTCCACTCCCAGTGGTCCCCGCCAACCGGATAAGAGAGCGCGCGGGACCCGCCTTCCTCTCTCTGCACCGCCCCCGTCCCCGCCCCCGCCCCCGCCCCCTCGGCTCGCCTCCCGCGTGGCTCCTCCCTTTTCCGCTCCTCTCAACCTGACTCCAGGAGCTAGGGTCAAATTGCCGGAGCAGGCTGATTTGCATAGCCCAATGGCCAAGATGCATGCAAATGAGGCGGAAGGTGGTTGGCTGAGGGTTGGCAGGATAACGCCGACGAGCGGGGCCCTTTGTCCTCCAGTGGCTGGTAAGCAGTGGCTGGGAGGCAGCTGCCCAATTAGTGTCGTGCGGCCGGTGGCGAGGCGAGGGCCGGAGAGCGAGCGAACGAGCAAGCGGGGCGGGAGGGGTGGCCGAAGCTGCGGCGGCTGGCACAGGAGGAGGAGCCCGGGCGGGCGTGGGGCGGCCGGACAGCGCCGGGGCCTGAGCTCCCGGCGCGGCGCCTGTGAGTGAGTGCAGAAAGCAGGCGCTGGCGCGCTCGCCGTGGCAGGAGCAGCCCGCACGCCGCGCTCTCTCCGTGGGCGACCTGCAGTTTGCAATATGACTTTGGAGGAATTCTCGGCTGGAGAGCAGAAGACCGAAAGGTAAATCGGCCTGCGGACTCTTCCGGCCCGAACTTCTCTCACCTATCCCGCGCTCCCGGGTGCAGGCGGGCTGTGGAAGGTTTGCAGGGGAGGAAGCAGAAAAGTTTGCACAGGGCAACTCCCGCCCTTGCTCCCTCGGGACTCTCCGTGTAGCGTCCGCGGACTGAAAGAGCATGCCCCGCAACCCGAACGAGCCCCGCCGGGGCCTTTGCAAAGGGCAGCAGTGGCCGTCGCTACCCGTGCGGCTCCCGGGGCTGGCAGCCTGTGGCAGGGGCACTCTCGGGACTTCTCACGGGACGCCCGGTCCTTGGGCGTGCAGGGGTCATGGGGGGTGACGGGGCCGCGGGAGCGCCGGGTTTTCGGAGAGCCCAGGTGCGCGGTGGTGCTTGCATTCGAGAGGGAGGGGCGTGGTGCCGGGCAATGGGGGCGGCGATGGGCCCGAGGGCACTGGGGCTGACGGGACCCCTCGCCCTTGCCCGCGTGTAGGATGGATAAGGTGGGGGATGCCCTGGAGGAAGTGCTCAGCAAAGCCCTGAGTCAGCGCACGATCACTGTCGGGGTGTACGAAGCGGCCAAACTGCTCAACGTGTAAGTGGGGCCCTTGCGCGTCTCCCGTGGCACCCCTTCCCGCCCTAGCCCGGGAGGTCGCCTTGGCTGGGCGCCCCTCGCCCGGCCGCGCCACTTCCTGTCGCTTTTCTTCTGCCCCCGCGGCTGCCTGTCCCGGAGGGGAGGGGGCGAGCTGGCCGGGCGGCGACCCCCGGAGACCCAGGCAGGGGTTGAGGGCGTCCGCGGTTCTGCGCTCACTGGCCCCGCCCGCTGCCCCCAGCGACCCCGATAACGTGGTGTTGTGCCTGCTGGCGGCGGACGAGGACGACGACCGAGATGTGGCTCTGCAGATCCACTTCACCCTGATCCAGGCGTTCTGCTGCGAGAACGACATCAACATCCTGCGCGTCAGCAACCCGGGCCGGCTGGCGGAGCTCCTGCTCTTGGAGACCGACGCTGGCCCCGCGGCGACCGAGGGCGCCGAGCAGCCCCCGGACCTGCACTGCGTGCTGGTGACGGTAAGGGGCAGGGGGACTGCAGCCTGCGGGGTAGAGCCCCGGAAGGACGGGAGTCAGGGCTGGGTCGCCTGATTGTGGATCTGGGGTAGGTTTGGGTCAGGAGGGTGCTGCCTTTGCCCCACGAGAGTGTGGCTGGACTTTCAGCCGAGATGTACTAGTTTCATCATCAGGATAATCTGTGGTACAGAACATGTCTAAGCATGCTGGGGACTGCCAGCAGCGGAAGAGATCCCTGTGAGTCAGCAGTCAGCCCAGCTACTCCCTACCTACATCTGCATTGCCTCCCGTGACTAATTCCTTTAGCAGGGCAGATTAGATAAAGCCAAATGAATTCCTGGCTCACCCCTCATTAAGGAGTCAGCTTCATTCTCTGCCAGTCAGAGCTAAAAATAGAAATTGTGTAGGAGACAAACCTTGTTAATTCCGTAGAAATACATTAAGAGGATAGAGTGGAATTTTTTTCTCTGCAATCTTGCATTTTTTTAATGGGCCTTTTTTTTTTTTTTCTCTTCTGATAAAAACCTTTGGTAGGTAGGGAAGTTATGTTTTCAGGGATAAGTGTGCTACTTTTGTCTTCTAAATTTTGCTTTTTGACTGGTCTAGTCAAGTGACAGCCGGATTATTTTGCTACTCCTTAAAAGTACTACTCTGTCTCTTGGGAGTAGAGTTGATGCCAATTCCAGTTAACTGCTGTGCAGCTCATCTCATTGTGCACACAGCATGGAAATCTTTCTCAAAACTGTTTCACTCAGGTCAGGGTAACAAGTTTGGTAGAGCAAACCCGTGAATGATACTCTCATGCAAAACTGAACAGATATGCAAACATATGTATGTGGTTCAGCTTGGGTTGCATGGGTTCAGACTTTGCAGTGTGTAGTTTAATAGGTAATTACCCTTAACGATTTTGCACGGAACCCAACTACTTTGAAGAAACTTTAATTTTTTGTGCTTCTAATTTGTCTCCATGTCATGTAGCCAAAATATAGAATATTCAAGTGTCTTCTCCTCAAAAGTGTAATACTAGCAAATATCGATTTTTTAAAAATAAGTTTATTTTTCTAAATTTGTTTCCAGAATCCACATTCATCTCAATGGAAGGATCCTGCCTTAAGTCAACTTATTTGTTTTTGCCGGGAAAGTCGCTACATGGATCAGTGGGTTCCGGTGATTAATCTCCCTGAACGGTGATGGCATCTGAATGAAAATAACTGAACCAAATTGCACTGAAGTTTTTGAAATACCTTTGTAGTTACTCAAGCAGTTACTCCCTACACTGATGCAAGGATTACAGAAACTGATGTCAAGGGGCTGAGTGAGTTCAACTACATGTTCTGGGGGCCCGGAGATAGATGACTTTGCAGATGGAAAGAGGTGAAAATGAAGAAGGAAGCTGTGTTGAAACAGAAAAATAAGTCAAAAGGAACAAAAATTACAAAGAACCATGCAGGAAGGAAAACTATGTATTAATTTAGAATGGTTGAGTTACATTAAAATAAACCAAATCTGTTAAAGTTTAAAAGTATAGCCATAGTTTGGGTATTTTTGGTTTATATGCCCTCAAGTAAAAGAAAAGCCTAAAGGGTTAATCATATTTGAAAACCATATTTTATTGTATTTTGATGAGATATTAAATTCTCAAAGTTTTATTATAAATTCTACTAAGTTATTTTATGACATGAAAAGTTATTTATGCTATAAATTTTTTTGAAACACAATACCTACAATAAACTGGTATGAATAATTGCATCATTTCCTATTGTGTGCTCTTGTTTCTTTTAACTCGTACTTTTTAAAACATTTTACTGACGCTCTGCTCTATACCAGGTCTATAGTCAGAAAGCACATGACTTAAAGGAGTTGGAGTTAGGAAAAAGGGATGGTTAGAGATTCAGCTTGCAAAATTTGAATAATTAAAGATCAATGATAGTAGTGCCAAAATAAGATTATACACAAAAGGTTGAGGAGGCAGAGAGGACAGAGTGACCAAAGCTACCTACCAGTTTTTATTGAAGAGAGATCATTTTATGTTGGTCTTAGTTTTATTTCCCTAGTTACAGAGGGCAAAGGGATATTGCTAGCAGCTGCACTAGTTTGTGCAAAGGTGTGGAGGCCTGAAATACCACAACCAGGTCCGTAAAAACAGAGTGATTCTGTGTGTGCCTCTGGTGTAGAAAGATAAGGGAGCGACAGGGCTGAGAAGGAAGGTGGGGATTAGGCCCAGGCTGTGAAGGGCATTCTGTGTCACCCTTATGCATTTGGGCTTCCTTCTGTAAACTTCAGGCAGATAGCGGAGCCCTTGAAGGAAGTGGCATGATCAGTGTTCTAGGAAATTAACACCAGGATCTGTGAAAGATGATAATTGGGATGAGCAGCTGTAGGTGACAAGGCCAATTAGGAAGTGACTAAGAATCCAAGGCTGTGCATTTTGCAGAACCATTTTTACAGAGCAAACAGGGAAGTGGCCAGGCAACGTTTTTTGGTGCCCCCAGTCTCTTCCTAAAGCTTTGTGCTTTCCAGCTGACCATTTCTATGGTACTGAGGGGTCCACTTAAATTATATCAGATGGAATAGATGGCAGAGAAGAAAAGCAAAAGAAAAGGCTTCAGTAGAACAATCATTTTTAGTTGGAACAGTCACTTGATAATTAACTCCAACAACCTTGTAGACATAGACCAAAGAAAGCAAAAATGCTTATGGAGGCAAGGCCTAGCCTTGCTTTAGTCCACAGGAATTTTCTTGTCCTATTTCTCAAACCATCCCCTTATGGCTCCCCTGCCATCTGTCTTTCATCCTAGTCATGACTACATACAATCAGGAAAACGGGTAGGGAAAACCCACTAATAGCAACAAAAAGCTCCAAGTTTCCGCATATATTATGAATACATAGGTCCATGAGACCTTCACCTTGCAAATGACTCTCCCCACATCTGCTAGAAATGTGAGTTTTTAGGCCTCGTTTAGGCTTCTTGTGTCTTTTCACAAGTGACTTTTTCTACATCTGCTAGAAATGTGGGTTTTTAGGCTTACGTAGGCTTCTTGTATCTTTTTAAAATCCAATGCCCACTCCAAAACATAACTGGTATTTAATATTTGTTTCTTATATTACCAAAAGATTGAGAGCAGTGAGTTTTAAATAGCAAGGTGTTTTGCCTTCCCATTAAAGTAAGGTTTTTTCAGCCCCTTTTCACAATAATTTGGTAAAAACCCTTTTGCTGGGATGAATGAATTAAAGTGGGTACAGAGTGGATAAAGCTGCTTCACTTAGTGGAACAAACACAATAGCAGCTGGCCTTGACTCGTCTTTCTTCATCCTGTTTTACTCATGTAAAATGGAGATAAGATTACCTATCTTGCAGACTTGTGGCCTCTCCTACAACTCTGCAACCTCCCTTAGGCAGGTAATATCTGCTTCATTATTGTAGCCCAGTAGTTGACACAAGTGCCAGCAAGTAGTAGGAGCTGAATTAATATTTACTGAATAAATGAATGATTAGAAATAATGAATACAAACTACCTGGCACATGATAGATGCTCAATGGAGTGTGGCTATTACTACAACCCAGGTGATAGCAATAGGAAAACTGAAGGCATCAGAGAGATCTGTGTTATGACATGTACATCTATATAACTATGTTTTTCAAAAGGAGTTTTTGAGCTTTATTCTAAATTCACAATGCTTAGA
Source organism: Macaca mulatta (assembly GCF_049350105.2). Lineage (NCBI taxonomy): Eukaryota > Metazoa > Chordata > Mammalia > Primates > Cercopithecidae > Macaca > Macaca mulatta. The sequence goes on along the minus strand of NC_133406.1, from coordinate 172,918,155 downwards.
TATCTGTAATAGTACTTATACATTCTTCAGATTGTTTTGAGGAAAATCTCAACAATTACTGCAGTGCTGTCTGGTTTCTTCAAACTTTTTAAACTCTTGTTTTTCTTTCCTGATTGAGCATAACAGAAAGTTAACACAGCATTGAAAAGCCCAATCATGAAACAGTTAATTTTAAACAAGTATAAAATTACCTGGATGGCTTCTATCTCGAATTGATGCCAATATTCTTCAGTTGTTGCCTTAAAAACCATTAAATCTACTTATTGCAAGCTATGTTACAACAGGAACAAAAATCCCCTCATCTACCTAAGGTGTATTGAATGTTGAAAAGTGGAAAATACCTGTTTTTTCCACTGGCAACTTCGCCTCAGTGTCATAAATAGCATTGCTTCCTCCTCTCCACACTTAACCAAGGCTCTTAGCAAGTTAAACTTTTATAATGAAAGTAGCTAATCTCCTATAATACATACCTTAGTTCCCAAATCAGGGAAAAAGGGTCATTTTTAGGAAAGAATTATTTGTATACTATCAGTTGAAAATATTTCCAAAGCATGTTTTGAGATGAGTTACTGAAGCCTTTGTGAAATAATGGCTTACTTCTCAATTACATAGGTTGAATTTTATTCTTCGGTATATAGTAAAAGACTGAAATGTGAGAGAGAGGTTTCCTTCAAATGAACAAAACTCAGTGGCATGATTTGACACCAAGCAAGTATCCCTCAAAGAAGTGAATACTTTTTTCTTTTTAACAATACTTTGGTAAACATAAGAACCTCTGTGAAAAGGTTTTATTCATGAAAACCACTAAGAAATATTAAGTGAGTGCTTACTGTGGGCAAGGGACTATGCTGGTTATATTGAAGTCTACAAAAAAAAAAAAAAAAAAAATCAGACACACACTTTGGCCTCAAGGACTTTGTATCATGAATTACTACATGAATACAAAGCAGAAAATTACCAGCAACATAAGAAAGGCCCAGAGAACTGTTCCGGAAGTTCAAAGGATAGAAATCTCCAGAAGGCATACAAGAATGGAATGGAGAAAAAGGTTGTAAACTCTCTGTTCATAAGCTAGCATTGTATTTTGCAAACAGCACAAAAATGTGATCAATTGACTGACTGAATGTCGAATATAATTCTCCTATGTGCTACAAAGAATACAAAGATGTAGCCTATTACAGCATTTGTCCTTAAGTTGACAATCTATAAGGAAATCATTAAGCACATTAAAGAAAAGATAAGCATGTTCATTTCAATCATGCTGTTTACTGAATGCATATCATTTTCCTGGCACTGTGTTAGGTTCCAAGGCCACAAAGGTGAAAAAGCAGCTGTCTTTAAGGATATGTACAATTTAGTAGGGATACCTGATACCTGTAATACTAGGTGGTAAGTGATAATGAGGTATATTCAAGACCTAAGTGTTCCTGGGGCCAGGGAATGTTTGCCAGGTTCAGTGAGACCTGAAAGAGGAAGAGATCTGCCAGATGAATGTGAAGGGCATTTACTCCAGGAGGAAGAACAATAGCTCAGGAAAGTACACACTGAAAGCGTGTTTGGAGCTAGCTTTTGGGGGACAGCAACAGTCATACAAGACTTATTACATCCTGAGCTCTGATCTAAGCATTTTATAGACAGGAACTCATGAGCATTCTCAACAACCCTGTGGGAGTAGCTACTATTATTAGCCCCATTTTGAAAGTGAAAATACTGATACACAGAGATCTTAATTTGCCCAGAATCATATTGCGAGTGGCAAGACCAGGATGCAAACATGTCCTCCAGTGATGGGTGATGGAGTGGCAAAGATGGTAGAAACCGGAGCATGATTTTCCTGCAGGCCAAGCTTCTTTTCTACTAGATGATAGAAAGCCATTAAAATTAATTGGCAAAAACTAAGAGAAGAGACAGATGCTGGCACCACCAAGAGACAGACAACAAAAAGATGATGCTATAGCTTACAAAGTCCTAATGTGAGGGTGGAAACCGGTAGCCAAAAGAAATGTGGATCACACAATGTTTAAAAATTTTCAAAAATCAGTTATAAACATTTAAAAATGGGAAAATTTCTTAGCAAAATCCAGACTTCTATTGTCTCTTGAAAATTTGCTATATTGGCAACAGTGGGTCCACACTCTGCATGGCGGCAATTGGCTGGAGCCGAGAGGAGGCCCCTCCCTTTTAGTCTCAGATTTCCAGTTTGCCACAGACCTCACCCCTCCCTGTTGTAACTCTAGTTTGCTGGACTCATGTAAGCTTCCCTCCCTAATCCTGTTAGGCATGTGAGGTCCACCCTTCGCCCCCACCCCACCGACTCAGACTGGGGCTTAGAATCTTCCTGTGTAAAATGAAGTGTTTTACACTATCAGAATTTCTCAAACTGTTTGGATGATAATAAGGCCCTGGGGTGTTTGTTAAAAATATAACTTTCAAGACCTATTCCCAGAAGCTTTAGATTAAGTGGGGCTGGAATAAGGCTCAGAATTTATTTTTCCTGATTCAAGCCCCAGAAAAAGAAAACATTATATGTATGTGTGTGTGTGTGTGTGTATACACACATATATATATGTATATATACATATATACACACACATTCTCTCTATACATATATATGTGTATGTATATATATACACACACATATATATGTATATATACACACACACACATATGTATATGTTTTTAACAAGTAATTCAGGTAATTCTTATAAGGGAAGTTTGAGAAACAATGAATGGTCTCTCGGAGCTCTGTTTACAAATCTGAGGGATTAGGGAGGGAGAAGCTTCTACATGATCAGTTTCCAGTTTCCCTTGATGTTAGCCCACGAAAAGGATGCATATTTCTCTGCGAAGATTGCAGGGATTCCCAGGAAGAGGTGTACCAGAACCATTTGCTACCTGGAGACAGAGAATTTACAAGTTAACTCAGGTGATCACTGCAAAAAAGGTAGAAGAGTCTGCAAACAGAATGGTTCTTACCTCTCGAACTGACAGATCAACCCCCACTCCCCACAGAAATTAGAAACACATCTTCTAGTTTTTCTTCACTAGTTTATTATCCTTGTTCATTCTAACTATCTTCATGTCAAGACCCTGCTTAAAAATCTCTTACCAACTACCCTTCTCCCCCATATAATTCAATACAAACTCTTGGCCTTTGTTATGTGCTAGACATGGCGCTAGGCACTTTGAAGATGAGGGAGAAGCTGACAAGCATGATTAAAATCTGTTATTGTTATACAATGAGTACTTCTCAGTGTCAGGCGCATAGTAGGTGCTGAGAAGTAAGTGGGGCTTCCTGTTTTAGTTTTTCTTTTTTCTTTTCTTGGAGACCGAGTCTCGCTCTGTTGCCCAGGCTGGAGTGCAGTGGCACGATCTCGGCTCACTGCAACCTCTGCCTCCCGGGTTCAAGCAGTTCTGCCTCAGCCTCCCTAGTAGCTGGGATTACAGGTGTGTGCCACCACACCCGGCTAATTTTTTATATTTTTGGTAGAGACAGGGTTTCATCATGTTGGCCAGGCTGGTCTTGGACTCCTGACCTGGTGATCCTCCCGCCTCAGCCTCCCAAAGTGCTGGGATTACAGGTGTGAACCACTGTGCCTGGCCACTTCCATTTTTCTTACAACCACTAGTACTTTCTGCCTTTCATGGATTTTCACATTTATTAATTCATTTGATTCTCTGCTAAAGCAACTGAGGCTCAGAGAAATCAAGAGACACCTCCAAGATCCCATGGAAGTGGAAAAATCAGAATTTTCCTGTGAACTCAGTCCTCTTGATGCTAGGTCAGTCTCTCAAAGAGGCCAACCAGACAGCAGAGATTAGGCTGGGGAAGAATGAAACTAATTGAATCAAATCTTTTACTTATCCAATAAGTGGGGCAGAGCCTTGGGAAAGCTAAAGGACACACAAAACAGGCAGGCGAGAATTCTAAGAATTGTCTTCTTTCATCTGAGAACTGGGAAAGTTCTAAGCATCATTGGAAAGGTGACCTTTGTGTCCCTGTATGCTTTTATGCTAATATCTTTTCTAGCATTGTCTGAGAAAGAATTTGTAAGAAAAGCAGCAAACTTCTTAGTATCATCACTTAACACATGATTATATCACCATATTGTAATCATCTTACCATCATCGAAATAAGCACTCAGCAAGAAATGGGTCATCTGAGGAAGTCTTCTGATTTGATTTTGCGTCTTTATATAACTGTGAAGGACAGGGCTAGTGAAAGATACGAACAAGAGTACAGCAGTTAAGACAGTGGCCGCCACTCCAGGCCGCTGTCTTAATACCAGCCTGTAATACCAGCACTTTGGGAAGCCTAGCTGGGAGGCTTGTTTGAGGCTAGGAGTTTGAGATCAGCTTGGGCAACATAGCAAGACCCTATCTTTATAAGAAAGAAAAGAATAAGAAAAATGAAGAAAAAAGACAGTGGACTCTTAGAGGCAGAAAGACTTGAGCTTGAATCCTGGATCCTAGCTAGAACTTGGGAAAGTTAGTGTAACTTCTCTAAGCCTCAGTTACCTCTCCTGTAAAATGAGGGAAATAAACAAGACTTATATCATTGGGTTATGGTGAAAAAGAAAGGAAACAATGCATAGGAAGAACCTAGCTCAGTTCCTAGAAGCAGTCAACATATGTAAGCGAATAATAATTGCATCTTCCATGAACTGGTGATTTTCTATGCATGTTTATATTCCATTCATATTTAATTGTTCTGTTTGCAAATTAGTTATATAAGTAAAAAAGAAACCACCCAGTAAACTACATGGCCCAACATAACTGAATTCAGCAAGACACCACCCAATTAAATTATGTTAATTTTTACTAATCTAGTTTCCCCTCTCCATTTCCATTAACTCAATTTAGTTCTTTATCTCTCATTTAGGTTATCAGAACAGTTTCTGTTCAAAATCAAGGTTGTGAGAACATAAGTACTGGGTATCAAGTACTGTGCTAGAGCTTACTCCATAAAGATGATTATGACACAGTTCCTACCTGCAGTTTCCTGTAGGAACTATAGGAAGCTGACAGACACAGATAATTTTCAAGCCAGAGTGGTGTCATGGCAAGCATGGGTATGCACAATGTGTGTGTGTGTTTGTGTGTGTGTGTGTGCGTGTGCGTGTAGGGGGTGGTCAGGAAGCCTTCCAGGAGAAGGTGATGCTTGATGTGAGTCTTAAAGTACATTTAGGAGCTCATTGGGGTGAGGGATGTGGCATGTGTGGGGCTCTGTGGTGTTTGTTAGGGGATTAAGTATTTAAGGAAGGGAGTGGAGAAAGGCAGGCTGAAGAGGTAGACAGAAACAGATCACAGAAGAGGTAAATAGCGGGTGGGGTTGGAGGAGAGTGATGTGGATTTGGAATGGAAAGGAGTTGAAGAACTAATAAAAGAATAGTGAATATCACCCCCCACTCCCCACTCCCCACTCCCCCCAGAAATTAGAAACACATCCTCCAGTTTTTCTTCACTAGTTTATTATCCTTGTTCATTCTAACTATCTTCATGTCAAGACCCTGCTTAAAAATCTCTTACTAACTACCTTCTCTCCCATATAATTCAATACAAACTCTTGGCCTTTGATTATTTGGCCCAACCTTCCTTCCCAGCCTTGTCCACATTCACCTTCCCATACTTCTGTTGCAAAGATCTCTGCTACTCTGACACTCCATGCTTCCTTAGATCCTGGGGCTTTTGCGCACACTCTTTTTCACTGCTGAGAATATCCTTTCCCTGTTCTTTACCAACAAACTCCTACTCGTTCTTCAAAGTCCAACTAATGTATTATCTCTTCTGTTAAATCTTTTCTGACTCATTCAGGCAGAACAATTTCTTATGATAGCATTTACCATATTGCATAGGAATTTATCTGTTTATTTCCTACTGCCCATGCCCCTCTTACCCCCACTCCCACTATCCTTGTCTTTTCTGGGTTTATCCTAGGACATACCTACCACAGTGCTAGTAGGAGCTCAACAAATAAATACATTTCCCTTTGTTCTGTTTCTATAAACCAAATGCACTCTCATTCATATTTAATGTTTGAATGGACTATTTTTCTTTTTGTAGTTACGTTTTATGAACTCATAAGGTGCTACTGACACTTTAAGTTTGTTGAAGAAGTTTGCTCACTTAATTCTGTTAGTGGTAGGCTGTCAATATTCAAAATGCTCTTCTATAATTCATTTTTCCTTAAAATTCTTTACCGACCTGTTGATGAGCCAGTAGCTGAAGTGTCAGGAGGTGATTCTTTAAATATATTTTTAATACCTATAATTATACACAACAAACCCACATGCCCTCCTCTGACTCCATATGCTAGACTTCGGTTCTTCTCCTTATTTTCAGTTCAAGGAGGAAAATGTAAAATGTCCTGGGGTGGAGATGGCAAGAGGGTTGATCTCCTCTCAGATTTACAGATTTATATAAAATTTGAAGCTAGAGGAAATGTTAAAAATTACCTAGCCTATATCTTTTTTAAAAAAGTGAATGGGGAAATAGAATCAGAGGTCATAATATGTGTCCTAAGGTTGCACAGTGAATAAATAGTAATCAGTCCAGAACATGCATTTGCTGATTCCAAGATACGTATTCTTTCTCTTATGTCACACTGGCTACCCTGAGAAATGGTTTTCTGAAACCATATCCAATATACTTTTGGATGTCTCCAGGCTTCTATTTCCTAGTATGTAAAGTAGGAATAATAGGAGTAGCTGTTTCCTGGATTTGTTGTGAGAATTACATGAACTAACAGATGCAGGCCAGGTGTGGTGGCTCACGCTTGTAATCCCAGCACTTTGGGAGGCCAAGGCGGGTGGATCACCTGAGGTCAGGAGTTCGAGACCAGCCTGGCCAACATGGTGAAACCCCATCTCTACTAAAAATACAAAAATTAGCTGGGCGTGGTGGTGCATGTCTGTAATCCTAGCTACTTGGGGGGCTGAGAGAGAAGAATCACTTGAACCTGGGATGTGGAGGTTGGAGTGAGCCAAGATCTTGCCACTGCACTCCAGGCTGGGCAACAGAGGAAGACTCTGTCTCAAAACAAAAACGAAAAACAACCACCCCCTCCAAAAAAAAAAAAAAAAGATGCAAGATGCTAAGAACAGTACCTAGTCATAGTAAATGCCTGAAATATAGCACTGTTTATTCTTAAGGCCCAGGGTATTACACCCATGATTAGTAAAGGACTTATTTGTTTACCTTACCTTTTATTTAATCTAACAATTACCAAAGTTACTGTTTTTGTTTGTTTGTTTTTTCCCTTATTCAAACCATGCTACAAATGTTAAGATAGTCCATGGGCTGTAGAATCTGCCTGGGTGTATGTACTTAGGACCCGTCCTTTTATGTTGTAGGATCTAGCTTCTCTGAGCCTCAGTTTCCTCATCTGTAAGATGGGCTTAAATCACATCTACTTTCCTTTAAAGAGTCCTTTAAATGGGAGAACACATGCACAATGCCCAGCCTAGTGTCTGGAGTTCAGTGTTCCTCATTGCCTTGCACAGATGTCTACAAATGTTGACAGATGTTGCATGGCCAATGTTGAAATGTTACATCACCAAGGTCGGATCTAAAATGTTTATTTAGAACAAAGCACTTCTAGGGTATTGGCCATGGGAGAATGTTTCAAGGTTAAAAGTAGAAATGTGAACCTTGTCTGCTTTACATAGGTGATTCTTTGTTTTTTTTTTTTTTTCTTGAGAACAGTGGTTCTGTCACCAGGCTGGAGTGCAGTGGTGAAATCTCGGCTCACTGCAAGCTCTGCCTTCCAGGTTCATGCCATTCTCCTGCCTCGGCCTCTCCAGTAGCTGGGACTACAGGCGCCCGCCACCATGCCCAGCTAATTTTTTGAATTTTTTAGTAGAGATGGGGTTTCACCGTGTTAGCCAGGGTGGTCTCGATCTCCTGACCTCGTGATCCGCCTGCCTCGGCCTCCCCGAGTGCTGGGATTACAGGCGTGAGCCACCGCGCCTGGCCTACATGGGTGATTCTTGGAGTTGATTCCCAAAGGGGATGCTTGGCTTTTTACTTGCTTGTATTGTAGGGCTTCATGACAATTTTTTCCATATCCAGATCAAAGGTATGCTATTATATACTGACATTAAAAAATATATAAGTTGGCTTTTTATTTAAATCTATTTTAGAAGGAAACTTTCTATCACAACTTGTGCTAGTTCTGGTTTTCCTAATACATATAAAACTACCCAATTAATAAAATGTTAAAAAATTAACATGTGCACTACCTAAATCTCACATGCCAACTTTTAATTAAAGTCAGCGACATTAGTGACCAAGTCTGTCAGTGCCTGGCTTAGAGGAGGTAGCACTGCCCACAGTTGTTCAGGGAGTGACTCCTTTAGGCTTGCCCCAGTACACAAATTTATGGATCCACAGTGCCCTTGTGACATCACATATTTGGCGAATGTCTTCTGTTAGGACCATATTTAAGGTCTTTTAGCGGATGATGCCCTCCTATCCCTGAGCAGGGTGTGTGTGTGGAGGGGTTGGAGGTGGTTGGCTCTAGAGATCAGAAGTAGCAACATGGGGCCAGGGAGCAGTGACTCACACCTGTAATCCCAGCACTTTGGGAGGCTGAGGAGGGTGGATCTCCTGAGGTTAGGGGTTTGAGACCAGTCTGGCTAACACGGTGAAACCCCGTCTCTACTAAAAATACAAAAAAAATTAGGCGGGCTTTGTGGCATATGCCTGTAATCACAGCTACTTGGGAGGCTGAGGCAGGAGAATTGCTTGAATCCAGGAGGAGAAGGTTGCAGTGAGCCAAGATCGCGCTACTGCACTCCAGCTTGGGTGACAGAGGGAGACTCCGTTTCAAAAAAAAGAAAAAGAAAAATAAGGCCAGGTGCGGTGGCTCACGCCTGTAATCCCAGCACTTTGGGAGGCCGAGACGGGCGGATCACGAGGTCAGGAGATCCAGACCATCATGGCTAACACGGTGAAACCCCGTCTCTACTAAAAATACAAAAATTAGCCGGGCGCGGTCCGGTTGCCTGTAGTCCCAGCTACTTGGGAGGCTGAGGCAGGAGAATGGCGTGAACCCGGGAGGCGGAGCTTGCAGTGAGTGATCACGCCACTGCACTCCAGCCTGGGCCAGAGAGTGAGACTCCGTCTCAAATAAATAAGTAAATAAATAAATAAAAATAAAAATAAAAACTATTATTGTGCACACAGACGTCTCAGCTGCAAATTTCTTGGACTTACCTGGTATCTTCCCATTATAGATGTCAACCATTCCAATTAATTGCTTTCATCATTCAGTAGATTGTCTAGGAGGAATTAAGGGGTATAGGAATGCTTCATATGTAACATTAATTCTCAGTAATGCCTAAACTTTACTATGAACTTCCACTTCTTTGTACTAAATATCACTCTCTCCAGAGTTGTATTTGACAGTGCCAGTGGTCATCTACTGACCAATATATTAAGTTATTTGCACATGACAATAAATTTACTGGGACTGCATTTTCCTTCAGGGCAGAAAAATTTTTTGAAAAAAATGGGCAATTGAGGTGAGGGTTCCTTAGACTAACTGCACATTTACCCAGGGTTGGCCTAAAGTCAAACAACCTTCATGGATTTAAATGATCCAGATCATTCAGATAAGGAGAAGGTAATTAGAGTAACAGAGGGCTCATCTGAAGGCAAAGGTTATTTGCTACTCACAGTGGTAAAGTGGTACAGCAGCAAGTATGGCCATGCTCTGAAAACAAGCACAAGGCTCTAGCCACGCCAGGTGGTACAAAGACAGCTAGAACTGACGGTGGGACCAGGCTCCACAGACACAGTCAGAGTTTTAAGCCGAGAGATTATAAACCTGGCATATGGAGTGAGGGACAAATACTCAAAAAACGGTTGCCTAGACCCAAATAAGCATTATAGAGCCCCAAATAAAAAGGTTTAGAGGGAAAATCCATGTGTTTATGTGTAACTGACCCTCCTGCCAGGGAAAACCTGATCATGGCACACATCCAGAAGAGGTGGAAACCCCCGTGACATGCATCTCCACTCTGAGTTCCAATCACTATCCGCAGGCCTGGCTTTCTTGTCCATGTTAAGGAAGTATCCATCTCACCTGCCTCTTCCAGCTTCATTACCTTCCCTCCTCCCGACTTTTAAAAACCCACCCCTTCCCAATCCCATCCATCATCCCCAACTCTCCTCCACTGAGGATTACAAGAACTTGGCAATTTGGTCAGAAGCGGTAAAAAGTGCTTCTCAGTGGTTATTTTTCAAAACCAATGTATCTTAAATCCTTCAGTCTTTTACTAGAAAGGGCCCAGGGACTGTCTTTTGCCCCTACCTTTCTTGTAAGTGTGGAGTGCTGGTTCTCAGAAGCAGGGGCCATCTCTGTAGCACTCCTGGTTCCTAGCCTGGGGCTTGATGGCTGCCTCTGCCCTTGTTCTTTGATTTTGCCCTCCCTTCATCTCTGTGGGAATCCCAGCCCTGGGGGAACGGGCAGAAGAGGGGGCAGGGCACCTTCAGCAAACACATGGTGAATATGAGTCACCACCAATCTAATGACCTTTCCATTTGTTATCAGTTTCCATGGCCACAGCTGGTCTCAGGATGGGAAACAGCCCTCCACAGGTCAGAGTTATTACCTCACTCCTTAACAGCCTCTCTAGCCCCCTTGTTGGTTTCAGGATAGGCAAGCAGGATGGGAGGGCAGGATCGGGGGCCATCTGCACACTGGCTTCCAGTCCTCTTTTCTCCTCCTCTCATCTCCTCCCAGGACCTCAATTCCAACGCATACTGTTCCTCTCTCACTCAGCCCAAACATCACCACCCTTGGAAGCCTTTTCAGAGGGAGGTCTTTGTCAATGTGGAGCTAGTCCCTCTTTCCTCTGGGCTCTCACAGCACTCTGTGATCACCTGAGTTATGGCACTTGCCACATGATACTATGATGATTGGTTTACATATCTGTCATACCCACCCTCCTTGCTCAGACTGTGACCTTCTCATGGGCTGGTGTGTGTCTTATTCATTTGGGTGTCATGGGAGCCTGACTCTCAGCAGCTTGCTCCCAGGAGGTGCTCAGAAAATGTTAACTGAGTGAAGGAAGGGAAAGGGGAAGAGAAATGGTATTTTATTCATTTATTGAGCAAAACACAGGTAGGATGCTACAACGAGGCACTGATGCAGTAAAGAAAGCAATGGCGCTTTTAATGAAACTTCTTTCAAATCTGTGAACATGCTAGCTGTGAAGTAAATCCTTTTATTCTTTCCATAGGACATATTTCCAAACAATGATCACAGTGTTATGGTTAATAAGATGCTGGACAGATGAGTAGCCGAAGAATATTATATAACAACAAAATCTCATCAATGATATATCAAATGCAAATTTACTGAGACATCAAGAGAATATGTGTTTGTAATTACATGGCTAAAAACAAGACATTATTACAGTAACCAAGTCCATAAAACTAGAAAAAAAGCACTGTATAACAAAAAGGCCTTTTAGAAGCTATTAAATGAATAAACATTATAGATAAACCAATTTTATATCTGAAGCAGCTTATAGCACCAACACGTTGGCAGGACCAGCAGAGGGGTGGGGTCTTTGGACCAAGGCATCTGGGAACTGGAAGGGCTCTCAGCCATCATCTCCTGCAGCCCCTTGTTTTACACATGGAGAAACAGAGGCTCAGAGAGATGAAGCACCTTGTCCAAGGTCACACAGCACAGGACAGACTGGGAAATGATCCAGGCCACTGACTTCAGGTAAGTGCTCTATTTTAACACACAGATACAAGATTCTATTTGATGTGATGTATTTTTTTTCCCCATTAACAGGTCTACCATAAAAGAAAGCAATACAACCCATAATGTCCTCTGATATTGTATTTATTTCACTGAGAAGCGACTGGCATGTACTATAATCATTTTGGGGGCCTGTATAGATCTTACATCAAAATTCAGAGGAATTAGTCAGATAACACTATTTTAGTTATAAACTGGTTAAGAAGGTGGCATTTGAAGAGAATATTTGGCACATCCTCCACTATGTAAGCTACCCTATGCCTCAAAATTACCAAATCATTGGTATAAAGTTTTGGTTTTTTTCCTGATAGTTTAAAGATTAGTAAAGTACAAAAACAGTCTAAATAGAGAAAAAGCAAATCAGGTCTTTCCTTTAAAAGGTAAGTATGGCACTTTTCATTTTAATAAGGTAAGTGATTTTTAAAACCTGACATTTTTTAGAAGGAAAAAAAAACTAGCTATGACCCATCACTTGTGAACCATCTGATATATAAAATATTTCCCTTATTTAAAAAATGTTTCTGTAAAATACTTCGGAGTCATGAAATTTTGCCATGGTCCTGAGGCCTCAAGTGGACAGATTTATGATGAACTAATGAAGATGTAAGAATGAAAAAAAGAAAGAGATCACTGCTAACAGAAGCAGCATTAAGGACAAAGTATACTGAATATATTGAAATAGCTTCATGGAAATGAAGCCAAGAAGTTGCATGTATATACGTGAGAAAGTATATCATTACAGTGGTAGTTGGAAAAAATAACAAACCCTGGGTATTTGTCTATCATTAACATAAACCAACTGCTGCAGACAGTTAAACTGTGGCTTTGTAAGGAGAATAAAGCCTGATAAATAAAAGTGACTTCTGCATATCATATATACGTATACATATATTTTCTCACACAGACGTCTAGTTATAAGTAAATCAACATTTAGCTACAATTTTTCCCCTCTTGGGTCCAGCATCAAAAGATTTGATATTCATGAACATGCCCTACACCTGGTTAGGAAGTTACATATTTATACTCATGGCCTTTATTGTATTTGACCAGGGCAAAGAAAATGAAATCTCCTGCGACCTCAAGTCCATTTCTTACCACTATAAGCATATTAACAGATATATATCAAAACATACTTGTTTACCGTTAGGTAAAAGAGCATGTTTCAGTACTAAATAATAAACTATGCCTGCTACCAATAACGTGCACATAATGGTATAATAAAAGTAATTTTTCATGAAAATATTTTGAAAGAAGCTACATTATAAATATTTAAAGAAACGTTAAAAATCAGAGTGAAAATCAGATTAGTGTTCTGAAACTGAGTAGAAAAATAGACTTATAAAAAAAGAATGTTTCATTAAGTGAAGCATTAAATGTAAAGTTGTCTTTTTAGTGTAAATTTCCAATCTCACCCTTTGAGAGGTAAAATCTTTCTCTCTCCTAAACAGGTACTTACAATTGATTTGGGAACTGGGCATATTGCAGAACGAAAAAGCAGATGACACAAGGCTAAGGGCAGTGCCGTGATTTTCACATGGCCTCAGAAAAGTGAGGGCCATTCACAAGGCTGAGGAGATAGCAACTTGGAGAAATACTGAATAAATGTGGGCAATTTAAAAACAGTAATGCATTTTGTTCACCCTAAATGAGCTAATACTCAAAGCCCAGACATTAGATTTTAAAAGGGGTTTGCTTTCCAGGACAGACTGTACAAAATTTGGGAAAATCATTGTAAATAATTGCTTCTTGGGGTTGATTCCTTTTTGAGAGGAAGTTTTTAACCTTTCCTTAGTAGTTACTTTTAACGAACTAAAGATGAATTAAAATATCAAAGGCCGTGTGTATGATTTGACTGCGAAGTGACTCTCTCTTCTACTTTGATAAAGTCAAGATACCTTATTGGCCATAGGAGATTCCTCCTTTTGGGGCTACCCCCACACCCGGAAATTCCAAGGGTGTGAGGGCTGTATTTGGGACCAGAGGAAAATCAAGGAACTCCATACACAGTTGCTGAAGCCCTTGGGCCCAAGGAGGGTACCACTGAATCCAAGGCTCTCTTGGGTAGCCTATAGGCCTCTTGGATGGTGTATGAACAAAGTAGGGATGAAACTGCAGATATCTGAAAAGAGCTTAAGCATCCTGACAACTTTGCATTTTTAAAAAAAAATTTTTTTTCTCACCGTGTTCCACACACCTGCAGCTGGGGAAGGTGGTATTAATTCTGCAAACAGATGCTCTGGTAAGATAGGAAAGATACAGGGAAGGCAGAAAGAGCAAGACAGAGGGCTCAATCACAACGCTGGGACAAGGAGAGCAGCTGGTTTTCACACATTCCTGCTCCTCTCTCAGCTGGGCTCATGTTCACTCCGTTTCATTCCAATGATCAGGGTGGAGATTTCAGAGGTGCCTATCCCTAATCCAGTAGAGAACATGAGCCCTGGGAGCACAGCTGCATGGGGTCCTCCCAAGGGTCTCCTCCCTTTTTCCAGACTCAGCATCATTGAAGCCCAAAAGGGTCCTTGTAAATTAATGTCTCATATTATTGAAGGACTGTCAGTTTAGCTTGGTGCAGTTTATTGTAGCCTAAGAGGTCCAGCAAGATTTCAAGAGAGGAGAGATGACTGCATTACTTGATTACAATGAATACAATCTTTAGGATACTCTTTACTTTTTGTACAATAACGATATGAAAGGAATTTTTTTATTCTACCTATACACAGCTCAAAGTAAAGGTATAACTTCTGGAACTGAGAAACTGATGGTATGGAAAGAGGGATGTTTTCATAAGAAAATAGCTTTGATAAGTGTATACACAAAGGCATATATATACACAAAACATCCCTCTCCCTTATATACTATACAGGCTGGCACACGCCTTATAAAGAATATGATATAAAGGCTTTAGGATTTCAATTAATTTTGGCATTTTAATTTGACAGGTGCTTAGGCAATTTAGGTCCTGACATATCGGAATCCATTGTATATTTAAAGTATATAATTATGTTTTTAAAAAGGCCCAGATCAACTTTCCTTAAACAGTAACCCAACATAAAGCTATAGTTACCAAGTGGAAAATAAGATTGTTATTCTGTATTAAATCAGTAAAGGGTATTTTAAGAGAAAGGACAACTTGGAAAATAGAGACTTCAGAGTCCGTTATTCCAAGTTGAGAACATTTTAGTTATTAGCAGTGGTTACCAAATAAGCTGAAGGTAAATCTCTTCAAGGAGCTGCTCATAATTTGCTTTGTTGAGAAGAGGCGAGGAGCTGTTTCTCTATTCCACTATAAGATGATGCAAGTTTTTTTATCCTTGAAAGGGTTTTCTGAAGTTGGTATTCCTATCAGCAAAGGGTCACTCCTGGCATGTTCCTCACAGTAGGACATGAGGTCCGCTGATGCCTTCGAAACCTAGCATGGAAATAAATCAAACAAACAAGAAAGAAAATATTTTACTTGCAGACTTTCAGAGTGTATTTGAATGCTAGGCTATTGAATGGAAGACTGATTTGAACAAGATCATCAGAGTCTCAAAGCATCACTTTCAGATACTTGTCAGGTTAAAAAAAGGTAATGGTGCCTTTAAAATGGTGCAATTTGGCAGGTAAGGTCTTTCTTAACCAGGCAACTTAACAACGATCAGACAAAGTGGCACCATGTGTCCCTTCAGGAGAGTGCTGAGGACACACCACCAGCTAATGAGCTAGCATTCCTGTCCAACATTTACCTGGAGTCCAGTCAGCAAACGATCACACCTAAAGTGAGGGTGATTCTGCAAAATAAGTGGCCTGGATTCTTCAAAAATGGACTGTGTGTTAGGTATTCTTGTTAGATAATCCTGAACTGCAAATAACTTTCGAGGGTTTAAAGAAGACATTATATATGTTTTGTGTGTATTCGTGTACAGACGGAGGGAGAGAGAGAGTGCAAGCAAGTACATGTGGTCATATGTTAACAACTGGTGAATCCTGGTAAAGAGTTTATAAATGTTTGTTGTTACAACTCTTCTGCAGGTTTGAAATGTCTCAAAATAAAAAGTTAGGGGCCAGGTGAGAAAAAGCATATGTGAATCAAGGGAAGGTTGTATCTTAATTTCTACCTCTCCCCCAGCAAAAAAAAAAATAAAAACAGATTGGAATGCAGAACAGACTTTAAGAACTGAACGATGGGCTTGGAGCCAAAACTCTGGAGCCAAGTCGTGGAGCTTTAAGATTTACTGTTAGAGACTGGGCTTGCGGAAGTAAAAAGAGAGACTAAATCAGCATGGGAAGAGGCAGCACCTTACTCTGGCATGAATTAAACAGGGAAAATATCATGCCCTGTTTCAGAAGTCTGGGAAGGAGATCCTACAGAATAGGATCTCTTTGCCCTACGCAAAGAGCAATGGGGCAGCTGAGCCCTGTCTAGTACAGCCCAGATAGCCTCATGCTGGAAAGACAGGTGACTATCTCCAGGCCCAGAGGAATGGATCAGGTGACTGCTTCAGTTTCTTTCTTTTTTTTTGAGACCAAGTTTCGTTCTTGTTGCCCAGGCTGGAGTGCAATGGCACGATCTTGGCTCACCACAACCTCCACCTCCCAGATTCAAGCAATTCTCCTGCCTCAGTCTTCTGAGTAGCTGGGATTATAGGCATGCGTGCTCCACCATGCCTGGCTAATTTTGTAGTTTTAGTAGAGACAGGGGTTTCTCCACGTTGGTCAGGCTGGTCTTGAATTTCCAACCTCAGGTGATCTGCCTACCTTGGCCTCCCAAAGTGTTGGCATTACAGACATGAGCTACCGCGCCCGGCCAACTGCTTCAGTTTCAAGGAAGAACTAGTCATAACATTCCAGGGCACTCACTGCCTAGTTCTCTCTTGGGATTCAGGGGAAAAGACTTCGAAGTCAGGTGATCTAAGAAATGCATTCCAGTTTCTCTATGTGATCTCAACTAAAGCTGGCATTATTACTCTGGGCACAGAAAGTGGTCACTGAGGGCCAAACACATTTAAAAGCTTCATTTCCCTAAAAAGGAAACCTAGACTGTTGACTTGTTATGCGAAGCTGCCTCAGCTGCACTGATAACTCTAGAACACTACAATTCCAGAGGAATGACTAGGGTGTTGATGAAGTCTACTTGGAACCCCTGTCCCACTTTAGAACACAGGGATCAACGGACTTGACCATGTTCATTCAGGGGAGACAGGTCCTCAGGAAATCCTGTCTCCGAGTTTTACAAACAGAGAGGCTAATGCAGACACTTTTGAAGTGAGGCTCATGCTAGATAGGAAAATGAAAGTTAAAATTTTGAGACTCTCAGCCTGTTCTGGAAAAATCCTGGAAGCAAGCGAATGAAATGGTATTATCTTCTCTGGCAAGTGGTCCAGCCTCCCAGGAGCAGGGGGAACTGAGTAGAAAGCACATGTTATCCAGTCGGGGCTTCTTACCTTTATTCTTTCAATGGAGGCTTCTAATCTTAACTGTTGCACAGTTCTCCTTGCCTGGGCTATATTGTTGGTACTTGCTGTTTTGCTGGACATCTTCAATTTTTGTTTTTACCTGAAATCTGAGGAGAATTTTTTTTTGAAGTAACAGGCATCTTTAAGTTATTTAAACATTCATAATAGTATGTTCCACTTCAAGGGAAATAGATGGATTTTCCCAGTCATTGCAGCTCCTTGGAGGCAGTTACTAAAATGCCCCTTAGAAATTTGAGCGGTGACCTAGGTATCTAAGTTTGTCATCCATTTGAGCACCTACATAAATCTTTAGTTTGCAGAAACCCAGCACTAGCAGTTTAATCGATGCACCCCAACATATAACATAAAGCTAGACTTTTCTAGGATTTCCTAAGAGGAAAGAAATACGCAAACACTTGTAGTAGTTAGGGCACCTGTGGCAAAAGTGAGCATTTGCTATGGGAGGCACATTACATATCAGTTTAATATTACTGCTACCAACTTTCACAGAAGGTTTGATTTCATTTTTTTTGGGCTCTTGCACCCAACTCTTAGGCTGATCAAAGTCCTGGCAACAGAAAAGGAGAAGAGAGCTCCTCTAGAGAACTTTGAAAAAAGGGCGCTTATTTTTAGGTACTGTCATGATGTGGAATCGTTTTCAAAGTGTTAGGCACATAAGGAAGTCTTTATTCATGAAAGAGTGAAACCTTTCAGTGGAGACTCTCTGTGATAGATACACAGTAAATGTCAAATGGGATACATGAGTAGCCTACAGTCTGAAGTAATTAATGAAACTTTATTATTCCCTCCTTTGACCTCTCCCTGGTCTCATCATGATGGTCTGGGCACTTGCTAATTCTGTTACTCCATCATATGTTCGTGGATTGATTCTCCTCTCTAGCCTGGGTTGTTGGCCTCTAGGCTGCCCTGCTGCCCTCTCTCCTTAGCCACCTGGTATAAAGCAATGGAAACATCCTGGCCATTGCTTTATGAACTGGTTGTCCAATAGCACATTGCAAGAGGAAGGCAGGCTGGGGGAAAAGTGCTGCCTGGTGCCCTGACCTATATGGCTAAGTTCATTCTCATCAGGGTGGCAACTGGAGGAAAATGCAGGGCTGGCAGGCCTGGCAGCAGTGTGGCAGTTTTATGACTCATGGGAGCAGGTGGACAGTAGGTGTGCCTCCCCGGCGCTATGCGAGGGCTCAGCAAAGTCTTAGGGCTCCACGGCGCCAGCAGCAAACTCAGGCTGACTCAACCTTTTGGAAAGGCTGCGGCTGAATAATGTAATTCTGCCATAAAGGCCGAGACCAGACAAAGCTGCAAAAAAACACTAGCAACCCAGACTCCAGGGCATCCATCATGTGGGCACCACGGTGCTCCACACTGAATTCTACCAGACTTAGAATATTTCCAAAGGCCGAGTTCCAGGACTTGGGTAGGTCTTGTAGCCTCTGTGGTCAGAGGACCTTTTGGGTCAAATGTACAAATAAAATTGTGCTTTTAACTGCATGCAGAATTTTGAATCAGCCTAATAAGCAACCTTCACATCCCAAAGGATTTTTAGGGGGATTCACTTTACCGTTGCATATCAGTATTCTGCATAGGACCAAGACATTCCATCAACTGCAGCTGCTAGTATTTTTATCCTTGGGGGTCATATACAGCACAGTGAATTGCAATTCCCTGTTTACCTGTTTGTTCTGCACTTCCCCAACAACTGGTCAATGAGCCTCAAGGGTTCTGATTGAGCAGGTCTGGGTGGGGCTATGGGCACCAGCCCTTTTTAGAGTCCCTGGGCAATTTGCACCACTAGTGTCAGAGCCGAATGCAAAGACTAGTGACAGCCATCACAGGATTTCCCTAGGAATAAGGAAGCTCTAGCAGTACAGAAAACTGGGAGGATGAAGCATTTGGCAGGGCAGGGTGGCCTTGCCTTGTGTTAAGGCTTGGACAAGCTCATTTCAACACACTCCCAGAGTAGCTACCTTTTCCTCAGATTCCTCAGTTATCCCTGCCCCACCCAAAAGAGAGGCCTAGGGTCTCTTAGATTCTGCTCACACCCAGTGGCCTGGCCCAACCCCTTTCTGTGCTCCCAGGCCAGCACTTACTAACAGAGCCTCTGAAATGCAACTGAGGAAGTGGGCAACCTCACCCTGAACAGTGTGCAGTGCTCTGACTCACAGCAAGTTGGACATATATATGTATTTTGTTCCCTGCAGCAAATTATACTGGGCTCTCCTTCCAGCTGGCGCTGGTTCTGAGGCCCCCAGACTCCAGAATAAGAACATGACACCCTTTCTCAGTGACCTGTGGTTTCCATGTTGCACCCTAAGGACTTTCTAAATGTTCCCTTTGCATGAGGATAAGGTCAAACATTCTCTTCTTCCCAATCTCCAGGGCATAAAGTTTCCAAGGCCTGAGCAAGTTTTCCGGTAACTGCAGAACAGTTCACACATATCAGGACTGGACCAGTAATTGCTCCCACCCGGCATGGCCATTGGCAAGCAGTCCACAGTCAGACTCTATTAATATTTATAAAATGCTCGAGTAGGTCCCTCTAAAGTTGGCGAGACACTCAGCATTTAGTACATGAAGGTCTTTCTTACTTCCTGACTATATTATAGTCAAGATTAAAAACAGCCAGCAATTCATGATTCACGCTTGCCAGCTCAGGCTTCTTGCAGCTTTCCTGCATTCTGATATCTGTGTTCAGACCTGCTTCTTCAGAGGGCTTTCTCCAACCTTGTCACTCAGAGGCTCCCTGCTCCCTTCCAATGGGGTATTCCTGCTGGTCCCAGGCAAAGTCCATACAACACATTTTTAATTGAGTGCTACTGCTACTAGGTACAGTATATTGAGAATAAATGGCTAGGACAGGCACAGAGCTCCTGCCCTCACAGAGGCAACATTAAACAAGCCATCAGAGACCTCCTTCTGCTTCAGGCATAGTGGCCCCTCCTCCTGCTTTGCTACCCCTCTCAGGCTCCTAACTCGAATACAATTTCTCTGCTGAAAGTCCCTTCCCATCTGCTGGTACAAACATGGATAGACTCACCCATAATACAAATTAAAGTTTAGGAGACAGGTAATTTTTACACCTTCATAGATTTATTAAACACAAACAACTTTCTATGAATATTGTATAGCAATTGTTTTGGGAAGTCGATTAAATGGGGGTAACTGTGATTGTAGGGGAATGAAAAATGACTTCCCTCCACCTTTCTCAGTTCTATGGCTGGGCTACAAATTAATCTGACATATAAACAGATTGACAGGAGGAAAACTGTATTTAATTATGAATGTACACATGGGAGTGCCACAAATATGAGACTCAAAGTGGTCAGATGATGAAAGCTCACATAGGATCCTGAGATACAGAAAAGAATGGGGGTTCAGGGTTTCTGGGGGGTGGTGGCGACATGAATTACGGGAGGTAAGGGGAAGAAATAAATGGTGAATAAAGGTGGTTTTGTCAAGCACACAAAAATTCTCAGTTAACACAAGTTGTCTCACAGCAGCCCTCAGAAAAAGAGGTGACAGTCTGTCTGGGTGTGGTGTCACCTCCAGTCTCCCCTCTTGGGATCTGAGTTAATCTTTCCCAGTTGATAAGATTTCCGGGAGAAGATTAGTGACAACTGAGTTCCTTTTGGAGGATCTGTCTTTAGGCTGATAAGGAGAGCTCAGAGAATACCTCTGCCTACATCTGCTGTTCCCCAAGTGTCCTCAGTTCAAAGTAATCAGCACACCAAAGTGTTATATTTTGGGTGGCATTTCCTGAACTCCTTCATGGTCATTCTTAGAAAAAGCTGTACACTGGGCCAGTGGAAAGGAAGATAATTTCTGATCATAACATTCTTCCTATGGAGAAAGCAGATCAAAATTAGACCGTTTCAAGTTAAGGAGCCTCTGGTTCGCTGAGTTGCCACATGGCTGCACAAAGAGGGCCACTGTGTGACCCCGGAGAGGCAGAGGTGTTTACAGGAGCTGGAGGTCTAGCTAAGGACTTCCTTCTGACTTGCAGCTGCTCTGCAGCTCCTCAACAGTTGGGTTGTGCAGAACAAGACAGAAAGGCTGGGGAAACAAATATCTCCAAATATCTCTGTGCCTTTGGAGGGTTTTCTTTGGTCTTCCCTCAATGGTGAGGATGTCTGGCTGTTTGTTTGTTCTACTAAGTAGATAAAAAGGTTGCTTTATTCTTACACCGAGAATAGCTTCCAAGGCAAACAATACCTGATATTTGTATGGAACCTATGAGCACACACATTGCTTGCATATGCATTATTCCATGAAGCCTCACTATAATCCTGAAAGGTATCTTATTAGATGAGGAATCAAAGTTAGAAAATCTTGCTTCAAAAGTTAACCCAGGCTGCGTGTGATGGCTGACACCTGTAATCCCAGCACTTTGGGAGGCTGAGGTGGGAGAATGCTTGAGTCCAGGAGTTTGAGACGAGCCTGGGCAACATAGTAAAAACTTGTCTCTACAAATAATAACACAAATATTTGCCAGGAGTAGTGGCACTTATCTGTAGTCCCAGCTACTCAGGAGGCAGAAGTGGGAGAATCTCTTGAGCCCAGGAGGTTGAGGCTGCAGTGAGCTGTGATCATACCATTGCACCCCAGCCTGGGCAACAGAGTGAGACCCTCATTAAAAAAAAAAAAGTGAACCTAGTTGGTAAGCCTTTTCACTCCAGAAGCCACCCTTCCCACTGCACCAAGGAAAGGATTAATTCCAATTAGTTTGATTCATACACACTCAGGGCATCACTGAATGCTCCACCATGTGGTTTTTTTTTTTTTTTTTTTTTCCTCTTTTTTTTGAGATGAGTCAGGCACCTGCCACCACACCGGCTAATTTTTGTATTTTTAGTAGAGATGGGGTTTTACCATGTTGACCAGGCTGGTTTCGAACTGCTGACCTCTGGTGATCTGCCCGCCTTGGCCTCCCAAAGTGCTGGGATTACAGGCATGAATCACCACGCCCGGCCCACCATGTGGTTCTTAATCAGGGGTGACTGACACGTGGTGACCTAAAGTAGGGGGCTTGCTGATTACCTTATGTTTGTGTAACACCTCCCTTCTCATGTATGCAAGCTAAACAAGAACATTCTCGCTCCTAGACAAGGACTGCAGTTAGCATCTGCAGATCCTGAGCCACCAAGTATTCTATCCTACCCAGAAGGGCCAAGGCCTGTGCATGCCTGTGCAGACTGTCAGTCTGGTAACACACTGGCTATCGCTTCTGCAGCCTTGCTTTAATTTTTGCATATGGATAACAGATTTGAATAAACACATGTAGTATCTAGCTATTCAAATACTTCGCGTTGGTTTTAATGCTGTGGTTCATCTGAATTCCCAGGTTCCTAGAAATTCCTAGGAACATGATGGTCCATTAGGGAAATATGGGTATTTTCATCTTTGTCAAGAGGGGCCTGAAGCAGGGAGAGCAGGGTGGGGATGGAAAGAGTGTCACAGAGCACACTCTGGGAGGAAGGCACCAGGAAGCCCCAGGGTCTGAATCACAAGTCATTATGGCCTGGCCAGTAATTGAATCACTGGAGTGAAGCCAACTTTCATGAGCAAACACACCCCTGTGGCTGTAATAAAAGAGCAGGCTAAAAGAAAAGAAAAAAAAAAAGTCACTGGCTTCCACTTACTCTCTGGTCTTGCCTTCAACTTTCAATGTCTTTCTCTAGTTCTTCATTTGCCTCTTCTTCTATAAAAGAGGGACTACAATGCAGACCTCATAGCGTTGTCAGGGAAGAAACAGAAGCACCTTCCCTTGCACATACAAATGTTTACTAAATGCCGGCCCCTAGGCTCGCTAACAAGATGAAAAACATGTGCTTGGTGGGAAATGAGAAAGATTCAGGAAGCAACAGAAGAATTTCAAGGTAATGTGACCAGGTAGCAACAACTTTCTAATGTGGCCTTAGTGAGAAGGCCGAGTTAGGCTCTTAAGAATAGTTCCTCTATTTTCATGAGCACTTCTTATTTATATCAAAGCCTGCAGGCTAAATCCAGGCTGCAGATGTGTTTGGTTGGGCCCCACACAGTGTTAACTCAATTGTGTGTGTGTGTGTGTTTTAACTTTAAATTGAATGTCAACATTTGAAAAATGGAGAGATTTCACTTTAAAAGGAAGATTTCTGGAAAAATCAGAAAATCCTATAAAACTGGGCTGGATCTGAGCAGCAGCTGCCCCTTCAAGCACTTGCTGGTGCACCTGCCAGGCCCTCTATTTGAACTGTGGCACTGCCTTTACACTATGCCTTGGATATTTTAGTTCCAGGGACACATTCAGGGATTTGCTGGGGGCATCTGGGCTCACTCCTGTCCTGCCACTTCCCAGATCTAAGGCCTTGGGAGAGGACTGATAACCTATTTAAGCCTCAGCTATCTCATTGGAAAAATGGGGTAACAATACTTTTCTATCTCAAAGAACTGTTAAAGAGCATCAGATAAAATAAGTATGTGAGTGTAATAAATACAAAGGATACTTGGTTTCTGAGTGTTTAGTACCTGCATCCTCTTATACACTGTGTGAAGTACACCCAGCACTTTGCATTCCTCAGTGGACTGCAGCCAGGCAGCAGTTCTACCCTCCTCCTAGCATGCCTCACTGGACTGCGGGGCTGGAAAGTGGAAAACTACAACTTCCAGTGTGATGGGCCAAATTGTGTCCCCCAAAAGTTATATGTTGAAATCCTAACCCCCAGTAATTCAGAACGTGACTGTACTCGGAGACAGGGTCTTTAAGGAGGTAATCAATTTAAAACGAGGTCACAGACACATGAAAAAATGCTCATCATCACTGGCCATCAGAGAAATGCAAATCAAAACCACAATGAGATACCATCTCACACCAGTTAGAATGGCGATCATTAAAAAGTCAGGAAACAACAGGTGCTGGAGAGGATGCAGAGAAATAGGAACACTTTTACACTGTTGGTGGGATGTAAACTAGTTCAACCATTGTGGAAAACAGTGTGGCGATTCCTCCAAGACCTAGAACTAGAAATACCATTTGACCCAGCCATCCCATTACTGGGTATATAACCAAAGGATTAAAAATCATGCTGCTATAAAGACACATGCACATGTATGTTTATTGCAGCACTATTCACAATAGCAAAGACTTGAAACCAACCCAAATGTCCATCAATGACAGACTGGATTAAGCAAATGTGGCACATATACACCATGGAATACCATGCAGCCATAAAAAAGGATTAGTTCATGTCCTTTGTAGGGACAGGGATGCAGCTGGAAACCATCATTCTCAGCAAACCATGGCAAGAACAGAAAACCAAACACCACATGTTCTCACTCATAGGTGGGAACTGAACAATGAGAACACTTGGACACAAGAAGGGGAACATCACACACCGGGGCCTGTTGTGGGGTGGGGGGGGAGGGAGAGATAGCATTAGGAGATATACCTAATGTAAATGACGAGTTAATGGGTGCAGCACACCAACATGGCACATGTGTACATATGTAACAAACCTGCACGTTGTGCACATGTACCCTAGAACATAAACTATAATAATAATAAAAAAAATGAGGTCATAAGTGAACCTTAATCTAAAATGATTTGCATCCTTGTGAGAAGGAGAAATTTGGACATAGATGGGGACAGAGAGAAGGCCATGTGAACGCAGAGGGAGAGAACGACATTTTTTTTTTTTTTTTTTTTTTGTTGAGACGGAGTTTCGTTCTTGTTGCCCAGGCTGGAGTGCAGTGGCGCAATCTCAGCTCACAGCAACCCCTGCCTTCTGGTTTCAAGAGATTCTCCTGCCTTAGCCTCCTGAGTAGCTGGGATTACAGGTGCCTGCTACCAGGCCCAGCTCATTTTTGTATTTTTAGTAGAGACGGAGTTTCACCATGTTGGCCAGGTTGGTCTTGAACTCCTGACCTCATGATCCACCTGCTTCAGCCTCTCAAAGTGTTGGGAATACAGGCATGAGCCACCACGCCTGGCCTTGACCATCTATTAATAAAAGCCAAGAGTGAGGCCTTGGAAGAGGCCAACCCTGCCAATGTCTTGATCTCAGACTTCTAGCTTCCAGAAATGTGAGAAAATTCATTTCTGTTGTTTAAGCCCCTGGTCTGTGGCAGTTTGTTATGGCATTCCTAGCACACTATCACACCCAGGTTAGCTTGATGTTAGGGCTCCAGATGACAGTCTCTGCCAATTCAATGCATTTAGGAGAGATCTGGCAGGTAGAAGTGAGGAGGCCAGTTTCTTGATGCTTAGGTTATTTCTGCTGACAAGCAGGGTGGTGGGCAAGCTGCTTAGGGGAAGTGGAGGCATCATAGTGTCCAGTCACTAGCAACACAGGACTGAGAAGCCGCATGGCTGCAGCAGCCTCTTGAGTCTCTACTCCCCACTGGGCACCTGTGGCCAGTTCTGCAGTGGCGTCTGGGAGTTGCTCCTGGGGACAGTATCACGGGCCTGCTCCTCCAGCCCTTCCAATGATTACGCAAACACCTAATTCTCTGTATTGAAGCTCATTCTGCTAACTCTGCCAAGGGCACCTTCTGTTTGCTGTAACTGAACCTTGGCTGATTCACAATTGTTAATCTGTTGCTTTGTAAACTGCAAATAACTTATAAATATCAGCTATTATTTGGATTATTACCACGCCATCATTGCTGGACATCCCAAACTCTAAAACTTGAAGGGAGGAAGGAGTTAAGACATACAATTCTTTCTCTTTCTCCCCAATCAAAGTTGCAGGTTATGAGGCCAGGGTGCTTGAACCTGTGGTCAGCTGCAAGTGCTGCCCTGGCCCGGCATAGTTATGAGAGCAAAGAGCAAAAGAGAACATGTTGCTGGCTTACAGGCGAGGCAAACGAGAGGGAGAGATGAGGAGGGGCTGCACAGAGAGGTGGGAAATGTGGTTTGGGGTGTGGAAGACAGAATGTCTAGAGCTTTACAAAGAGAAGTTTATATAGGTTCAGAATCTGCAGAATGAGAAAGAATGAGAACACCTCTCTCTGAAAACTTCAACAGAGCTCATTCTGTAAAAGCAGCACACTTTCAGATTTGGAAATCCTTTTGAGGTCCCTATCTGGTGCCTTTCATTAGTTGATTTTATCTGCCATCCAGGGTACATGCCCCTGAATAATAACAATAAAGATAATACGTTATAATGATTAATTCTGACAATTACCACCATTTACTGAGTGCTGAGTCTGTGCCAGGTAAGTAAATTCCAAGCAGCATTGCATTTAAGTCTGTCAACAACTCTAAGAGATGAATCCTTCTATCATTTCTGTTTGACAGATGAAGCAGAGAGGTTAAAAAATTCTTGCCCAGGATCACACAGATTTACATGGCAGAGTTGGGACTCAGGGCTACCTGGCTCTCAAGATCATGGTCTTACTTACAACCCTTTGCTGCCTGCCTCTGGACAGCAAGAATACAAGGAAGGGGTTGGGAGAAAGGAGGCAAGTATCAGCCAGAAGCACTGAATAAAGAAGACATGGCCTCCATTCAGGAGTTGCTGTTCACTCAGACAGGTTGTCCCCGTAGCAATGTCAGTAAGAAGCGTGAAGCTAAGTGGCTTTGCCAGAAGACCTAAGCAAAGGAGAATCAATTGTTCTTATTTATAAGAACGACTGCCCCAGATTCTACATAGGGCTGTTGCTAAAGACACAAGATGATTCTCCCGTGCCCGAGAGAAGTTGGCAAGGATCCATGAGAATGAGCCAATTCTCGGCAATAAATCCAGAGAGTGAGCTGCAGAGCCTGGGCAGCGAGTTCCTCACTTCACTGTGTGTCTAGAACACCTGGGGCGCTTGTTTCAGAAAATCTGATTCAGTAGGGCTGGGGAAGGGCCCACAGATCCATATTCAAAGGCCCCCTAGATGATTCTGATATAGGTCCTCCGAAGAAATGGCTTATAGTATGATCAGAGTCTCCGTCTCTTGATCCTCCCCCCCATGTTTATTTCTTCCTGGGGATTAAAAAATGTCAATTTAAAAGGACACTACTCTGCCGGGCACGGTGGCTCATGCCTGCAGTCTCAGCACTTTGGGAGGCCGAGGCAGGCAGATCACTTGCGGTCAGGAGTTGAGACATGCCTGCCCAACATGGCCAAACCCTGTCTCTACTAAAAATAGAAAAATCAGCCAGGCGTGGTGGCGCACGCCTGTAGTCCCAGTTACTTGGGAGGCCAAGGCAGGAGAATCCCTTGAACCTGAGAGGCGGAGGTTGCAGTGACCCAAGATTGCAACACTGCACTCTGGCCTGGGCGACAGAGTGAGACTCTGTCTCCAAAAAAAAAAAAAAAAAAAAGACACTACTTTTTTTCTGTGCTTAACTTTTCAAAGCTCTGAATAAGTAAAAATTATAACTTCTTTTAATTACCTTAACCTACAGGATTAAGTGTTCTTCAGATTGAAATTTTTCTTACCATTTAACATACTTCTTTGTTACAAAAGCCTGAATCTGTAACAGCCATTGCTTTCTGAAAAGCATCTCCTCCCTGGCAGCAGTGATGCTAGACTCTCCTGTTCCTGCCCTGCCCAGGGATATTCCTTTGGTACAGCTCTCGCTCCTTCTCCTGAGTAGGTATTCTCAGGGGCTGGAATTCTAGCAGAGTGATCATGGGCTTTTAGAGCCAGACAAATTCAAATCCCGGCTCATCACTTACTACGCCAAGTTGTTTTACTTCTCTGGGCCTCATTCGCTCATTTGTAAAATGGGAATGAATAACAATAGTACTTACCTCAAAGAGTTGTTACCAGATGAACTGAGAGAGCACATATGAGTTACTCAGCACGTGCCTGACACGCACTGGTCCTCAGGAAAGGCAGATGATGCTCTCTCCACCCTATGACTTCAGCTACGACCAACCCACTTCACATACAGCCCCGATCCTTCACCTGAATTCCAGTGGGT
The DNA here is from genome assembly GCF_049350105.2 of Macaca mulatta. Taxonomy (NCBI): domain Eukaryota; kingdom Metazoa; phylum Chordata; class Mammalia; order Primates; family Cercopithecidae; genus Macaca; species Macaca mulatta. The sequence goes on along the minus strand of NC_133406.1, from coordinate 172,890,029 downwards.
AAATACAGCCTGTTTGATTTTATGCTTGAATGGTCCACAGTTGCTTCAAACACAACACAGGTAAAACTCGACGAAACACCACTGTCTACCCCCAACCTGACCACCACTGTCCTGGTCACAGAGGCCTCCTTTTGCTTCTGCCCTCCTTCTAACTCCTCAGACCATCTTTGTCCTATAAAAATGTGAGCCACCTATGTGATTTAAAATTCTTTAGCAGCCACATGAAAAAAAAAAGTGAAATTAATTTTAATATATTTAGCCCAATATGAAAATAAACTGACATGTAATCATTGTAAATATTATTGAAATGTTTTTTTTGTACTATGCCTGTGAGACCTAATATTCTATACTTGCAGCACATCTCAATTTGGACATGATAGTGGCTGCCTTATTAGACAGTGTGAGCTGAAACTCTGGACTCTGAAAATCTTGATTTCTCCATTTTGACAACTCCCCCACCCATTTTAACTTTCCCATTCTCCTGTCTTCTATTTTACCTGAGTCTTGGCTCTCTGCAGCTCACATCAGGGCTACTGCCTGAGCCTTGTACCAGCACTCTCGCCCCTAATCCTTCTTCAATCTGATCCACCCTGACCACTATGCTCAGATATAGTACCCCTTCAGCTTGGTCCTCTCTGGCTTTCCCAGGACCCCCAGGAAAAGTCCAAAGGGCTTGGTTTCATACTCAAGATCCTCTCTAATGTGTTTGCCACCATAATAAAAATCCTAATCATAAAGCAGCTAATTTCTACACAGAGCTTACTATACGCCCATCAATGTCAATACATTACCCTATTGAATCCTCAAATGGCCCTGTGAGGTAGGCTCTAGTTTCATGCCCATTTTACAAATGAAGAAACTGAGGCACAGTGAGGTTAAATATGTGTCTTGTGTCAAACAGCTAGCAAGCTGCTTGGTTGGGATTTGAGACCAGGCAGGCTGATTCCAAAGGCCCGGCGCAGAACCTCTATGGCTATACTGTCATAGTGTCAGGGGAGTGTCACCCCATTTCCTGGCTTCGTGGGCTGTGTTTAAAGTCTCACTTGTGAGCCTCCATTCAAATTCTCTGTCTTCTTCTCTTGACCTATTTAAATTCTCCTTTTGTAGGCCCTAGTTCACATCACCTCTTCCAAGGAAGGTCTGTCTCCCTTTTTGCTTTTGTTTATAGTAATTAATTCCCTTCATGAATTCCTGCTACATGCTTACATCTTATGGGTTCAAGGACTCCTGAGGGTGGGTCATGAATGCAAAAGGTAGGCAGGGGGAGTTGTGCACTAATGCCCTAGAACTGTATGCAAAATTTGTTGTGTGTGCTTATGTTTTGCTTTTTTTTTTGTTTTCTGGAGGATAAGATTTATAGCTACCGTCAAGCTTTCAAAAAGGTCTATAACACCATTTATTTCAATGGTTAATTGTATGTTATTTAGTGCCTACTGTGTATCAATATTGTCTTTCTACTGTTGGCTCGGTAATAATAGAGCAACTACACTTATTCATTACTATGTGCCAGCTACTGTGTCAAGTACTCTATGCAGATATTAGTTCATTTGATATTTTCTGCAACTATAGGAGGTTGGGGTTTATCATACCTATTGAGACTAAAAGCTCAGGACAGTTACATAATTTGTCCAAGATCATCCAGCTATTACATGGCAGAAAGAGGACTTCAACCCAGATATCTGACTTTAAAGCCACGCCCTGATCAGGCACCTGAGTTATCCCATGCCATCTTCTCTCTCATATTGACTAATGTGGAGAATGAGGCCTCAATTAAAACTGGATTAGATTAAGACATGCAATGTAGCAACCAACATATCAGCCAGCCTCAGTCTTGCACCCTGGGTGTTTGCGTGCCCAGTGTTTGTTTTCTTAGCAACAGGATACACCATGCTGCTCCTTCCTACAAGTATCCCGCGAAATACTGACTGTTCTGAGCCCACAGATGCTCACTTGTTTGGTGGCCTACACAACTCTGAGAAGCCTGGGTGAAGCTTCCGATGCACTTGATTAGGGCCAGTTGCTGGTGCTCTGAACTTTCACCTCCAGCATGAGATAGCCACTTGAGTGGCACCAAGATTCCAAGGGACCATGCACCCTAATCCTGTGCCCCAAATAAGTTTTCAGCTGGTGAAGGTGGACCCGTGGGGAGTAGCCCTCAGATGCAGACCCATAAAGGAGTGGAACTTGGCCCCTTCTGTGCTCTGCTGGACCAGAATCCAGTAACACACAGACGTGTGTTTACAGTCAACACTAAGAACGATGTTTACAAACAAGTTTTACTCTCTACCTAGTATAGCAAGACGGGCTGACAAAAGATTTGCTGGTATCTGCATGGCTGGCTTACGAGAGCCAAATATCTCATGTGCTTCTCCATAAATGAATAAACGAATGGACAAATTCAGCAATTACTTAATATTGAAAATAAAAGCTAACATTTAGAGTACTTTTTCTGTGCCAGGCACTGTGTTAAGGGCTTTAGGTAAAGTTATTTTATTTACTCTTCAAAACATCCCTGATAAAGGCATTACTATTATTCATTAACTAGTTTTCAAATTTTAAAAGAATATACGCATGAGCAAATAATTTAAACAGTCTAAAATGTTATACGACAAAAACTAGGTCTCCTGGTACTCCTGGCTTTCCCAGGCAACAACTGTTACCAGCTTTTCATGTTTCTTCCTGACATCCCATGCATATATAGACATGATTATGCTTATATCTGTCTTTAAAAATAGAAATGGGAGCATATTATACACATTGCTCTGAGCCTTGTCTTTATTTTGATTAATAATATATTCTTGAGACCATGGTAAAATTAGTATTATTAACCCGTTTTCCAAGTGAAGTGCTCAGGGACACCTAGTTAATAAGCTCCAGGGCTGACATGAAGCCTGGTGCTCCTAGCCATCACTCCACACTGCAGGCCTCCTGCAACCTTCAGAACGCTTCTGAGCCTACAGAGAGGAAGTGGGAATGATCAGGGAAGCAGAAGAAAAAAATGCCTGCCCTAAAAGAACTCATTGCTTTTAGGGGCAAACAATACTATATGAAGTGAGAGAATATTTCCAAACAACTTAAGAACATATCCAGGACACAGGTTCACAGTACTCCAAGATGCTAAGCATGTGTGAAGGAAGGAGACCTAGAGTGGAGTAACTCCAGCAAGAAGTCCGCTACAGCTGTGGTTCTAAACACGTGGTGACACCAGCCAGCAGCATGAGCATCGCCTGGGAGCCCTTTAGAAATGCAAATCCACAAACCTCATCCCAGATCTACTGAATCAGAACCTCTGGGAGTGGGCCTGGCAGTCTGTTTTAACAATCCTTATGAGTGATTTTGATGCTCCCTAAAGCTTAAGAACCACCCCACTAGAAGAGGTAATTTCTAGATTAGAGCTTTTCAACAGAAGGACGATCCAGCTATGAAGTAAATTAGCATCAGTCTATTTAAGCCAAGATTGATCCATATTCTTAGCATTACCCTAAGACTAAGCTGAGAATGGGGGATACACAGACAGACCCTACATCTTAAGGAGGTTATTCCTGGCAAGGGGCATAATATCAATCTGCCTAAGGAAGGGGGCAAAATATTCCAAATTCCCTGGTTGAGGGCTCCACCTCTTATCTGCAATGAAGTGGTCTGTGGCCCTTCTGATACCTAAATCCAGACAACTTGTAACTCCCTATATGACCAACTGGGAATCCTTCCCATCAGTATTCCTGCTCCCTGCTCCCCTGGTTGAGCAGGGCTGGAGGTTGTCTGAAATGGAACCCTTTACCCTGGATATTGCCCACAATGTAGCTAATCTACCCCAGTTCTTGGTGGGCTGACAAAGCAGAAGAACAGAGAAAGAAGAAGAACAGAGATATTTATGATTCTAGGCTTAAAGCCCTAGCATCTGACCCACAATAAGAGGAGGGCATGCTTTCTAATATTGCTAAGCAAATAGGAGCTCACCCACTTCCTTAGAATGTATTTTAAAAAAAGAAACCGAAAAACCCAAACACCTTATGGGAGGGTTGAAAATGAGGCAACAGGCACATGCTGCTGCATCCATTTTAGGAGAAGAGAAATTAAATTCCTAGGGAGCCACTCCTCTGTGCTGAGTTGTGTCAGCTTCTTGAAGGGGCAGGAGAAATGGATTCAGGAGAGAAAAAGGCTGAGAAAGGACAGAGAAGAGTGTGTGCAGTTCGCTGACATTTGCAGTCGCCAGCTGGGGCTGGGCTTCACCAACAAACAATGAATGTGGGCGACTGGCCTGGTGGTTAAAGGGCTTACGACTCCAGCATGATGGACTGAGTCCTGCACATAAATAAGGAATGTAAGTGGGTCAGTAAAACATACCAAAGGCAAGCAGTAGGTGCTTAGAGAAAGGATGGTCAGTGAGAACTTGAGCAGCCAGAAGACAGATGGAGGAGAGAGGTCTTAAATCCTTGAAGGGTAGGAACTTGACAGGTGGGGGCAGGGAGAATTTCAAAATCGTTACTGAGGGAAGCGGTAGAGAGCAGATTAAAGTTGACTTTCTCATGTGGAATGGGAGCCACCAAAGGTTTCTGAGCAGAAAAAGCAGGCATAAGGGAACACTGGGGAAAATGATTGAGCAACCTCCTATGCAGGGTGGAACAGAAATGGGAGACAGTGAAAGATAAAGTAGACTATTTCCACACAAGGTTCAGGAGCAGGCAACATAGTCAGGGCTTGGGGTCAGATGGAACTGGGTTCAATCTGGATTCTGCCACTTAATGTTGTATAACATTGAACAAATCACTCTCCCTGAACCCTCAGATTCTCTATCTGTAAAACAGGGTAACAAGAGTACCTATCTCACAGGACTGTAATGATTAAATAATATAGAAAATAATATAGAAAAGAGCCAGCACATAGAAACCATCCACTGTTCATCTATCAATCAAACATCATTATTATTAGGAGTTAATGCATGAGATTTCAAACAGATGGAAGCAATTACAATGCAAAAAAAATTTTAACAGCTGGATGTGAGAGCTGTGAAAATGTAAGAATGAATAAGACTCCATTCTTGGGGCTGAACGGGAGTGACAGCCCAGAAATGGCTGTTGATTTCCGAGGGGTGCATGAAGAAAAGTGCAGAGGATGGCTTTGAGCCTTTCTCACTTGGATAGGGATAGTGGGGCAGATTCAAAGGAGTAGAGACGGGCTGGGGGAGGCCATCTGGACAGGGCCACATCCTCACAAAAAGGGAAAGAGAGGGAGTGTTAGGGAGGAAGCACAAGTGAATGCTGTATAAATATGTTTAGTTAAAAACATATTATACCCAGAAAACATATTAGAAGAATGTACTCCAAGATGTAGCTATTGCCAGGTTGTATGAATTTCAGGGGATTTTTAGTGTTGTTTTCTATGTACTCTGGTAGTTGTGAGTTCTTCATTTTTTGGAATTAATAGTTAATAACTTATATAGCACTCACTCTTGCCAAGCATTGTTCTAAGGGCTTTACAGATATTAATTTTCAAAACAATGCTATGAGGTTATTCCTATTGTTCTTCCTAGTTTAGAATTAAGGGAACTGAGGGAGGCAGCCACTTAGAACACAGCCAAGGTCAGAAAGAAGGTTAATGGAGGAGTCAGCACTCTAATCCCGGCAGCCCGGCTCCTGATTCTATGCTCTTTAACCACATGTGATACTTTTATGATTAAGGAAAAAAAAAAAAAAAGCACCTAGTAATTGTTATTCACAAAACCAGGGGGAGGAGTTATTAGTCACTTTACGGGGTAAGAGGAAGTAGAGGGCAAGAACAGCTCACAGATGACTGGGAGTTACTAGGGATTGCTGAGTAGTTTCCACAGCTTGAAGGGAATGGAGTTCAAATGATAAGGGGTTGAACACAGAACTATTAATTCAGGGACCAGGCAGTGACTATAGAGGAATATTTAGAAAAATTTGGCAGTGTAGTCAAGACAAGGAATTGTATAGACACTTTTAGGGGCAGGAGGGTTGTTTTAGAGATGGTTGGCACTGGAGCATTTCCAGAAACAGAGGAGGAGTGTTGAGAAACTAAGGAGAGTGAAGATGCGCAAAGAGGGTAACTGAGAGGGCAGAAGGGGATGAGCTCGGGACTGCATTCAGAAATTGGTCAAAAGAGGAGCTGATAAACCAGAACTGGTTATAGTGGATACAGTGGTAGAAAAGCAGGAAGGAGTGAACTGCTGATACAACACAGGTGAAATCTCTCAGATATTATATTGAACAAAAAGGCAGTTACAGAAGAGCATGCACTGTCAATTTCATTCATTCAAGACGAAGTCTCACTCTGTCGCCAGGCTGGAGTGCAGTGGCATGATCTTGGCTCACTGCAACCTCCGCCTCCCAGGTTCAAGTGATTCTCCTGCCTCAGCCTCTTGAGTAGCTGGGACTACGGGCATGTGCTACCAAGCCCGGCTAATTTTTGTATTTTTAGTAGAGATGGGGTTTCACCATGTTTACCAGGCTGGTCTCGAACCCTTGACCTCAAGTGATCCACCCACCTTGGCCCCCCAAAGTGCTGGGATTACAGGTGTCAGCCACCGTGCCCGGCCCAATTCCATTTATATAAAGTTCGGGAACAGGCAAAACGCATCTACAGTGATAGAAATTATAAGAGTACAGAGTGGGTGGGGATATGGATGAAGAAAGACTGGCTATGAGTTAGTTAACTGCTGCAGCCGGGTCACTTCAACAATTAAACTGCATGAGGTTCATTTGACTTTTATATATGTTTGAAAATTTAAAAAAATTAAAAGTCTATAGTTCTAAACATATCATAACATATTATACGATAATTAACATTATCAGTTGAGATTTGTCATGAAAGAATGGAAGACATGTTAATTATTATCCACAATTTCCTTCTTTAGATCATGATGTAACAAGTATGTCCAATGTCCACAGCACAAAGGAAGCAGTTGCCTTTTGAGGGAGCATGGACAGGATTAAAAAAGCCACAATCTGGGCCCTTTGCCCATTGCACACAATGCTCAGGCTCTGGGTCACAGACACCCAATTTTTACCTGCCAGGAAGCATCATTCCTTAGAGGTACCCATGAAAAAGGAAAGGCCCAACACTGTGGTGCAGATACTCATAACTTTGACATGCCAAAAAAGGCAAAATAGGATACTTAATTTTTCTTTCTTCCCTCATTTCACCTTCTCCCATAAAACGATAGCAAGGAAACATGCCCTCACCACCTTTTAAACATGTCTGGACTTGAGGAAACATGTCTATCAAACACGTCTGTACTTTGAAAAAGGTCAAAGTCTGTGGAATTTCTGGGGTGACCAACAAGGTGAACATTTTGTGTTGAATCTCATGGTTAAAGTACTTGTTTTGAGACTCACAGTATCTAAATGTTTATATATTTTCAAAGGGGAAAAGACTGATGATACAAGATGTTCCCAAGTCAACTTCTGACAGTTCTAACTCATTCCCTAAATTGATTAGAATTCTCTGTCTCTAAAAGCAAACTTGATTAACAGATTCTTTTTAAAAATGTTACTTGAGGGAAAACATGCGCCAGAAATCAAAGCAAGCCATTTAAAGTCCAAACCCAATCAGCAACAGCAATACAATTTAAAGAACATGGCACTCATACGGTACGCTTATACTTTAGTTCACTGAGTTTTGTATTTCAGAATGTCTCTAGTTCATCTTAAGGAGTGACATAAAATTTCTCAGAAATATTAATTCGAGTTAAATTTTTCTTTAAATAGGTACAGAACTTGTGGTTGAGTCAAACAAAACATGACAGAGCATCACTTACAACAAATGAAAAGATGACACCAATTTAAATACTTATGTTACTATAAACAACTTGCTTGTTAAGTTTTGTTCACTCAAATTTAAGAATATCACAAAACAAGAGCATGGAGTGGAATGGAGTGGGAGGATTCCTGTCTGTAATCCCCCCAAAAGAACTTTCATGGCTATTTTCAGCCCCAGGTTTCTTGGGCCAGACCTATTTGAAATATTCTGCTTCTTTTGATATATCAGTAACTGACCAGACCATGGGTCCCAAGCATTGACTTTTTAAAACTATAGTCAGCAGACTTTTCACAAATATTGACATCTACTTCACTCAGGAGAGTCTTTAAGTCGAATCCTCTATCTGATGGTGGGCACCTCACATTATATAGTGCTTTATATCTTCCATATGCAATAGACAAAGAATAAATATGTGCTGATTTATCATGAGTCACATGGATGGTCTTGGCAGAAATGGCAGCTTTGTCATTCTTCTTCATAATTCAGGAAACACAGGAACAACACATGCCTTGGGTTGGGCACAGAGTGAGAACTCAATAAACACTTCATCCAGTGAAACGATGACACAGAAATCTGTGGCAGTGCTTTAGTTGAGTGATGATAAGGGCTTGAACCCAATGCGTGAAAACCAGAATTTATGAAACAAATGATATGATGTCACATTACAAAAAGATTCCTCCAGAGAAGACTTTCCCAAATGTATTATCTATTGAATGAAAAAGTTAAGTCAAAGAAACTAACTGTTTAGCTTTTTTCTAGTTAAATATCAATTAGGAACTGTAATACACATCTCTAAATCAAAATATCACATTTTTGCACAACATCTTGCATGTTCTGAGTATAATTCTACTTAAGTTTCCAAAGTATATTACTAGTGCATGTGTTCTCATCATTCTTGTACTTGTGAAAGGGAGGGTGGCACAGACTTTGGTTTTAGGCTACCTGCTACTTTTGGTTTCAAAAGCCGCTCCTCTTCTGATCTCTGTTATTGGTGTATTAAAGACAAATACTGGAAAGTATACGTGTGACCCTGCAAGCTCTGGAAAGAGAGAAGTGTGCCAAGTGCCTCCACTGCTTAAATCTGCCTGTGCAGGTCAATTAAAGTGGAGGGAAACAGGGCTGTGTCCAAGGGTAATTCATCTTATGAGTGGCACTGGGCAATTCTAATAGGTAATACAATAATATTATGACTTTTATTTATGTACTTAATTGCAAAGTCAATTAAACTTTTCTAGCACTCAATGGGTCCAGGGATTAAACTCCTGGGAGAGATCACAGGAGACCAGTATTTAGTTGTCTGTGACGAAGTAAGAGTTTCAGAAAGTTGAAGTAAATTCTATACAAAGTCTGTTCTTGGAATGTTTTCACAAGTGTGTGAGATTCGTTGAAACACTTTTATGCACAATGTAAGTCAAAATAAATGACATGTGTTTATATTACATGTAGAAACTATAAGATTGATTTTAGTAGATTGAATAAATACATGCATATAATTCTTATAAACAACCATTACCTGTCAGTGTCACCATTTACAAATCAACAGATGTGGCATTCGCATGATCTCTGGATGCATGTACCTTCATGGGCTGGAGGGCTTTATAACTGAAAACCAATCCCAGCCGAATTCTGGGAAAACATACCTATGTGTCCCATGTAGATGCTGCCACATCTTTGTATGTCCCTTCCGCCTTTACCCAATGTAGAAATCTGGTATTGTATTTCTAATGTGGTAAGCCTGCTATAATGCCATTAAAAGATAACAATTTACAAGGTGCTTTCTCATACCATCTATATTAGATAGGGCTAATTAATTGTTTAATTTTATTTTCATTTCTACTTATGGTCTTGCCTGAACCTGTTGAATTTAGCATGCAAATTTATGTGATTAATAAGATTTTTTGGCAGTTGATTGGAAAAAACCCAGAACCTTTTGCCTCATTAAGAATCCTGTTTCTTAGTGCCCTATCAGTTGCTTCTCCTCTTTTTAGTGTATTTTCACTTCTAATAATTTCCTGGACCTTAAATAGAGGAAAATATTGTTTTTTCCCCTTTAAACAGAACCTATTTAATGATATTTTCTTAGAAGCAGATTATGCCTGTACTTAAGAGGTAGGGCAAAATGAAAGACGGAAATCACAAACAAAGCCACCAGAAGTGGATTCCTAACAGGGCTGCCTTTCAGAATCACCTGGGCAGCTAGCTCTTTTCATGCATCCAGGTGCAAGCCTCACCCCATACCTCCAGAGTCAGAATATTGGGGTAGGACTTGGCAAAAGTGCACTCTGGAAAAGTTCTGGATGAGTGTGACCTGCACTCCTAGTTAAGAGCCATGGGACTAGAACACAGCAGAATTGTCAGTCACAAGGCATGGTGTCTCCCTGATTGCTCTGTCTGGTGCCTCGGTCAAGTCACTTCTTTTTCTGGGCCTCAGCTTCCTCGTCCCCAACAAAGGAGAATAGAGATGCTCTGCACCCCTTCTTTGCTTCTCTCTGAACAGCCCTCCCTTGCTTGCTCTTCAGAACTACTCAAGCCACCAATTTAAGCTTTTGATACTTATATGTTATCATAATGATCAACACGGGGACTGTAAATGTCACTAGGGTGAACCTTAGAGGCGATACAAACAGCTGCATCTAGCGCCTGACAGAAATATGCACATGGGGAGGGGAGATGGGTCAGCACTTGACAGCTTCTGAAGCCCCAGGACACTTCACAATTGGGGACCAGCTTATGGGAGAGAGTCAGGGCAGGGCAGCTTTCTTTACCAAGGGGGCTCTAAAGCAGGCAAGCATTTGGGAGAGAAAATAGTGATAATGGATGTTTCAAGAAAACATGCCCCCACACACAGAAAGCTCTCCTTTAGCCAGAATGGTTTGGGGAAGGGTATGACAGCAAGTTGAAATTTCTGGTTGAGTTACCATGTGCAAGGGCACCACTGTAGCTAGTTCAAAGAGAAACAGCACAATACACAGAAAACCTGGAACATAAGTGACAGTTAAGAGGCACTTCTGTGAAATTTCATGATTCTAGATAATGCTGAAGAACTCTTTGAACAACTCCATTTTTTGGCACTGATACTGCTACCCTGGCCTGCTCTCATTTCAGATTCTGGCCCTCCCTTGGGCATGTCTTTATATTTCTGACAGACACTGCCCCATGTCCCGGGCTGACATCTTTCCTGCTCTGAGTGCTCTAAATTCAGTTGTCCTTGAAGATTTTGCCCAAGTGCATATTTTTTCCTCACTTTGTCATCTCTCCTGTCATCTACCTCCAAGGGCTTGCAAAGGACTCTTGGATCTATCTGTCTATGGTCCTGGGGACCTGTCTGTGAGACCCCACCCTTTCATCCAGACAGCCTGCCAGGTCCTGGAACTGAAAAAGTCAAAGTGCCTTTCCTCTACACAGGAGGCCAGTTCTTTGGACTCAGCTTCTCTCTTTCTGCTAATAAAATAGCTTTTATTACAGTTACCTAGACTCAAAACTTTAGTTTTGTTTCTGAGACCTCCATCTTCGCCTGCTCGCAACCAGAGCTGACTAGACCTACTGGTTCTATTTTCTACTCAGCACCTCCCTTCCTAGTCCCCTACATCAACCTTTCGCTCAGGCCCTCCCTTGATATGTGTTGGGAGATGATGGCAATGGCCTTGGTCTTCTTGGTTTCCCTTGTGCTCTACTCTAAGGCTTTTAATCCGTCAGACGGTTGGCAAAAGCAAAGTAAACAGGTATGAGCCAGCCTGCTCTGTTGGAGGTCGTGTGGGAAAGGGGTGGCTCAGAGCACTACTCCTAACTGGCTTTCCATCCTCCCTCCCCAGTGGCAGCCTCCAAGGGGACTCTGCAGATCTTCAGGGCTACCCGAGACAATTTGAAATCGCTGCTGCAAGCCACCATAGATACCACAGCCAGATGAATCTTCCTAAAATTCAGCTCTAATGATATCATCCTCCTCAAAAATCACCAACTGGTTGGTGGGAATGTAAATTATGGCAGTACTGACTTAGGTATTGCCATTCTAGTCCTAGGTATATTCCCAACAGTAAACGTGTACCTATTTTCACCAAAAGACAGGTATTGGAATGCTCACAGCAGCACTATTCAAAACACACCCCAAATGGAAACTGCCCAAATGACTAAAATAAGAACACAATGAGTCACTCAATAGAATATTATACAGCAAATGGCAATGAACAACTTTTAAAAACACACAATATTGATGAGTCTCACAAACATAAAATTGAGTGAAAGAAGCCAAACATAAAAGAGTGAAAAAGGAGGCTGAGTGTGGTTGTTCATGCCTGTAATCCCAGCACTTTGGGAGGTCAAGGTGGGTGGATCACATGAAGCCAGGAGTTTGAGACCAGCCTGGCCAACATGGCAAAACTCCGTCTCTACTAAAGATACAAAAAATTAGCTGGGCACGGTGGTGCACATCTGTAGTCCCAGCTACTTGGGAGGCTGAGGCATGAGAATCGCTTGAGCCCAGGAGGAAGAGGAGGTTGCAGTGAGCTGAGATCATACCACTGCACTCTAGCCTGGTCAACAGAGCAAGACACAAGGGAAAAAAAAAAAAAAAAAAAAAGAGGAGTACATACCATATAATTCTATTTACATTAGGTACTAAAAACAGGTGAAACTGATCTATGCTGTTAGAAGTTGGGATATTGGTTTCCTTTGAAGGGAAAGGTGGGAAAGGAAATACAAGGCAGCTTCCAAGTACTGGCTGTGTGTTTCACTTAAGGTTAAATCAATATGATTTGGGTACTTTTCTGTATAATATTTTACTTCAATAAAAAGCTTAAAACAAACAAATCATCAAATATTCCCAATTAACTGTTGCATTAAATGCAACTTTCACTGGGGCCCAGAAACCCTTTTCAATATGGCTGTAATCTACTGTTTCAGAGTACTTTTTCATTTTACTGTCATGATTCTTTTTTTTTTTATAATTTTTTTTTAATTGAGATGGAGTCTCGTTCTGTTGCCCAGGCTGGAGTGCAGTGGTGCAATCTCAGCTCACTGCAAGCTCTGCCTCCTGCGTTCACACCAGTCTCCCGCCTCAGCCTCCCGAGTAGCTGGGACTATAGGCGCCCGCAACCACACCCGGCTATATTTTTTGCTTTTTTTTTTTTGTACAGAAGGGGTTTCATCACATTAGCCAGGATGGTCTTGATCTCTTGACCTCGTGATCTGCCCTCCTCGGCCTCCCAAAGTGCTGGGGTTACAGGCGTGAGCCACCACGCCCGTCCTACTGTGGTGATTCTTTACCCCTAAGGGGTTCAGATATTTCTACGAAATGTTGTGGGAATATACATTTTCTGGGGAGAGGCATTCATGGCATTCCATAGCATTCATCCAGAGCATCTGTCAGCTTTTCAAAGGGGTCTCGCAAACCAAAAAAGTAAAGAGCAATCACTCTCCTTGTTGCTCCTCAAATGGTCATTAGAATTTAACTCTGTGATTATTCCTATTTTGTTTTTAGTTTTTCCCCCCAGAAAGCCCTCCCCTCTCTGACTTCCTCCTCTTGAGATTCTACCTGTGCTTCTAGGGCCTGTCAGGTCACCTCTACCACCAAGTCTCTGGATTCCCAAACCAAAAATTACCCCTTCGCTTCCTGTCACAGCTATTTATAAGTGGACTGCTACGATGCTCTGGAAGGCCCTGAGGATGTACAAATACTAATCCCTGTTCTCAAGGAGCTTTCTATCCAGTAGAAGGAAAACAGGTGTAACTTTAAGCACACGTAAAATCCACATGTAACTTTAAGCAGAAAGAACAGAGAGAGACAGAGAGAAGGCCAAGGGGAGTTCAGAGAAGAGTGATTGCTTTTGGCTGGGGGAAACTCGAGCAGGCTTCATGAAGGAGGTGGAACTGCCCTGCAGGATTTGGAGCTAGAAGGAAAGTGCATTCTAAGTGAGGGACGAAGGTAAGTGTGGTGAAACCCATGAGCCTAGGCAGGAAAGGGCAGGCAGTTTGGTTCACCCAGAGCAGAGGCACCATGAAGATCTGGAAGGGTGTAGGCTGGAAGCAGAAGGTTAGCTTTCAGGCTCTGGATTTTGAATTTTATGCTGGAGGCAACTGAAAGCCACTGAAAAAGTATAAACAGGGCATGATATGATCAGATATGTGCCTTAGTATCTCAGAGGGATTAAGATGATCTCTTCCTCCTTCGAGGGTCTAAAATGCATTGTTCTGCCTCTGTGGTACTTCACTGCCTTTTCCTTCATAATATGGTTATTTTGTACGCTTATTTTTTTTATATTCTCCACCCCAACTTGACTTGGTCTAATGGAAGACAAAAATGGTTTCAGTGCTAGCATGCTGTCTTACATGTGGTGGCACTCAACAGATATTTACTTAATGAATGTGCAATGTCCACTTAAAACCATTTATGAATGAATGAGGAAAGAAGGTGGGAAGGTGCAAAAGAAAAAACACACAGGACTAATACAAAAAAGCTGGATGAATTCAGGTATTCCGCTCAGTCTTTAGATTCCGCGTCTATGCCTAAGTGTTCACTATTCTGAATGACTGACATCTAGAGGAAAAAACTGCAGTCACAAAGGAGAATGTTTAAAGTTACTTAAGATGCTATATGAGGTGTACGTGAGGAATACTGTCCCACATCCTATGTTCTCAAGTAAACTGACTATCAGGGGACCCCCCAGAATAAAGCGACTGTTATTATCAAGAGAGGCCTATTCAATGCTTAGCACCTAGAACATGAAATCAGAAAGTCAAGCCTAACCCTTGGCCTTGTTCTCTGACTTTCCGTGGGATCTGGAAGGTGGGGAAAAGAGACAGTTCAACCTTTCAGGCCCTTGGGTTTCTTATTTTAAAAGAGGGGATCAAGTACTTTACATACTGCAAAGAAAGGGGCTCTGCCTCCAATCAAGAAAGAACAAAACACTCCATTGGGAGAGAAGTCAGCTAAGGAACTGAGTGGCAGGTCCCATAGCTCACTACAGCTAATAATATTCATGGTGCTTGTTTTCTTTGTATAACATTGCCTTTTGCTTTTGAAGCTCTTTCATGTTTATTATCACACCTCATCACTTTGTCTGGCTAGCATAAGAGGAAACTGAGGCAAACGCAGACTTAACGACTTGCCCAAGGTCCCCCAGGACTGGGGAAGGGAGCTGGGTTCCTGACCCTCAGATGAGACTCTCTCCACTCATCTCAAGGCCTTTGTAGGGGCAGCAAGTTTCCGCAGGGGTGACCAGTGATAGCTACGGCTCTCCTGGCAGTTGTGCTTGGGGTGGGCCCCTCCATTTGGTCCAGGCCCGGGTGATTAAGCGCTTTATCATGGCCAAGGGCAATACACGGGAAGTTGAACCTTGGAGGATCTGAGCAGCTGGTGTGGCTTACCCGAGGGAGGGCGTGGGAAAGGAAAAGCAAAACTTAGCACCACTTGCAAGTGCACAGGCTCCCAAGCCACACACTGCACAGCCCAGTTTAGTGTGCATGGTGCAGAGCTGACTGTGACTGCAATCAGCCCATTTTCTGATCTGAGTTTCCTTCCCTTACTGCAAAGCCCTCCAGTCAGTTAGGCAGCAACACCTATCACAAGCCACCAGTATTTAGCCCTATTTTTGGAGCTGGCTTAGGGTGTTTGCCTTTTCTTCTTTTTTTAAATAAAAAAGTGTTGAAAATTCAAACTATATGCATGTCTATAGAACACAAAGTTAAAACTCTTTCCTTTGAATTTCACTCTAAAGGGGTAACTACTGTCAATACAGTCTTTTTCTTTCCTTCCATACCCTCTTCTGGTCTTCGCAAACATACAATCATATACACATGCATGGTCTTTTAAACAAATGGAATCATATTTGCATATGGTTCTGCAATTGCATTTTTCACTCAATAATAAACACATCACATGTAACCATCCTTGCCCATACAGAGTGTTAGTGTATTTTTCTAATTTTAATTTTTCATTTTGAAATACTTAAAATTTATAGGAAAAAAAAAAAAAACCCAAGGGCAACATGAAACAATACCTAAAGTGAATTTTGAAAATCTGTAAATTTCTGCAATTTCTTTCCTTCTCCCCCATGGACTTCCCCCAAATCTTCCTGGGAGTCATTGCAGGACCAACTTCAGAACACACAGGGGAGGGGAAAGAGAAAAACCCAACCAAATGTTATCTGCCTGTTGCAGGACTTCCCAACAAATAGCCCAGGCAGGCTGTGTACTGAGAGATCAGCCCAGAAGCTGAGCCTGCAGAACTGTAAGGCCCCTCATACAGCACCCATTCTCCTTGGAGGACAGTCTCAGGTGAAATGGGGCAGTGGCAAGTTCAGTGAGTGTGCAATGCTTGAAGATAGTTTCTCCTTCTGGAAATCCAGAGCCAATGGTTTGCAAACGCAGCTGCCTTGCTCAAATGCAGGAAACTTGAGTTCCTTTCTCACCAGAATGTTCTTTTTGCAGATTCTGCTGGGGCCACCCACAGCGTGTGGCTAAACCTGATAGCTGTCCTGTGTCCCAGCGGGAGTGTGTGTTATTCCTGACTCAAGGGCAGGGCAGAGACCTACTGCCTAGACCTGAGCCCAGGTCTGGGCTGCTATCTGGAACAAGCAGATGGTGAGAGGCAGAGCGAGCACAGGGCAGCTAGAGAGAGTACCAGAGGAAAGGAGCGTGAGGGCATGCTTCTTCTTTGATAGGTTTTCTGAAGAGTGGGCAAACAGCATTTTGGCTGTGATCAGACCACATGGTGGTAAATGTTTTGATTCCTTCTGCTACATTTAGAACACTGACTACTTCTCTACGTGCACAACGGTGTTCCAGGTCCTTTAGATGCACTGACTAATTTACCCTTACAGTCACCCTATGCAAGAGTGCTATATTTTTCCCACTACACAGATGGGGGAAGTGAAGCACAGGAAGTTAAATAATTTACCTAGGGTGTAGCAGATATTGGACTTGAACCCATGAACTCTGGCTCCAAAGTCCTTGTACCTAACCATAACATTATGTCGCCTTCTTTATGATTTTTAGAGATGGGGCCTTGCTCTGTCACTCAGGCTGGAGTACAGTTGCAGGATCGTAGCTTACTGCAGCCTTGAACTCCTGAGCTCAAGCAATCCTCCAGCTTCAGCCTCCTAAGTAGCTAGGACTACAGGCACACTACAGGGTCTGGCTCTAGTTGCTTTTTTAGACTAGGGTGGTGTTTCTCAAAACGTATTACTATTTTTATTTAATATTTATTTATTTATTTATTTATTTATTTCTGAGATAGCGTCTCATGCTGTCACTCAGGCTGTAGTGCAATGGCGCAATCTCGGCTCACTGTAACCTCCGCCTCCTGGCTTCAAGCAGTTCTCCTGCCTCAGCCTCCTAAGTAGCTGGGATTATAGGCATGCACCACCACGCCTGGCTAATTTTGTATTTTTTTTTAGTAGAGACGGGGTTCCATCTTGTTAGTCAGGATGGTCTCGAACTCCTGACCTCAGGTGATCCACCCTCCTCGGCCTTCCAAAATGTTGGGATTACAGGTGTGAGCCACCGCGCCTGGCCTCAAATGTATTATAATTTAATAGGTATATACTGAAATGGGTTCCATGCCATATATTTTGGAAAGCCCTAGTTCACTCAATGATAAGCAGGCTTCTTTCATGCAAGGCTTCTCAGGGTCTTTCCTTCACTAAGATACATTTATGATCTGGCAAGAGGCTTGTGGCTTGCAGCATTTCCCCAAACTATTTGCATATAAAAACATTTTCTGAGGAACATCTCATGAGATCAGTGTTCTGCAGATCACACTTTGAGTGAATGCTGGCAAATGGACTTGTTAGGAACAGAGCTTAAGTTCTGGTTCTTGCCATTTAACTGAGTGACTTTCAAAGTTGCTTAATTGGAGCCTGTGTGCTCATCTGCAAAAATGGGAATAACAACAGTCTCTACATCTCATGGAACTATCCGAGGATGAAATGCATACGCAAAGTGCTTAAAATTGTGCCTGCCTCCAAATATTCAATAAATGGGACCTCTTATAATGATGATAAAGACTACCAAATAATTGAAGAAAGAAATTATGAGAATTCAATTAAAAGGGGCAGAGAATCACTGTAAATACTATAATTTCTGAGTGATCTTCACTAACAACAGTGAAGCTCCTGTGAGAAAAACATAAAAAATTCTTCCATGAAAGAAAATCCTAAACCATCACAGAGTACAATATTCTTCTAAAGAAAGAAAAAACAAGGGAAAATATTTTTTAAAAAATAGTTCAGACAGAAAGTATCTTTGGCAAAGAGGATCTTCGGATAACATAATAGATACAAATGAAAGACAAGGGCTGATTTCCTGGGCGCTAAACCAAGTGGAGGAGTTCTCACAAGAGCGAGGTGCTGACCCCCCTCTGCACTAGGGAAAGAAGGAAGATACACACATACTTTCTTGCGGGGGGTAGATTCTCATCCCTGAACTGAAAACGGCTTGGCATCAACAGGATGTCTTCCTGTTCCCATCTTATGAAGTGACTCATACATCTGCCATTTCACTTGCAGTCACTGTGGGAGAAGAACTAGGAGTCTGTTCATTAGGAATCCTGGCTCCACAAAGGCACTCCCTCCCAGCCTGACACAACGCCCACCTCTTCTTCCGGTTGTGCCTGCCAAGCGTGAGAGTGTACAAAAACCAAAGCAAAACAAAAATCCCAACCCTTGAACCAAGCAGCAGGCAGGGAGAATGTTGCAGTAGAGGGCTACTGCTTCCTGATGCAAACGTGGACGCCACAGGCACAGCCCACAGTTCCAGAACCCACAGCACCTGAAACAATTTGCTCTCAGTGGGCCAGAGCAGCTCTAAACACTAGACTGCTTCCTGTTGTGCAGCTATGTAAATGAACCCTGTGCTGGGGCCAGCGCCCAGCTGCACTCTGTGGCAGGGATGAGTGAGTAATGGAGCCACTAGGGCAGCCTCTCAGTGAAATATACTTGTGTAGCCTGCAGGCTCAGCCTCATGATGCCAACCCCAGGAGCAGTGACCCCCTCACAGGGCACCACCTCTGCCTGGAAAACCATCCATGTGGTGGGAACAGACAATTCCTTAGAAAGCACCATCTGGATTCAGGAACCTCAGCAGATAGGGACTGAGTTGGAGGATGATTATAACCTAGGGGAGTGGGCTCCAGACTGAACTCGGAGTGGTTTCCTTGGGTCATTTCTAATCTGCCTCAGTTTCCTCATGTAAGATGAGAGGAACCCACCTCTTAGGACCTCATTTGTGCAAACACCAAATGTGTGTGCTTGCTAATGTCCACAGCAACACTGGAAAGGGAGTATCTCATTTTGCAGATGTGTAAACTGAGGGTTGGAGGAGTGAGTGAGTGTGGCCAACATCATGTAGGTACTAAAGTTGTGGAGCCTGAATTTAAACCAAGAATTGTGGATATTCAGAGGTGTCCACTCCTGAAATTCCACATAGGCTGCTAAGCTTCTTTAAAATGATGCAACTAAAACTGTCTTAATTTTCTATATAAGCAGTACTCACTGGGTAAATTATCTACTGCAAATTAAAAATCATACTTTCATCAACCCTTCTTGGGCTACTTAGTCTTTTGTATTGCCAAATGGCCTGTGCTTAGGGGATCGAAAATGGATTTTGAAACTAGCTAAAGCAAGTTTAATTATCATATTAAATCATTATCAAAATAAATCACTAATATAATTCCATAGCCAAATGTAAATTATTTCTGTTCTAAGGCACTACCTCATTTATTGGCCTGAAGAAAGTTGGTTCTGAAAGATAAACAGTCACATGGATAGTAAGAAGAATCTGGGCCCAGAGTCAAGAAATCGAGGGTCTATCTAGGTTCAGGTGTTAGTTGGTTAACTGTGTAATTCATGCAAGTCACTCAATCCCCTTCCCTTTCCCTTTCTGCATCAGTAAAACAAAGAGCTTGGATTAGGTCAGTGTTTCCTCCTCTTTTCAATATGAAGACTTTTTTTTTTTTAAATGTATAAGCATTAGCTTTTCCCTGCTCCAAAGACAGCTGTGTTTTTGGAGGCTAATGGTTATGAAAATACATAATAACAAGAAATTAACAAAAATGTTCTCTTTATTAATTGCAACAACATCTTCATATACTTTAACGAGAGTGGTGCCATTACGTTTAAGACATTGTTACTCAGTTTATTGTCAATATGTGGCCCCTGTAAACAACGGCTCACCCTTTGCAATAAACTGTCCACTCCCCTTACCATTCTTTGCCTGTACACTTTGAACCTTTGCATTAAATGGCCTCTAAGATTCTTTTCAGTGTCAAGCTTTATTATAAAAGCTTTTTTTTTTCTTTTAT
Source organism: Macaca mulatta (assembly GCF_049350105.2). NCBI lineage: Eukaryota > Metazoa > Chordata > Mammalia > Primates > Cercopithecidae > Macaca > Macaca mulatta. The sequence goes on along the minus strand of NC_133406.1, from coordinate 172,869,955 downwards.
TTTTTCTGTCACCCAGGCTGGAGTTCAGTGGCAGGATCATGTCTCACTTCAGCCTCAACCTCCCAGGCTCAGATGATCCTCCCACCTCAGCCTCCTGGGTAGCTGGGACACGTGTGTGCCACCATGTCAGGCTATTTTTTTGTTTGTTTGTTTTTTGGTAGATATGGGGTTTCATCATGTTGCCCAGGCTGCTGTTGAACTCCTGGGTTCAGGTGATCTGCCCACCTCAGCCTCCCAAAGTGCTGGGATTACAGGTGTGCACCACTATGCCCGGCCCTATAAGCAAATTATTTCTAAGAAACTACATACCAGATTTCCATTGTTTTGTTTTGAACAATAAAGCAAATTTTCAGTTAGTGATTTTGTTTTGTGCTAAATCACAATCACTGTGCAACAACAGCCACAGATTAATTTATTCATTAGACATACATAACTGAAATCTTGTGCTAGGTTTACAGAGGTGAATAGACTCAGTCACTGTCCTCACTGAGCTTTGGTCTATATCAACTCTTTAACAACGATCCTGAGCCCTCCCCTCTTTATCTCCAGCCTCAACCTCCCCGTGGAGCTCCAGTCTCTAATTTCTACCTGACTGCTCAACATTCCACTTGGATATCTAAAATGTATCTCAAAGTTTACACGTGTAAACTTTGTAGCTCACACCCATAATCCTGGCACTCTGGGAGGTGGGAGGATCACTTGAGACCAGGAGTTTGAGACATGCCCGGGCAACATACACAGAACCTGTCACTACAAAAAATTTAAAAGGTTAGCTGGGCATGGTGGCATATACCTGTGGTCTCAGTTACTCCTGAAGCTGGGGCATGAGGATTGCTTGAGCCTAAGAGTTCAAGGTTATAGTAAGCTATGATTGTATTACTGAACTCCATTCTGGGCAACACAGCAAGACCTTGGCTTTTAAAACAATAGAAATGGGACCAGGCGTGGTGGCTCATGCCTGTAATTCCAGCACTTTGGGAGGCTAAGGTGGGTGGATCACCTGAGGTCAGGCGTTCGAGACCAACCTAGCCAATATGGTAAAACCCCATCTTGACTAAAAATACAAAAATTAGCTGGGCGTGGTGGCAGGTGTCTGTAGTCCCAGCTACTTGGGAGGCTGAGGCAGGAGAATCATTTGAACCTGGGAGGCGGAGGTTGTGGTGCGCCAAGATTGCACTATTGCACTCCAGGCTGGGCAACAGAGCGAGACTCCGTCAATTAAAACAAACAAAAACAAAAAAACCCCAGCAACAACACACTTAATACGTAGAAATCTCTGGATTCCACCCTGTATGCCTGTCAAAATCCTTCTTCCTGTGGCATTCGCCATCTCTGAAATGGTAATACCATTCACCCAAATGCTCAGGCCCAAAAGACTCTTCCTGTTCTGAAATCCTCTCCCTCAAGGTGGTATCTGCAGACAGTTGATCACAATGACACAGTTCATCACAATGACCAGTATGATCTTCACTCAATGTAAGTTTACGGAATGCCTACTATGTGGTAGGCCCCATATAGACACAGAAGACAGAGGGCAGGCTGACATCACACAACTGATGAGAAGTATTGGGATTGCTATGTTGGAAAATCATAGAATAGGGGCTTTATCTTGTCCTGGGATCAGGGATAGGTTTTTGAAAGTGGTGTTCATGAGCTACATCTTCAGAGGAAAAGCCTGTGTCAAAGTGGTGTACTTGTAAGTTAGAAATGTACTCATGAAGACTCAAAATATCTGACAGATGAACTTCAGGGTTGAGGGAAAAGTTATGTTCTCACTCCTACAAACCAGAGCAAATCAGAGCTGGGCATAAACCAGACATAGTAAGTTCAGATATTTGAAGACCAAATGAGCTGCTTAATTTAAACGTAACCCAGCCAGGAAAGCCATCGTGAAACTGGAACTCCACAATGGGCCGGAAAGCAGTTACAACTCTGTTTTAAAGCTGCTTTTCAATCCTTTTCCAAAAGCATAAAAATGTTCATATTTTTTGACCCCATAATCTGAACACAGGGAATTCATCCTAAGGAAATAACCCAAAGTATGTGTAGAGATATTCACTACAGTATTATTTACTGAAAAATTAAAAATGAAGAATAAAAATTCACAAAACACAGGCATGGATAAATTATGGCATGCCAGCTGGATAAATGTACCACTGAAGGCATGATTTTTCAAGATTGTATTGCTATACAAAATATGTTCAGGATGTTACATTAAGTAAAAAATATATAGTTTTACCCGTGCTACTCAGAGAGTATATTAGATTATATATAAAATGCATAAAGAATGAGCAGAACGTACAAAAATGAATTAATTTGCTATACAGGACTATGAATACTCTTACCACTGTTGTTTGAACAATTAAAACAATTAAAAATAGAACAAGTCTCCTATATTTCTTTCTTGCTGATCTGGGGCAGGGGTCTGTAAATTACAGCCAGTGGGCCAAACCCAGTCGGCTGATGATTTTTGTAAATAAAGTTGTATGAGAACACAGGCATGCTCACTTGTTTATGTATTACCCATGGCTGCTTTTGCCCTGCAGTGGCAGAGTTAAGTAGTTGTGATAAAGACTGCATAGCCCACAAAGCCTAAAATATTTACTATTTCGCCCTTTACAGAACAAGTTTGCCAACCCCTGATCTGGAGTAAGAAAAGATCATGCTTCATTCTAAAATTTACCACATATATAACTGCTACGGTTTATATGTTTGTGTCTCCCCAAAATTCATATGCTGAAATCCTAATCCCCATGGTGATGGTATTAGGAGGTGGTGATTAGATCATGAGGGTGGAGCCTCCATGAGTGAGATTAATGCCCTTATAAAGCAGGCTCAAGGGAGCTAATTGGCCATTCCCACCATGTGGGTACATAGCGAGAAGGCACCATGTATGAGGAGGCAGGACCTCGCCAGACACCGAATCTCCTGGAGCCGATCTTGGACCTCCACTGCTCCAAAACTGTGAGAAATAAATGTTGTTTATAAGCCATCCAATTTATGGTATTTTTGTTGTAACAACCATGAATATGAATGAACAAGGATTCATCCATATTTTATATTTTTATCCACTAGTTCTTAAAAAAAAACCCAAACTAAAGAATAAAACCATTCCCCAAAATTATTCTTCCCATTTGTTTCCATTTCAGTGTATATATAAAGCATTAACAGATAGCTTGTTATCTAATTTGAAGCTCAGTTCATTTTTATAAAATACAGACTGGGGAAATGCAACAGAGAAATGCTTCTTAAGTTAAAGATTAGTGCCAAGAACTGAAAACCATTTTTTACAACTTAAGGTTTTGTTTGCTTTTTAAAGCTTCTCTGGCCTTTGGGAAAAATAAACAAGTCAGAGTTCCCGGCCATTCTGACTGCACACCTGGACTTCATGGCCATCGCCTTCTTGTGTAAGGTCACTGACACGTGCAGACTACATGGACTTAATTCCTCCAAGCTGTTCCTCCTTGTGCTACAAAAATGCACTGACCCTGGAAGAAAGTTCACCATATTCTATCCAAAGTCCCTCACAAGTTACCAGTGCTGTTAACTGCCTGGCATCTGTTTCCTCTGTTTGCCAACAGGGGAAGGACTGATGGCTATGTTTAGGGTTAACAGCTCATTCTCAGATTCTGGGGGTGGGGGGGGCGGGGCTGGGATCACCCCAAACAGAAACTGATCATCAAAGGTCTTTGATTCCACCATCTTTAAGTCTATAACAAACTAGTTGTTTGATACTAGAATAAATTATTTAAAAATACTGTATAACTTGACAAAGCTCTAGAATTGGATCAAGGAAGTAAAGTCTAAGTCAAAAGTCCCAAATTGACATTTGGAGGGCTAAATTTGGCTTGCGGACTGTTTTATTCGGCCTACAGAGAATTATTATATTTTTTAATGGAGCTAACATTCAGAAATTGGGAGTTTTCACATAAAGATCCAGATTTCTGGCTTCTTTACATAAAGCACATTCCCACGTGGCTGCTCGGTTGGAGCTGAGTAGCAGATGCTCTTGGATACGGCCTGGCCTCACCTGCTGCATTGCTATACTTGCCGGGGCCCACAGGTGGCTGAGGCTGTGACCGTGGGGTAAGTCATCTTTTGGAAAGTTGTTCCAATGTTTCAAGCAGGCAGTGGGACCAACATCAAGTTTAGGAATCAAAACCTTTAAAGTGCTGAGACTGAATTTTAGTTCTTCTGCTTTTCTACTTAGAGGGGGCATCAATTAGGGTAAACCGGCAGATTTCCCTTTTAGAAATGACCTAAGTAAATGCTCACAACATTCATAAAAAGACTCATCTACCACAATGTGCATTAATCAATTAATATCAAGAAATGTTTTATTCTCACGACCCAAGTTCTGTTTATTTCCCCTGAGCTACTCTAAAACGATCTAATCTTCAATAATTTAATAAATATATGTTGGCATTTTCTAGAGGCAAGCTACTACACTCTACACGCACAAAGAATTCAGGAATTCTCTGGCCCCAAGGATTTGGTAATTCAGCTGGGAAGAAAACTCCCACACAGACCAAAGAGAAGCTTATAGCTCTAACTCTGTGGCAGGCACTGTGCTCAGAGCGTTCATTCTCACAACTACTCTATGAGATAAGCACAATTATTATCTCAAAAGAGGAATAAATTTGGGGGCCTGAAAGGATAGGTGGGGTCCAAAGAAGTTGAAGAAAAGTAGCAAAGATGTGTATAAAGTGATATAAGCTATCTAAAAAAAGAGAAATAAATATTTTTATTATAAATAAAGTCACTAAATTTCAGTGGAAGATCACTGGCAAATTATACCATTTGATTACTTTCTACATCAAAGAACACAATTTTCCATTCTTGGAAACATATAATGATTTCTGGTGGTATATGGACATACATTTACTTTAATAGAAATAGCTCATGTTTATTTTAAACATGATAAAAAGATAAAGATTTGAAAAAGATAAAGATAATTACACATCAAACTAGTGGTTTTATGGATGAGACTGTTTGAGACAAGGATAAGTTAAAAAGTGAGTTGATTTAAAATGGATTTAAAGAAAAACACTAAACATCTGATACTAGATGGTATGCAGGTCTGATAAATACTCTGATGGTGGCATGCAAAATACTGGTGTTTAGAATACACTACCTTACTAGAAGAGTAAAGATACAAGCTATCTACTTAGTAATCAGGAAGAATAAAGGTTTCTTTTTGACTGCTTAGTAAAAAATTCAGTTACACTGGGTTGACTAAGAAAACATTCCTAGAGTGTTACCATGAAGCCACCTTCCGGGATCTGGAGAGTAGGAGTAGGGGAAGCTGGGTGAGAATGAAATGCTATCTATTGTTTTAGGAATTTGAATCTGGAAATCTCAGCGTCAAGATTTAGTATGCACTGAAGCTAGTACCTGAAGCAGAAGCAAGGTTCTTCATGCTACTGTCAGCTGGGTGGGCAAAATAACATAAAAACAACAAATATAACAAAATGCAATACATTTTTGTTAACAATAAAAACTGCATCTAACCTCATGGCATAAATGTCTCCACACAGCAACTGACAGAGAATTTTTATTTGCTGCTAACGCAGCCAAATTCAACAGAAGTACAGAGTGAAACTCAGAAAAGCCTAGATTAGATAAAGACCGTGACAGGCCAGAATGCCTTTGCATACAGGGATTTTGCAAGACCCAGGGAAGTAAGACAGTTTAGGTTCACTCACACCTGCCTCCATTTGAATTTGCTTCCTGACTGCCCCCTACCTCCCCTGAAAAAGCCCTATTCATGGCATATATTTTTAAAACTTCAGAAACTCAAAGAGCAATTAATTTAGGCTGCTGTAATGCTTAAGACACTTCTATATTTCTATTCATCAATAAACTGAATTCTTTGTGTTTATAAGCAGGAGGTAAGTTATGAGGAAGACCAGTCATCCAGCTTTTTACAAGGATATTGGTCTTTAAGAGATTGAGAACGTTAGTTGCATGTTAAACAATCTTCTGGAAATATATCACAATAGAGAAAATGGCATTTATTTTGTCAGTGAAGTACTGAAAATGGTTAGTAGAAATAACATAGTAAGCCACTTGGGTGTGTTCCTTTGAGTGAGTTTTTGTGTGTGTGCGTGGGGAAGAGAATCCTCAAAAGGCATTGCTTGAGTGATGATGACAGTACGAACAATAAACTTAACAGTATTTACTGGATGCTTCCTATGTACCAGGCACTGGTGCTACACAAGAATTACCTCATTTACTCTTCACACTAACCCTATGAGGGAGTACTTCTATCATTCCCACTTTATGTATGGAGAAACAAAGGCATGAAGAAATCAAGTAAACTACAGCTAGCAAGTCACAGAGCTGGGATGTGATCCTAGGTAGAGCAACTCCAAGCTTTTGCTCTTAAATGCTGGTCCCCCAGGTGCCTTCTAAGCAAGATTGTTCTGGGTTAAACATCAGGGATTTTGTACTGCTAACTGCTGTCTGCAACTCCAGAGCCTGAAATGAAATTCTCAGGTGTCCAAGGAAAGGCAGAGGCTACACCTGGTGTTTCCTCTCCACTGCACCCTACACTGTGCTCGGGCACTTCTTTAAATAACTGATTTTCAGATATATGAAGAATGTTTGTAAGAAGGAGCACCAGTTTGTAGTCTGCAGAGAGGGCCCACATGTCTTAGTCCAGCTCTATGGAAACGGACAGAGACAAGGCACGGTTCCAGAATCATACATATGTGACTGCTACTCATGGGGCAGGAGCTAGGAGGACTCAGGTGTTTTTGTGAAAGGCCATACAGATGCTATCAATATCTCATTTCATCCTCACTAGAACCCTACAAAGTATGTAACATGTCCCATGCTACAGATAGGAAGAGTGGACTTTGGTCATCTGCACCAAATTATACACTTAGCAAGGGGTAGATCCAGCATTTGAATCTCTACCTCCAAATCTTCTGTCCCTCCTAGCATATCTCCTAAGAGAGACTGTGATCCTGTTTAAAACTACAACCAAGAGTAGCGGCTAAGTTCACGGGCTGGAGCCAGAATGTCTGGGTTTGACCAGCTCTGCCACCGACTTGCTATATGACTGAGGGCAAGTCGCTTATTTTCTCTGTACCTCTTTCAGTATCTGTAAGATGCGAATAATAATTGCACCTATCCTACTGGATTGTATTGAAGAATGAATGTACTAGTATTTGTAAAGTGTTTAGCACAGTGCTTGGCACATGGTAAATATTTACTTAAGTGTGTGAAATAAACAAAAATGTAAAACTTTCTCTTACATGGGCACTTAATATACAGACGACAAATAAACCAGGGTAATAGATGTGTCATCATGGAAAACTTATATAAATCAACTCTCGCAGTGGCCAACGTAGCAAGCCCACCACAAACACTGCTGTGGGACCTGATAGCTTTCCATCTGAATTGCTGATGTGAAGAATACATTTGGAAGAGTCCTGGACTTTAGTTTCAGATCTGACATGAATTCCTATGTGACTTGGAGACAGCATTTCACTCTTCTGGGCCCTGCTTCTTCCCAGGTGAAAAGCTGCCCCAGTGACCAGGCAGCATGGCATGGGGAAGGAAAGAGCCAGAAATGGCGTCCAAGCCCCACAGGGTCTGGTTCTCCCATATACGAATTTTATAACTTTGGACGAAACTGCTTTATTTCTTTGCATCCCTATTTCTTCTAAAATGGAGAAAATGGTGTCTGTCCCCTTATTTCACAGGGTTGAGGGCAAGTAAGAAAGGGAAGGTTAGAGCCCCTTTGCAAACAGAGCTCTCCACGGGCATGTCCTTTGCTGGGCAACAGGTGGATACTTAGTAAGTATTCGTGGTTTCCAAGTCACTGTAAAAATCTAAAAAATAAATAAAGACATACATAAATAGACGTTCGTGGAAATGACGTGCAGCACCTACCACTGTCTGATGGAGTTTTCCTTGTTTGTTACTTGTTTCTCCATCCCCCTAGAAGCCAAGGTTTCTGAAAGCAGGGACATCTCTGTCTACATCCCTGCAGCTGGTAGAGTCAGTACTTAATAAATACTTACTGACTGCATTTGTGGAAAGTATGAATACATGAACCAATGAATACATGACTCTGAAGTTACATGAGAAGCAAACAGACTTACCTAAAGATATTAATGAAAGTCCAAAGTCTTAAGAAACAAGGTATGTAGGACTCTTGGTGTATTGTATCATCTGACTCCTCTAAATTCTTTTCTCTGGAGAGGTGGTTTGGGCGGAGAAATGGCCGAGTTAAGATACTACAGGGTTGTTAAATTAACATACTCAGCAGGTCCACAGACTTTCTAAAGCTGAATACCAACCGAGATAATTAAAGGCCAGAGCCTTCTTTTTTAATTGACTCTCCAATAAACTACCTGCTGACAAAGGCATAGTTAAGTTGATTCATGCAAGAATAAAGAAACTTTTCTCTTCTATTCTTATCTTTTAAAAAGTCCCCACTTTCCCCTCTAGCTCAATGAGCACTTAAATTCACCAGAATCAAAAGGAAAGTTACCAAATATATATATATATTTTTTAAACTAAGCAACATCCTTTCTTCCCAGCAACCAATTCATGAAGGCACGGAAGTGGCTTGTGCTGAGGAAGGCATTTGGAGGGAGCTATGGGGGTGGGGGAGGTGGTCACACCAGCTCTTCCCCAAGGGACGGAGAAGTGCCCAGGAGCTTCCCTCATTACTCTCCATCCCTGTGGTCTAAAATAAAATCTGCCGTCTAAAATATACTGTTCTAAAAATAGGGAGTTTGGCTTAAATACACCAGTTGGTGTTTTGATTTTTAAATTATGTGCAAAAAATTATGCTTAAGACCCAGAGAGTATTAGTAAGTAATTCAAGGAGGTTGCCATTTTATTTTGATTCCAAAGTTCTAAAATATTTATTCTCTCAGAATCTGAGGAAAGGTGAAAAGAGACAACAGAAGGGGGGTAATATGATGTAGAAGGCTTAAATTCCAGTTTGAAAGTGAAAGGCAGCTAAACATTTCTAAAGCAAATAATACACTTTAAAAGTGTGTGTGTGTGTATGTGTGTGTGTGTGTGTGTTTTTCGTGGCAGGGGCTGTGCTATAATTCACTATAAATAAGTAGAAGAAAAACTGGCGAGTTTCAACTTAGTTACTCCTATCTTTCCTGATGTCATTTTGGGATCCAACTTCTATGCACACAAAACTGCAAATAATTCCTAACATGCAGTTTTCAAAGCATAAGGAATCTTTTTTTTTTTTTTTTTTTTTTTTTTTTGAGACGGACTCTCACTCTGTTGCCCAGGCTGGAGTGCAACGGCACGGTCTCAGCTCACTGCAACCTCTGCTTCCCGGGTTCAAGTGATTGTCCTGCCTCAGCCTCCCAAGTAGCTGGGACTACAGGGGTGTGCCATCATGCCCAGCTAACTTTTGTATTTTTAGTGGAGATGGGGTTTCACCATACTGGCCAGGCTGATCTCGAACTCCTGACCTCAAGTGATTTGCCCACCTCAGCCTCCTGAAGTGCTGGGATTACAGGCAAGAGCCACCGCGCCCAAACCATAAAAAATCTATTGAGTGTTCGATGGCCCAAGACTGTATCATCTTTGGAATAAGAGTTTTAAAGCCTCCCTCATCAGGCATCAATCATAACCAGAATGTATTTTCAGAAAGGTGTGCTATTATAGTATCTTGATTAATGAATATTAATTTCACATGAAATTGGGCTATTTTAAAAAAGCTTTCACTTAATGAGAATGAGGTGGGTGAGTAGTGTTATAAGAAGCAAGTATTAATGCTATCTCCTTCTGGACAGAAAGACTGAAGTACCTAAAAAGTTTGATTTTACATGTGAACTTTAGCAACACAATTTTCAGCTCATCTCTAGACTATAAAGATTTGGACTTGTGTGTGGGTGGCATCATGTGTGGACCACAAAAGTCACTATCTCTCCTCCTTTCCCCGGAACAAACACCCACAAACTGATGGAGATGCTCTGAAGGTTAAACTAGATCTTCTAATTGTCCAGGAACGTATGCTATGCAAACAATGTTGGCTCCCTGTGCCAAGGCAGAGCTATTGTGGGACTTGAGGCTGCTGGCTATGAGGATGGTGGGGAATAGTTCTATTCACAGGGGCAAAGTGGGAATCCAAAAGAGGGTGGCTGAAATGTTTTATTATCCTAATCTTCAGAGAACAAATAATTACAGAACATTCTATATCAGAACAAGAGCCTGTTAGTCTGCATGGGGGAGGGGGTCAGGGAGAGAAAAGGCAGAGAGATAAAGAACTTTCCTTTCTTGGGGGCAGGGAAAGGAGAGAACCTAAAGAGTGGGCTACAATTCACTTTTCAAAGGAGTTTTCTATTTGTAATATGTTTCCTTTGAAAAGTGGAAGTTCTGAGCGTTTGGGAGTTTGGTTACAGATCAAGAAATTCTTAGCTTTCCAGAGTTTGGTGGCTACCAATCAAAGGTCAATCAGATATGAAAATCAGAGTAGTCCTGAAACCATACCATAGGCTACTGGGAAGATGTAACATGCTTTATAAAAAAAAAAACTATAATCTCTTGCATGCATTTTTCTCTTCAGTGAACACAAGGGATATGAGTTCTTTAAAAGAAGTAGCAAGAAGGGCACAAAAAGCAGAAATCAGGGCTTTGGGGGACAAGAAGAAGAGAGGGTGGAGGAAGAAGTACAGCGTCTCTTGGGATGGCAGCTGTTTTATTTGCACCCTCGAAGAGTTCCTGAAATAATTAATATGCACTGCCATTCTTGTTTTTCCAGTGGTGATTTCATCCAGTCCCTACAGAAACTCAGAATTAAATGTCATGGTTTTGTGTTTTGGAAAGCAAAACTCTCCCCCAAAACAAGGGAGTTCTGAATACTGCTGAGAGCATGTGAGATCTGAAAAGTCTGCAGAGTGCTAATCATTAACATGCTACTTTTGGAGGCAGGACTGCCCCTTTCTTTGCTATCACATTTCCTTCTATTTGATCCTGCCCTGTCCTGGTTTACTTTCTGTTTCTCCCACTCATTACCACACATTCTTCCGTAACACATGTGAAGTCCAGAATAGCCTCTCCCTTTCGGTTGGCCAACTCAACACTTACCTTACAAACTCTCCTTTAAAAAAAATCATCTCTGACTTATTTTCCAAGGCCTTTCCCTCTTCCCGCTCCCCTGGAGGGGGGGGTGGGGGAAACAACCAAACCCTCCATTTCTTCCTGAATAATGCAGGAGAATAAAGCAGAAGTAAGGTCTATAGACATTACTTACAGTAACTGCAAATAAAAAGGTCTAAGAACAGTCTGCTAATTTGGAGGCAGACAGATTTGGGTTCACATCCTGCCTTTGTCATTTGCACATGGTGAGACTATGGATAGGTTGCTTAACCTTCCCCTAAACCTCCGTTTTTTTCACCTGCAAAATGGAACTTTACATTAGGGTAAAATTATTACTTTAAGATAACAGTATTAGGAGTTTTAATGGTAAAGAAAAGCCCTTCCAGGGCTGTAAAGGGAATTAAATGAGACAAAGCACATGGAGTGCCTGGAACACAGTAAGCGCTCAATAAATGTTTGCTGCTACTGATGATGATGCAAATTCTTTGAGGAGAAATGTCATCCTTTCCGCCACTGCATGTATAGTAACAAGGATTCAGTGCTTCTCAAAGCTAAAAGACAGTACCAGGAGGAAGGGACTGGGTACAATTGTTAGCTGATTGCAGCCCCCAGGAAGCACGTCTCAGAGGCAGCCTGCAGAACAGAGCAAAGGGCTTATTTTAGGAGCCTCTGGTCAGGACAGACTGGTTGATCTGGATGCCTCACCCGGCAAGGCAGCCTCAGCCACACGCTTCTCTCCACAGGCTATCGGCATTCCCAGTGGGATGCACCACAGCCCCAGACTCCGGGAATTTTACCCACAACTTGTTCCCCTCTCCTGATCTCCCTTCTCCCTTTTGGAGACCTCAAGGCTTGAGAGAAATGAAAAGCAACAGCTCTGCCTGACAAATAAGGTAAGGACTCTGCCTGTCAGGTGCTGAGTCACTGGTTAGGAACTGTCCCATCTACAGACTCTCCCAGAAAATTACACAAAAACACAAAGTTGGGCTCCAAACCTTGGGCACTCTGAGAAAGGCTCTGATTCACCAGGGTGTGCTTCAGAACTGAAACTCTGGGGACAGAAGGTACCCACTGCCCAGCCTGCCAGCAACCTATCTTCCTTTAAACAACAAAAACGAAGCAGAAAGAGGAAAAAAGCCTGAACCTTTCCTAATAAGGTAATACCACATGCCATTTCTAGTTTCAAATTGCTTGGCACGCCAGGATCATATGACATTCACTGCAGCTACTGCTTCATGCTTGTGTGAGGCTCTCCAGGAAAAATGAGAGAGCCTTTGGTGTGCCTCTGGGGATTATAAACGAATAGGGAACATGCTTTGCCAGTGGAACCCCACATTTTCCTGATTCACCACACTTGCCTCACATTCCTCTTTCACACTGCTGCCTGCAGGCCTCCTGCTTTGTGGGCTCAGGCATTGTAAAAGTTCTCAGGTTGCTTTGTATGCAGGTTTTCTCTCTCCAACGAGGTGCACGCTTTTTAAGGGCAGAAACACTCCTGTAATTCTTTTGTTTTACCCTGCTATGCTTATCACGGTGCAATCCACCCAGCAGTTACTCAATAAATGCTTGATGACAGACTAGTGCTGACAATTTTACAGATCAGTAGGTGATCATTTTATATCATTAGCCCCCAACTTACAAATCAGCAGGGTTTCAAAAGTTGGTTTCAAAGAAGGTATTTATGGAGCATATTTTCCCATAGAAACAGTGTTATAACTGGGGCTTAGGTTTCCAGGCCCACTTATTCCTCGGAATATCCTATACCTACTTATATGTGGTCTCACTGAGCTCTCTTATATGCCTCAGACTCACATTAGACTGCCAGTACATGCGCAGGATGTTCTTTCAGTTACAGCAATGCTGACTTGCACAAATTTCCTTTCCCACTTATTAGTCGTATTTTCATATTTCATATTTCATGACACTATATGTAGCAGCAGGTAATAAATTACTCATCATATGCTTTAAAAATAACACTAACCGGTAAGGAGTTATTTTTGTTCCTCATTAAAAAATATGCATGCACTTCTGTTTTTCCTTTTATATTAAAATATTTTTCAACAATTTTTAACCTCAGTTATTATTTGGGCCACTCCAGACTTTCCCAACCATATACACACATTGACCCCCTCACCCACCCACCCACCCACACATCCACTCATAGTCTAATTATAGCCTCCAGGACTGCCTGTTTACATGGATACACACACACACACACACACACACACACACACACACACACACACAGAGTAAAATGCATTCTGGGCCACTAAAAATATTTATTATCCATTATAGAAATGAATGACATTAGCTTTCAAAGTAAAAGCTACAGTTGTTCAACAGAGAGGCAGAGTCTGTGAGCCACTTCTCACCACAGCATAGGGAGAGTGATATGGTCTGCCTCTGGGAATAATACAGTATCTGAAGAAAAAAGCTTGCAGTGGCTCAGGGGGCAGGACAATCACCTTCAGTTGCCTGTCCCACAGTGAGGGTCTCTGCCCAGTCTCCTCCAGAGCCTCGAGAGTGGCAGCTCTGGGGGAACACTGTCCCCTGTCCAGGGTGGGGTCTTCAAACAGGTCAGGGAGCTGTGTTTGGGGTTATGAGTACAAAAGAACATGCACACAAATGTTGACTGGTGTATTGGTTCTTGGATACTTAGGTAACCTGAAAAGCCATACCTTGACCCTTATTCCCATTCAATGGCATCCCGAAGAGAAATCTAAGTGATTTTCCAGCATGGCTTGCGAGACATCTCTTGTGTCTCTAAGGCTGGCGGAAAGAGTTATCATGCAGATGCGCTGGAAGAGTCAAACCCAAACAATAAGCAAACAGAAACCTCTCAAGCCTAATGTGCTGAACACATGTACTAAATGAGATGAGCCTCTCCCCATTTTCTGGAGTTCACAGCTGTCTTTCTAAGCTAAGTTGGCATTTAAGTGGCACAACAGAGATGCCAGGTTAATGGCTGTGAAGGATGACAAGTATCAGTATGGTTGTATTACATCTGTCTTTCAGTAAGAGTTACTACCAAGACAAGAAACTGCAGTCTCCTCCCTGCCCCATAGCACCTCACAGTTATTCAATGTGGCCCATCCTCAACTGATTACGCTGACCCTTTAATGAGAAGTTCTGATAACCATATTCTTGTTAGCAGGCCTTTTCTTTGATCAGCTGTTACAGGAAATCTAACATATACTCCTTCACTCTCCCACCATTTGGAGAAATATAACTGACTCAATGCAGTAACTAAGTACCCCGTATTCATCTTTCCTTGGCGTTTCAGGATGTTGCTCTGGTTCCAGGTCTCACTTGAGAGAAGAGGGCAGCTGTATATAAGTAGCAACTATAAGAGACTGGTCTGAATGTACCAGGATCACAACAGACATTTTGCAAGTTTACTTTGATTGTTTACTTTGTCTCTGAAAAATGCCAAGCATGTAGGAGTTTGGGGTTAACAAGTCGCATGCAGTCAGATCCCCCTTCCGTTGAGCTATTATTCCAATTTAAGGAATGCAGACATGTGGCATGGAGGTTGCCTCTTTTCCTCTTGCACTCACGGTAGACATCCCTAATGGATCAGCACTCACAGCAGCTATCACTAATGAGTCATGGTGTTCTTTCCTGTTGGGCCCAGACGTGAGTTAATTAATACTTCTTTTCAACACCTCGCTCCAATCACATAAGTTGGAAACAATGAACTATTTTTGTTCTAATTGATTTCATATACTTTCTTTCCTTGAAGCAACTGATAGTTGACTAAGGTATCATTACCTTATTTTAGCAACATTCTCTCTATACTTCTTAGCTAATTCCTCCACTAATCTGAGCTATAAATAATATGGGCTATCATCCATTGCCAAACACTGTTAGACACTAAGTGCCAATTTACATCCCTGTGTCCTTACGAAAATCTCAAGGCAGGGAAAGGTGGCTCAAATCTGACCTGTATTATGGCTTCCAGTAACCTTCTCAGGTGACTGCTACCCTGAATTAGCGGCCTCCCTTTGCTTCCTACAGTGTCACCACTGCATTCACTTTGTAGTACTACAATGGTCTGTCCATGTATCCTCTTCCCTACTTAGCTCCACAACATGTCTTACTCACCTAGAACAATGCTGAATACAGAGTGGGTGTTTGGTAATTATGTTGAAAGAATTTTTTTTTAAAGTTCTTGTTTTCAAATGCAAGTTGAGCATCCCAAATCTGAAAATCCCAAATCCTTCAAAGTCTGAAACTTTTTGGGCCGTGACATGACACCCAAATGAAATGCTCACTGAAGCATTTCAAATTTGGGATGCTCAACTGGTAAGTATATAATGTAAACATTCCCAAATCTGAAAAAAACCTGAAATCTGAAACACTTCTGGATCCAAGCATTTCAGGTAAGTGATTCTCAATCTATACTTGCTGAGTTTCAATTTATGCCCTACAGTGAACATGACCTGTGACAAGCCCTGCGACTGGAGGAAATTTTACTTCCTAAAGTAATGAGTGGTGGGCAGGCCAGCTAGAATTGAGGTGAGGGCTACGGCAGCCCCAACACCTTCCTTGAATCAGCTGTTTGCATGCACCTCCTCTCCAAGCATGGAAAGCATTCACAGCTCAGCTTCTGCCTCCATGCTTCACTGCTGGGTTTGCTGTTTGCCTTTCTGTGCCTCCCACGCTGGACTGTGTGCTGTATCCCTAGCACTTAGTAAAGTGTTCGGTCAGTGGTGAATAAAGATCTTTGAAGGGTCTGTACTAAAGAGACCACTGGCCTGAGACTGGAGAACGGGGAGCTACTTCTAGAACTGCCCTGATCCCCTTGGGTGGTTTCTGTCTGGGTTGTTTCTGTGGTGTCGGTGAGAGAATGCCTGCCCAGCAGGACAGGTGGCGGGTGTTAAGCGTGGCAGTGTATCTGAGCACTCCGCCAGGGTAAAGGTAGGCGCTCCCTTCTCCTCTTCAGGAGGCTGCCCTACACGGGCTGGTGTTGTCATTCCAGCATTCCCGCCCCTTTGCCCACTCTCCTCTGGGCCACTTTGTGCAGTTCAGTGTGACAACTTGCTGTTCCCGCTCGTGCCCGGAGGGTTGTGAGCTCCCCATCTCTGTGCACAGTATTTCCTTTCCTTCATCTCTCCTCACCTCCAACTCTGCACAAATTCCTGGGCAGCTGGAGGGCAAGCTCTTGGCCTGGCCCACAGGCGCTGTGTGCTGTGACTGCTCGGTCACCTCTTCAGCTTGGTCCCGACCACGCCCACCTCCCACACACTAAGCTCCGGTCATACCTGAACTCATCATTCCTGTCACCACCACAAACCTCCGCCTACTGTTGTGGTCTCCAGTTCAGGGAGTGGCACTGTCATCTGGGCAGCTGCCCAAGCCAGACACCCCAGAGTCATTCAGGACTCCCCACACCTCCACCACATCCCTTCTTCTGTCTCTAAGTCTTGCTTAAGCCACCTCAATATTTCTCAAATTAGTATATTTTTACCCCACTGCCCCACCCCAGTTGAGACTATAAGCAGCTGGCCACTGGATCACTGTAGCACAGCCATGGTTGTCTAGCAGGTCTCACTATCTCCCCACAGAACCCCCTCAATCCACTCTGCACACCCAGAGTGATGTTTCGGTAAAGAAAAGTTGACGTGACCCTCCTCTTTTAAAGCTCTGTCCACAGTTTAGACATTGCTTCCTGCAGGAAGCAGTGCTGATGCAGGAAGCCACAGCACCTCCGTCTCTCCCATCAGGACACCGAGCACACCTGTGGGTCTTCTGCGTTAGAGGCCACTCCGTGAGGGCTCCCTTGCTCTCCTCTGAGCAGTGGAAGGTTTTTAATCACTCCTTCTGTAGCACGCACTCCAGCCTGCTACTTGACCGCCATCTACTCCCTCGTCTCTGCTGGTAGAACAAGTTCACTCTTTCCTCATGTGATGAGGGTAAATCCAGATTGGTCTAGGCCACAGGGATGGCCCCCGACCACTTATGAGTGTTTAGCGGTGGGCACGTGCCCCAGTTCTGACCAGCGAGACATGAGGGGAGGTCGGCTGGGGAGTTTTGAAAGGTCTCTTCATTCATAGAGAGATGCATAAGAAGCAGTTCTTTATCCGTCTGCCTTGGCGTTGTTATGAGAGGATGGGATGCCTACAACCTTTCTGTACCTAGGAGGAGAGCCTGCTGATGCTCTGAGGATAGCAGAATAGGTGGAAAGAGCTTGATGGTGCTGGGCTTCTGAATTGCTGAACTGGAAACAGACTCTATGTGGACTTCTTTTTCTGTGAGATGGTAAGTCCCCTTTGGTTAAGGCCATTTTGAATTTGGTTTTCTGTTATTGGAGTTCAAACAGATTACAGATTCTTGGGCACTTTTCACTGCCTATTTTGTCTTAGAGGTACTTACTAGGTATAAATCTGTTTCTTTTTTTTAGACTGTGGTCTTTTTAAGGGCAGCATTTGCATTTTGATAGAACCTTGTATCTCCCAAAGGCTGGTGGCTTGTCCTATTCTTGAGCTTGAATGAAGAGCCAGCACCGTCTTCTGGCCTCACACTATAAGGTCTCAACCTGTAGATGGGCCTTCTTCAGGGGCTTAATTTGCTTCATTTATTTTTACAGATGTTCAATGTAGGAAGAACCATGAGCAAAATATAAAAGCTCTACGGTCCACTTTAGGAGGCAAACCTATCACATCCATCCTTACATACCTCACTGTACTCAACACATGCTTTGCGCAAAGTGGATACTCAAAATGTTTGCTAAATGAATAATTTAATTTGCCTCTGATGAGTCAAGAGCACTTAGGACTTTTATAACATCCTAAGGTCATAACGAACAGTAATTACCAACAAATAGTGCTAAATATATCCTGGTTCTAGGAGATCACTAGTGGTAAGTTTTTGTTTGTTTATATGAGAGCTTTGATCCACCAAGATGCTAAAGCCTTAAAATAGAACAAGGAGAACTAGGCTTTGTACAGTGAAGCAAAAAAAATAAAATTTGAGCAGCAGAGCTGCCCACTGGATGTGGGCTGAATGCCCATCTTACTTGGGCCTGGCCTTGGGGCTCAACCAGGTAAGACTGACCCATTGTCCTCAAGGGGTTTAGAGTCTGGGGGTGGGAGGAAGAAAAACAGACAACTTCAAAAGAGTGCAGTAAATGTTGTAATAGGTAAGCTAGAGGGTGCAACAGAGATTCCAAGGCCAGACCTGATGCATTGAGAAGCTCTCTCAGAGAAGTATCTGAACAGAAAGGGTAAGTCTATCATTCAGGAAGGGACAAAAATAAACAATAAAAATAAAAAGAAGAGTAGCATGATCAGGTCTGTAGTTTATAAAAAGCGGATTCTGACTATAATATATGAGGTAGGAGAGACAAGGCTGAAGTCAGGGAGGCCAGTTGAGGGGCTGCCAGAGTAATTCACTGTGGAATACCACAGGTTTCTCAGGCTGGAAACAGGTTAATGACAAATAATGTCAGGCCTGGGTTTTCAAGAGCATGTGGTGCTGTGGCTGCTGCTCAAAGGATGCTGGCTCTGGACACCAGCTTCCCATCTTCCGGGTTCAGGTTGGGGAGTGGGTCTGACTTGGAGGCAACATGGTAGAATGTGATGGTTTTAACCTGGTATGAGCATGAGTTCACGTGTATGTGCATACGTGTGTGATGTGATGCTCTGCCTCCTCATTTACCACATCCCAGTTAGGTGAGCACAGGAATGGCTCTGGTCCCAGCATGGCCACAGATTCCTCTGTGATCTAGTTCAAGGGGTCATACATCTTTGACCCCCACTTTTTTCACAGGTCCTATCAAGAGGCTGGGCCACACAATGTCTAAAACCAATCAACTGGTGTGCCTGGGTCATCTGCACTGCAAGGTTTATGATTCTCTGGACCAGGGCTTCTAAGCCGGTGTACCCTGCTGAGGTTCAGGTATGCCTCAGCCCCAGGTGGCCAGGCAGGGCCTGGACCATCCAGAGCCTCCAGCTGTGGGCATCTTCCTCCATGCTATAATATGACTTTTCTAAGTGTGCCATTCAGGTGGAGCATCCCTTATTCAAAATGCTTGTCACCAGAAATCTTTCAAATTTTTGGATTTTTCTCAGATTTTGGAGTATTTGCATATACACAATGAGATATCTTGGGCATAAGACCCAAGTCTAAACTTGAAATTCATTTATGTTTCATATACGCCTTACACACAGAGCCTGACGATAATTTTATATACTTTAAATATTGTATATGATACAAAGTTTGTACACACTGAACCATCAGAAAGCAAAGGTATCAGATGGGGAATTTCCCACTTCTGGTGTCATGTCAGTGCTCAAAAAGTTTTGAATTTTGGAGGATTTCAGATTTCTGGATTAGGAATGATCAACCTACATGAGGAAATTGGCAGGAAGTACCACTCTAGACAAGAGAAAGGAAAACATTTGCATGAGCCCAGAATCCCCTTTGGCTCATCACTCGTCTCCTTCCATCACTCAAGTGTCCACCAGCTCTTTAATGACAAAGCCAACACCAACCTGCTTCCAGCTGCATACTGGCAAGGCAACCAAAGACCGACACGGCTGGAAGGTGCCAAGCAGTAGGGCCAAAGGGACTGTCACAAATGGGAGCCTTTCCACTAGGGCTTTCTACCTCATGCCCTCCTGCCTTCTGGGGGACCTTGCACTATATTGACTGTTGCCTTCCCTCCAGAAGCTCCAAACTCCCTCTCCATCTCCTTTGATATCTGTGATTTTGGTCACAGTGGAAAAAGAATCTTGTATTTAGAGGAGAAAAATTCAGAAGGAAAAGCACTGCTTTATTTGAGAAGGCTGAACTAGGGGTCCCCAGGGACACTGGGGAGCGTTGAGAAGTTCTGAGAAAGATTTGAGATGGCTCAGCTCACTTAAAAAGAAAATGCAGCAATGCAGAAATGGACAGGGGTTACATAAACAAGTCTCAGGGCTCAGAACTGCAGGTCCGAAAAGGAGGTTTTAGCTTTGGGTTTCCTTTTTTTTTCCTGAGACAGAGTTTTGCTCTTGTCACCTAGTCTGGAGTGCAATGTCACAGTCTCGGCTCACTGCAGTGTCTGCCTCCCGGGTTCAAGCGATTCTCCTGCCTCAGCCTCCCACCACCACGCCTGACTAATTTTTGTATTTTTAGTAGAGGTGGGGTTTCACCATTTTGGCCAGGCTGGTCTCAAACTCCTGACCTCAGGCAGTTTGCCTGCCCAGGCTTCCCAAAGTGTTGGGATTACAGGCATGAGCCACCACGCCCAGCCCTAGCTTTGGGTTTCCTATTGCAGCAACACATTAGAATAAACAACCAACCAAACCCTTGGGACTGAACTATTACACCTAGAGAAGGATTAATGTAGCCTGGGTCCTGCTGTCCCTCCTCAGACTTAGTATTTCACCATGATGATGAAATACCATCGGCTGGTAGCAGCGGCCAGCTCGCTAAGCTGGGCAGCCGACCCTCCTCTGCTTTTCACACAGCTTGGCATTGGCCTGGTGTCAGGATTGGGGAGCATGCTGGACAGGGGCTGAGTGGCTGCCATATGCACACTGGAGCACACATTGATGGTACAGCAGAGAGGGCTGGGCTCATCGCTGTTAACCCATCAGCTCTGGCTTTTAGATGCTTGAGAGATGAGGCTGGACACAACTACACCAGAAAAAACCCACCCAAAAAAGTCCTTGACAGAAAAACATGAAGCAAACAAAATCAGCTAAGATGCTCCCTGTGGAAGTGTGACTTGAAAACATTCGCCTTTTCCTGACTGCTCCAATGGAGGAATACCTTATTACTAACAAAAAGTTAGGAGTGATGTATGGGAGCTAAAAAAGTAGACCTCATGGAGGTAGAGTAGAATAATGGTTACCAGAGGCTGGGAAGAGGGGATGAAAAGTTGGTTAAGGGGTACCAAAATACAGTTAGGGAGAAGAGGTAAGTTCTAGTATCTGATAGTACAGTAGGAAACTTAGAGTCGACAACAATTTATTGTATATTTCAAAACAGCTAAAAAAAATTGCCATGTTCCCAACACAAACAAAAGATAAATGTCTGAGGTGATGGATAGCCCAATTACCCTGATTTGATCATTATACAATGTATACATGATCAAAATATCACATGTACCCCCCAAATATGCACATTACACAACAATAAAAAATGTTTTAAGAAGTTAGGGGTGAAATCCAGCACATGGAACAGCATATACATCCCACAGTACTAAATGCAGGCCAGAGGGCGTGTGGCTTTCGGAGGGAGGAGCGTCAAGGTGTCTATGGTTCCTGCGTAGACAGTCTTCTCCATGTTGGCTAACTATAGTCTGATAACTACTCACCTCAGTAAACATTCGTCAAGTGCCTAACGGCATCCAAAGTACTGAGGGAGACAATACGGTGCAGCCATTAAGAAAACGAATTCTGGGCCGGCGCGGTGGCTCACGCCTGTAATCCCAGCACTTTGGGAGGCCGAGACGGGCGGATCACGAGGTCAGGAGATCGAGACCATCCTGGCTAACACGGTGAAACCCTGTCTCTACTAAAAAATACAAAAAACTAGCCGGGCGAGGTGGCGGGCGCCTGTAGTCCCAGCTATTCGGGAGGCTGAGGCAGGAGAATGGCGTAAACCCGGGAGGTGGAGCTTGCAGTGAGCCGAGATCGTGCCACTGCACTCCAGCCTGGGCGACAGAGCGAGACTCCGTCTAAAAAAAAAAAAAAAAGCGAATTCTGGAATCAGGTAGGCCTGGGTTTGTGTTTGGACTCTTTCACCCATTCTCCGTGTGACCTGAGAAAGCTATATAACCTCTCTGTGCCGTGGTTTCCTCATGTGTAAAACGAAGGTAATAATACTGACTTTATAGGATTATTGTGAGAATACTACTTAAAGCTCCTAGAATAATGCATGATCTCTACTAAGTACTTAGTATCTGTTGGCTGTTATTATTATAATCTTGGTGCACCTCAATTTCCCCATCTACAAAATGGACATAAGAACTGTATGTACCTCACAGAGTTGCTGTGAGGGTTAAATGAAATCATGCAAGTATGATGTTTTGTATAATACCTTATGCATAGTAAGCACGCTATAAATACTAGTCATTGTTATTCCTAGAAGTTTCCCCAAATTATTTTAAAAAGAAGGCACCTAGATCTAAATGACAGTCCATGTAACAAAGAAATCCCTTCCTTGAGCAATCTCAGTGAAGGCCATTTTTTAACGACGCTCACTCTCACTTCCCTCCACTCTGGGTCCCAGTCATGTAAAAAACACTCTGCTTTGTGTTGACTAAGCTCCACAGTGACATTCCAAGGAGCTCTGGTGTCCCTCCAAATATTCGAGGCTGCCCTTTTAACCTGATACTGATACCCTGTCCACTCTACTGTTTAAGGGGCTATTTAAAAATTTGGCTTTGTAAAACAGGGAGCAAGGCAGAAAGCCTGCAAAGCTTTAGCAGCTGGCGTGGCAAGGGACAGAAAAGCAGCATTTTACAGTATCAAATACCAGAAGCAGCCCTCATAGCCACTAACTTTGTAGTGCTCTTCCCTCACTGTGGCAAAGTGCCGAGCATGTTACATGCATTACATTACTGAAACCAAGGCCCTGTGACGTTCCAGTGTGTCCAAGGTGCTAGCTGGTATGAGCACAGCTGTGGGCTCTAATCTATGGCTTTGCTTCAAAGTCCATGCATGCAAATCCTGGGCAACTCCCTGCATTTCCAAGGCAACCCAATCAACTCATCCAGAGGTAACTAGCTTCCAATAACTGTATAAGCTCACTCCCATCATTTGGCAGGTTGTAGGGCAATCAGTTCAATTTATTTTTATTTTTATTTTTTTGCTTTCTCTGATATTTGACCAACCACGACACCTAGTGGCCAATGCAGCACAAACATGGGTTGCCCGAAAAGGCTGACGGACGGGTGACCTTGTTCATGATCAGGAAAAACATGATGGATCGTGTTCAAGGTGAAGAAACCAAATGAAGAAATGAAGCAACTTGCCTAAAGTCAAAGCTAATGTAGAACTGTGTGGAAATACTGAACCTTAGCATTAGCGCTTGTATTCTGATTCGGACTTGGCCTAATTTGATCCTCAGCAAGATACCTTCTTCAGTTATTCAACAAACATTGACTGGGCACCTCCAGAGTCAGGCACTGTGCCAGATGCCAGGGACATAACAGTAAGCAAGGAGGACACATCTCGATCCCTGCAGTTAAACAGGAGGGGTAGGATAAACAGGAAATCCACAAGAACACCAGCTAATATGTATTAAGAACTCTGCTTCAAGAGTTTGATGTACACCAACTCGCTTCATCCTTGACTTGAAATGATCCTATAATGGGGGTGTGATGATTATTCTTGCTTTGAAAATGTGCAGAACATTTAAGTTGTGGGTAATGAACAGGGCTCCTATGCCTTTCTAGGTCTAAGTTTCTGAAATAAAGTTGTGCTAGATACTAGAAGATTTCTAAGGCCTCTTTCCAGCTCAGTTTCCCTTCACTTCTAGGATTCTGGGGTAAAGCTGAGATTAGACCTTGGTCGGGTTTCCTGACCAAGAGTCTAGTATTCTCTCTCCATACACTGTGCTGGTCAATATTTATGAATAATAACTGGAAGTTACTGAATGCTTACTCTGTGCCATGCCCTGAATTTCTATCAGTTTATGTAATCTTCTTAAGAACCTATGAGACAGCTTTAAAGTAGAAATAATACCTGGGCAAAAAATCATGCTCTAAAATAGTTTAAAAGATTCCCAAGATAAACAGAGAGGCTTCCAACCTCACCCAGCTGTAGCATCCTGAACCTCTGTTCTGATTTTGTTGAATAGTGGATTTAAACCTTATGTATTGGCATCCTCAGCTCTCATGATGGGAATGGATAATGGGCCCAGGCAAATGGTTCAATGATGAGTTACTGTCCAGGGAAACAGGGGGCATCTTGTTCAATAGCAACATTGCTTTGGGGTAATTCTGGGTCCCTAGAAGTATCTACAAAGCCTGCAAGGTCAAGTGCAGGCCAACTTGGCCCTTTGGTTTTATGATTCCAAATGAATAAAACACATTTCCAACAGTTCAGCAGGGTATATCCGAGATTGGCAAACTCTCCAACCAGGTATTCCCATTAACCCTTAGTCCCTTACCCTCCCTGAGGGTATGTGCACACCATCCGCTTTCTGTTGGGTGAGGGAGGGGGCGGCGAGAGAGGCAGGGGCAATCAGGAAAACTCTCTCAGTGATCCTGCAAATGGGGACATTGAGTTTAATCAGGGCTCTGCTCCAGGACCAAAGAAAGCAACTACTGCCACCTGCAGTCAGACCACTCCCTCCCAGACCCAGGAAAGCAGACCCAGTGGGACTTGGAGCTTCTCAGGTCTTGTAAGACTCTTGGCGTCTTTGTTCAGGGCCTCCAGAACGATACTCCAGTGGGTCTTGGTGAGAACATACACTAGATATGCTGCAATGTTTAGTTTAGAATGCTCTATCTTTTCCAAATGTCAAGCTCTCACTAAACTTTCTAGGTCTAAAGATCAACACCTTCTCCTTTTGCCTGACCACCACGGCTGCCCCCAACCCAAGCCTGTCCACTGTAGGAACTGCTACATTTGCCCAGTACCTAGCACAAGATTGTAATCACTGACTTGTTTATCTGCCTACCCCATGGACTTGAAACATCTCTAAAAGATGAAGTGGGGTGGCTCAACCATCCTTACATACTCAGTACCTAGCTAGCACAGCATCTGGATTAAGGAGGTGCTGACTCCAAAAGAGATGGAAAGGAAGGCAAGGACTGCAAGGCTAGAAGATGATTAAGAGGTCATCTCATTTATAATCCTGCCCAATATAGGATTTCCCTCACAACATATTAAAGAAAAACAAGAGAAAAGTTTAAAAGAGTATGTATTTATGTACATACATACATTTCTACATGCATGCATACATACACGGCATCCTTCTACTGGAATGGGGTATGTGGTGGTGAAGACACACAGAGGAAGATTCACTCAGATTTTTGAGCGCTAGCGTTTATCTCTTTTTAAAGTTTTTTTCCCCCTATGTTTTCATGAAATACATGCAATTTAGTGAAAAATTTGTAAAATATAATTAAAGTGAATAGAAGGTAAAAGTGAACATGCTGTTATATTTCCTTCTAATATTTTCTTGGGCGTTTTCTGTTCTTCCTTTTTAAAAAAATCAAAGGAAACCTTGATCAGATTGAGTTTTTAAGGTAGTCTAAATTATACTCTGCTACACAACTTTGTATTTTGCTCCATTCTAGCAAAAGCATTTCCCTATGTGATTATAAAGTCTTTATAAGCATCATGTTTTAATTCCTATTTTGATATAAGTTCAGACTTAGAGAATAGTCGCAAAGCACACAGATTTGGTTTCCTCAAATGTCAACATTTTACTATATTTAACACCCTACCCTCCGGGTGGGGGGGAAGGCCTCCGGGGGGGGGGGGGGAAGGGAGAGAGAGAGAGAGAGAGAGAGAGAGAGAGAGAGAGAGAGAGAGAGAATGAATATGAATGAATACGAATACGAAGTTTTAATCCTAAACACTTCAGTGTATGTTTCCTATGAATAAGGAGTTCTCATATATAACCACACCAATTAGTCAAATCAGGAAATTAATTCTGATATCTTATTATTATCTGATCTACAACCTTATTCAGATTTTGATGATTATCCCAATAATGTCCTTTACAGGAAAAGAAAATACAAAATTATACTTTATGTTCAATTGTCATGTCTCTTTAGTCTTCTTTACTCTGGGATGCTTCCTGAGTATGTCTTGGTATTTGATGTTACTGATATTTAAGAGTAAAAGGTGGTTATTTTGTAGAATGTCCCTCAATTTGGGTTTGCACATGTTTCTTCCTGAT
Source organism: Macaca mulatta (assembly GCF_049350105.2). NCBI lineage: Eukaryota > Metazoa > Chordata > Mammalia > Primates > Cercopithecidae > Macaca > Macaca mulatta. The sequence continues at coordinate 172,844,014 of NC_133406.1, read as the reverse complement.
TTGATGCAGGTTATGCACTTTTGGTAGGGATACACAGAAAAAAATATACATCACTTTTTTTTTTTTTTTTTTTGGTAAGAGACAGGGTCTCACTCTGTCACCCAAGTTAGAGTGCAGTGGCGCAATGATATAGCTCTGCAGCCTCAAACTCCTGGGCTCAAGTAGCCCTCCTGCCTCAGCCTCCAGGGTAGCTGGGAATACATATTCCATTTTACACAAGCATCTTCTTGTTGTAGCATTTTAGGTTGTTTTTATAATTTTGCTATAATTCTAAATCAGCCCCCCTCCCACCCTATGAACTATTGATTGGCTTTCCACTATTAATTTTTATATTTTAGTTTATCTGTTTAAAAGAATACATTAAGATTGTTACTATATTAACAACTTTTGTCTAAGAAGCTCTGTCAATTTGCAGTCTAACAAAGGATAGACTGTGAACTCCACGTCAGGCTAACAAGCCTTGCGCATTGACATGCTAGTATTGCATTGCTGTTTTAGTGGCTTTCACCTTAAATTGTGATTATAAAGGGCACTGCTCTTGTCATGCCTCTGAATATATTCCTTTCCTTGCTTGCTCGTTCTTTTACTCCTTCGCATTCACTCAGTAAGTATTAAGTGTATATTCTGGGCCAATAGTTTAGGTGTGAGATCAAGGTCTCAAGTAAAGAAAGAAATAAGAATATATGGATTGTGTTAAGGGATGTGAAATACACAGGCTGGTGCGACAATGAGTACCCGGAGGCAGTGCTCCAGGTAGACAGGGAATAGCCTGGTGCATAAAGACAAATGAGCCAGTGAGCTGCAGCTGGGGGACCAGGAGAAAGAGGTGGGGTACCTCTTGGCATTTACCACATTTACCACAAAATTCTATCAAAATGTCTGCAAAACATTGCTCTTACTAAAAATACGAACCCTTATTCTGACCTATCCCAAGTACCCACTTCCAAAGCCTACCCTTCTCCTCTGTCAGCAGGGTCTAAATTTCAGCGTGTTGCAATTTGTGAATAATAATGAAAGCCTGAAAATGCTCTGAAATTAGAGGGAACTTCGATATCATCCTGATGTTGCTCAGCACTGCAATTACCTGACTTTGAGGGACAATTAATGAATGAGACTGTCTCAACATTAGATTAATGGCCACTTTCAACAGCGGAAAGGGGACAGATGTCCAAGAAGACACAAAGGTACTAACAGCTGTGTGTATATGCATGTGGGTATATGCGTGTGTGTTCTCCTTCAATAACTGGGGTGGCGGTGACGGCCACAAGCAAGGAAGACGGGTGTTCCCGCAAAAACAATCGACCTGCCTGTGCTTTGGAGTTCCTCTGGTTTAGCAGAAACTGCAGCTCTCTAGGCCTTACCATCACCTCTGGACTTCGTCAGAGTGAGTCAAGTAGCAAGAACACAGAGGAATCCTCCAGGAACTGGACCTGGGAAAAATATATCCATCTTTCTCCAAACAAAGCCTGTTTGGTACTTCAGGCAATTGGTTTCCACACACTTGGGGCAAAAAGCAACAGATTATATTGTCAAAAAATTATTTCCTTGCATAAAAATTGCATGAGTTGAAAAATGAGACAAAATATATAAGAATATATAAAAACTAAAGTAGACAAATATATAAGAATATTATCAATAGTCATTAGAAGTTCAAGTCCTGAAAAAATAACTTATAATAATCTACAAAATGTATGCACACTCTCTTCTTTTCACATCCTTCTGAGGGAAACAGTCCCCAGTAGGCAATTAATCTGACGCACGAGTAACGATCTCTTAACAATGCCATGCCCTCAAATACTGAAGTACAGCTCAGTGTTTCTAAGAGCAGAGAAAGAAAAAAACCCATTAAGACTATTACTAATATCAACACTGTAATTGTATCTTGCACTTGAGGGATGAAGATCTAGAACAATGAAGATGATAAACATATTTACCCAGAGACAAAAGATGGTAGATAACATTTTTATTATAAAGGCTTTATTTACAGGGAACACATTAGAAGCCAAGTAATTGGGTCAGATTTGGTAATTAAAAGCAGCTGAATAATTAACAAAGGCTTAACAAAGGTGTCAGAATAAGATCATATTTTAACAGAAGATGAAATATATAGAAAGGTTTTTATGCTTCAACCCTTATCCTTCTGCTTGTTTTGCATTTTTCTTTTAAAAATACACAAAATGTATAGGAAGTAGTGAAATAACTACTACCTAGTTAACCTGTGACTGAATCAGTTGTTAGTAGCAGGTGTAAATGAAATGATGCAAATAAAGTAGCAGGACTAAATCAAAAAGATTTCAATGTGAGTGACATAACTAAAGTCTATAATTTAGGATCTCTAATACATATCTAGTTTGTGGTTGAAAATTCCTGCTTTCTAGTGGGCTTTATGTCTGCCACAACCCCAAGGAGTGAAAGGAAACTCAAGACTAACAATGACTGTCATAATTAGAAGTAGTGGTGAAAATCTGGCCAAAAAAAGTCCACTATAAATGTAACAGCTGTGAGCCTTAAGTCTGGTGGCATTTAAACTATTTTACTCTTGATAGCTATAAGAGTATTCAACCCCAAGTTTACAATAATATCTCAAGGCAAAATCTCAAGGCAAAAACTCAAAGCAAAGCGCGCACACACACACACACACACACACACACCCTAAAGTCCTCTTAGACAAGACACACACACCCCCAAAGTCCTCTTAGACAAGACACACACACACACACACACACACACACACACACACACACACACACACACACACACACACACACACACACACACACACACACACACACACCCCACCCCCCACCCCCCAAAGTCCTCTTAGACAAGCCCCTTTCACAGTCCCATCTAATTACAGGCTAACAATCTTTCCAGATTATCAATCAGTACAATAAAAATGCCTCGAGGGCTCATTTTAAACAATTCTCTGGTCCTCCTCTAGGGGGCGAAGTTGGCTCGCATTTCACTGAAAGGGGAAATAACGATTTTCGCACAGTGCTAGATACTCACATATAAAGGAGCCTTTCCGCGCTCCTGTTTCTTCTCAATACATTCCACTTGCCCTGATGAGCAAAGCAGCCCAGCCCTTCGGCGCAGTAACAGGGAGGGAATGTGATTACGGCTGAGCATGAGCAGGGCTTAATCAGCACAGCCCTGAAGGCTGGCCAGCCCATTCTCCTCAATCTTGAGATCACAGCTATGGTTTTGCCAGCGATGATACACTTTCAAGAATATATGTTTTTTTTTTTTTTTCCAGGAGAATTTTCCACTGGGGAAATTCTGAAGCCAGTTGAAGCCTCACACGGGGCTCCCTCCCACCCGGTCTCCTCTGTAGGGCCTCCCTCTGAAAAACCACAAAGCAAGCCGCTGGTGGTCTGAGTGCCTGCCCTCCCTTCCTGCATGAACGGGGCCCTTTCTACCCTAAGGATGGCATCTGGTGGCCAGGAAGGTGCCTGGACAGCAGTTCCTCGCTGGGCCTCGCTTCCCCCTTACAGAAAGGGTTAGGTGTCCTCTTAGGGAACGCAGGTCTAGCTACAGAAGGGGCACACACAGGCAATGCCTATTCCCAAGGGAGAATCAAATGTGAGTTTCAGCGCCCTGGCAACCATACAACAGGGCAGAAGGCTCAGAGTGTGTGTGTCCCTGATGCATGGATAGATCCAGTTTTTGTGAGTTCTAAGCTTTATACAATTTTGGCGGTCCTCTTTAGAAACATAATACAAAATTAGGAATACCACATTAGCTACAGGGCATTGGAAGGGGATGCTGCCAGTGAAAGATCCTGAAACTTAGGGCTCTTAACTGCTGGGCCATGCAGTTATCTTGTTCAGCCTGCCACCACTGGACTCTCCCCTGCAATAAAAACCCATGTAATCCTGCAATAAAACCCCATGTCACGTGTGCTGGCTCTGGGTCTCTTCTTGGCCTTTTGAACATGGTGCCATCTCTAACGAGGCCGATACGGGTTCAGCACGACAGGGCCCGAGCTCCACCCGCTTACGACTGTCCATTGCCTGGAGACAGATACTGAGGTGGAGCTATTGAAAGAAACACTTGCGCTGCCCTGTGAAAGGGAACAAACTCCTCTGCCACGGGCCAGCTCTCCACACCTACCTGACCAAGCCTCAGTCACCAGTTTGGGTCGTCTCACTAGTTCAGACTCCGCCTTCTTCTCCTTTTCCACCCATGGAAGGTTATGCACCCCTGCTTCCAGACCTCCTGGGGCTGCACAAAGGTGCCAACTATACTAGTCTTTACTGAAAGAGAGCAAAATCAAGTGACCTGAATTGCGAGCATTTAGCTAAACATAGTTTATTTGCGTATTTTCAGTCCTTGTAAAAATAATACGCAATTTTTTCCTTATCTGATGGCAATATCACTTACCCAAATCTTAATAAAATGAGGCAAGGCCTAAAAAAATGGAAAGTTAAGTTTAGTTAATGTAGCTTGTTTTCACATGTGCTACAGTTTGGAATGTATAAGCAAACCAGATATAAACTTTCTTCTTTTTGAACAAAACAGTAAGAACAACTTCTTACATATAAAAGTGTCTTCATAAAAGCCATTTATCACAAAAAACAGTGTTCTGCAAATTTGATTTTAAAACTTGTTTTGGAGATGGGCTCTTGCTACATTGAGGAGGCCGGACTCAAACTCCCGGGCTCAAGGGAATCCCTGGCCTCAGCCCACCAATGAGGCTGGTACTACAGGCACATGCCACTGTGCCTGACCTTCTGCAAATTCTTATTTGTAAAATGGAGTGTGATGGGAAAATAATAGCCACCATTATTTGTGTCCTGTGAACTACATGTAGTCTAAACATTTCATATAGACTATTTCACTTAATCAACCTCAATAACCCTATGCAGTATTATCCCTATTTTATTGATGCGGAAATTGAGGCTTTAAGAGGTAAGCGACTTGTCCAAGGTTACAAAGGTATTTCGTATAGATTTGAGGCTGGATAGGTTGAGCCTTATTCTTAAGTCCCCATGCCATGCTGCCTCTGCAGCCAAAAATCACTTTTGATACTATAAAGAACTAGTGAGTTTCACAAGAGAGTTATCTTTTAAAAGCAGATCATTGCACATATTTCGATTTTTCCCCAAATTCCTATTTGATTAAAAAGAAAAAGAGAACAAGCTGAGAAATGGGGCTACTTTTTTCCAAGGCTTTAAAAGTTTTTAGAAATAATCATAATAGTTAAATGCAAACAATGATAATAGCTACCATTTATTGAACATGTATTATGTGATGGGCACTGGCTAAGTTCACTATATGCGCCGTTTCCTTTAATATAGCTATCTTGTGAGGCAAATGATATGATGCCCATTTAACAGATGAGGAAACTGAGACTCAGAAAGGTTAACCATAACCACTATGTTCAAATAGCTAAGGAAAGTTTGAACTTTAGTCTATCTGCCCACACTAAGCCACTTCCCTACTATAAAATGTATACAAATAGAAAGCATGCTTTAGCTAAGAGCCTGTTAGTTATTTCAAATATATTATCTAGATCTTTGAATGGCCAACAGAAATCACTATATGCTTTCAGGCCAAGAGAGTATAGGTGAGCAGTCCCAGGGGAGTTGAGTTCTGCTATCTGAGCTTCTGTCTCTAATATCACCTCATATGATGGGTCTGGGGGAGGAAAGGAGGAAGCTGTATCTTGCCATCTTTGTAAACAGCCAGTAAAAATGAGGACATAAATCAGTTTCACATCTGGATATATGATGTTCAGTCTTGCCAAGAGACTAGTACACGATGGAACTACCCCAAATGCATTTAATACATTCTTAGGCCATTGCACCCAGAGAGACTCCAACTTTAGCTGACCCAAGCATCTTCCCAGCATGGGTCACTTGCTCATTTGAGATGCTGGCTTCACTACGGGTTGGGGGGCCTATACTCAGCGAGTGACCTAATTGTTACAGGACCCAACATCACAGTGATCCAACCGCACATGACAAAGGAGGGCATGCTGGCAGAGAGGCTGAGTTCACAGCGCTGGTGCCAGAGAAGGCAGAAAAATATGCTGACTCCAAATGTCACATGAGCATGAAAGAAAACCTACATAAGTGAGGGTGGGTCTTTGGAGGGAGGTAGGACATTCTGCAAGCTTGAATTTGCAGAGTTCATAAACCCTGCATGGAGCCCTGATCAATATGCCCCCACAAAGCACAGCAAATCAGTTCTCAGATCAAGAGAAACTATGTTAGGGTCATGAGCATGAGAAATGGCATGAGCACCGTTTCCAAATATTAGCTTTCTGCTGGAGTTATACAGGTGCATGTTGGTATGCAGGCAAAGGAAACCCACCCAGACACACAAAAGTTTCCCTGTGGGCTTAGAGAACAGGGTGTCTAAGCTTCACTTTGGAATCTAAGGCCCAGGCAAGAATTCCAATTTTCCCAAACGTTTCGCATTTTTCCAATGTCCAATTTTCCCAGACAAGGCATGCACACGTACACACACTCATACTCTCTCTCTCTCTCTCTCCTGAGATCCCATTAGAGAGAAAGAACGTCATAGGAAGCTAGGTTTGGGTCGGAGGGAGCAGTATCTTTTCAACAACTCCAACTTAGCTGAAAATCTGAATGGGATGATATGAGAGGGAGGGAGGGGAGAGGGAGACAGGAAGCTCCTCACCAGATGAAGGACCACTTTTAGAGTGTTAAAAGAAGAGAAGTGTCTCACACTGGGTCTGAGGTTAAGATGCTAAAGTGGAAGTTTCCACCACCTCAAGATGTAACAGATGGTAAATTCTAAAGCAGGGGATCTGATCATTATGTGGAAATTTCTAAGAAGCTGGCTCTAAGACCCAGAAGGAGGACACAAACAGGACAGTGGAAAGCAATGGAGGATTCTGTGAGTAAGATTCTTTGGTAATGCTCTGATTCCTACGGTTTCCAAGGTGGGTGGAATGGAGAGGGCTCAGCCTTTTTTCTCCAGCCCAGAGAAAAGGGTTTCAAAAGCTGTATGTGGTGAGTTTGATATGCATCTCCTAGAGTTCCCAGCTTGATATGTGACATCTGCCTTAGGAACCAAAATGTGAGAGGTGGCTGACGTTGGCTAAGCCAGCAGGGCGGATGCCACCTCAGAAAGTGAGTACTGTCCCCTTGCCCCATGGCGGAGGGGAGGGTGAAAGCAGTATGAACCCTGGACACCCAGAGTGGCAGCCTGGGTCTCTTCGCAACAGGTTCTCCCCGAGAGGGCTTTGGCATGAGAGTGAGAGGACCCCAAAGAGAGTCCGACTGGAAGCCAGAAGGTGCTGAGGGGTGGCAACAGTGGCAGGAGGAGAGAACCACCCAAATCCCAGGGGCCCCAGTGCAAGGCCCCTCAGAGGAGTCCTGGAGAAGGCCATGGAGGTGGCCAGGAGAGAAAAAAGTCCCCTTTCCCTGTCTGCCAGGCTCAGCACCAGGTGTGACAGTCGCAGTCAGGTAAAGACTTGCTGCACACTCCCCCTGACCCCACAACCTGGAGAGACCTGAGCAGTGGGCAGCTGGAGGCCGCTGGAAGAGGAAGTGGCCCTTGGTGGCTGGATGGAGGGAAGTCCTCCCTTGCAATGAATACTGACTCTTTATAGACCAAAGAGGGCATTTCAAATTTCCAAAATGAACCTGTGTGCATGTGTGTGTGCATGCTGAGAAAGAGTGAGAGTGTGAGAGAGTGAGAGAGAGAGAGAGAGAGAGAGAGACAGACAGGCAGGCTGACTTGAAGTGGCCTTAGAACTTCTCATTACCAGAAAAGTAACCAGAAAAGTCATGGGCCTGATCAAGTTATTATCCGAAATGGGGTACAACACACCTCCCTGAATAAACTTTAAAGGAACAGTGGGAGATAAGAATGAAGCTGAGTCTTAACTATGACTTGTGAGTCACATTGTACAATATATTAGTTACATACAGTCAACCTTTGGTAAGTCCTGACTATGTGCCAGGCACTGGGCCATGGACTTCACAGACACTACCTCATTCAGTCCCTCTAACAACTCCTTGAGGCATGTATTTGACAGATAAGAAAACTGTGGCTCAGAGAAGTTAGGCACCTTGCCCAGGGTCACACGGGTAAGTAAGTAAAGTAGTAGGAACCTGTACTCAACCTCAAGCCTGACATCTATCCGTGAGCTCTCATATTGTCCCGGATGAGTGGTTTTCAGCGAATTTGTGATTGAAGCAGGAAAGGGACTTGGGTCCTGCCCATCCTTCCTCCTTAGGAGTCCCTGAGCTAGAAAATCAAAAAGCAGAGTTTGAAAGCCACTGACAAGTATGATCTTATGGGTCTTGTACAACACTCTGATTTTATGATGCTATCATCTGTGGGTGGGAAGGTAGAGAGAGGTGGACCCCCCACAGCAGACAAAGGGGAGAGGAAAAACTCAGAATTTGTATCCAGTGTTCCAGGAGAGGCAGCTGGAAGGAGCTGGTTCCAGCAGGTGGATCTGAGGTTCCCAGAATTATAATCATGTATATAAATATAGAGTTCAGAGAATGCAGTAAAGCACTTAGCACAGAGCCGGCATTAGGTAAATGGCAACTATGATTGTGGAAAGTGTACATATGTGCCTAAAAAGCTTAACATATAATTTAACGCAACATGCTCAGCCACTGATGTCACTGTGTCTGTCCCATAAGGAGCTATGTTTATCATGGACACTACACTTTACTAATTGAGCCAAGACAAGAAAGGAACGTGTAAGATTAAGCTAGCCAAGTCTAAAACAATTAGAGTAAGTCTGAAGCAATGGTTTTTAAGCAAGGGGGGCCCAGGGGAGGGGGCAGGCATGGAGTCCTGTGACACAATGATGGAAAACATAATACTTTCTCCAATAAAAAAAAGTGCATATGTACAATTTTGCAAATAATGACAGAAGGTTCACAGATCTGTTGAAGTATATTCATAATCTCCAGATTAAGAACCACTCCTGTAGATCCTGAGGATTCAACATGAGGTCCTCAGGCCAAGAGCTGCCCACCAGATCTCAAAGTGGTGCTACCCATCCTTGTCCTCTCCACATGTTCCTTATTGGTAGTCTGGATCATGACACCAAACCTGAAGTAGGTAGTCAACGTAACTGTGCAGAATCTAATTTCCAACCTTTCAAGTTTAACAGACTCCAAATGAAGAATGTCTAAACTAGTGGACTCTGGTACCTAGAACATTTATCTGCTTGGCATTCTCAATCTTTCCTTCCTTCCTTCTGGTAGCAACAACCCTCCTTTTTATCATTTTTTAATTTTTTAAATGTATTTAATGTGGGGAGTCTTCCAGTGAAAACAGAAAACCTGCTAGACAAATTCTAAACTAGCTGTAACACTACCCCTCCTTTTTTTTTATGGGGAACCCATTCTGTGTAATTCTGGTGGGATTTACCCTCTCTCATGGGACACATGAACAGGCCTTAGCTAAAGTGATGCTGCTTATTGTCGACTGCCTATTTCTGGCCATGCTGATTCAGGCAGGCAATCCAATCTGGGCCGGTCAAGGTCCCTCCTTGGCACTTACTACTGCTAGAAGTATGGCAAAAGAGGCACCCATAGCTGTGAGAATAACAGAAACCCAGTTACTGATAGCTACCTCTGCCACCATGGTAAGGGAGAGCATGTCTGAGAATGAAGCTGAGACAGCTAAGTAAAGTCAAGACAGAGTGAAAGATACTGGCCTGAAGATATCTTTGGAACTCCTGAATACAGCTGTGCCTGAAGCCCTTACTAGTATGGCCATCCTAATCATATAAGTCAAGAGACTAGTTTGAATTATATTTCTGTTGTTTGCAACCAAAATACTCCTAATAAACTTGATCTAAAGAAAAACAAAGTCCCAAAGGAAATTCCCCTTCATGGGTAGTCCTTGTGGAATTCTGGGCTCCTCTTTGATAACGACCCTAAATGAATTAAAATTTTTTCTTCCTATGACATTCTTGCAAAAAAGTCTAGGCTTAACATTATTCCCTATCATTCTCTGCACCAACAGTTATCAGTGCCGCCAGTCAGCAAATATCTCATTCTCCCCACCCTTGATCCTGCACTCCTGCTCACCTTCCCTACACTATCGGATACTACCTCTTGTAATAAGTATTAAGGTTACTCATTAGAAGAGGAGGGACCCAGAAATGGACAATAGTAGCCTAGTTTATAGTTTGCTACCATCAAATAGCGAGACTTGGAGTCAAGTCTCATGAGCCCCTCAAACTGCCCCCAAAAGGCACTGAACGTTCCAGTATAAGAAATGAACCTAGAACCACTGGGCTCAAAAGAGGAGAGAGACATGGAGCAAGGGAAGAGGATCATGCAGGGTCAATGTAAATTCTGTGTTTCAAAAGCCACAACACAGACTGAGTCACTGTAGAATGACTTGAGAATTGAGAGAAGTAACATTCACAGAGCACTATCAGGAAGTTGTTTGTTTTTCTTTCAGAACAGGGATGGTAAGTAGATTTCAACTCACGTGTCCAATCTGGTCCATAACTAAAATGCCAAGGCTCAGCATCAAGACGGCCGTGACAATCTGAAGTCCATTACGAGGTGGGGAGGGGAGGAGGGTTGTGAATATATGTATTTGTTATTTCAGTTGAAACAATTACATTTCATCCTTGGACTAAGCAAGACCAACAGAGAAATGCACACCTGAACTAGAGGGGTTTCTCTTGGACTGCACTCAGCTGTCACATCACTCGCTTGCACAGAGGCAGTCCTCACTGTTTTACCTACAGGGATGTTGTCGGCCACTCTGTGTGGCATTCACTTTATGAGCACTCTGAAGACATTTCTCTGAGCCTTGAATCATGATCAACCTTGCTTCTTCTGAGTAACTCGTGTGCTTTTATCTTCCAGCCACCGTAAGTTGTTAACGGAGCATGTTTTCCTTCTTATACTGACTGCTCGGAAGCTCAGAGGTAAGACTGTGGGACCTGACAGCAAATGAATAGCCTCTCTCCCATGAACTGGGGCCTTATTTTATCTCTGACTTCACCCCAATTTTCCTTCTCCACAGATTTCCTCCCTTATTTTTCTTAATCGCGTTATATTATACCTATGTTTAAAGGCCATCTCAAAAATCTTTGAAGACAGGTACATACATCAGATTAACAGTAATCAACATAAGAGGAAACAAACCAGATGGTGAGTGGAGGAGTTTTACAAATGCTGCCATGCAGTGGCAGGCACAGGGTGATGGCCTTGAACCAGCAATAGCCCTGGGCCAACTCATCAAGTCAGCAAATATCTCATTCTCCCTACCCTGGATCCTGTGTTCCTGCTCACCTTCCCTACCCTCCATCCCCCATGGGCAGCCAGTGCCCCTGGGCCATTCCTGAGCATCCACACCTACTCTCTCTTTAGTGCTACTGGTTGCTCTCCCTCCCTCAACTCTTCCCACCAAATCAAAATGCCTTCCACCTCTCTCTAGAACCTTGGGCTTGACTGTATGTTGTCAACAGTTGATAAGAGCGTAGTGTCTTTTCTTTCTCAAGGACAGGTACATTTTAACCAGGCATTTTGAAGACGAAAAAACCCCATAGAAGTAATTCACTAATGGTGGAATATACTACAAAAGTAGTACAAAAGAAATTGAAAGGGAGATTTTTCTTGTAAATCTCAAGTAATTCTATGTAAGGCAGCACAGTACCTGGCACACAGTGCTCAATACACAGTAGCTACTCATTATTACTATTGTTGCTGTTATTGTTAATCCCACCACTACCATTTAATCACTCACTGTCTATTCCTTTTACCTCTACCAAGCAGGCTACTGCCCTTTTCAGAACACTGGCCGACTGGAGATCCACAATCAATTAATTCATTTTAATTATACTTATGATTTATAATGCACTTAGGGTAACTTGCAGGATGATGAGATACATGGCTTAGTCATCATTAACACTCCACCTGACAGTCAGTGACCCCAAGAAAGAAAGCCTAGCTGACATGGACCTGCAGCTACCTGCAGATACATGAATAGTCCCAGGTGAAAGGAGAAGGATCACGTAGCTGAGCCCAGCCCAAATCACCAACCCACAGAATGGTGAGATAAATAAAGCATTGTTATTTTGAGCCAGTAAATTTTGACTCAAAATGCTGGCAGTAAATTTTGGAGTGGTTTGTTATGCAGCATAAGATAACTGATACACATTGCAAATAACCACAATATTAGGGAGTGATGCTATATGAAGCCCCAGAAGCTTTCTCACTTTTAAAAAGTACATTATTTTCCTAGCTCTTAAGGAAGTTTTCTACCATGGCAGAACTATTACCTCACAATAATCACATTTAGGTGAGCTAAGAGATGGGAGAAAAAAATACAGAAATAAAGAGTAGAGCCCCAGTATGTTTTATGTTGTAGCTGTGAGCCAATTTTCATTACAACACACTACAAGGGACTGTCTGAATTCCTTGGCTGAAATAACACTCTGTTGTTTTGGATACTGCCTGAAACAAGCAGACCATCAACAGGGGCCTGGAAATAGTTTCATTACCCAAAAAAGTTTTTATTTTAATAGTATTTGGCATGTAATCATGGATCTTTATCCTGCCCATGGTCTTACAAAGGAACATGGGTTGCTCTGTTTTTTTAAGGCATAGAAACATCATAAATCATTATAGAGATTAAAGAAAAGTACAAATAAATAGACATCTCATCATAGCACTGGTAGGGAAGCATCTAACCTAGAAGTGTGAATGTCATCTCAAAAATAAAGTCAAACAGTCACTTTGTTTAAGAAATGAAGAACTTACCAGTAAGACTTTGTGTGGTCCAATGTTTTCAGGTTTTAAGTGGAATGAATCTGAAATAGAATTAAATAAACATTCCATAAGTAAATCACATTTGGAAAGGGTGTGCTTTCGATCCCAAGTGACTGCCATAACATTGAGCATTTATTCATGTAGTGAAAGATGAACAAAGCTTTTTCTGGCTCCTGATGGAAGAGCGAACATTTTTGGCCAACACAGTTTAACTTCCTGAATAGAGAGAGCATGCTCTCATCTACTTTGGGGAGTGCTCAAAATCTGAGGCCAGTGTAACTATAAATGGTAGTGTTTTTTCCAAACCTCTCCAAGTCCGGGGAAGCCTCTCTAGCTGTTGCCCTTACCTTGGTCTCTCAATCTCTTTATGCTAGGACCCAGCCATGGCTCCCTCTAAGACACCACCTAAAACACTGGTGGTCCAACATAACTTGAAGGGCAGAGGAGGAGTGTACAAGACATTCTAATAGTGGCTATCTGATCATATACATAAACACAGATTTTTGTCTTAATTGATAGTAATGAGCCTAAGGTAGTGTTATTCAACAGAAATATAACCCAAGCCACATACTATTAAAACATAATATTAAATATATTTAATAATTAGATTAATAATATAAAATTATGTATTGTATTATATATATTATAACTATACATAATTATAATAAAATACATTTAATAACTAGAACATATTAGGTGTTCTAGTAGCCACATTTAAAAAGCAAAAAATAAATTAATTTTAATATTCAATTTAACCTAATTTATCTAGAGTATTATTGTAACACATAATACAGAAATCATTAATAAGATATTTTACTTTTTTTAGACTAAATCTTCAAGATTCAGTACCTCTCAACTTGAGCTAGCCACATTTCAAGTAGTCCATGGCCACACATGGCTAGGGGCTACCATACTAGACAGCACAGGTCTAGGGAACCTATTCTTGGCCTTCAGGTATTGGCAAGGCTTCAAGAAGTCCGACGCATGTGAAGATCTTATTCACCTATTTTCCTTCTCTCAGTCATCTATCATTACTCCCATTTCATGATGTCATTTTAACAGAAATCAGACAAAATGACAGCAAATACTTATATATAGCACTTACTATGTGCCAGGAACTGTTCTTGGCATGCCCCTGTGTTACCTCACTTAAACCTCACAATAACTTTATGAGGTAAATATATTATTCTCATTTTGTAATGAGGCAACTGACGCACAGAGGGGTTACACTATTTACACAAGACTGTGAGACGGTGACAGGGATGAGATTCAAATCTAAGTCGTTTGCCTCCAGAGTCCATGCTTTTACCCACTACCCTCTCAATTAAATTTGAACAGCTCAAAATAAGATAATTACTTTCAGTTTTAATTATAACCATCAAATGATCCAAGTCTGCTCTCATGATAACATGGTTAGATAATAGCAGTGATGGCAGATGGAACAGTTACTGGATGCACTAGCAAATTAAATTTAAAACAATTTGGGATCTGAGCACAAAAACCATAGCAGGCGGGGTCGAAAAGGCTGCACCGGGTCTGGAGGTTTGTCTGGATGACTAAGGTGGTGGTGGTCGGGGAGGTTAATGTGAGGTCCACGGAAAATCTTCTTTTGGTGATTTTTCTGAGGGAAAGGCCTAGTGCTTTCATCAGATGCTGAAAGATTCTCAAACGAGTCTTTTAGATAGGTATCCCTATATCTGTCTCAGCAGGGGTAGGGAGTTAGGAAGAATCAAGTAAAAGAATTAAGAAAACACATCCTTTTCACTTTATTAATCCATAGGCCCCAAAAGAATCACACTCAGTGAGCAAAATCAGCCCGCCACATGCAAGCTTTCTGCCAAATCACAGAGACGGAGGCTGGTCACTGACATCGTAGAGCTAAGGCCACTCAAAGTGCTGCCACCCAGTCTCCCATAGAGAGCCCTGAAGCTGCTGAAAATCCTTCCGTGGCTTCCTCTAGGTTTTAGGATCAAGGCCAAGCTCCTCAGACTACCCTAAAAAGCCCCTGTGGCCTCATGCCTGGACTCTCCCTCAGGCGTCTCACTGACAGGTCCCAAAATGCACACCCTGCCCCCTTCACTCCTCTATGCCTTTGTGGATTCTGTTCTTTCTGCCAAACATGTCCTTTCCCTACAGTATCAGTGGGTCTTCACATCTCAGTTCAAAAGTCACCACCTCTGGGAAGCCTGTGTGAATACTCTCGACTGGCTTAGCAACAACTTCTCTGCAGTAGTGACAGTAAGGTAGTATTCATTCGATTCAAATGGCAATTATATACTACTATAGTTATGTGTCCCTGAAGGAGGGCAATGTGTTCTGAGAAATGAAGTTTTAGGGGATTTCATCATGTGAATATCGTAGGGTGTACTTACACAAACCTAGAGGGTACAGCCTACCACATACCTGGGCTACATGGTAGAGCCTATTGTGTTTAGGCTACAAACTTGGACAGCGTGTTACTGTTCTGAATACTGTAGGCAACTATAACACAATGGTAAGTATTTGTGTATCTAAACATAGAAAAGGTATAGTAAAAATATGGTATTATCATCTTTAAAATAGGTTGTTTTGTTTAAAACACATTCAGTTGGTACCAATGGTATTATAGTCTTATGGGACCACTGCCACGGATGCAGCCTATAGTTGATTGAAATTTCATTATATGCACATGAGTGTACTATTGGTAATATTAAAAGCTGGTTTTTTAATGTGCTAGGCACTGTTCAAATGCTTTACATGCTCCTTTAATCCCCTTAGTAATCTTATGAGGAAGATTCTTTCATTATTCCGTTTAGTAGGACAGCAAATTGAGGCACAGAGGTTAAGCCAGTAGCCTAAGGTTACATGGCTCATAAGTGGCGGAGTCAAATTGTAAACCCAGACAATTTGGTTCTAGACCTCAGACTCCATGCCTGCCTCCAACTAGGGTCCCCTTCCCTCTACCTTCATTGCCCCTGTACTTACTTTACTCTGGTATCTCCTATATTTTAAGATTTCCATTTATTGGTCTCTCTCCCCACGTTTGCAGAATCCCTGAAGGTTAATAATGTGCCTAGCTCATTCTTGTCTCTCCAGGACCTAGTAAGGTACTTGGTATATGGCAGATACTCAATAAAGACACACACAGGAAAACACTGGAATAGCACTGAAAGGATAGGAGCCAAGGCTATCAACCCAGGCCTGATAAAAATGCCTTAGGATAAAGAATCTTCAAATACAGACTTTAACAAAGCAAGTTTTGACTTTATCTTTTAAATCCAGCCGGTACCAAGGAGATGGTCACTTCCTAGGCCTGTTCAGTACCAGAGGGAGGAGAAGCAACTCAGAGCTTGGCAGACTTGCTCACACCTCCAAGTTCATCAGTTTTACTTTACTTTGCATGTAGAACTAAGTAATAACGTGCTTAAGCAATAGCATACCCAGAGTCTTGGCTGGCCATTATCAAGGACTGCCAGAAAAGACACATGCTAAAAAATTTCCTTTGGCTGCCTGGACATGGCTTGGATATTTCTACCCTGGAGTTCCAGGATATATTTCTTTCCATTACTAACTAAACTCCCCTCGGATGCCTATGGAATTTGAACTTGTAGAAGAATACTTTCCTCTAACAGTGAGAAAGGCAAAAAGTTTTAAGATCTAGAACATACACTGATCTCTAGGAAGAGAAGGAGCTCTCTCTAGCCTGGTCAGAGATTGCATCAGGATTGTGGCCCAGCCTACCCACTTGCAGATAAATACAGCCAGCCATAACATCCACCCTTTATACTGCATCTAGAATGTAAAAGAATCCACCACCTTCCCATGTAAGTAGATGGATGTCAGCATCACTTGTTATTAACAACCAAACCATAAATCTGTATTGACTCTTGCCATATCATCTCCTTACATAAGAAATAGTGACATTAATTTAGTTATTATTGAGAGGTCTACTGAATGTAAATCATGTGCCAGGGATGGTTTTAGGTGCTGGAGATGCAGTGGTGAATGAAGTATAATTACATTATTGACTTGAGGCCCTTACATTGTAATGGGGGAAAGCAAACAAACACGTATGCAAATAAGTAAATAAGATCATTTTAAACAATAAGTTCTACAATTTTTTTCATACATGCAAGGAGTGAAGTGACCTAATGAAGAGTTTAACAAGGTTTCTTCAGCAGCTGTAGGGAGGAGCATTGAAGAGGCAATAGCGAACAAATGGTGACCAAGTGTGAGGCCATTTGATTGTTCAGGTGAGATATGGTACCTCAGATATAGAGAAGTAGATGAATTCAGTATAGGTTCCAGAGGTAAAACAATTAAGACTCGCTGATGAAGTCGATACAGGGGGTCAAGCAACTCGGTCAATGATGGTTTCATTTACTCAGGGAGAAAACAGATTGAGGGAAGAAAAAAAAATCAAGAATTCTGATGTGATCAGGTTAACTTTGAGACATCCAAGGGAGGATGTCAAAAAAGCATTAAGAAGTCTAGAACCATGCTGTCCAACATAGGTACATGTGGGTCTTTAAATTTAAATACAATTAAAAACTTACTTCCCCAGTTGTATGAGCCACATTTCAAGTGACCAAGCAGCCACAGAGGCAGCTACTCTATGGAACAGCACAGGTACCATATGGTTTCACTTGCAAATTCTGATATGTTATCTCAAAAGGCAAAAACAGATGTAAAAGGGCTTTTGACACACATAAAGGACCCTACTGTAGGGATAAAAGGTAAATGCTCCACAAAGGTGGGGCATAGTTGAGGGAAATAAACCCTATGCTTTAAGTCTTACGAATTTGCCTTTATTAGATGCTTGGAGGGCTACCAACTTTGTAAAGTAATACTATATGTGTCAAAGAATTATAAATTCATTCCTGAGCTCCAAAGGTTAAAAACTGTGGGTTAAAATGCTGGCATTTTGCCCCATTGTACAAGGGCTTCTGTCCCAGAGAATGGCACACCCCAAAAGGTTGAACCGGCCTACTTTAACCAAATGGTACCACCCCATTATCTCCACCTTGGGACTGGCTCTTGGCTGGAAGAGCTGGTCTAGGCTGTTCATCAGGAGAAACTCTTTTTACCTGGCTACTGTCCTAATCTACAGAGAGTTTCTGAAGACAAAGTTTTGTTTTCAAATGAGGAACTGGTGGTATATATACTCAACTAACTTGTAGATGAGTTGGGGGAAAAGTATTCTGATAATGCCAAAGACAGTATAAATTTTAAAAAATACACATAGATTCCTATTTCATCACACTTTAAGAGAATAAGTGAAAAAGAGTAAACAAGAAATTGAAATGTTATACTCAACATAATTTTTTTCCCATTTTTGTACTGAAAGGACAATCACAGTTTTAAAAGGATGGCAAGCTTCTTTGGAATTTACCCATATTTCCAGCATCCTAGTGCTGCTATTTATTTTTGCATGTTACCTTTGATAGAAACATGTGTTTTTATGTGACTATGGCCATAGTTTATACGGTATTGGTAGTAAAGGCTTTGGAATTGGGCAGATCTAGGTTTGAATGTCGGATCCTCAACTAATGAGACGCAAGTCCTTGAACAATTTATCTCTAGTGCTCAATTTCCTAACATGTAAAATGGGGCTAATATTACCTTTTGTATACACTTGCTGTAAGGATAAAAAAAGAAAATCTTAGCACAGTGCCACTAGGACAAACTCCATGAATTACAGCTACTATTTCTTTCTAAAATTTCACTTTAAATATTTTAGTATTTCTACACATAGACAGAAGTGTTTCATGTTGAAAAGCCACAATTTCCTAAATCAATCCCCTAATGCTGGATAATTAAGTTACTGCCAGTTTTTATTATCACAAACATGATTACATTGGACATCTTCATGACTTAGCTTTTTCATTCTTTTATCTTATTTCTCTGGCTTCTCTAAATTCCTAACAGTAGAATTACTAGCTTTTGCTTTTAAAAGGATTTTTATTGGCTGGGCGTGGTGGCTCACGCCTGTAATCCCAGCACTTTGGGAGGCCAAGGCGGGTGGATCACAAGGTCAGGAGATTGAGACCATCCTAGCTAATACCGTGAAACCCTGTCTCTACTAAAAATACAAAAAAATTAGCTGGGCATGGTGGCGGGCGCCTGTAGTCCCAGCTTCTTCGGAGGCTGAGGCAGGAGAATGGCTTGAACCCAGGAGGCAGTGGAGCTTGCAGTGAGAAGAGATCGCGCCACTGCACTCCAGCCTGGGTGACAGAGCGAGACTCCGTCTCAAAAAAAAAAAAAAAAAAAGAGGGATTTTTATTAGCATACAATATCACCAGCAAAATAATGCACAGTTCCTGAGATCTTCATATTTTATACATAAAATAGTATTAAGACTGTTTTATTTTTTATTTGTAAGAGCATTAGGATCAACATTTTTACATGTTTATTAATGGTGTGTCACCTTGAAAAACAATAATTTTATATTTTTTGGTTATTCATGTACTAGGAACCTGATGTTTTTCTTGTAAGTTTGAATAAGTTCTTTGTAGTGCACAGTAATCAACAGATAATATATACATTTGCCACAAATAGATTCCCAAAACTTATGCAAGTAAGTATGAAAGTATCTTTTCACTTACATAGCATTTCATAAATAATGTGTAACAGCTATATTTTGTATAAACCTCAAGAGATATGGTACTGCTTCTTGGCAAAATGTTTGGCTTTTGATTGAATTTCAAAGTCAATTTATATCCACGCTGATGGTCATAGCAACCTTGTGAGTGAACTGGGAAGTATAACAGTGTTGCCTGTACAGCAGAGAAAACAGATCCAAACAGGCCAGGGGACTGAGACAGGACCACTGAATCCTGCAGCTGAATCCCTCTTTCTCTGAGTCACAGGACCCTTGTGAAAGGAAGCTTACAAGGTAAAAGTGAAGAGACGTATTTTGTGCAAAATGGATTATTATTCAAAGCACCAATTCTATATTGTTTCCTATTAGAAAGCCTTTACACACAGCATCCAAGAACCATGTTTACTTCGCTGGAGGATCTCAAGAAATGCTAGCATTACTTCAGCAAATTTACTGTAACAATGGCTCACAAAATGGATCTACCCTCACACAGTTTTTTATACAGACAAAATAATTTAAATAACTTAAACCTAAATTAAGTTTTAAGTTATTATTATTATTATTATTTTTACCTGGCATAAATACCACTTCTTCTCCCAAGTATTCCCTCATTCTTTGGCTCAATGAAACCACTCTTCTCTTAGAATTTCTACAACCTTTTTCACCTCCTACTTTTTATCACAGATATTTGGGAATGTGCTGCACTTCTCTTACTGGGTGGTAAGGTCCCCACGGTCCATATTTTAGTCGTATCTCCTAAATCACCTGGCATCTTTCTCTGCATGGAGGAGCACTCGTTCAATGTTTTACAGAGACATGGGGGAAGAATTTTCATAGTTAAGAGACAACAGTTTTTTAAAAAATGTAATTAAAATAAGAGCATTAAAGTACAGGTTGCACTAACTGTATTCTCTTTGCTACACCATTCCTTATTTTGGCAAACATACTATCATGAGACACTTCTAATGCATTCTTAGGCTGGAGGCCTGCATTAGCCAAATAATACTAAACTACATTAAACAGAATGTCTAAGAATGTTTCCAACCATGTACAAATCTGTATAAATACACAGCTATATCTGTGATGCTTTTATTTGCAAATTCAGATATAACTTATTTCTCAAAAATTCACTGTGTATACACACAGACACACAGCACACAAGCACTAAAGTCTTGGTCAGCATTTGGGAAAAACTCAGATAAAAATATGGGACATCTGTTTCCTAATACTAGGAAAATTCACAGGAAATGATTAATGTTAACTAGGGAGAAAGAAATAATCTGGATTGAATTATGAAATGAAAACATCCAAAATTTACAATTGAATACAGTATAGCCTGTGAGCCATGAGATCTTCAAAACTGGGGATGATTTAACATTTTATTGAAATACCTGTTACAGTAGAAACATTGTTATTCCGGATACACACCAATAAACAAAAGTGAATACCCCAGCCTACACAATACTTTCAGATTCTGTATCTCCCCGCGGACATTTATGTAACCCTTGGCAGTTGAGGTTAGCTGTTTCGTGTGTATTTCCATAACGTGCCCAGTGCCTTGTGGGACAAATTAGTACCTAACACTAAATTGGACGGTGGTCCCCAGACAGAGAGGATTGGGGTCTTTTGAGAAAGATCTAGCATAGCTATATCTCCCAAGGTGAACTGGAGGGACAATGATGGACAGCCACAGAGCAAGGCCAAAGAAAACTGTAGAAGAGGGTCTGTAGCTTGTTAGCTCTTCCACCATCCTGCTGCTTATAAGTGTCTCTGAACCTACTATGTGTTTGGCAATGTGGAAGGTGGTAGGGACAAAACAGAGAACAAAATATAGTCCCTCTATGGGCCAGATGCAGTAGCTCACGCCTGTAATACCAGCACTCTGGGAGGCTAAGGTGGGCAGATCATTTGAGGTCAGGGGTTCGAGACTAGCCTGGCCAACATGGTGAAAACCCATCTCTACTAAAAATACAAAAACAACAACAAAAAACGAGCCAAGCATGATGGCAGGTGCCTGTAATCCCAGCTACTTGGGAGGCTGAGGCAGGAGAACTGCTGGAACCCGGGAGGTGGAGGTTGCAGTGAGCAGAGACTGGGCCACTGTACTCCAGCCTAGGTGACAGAGTGAGACCCTGTCTCTCCCTTCTCTCTGTGTGTGTGTGTATGTGTATATATATGTGTGTGTGTCTATATATATGTATATATATGTGTGTGTATAAATATGTGTGTATATATATAGTCCCTCTCCTCAAGGAACCCACAATAAGTCATATAAACAACTCATGAGGCCACCATAGCTCCAGTGGCAAATAATCTAATTACAGTAAGGACAGCTAACTCTGAGAACACTAGGGGACACTTATACCGGTCTGGAATGATCACAGAAGGCTTCCAGGAGGAAGCAGGGTGGAAGCTAAACTGTACGGAATGACCAGGGTTTACCACAAGAGGAAAGGAGGGAGGTATAAGTAAGGTAGAGGGAAAAGCTCGTGCAAAAGCCTGAGAGGAAGTGAGTCCCTACACACACTGGGGGATGCAAAGAGCTTGGTGCACTGGGGCAAAGAGTTCTCAAGTGGAGAGAGTCCTTATTAACTAACAGGCAACAGCCAGGCAAAACCTAAAGGAGGTAACTATAGTGAAAACCACAGGACCAATGGAAATGACCCAGAATCTCTAGCATCTTCACATCAGAAAGAGTTATCACAGACAGGGGGGACAGCCCAGGCCCTTTTGAGCAATAGACCTCTAGAGAGAGAGCAAGAAGATAAACTGTACCATGGCCACAACCTCATCAGAGTCAATGCTGGTTTCCAACTCCAAGGAAAAACCAATAGCCAGCTACCCAACCCAACAAAAAGGAAGAGTGAGCAGGCCTTCTTCACAACCCTAAGAGGATGGCAGAATTATCTCCATTTTACAGGTAAGCTGCTGGTTTTAGAAGACAGGATTTATCAATATTCCTTTCTGTTGATCCATCCAGCTTCTGACTAGGAAAAACCAACTCATCTTGCTTTGACTGGGACTTCCTAGTTTTTGTACTGAAAGTCTCATGTCCCAGGAATCCCCTCAGTGCTACGCAAGGCAAGATGGTTGGTCAGCCTACTCAGAGTTTGTGACGTACATGAAGTGGGCAATGGGATTTATGACACAGCTTTTTGTATAGGAACTGGTGCAAAGTTACACGTGACCGACCTCCCAAGCTAACTTGGATCCTCTGAATGACGGAACCTTTTGGAATAACTTAGTGACTTCTCCAAGGCTCCTATATTATTTGCCATAATTTACACTGAATAATATTTGCAAAGCAAAAGCCTAGCTGAGGGCTTAGTGATTACTATCTGTGTGCTAACATCAGATAATTGCATACTTCACAGCAATCAGCCCGAAGAGTCGTCTGAAATTAGTTGTTGTTGTTAACTGAAAGTTAACCAAACAATCTTTCAGCTTTAACTTTTTTGATTTGTTTTGTTTTGAGACAGTGTCTGGTTCTGTCATTCAGGCTGGAGTATAGTGGTGTGATCAGGTCACAGCTCCCTGCAGCCCCTATCTCCTGGGCTCACACAATCCTCTTGAGTTTCCCTAGTGGCTGGGACTACAGGGTCACTTCACCACACCCAGCTAGTTTTTGTATTTTTTTTTAAAGAGATAGTGTCTTGCTACGTTTTCCAGGCTGGTCTTAATCTCCTGGCCTCAAGCCATTCTTCTGCTTGAGGATTCAAAGCATAAGGATTTAAGGCATGAACCACTGTGTCTGGCCGGCTTTAACTTCTGACATTGAAAATCTTCCTAAAATAAATTAGTTTACTTACACAGGAAGAGTAGTATACATATTTTCATATATCTTTGTTAACCAGGAATCCTACCATGCCTTACTTATTGCAATGGCTTACATTCTTACCGTTCGACAGATTTAAGAAGGTTTAGAAGACAACAAGAACGCATTATAGTTTCCAATAAATACAGTCACAATAGGATATTACTTTGTGGCAATATCTGGCAGGCAGAGAGTGGCTGACAAATCTTTATAGAATGAATGATGGTGGGAAAGTGGCCCATACAGAACTACAAAAAGGAAAATGATGAGGATAGTGAATGAGATAAAGGCTATACTTGTGCTTTTGCTACAGTGCTGTTGACTAAAGCAGCGGGAGCTCCAAGCTGAGGCACACAGTTCTTGTCCAATAAAAGGAAGCAAAAGCTCTTCAAGAGCAGTCCTTTCCTTACAAGGGTGGTAATGAATAAAATAGGTGACATGGCCTTCGGTCTGCAGAAGATGCAGAAAGACTTCAATGGAAGACCAAGGGCCCGCTATTAAGTCCTGATTCAAAAGGCATCCCCCCAGGAAGCTCAGGAAATGTCATCCAGGCTAATGCTCTTTGGTGAGAATCCTGACATAGGAATGGATGAAGATACGTGCCTTAGAATCTTTCTCCGACAAAAGCAATGATTTCTAACACATTTTTGGTTAGCTTTCGATGAAAAGATATTTCTAACATCTAATCGTGTTTGAATGGAACTATATTAAAAATACCTTTCATTAGCCTCAGAAAACTAAAAAAAAAATTAAAGAGTAAAATTTAGCAGTACTTTTTACTGGTGATATGTAACTATGAGTCCCTCTAAAAATTCTGGTTTTATTGGAGTAGTCTAGGTAACTGAGATTTTGCTATATATTGAAAATAAACATTTTGCCCATGAGGTTTAGTTCTCTAATGCTATTACTCTTTTTGCCGACACCTTTGCATCAGACATAGAATCACAGAAGACATATTCAGGTTATGTCTGCTGTAGAGTCAGGCGGCACAAGCGGGCAGGATGCAGCCAAGGGCATTGCCCTGAGCCTGGATCAGAAAAACAAGAGCCGGAAGGGTTTGTTTCCACTCTGCCAGACCTTTGGTGTAGATGAGCGCACTTCCCCAGGCCTCGGACTCAGAGGAAGAAAATGAGGAGTGCTCATCAGGTGAGACTGTGAGCCTCCCTCCAAGACCTGCACATTCACAGATGTGTGAGGTGGGTGTGCTATAAAGTATCCCACGCTGGTTTTGGGGCTTTGACTCCACAGAATAGTTTAGTCTTAAACTCTAGCTATGAAAATATGGATTAGCAAATAAATTTTTCTGTCATTGAAAACCAAAGAAGTAAGATATACAGATTCTAAGGACTTGCTCATCTTTTCCTGTATCATCAAGAGATCAACAGCTTATTAAAAAACAGAAACAAAACACTCGTCTGTGTTCAACACAGTCCACTGAAAGCCATAACTCAACAGGAAGACTATTCTGAAGAAAATCAGCATATCCAGTACAACCCACCTGTTCTTACACTTACCACCTGCTTCCTGGGTAAAGCCATCTTTGCTGCCTCTATTGTAATATTAGTTTGCACCCCCGCCCTCCACCAGGCATCCTTACAGATCTTTCCATTTTACATACATTCTGAACTACACAGACAATCTATTGCCCATCATTTAGGGAAATATACAAGCATATAATCACTGTACTAGCCAAAAAAACTCTTTTTTTTTTTTTGAGATGGAGTCTCGCTCTGTTGCTCAGGCTGGAGTGCAGTGGCACTATCTCGGCTCACTGCAACCTCTGCCTCCCAGGTTTAAGCAATTCTCTTGCCTCAGCCTCCTGAGTAGCTGGGATTACAGGTACATGCCACCACCACGCCCGGCTAATTTTTGTATTTTTAGTAGAGACAAGGTTTCTCCATGTTTGTCAGGCTGATCTCAAACTCCTGACCTTGTGATCTGCCCGCCTCGGCTTCTCAAAGTGCTGGGATTACAGGTGTGAGGCACCATGCCCAGTCCATACTTTATTTCTATATGTATTTGTTTTCCTTCCCACAAGAATTATCTCTTTACTTGAAGCGCCCTAGATTGTTAATAAATGAAAAAAACACTCTGGATGTACTTAATTATATCTAATTTTCTAAAACTGAAATGTTCACAGTGGCTCAGGGGAAGGGTAACGCAAGAGTTAATTCTGAAATTCAGTTCTATTTATCTTATTTGTCAGAGCCAGCTTTTATTCCTGTGAACATGTCTCTCCTAATACCAGGAATAATTGTGGATACTGATGATGTAAATACAGTTTTTCTTAATCTTTTAAAATTCGCACTCATTTCTGATAACCTTATCATCCCTAATCAGATTCTGATATATCCATCCTTAGGTGTCTTAGGAAACTGTGATATGTATTTCAGTCTCCTTTGCTGAATTCTCTCCTTTTCCTCAAATCTGATGACTCTCAAATCTCTATCTCCTATCTCAGCTTGCTCTTTGAACTCCACACATACTTGTCTGACTGACTTCTTAATATCTCCCCTAGGATGCTTAATAAGGCATCACAAACAATTGTGCCCTGGCCACAATCACCTCCCACACTGCTCTCCCCTCTTGGGGCCCCCAGGGGACATCAATGGTACCAGGAGGACTCCATCATTCATGCCCTTGTTCAAGCCAAAATCTTCATTCATTTTTGGCTCCTTTCTCACCAACTGCATATCCAATCAATCTATCAGCAAATCCTGTCAGCCCTGCCTTCAAAATACCTCTAGAATCCAGTCACGCATTGGCATCTTCTCTGCTCCCATCTGGGCAAACTAGCAGCATCTCTCGCCTGGATGACTTAAAGAGTTCCCTCTGCTGACCTGGGCTTCACACTTGCTTCCCTCCTCAACCCCCCACCTAGTCTCCATCAGTCATTACTTCCTAGCTCAAAACTCTCCAACAGTTTCTCAGCATACTTAACACACTCACTCACATCCACTCCTTGGCCCATCAGGCGCTATGAGAAATGGCCTTGGCTCACTGTATTCAGCCACACTAGCCCCTCTTCTCCTTAAATCTGCCAAGCAATGCTCTGTCTCGTGGTCCTCACACAGGTTCTTCCTTCTGCTTAAACTTCTCACAGACACTGTAGTCCTACACATCTCACTGCCTCACTTCCTTCAGGTCTCTAGGTCAAACGCTATCTCCTCAGAAAGGCCGTACTCTCTCTTCCCAGACTCTGCTTTGGTTTTCTTCTTGGTATGTAACCCTTCCCCCTTCCTGGCACTCTATTTTCTATCTATTGAATTATTAGCCCTCTCCTTCACTGGAATGTCAACGCCATGAGAAAAGGATGTTGTTTGTTTACCGTTGTACTCCCAGTGCCTGAGGCAACGCCTGACACAGGCTAGGCATTCAAGAAAAAATACGCATTTTTTTTTGTTACTGAATGAATGAATGCATATTCTCAACTAGGCAGAAATATTTTATTGAACTTGATTTTCCTGATGTTCACATTATAAAAATAAATATTTTCCCTTTCCCCAAGTGAATCATAAGATAAGGCATGATTTTTAAACTACGTATGCCTTACCCCTTAGATTCTGATATCTGCCCATCGGGGTGTCTCAATATAGAAAACCTCATGGCTACATTCTGAATTTTTACTAAGCATCTGGCATGTTCTGTAGTCTTTTACCTCTAACTAAAGCCTTAAGGCTTTATTACCTTTAAAAAATGCTTGCAGAATTAAGCTAATAAAGACATTGTCTGCCTTACTTGTGGCAGTGGCAGCTTTTTTTGTTTTTCCCCCAGTAGTATCTGAATAAGGCTGCTCAGATTTCAATGCCAACTAGTTTGTCCCACAACTTTTGTTGTTTGGGCCCAGCAGCCACAGAAACACTGTGGAATATTAAGATAACTCCTTGGAAGAGACTAGAAGGAAGTTCAGGCCCCTTCTGCCAGGAGTCTCCAATACATTTGGGTTTTCTGGCTGCCTGGCCAGTATTGGTGCTTTTCAGAAGAGCAGTGTTTCCTTCATGAATGAAGCCCATTTATCATGACACACTCAGTGGACAGAGTTAGCTCCCAGGGGACAGCCACTCTCCCAGCCTCTGACATTTTCCCAGTGTGACAGTGAATACCACCCCACAGAGACCACTATTGCTCTGTGAATTCCACCTTGGACTCTTAGCAAACCTCAGCTTCAGCAAGTTCAGTCAACTGGAAATTGTCTCCTGTGTCTTTTCTCCTTTTCTTAAAGCATAATCTTTCTGGATCTTTTACATATAAGACTTTGGAATTATTGTGTAAAAACAAGATGTTCTTAATCCTGACTCATTTGAGAAATGTCAGACTCAGCTTAGTTCAAAGATCTGGTCAAATTCTAACATTAGTGATAACATAAATAGAAAACACAGATGGTTATCAGTTCTGCCCTTTTACTTCTTTAATAAATAAAATGCAGCAAATCATCTGCAAGTCTTGGTGAACTTTGATTTCCATGTATTTCTTTAAAGCTTAAAAATTTTGATCTTTGTGATGTGAAATCTTATTTAATTGTTTGGGAATTTAAGTTGTTAGGTGGTTTGTCCAAAAGAAGAAAATGGTAGATATCAAATACTAAGTATTTGGTCATTCAAGGCAAAAGCTCCCACTCAAAGCACTTTGATTTTTTTTTTTTAAACCACAAATCTGGCCTCCTAGAATGTTGTGCTTGTGCAGTTTAACTCTGGACTTCATTCCACTGCAGTCTGCATCCCTCTCGGGCTGTGCAAGTGGCTTTCTTCCGCTATTCTCTGAATACTGAACTTGGGAAGAGCCAACATAAACCCCATGCTGGTGACATTCTGAACGACCCCCAAATTCCTGCACTCTTCTGCAAAGCTTCACCACCAACCCTCCTCCCTGTCCCCTCCTTCCTCAAACACTGTTTCACGTGTTTTTCTCTTCACTCACTTTGTTGGGGAAGTATTTTGTTAACAGTTCTTTGACCAGTTTCCGCACACAATTTCTGGCATTAGTCACTGTTGCAGCTTTTTAGAGGCCTACCACTGACTCCAGAAAATATTTCTCTATTTGAATTCGTTTACTCTTTTCTTTTGCCATCCAAAACGGAGCGGGGGGATAAACTCTCACGGAGAGACATAACAGTCACAAAAATCTTTCTACTCTGCATAAACAGAATCTTAAGGCACCAACTGGGGGCTCACAAATCCTGAATCCCTTAACCCAGATAATAAAGTCTTACAAGTAAACCATATCCACTAAACTTTAATGTTGGCTTTTACTTTCCACTTAATTACTTTTGTGAAAATGTGGCCAACATAAAGTTGTCCATCCACCAACAGTCCTCAACATCTCTTTGCTAGCAGAACCTGGGCTTGTTGGAATAGAGACCCTGTGAGCTCAGGAGAGATGGGAGCCGTAGTTTAAGGGTGGGCCTTTGCCCTGCTCACTCCAATGAGGTCTGAGGGGAGATGACGGGAGAATGCTGGGGAAGGATTCTGCTTCCTCACAGAAGCCAGGGGTAGCGTGACCCATACCCCCTTGATTCCCAACTTTGAAACTGGTCATGAGGCACAGAACCGTGACGGCCATTTGATGACCACTAGAAAGCATGTCTCAATTTAAAAAACTTAACACAACAAAGACGGTGGATCACAGAGATGAAAAGAGCGTAAGTCTTTCATGCCAAAGAGCAGAAGCAGCTGCCTCCTCCAAGCTTTATGAAGATGTAGAGAAACAACTCCCTACTTGTTAGGGACAAATTAGTCCAGCTTTTTTGTTACTTATAGTCTTGATATATATGAGATGACAAAAGAAAGGCTTCTTAATTTGGTCTAATGCAGAATTGAGAAAATATTTGTTTAGCAAACTTCAAGCTAATAGGGCAAGTATGACTTGCTCCAGCTATATTTATATTATTTAGTACAGAGGCCCTTCGGCTTTCTCAATGCAGAGTGGTCACTCCATCCATCTGTCCAACCAACCAACCAATCATCCATCCACCCACCCGCCTATCCGCCAACCCATTTCTTCTTTTTTTCTAACAACAACCAACTGCTGAGCCAGGCACTTCACTAAGCACTGTAGATACAAACAACCCAAAGGACAGAAAATACGATACCCATTTTAGAGATAAGGACACAGGTACAGATGGTTTCAATGTTTTTCCTAAAACCTAGTCTACAAGTGTAGAGTCAGGATTCAAATCTAGGATGTGTGAATTTAAAGGCCTTGCGCTTTTTACTATCCCATGCAGCTTCAAATGTTAGTAATCTCCTTGTTGGCCTGATTTAAAAATAACAAAAACTGCACTGCTTTTTAATATTCTGCAATTTTGACTGTTCCCAACTCTGCCATCTGCAGTTAGTTACACTGCACCCTTTCTTGACATTTGATGTACCCAGACCAAAGGTCCACTTTCCACCTAGAAGTCTGACGGATACCATGCCTGCAAAATGGCAGCCCACCATGATGATCTCTTTTTCAACCGCATGCACCTTGCCTCTGCAGGCTGCTGTCTGCACCATGAGTCAGAGACCTTTTCCACCTTGCTTACCCGTCCTGAGTACACTCTGTGGCACTCACTAGGTTGTCCATACATATCTGCTGATTAAATGTATGAGAAAAAATAAGCCAAAGAATAAGATGCTGTCTCAGGAAATCCTGAATGCCAGTTCTCAGGACTCTTAATTTAATGAGTTGGTATCACTTCAAAAACCTTGGCAGAGAGTCCCATTCCAGAAGGTGTTTAATAAGCTGCTGACTAAGCTCTCTGGACACCAGGTTTATAGCAAATATGTTCTCATCTGTGAAACACTGGAAACAACCCAAATATCCAGTATTTGGATGAAAAGTTGAACCAATGGCCACTTATCAGTGCAGGAGTTTCTTTTATTGCCATTACAAGAAAAAGGATGTCGAGTGTGAGGACACAGGAAAAGGGCAACACGAATCAAGGTCAGATGCAAAGGCAGGAAGACCAACAGAGAATAATACACTGACTCCAGTTATGCAAAAATATGCACATGGAAACCAAATGGCATGAGAATGTGAAGCTGAACTCACAAGAATACTTTCTTCTACATGTACAATAAAAATTCAGAATTTAATAATTGTAAACTGGCTCTTCTTTCTTCTGTTTAATCTCCATACCCTTCTTATGATCGATGTTACTGAATTCTTATGAAATGCAGGCTCACAATTTAACATGTGACCGATTTAGAAAAACATGTCTTCTATATGCCTATGATGAAAAGAAATGCCCTACTGACAAAAGACATCCATTTATTTGTCAGGCTAAACATATCTATTTATTTAGATCTATTTATTTGTCAGGCTAAACATATACTACATTATTCCCGGTGTCTGAATGCTGTGTGTGTGAAAAGCCCAATACACACATACTCTTTTCACATTGCACATTCAGATAACCCAATCTTTACTTTTCAAGGACAACCATTCCCTGCTGAGACTGGCACACTCAGGATGCTTTCTGCTTGAGGCCTGCATTTCCATACCTTTCTTTTAGCTAACTCTGGTTCGTTAAAGAATTCCTGAACTTGAGGGTACCTTTCTCAAATAATAACAACGAGTACCACTTATTATTTTACTACATACTAGGTATGTCTGTAAGCACTTTCCTATGAGCTCATGTCAATCATGTTTTCCAGTATGACCTCAAACACAGATTATATGACAGATAGTAGGCACTCAATAAATACATATTTACTAGTTGGGTTATGCTTTAGTTCATGTAACTCTCATGTCCACATTATAAAAGAAGTATTATAATTATCCGTGTTTTACAGATGGGGTGCAGATAGGTAAAGTCAATTGCTTAATGGCCAATATTTTGCTAAGGTCAATAGAAATAGGGTAATGTTGTTTTGTGTTGCTATAAAGTAATACCCAAGGCTGGATAATTTATTTTAAAAAGAGGTTTATTGGGGTCACTATTCTGCAGACTGTATAAGAAGCATAGTGCTGGCATCTGCTTCCGGTTAGGGCCTCAGGAGGCTTCCACTCATGGTGAAAGGCAAAGGGGGAACAGGTGTGTCACTTGGTGAGCCAGAGAGCAAGAGAGATGTCAGGTTCTTTTAAACAACCAGCTCTTGTGTCAAGTAATTAAGTGAGAACTCACTCATTACCATGGGGAGGGCACCAAGTTATTTATGAGGGATCTGCTGCCATGACCCAAACATCTCCCACTAGGCCCCACCTCCAACATTGGGGATCACATTTTAACATGAGATTTGGAGGGGATAAACATCCAAACTAAGACAGGTAGTCAGCTTCCTACCTCAGCTAACCACATTTCAATCCCTGGCTCATTTTCAATGGGATTATACTTTCATGAGTTAAAAATTAAGTGATAAAACACAGAAAATCATGCTCATCAGAATAAATTCCAAAATTATTTTTCTACTCATACCTAACTTGTCCTGCCATTATGATACAGGTTCTTGAAAGGCAGAGATCCCCTTCCCTTTGTATGTCAATGGAAGGTGGAAATACTCTCCCAAAATGCCTCACCAAGTACCACACTAGACCATTCAGACCGTTCAGAGGCAAGAAGTCCCATGGCTTGTTGAACACTGAGATTCAAAAGCATAACTGAGTCAGGCAGGACAAAACTATAAATTAAATCACCTGTGAAAGCAAAACAACTCAAGTATGAACTACACAAAAATAAAACGTAACCCTCCACACTCACTCTGTAGAAGCCAACTAGCAGTGTGCAGCTTAGGGAAAACAGTCCCTTGCTGTGATAGTTCTGACTTTTAAAAAATCCCAACTTATTTCACTCAAATTATTTCCAGTTAAACTCTCTACACTTTGCCAGAAGAGGTTTTGACCTAGAAAATAGGATGGGAAATGGGAAAAATAATGATCAGTCCAATTCCAGTCAACCAGGGCGTGACATATCCCTATCATGGCATGTACATAGCATTTAACAACAGAACCATCCCCTCAGAGCCAAGACCTTCCTCAGGTGACAGCGCCGGCCAGGCTTACCAAGTTCTACCGTAAATAGGGCTGAGGTGACACGCGTCTCCACTGGCACCACTGGATGACCACGGTGGCCTCAAAACCAGCCTCTCTGGCTCAAATGCCCTGTCCTCAGATCCATCCTACTCATTAAACCAGTCCATCGTACTCATTAAACCAGTCCCAACCACATTTTTGCTCCTGTGTTCAAGAACCTATAGGAGGTTCCTTTCACTTTCTGCCTCAGTCTGCCCTCTCCTGTTTGCTTTCCAATGCCCTACACCAGGGGTCTCCAACTCCCAGGCGTGGACTGGTATCAGTTCGTGACCTGTTAGGAACTGGGCTGCACAGCATGAGGTGAGCGGCAGGGAGCCAGCAGTACCACCTGAGCTCCGCCTCCTGTAGGCTCAGCGGCAGCATCAAATTCTTACAAAGCATGAACCCTGTGGTGAACTGCACATGCAGGGGATCTAGGTTGTACACTCCTTATGAGAATCTAACTCAACGCCTGATGATCTGAGGTGGAAGTTTCATCCCCAACCCCTCTGTGACCGCTGGCCATGGAAAAATTGTCTTCCATGAAATTGATCCCTGGTGCCAAAAAGGCTGGAGATCACTGCTGTATTGAAATATTATTAGAGAAAAGGAAGAGAAAAAGGTCAGACAGAAATTATGATGTATTTCCATAAAGTTACCCTAAGTCTTCCTGCCTCCCCTTCCCCCTCTGCCACCTGAGACAGCAAGACCAACCCCTCCCCTTCCTCCTTCTCCTCAGCCTCTCACCGTGAAGATGTTGAGGAGGAAGACCTTTATGATGATCCACTTCCATTTAATAAATAGTAAACCTGGCTGGGTGCGATGACTCACACCTGTAATCCCAGCACTTTGGGTGGCTGAGGCGGGCGGATCACAAGGTCGGGAGATCGAGACCATCTTGGCCAAAATGGTGAAACCCCATCTCTACTAAAATACAAAAAATTAGCCGGGTGTGGTGGCATGAGCCTGTAGTCCCAGCTACTCGGGAGGCTGAGGCGGGGGAATTGCTTGAACCCGGGAGGTGGAGGTTGCAGTGAGCTGAGATCATGCCACTGCACTCCAGTCTAGCGACAGAGCAAGACTCAGTCTCAATAAATAAATAAATAGTCAATATATTTTCTCCTCATGCTTTTCTTAATACTTTTCTCTAGCTTATTTTATTCTAAGAATGCATTATATAATACATATAACATACAAAATGTGTGTTAAGTGACTGTATATGTTATTAATACGGCTTGTCAGCAGTAGGCTATCGATAGTAATGTTTTTGAAGAGCCAAAAGTTATATGTACGTTTTTGATTGCATGGGGGTTGTAACCCCTAAACTCTGTGTCGTTCGAGGGTCAACTATAGTTAGGAACGTGGCTACCCATTTTTACCAAATAGTCTGAGTCTGCTTCCCTTAGCAGAAACTGGGCCTTTTAAGAAGGGGCTTATAAAGCATGGCAGACACGTTTATTTGTCTCTCCAGGGAACTGCTCTTCTTCACATCTTTACTGTACTTAGCATAATAAATCCCCAGGCGCAGCCATAAACAGCAGAGCATTGTATAGTATTCTACAATCATTCCATGTTTATTTGTTCTGACTTTGTATCTAGTTAGATAGTGCCAATGAACCCAGACCACAGTGACGTTCATGAATAAACTTTGCTAGAGGACTTAGTTTTCACATGTATACCAGCAACTAGCACTGTTTACAAACAGTTCTATTATAGTACTTCTCAAACTTTTTGTTCTCAGGACCCTAAAAAATTGATGATCCCAAAAGACTTTCAATTATTAGCTTAATCTGATATATAGTTAGAAATTGAAACTGAGAAGTTAAAAAATACTTATTAATCCATTAAAATATAATAGTAATAAATTCATTACCTCTTAGCAAAAACATTTATAAAAACAATGTTTTCCAAAACAGAAGAAATTTTAGTGAAAATTGTTTTACAGTTTTGTAACTCTTTAATTTCAACTCTCTTTGCACACCTTTTAACAGGAGACAGCTGTTTTTTTTGGTTTCTGCTTCTAAATCCAATTTTTGTGATATGTTGTTGTCGTTGTAGTGTATGAACAGTCTGGCCTCACACAGATATAGATGAAAAGTCTTTTAAGATATGTGTGGATATTTTTCTTTGAAACTAAACCAAAACTTGATAAGTAGAGGCTTCTTACAGGCTGGCTGAAAGCCTTTCAATGAACTTCCTGCATTCTGCTATATTAAAATTGATTAGTCTCTGTTGCATTGGAACAGAACTTTAACCCATGCAGAGTTTTTAACATCACACATTGTTCACTGAAAAATATTGGTTCACTGAGTTATACAGGTTTTCCAAATGTTGACATATTACATTACACAATATTGAAAATGTACTCATTAATGTCATCCCTGATCTTATCAGCAAAGCCTAAGTATTGGGAAGTGGTCAAGCTCATGGTGGCAGATACAAGTATTCCAAAATTCCGAGTTTTGCTTGAAAGCATTATTTTAGCAATAAATATAATCATTTTTCTTGCAGTGACAGACTATTCTTTTTTGAGAAACTGTCTGCCAAATATCCAAGTCTGAATAATCAGAGCTTGTCAGACATTTTTCCAAGTAAAAGCAGTGTCAGGTGAAAAGGTGGCTAGTTCAACTTGCAACTGAAATAATCACACAAGTATTTTTCCTTGAGACATACTTTATTATCAGCAGAAGAGCTTTAGTTTCCCTATTATGTCACACAGAATTTTTTTAAAGTGCTCTCAAAATTATAAGACTTAATTTCTACTGCTTCAAGGACATTTTTAAGTGAAAATGGCATTTTGGTGTTTTTGAGTGTGTGGTGATAAGGGATACGACTACTGCCTTGTTTAATTAGCAGTTTTATCCACCCCTGTTTTTGTAATATCATTCCAAATGTCAACACAAGGAAAACATCAAATAGGATCTTAATATGATTTTAAAAGCAAACTTGACCTTGTGAACTCCTTGAAAGAATCATGGAGACCCCCAGGGTCTATGTACCACACACTGAAAACACTGTTTTAAAAAGTGTTTAATAAATGTTCTTAAATATCTCAATAAACAAATATAACTTCATATTATGGAGGGAGGTTCTGGGAAGGTCTAGGAGACCTTTTCAGTTGAGCCACCAAGACTACACTGGATGTTTAAAGGTAAAGGAGGTTGGAAGGAGCATGAGCCAAAGCAAAGAGCCAGAAATGGGCAGGAAACTTTCCTAGAGCAGAACAGGGAAGCACAACCTCAGTTGAGTAGCGCCTTCTACATGGCCAGGTGTACTATGTGCAAATTACCTGTCGCGTCCTCACAATGTTCCCAGAAGATGGGTCTTATCTTCCTCACCTATGCATCCCTGCCAAGGAAGGCAGGGATCATGCCCATTTTCTTCACTCATGAATATGTGGAACTCTCACCCAGTGGTCAGCACATGGGAAACACCCAATAAATATTCACTGAATGAATAAATGAATGAGGCTCAGAGAAATGAATTATCTGTTCAAGGTCATACAGTTAGGAAGTGGTGGCCACAGGATTGAACTCAGGTCTTTGGGCACCAAATACCATACTCCTTCCCTACATGCTGATTTCTTCAAAGGGATAGAAACTCAGGCCATACAGTGGGAGGCTTGGATGTTGGTGCAGGTAGTCTATGAACCGAGAAGTTTTTATTAAGAGGGCAACATTTGTGCTGTCGAAAGATTATACCCAGTGAGATCTGGGATGACTTGGAGTGGAGATCAAAAGGAAGAGGAGAGAGCAATTTGTGTCCTATTTCAGCATTCTCAGTGAAAAACCGTAACTTGGTGGGGAGTGTCAGACTTCACAGGTTTCCACAAATTCTCGCTTAACGGTGTGAATTTGGAGAAATTACCTTTCCTGTACGATTCTTACGTTCCCTATCCGCAAAATGGGATAATAATCTATACTTTCAGAGTTGTTGTGAGGTTTAAATGAAAAAGTGTATACAAGGCAACCAGCATCGTTCTTCGCTCAATAAATTTTGCCTACAAAAAAGTGGAAGAAAGGGAGGGAGGAAGGGAAGGGGGAAGGAAAAAAGAAGGAAGGGGGGTGAGGAAGAAAAAGGAGGGAGGTACAGAGGAGGAAATATGGCTGAGGGAAGGAAATATCTGTGGAATGCCTGGATGAACCTGGGCAGTACCAAAGGGAGAGCAAATCTATAAGCCCCGCTTGTGGTTTCTTGACCAGAGAATGGGAAAAAGCCATTAGATCATTCCACGATTTCAAGCCTGGGTGACCAGAGGAACGAACTGATATGAAGCAGCCAAGGAGGCTGGTACTGTAGCTACCAAAGGGCAAAGACCTGAAGGTCCTCTGCAGGGAAGGAATAGATGAGGGAAGAAAGGCACAGGGTGAAGGATCAATATTTTTGTAGGACACGTGCTATTGTAAATTAGGGCAAATGGAAAAATGAGAGAAAACAGGATCTGAGACACAAAAAGGATGCACCGACTTAAAACCTTTTAACTGGCTCCAAACCCTTGTCGGCAAGGCACATATTGGCTCTACCGCCCCAACTCCAGCCAGTCACTCCTGCTGCTCTGCCAAACTTGCGATTTCATGCTTTCAGGCTCCAGACTTCTGCAAGCTCTGCTCTCACCGCCTCTTTCCCAGAAGCAGAGTTTCTCAAAAAGCGGCGCTTGTTATTTTTAAGGTCATATATTAAGATTATGGAAAAACAAAACAAAAAATCATTAGGGAGAGCATCATTTAAGGCCCAGGCTCTCTCACCACCCCTGAGGCAGTTGTATCCCAGGCTACCTCTCTTTGTCCTGTTGCTGCATCCTCTATGCCCCAGCACACACACTACCCTCTGCCCCTGTCCAGACAGTCTTCGTTCATTCCTTTCTCAGGGCTCCCACTGGACTTTGCTCCTGCCCACCATTCCCTGGTTGGTTTCCTGCTATAGCAAAGCTGGGTCTCTCTCTCTCTCCCCCTACACATGACCCTGTCCTGGACATCTCCGCATATAGCAGCCACTCGGTCTCTGTTGTATGGTTGATGAAGCCAGGAAAACAGACATGGAGCCATAAGAGAAGCAGCAGCAAGAGGAGCTAAGAGGTGTTAAGAGAGACCAAGGATGATAAAGTCCAGAAGAAGCTAATGTATTTCACAAAAGAAAACACTGTTGGGGGTCTAATGCGGGCATTCTCCTTGCAAGGGACCCAACTAGGGAGTAGAAGCCGGTTCTCAGGGGGTGCAAGTAAAAAAATTCTTAGATTACACTGGTCTGTGGCCCTCCAAAGCTCAATCCTACATCCCAAAAATCTTATTCCTTAATATTTATCCCATTAGGGAGAAAATTTTAATTTAAAGTTAATTGGTTGGACACAGTGGCTCATGTC
The DNA here is from genome assembly GCF_049350105.2 of Macaca mulatta. NCBI lineage: Eukaryota > Metazoa > Chordata > Mammalia > Primates > Cercopithecidae > Macaca > Macaca mulatta. The sequence continues at coordinate 172,806,530 of NC_133406.1, read as the reverse complement.
TGTAATCCCAGCACTTTGGAAGCCTGAGGCAGGAGGATTGCTTGAGGCCGGAAGTTCAAGACCAGCCTGGACAATGTAGTGAACTCATCTCTATAAAATTTTAAGTTAATTTATCTTAATGTTTCTCCTTATATGGTGACAATGAAAAAAAGGTTGAGAAGCACTGATCTGGAGGAACGTGATTAGGTAAAAGGGGTGAGAGAACAGCAGCCTGGAAGGACTGACTGCAGAAGCAAATCAGGAGGAAACAGTGGTGACAATGACTTTTCTCCCTTTGTTCATGGGTGAGCCTCCTGTGCCATATCTATAATTAGTGTGTAAAAGGTATCACGCCCTGTGTTAAGTGCTTTGCGAGCATTATTTTACTTTTATCTTCACAACAACCTTATGAAGTTATGTTCCCTTTTTAGAGATGCTTAGAAAATGTAGATAACATATCCAATGTCCCATAACTAGTCAGTGGTAAATGATGCAAGATGAATACTTAGCACAAGTCTGACACAGGGTAAGGGTTTAATTATCATAACCATGAGCAGAGGAGGCAGGCCTGAACACATCTGTTAGACGAGGGAACAACGTTTCTGCTACACAGCAAGTGTACCAACAAAACAAAACAAAACAAACCCACATTATTTGAATGAAACAGCAGAGAAGCAAAAACCATGCAACTGGAGAGGAGATGATGATGGGTAAGGAATCTAGGCAACAGAATGGATGGAATCCAGGCAGAAGGGCTGGCTTTGGCAAACAAGAGAGAAAGAAGAGGGATAGGGAGAAGCTGAGAAAGCAGGTTAAAGGTTGTGGGCAAGAGATGAGGGCAGGGCCTCAGTCGAGAGCAGGAGGGAAGAAATCCTGTTCCCACTGGGGCCCTGCAGCTGAAGTCACATGGCATGAATTCCTGGTGGAATTAATCAACATGACAGTATTACTTTCTCCAGTAACCTCTTCAAATAAAAATCAGTTAATTAATATTACGTCTTCTTAATTCCCACTGCCCCTAGACTGAGAAAAGGCAACCAAAGTGCTTTAGTGAAATAATTCCCCATCTTTTCTAGTTATGAAGACAACTTCGTGCCGTTAGAAACAAAACCCAAAAACTTCCCAAGCACTCAGCTGCAGAAGCTGTACTTGCAGTGCGCACTGAGAAAATGCTAGGTGCACATTAACTCTGTCCAGCTGAGACACCTGATATGACTCCAGGTGTCTTTATCATAAAAGTGCATTTGAAAAACAGACATTTAGCCAGCTGGGCACGCAAGGAGTTTAGTTGTTGTCACTTGCTCCTAACAACTAGAAAGCTGAATAAATGGAAAAATCAACAACTTTTCTTGGATGCAGTAGAGAAGTAAGGTGACAAGGAAAAACCACTGCCCCAAAATTTGGAGAGAAAGGCAGGTGGATACAGAAAATCATAGTATACAGGATTAGAAACCTTCAAGCAGAAGCCTCCGCGGGAACCAGCACCGAGGTGGAAAAACCTGAGCTGTAACCAACAAACTGCTAGAGACTTAGTGTGGACAAGCCAGGGAGTTAAAAACTTCAGGGGAATCTAGTAATGGGGGAATGGGAAGACACACGTTTGTGAGTTTTACCTCTAGAAGCTCTCTCAGGTCCTCACTGAATAGGGATGAAAAATCCCTTCATGCTTCCAGCAGGGGGAGGGAGAAAAAAGCATTTTTAAATATACCAGAACATTCTATTCTTAATATGGACTGTCTTCAGAGGAAACTATTTTTCCAGAGCCTAATCTGTTTGGGTTTTAACAGAGCCTAACTTATCTGGGGAAAAGAATTACCCAACTCTAGTATCCTCTTGTTATCCTGTCCCACCTCAGGGAAGAAAAAATACTGGGAAGCACTCGTGAGGTTCATAGTCCAGGGTGCAAGACTCATCTAAAGCCTCAGATCTAACCACAGAGGTACAGAACACTTCTGCTATCCCACACTTCACCTCCATGTTCCTAAAAGCCTGTTTATCACATTTCCTTCACCTGGTACATCACGTCTGCCTTTCATTCAAATTACAATGCATACTAAAAGACAAAAAACACTGAAGGAACTGAACAAGCATCAGAACCAGAATCAGAAATTGCAGGAATGCTGAATTATCAGACCAGGAATTTTTAAAATTTAAGATTAATAAGCTAAGGGCTTTAATGGAAAAAGTAGGCAACATGCAAGAACAGATGAATAATGTAAGTAGAAATACGGAAATTCTAAGAATTTTAAAAGACAGAAATAAAGAATGCCTTTGATAAGTTCATTAGTAGACTGAACAGGGCTAAGGAAAGAATCTCTAAGCTTGAAGATACGACAATAGAAACTCAAAATCTGAAAAGCAAAGAGAAAAAAGATGAAAAGAAACAAAACAGAATATCTAAGAATTACAGCATGTCTACAAAGGTGTAACATACATGTAATGAGAATGCCAGAAAAATAAAGAGAAAGAAACAGAAGCACTATCTGAGGCAATAATGACTGAAAATTCCCCCGAATTAATGTCAGACAGCAAACCACAGAATTTAGGAAGCTCAGAAACACCGATCAGAATAAATACTTAAAAAAAAAAGAAAAAAGAAAAACCTAGGCATAACGTATTTCAACTTCAAAAAATCAAAGATAAAAACTTTTGAAAGAAGAAAAAACAAATCTTACCCATCCAGGACCAAGGATAATTACACTGACTTCTCAGAATTGATGTAAGCAAGAGAGTGGAATGAATCATATAAAGTACTGAGAAAAAAAAACCAGTAACCTAGAATTATGTACCCTGAAAAATTACACTTCAAAAATAAAAGAGGAATAAAAACATTCTCAGATTAAAAAACAACTGAGGGAATTTGGTGCCAGTAGACCTGCCTTGTAAGAAATATTAAAAGAAATTCTTCAGGGAGAAGGAAAACGATATAGGTCAGAAACTCAGATCTACATAAAGAAAGAAAGCATCAGAGAATGCATAAGTGAAGGTAAAATACTAACTTTAATTTTTCTTAATTTTAATTGATTTAACAGATATACTTTGTTAAAAAATAGCAACAATATATCCAATGATATACGCTTATGTCCATACATACAACTGATCCGGGAACAACCCAGGTTTGAACTGAGAAGGTCCACTTCTACTTGGATTATTTTCAAACAAGGATGGAAAATACAATATTTAATATTTACAGGATGTGAAACCCACATATTTGGAGGGCCAACTTTCCATATGTGCGGGTTCCACAGGGCCAACCGTGGGACTTGAGTATGTACAGATTTGGGTTACATGCAGGGCAGAGGGGTGGTCCTGGAACCAATCCCCTGTGTATACCAAGGGATGACTGTAAAGGGATAAAGACATATGCTAAAACTAATAGAGAAAATAGTAGTAGCTATATTAATTTCAGGCAGAGCTGACAAGGAAAGTTACCAGGAATAAAGACAGGCATCACATAATGATAAAGGGGTCAATTCACTAACAACATAACAATATTTGTCATGTATGCACCTGAGAACAGTGTCAAAATAAGCTAGGTAAAAAACTAATAGAATTTCAAAGACAAACAGATCAATTCACCATTATAATTGGAGATTTCAATGCCCTTCTATCAGAAATGGACAGATCTACAAGGCAGACAAACATTAAAGCCAACAGTTGAACTTAATGGCACTACCAATCAATTGGATATAATTGACTTCTATAGACTACTTTATCCAACAACAACAGAATACACATTCTTTTCAAGTTCACATGGAACAGTCACTAAGAGAGACCAAATACTGGGCCATAAAAAAACCTTAACAAATTTAAAAGAATATAAACCATATAATGTCTGCTTTTAGACAACAATGAAATTAAACTAGAATTCAGTAACAGAAAGATAATTGGAAAATCTCAAAATACCTAGTGATTAAACAACACACTTCTATAAAATACATGAGTCAAGGAAGAAATCTCAAATTTAAAAATATTTTGAACTAATAAAAATGAAAATATACCTAACCAAAATTTATGGTCTGAAGCCAAAGCAGTGCTTAAGAGAGGGAAATTTATAGCATTAAATGTATATATCAGAAAAAAAGAAAGATCTAAAATCAGTAATTTAAGCTTCCACCTTAAGAAACTAGAAAAAAATTCAAATTAAGCATGGGCAATGATTAATATACAATGAAAAATAAAAATAAAAAATAAAAAATTCAAATTAAACAAATAAAGCAAAAAAAAATCAATGAAATTAAACAGAAAAAAACCAATTGAGAAAAATCAATGAAACCAAAAGCTGTTTCTTTGACAAGGTCAATAAAACTGATAAGCATCTAGTGAGGCTGAGAAAAAAAGAAAGAAGACAAATTACCAATATTAGATATAAAGGAGGGGACACTACTACGGATCCCATATGCATTAAAAGGCTAATAAAGAAATATATGCACAACTCTATGTCCACAAATTTGATAACCCAGATGAAACAGACACACTCCTTGAAAGATACAATCTGCCAACATTCACAAAACAAACAGATAATCTCAATAGGCCTATTTATATTAGTGAAATTGAATCAATAATTAATAACTGTTCAAAACAGAAAGCGCCAAGCTCAGATGGATTCACTTGTGAATTCTTCTAAACACTTAAGGATGAAATTATAACAATTCTCTAGAATCTCTTGCAGAAGATAGAAGCAGAGAGAATAAATCCTAACTCATTCTATAAGGCTAACATTACCCTAAGACCAAAACCAGATAAAGACATTACAAGAAAACTTAAGAGTATCTCTCATGAATAAAGATGCAAAAATCCTCAATAAAATACTAACAAATTGAATCCAACAATGTAAAAAAGAATTACACACTGCTACCAAAGGAGATTTACCTCAAGGTAAGTAAGGCTGGTTCAATATCTGAAAATCAATTAATGGAATCCATCCCATCAAAAGGCTAAAAAAGAAAAGTCACATGATCATATCAATAGATGCAGAAAAAGCATTTGACAAAATCCACCATCTATTCATGATTTTTTTAAAAAAATATGTAAACTAAAAATAGAGGGGAACTTCCTCAATTTGATAAAGAACATCTACAAAATAGCCCATAATTAATAGTGAGTAACTTGGAGTTTTCCTGCTCTTTGATTAGGAAAAAGACCAAGATGTCCCTCTCATCACTGCTTTTCAACTTTTTACTGCAAGTCCCAGGTAATGCAATAGTAAATAAAAGAAATAAAAGATATACAGATAGGAGAAGAGGAAATAAAACTGCCTTTTTCAAAGATGACATGAACATCTATGTAAAAACTCTGAAAAAACTGACAAAAAAATTCCTGGAACTAATAAGAAATAATAGTAAGGTTGTAGAATACAAGGTTAACATGCAAAAGTCAACTGCTTTCCTATATACCAGTCATGAACAAGTGGAATTTCAAATTAGAAACACATTACCATTTACATTAGCACCCCCAAAATGAAATGTTTAGGTATAAATCTAACAATATGTGCAAGATCTGTATAAGAAAAACTACAAAATGCTGATGAAATATATCAGAGAAGAAATAAATGAAGAGATAGTCCATGTTCATAGACAGAAAAACACAATATTGTCAAGATGTCAGCTCTCCCCAACTTGACCAATAGATTCAGTGCAATCACAATCAAAATCCCAGAAAATTATTTTATGGATGTAAACAAACTGAATATAAAGTATGGAGAAGCAAAAGGCCTAGAATAGCCAACTCAATATTGAAGAACAAAGTTGGAGGACTGACGCCACTTGACTTCAAGACTTAATATAAAGCTAGAGAAATTAAGGCAGTGTGGTATTAGCCAAGAAATAGGATAAGAGGTCAACGGAACACAATAGAGCCTAGAAACAGACCCATATAGGCAGCTGATCTTCAACAAAGGAGCAAAGGTAATTTAATGGAACAAAAATAGTATTTTCAACAAATAGTGCCAGAACTGGACATCCACATGCCCCCCCCCGCCCCGCTCCCCCCCAAAAAAGAAAGATTCTAGACACAGACCTTATAACATTCATAAGAATTAAGTCAAAATTGATCACAGAGCTAAATGTAAAATACAAAACTAGAAAATTCCTAGAAGAAAACATAAGAGAAAATGTAGATGACCACGGGTATGGCAATGGGCTTTTACATACAACACCAAAGGCATGAACCACAAAAGAGAGAATAAGCTACACTTCATTAAAATGAAAACCACCTTCTCTGCCAAAGACAATGTCAAGAGAATGAGAAGCCACAGGCTGGGAGAAAATATTTGCAGAAGACACTTTTGATAAAGGACTATTGTCCAAAATATATATAAAGAACTCTTAAAACTCAAGAATAAGAAAATAATTTGATTGAAAAATGATCAAAAGTGACCTGAACATATACCTCACCAAAGAAAACATACAGATGGCAAATAAGCATCTGAAAATAGGTTCAATATTACATCACTGGGGAATTACAAACTAAAACAACAATGGGATACCACCACACACCTACCAGAATAGTCAAAATCCAAAACACTGATGACACCAAATGCTGATGAACATGTGGAGCAACAGGAGCTCTCACTGTGGGAATGCAAAATGGTACATCCACTTTGGAAGACAGTTTGGCAGTTAAAAAAAAATTAGACATACTCTTAACCATATAATCCAGTAATTGTACAACTTTGTATTTACCTAAATAAACTGAAGACGTATGTATGCCCGCACAAAAATGTGCACATGGATGTTTACAGCTTTGTACATAATTGGCAAAACTTGAAAGAAACCAAAATGTCCTTTAGTAAGTCAGTGGGTAAATAAACTTTGATACATCCATACAATAGAATATTATTCAGTGCTAAAAAGAAATGACCTATCAAGCCATTAAAAGACACAGAGGAAGCTTAAATGCATATTACTAAGTGAAAGAAGTCAATATGAAAAGGTTATGTACTATAAGATTCCGACTATTTGACATTCCGCTATGGAGACAGTGAAAATATCAGTGGTTGCCAAAGGGTTAGGAGGGAGAGAGGAATGAACAGGCAGAGCACACAGGACTTTTAGGATAGTGAAACTATTTTGTATAATACTACACTGGTGAATATATGCCATCATATATTAGTCAAAACCGGGCCAGGCGCGGTGGCTCAAGCCTGTAATCCCAGCACTTTGGGAGGCCGAGACGGGCGGATCACGAGGTCAGGAGATCGAGAGACGATCCCGGCTAACACTGTGAAACCCCGTCTCTACTAAAAAATACAAAAAAAAATAGCCGGGCGAGGTGGCGGGCGCCTGTAGTCCCAGCTACTCGGGAGGCTGAGGCAGGAGAATGGCGTAAACCCGGGAGGCGGAGCTTGCAGTGAGCTGAGATCCGGCCACTGCACTCCAGCCTGGGTGACAGAGCAAGACTCCGTCTCAAAAAAAAAAAAAAAAAAAAAAAAAAAAAAAAAAAAAAACCCGATAGAATGTAGAATACCAAAAGTGAATCCTAATGTAAACTATGAACTTTGGCTGATAATGATGTGTCAACTTAGGTTCACTGATTGCAATAAATGTACTACTCTGGTGTGGGATGTGGACAGTGGAGGAGGCTATGCATAGGGACAGTGGGTATATGGGAACTCTCTGTATTTTCTGCTCAATTCTGCTGTGAACCTAAAACTGCTATGAAATTTAAAGTTTATTAAGACTAAAAAAAGACTGATTTGTGAGACATTTAGTCTGCCAGCAATGTCTGCTTTACATCTGGATTTGCAAACCAAAACAATAAATCTTCCCTCCTCCTCCCCACCTTGGACCACAGGTTGGGAACCATAGGTCTACAAGGAAGGCGAGTGACATTTTGGATATGGAAGGGGTCTGGCCTTACCCAGACCTGGTTCAAACTCCGGTTCTGTGATGACCACAGTGTGATGACTGGTGAGTTACTGAAACTATGTCTCAGTTTTATTCTTTGTACATGGGGACAGAAATACTTTAAAAGGTTGTCAAAACCAAATGACATGGAATTTATCACATGTAATGTAACAGGCAGTTAGTGTTAACATTTCTGTTTGCTAGAATCAGTGGTTCAACCCCCTGGACTGGCAGCATCAGCATCACCTGGAAACTGGTTAAAAATGCAAATTTTCAAGCTGCAACTCAGGCACATTCAATCCTCTGGTGGTGGGCCCAGCAATCTGTGTTTTAACAGCCCTCCAAGTGATTCTGATGCTCATTAAAAATTGAGAACTGCTGCTCTAACATCATAGTTTTCAACTTCTTTTCTTTATAAGCAGAGGAATCCTTTCTTCAAAAGGAATCTTATTCAGAAAGCTGATCTGTGGAACACATAAACTTGAACCAGTTCTGATTGAACTGGGTAGGGGGAGCTCGATGTGTGCCCTTGATGTCCCACTTGGTTCCCTGTAGCCATCCCCAAGGGACCTCTGGGGCAGGGAAATGCTCTTTGATCGTTACAGATACTACAATTTTTGGTGGCACCATTAACAGAATTAAAGGACTAACACAACACTTAGCGATTCGACCATAATTATAAGGCAAACCCTGCTGCGGTAAAATAATACTTCCTGGGGTTTCTAGGGGCATCCACAACTAAGCCACTCCACACTGGGTCACCCTCTAGTACCACATCCCTGGCCTGACTTGGCTATCTTACATGCTTGGAACAAAACTTTTCAGAAGTGCCATCTAGCTCTCTTTGCAACATCCTTTGTAATATCTAGCCTCAACTTGATGTTACACTGTCTGCTGCCCAGAGCAAGCTGTACCCCATTCATATTGGGTCAAAAGACCTCCTTACTCTGTGGTGTCAAAAACACATTTTATGTCTCAATCAATGTTTGGTGGCATACTCCTGAAGAAAGCAGAGGCTCAGCAGCAGGCAGTAGATATGCCAGTGGAGAATCACTGTCTAGGAATTAAGTTTGAAAACTACTGATGTAGAGGATATAACCAAGGAAACAATCATGAGAAGGTTTTTGCTGTATTTGTTTACGGAAGAACATGCAGTTCCAAGTATTCAAATGAAACTTACATAAGCTGACAATGAGTAAAGGAGCCAAAGAAGGAAAATCAAGATAGATAGTCACAGTTCTCAGGAAAAGGGATCTGCTTTGGGTTTCCAGATAAACAGCTGACTATGGAGTAATGGCTTAGGGAATGCCAAGTTAAGCAAGTTATTATAAAAGCTAGCACCCACTGATCAAATCAGTCATCTTTCATCAGTACCATGTCTCCCAGCTCATATTTCATATGGGCTGTGGGTTATTATTTCTCTACTCTGGCAATAAGGATCTGCTGCAGCTTATTGGAAAAAAAAATATCTGTATCAAAACCAAAAATATTTCCAGATACCATAGATTATTTAAAAATAAAGGTTGCAAACGGAGCTCATCTCACTGATTTTCTACTTTGAGCTTCTCCTAATCTGAGAGAGGGCAGAACGGGTGTTAATTTCAGCTGACAGATAAGGACACTGAGGTATGGGCAGACTATGTGCCCTGCTAAAGGTCACTGATGATCACTGGAGAGCCAGGTCTAAAGTCATAATGCTTCAGAGTGGAAGAGGCCTCAATGAGCCATCTACTCCACTCATGTCAATTTTACAGAGGAGCTAACTTTCATCTCGAGAGGCAGGAGGCGAGGAGATGAGACTGAGAGTGACTCTCTTGGTTTGGCACAAAGCAGCTGCACTGGAGCCATTAGAAAAGGCGGCCTCTCATTTGGTGAGAATGAGGTAGGAGATGAGGATAAGCCCTTTCCTCCTCCTAAATGTCTATAAAAGCTGAGCTACCCAAAATGGTAGCTATATATTAACAAGTTTAATTAAAATTAAATAAAGCAAAATTTAACTCCCAAGTTACAGTAGTCATATTTCATATGCTCAAGAGACACAAGTAGCTGGTGGCTACACCACCAGACAGACTTAACCTGTCCTTCATTGCAGAACGTTTTGCACAGAGATACTCTTAAGTACACCGTTTATGACAAGGATATATTTGCTGGAATGGGCAGCTGGAATCAGGAATCCTGGAGCTGCCACCAATTAGCTATGTGAACTTGGCAAATCTCTGGGCATCCATTTCTTCATCTGTAAAAAGAAGTTAGACTCCATAACGAGAATGGCCCCTTTCTGTTGTAACATCCCATAATTCTGTCCCCAAAGCTCCAGATGGCAAGCTCCTGACTCTAGCCACTCTTCTTTCCAAACTGGGCCCTTTATCAAATTAGATCAAGAGAACATGCTCTTGGACTTCATTATTTCCCATAGAAATGCAGTTACTGAATAAGAATAGCATCCTCTAATTATTTCAAGGGTCAACATAAGAAATAGCCATAAGAAAAATTTCTCTAAATATTTACCAGGAAGAACCACTTAAGATAGTGAAGAACCTATCCCCAAAGGCCCTCTCATAAGAACTTATACCTACATGATAAATCTGTTACAGTTTAGGACCAGAAAAAAAATGTATTTCTCCAGAAGAATTGGTACGCCAATTATGAATGAAAACGACATTGCTCATTACGATGTTTAGGCATTAGTTAGGGCCTAAGCATGGGAGGCCCCTGTTCCAAGGAAACTGGAACAATTGTGTCTCCAGCACAGAGCTTCTGTCTTCCTTGACCCCACTGAAAGTACATTTTCTGCAGAGGCCACACTGAACACTTTTTAAAAGTAGAGTTAAAATGTTAAGTTTTTAAATATTAAATAGTTCACTGATCTTCCCACTATACCGTACTATAGAATATAAACATGGAATATGATGAGAATTAAAAAAAAACATGAACCTCAAATCACTATGCTAAACAGAATTAATTATACTGGAAGAATTTGCAGAAGGCTGAATTGTGGCAATTTTTGCATCTTTTCCTCCCCCATTATCTCTATCACCTCCTCCAATTAAATTAATTAAGTTCCAAGTAATTAAAATAATGGCAAGCATTTATTGAGTATCTAGTTTATTCAGTGTCAGGCACAGTTGTAAGCATTTACATATATATATATAGTAGTATATACACACACATATATGTAATTAAAACTTATGCCTCACAATAACCCCAGGAGGAAGATAAGGTAACTTGTTCAAGGTCACTAAGGTAGCAAGTGTCAGAGCTGGGATTTAAACCCTGCCAGTCAGGCTCCTGCTCCCTAATACTACATGAGCCCCCTTTTTAATATTGACAGTGAACCTTTTCCCACCTTTAAAAGTAAAAATTTAAAATATCATTAGAAAACATTACAGAAACACATAAAGTAAACAACAACAAAACATTGTGCTTGCTTAGCAAACAGCTTTCAGATTTGTCTCTTAGCACTCTTCTACCCTGCCAGCCCTAAGCCCTTCCTGTTTAGAAATTTTGGAGAATGCCAACCCTTTACTTCTGTCATTTTTCCACCGTTCTCTCTGAACTTCTTCCACATTGTTTTCTGGTGAAATAACTAAAAATCCTGCATTTAGTGTAACAGTCAACTAAAGGCATAATAACCATCAGCAAAACTGTTCCTACCTATTAGTTCCCTGTTTAACAAGGGTGGGTCACAACAATAAAAAGACAATCGAGCTGGGAACTGACAATTTCAGTCTTTGCAGCTGTTATGAGCCAGTTTAAAAATGAATTTACATAAGTGATTGCTGGGCTTTTTATAAACATGGTACCTGCCAGGAAACAGTTCCACTTTCTCTTCCCTGGACTTTCTGTCCTCTTGTAGACTCTAATTCCGTTAAGCCTCGAGCTTTACAATGCTTTACACGCTTTCATGTTTTATATGCTTATCAGGACAATCTTCTGTGGACAATAAAAGGAAACAAGTCTCTTAAAGCTATTAGAAAATTAACACTTGAGTTATGTGTTTCTTTAGTTCTAGGAGTAGTGTAGTCAAACAGGCACAGGTTTCAATTCTGGCTTTGCAGCCTTGCACAAATTACTGAAGCTCTCTGAGTTGTACTGCTTCTGTAAAACGAATTATATTGTCCTAATGGAGCTGTAATGCCAAGTCAACAACAGACACACAACAAAGTTACTTCCCATAATCAAAGTTGTAAAAAGTTACTTTCAAAACCAAGCTGCACTTCTGAGATTCCATTTTTCATTTTTATCCAGTTTGTGGCCACAAAAGTTCCAAAGGACTCCTTTCAGGTGCTTCTGGAAAGTGTTACCATACGAAAGACTTCTAGTTCTTAAGGCGGAATGGAGAAATATATGTGGATTGGAAATTCCATCCAAACAAAACCTCTCTAAAAAAATTTTAAATAGTATTTGTATCCAGGAAATCAAGGTCACAAATCATTTCTATGAATGAGAACTTTACAGGTTGCCTTCCCTCACAGTTTTTCCTTCACGTATATCCCTGATAAACATAAGAAATGCTGCTGGATATAAAGCAAAATTAATGTTGACCACTAAAGCCATTTCTAATCAAAATTCAATAGCCTACATAAGCCTCTTGAAAAAACAATTCGCTCCCAGGCTCCATATGATGAAGCTGGCCATGAGTAACACTCACGTCCCAGAATCCTCAGATTTAGCTTTCTCAAGAAAACTTTCCATGAAACACGACTTGCCAAGGCAAGGACTTGCAGAGGCTCCTTGTGTACCTGGGGCCCTCATCCCTAGAGTGCTGTGCTGTTACCCTGTGGGTTACTGTGTCGAAATGGAAACGGTGACGTTCTTCCTTCAGGGACATTCCTTTTGTTTTTACCTAGCAGCATACACCAATAATTTGTAAGTAGGAAGAGTTTTCTGTTTTCATTTTTTTCCTAAAGGACAGATTTAGACAGCCCAAAGGTAGGGCTCGGTATGTGTTGAGGAAGGGGGGCTCAGAGGGCTGGCATGAGGGAGGATTTGTGCCCAAAGGCTTCTCACAGACTCCATAACTGGATGAGGAAATGAGCCAGGATCCACAAGACTCCTCAGCAGCCAAATCCAGAGTTCTCCTCCTGTCAATCATCTGCACTACAGAGACTTACAGTATACTCTGGCAGCAAGAAGGCTGCTCACCCAGTACTCCTACCTTGACCACGCCCTGGAGTCACCTAGAAGCTTTATTAGACTGTACCCTCTGGGCCCCAGGCCAGGGCTGGGTGCGGCTGGGGCTCCGTGATTTTCAGTCACTCCTCAGCTGATCCTAACATGCACATAAGTTTATAAACCACTGCCCTGGTCCCTTCTGTCTTCAGTTAGGTTGCAGAAGGTGCTAGAGCCTATTCTCTTGAGACTTTTTTTCTTTTCTTCTAATGAAAGAAAAAGATAATGTATGAAATCATATATTTTGAGCTTTCCTCAAGAAAGTTTAGGTCAGAGTCCTTAGTGTGAATTTATCCCTTTGCCCCACCCACCTAATGAAGACTACAGCCAACCGCAGTGACTGGAGCACAGAACATGCTCCTGGGCAGTGTACAGGGCACCCTTTCAAAGAGGGTGGAAGGGAAATGTATTGGAAGTTTATGAAGGAGAGAAAAGAAATTTAAGAAACAGATTCACTGCCCTTTGGATATGCATGCAAGGACTTTCACTACTTTCCAAGACCCTGCCTTCATCTGGGCTCCTGTTCCTCCTGGACGCACTCATCCTCCAGTCTAGTTACAAATTACTCACTCTTAGGACAGGGCCCTCTGCCTCCAGCTCAAGCCAGCTGGAGTCCTCTGCCCTCATCCCCACCCCAGGTTTCCAGGTGGGCCCTGCCACTTAGGGTGTGACTCTTAAATACCTGTGGGGCAGCAGTGAACCAGAGGGGTGGGGAAGGGTGTAGACAGGGCTCTCTCCAGGACTGACTCCTGCCTACTCAGCCGTCCTCTCAGGACATGTAGGGCCCAGTGATAAGAGGTCTTGAGCCTGGCCAGCACCTGACAACTCCCAACTCACTAGAGTTGGATTTAATGAGGCAGCACAAAAGCAGGAAAACAAGAGGTGTGGGGCTCTAACTCCACCTTTGCCCTCTGCTAGCCCATGACCTTGCGCAAGTAACAGAAGCTTTCTAGAAAGTGCCTCAGTGTCCCCATCTGTAAAGTGGAAATTAATGTTTGACTAGACTCCTCAGAAAGCTTTTTGAAAAGTGCAAAATGCTTAAAGTTATTTTGATACAATACAACTTCTGTAGACATTAATTGAGTCTTCTATGCATGGACACTGCCTATCACTGACAATATAAAGATGAAAAAAAGGCCACTGAATTCAAGGGGTACAATATATTCCATGCGGGAAACAGAAATGTGGTAGATAAAGCTACATAATTCAATGTAATAATTAGTATGATGGCTGAATAGCATGCTACTGGGAAGTCAGACAACAGAAAATTTACATATGTCCACAGATGGAGGAGAGGACAAGGTGACAGACAGCAGGTAAATATTGATAGTCAGGTACTCATCTGAGCACTTTATGTATACAATCCCGAGTGAGCCTCAAAACAACCTTGTGAGGTAGGTAGGTACTGCTTTCCCCATTTTACAGATAAGGAAAGCAATACCTACCTACCTCGCAAGTTCAGAGAGGCAGTCTCTCAAAGTCATATGGCTAGTGAATGGCAGAGTTGGGCTTTGGCTGTGGGCCCAAAACCTAGATCATAACCTTTCCACACACTGTCTCCACCCTGACTATGACCCCATTCCTGACCTCCCCAGTGCCCTGCCCTGGCCCAGGCATAGCCCAGCACACTCCTCCTCTGTGCTTCCATACTGCTGTATTCACAATGCCATATAACATGCCTATTATTCTGTCATTATTTGTTTTTGTGTCTGTCTTCCTCATTAGCTTACTGGTCCTTAGGGAAGAAAGGGAAGGCAGCAGGTGCCTAGTAAACAGTTGGTGTTTGGTGTTTAATAAATGTTAATAAATGTTTTCTTTTGTTTCTTTTCTTTTCTTTTTTTTTTTTTTTTGGAGATATCTCATTCTGCTGCCCAGGCTGGAGTGCAGTGGTGCAATCATGGCTCACTGCAGCCTCAAACTCCTGGGCCCAGACAATCCTCCCACCTCAGCCTCCTGAGTAGCTAGGACTACAGGCACACGCCACTGCACCCAGCTAATGCTTTTTGTTTTTGTTTTTGTTTTTTTTGAGATGGAGTCTCACACTCTCGCCCAGGCTGGAGTGCAGTGACGCGATCTCGGCTCACTGTAAGCTCCACCTCCTGGGTTCGTACCATTCTCCTGCCTCAGCCTCCCAAGTAGCTGGGACTATAGGCACCCGCCACCACACTGGACTAATTTTTTGTATTTTTAGTAGAGACGGGGTTTCACTGTTAGCCAGGATGGTCTCGATCTCCTGACCTTGTGATCCACCTGCCTCGGCCTCCCAAAGTGCTAGGATTACAGGCGTGAGCCACTTCGCCTGGCTGCACCCAGCTAATTTTTAAATTTTTTGTAGTGATAGGGTTTCACTGGGTTCCCCAGGCTAGTCTCAAACTCCTGGGCTCAAGCAATCCTCTCATCTCAGCCTCCCAAAGTGCTGGGATTATAGGTGTGAGCCACCGCACCTGGCCAATAAATGTTTTCTCAATGAATGAAGGAAAAAATGAAATTATGCTAAGCTTCGAGAGACAGGTAGGAATTCACTAGGTGGTTTGAGGGAAACATTCTCAAAAGTAGAGGCAGAACCTTATTCATCCTTATGTCCCCAGGGTCTTGTACTTATTACAGGTACTTAATAAATGTCTAACAAATTCTAGGCAGAGGAAACAGTGTAGGAAATCCAGAGATATTTAAGGTTACACAGTGAGTTTGGATAACTTGGCCAATGTGAATCACATAGTGGGTATGTGGGGACACAGAAGTGCTTCTCAAACTATTCATGGGGAAAGACCAGGTTTTTTTTTTTTTTTTTTTTTTTTTTTAACTTCCAAATCAATATGGACCAAATCTTTCATAAAAATGCAGCAAAAAGGAACTGCCAAAAATGGGACAAAATGCAAGTCCAGTTCCGAATCAACAGATTCAACAGATGTAAAATGATGGTCAAACTGCTATAAAAATTACCAAACATGGACTTATCTAGCTGCAGACTGCTAACAAAGAGGTCTGTCTGCTGACCAAGCTTTTGGCACTGAGAAAGGTGGAGGTAGGGGCTATTGTGGAGAGCCACAAGAAAGACAAGCTTGAATTGTTCTACAAAGGAAAGAGAGATCCAGAATAATGTTTACTGAGGATTTCTGTGTGCCCAGCATGGTTATGAGTGCTTCACACCTATTAACTCATTTACATTTCATAACCTATCTGTGAGGTAAGTGCTATTGTCACACTCGTTTTAGAGATGAGTAAACTGAGACACAGCCGTGAAAAACATTCCCAAGATTCCAGAGGTGGTAAGAAGCATCACGAGGCCTTGAACCTGGGCAGTGTGAACCTTCATTACTAGACTCCGATGCCTCTGGGGAACTCAGACAATTTTCAGCCAGGAAGTGACCCACTGAAATTTATGTTTTAGAGAAATCATGCTGGTGGCAGTGTGCAGGGTAAAGGTCAGTTAGGAAGCCACAACAACAATCCGGGTGAGAGGCATGGGGGTAGGGAGGAGCAGACATATGGGCGCTTTAGGAGATGGACCCAGGCTTTGGTTGGGGGCAGGGTGTACGAGCTAGGCAGAGATGAAGAGGAGGGAGGCGTTCCTGATGACTCAAGGGTTCAGAGCTTAGCAACCTGGGTGGATGGAAATGTCTTACGGAAAACAGGCCGGAAAGCAGGTTTTAAGGGGAAGATGATGAGATCAGTTTTCAGCAAATGTCTACCTGAATTTGAAGAGCCTGAGACAGACAATCTACAGCTGTGTCTTAGGAAAATTCTACAGACTGTGATCTTCGTTTACTGAATTCAGGTAGTCACTATTTTCACCCTAGTTCTGCCAAGCCACTTTCCTCCTCTTCTTTCCCCTTTGCACTGGTTACACTTAAAATAGTTTAAAAAGCAGCAGTTCCACAACCCTAAACTTGCCTCCCTTCAAAAATAACATAGTGTGTATGCAAAATGCCACACTCATTACAGCTTATGTCTGAACAAAAAGCAGATTTCCCTGCAAATTCTTAATTGCATTTTCATTAAATCCAGATTCTTTATAATGGCGTATGTGACCTATTCTCTGTCGACTTCTCCAAACTCATCTCCTACCACGTATTAATTCATTCATTGTTCTTTACACTCCTACCACAGGAGCCTTCTTTTTGTGCTCAAACACGCAAAGCTTGTTCCCAGCTCAGTGCCTTTGCACTGGCTGCTCCCTCTACCTGGAACGCTCTTCTCCAGATTTAACCTGGTTGCCTCCTGCTCATTCAGCTCTCAGCTCAAATACCAGCAGAGAGATCCCAAGCGTGAGAAGGATTTGTCATAATGTTGCTAGCTCTGATATGGGCTTAAGGGCAAGGGACCAGAGGGAGGTCTCTAGGAGTTGATGGCTCCCAGCTGAGAGGCAGCAGAGAGCCAGAGGCCCTCATCCTATAATTGCAGGGAACTAGATTCCACCCACAACCTAAATGAGCCTAGAAATGAATTCTTCCCAAAGCCTCCCAATAAGAGGCCAACACCTTCAATTTGGCCTTGTAAAACCTAGAGGAGAGAAACCAGCCAAGCCCACCCTGACTTTCAACGTACAGAACTGTGAGATAATTCATATTTGTTGTGTTAGGCTGCTAAATTTGTGGTAATTTGTTATAGTAGCCATAGAAAACTAACACACTCTTACAGCTGATGTGCGTTATAGTTTAATCAGCAGCATTTTTTTTTTCTTAGCGGCACATAGAATAATGGCACATAGAATACTAGCACATCTAATCAATGACATCTTAAATTTGTTGAAATATGGTGTTACTATCTCTGTTTTGCAAACGGGAAAACAGCATCTGAGAGGTCAGGTGATTTGCCCAGGAGACTGAAACTGCAAACTCAAGCTCTAAACCCGGGGTGTCCAATCTTTTGGCTTCCCTGGGCCACACTGGAAGGAGGAGAATTGTCTTGGGCCACCCATAAAATACACTAACGATAGCTGATGAGCTGAAAAAAGAAATCGCAAAAAAATCTCATAATGTTTGAAGCAAGTTTACGAATTTGTATTGGGCCACATTCAAAGTCATCCTGGGCCACATGCGCCCCGCATTTTGAGATTTTTTTGCAATTTGTTTGTAAGCTCATAAGCTATCGTTAGTATTCGTGTATTTTATGTGTGGCCCAAGACAATTCTCCTTCCACTGTGGCCCATCTTTTGAGCCCATGTTCAAAAGATTGAACATCCCTGGGCTAGGGTATCTTGTCAAAAGGCCAAGGAATGGCTGACATGACCTCCTTCAGGCTCATGTCTGATACAGGACCACAAAGACCCAGCTAGCTCCAGAAGCAGTCAATCCCTTCTGATCAGGCACCCAACGGTGCTAGGTACCCTTCTAGGTACTGGACCAAGATCCTGCCCTTATGAAGCTGACACTATAGTGAGGTAGGTTAATATAACAATTGATTGAGATAAGTGCTAGAAGGAAAATAAAACATCCAGAGAACTTCAAAGCAACCTTCACAAAAGTCAGAAAGTACATATTCAGGAGCTGAAAAGAAACAGAGCACTGGGCCTGGAAGATAAAATTTTTTCTTTGGGATTTTTCATGGGCCACTCATTGCTAGTGTGGGAACTCCCAGAGACAGAGTTTTCTGTTGTGAGTTTAAAATTTTTTTTTTGTTTTTTTGCTTTTTTTTGTTTTTTGATGGAGATATAGGGTAACTTTATACTCAAATTCATAAGACTGCCTCTTGTGAATTTCCAAAAACAAAGCCACAGCCATCTTCCCATCATATAACAACTTCCCTCTCTTTCAACGGCATTCAGTTTTTAAAAGATGAAAATTAATTTTATATTAAAATAGCATCCCAAGAGCTGACTGAAAGAGCACTTCAAAAAGAAAGATGATTCTATGCAACTCCAATCCCACATCCTTTGTAGAATCTTAAGCTCTGGCTTGACTTCTTACATTGTGCTTTTACTTTCATCTTCTCTTTCACCCTGGAAATACAGTAGACAAAGCTCTGATGGTGAAATTAAAGGGAGAACAGGAGCCCAATTCAGAGAGTAAACAACAACAACAAAATGTGGCATGTATAACCTTCTTTGAGGAGATACTTGTAAGTGGAAAATTCTAGGCTTCTTAAAAGGAAGTTTTTAAGTTTTGCAGGAAATATTATTGAAATGTATATATTCTCAACCTCTCTCTTTTGTTTTTGTTTGAGAGGGAGAAATTCCAGGCTAGAAGATCATCTTCATCATGTTTTTTGGAGAAGCCCCAGTTTAGTAATACCATTAGCTGAAAACTATTTTTAATTCAGACATTAGCAACTGGCATAAAACCCTACTTTCCACTTCTCTTGATTTTGCACTGACAATTTGGCAGCCCACTCTACCCTTAGGCCCAAAAGAGCCATCACATTCATAAGTCTGTATTTAGGAGATTCTGACAGAGATGTATGCAAGAGGAAAGGTCAACAAATGCCCACAGGAGGATCAACATTCTGTAAAAGATGTAAGAACAGCCCCAAACCACCATCTCACTCATAATAAAAAATATTTCAATGGCTCTAAATTACTGTTGTGCAGAAACCAGATTAGCAAAAATAAGAAGAGCTGACACTTTTATGGCCGGTGGCCCTAAGGAACCAGGACATCCAATACATTCCTAATGGGAGGGCAAAATGGTTCAATCTTTCCGGAGGGGTACTACAGAGCACTGTGATTCAGCAGTCCCACTTCTGGGCATCAATCCTTAGGTACACCTTCACAAAGCAAAATGATGTATTACATCTTTATTCATCACGGCACTGTCTGTAATAGCAAAAGACTGGGAAACAGCCCAAAGGTCCAGCAGTAGGGATTGGTCAAGAGGACCATGGTACATCCACGTGATGGAAAACTTGTTATTCTATGTGTGTGTGAGAGAGATACTTGCAGAGACAGATGTCTAAAACATACTGCTAATTTTAAAAGGCAAGGTAAAGAGTATATATACCATCTTTAATGAGAGAAGGGGGAAGAATTAAAATACCATATATTCTTTTAGATTGTATTTACAAGTTGCTACTTGCAGAGAATATGGGAAGGCGTGCATGGGGATAAGATGGGAGCAAGATTTTTGAATATGAAAACTTTTGATTTTTTGTGAATTTGCTATTTAAAGAAATCCTGGGGCTGGGCATGGTGGATCAGGCCTATAATCCTACCACTTTGGGAGGCCGAGGCTGGCAGCCTCAGGAGTTGCTTGAGCCTAGGAGTTCGAGACCAGACTGGGCAACATGGTGAAACTCCATTTTTACAAAACACACAAAAATTAGCCAGGCGTGGTGGCAGGCACCCATAGTCCGAGCTAGTCAGGAGGCTGAGGTGGGAGGATTACCTGAGCCAGGTAAGTCGATGCTGCAGTGAGCCATGATTGTGCCACTGCACTCTAGCCAGGGTAACAGAGTGAGATCCTGTCTCAAAAAAAAGAAAAAAGAAAAGAAAAGAAATCTTGTAGGGAATTCTTATAGGAAATTGTCAAAAATGTTTACCTTTATATAAGATTATAATGTTTCTTCAAGATCATATATTATGTATTTTCAAAAATATAGAGGTTGCATAGGCAATTTTCCCAAAAGTATGAAGAAAGCACAAGATTGGCAGGGAAGAGATAAAGCTAAGGTGGAGTTCAGCAGCTCAGGAGGAGGAGTTGGAGAAACCTGGGTTTAGGCAGGTAGGTTCTCATGTGAAAGTCGGTCAGGGAAATCTCAGTCCAGAGTTCAGAAGGTGAGCACAGTGAGCGTGGAGAGGGTAATTTCTGCCCTGTGTTATATTACCTGCTGGATGTGGGTGGCTCTGAGCCCCCTGATATTTATTACAGCCAGAAGAAAGTCAGAGAACTGTAGGTGAATGGGAGGCAAAGACAGGAACACTAGGATTACCTCCCAGGAGGCCTGCCAGGAGCATTGATTTGCTCTTGGAAAAAGCATGCTGCTCATCAAATATTTATGTTAAAAAAGAGGGCAAGGCATGTGCTGGAATATTCTGCTTAATTTGACAGAGATATTCCTTGAAAACTTGAGACTCCTGGAATTTTGTGTAATCAAATCATACTAGAAACACAACAAGTGAATTAGTTATTTAAAGAAATTCTGTAAGAAATTCTTAGGAATTGTCATCTTCTGCTCTTTCTGCTTTGAGAATATGAGTATGTCTGAAGATGGCTGCATTTAACCAGGTTAAATGTGAAAGGCATTCACGTTTCTGCATCTTTTGGATTTTTTCACAAGGTGTATTGTCTGCAGAAAACAGCAGATGGCCTAGGTATGAAGTACGAACCAGCACCTTGGCCCTCAGGACCACTACCTTAGCAGTTAGATTCACTAAACATGGCTGATCCTACAGGCTGTGCAAATGCCTCCCAGAAGAGGAGCCAGGAGGAGGAAGTTGATTCTGACTATAGGCTTGTCTAAAGGATCAACTTAAAAAGCATGCAAGTAGTACCAGTTGGTACTAAGAGGAACACAGACAAACCCTCTGAGTTTGTCATACCTTTGGCAACAAGACTCCGCACCTCTTAGCCTAAACTAGGAGCCTTTTTCCAGAAGTAGCAGCTACTCATAGGTAAGTTCCAAAGGCTCCTGCAACCACTGTTACTTGCATCCTGTCCCCAAGGAAAAAGGCCTATGGCTGATCAATAAATAACATGAACCCCTCTCCACATTCCCAAGAGTTACTGCTACTCCATTCCCTGCACCAGGCCAACAGCACAACGGGTGCTGGTGACCCTGGCAAGTGACCCTCAGAAATAATGAATTGAAGAGAAAGAAGTTCATCATAGGCAACGTGTACCACTGAATGTTTCTTTCCTAGCATATATAATCCATACTACTTTTTTACATGTACCTTGCTGACACACACCAGAGAAAACATGGTTTTATTCCTTCATTCCACTGGCATTCATGAAGTTTATACGTTTCCCAATAAAGCCCGACATGATAAACCAAATGGTTAAGTGACAGACTCTACCAGCTGATGGCATCTGGGACTACTGTGGCTGTAGGGGCTTTGAGAAGCAGAACTGCTGGTAGCCATATTGTGCCTTTGTGTGTGTTAAAAAAGGCAATCCCTCCAAGTACACCTAGCCTTTTGCAGGCTTGATAGCATCAGAAAGAAGTTCCCTTTTGTCCTAGTAGAGGCAATCCTACTTCAGGATGCATGTGGTTTTTGTTTGTTTAGCAGATGTGAACCTCCCATTTGCCTCCTTGCCCAGGCCCTCTTGTGCAGTGAACAACCTGTACAACAGTTCAAGGCATCCCTGTCAAGAAGTCATAATCCATTCTTTCTGCTTCTTGGCCAGACATCCAACCCTCCCATGACAACTTATCTGCACAGCCAATCATGACCTTATATACCCACATGAAGCCCCATGGTCTAATGTGCAGGCCATGGTCTAATAATTCAGGTTTCATTAGTGTAGGTATAACTCAGGCATCCAGTCTAAAGGTTACACTTTTCTAATTTGCCTGAGATTCTGGTTAAACTTGGTATGATGATGTTATCTCACTAACGTCTTCAATAAGCCTCAATAAAGTCCAGGAGGCTTTCAGATTTTGATTCCTCTTTCCATCCTTAGCTTTAGCTTATGGTGGGTTAATGGATTTCAGTATGAGTCTTCACTTGAGAAAAAACCTCATGTTTTTCCTCGGCAATAATTTATCCCCCCACCCAAAATCCCACAAAATTTGATGTAACTGCAAGCTTGGGGTCTGAGTCAAAGGGTCCCAGTGGGGAGTTAAGGGTTTAGTGTCCAGTGGTCAAGGACGTCTTGGCTAGTGCCATCTGCAGCTAAATAAAAGCCTGATTATTTCACATCAGTGAAGTTAAGATGGGCTCATGTGAGTCTGGACACAGCCGTTCTGAATGAAGACAATTCTCTACACACAAGTGCAGAGATGACAACTGATTCAGACTTCACTCCAGTGAGCATGTGTGATCACGCAAACTCAAGTTCAACCAGAGCTTATACTTCTCTCTTCTGTCAACCAAAGGGGATCCTATGTGTCAATCACATGACCTTGCCTATAAGGGGAGTGGTGGCCCTACTGTGTCAGAAAGCACACAGAATACAAAGCCTTCTGACTCTCTGGGCCCATCGTCAGCCAGTTATTATACAATCAATGAAACTGAAAATTACAGAAGATTTTAGCAACCAATCTCTTGGAACTTTTAGCTACTAACTCTCCGGCAGAACTGAAAGTATTAAGTCTTAATAGTCTCCAACACTCCAGTATTTTTTTTTTTTTTTTTTTTTTGAGACGGAGTCTTGCTCTGTCGCCCAGGCTGGAGTGCAGTGGCGTGATCTCAGCTCACTGCAAGCTCCACCTCCCAGGTTCATGCCATTCCCCTGCCTCAGCCTCCAGAGTAGCTGAGACTACAGGCGTCTGCCACCATGCCCAGCTAATTTTTTGTATTTTTAGTAGAGATGGATTTCATCATGTTAGCCAGGATGGTCTCGATCTTTGAGCCACCACGCCCGGCCAACACTCCAGTTTTTATTATACAGTAATTCTCTGAAATGCAGACCCATTAAAAGAAGACAAAAACCCTCCTTGTCACAGGATGGCAACCAGACACTTCACAACCAAGCACTTTTATGATACCCAATAAAGCCTGACATGATAAACCAAACATTTCAGTAACACCAGAAATGATTTTCAAGAGAGACTCTCCAATAAACGGAATAATCTAGCTAGAAGTTATCTTAAGTCAAATCACCTCCACCATCTGCCCTGGATCCATGCTACCTGTTAACTACTCTCCTGTCGTTCCTAAGGGAGGAAAGTGGGGAGATCAGGATGTGTGGGTATCTGCTGGTTCTAGAACAGGACTTAGCAGGTCAGTTCCTTCATCTGTATTATCCAGGCCCCCTTTGGGAGTCCAGGGATGAAAGAGGTAGACTTCACAGGGTCACCAAGGACTGGACCTTTGTGTTCTCTTCAGGCCTGCTGGGTCTCAGCAGCCATTTGGAAGTGTTAACTGCTATGGCTAAAGAGTGGCAAGTCTGATGGAGAGGCACTGATGATTCTCCTCAGGTAGGTCACCTAAAAGGAGTCTCCTCCTCATGTTTCTCTTGATGTGATTTATAGTTTTTAAGCAAAACTGACTCCATAAAGCCCTCTTCACTCTCACCTCTGGCTGGATGCACCTCCATCCCTACGCAGAGGGCATGAGATGCGGAGTTAAGATGCTTCTGGGTCAAATTCTGTTCTTGCAACTTAAGCAAGGTTCAGACTTTAGGGAACCTCAGCTTCCTCCTCTGGGCTGTTGTGAGAACTGAGCAAGACTGTATATGGGAAGGGTTTAGAAACAGCCCAGTATATAGAATACATACAATTGTGCTGTAATTAGTTTTTATCTATCCAACCTTCCTGTTAAACTAAGTGCACCAATATTTGCCTCATTACTGTCTTCCTGGTGTCTGATATACTGAAGGTGCTGTAAAAGCGCAGCTCATCAATGCAGGCCTGGATCTGGGAAGTCACAACTTCCATAAAGTCAAGGTTAGTGGACTAGGTCTATATGCAGATCCTAAAAACCCACTGGTAGACTTTTCAAATATTCCTCATGAAGATCAACCTACAAGCTTCTGGGCCTTCTCTTTTACTGCTAAACAATTCTCACTGCAAAGGTTTTGACATTTAACCGAAGGACATTCAACTGCCATAAAAGTTGGTGCTTTTTCCAAAACAACAACAAAATCCTGCTATTTGTAGTTAACAAGCCAGATTTGTTTTTTAGTAACTATTACACAATTTTATTTTTAGTATTTGTAGTTAATAAACCAGATTTGTTTAGTAACTATTACACAAATGAATTATTTTTTAGTATATATATAGGCGCATTGTGGAAAATAGGGGAAAA
Organism: Macaca mulatta; assembly: GCF_049350105.2. Classification (NCBI taxonomy): domain Eukaryota; kingdom Metazoa; phylum Chordata; class Mammalia; order Primates; family Cercopithecidae; genus Macaca; species Macaca mulatta. Next base: position 172,781,684 of record NC_133406.1, on the reverse strand, counting down.
GCAAGTTGGGGTGGGGGGAGCACCATAATCCCATCACCAATTTGTCTGTATTTTCTTCTAGCCTTTTTTTATGGTTTAAAAATAATTTTTAGGCTAGCTGTAATTGTAATAACACAATGTAACTGTGCACATTGCTTTTCCCCATTTTAAACTGTAACAGACTTCATGCATTACTGATTTTTAAAAGTCTAATGAAAAAGAAAATGGAATTGAGATTTGGAAGAATTAACTTGTTTAACAAATTACAAACCATTTCACATTCAAAAGACATAATGATGATTGCCTAACTCTCTTACTTTGTAAGTACTATTTGGCAGGACTATTTAAATTACTGAGCTTTTTTTAGATTTGGGGGAAATACTAAAATTTTGTATAGCTGTTTTCCTGTTACAAAAATAATGCATGCTCATTATACAACATGTAGAGAAAATTTCAATAATTTAATGTTAACATTTATTGAATGTGGACTATGCACCAGGCACTAATCCAAACGCTATATACATAGATTAGCTCATTTATTCCTTATAACACTTATGGAAGCATAGATTAAGTAACTTGCTCACTGTCTACTCACCTAGAAGTATGAGCCACAAATCATTATGCTATGTTCTAGGAGTGAAAAGCATCAATAATTTACTCAATCAAATGCTTCAACTGTTTCAGAGCATAATGTCATAGGCAAGAAACAATTAATAATAACACTGTACCCTTTATAGTTATTTAAAATTATTATAAACCACATCTCTGTGTCCCAGTGGAGCAATTAGTAAAACGAGAAATCATCTGTGGCATGAGCTAAGCTCCTGGTTCAGCCCAATTCTGTGCAACTGACGTGCATTAAGACAAAAACAAGAAGATTTAAAGGGTTTGTTTTAAAGACAGAGGCTTTTGTTTTTTTTTTTTTGAGACAGAGTTTTGCTCTTGTTGCCCAGGCTGGAGTGCAATGGCCGATCTTGGTTCACCGCAACCTCTGTCGCCCAGGTTCAAGTGATTCTCCTGCCTCAGCCTCCCAAGTAGCTGGGACTACAGGCATGCACCACCATGCCCAGTTTATTTTGTATTTTTAGTAGAGACGGGGGAGGGGGGGGCGTTCTCCATGTTGGTCAGGCTGGTCTCAAACTCCCAACCTCAGGTGATCTACCCACCTCGGACTCCCAAAGTGTTGGGATTACAGGTGTGAGCCACTGCGCCTGGCATGATAAAGACATTTTAAAAATCTTTTAGATTTTAGGAAGTGAGTCAACAATGTGATGAGTAGAGTCCCTGAATTAACTGAACACCCAATCTCATGAAAATTTACAAATAAAACAACCACTCACAATCAGCCTAACACTTCTTAGGGCTTATCTGTTGGCCTTGGACATCAGTACATGCAAAAGTAAATAACAAGATACCCTTGGGTCACGTGTTTTCATACTTTAATTAAGAATTATACTTGGTTAAAGATGAATACTTCAGTTCCTGGCTACTTTCCTACCTAGGGCTAATAAACACAACTATTTGAAATATAAATTATCTTTAAATGTAAAGGATAATGCAATGTTTCTGTCAAAATTACTATGCAACTGTAACTTTGGCACTAAAAGCATATTAAAACTATTAATCCTTTAATCATAATTATTCATATTGTTGTGGTAGAAACATCACACACACACACATACCAGTTACTTCTGTGGAATTTGAAATTGCTCTATCTAGCATTTTCGGAAGGTTCAAGCTACCACCTTGCAATTTATCCAGTAGCCTGCTGCTTGAACAAGCTAGATTAATATCTAATAATTTTGACCATGTACTGTGTGTTAAGTCCAGTTTAAGTGTTTTCCAAAGACTGTTTCACATACTTTAAAGCCCTACAGATAGAGACCATTATTATCCCCATCTTATAAATCAGACTGAAAAGGTTAAATAGCTAATATTTTCATCTAAGTCTGTCTGACTCCAAAGCCAACACCCCAAATCACTGTTAAACAAGCTTCTCTTCCAAGTTAGGGCTCAGAAAAATTTACTTGACTTTCACAACTTGCCTTTCTAGGTTAAGCTTAAGCTGACATAAAACTCCAAATTAAAGCAAAACACAATAAATCACTTAATTCTAAATTTGATTTTTTTTCCTGCTAGACAGAAGTTTTCAACAATTAAAAAAAAAACTAATCTGATATTGGCTAACCACTTCCTCGAGTGTTCTGACCATGAAGCCCTTTGCTCTCACACTTTAATAAACCACCGATATTCTCTAACAAGTGACAACACAAATCCACAAATCTAATTGTTAGAGAGCTTTCAAGTAAGATTGGAGCTTTCTGGACAGGAAATTTTTATAATACTATTTTTTTCAGGCTCTTGTGAAACACAGATTCACATTTTCATATATTTCTACACAAATCTCAGTGCTGTGTGCCCTGTTGGGTGTTCGATATCTAGTAAATTACGTGAGTTAAATACAGCAAAAATAGGACTGCATTATTTATAAGGTCTAACGACGCAGTAGACTTTTAAGCATTTTTTGGATTTAAACCAGGGCTTTACGGCGCTGGTTAACTATTAGAGAAGGCAAAGGGACTGAACATTTTATCTGAAAGTCCTTTTATCACTTAAGACTCTGTAAAATGTTTGATTACTTTAAAAATTGTGTGTGTGAATCATGTTAGTTTACTAGAAAAGGGGCTTGCTAGTACATATAATTGGGTTAAAAAAAAAAACAAAAACAAAACAAAACAGCTCCTTACTTGAATGTGATTGTTTTGGCAATAGTAAAATTCAATCCCGTCGTTCTAGCGCTGCCTGCCTTCCTGGTTCTCCTAGGTGAGGGCCGCCATCCTGCGATAATTTACTTTGAGAGCTGAGAAGCGCTGGCAAGGGTGCAGTCTGGTGACTAGCACTTTTAAAAACAAAGCCAAACTCCGCTTTTAAAATAGAGAAGGCACAGACGCAGACCCTGCCTCTGACGACATCCAAAAGATTCATTATAGACAGCCTATTCAGGCGAAGCTACAACCGCCCCAGGAAATATAAACTGTGTCGGCAAAGACAGCAGGGGGGGAGAGGAAGTAACTGATGGGAAGGAAGCTAATCATGTGAAGTTTGTCCAACTCCACATGGTCTAATAAATTCCCGTTTGTTTCCGCTGGGAGCAGCCATTAAACGCGCCCTGACACGTGGGCGCAGGAACCTCCCTTCTACCTCTGGCGTTCAGAGATTTCCTTCTCTACCCACTTGTTTGTATACAACCACGCCCGGCAGGATGACCACCAGATGACCGGCCGCGGCAGTGCCTCCACTCAGCCCCAGCTGGGCAAAGTTTCACTCCACCGCGGCGACGTGAACAAGAATCACGGCTTCCTTACCGTGAGTTATGAATGATTTAAGCCAAGTTTACAGTACACACAAAGCGAGGGACGAGTGAGTGACGGCAGGCGCTGACAGGGTTTTAAAGTTAGCTTTTATTGATACGCCCTAATTACAATGAAAAACAGAAGTCACCCTGACCCACGGGATAACTGTCGGGGCAATAATTTTTTTAAGAAAAAATCACGCAAGACTGAGCCTCAACCTCCCCCTTATCACCTGCAAATATAGTCTGCAGAAGGGCAACCTAGGGACCCCACTCGGGGGTCCCTCGCAGGGTGCGTCATATGGGCTCTCCCCTCTGCGACCCGCTATTTCCCTGCTAGACCCCCAGCGCCCAGTGGATTCCAACGCTGCGCTCCCGCCGGCTGGTCCCGGGAGGTAGAAAGCAGGCAGAGGGGCGTGGCGTCTCTGTCGCCCCCAGATTCCAGCCCTCCTCCAACGCCTGGCACCACCACAAGCCAGGGCTGGGAACACTGGGGGCCTCCCAATCGGGCGCGGGGCGCACGGCCGCAGGCTGGCGAGGAGGCAAGCGAGCTCGCGGGGAGACCTTTCCTTCCACCCCTAGCCTAGCCCCAGCCCCAGCCGTGGGGGCACCGGCTCCCCGCGACCTCGGGTTGCCGCCCGTCGAGGGCGACCGCGCGGTTTCTGCCTCTGGGTCTGGGTGTCCCTTGCCCCCTTCCTCCGCCTCTCCCCGGTCTCCGGCGCCCAGCGCCCCGACCAGTCCCCGCCCTACAGGACACTCTTCCCTCCTTCCTTCCTTCCTCTGCTCCCTCCCTCCATCTCGCTTCCCAGCACCCGGGACTCGGAGGCGGCCCCCGAACTCGCTGGCCGACGCCCCGCGCCGCGCCCGGACCCCGCGGGGACCCGACTCACCACCCGCGCCCGCCGCTTGGTACTCACCCGCCTGCTGGTGCGCTGCCCCGCCGTCGCCGCCGGGACTCGGTCTCTAAGGGCTCCTGGAGACGGCTCCGACCTCTCCTCCTCCTCCTCCTGCTCCTCCAGGCGCCGGCTCCGCCTCGCTGGGGTGGGCGGGGCGGCGGCGGCCCCAGGCTCCTTCCTCCGCGCCGGGCCCTGCCTCCCGCCCAGACACCCTGGCTATGTTGCCCCGGGCCGCGGAGCCCGCGTTGTGGCCCGGCTGGAGGAGGGGAGAGGCCTGGCCTGGGAAAGCTCGGTGGACGTCTGGCCGTCTTTGGCCATCCCCCTTCCCCTTATTCTCATGGAGGACCTGAAGTTCTAGGAGTTGAGGGCTTCCACTCTACGACCCGCTCCTCCGCGGGGCCGCCCTGACGCCTCGCAAGTTTCCTTCGCGTGCGAACGCCTCGCCAGCCCCTGTGCCAGCCGTCCCCAGGGCTGTGAGGATGAGCGCTGCCAAACCCCTACACAAAAGTTTGGCTCTGCCCCAGACACTATGGAGGAAAACACTCACAGTAACATTTAAAGGGCCCTGGGGCCACGGAGAGACGTTTCACAGAAAGTGGAGGTATAACTGCGGATTATTGAATTTGTAGTACATCCACCCACCATTAGCTTCCCGTTCATCTACCCCAACCCCCTGAAATTTGTTTCCGAATGTCCAGTACCTGGCAGAGTTCTGCCCAATGAATTAATCGGATTTGGTTGGTCTTTTCTGGAATGGTTCAAGGTCGGGTAAATGGAGGAGCCATTTCTGCTTCCACAGATTTCGTACTATTCCTTGGGCCATTCGACAAACATTACCGAGCACCCGCTGTGTACCAAGCGCGATGCTAAAGGTGATGGGAGAGGTACAAGGATGAATCAGACAGGGGGCTTGCCTTCTTGGAGTCCAGAAAGAGTAAAGAAGCTGAATGTTCAGAAAACCACTCAGCGGACTTCTGGAATATTCCTAGGTAACCGCTTTCTTGTTTGACAGGGTGGAGAGAAAAGAGGTGAGGCCAAAGTAGGTCACTTAGAACCAGTGTGGGCAGAGTCCGCACTTGAAATGGAGTCTGAAAGCATTGGTGAGGGATGTCTGTGTATTGAGTTTCACCAACTGAGGACAAGTGGGCCCTGGGGAATCTGGAAACTAGGGACTGCAGTCAGGGCATTATATTCCCTCTTGCTTTCCTTCTGACCCCTAAGCAAGTATCAGGCTTAGTGAAATGATTTGCACATGTAGAAGAGGTGTCACAGGTAGAGTCGGTGTATGAATGCATGCCTTGCCCCAGGGGTGTGATCTTAGCAAGCTGCAGATGAGGGTGGTTTTGGGGGTGCAAGTCACAGGCTACCAGAGAGGTCTTTATTTCCTGTTCTGTTCAGCATTAGGAAATGCTTGACTGATTCACAGGTACTAACAGTTCAAATGATACATCTGAAACAGAACAGCATGACACCACAGGGACTGAGAGGGTGGCATACTGGAGTTTGTATTTTTTGGCCACAGACCACAGAATAGACTTCTCTAAGCCATACTACTAATTTCCCTTCCTGGGACACTTTATAGTTTAATAAGTGCTTTCATGTACTTACTCTTACTTTTCTCTCATTAGTCTCTTGCAAAAACCTGGAAACTGGAACACCAGTAACTTAAGTGGCCTGTTGGAAGTTTTCTAGTTGAGTGCTGTTCAAAGTGTGGTTCATAGAATAGTGACAGTCTGCAAACCGTTACCCATCTACAAAGGGATGAGCATAGAAATTGAAGATGAGCATGTAGAAACTTATAGCAGTTTGACAGAGTAATTTTATGTCTGTTGAATCGTTTAAAATGCAGCTTTGTATTTTATGTCTGTTTATTTCATTTTTCTCTTATCATGTAGAAAGGCATCAGCCTGCAACAGATTGAAAATAAAATATCACTGATAGTTTGAGAAAAACTAATCGAGTTAGTATTAGGTTGGTACGAAAGTTATTACCGCAATTACTTTTGCACCAACCTAATAGCAAGGCAGGAATGATAGCAGCTAATACTTAACCAGCACTTTCTGCATGGCAGATGTTGCTTTAAGTGCTTTACATATATTAAACCTTTTACTCCTCCTAACAACCTAAGGACGCCGTCACAGTAAGGTTAGGTCATACAGAGCAAAACTGGCAGAGCCAGGATTCAAACCCTGGCTGGCTGACCTCGTATTTTGTTCTTTTATCCATGCCCTCAATCCAGTGTCCTTTCTACTCTGCTGGTGTTTCCCAAACTTAAATGATTCACATTCCATTTTCATGCCACTGTAATTCCTATTTTTTATTTATATTTTTTATTGACTCACTTTTGTTATTTTGTACATGTATTACCCTGGCAGTTAGTAACTCCAAGCATGTAATCATGGGTTTGATAAGCAAGCATCAATCTTCTACCCTAGTTCATGTTAAAGTACATGCCTAATTCCAGCAGTTGCTGTCAGTGCTTGGCCATATCCCCTCCAATCCTTTTCCGGTTTTGTGCACACTGGTTCCAGGTGTGCGTTCATTCCCACCTGCCAGCACCTGCATCTTATTCTCAGAGTACCAGCTCCAGCTGCAGGATTTGCTTTGCCTGGGCACAGGGTAGCTGGAAACGCCTACAATTAATGTCCTCCACCTCCATCCCTAGCCTTTAGCCAGTGTGGAGGAATAAATATTTCAGCTCCTTTGCTCATATTTGTGATAACTACATTGTCTACAGAGTTCCCTATGCCGTTGGGCCAAATTTCATGAGCCTATTTGGTTTTTTTTTTTTTTTTTTCCTCTACTTTTAAACTTTTTTCTTACTTTTTTTTATGTTCTTGCTATAAAATAGTTAATGAATTATTTTCGACTCCCTCACCCAGTGGCATTCAAAACAAATAAATCAGTTTCCTATGAAAGAGTGTCAGTGGAGTGGAGTGAAATTTATGCTTTATGAGATAAGGTCTTTGAGATTAAGTCCTGGCTTTGCCATTAACAAGTTGTGTGAATTTGGGACAGTCACTTAACTTTGCTAGGTCTCTGCTTGTCTTTAAAATAAAGGGATTGTAAGAGAATGCCTCTAAAGTCCCAATTCTATGGAAATTAAATTTTAGTTTTAGAAAGTGGCTTTCTTGGCCATTTAATCCCTCACGAGACAAACAAGAGAAGTGGTTTTATAATTCAGGAAAGTTTTTTTTTTTTAATGAATTGCAATTCATATGTCAATCTACTGTGAATTTCTATTTAATATCCAATAACAACACCGTAGCTAAAGGATGAGTCAGAAAGAGATGGTGAAGAAATTAAAAAGTGAGGCAAATCAGTCAGTCTCTCGGTGATTAGGTCTCCACAGACTTCAGAACAATTCTTTTTTTTTCTTTAGAGATGGAGATCTTACTTCAGAACAACATTTTTGGGATATTAGCTTTGCTCCCTGTGGATTTTATTGGTCCTGTTGCACATGGCTTCACTTTTTGTCTGGACCTGCCCTGGAAGTCAGGGAGAACTCCCTCCTTTTGAGTAGGTCACCTGGGAATAAATGTCTTCCAAACTGGTTTTTCTGCTCAGTCAGAGGCTGCCATATTTCCATGTAGAAGTTAGGTCAGGGATAAGCACCCACAGTCTTGGAAATCCCCACATAACCTGTTGAAACGTGTATTGCCATAGGCAGGAGCTATGACCAAAACTGTGGCTACAGATCATAAGGCAATTTAGCATAGTTCCACACTCACATGGGTGGAAACCTCCAGACGCCTGGGTGGGAGTGACCCAAAATGGAGGCACCCATGCAAGTTAGTTGATTACTAACTCAATATGAGCTCTCTGACTTATTACTGCAATAGCCTCCCTAGCTCTAGGGAGTGGAAGTCCCCAGATACTGTTGTCTAGAAGTCAAAAACATGGGCTTAAGAGTTAATGAATTTCCAATCATTGGAGGAATTCAACCAGCGGTCACTTAGAAAGTAGAGATGTAGGGGATATCAGAGATGCAACCCAAATGCCCATCATAAGAGATAAGATACCTCCCTCTAAAGCACTCTGAAAAAAAAGATACAGATCTAAATATGTTCACATGAAAAGATGCCCTCAATGCATTCTTGAGCATAGATAACAGATTGTAAACCATCATGTGGAGAATTTTCCATTCATGTATAAAAAAGCATACATACACACGAATCTCTTCTGTAAGTGTATCTGCAATTATGTTTGTGAAAATAGTAACTGACTTTCTCAGGGTGGTGAGATTTCAGGTAACCTATCTTTTTTTATACTGCATGAATTTTTTCACAGTGAATGTGTAGCTTTTCTATAAATCATGTCTTTTTTCATATTATAAATGTATCTTTTTTCATAATACAAAACGACAAAAGGCATTGTGCAGACCCGGAGTTGGCAGATTACGACCAGAGGACAAAAGGACCACATCTTTTGTAAATAAAGTTTAATTGGAACACAACCACACTCATTCATTTCCCTATTGTCTATGGCTGCTTTTGTTTTTAGGTAAAGGTAAGAGTTGAATAGCTGTCAAAGAGCTTACGGCTTGCAAAGCCTTAAGTATTTATCTGCCCCTTTAGGAAAGAAGTGTGGCAACCTCTGGTGTAGACAATTAAACTAGAAAACGTTTTCAGTATGGCAAATTGCAACCTAGATTTACTTTTTCAGATTTCAATTTATTTGAATTTCTATTAAAAATATGTATAGACTGTATATTTTAAAGTATATCCCAGTTCTGAGTAGTGATTATAACAGAGCAAAGTGACAATATTAGTATTTGGGTAGCTAAGGTCTGTATATTCTCCTTCTTCTTCCTCTTCCTTATTCTTTTCCTCCTCCTCTTCCTCTTCCTTGTCATTCTCCTGATAAGATCACCATCTTATTCTACGGTTTGCCCTCAGATGCTGTTCTACTTGAGAAAGTACCAGGAGGAGAACTGAGGTTTCCCTTTCCTGGCTTGGATCTCTCCAAGACAGAATAATTGAGGAAGTCCTTGACAAAATAAATTGTCCTGGCGGAAGAGAGGCAAGGTTCTAAAGAATAGACCTAGACCTGGAGGAGAAAAAACAGGGAAGCTGAAGGAGCCCAGCTGAGGAGGAGGGGAGGGTGTCCAGCTCCAGAGGAAAGGCTGGGAATTGGATGGAGTAAATCTCTCCCTTTTCCCCTTCCCTCATCAGACCCTTCCCACACGATCCATCTAGCCTCCAGATATACAGAGGAGGTTTGGGGGTTTTTCTCCTTCACAGTCAGTGGTATCCAGCATCAAAGCTCCCATCTGCAGAACTCACATGAGCAAGGCTAACTAATGCCAGTCTGAGCAATGCCAGGCCCTTGCTGATTTCCAGAACTCAGCCAGAAAAGTTGGATATTGGCCTTGATATGGAATGTACTCAGATACCAAGTAATTAAATGGTTCAACAGAAACACGCTCTTTGTCAGCCACTCACCTTAGACCTTCCCTGAAGAAAACATAGGCCCCTGCAGTGTCAGAAAGAAAAGCAGCCTGTGAGATGGTTAGATTATTGGTTTACCTATAGCCTATGCTATTGGGTTTTGACTCATACACAGGCAACTCTGTGGACCTGTAAGCTAAGTTAAAAAGGGAATGGAAAGTACTTACTCTGGCACTTTGATAACAAACCTGTTAATTTCATTTAGCTTTGGATACTGGTGAGAATGGAAAGTACCAAGCCTGCGACCTCGGTGACTCCAATTTACATGGTTCCCAAAATAAATAAAATATTTTTTCAGAACATGGGGGAATCTCAGAAAATGTAATAAAAATGCTCTTTTCTTTCAGTATTCTAGTATTACATATTTTAGAGTACTGAAATCCTGGCATTATTGTTGGTATTACTCATTTATCTCAGTATTTTTTAAGAATAAAAATATGAACCATTTCTGTCTTGAGACTACCCAGAGAATTACATACCACATTAAAAATTTAAAGGTAATAGAAGTGCATTCATTTAAAGAGTGTTCTGACCACATTCCTTGCCTGTTTAAATCCTCCACAGGTGTCTTATTGTTGTTTTATTTCCTATTTCCTGGATTACTAGGGAGATTGAGCACATTTTCTTCTATTTATTAGTCATCTGCAGGCCCAATACCAATTTGGGCATGGATCTACTTGCAGAGGTCTTTGATGGATTGTGCTGGATATTTCTGTATTCCTATAAATATCCTTGAGCTTTATTCTGGAATATAGTTAAGTTATTTGGAAACAGATTTGTCCTTTCAGTTCTTGCTTTTAAGATTTGTTTAGCAGAGTTGGAGCAGTTACCACTGTAGGATTTTTGCCTCTATTGAAGCAAAAGGGGATTTTGTGTCTATTCAATGCTCCATAAATCTTGAGTTTTTTTTCAGCCTGGTTGGTGGGAGGAGGGACTCTTCCTGGCCCTGTGTGAGCATGAGGTATTGTTTTCTCTAATACCTTGCACACGGTTCTTTTCTCAGCCTTGGGTAGTTGCTTCGCCTGCAAGAGCCCATTATCACTCACCATACTCATGCTAGTTTCTGGGTTTTCTTTCTGTACACTCTCTTCTCTCTGGTTCTCTGTCTTAGGAATTCTAGTTGCCTTAATCTCTTCTTGTCTCCATCTCCTTAACTCAAGGAGTCCACCAGATTCTTCCTGAATTCCCCTCTCTCTGCTGCGGCCTGGAAACTCCCTCAGGGGAGGGTTCTGGGGGAGTCGTAGGACACACCTCATCTGTTTCCCATCTCTCAGGGATCACTGTCCTCTTGTCACCTGATGCACAGTGTTTTGCAAACTGTTGTTTCAATTATTTTGCCTGTTTTTAGGTTGCTATGGGTAGGAGGGCAAAACTGGTTCTTTACTCCATCTTGACTAAAAGTAGAAGTTGCCCCCTTTTAACTTAGTGTTATCTAATATTATTGCCTGCCCCCCTCATCATGCTGTAAGCTCTATGAGGGAAAGTACTATGTCTGTTTTGTTTTCTATTGCCTCCCCAGCACCTGTAATATTGCCTGACCCATAGTGGTACTCATTAAATATTGAATGACTGAATGAAAGCTAGACCAGGATGGAGATCATGAGAAAACTCGAATGATGAGCAGGAAAATTGAACAGATGTTGCTGAGAGTGGAAGCTCCTATTCTGAAACCAGAAGAATGTAGGCCAAGTTCTATCCAATTGCAAAGTGAGGACCTTGAGCACTGCAATGCTGGTGACTTTACTCAAGCTACTCTGTCTGTAAATCTGCCAAAGTTCTTGGCAGATTAGGTCACATTTTTGGAATCTGCTTGGAATTCAGGAACATGGCGGTAATAATGAATCATGATTTTGACCCTTCCTCTTAATCTGATTGGCTCTAAGCCCTTTACAAATATTAATTATGTATCACAATGGAATTGCCACCCTGACCTCTTTTCTTAGACTGCTAACACTGGACACTGCAGTGTTCAGCCCTCCTGTCCCATAATAATGTGCCTACTCCTCCTTCCTAATAAAGGAAAGGATGGGATGCTATTTCCTATCAACATCCTTAAATTATTTAGTCAGTATCCTAAAGATGGACTTGACAATTGAACAGTTTTCTTAAAAACCTCACTTGACAATTGCAAAAGCCTCTCTATTGTTTTTTCTGACTCTAGTCTCCAAGACAGTCCTCTGAGGTGCAGGAAAAAATGTTAGAAATCACAGCTACATTTAATTTTTGTCTTTTCCTTTTGTTATTATGGTAGGTCAGGTATATAATTTACAAAGACACATATATTAGGACTACGTGCTCAAAGTCCTTACCGATGAAGTATACAATCAAAAATGTTTGGACATCACAGATCTCGTCTCTGAATTCCCTGTAGTTGTAGTTGAGGCTGGCTTACTCTTCCTAGGAGGCACCTCTAATCGTGCCCCTTTCTTCTGCAAAACAAACAAACAAAACCTCAAAACCTCTGAGGCTTAAGTATAAGAAAACAACTTTTACAGCAAGCTGAAGTTGAAAAGAAGGGAGTTTTTCTATGTAGATTCAAAATCCAGTCTGCAATTATTTGTTAGTCCCCACATTTATGTAGTACATTATAATTGTATACTGCACTGAATGTGGCTACAGGGCTTCTGATTTCAGAAGAGCATGAGTCTTCTCTCAGCAAAGATTTGTATATATTTAGTTCTCTGTGAAGCCTCTCAGGTCCACTAAACTATGGACCCAGAACAAGTACAAGGCTGTGAATATTTCCTAGGTGCCATGTTAACAGACTGAATTGCTAAGGAGATGATAGAAATAACAAATTTTAAATATATGAAGTTATTTACCATAAAAGTAGTTTGCAGAAGTAGCAATAGAGTAAAAACGAATCTGCAATACACTATGGGGTATGTGTGTGTAGGGGTCGGAGCAGGGAACACCAAAGTGCCAGACACATGAATGAAGAAGATATTTTGGAAGAGGAACCTCTGGCCTGGACTCCCCATCTGACACCAAGTAGACTAGAAATGAACTGCTCAGTTGAGCCTTTACGGAATTCCTAACACACACACACACAGACACACACACACACAGACACACAGGTAACACACACTCATGAACAAAGTAAAAAGGTTATTTTACTTCTGTAAGTTTTGGGATGGCAGACCTGAGAGTTGTACACATCATCTGAATACTTGGATCCAACTCTGCCTGCAGCAAGACTACCCTTGGGTTTTTCAGTAAACCAGTTCATTGCTTTCAGTGTGCTCAAGCTAGCACAAGTAGAATTTCTGTCCTTTGCATCCAAAAGAATTTGGAATAATGCAGCAGCACTGTCTCTTTTAACTCAAATGCAAAAGCTTCAGCTAATCATATTTCTCAGTTGGTGACTTATGCTCATTTTTGATCTGTGCAATGGCCATCTCTTGATTGATTGATTGATGGTTTTCATTCCTATACTTTTTACGCTGTTCCTACCCCATTTCTTTCCTGTTCGTAGACATTCTAAGTCTGATGTGTATCTTAATTCTTACATGCCTCTTTTTATTTGCATGTGTCCTTATAAAACATATAAAATTTATTTGTGTGTTATTTTAATGGTACTGTATACTCTATATAGGAAGAATACTTATGAATTATTCAAATTAAATGTCATGGTGGTCTATAATTTTCTTCAAAAGTTATAGATTTCTTCTGTAAGAGATATACATTTTGATAGTGTCTGTTTTTCTTGACAGTTGTTTTGTCTTCTTGGCATTTTAAAAAAGAACTTTTATTCTCTGAATACCTACTTCTTCAGCCCCACTGATTGATTCCACATATATACTTTATTTTTTAATAGTAAATATTCTGGTTATATTAATACTTTCTCATCTCTTTGAAAACATTTATTATGTATATTGGGCTTTTTTCCTGTTCTTTTTATTGTCCTTATTGTTTCTTTTGGCTTTCTTTTCTTTTTTGTGTTTTAAAACATTTCTTCTTTTTATCTGTGTCTTTCATGTTAGCAGCTTTCCTTAAATGTTGACTGATTCTTGGCTGATTCTAACTGGAATCCTTGTGTGTGTCCAGAACTTACGGAGTGGTGACAATAGGTAACAGAGCAGAGATTTGGCTATTTTGTCTTCAGAACTCTATTGGTTTCTATAGATTTCTTCTTTAGGGCTAGTCAGATACCCCCAAAAGGAGATCAGATACCCCATTTGGGGTTAAGGGGAGGATTTAAGCCTGACTGCCAGCATTCCAGGAGCCTGGATATCTCATCATGGTTTTTGTTTGTTTTTAATCTAGATATTCACTTAATCATCTTGTTTTCAGTACAGTACTCTGTATTCAACTGTTTGATCATTCATGTATTCATTAAATATATATTGAGTGTCCCCTTAATACTTTGGGCCAGGCACAGTTCTAGGTGCTTGGGGATACACTAGCAATCAAAACAGATGAAAATCCTGTGCTCATGGAGCTTACATTCTAATAGGATACGTGTCCAGTGTTCTGCCAGGGTAAGAGAGGGATGGGTGGCTGGCTGCAAAAGGAAGTAGCAGAAATCTGGAGTTCCAAGGGGCCATCATGAAGACTTTCAAACAGTCTTCCTGCTGCGGTTTGGATATTTGACCCTTCCAAACCTCATGTTGAAATTGGATCCTCAATGTTGGAGGTGGGGCCTAATGGGAGGTGTTTGGATCTTGGGGGTGGATTCCCCATCAATAGATTAATACCCTCCTTGGGTATTACCAATGAGTAAGTTCCCTCTCCATTAGTTCCCATGAGACCTGGTAGTCAAAAAGAGCCTGGCACCTCCCCCAGCTTATCTTGCCTCCTGTCTCATTATGGGGTCTCTGTATTCAGCCTGAAGTCCTCACCAGAAGCAGATCCCCAATCTTGAACCTTCTAGCCATCAGAATTGTGAGCAACTAAACTTTTTTTCTTTATAAGTTACCCAACCCCAGGTATTCCTTTATAGCAACATAAAACAGACTAAGACACCTCCTGTTTTGAGCTTTAACCCACATTCCTATTTTCAAAAGTGCTTGGTGCCTCCAATCTCTGAGCTTTTCTGGGTTTTAGTGGAATAAGCTAGCTTGCTTTTGTTGGCATTCCCCCTAACAGACTGAATTACTAAAGAGACATTTAGTAATTCAAATATTCTAGATATTTGGATTTCAACTTTCCTTGTTCTGCTAAGCCAGTTGCCTTGTCACTTGGATGTTCATCTACTTTCCATCTCTTATCTGTTCTGGTCTTCTCTCATTTTCCTCCTTCTATGGACTTATACCCTTTTTTTTTTTTTCATTTCATGTTATTTTAATGAGATTTGTTTGAAAGGAGGAATAGAGATAATCCTGTGTTCAATCAACTGTGTTTAACCATGTGCCAGCAACTTTCTATACAGGCACAAAGTTATTTGTTTGACAGGTAAAAAGCGGGGGCAGCCTGGATAATGGTAGTATCAGATTCTGATTTCTGATAGTCACATCTTTGTCAAGCTGTATTGCTTGAATTGAATTTGGGATGAGATCACAGAAAGGTACATAAGCATCAATGTTTCTAGGCCTCCCATTATTATGGCTCATTTTCTTCCTTTCTCTCTTTTTCTTTCTCTCTCTTATTTTCTTGCTTTCTCTTTGTTCTTAGGACATGTTTTATTTAACTTTCTTCTCCCTCAAATTACATTTTTGTTTTCTCTTCTATTACTGACCTTCATGTTATCTCGTATTTTAAATCAATGTAGAGAGAATGTTTTTGACTAAATTTCTAGTCATTGCATGCATGTATTGTGACTTACAGAATAAAACAGTGTTTATTAAAGAATCGAAAGAAATGATAGGGACACTAGCAGCAAACATTAAACACTTACTGTGTGCAAGGCACTATCCTAAGAGCTTTATATGTATTGCCTTATGAAATCTCTGTTATCACCTTATGAGGTATCATTTCCACTTTATGGATGAGATATCAAGTCTTACTACCTTATTTTATAAAATCTAAGCTAAGAGAGAGTAAAAACTTGCCTAAATCCTCATAGCAAATGAGTGAAATTATAACAATATTCATGAAATGAATATGTTTTATTTATTATTAGAATTATATGTATTCCTCATTAGGAGTTTGAAGTGGGGTTTGGTACCCCAAACCTCTAAGGCCTCCCTGCTGAGGGAGCCACATATCTAAAGATCAATAGCTAATTACAAGACAAAGAACCAGATGTATTTGATAGAATAGCAGAGATTGTCTTGTTAGCTGTGCTGGAGGGTTGAGTCTAGAAGCCAACATGGAGTTTTCTACTCCCTTGAGTGGGGACTGGCTGAGTGTAGAATGGTTAGGCCTGCACAGCAGGTTCTAATCCACTGACCTAACCAGCTGTGCAGTAGAGAAAGGCTGGCTTGCCTCACCCACACCACTGCAGACCAGAAAGCTGGGCAGAGAGCACAAGTATTGCTAGGCTTCCCTCAAGGAGACAGCTTGTGTCCAGGTGAGATTCTCATAGGGTAACAGGATGTAGAGATGGGCCCACTACACATGGACGCATGTAGTAGGAGAGGACACAGGACACAGACAAGGCAGCCATCAGGAAGTGATCCAGTGTGAACCAGGCGCCATCCACTGGGATTGGCATCCTCTTGCTTCCTCCTTGGGGATCTGTGAGGTGGTCTCTAGAAGTATGGGCAGGAATGTTCTCTCTCCTAGAAGCTGGGTGGAAGTGTTCTTTTTTCTATGGGTTAAGGTGGAAGTGTGAGAAGAAAAAATAGGTTCCCTTCTTAACATTTCTGTTTAGATAAAAATTTAAACATTGCTTATGGCTAGTTCTGTGTTCTAAATTCAAAACAACTTTTTTTTTTTTTTTTTTTTTTTTTTTTTTACTATTGAATTATTTTTTCTATTTATTTATTTATTTATTTATTTTTAGACGGAGTCTTGCTCTGTTGCCAGGCTGGAGTGCAGTGGTGCAATCTCAGCTCACTGCAACCTCCGCCTCCTGGGTTCAAGCAGTTCCCCTGCCTCAGCCTCCCCAGCAGCTGGGATTACAGGCACATGCCACCACGCTTGGCTAATTTTTTGTATTTCAGTAGAGAAAGGGTTTCACTGTGTTTGCCAGGATGGTCTCAATCTCCTGACCTTGTTATCCACCTGCCTCAGCCTCCCAAAGTGCTGGGATTACAGGCGTGAGCCACTGCACACAGCCTATTTTTTTCTGTCTAAAATGCATTCTGATGTTTTTTCTTCTATTTTATCTTTTAAATCAATGCTGATTGCAACCCACTCAGGGTTACTTGACACACTAGTGAGTCAGGACCCTCAGTTTGAAAAACACTCATCTAGGAGATTTGTTGACATAATTTTGGAGCAAAAAACAGTTCTTATTTGTAAAACATATAAGTGGTCCTTTGTTTTTACATAGAGCAAGAATTAGGGCCCAGATTAGAGAGGACTGGTTGAGACAAGATGCCCAGTTTAGTAAAACTGCAAAAGATGATAAAATTGAAAAGATACTCTTCTTGGGTAGAGAGATTATTCTGAAGTTAACTGAGTCTTATTTTCCTGTGAGTGGTATGAAGGTAGTGCCAAAGATGCAATGTTAGGGAAAGACAAAGAATCTGAGGAGAGAGGGAATTGAAGGGAACACTTTGATCTTATGGAAGTGGGTCCAGTACTGAGGTCCAAATCAGTGACAGCTAAGGAGGCCCTGACTGTTACCAGGGATTGGTCTATGGATACCAGGAGCAGAAATGTCTAACACTGGGTTTTGAGTGGTATTCATGCACTGCATCATAATTACCTCAGGATATCCTCATGTCTTTAGTGAGGCTGGCTAATCACTACAGTCCAGCATCAGGCTAGTGACTAAGGGAAGGAAAGGAAAAGTTGACTCTGTAGTTGAGATACCAATACAGTGTACCAGTACAAGACAAGACAAGACAGTGCAAGTCAAGACAGTAACTAATAGCCTATAGCAGCAGTTATGAGACGGTAAGAAGAGACCAGCAAACCTGGATGGAGAAGCTGTCTTGAGTGCAAGGTGGCAAGTGCTAACAAAAGATGTGTATCTTTATCAGGAAGCCTATGTCTTCTTCAGGAATCCTTTTTTTGGAAGGAAGTACTTTTTTAGAAGGGTGGTTGGATTTCTTGCTGTCACAGAGGTTTAGGGATTTGAGTTATTTATTTAGTTATTTCTAGATTTTAAAGAAATTGTGCTCTATATCTTGTTTTCCCCACTAGATCCTGTTCTGTGCCCCAGCAGCCTGACCAGCATGGACTTCACCAATGGGCTCCCTTGTCCTCTAGCTTCTGGCAGGGTTTGGCCAATGGGGGAAAATCAAAGAAAGAATAAGAGATTGGGATATTTATTGCCCTAATTTCTTCCCAGCTGAGTGTCAGTGGGTTCACTGCATCTCCCCAGTGAAAGCCATAGCTCCTGTCAGATGGCCATCTCCACACAGCTAAACTCCTCCTCTTCTGGTAACCTGTTACACCCCTTACCTCTTTAGGCCTAGGGTGGTAATGGTTCCCCTTCTTGCTAGCGTCTAGATACTACGTTATTATTTGCTGGTTTCCCTCAACACTGCCCAGTCTTTTTTTTTTTTTTTTTTTTTTTGAGACGGAGTCTTGCTGTGTGGCCCAGGCTGGAGTGCAGTGGCCCAATCTCGGCTCACTGCAAGCTCCACCTCCCGGGTTCACGCCATTCTCCCACCTCAGCCTCCGAGTAGCTGGGACTACAGGTGCCTGCCACCATGCCTGGCTAGTTTTTTGTATTTTTTTTAGTAGAGACGGGGTTTCACCATGTTAGCCAGGATGGTCTCAATCTCCTGACCTCGTGATCCACCCGCCTCGGCCTCCCACAGTGCTGGGATTACAGGCTTGAGCCACCGCGCCTGGCCACACTGCCCAATCTTTGTAAGTAGCCACTATTAAACTTTCATCAAATTAATAATCTGTCTCCTGCCAGATAGTATTGAGCTTAGACTCAGGAAAAAGAGGTCTCCTCTATCATGGCTCTTTAGCGTGGGCCCCCTGCATCACAGAGCCCACTAATCAAGATGAATGAGTGGAGAAACCTTTTGTAAATGTCTTAAGGAATGTACAAGGACCTCTTTCACTTGAATCTAATGCTCAGTCCTGGCCTAGTACAACCTGTGTTCATAAACATGTGCTTTCATGACTAACACTGCTCATACTTTAGGGGAAATGTTTTTCCACATCTCTTTCCTGTGTCCTCAATAGAAAAGGCCACTATGTCTGGATGTTGTGAGGGTGTATGGCTCATGCTACTGCCAGTGTTGGAGGTGGACACTGTTTTAGCGTGTGGAGATTTGAGTGATAGAAGCACTTAGGTAAGAAAAAAGACAGTTTGTCAAATCATTCCTCTCATTCATACAGTGAATTTCTGTAGGAAGTGCAAATAACTTAAGCTCTTTTGATACAACAAAGAGGGCCAGAAGGTGGGAAATAAACTCCAAAAAACTTCAGGAGCCTGCCATTGCAGTGAAATTTCTAGGGACTGGAGTATGCTAGGGTACCCCTCACAGAGAGGACAAGATACCACAAATGGCAACTTATACCACTAAGACAGGAACACCATATATGGAAGCCTCTTTGAAATTTTTTTTTAAATGGCGATAAGTTCTCACTGTGTTGCCCAGGTTGATCTTGAACTCCTGGCTTCAAGCGATCCTCCCACCTTGGCTTCCCAAAGTGCTGGAATTACAGTCATGAGCCACTTGGCTCTTTTTTTTGTCACCATCAAAGCATTAAAAGATTTTTTAATTGAAATTTTTATTGAGTTAAAAAATTTTATCTTACAGCACACAATTGTGAGAAGTAATATTAAAAGATCTCATGTGCTCTTTTCCTGGTTTTCCCCTTGCAAAGCTCTAGTATAATATTATGAACAGGACATTGATGTTAATATAGTCAATATATAAAACATTTACATCATCACAAATATTCCTAATGTTTCCTTTTATAATCACACTCCTTTCCACTATGTCATGAACCTCTGGCGATCAGTAATCTGTTCTTCATTTCTATAATTTTGTCTCTTCAAAAGTTGTTATAAAAATGGAATAATACATTATGTAACCTTTGGGAAACAGGCTTTTTTTTTTTTTTTTTTTCACTCTATACAATTCTCTGGAGATTTATCCGAGTTGTTGTGTGTATCAACAGTTGATTCCTTTTTTATTGTTGAGTAGTATTCCATGGGATGGATGCACTAAAGTTTATTTAACTATTCAATCACTGAATGATATATGGACTATTTCTGTTTTTTGACTGTTATCAACAGAGCTGCCATAAACATTTGTGTACAGGTTTTTGTATGAACGTAAGTCTTAATTTCTCTGGGATAAATGTATATGAGTACATTACTAGGTATGGTAGTTGCATGTTGAGTTTCAAAGAAATTGCCAACAGTTTTGCAGCATTGCTGAAACATTTTACATTCCCATCAGTAATTTGTGAATGATGTAGTTTCTCTGCATCCTCATCAGCATGTGTTGTCATTATTTTTTATTTTAGCCATTCTGATAGAAGTGCAATAGTCTCTCATCATGTTTTAAATGTGTATTTCCCATAATAATCTTCTCATGTGCATTTTCTATCTGTATATCTCTGGTGAAATGCCAACAAGGATTTTTAATAAACCACGTGTTAAAATAATGTAGAGGGTAGTATAGTATTATTCATAATAGTAGTAATATTGTTCATAGCATGATTTCTAGGGCTTTCTACCTTAAAAAAAAAAACTCTGTATATAACACTCTGTGCTAGGCACCAGGGATACAAAGGTAAATTGAACAGATATGGCTCTTTTCCTCATGGAACTTAATAATCTTGAAGTGGGTCAGGAGTTAGAAAACTTAGAAAAAATAGATACATGTATGTATATAAAACAAATATAAAAAGTATGTGCCCTGAAAGAAAAAGCAACCAAACAGAAAACCAAATGTCATAAAAAAAGAATAATGGAGACTCAATTTACATTGAGAGTCAAGAATTTTCAAATTGTACCTGAAAAATGAGTAGTTAATATTCAAGTGCAGTGGGAGCAAGAGGAACTCAGCCCAAGAGAGCAGCACGTGTGAAGGTCCTGGGGCAGGAAAGAGCTTGGGATGTTGTCGAAACCCAAAGAAGGGTAGTGTAGCTGGAATGTAGAGTAGCAGTGGAAGAGTGAGATGAGGTGAGTTTAGCAATGTGGGTAGGGCCCAGATCAGAAACAGAGAAATTGTATTAGTCCAAGCAAGAGATGGTACCGGGTGATGGACAGAGAAGTGGATAGTTCTGAGGTGTATTTTGGGGATAGAATTGACGGGACATGATGTGAGAAGCTGTACAGGAGAGGAGGGAGAGGAAGATGAAAGTATCAAGAATGACTCCCAGGTTCCTTGATTGAAAAACCCGGTTGATGGAGGTGACTTTAGCAAGATGGTGGAAACAAGAGGAGGACTTGGTTTGTATGGAGAGGTTGGAAGTAGATGACAGTCATATTTTTAGGTGAACATAAATTCTGAAGCCTGATGCGTGTCTACAATACAAATAAACCCTATTTAATTACATAGTACAAACAAGAGTCCTACAGCTGAGGCCGAAAGAGCTGAGGCTAAAAGAGACAACTCAAGTTCAACATACATCACCCTTCCCTTTATTTTTAAAATTGCTCATGAATATTTGTTAAAAGTACTGGCTGGGTGTCCACCAGATGGCAACATTTCTTTAAAAAAGCCCAGATTTAGAAGCCATACCTTCTTAGCTACATTCAGGTGGATTCTTGGAGGGGCACGCAACCAGAGTCTAGTCAAAATCACTGAAAGTGCAGCCCATCCTGCTGAGTTCTTCTATTAATGTGCATAAGTGGAGGCAGTTTTATGAGAAAGATCCTTTTGTGGCCTCTTACAAGAAGGCTCATGTGTTTCAGTGGGTACCTATGTGCATGTACTATCTAGGACTTACGCGTCATATCATGAAAAGCCCCTTAATCCTAAGGGTTCTTAGTGCAAGCACCTGAGTTGGAAGCCTTAGATAACCTCTCTGAGTCTCTTTCTTCATCTGTAGAATGTTGTATATGTATTAGTACCAACTTCATTGGGGTGTGAGTGTGAACTTAGATAATGCATGCCTATAATGTGTCTAGCAGTCCTGGGACAAAGTAAGCACTTAATACACGGTAGCTCTTATTATTATTTCCACAGTGACCCTTATCCCCACTTTCCCTGCTCTAAGACTCTATTCTTTGCCAGCCTTAGTTGTGGGCAGCCTGCCGGGCATGATCTAATAAGTGAAGCACATGAGTCATGGCAAGATGACTGACTCCCTTTCAGGTTCTCTTAGTACTTGGCTCCTGGAAGGTGCTCCTCCTTGGTAATCCTTCCTCCCAACTGTATTGACACAAGATGGAGTCTTTCTGCAGTTGACTTGTCTGATTGGACAGGCAAGCCATGAAGATGGAGAGCGAGGAAGCTCCTGAATGGAATGTGGATGCTGGAAAATCACCGCCTCCTGATACACTGCAATGAATTAAATTACTCTCTATTTAGTAGCTTTTCCTCATCTATTGGAACATGTACAATTGCTATCTGTTAGGATCATATATTCCCAGCCTTCCAGGTAGGATAGGTCCGAGTGCTGTTTTGTTTGGAGCTTCACACAGTATGAATATAGCACAAATTTACCTAGGGAAGAAGTTGAGTTGATGCTAGTGCCTGTGATTCAGCCACAGGGAATATTTATACAGCAAAGCCAGCCAGCTGTCCCCACTGTATTTATCTTCTTCCCTATTTCCTACTAGCTCAGGCCACCAGATACTTCACTTTCTTTTATAAAAGTCTAAAATATTTGGGCACTTTGAAAATAGGTTTTCAGAAATGTTACCCCAATTAATACTATATATATATGTGTGTGTGTGTATGTGTGCATGTGTATATATTTATATATTTGTGTGTGTATATATATATAGTGACAGGGTCTGCTCTGTCACCCAGGCTCAAGTGCAGTGGCACAGTCATGGCTCAGTGCTGCCTTGACCTACCTGGTCTGAAGTGATCCTCCTGTGTCAGTCTCTCACGTGGCTGGAACCACAGGTACATGCCACCATACCTGGCTAATTTTTTCTTTTCTTTTTTTTTTTTTTAAGAGACAAGATCTCCCTGCATTGCCCAGGCTGGTGTCCAACTCCTGGGCTCAAGGATCCTCATGCCTTGGCCTCCCAAAGTGCTGGGATTACAGGCATGAGCCACCGTGTCTGGCCTAATTAATACTGTTGTTATCTAATAGCATTGCTTTTCAGTGGGGGCTTTCTATTTCATGTGGGGGCTTGCGAGGGGAGGGTAATAAGGGTGTGGTGAGAAATGGATAGGAAATATACCTTTATCATAGAGGGAAGGAAACAGTTTTTTTGGTCTTTCACCTGTATTGCAAGTAGCAAAACAAATGTTCATGTTTTCAGTCTATGTGAGAGATTGCTAAGAGAGCAGGGTGCTAAAATGTGGTCATGTGAAAAGGAGGTTGTCATTCTTCCTCACGTGTGCACAGCGTAGCTCAGTTTATAAGGCACACTGTTTCATTGGCCTTTTATGTAAATTTTATATTGTAGGCAGCGTTGTTTCCCACAGTTTCTTCAACTGATGCTCAGAAATGTCAGGCAACTTGGCTCATTCAACAAATTTGTACTGAGAGCATACTATTAATATGTGCAAGGCAGTGTTGTAAGTAGTGAAGGAAATCCCTGCCCTCATGCAGTTTATGTTTTAGTGGGGAGCACACACATAGATAAAATATGTAATATACCAGATAGTGATGAGTGGCATGGAGAAAATAAAATGGGAACTGGGAAGGGGATTGTGTGTGAGTGTGTGTTTGGAGGTGGTAGTGTTGCTAATTTAAATATAGTAGTGAGGGATTGCCTGATTGAGATGATGGTATTTTGGTAAAGACCTGAAAAAGGTGAGAGAGGAAGCTCTGTGGATAGCTTGATGAAAGAGCATTCTGGGAACAGGCAAGGACAGTTGCAAAAACTTAGAGGAAGAAACATGCTAGAGCAGAGCGAATGAATGAGACAGCCAGGAAATAAGATTTGGAGAGGTTAGGAGGAAGGTTGAGGTCTTCAGGGCCATAATAGATTTTGAGGAGGGGTACATGATCTGATCTAGATATCTAAGCATCACTCAAGGTGTTGTGTTGAAGTTAGAATATAGAGGGCAAGGGTAGAAGCAGGGAGATCAATTAGGAGGCTATTGCACTAGTCCAGAAGAGATGAGGATGGCTTGGAACAGCGGGACAGTGGTGGAGGTGTGAGAGGTGATTACATCTCGAGCCAGCAGGGTTTGCTGGTAGATTAGCTGAAAGAGGTGAGAGAAAGACAGGAGTGAAAGGTGACACCAAGGTTTCTGGAAGGATGGAGTTGCTGTTTCCTGAATGAGAAGACTATGGGTCAGGCAGGTTTGGTAGAAGAAAGTGGAGGAATAGATTTAGACATAAGTTTGAACTTTAAGTTAGACATCTCCATGGAGCTGTTGAGACTTCAGTTGGATACACGAGTCTGGGGTTCAGTGTAGGAGTTCTGGCTAGATAAATAAAGTTGGCCATCTCCAGTATGCCGACATTATTTAAAACCTTGAGATTGGAGGGACTCACCAAGGGAGCGAGTATAGATAAAGTGGGAGTCTGAGGGCTGAGCCCTAGGGTCCTCTGGGACTTAAGGGTGGGGAAATGAAGGGAGGATGCATCAAAGAGAAGGAACAACTGGTGAAGGAGGAGAAACCACGAGGACATGATTTCCCCAGAGCTGCGTGAAGAGCGTGTTTCTTGGAGAGGGAGTGATCAACTGTGTCAAAAGCTGTTGATGGTTTATGTAAAATGAGGACTGAAAATGAGCAACTGGATTTAGCCAAGCAGCCCCAGTTATTCTATCCCATAGCAGTCTTTTCTCCATTGACAGTATCTGAATTTTTCCCTTCCCTTCCCTTCCCTTCCCTTCCCTTCCCTTCCCTTCCTTTCCCTTCCCTTCCCTTCCCTCTTCCCTTCCCCTTTCCCTTCCCTCTTCCCTCCCCTCCCCTCTCCTCCCCTCCCCTCCCCTCCCCTCCCCTTTCCTTCCTTCTTTCTCTTTCTCTTTCTCTCTTTCTTGTTTGCCTCTTTCACTGGATAGTAACAGTAACCCCTATGAGAACAGGGACCATGACTGTTTGGGGGCATAGTGGCTGGCACATATTAGGAATATGTTATGCAATTTATCTCTTTTGGTTTCTGTTTTGATCACATGTTGTCCATTTCCCTTTCTCATCTTTCTAATGTTCCAAATCACTTTGGGGAATTTCCACTCTTCTGTCGTGTGTGGTCTTGATGGGATGGCAAATTCTGTGTTTGCCTCCTACTGTGGAAGCCAAAGCGAGCAGATGCCGCCCCAGACCCCTACACCAGGGGGCAGGCTGTGTCCATCAGAGGCTCCTGAGTTACCCATGGACAAGAGGACGAGTTGAATCCCAGCATCTCTGTCCTCACCAGAGCTCTCCTGGTGAGAGCTGTTGCCATGGTTTCCATTTCCCAGGCCTCGGTGCTCCCCTGCTTCCTGCCATCACCAAGCCAGCTGCTCCAGCCCTTGTTTCTCTGAGCTCCCAATATCCTTCCAGTAAATCCTGTTTTGCTTACATTAACCAGAGCCAGTTCCTATTCCTTTCAACTTAAAAAGTTCCCAACACCTAAGCACTCAATACACATTTGCCGAATGAATGAAAAAGTATGGTTTTCATTTCATGAATGGTGAGTCTAAAGTTCAGAGAGGCTTACCACGTGTCTAAGGCCACATGTCTTCCATCAGTTCTTCTATGCTCACTTTTCACATTCTCAGATCTCTGAAATCAGGATGCTTTTTACAATTGGCAATGTCTTACAATCAAGTGGAAGTATTTTTCTGTTTTTAGTAGTATATAAAATAATGTATCTTATATTAGCTTAGATTCTATGAAATATGATAGTCAGTATTGAAGTCAAAATTTAAACATATTGCAAAAGTCTGTACATCTTTGCTTTTCAAGGAGTTTACTATTTAGTTGGAGAAAAAAGCAAGTAGGAAAACCCCACAAACCTTTGTCAAATACAGAGTAGGGTTTCATAAACACTGAGTGGAGGCCCTCACTAAAGCTGCAGGGGCACATGACTCTGAAGGGCTGAGTGGGGAAGCCACAGGGTAGGCATTTATGTTGATCTTGGTAAGAAAGGTTTGGATGGATGGAAATGTGAGAAGAAAGGAGAGGAAGGAGGACTAGGTTCTAGATGATGGCAACCCTGCAGACTCTTAAATGCAGGTCTGGGCCACGAGGCTGAGTTTGGTGGAGATGGTTGCTTGGTGTCTCCCCTGTGACTCTTTCCCTTCTCCTTCTCCATGGTAAATTATTCTTCCAATTCTCCCTGTGTTCGCCATTATAACTGTTTTCTGCTGCAATCTTTTTCTGGAAAGTTCCCACCTTCCTACCTCCTGTCCATTCCTCCCAATCAGTTCAGCTCTTGTGTGTGCTGGACAGAAATCCCTCTTGGCAGCCTGGGCAACATAGCAAGACCCCCAACTCTACATTTTTTAAAAATTAGCCAGCATGGTAATGCACACCTGTAGTCTTATCTACTCTGGAGGCTGAGGTGGGAGGATCACTTGAGCTCAGAAGTTAAAGGCTGAAGTAAGCTATGATGGCACCACTGCATTCCAGCCTGGGTGACAGAGCAAGACCGTGTCTCAAAACAGACAAACAAATAAAAGAGAAATTACTCTGGGATCCAGAAATAAGGGAAACAGTATTTCAGGGGGAGGAACAGCAATGAGCATGGAGGTGCAATGCATGATGTATGTGAGGAAGAGTGCCTGAATACCATGAAAGGGTAGGCTGGGAAGAGGGGTTTGCTCATCCATTCAATGAATATTTGAGTATACACCAGGTACTGCTCTAGGTACTGGGGATAGAGTAGTGAAATAAAAATGATGTTTCTTCCTTACAAGGCTTACATTCTAATAAGAGGAGATAAGCCATAAGCAAATAAATGTTTAAATACATATGTATATATGCCTATGGAAAAAATGTCAGATGGTATAAAAGCAAAGAAGAAAAATGTTAAAAGGGTTAAAGAACCAAGAGTGTTGGGGTGTGAGCTTCTCATTCAAATGGAAGGACCAAGAAAGTCCTTTTTGCTAAGTTAACATGTCAACAGGGATCTGAAAGAAGTGAGTCAGAGTCTTTTGAATCTTCCAGTGGAAAGTGTTTCAGGGCCAGGGCACGGCAGATACAAGGGTCTGGATGGAGTGTTGTGTTTGGCAGGTTTAAAGAATAGTATTTCTACAGTGGAGTGAATGGGGGCAACACAGTAGCAAATGCATATGTGGTGGGGAGGCTAGCCAGGCCAGAACAGGTAGGCCTTGTCAGCATTGCAAGGATTTTAGATTTTATTCCAAGAGGATACAAAGCCTGTGGTGAAATTTGAGTGAAAGAAAAGGAATGAGAGATAGATGGGGCCTGATCCTTGCGAAGCTGCAATGGTGTCCCAAATAGTTTGAATCCGATTTTCCTATGTTCCCAGAATTTTCATTTCTGAGTCATTTAAATTGAGCAGGAAATCTATTCTAATGAATAAATATGTGTTTTGTTTTTTTTTATTCGAACACAGAGAGGCCTCCGCTTAGAACAGATGTAATGAAGTCATAGTTTGTTTTGACAGAAAGAGGCTACGGAAGGTTACACTTCCTCCACTCTGCCTTTGGTTGTCAAGGAGATACCCCTGGAAACCTCTTCTTTTGTAGCTAAATGTCACTGTATAGCACTTAGATTTTTCATGTTCTCCTTTTATTATGTTATTGTAAAGTTCGCTGTGTAATTTTGCTCAGGAGTTAACAATTTCATCACTGATGAGTCTATTCATTGCAAACTACCTTTTCTGGCATTCTGATTGTCTTTCTCCATCCTGAGGCTGGCTTCCAGGAAGGGGCTGCACCTGGAAACTCATCAAACCTGTCTTTAGAAACGTCCTGAGGGTCAGACAGGCTGAAAAAGGCAGATTGATTCTGAGAAGCTGATGGCAAAATGTGAACTGATGCATCAAACTCCAGAAAGATACGTGGTGGCGTCTTCTAGTTTTTAGTGTGCTTTCTACAACACTGTGCTTTTTCAAAGATATAAGCTGGAGATGATAGGGTAATTCATTCATTCAACATGCCTTTTTACAGAGTGCCTTCTGTGGGCTGAGCACTGTTCGAAGCCCTGGGAATACTGAAGCAAAAGAGCAGAACTCCTCATCCTGTTCATACACCTCCCATGCCCAAGTAGACATTACTTTTGACTGTCAGCTGGATATAGATGTAGAATTTATTATAGATCAAGGTTGGCCCTTTAGATGAAAATCTGCTATCCCTGGCTTAGGCATACATGGTTCAGAGATCAAAAAAGCTAAATCTGAATCAGTTCTCTCTCTGAAAGGAAGTTGAGGTTTTTCAATAAGCTCCGGACTAAAAGACCCACGAAGACCGATATATACATTAAGTGGGCCATGGATATTGTTGGCCAGGGATCAGCCTCTTTCCAAAGTGTTGTTTCACAACTGATTAAATAACTCTGATGAGCGAAATGTGTTTCTCCCAGCTTTTGAAATCATGTGCTTTAAATTATTACATCTCTATGCTGTTGTGCACAATTAAGAGTAAACAGTGCATCCTGCTATCACCTCTTTTCAGCACAAGGGAGGAAATAGGTTGATTTCTTTGGACTTTGTGGATTGCTTTCCCACGGTAGCAGTACTCTCTTCTTATAATGGGCAATCTTTAGGGTTCTATCTGCTAGCAATGTGCATTAATAAACATTTGTATTTATTCATTTATTTTGAGACAGAGTCTTGCTCTGTCGCCCAGGCTGGAGTGCAGTGGCGCAATCTCGGCTCACTGCAAGCTTCACCTCCCGGTTCAAGCCATTCTCCTGCCTTAGCCTCCCGAGTAGCTGAGACTACTGGCATCCTCCACCACGCCTGGCTAATTTTTTATCTTTAGTAGAGACGGGGTTTCACTGTGTTCGGATGATCTCGATCTCCTCACTACGTGATCCACCCGCCTTGGCCTCCCAAAGTGCTGGGATTACAGGCGTGAGCCACTGCGCCCGGCCAATAAACATTTTTAACTGAGGAGAGAGTGATGGAGTTTTTATATCTAAATGTCTTTCTGAAAGCTCTGTTGGTAACCACCATATTTAAAGAGAGTTATACTATTGGTTCTACTGTCTGCACATCTTAATTATTCAAGCCTTCCAGGGCTTACCTAAATTAGACAATGAGGAAATTAATGAGATATTGAAACTAGGCCTCATAATTCCTAAGCCTCATAAAATTTAGAAAGCTTGGCCATCATGAAACTTAAACCCCAGATGGCCACGGATAGCCCCCCGATGTTCCCAGAACCCAAACAGAAAGACAATTCCGGGAAATAGCCTCATGGGGTCCCACCCTGATAGCCTCATGAGGTCCCACCCTGATAACCTCATGGGGTCCCACCCTGACTCAATGTCCCCGATGTTCCCGGAATCAGCAATTCCAGGAAAGAACCTCCTAAGGTCCCGCCCCAACCAATCAGAACAAGATACCTTGCTCAGGCCATAGACAAACCCAATTACCACGCGCCTAAAGCTTTGTTTGAATTTCGCGCCCTAAGCTGTGTTTGAACTTTTGTTTGCCTATATAAACAACCTGTAACAAGCACTCGGGGTCCCAGGGCCAACTTAGAGCTTGGGACCCTAGCGCGCTAGTAATAAATAACTCTCTGCTGTGAATCTCGTGTCGGTGATCCTTCGCGGCGACCCCTGCCCAGGAGAGAATCGACAGTTCGGTTCCAACAATATATTATAATGTTTAGACAGATCAAATGAAAATGTGTCAGATACAAATAGCTCACACTGCATTATCTGATTTTGTCCACAGCCTTTGCTTTTCAGTTAGGAATGTCTGGATATGTGTGTAATCAAGAGAGGCTTGTCTCCTCTCTGCTGTGCTGTTTCTTGAGTGGTCTTTAGTCATTTAATACAGGGCTATAGGTACCCATTATTCTGGCTTTGGGGCATGTCTGACTTTTGTGGATTAGGGGAACTTGGGAAACTGATCTGCAGGAAGATGGCAGTTGATTTGCATAAGACCCCCAGGCATTTTGAGACAAGGGACCAACATTCCAAACTGTTTCCTGAGGTCTGGTTAGGTAGAGCTTCTGAGAAAGGTTGAAGGGCTCCGTTTAAAACCAGGGCAAAGAAGGCCTATGAGGTTCCTAAAATAAAAATCAACCTCAAGGTACAGATATCTAGGCTGATGACATGGGATCAAAACCTTAAAATGTGTGAGGGAGGGCTGGTTCCGACACAATTCTTCATTCATATCAGTATCCCTTCCGGACACAGTGAAAAGAACGAAGGGAAGAATTTCTGAGAACGAGAGCATATCTGAAAGACTTGCAACCTCAGAGTCCAGGTGAAGAGGTGAGCGGGCACAACTAGTCCCCCACAATCCACAAGGACACCAGGCAAAAGACATGCAGCCCTGGATCCATCGAACCTCTTCTCTTTCAGCTTGGTGTTGAGGGACAGGTCTGAACATCGTTGCCTTGTGTAAGCTCCAGGGAGATGGTTGGACTCGTTAGAGTTGAAGACAACCCAAGATGCCACTTTTGCTAATAGGGCATGAGGATATTTGAGTACTCAAGTAAAAAATAAACGAGATATGGCCATATCTGTGCTCTGAATTCATACAACAGTACCTACTGGTTACGATGTGTGTGCGTGTGTGTGTGTACGTGTGTGTGTGTGTAAGAAAAGGGTTCAGCTGGAATTTTACAACTCATTGGGTACCAAATATCTGCCTCATAGATTCATCACCCCCTAGAATTGTAGCCCCTTAGCGATCGAGATAAGGGCCATCATCCTTCTTCCTCTTAGTCAGCCTTCTCTGATTGCCTTATTTAAACTTGACGTTTATGCTTCCCCTCCCCGATTGATTTCTCTCCATAGCCCTTATTATCCTCTTTATTGTTCACTGTCTATTTCTCTACCAGGATCCAAAAGGGATTTTCACCTGTCTCTTTTTCACTGCTGCATTCTCAGGTCATATGAAAACACATTGAACAGTTCTATTGCACGGGTGCTATAGATGCAGGCAGTAGCACTGGGGCAGGCTTCCTGAGAGCCCCTGCTGAACCAGGCACACTGCCTTTGGTTGCTAGATTGTGGGAAGTCCAGAGTCCTGGGGCAAAGGTTGGGGCAGACGTGAAGTAAGGGGTGAGGATGAGGGGTTTCTTAACAACCAGTGATTTTGTACTTGTGAGTCCTGAATGAATCCCCAGTGCTTAGAATGATACTCCCACATAGTAAGTGCTCAGTAACTATTGGTTGCATGAATTAACTCCCATTTTATGGATGAGGAGTCAGAGTCACAGAGAAATTAGGTAACGTGTGCAAAGACACAGCTAGTAGGTGACAGAGCCAAGCATGAGTCGTTCCCTGCACCAGAGCCTGCGCTGTGAACCATTAGGCTCTGTAGTTGGAAGACAGTCCAGATGAAAAGAAAGAAAGAGGAGGAAGCTGCTATCCCGTACCAGACATATCATCCTTATCAAATTCTTAAGGACCATTAAGGATTCTTAAATTTTTTCTAGGACACGGTGGAGGTCTACACAAATGAACTAAAATACCTTTCTGAAAAATTGGAAATGAAATCGATCAAGATTTTCATTTGCCTCTTCCTCTCATGTGGGTAGCTACTAGAGAATCCAGCTGTATGACACAGGATCAGACAACATTGAAAAAATTACTTCTTATAGACAAAACAATAACTATATGATACCAAATGTGGCAGGCAGAATAATGGCCTTCCAAAGATGTCCTTGCCCCAACGACCAGAACCTATGAATGTGTTACCTTATGTGGCCCAAAGGGACTTTGCCAGTGTTATTAAGTTAGGAATCTTGAGATGAGAGATTAACCTGGATTCTCTGGGTGGGTCCAATCCAATTATAATTATAAGTGTTCTCCAAAGTTGCTGGCTCTGAAGATGGAGGAAGGGGGCAGGAGCCGTGGAATGTAGGTGACCTCTAGAAGCTGGAAAAAGCCAGGAGATGAATTCTCCCCTCGAGCTTCCAGCAAGGAAAGCAGCCCTGCCTACACCTTGGTGCTGGCCCAGAAGACCTGGGCCAGACTTCTCACCTGCAGAACTGTGTTTAAGCTGCTAAGTTTGTGGTAATGTTACAGCCGCAATAGAAAATGAACGCACCACACCAAGTAAAGATAAAGTGAAAAATTCAGTCAAATTATCAAAGTGTTAAAAGAACTAAAAAAGACCAAACTGTTGTTTTTCATTCAATTCATTCAAAATAATTGTATTCATATAGTATATGGATATAATTACTTAAACATTTTTAAGTGATATGTTTATTGATAGCAAATAAATCTTCCCAGTCTTTAAAAGAATGCACGATTTTCGTAAGTATTATGTAAGGAAAATAAAGAGGAACATACTGCTATCTCAGTTAATGAATCTGTATTCCTTTATTAAATCACTCAGGGTGTCATTTATAGGAAGCAGACTTCATATAAGTAGGAGAAGATCATTGCCAGGTTTTGAGCTCCCAGAGCTCCTTCACTCTTGTGGCTTCCCGGGTAAATCTAATTAGCCTCCAACCCTATTATTTCTTCCATCACAATGATCCTTGCATCTGTTCCTTCATTTTCCTGCCACTAATTCAGGCTTCATCACTTTCCACCTGGATAGATAAAACAGGAATCTCACTGACCACTTGGCTGTTGCTTGTGCCCCTCTGATCTGTTCTGTAAACACCCTCTAGATTCACCTCTGTCAAAGCCCTTCTCCATCATGCTGCCCTCCTGGGAGAAAACACTCACACCTCTTGTCATCGGGCATAGTAGAGGTTCTCAGCCATCAGTAGGACCTGACTAGTGGTGAGGGGGCTGCACCTGCACATTATTATGTGCATTCAGTCATAATGGTTAAGGTTTGAAGATTATTTATTTTTTTAAAACAAATTGAGGCAGATTTATTCATTTATATCATTTCACAAATACTAAGTATTTATTAGGTGCCTGGCACTATTCTAGGTACTGGGGACACAAGGGCAAATGAGAGAGACAAGACCACATTCCAGTATGGGAGAGAGATCATGCTCAATGAAATAAACAGGAAATATCTGGGGAGTGTTAGATGTTATTCAAAACATCAGACCAGGCGAAGTGATAGAATGATGGGTCAGCTACTTTGGACTGGGTGATCAGAGAGACCTGTGGGAGGAGGTGACATTTGATCTGGTGTCAGTGAAGATCCGGAGGAAGAACATGCCAGGAAGAGAGAAGAACAAATGCAGAGAGTCTACGGCAGCTGTGATCTTGGCATATTCAGGGAACAGAGAGGAGAGTGTGGCTGGATGGAGGAGTGCATAAACATCCAGGAAAGCAGTTGTTGGATCTTACAGGTCTCGATTTCCCTCTTAAGATGGTAGAAAGCTCCTAGAGCTTTAAATCAGGGAACTGACATATACAGTGTTTGTCTCTAAAAGCTCACTTTGGCTTCTGCAAGGTGAATGGATTATTGAGGAGGCCAGCTAGGAGGTGATTGCTGTGATCTGGGCAAGTGACTGCAGTGGCTTGGGCTATGACAGTGACGGTGGCAAGAAGTGTACAGACAGATCCAGAACATATTTTAGCTTTATGACCATCAAGACTAGCTGATGGATTAGACATGTAGGATAAGGCAAACATAGTGACTTCTGGATGTTTGGCTTGATCCACTGGTGATTGGTGATACTATTTATTAAGATGAGAAGACTCAAAATTATCATTATGAACATCTAGTATTATAATGTGCTTTCTTGGTTTATGAGGCATCCAAAACAATTTGCCCTTGCATGAAATGGCACAAGACCACTATGCTTTATAAAACTTGTTTCTATGTTTTAATAATTTTATAGTGTTTGCCTTTTTGACCAGATTCCTGCCCACTAGAAGTTTCTCATTTCTCCCTAAATCTGTCCTGGGCTAGGAAACCAGATACAAATGCTCATTGAAATTGTAAGTAAAATACCAGTAAACAGGAGCTGAATGAAGAGATGAAAAATTACTTTTGAGTAAAAGATGTGCATTTTGTTTCTTGGGCTTTATGACAAAGATTGTTCAGAAACCCTTTTTGTTTACTTACTCTGTGAGAGAGACTACTGAATAAATGACCTCTGCATACATAAGGAGTTATCGTGCCTTTTCTGTGCTTATGAGGTGCCTGTCTGCCTTTCCCAGAGTGCTCTACCAACAGCTGAGCCACCTTGATCTCTATGTCAGCAAGTTTAGCCCAACTGCATCATGTCATACTTGATGCTAGTTAAAACCTGATTACGTGTCCCAGTTTGAGTTGCTGTGTTTCTACCCTGCTATTATCACTTGGTCTCCCCCAGGTACCTTGTTTCTGTGTGTGTATCTTGGCCTTGTTGTCCTGAGTGGCTGCCTAGCTAATCCAAGCTATATAGAATAACTCTTATTTTCCTTTTTAACCCTTAATCATGTTGAGATAGGCATTTTATTCCTGAACCAAAGCCTGGAAACTCCACTACTATTATCAATACTGCTAGTCCTACTAGTAATAGGATTACTAGCTAGCATTGGCTGAGCATTTATGTACCACACATTGAGATAAACACACAACATGTACGACCACACTTGATTCAGCTATCCAGTGAGATAGACTTTATTATGCAACTTTAAAAAATGATGAAACTGAAGCAAAGAGAGAATAGGTACCTTTTCTTAGATCACAAAGCTAGTTAGTGGGTGACGGAGTGATGATGAGAACCCAAAGCGACTGAAAAGTTTCTTCTTTTCATCATGATCCTATAACTGCCTATATAGACTGATACACAAACTTGAGGCCCGTGACTTGCTCAGTTATTTCCCTTTCTATGCCTCCCTGCCTCTAAGTTGATGTCCCTCTATGGTGGACCCAGATCCATGCCCCTTTACTGTCACACGCTTATTTCATTAGCTATGCTAGATGGCGAGGAGGCTATGCTAAGGGGACAATTTGTATTTTTAATTTGCTCCAAACTTTATAGATAGTAAGACAGTAGTTAATAATTGAAGAGTGCACTGGTTAGCCAGCCTCTAAAGTAGGTGTCATTGTTCTTATTTTAGAAATAAGATAACAGAAGAGAGCTTGTAATTTGCTCAAGATCACGTAACTACTTTAGGATGGGTCCTGGATTTCAACCCATGTCTGGTTGATTTCAGTGTATCCTCTTAATTAATTTCTGGGAACTCTTTCCCAAATGGCTCTAGCTTTGGGGCTAACAGACTACCTATTTTACATGCAGCATTCTGTTATTTTACTTCCTATAAATAAATGTCTCTCTATGAGTTTTTATGGTAATATAAATTTTTAAATGCATTTTAATGCTCTTGTCCAATCACTTGAAACAGTAAAATTGATAAATTGTTTGTATTCATCTCATTTTGGAACACAGTTCACCTTTTTCTTATTTTATAATTGTGCTTTTGAATGCTTGTTTTGTCTGATCCATGCCTTGAAATATTTTGTAAATCTGAATGTATTACTATCTTAGGAAAAGGGAGCTTTTTCTTAACAAAATTGAATAGTGCAATTTCTATGATAAAATTGCTCGATTATACTGAAAGTAACATAATATATCATAAGTTATACATCATTGAACAACTTAACCACACAAATGCTCAAAACCAAGAGAAAAAGTTGTAAAGGCCAATTTAGTGGAAACCCGGAAAGGATTTAATTTTCCTAAAAGTGTTTTTTGGGAAACTCATTAGCTTCTTTAAATACTCTGTCAAAAAATGGTTTCTTGTAATATAATTTAGACATGCTCTGTATTTTATCTCCTATGAAGGATTCAGAAAATAAGATTTGCTAATTGAAGGCTCTGAGAAGTCCTACTCCTACAGTAAAGAAAATCTGATCCCTAATTAATTTTTTGTGTTGGCCATCTGTTGTTATTGCCTGCTCAGTATGTGTTCTCTTTTCTGGGAATAGCACCATAATTTTGTTCTGGGAAACTGTGCCACTTGATTTGACACAGTGTGAAGTGGGTGTTAATCAAGGGGCCTTGCCATGCCCTGGCCAAAGTATGGGCATGTGACCCAAGATGGACCAATCAAATGCTTTCTCTCTGGAATTTGTATCTTGAATGGAACAATGCAGTGATTCAATATGGTTGAAATTCATTTTTCCTGGTGATGGTGCTCCACTTACTGGATCTTTGGAGCTACTCTTCTTCTTGAGCTTTTAACATTCTGGTTTTCCAGCCTTCCTTTGTGTAATTGTACAGGCTGTGTGCTGCTTAAAGGGCACCATGTCTAAAAAGAAAGAAAACATTCACGCTGTAGATCTATATTAACTCCTGTGAGAATGGGGGTGGGAGGGGCGGTGGATAATGGAGAGTCTGGGATTTCTGGCTGCATCTGGAAGTAGTAGAGGAGAGTTCCTGATGAAGTTAGGCTGCACCAGCATTCAAGAATATACATTCACTTCGGAGACCTGCATGCACACTTGTTGATGACCATGGACTCACAACCTGGTTTTGTTCCTGTGTAACCCCAAGAATTCTATGAGGTTGTTTCTGTCATCCTTCCACTGCTCTCAGATACTCTCAGAAACCTATCTAGACACAGTCCCTTTGCCTAGGGAATAGGACTGGGGGCATGGAGTGTGCCTCTGTCAACAGTG
Source organism: Macaca mulatta (assembly GCF_049350105.2). NCBI lineage: Eukaryota > Metazoa > Chordata > Mammalia > Primates > Cercopithecidae > Macaca > Macaca mulatta. The sequence goes on along the minus strand of NC_133406.1, from coordinate 172,745,292 downwards.
TGTATGTTCCAGTATAGGACTTGGATAAGCAGCCAGGAATGTGGGCACAAGTGTGTATAGCAAGACCCATTTCTACAGAGCACCGGTAACTCTGCCTGCCAGGGCCCTTGCAGACTTTCTTTGTATGGCCTAGAAAACTAAGGGTGTGTGTCCAGGCAGCAGGCTTTAGTTTTACTTTCTCTTCGTTTACAGGTAAGGTAGCTACTTACCTGGTGTCTACTTTTCCTGGGTGGCCTGAGTATAGTGCTTGGTTGTGCAATAATATACTAATGGAACCATCTTTCATTTGAGGGAGGAACATCCTTTTAAATTTGTGCTAGTGGCAGTCTTATCTCTGAGCTGCCTTGTGTCCTTCCAATATGCTTCAGCTAGAGTCAGGTTAGGTTGCACTTTCCCAAAGCTTAGGTAATACATTCCTGTCATCTTTTAATACTCCTCAAGTTCCTCAAAACCTTTGGAAACCCTGATCCAGTGGAAATAGCACAGGACTAGGGTCCTGTGCAATAAAATTAGGTTTTATTTTATTGATGAGAAACTCAAAGCCCTTTAAAGTGAATTTCATTCAGGGCTTTCAGTAATGCAGAGTGGAGAAGATAACAAATCCTCTTTCCCAAGAACAACTGGAGAAAACTGTCCAAACCAGCCATTTTAGTCTTCTGGAAATGGACAGAGGTCAACAAGAAATTGGGAAACATTTGTTCATGGAACCCTGCTGAACTTTGGATAAGAAAAATGGGAGTCTGTGTTGTTCTTGCTTGGGGATGCCTCATAACCCTAGATCTGTTGTCACAATAGTGTTGCCAGGGTAGATCTGCTTGTGCCAGAAGGTGCTGACTTGATTTAGAGTGAAGGACATCATCAGTAAAATCAGAAAATTAGAAACACACAAGAAGAGCCTACAGCTTTGCTGACCTCAGATTGTGGCCAGAAATTCAACAGGTAGACCTTGGGAATTAGATCAGCTCTCCACGCATCACTGGTTGACTGAGAGGATATGCGTGCACAAGAAGTCCATGTGGGGCCTAACAGAAAGTAAAAGCTGGGGCTGACCTGAAACCCACCTGAAACTTGTATGCACAAAGTTTGATCCACACTCAGGTCCATCAAGATTAGCTAGAAATCTTACTGGCTGAAGGCATCTGAGCATTTTCTGACCAATTACTGACTACTAAGCTATGCAGACACAGGAGCAACTTCTAGAAAACTAGACTAAAAAGTAAAAGTAAGAATTAAAAAATGCTTCCAGTGCTTTGGGAGGCCGAGGCAGTAGGATTGCTTGAGGCCAGCAGTTCCAGACCAGCCTGGGCAACATAGCAAGATCCTATGTCTACAAAAATAAAATAAAAATAAAACAATTATCTGGGCATAATGCCATTCATCTGTGGTCCTAGCTACTTGGTATACTTATTTATTTATTTACTTATTTATTTATTTTTTATTTTTTAATACAGTGTTTTACTCTTGTCGCCCAGGCTGGAGTGCAATGGCATGATCTTGGCTCACTGCAACCTCTGTCTCCTGGGTTCAAGCTATTCTCCTGCCTCAGCCTCCTGAGTAGCTGGGATTACAGGCACATGCCACCATGTCTGGCTAATTTTTATATTTTTAGTGGAGATAGGGTTTTGCCATGTTGGCCAGGCTGGTCTTGAACTCTCCTGACCCCAGGTGATCCACCTGCCTCAGGCTTCCAGAGTGCTGGGATTACAGGTGTGGGCCACCGTGCCCGGCCCCCCAGCCACTTGGGAGGCTAAAGTAGGAGGAGAGCTTCAGCCCAGGAGTTCAAGGCTGCAGTGAGCTATGATCATGCTATTGCACTCCAGCCTGGATGGCAGAGTGAGACCCTATCTCTGAAAAAAAAAAAAAAAAGCTGAGCAGAGACAACTATGGCTGCGTACTGCAGAGGAGATGGATTCCACAGATTAAGTACAGGTAAGTTACTAAAGAAAACCAAAAAATCAACAACAAGAGTTTAGAGAAAACCAGAAAACAAAGTTACTACAATATATTTTGATAATTTTTGATTAATGTCCAGTTGAAAAAAATTGTGAGATGTACAAATACCAGAAAGTGTGGCCCTTAGGAAAAATATAGCCAATATACATCATATGTAAGTGAACCCAGATGATGGATTCAGCAGATGAAGACTTCAAAATAGCTATTATAAACATGTCCAAGGAATTAAAGGAAACCACCTGTAAAGTATTTAAGGAAAATGTGATGAAAATGATTCAAAAAATGGGGAATCTCAATAAATACATAAATAGGTACTACAAAAATGGAAATCGAGAGTTGAAAAACAGAATAACATAAATGAAAAATTTGCTAGATGGGATAAATAGCAAATTTGGTATAATGGAATAAGGAACCTGGTAACTTGAAGACAGACAGAAATTATCCCATCTGGAAAACATAGAGAAGAAATATTGAAGAAAAATATCCCTCAAAGATCTGTCAGACAGCATTAACTGTCAATATACATGTAATGAAAATCCCAGAAGTCAGGGAGAGAGGAGGAAGGCAGCACAATTATTTGAAGACATAATGGCTGACAGTTTTGCAAATTTGATAAAAAACATTATCTGGCCAGGCGTGGTGGCTCACGCCTGCAATCCCAGCACTTTGGGAAGCCGAGGCGGGAGGATCACGAGGTCAGGAGATTGAGACCATCTTGGCTAACACGGTGAAACTCCGTCTCTACTGAAAATACAAAAACTTAGCCGGGCATGGTGGCGTGCACCTGTGGTCCCAGCTACTCAGGAGGCGGAGGCAGGAGAATGGCGTGAACCTGGGAGGCGGAGCTTGCGGTGAGCCGAGATCACGCCACTACACTCCAGCCTGGGCGACAGAGTGAGACTCCATCTCAAAAAAAAAAAAAAAAATTAGTCTACAGATTCAAGAAATGCAACCATCACCAAGCAGGGTGAATGCAAAGAGATTTCCACTTAGATACATCAAAGAGAAACTGTTGAAAACCAAAGAAAACCTTGAAAACAAGAAAAATGCCTTATGTACAGGGAAACAATTATATGGTTAACTAACTGACTTCTCAAAAACAATGGAGTCAGAAGGTCATGGAATACATATTCAAAGTGTTGAAATAAAAAAAGGTCAATCAAAAATCTATACTCATCAAAACTATCTAGGAGAAATAAAGGCGAAATAAAGACATTCCTAAATAAAGACGGAGAATTTGATGCTAGCAGACCTGCCTTGCAGGAAGTATTAAGGAAATCCTTCAGGCTGAAAGGTGATGATACCAGACAGTAGCTGGAATCCACAGAAAGAAATGAAGGACATTAGAAATGGCAAATATAATACATACTTTTGTAAATGGCAGTGTAAATACATACTTTTTAAATAAAAATTTGCTTAGAAGACATAGATTGTTAAAAGCAATGATTGTGATACTGTACGGCTGGGTTTATAAACTACGTAAGATGCCATATAGATGATAATAATAGGACAAAGGAAGAACATGGAAGTGGAGCCATATTGGAGCAAAGTTTGCTATATTTTAACAGGATTAAGTCACTGTTAACCTGAAATAGATGGTAATAAAATGGATATTGTAATCTCTAGAGCAGCCAATAAGAAAATAACTAAAAATATATAGTTAACAGGTGAGTTGATTTGCACAGGGTCATTACACCAAGCTAGTGCAAGTAAGACACTTCATCTACCTGCGTCAGTTTCTCCATATGTCATTTCAGGACATTAATACCAGCCACACATCCTCACTGTCAGGCTCTGTCCTCCCATACTAGATTTTTCTTAAATCTTTGAAGTAAGCACCCAGCATGCTGCAGACTGCTTGGCCTCTGGCCAAAGTTTAAAAAGATCTGACATGGCTGGCCAGTGAACTCTCAGTTCTTTCCTTCTCTAAGCAGGACATGGGCTTGGCTGTGCCTTCTGAAGTTGAAGGGCTCAGCGGTGATATCAGGGAAGCTAGGTTTCTCTGGGGACAATGTGAGTATCCCAGGTTTTCCATCCCTTTTCAGGGCAATGAAACCTAGTGGAGACCTTGCATTATACTTCAATCAGCTGATTGTAGCCACTTGAATTTCCTGTGGGTTCTAGTTACCCACAAAATGAATTTTAGTACTATCCCATTTACCCCATACACATACACACTGTTCCCTGTCCCCACAGACTTCACCCTCTACCTCCAAATCTTACTCTCTGTAGTCTAACATATCAAAATCTGTTCCTCAGCGTCTTAGACTTCTCCACTAGCAAGATACTACTTGAAGTTTATTACTCTGTGTAGACTAAGAGTCTCATGCCAGAGGTCAAGGCTTCTGGACTAGTCTACTTCTCACTCATTATTGTCTAGAATATAGACCAGTGTTTTGTGTATAGCAATCGCCTGGGAAACTTGTTAACTACAGATCCTGATTCAGTAGGTCTAGGGAAGAGCCTGAGAGTCTGCGTTTCTAACATGGTCTCAGGAGATGGGGATGCTCTCGTGGACCATACTTTGCGTAGCTAGTTTCTAGACTAGAGCATAACTATGTTCTAACGCCCTTCCTGGAGCTAATATTAACACAGCATTATTTTGAGATAAAAGATAAGAATGGAAAAGAGGATTCTAAACTATAAAAAGCAAAACATTTAACTAGGGTTCTGGACTTCAAAATGTAAAGTTTTTAAAAACCTTTAATATTAATTTGTTTTGTTCTGTTGTGTCTGAGTTTGACTATAACCCATGTTTACTCCTACCTCTCTTTCAGCAGAATTAAATATTACACAGATTCATCTTGAAGCCCTTCCAAAGGAGTGTGTTGATTGAGATAACAAAAATAACATATTTATCCATCCAACCATCTGTGCAGCCATCTGTTTAACCATCAATTTCACCATCTCTCCATTCATCTACATTTCTAGGGTCCACTGTGTTACAACTATGCTGTGAAAGATGTAGGTGTTAATGAGACACAGTTCTTGCTCCCAAGGAATTCCATCTCTTATAGAAATGACACAATTCTTGGGATATATTCCCAAGGACAGTATTAATGTAAGGCCCTACATATTGTCAGAGTGCTAGTTAAGTACTTGGCTGTAAACTTGAGTCCATAAGGTCATTCAACAATACAAACAGTACTGTCAATAAGATAAACAAAACAGAATTTTATTTCCTGGATAATGAACTTACTCCTGTCTATTTTAATACAGAGTCAACTTGATTTTTTTAAAAATGTTGAAAGTGTAGCTTCTTCACTTTCAGAAAGATATATTCTTTTCTTTAGTGCAGGCAAAAATAAAGAGAATATGCAGAGGTGTCTAAAGGAGGTAGGTATTACCAGCATAGAGGCTAGTGTTGATTTATTTGGGTCAGGAAGCTGTTTAGAGATGGCAGAAACTCTGAGGTGTTTCCAGAGTACAGAGTAGAGTTAGAAAATTTTAAAGTTCATGTCACTCATTTTCTTTCAGAGAGGTTAAGTCAAATAACCTATTGAAAGTACATTCAGGATTTCTGCTCTCAGTCTCTTCCTCCCAGAAAAATCTGTGTAGTTTAGTAGCATTTCTACTAGTATTTTTTTTAAGACTAGTCAAGTGCAGTAGTGAGAAGGGGGTCTACTAGTATTTTCATTAAGGCCAATTAATCCTAAAAATTCACACCATAGGAAGGATATGGAATCAACCTAAGTGTGCATCAGTGGATAAATGGATAAAGAAAATGTGGTATATATACACAATGGAATACTATTTGGCCACAAAAAAAGAATGAAATCTTGTCGTTTAAAGCAACATGGATGAACTGGAGAGCACTGTGTTAGTGAAATAAGGCAGAAAACAGAAAGACTAATATCACATGTTCTCACTCATATGCGGGAGCTATAAAAGTGGATCTCATGGAGGTAGAGAGTAGAATGATAGTTCAAAGAGGCTGGAAAGAGCATGGATATGTGTAGGGGCATAAAGAGGTTGGCTAATGGGTGAAAACATACAATTAGGTAGAAGGAATACGTTCTAATATTTGATAGCAGAGTAGGGTGACTATAGTTAGTAATAATTCAAAATGGCTGGAAGCGAGGACTTGAAATGTTCCTAACACACAGATATGATAAATGCTCAAGATGATGGAGATACTAAACTCTGATCATTACACATTCTGTGCATGTAAATAAAATATCACATGTACCTTATGATATGGTTTGGCTGCGTCCCCACCCAGATCTCATATTGAACTATAGTTTGTGTAATCCCCACATGTCATGAGAGGGACCCAGTGGGAGGTAATTAAATCATGGGTGTGGTTACCTCCATGCTGTTCTCGTGATAGTGAGTTCTCACATGATCTGATGGTTTTATAAGGGACTTTCCCCCAACTTCGCTCTGCAGTTCTCCTTGCTGCCACCATGTGAAGAAGTATGTGTTTGCTTCCCCTTCCACCATGATTGTAAGTTTCCTGAGGCCTCCCAAGCCCTGCGGAACTGTGAGAGTCAATTAAACCTCTTTCCTTTATAAATTACCCAGTCTTAGGTATGTCTTTATTAGCAGCATGAGAATGGACTAATACACCCTCTATGTACAAATGTGTATTAACAAAAAATGAAAAGTTAATACACAGTTGATGATATTGATCAACACCTTCTGACTTATCAATACTGCCCCCACAGGTCAACTTCCCCATCACCATTCCTTCCTTTTCCTTCACACACACACACTTTTACCTTTTATAGGTTTGTACAAATTGGAAAGTCTTAGCTCTGCAAGTAACTTCAAAGGGACAGACAAAAATGTAAATAAATATACACTCATCAAAGCACTCATGGTGGGGCAGAAGAAGAGACTAACACGTACTGAAGGATATTCAATAGTTCTTACCTCTCTGCTCCGCCTGGCCAGCCCCTTCTCATGTATCCTGTGATTTCTTCCCATGCTTAACCCCCTTTTCTCAACTCCTTGTTTGTTCCCACCATAGGGAGAGAAGTTAGTTTGAGTGGTCAGATTTTGGGACTGTTGGTTGAGCCATGTGGACTAGTGAGCAAGGTTACTGTACCTTAAAATACATAGACTTCTTTTTCCCTTCTCCTTCTCACAGGTGGATGAATTAGCAGATTCTAGATGACTCTGTTGTCTTACCTTCTCTTCAACTGCCTATACCAATTCTTCCTGCCTATCCCAGCCAAAGCAATAAGATGTTCAGATGGACATTTGGGGTCAAAGAGCCCATTACTAGGCATTGCAATTGGTGTTAAGCTGTGTAAACCTAGTAATAAGTGGTATTTTAATTTTTATTTATTACTCCTTTCATGGCCAGCTCCCTTAGGAACTCCAATGGAAGGGAAGATAAGCAGAACAGGATTTGGGCATTCCTGGGTCTCTGGCCATGAAAACGATTCTTATATTATTCTAACCTTGCTTATTCTGGTGGTAGAAAATACAATAGTGTATCAGTTAGGGTTCAGTGCAGGAAAGAGAGCCACTTTAGAAATTTTATGCAAGAAGTGATTTAATGCAGGAAATTAGCTGCTAGTAAAAGTCATTGGAAAGTTGGGAGGAGAAAAATCCTTGCTCCAAGAATAACACAGCAACTCCTAACCCCTGTGGAAGTTACCATCTCTGAAGCTACCCCTGGAAATTTTGAGTAGAAGTAGAAGAACTCACCACCCCATAGTCAAGGACCTGCATTGCATGATCTGAATGACATCTTCAAGGATCAGAAAGCCAGATTAAGAGGCTACAATCGCCAATGCCTCTGTTGCAACTACTTTCTATACCAATGAAGCTGGATAATAGACACTGCAACCTTGCTATAGAAATAGCTCCTGTCCCCAAGATAATGTTGGCCAGAAGAAAACCAGTCTAAAAGGGGCAGGGAAAAGGCCTCTATCTCGTTTCTGCTTTCCATATTTTGCACAAGTGCATCTATTTGGTGGGACAAAATTTGTATCTACACCCTAGGTGCAAAAATGTCTGGAAATGCAGCTTTTAAGCTTTCCAGATTCTGCAGTGTGGACAGGCAATCTGAAGGAGAGAAAAAAAGGAAGCAAATGCAGGATAACATGGATATGTTATTTTATACTTAAAAACATGTGCTTTATTTGTTTCATGCTCAAGAACAACCTAGAAAATAGTCAAAAGTATAAAGCATGTGATAAACATCAGATGATGGTTGTCAGTAATATAAATCTTCTAAAGCAACCTGAAGTCAAAAGGGAGTACTTATGAGAAGGGCATGGGAACATCTCCTGGAATAATGAGAAAATTTAGGAGACAAGGGCAGATACCTGAGTTCTTAATGGTCTTCCAATTCTTGTTTCAGGCTGCTGTGAGGTTCTGCCATTCATCTTGTCCTCTTCCTGGGCCTGAGTGGATGCTTGTGCCATTTTTCAAGATCAAGAATACAGAAAAAATGACTCCTTAGCTCTTCCTATCCCTGAGATTCCTCAACTTTGTAATCTATTAATTACACAATTCTCTGATGTTTAATAATTTTGAGCCTCAAGAAAGACATATATAACTTCAAAAATCATGCTTACATAAAGCTCAATGTTTTAAAACCAGCCAAACAAAAAATAATACAGCAGAAGTCTGGGATGGGTGAGGAGGACAGCCAGATGGTCAGTTGAAAATATAATAATTCAGGACCAGAGAGATGGGCCTGGGAGCAGTTGGCACAGATGTGGTTTTTGGGGCCCACTGGGGCTTAAGGGAGTATTGGACCCTATTTCTCTCTCTCTCTCTCTCTCTCTCTCTCTCTGAGTTAAGGACCAATACAGAAATAAATACAGATACCAATAGATGGAGATCAATATATCTGTTTCAATAGTAACAAGACTGGCTTAGATCTGTTGCCACAGGGGTTTCCTAAAGCTCTCTTCTGATTTGAAATTACTAAAGTTATTCCTCAGACCTACAGTTCAGTGTAGTACATAGAGGAGAGCAGAATTTGTGATTTCCACAGGCAGGCTGGAACAAAAAGAGAGAGGACAGGCGACATGGGAACCATGGACTTTAACATTTCAACCTCTCCCCTATAAGGGACCATGTAAAAATAGGAGTCAGATAAATTAATTCTCTCATGGGAGAAAGGAGGGGTTCATTCAGTAGGGTTCTTTCAATACTATTCTTTCTTGGGAATGAAAGTTCTTTATCCTGAAACATGAGGACAGAAGCATAACATTTCCTCTAATAGAACTGTAATTATTGATGTGAATATCTGGGAAGCCAAGAATAGAAGAGGACAAAATAAAGAGTCTGGAGAAGTCTCCAAAATACACTAATACAAAACATTGACAGACCAATGTGGTCACAGAAGCAGGTGGTGAACCAAAAAGGAAAACAAAAACAAACAAAAAACAAAGCTCAAGAAATGAAGGGAAGAAAGAATTGAAGGAATGGAGGAAGTAGATGGTGGAAAGTGTGAGTTTCTATGGAAAACAGATGGTAAAGGATTAAGAAGTTTATGAGTTTAAAATCTTTAAATTTTAAAAAGAGCTGTATTGATATATACTTGACATATAATAAACTGCACATGTTAACAGCACAAGTTTTAGCCTTGAGCAGGAGTAGGGACAATTCTTCCTCTGACATAGAAATGGAGGAAATGAGGGCTAGTTCTATAAACAAGTAAGTTGAAAGTCAAGAGGAGCAGTATTAGAAGATTTGAGACTTTATGGTTTCTTTCCTAGTAAAAAGGTTGAATCATCAGATTGAAATGAGAAGCATAAGTGTGGAAATAGAGGGGCTAAGGATATGTGGTAGAGATTTTTAGAGGCTTAACCCAAATATGTTATCTTCTTCATCCTTTGTAAGAGCCTTGATTTTGTTTAGGTTGGCAACAAGCATGGTTAAAAGACTGCATTTCCCAGCTTTTCTTACAACAAAATGTCATGTGATTAAGTTACAGCCAGTGAGATGTCAACAGAAGTGTTGTATGGGACTTATATGAAGGCTTGAAGATAACTCAGCTTTCAGTGTGCCCTAATTGGTCTGTTATTATTTCACCTTCTTGCTGTCTAGAATGTGAAAATGATGACTGGTGTACCGGCAGTCATTTTGGATCATGAGATCATCTTGAGGATAGAAGCCATCTGCTGAGAATGACAGAGCAAAAATATACTAGGTTCTGATGATTTTGTGGTATCTGCATAGCACACTTGAATCCAAGTATCCAAGAAATTCAGCCTCTGAATTTCTTTCAACCTGATTGGGAAATAAACTTTTAGCATATCTGGGCCACTATTATCTGGGTTTCAGTGATATGTACTCAAATACAATCCTAACTGAAATAGGACCATGTTAAAGCTATGGTGAGTGGAAAAGGGAACGTACTAGGGTCCAGTGAAGGGATTCATGAGCTGAGGCTTCAGCTGACAAAAGTCATGAATCTGCAAGGTATGTGCTTTTCTCTACTCTTGACAGTCAGGGATCAGAGGCAGAGGCATAGGCTTGCTGGATTTCCCAAGGGTTAGAGCCATTCAAGCAGATGGAGCAGAGTGATAGTTGAGAGAGGAACTGCGGAAACAGTTGTCATTGGGTTTGAAGAATTTGATCTTGGGATCCAGGCTGGACAGGAGAGAAAGTGAAGCCAGATGAGGAGTGAGGTCCTGAGAATACTGAATCCTTGAAGAGGGTTTTGGGACAGTTTTATGGTCTACAGGTAAAATTTCAGGAAATTGTGATGAGGCTGGGAGATTTTGAAGTCTAATATTTTTGTGGTGAAATCAAGGTAATGGTAATGTTGAGGCCTGGGTGTGACCATGGGAGTGAGGAGATGGCTGCAGTGGAATGGAGATGAAGCTATTAGCAGAAAGGAGGGCCAGAAGATGCGGGCCTTGTCTGAATGGAGGATGACTGTTCATAAAAATGACTCAGTGGGATATAAATTTGACATCTGTTAAGTTAACTGGTATCGAGAGGAACAACAGGTTCAGCTCTAATCTCAAAGCAGGCAGGTCTCATGGAAAGATTTTGGGAGGAAGTTAAAAATAAACTGATTGGTGATTTAAACAGGGCAGCTAGAGGGCATGGTAAGCGGAAGGCATTAACCACCCCATCAACCAAAATCCAATGACTGAATCTCCAATTAAGCAAACGGAGCCGAAGGATGTCTAGCCAAACATCCCTGAGGTGGGCAGCGACTTTGGGAAAGGCACCGGCAAATTACATTTGACATTTTCTGTTCAGCCATTTTCTGAAACACAAACAATATTTCAATTAGTGTCACAAAGAAAGGATCATTCCTGTTAAAATAAGTGATTCTTCTATAGCTTTCAGGGATATGATGCTGAAGAAGAAAAGTACAAACCTGGAACAGTAATGCTGTGTATGTTTTTGGAGAAATCATCATTGGTTTTGTATTGATTTGTGCAAAATAAAGTGTAATTTAATGAAATACATAATGTTCTCAGCCAGGATAACACATCAGCCTGGAAATGGGGAAAAAATAGCTAGTAGATTAAATTCTACAGATGATGGCTAAATAAGTGAGTTGTGCTTCTAGAGTGGTGGCCATTAACCTTTCCATCATGAGGACACCATGTCTCAGTGTAACATGGGGATAACAGTGAGTTCTATAACCAGACTACCTGACTTTAAATCCCTGTCCTTTTGGATATTAACTAGGGGTCCCAGGGCAAGTTATCTAATTTCTACATGTCTCAGTTTCCTTATCTATAGAAGGAGAATAATAAGTCATCTTAGTGAATTGTAGAGAGTAAGTGTTCAGCTACACATCACCTATATCTATAGATCTATGTCTATCTAAACATTTTATAGATTCTAAGATGAGACTAGCTGTATATTAGGATCTCTAGACTGAGAAAATACGTATAATATCTACTTCTGATTAGATGTAAAAATAGGAACCTTCTATACCCATGGTAACTCCAGGATCAAACAGAGATCATACGTATGAACAGGACAACCAAAGAGTAGATGTAAGGAAGACTTGATGAACTGACTTCCACAGAGAAGCATTCTTCCCTGGCAAGCAGGGAGCTGCATCTGTTTCCTGGTGGTGAACTCTGGATCTGGGTATGAGTGAGAAGAGAGAAAGTTTACAAAGATCAAAAGACTTTGCTGGGGAGAAGAGACACCCATCAAGCTACTGGTAATGGTGGGGCAAGTATGACACTGGACTCTGAAAGTGCCCTGAATGATCAGCTGGATGCTTCTCTTCAACCCCTACCTGAATTGCTACTAATACGGCACTGGCAGAACTGGATACCAGAAGGAATTCATGGGTGATTTCCATGGTTCCTGCAAACAGGAGACTGCAGTCATTGAATCCAAGGATGAAACTGAAACCCAGCCACCCTGGCTCAAATGCTAATAAGAGCAAAGAAGTTAGGTAGCTGCTCCTGCAGCTATAGCACAACTAGGGACTGGGCTAACTATCTGAGTAAAGCCGAGGCCTATCCCAGTGAAATGTGACACTTAGTGAATACTGAATGCTCACTTCCTCATCTTAGCTACCAGACATCGGAAAGAGCTTGCACACACTAGAAAAAAAAAATCAAATCTTACAATCTCCACTATATTTTTATATACAATACAAAATAAGACATGTGGAAAAAAAAACCCAAAATGGTCAGTAGCAGACCCATAGATGATCCACATATTGGAACTAGCAGAGAAGAATTTCAAACAACTTTTATGAATATGTTTAAAGAACTACAGGAAAAAGAAGGAAAGAATGGGTGAACAGATGGGTAGTCTCAGCAGAAAGTGGACGCTATGAAGGAAAGCCAAATGAAAATTCTAGAACTAGAGATACAGTCTTTGAGAGAAAAAATAAATTGGATTTGTTTAACAGCAGAATGAAAACTGCAAAAGAAAGGATCGGTGAACTTAAAAATAGGCAAGTAAGCAGAAAATATTAAAAAAGAATAATGGCCAGAACTTTTTCCATCTTTTATTATGGAAGACATTAATCATCAAATCCAAGGATCTCACCCTATGCAGGATAAATACAGAGAAAGTCGTACCTACGTGCACTATAGTCAAACTGTTAAAATATAAGCATAAAGAGAAAATTCCAAATGAATTCAGAGAACATTCCAGGGAGCAATAAGAATGATAGCAGACTTATTAAAAACAATGCCCACCAGAATGACATATTTAAAGCATTACAAATACAATAAAGTAAGGAAAAAAGTCAAAAGATTAGAAAAGAAAAAATAAAACTGTATTCACAAATGACATGATTGTGTACATAGAATATACAAAGGAATCTACAAAACACTATTGAATCTATTAAGTCAATTCAGCAAGGTATCAGAATACAAGGTTAACATATAAAATTAAATGAATCTCACACAATTAGAAATAAATATGCCATTTATAATATAAATATATTTATAATAATACTAAATATTAAAAGAAACATGTACAAGACTAAATACTAAATCCTAAGTAATACTAAACATAAGAAACATGTGCAAGACCTGTATAATAAAAACTATAAAACATTTCCGAGGGACATTAAAGAAGACCTAAATAAGTGGCAGTAAAATAGTAGATGGGTAATCAAAGAGGGAGATTCTGGGTGAAGGAATTTTCCAATTAGAGTCAGTAACTATCCTAGGGACATGTCAGAAATTCTTCATGAATTGTGAAATTTTCAATAGAGTGCATCAGAGCTGGGGAACGCAGACAGGGACCCTCAATGACTCATAAGACCATGAATTCTGTTACACTTCTAGCCTCAGTCCCATATTCTCATTTCAGAGTAAAGACTAGAACTGATGGATTTTGAATTTATAAGCCTTTGAGAGTGGATGATCCATCCATTCATCCAACCAACTATCCAACATGGACTTCCTGTTTCCTTTGGAGTCATTTGAAGAAGGGAGCTGAAAAGAGCTTAGCTTGTATCTACCCCAGCATCATCACTGGCCATGACTTCTAGTAGTGTAAAACTTAAGGTTTCTTAAAGGGCTGTGACCAAAAATCTGTCTCCTTGCTCTATGCCATTTCTGAAAGCTGACACTGTACCATTGAGATTTGATTCTGTTGGGTCAAGATATTGTTCCCTGCTAGTAAATAAGTTTTCCTGTCATGATTAATATATTGATTTTACTTTAATAACTAAGGTCTACTTATATAATTTTGCAGTATACTGAGAGCACTGGTCTTCACAGAAAAACTCAGCATGTTAAGAATATGTGTTTTAATATTTAAATCTATTTAAAACTAAATATTATTTTTGAATAGTTAATGACTTCCTATGGTTCATAATTTGGAAGTTCAAAATGATATATGGTAAAAATTTGCTCTCATTGTTATAGACCACGCACACTGTAGCCTTTCTCAGGGATTAGCAATGTGTTACTGGTTTTTTGTGTTTACCTCCAAACATATTCTATGCATTTAACAGTACATAGATGTTCCTTTCTCCTTTTCTTTCCTTCCTTCCTTCCTCTTTCTCTCTTTCTCTTTCTTTTCTTCTCTTTCTTCCTTTTTCCTTCCTTCTTTCCTTCCTCCCTCCCTTACTTCCTTCTGTCTCTCCTCCTTCCTTCCTTCCTTTTCTCTTTCTCTCTCTCTCCCTTTCTTTCTTTTTCTCTTTCTTTCTTTTCTTTTCTTTCTTTCTTTCTCTTTCTTTCTTTCCCTTCCTTCCTTTCTCTTCTTTTTCCCTTCCTTCCTTCCTCTTTCTCTCTTTCTTTTTCTTTTCCTTCCTTCCTTCCTCTTTCTCTCTCTTTCTTTCTTTCTTTCTTTCTTTCTTTCTTTCTTTCTTTCTTTCTTCTTCCTTCCTTCCTTCTCTCTCTCTTTCTTCTTTCTTTCTTTCTCTCTCTCTTTCTTTCTTTCTTTTCCTTCCTTCCTTCCTCCCTCCCTCCCTTTCTTCCTTTCTTCCTTCTCTCTCCCTTCCTTCCTTCCTTCTTTCTTTCCTTCCTTCCTCTCTTTCTCTTTCTCTCTTTCTCTCTCTTTCTTTCCCTTCCTTCCTTCCTTCCTTCCTTCCTTCCTTCCTTCCTTCCTTCCTTCCTTCTTTTTCCCTCCCTTCCTTCCTTTTTTTCTTGCTTTCTTCCTTTCTCTATTTTTTTTTTGTTTTTTACAAAAATTGAGCATTTTTTCTGTACCCTTTTCTAAAAAGTTAATAATACTTTCTTGGGGATCATGTCACAATGTTACACAAAGAACCTCCGCAACTCTCCTCAACTGTACTAAAACAGCTTTCACATGCATTATCTCACTGAAAATAGCTGGACATGGATTAGACATAATTTACTCTTTTTTCCCTTGTGTGACAAACTTAACCTGCTGATGTACAGTGAAGAAGTGCCAGAGCTAGGACTAGGACACAGACCTTCCAATTCCGTGTCCATTGTTCATGTCTTACTGTGATATCAGCCTGTGTCTGAAATTGATGTGAGGATTCAATCGTTTCTTTATAATGAGCCATCTGGATGTTTACATTTAGTGGCACCGTTGCCCTAGCCCAGTGTCTAACTAAATATAATTGCTCTGTAAATGTTTGTTGTGTGGAATAGCATTGGCTAATTCATAACCCTGGGTGATGATTCACTTTTTATCATCAATCTCTTGTGTTTCCTAGGAGATATATCCTTAGCATATGTGGTGACAGAAATGCCAGGCACGGATGCAAATACAAAATGTCCTGGTCCCAGCCAAGTGCAAATTGGAAAAATTTAAACAGTCTTCCAGCTAGCACACTGGTGAGTCAGATAGCACCTTTCTGCCCTGCAAGGTCTCCAGTCTGTAAATCTGAGAAGCAGAAATAGCATCTTTAGTCTCCTGATTTTTCCTTCTTGTGATTCCCATATTTATTGGACAGAAAAGGATGAACTGGGTAAACTGTGCCCTGTTTATAAACCCTCGTTTTTAGGAATCTGGCAAAACATGCTTGTTTCCTTGGAAAGTGATTATACAAATTCACTCCCTAGTTGTTAGCTTGTGCAAATGTGTGTAGTAAGAGGGGTGACTCTCATGTTTAGTGTGAACATATGCTTTTACATGATTAAAGAAGCCCAAGCAATGATTGTCAGTATCCTGTTTCACTCAGTTTTCTGCATGTGATGGGTAAGGGAGCCTTCTCACTCAAATTACACTTGATTAGGTTCCCTATTTGGGCAACTCGTTTTTTGCCCTTCATCAGTTTTTACTGATAATTGAGGGGTATAAGTGCATATTAGAAAACCAAGTGGGGGGGCTGGCCCGGTGGCTCACGCTTGTAATCCCAGCACTTTGGGAGGCTGAGGAGGGTAGATCACTTGAGGTCAGGGGTTTGAGACCAGTCTGCCTAATATGACAAAACCCTGTCTCTACTAAAAATATAAAAATTAGCTGGGCATGGTGGCATGCACCTGTCATCCAGGCTACTGGGGAGGTTGAGGCATGAGAATCACTTGAACCCAGAAGGTGGAGGTTGCAGTGAGCTGAGATCACACCACTGTACTCCAGCCTGGGTGACAGAGTGAGACTCTATCTCAAAACAAAAACAAAAACAAAAAACAAGCGGGGAAAACCTGAGTACCCTATTTGAGCCATGGGTTACTTAATTTCCAAGCAAATAATTTTATATTATTAACTTTTAACTTAATTCCAGAGGACACACTTTGAATAATTCAGTACTTCAAAGTTATTTGAGGCTTGGTTTATGATACAGTTTACAAATAATTTTGATCATCCTCAAAACAACATTATGAGATATATATTATTAAAGACCCATTTTAAACATAAGGAAACTAGCACTAGAAGGGTAAGACACTTGTTCAAGGTTGAGTTGAAATTTGAATGCTGGCATTCTGATCTTAAGTTCATTCTCTTGAACACTATGCCGTAATGCCTCCACCCACAAGAGGGGAAAACGGGCAGATTCTTAAAAAGGCACTGTGTCTAAAATCTTATGAAATCTGCTCTGAATAAAGGCCTTTACTTAGCACAGTTGAAACATACTGAACCCATTTTCAATGTTGTGTAATGGGAGGGAGGTATACACATACGTTGGTGCTTGTTGGGATAGTGAGAAGGTTAGGTCCATGTGGGGTATGTCCACTGGTCCAGGGATCTTCATGTGAAGAAACTTAATTTAAGAAAAGAAGCCATTGAAAGAGGCAGGCTTGGGTTGAAAAAGGCAGGCTTGGGTATGGACAAACGATCCCTACTTGGGGATACTTACAATAGCAGATATCTTACTCACACTCCTATGGGTTCTTGCCTTTGCTCCAGGAATTTTTGCCCAAGACCTGGAGAGGGGAGTGGAAACAAGAATAGAGTTGCCTCAGAGGTAAGGAGTATTTTTCCACCTGGCTTGAAGCGGCCACATTTCAGAAGGATAGAATCATGGAAGACTAGGTAGTGAGCCAGACCTGGGTTACCTCCCAGGAGCTGCAGCATAGATCCTACTGAACCTGGGAGTCACTGGCAGGTGTGTAAAAGATGCACCCGTTTGGGCTTCCGTTGTGCACCCCAGGAGGAGAAGGGTGCCAAGCCAGCAATGGCAGAAAAGCACAGTGGCCCAGAGACCTAGGATCTGAGCAGGAGGGAGTATCTGCTTAAGTCCCCTAAAAGTCCTCTAAGCTTGGAAATCACAGGTAGAGCCAGAGAACTACTGCTTGGTTACATGTCCCTACTTCCTCTTTAGGCTGATAAGGCCTGGGAGATAGGACATGCTGCTTGTTCTTTCTGTGAGAAGCAAAGCATCAAACTCTTGCCAAGGAGGAAGGAGAAAAGTAATACAGTATTTGTAAAACACAATTTATGCTTTTCAACACAAATTTGTTATGTAAGATATTGTAATCTATTTGTAATATAAGTTAACAATATTGTAAACTTACTTAATTCTCAAAATTCATTCTTAGCTGCTACTGGGAGTACAATTCATAAGAGTGGTTTATGGTAATGTACTTAATTGTCTTCGTATTTTCAGTCTTCAGCTTAAAGATTGTGAGTATTTAACACAATGCTTAGGATCATGATGTTCTTGTGATGGTACCAGAACATTCATTCAGTGTTGTGTAATGGGAGGGAAGTATACACGTACAAATTAAGAAATAATCTAGATGCCTTTGAATACCTTACGTATAATTCACATGGAAAGGCTGCAAATCACCACTTGATTCTTTGTATTTTTCTTAAGATTCTTTATAGTTCATAAGGCACTTTCATATAAATTTCCCGATTTGATCTTCAGAACAACCTTAGGTATGGCAGGTCTTAATATCTTCATTTTTCTTATGGAGAAATTGAAATCCAAAGAAGTAAAATGGCATATCCAAGGTCACATAGAGGGGAGTAGAACTGGATCTGAACTCTGTTTTCTGAATTTAATTCCAAAGGTTTTTCATTTTACCTCATGTTCCCTGACCATCCGTCCGTCCGTCCGTCCGTCCGTCCGTCCATCCATCTGTCTGTCCTTCCATCCATCCATCCATCCATCCATCCATCCATCCATCCATCCATCCGTCCATCCATCCATTCATCCATCTTTTCATTATCAATTCATTCAACAAAAGTTTTTGAGTGCCTATTATTAGTCAGGCATTGCAGTGGGTGCTGACTCATAGAAATATGAGTCAGTCATAGATCCTGTTCCCAGGGACTTTTTAATATACTAGGGATATCAGCTACAGGGCTGAGTAATTCTAAATGGAGACAGAAAGTGATGAGTACTATGAGTGAATCAGAATGCCCCACAGGAATTCTGGTGCAAGAAGGATAACTTAGAACTGGAGACAAAGGAGTAAGGGCTGGAACAGGAGGGATTTACATGGGAGGGGGCCATCTGATAGGGGTGCTATGTGTAGAGACAAATCCTTTGAAATTAATTGGCTGGGAGAATGGCCCAAGCTTAACCTGAAATGACTCTTAAGAACAAGTAAAGAAGAAAAGAGACTGAACATATCTAAGATGGAACGGAAAAGGAAGACTTTTAGCCAGTGACATGACCTTTTAAAAGAATATACACAGACTTTAAAGTTCTGAACCAAAGGGAGAAAATCTGAAAAGTGGAGGAAGAGACTTAAAAGTAGGATGATCCAGAGGCACAGTGTTTCTAGACGTAGTGGGGTATTTTCTGCTGAGGCTGAATACTTGGAGCATCTTGTGGGTAAGAGCAACATAAAATCTTGATATAGCTGCTTCCACAACAGGTTGAAGAGAATCAAAATCAACACATATACAGCAGAGTTAGAACAGCTAAGAAACTTGGAAACTCGAGCTTTTGGAAGTGGGTCCAACTGTTATGAGTGTTAAGGTAGCAGTTGTGGTGAGCAGAGTGAATGAGTTTTAGAAACAGATCACCCAGGGATTCTCAGTGTTTAGATGTGGTTTGTATATTTAATGTGAAATATATATCTTATAAAGCATTTTCTGTTAATCTATGTTTTAGTATGATGTTGTGATGGTTGTTTGCTCTGTATGTGTGATTTTTTTTTTTTTTGAGACATGGTCTTGCTCTGTTGCCCAGGCTGAAGTGCAGTGACGAGATCATAGCTCACTGCAGCCTCAACCTCCTGGGCTCAAGTAATCCTCCCACCTTGGCCTCCTGAGTAGTTGGGACCACAGGCATGTGCCACCACCCCCAGCTCCTTTTTAAATTTTTTGTAGAGATGAGGTCTCACTTTGTTGCTCACACTGGTCCTCCAGCTTCTGGGTTCAAACAGTCCTTCGGCCTCAGCCTCCCAAAGTGTTATAGACATGAGCTACCATTTCCAGCTGATATTTTGTATTGTGGTGAGAAAAGAAAGTAGGGAATATGCCCATGAGGAATTATCCCATGAAACTAATTGTCTCAAGGAATTAATCTAAAAACCGCCCTGACTTAAGGTAACATGTACCTGATTGAAGGTCCCAAGTCACACCTAGTAGTTCAGGAATTAGGTGAGGTCAACCCCAAAAGGACCAAATGATAATATTTCCACCCTTCAATTCAACCAGGGGGGTTTGTATACAGAGAAAAAATGTGGCTAAGTTTGTGTCTTCCTTCCTAGATTATAAAAACCTACAAAGGGAGGGACCATTTCTTGATCATCTTTGCATTGCCTATACCTAGCATTGTAACCAGAAGGTCAAGTTCTGATCACATGCACACAGCCTCGTCTGCGAGCAGCTCTGATAGTCATCACAGTTCTTTACAGACTACAGAGATGGTGGGCCGTTTAAGTGATATAGACATTAAGTGCCACAGGAATTCACAGTAGGGGAAATCACTTCCAGCTGGGGCGGTCCTGAAAGCCTTCTTAAGAGAGGTAGGACTGAATTAGACCTGGTGAGATTTATACTGCCAAAGGGAAATGGGGAAAATGGTGTGTTCCCTCACCCTTCAGCATCCACAGGATAGCTGGGACTTCAGAGGGTGCCCACGAAGGAGATGGAGCTGGAGAAAGAGAGCTTTGCAAGTCACAGCTACCTGCCAGAATCGTGGAGTCTGTGACATATCTCTAAGGCCGTGCATCTTCAAATAGAAATGAAAATTTGAGCATGGGGAAAGATGAAAGGGAGGAAAAGAGGACCAGATCTCTGGATTAAACCTCTTGAAAGGGATGGTTAGGGAGAAGAAGTCAACTCAGTCAAATTCAGAAAGAGACGAAAGAGGATAAAAGTCCCATCCAGGCCAGAAGCAGTGCTCTGGCTGAAAGATGTTTTCAGTGAGATGGTGTCAGGGAGGAAAAGCTGATAGGGTTTACTTAGAAGGTATGGTCTTCTTAGTTCCAAGGCTAAAGTAAAAAAAGACAAAAGAGAGCATGTGAGAGGAAGCAACTAGGGAGAGAGAAAAAAAGTCAGCAGACCTCCAGTAAGGCGCTGCACACATCCTCGAGTCTGTGTCTCTGCACTTCTTCCACGTTTCCCTGTGGCACTCCCCATCTCAGAGGCTTGAGAAAGCACAGGGCCTCTGTAGTGTTGATACAGAAAAGCCGAAATCAGGGCTCACTGCCTGGTTGAATGGAGGAGGCAGGGACTTAAAAGTAGAACTATTCATAAGCCAAGGTGGGTGACATGAGGCCTTCCACAGCACTGTCAGAGGAGAGGGAAGATGCCACTCTTGAGTAACAAGAAGTTACTGTAACACCACTTTTTATGGCTACAGATGACAAAAATACTACCAAAGACATTTATTTGAGTACTTACTATGGGACAGGCCCTGAATAGTTTATATATATTCATTCATCTAATACAACAACTTTATGAGTAGGCACTATCATTAAGACAGTGTACAAAAAAAAAATGAATTAAATAATGCAGATAAAGCAGTCCACTTTGACCACCATATACCAGCCTCCCAAAGGGTTCAGATGTTTCTCTTTTGGCATTCGATGGTTATTTAGATGTTGCCCAGTTTTTCTCCATTATAAGCAGCATGGCATTGACCATACTGGTACCTGCCTTCCTGGGAACTTGCAAGTCATTCTGCAGGATAAAGACCAAGAAGTAAAATTGCTAGGTGGGAGGCAATGTGTATTTACAAGTTTTTTTAGATACTCTAAATTGTCCTCCAAAAAAAGGCTTTTTCAATTCATATCCTCACTAACAGTGTGCAAGGTATATACCTTTTGCTACTCCTCAGGAAAACCTGCTGTTATTAATCTTCTTACATTTTGTGCTAATCTCCTGTGTGAAAAATGTCTTGCAATTATTTTAGTTTGTTTTTCTCTAATTGCTAGTGAGGCTGTGCATCTTTTCACATCTTTTAACACTGGCTGTTTGTCTTTCTTCTGTGAATTACCTTCTCATATCTTCGTTTATTTCTATTGGGGGCTATTTGTCTTTGTCTTGTTGATTTATAGGACTTCTTTACATATTCCACATGTTTGTTATTTGTTACATGTGCTGCAGGTATTTCCTCCCAGTATATAATTTCTTTTATTTTTAATTTATGGAGCCTTCTACCATTTAAAAGCTTGATGTATCCAAATTTATTTTCCTTTCCTTTCTTGCTTCTGCATTTTGTACCTTGATGTATTTTGCTGTACTTTATACTTTCACGGGTTTGCTTTCATGTTTAGCTCTTTAAAACATCTGAAACACATTAAACATACATAAAACATCCTCTTTTCTTATCCCTAGACACAGAATATAATAAAGAAGATGCTATAATTATAGAACTGAATCCCAAAACAAGAGTTAAGTAGAAATGGCCATCATCCCATCTGGATGTGCTGGGAGGTGCTGGCAATTTGCCAGAGAGAGCTTCCTAAGGCATGCATCTCCAGTGCTCCAAACTGCTTAGAGAATCAAACTCTTCCAAAGGGATTTCTCAAGGTAAACCCTACATGGAGTATTTTCCATAATACATTAATATTCTGGGATATTAGTAAAGTATTAACAATTATCACATGAGGAAAGGCTTTTGTGGTCATATGACTGGGAAAGACTTGGTTAAACAATATCAAATGGGTTTCTTTGAAGGCTACTCAATTAATGAACATCTATTTTGGTCAGAGGCTGTAAGTTGTCTTCTGATAGAAGTTTACAGTGTGTTTAAAAACCCAAGGGATCATTTAGTTCAGAGCCAAGTTTCTTAACTTTAACTACATTTTGGAATAGCCAGGGAGCATAAAAAAAATGCGGAAATTCAAGTCTCTTAGCTTCAGGGACTGTATTTAATAGGTCTATGGTGTAGTTTGGGTATGGGAATTTTAAAAGTTTCCCTGATTATGACAATGGCCAACCCAAGTGAAGAACCACTGACTAGCTTCATGGCTTCATTTAGTAGACAGGGAACACAAGCCAGTTTGGGGAATAGCTGGGGCCAGATACAGATGTTTGGACCCCTAGACCTGGCCTTTCCCTCTATACTGTGCTGCCTTCCTACAACAGTTCATTAATTTGTAGGTTTCAACCCGGAACACACATTACAAGCTCTGGCTTTTTGGCATATATCAGATGCTACCTTGCATTGCTTGTTGGTTCTGAATAGCCGCAGTTTTCTTTTCTGTAAAAGGGGCCTAATACCCCATCTTCCTCATGTCATCATTATTCTTTGAATTGAATGAGCGAATGCATATGAAAGTTCTGAAAAATGTACATTATGCAAATAGAAATTAGAGTGGGCAAATAAGGTCAGGTAACCCAGTGCCAACACAGTGCTCCATTCATAAATAGGTTTGGGAGATGTTTATTGACAGTAATTGCTTGTGGGAATAAGAAGCAGCTGCTCTTACGGAATAACTTCCTCACAAACACACCTGGAATCCCTCGCATCCCAGCAAGCTGTCAGCATCACCTCCCTCAGGGAACCCTTGATTAAGGTTACCATATTTTCAGCTCCAGGCATTCAGAAAATAAATTCTACATAATTAAAATGCACATGCATATGCATGAACGTGTATATAATTTTGCATGCTGTGTTGAATAGTCTCCAACTTAATAAAGTAGTACACCCTGCGGTTGTCATACTGCGGGTGTCTCTTTCCCTGGGCTATCCCCTAATACAGAGGACAATTGTTCGGGGACCAGGGAGACTTAACTAATGGAAGGAGCTGAAAGAAGCTGTAGGCAAAGGACGAGGCATCCAGGGACTGGAATGGGAGGCCTCCATCCTGCTGACAGCAAAGGAGCAATGTGGCTTTCCCAGAGCATCGAGCAATGCTTTCCTGCAGAGGCTTTGGAAGCCTTCAGGACTCTGTAGGAATCTGGAAATGCAACCTGCTCTGTGCTCGGGAGACCACCTCCTCCTTAGCCGCAAAAGGAATTTAGAGCAGCCTGAAAGCGGCCGCCACGGACTTTCCCTTCAGCGGTAGGGAGGAAACAGCCTCACTGACAACCCAAGCAGTCGGTGTCATTTGTAATTAATTCAAAGTATGTATGTGGTAGGTCCTGTTTGTCCTGGAGACACACAGTGGTGTTCAGACCCCACCCCTGTACTTGTGGAGAATGCAGTTGTATGGAGGATACTGACAAAAAGTCGATGGAAAAATCAAAGAATGACCTTTTGTTGTGTTATGAAGGAAGCAGACGTGGGGCTGGCAAGGGTGGGGTGGGAGGGCATTTGCTTTAGTGATGATGGTCAGAGGGAGACCAGTGTGACTGGAGAGTGAGGAGGAACCTGGCAGAAAAGCAGAGGAGACCCGGGCAGGGAGCAGATTATGCCAGCGTGTGTGGGTATGCTGCATCTATTAGACAGCCATGTCCACTGCGTGGGTGATAGTCAGGGGCAATATTTAAAATAGTCAACACCTGGCAGGGGTGGACCTGGTTTTGCTTAAACATTTTGGGGAGAGGGCCTTCCTTAAAAAAAGAAATTTTAAAATGTCTGCTCAATGACTTTTGTTTTTCAAACAAAACAAAACTGATATGGCCTTGTAAACACATGGGTAGGGTCTTTGAAAGGTGTTTTGCATATGGAGGCCCTGAAACTTAGGCTTTGACAGATTCACAGTAAATCTACCTTTGAAAATCATTCAGAGCAGATGCCAGCAGTAAGCGCTGGTACAGCTGTTCTGAGGCATTCCAGCTAAATGTCAGATGCAGATGCAGAGGTTCTTTCAGGGCTAAGGAGAAAACCTTGAAACAAGTGGGGCAAGGGTGTTAGGGATATTTGCATGGGAGTAGGGGTAATGATGCCCTCTGAATCTAAGCTGCAAAGTTATAGAAGTTATAATATATATTATCGTAATATACTATATAATAACAATGTATGCAGACAGAGGAAAATAATGGAGTCAGTGGGTTAGAGATCTTATAGAAGTCCTAGAATTGTACTAGTGGGGTGCCAGAGAAAGTGAGCTAAAATGACAATGAAAATGAGTTCTTGGAATCTAGAGGTTAGAAGTGGCCCATTTTCTGGTGATGACAAAGGACAGGAAATGACCATGCAGTGGGTGGCTGGGATGGTGTGGAGGAAATGTCATTGAAATTGAGGGTCGGAGTGTGGGATGGCTCACCCATGTGGAACTTTCAGCTACAAATGATGTCATGAGTTGGGTAGAGGGGAAGATAATGAGATTTTTTTTTTTTTTTTAAATTATACTTGAGAACTCTTCATTGTGTAAGAAACAGCTATAACTCTCATTTCCTTGGTTGCTAGGTGTGCTGTCCAGGATCTGGAAAGAAAAGTGCACACAACATCTAAATTTTTCTCCCAGTGGGAGATTCTACTGCTGGTATTAGAATCACAGGCAGACATTACTGCGTTTGTTTGGGCTTGGCTGAATCCATGATCAGTTACATAGTTATAGATGTCTGCACTTTCCCTTTCCTTGCTGGAGGTGAATGCCTTTCGAATGGTCATAATCTCTATAGAGAAGTGTGTTATTAAAAAGGAAAAAAAAACAGCAACAGATATTTTATAATATATAGTCATTTTTGTCTTGCAAAAGCCTTTCACATTTATCTCATTTGATCCTCAGAACAAACCCATAAAACACTGAGCATATTCCCATAAAAGACAGAAAGAAACAGTCTCAAAGAAGTTAAGCAAACCACACAGCTTACACATGTTATAGAAACCAGAGCTGAGGCTTGAATCCAGGCATTCTGCCTCCCTGTCCAGTGCTCTTTCCACCGTAGCACGGACTCATATCTTTGTGGTGATGTTGCCATCTCAGCTGCTTCTACCAAATTGTTTGTTCCTAATGTTGCAAGCCTGTTGGTCTCAGAGAAAAGGGGCAAATGAGAGAATCCTGGGCCTGAGCCTTCAGACCCATGAGATATTTGCTTCCTCCAAGCTGGAGTTTGCTTGCTAAATGAACCGTGCTGGTTGTAAAGATCATGAAGCCACCTGAAAAAGATTTATAAGCTGTTGGGTGATCATCATTAATGGGAATACATAGGAGTGTGGGCAATCTTTAATTTACCACCTTGCTTTGTGAGAGTGTGTACACTGGTATGGATACACGTACAACCCAGGCAGCCTGCTACACCAGTTTCCAAGCTGGCTTGCTTCAGTGCATTTGCACACATCAATCCTGTCATTGGGACTATCCTTCTTGGCATCATTGCATGTCTCATTCAATCTCATGTCCTAGCTTGAATACTCAACTCTTTGGACCACTCTTGATTTTCCTAGATAAATGCAAAGTTTTCCTCCTCTGAACTCTCTTTCACCCTCCTGGGACCTCACTTATGGTACTTTTCATCTTGAATTAGTGGGAGGTGAAAAACAACTAGTCTTTCCTACTCTATTGTAAATGCAATACTTTAAGGCCAGGGAACATGTGTCATTCATGTTTGTGTATCTGCCAGTGTTACCTTGCACCCTGATGTAAAGGAGTTTTGTTTACAGTCTGCAATGAGGGACTGCTCATTGGGCCCCCAGTCTGCACAGCAAATCTTGATTCAAGGCACCCAGAAGAGTTGACTGGGGGTGTCTGGAGCTCATGAGAGAAAGAAGGTTGAATTGTGGTCCTAGAGAGGGAAGGTGAAGTCACAGAGCGAATGAGATCACCCCAGGAAACTGTGAGGACTAGTAAGAAGTGATGCAGCCCGAGGACTGAACCTTAGGCAAACACATAAAGGGAGAAAAGAAAAAGAGGAGCCTCTGGGAAGGAATCACTGGGATGCAGGATAAAGTGAAGTCACAGGAGCCAGGAAGGAATGGTGAACAGTGGAAACATTCAGAGAGATAAAATAAGATGCTTTTAAAAGTGTCCGTTGGATTGAATGACAGAGAGGCCATGATGTTCTTTGCCATGATAGCTTCTGTGAGGTGGTGGCTAAGGTGATCAGATGTCCCCCACTGCCTGGGACTGAGGGGGTTTCCAGGATGTGGGACTTGCTGTGCTAAAACCAAAAAAATTCTGGGCAAACTGATAAGTTGGTTACTGTGAGAAAAATAAAAATCAAACTCCAGGGCTGAAGAGCGAGTGTGAGGGAAGAAGCAGCAACTGGAAGTGAAGAGCAGTTTTTGGTTCACAGCAAAATTGAGCAGAAAGCACAGAGTTCCCATAGACCCCTGTTCCTGCACACACACAGCCTCCTGCCACTATCCACATCCCACACCAGAGTGGACATTTGTTCCAATCAGTGAACCTACACTGACACATCATTATCACCCAAAGTCCATAGTGTACATTAGGGTTCACTCTTGATGTTGTATGCTATATGAGTTTTGACAAATGTACAATGCAGTTTAGAATGTCAATATGGGAGGAAATTATTAGGTGTAAACAGATTGGAAGGGAAAGGAGACATGGATACATGAAACTGCATTTGTCTTCACTTTACATAAGGTTGGAAAAGTACCAGTTGTCCACATCAAAGAATGAAGGGCTGATGGAGATTTGGGAGGAAGTTAAACCCTGCCTGAAAGTCAACTCCCGTGTAGATCTCTAAGGAAAGGCCTATTCCTTATGCTACCTATATGAAGCTGAGATGCCAGAAACACATTGTAGCAAAAGAAACCCCATCAAAAAGTGGGCAAAGGATATGAACAGACACTTCTCAAAAGAAGACATTTATGCAGCCAACAGACACCTGAAAAAATGCTTGTCATCACTGGCCATCAGAGAAATGCAAATCAAAACCACAATGAGATACCATCTCATACCAGTTAGAATGGCGATCATTAAAAAGTCAGGAAACACAGGTGCTGGAGAGGATGTGGAGAAATAGGAACACTTTTACACTGTTGGTGGGACTGTAAACTAGTTCAACCATTGTAGAAGACAGTGTGACGATTCCTCAAGGATCTAGAACTAGAAATACCATTTGACCCAGCAATCCCATTACTGGGTATATACCCAAAGGATTATAAGTCAGGCTGCTATAAAGACACATGCACACTTATGTTTATTGTGGCACTATTCACAATAGCAAAGACTTGGAACCAACCCAAATGTCCATCAGTGACAGACTGGATTAAGAAAATGTGGCACATATACACCATGGAATACTATGCAGCCATAAAAAAGGATGAGTTCATGTCCTTTGTAGGGACATGGATGCAGCTGGAAACCATCATACTCAGCAAACTATCGCAAGAACAGAAAACCAAATACCACATGTTCTCACTCATAGGTGGGAATTGAACAATGAGATCACCTGGACACAGGAAGGGGAACATCACACACCAGGGCCTATTGTGGGGTGAGGGGAGGGGGGAGGGATAGCATTAGGAGATATACCTAATGTAAATGATGAGTTAATGGGTGCAGCACACCAACATGGCACATGTATACATATGTAACAAACCTGTACTTTGTGCACTTGTACCCTAGAACTTAAAGTATAATAAAAAATAAATTTAAAAAAATTCTCAAGGATATATGGATTCTGGACTAGGTCTTTTACTCATGACTCATTTATTCCTTCAACAATGCCTCTCAAGAGGTCTTGTAAGACATTTCTTTAAGCAGAATATTAAGATGAAATTTCTTTTTCTGGAAGCATGGTATGGAAAACTAGGTGCTCTGTCTGGCTCTTACCAAAACACAATTTAAAAGTCTGGTTAAAATATTTTTTAAGAAATTAATCGCAAGCAGGAGCCAGGATGCAGTGAGAGTTTAGAGTCCTAAACCAAAGTGAATAAAAAGGAACAAACTGTTAACACATGCAACAGTATGGAGTAACTCAACACCATTGTGCTGAGTGAAGGAAGCCAGACAAAAGAGAATACATACTTTATGATTGCATTTACATAAAATTCCTGAAACCGCAAACCAATCTGTAGTGATAGGAACTAGGTCAGTGGTTTCATGAGAGTAGGAGTAGTTGGAGGAATTGTTCCAAAGGAGCAGGGGAAGCTTTTGAAGTAATGGAAATGTTCAGTCTCTTGATTGTAAGGATGATTTCATCAATGTGTATTGCCAAAATTGATCAAATATGTGCAGTTTATGGTACTTCAATTATGCGATAACAAAGATCCTAGTAAAAATCCCAGACTACCTCAGGAAAAAAAAAAAAAGTCACAGTAAGAACTCAAACTTGAACATTGCTTTGAGTGGTTTTTACCTTGAGGGCATACACCAAACTCTACTGATCCTAAGCTTCCATCTCACATTCTGTCAGGGCAAGGGGAAAGGAGAAAATCCTGAAGTGGAGAGTTTAATAGGAGAGCCCCTGTAGGAAACTGGTACCTCCATGTGCTGTACTTTTAATGTAAGGATGACCAAAACATAAGCCGGTCCCTCACTCCCTGCCCGCCCAGGGGATAAGTTTTATGTTTATCTATAATTATTTTATCTTTTTTTTTTTTTTGAGACATAGTCTCAGTCTGTGGCCCAGGCTGGAGTGCAGCGGCACGATCTCTGCTCACCGCAACCTCCACTTCCTGGGTTCAAGTGATTCTCCTGCCTCAGCCTCAGCTGGGATTACAGGCACCTGTCACCATGCCTAGTGAATTTCTGTATTTTTTTTTTTTTTAGACAGATGCAGTTGCATCATGTTGGTCAGACTAGTCTTGAACTCCTGACCTCAAGTGATCCACCTGCCTCAGTCTCCCAAAGTGCTGAGATTACAGGTGTGAGCCACCATGGCAGGCCCCTATACTTATTTTATCTTAATAGCAGACACAAGGTTTCTAGATTAGCGATCAGACCAATTATTTACTTACAGCAGTAACATTAATGGTTCTCCATGCTCCATTTACCCCTTTGTGGTGATATGATGAGAGCAGATATTCCCCTTGCATGTACAAAGGGAGTCAGTCCTTCGGGAGGGAACTCCAGAAATTATGAACCTCAGAGTTTATGAAGGAACTGCTGCCCTTTCCTCTGCAGATAGGAAGAGAAACCTTTGCTCTCTAATGTAAACCAATCCTCTATAGGAAGAGAAGGGGAAGGTCCCTCGGTGTCCACAATCCTTTGAAAGTAAATAAATAATAGTTTCAGGGAAAATAAACCTTCAAATCTCTCTGGGGTAATAAATTATCTCTAAATTCTAAGGCTTGTTTACCATTCACTCATACTTTGCCAGGAATTTTTGCTCATGCACAAACAGGAAAATAGCCACACTGTTTCTTGACAGAGGATACATGGGAACACTGCCTATCTCGAGCTTAAATACTTATTGGAGAAATGAAATACTCAGTTGAGCATTAATAAACATAATATGGCCTCATGTAGACTGAATTCATGTTATCTGGATTGTAATAATAAATTAAAATAGACACTTAATTGATTATTTAACAGCTGATTAGATATAGCTCAAAACAGACCTGAGAAATAAATCTAAAAAGATCAACCAGTATGCTGCAAAGAGAGACAAAAAGATAGAAAATATGAAAAAGTGGTTAGTAGGTATGGGAAAGAGAATGAAAAGATCTATCATGAGTCTAAATGGAGTCTCAAAGGGAGAAAAGAGAATGGTGAACAGGCAATTTTTGAAAAGATAATGACTGCAGAATTGATGAAAGACTCTAATCCTCAAATTCAGACAGAACAATGAATTCTGAGCAGATTAAATTAAAATAAATACATTCTTAGGTACATCATGGTGTATATTAAAAGCAGCAAGAGCGCTTACTCTCAAAGAACACCTAGATCACTGACCAGGAAGTCATCAGATTTTTAAAAAATTGAGATGTAATTTGCATACCATTAAATTCGCTCTTTTTAAAGTGTACAATTTAGCTATTTTAAGTATCTTCACAAGGGTGGAACCACCACCACTACCTAGTTCCAGAACATTTTCATTACCCTCAAAAGAAACTTGTACCATTTAAACAATGATTCTGCATTCCACTCCTTTCCCCCAACCCCTATCAGCTAATACTCTACTTTCTCTTTCTATGGATTTACCTACTTTTGACATTTCATCCAAGGGGCTCATATAATGTGGCCTTTTGTGCCTGCTTTCTTTCACTTAGCATAATGTTTTCAAGGTTCATTCATGTTGTAACATGTATCAGTCAGTACTTCATTCCTTTTTGTGGCTGAGTAATATAATAATAATATTCTATTGTATGGATATACTTTTTCTTTATTCCTTTATCAGTTGATAAACATTTGGGTTATTTCCACTTTTTGGCTATTATTAATCATACTGTTATGAACATTCATATATCAATTTTTGTGTGAACATATGTTTTCAATTCTCCTGGAATATACCTAGAAGTGGAATTTTTGGGTTAGTGGTAACTCTATGTTTGGTTTCTAATAAAGTAGCTGCACCATTTTACATTCCCACCGCAATGTACAAGGGTTCCGGTCTCCCCACATGTTTGCCAATGCTTGTTTTTGTCCACGTTTTTGATGATAGCCATTGTAGTGGATGTGATGTGGTATTTCACTGTGGTCTTGATTTGCATTTCCCTAATGACTAATGATGTTGAGTGTCTATTCATGTGCTTATTGGCCATTTATATGACTTCCTTGGAGAAATGTCCCTTCAAGTCCTTTGCCCATTAAAAAAAATTGATTGTCTTTTTATTTTTGATGTATAAGAGTTCTTTATATATTCTGCATTCTTGATCCTTATTAGATATAAGATTTGTAAATATTTTCTCCCATTCTGTGGGTTGTCTTTCACTTTCTTGACAGTGCCTATTTTTTTAAAAAAATGAACCATTGAACACCAAATTCAAAAAATTTAAAGACTATTATAGTGTTCTCCTGATTTGCTGGTTACCTCTTTTTAGTTTTCACTGGGTAACTTTGGCAAACCCAAACGTAAGCTTACCTTGGATGCCTGCCTTTCTCTGCCATCTCTGACAATTGCTTACCACTCCCCAGAAATATATTTTCTGTGGAGTGGACATACCGTAATGTTTGTAAATTCTGAGCTGCTCATTTTTTCCTCAATGTCAGATATTGCCTTGTGGAATACAGAATGACTGCCCCTAGACAACAACAATTTAAGGGTGGTCAGTAAGAGGAAGTAGCAATTCAAAGATATTTGCCTCATGCATGGGCACGTTTGTATGTGAGTGTGTGCATGTATGTGCCTTGCAGATCCAGAGCTATTGGGATAGGTTGGTAAAATGATTGATGGTCTTCCCCAGGAGGATGATCAATATTAACTATATATGGATGGTTTTTCTCAGATTCCTCGTGCTTTTTTTTTTATTTTTTTCCAATTTACTTTATTGGGCAAGTAGGAGAGACATGGAGTTGATCCTGTCATTTCCCTCCAAACAGGTTGAGGAATTCACCTTGCATACCTCCTGTTTACTCATACAGCCCCTCCTCACAATCCCTCTGCATCCCCTCCCTCTGCATCCTCACCCTATGGGTCACTGAGTTGCATTGATTCAGCTAACTCAGTGTCTCCTACCTAACCATGTCTTCCTTCTGTTTCCATCCACACCCATGAAGTTTAGGGCTTCATGGCTGGCAGCCTCCTAACTCACCTCCTTGTTGCAGTCCCTCAAATTCCACCCTGACCTCTGCACCACTGCCCTAGCATCCTTCTAAAAGCTTGTCGCTTGTCATTTACATCTGGAAACCTAACAAGAGGGACCAGGTCTTCTCATCTTTAGAAAGAAAACATAAATAAGCATGTCACTTTTGTGTTAAAAATCTTCTCTGGCTCCCCTCTACCTTTCACCTGCGGTCTGAAGAACTTGGCATGGCATCCAAAGCAGCTTCCAGGTGCTGCCATCATCACACTTCCTGCCCGACTGCCCACCCTTCTCCTTTCCTTTCACACCCTGTCCTTGTCTACACCAAGGCTGCCCTGCTCTACTCTGTCCCCTATCATCGAAGGCATCCCCGTGTCTCTGGTGCAGTTCCAGCACCAACTCTTCTGTGCAGACTGCCCTGGATGCTTGACCAGGATTCTTCATTCGCTCCCACTGTGCTTTGTCTGTGTCTCCCAGACAACAGTTATCGCATGCCTCCTGTCTCTTTCCTGGAAGAGGGGGATTTTGTGAATTCATACGTATCCTCTCAGAGCCTGGCTAATCATTGATGCTCAATAAACATTTGTTGAATTGAGCTAAATTTTTAAGTGTGAACTTAACTTTAGAAAGAAAAACTCTGGGAGAAAAATCAGGAGAGGAGGTGGGTGTGGGTTTCATAGGATAACAGTCTCTTGATTCCCCAGAATTTCTCGATGTTTCAGACCCCTGCCTCATGCGGCCCTTGTTGCTGTCACTCTCTTTCTCCTTTTCCCTCAGTCTCTAGCTTGCCTGCTACCCCTCCTGCATATGGCCAATGGTTGTGGTATCTGCCTGCTTCTCCTCTGGCTTGTCTGATGGTCCCACGAAGAGCGAGGAAGGCGACTTTTCTGGGACTGTCTCCATGGGGACTTGGAATGTAATAAACAGTCTTCCTGCTGCAGGCAGGCAGGCAGGCAGGAGGGGCAGGAGAGGGAGGCAAGGTTTCACGTCCCTTTGCTCACTTGCCCTGGAGTGAAATGCATGCCCCATATTCTGAGAGGAGAGAATTCAGAGCAGGTGTTTCCTCCTCTGAGAGGCAGAACATTCCTCTAGCATTTCATCTTTTCTCTGCCGTCTCCAACAGTTGCTCACCAACCCCCAGAAATGTATTTCCTGTGGAGTAAAATCTAGGGTTCAGCTGAAAGACAGGAAGCAAAATCATAAAACCCTTACGTATCAAACTGTCTGACCTGCTGATGTAATTCATTTGCAAGGACACTATAAGGATGTTATACTTAGGGCTTGCGTTTGGCACCAGCTTTTGGGAATTGCTTTCTCTTTCTCTGCACATAGCAAGGACCATCCCTGTCCTTATCCTGGGGTGTGGGACCTACCCTCCTTAACCTCTGTTACCCAGTTTCTTGGCCACTTGGGGCTTCCTTCTTATAACTTCTTGTAATGACTGTACTCAAACTCACATAACTTTTCTGTATGGCTTTGAAAACAGATCTCCCCATCCATCCCTCCTGCCCCTTCATGCCTTTCCTAAGCTCTCCCCACCAAAACACACACTTATAGGGCTAGCCCAGTGCATAGCATCTACCTACACAGTCCAGCATGGTATCTACTCGTTCTTGTGTCAGACCCCTATTGACTTCAATAAGGATGGCACTGTGTTCAAGAGGCTGAAGAGACCCACAGCCAGTGAATGAGACATAGGGTTTATTGAAGGAACTTACACACAGGGAGATCTGGTGGCAGTGGGTTAGAGAGGAGAACTGCCACCACTTTAAAAAAATATGCAATATGTAGCATTTTCACTTAGTATTCTTTCTCTAGCAACCTGCACCTGGTAACCTTCATTCAACCAAAAACAAAAGGCCTTGAGCCCCTGTATGAGCTGCATTCCACAGGATGGGCAGAGGGCGTGTGTTGGTGGTGGGGGGCGGTGTTTAGATGTTCCTCATAGATAAGGAATGAATCTCTGGGTTGGTCACTCCCGGATTCCTTATCTTGGAACTCTAAACACATTCTTCTTAGACCATAGGGTCATTCTCAGGGTATGCTTACATTAAGGTATTGCTGTCACTTCTGTCTGCCATACATTGGTGTATGTCTGCCATACACCAATATATTTCTACTTAAATGTAAATGAAGGAAAATTTTCCTGGCCGGAGCAATCAGACAAAAGAAAGAAATAAAGAGCATCCAAATTGGTAAAGAGGAAATTAAACTGTTGCTGTTGGCTGATGATATGATCATATACCAAGAAAATCCTAAAGATTCATCCAAAAAGTTCCTAGATCTGATAAATAAATTCAGGAAAATTTCAGGTTACAAAATCAGTGTACACAAATCGATAACACTGCTATATACCAACAATGACCAAGCTGAGAATCAAACCAAAAACTCAACCCTTTTTACAACAGCTGCAAAATAATAATAATAATAATAATAATAATAATAATAAAAAAATACTTAGGAATATACCTAACCAAGAAGGTGAAAGATCTCTACAATGAAACTACAAAACACTGCTGAAAGTAATCCTAGATGACAAAAATAAATGGAATCACATCTCATGCTCATGGATGGCTAGAATCAATATTGTGAAAATGACCATGCTAACAAAAACAATCTACAGATTCAATGCAATTCCCACTAAAATACCATCATCGTTCTTCACAGAACTAGAAAAAACAATCCTAAAATTCACATGGAAGCAAAAAAGAGCCCGCATAGCCAAAGCAAGACTAAACAATCAACAACAACAAAACAAATCCAGAGGCATCACATTACCTGACTTCAAATTATACTATAAGGCCATAGTCACCAAAACAGCATGGTACTGGAATAAAAATAGGCACATAGACCAATGGAACAGAATAAATAACGCAGAAATAAACCCAAACACTTACAGCCAACTGATCTTTGACAAAGCAAACAGAAACATAAAGTGGGGAAAGGACTGCCTATTCAATAAATGGCACTGGAATAACTGGCAAGACACACGTAGAAGAATAAAACTAGATCCTCATCTCTCACCTTATACAAAAATCTACTCAAGATGGATCAAAGACTTAAACTTAAGACCTGAAACCATAAGAATTCTAGAAGATAACATCAGAAAAATCCTTCTAGAAATTGGCTTAGGCAAAGACTTCATGACCAAGAACCCAAAAGCAAATGCAGTGAAAACAGAGATAAATAAATGGGACCTAGTTAAACTAAAAAGCTTCTGCACAGCAAAAGAGATAATCAATAGAGTAAACAGACAACCCACAGAGGGGGAGAAAATATTTGCAAACTATGGATCTGACAAAGGACTAATATCCAGAATCTATAATGAACTTAAACAAATCAGCAAGAAAAGGGCAAATAATCCCATCAAAAAGTGGGCTAAGGACATGAATAGACAATTCTCAAAAGAAGATATACAAATGGCCAAGAAACATATGAAATAATGCTCAGTGTCACTAATTATCAGGGAAATGCAAATCAAAACCACAATTTGATATCACCTTACTTCTGCAAGAACAGTCATAATCAAAAAATCAAAAAAATAGATGTTGGTGTGAATGTGGTAAAAAGGAAACACTTTTACACTGTTGGTGGGAATGTAAACTAGTACAACCAGTATGGAAAACAGTATGGAAATTTCTTGAAGAACTAGAAGTAAAACTACCATTTGATCCAGCAATCCCACTACTGGGTATCTATCTACACAGAGGAAAATAAGTCATATGAAAAACATGCTTGTACATACATACTTATAGCAGCACAATTCGCAATTGCAAAAATGTAGAACCAGCCTAAATGCCCATGAATCAATGAGTGGATAAAGAAAATGTGGTGTATATATATATACTGCTTAGCGATAAAAAGGAATGAAATAACGGCATTTGCAGGAACCTGGATAAAGTTGGAGACCATTAGTCTAAGTGAAGTAACTCGGAAGTGGAAAGCCAAACATTTTATGTTCTCACTCATAAATACGAGTATGCAAAGACATAAGAATTACACAATGGACTGTAGTGACTCAGAGTAAAGGATGGAAGAGGGGTGAGGAATAAAAGACTACACATTGGGTACAATGTACACTGCT
Organism: Macaca mulatta; assembly: GCF_049350105.2. Lineage (NCBI taxonomy): Eukaryota > Metazoa > Chordata > Mammalia > Primates > Cercopithecidae > Macaca > Macaca mulatta. The sequence continues at coordinate 172,709,083 of NC_133406.1, read as the reverse complement.
TGGGTGACAGGTGCACCAAAATCTCAGAAATCACTACTACAGAACTTGTCCACGTAACCAAAACCCATCTGTTCCCCAAAAACTATTGAAATTTTTAAAAAAGGAAAAAAATGAAAAAAAGTTAAAATAAAAAATTTATACTAGTCACATCTTTAGAACTCAGGAGCCACATGTGGCTACTGGTCACATATTCATCACTGTGGATTTAGGACATTTTCATCATTGCAGAACATTCTATTTGAATATAATGTCACTATGAGGAGCATGTCTGTCTTTCTGGGACATGTTCATTGAATTTTATCTGAGAAAAATGATTTTTTAATTGAAGCTTTTATTATTCATCTGTTAGTTTCTTCAGAGTATTGTTTTTTGTTGTTGTTGTTGTTTTTTTTTTTTTTTTTTTTTTACTTTTTAATTTCCACAGATTATTGGGGAACAGGTGATGTTTGGTTACATGAGTAAGTTCTTTAGTGGTGATTTGTGAGATTTTGGTGCACCCATCACCTGAACAGTATACACTGTAAACAATTTGTAGTTTTTTATCCCTTACCCCCTTCTCACCCTTTCCCCCGAGGCCCTAAGGTCCATTGTGTCATTCTTATGCCTTTGCATCCTCATAGCTTACCTCCCACTTATGAGTGAGAACATACTATGTTTGGTTTTCCATTCCTTAGTTACTTCACTTAGAATAACAAACTCCAGCCTCATCCAGGTTACTGCGAATGCCACTAATTCATTCCTTTTTATGGCAGAGTAGTATTCCATCATATATTATGCACCACAGTTTCTTTATCCACTTGTTGGTTGATGGGCATTTGGGTTGGTTTCATGTTTTTGCAATTGAGAATTGTGCTGCTATAAACATGTGTGTGCAAGTATCTTTTTCATGTAATGACTTCTTTTCCCCTGGGTAGATACCCAGTAGTGGGATTGCTGGATCAAATGGTAGTTCTACTTTTAGTTCTTTAAGGAATTTCCACACTGTTTTCCATAGTTTACATTCTCATCAACTGTGTGGAAGTGTTCCCTGTTCACCGCATCCATGCCAACATCTATTATTTTTTTGATTATGGCCATTCTTGGCAGAAGTAAGGTGGTATCGCATTGTGGTTTTGATTTGCATTTCCCTGATAATCAGTGATGTTGAGCATTTTTTCATATGTTTGTTGTCCATTTGTATAACTTCTTTTGAGAATTGTCTATTCATGTCCTTAGCCCGCTTTTTAATGGGAATTTTTTCTTGGTAATTTGTTTGAGTTTGTTGTAGATTCTGAATATTAGTCCTTTGTCAGATGTATAGATTGTAAAGATTTTTTTTCACTCTGTGGGTTTTCTGTATACTCTGCTGACTATTCCTTTTGCTGTGCAAAAGCCTTTAAGTTTAATTAAGTCCCAGCTATTTATCCTTGTTTTTATTGCATTTGCTTTTGGGTTCTTGGTTATGAAATCCTTGCCTACACCAATGTTTACAAGAGTTTTTACAGTGTTATCATGTAGAATTTTTATAGTTTCAGGACTTTAAGTCCTTGATTCATCTCAAGTTGATTTTTGTATAGGTGAGAGATGAGGATCCAGTTTCATTCTCCTACATGTGGCTTGCCAATTATCCCAGCACCATTTGTTGAATAGGGTGTCCTTTCCCCACTTTATGTTTCTGTTTGCTTTGTCAAAGATCAGTTGGCTGCAAGTGTCTGGGTTTGTTTCTGGGTTCTCTGTTCTGTTTCATTAGTCTATGCACCTATTTCTATACCAGTACCATACTGTTTTGATGGCTGTGGCCTTATAGTGTAGTCTGAAGTCAGGTAATGTGATACCTCCAGATTTGTTCTTTTTGCATAGTCTTGCTTTGGCTATGTGGGCTCATTTTCATTTTATATGAATTTCAGGATTGTTTTTTCCTGTTCTGTGAAGAGTGATGGTGGTATTTTGATGGGAATTGCATGAATTTTTAGATTGCTTTTGGCAGTATGGTCATTTTTACAATATGGATTCCACCCATCCATGAGCATGGCATGTGTTTCCATTTGTTTGTGTTGTCTATGATTTCTTCAGTAGTGTTTTCTAGTTTTCCTTGTAGAGGTATTTCACCTCCTTGGTTAGGTATATTCCTAAGCATTTTATTTTATTTTATTTTATTTTATTTTATTTTATTTTATTTTATTTTATTTTATTTTATTTTTGCAGCTCTTGTAAAAGGGGTTGAGTTCTTGACTTGATTCTCAGCTTGGTCACTCTTGGTATATAGGAGAGCTACTGATTTGCATACACTAATTTTGTGTCTGGAAATGTTACTGAATTCTTTTATCAGTTCTAGGAGCTTTCTGGAGAAGTTTTTAGGGTTTTCTAGGTAAACCATCATATCATCAGCAAACAGCAACAGTTTAACTTCCTCTTTACCAATTTAGATGCCTTTTATTTCTTTCTCTTGTCTAATTGCTATGGCGAGGACTTTCAGTACTATGTTGAAGAGAAGTGGTGAGAATAGGCATTCTTGTCTTGTTCCAGTTCTCAGAGGGAATGCTTTCAGCTTTTCCTCATTCAGTATTATGTTGGCTATGGGTTTGTCATATATGGCTTTTATTACACTGAGATATGTCCCTTGTATGAAGGTTTTGCTAAGAGTTTTAATAATAAAGGGACACTGGATTTTGTCAAATGCTTTTTCTTTTTTTTTTTTTTTTTTTTTTTTTGAGACGGAGTCTCGCTCTGCCGCCCGTGCTGGAGTGCAGTGGCCGGATCTCAGCTCACTGCAAGCTCCGCCTCCCGGGTTCCCGCCATTCTCCTGCCTCAGCCTCCCGAGTAGCTGGGACTACAGGCGCCGCCACCTCGCCCGGCTAGTTTTTTTGTATTTTTTTAATAGAGACGGGGTTTCACCGTGTTAGCCAGGATGGTCTCGATCTCCTGACCTCGTGATCCGCCCGTCTCGGCCTCCCAAAGTGCTGGGATTACAGGCTTGAGCCACCGCGCCCGGCCTCAAATGCTTTTTCTACATCTATTGATGATCATTTGATTTTTGTTTTTAATCCTTTTTATGTCGTGTACCACATTTATTGACTTGTGTATGTTAAACCGTTTCTGCATCCCTTGTGTATGACTTGTGTGAAACCCATGATCAAGTGGGTTTCATATTGACTTGTGTATGAAACCCACTTGATCATGGTGGATTATCTTTTAGATATGTTGTTGGATTTGGTTAGCTAGTATTTTGTTAAGGATTTTTGCTCTATGTTCATTAGGGATATTGGGCTGTAGTTTTTTTAAAATCATGTCTTTTTCTGGTTTTGGTATTAGGATGATACTGGCTTCACAGAATGATTTAGGGAGGATTATCTCTTTCTCTATCATGTGGAATGGTGTCAATAGGATTGGTATCAATTCTTCTTTGAATGTCTGGTAGTATTCTGCTGTGAATTCATCTGGTCTTGGACTTTTTTTTGTTGGTAATTTTTTAAATTACCATTTCAATCTCGCTGCTTGTTATTGGTCTATTCAGGGTATCTAATTCTTCCTGACTTAAGGTAGGAGGGTTGTATCTTTCCAGGAATTTATACATCTCCTCTAGGTTTTCTAGTTTATACATGTAAAGGTGTTCATAGTAGCCTTGAATGATCTTTTGTATTTCTGTGGTGTCAGTTGTAATATCTCCTGTTTTGTTTCTAATTGAACTTATTTGGATTTTCTCTCTTCTTTTCTTGGTTACTCTTGCTAATGGTCTATCAATTTTATTTATCTTTTCAAAGAACCAGCTTTTTGTTTCATTTATCTTTTGTATTTGTATTTCTTTTTGTTTCAATTTCATTTAGTTCTGCTCTGATCTTGGTTATTTCCTTTCTTCTGCTGGGTTTGGGTTTGGTTTGTTCTTGTTTCTCTAGTTCCTTGTGGTATGACCTTAGGTTGTCTATTTGTGCTTTTTCAGACTTTTTCATATAGGCATTTAGGGCTATGAACTTTGCTCCTAGCACTGCCTTTGCTGTATCCCAGAGGTTTTGATGGGTTGTGTCACTATTGTTGTTTAGTTTGAAGAATTTCTAAATTTTCATCTTGATTCCATTTTTGACCCAATGGTCGGTCCTTCAGGAGCAGGTTATTTAATATCCATGTATTTGCATGGTTTTGAAGGTTGCTTTTGGGGTGGATTTCCGGTTTTATTCCATTGTGGTATGAGAGAGTGCTTGATATAATTTCAATTTTCTCAAACTTGTTGAGGCTTGTTTTGTGGCCTATCATATTGGTCTATCTTGAAGAAAGTTCCATGCACTGATGACTAGAATGTATATTCTGTTATTGTTGGGTAGAACGTTCTGTAAATATCTGTTAAGTCCATTTGTTCCATGGTATAGTTTAAATCCATTGTTTCTTTGTTAACTTTCTGTCTTGATGACCTGTTTAGTGCTGTCAGTGGAGTATTGCATTCCCCCACTATTATCATATTGCTGTCTATTTCATTTCTTAGGTCTATTAGTAATTGTTTTATAAATTTGGAAGCTCCAGTTTTAGGTGCATATATATTTAAAACTGTGATATTTTCCTGTTGGACTAGGCCTTTTATCATTACATAATGTCCCTCTTTGTCTTTGTCAACTGCTGTTGCATTAAAGTTTGTTTTGTCGGATATAAGAATAGCTACTTCTGCTAGCTTTTGGTGTCCATTTGCATGGAATGTCTTTTTCTACCCCTTTACCTTAAGTTTATGTGAGTCCTTACATGTTAGGTGAGTCTTTTGAACACAGCAGATACTTGGTTGGTGAATTCTTATCCATTCTGCAATTCTGTATCTTTTAAGTGGAGCATTTAGGCCATTTACATGCAACGTTAGTATTGAGATGTGAGGTACCATTCCATTCATCGTGCTATTTGTTGCCTTTATACCTTTTTTTTTTTCCAATTGTATTTTTGTTTTATAGGTCCTGTGAGATGTTTGCTTTAAAGAGTTTCTGTTTGATGTGTTTCCAGGATTTATTTCAAGTTTTAGAGCTCTTTAGTGGTTCTTGTAGTACTGGCTTGGTAATGGCAAATTCTGTCAGCATTTGTTTGTCTGAAAAAGACTGTATGTTTCCTTCATTTATGAAGCTTAGTTTCACTGGAAACAAAATTCTTGGCTGATAATTGTTTTGTTTAAGGAGGCTGAAGGTAGAACCCCAATCCCTTCTAGCTTTTAGGGTTTCTGCTGAGAAATCTGCTGCTAATCTTACAGATTTTCCTTTATAGGTTGCCTGGTGCTTTTGTCTCACAGCTCTTAAGATTCTTTTCTTTGTCTTAACTCTAGATAACCTGATGACAATGTGCCTAGGTGATGATCTTTTTGCAGCGAATTTCCCAGGTGTTCTTTGAGCTTCTTGTATTTGGATGTCTAGGTCTCTAGCAAGAATGGGGAAGTTTTCTTTGATTATTCCCCAAAATATGTTTTCCAAACTTTTAGATTTCTCTTCTTCCTCAGGAATGCTGATTATTCTTAGGTTTGGTCATTTAACATAATGTGAGACTTCTTGGAGGCATTGTTCATATTTTCTGTCTTTTTTAAAAATTTTACTTTAAGTTCTGGGATACATGTGCAGAACGTGCAGGTTCGTTACACAGTTATACATGTGCCATGGTGGTTTGCTGCACCTATCAACCCGTCATCTAGGTTTTAAGCCCCACATGCATTAGATATTTGTCCTAACGCTCTCCCTCCCCTTGCCCTCAACTCCCCGACAGGTCCCGGTGTGTGATGTTCCCCTCCCTGTGTCCATGTGTTCTCATTGTTCAACTCCCACTTATGAGTGAGAACATGCAGTGTTTGGTTTTCTGTTCCTGTGTTAGTTTTCTGAGAATGATGGTTTCCAACTTCATCCAGGTCCCTGTAAAGGACATGAACTCATTCTTTTTTATGGCTACATAGTATTCCCTGGTGTTATATGTGCCACATTTTCTTTATCCAGTCTACTATTGGTGGGCATTTGGGTTGGTTCCAAGTCTTTGCTATTATAAATAATGCTGCAATAAACGTACATGTGCATGTGTCTTTACAGCAGAATGATTTATAATCCTTTGGGTATATACCCAGTAATGGGATTGCTGGGTCAAATGGTATTTCTGGTTCTAGATCCTTGAGGAATCACCACACTGTCTTTCACAATGGTTGAACTAATTTACATTCCCATCAACAATGTAAAAGCATTCCTATTTCTCCACATCCTCACCAGTGTCTGTTGTTTCCTAACATTTTAATGAGTGACATTCTAACTGGCATGAGATGGTATCTCATTGTGGTTTTGATTTGAATTTCTCTAATAACTAGTGATGATGAGCTTTTTTTCATATGTTCGTTGGCCACATAAATGTCTTCTTTTGAGAAGTGTCTGTTCACATCCTTTGCACACTTTTTGAGGTGGTTGTTTTTTTCTTGTAAATTTGTTTAAGCTCCTTGTAGATTCTGAATATTAGCCCTTTGTCAGATGGATAGATTACAAAAAATTTTCTCCCATTCTGTAGGTTGCCTGCTCACTCTGAGGACAGTTTCTTTTGCTTTGCAGAAGCTCTTTAGTTTAATTAGATCACATTTGTCAATTTTGGCTTTTGTTTCTTTTGGTGTTTTAGTCATGAAGTTTTTGCCCATGCCTATGTCCTGAATGTTATTGCCTAGGTTTTCTTCTAGGGTTTTTATAGTTTTAGGTTTTACATTTAAGTCTTTAATCCATGTTGAGTTAATTTTTCTATAAGGTGTAAGGAAGGGGTCCAGTTTCTGTTTCCTGCATATGGCTAGCCAGTTTTCCCAGCTTATTCTTTTTACTTTGTCTATGTTGGCTTGGGTTAATTTGAAAACTTTGTCTTTGAGCTCTGAAGTTCTTTCTTCTGCTTGTTTGATTCTACTGCTGAGACTTTCCAGGGCATTTTGCATTTCTATAAGTGTATCCATTGTTTCCTGAGGTTTTGATTGTTTTTTTTTTTATTTATGCTATCTATTTCATTGAAAATTTCTTCCCTCATTTCTTGTATCATTTTTTTGACTTCCTTAAATTGGGCTTCACCTTTCTGTGGTGCCTCCCTGATTTGCTTAATAACTAAGCTCTGAATTCTTTTGCAGGTAAATCAGGGATTTCTTCTTGTTTTGGATCAATTGCTGGTGGGCTAGTGTGGTTTCTTGGTGGTGTTAAAGAACCTTGTTTTGTCATATTACCAGAGTTGTTTTTCTGTTTCCTTCTCATTTGGGTAGGCTGTGTCAGAGGGAAGGTCTAGGGCTCAAGGCTGTTGTTCAGATTCTTTTGTCCCACGGGGTGTTCCTTTGATGTAGTACTCTCTCCCTTTTCCTCAGGCTGTGGCTTCCTGAGAGCTGAGCTATAGTGATTGTTATCTGTCTTCTGGATCTAGCCACCCAGCGAGTCTACTAGGCTTTGGGCTGGTACTGGGGGTTGTCTGCACAGAGTCTTGTGATGTGAACCATTGAGGGTTTCTCAGCTGTGGATACCAGCACAGTATTTGGGGGTGTCTCCTGGGTCCTGCAGGAGCAATCCATTTCCTTCAGAGGATCTGTGTGTTCTGTCGGCTTTCCTCATTTATTCCTGCAGTTGTTCTGGAGCAAAAGTTCACTATGCAAGCCTGTATACACTGCTCTGTCCATCTGAGTGGGAGGGGAAATCTAGTCCTGCCTGTGGTCTGCCATGATTTCCTCCTTCTGAAGCCAGAATATCAATTTCTAAATTGGGACTTGGTTTCACCAGCATGGGTATACAAATGGAGGCAATTTAAGAGTAGCAATTATTATGTACTGCCTAATTTGTACAACGTACCATGCCAGGTACTTTCTATATGCGACTTCTGATTCTCACAGCAACCTTATGGGTTAGTTTTATTTCTATTTACATATATGGAGACTGAAGCTCCAAGAGGTAAAAAGAACTCAAAACTATACACTAGTCAGAAGCTGGGATTCCAACCCATGTCTGTTGGACTCCAAAGTCTTTTCTACTATATGTCTCAGCAACCCTCCAGCGTGAAAGACCATTTTACATGAAGACTTACCCAAGCTGAAACATTTAGACTTGGAAGATTTAATATGCAATCACTGTTCTCAGAGATCTTTCAGTCTAGCTAGAAAGGCAAACAACTTCACTGCGACTGTCATCACTTTGCAAACATTTGTATAACACTATAATTTACAAAGGGTGCTCTCATTCTTTTGATATTTCAGGAGGTATTGTAGAGCTGGACTTACTGAGAGAAACTGAAGTACATGCACCTGGATAATGGAGATACTTAAGAAGGAGTAATCATTAACTGTGATTGTGTGGGAGATGCAGAGATGTCTCAGGAGTTGAATCTTGATGAATAAGGAGGATTTCTATAGGCAGAAGGGTGCTCTGGGCAGAAACAGCCACATTATGAATGGTACACATCCATGCTGCAGCCTCATTGCCCTCTAATCCACCCCGCTTCCTGCAGTCAGAGTGAGCTTTCTAAAACACAGACTGTTGCTTCCTGGCTTAAAACAAACCTGCATGTTATGCACATGTACCCTAGAAGTATAATAATAATAAAAAAAAAAAAAAAAGAAAGAAAGAAAGAAAAAAAGAAAAAAAAAAAAGATTTTCATGATTCCATTACCCTGGGATATAGTCCCAACTCCCTGGGATGGTTTGGGAGGCTGCACAGTCTGGGTGAACTATTGTTCTCACATTTCCACCTCTTTCTTATTTCCCATCCTACAGCGACTTGTTTCCTTGAATATATCAACCCTTCTCTCACCTTGGGGCTTTTAATCAGACTCTTCTTGACTTGACTGTCCTTCCTTTCACTGACCTCTTGCTTTTCTTGCTGATGCCTTTTTATTCCTTCAAGATTCAGTTAGTTGCCTCTTCGGTGGTCTGTGGATACCCCTTGCTTGCCTCTGTCATAACTGCCATCCACTTCATTGAGACAGCCTCTCCTATGTGACTCCCATATCACCCAGATGGTAAACAACTTGAGGGCAAGGACTGTGTCTTGTTCATTACATACAGAGCTGTTAGCATATTGTGAATGATCAATAAATATCTGTTGAATGAATAAATGAAAATATTCCCATTTACTAAGGATGCTGACCTGCCCTTAGGGATATATCAAGCTGGGTTTCATGGTGAATGCATAAGAAGGACCATAGAGAAAGCAGTATATTAAAAATGCATGACTCAGGATTTTACCACAAATCAATTTGTGTCTCCCATGTTGGTATACATTTATTCAATAGGACTAGTTCTTCCCCTACCACTGGATTTAAAAAATGGGCAGTTCCATGACTTTTTTAGTAATCCTTAGGTTATACAAATCATCTCAATTTACTAATTAGAAAATCAGCAGTGAAATCTGAGCTTCCCTGATGACTTGCTAGCCTGGTTCCTCCTGTTTAATTCCCCGCTGTTACTCTCTATGATAAGTGTCCATTTTCTTTTACCTTGAGTGTTGCCGTAGCCTCTTCACTGGCCTCCAAGTTCGTCCCTCTGATTTTATAAAGGACAGGTGAAGTTCTTTCTGCAGAAATTTTCAGTGGCTCCCAATCACCTAAAGAGTCAAATCCAAATTCTTAACTTTACATTCAAGATTCTCCATCATCTGACTCCAGCCCTTTCTCCAGTTTTATCCCCCATCAACATTATGCAGTCTTTGCTGCCGCTAAATTTCCCAGTGTTCTCTGAACATGCCTTTGCTCATGCTCTTCCATCAGCCTGGATGCCTGATTCTCTTCTTTGCCTACCAAGACTGACTCCATCCTCCAGGCTGTGGCTCAAACACTGTCTTCTCTGCGAGGCCTTCCCCAGCTCTTCAGTTAGAATTACTAAATCCTTTCTCAGTATTCCCATAGCTGCAGTAGGACTTTTTAAAAACCCAGTGTTTTCCACCTCAATGAAATACATAATTAGTAAATGCCCAATTGTAGGCAATGCATCAGCTGTTGGCTACTGTGATACAGGAGTTTTATGGGGATTGGTTGAACAGGAAATTCAGATCTGTAGGTTAGTGAACCATGAGGGCCTCCAGAATAAATAGGAAGTGACTCCCCACCTCTTTTTTGTGAGGTGGTAAGGGATATTCTGGCCATGGGTAGGTAGGGGACAAGTGCAGGAGAATGAAGATGATCACTGACTAAGGAAGTCACCATTTTCTCCCGTTGAAGGCTGCAGATATGCTGCAACCCCTGGGTTCCAATAAAAGCAAAAGAGGACAGTGGTCAGTTGATGATATGTCCCTGACACTGTGATGGTCTGCTGACCCAGAAAAGCTAAAAAGTAGGATTTCAACTCCAGTCCTATATTTCATAAGTGAAGTGAAGGGCACTCTGAAGATCAGAAAATTGGCAACATGGGGAAGTGGTTTGCCAAACATTGTACTGTTTCCTGACTTAATATCTTTATATTATTTTAGGTGGATAAAATTTTGTAATATAACTGTATGCCAAGATTACTTCCAAGATCTAGTGTGGGAGGAAAGGAGTCCTGCCTGGTTCAGTGTAATGGATGGCCCAGCTGTGTTTAAAAACCAGCAAAATGGAGCTTATACAAGCATCTTTATGGGGCCCTAGAAACAGCGAGTGCTATTCATCACCAGGCGGCACAGCACTTACTTCGTCCCACGTTCTTTAAAATATTAGTTCTGTGTAGATCTGATGTCCCATTAGACTCAACCATGGGGTCCACTTTGCTGTTCACACACAGAGAATACTTTGTACGTTCAGGTTTGGGTGTTTGTTTATTGAATGATGGCTGTTTTCCTTGTTTCAACTTCTCTGCTGTTTGTGGTTGGTTCACTCAGCTTCTTGAAGTTGAGGCCTAATTAAAACAAGGCTACAAGTTCAAGCCAGGTATGAGTAGATTGACTTCATGCTGTTTTACTTTACCATTCAGGCAAAAGTTTAGTTTGCAAGCAGGGATAAAATAGCATGATGGGCATATTGAGCTATATCATTTTAGAGTTTGCATTCAAGGATTAGGATAGTCAAGTGTGGAAAGGATGACTGTATGAATAGATTTGTTATGCTACAGCATGTGTTTTTGTAATAACGTTTCATTTATAAATCATTGATAGAGAGAGAGAGAATGGTATCTGTATAAAGTTCAAGTTGCATTGGTTCATATGTAATTTTTCTAGGTAAGGGGAGCTGGAATAGTGGTAGTTGAATTACAACTACAGTAGCAAAGAAAAAATCCTGAGCTTGGCTGCCATTCTTAGAAGAAGCTTTCTGAGCATGTTTTGGGAAAATTACATGTGAGCATCTGCACATGGGACTTGTTTCCTGGAGATGTACTCCCTGTACTCATAAGCGCACATTGCACACATGGCAGATTACCTGTCCTCCTGTGCCTGTCTTGGTGGCAGTCTGGCTTCACTGTCTTTGTGCCTATAAGCTACTATTTGCACTCTTTTGTTCTGCACATTTGCAATACCCCCCTTAGTTGGCACAGTGTTTTGCAAATGTGATGTACTTGATGAATAAATGAAAGACTGGCCTCTGAACTTTTGTATCTAGTGGTGCTGCATTTCAGGTAGGAGTTGCCACCAGAATAATGCTTATTTGAATAAATTACCAGTAACATCGTGCTCAGTTTTTTTGATGGTCAAAAAAAAAAAAAAAGCCACTTGTTAGAAGGGACAAGTTTGTTCTTATGTGCCAAGGGGAGACACAGAAGTATCTGAATTTAGTCCACTTGTGCCTTTTTGGCCTTACTCATTCAGGTGTCCTGGAGAGTGGTCCTTCCTGCCTGCTCTCTAAAACCTAGTACCCCTACAGTCTTATCAGCTACTCACTTCACTTTACTCCTGAATATATAACTTTGTACATTCAGGTTTTGGTGAGTGTCTGTTTATTATCTGTTTATTACTTGTTTCCACTAAAATGTGAGCTCACTGTTACAGTACAACTCTTAGAACAAAGCTGGTGCATGGTAGGTGTTTAATAACTTATTGCTTAATGAATAACAATATTCAAATTCTACCCTCTGGGACAAACACTCTAGAGAATGATTTGGTACTACTTTGCACACATGAGCATATGCATACCTTGTCACACAGCAGTTTTACTCCTAGGTATGTACTTGTGGTAGAACCTTCCAGTTGTTTTCCAATATCCATTCTTTTCTTCCTCCATGAAAATAGAATTTCTAACTGGTCATATGACTGCCCCAAATAGAGACTTCATTTCTCATTCTACGTTGCAGCCAGGTGTGGCTACATGATTTCTGACCAGTGAGATATAAGTAGAAATATATATAGCATTTTATAGGAAACTTCCTTAATGGACAATTGATGTATGTACTTTGCAGCTTACTTTTCATTCTTCCTTCTTCCCATTGGCTGAAATACAGGATCCCATCATCGTGATTGTGAGAGTGAGAGCCACACCTTAGGAATGGCAAAATTGTGATTTGGAAGGAGTCCCAGTCTCTGGGGACTTAGGAGAGCAAAGCTGCTGCACTAGCTATGCACAGCTTCCAACCTGACTTCTTTGAAGTAAGAAGAAAATACATTTCGATCTTGTTGAAGCATTGTTATTTTGGCTTTCTGTCACTCATGACTGGACCCAAGACTAACTGAGACTATACCTAGGGAAAATATTGCATATGTACAAGCATATCCTTAGCAAAATTACTCATTATGGAAATAAACAAGGATTCTTCCCAGTGTAGCCTCTTAAAAACGAACAAATAAAAAAGAAACATGGAAATTCCCAAATGTCTGTCAAAAACGAATGGATAAATTTGTTTTTATGTAAAGTCAAACAATATGCTTTACAGTAATGAAAATGGTTGAATGCCACCTACACACATCAATATGGATGAGTCTCAAAAACACATTATTAAACAAAAGAATATTACTCACAGAAGAATACATCAGCATAATTTCAGGTGTGATATAAAGTGCAAAAATAGGCAAAAGTATATCCTTTGTATACACATAGAAAGCACAAGTTGAAGAGAAAAAGGGAATGATGAACATGGGTTCAGGATGATGACCACCTGTGGGTGGAGAGGGGCAATCCATTAGGTGGTGCAGAACTGATGAACTACAACGGCACATCATCATCACCCAGAATCTACAGTTTACCTTAGGGAGTCACTCTTGGCATTGACATTCTATGGGTTTTGATAAATGTATAATGACATGTATCCACCATTAGAGTGTCATACAGAATAGGTTCACTGCCCTAAAAATCCTCTGTGCTCCAATTATTCATTTGACCCTCCCTCACTAACCCTGGCAACCCCTGGTCTTTTTATTGTATTCATAGTTTTGCCTTTTTCAGAATGTCATCCAGTTGGAATCACACAGGACGTAGCCTTTTCAGACTGGCTTCGTTCACTTAGCAATATTCATTTAGGGTTCCTCCATGTCTTTTCCATCCTTGTAACTATTCTGAATCATCTGAAGTGTGTCTTTTAAAAGCAGCATTTTTTTCCCTCCAGTCTAATGATCTATGTATTTCATTGAAATATTGATTATGTTTATACCTACTGCATTTGCAGATATGTTTAGGTGTACAGCTATCATTTTGCCACACCTTCCTACTTGCTATGCCCTTTCCATGTTCCTTTCTCCTCTTCTTCCTTGCCTTCTTTTGAGTTATTTTTATTATTCAGTTCTTTTCCCTTTATAAATAAGTTTCTTACACATTATTTTACTAATTTTAATGGTTACTCTAGAGATTGTAACAAGCATTACTGACCTATTAATGTCTGATATAGATTAATATTTTTACCATTTCCTGTACGAAATAAGGACATTATTTTTCGTGCTTTTAAAAAATATAACAGTTTTAAAACATGTAAGCAAACCATTAAAAATCGAAGTAGATGTATTCTACTCAGGGTAAACATTCAATACATTGGCTGATAATGGCAATAAATACTAATGTGTAAGCATGAAAAACAAGTAACTGCCCATGTAAAGCAAGTTACCTGCTCACTCCCTGTTAATCGAACTCGAGTTTTCTTCAAGTTATACTCAAATTCCTTCCTAGTAGAAAGCAGAAATGTATTAATTCATCAAATATTTAAGTATATGCCCACTGTGTTTTACATTGTTCTTGGCACTGCAGATACCAGTGTGAACAATATGGACATAATACAAAGAATGTAAAGTAATTAAGATGGTACCTTGAGTCTCATAAGCACCAACAACAGTTATGTTACCATTATTACTGCTACTACACATACTTAGCCTGAAAGCCTTGAAACTTTGAAGCATTTTAGCACCAAATTTCCCCAAGACAGCTTTTTCCACCTTTAAAGGGTTATCTCTGTAATAGTATGTTAGTCAGATTAAGTTGTTTAATTTTACAGGATCACAACCCCCAGAGTTTTAGTAGCTTTGAACGAGAATCTTTTTCTTGTTCATATACATTCTTCTTTGTCTCTGAGCTGCTTTTCAGTGTGCCTGTCCTCCCTGTGCAGGCTCAGGACTTCAGGCATTTTGTGCTTGTGACACTTTATGTCAAGGCTTGCTCCTACAATCATCACTGTAGAGGAAGTATAGCTAGAGAGTCTTCAATCACATTTTGTTGGCTAAAGCAAGTTATTTTGACCCTTCTAACATCAAGAGGGCTGGATAAGAGCAATTCTCCTATGAGTCTGGAAGGAATCATACTATACTTTGAATGTGTTCCCTAAAGTTCATGTTTTGGGAACTGAATCCCCCATGCAACAGTGTTGGGAAGTAGGGCCTAGTAAGAAGTGATTGAGTCAGAAGGGTCTGCCTTCAAGAATGGATTAATGTCATTATCTCATAAACGGGTTAGTTATTGAGAGACCAGGCTTGTTATAAAACCAAGTTCAGCCCCCCCTTGCTTTCTGCCCTGTCTTGCCCTTCCATCTTCGACCATCGGCTGGCACAGCATGAAGGCTGTCACCAGATGTTGGTGGTGCCATGCTCTTGGACTTCCCAGCCTCCAAAACTGTGAGCCCAATAAACTTCTGTTGTTTATAAATTTCCCAGTCTCAGGTATTCTGTCACAGTAACACAAAACAGATTAAGACAAGTGGGTATCCAATACTGATGAACGATGGTGCAGCCATGGGTAGTCTAATTAAGGTGCACATTACAAATGCTCTCACATACCACCCCTACCTCCACTTAAGCTCTGAACCACCCTACAAGGAAATTATTGTTTAATTTATCCAGATGAGAGAGTACACCTTGCTCACCTGAAATCATTTTTACTATAAGAAGTAGTGAAATAGTCAAATCCTATGCTTGACAATAGTAACATTTTATTGCCCCTTTCATATCTCACATAAAGGAAGAATCACGAACATAATTTATGCTCTGCTTTACAGCTCCCAAACATTTACGTAATAAGAGTCATACGTCTTATACTTGAGGATGTTCATTAAAGAGCAACCATCTGATTGCTCCACCACACATACTGTACACTTCATTATATAGAGGAACATTATCCGACTGCTTGATCAGTGCTTACATTTCTTCTTGTAAAAGTTTTAAAATGCTGAGAATAGCAACCTGCCTTAGTAACTTCCATTGTACTTTCTCTCCTACTTGAAATAAACACTGGACAACAGCATGGTAGGATGAGTAATAGGCACCCGAAAAGTCCATGCCTTAATTCCAGATACCTATGAATATGTTGCCTTATGTAGCAAAAGAAAATTTGTAAATATGAGCAATTTAAGGATCTTTAGTTGGGGTGTTTACACTCAGTTATGTGGGTGGGCCCAAAGTAATCACAAAGGTCTTTGTAAAAGGGAGAGAGGAGGGTCACAGTCAGAAAAGGGAGATAGAACAACAGAGGCAGTGGTTGGAGCAATGCTCTCTGGAGATGCAGTAAGGGACCATGAGCCAAAGAATGTAGGAGACCTCTAGAAGCTGGGAAAGTCAAGGAAATAGAGTGTCCCCTGGAGCCTCCAGAAGAAATGCACCCCAGCCAACACCTTGATTTTAGCCCCATAAGACTCCACTTCAAACTTCAGACCTCTAGAACCGCTAGATAGTATATATTTATAGTTTTTGACACCAACTTTGTGAAAATTTAATATATCAACAATAGAAAACTAATACTTTAGGTAATCAGAAATACAGCATCCTGGAGTTATGCCTCATCCACAGCTCTCCTTAAGCGATTGCTTAGTTCTCACCATACTAGTCATCTTCAAATTTCATTATTGATTCCCTTGCATCATTATTAGTCCCTCCTCTCTATTTTTTTTCTTACCTATTACAACACAGATTGGGGATAAAAAGTATTTTTGATTCATGTTAGATATAATTGTAAGATGCTTCCTCTAGTCCATTTTAAAGAAGATAGGGTTTAAATTTTACATAAGAGGAAGGAGAAAGAGAGAAAAGAAGTCACATGGGCTTCGGAATCAGAGTTGAGCTTGAATTTAAGCACCACTGGGTATTAGCAGTGTGTATTTGGGTGTTAAGGGATGAATGTTTGTGTTTCTCCAGAATTCACATGTTGAAGCCCTAATCCTTAATGTAATGATATTTGGAGATGTGGCATTTGGCAGGTTATCAGGGTTAGATTAAGTCATGACAGTAGGATCCTCATTATGGGATTAATGTCTTTATAAAAAGAGAAGAAGACTGATCTCTTTCTCTACCATGTGAAAACAAAGCAAGGCAGTAACCATCTATAAATCTGCAGGCATCTTGATCTTGGACTTCCCAGCCTCCAGAGCTGTGAGAAATAAATGTGTGTTGTTTAAGCCGTGCAATCTATGATATTTTGTTATAGAAGTCCAAACTGACTAAGACGTTGAGCAAGTAACTTAATCTCTCTATTCGTTTTTTTTAATACATAAACTTGAAAATAATGCTTTTGTTCTCAAAGGGCTAGTGTAAAAATTAGGTGATGTATAAACAGCACTCATATATACAAAAGCTTAATATGTTGCCTGGCATTATATGCTAGGTTGTGTCCCCCAACCCTACAGTTTGTATGTTGAAGTCCTAACCGCTAGCATCTCAGAACATGACTGTATTTGGAGATAAGGTCTTTAAAGAAGTAATTAAGATCTCTGAATTAGGTTGGACCCTAATCCAATATGACTGGTGTCCATATACAACACAGAAATACAGACACAGAAATATAGAGGGAAGATCATGTGAAGACACAGGGAAAAGAAACATCTACAAGTCAAGGAGAGAACCCTCAGAAGAGATGAACCCTGCCAACACCTTGATCTTGGACTTCTAGCCTCCACAACTGCAAGAAAATAAATTTCTGGTTTTTAAACCACTGAGTTGGTGGTACATTGTTATGGCAGCACTAGTAAACCAATACACCTGGAATCTGCTAGACAAGTACTCAAATAAAATGTAAACTATTAATTTTGATTATTTTGTCAGTAACCTCCGCTTCCACCGCATTACAACCATCTGCTTCTGGGCTTGTCACTATTTGAAACTACTTCACCTTTGAAATTTTAAAGCAGGGGAATCCCTTTTTCTGATCACAAGATGTAACCCCTCTATCCCTTTTAAACTACTGGTCTTGTAGTCTGTCCTCTTTGAGAGGACTGAATCTCACCACAAAATGGGAGGATCTTGTGGTGTGTCAACAGTGTGTCAGCACTGGCCTGGATTCATCTCATTCTCTCCCCACCTTGGACCTAATGGCAAGGAAACTTTGTATTTTCACCATTCACTCCATTTACTCTATCATTCTCTTTACCCTACCCCTCATAATTGGTCCCCTGCTCTGGAGATATAATTTGCTTTTTTTAATTCTCAAATTATTGTGTGAATGGCCAAGAAAATTTTACAACCTTGTATCTTGGTGCCCCGTCTGCTTAATGAGTGTAGAGAATGCAACAAATGCTTAGGCTCGGCTTTCACAAGCATCCTATGTGACAGTTACTCTCATTTTATAGTTAAGAATAATCTCTACTGCTTAATGAGTACAGTAACTCCTCAACATTATCAACAGTTTCTTGGAAACTGCAACTTTAAACAAAACAACATACAGTAAGTTCTCGAATAATGATGTTTCTTTCAATGTCTGTATAAAGTCGATTATTTGTGCAATTTCATGCCCTATGTTAGGATCAACATATGGGTGATTCTCTTAATGGTTCCCGCCCTTGTTACACAATGGTTATAAGATGGCTGCTGAAGCATCCATGTTCATGGTAATAAGAGAAACTTCCACCTAACACTGTCTATTTCATGGTCTCACCTCCTTTAGTCTACCTTTTTTTGTTTTTTTTGTTTTTTTTTGATGGAGTCTTACTCTGTCACCCAGGCTGGAGTGCAGTGGCGTGATCTCAGCTCACTGCAACCTCCACCTCCCAGGTTCAAGTGGTTCTCCTGCCTCAGCCTCCCAAGCAGCTGGGATTATGGCTGTGTGCCACCACGCCCGACTAATTTTTATATTTTTAGTAGAGACAGGGTTTCACCATATTGACCAGGCTGATCTTGAACTCCTGACCTCAAGTGATCTGCCCACCTCGGCCTCCCAAAGTGCTGGGATTACAGGCGTGAGTCACCACGCCCGGCCCTCCTTAGTCTCCTCTTAAATGCTAGGGGATTCCTCTGGCTCTGTCCTTGGTTATTTTCTGTTCTTGCCGCACACACACATACACACACTCCATGTGTGATCTCATCCCATGGCTTGTATGACCAGCCACACCATGCTAATGATTAGGCCGTCTCTGTCTCTGGCTTGATTCTCTTCCTTGAGCTCCAGCTCTTAATCTCTGCTTGAATATTCATGGGAACCTTCAGAGGGAACGTGATCAAACAAGATTCTTTCTCTTTCCCTTATGACACCTGTCCTCCTCTCATATTCTTAATTAATGACACTGCCATCATCTCATCCTCCTATGCTAGACCCTCCCAAGGTCGTCTTCAGAACCCTCACTCCACCTCACCTTTACCCTCATCAATGTCTAACAGGTCATCAAATCCTGTCAGGTCTCCCTTAGATAGCGAGGTTCTTCTCTCTTCTCCCCACTGCTCTACTTGAGGTCAGGTCCTTACCAGCTTGTCTCTCCCCAGAAGCCTTCTCTCCCCTCCACTTGGGGGGAGGCACTCTGCGGGGTCAGTGCCAGCAGAGTGGCCAAGTGTGAAGCTGGAGCCTGAGAGGCCAAGCTCTTATCCTGGTGTGCCACATGACCTTAGGCAAGTTGTTTAACCTCTTGTGCCTGAGTTTTCTCTTCTGAGAAACGGGGATAATAATATCACCTGCTTCTTCGGGCTATTATTATGAAGAATAAATGAATTAATGCATCCAACGTATTTTGAAGAGTGCCTGGCTCAAATCCTGTGTTATTGTGATTACCAATGAAAATCAGGCATGTTTACAAAGTGCTTAGCCTAGTGCTGAGGTTTTAGTGAGTACTCAGCAAAGGTTAATACTATTATTAATATTTTTATCTGTGCCCTTTCTTCTACCTCTACATTCAAGGTCCTGTTGAAATACTTCCAACTGTATTTTATAATTTATCTCTTAGCGTGTCTCCCTCACTAGACTGTGTACTTCCCCCAGGCAGAACACAGACCAGGTCTTAGCCATTGCTATATGCACAGCATTTGGTACATTTGTTAGATGAATAAGTAGGAATAGCAACCAAGGCTCAGGTCCTGATGGGTGTAGGCACTCTTGATGGTTAATAAGCAAACTCCTTTTAATCTAATTCTGCCTTACTCTCAGGCCTCAAAGCTGATGTTCCTTCTCTGTGTTTTCATGGCACACTGTGCCTAATTTCTTTTATTGTAAAATGATTGCACTTTAAGGTGATTATCTGTAACTTGTTGCCTCCCTGAATAGATTGTCAATTCCTACAGGGCAGGAAGAATGTCTTATTCAACACTATATGCCCAGTGCACAGCACAGTAACTGACATATGATACTCAATTTATATCTGTTGAATAAATGCATGCATGAATTAATTCTTTCAATGCTCTGAGATAGGTATTAATATTATTGTTCTTTTAACACTGGAGGAAATCCAGAATTAATGAGATAGAATACGTTCCCAAAAGCACAGGAAGACAGGTTGAAGACATATGAATATGGATATTGAATTCGTAAGCATATACATGTAGCTGCATGTGACAAAGTCCCAAAGGAACAGTGGCTTAAACAAGGTAGACATTGAGCAGGGCACAGTGGCTCAAGTCTGTAATCCCAGCACACTGGGAGGCCAAGGTGGGAAGATCGCTTTAACCCAGGAGTTCAAGACTGGCCTGGGCCACATGGCGAAGCCCCATCTCTACAAAAAGTACAAAAATTAGCCAGGCATGCTGGTGCAAGCCTGTGATCCCAGCTACTTGGGAGGCTGGATTGGGAGGATTGCTTGAGCCTGGGAGGTGGAGGTTGCAGTGAGCTGAGATCACATCACTGCACTCCAGCTTGGGTGACAGAAAGAGAGCCTGTCTCAAAAAAAAAACAAAAACAAATAAGAAAAAACAAGGTAGACATTTACCTCTCGTGTAAAAGTCTGAGCTGGAATGGTAGCTCTGCTCCACAGAATCATCAGGGACTCTGCTACCTGCTGTTCTGTGGCTTTGCCATTCCTGTGGTGCTGTCCTGTTTGCATGGTCACCCCATGGCTGCAGTTCAGGCAGTGGGGAAGAAGAATGAGGAAGAGGCAAGCATGCCTCTCTCCTTGCAGAACACAATCTGGAACTTGGAAAGTTCACCCTCACTTCTGCACACATGGCCATACTTAACTATAAGGGTGGCCGTGAACTGTCATCTTTATATTGGACAGTCATAAGCCCAGCTTCAAATTCCATTACTTTGAAGAAGGAGAGAAATAATAGTGGTAACAAGTGGTCTCTGCTATGGATATTAATGCTCCCCTTTTTCTAGGTAGAGAGGGGAGGATGGAAAGGAGAGGAAATGATATTATCATTGTTTTTCTTTTTTAAAATAGCTCAACCCTTTCTCAACATGTCAATCGCCATTTTAAAAAGGGGCGGTAGGTTACTGCTCTAGATTAAAAGAAACATACGAGCTAAACAACCAAATGTAGTTGCCTTTTTTAATATCCTGATCTGAATAAAATGACCATAAAGAAGACAATTGGAGAATTTGAAAATGATAGCATTTCAAATGTGATAACCCACTGAATTATGATGTCATACTTTGAATGAGATAGTTTGGCTCTTTCTTTTTAGAGATGCATATTTAAGTATGTAGGGACAAAATGACATGATATCTGGGCTTTGCTTTAAAATATTTCAGCAAGGCTAGGCTCTGTGGCTCACGCCTGTAATCCCAGCACTTCGGGAGGCCGAGGCAGGTAGATCATGAGGTCAGGAGATTGAGACCATCCTGGCTAACATGGTGAAACCCCGTCTCTGCTAAAAAAAAAACAAAAAATTAGCCAGGCATGGTGGCATATGCCTGTAGTCTCTGCTACCCGGGAGGCTGAGGCAGGAGAATCGCTTGAACCCGGTAGGCAGAGGTTGCAGTGAGCTGAGATCGCACCACCGCACTCCAGCCTGGCGACAAAGCGAGACTCTGTGTCAATAAAATAAAATAAAATAAAATAAAATAAAATAAAATAAAAAATATTTCAGCTAGAGAAGGAGTGGGGAGAGACAAAATAATATGACATAATTATTGAATTACCTTACTTTGAAATATATTAAAAATATTTCACAGTAAGATTTTTTTTTTTTTTTTTTAACTAGCTCAACCTTGTTAATGGAGAGATTTCAGTCAGAAGATAGAGGTAATAAATCAAGGCTGTTTCTCTAAAGCTCCAGGTCCTTGCCGAGCTCAGGGAATGGAGGTAAGAATCAATATCTGTGTCCTTATGACTAAGCCTCTCACCAATGGCTCCCCTAGGGGCTTGGTTTCTTCTTTTAGATTACAACAGCACTGACATTTTAGAAAAGAAAAATAGCCCCACGAAATACTTAACATGCTGGACTTGTTGCTGGCACACGCTAAGAGAGAATGGAGGAAACGATGGTTGCAGACTGTGTCTCTCTAGAAGATTGTCCTTTTTTCCTTAGAATGTGAAAATCCTCTAAAACCCAGAAGAAAAAAAAATACTATCTGGAAAATTTGACTCACAGCAGGTCATGGCTGCTTTTTCTTGTTAAAGGGATAGCTAAATGTAATCAATGTGTATTTGTTTCTGGGGCCGCTCTGAGCTGTTTCACAATCAGCCAGAGTACAAGGGTGACATTTGCTGCCCCTCCATCTGTTTTCTTGTAGCTAAGACCAGGGCTTGGAAGTTTCAGGGCAAGCACAGCCATGAGGGAAACAATTTCCATGCTGAACAGATTACCTGTAAGTGCCTCTCAGCCTCAGCAGCAGGGCTGATTTTCTTCCTCCTGATTGCAGTGTATTGGCTTTTAGAGGAAATTAGAACCAGGAAGTACTATATTATCTGTGAAAATGATAAAAGCAGATTTTTCTGCCTGTGGCGCTAGAAATACAATAATGCAAAATGCTTATGATGAATGAAATGAATGCAGTTGCTCATGCATAGAAACCCATATGCCCATGTAAAATCAGCGATGTGTATGCATATTAAGACATTACATTTATTTTGACAAACACTTTTTTTTTTTTTTTTTTTTTTTGAGACAGAGTCTCGCTCTGTAGCCCAGGCTGGAGTGCAGTGGTGCGATCTCGGCTCACTCAAGTTCCGCCTCCCGGGTTCACGCCATTCTCCTTTCTCAGCCTCCCGAGTAGCTGGGACTACAGGCGCCTGCCACCATGCCCGGCTACACTTTTTTAAAAAAATTTATTTACCTTTTAAGTTCAGGGGTACATGTGAAGGTTTGTTTCATAGGTGAACTTGTGTCATGCGGGTTTATTGTACAGATTATTTCATCACACAGGTATTAAGCCTAGTATCCAACAGTTATTCTCCTGATCCTTTCCCTCCCCCTACCCTCCTCCCTCCATTAGGCTCCAGTGTGTGTTATTCCCCTCTATGTGTCCACGTGTTCTCATCATTCAGCTCCCACTTATAAGTGAGAACATGCGGTATTTGGTTTTCTGTTACTGCATTAGTTTGCTAAGAACAGTGGCCTCTAGCTCCATCCATATCCCTGCAAGGGACATGATCTCGTTCTGTTTTATGGCTGCATAGTATATTCCATGGTGTATATGTACCACGTTTTCTTTATCCAGTCTACTATTAATGGGCATTTAGGTTGATTCCATGTCTTCCCTATTGTGAATAGTGCTGCAGTGAACATACATGTGTGTGTGTCCTTATAGTAAAACAATTGATATTCCTTTGGGTATATACCCAGTGATGAGATTTCTGGGTTGAATGATATTTCTGTTTCTGTGTCTTTGAGGAATCACCATACTGTCTTCCACAATGGTTGAACTAATTTACATTCTCACCAACAGTGTATAAACATTCCTTTTTCTCTGCAACCTCACCAGCATCTGTTATGTTTTGACTTTTTACTAATAGCCATTCTGACTAGTGTGAGATAGTATCGCATTGTAGTTATGATTTGCATTTCTCTAATGATCAGTGATGTTGAGTATGCTTATTGGCTGCATAGATGTCTTCTTTTGACAAGTGTCTGTTCATATCTTTTACCCACTTTTTAATGGGGTTGGACAAACACTTCTTGAATACCAATTTGTTCTGAGTATTGCCTGAAATACTGAGGAAGAAAATCTGATTCTTGTCCTCAGGGAGCTGAATGTGTGCACTTGGTTCTTATTCTTCAAAGGTCAGTGCCACAGAATATCATAAAATTCAAGTTTACCTTTTCCTTGAGGGACACTCTGTGCCTCCCCCATCCAGGTCTGCTAATTGCCATATATGACATCCCTTACTGGTAAGTGCATTGACAGGTGGTTCTGGCCAAGGTCAAAGAATCATCTGGAAGAAGATTTCCCCAAGTGTCTTTGACAGAAGGCCAAACCCGACAGCTGCTTCTTGAAGAAAGTGTTCTGTTGATCTAATACATACTATTCCCTTCTCTTTTAGATCCATGTGGCTTACTAACACTTTCATGTCATCCAGATTATCTACAATAAATAAAAACATTCGACCTAGTGTTTCCCAGACTTACCTGACCTCAGAAGCCTTGCCCAAATAGCTCTTTTATTTGTGTTTCATGGAACATCCTTTGGGCAATGTCAATTCAGAGGCATCTTGAACCATTGGAATTTTTGGCTCTGGTCTGAATTAAACAGAATAGGAATGTGCCCAAATAGGAACTACTTTTGTCACCTTCTTTGATTTTTGACTTGCTTAAGGCTAAAATCTAAGAGACTGAAAAGCTTATAAGATCTTTTTAATGAGTATCTTGTTATTTAGCTTTATTCAAGTTAAAAATCCGTGCTTAACTTACCTAAAGCTCTGTTTCAAAGTGAATTGAATGTTAGAGTTGAGAAACTTCAGGCAGGACCATTCACTGTATTGCATAATTCCTTGGGCAGCCTGTGAGCTGGCTCCCAGGCATATATTCATAATGTGAACAATGTTCCCTGGCTTTGTGTGACACAGACAACCTGAAGATTTCCTATACATCAAAAGGCTGTGACCATGAGTGAAAGGAAGCTGATTAATCTACCTTTGAATCTCTATTGTGTAATACAGTGTCTGGTGCATAGTAGGAACTTGATAAATGAATGAATAGATTAAGGGATAGTCTAGCTTCAGGTATCATGCTCATTCATTTTTTCTTCAGAGAAACCAAGAGGTTGATGGGGTTCAGGACACACTGAACCTCAGAATATGGTACTTTGGCATATTGCATATTTTAAGCTGAAGGAATTTGAGAAACGGCAGGTGCAGGAAGAACTCTCTGACGTTTCCCTTACGTGGCCATAAGAGCCTTATGTGGGAGGTGCCCTTTCACGACTTGGAGGAAAGGAGCTTTTTTATCTCTGTGACAGAGGGATACTGAGAGGAAGCTGAATGAACAGGCCCTGCCAGGTGTGCCCCCGTTTACTACATGTAGCTCATACCTTTGTCCTATCACATTCTTCCATGACTGTCCTCTCCATCAAACCTAGAATGTCAATGTTCAGTTTTAAGCTGTTAAAAGAAAATCTTCAGACAAATTTAACAGAGTTTAATTGAGCAAAGAATAATTCACGAGTTGGGCAGCTCCCAGAACCAGAATGGTAAATAAAGCTAGTTTTAAAATTGTTGGTAAAATAGGCTAGGCACAGTGGCTCATGCCTATAATCCCAGTACTTTGGGAGGCTGAAGCGGGCAGATCAGTTGAAGTCAGGATTTCAAGACCAGCCTGGCCAACATGGTGAAACCCCGTGTCTACTAAAAAATAAATAAATAAATAAATAAATAAATAAATAAATAAAATAGAAAAAAATTAGCCAGGCATGGTGGTGCACACCTGTAATCTGAGCTACTAAGGAGGCTGAGGGAGGAGAATCGCTTGAACCTGAGGGTGGAGGTTGTGGTCAGCCAAGATTGCACCACTGCACTCCAGCCTGGCTGACAGAATAAGACTCTGTCTCAAAAAAAATATTGGTAAAATAAAATAGTATATATGCATGGAGAAACCTTTAGGCCAAACTTAACATATGTAAGGAGCTAGTTTTAAGCTAAACTTGATTTAACAATTTCCCCATTTTAGACATTGATGTCACTCTGTTGCCATCATAAATGGACTTATTTGGTCTCAACTCCCTCTGGGTAATAACAGAACAGTGGATTTTGTAAGATGGGAACAAGGAAACAGAGCAATAGAAAAATCTAGTTAATACCAGGCTACTTCAGGTTACTTTTTTATAAGAGAGCAGAAAAAATCTTCCTTATTATGCTGAAATCTTCTGTTTTCAGAGAAAACAAAACTAGTCTGTTTTAGGATCTATCTGCTTTCTTAAAATTTCGATTTGATTATATGGCATTTAGCATGAGTGATTCCATTTTGTTTAGGTCTGCTTTCTTAGGCCTAATGCATGAACTCAGTTCAAAAGAATGGCCTGCCATAATTTTGTTTAACAATTACCCCCTTTTGGTCAGGTTCTCACCTAGGTGTGGGTGTGACAGACTTAGGGCTTTAGCACTACTCTCGTTACCATCATTTTGAGTTTCCAGTCAATATGTCATTTATAGGTTACAGGGTCCATCCACAAGATCATGCATTTCTTTGAGTTTTTGCTGTTCCAGTCAAAAGAGACTATTTGGTATTCTATGGATGGCTGCATGGATACATTTCAAACTTTTGAGAGAATACAGCATACCAGGGAGACTACCATTATGACTATCAGGTGGATAACAACAAGAGTTTGGAGTATCTCCTTAGCCAGGGTCTCCATGAACCAAACCCACTAAAGTCAAGTAGATCAAAGAATGAGCCAGATACAAAGTTTACTTTTTTAAAAAATTATTATACTTTAAGTTCTAGAGTACATGTGCACAACGTGCAGGTTTGTTACGTATGTATACATGTGCCATGTTGGTGTGCTGCACCCATTAACTCGTCATTTACATTAGGTATATCTCCTAATGCTATCCCACTCCACCCCTCCCCACAATAGGACCCGGTGTGTGATGTTCCCCTTCCTGTGTCCAAGTGATCTCATTGTTCAGTTCCCACCTATGAGTGAAAACATGCGGTATTTGGTTTTCTGTTCTTGCGACAGTTTGCTGAGAATGATAGTTTCCAGCTGCATCTATGTCCCTACAAAGGACACAAACTCATCCATTTTTATGTCTGCATAGTATTCCATGGTGTATATGTGCCACATTTTCTTAATCCAGTCTGTCACTGATGGACATTTGGGTTGATTCCAAGTCTTTGCTATCGTGAATAGTGCCACAATAAACATACGTGTGCATGTGTCTTTATAGCAGCCTGACTTATAATCCTTTGGGTATATCCCCAGTAATGGGATGGCTGGGTCAAATGGTATTTCTATTTCTAGATCCTTGAGGAATCGTCACACCGTTTTCCACAATGGTTGAACTAGTTTACAGTCCCACCAACAGTGTAAAAGTGTTCCTATTTCTCCACATCCTCTCCAGCACCTGTTGTTTCCTGATTTTTTAATGATTGTCATTCTAACTGGTGTGAGATGGTATCTCATTGTGGTTTTGATTTGCATTTCTCTGATGGCGAGTGATGATGAGCATTTTTTCATGTGTCTGTTGGCTGTATGAATGTCTTCTTTTGAGAAGTGTCTGTTCATAGCCTTTGCCCACTTTTTGATGGGGTTTTTTTTTCTTGTAAACTTGTTTAAGTTCTTTGTAGGTTCTTGATATTAGCCCTTTGTCAGATGAGCAGATTGCAAAAATTTTCTCCCATTCTGTAGGTTGCCTGTTCACTCTGATGGTAGTTTCTTTTGCTGTGCAGAAGCTCTTTAGTTTAATTATATCCCATTTGTCAATTTTGCCTTTTGTTGCCGTTGCTTTTGGTGTTTTAAGGTTTACTTGTTTTAATTAAGCAACTTGTTTGTTAATCTCCTATAACTGAGTCTGCATAATATCCGATATATTTCTCCTCCATGTACAACAGAAGTGTTGGCAACTACACAGATATTTCTCTGTTTGGCCAGTAGGTAATCTAGAGCAATTTTATTATTTACTACAACTTTAGCAAGAGAATTTAAAGAAATCTGTTGTGGAACCATAGCCTTTGCAGTAGAATCTGCTCTAGAGCATATTATGAGGGATACATTTCTAACCATTGCCTCATTTATATTTATTCCAAGCCATGGCAAAAGGGATCTAAAAAATGATGCCCACTCAGAAGGGTGAAGGTCTCCTGGAAGTGTTCTCTTTAACTTATTATACAGGTTAAGAGGAGTGGACCAGTGTTCTGTCTCTGACTAATTATGAAACAACAAAAATACCATTCAAATTCCTAGCCCACATTGGTCCTTCATCTACCATCCATCAAGACATAAGGTTGCCCATGTATAAGGTTGGCTCTCAAGTCCTCCACAAATAAAAGTGTACCCCATGGGCATACATAAGGTCCCCTTTTCAGTTCAATTGCTCATAGGTACAGAAGAAAGGAAAAATTAAGAGAGGTAAGAGTTTGATGATGGCAGAGAAATCTTGATCCGGGAAAGCTGGCCACATCTAAGATGCCATTGTTTCTGTAGGTAAACTATTCGGATTTGTTTTACTGTAAGATTTCCAATGGGCATACAGTTCCCAGAGTCTGGAGGGGTCCTTCTAAGTTGTGAGATTACAGACCCAAGGTTTGAGGTCCTGAAGTTTTGCTGCAGTGTGGGTGGCAAGGGTGGTCGTTTTCTTATGTCATTTCCAGAAGACCCAATGTCTGGATTCTAGATTGTGAAAGATTTGTCCACAGTCAGTGGATGATGAAAAACTTCCTCTACCTGGTGAAAATACACTTTGGCATAATATATTAAAGCCATGCAACATTTAGTTGTAATAGAGTCTAGGAGAGTGGGAGATACAGGAGGTTCCATTATTAGGAGCAGAGGCCTTCCAGTGACTCTTTCATAATGGTCAACTTATCTTTTCCACTGGAGGTAGATCTGGTTGTCATCAATCTGCAATACCTTTGGACAAGGCAATCCAGTTCATTCAGTTAGCTTTGCCTAATTTTATTGTATTTGTATACCTTATTTAACTGTTTAATAACTTGTCCAATGAAACAAGTACCTCAATCACTGAAGATTTCTCCAGGAATGCTTCATAAAGAAAACATTTCCTAATAACTTTTTAGCTACTGTTTAGCATTGGCCTTCCTGCATGGGAAAGCTTCTATACAATTAGAAAACATGCACTGAAAATGGCAATTGAATGAAATTCCTTTATAAATGTTCATGTGGACCATCATGTAGCAGAAAGGTACCTGAAGTTTTGATTGTGTATCTTCTCAGGATTATGGGTTTGTCAAACCATACATTGGTCATAAACCATTTTAGCTATTTAGAACAGTCATCACATCAGTTTTTAAAAATATAATTTGGATCATCTTATCTCTTTCATGATGAGCCATAGAGTATAGAACTTTTAATAATAGAAGCTTTGAGAACTCAGGAAGGACCAGGTGGTCATGCAGGCTGTCCCTGAGTCCATACTCAACATTAGATTTATATCCTGTTAAATACCAATTTTATTTCTCCAATTCAGGTGCATAGCACTCTTCATTAGATGGGTTATCATAGGTAATTTGACTTGGACCACGAAGTTCATTCAAATTGCATATCAAAACAATTTCAGTACCGGCTAATTTAGCATGAAAATCTGGCAAAGTATTTTCTTGGTGCTCAGTTAATTCTTTTCCTGTGTGAGTTAGGAGTTTTACAAACTAGTCAGTCATTAGAGTTTGAGGATTCTTACCCAGTTCGAATGATAAAATCCTAAAGTTATCAGAAACCTGTATTCAAGAGTGCTTGTCAGGGTCCTTTGTATATTTTTCATAAACCTCCTTGAAGACACACACTTTAGAATTTTACTTACTTACAAAGAGCTTTCAGAAAATGCATCAGAATTAAGGAATTAACTGTGGAAATAAGACTTAAAACAGTATGGTTAAAAACACAATTGACAAGGAATTTGCTTATTTCTATGGCCAACAATAATTTAACATAATAACCATAATTATGACTGATAACATATACCATGTGTTTTTTGTTTGTTTGTTTTTAGAGAAAGAGAGAGATGCGGTCTTGTGATATTGCCCAGGTTAGCCTCAAAACTCCTGGCCTCAAGTGATCCTCCCACCTTGGCCTCCCAAAGTGTAATAAAACATTGACCTAAATATAACTCAAATGTTAAACATCATTTCATATTTTATGTTAAACATCATTTCTTATTTTACAGTGCTTCCCATATATTTCGATGTATTAAATAAGTTGGTTTATTTTCTCTTTTGGATGCTTTTCGGGCCCTTTGGAACATCCTAAAGTTAGTTTAAGGTAAAAAAAAAAAAAGACAATTTTAAAATTTGAAATTTGATTTTGGGAAGCCTATCAAGAATGTCAAGGGTTTAAAACAATCAAAATAGGATTACAGGTCACTAGAGTAAAGTAATAGTCATTCATTTAGCCAAAGTTATAATTAAAAGGTTTTTAAGAAACAAACATCTTTACTCTTTAAGAAGAAACTCAGTTTTTCAATCAAAATATCTAAGAAAGACAACATGACACAGAATCTGTCTCTCCTTCTCTCCTTTTTTTATTTTTATTTTTGCAGTTTGCTTAAAAGGTGAAGAAAAATCTTTTACTGTCTTGTTAATACTACACAAAAATCTTGTTCAAAAGAGAAAACCAAATTTTACTTTTGTGTTAGTGTATTATCAATACCAAAACTAATTTAAATAATGCTTTATAAAATTCATTCTATCTTAGTCAACTTTTGACCACACAAGATTTCCATAAACTTTTAATTACGTCTTAAATTTTGCTTTGTATTCTTTCTTTTCATACCTTTCTATGTTCATTTAGTTTTATCTGTATAATTTGTATTCCCTCAATAGGAAGCAACCTTTAAATAACTCCTAAACTAGACAAAATTTTTTTCCAAATGTACATTTTATGCCTTTATATCTTTCATAAACAAAAACATATCTTGCTTTTCTTGTATACCTTGCATATAGAATTATTTCTTTTAGTTTAGTACTTTTAATTACATATGTTAATTTGAATTTTAAATCTTAGTAACCTTAATTTCTAGTGAAAAGCTAGGAAGTAATTTCAAACTGTTTAATATGAGTATTTGTAGATGAAAATCATTTCCTAATTCTTTAGAAAGATGTTTCCCCAATATTTCATTATTAACAGATCTAAATATATTTAGCTTTTCTATACCATTTAAAAATAAGATGCAAAAGTATATAAATTTAAACTTAGGTTTAATAAATAATGTTTCACTATTTTAGGTTACATAGAAATTACTCAGACATTTTATGATTATCTGTTACTTAATTTAACATGACTTTAAGATAAATTACTGAAAAGAATTTTGAAACTATGACACAGTTACCATCCCTAATATCCTCCTCTGTTGGCCTGGGTATTTTGTTCCAAGTACCCACATGGCACCCAGGATGGCTGTGAAGGACAGGGCTCATCTGGATCCTAAATTTACACACCAAGTATAGAGCTCCAGACAGAGGACAGAGCTGTGTATAGGATGCCTGGAGGATTCGACTCCTCTCAGCATGGACAGGAGGCACAGCTGTGTCAGGGAGGATGGAGCCATATTGGTTTTGGCTCTCCCTTGCCCAGGTGCTGTGGCCACATATATGAACCCTGGGTTCACCACGGCTGTCTAGACCCCAGAATTGAATTGGAGGACACCCAGGATTTTGCTGGGACTATCTAGGATCCAGAAGGCATGAATCATTTTTCTGTTTCTGCACTCCCACCCTGCAGCTTTCCAGGAGGCATAGACTAGGTCCCCATCTCTCTGTGGCTCTGATACATTTTCTGAGCTCCTTTTATTCTAGGAGCCATAGACCTCTCTGCCCTCCTCCTCCTCTTCCACCCAGCCTGGGCTGTCTCTTTGTGAACCGGAGGAGAGCCTTCTCCCTTCATATTCTCTAGGACAAATTGGTTATCCTGGGGAAATTTTAGGGTGATTCTGGCTTCAGTCCTGCCAAATTCTTCCCCAGAGGCAACTAGCATAGAGCTGACTACCTACTGTAATGTCAAGATATAGAGAAGTTATATGTGATAGATGAAGGCATCAAAATTGCACCCCAGTTGCACAAGAATTGAGGTATGAGCAAAAAGAGAATGTCCTTTATTTTAAAAAAAGTTAACACACAACAACAAAAAAGCAGCTGCTGTCTCCTCTCTCACATGGAAGTAAACTCTGCTTGCCCCAGTCACTCTGTGGTGATATTGCCTTTGGATGCGTAGCATGAATAACTGGCTCATTCAGCATTTCTTCCCCACCACTTCCTTTCTTCATCCTCATGAGGATCATTTTCCCTCTTGTTGCTTTTTTCCTTCCTGCCATTCATTGCTTATGAACCAGTGTGCTTCATCTCAAGCCATCTAATTCTCACACGAACACACACATCGTACCCACGTTCTTTTCTGCCTCTAAACTATACCACAAAAATTATCTTTCTCTAGACTTGTCATGAACTTAGAAGTGGCCCTAATTATAAATGATGGGCATAAGGACGCTCTAATGACATACTTCAGGCTAGGAAAAAGAGAGCCATTTAGTGTGTGGGGAAAATGAAGAGATTAGACTAACAGAGCCATCACTTGCAAAGTCCTCCAAAGTCCTCAGAAGCCTCCTTCAGAATCTTTGGAAAAGTTTTTCTTCTGCCTCTCCATCTTTCTCTGATTGCACCAGTCCCTCCTCAAGTAGCATTATACAAGATAAGTAAATTCAAGTACCCATACCATTTCATCTCTGGGAAGGACTTTAGAGATATTTTATGCTGAGCAAACTAAGACTCAGAGAAGCAAAGTTACTTGCCAAAGATGACATGGCTAGCTGATGTTAGAGGATTTGTACAAGGCCTCGTTCCTCTGCACTGAGTTCTCATTCTGTGATTTCATGTTTTCTTCTTATACTTGGATGCTTAATTGTTGAGTCTGATTTAATTATACTGGCAGCTAATAGAATGCATCCGTTCATTCAGTTAAGATTAACTGAGCCTCTACAATGTGCTAGACAATGTTTTAGGCATTGGAGGTTCAGAGGTGAACAGGGTAGACACAGCGCCTGCTCTTGCTGAGCTGACATACTTTTGGGAAAAACACAAAGAAAAACAACTAATCAATGCAGTGTATACCATGAAAATTGACAGATTGATAATGGGAATACTCAGTAGTACTTACTGACAGCAAGCCTCTCAAGTAAGTGAAATTTACTTGGCAGTATTTTAGCCAGATTTAGGGTTAAGGGTTGTTTGTGGGCTACTCTAAGGACAATACAAAAATGTATTCTGAGTTGCAAAGAAGAAACTTAGAAAATGTTGGGACGCAGTTTATTTTATAAGGTAAAAATGAAGCTCGTTTCCTGATGTATTCCCTATGAGGATTTGACCATAGGCATGACACAGAAAGAAGAGTCAATAATGTAGACCATAACCTGAAATTCTCAAGAGAATATACTGTCAACATTCCCTCAGGTGTCTATACACACAGACTAGCAACATAGCACAATTCAAAAAGTATTTTAAAAAATCAATACATGGAGAAATTTCCATAAAATTTCAAATATGAATAGGTAAAAGAACAATGAGAAAAATATTTACCCTATCTTTTTACTAAAAAGGCAAGACTGGGCTATACACAGTGGCTCATGCCTGTAGTCCCAGCACTTTGGGAAGCCAAGGTGGGAGGATCACTTGAGCCTAGGAGTTTGAGACCGGTCTAGGAAATATAGCAAGACCCCAACACCATAAAAAAATAAAATAGGCCTGGCGTGGTTGCTCATGCCTATAATCCCAATACTTTGGGAGGCCATGGCGGGTGGGTCACCTGAGGTCAGGAGTTCAATACCAGCCTGACCAACATGGAGAAACCCCATCTCTACTAAAAATACAAAATTAGCTGAGCTTGGTGGTGCATGCCAGTAATCCCAGCTACTGGGGAGGCTGAGGCAGGAGAACCGCTTGAACCCGGGAGGTGGAAGTTGCCATGAGTCGAGATCGTGCCATTGTACTCTAGCCTGTGCAACAAGAGTGAAACTCCATCATAAAATAAAATAAAATAAATAAAATAAAATAAAATAAAATAAAAATAATCCAGGTGTGTTGGTGTGCCTGTAGTCCCAGTTACTCATAGGCTGAGGTGGGAGGATTGCTTAGCACGGCAGTTAAAGGCTGCTGTGAGCTATGATCATGCCATTTCATTCCAGCCTGGAGGACAGAGCAAGATGCTGTCTCAAAAAAAGAAAGGAAGAAAGAAAAGCAAGAAAGAAAAGCAAGAAAGAAAGACAGAAAGGAAGCAAGCAAGAAAGAAAGAGAGAAAGAAAGAAAGGAAGGAAGGGAGGGAGGGAAGGAGAGAAGGAAGGAAGGGAGGGAGGAAGGAAGGAAGGAAGGAAGGAAGGAAGGAAGGGGAAAAAACAATTGTTTACAGTGGACTATTTTCAGTTCATTGCAAGTATATAGAAATACAAGTTATTTTTGTAAATTAATTTGTATCCCACAAACTTGCTGAACTTGCTGATTAGTTCTAGTGGTTTTTTAGTGAATTCCTTAGGATTTCACTAAATTCCTTAGGCATTGCCAGTGCAATATTGAATAGAAGAGGTGCAAGCAGGTATCTTTGTATTATTCCTGATCTTAGAGAGAAAACACGTAGTCTTTCACTGTAAGTATGTTAGTAGGTGTGAGTTTTTTGTAGTTCCTCTTTATCAGGGTGAGAAAATTATCTTCTATACCTACATTGTTGAATGTTCCTATTATAAAGGAATGTTGAATTTTGTCAAGTCCTTTTTCTGTATCTATAGAGATGATCATATGGTTTTATGTTTTATTCTATTGAGATGATATATTAATTGATTTTCAAATATTAAACTAACCATGCATTCCTGGGATAAATCGTACTTGATCATGTTATATACTTATTTTTGCATATTGCTGGCTTAGGTATGCTGGTATTTTTTTGAGAATATTTTACATCTATATTCATAAACATTGGTTCATAGTTTTCCGCTGATGTCTTTGTCTGATTTTGGTGTCAAGTTAATATTGACCTTATTGAATGACTTGAAGGTTTTTTTTTTTTTTTGGAAAAGTTGTGAAGAATTGATATTAATTCTCTGAGCATTTGGTAGACCTCAGCAGTTAAGCAATCTCTACCTGGACTTTTTTTTTTTTTTTTTTTTTGAGACGGAGTCTTGCTCTGTCACCCAGGCTGGAGTGCAGTGGCCGGATCTCAGCTCACTGCAAGCTCCGCCTCCCGGGTTTACGCCATTCTCCTGCCTCAGCCTCCCGAGTAGCTGGGACTACAGGCGCCCGCCACCTCGCCCGGCTAGTTTTTTTGTATTTTTTAGTAGAGACGGGGTTTCACCGTGTTAGCCGGGATCGTCTCTCGATCTCCTGGCCTCGTGATCCGCCCGTCTCAGCCTCCCAAAGTGCTGGGATTACAGGCTTGAGCCACCGCGCCCGGCCTACCTGGACTTTTTTTGTGGGTAACTATGATTACTAATTTAATCTTTTCACTTGTTATAATCTCTTCAGATTGTCTATTTCTTCTAGAGTCAGATTCAATAGTTTATATTTTCTAGGAATTTGTCAATTTCACCTGTCATCTAATTTATTGGCATAATATTTTTCAGAGCATTTTATAATCCTTTTTATTTCTGTAATGTTGGCAATAAAGTTATCACTTTTATTGCTGATTCTAGTAATTTTAACCTTCACTCACGTTTTCTTGGTCAGACTAGCTCAACGTTTTTCTATTTTGTTGATCTTTTCAAAGAACCAACTTTTTGTTTTATTTACTTTATTGTTTTTCCATCATCTGTTTCATTAATGCCCACTCTTATCTTTATAATTTTCTTTCTTTTGCTTGCTTTGGGTTTAGTGTTCCCTTTTTTTCCCACCTATGTCTTAAGGTGGGAGGATAGGTTATTGATTTGAGATCTTCTTTCTTGATATAGGCATTTATAAATATAAGTTTCCCTCTAGGCATGACTTTAGCTGCATCCCATAAATTTTGATATGTTGTCTCTTCATTTTATAACCACTCTATCTCCAAGTGTTTTCCAATTTTCCTTTTGATTTCTTTTTTGACCCATTTATTAATTTCTACATTTTATTTTTTTTCCCAGATTGCTGTTTTCCTTCCTTCCTTCCTTCCTTCCTTCCTTCCTTCCTTCCTTCCTTCCTTCCTTCCTTCCTTCCTTCCTTTCTTTTTTTTTTTTATATGGCACGATCTCAACTCACTGCAACCTCTGCCTCCCAGGTTCCAGTGATTCTCCTGCCTCAGCCTCCTGAGTAGCTGGGATTACAGGGACCTGCCACCTCGCCCAGCTAAGTTTTGTATTTTTAGTAGAGATGGAGTTTCACCACATTGGCCAGTGTGGTCTTGAACTCCTGATCTCAGGTGATCTGCTCGCCTCAGCCTCCTAAAGTGCTGGGATTACAGGTGTGAGCCACCGCACCCTGCCGCTGTTGTTGATTTCTAATTTCATTCCACTGTAGTCAAATAATATATTTTCTATTATATCTATCATTTAAAATTTATTGAGGTTTGTATGGTCTAGTGTGTGGTCTAGTATATCCTGGAAAATATTCTATGTGTACTGAAGAAAGTGTATATTCTGCTTTTGTTGGAAGTGTTCTATCAGTGTCTGCTTGTAGTTAGTTTATAGTGTTGTTTGAGTCTGTATTTTCTTATTGATCTCTGTCTAGTTTCTCTGTTCAGTATTTAAAGTGGAGTATTGAAATTTTCAACCATTGTTGAAATGTCTGTTTCTCCCTTTATTTCTGCAATTTTTTACTTCACGTATTTTGGTGCTCTGTTACTAGGTGCATATGTGTTTATAATTATTTTGTATTTCTGATGTATCAACTCTTTTATCACTGAAAAAGGTCTCTTTTTTTCTCTAATAATATTTTTTACCATCTGTCTTGTCTGATATTAGTATAGTCACTTCAGCTTTATTATGGTTGATGTTTGCATAATGTCCTTTTTCATCCTTTTGCTTTCAACCTATTTGTGTATTTGATTCTAAACTGTTTCTTGTGAACAATATATAGTTAAAATACTTTTTAAAATCCAACCTGACAATCTCTTCCCTTTGAATGGATTGTTTTATCTATTTACATTGATATGGTTGGATTTACATCTGCCATTTTACTTTTTGTTTTATGTGGGTTTTTTGTACTAAGTGA
Source organism: Macaca mulatta (assembly GCF_049350105.2). Taxonomy (NCBI): domain Eukaryota; kingdom Metazoa; phylum Chordata; class Mammalia; order Primates; family Cercopithecidae; genus Macaca; species Macaca mulatta. Next base: position 172,672,405 of record NC_133406.1, on the reverse strand, counting down.
ATATTTTTTAATGTAGCATGTAAATTTCTTTAATGATTTGTTTTACCTTGCAACCTCCGCCTCCCAGGTTCAAGCAATTCTCGTGCCTCGGCCTCCAGAGTAGCTGGAATTACAGGTGCACAACACCATGCCCAGCTGATTTTTGTGTTTTTAGTGGAGATGGGGTTTTACCATGTTGGCCAGGCTGGTCTCCAACTCCTGACCTTAAGTGATCCTCCCACCTTAGCCTCCCAATGTGCTGGGATTACAGGCATGAGCCACGACACCCAGCCTGTTTTACCTTGTTCAAAGTAATTTCTTAGTGGTTGCTCTAGGACTTAACATATATTATCTTATCAGAATCAGCTTCAGGTTCATACTAACAATTTCAGTGAGATACACATGTTACTCCTATCTAGCTCTATTCCCCGTTCTCCCTTTTTGTGGCATTATTTTTATACATATTACATCTATACATTGTAATAATTATTACTTTCTATAACTTTATCTTTTAAAGAAGATAAGGTAGGAAAACTATTAAATATTTATAGCTTTTGTTACATTACCCTTCTTATTTATCATTTCTGGCTCTCTTAATTTGTTCTTGTGGATGGAAGTTATCATCTGAAGTAATTTACTTAGCTCAGTGACCTTAATGGCAACCTTCAGGAAAGTTGTAGAACATAAAATGTATAATATATGAGCACTTAGAAAATAAACTAACATTTGTGGAACATCATTTACATTATAGATTGTACTAGGAGCTTTATACAGTCATGCTGCATAGCAACATTTTGGTCAAGGACAGACCACATACACAATGGTGATCCCATAAGGTTATAATGAAGCTGAAAAATTTATTTCACCTAGTGACACTGTAGCTGTTGTAATGTCACAGTTCAATGTATTACTTACATGTTTGTAGTGATGCTGGTGTAAACAGATCAAATCTACTGTGGTTCCAGTCATATCAAAGTATAGCACATACAATTATGTATAGTACATAGTACTTGATAATGATAATGACTATGTTACTGGTTTATGTAGTTTCTATACTATACTTTTTAATCATTATTTTAGAGTATACTCCTTCTACTTGTATATAAAAAAGTTAACTGTAAAGCAACCTCAGGGTGGTCCTTCCAGAAGAAGGCGTTGTTATCATAGGAGATGACAGCTCCATGCATGTTATTCCCCCGAAGACCTTCCAGTGGGACAAAATGTGGAGGCGGAAGACAGAGATTTTGATGATCCTGACCTTATGTAGGCCTAGGCTAATATGTGTGTTTGTGTCTTCATTTTTAACAAAAAACTTCAAAAAGTTAAAAAAATTTTTTTAAATAAAAAGCTTGTAGAATAAAGATATAAAGAAAGATAATATTTATGTATAGTTGTACAATGTGTTTTAAAATAAATGTTATTATGAGTCAAAAAGTTTAAAAAATTAAAAGTTTATAAAGTAAAAAGTTATAGTAAGCTAAAGTTAATTATTGAAGACATAGATTTAAAAAATAAATTTAGTGTAGACTAAGTATACAGTGTTTATAAATTCAGCAGTAGTGTCCAGTGATGTCCTAGACCTTCACATCCATTCACAGACTCACCCAACTTCGAGTCCTGCAAGATCCATTCATGGTAAATGCCCTATACAGTTATATCATTTTTTATCTTTCATATATATCATATTTTTATCTGTATTTTTACTGTACCCTTCTGTTTAGATACACAAATATTTGCCATTGTGTTATAACTGCTTACAGTATTCAGTACAGTAATATTCTGTGTAGGTTTATGGCCTAGGAGCAAAAGGCTGCACCATATAAGCTAGGTGTATAGTAGACTACACCATCTAGGTTTATGTAAGTACACTCTGTGATGTTCACACCATGACAAAATCACCTCATGATGCATTTCTTAGAATTCATCCCCATTGTTAAGTGATGCATGTCTGCATATGTTTAGCATGTAATCCTCAAAGTACTTCTAAATGGCTAATTTTAACTTCTGCTAGTTAGCCATTTAAGATATGAGGAAACTGAAGCTTTAAGAGTTGATGCAGCTCTTTTCTGATCATCTGTACTATTACACTTTACCAAATATGTTTAATTTCTCTCACTTCTGTGAACCAGCATGTGCTGATTCTTCCATCTGGAACTTGCTTCGCTGCTGCAGTCAAACTCCTGTTGTCCTTCAGAATGGAGCTCAACTGCCACTCCCTGGAGAAGCATTCCTTGATCTTTCAGTCCATGTGGAAAATTGTTAATTGTCTATAATATTTAGGTCAAGAGAAATATGGAAAGTAAAACTGCATTCAGAGTAGGTGCTCAATAAAAATTTGTGGAACCAATGGCACGTATCATATATTTAAAGTATTGGCTCAACTGTGTAGTTGTTGAGACTCTCTGGGTTGGAAGTGATAGAAATGGAACTCAAACTTGCTTAAGCGAAAAAGGAGAGATTGTTGGATCTTAAACTCAAAAGGTGAGGGGTAGCTGGCTTTGTATGGCCACATTTTGGTTCTCAAATGATATATAGTTAGTTCAACCTACCTGGAGGCAGATTTCCACTCAATATAATGATGAATTATTTTTAACCATTAGAGAGTCTTACCAATGAGAAGTATGTGATTATAATAGCAATAGTTTAATTTTTTTTTTAGTTTGAAGTCCCCCAGAAGCTAACCCTGAGATGAGGATTTGGGTGCCCATACAGTAGTCTCTTCTATCCATGGGTTCACTTTCCACAGCTTCAGTTACCAGGTTAACTGTGGTCCATAAATATTGAGGAGAAAATTCCATAAATAAACAAGCCCCAATTTTAAATCTCACACTGTCCTGTAATGTAAATGAGCCCTCAGTCCAGCATATCCACACTGTATACACTACCTCCCCTTAGTCACTTAGGAGTCAGCTTGGTTATCAGATTGACTTTCTCAGTATTGCAGTGTTTGTATTCAAGTTACCCTTATTTTACTTACTAATGGCCCCAAAGCACAAGAGTTGTGATGATGGCATATTGTTATAATTGTTTTATTTTATTAGAGGTAATTGTTGTTAATCTCTTATTGTGCCTAATTATAGATATGTCTGTATAGGAAAAAATACAGTATATATAGTGTTTGGTACTATTTGCAGTTTCAGGCATCCACTGGGAGTCTTAGAACTTATCTCCATAAGGAGGACTACTGTAGTTTAGGAGGTAAAGAGGGATCATGGGAAGAAGCATGAAGAAGAGTGACAGAGAAGCAACACAGCCAAGAAAGGGCACTTCACAAGCCAGCCATCGGTGTGGAGGACTGGTGCTTAGTCCCAGTGGAGAACCTCTGGGAACAGTGTAAACCATACAGCTCAAAGCCATCCCACTCAGGAGTCGAGGGAGCAGGGTCTTTACATACTGGCCCTTATAGTTAGTTGCCAAGGGCTGCTCCTGGGGAGCATTTGTTCCCTAGCATTTCAGGCCTGCCTTCTTGGTGGGAAAGCAGGCTGCAGCAGGAGGAGAAAAGGCAAGGAAATGCAGATGCTAGTGGTTGGGAGTTGGGTTGGAGTGCACTGAAATGGTAGGGGTGAGGAGATCTAGCTGAGGGGAGGCACTGACAGCATCTACTGTGCATTTGTTGAGCACTTTATGATGTGCCAGGTGCTTGGCACACATTATCCTGTTTGTTTCTCGGTGCAACCCAATCAAGTAAATATTATTTTACTCATGTTATACATGAAGAAACCAAGGCTCCCAGAAGATACATAACTTATGGTGCAGCTAAAATGAGGCAAGGTTCAAGGTCAAACCCAAGTTTGCCTCATTCTATATTACATGATTATTCTATAATGTCATTGTTGTAGTCAGGGTTCTCCAGAGAGACACACTGATAGGATATACACAGAGATAATATGAAAAGGAATCTGTGATGTTCCCCTTCCTGTGTCCAAGTGATCTCATTGTTCAATTCCCACCTATGAGTGAGAACATGAGGTGTTTGGTTTTTTTGTCCTTGCGATAGTTTGCTGAGAATGGTTTCCAGCTTCATCCATGTACCTACAATGGACAGGAACTCATCCTTTTTTATGGCTGCATAGTATTCCATGGTGTATATGTGCCACATTTTCTTAATCCAGTTTATCATTGATGGACATTTGGGTTGGTTCCAAGTCTTTGCTATTGTGAATAGTGCCACAATAAACATACGTGTGCATGTGTCTTTATAGCAGCATGATTTATAATCCTTTGGGTATATACCCAGTAATGGGATGGCTGGGTCAAATGGTATTTCTAGTTCTAGATCTTTGAGGAATTGCCACATTGTCTTCCACAATGGTTGAACTAGTTTACGGTCCCACCAACAGTGTAAAAGTGTTCCTATTTCTCCACATCCTCTCCAGCACCTGTTGTTTCCTGACTTTTTAATGATCGCCATTCCAACTGGTGTGAGATGGTATCTCATTGTGGTTTTGATTTGCATTTCTCTGATGGCCAGTGATGATGAGCTTTTTTTTTTTTTTTTTTTTTTTTTTTTTTTACACACTGGGACCTGTCATGGGGTGTGGGGAGGGGGAAGGGATAGCATTAGGAGATACACCTAATGTAAATGACGAGTTAATGGGTGCAGCACACCAACATGGCACATGTATACATATGTAACAAACCTGCACGCTGTGCACATGTACCCTAGAACATAAACTATAATAATAAAAAAAAAAAAAAAAAAAGGAAAGGAATCTGTTACGGGAATTGACTCACCTGATTACAGAGGCTGAGAAATCCCATGATAGACTGTCTGCAAACTGGAAAACCAGAACAGCTGGTACAGGGGTTCAGTCCAGACTGAAGACCTCAATCAGGGAAGTTGATGGTGTAACTCTTAATGAGATATTGAAGAGCATGGGGTTGGGGGCTGTGGTGGGGTGGTGTGAATCCTTGAGTGCAAAGGCCAGACAGCCTGGAGTTGTGATGCCCAAGGGCAGGGAAAAAAAGGGCATCCTTTCTCCGAGAGAGAGAAAGAAGTCACCCTTCTCCTGCTTTTTTGTACTGTCTGGGTCCCCAGATGATTGGATGGTACCTGCCCACATTGAGGATGGCTCTTTCCCATTAAGTCCACCGACTCACAAGCCAATCTCTGGAAACACCCTCAGAGACACACCTGGAGCTGTCCAATCATTCTAGTCAAAAGCAAAACCACCTGGGCTTCCCTTTCAGCGGCAGAGGGAAGGGCTCAGTGCCTGCTGAAACACTGAGAATAATGAACACCTCACCAGCTATCCGTGTATCCCCTAATCCATTCAGGTTGACACCACAAATCAACCATCACTGCCACCCTTGCTGCCTCTTAAGCTGCTGATACTAAGCTGAGAGTACATAACAAACCTGCAGGAGTGTTCTAGAGGGTTTGGGGTTTGGGGATATGAATTCAACCCCGCCCCTCCCCCCTCCCTGCCCCGCCAACCACCAACATTAAGCAGCCACAAAAGAGTGGCATGAAGGCAGAATGTGGGCAGAAGCTGGGGAGACAAACTTCGTCCTTTGCTGAAGTACCAGAGAGGGTGGCAGAAAGAAGTGTGGCCATGTTTGTGAGCTGATTATAGGTTTCAGATCCTGGGATCCGGGTCTAGCCCATGCTGAAGTCCGAGGGAGTGGGTGGATGGGCAGAAAGAACACTTGAGGGGCTGTAGGCAGGTGAAATGTAGTTTTATTCAGCAGCTTTCTCATCAACAGTTTTCTCACTAGCAGCTTACTCTCACATTGTTTGCCCTGTCTCGGCTGCTTGAGCCGGCCAACCCCACGCACAGCTGCGCGGCCGGCTCTCCCCTGCCTTCAGGATCAGCAGCTTAACTCTTTCTCTCTCTGGGCATGAGCAAGCCGAGCTGTGCCCTGTTTCCCTCCTGTCCATCTGCAAGGTGCACAGCTTTGGTTCTCTCTCTTACTCTGGGCGTCAGCGCACCCATCGTGTTAAGCCATGTTGAGCTGGGCCAAGCCCCCAAAGCCCCACACATAGTGTCAGCAGGACAGTTACACCTTTTACAGACAATAGTGATACAGGGCCAAGGGATGGCCTTCCCATGTTATGGCAACATGGCTGTGGTAACAAGTGGAGTTATATGCCTGTGCTCTAAACTCGGTAAGTCACGCAGGATGTCAGCATCCTACCTCGGCCTATCCTTGACCAAAGCACAGCCATGTTCCTTGCAAAAGGTATGTACGCCTGCTTTAGGGCTGTTGGATGCCAGGTCCCAGAGGAACTTTTTTCTGAGATTGTGCTTATGGAGCCCGAGAAGGACAAGGAGGAAAGTCTGGGCTTTAGCAAGACAGGAGTGAAGGAGCAATCCCCATGGAGAAGGGCTAAGTCCCAGAGGCCGCTTAGGGAATGGGGTGGAACATCGTGCCTGCCTAGCTTATCAAGGCCGCAAATGAGAAGGGATAGCTATTGTCAAGGGACCACGTTTCTAGGTTTCCCTGGACTCACATTCTTGGCCACAGTTTGTTGGGCATAAAGAAGACCAGCTTCAGACAGACCTACGCTTCCATCTGAGCTTGGTTGTTTACAGCTGCACTAGGTTGAAAACATCTGCCTTGGAACCTGCGGATATGACCTTATTTGGAAATAGGGTCCTTACAGGTGCATCAAATTAAGATGAGGTCATACAGGATTAGGGTGTGCCCTGATCCAATGACCGGTGTCCTTAGAAACGAGGGAAACTGGGACACAGAGATGGTGCTGGGGTAGGGGGCTGACCGTGTGAAGACAGAGGCAGAGGTTGGAGTTATGCCACTAGAATCAGGATACACCCAGGATTGCTAGCAACCGTGGACAGTTAGAAGGGACAAGGAAGGATTCTTCCCTGGATGCTTCAGAGAGGATGGCCCTGCTGACACCTTGATTTTAGACTTGTAGCCTCCAGAACTGTGAGAATAAATTTGAATTGTTTTCAGTAGCCCAGTTTGTGGTACTGTTTTTGTTTTTGTTTTTTTTTCCTGATTGAAACAAATATACTACGTGATGAAAATTTCTCTGAGCCTCAGTTTCTTCCTGTTCAAACTAGAGATAAAAGTGGACGCCGGTAATAGGGTTCTCTAAAGCCCCTGGTTCAATAAACGTGAGTTCCCTTCAAGGAGATGCAGAGGGAAGGGGTGCCTCACAGTGAGCCTGCTCACAACCCTGTGCTACTCTCAGGGCTGTGTGAACAGCCAGCAGCTCCTGAGAAAATTAGCCGTGGTCTGCTGATGTGAACATTTTTCTCTTGTCACTGCTGTGGCTCCCTTCTGGCTCTTTCTTTCCAGAGAAAGCTGTCTGGGGTCCCAAATTGCTCCTGGAAGCCAGACCGGTTTTAGCTGGTGCTAAATGGATTGCTGCCCATAGGAGTGCTGCTGTCTGATGTCAGAGACGGCTGGGCACTAATTAAGGGGTTACTGTGTTTACAGGAAGAGGGGGAAATGAATGTGAAGACTGCAGTGCTTCACTGCTGTTTTAATAGGGCAGAGGCCAACTATGACGCCTTTTATCTGAGAGGGTGGCAGTTCGGGCTGCTCAGAGCCACTCAGGTCCCTCAGGTGGCTGTGGCAAGCAAGGCCTGAGGCCCAAGAGGGGTGGTCTCTCTCACTTGCTCTGTTCCCTTAGCCCCTCGTCTTTTCTCCACTTACACTTTGTTACAGGAGGAGGAAAAATGAAGTGAGGGAAAGTCGGGCTAGTTAAATAGATACATTTATAAAGAAGCCACGTTTCCAATCTTTAGCCTGGCTGCTCCTGATCCCCTGCAATCCTGCTGTTGATATTTGGAACTGATAAATCAGTTTTTCTAAACAGGTCCTAAGAGGCTGTTTGGATTTTGGAGGGACAGGAAATTAAAGAGCCATGGGGGTGAGGCGGGGTGGGCTATCAGCCTGCTTTCCCACACTGTCCCCTTGCCAGACAGCGGCTGTGATAGGAGAAAGCGAATGAAGGGGCAGAGGAGAAAGCTTGAGCAGATATTTGGCATTCACATCATCGCCAAAGATGCAGGCCGGCCCCATCCAGGACTGACAACTGTGACACAGGAACTGATTGGCCAGAGTTCCTAGTTTAAAGTTGGCTGCAAATCAGAATCTCCTTTCTTTCTGCCAGACTCTCAGCCAGGAGCTTAATTAGCTAGAAGGGTCAAAAGGACTGAACTTCCACACTGTAATCCTGGCCTATAGTTCCTAACTCTGCAGGTCTTTGGGGTACTCCAGCCCTGGATATCTAACAAAAAGCTTCAGGTTCAAAGAGACATGGGACAAGGAGGACTGGGAGGCATGCTGGGGTGTGGGAGGTGGCACCCCCAGGGAAAAGCAGCTGCCGGCAGGACACAGTCCTTGTAAAGGGCTCTGACTAGAAAAGAAACCTGGCAGCCTGTTTACATTCAGCTCGAATCAAACTAAAAAATTAATTGCAGCAAGGTTTCCAAAAATGTTTCTCCTTTTTTCCATGAAGGAGGACTGAAAGCTTAGCAAGAATTAAAATGGTATCTCTTATAGCTACCACTTATTCAGTGCTCTTCACACCTGCAAGTCTGCATACATTTTGTGTATTCCTTACAAGAATCCTGCAATGTATATGTGATTATTCCTACTGGACAGGTGAGGAAACTGAGCTCAAAGATGGTAATTAAGGTGCTCGAGTGCACACAATAAGTACGTGGAAGAGTGTGGAACCAAATGTAATCTTTTTCTGTGACCCCTATGCTTTCTGCTCTCTCAGTGTTCTAGTTATCTATTGCTGCATAATAAGCCACCCCCAAAGTCCGTGGAGTAAGTCAACAACCATTTTATTATGTTCATGCTTCTGTCGGGAAGGATTTAGGCAGTGCACTCATCTCTGCTTCACAGTGACTGGAGCCTTAGCTGGGGTGACCCCAAGAATTAGAGATAGCTAGGTCAACTAGGGCTGTCTGTCAAGGGCTTCAGTTATAACTTTCTGCTGGGTTCCTGCATTTTTCCTCACATTGCACTACTGATGTCCAGAATGGTCTCCTCACATATCAGGTGCTTGGATTTAAATGGCTGGAACAGCATCTCTTTCTCTGTCTACCAAGCCTTTCCACATGGCTAGCTTGGGCTTCCACATATCATGAGGGTCTTAGGATAGTCAGACTTTTTACATGGTGACTTACTTTCCCCAGACCAACAAAAAGAGAAATTAGAAGCTGCCAGTTTCTTAAGTACTGACACCAGCAACAGGCACAGTATCACTTTTGCTATATGACATTGAACAAATGAGCCAGAGATCCTGTCAGTCACAGCTTGTCAGACTCACAGCCACGGAGGCTGTCAGATTCCCTTAGATGCATTGTGAACATCACCTCTACTCTTTACCAGGCACCCTGCAATGAAGGAGCTTTTCACTCAAATTACAGTGTTTTGCCGATAATGATAATGACTCAATTTTGTCTCGCTTTTTAGATTTACAAAGAGCTTCCGGCTATTTCTCTGATTTGAGCTTCACAATAGGTCTTTAAGACAAGCAGAACAGATTGTACTACCCTCACTTTAAGGGAACCAAGTTTCAAACAGCAAAAAGGCCCACCAGGTTCTATAGAGGGTAAACTCCCAGCCCACCTGACTCCACGAAACTTGGCCAGCTGCAGTTAAGAGCTCTCTGTGCTCTAATTTGCTATATATGATTATTCTGCAGCTTTTAAGAAAATACATTTCCAGAGGACTTTCAAATTAATACTCTGTTAATAAAACACAGGTCTAGAAATAACTTTATTTCACGGATTTTAATGATGAAGAAAGACGTGTTTTACTTCTACTGAAGTTAAACATCTATTTTTTTATTGAAGTAAAATTCACACATAACATAAAATTAACCATGTTAAAGTGTACATTTTGGTGGCATTTAGTGCATTCACAGTGCTGTGCAACCATCCTCTCCATCTAGTTCCAAAACATTTTCATCAGCCCAAAGGCCCTGTGTTTTGTAACACAAAATTTATATAATATTCACCTTCTACTTAGAACAAAACACTTTGTAGATAATTATTAATGTTTGGTTCTATTAAAATGAAAAAAGCTCAGTCTTTGGCCTCAGGCTCACTTGGATTTAAATCACAGCTCTTTAGTTTTCTAACCATGTGACTTTCAGCAAGGTATTTAGCTAAGCCTGGTTTCTCATTCCTCATACAAAGAAATAATGATGTCTATTTAGATGGGAAATTGTGGGGACCAGTGAGATAATGGACTTCAAGCACCTCTTACAGTGCCCGGTTCTTAGTGTTTGCCTAAATGAAGGTAGTTGTTATTCATAGTATTAATGACCGGAAATGTGTTATAGGACCTTTGGAAAACCATCGTAGCTCTCTGGGACTCAGATCCCTAAGTGGAAACTGAAAGTATGGCCCTAAACAACTTCTAAGCTCTGATATTTAAGACGATGAAATATCTTGCAGGTTTATTCTCCATTCCAATGTTTAAAAAGCCTCCTGCCAATTTCCTGTTTTCCCCACCCCTGACACACACACACACACACACACACACACACACACACACCCCACATATACACAAAAATCCTATTTCTCATCCTGATTCTGATGACTTTATTTTTAACAGCTTCATTGAAGTATACTTGACAGCAACACAAACTGCATATATTTTACATATTTGACATGTATAAACCTATAAAACCATCACTATAATTTTGATAATGAGGATCTTGCTATCCCCGCAGGTTTCTTGTGACCCCTTTGTAATAGTCTCTCCCATCTCTCCATGCTTCTTAATTAATAGATGGTGTGATGTCCTCATATTTGTCATTTTTGTTATCCGACATTTGCAGAGACATGGGTTCCATAGGGCATGACTATGTATATTTTGCTTATTATTGTATTCCTAGCAACCAGTACAATACAAGAAAACAGAGGATGCTCAACAAATATTTGTTAAATGAATGAATAGCCCCTCTGTTCCTTTACTTGTGATGCAGTGATACTTCAGCTTTTTTCTCTGTCTGCTATGGTAATCAATGCCAAGACAAGTGGGAGCTCTAGGGGCTGGCATGGTTGGGAAAGTTTCACAAAGGGAGAAAATTGTTTTGAGACTCTGGTGATGAAAGAGGTTTGTTGAGGAAGGCATTGCTAATGGCTTGAGCACAGGCCAGGAAGCAATCTGGGAAAGGTGCAAAAGTAAGGATTGGATCGGAGGTAATGCAGTGACTGACATAGTTGACAAGTGGCAAGGATTAGACCCCTGGAGGTGAGGGAAACTGAAGCCTTTCTGAAACAGGAAAACAAAAATAAAAGCAAAGCAAGAGCTGCTGGTACCTTGGCTGGGAGTCATAAAATATTAGAATTGGCATGGAGATTCAAGATTAGACAAATACCCTTATAATGCAAATGAAAAAGATGAAGTCCAGAGAAGTGAAATGAATTTCTTCAGGTCTCATAGTAGACTAGTGGGAGAATCAGGAAGAATCCAGTTTCTTATTGTCCACTGGGCTTCATTCATTCATCTTTTAATGCTTATTTATTTAATTAACTGATTGAGTTCTGACAATATGCAAGTACTATACTAGGCACTGGGATTACAGAGATCAAACATAGTTTCTGGGCTGGGCATGGTGGCTCATGCTTGTAATCCCAGCAATTCGGGAGGCCGAGGCAGGTGGATCACTTGAGGTCAGAAGTTCAAGACTAGCCTATCCAACATGGTAAAACTCCAGCTCTACTAAAAATACAAAAGTTAGCCAGACTTGGCGGCGCACACCTGTAATCCTAGCTACTTGGGAGGCTGGGGCAGGAGATTCGCTTGAACTTGGGAGGTGGAGGTTGCAGTGAGCTGAGATCATGCCACTGCACTCCAGCCTGGGCAACAGAGTGAGACTCCATCTCAAAAACAACAACAACAACAACAACAAAACTATATATAATTCCTTTGAATGAGCTCATGATGTAGTGACAAAAGGGGTTAATTATACACTGTTTAAAATACAATGGAATTGATAATCATAGGTAGGGCTCAATGTTTTCTTGAGGGATCATGGATTCACCAAGAAGGTCTTCTCAGGGAGGAATGTCTGAACTGTGTTGCAGGTGAATAGGAAAGAACAACAAGTAGTAGAGAGATAACATTCAGAGCATTAGAAATAGCACATGCCAAGAAACCCAAAATACATTGGGGACCTTCTACTGATTCAAGATGATAGAGGGTGGCTGGGGGTGGTGTCTCAAGCATGTAATATCAGCACTTTGGGCAGGCGGATCATCTGAGGTCAGGAGTTTGAGACCAGCCTGGCCAACCTGGTGAAACCCTGTCTCTACTAAAATACAAAAAAAAAAAAAAAAAAAAAAAAAAAAAGCTGGGTGTGTTGGTGGACACCTGTAAATCCCAACTACTCAGGAGGCTGAGGCAGGAGAATCACTGGAACCCAGCAGGCGGAGGCTGCAGTGAGCTGGGATTGCCTCATTGCACTCCAGCCTGGAGGTTACAGTGGGCCGAGATCCTGCCATTGCACTCCAACCTGGGTGACAGAGTGAGACTCTGTCTCAAAAAAAAAAAAAAAAAAAGATGATGATGGAGGGGAGGCTGAGTACAGTCTAGCCATGAAGGGCCCTATACATTAAGGAGTTTGACCTTTTTTCTTAAAGCCATGGAAAATCTTTGAAGGAATTTGCTTGAGGGCTATGATGGGATTGGCCTTTAAGGAAGGTCATTGGTTCAGGAGTGTGAGGAGTGGAGGCAGTCATGCTGGAAGTTGGGGGAGGGAGGTGGTGGAATCATACCTCCGTGGAATGATCTTTCTGAAATGCACATCTGACCAGTCACTTCCCTGCTTAAATTTTCCAGCAGTTCCCTGTTCTCTATAAAAGCCAGTCCAATCTGGGGCTTGACCCACAAGCCATTTCATAATCCTAGCCTCACCGACTTTTCTAGAATGTTCTACTTCTTCTTACCCATGGCCTCCTTCCCTATGTCCCCTTATCCTAAGACCTAGCTCTACTGCTGTTTACTAGTCTACTAAAGTACCAAGATTTTTTACTCTTCTATGCCTTTGCACTTGCTCTTTCCTCTTTCTAGAATGATCACATCTGTGTTTTCTGCTGGCAGACCTTTCTTATTCCCTTCTCCAAGGCTCCATTCAAGTGTCTTCTCTCCTGAGAAGCCCCTTCTGACTGCCTTAGGAAGATTTCACCACTGTTTTAGGTAATGCTCCCATTTAATCTAGTTTCTGTCTTAGTAAAAAGCTTTTGCAATGCTAAGTGTAATTGTGTACATGTCAACTTATTAGACTGGAAACTTCTTGAGGTCAAGGATATTTTCATCTCTGGAATCCCCAAGCTTCCTGGGCTTTACCCCCAGGCCAGTGAATGGGACTCTGGGGTACCTAGGAATCTGAATTTTTAACAAGTGCCCCTCAAATGACTGAAGGCAGGGACCAGGGCCTGATGGGTATTATAGGAGGACACCTATATAAGACCCTGACTCTCCCTGCCCCATCTGAATTCTGCCCCTCCAAAATTCATATGTTGAAATGTCAACCCCTGAGTACCCCAGCATTTGACTATATTTGGAGATAGGACGTTTCAAGAGGTGATTAAGTTAAAATGAAGTCTTCAGGGTGGGCTCCAATTCAACCTGACAGATGTTCTTATAATAAGAGAAAATTTGGACACACACAAAGAGACACCAGAGTTGCACCCATAAATGAAAGACCATATGAGGACACAGTGAGAAGGCAGCCATGTGAAAGCCGAGGAGAGAGGCGACAGAAAGAACCAACCCTGCCAACAACTTGATCTTGGATTTTCCAGCCTCCAGAACTATAGGAAAAGAAATTGCAGTTCTTTAAGGCACCCAGTCTGTGGTACTTTATCATAGCAGACCTAGCAAACTAATACACCATTGCAGCTCTGCCCCACAGGCTGGAATGCTTGGGATTTGGTCTGTATCCGCTCAAGGCAGTCATTTTCTGATACACAGTGGGAGTTATTAGTTTTCCCAAGATGTGCTGCTTATAAAGGAATTCATTTTGAGAGACATATCTAGGACTGCTGGGCTGCAGAGAGAGTGAGGGTACTTTAGCCATCCAGTCATGCATTTTCTCCTCCTCCCCAGCTACACTCAGAGGATATAAAAAAACCATCTGGCGGATGAGGGCCCTGGCGGTTACCATGGTGAGGCAGAGCAGAGCTGGGGAGACTAGGGTATGTATCGCTGTCCCTGACACTTGAGCCCAGTGAAATGTCAGCCTGGCTTGTGTTCATTTTGGATAATATTTTTATCTGACTTTTATTTTCCCCCCAGCTAAGTTATTTAAAAGACTTGTGTAGGTCCAATTCTGATCACTGGATGTTTTCACCTACAGAAAAAGCTCTTTGAGAATAAGGACTGAGTGCCTTCCTCTTTTATTCCCTCTTTCTGGCATCTTGTCTTCCCTCCCCCATCCCCCACATTCCCTGTAGAATTTAAACCAGTGTCTATCACTGAGTTGATATTCAAGAAGTATTTGACGGGTTGAGTTGAATTAATTAACCTTTGGAGAAACTCTTGTTTTCATGTTTGCTTCGATTTTTAAAGCCACTGACAATTACCTTCACTGGGAGTGTCTAGTTAATTCAAGTGGCAAGTTCCAGTATTTGGTATATAGCTGCCATGAGGGTTGAGACCTGTGAGCAGGGTACAGGGGTGCCAGGAATTTAGTACAAGACAAAACCTGAGTGCAAGGGCTCTATACTCAGTTGGACTTGGGTTTGAATCCTGGGTCTGTTGTCAACTCCTTATGTGACATGGGGACAGAGACTTCATTTCCCTGGCCTCCTTCACTGTCTTCAAAACGGGGATCCTAATCATACCCACTTCCTGGGGTGCCTGTGAGGCTTAATGGAGATAGTATGACTAAAGCTCTGTATCTGGCACTCAATGAGTGGTCCATAAACTATAGCCATTATTGTAATACTATTAAAAGTTTTTATTTCAATTCTGCCCTTAATTCTGTGAATTTTGGTACTTGTTTCCCAGTCTCTAACATTCCAGGAAATGTTCTCTCTCAGTAAGGTCATGTCTGAGGGCAGGTGTCGACAGCTACAGACCTCCACCTCCTCTCAGGCCATCAGTAGGTTCCCCTCAATAATCATAGGGTGTCTGAGGCTTCTAGTGGCAGAAATGTTTGGGGAGGGCAATTGGCTGAGCATGGAGAGGTTTCCAAGAGTAGGAACCTGACAGGCAGGAGAGGACCAGCTCAGACCAGCTTGGCCCAGACTCAGGAGGCTGCAGCCGCCAGCAGGGCTGTGTAGGGAGGGTGGCCTCATTGGCATGCAGTACCCAGACTCTGGGAAGTATGAGCCAGTCAGGGGGTAGCCAACAGCAACGGGTGTTGTGGAGACAGCTGACTTTGCCCCACTGTGATTCTAGTCCACTTTTTCTCTCCTTCCTTTTATTCTAAATCTTAAAAAGAACTACCATATGATCCAACAGTTTCACTACTGGGTAAATAACCAAAGGAAATGAAATTAGCATATTGAAGAGATATCCGCCTCCCCATGTCTCTTGCAGCACTATTCACAATAGCCAAGATATGAAATCAACCGAAGTGTCCATCAACAGCAATCCTTATCCTGTTTTCTCTCCTTGTGTTTATTTCCACAAGAGCAAAGGCTTGATTGCAGCTTCGTGTAATTGCTTCTAAATCATAATGGATCTATTTTCCTTTTTGCCAAGATTGAACCATGGTAAATTTGTAATGATTTACTGACAAACAGAATCACAGGATTGATTGTAATTCAAGCTCTTTCATTCTTTAGCTATGTGGCCTCGAGCAAGTTACTAATTTTTGCATTGTCTGTAAGCCCTTAATTTCTACCTGCCAAACCTCTTTCTTCCAGTCTTCCGCAGCTCCAAAAAAGTGCCACCATCAATCTATTTGCTCAAGTAAGAAGCCTAGGTACCATTTGGAATTCCTTTCTTCCTCACTCCAACTACCATCCAATTCACTAGCAATTCTTATTGATTCCACCACTGAAATACAGGATATCTCAAAACCATATTGTTCTCCTGCCTCCACTATCACCTGGAAGAGGCCACCAGCATCTCTTGCCTTAACTTTAATAACCTCCTCACCAGTTGCTTGCTACTTTCTTTGTCCTTCCTCCACCTATAATATGTCTATCTCAATGGCAGCCAGAGTGATCTTGTTAGAATGTGAATTAGACTATGGACTGCGTCTGCTTACAATCCTTCAACCTTTCCGTTGCATTCAGAAAAAAATCCAAACTCCTTATCACGGTCTATGTATCTCTGCTGACCTTTGCAGCTTCTTTCTTGTCCATTCCCTGCTTTGCTCTCTGCATTCCTGGTATGTGAGTTGTCTCACATTTTCCCAGATGTTTCTAGTTTCTTTTGCCTGAGTCTTTACACACACCAATTCCTCTGCCTGCATCAGGGGACCATCCACTTTTCACATTCAAGGGTCTTTCTTACACTTCAGGGCTCTGCTTAAAACTTACCTCTCAGAAAGACCTTTCCCCATTTCCACCATGCAATCCAGAGTAGGGCCTCTTCTCCTCCCCTGGCTTTTCTCTATCTTTGTGACCTCAGTTTCCCTTAGAGCACCTATCACCTATTTGTCATCGTATTCTGTTGTTTTTTTGTTTGTGCTCCCCAGTGGAATATGACCCTAATGAACTACAGACCGTGTTGAGTGCCTACTGGAATGACTGCAAATACACAGGAGGTGTCCAGTAAAACAAAAGGAAAGAAAAGAAAAGCCTCTCAGCTTCCTTTCCTCAACCTAACTAATGTAAACTTTCCCTGCCTTCCTTTGGTTGAGCTTCACCACATACCTTTAGACTTGCTCTAAGGAATACATTCCTGATAAAGAGATTCATTGAATTTCTACCATGTGTCAAGCATGGTGCTAATAAATGTGATAAATCTGGAAGGAGAAGGCATTCTAGTATAGCGGAGAGAGGAGCTTGACTTAGGAGTCTGAAAGACCCGGATACTGCTAGCTCCTCTCAACCAGCACATCATTGGTAAAGTGTTACTTTTCTTGGCCTCATCCTCTCAAAATCAAAATCCAAATCTTAGATGTCCTGCTTACACATCCTCACAGGACCATTCCCATACCCTAACATTTATCACAGTAAGTAATAATCTGCTTACCCTTCTTTATTTTCTACTAAACTCTCGCAGATTATTCATCTTGCTCACTATCTCCCTAACCCCTTTTACACATGCTGTATTGGAAGGCTTCACATTTCAGGAGCTGCCTTGAAATCTTTGAGCCTCACAGGGTCCTGGAGGCCTAACTGTGTGTTCCCCTGCTCTTGTCAGATAGGCCCCCTGCCCCACACCCAGTAGGAAAGTTTCTTCTATCAGCCAGCTCCGTTACATTCACCTGGCCCTCAACCTAAACTAACAGGTTTCACCTCCCTACCAGCCCATGGAATTATTCAAACAACAAATTACACCCTCCCACAGGAATCAGGGGCCACCTCATCCCCTTGTTACAACAACACCTGCCTCCCAAAGCCCTGCTTGTTCATTCTGTTGAGTATAACCCCTGCATGGTCCTGCAGGATATGCAGTGCCTTCTACCCCAGACTGTCAGTATATGTGACTAATGAACTGTTGTCAATCGCATCTGTCCAACGTCAGGTGTTATGTGCTTGGCTATTCTCAGAGCCTTAGGGCAACACTCCGTCTTTCACCAGCTGGGCAAAGAGGAGGCAACAAAACACTCACATCCTCACATGCCTGCACTCACATACACACAACAAGAAGTATGATAGTGATATAGGCAAAAATAATAACCCCCATAGGTTTGCAGATGAAACAGACTCCTGTTACAAAGGGCAGATTAACAAGAGAAAAACAACTAGAAGCTTATTAATATTCAATTCATATTTCATATATATGTGAGAGATACCCAGAGAATGAGTGGTTCTTGAAGAAGTGACTTTGAATTCCAGCTTAAATAGCATTTTCAAAAAAAAGTACGTTTTTAGAGAAGTGACAAGACAAAGGAAAAGGACTTTGAATCTCTACAGCTGGCAACGTGTGGAAAGGTAAATAAATGGCAGATAAAGGCTGGTTAGTAAAGCTTGTTAATATAAATCCCTCTGGTATCATTTCCAGGTGGTGAAGGTCTAAAGCTGTCTTCAGCGGTTAACCTTTGCTCTCTCTGGTGGAGAGGGGGACAAGGTATCTTTTGCCTTTGTAAATCTATGTTTTGCTTTTAAGCAAGTGGAGGGAGGGCAGAGAGCTCTATCATCCTGGAGGGAGCATCTGACAGACTCCTGCCTTGGGATGACACACACTTAGCCATAGCTTTCAAAGCCCTCCTGAGCCCTCAACAGACACAGACACTGCAAATTGATCATGGTACTCCTTCCTGCTATACCTAGACTTTGCCCCAGAATCATTCTCCACTTGTTGAACGTTGTCATAAGAGATAAAGCCTATTTCTCACTTTGCCCCAAACTTCCCTGATCAGTGTCCTGTGATGAAGGAAACTCTGCGGCTTATAACTACATTTGTAGCTCTCAGCTCTGTATCCCACTCCCAGTACAGGGCTCAGATCATCCAAGCTTCTTACTGGAGAAGAATCTCACTCTAGGAAATTTTTAATGGTTTCAATGTCGTTCGTCATAAATCTCAATTTTTCCTTACCTTAATGGCTTCTTTCACAGATTCTCAGCACTGCCATACCACCTTTCTGTTCCTCTGCTGGTTCTAAACTTCTGGGTTAGACTCACGTGGAAACAAGCAAATGTAATTGTAAATTCATAATTTTTTTTTTTTTTGACGGAGTCTGGCTCTGTCCCCTAGGTTGGAGTGCAGTGGCGCGATCTCGGCTCACTGCAAGCTCCATCTCCTGGGTTCAGGCCATTCTCCTGCCTCAGCCTCCCGAGTAGCTGGGACTACAGGCACCTGCCACCACGCCTGGTTAATTTTTTTGTATTTTTAGTAGAGACGGGGTTTCACTGTGTTAGCCAGGATGGTCTCGATCTCCTGACCTCGTGATCCACCTGCCTCGGCCTCCCAAAGTGCTGGAATTACAGGCATGAGCCCCTGCTCCCGGCCGTAAATTCATAATTATGTGATGTGGTAGAGAGAACTCAAGGTTTACAATCAAGGTAGACTTCCCTGCCTCATCCTTGTTGAGCTGTGTGACTGCAGGCAAATCATTTGTATATCTCTATACTGTGGTTTTCTCATTCGGGAAGTGAAGACAATAATAGTATCTGTCCTCCCAACATCATGTATTGTTGCATATGTAACATTAATATAACATATATTATTACAAAGTAGCATAAATGAATAACATTTAAAAAGTTAAACCTCCAAGGTGTTTAAAAGCAGCATGTGGGTATTTCTTGCCATTGCAAGAAAAATCTGCCACTTTTCTCCAGGGTGGCTGAATAAATATGGCAGCTTTTCCAGAGAGGCAGCCATAGTAGACATTCCATTATGCTACTGCATATTCAATTAGAGTGTAAAATGTGAGCCCTCAGCCTGGAGGTGTTAATGAGTTGCCACTTAGAAAGACCAGGGAAGCAAATTAAGTGCATATGCATAAAGCAGTCAGAACTGCCAGCCCTCCATGCTGTCTGGAAATTGAGCTGCTCAGGCCCTTATCCTCTGTTTATCTCATCCCCTGATTTAGCAGCTGTAGTTGGTGGACGAGGTTCATGTGGATAAGACCATTGGCTTTTCTGCCTCCCCTTCCCAGAACCATCTCACTCCAGACCCTGTCTAAACTAGTGAAGCTGAACACATCCAGTACCTGGGCTCATCATCAGAGAGATGCAGGCGGGTTGGTCACCAACAGGGCAGGATGCCTACTTCATTGTTGCTGAAAAACATGCCTTAAAAAATTCCTAAGATTAATGATAGTTATTTTTCTCTTTTTTTTTTTTTTTGAGACGGAGTCTCGCGCTGTAGCCCAGGCTGGAGTGCAGTGGCGCGATCTTGGCTCACTGCAAGCTCCGCCTCCCGGGTTTACGCCATTCTCCTGCCTCAGCCTCCCGAGTAGCTGGGACTACAGGCGCCCGCCACCTCGCCCAGCTAGTTTTTTGTATTTTTTAGTAGAGACGGGGTTTCACCGTGTTAGCCAGGATGGTCTCGATCTCCTGACCTTGTGATCTGCCCGTCTCGGCCTCCCAAAGTGCTGGGATTACAGGCTTGAGCCACCGCGCCCGGCCACTTTTCTCTTTTAAGTTATTTCTTCCTATATGGTTTCTGTTTTCTACAAATTCCCTGTTTCATTGTTGAATAGTTTTCGTCTGCATCGTTTAGGTAGAGTCTGTCTTCAAGTATCTGCCAATCTTGGGCTGTCAGCACGTATTTAAGAGGAGGATGTTAAAAGGTCAACCAGAGACTTGAAAGAACATGGGGGCTTCATGGCAGAAGGGTCAGAATCAGCAACATCAGTATCTCTGTGTCTTTTCTCTTTGGCTGGTTTAGGTTACTCAAAGAAGGCTCTTCTTTGAGTCTCCCATCCCCAGCTCCATCTCTAGCCTGGAGACTGCCAGCCTTCTGAGGACCTGGTGGAAAAGGGAATGAGGAGTCCTTAGAATTCAATATGTAGATTTTCATCAAACCTTACTGTTTCCAGTATATTATCCCTGCCCTACACTCAGAATGGGGGCTAGATGGCTGCCAATCCAGAGTCCATTTGGTTCACTGTCTCCAGAGAGTCAGTTTCTGTATTCTATTTCAAGGAAAGGGGCATTCGTTAGCTTTGAGAAGCAATAGAGGACATCCAGAAGTCTAAGTGCATTGTAAACAGATTTCCAATCAGTCGTGTGGTTTTCAGCCCCCACTTCTGTCCTGTCTTCTCACACTTTCACAGATCCCTTATACAGACAGTTGTAGAGTCCTGGAGCTCTAAGGTCCGTATCAGCTTGCTTTTGGCCTCCCTCACTGCTGGCTGAGGATTCAGTGTTCTGAGGTTGCTGAGTCAGTTGCCCTCTATCCTTTTGTCTTCCAGCCTCCAACTTTTTTTTTTTTTTTTTTTTTTTTTTTTTTGCTTTTTTTCCCCCTCTCATGTTCTCATGGGTTTATACCTTTAAAAGATAATCCCTTTCAAAATCTTTTATAATGGGACTGAAGGATCAGAGGAAAGATGCATGTGTTCAATCTACCATCATTAACCAAAAAAGAGAAAATACCAACACAAAAAAAGACATAGAGCGTATGTGACGTGTGTATCTTGACAAGATGCTGCTGCCAGGGATTCAGAGCCAAAAGGAGAGCCCAGGTTTCTTATATCACCTGCTTTCCTTAATACAGTCCTGTAAAGTAGTACTATTTTCCATATTTATTAAGAAGGAACAAGTCATAATAAGAATTAGTATTATTGACTGTCTAGTATGACCAGCTGTGTGTCTTTTAGGGCTGCCCTACAAAATGCCACAGACTGAGTGGGCCTTAACAACAGAAATTTATTTTCTCACAGTTTTGGAGGTTTGAAGTCCAACATCAAGTGTTGACAAGCTTGGTTTCTCTTGAGGCCTCTCTCCTTGGCTTGCAGAGGGCCACCTTCCACTGTGTCTTCATATGGTCTTTTCTCTGTGCACAAGTATTTCTGGTGGTTCTCCTTCTTATAAGGAGAGCAGTCATACTGGATTGGGGCCTCACCCATGTGATCTAATTTAACCTTAATTACTCCCACAAAGACCCTAACTCCAAGTACAGTCAAATTCTGAGGTATAGGGGGTTAAAGACTCTAACATATGAATTTTGGGCAACACACAATTCAGTCCATAACAGAACTGATCTAGTCATTTTATTTCCATTTCTTCATTTATTTCTCACAATGAGCCAAGGGTTAAGTATTATTATTATTATTATTGTTATTATTATGTATGAGGAAACTTCTGTTTAGAGAACTTAACTAACTCTTAGACTCCACAGCTAGAAAGAGATTATGTATTTTGTTTTCCATTGCTGCTGCAACAAATTACCACAGTCTTAGTGGTTTAAAATTACACAAGTGTATTCTCTTACAGTTGTGTAGTTCAGAAGTCTGAAATGAGTCTCGCTGGGCTAAAGTCAAGGGGCCAGCAGGCCGCATTCCTCTCTGAAGGCCCTCAGGAACAATCTGTCTCCTTGCCCTTTCCAGCTTCTAGAGACTGCTCGTGTTTCTTGACTCAAGGTTCCTTCCTCCATCTTCAAAGCCAATGCCAGCAGGTCAAATTCATCTCACATTGCATCACTCTGACCTTTTCTGCTTCTCTTTGTGATTATAATAATATATTGTTAATATGTTACTTATAAACTATTAATAGAACTATTAATAATATATGATATAATATTGTAATTTCAGTACTTTTGTGATTATAATAGGCCCACCAGGGTAACGCAAGGTAACTCCCTATCTTAAGGTCAGCTGGTTAGCTACCTTAATCCCCTTTTGTCGTATAACAGAATCGTCTTATGTTGGTATTCAATTGTATGTTTTTCTTTCTTTCTTTCTTTCTTTTTTTTTTTTTTTTTTGAGACAGAGTCTCACTCTGTCACCAGGCTGGAGTGCAGTGGCGTAATCTTGGCTCACTGCAGCCTCTGCCTCCTGGGTTCAAGTGATTCTCCTACCTCAGCCTCCTGAGTAGCTGGGACTACCAGTGCCTGCCACCATGCTCAGCTAATTTTTGTATTGTTAGTAGAGATGGGATTTCATCATGATGGCCAGGATGGCCTCAATCTCTTGACCTTGTGATCTACCTGTCTCAGCCTCCCAAAGTGTTGGGATTACAGGCGTGAGCCACCGCATCTGGCCCAAATTGGATGTTTCTTAAAGTAAACATTGGGAGGGAGTTTGTCCTAATGGAAAGAGGACCAATATCAGAGTTGGGGTATCTGTGCTCTACTTTTGATATTTGTCAAGACATATTATTTTATATATATTCTGTATCTTTTTGCATTATGTACTATCTTCCTGTAGCAATGGTCCTCAACTGTGGTGATTTTGTCTCCTAGAGGACAGTTGGCAATGTTTGCAGAGATTTTTTTGTTATTACAACTGGGGGAGAAGGAAGGTGCTACGGGTATCTTGCTGGTAGAAGCCAAGGATGTTGCTCAACACACTCAGATGCACAGGATACCCTCCCACCCCCAAAGAATTATCTGACCCCAAATGCCAATAGTGAGGTTGATAAACACTGCCCAATAATGGTGTGGAAAATTGATGTTAGAGTTGCAACAGAAAAAGGCAGAAGATGAGTTAGGAAAAAAATGGCCACGGTCTAGGTGAGAGTTGATGGTGCTTTACACTAACATAGAGGCAATGGAAATAGAGAAGTAGTGAGATTTTACATCAATTTTGGAGGTACAAGTGATCTGATATTGAGAGGAATTATGTGTGGGAAGTGAGGATGGTGTCAAAGATGAATGCCAGGTTGCTATAATGACCTTCTACGTAGATGGAGATACAGTTACTCAAATGGGGACTTCCAGAGGAATAAGAGATAATACTTAAAATGGATCTTATTTTATGTAAATTCTGGTCTAAGTATACTAACCCATTTAATCCTCATAACAATCCAGCAAGATAAGTGCTATTAACAACCCCTTTTTATAAATGAGAATGAAGAGGCACAGACAGGTCAAGTAACTTGCTCAGGATCACCAGCCAGTAGTAAGTGGGTTTTGAACTCATAAAGTCAAATTCCAGGGTCTATGTTCTTAACCACTACATGAATCCACCTTTTGGAAGAACAGATCTAGAGAGAAAGATCACATCTCTTTCCATGCCTTCATATCCTTCAGTCCTAAGATCAGAGTGCATGGTCAATCACTTTAATATTTTCCTGTGTATTTTAACATTTTCCTTGTGAATACTCCCATTGTATTCACGAGGAAACCCTCCCTCCCGCCAACTTGAACCAGTAATTTTTCTGCTCTCATACCAAGGTGCGGAACATTTCTCGAGAAGTCCACAGAGCTTTGGCCACTGTTAAAATTATGAAGTCATGACCACCCCTGTCCACAGAACTCTCCGTAGCAGATCATTCCTTTGTTTCTCTTGAGCATGTTCTGTCCCACTTTCCACACTGCCTTCTCCCAGATTCACTCTGCTCAAGTCCCCCACTCCATCCTTGTGCCTCCACACACTCCATAGATAACACTGTATTTCATCAAGAAAATACAAGCACTGGGTTGATACTGCTTCATCCTCTGAACACTCCCTGCCTATAAACCAATCTATATTCCCATCCATAGCTTCTTTCATTCCCAAATTAGTGAAAAAGATATCTTTCTTCCCAAGTAAGGTAAATCCGTCCCTTATCTCGTGCTCAGAATTCCTTCTCATTCGGCCTCCCCATGGATCATTCTAACACTGTCTCAACTCTTCAAATTCTCTGACTTGTTCTACACCTGCCCAGCACTTAAAGGTACTCAGTGCTATGTTACACAATCACAAAGTGCTATTCTTATCACAGCTCTTGCTTAGTTGACATCAAATGAAAGAGAATAATATTCAGTGCACTAGGGTAAACTTGAACCACAAACATTTCAGTTCTTTGGCTACAAGGAATTTTAACCTATGTCTGTAAGAGCATTTATACCATAAGTAAAAATTGCTGCTTTCTTTTCCAGTTCCAGAGCAATCCTTCAAGTCAAAACTTTGAGAAGATGTACAATCATATTTCTTTCCCAGAAAATAGTTTTTACAACCACAAGGAGGAACAAGCCAGAGGCACTCTTGCCCTTGAACTAGGTCTACTTTGATGTTGTATTTTTCCCTATCCTCCAACATCTGACCAAATGTATACATGCAGGAGGTAAAATATGAAGAAAGAACAAAGGGACTAATTCCACTTGTGAGAGATGAAACTCTCATGTTTCTTAAGTAGTGTACACTCTTTCCTTCATTTACTCAGTCATTGAAAAAGGGTTTTTGAATTCCTAATATGAGTCAGGCACTAAGGAAAGCAAATGCTAAACCTGCCCTTCAAAACTAGTGGGGACTCAATACCTTTATAAATCATCATAACACAGGTCCACAATCCCTTGGCCACATTTCCAAAGTTCAGGGGACTCTGAAAATGGAAAGCTGTTTCAGAAGTTGACAACTCTTGTTTGACAGTAAATCTGGCCGGACTGATTTGAAACCATTTATAGACTTCATACAAGCCAAGTATTCAAACATATCCCTCAAAAATAGTAATATGTTAAATTTATAGCATGCTGCCCCAGAACCAATAGGGCTGCTATGAATATTAAAATTCTGAATTTGGAAATGCCTCTGGCTGCAAGATTGTCTGTGTAGGGAGAGTACATGCCTGTATAGAGGGTCTGTGATGAGGAAGAAACATTTATTGGGTATAAATATCATGCAAATTGCTTTATATACATTATTTCACTTAGACCTCAAGACAGCCCAGTGAAGTAGGCATTGTGGTCCCATTGTACAGATCAGTAAACTGGACCCCTATTAGCTTAAATAACTTGCATAAAGAAGAGGCATAGTGAGGAGTAAAACTTATATTTGTTGCTATATGCATGCTGATACATGAATCAAACCATTTAGGTGTGACAGAGAGAAAATTTGGATCTGAGCAGGGTTGCTCACTAACTCATACTGTGTCTTAAAAGACATGAAAAAGATCTGCAGAGCCATATAGGCTCATGTTTTTAAAAGAGTCAGAGAGGGGCCCTCAGAGGATGCAGGCATGCATACTGTTTTGGGGGTTTAGGGAACATATCAAGAGGAGATGGAATTTGAGCTGATTCTTAAGCAGTAGGCAATCATTTGCATGTAAGCTGATAAGCATGTTTAGTCTTCCCTGCTTAATGGAAAACAGACTCCTGGAATGGGTTTCTGGCATCTGTTCTTCTGGGAGCTTCCTCCGTGGATTCTTCCTTATTTCACTCTGTGAGTGGAGACTGAGCTGGGGCTCATGGTTATGCATGGACCTGTTTCCTCTGGGGGTAGGAGTGGGCCTCTGGGTTTGGGTCCTACATACTGTGCCCAGGTGCACAGGTTTTTGAAGCTCAGCACCCAGGCTACCAGCCAAAAGAAGTGCTCTGGGGATCTCATAAAATAGATTTCATTTGAGCAGAAAGCTTATTTTTGTCGGGAGTGATTGTACATCAAACTCCTTTCATATGTCTTGGAACAATGAAAAAGGTTTGGCTTGGCTTTTCAGGGCTTGTAAGAGCCTAGTTTCCTATGGGATTTACAGAACACTGGTCTTTTCCTCTCTGGGGGGCATGAAAAATGCTTCCATCACAAGTTTTTCTGGTGGCACATCCATTTTTTCACCTGGGAGGAACCTACGAATTGAAATGTTTGGCTCATAATCTGGAACGGCAGAATGTTGTTAGCGCTTCTGTGGTGGGGTTGGTTGAAAGGATATTGTCTTCATGCTAGGCTCTGAGGTGTTAAATGAGAAAAGGGAACAAACAGGAAAACCAGGACTGGGTCAGACTCAGGCTATAGTCACTGCTGAGAGCTGGAAAAGGAATTTTCAGCAGGACAATCCTACTCTGGGGCATTCCCTCCAGACTGGACAGTCTGAGAGTCAGAAATGCTGGCCTATTCTAGATGTACCACTAATGGGCCTGCAACCATTTTATCCTTCTCTGTGTCCAATGAGGGAGAAGAACTAGATAATCTTTCAGGTCCTCTCTTGCTTCATAATTCCTGTGTCTATGATTACGAGTTTTTAATTTCCCATGGAAAATATTTGTTATAAAACCAAGACAGTGTATAATTGTTTAAGTGGAAGCCAAAGAGAGGAAACTGGGGAGAGGGTTGTGTCAGAGGATCACCAAATGTCACGAGTAAGGAGCAACAGGAGAATCAGACAGTAAGGAGCCAACGTGTACTGCAACCCCTGCTCAGAGCTAACCACACTCTGAGAAGCAGCTCTGATCTCTAATAATTTTTTTTTTTTTTTGAGACAGGGTCTCACTCTGTCACCCCAGGCTGGAGTGCAGTAGCATGATTGTGGCTCACTGCAGCCTTGACCTTCTGGGCTCAATAAATTCTCCCACTTCGGCCTCCTGAGTAGCTAGGCCCCTCCAACGTCCAACCATGTCTGGCTTTTTTTTTTCCTTTTAGTAGAGACTGGGTTTCATTATGTTGCCCAGGCTGGTCTTGAACTCCCGGGCTCAAGTGATCATCCCAGCTTGGCCTCCCAAAGTGCTGGTGTTACAGGTATGAGCCACCACACCCGGCCCCTAATGAATTTAATAACCTACCCTGTGCCTGCTCCATCTGTCAGACTAGAGCAGAGTCAGCACTCAGTTTTGGCTGCCAGCCTAGGGATAATGATTACCTAGCCAATTGGAGATTGGCCTTTCATGTGCACCTGTAATGGAAAAATTACAGGGCTGTCTAGTTTCAAAGCTGACATCTAGTGGAGCCGTGTTCCATCCCACTCCAAGTCTGTTTCTTTCAAGCAATACACATTGGTTAATAACAACAGCTGAAAGCCAGCATGGTGTCTTTGCAGATCAGCATTTGCTCGTTTTGGGCCAAAGCCTTTGCAAATATACCGTGCTGTTTCACAATTGGGGATGGGAGGGGATATCAAATTGTAAAGGGATCCTAAAAGCATGAGGGTGTATACTATTGCATTTAAAAATTATTAAACTATGCAAATAATGCCGTGCTCATTTAACTGCAGGACTTCAGTAATGTTGCATCTGATCACAGAAGTAGCCAGTGTATAAAGAAGTTTCTAAAATGCATCTACTTATTCCACAAAGATATATGAGTCACCTCCATGTGTTAGGGCAGTGCGAGAAGCTGGGATTACCCAGGTGAGCTGGATTAGTTCTCTGCCCTCAACGGGCTTATAGCATCAAGGGGAAACAGATGTATAACAAAATAATTATAGTGCAGTATAATGCAAGGTGGTGGGTCCTGTGATAGCAGTAAGGACAAAGTGCTTTGGAAGCACAGCAGAGAAAAAACAGATAGATTAACTGGAAAGTGTGTGTGTGTGTGTGTGTGTGTGTGTACTTGTGTATAACAAAGGAGCCTTCCCTTAGTGGAGATAAGGATGCCACTAAGGCTTAAAACAATTACACATTTAATTGATGGCAAGCACGGGAATGAAATTCTATAACTTCAGGTGCAGTAGCAGAATTGCTAAGCCACAGAATACATATTGTGATGGGAAGTACAGAGGAGAGGTTCATTCATTGGGGAGATAGTTATTCTCACCTCCTATGTCACAGGTGCTGTGAGAAGGCTGTGCTCTAGCAGTGGCAAACAGGAAAACATAGTCCCTGCCCTTGGATTTTACATTTTGGTTCAGGAGATCGTCCAGAAATAAGTAGACAGATAAACAGATAAAAGTTGTCAATTATAGTCAAGCAAGTAAACAGAGAGTGTGGATGTAAATCGTGGTCAAGTTTCCTATGAAGGAAATTTCAAAAGAGCCATAGCAGGATTGTGGGGGAGGCCCATGGGATGGGGTGCCAGCTCCTGGGATGAAGTTTAAGCTGAGCTGGGAAGAATAGGAAGGGCTCACCATGAGAAAAGTGATCAGGAGAACATCAGGCAGAAAGAACAGTGTAAGTGAGGGCTCTATGCATGAAAGATGTCTTTGGAGAATTGGGGGAGACTAACAGGAATGAGGCAATGAATGAGGTAGTGAGAGAGGAGGAGAGTGGTGTAAGGAGGCTTCGGGAGGAGCTCTGTGACTCCTACTCTCCACTCCCCTCCTGAGCCTGCTGCTCCTCAGCCATCCTTCTTCCCATGCCTTCCCACAAATTAACAATAAAATACAGGGTCCAGCTAGGGCCCCTGGACCTCTCCCAACCTTGTTTCCTGCCACTCTTGTCCTTGCTCCCCTGCCCTTCAGGACACACTGTCCCTCTTGCTTTTACTCGAACTCCCTAAGCAGGTTCTCATACCAGAAATTGGGTACCTGCTCTTCCCTGTGCTGGGAATGCTCTGCTGCTGGTCATTACCAAGATATACTCTCTCTATTCACTTACATCTTTCCTCAAATGTCCGCTCACTAGAAAGGCCTCACTTGACCACCCATCCCCTGACCCTAGAGTAGATACACCCCATCACCTGACACTCTGACTCCTTGTCCCGCTTTGGTTTTTGTAATACTTCATGCTCACTCCCAGGCATTTTAGGATACCTTTTCTTGTTTATCTGTTCATGTTGCATATCTTCCACTGGCGTATACACTTCAAGAAGTGTACATGTCAGGGCAGGGCTGGCTTCATGGGTGTGTGATCTGTGCAGTTGACCAGGCACCATGCTCTGAAGGACCTGTGCTTGGATTCATCCTCTGCTATTGCTGTCTTGATATTATTAATAATTTTGTCTTTTAACTTGCATGTAGTAAGTGAAGCCCAACGTAGCAATGGAGTGTGCACAGAGAGCATGAGCAGAGGCAGTGCACTAGAGAATGGCACACACGTGCAGTGTGGTCGAGCAGCAATGCCTATATGCATGAGTAGCCTGGCCAGCTGATACGCCTGCATACACCATGAGGCAGCTGCTGTGCTGTGGGGCCCTGAGACAGTGTCCAAGGCCAGGACCAGGCTCGGATTGGCAGTGGTGATGCAAGGTTAGTAGCAGAAGCAGCAATAGGCATGGCTGTAGAAGTGAGAGTGCCTCTGCATGGAGGAAGCTTCCCGAACCCCTGATGAGAGGCTGGCTTGCCTATTCATCCATCCCTGGAGTCTGCTTCCAAGATTTTACAAATTCTTGGCCAAAGTGCTGGGACAGAAATTGGTGGTGCTCAGCTAGTAAACTTTGTCAGCAAATAATAACAAAATAAAAGTCTATGAATTGACATTGCAAGAAAGCATATCAGGGAGCTATAATTCTTCAGTCTGAAATCCCTGATTTTGAAAACTACTGTAACATTGCTTTACCATGCACTAGCTTAGAAATACAAACTAAATAGGAAGATTATTGCATTTAACAGAAAAGAACAGTTTTCACATCAATCTTCAGACGAACCCATTATCAACAAGGAAGACAATTTTAAAATGAATTTTTTTCTTGTAATTGAAGATACAGTGATAGAATGTATAAGCATGCATTTTGAATTATATACAAATCATGGAACCACTTTCAGTTTTTTATACAACCTTCATAAGTTAAAAAGCCAGAAGAAATATTTAAATACAATTATGTAAATTAGCATTTAAAATTAAACGTATAGACTTACATGAAACTCATTTGTATGAAGAGTTAAACCTTTTTAAAAAAATTGTTCCATAAGAATCATCAGCTCGGCCGGGCGCGGTGGCTCACATCTGTAATCCCAGCACTTTGGGAGGCCGAGGCGGGGGGATCACGAGGTCAGGAGATCGAGACCATCCTGGCTAACACGGTGAAACCCCATCTCTACTAAAAATGCAAAAAAATTAGCCAGGCGTGGTGGCGGGCGGCTGTAGTCCCAGCTACTCGGGAGGCTGAGGCAGGAAAATGGCGTGAACCCGGGAGGCGGAGCTTGCAGTGAGCCTAGATCGCGCCACTGCACTCCAGCCTGGGGGACAGAGCAAGACTCCGTCTCAAAAAAAAAAGAATCATCATCAGCTGTAGAGGAAATAAAATTTATATTTAAAAACAATTTGTCTGTAATTTATCTCCATGGTGTCACCACCTATCATATCCTTTTAACAGCTCCAGGAATAGCTGCATTAGCAGAAAGATCCTTCTCAAAATTAAAAAAATTACTAAAAATTATTTGCAATCTTGCATTTATCACTCTTTAATTATATGTATTGAAGTGGCTAAAAGTATAAAACTTGACGACCTAATAAATTAATTTGTAAAAAGTGAGCTAGACAAAAATTTTATGATCGATCAAGATGTTACATTAATATTATTTATTGTATAAAGTTACAAAACCAGAAATATTATTGCTTTTCAACATGTAAGTTTATATTGTTACTCACTACTACACTTATTATATTTTATAAATATAAAATATAATATTTTATTTTATAAATATAAAATATATTTTATTTTATAAATATAAAATATAATATTTTATTTTATAAATATAAAATATAATATTTTAAAAATATTTTATATAAATATAAATATAATATTTTATTTTATAAATATAAATATAATATTTTATTTTATAAATATAAAATATATTTTATTTTATAAATATAAAATATTTTATTTTATAAAATATTATATTTTATAATATAAATTGGGTCAAGATTTATATGGGTCAAGAGACTTTAAGTAAAGAAGTATTTACTGAATGAGCAGGGTTCACCAACAAGGAACGTTAAAGGAGCATAGATTAGCAGCAGTAGGGAGATGTTACCACACTTGGTACTGTAGAAGCAGGAAGAGAGGCATGGTACAGATCCCATGGAGAGCTGGGGCCATGGAAGAGGGTTCACCTGATAGGATCTTGTGGTCTAGAGGGATGCAGCCATGACCAGAATCCATAGCCCAAACCCCTGGGAGTAAGGGGAAGAAATACCCTGATATCTCTCATCTCTCATCTTCCAGTGTCCTGCTGTACTTTCTATTGGCTGAACCCCACCAAAAGCTGGAAGGCAAGGGAGGCTGGGTGGTAAAAGTCTACAATGGGCAGCCCCCTAGAGTATAGAACAGGGTAGAGGAAGACAGAGAAAAGATTGCTCTGTGTGTGTGTGTGTGTGTTTGTGTGTGTGTGTGTGCATGTTGTAAACTGAGAACAAGGACTTTTGTCTGTTAAATCCACTGCTATATCCCCAGCACCTAGAAAAGTGCCTGACACATGGTAAGTGTTCAAAAAAATACCTGTCAAATGAATGGAAGATAACCTCACATGTGATTTAGCATGCTAGAGGCTTCCTATAGCTCATCATTCCTTTCCGCCTCATCCCTCTTGTGAATGCTTTGCTCATGAATGCATCTCATTCCACTGGGAAGGATCTGCAGGAGGAACCTCTGAGGCCTCAGATGTCAGGTACTTATCCATCCATAGCTGCCTTGCAAGGACAGAAGCCCAGATGGCTTGGCTCTCCACTTTATAAAAACTTCTGTGTCTCAGGCAGTGCTCTCGCAGTAGATCCAGCCCTCCTATCTTAGCCACAGCTGATGGCCAGATCAATATGTGACACAAAGTCACAAAAAGTCTTCTGTCTCTAAGGGGGGCCTGGTAGGATGTATGCCCAATAGGAGCACTCTGTTTTGAGAGCTGATAAATTGGTCAAATCCTTCTTTTGAAGAAGCATACCCGTTGGGTGAGCAATGAGGAAGTGGATCTTTTCCTGCTCTTTCATGCCCTGCGTTAAGAACTGGCAATGGGCAGAGAAAGGCACTAACATTTGTGAGAACCTACTATGTGCCAGACATTCTGTAGCTGTGAGAAACTACACCTAACGTGTTGTATCCATGATGTGACAAGTGTGTAAAGACAGAAAACCAGTAGGCTAAGCATGGCTAAGTGAAAGAATAAAAAATATTTCATTGATGTTATTGTTCTGCCACTGTGCCAGTGCTAGCAATCACCTATTGCAATTTATTGTCACATGAAGAAAACACTTACCTATATTTTTGTTATATGTAAATGCTTGTTCCCCAGTGCCAGAAAGAAATAGGACTTGAACATAAATTTAATTCTCTCAGCAAAGCAATCTTTACCTTCTGCAGAAAGGGTGCTCATCTCATTTCTGCAGAAAGGGTACTCTCACCATAATTTCATCTGTGATGAGCACCCTTTCTGCAGGAAGTAAAGATTGCCTTGCTGAGAGAATTAAATTTATGTTCAAGTGCTATTTCTTTGCAGCACTGGGGAACATGCATTTACATATAACAATTTGTTTCTGCTAATGTTAGTTGGGTATTGTGTTAATAGCAGCATTCCTAATGGATATGCTAGTCACCATTTCAAGATATAACTCTTTTCTTTCCTCCTCATTCTCTTCTGCTTTTATCTGCCATTGGCACCCATGAGCATTGCTTTGTTTCACTGGGAGCTCTTTCTTCTGATGAATTTGTAGGAATCTCATGGAATTTTATTTTCATTCCTAGTATCATGGGGTTTGAGGACACAGCTATTAAGTGTATACAGATATATTATTACTTCTTATTACTCTATTTTATGGCTCTATTTTGCTGTATTGGAATAATCTTTGTGTCATACTTGTGTTATAATTTTCAGAGTGGTAATTTAGTTTTAGCTGTGTGTGTGTGTGTGTGTGTGTGTCTAATTCCTGGAACAGTAGGCAATTTGCCTACAGTTTTACCTGTAGATTTATGAGGGACAGTAAAGTGGGAAACACACAGCCTAAATCTTAACAACAGGACATGATGGGATGGGAACATAAAGCATACAAATAATTAGTACAACACTTTTAAACAGGAGTTTTGTGAAGGTGAAGTTGTTTTAAATTACCTTTTTGAAACAGGAGATAAAGTGAGGGAGTAGAAAGGCAATAAAGGCTGAAGGATGAGGAAACTGTCTCCTAATGAAATTAGCTGAACTTTTAGCCTTTGTCTCCAATTGCCAAAGACGGTTAGCTATTACATTGAACCATGTGAAATTGCTGACAGTCAATGTTTTTTGACCTGTTTTATCTAAGACAATTATAGGCTTAATTAGCAACAACCCAAGCTTCAAAAAAGAGGAATAATTTCTTACTATTACTATTATGTTTTTATTATATAAGAAACACATTTTCTGAAGAAAAAAGAAATGTAGATAAGTGATGATATAGTTTGGATCTGTGTCTCCTCCCAAATCTCATGTTGAATTGTCATCCCCAATGTTGCTGAAGGGGCTTGGTAAGAGGAGAATGAATCATGGGGTGGACTTTCCCCTTGCTGTTCTTGTGATAGATGAGTTCTCATGAGATCTGGTTGTTTAAAAGTGTGTAGCACCTCCCGTTTCTCTCTCTTCCTCCTGTTCTGGCCATGTGAGATGCGCCTGTTTCCCCTTCTGCCATGATTGTAAGTTTCCTGAGGCCTCCCCAGCCATGCTTCCTATACAGCCTGGGGAGCCCTGAGTCAATTAAACCTTTTTTCTTTATAAATTACCAGTTTCAGGTATTCCTTTATATCTGTGCAAGAATGGACTAATATAAGTGAAAAGAAAAAAATGGTCACATATACATATATAATATTGTATTTAAATATGCTCTTTTTGCTGCTTTTTTAGCATTTCATCTTTCTGCTTATATTACCCACCTGTTCTCACATGCTATCTACTGTATCCATTGGAGCACTTTCCATATTAATCATAGTTGTTTTAAATATTTGCTGTAAAGGAACTGTTGTTAATAGATCTTTAGTCATGTGGTGTTAAGCTGTCTGGGAGGGGAAGCACTCTTGGGCCCTATAATTAGGTCTCAGCCCTTTAGTGAGCTTGTGTCTTGGCCTGTGGACTTCACAGTGCTTCATCAGTTTCCCCCCACCTCCTTGCACCCACTTAGGTGGGACAGAAGAGCTACAAAGGGCTGGAGTTGGTTAGACTCTGCAAAAAAAACTCAATAGTTTAGGCTCTAGTAAAATAGTTTCTCTTGAGGTTAGGCCTTGTTAAGAACAGAATGCGCTGGTGTGTTTCAAAATGGTTCCTTTTCCCTTCTCGCTGCCAAATATGAAGCTCTAGGGGGTTTTCCTCTGATATTCACTGTGAGAAATTGGTTGAACTTCTGGAGGTAAAGTTCACAAAAGTGTGGAGCTCCTCTCTGAATGAGTCCCCCTGGAGTTTTTAACTCATGGATTTGCCCACAGTGATACTGCAGTAATTCATCAATTATAGTTCAGGTTTTCTTACCTCCTCACTGGTTTCCATGGAGATTTCTATTCAGGGGTTTCTGCTCTGGTAAATTGTGATTCTCGATTCTCTGAATGTGTGTGTCTGTCTCTTCAGTTTTGGGGACAGGGGTTTGTCTGTGACCTCACTTCTCTGACAGATCCAAGAACAGTTGTTGATTTTTCATTTTGTTTGGGTTTTTACTTGTTAGGACAGAGTGATGACTGCCAAGCTCCTGATCAGAAATGGGAAGTTTACATGTTATTTGATAACTTGATTTTTTAAATTTACAATATATTGCGAATATATTTGATACCAGTTGACTATATTTTTAAAAGTTTGATGCATATTTCATTGTGTGGATATACCATAATTGGTTAAAGAACTAGCAAAACTTAATGGTTAAAAGCACAGTTGCTGGAGTAAGACCTGAATTCAAATTCACCTCTTCCACTTATTAGCTGGATGATTGTGGACAAATTAGTTGACCTCCTTATGCCTCAGTTTCCTTGCTGGCAAAATAGAGATAATACTAGTACCTGTGTCATGGGGTTTTAAGGAGGATTAGATGAGTTAGTAAATATGTAAAGTCTCTACAATAGTGCCTGGCACATAGTGCCTCTATGCATGTGTTAGACATTAAGTCATCTTCTGCTGTTGGGCGTTTCTGTTGTTTCCAGTTTTTTACGATGATAAATCATCCTGCAATGTCTCTACTTAGATCACAATCTTTGTTCACATTCTTAATTGTATTCTTAGCATATTTGTCTATTAGGACACTGTTTTGACAAGTGACAGAAAATCCAACTCAAAAGTGGCTCAAGCAAAATAAATAAGTAAATAAATAGCGCTATAGTCTGAGTATTCAGACCAATTTCCCCTCCAAAATTCATGTGCTGAAATCTTAATCCCAGTGGTGATGGTATTGGGAGGTGGAGCTTTTTGGTGGGTGATTAGGTCATAATGGTAAAACCTGTATGAATGAGATTTGTGCCCTTACAACAGAGAGTTGTAACAACCTCAGAGAGTTGCCTTGCCCCTTCCACCCTGTGAGGACACCACAAGAAGTCTCCATCTATGAACCAGGAAGTAGGCACTCACCAGTTACCAAATCTGCCAGAGTCTTGATCTTGGGCTTCCTAGCCTCCAGAACTCTCAGCAATACATTTTTTTATTTATTTACAAGTTACCCAGTTCATGGTATTTTGTTTTAGCAGGCCAAACTGACGAATACAGATAGATACTTTAAAGGTAAATAAGAGTATTGGCTCACTTAAGTGCAGAGTCCAGGACTGGTGCTTTCTTGATCCAGGTACTGAAACATTTCTAGCAGGACTTGGTGCCTTTTTATTTCTCAGCCTTACCCTTTTTCATACTGGATTTATCCTCAGGCTTTACATGGTAGCAAAATGGCTCCAAGCCAAGTCCTCCTGGATTTGATTCTAGCTAAAAGAAGGGGCAGTTTCTCTTTCTCAGAACTGGACAAAAGTCCTGGGCCATAGTGGGTCATGAGCCCATCCTTGAATCAATTACTATGGCTGGAGGAGTGGAAAGCACTGAATGGCTTAGCGTTGGAGCTGGAGAGCTATCAGTCCAATGCAAATCATGGGAAATAATCATATAGAAAGGATGGCTTCATGATCTGAAATACTAACAAAACAAAACAAAAAAAGAAAGGAGAAAGGACACTGTGTAGCCAGAAAATAAAATAGTAATTTCTTAGACAAGGTATTTCTGGGTGAGAAGGGTTCTGGATTAAGACTTTTGATACATTTTGCCAACTATTTTACTCCAAAAAGTTTGTACCAATCTGCTTTCTCATTAGCAGTATAAAACAAGTCATTTTCTGGGATTGTAGCAAACAAAATATTTCTTGTATTGTTTTTCTCAATTGTATTTCTTGATCTGGTAAGCCAGAAGAAAGCATTTAATTTCAATTTATAGTTCTTTGTAAATTGAATTGCATATTGGTTTGATATATTTGTATGTGTTTATTGGCTATGTGCATTTATTCTTTTGTAAATTATGGCATTTCATTGATTCTAAGACACCATTGGTTATAAAACAGACCATTATTTTGTGTACCACCAAGAAATTTTAAAGAAACAAACCCTCTGCTACTAAAGTATTACAGAAATACTTCTTTTTTATTTAATTTAGAAGAGCTTTGCTGATTTTAGAGATGTTAAAATATAGAATATATGCATCCTTGAATCAATAAAATATGGTACTTATTGGACCGGGGGCAGTGGTACAAGCTGTAATTCCAGCGCTTTGGGAAGCCAAGGCGGGTGGATCACTTGAGCCCAGGAATTTGAGACCAGCCTGGTCAACATGGAGAAACCCAATCTCTACTAAAAATAGAAACATTAGCTGGGCATGGTGGCCCACAACTGTAGTCCCAGCTACTCAGAGGCTGAGGTGAGAGGCTCACTTGAGTCCAGGAGGCAGAGGTCGCAGTGAGCTGAGATCACACTACTGCACTCCAGCCTGGGCAACAGTGAGATCCTGCTTCAAAAAAAAAAAAAGGTATCTATTAGTGATCTCTTTTTTTATTTTTATCACACATTTATCTTTTACTTATTGAATTTGTTAGTGTTTATTGTAGATATTTTTCCATGTTTATATTTCCACTTATAATTTTAATTATGGTATTTTAAAAAATATACTGATTTTTATATTTTTAGGAAGTAAAATCTATTTTTTTTTCATTTATTGCTTCAAACTTTGATGTAATATTTACAAAGGTATTTTCCATTCTTAGACTATTGAAATATTTACATAAATTTACTTCTAGCATTTCTACTTTTTTTTCACTTTGTATTTAATTCACCTAGAATTTATTTCATTGTATGAAAAGAAAAAGTTTCAAATTTTGTTTTTTCAAATAGTTACCTGCACATGCACCATTTATTAATTAGGCATCATTTCTCCACTGATTTGAAAGATTACCTTTATTGTGTGCTCAATATTTCTATAAAAATGGGTCTATTTATTTATTTATTTATTTATTTAATTTTTAGTTTTTGTGAGTGCATAGTGCATGTATGTATTTGTAGGGTACATGAGATATTTTGATACAGGCATACAATGTATAATAATCACATTAGGATAAATGGGGTATCCATCACCTCAAGCATTCGTCCTTTCTTTGTGTTACAATCTAATTATACTCTTTTAGTTAATTTTTAATGTACAATAAATTATTATTGGCTGTAGTCACCCTGTTGTGCTATCAAATACTGTATTTTATTCATTTCTAACTAACTCTATTTTTATACCCATTAACCATCCCCACTTCCCCCACCCTTTTCAGCCTCTAGTAATCATCATTCTACCCTCTATCTCCATGAGTTCAATTTTTATTAATTAATTAATTTTTGTTAATTTTTAGCTTCCACAAATAAGTGAGAACATGAGAAGTTTATTTTTGTGTGCCTGGCTTATTTCACTTGACATAATGTCCTCCAGTTCCATCCATATTGTTGCAGATGACATGTTCTTATTCTTTTTTATGGCTGAATAGTATTCCATTGTATATATGTACCACATTTAAAAAAATCTATTCATCTGTTAATGGACACTTAGATTGCTTCCAAATCTTGGCTATTGTGAACAATGCTACAACAAACATGAGAGTGCAGATATCTATTTGATATACTAGTTTCCTTTCTTTTGGGTATATACCCAGCAATAGGATTGCTGGATCATATGGTAGCTCAATTTTTAGTTTTTGGAGGAACCCCCAGACTGTTCTCCATAGTGGGTATACTAATTTACATTCCCACCAACAGTGTATGAGAGAATCCTTGTATTAGTCTGTTTTCATGCTGCTGATAAAGACATACCCAAGACTGGGTGATTTACAAAAGAAAGAGATTTAATGGACTTACAGTTTCACATGGCCAGGGAGGCCTTACAATCGTGGCAGAAGGCAAGAAGGAGTAAGTCATGTCTTACATGAATGGCAGCAGGCAAAGAGAGAGCTTGCGAAGGGAAACTTCTCCTTTTGAAACCATCAGATCTCATGAGTCTTATTCACTATCACGAGAACAGCATGAGAAAGACCCGCCCCCATGATTCAATTACCTCCCACTGGGTTCTTCCTATGACACATGGGAATTGTGGGAGTTACAATTCAAGATGAGATTTGGGTGAGGACACAACCAAACCATGTCAGTCCTTTTTTCTCCACATCCTCACCAACATTCATTATTGCCTGTCTTTTGGATATAAGTCATTTTAACTGGGATGAGGTAATATTTCATTTGTAGTTTTGATTTGCAGTCCTCTGATGATCAGTGAGGGTTGAGTACCTTTTCTTATAGCTGTTTGCCATTTGTATGTCTTCTTTTGAGAAATGTCTATTCAAGTTTTTTGCCCACTTTTTGATGGGATTATTAGACTTTTTCCTATAGAGTTGTTTGAGCTCCTTATGTATTCTGGTTATCAATCCTTTGTCAGATGAGTAGTTTGCAGATATTTTCTCCCATTCTATGGGCTGTCTCCTCACTTTGTTGATTGTTTGCTGTGCAGAAGCTTTTTAACTTGATGTGATGTTCCTTTTATATTCAGTTTTTTTAGAGTTTTTATCATGAAGTGATGTTGAATTTTATCAAATGTGTTTTCAGTATCAGTTGAAATAATCATAGAGTTATTGTCTTTTATCCAGTTGATGGGATGTGTCACATTGATTCATCTGCGGATGTTGAATCATCATAGCATTAAATCCCATTTGGTTATGATTAATGACCTTTTTAATGTGTGGTCAAATTCAGTTTGCTAGTATTTTGGTGAGAATTTCTGCATCAGTGTTCATCAGGGATATTGCCTTATAGTTTTCCTTTTTTGATTTATCTTTGGTTTTGGTTTCAGGGTAACACTGGCCTCATAGAATGAGTTTGGAAGTGTTCCCTCCTCTTCTACTCTGTTTTGGAATAGTTTGAGTAGGACTGGTATTAGTTCTTCTTTCAAAGTTTGGTAAAATTCAGCAGTGAAGTCATCAGGTCCCAGGCTTTTCTTTGCTGGGAGACTTTTTATTATGTCTTCAATTTCATTACTTGTTATTAGTTTGTTCAGGTTTTGGATTTCTTCATGGTTCAATCTTGATAGGTGTATATGTCTAGGAATTTTTCTATTTCTTCTAGGCTTTCCAATTTGTTTTAATTGATCATAGTAATCTTTAATGATATTTTAAATTTCTGTGGTATCAGTTTTAATGTCTTTTTTTCCATCTCCAGTTTTATTTATTTGAGTCTTCTCTCTTTTTTTCTTAGTCTGGCTAAAGGTTTGTCTATTTTGTTTATATTTTCAGAAACCAAACTTTTTGGTTTTTTTAGTTTTTTTTTTTCATTTCAATTTAATTTATTTCTGCTCTGGTTTTTATTATTTCTTTTCTTCTACTAATTTTGGGGTTTATTTGCTGTTGCTTTCCTAATTATTTAAGATGCATAATTAGAATGTTTACTTGAAGTTTATTTACTTTTTCGATGTAGATGCTTATTGCTATAAACTTTCTTCTTGGTACTGCTTTCACTATATCCCATAGGTTTTGGTACATTTTGTTTCCAGAAATTTTTCAATTTCTTTCTTAATTCCTCATTGACTCACTGGTCACTCAGGAACATATTGTTTAAATTCTATGTATTTGTATAGTTTCAAAAATTCCTCTTGTTATTGATTTCTGGTTTTATTCCATTGTGATGAGAGAAGATGCTTAATATTATTTTAATTTTTTGAATGTTTTAAGACTTGTTTTGTGATCTAACATATACTCTATGCTCGAGAATGATTCATGGGCTGAGAGAAAGAATATGTATTCTGGAGCCATTGGTTGAAATATTCTATAAATATGTATTTGGTCCATTTGGTCTATAGTGCAAATTAAGTCTGATGTTTGTTGACTTTCTGTCTGCATGATCAGTCCAATGCTGAAAGTGGAGTGTTGAAGTCTCCAACTATCATTGTACTGGGATCTGTCTTTCTCTTTAGCTTTAATAATGTTTGCTTTACATATTTGGGTGCTCCAGTGTTAGATGCATATATATTTAAAATTATTATATCTTCTTGCTGAAGTGACCCCTTGATCATTATGTAATAACCTACTTTGTCTCTTTTTATAGTTTTTGTCTTGAAATCTATTTTTTCTAATATAAGTATAGCTGCTCTTGCCCCTTTTTGGTTTCCATTGGCATGGAAGATCTATTTTCATCCCTTTATTTTAAGTCTGTGTGTGTCTTTATAGGCGAAATGTGTTTCTCGTAGGCTGCACATCTTTAGATCTTATTTGTTATCCTTTCAGCCACTCTGTCTTTTGATTGGAGAGTTTAGTTTATTTACATTCAATGTTATTATTGATAAGTAAGGACTTACTCCTACCATTTTGTTATTTGTCTGCTGGTTGTTTTATGGTCTCCTCTTCCTTCTCTCCTTCCTTCCTGTCTTCCTTTTCCTGAAAGTGATTTTCTCTGTTGATATGTTACAATTTCTTGCTTTGCATTTTTTGTGTATCTCTTGTATGTTTTTTCATTTGCAGTTACCATGAGACTTGCAAATAATATAATCTATTATTTTAACTGATGACAACTTAATACTGATTGCATAAACAAACAAGCAAGCAAAAAGGAAGCAAATAAAAACTCTACACTTTAACTTCTTCCCCTTACTTTTTGC
Organism: Macaca mulatta; assembly: GCF_049350105.2. Lineage (NCBI taxonomy): Eukaryota > Metazoa > Chordata > Mammalia > Primates > Cercopithecidae > Macaca > Macaca mulatta. The sequence goes on along the minus strand of NC_133406.1, from coordinate 172,631,114 downwards.
TTTTTGTTGTTTCTATTTTTATCTTACTATACTGTCTATGTCTTGAAAAGTTGTCAAAGTTATTATTTTTGTTAGGTTCATCTTTTAGTCTTTCTGCTCAAGATAAGAGTAGTTTACACACACCAAAATTACAGTGTTACAATATTCTGTGCTTTTTTTTTTTTCTGTGTACTTGCTATTACCAATGAGTTTTTTACCTTCTGATGATTTCTTGTTGCTCATTAATGTATTTTTCTTTTAGACTGAAGAACTTTCTTTAGCATTTCTTGTAGGACAGGTCTGGTGTTGATGAAGTCCCTCAGCTTTGGCTTATCTGGGAAAGGCTTTATTTCTCCTCCATGTTTGAAAGATATTTTCACTGGATATACTATTCTAGAAAAATTGAAATGTTTTTTCCTTTGGCACTTTAAATATGTCATGTCACTTTCTCCTGGCTTGTAAGTTTCCACTGAGAAGTATGCTGCCAGAGGTGTTGAAACTACTTTGGGAGTTTAATTATTAAATACCTTGAGATAGTCTTTGGGTTTAATATGCTTGGTATTCTGTAACCTTCTTGTATTTGGATATTGATATCTTCCTCTAGGTTTTGGAAGTTCTATTATTATCCTTTTGAATAAACTTTCTATCCCTATTTATCTCTTGAAGGCCAATAGCTCTTAGATTTACCCTTTTGAGGCTATTTTCTAGATCTCTATATGTGTGCTTCATACATTTTTTATTTTTAGATTTTGTCTCCTCTGACTGTGTATTTTCAAATAGCCTGTCTTCAAGCTCACTAATTCTTTCCTCTGCTTGATCAATTCTGCTTTTAAGGGACTCTGGTGCATTATTCAGTATGTCTGTTGCATTTCTCAACTCCAGAATTTCTGCTTGATTCTTTTAAATCATTTCAATCTCTTTGCTAAATTTATCTGCTAGGATTCTGAATTCCTTCTCTGTGTTATCCTAACTTTCACTGAGCTCCCTCAAAACAGCTACTTTGAATTCTCTGTCTAAAAGGTCACATATCTTTGTCTCAAACAGGTCTACTTACAAGATAATGACATACCTCTATATTCTTACACCAGCACCACATTGTTCAAATTCTTACAGACTTACAATATATTCTAATACCACATTTCATTGATTCTAAGGTTTTAAAAAACATTTTAAGATCTCTGGTATCATAGTGTCTCTTACAATAGAAAAAAAAAAAAGAATTATATCACAACCTGACTGTGAGCATTTAAAATTTTTAATAGTATATAAAAAATGGTTTCTCTTATAGTCAATAACACCTTTGATTGAATAACTTATGGTGTATAAAAATGTTTATCTACCTGCTTAATCATCTTTTTTAGTATTTTGGCTCTTATCTGTTTACTCTTCCAGGTTAATATTAGAATCACTTTGTCAAAATATTTTGTAATTTATTGAGAATTGTGATAAATTTCTAGATTAATTTAACAAAGTATAATCTTTAAAATATTAAATATTTTCATTTAAACACAGTTGTATTTCTCCATTTATTAAATTATTCTTTAACTACCATCAGTAAAGTTTTATGAATTTTTTAAAATCTAGCTTTTACATATTTTTAGACTTTCTTTTTTGAGATAGGGTCTCAGTACATACCCCAGACTGAAGTACAGCGGTATGATCACAGCTCACTGCAGCCTCAACCTCCAGGGCTCAAGTGATCCTCCTACCTCAGCCACCCAAGTAGCTGGGACTAGAGGCATGCACCACCACACCTGGCTAATTTTTTGTATTTTTTAGTAGAGTGGGGTTTCACCATGTTGCCCAGGCTGATCTTGAACTCCTGAGCTCAAGTGATCTGCCCACCACAGCCTCCCGAAGTGCTGGGATTACAGATGTGAGCCACTGTGCCCAGCTTTTAGATTTTTTAAATATCAACTTTAGTTTGTAATATGGTTTGGCTCTGTGTCCCCACCGAAATCTCATCTCTAATTATAATCCCACATGTCAGGGAAGGGACTTGGTGGGAAGTGACTGGATTATGGAGGCAGTTTCCCCCATGCTGTTCTCACGATACTGAGTGAGTTCTTATAAGATCTGATGGTTTAAAAGTGTTTAATAGTTCCCCCTGGCTCTTTCTCTCTCCTGGTGCTTTGTGAAGAAGGTGCTTGCTTCTCCTTCGCCTTCTACCTTAACTATAAGTTTCCTGAGGCCTCCCCAGCCATGTGGAACTGTGAGTCAATTAAACCTCCTTTCTTTATAAATTATCCAGTCTCAGGTAGTTCTTTATAGCAGTGTGAAAATGAACTAATACAGTTCATATGCACCACTATTAATGGGATCTCTTTTGTATTATATCTTCTAAATTATTATTCATCCTGAATGGAAAAGCTACTGATTTTTATTCTGAGAGCTTAGATATCAGAAAAGAAATTAGGAAAAAGTAAGAAGCTTATTATAATCAACTGTCTTTCCCCCTAAATGATTAGGTGACAGAAAAAGGCATTAAGAAAGGAAAGGCCGGGCGCGGTGGCTAAAGCCTGTAATCCCAGCACTTTGGGAGGCCGAGACGGGTGGATCACGAGGTCAGGAGATCAAGACCATCCCGGCTAACACGGTGAAACACCGTCTCTACTAAAAAAAATACAAAAAACTAGCCGGGCGAGGTGGCGGGCGCCTGTAGTCTCAGCTACTCAGGAGGCTGAGGCAGGAGAATGGCGTAAACCCGGGAGGCGGAGCTTGCAGTGAGCTGAGATCCGGCCACTGCACTCCAGCCTGGGCGACAGAGCGAGACTCCGTCTCAAAAAAAAAAAAAAAAAAAAAGAAAGAAAGAAAGAAAGGAAATTAAAATAATATACAAATGCTTTATTTTAGCCATAAGTTTGGATCATCTTTGCCAAGCAACATTTTGTTGGAACTGTATGTGACTCTATTAAGTATGTGTCTTGATCAGTTCAGTCTGCTATAACAACATAACTTACACACCACAAAACGATATCTATTACAATTCTGAAGCTAGAAGACCCAAATCAAGGCACCAGCACATTTGGTGTCTAGTGAAGACCTACTTTCTGGTTCATAGAGGGCACTTTCCTGCTGTGCCCTCACATGCTGGAATTCTGGAGCCTCTTTTATACGGGCACCAATCCCATTCGTGAAGGTGTCTGCCTCCATGATCTAATCACCTGCCAAAGGCCCAACTACTTAACACCACCACATTGGTGATTAGGTTTCAACATATGGATTTTGGGAGGATACAAATATTCAGGCCATAGCAGTGGAGGACAGAAATAACTCTGCTGGGAAACCTCACACTGCTCCTGAAGGTCTCAGTGCCTTTTTGGGGTCCAGAGACTTGGGCTCTGGGTCTGGCTCAGACCAGTTAAGATCCTACAGGAGACACTCATAGTTTTAGAGCTATACTTCCTCATCTGTAAATTGATGACTTTGGGCCAAATTATTCTAAGATTTTTCTGCCCTCACATTCTGGGGACTACTAATGAGTAATAAAATTGACTGACAAAGTTTATCCCCTTTTTGTCATTACCTATCCTCAGCCAGCAAAAAGAAACATTAGAAGGCAAGGACCAAGTGAAGGAGCCAGAGAAACAAGGTGCCCATATAATATATAATGTCAACATTCAACCCTCAAGTACCTGAATGTTATGTCACACTGCTGAACAAAGCATCAGAGCAGGCACTGTCCTTTGGTACCAGGAACCATCCAGTTTAATACCAGCCTTTTGTTGGTAGCTCTTTTGCCCCAGATAATGTCCTATTTGATTCTGTCTTGACTAAGCACCTGCCTGTACTACTGCCTTGTGAGAAACAAAATCTGAAAGAAGGAAAAAGAAACGTGGTAGGAGCACAATAGCTGGCTGTTTATTCACTGAAGGAGCAATTATAGATCTTCTATCTATTCAGGATCCAGAATGCACCAAACCCTATGAGTGGGACTTTTGTAGGGACCGGATATAATCTTTCCTCTCAACAGTGGGTGATAGATATATAAACAAACACTCATGCAAAGGATTATTTTAGGTGCTATGATAGAAAACTTAATTAGATATCGTGGGGATACGAGAGAAAGAGTTTAATTTTGCAAGGATGCCCAAGAAAGGCACAGAGTTGCTAAGCCTGGTTCCATTTTGAAAGGCAGAGGTGGAGGAGGCTATGTCCATATAGGGAATAGCAAAAGCAGAAGGGCAGGGGCATGACCCAGCCTGGAGAGGCTGCAGGTCTAAATATAGGCTACAGGGGTGGGCACAGGAAAAATACTAAAGGTATATTTAAACCGTGTTTAAAACATTGTGGAATTTACCTCTAAGTGAAGCTATGGCAGGCTTTTAAGCAACGGGGTGCAGTGGGCAAATTTACATTCTGAAGAGATCGTTCTATCATATGAAACCTGGATGATATGAGAAGGTTTCAGTGCACTGACAAGGAGTCTAGTGAAGAGATAGCTGCAGTAGTCCAGGTGAGAACAAAGTCCACATTGACATGAAAAAGTGGAGAAAGTGGCACATCTATGTGATGATGGATTAGTTTTCTATCATGGCATAACAAAACATCACACACTTGGTGACTTAAAACAGCACCCATTTGTTAGCTCACAATTTTGTAGTTCAGAAGACTGGGCCTCGTGTGGGTGTGTTCTCTGGACAGGGTCTCGCAAAGTTGAAATCAAAGCGTCAGCTAGAGCTATAACTCTCATCTGGAGCCAGAGGCCCACTTCCAACCTCATTCAGGTTGTTGGCAGAATTTATTTTCTTTCAGTTGTAGGACTGCAGTCACAATTTTCCTGCTAGCTGTCTCATGGTAGCCACTCTAAGCTGCGAGAAGTTGTCCCTCTCCATCTAGAGTTCACAACAAGGATCTTCATTTTCTTCAAGTTGGCTGGATTGCATCTCTCTGATTTCCCTTTCCGTGACCAGCCTGAATAAACTCTCTTCTTTTAAAGGACTTGGATGTTTAGATTACCCAGATAACCTCTTTCCTTAAAGTTATCTGTGTGATATTACCTAACCTAATGACAGGAGTAAAATTATTCATATTCACAGTCGCAGGGATTATGCATGGTGTGTACATGGCAGAAAATCTTAGGAAGCGTCCTCTCAGAATTCTGCCACCTACAAATGGTACAAAACAACAATAACAAGAGTAAAAAGTAGACTAGATAGATTCTGTTTCCAAATTGCATGAAGGAAGAAGAAAGAGGAAAAGACTACGTGACTTTTTTTGGCTGGGTGGTATAATTACCAGGGTAAGGAGGATGAAAGGACAAAAGGGCTAGGATTCTACTTTGGGCTTGCTGAGGTTGACATGTCTGTGAGCTATGCAGGTCGTCCAGGAGACAGTAGGACTGGGAATACCGGAAAATGGTTGGGAAGGAAATACAAGATTTTTAGTTAGCAGCAGATAGATTCTAGGAAGATGCATTATTAACCCCTTGTGCAGATGAGAAAATGAGCTTGGGATGCAACTTTCTTTTTTTTTTTTTTTTAGATGGAGTATTGCTCTGTTGCCAGGCTGGGGTGCAGTGGTGTGATCTCGCCTCACTGCAACCTCTGCCTCCCGGGTTCCAGGGATTCTCCTGCCTCAGCCTCCTGAGTAGCTGGGACTACAGGTGCACGCCACCATGCCCAACTAATTTTGTGTGTGTGTGTGTGTGTGTGTTTAGTAGAGACAGGATTTCACCATGTTGGCCAGATGGTCTCGATCTCTTGACCTCATGATCCGCTTGCCTCGGCCTCCCAAAGTGCTGGGATTACAGGCATCAGTCACCGCTCCTGGCTGAGAGGCAACTTTCACAGATCATTCATTCGTGTAACTGGGACCCCAGGGTCTTATGACAGTGACTTCTTTTTTTCCCCACGAATTCACACTGAGACTAATGTCAGCCTTCCACTTCGATTCTCAGTGCTCAAGTACCTCTCCTTTTTCTTGACCTCTCAGTTTGGCTCTTGATTTAAAGTTTACTCTTACTGTTCAAGTCTTATATTTCCAAGAACACTTACATTCTCTCAAGACAGGAATCTGCTTTGTACAACTTTGGCCCCTGCCCTTCATACATATCCAGATGAAGCTGATTAATTTTCTCCAAATCCTGTTAAATGATCTTGAAAATCACTCAGGTCCAAGCAATCCTCCAAATGCTCTGAGTTCTTGGCAGAGTGTGTCACCAGTACTTGTTAATAAAATTGTTTTGTTTTTTTTAAATTTCATAGAATGTCAAAAATTGCCTGCTCCCAAAATGTGGTCAAATATTCTTCCCTAATATCCCCAGCTTAGTGATTTATTATGGATAGACATTCCCATCCACCACAGAAATGTCCAAAACAAATAGCCAAGGAGTAGGCAAGTTTATCTAATAGTAATTTATTCTTCCATTCTTCATTCAACAGTATTTAATAACACCTGCAATATGCTAGCTATCGTGTTAGTCAGTGGAGATCAAAGATGAGAGAGATGCAGTCCTTCTTTTCCAGGAATTCAATCTGTTGGAGGTGATTCAACTTTACACAAATACCAGAGAACAAAGCACAATAGATAAATGACGTGAAAATTTAGAGGTGGGAGGTAGTTATCTCCAGCTTGGAAAACGAAAGGATAACTTCAGTTTTTAACCTTGGTTCGCCTCTAAAATTCATACAGCCAGTCCTGATATACTAATTATGTGGATTGTAGCCTCAGAATAATTACTGTGATTATCTCAGGAAATTTTAAAAAGGACTAAATGCTACTGTGAAAAAAATGAAAACTCAACATGAGACATTAGAGGAAATTGTTAAGTACAGTGGGGAAGGTTGAGAGTTCCCACCCCCTCTCATCTCTGTCTCCTCTGCTCCAGTGAGAAATGGCATACTTTACTCTCTGCTTTGTGTTCATTATTCTTTTGCTTATAACCATCTTACAGAATGAATCTCTTTCTCCCTCTCTCTCTCTCTCCTTCTCCCTCTCTTCCTCCCCCTTTATGTGATAGACTTATCTGTCTTTCATATCTTCTTTATCCTAGTATACTTCAGAAATTCCTTTCTTAATTTGTTTCTTGAAATTTCCTGTTTTTCATCATTCATTCGTTATTCGTGCCAGCCAGTGTTTGTAATTGTGATTTGGTAATTGTTATTCAATGAATGAGTATCAACTTGAATAACTCAGCTACAAAATAATAATAATACTTTGTATCATTATTTCACTTCCTAGTTTCTTAAATATTTTTGTGTGTCTACTTTTTTTTTTTTTAATATCAAAGACCTTATGACATTAGTCAGCTTTATATTATGTAGACCACAGGAGAGAACCTTGGACATATCTACATATGATTTGGGGCCAGCACCCTCTAAGTCAAATCTCCTGCCTGTGTCCATTGCCTCCTGCACAACAGTTAATAAGGTGCACTCACCACCACTCCTGCCACAAGCACAGACATGCTCTTGTTGCTTCTATTAAGCTTCAAGCCAATGAACTGCCCCCTGGCTGGTGGGACTATAGCTCCATAAAATTACACACTTGCTATACTCTCTGTTCTGCACCTTTTTCCAGAGAATCATTTCTCTGCTCCTCACCTTGGGAGTAATAAATCTTTCTTTGCTTTTGCCAAATAACTACTGTTGTAATTTAGCTTGAGACCAGGGATTTAACTTGCTTGGAAATTCAACATTTATTTAAGGATTATATTTAGCAGAAAGATGAAAAAGCGTCCTACTCAACAGGTATATGAAAAGATGCTCAGTGTCACTGATCGTTAGAGAAAGGCAAGTTAGTATCAGAATGAGATATAACCTTACACCTGTTAGGATGGCCATTATTAAAAAGATGGAAGGTAACAAGTGTTAGTAAGGATGTGGAGAGAAGGGAACCCTTATACACTGTTGGTGAGAATGTAAATTGGTACAGCCAGTATGGAAAACAATATGGAGTTTTGACAAAAATTGAAAACAGAGCTCCCCAGCAATTCCACTTCTGGCTATATATTCATGAAAATAAATTCAGTATATAAAATAGATATTTGCACTCCCGTGCTTATTGAAGAATTATTTATAATAGCCAAGATATGAAAATAATCTAAGTATCTGTTGACAGATTAATGGATAGGGAAATTGTGGGCGTGTGCATATGCACACACACTGGAATATTACTCAGCCTCAAAAAAGAAGGCAATCCTGCAATTTGTGACAACATTGATGAAGCTGGAAGATATTATGCTAGGTGAAATAAGCCAGACACAGGAAGAAAAATTCTGCGTAATCTCACTTATATGTGGAATCTGAAAAAGTCAACTTCATAGCAGCAGAGTGGAGAAAGGGAGGCAGGTGGGGGTGGGGAGCAGGAAGATGTTGGTATAAAGTTTCAGTTATCTTATGTAGGATCAATAAGTTCTAGACATCTAATGTACAGCCTGGTGACTATAGTTAATAATACTGTGTTATCTACTTGAAATGTGCTAAGAGAACAGATTTTAAGTGTTCTCACCACACCAAAAAAAGTGGATTATCTGAGGGGAAGGATATGTTAATTATCTTAACCGAAGTAATTATGAGGTATAAGCATATCAAATCCAATTATATTTAATGTAGCTGATTTTTTAAAGGAGGAACTATTGATTATTAAATGTTTTCCATACAGGTTCAGAACTCAACATAACCTATCCTGATAATAGACAAATGGCCAGTGTCTCCGCATTAACAATCTGTTGAGATCTCTGACCTAGCTCCTCAAATAGCCAGCCCAAACCTCTCATGCTGGGTGGACAGACTTAACCGCTGACCTTCTCCTCCCTCCAGTGGGTGTTGGTAGCATGAAGGATGGCCCATCCAACTGCCACTGTCCTTAATGTGCATGTCTTCAGTAGTCAAAGTAGGTTCGAGGAAAGTTGCAAATAATTACAGAAAACAGACATTGCTCTATTTGGTCCTATTGTGATCTATCACTATGGCAAATTCCCTGAAGGAACAGAGGTCCTTGCCAGCCCCAAACAGTCCCCTTTAGACTCACACATCCTCCAGCTGTTCTTACAAGTATCTCCTCCCATAGACTGAGCCTCATTATTGCATTTGATAAGCCAGGCCACCAGGCTCTAAACAGATGAGAACTACTGGCTGCACAGGAACCTGTGACCCAGACGCCACCATATATCAAATTCAAACACAGTGTTGCCCCAGGAAAATTTGTAATATCACAATGATTACAAAAATAAAACAAAGGTCTTACAAATAATATCCCCATCAAGACCCCATTCCAAATATTTGGTACTGAAGACTCAGGAGTTTAGGATTCACTAATCATCTGATCTGGGAAAGTCCACCAGTGGCAAGCTCTACTCCAAGAGATCATTTTATTGCTCCTTACTTCTTTTTTTTTTTTTTTAATGTTAAAAAAGTGTTTAATTTTATTTATCTAATTAGTCAATATTATGTAGCATCTTTTTATTATTATTATTATTATTATACTTTAAGTTCTAGGGTACATGTGCATAACGTGCAGGTTTGTTACATATGTATACTTGTGCCTTGTTGGTGTGCTGCACCCATCAACTCGTCAGCACCCATCAACTCGTCATTTACATCAGGTATAACTCCCAGTGCAATCCCTCCCCCCTTCCCCCTCCCCATGATAGGCCCCGGTGTGTGATGTTCCCCTTCCCGAGTCCAAGTGATCTCATTGTTCAGTTCCCACCTATGAGTGAGAACATGCGGTGTTTGGTTTTCTGTTCTTGTGAGAGTTTGCTAAGAATGATGGTTTCCAGCTGCATCCATGTCCCTACAAAGGACACAAACTCATCCTTTTTTATGGCTGCATAGTATTCCATGGTGTATATGTGCCACATTTTCTTAATCCAGTCTGTCACTGATGGACATTTGGGTTGGTTCCAAGTCTTTGCTATTGTGAATAGTGCTGCAATAAACATACGTGTGCATGTGTCTTTATAGCAGCATGATTTATAATCCTTTGGGTATATACCCAGTAATGGGATGGCTGGGTCATATGGTACATCTAGTTCTAGATCTTTGAGGAATCGCCATACTGTTTTCCATAATGGTTGAACTAGTTTACAATCCCACCAACAGTGTAAAAGTGTTCCTATTTCTCCACAGCCTCTCCAGCACCTGTTGTTTCCTGACTTGTTAATGATCGCCATTCTAACTGGTGTGAGATGGTATCTCCTTACTTCTTTTTTTTTTTTTTTTTGAGACGGAGTCTCGCTCTGCCGCCTAGGCTGGAGTGCAGTGGCCGGATCTCAGCTCACTGCAAGCTCCGCCTCCCGGGTTCACGCCATTCTCCTGCCTCAGCCTCCGGAGTAGCTGGGACTACAGGCGCCCGCCACCACGCCCGGCTAGTTTTTTTTTTTTTTTGTATTTTTTAGTAGAGACGGGGTTTCACCGTGTTAGCCAGGATGGTCTCGATCTCCTGACCTCGTGATCCGCCCGTCTCGGCCTCCCAAAGTGCTGGGATTACAGGCTTGAGCCACCGCGCCCGGCCATCTCCTTACTTCTAATGCTTTTCTATTTCCTGGTATTGCGAGAGCTCCTCCAGCTACCATTCCAACCACTGCTACTACCCAAGGCCCTCCCCCTATAGCCCCAGCAAACCCCACATCTATACCAAATGCCTTCTCTGACCTCCACCAATAGAAGCCCCTTGGCTTTTGCCTTCCTTAGAGACCTGAAAGTCATTGGATACCCTGGCCATCTCTTGTGGACACATGCTCATATATTTCAATGGTGATATATTAGTCTCCGCATAATTCTCAATTTTTAACAGTCCTCATTGATGCTGGATCCTAGGTCACTTTGGTGCCCAGTGAACCTTCAAAATTTAAAGAGGGGAAACAACAACTAAAGGTGTCACTGGACATTGAGTCCAAGGAACTCAAACACCTTGGGAATATATTGCTGCTCAGGCCTCACACATTATAGTTAAAATCTCTCATGTATCAGCTTATAGCAAGGCCCCCATACAAGAGGCAGTCTTTAATGAAATAGATGACCAACTTGCTCAAATTTTTCAAATAAATTCAGATATTACCCTATGCTCTTGTCCTTGGCTAGATGGGCCTGTGAGATCTCAGGTCATCATAGCCTTGGGACCCAAGTAACTTTGGGTCAAGCACCATGATACTGCCATGCTACTGGCTCTAATCCAAACCCAAGTCCCCTGATGTTATCTCTATTCCCTGTCCCACCACTAGTTTCATACCAAGGGAAATGGGAATTGCCAATGGGGATCCATACCAAGCGATGGGCATTCCTTCTCTCACTGGCAAGATGATTTTATTGAACTGTTGCCCCAGTCTGCTGGCAAAAATTACTGTTCCTCAATGATAGTTGATATTTATGTATCTGTATTCTTGTCTTATCCTTTCCAGCTTTCTACTGCCAACACCATGATTACAGGTGTCACCAAAACTTAGATAACTCTCTTTGTGTCCCCATATATCACTGACTCTTGAACAGGGTACACATGTTGCTGCTCATTCATTTCAGGTGTGGGCTTTACTTTCAATATGGCATCATTTGGAACTTTCGTTTGTCCTATTGTCCACAGGCATGTGGCCTGAGACAGACATAATGGCTTACTCAAGGAAATTATCTTAAAATTACCAAATGAATAATGATCTCCCAGACTGACCTCTCTTTTGCCCACTGGCTTAGTTAATCTGCAATTTCAAGCTTTAGAGCCTATGACATCCCACCAACATGTAACAAGAGCTCTTCTCCTCCCCTTATAACCACAAAAGAGTATGCTTCTCACTTGTGAGTCTGCAATATTTAAGTAAAATTCCTCTTCTCAATTATACCTCTGATTCTGCTACCGCTTTTCAATCCTGGCACAATCCACACTAGATTGGCTTCTGGATCAGTGGTGAATGTTATGGACTCACTGAAAATTGAGAGGACTTGTTCCCCAAACATGTAATACTGTGTGTCTGAAAACTCTCTGCCAAAGTTTGCTGTCCTTCTCTAATATGATAGTTTTGAAGGTTTGCTAACTGTAAGTCTCTCTTTGCTAGGAATGAAAATCTTGGTGCCTTGTCCCATACCTACAATTGTGTGGATCTTCCGGCAAGAAAAATAAGATTTTAAATCAGTTTCCTATTTAGAAATGCCAACATTTCTAAATAGGATGCATCTCTGGCTCCATCCCATTATAGTTATTTTGAATGCATGACTACTACAGGACCCGGGATAATAATGACCATGACTACCATCATAATAAACAGGCATCCCCCAGCATGCCAGCCTATGCCAAAAGCCCAAAAACATCACCATGGAATATTTTGATTTATCCTGGCCTGGCTGTGCTTCATTTGGCTCAAGCCTGGGTCTGGGATACTATGACTCTAGCTCAATGTCAAATACCATAGGCTTCTTTCTGCCGATGCTGTCATCCCTACTTGCGTGGGGCAGTCAGTCAATCCACAGCTTCCCTGTAAAAGTTACTCCTTAACTTCTTAAGGGGCAAAGAGATACTTATCTTCAGGCAAATTTGTAATAATTTATCAAATGTATATCTTTGCCTCAAGATCTTGGGGCTAGTCAGGGGTTCATATCAGAAACCCTTTGCCCCAGCCACACTAGGGTCCTTAAAGGTACCATCCGTATGTCACTTGTAGTCAACAGCACAGACAAAGGCCATCATCTCAGGAATGATGACCTCAGACCAGCAGACCAAAGTGTCCTAAATGATCATTTCAGTGTGACTTATAGTCCTAACCTCAACACTGGTAACTCGAGTGATGACACAATTCCATGGTGAACACTGCCAAGTCAAGATTCTGTTCCCTGATCCCTTTTTTCTCCCAAACCTAACCATGGTTCTTCCACACTTTTGCCTCATGACTTACCCCTGGACCCAAGTTTGAATCTATGCAACCTGCTTACTCTCTGCTCCCAACCTAACTGATGACAGTGTGACCATAGTTATTGTGACTGTTTAATTACAGGTGTCATCCACTCTGCTTATGGAGTCTCTGTGATTCCATTCCTCTGCTATACAATTTCTCTCCATTCCCCTTTCCTACAAGAAGCTAATGCTTATTGGCAGGACCTTACCTGCCTAGACTATACCAAAGCCTGAGGAATGACTCTATACAGGGGGCTGTCTTTGCCTATTACCTAACCTGCTGCATCAAAGAACTCCCATTAAATTATTTAGATTTGTACTTGACTCACTCTTTTCTCTTTTCATAGGGTTTTCCTTTGGTATGAGCTAGAACCCTGCAAATTAGCTGATCTATACCCACTAGTCTTACCATTTTCTTTCTCCCCTTAATACGTAAAACCTGAATTGGGATTCCCATCTCCACTATCACTACTCTTGCAGCCACATCAGCTCTGATTCCCCCTCATCCAGCTACCCATCTTTCACTCTCCACTATGTCACTGTCACCATCTCCACTCCCTACTTTCCTGAACCTGATGGACAATACCTATGTAACATAACAGGGTATGCCACCCGAGAGCTAAACTTCCAGTAACACTGGGCTTGCTACCAAGGGCCCCAGCCTGGGCCACAACTTATTCAACTAATTTCTGTCCCTTTGGAGATCTGTGATACTTGTACTAAATACTCATCATCTTCTCCATCCCCTGTACTTCCCCCAGCACTCCCTTGACCTCCTAGGTGCTTCTTCATTAATCTTCACTTCATGGACCCCTTGACCTTCTCAACTTCCCCTACCAACTGACATATCCAGCTGTGTCTTCCCCACCCCACCCCCACTTTGAAATAAGTTGGCTATCACACATCTGCATTGATATAAATTTGCTCACCAGAAATCCCCCCTTTTAAGACCTTTGGGCCACTCATTCTCCTGGGACACTACTCCTGCTCACCAGGGACTCATACTCTGCTCCTATACCCCACCCTCTTCTAACCTGTGTAGCCTGACCTGTGTCCTAGGGCCACATATAGCCAGGTCACCCTGCATCCAACTAGAGAATTCATATCTCTCATACAGTCTTCCCTCAAGAGGGAAGGGTGTGTTTTTTTAACCTACTATGTTAGGCCTCATCACAATCTTTAGTATAACAGGCATAAATTTAGGCATTTTCGATTCTCTAAAACAGGCTCAACTCAGAGGAGCCATATGGACAGTGTCACACTCCCAGAAGACCACACATATCAAGAGGCCCAAGCCTTAGATGCCGTGAATAAGGGACAAAGCTCTGTGGTTGCCATGGTTGCTGAGAACAGGTTAGCATTAGACTACCTACTAGCATCTCAAAGTGGAGTTTGTACCTTGATGGAAACCTCCTCCTGCATGTGGATCAATAACACAGGAATGGTGTTCAGAAGAGTTCAACAAATAAAACAGCACAGCAAAATAGTCAATCTTATTACTCCAAGAGGCTCCGTGGATTCCACTGATTTCTTCTGGATGTCTCCTTCTGCCTGGGGCAGACTCCTCACTATCTTTCAGAAAGCTTATAATAATAATCGCTATTTTAATAATAATTATGATAATGACTATTATTTTGAGTTAGCTTTGCAAATTTTTTCTTTCAAGTACAAGTTTGTTTATGGGAATCCTTGGAGTTTGCCGTGCTAACCCAAGTATCATGGATGAATTGTGAACACAATACGTAAGAAACAGGAAAAAAACTTGGAACCCCAACTGACATTTGATGTAGTGCCAGTAAAGACTGTCTCGTCTCCCACCTGTGTCTGTCGACGCCTGTACAATGAGGTGTGTATTCTTTCACTCTGCCCTATACGTTCAGGCGCAGTCTTACTCCCTCTTTTAAACTTCATGATGGGAGCTGTCGTCCCACCAGCAGGACTTCCCCTTTACAAAAGACTCATGTACTCACTACCCCCTCTCTTCTGGACCCTCTCCAGGAGACCCCTCCCCTTCACTCCTTTCCTTTGGACCTCCCCATCTATGTCAGCAATCAGACTTCCTTCGATTACATGAAAGGACTGCTCTTAAGAGTTTTCACATCTAAAGCTAACCTTGGGAGGGGGCTTCCTCATGTTATGATGGAGTTGTCTTTATGTGTATTATTACAGTTGTTTTGCTGAACTTTGAAGCCATTCTGAACGATTAAACCCTGCCTGACAGCTAACTCTAATATGATCACTGCTCTTAGAAACAAAATTGTTTATGATAAACTTAAGCCTACAAATCTTTGGTGTGTGGTGGAATATGTGCCAGAAGATTTTTCTAACTGGGAATGACTTTTTTTTTTTTGAGACAGAGTCTCACTCTGTCACCCAGGCTGGAGTGCGGTGGTCCTATCTTGGCTCGTTAAAACCTCCACCTCATCGGTTCAAGTGATTCTCCTGCCTCAGCCTCCCAAGTAACTGGGACTACAAGTGTGTGCCACCACGCCTGGCTAATTTTTGTATTTTTAATAGAGGTGGGGCTTCGCCATGTTGGCCAGTCTGGTCTCAAACTCCTGACCCCAGGTGACCTGTCTGCCTTGGCCTCCCAAAATGCTGGGATTACAGGCATGAGTCACCCCATCCAGTCTGGGAATGACATCTTATATCTGTGGCAGAAATAACAAAAGAAGCTTCTAAATTACCTAAAAGGTGGGGTGGGGTGAGTGGGGCTGAAGCTTGGATTCGCCCTGAAGCCCTGATGTGCTTGTGTTAGGGAATGGCCTTCCAGGAAATCATTCTTACTCCTGCTCATTGTGGCCAAATTCTTGTGATCAATTTGTGTAACCATCTATCTCATGGAAGAAAATACTTCAGCTTTTTTGCTCCCTGCCAAATGGTTTTGTGAGTAATCAAGTACACAATAAAACCACAGTCATCAGAAAACTCAGGTCATGACGACATTCTGGAAGATAGGGGTAGCCAGCAGAGCAGAAGAATCATATTGCTCAATCTTCGCTATTTGCAAATTTCTCTAAAATGCATTCATCTGCTTTCCTGCAAAGAGAAGGTCAGAATGCTGAACATGATTGATAGTCTCTTTATACTCTCTTGGTACAAAGTAAACCATGGTACTTGTTTCTGTTTCAGCTGTGATGTTAGAGAATCCTAGGATGGCAAAGTAGTATGTATAGGGTCCAGCCTATGCCAAGAAATAGTAAAATAATAGTGGATACTCCTGTCCTGAGCATAATGTGCCAAGCAATTTACATGCATTATCTCTTAAATCCTTACAGTAGGCCTGTGAAGTAGCTACCGTAACCAAATAGTCTAGATTGCAAATGCATTTGAAAACCTTTTTTCCTTTTTCTTTTTTCCCTAGTCTCAAGACCTAACCTTGAAGCTTACTGCAGAAATCTTTTTCCTTCTCCTTAGTCTTAAAATATAGCCTTAATGTGTACTTTCTTTGAAACACCACGTCCCTCTGTCCCTCCCTTTCTCACCATACACTCCCTTACGTCATGCACATTTATTAATAATTGTATGCTTGTATCTAATTATGTGCTTGTTTAAAAGTTCTAAGGGGGCTAAGCTTGAGACAAACCAAGCATAGAGACCCAGCTGCAAGATTCCAGAGATTCTCTCAAGGAAGTTAGTCAATAACCTGGCCATTGTTGAGATGATGCCAGCCCTCACTCCAGATGCCAGACCATGACTCCAGATAGCCTTGGGAACAAGACACACAGACCTTGTACTCAGCACTCATCTCGCCTACCTTTCATTGCCAGTTCCCCCTTTTAAGCCCCTCTTCCCAGCCTAAGGTTTGAAGTGATTACTTTTAATAGGAATCCAGCCACTTACTCATGACTAGTTTTGGTTAATGAAGTCACTTTCTTTTTGTTGTTGTTGTTTTAACTTTTATTTTAAGTTCACGGGTATAAGTACAGGTTTGTTACATAGGTAAACTTGTGTCATGGGGGTTTGTTGTACAGATTATTTTGTCACCCAGGTATTAAGCCTATACCCATTAGTTACTTTTTCTGATCCTCTCCCTCCTCCCACACTCTACCCTCTGACAGGCCCCAGTGTCTGTTGTTCTCCTCTATGTGTTCTCATCATTCAGCTCTCGCTTTTACATGAGGACATGTGACATTTGGTTTTCTCTTCCTTCATTAATTTACTAAGGATAATGGCCTCCAGCTCTATCTATGACCCTGCAAAGGACATAATCTCATTCCTTTTTATGGTTTCATGGTATTCCATGGTGTATATGTACCACATTTTCTTTATCCAGTCTGTCATTGATGAACATTCGGGTTGATTCCATGTCTTTGCTATTGTGAATAGTGCTGTAATGAACATATGTGTGCATGTGTCTTTATAATAGAATGATTTATATTCCTTCCGGTATAGACCTGGTAATGGTATTGATAGGTCAGATGGTATTTCTGTTTCTAGGTCTTTGAGGAATCACCACACTGTCTTTCCCCAATGGTTGGACTAATTTACACTCCCACCAACAGTGTATAAGCATTCCTTTTTCTCCACAACCTCACCAGCATCTGTTATTTTTTGACTTTTTAATAATAGCTATTCTGACTGGTGTTAGATGGTCTGTCATTGTGGTTTTGATTTGCACTTCCCTAATGATCTGTGATGTTGAGCTTTTTTTCATATGATTGTTGGCCACAGGTATTTCTACCATACCTTGCCTTGTTATTGGACTCTGCAAGCAGTGAGTGGTTGGACCTGGATTTAGTTACATTACTAGTGCCATTCCTATTTTACAGAAGAGAAAAGTGAGATAAATTTCAATGTCATTTAGTTGGCACAAGACTTAGCTGGTTTTAAAGCCCATGTCACTCTCTGAATTCAAAATTATTACCAGTGTCTCTCCTTCCTTTGATGACAGTGATAGGCCAAATGATGACCCTCCAAAGATGTCTACCTCCTAATTTCCAGAACCTGTGACTATGTTACTGTACAAGGCAAAAGAGATATTACAGATGCGACTAAGGTATGGATGTTGTAATGGGGAGATTATTTTCAGGATTATCTGAGTGGGTCTAATATAATCAGAAATACTTATAAGAGGGAGACAGGAGGGTCAGGATCAGAGAAGGAAATGTGACAATGGAAGCAGAGGTTGGGCTGATAAAGCTATGAGCCAAAGATTGCTCTCTAATGACTGGAAAAGTCAAAGAATGAATGCTCCCATAGAACTTGCAGAGGAATGCCGTCTTGCTGACATCTTAATTTTAGCCCTGTAAGACTCATTTCAAACTTCTGTCCTGTAGAATTATAAAAGAATAAACTTTTATTGCTTTAAGCCCTTAGGTTTCGTGTAATTTGTTATAGCACCATAGGAAATTAATACACTGTCCTATTACACTTTAAATATACTCTCTGATGACACTATTTTTTATCTTGCATGGTATAATTTTTTTTAATTATATAAATTTTAGAATTTTAAGCTCTTTTTTTTCCTCTATATCTAGCATTTTTTTAGTGCGTGTGTTATAACAGACACTATACAAGGCACTTTACAAATAAAGGCTTATTTAATTTTTCTAACAACCTGTGGTAGAGATAGCTAGTTTTCCACGTGAAATGTGTATTTCCCTTCCATAATAGGGAGTGGTTTCTAGAAGTTGGCTGCCCAACTTGAACAATATTTCTTGTAAGTATCCCTATAAGTTTATCTAGGTGTGGCTATGTGATTAGTTTTCGCCAGTGAAATTTGAGCAGAGCTCATGTGGTTAGGCAGCATATATGCCTCCCCACCTACCTTTCCTTTTCCACAGCAACTTAGGAAACTGTGTGTTAATAATGGCAGGACCATAAAGTGGTCCATTTTCATCACTGTAATCTTTTATGAGCAAGGAATAAACTTCTTCTGTGTAATCCTGTGAGATTTGGGGATTTATCTGTCACAGCAGCTACTGGTAACTATACTCCAACTCTGTGAAGTATAACCTCATGAAGTATGAAGGATTCACCTCATGTTTAATGATAGTGAAGCTAGGGCTCAGAACAATGAAGTAGCTTGACCAAGGTCACAAATTTAAAAGAGGCAGAGGCAGGGATGCTCAAACAGTGAAACTAGGGTTCAGAACAATGAAATAGCTTGACCAAGGTCACAAATTTAAAAGTGACAGAGGCAGAATTCTGACACCAAAGACCATTGTATTTCCAAGATGCTACACAGCATTTTATTGTTCAATCATCTGTTGAAAATATCCATTTAAGAAACAACAAAGTCTCTGAATCATAGATATTAGACCTAAAAGGCACTTTACAGATTATCTTCCCTAAAATCTCCTATAGTACTTCAAAGATGAGAAAAGGAAGCCTAAAACTGGCAAGTGGCTGGCCCATGTGATGAGACAAAGCCAGGACTGGAACTGAAGCCTCCTTTTCATCAAAAAATTGCTCCTTTAGATGAGTTTGTATAGGAGTCAACTCTTTTTCATAAAATGGTTTTCAAATATTTGATATGAGATAATTCATGGCCATAGAGACAGAGTTTTCTTTTTAGAATGAAAAATAGAAAAAAAAAGTTATCTTTAGTAATAAACCCTCTGAGGCTATTGCATATAATAATTTATATATTTTATAGATATAGATATGCCATATAATAATTACATTATATATATATATATATATATATATATATATATATAAAATATAGTTGTATTCTTTTTTGTGTGTGTGTTTTTGAGACAGAGTCTCATTCTGTCACCCAGGCTGGAATGCAGTGGCCTGATCTCGGCTCACTGCAACCTCCACCTCCCTGGTTCAAGCGATTCTCCTGCCTCAGCCTTCCGAGTAGCTGGGACTACAGGCACGTGCCACCATGCCTGGCTAATTTTTTTGTATTTTCAGTAGAGATGGGGTTTCACCGTGTTAGCCAGGATAGTCTCAATCTGACCTCGTGATCCGCCCTCCTCAGCCTCCCAAAGTGCTGGGATTACAGGCATGAGCCACCACGCCCAGCCAATATAGTTCTATTCTTAATCTCTTGTTCTATTGAGATGGAAATATCTTCATGTTATAAAAATAAAAGTGGCAGAGCACTGAACAGATGGAGAGTTAAATGAATGAACTGAGGATTCCACATCTTGGCTGCCTGAAAATATGTTCTACTATAGTAAACATAGTTTTAGCAAACAAATAATGGCAACCCACATGTTGATCTCTCACCAGAATTCTCTAGCTTATCTCACTTATTCCCTGAGCATAGCTGAACTTCTTTGCAAGAAACAGATATTTCCCATGCTTTTCAAGCCTAGAAGTGAATTCAAGAATGCCAGAGAACTGAGTAAAATTGTAAAACTGCCCTTAGGATTTTGCACTGGGTGAAATGTTTCTAGTGAGATCAGGACATTTGTAGAGAATGGACCATTCTGATTTCTGCTACTGTCTCAATTTAACATGGAAATTCTCATATGTGTGTAATTTTCTCAGAAAACCCATTATTTAATAATGACAGCTCTGGGAAAAGGAGTTGTGAAATTTTAAATATACAATGTGCCATGTGTCACTGGTAGACCCACTGCCTTTGTGATTCTCCATGTTAAATTTTGACTCCAATGCAGCATGTTAGCATCAAGGAATATCAACCCTGGAATAGAACTAGAGGGCATATAACAACGTGTGCACCCAACTTCTATTATCTGAGAATTGTCTTCAAGCTCTACCTGCATACTATGTTATTCATTTGTTAACAGTTTTTCTGTAAATAACTTTTAAGTTGAGTCATTCTTAAAAATTAACAACTTTCTTGAGGTATAATCTGAGTACCATACAATTCATTCATTTTAAATATAAACTCAATGATTTTTAGTGAGTTTGCTGAGTTATTCAACTATAACTGCATTCAAATCTTAGAACATTTTCATTATCTCTGAAAAATTCCTTGTGCCCATTTTCACTGCTGGTTCCCATTGTGGGTCCCAAACAAACAATAATCTACTATCATCTGTCCATATGTATTTGCCTTTTAAGGATATTTCATACAAATTGAATCATATAGTATGTGATCTTCTGTGTCTCACTTCTTAACATTCCCTCAGAGATGTCCATTAGTCTGTCCAACCAAAAACTAGGGTCAGGTGAATCCTGCGACTTTTGCAGGAGCCTGTAGCAACCCATAGGTGAGGTCTCCCTGCATGGTCCTTGATTACAGTCAGATCACAGCTCTACACCAGGTCCATGGAAAAAGAAAGAACTGATTTTGATCCTTCTCCATGTTCACCTATGAAAACCTCATTACAATGACTTTAATTTCTTTTACAAAGTCAAATTTGACCATATTCTCAGAACTCAACCAGGGTCATGGCCTTTGCAGTGGAGTCAATCCAAAGGCCTCACTAAACCATATACAGTCATTCCTCAGTATACATGGGGGATTGGTTTCAGGACCACCTGCATTTACCAAAATCCATGGATACTCAAGTCCCTTATGTAAACTGGCATGGTATGTGCATATAACTTACACACATCCTCCTACCTCTAGATTACTAGATTACTTCTAGATTATTTGTAATACCTATGTAATACAATACAAATGCTATGTAAATAGTTTTTATATAAGTGAATATTGATGAATATATTGATGAACATAGATGGAAACATCTTCAACAACATGCTAGCAAACCAAATTCAGCATCACATTAAAAGGATCATATACCATGATCAAGTGAGATTTATCTTTGAGAGAAAAGGATAATTTAACATTTGTAAATCAATAGATATGAATACACCACATTAACAGAATGATCATCTCAACAGATACAGAAAAATACTTTGACAAAATTCAACATCCTTTCATGATAAAAAGTCATATCAAATTAGGTATGGAAGAAATATACCTCAACATAATAAGGGCCATATGCGATGAAGCCACAGTCAACATCATTCTCAATGGTGACAGCTGAAATCTTTCCCTCTTAGATCAGAAACAAGACAAGGGTGCCCATTCTTGTCTCTTCTATTTAAGATACTACTGGAAGTCTTAGCCTGAGCAATTAGACAAGAAAAAGAAATAAAAGGCATTCAAATTGGAAGGAAAGAAGTTAAATTGTCTGTTTACAGATGACATAATCTTAGGTAAATCAAAACCCTAAAGACTCCACTGTAAACTGTTGGAACTAATACATTCAATAAAAGTGCAGGATACAAAATCAACACATGAAAATTAGTTGTGTTTCTGTACACTAAGAACAAATCAGCTGAAAACGAAATTAAGAAATCAGTCCCATTTACAATAACATCAAAAAGAATAACATGTTTATGAATAAATTTAACAAAAGAGGTAAAAAATCTGTATACTAAAAACTGTAAGATATTGAAGAAATAAGTTGTAGAAGTCACAAATAAATGGAAAGATATTTCATGTTGATAAATCAGAAGAATTTATATTGTGAAAATGTCCATACTCCTCAAAGTGATCTACAGATGCAATGCAATTCTTATCAAGATTCCAATAGCATTTTTCACAGAAATAGGATAATAAATCCTAAAATTTGTGTGAAACCACAAAAGGCCTTAAATAGCTAGTGCAACCTTGAGTAAAAAGAACAAAATGGGAGGTATCACACTCCCTGATTTCAAAATATATTACAAAGCTGTAGTAATCAAAACAGTATGGTAATGACTTAGTCCAATGGAACAGATTAGAGAGCCCCCAAATAAACTCACATATATATGGTCAACCAATCTTTGAAAAGTGAACCAATAATACACAATGAGGAAAGGAAAATCTCTTCAATAAGTGGTGTTAAGAAAGCTAGATATTTACCTTCAAAAGAATGAAATTGGACCCCTTTTACAAGGCTGTTTTTATTTAAAAGAAAAGAAGAAATTGGGCCCTTGCCTGTCACCATATACAAAAGTTAACTCAAAATGGATTAAAGGCTTAATCCATTAATCTTAAAATCTGAAACCATAAATTCTCAGAAGAAAATATAGGGAAAAACTTTCTTGACATTGGTCTTGGCAGTGATTTTTGGATATGACACCAGCAGCACAAACATCAAAAGAAAATTAAACAAGCTGGATTACATTAAACTAAAAAGCTTTTGCACAGCAAAGGAAACAATCAACAAAATGAAAAGGCAATCTATTAGCATGGGAAAAAATATTTGCGAATCATATATCTTATAAGGGACAAATAACCAAAATGTAGAAGGAGTTCAAACAACTCAATAGCAAAAACAACCAAAAAACTTAATTAAGAAATGGGCAAGGCACCTAAATAGACATTTTTCCAAAGAAGACATACCAGTGACCAAGTATATGAAAAAGTGCTCAATGTCACTAATCATCAGAGAAATGAAAATCAAAACCACAATGAGATATCACTTCACACCTGTTGTGATGGGTATTATCAAAAAGATAAAAAGGCTGGGCATGGTGGCTCACAACTGTAATCCCAGCATTCTGGAAGGCAGAGGTAGGTGGATCACCTGAGGTCAGGACTTCAATACCAGCCTGGCCCACATGGTGAAACCATGTCTCTACCAAAAATACAAAAAAAAAAAAAAAAAAATTAGCTGGGCATGGTGACGCAACCCTGTAATCCCAGCTACTTGGGAGGCTGAGGCAGGCGGAGGTTGCAGTGAGCCGAGATTGCGCCACTGCACTCCAGCCTAGATGACAGAGCAAGACTCTGTCTCCAAAAAAAAAAAAGATAAAAAAGTAACAAGTGTTAGTGTATGGAGAAAAGGGAACCCTTATACACTATTCGTGATAATTGGTACAATCATTGTGGAAAACAGTATGGAGGTTTCTTTAAAAAAAAAAAAAAATAGAACTACCATATGATCCAGCAATCCCACTTTTGAGTACATACCCAAAGAAAGTGAAATCAGTATCTCAAAAAGATATCTGCACCCTCATGTTCATTGCAGCATTATTCACGATAGCCAAGATATTGAAACAACCTAAATGACTACCAGCAGATAGATTTTAAAAATGTGATTACACAGGCCCATGCACAAACACATACACACTAGAATATTATTCAGTCATAAAAAAGTAAGGAAAGTCTGCCATTTGAGACAATGTGGATGAACCTGGAGGACACTATGCTAAGTGACAAAGCCAGATGCAGAAAGACAAATACTATATGATTTTACTTATAGAAAGAATCCAAAAAAAGTCTAACTCATAGAAACAGAGTAGCACAGTGGTTAACAGGGGCTTGGGGGTGGAGAAAATGGGGAGATGTTGGTCGAAGGGTAAAAAGTTTCAGTTGTAAGATGAACAAGTTCTGGGAATCTAATGTACAGCATGGATGGTGATGGATGTTTTAATTAATTTGGTTGTGGTAATCATTGCACCATGTATCCATGTATCAAATAATCACATTGTACACCTTGAATATATATAATTTTATTTGTCAATTAACATATTTAAATAAATAAACAAATAAACAAAATGTGACTACCAGAAAGTTAGGAAAAAAAAAAAAAAAGAATGGCCAAGGAAAACTGTCAATTCTGTCCATGTCTGGGACTGGGCCAGGATCCCTGTATGGAGTCAAAGTAAGCTGCAGAGGCCACTTCTGGGGAAAACTCTTTTATCAGTTTTTTCAAGTTTCAGCTTTGCACCCACACTTCCATCCGAACTGAAAAATTTTGATTTCCTGGAGGCCACCCTAAGAGTCATGAGAATAACAAGGTCACATGGCCTAGTCTCCACTGCTTATGATTGGGACTACAATGCAGGGATCTGATCTCTATAGGTATCTGATCAAACCTCTGATGAAATTTCTTCTTTGATTAAGGAAAACATTCTTGGCAGATGTTTTCCTCTGGTTCTTCTGGGCTACAAGAATTTCACCTCTAGCTGCACAATGCCAAGCATCCCCAACTGTCCCTCTAAGCATGGCTTGAGTTCTGAAAACCAGTGAAACAGAGCTGCAATCTTATTACTCAATTGTGAGCTTTGGTATCCATGTGGTGTGAGACTGCTTTGAATATTCTTTTGTTTTCTATTTGTTCTTAACAATAAACACTCTGGGCCCCATGAGACACTCAGCTAAGCACATCAGAAAGGTTAAAAGGACTTTGAAGAGTCAGGGAGTAGAAACAGTATGTTTTTGAACTTCATCCATGTTGTAGCATGTACCAGTATTTCATTAAGTTTTATTGCTCAGCAATGTTCTATTATATGTATGAGCCACAATTTCATTATCCTTTCACCAATTGACATTGTAATTACTCATACACCATTTGGTGGGTATTAGAATTGTTTCCCCTTTTGGTTATTATGAATAAAGCTGCTATGAACATCCATGTCTAAGTCTTTGTGTGAATAAATACATGTCACATTTCTCTTGAATATATACCTGGAAATACAACCCCTGGGTCATATGGTTTAAGTTTAATTTTTAAAAAATTCCAAACTTTCTCAGAGTGTTTGTACTATTTTAAATTCCCACTAGCAATGTCTGAATAATTCAATTTCTCTACATCTTCCCGGCATTTGGTGTTATTATTGTTTTATATTTTAGCCATTTTTAGGGGTGTAGTAATATTTCATTGTAGTTTTAATTTGTGTTTCTCCAATGACTAATGATGCTGAACATCTTATGTTTGATCATCTGATATGATTATCAGCCATCCATACATCTTCTTTAATAAGTGTCTGTTTAGATATTTGCCCAATTCCTAAGTAGACTTTTTAAAGTACTGAGTTTTGAGAGTTCTTTATATATTCTAGATAGAAATACTTGTCAAGTGATTTACAAGTATTTTCTTCAAGCCCATAATTTGTCTTCTATCCTCTTAGTAGGGTAGTTTATAGAGCAAGAATTTTTAATTTTGATTATTGCTGATAAAAACATACTAATTTTTCCTTTAATAGATCAGGCACTTAGTGTCAGATCTAAAGACTCTTCCCTCATTTCTAGGTCCCAAAGATTTTCCCCTATGTTTCTTTCTAAAAGGTTTATAGTTTTGCATTTCTCATTTAAATCCATGATACATTTTGTGTTAATCTTTGTATAAGGTGTGGAGTTTAGGTTGAGGATTTTTTTTGTATTTGTTTTTGTTTTGTTTTTGCCAGTACATGCCTACATTAGTCAGCTTGGGCTGCATAACAAAATATTGTACAGCGGGTGGTTTAAACAACAAAAATTTATTTTTTGACAGTTCTGGAGGCTGAAAGTTTGAGATCAGGGTGCCAGCGTGGTCAGGTTCTGGTGAGAGCTCTCTTCTTGCAAGCTCTCTTGGCTTGCAGATGGCCTTCTCACTGTGTCATTACACGCTGAGGAGTAAGAGGTAGGAGAGAGGGCGCAGGGAGGGAGACAGCTCTCCCTTTCCTTATTTGCCATTAATCTTATTGGATTAGGATTCCACCCTTATAATCACATTTAACCTTAATTATCTCCTAAAAGCCTATCTCTAAATACAGTCACATTGTGAGTTAGAGCTTCAACATATAGATATGGGGGAAATAAAATTCAGACCATAGCAATGTCCATTGTTCACTCCTGCTCCACGTAGAAAAGGCTATCCTTCTTACATTGAATTGCTTTCAAATCTTTCTTAGAAATCAATTGAGCATATTTTGTGTATGGGTCTATTTCTGAATTCTCTATGCTGTTTCATTGTGCCTTTCTGCCAGGACTCCATATTGATTACTGCAGCTATATGTTAAGCTTTAACATGGAGAAGACTGATTCTTCACAATTTTCTTTATCAAAATAATTTTGGGCTGGGCAAGGCGGCTCATGCCTGTCATCCCAGCATTTTGGGAGGCTGAGGCGGGCAGATCACCTGAGGTCAGGAGTTCGAGATCAGCCTGACCAACATGGTGAAAACCCCGTCTCTACTAAAAATACAAAATTAGCCGGGCGTGGTGGTGCACGCCTGTAATCCCAGCTACTCAGGAGGCAGAGGCAGGAGAATCGCCTGAACCCGGGAGGTGGAGGTTGCAGTGAGCCGAGATCGCACCATTGCACTCCAGCCTGGGGAACAAGAGTGAAACTCTGTCTCAATAATAATAATAATAATAATAAATATTATATATAGTATAATATATATTATAATAATATAATAATATTATTATTATTATTATTTTGGCCATTCTAGGGCCTTTTCATTTTTATGTAAATTTTAAAATAAGCTGTGTCTACAACACTATGTTGGGGTTTTTATAAGAGTTGCATTAAATCTGTAGATCAATTTGCAGAGAATTGATGGCTTTATCTTGTTCAGTTTTCCAGTCCATGAACACGGTAAGTCTCTCTCAGGCTTCCTTAGGCTTGCTTTGATTTCTTTCATCAGCATTTTGTAATTTTGAGCATACAGCTCCTACACATGCTTTGTTAGATTTATACATAAGTATTTAATTTTCTTTGGAACAATTATAAATAGCATTATGTTTTCGATTTCAGTTCCATATTGGCATATAGAAATGTAATTTATTTTCTTGTTAATCCTGTGACCTTGCTAAATTCACTTATTAGTTCCAGGAAGGGTTTTTTTGGTGGATTTCTTGGGATTTTTGATTTAGGAAATTATGTCATCTTTAGACAGAGAAAATTTAATTCCTTCCTTTTCAATCTGGTTGCCATTTTTTTCTTGTCTATTGTGCTGCCTGGAACTTCTAGTACCACATTGTATGAGAATAGTGATACTGAATATCCTTGTCTTGTTCTAGATCATAGAGGGAAAGTATTCAGTTTTTTTACAATTAAATATGGTGTTAGCTGATATTGATATGATTATATAATCTGTCTTCATTGGCCTATTAATATGGTGAATTATATTTATTGATTTTGAATATTGAACCAGCCTTGCACAAGTGGAATAAATCCCACTTAGTTGTGATGTATTGTTCTTATTACATATAGCTGGACCTGAATTTTTTTTTTTTTTTTTTTTTTTTGAGACAGTCTCGCTCTGTCACCCAGGCTGGAGTGCAGTGGCACAATCTTGGCTTACTCCAACCTCTGCCTCCTGGGTTCAAGCGATTTTTGTGCTTCAGCCTCCCAAGTAGCTGGGACTACAGGTGCCTGCCACCATGTCTGACTAACTTTTTGGTATTTTTAGTAAAGACGGGTTTTTGCCATGTTGACCAGGCTGGTCTCGAACCCCTGACCTCAAGTGATCTGTCTGCCTCAGCCTCCCACAGTGCTGGGATTACAGGTGTGAACCACTGTGCCCAGCCCTGATTTGCTAATTTTTTAATGAGGATTTTGCATCTAAGTTAATAAGAATTACTGGTTCATAGTTTTTTGTTGTACTGTATTTGCCTGATTTCATCTCAGGGTAATATTGAATTCATAAAATGACCATGGGAATGCTTCCTCCTCTTTTATTTTCTGTAACAAATTGTATAAAATTGTGATAACTCTTCAAATGTTTGATAGAATTCTCTAGTAAAACCATATGGACCTGAAAATTTTCTTTATGGAAGCTTTTTAATTACAAATACATTTATTTAGTTGTATAGGGCTAGTCATGTTATCCTCTCTATATTCGTATGTTTTGTAATTTTTTGGATTTTGAAGATTTGGTTCATTTCTTCTAAGTTGTCATATTTATGATGCAAAATTATTCATAATATTTTCTTATTTTTTTTAATGGCTGCAGGGTCTGTAGTCATTACCCCTATTTCATTCTTGATATTGATGATTCATGGGTTTTTTTTTTTTTTTTATCATTTCATCTTTTTCAGTCTTGCTAAAAATTTTTCAGTTTTGTTGATTATTTTCAAAGAACCAGTTTTTTGTTTCATTTATTTTTTCCATTGTTTTCCTGTTTACAGTTTCATGTATTGCTTCTCTTTATGATTTTCTTCCTTTTGATCTTCTTTGGGTTTATTTTGCTCTTCTTTTCTAGTGTCTTGAGATAGGATGATATAGCTTGAATATGTGTTCCTACCAATGTCAAATCTCATGTTGAAGGGTAATCTCCAACGTTAGGGGTGGGACCTGTGGGAGGTGATTGGATAATGGGGGTGGATTTCTCATGAATTGTTTAGCACCGTCTCCTTGGTTCTGTCCTCATAATAGTGAGTGTGTTCTCACAAGATTTGGTCATTTAAAAGTGTGTAGCTCCTCTCTCCCCCTCCCTCCCCCCCTCTTTCTTGCTCATGTTTTTACCACATGATATGCCTGCTCCACCTTTGCCTTCTGCTATGATTATAAGCTTCCTGAGGCATCCCCAGAAGTAGACACTGCTATGCTTCTTATACAGCTTGTAGAACTGTGAGCCAATTAAACCTCCTTTTTTAAAATAAATTACCCAGTCTCAGGTATTTATTTACAGTAGTGCTAGAATGATGTAGGTATTGAGTTGAGATCTTTCCCCTTTACTTATAAATACTTAATGCTATAAATTTTCCTCTCAGCACTGCTTTGACTGCATCCCCCAAATTTTCATATCTTATTATTTTCATTCAGTTCTACTTTTTAATTTCCTTTTGGATTTCCTCTTTGAAACATGAAGTATGTTGTTTAATTTTCATAGATTTGAATAATTTGCTGTTTTCTTTCTGTAAGTGATTTCTAGTTTGATTTTACTATGATCAGAGACGTATACCCCTTCTTATTTCCCTCCACCTCTCCTCTCCCTCCCATACTCCTTCCTTTATTCCAGGTTACAGGCTTCTCCAATGCCTGGAAAAAACAAACAAACAACAACAACAAAAAAACAAGCAACTTACCTCAAGAAATATCTACCTTTTTTTTTAGATGGAGTCTGGCTCTATCGCCAGGCTGGAGTGTGGTGGCGCAATCTCAGCTCACTGCAAGCTCTGCCTCCTGGGTTCACGCCATTCTTCTGCCTCAGTCTAGTCTTTTGTTTTTACATGAATCATGAATACCTAAACTTTTCCTAAGGATTTAAAAATATGGGAATAAAAAAAGTGGTTTTAAAATTAGTACACTTCAATATTTTATGTAAGAAAATATTAGAATGCTACACTTGTTAACTTGATCACATTATTAATTAGAATTCAAATAAGCTTTAAATACCCATAAAGCCTACAGTATTTTTTTTTTTTTTTTTGCTCTTGAGATTGGATAATTTCTACTGATTTATCTTCAAGTTTGCTGATTTTTTTATAAGCACAAATCTGCTGTTAAACTTTCTCTCATAAATTTTTTTTATTTCAGTTATTGTACTTTTCAACTGTAGTATTTTCATTTTGTGTTTTTAAAATAATTTTTATTTATTGGCATTCTCTATTTGATGAGTCATTATTGTCATACTTTTAAGTCTTTAAAGATAGTTTTCTTTAGTTCATTATAAATATTTATAAGTACTGCTTTGAGGTCTTAGCTAAGTCCAAAATCTGGACCCTCAGAGATGGAGTCTTTTTTCTGCTTTGTTTCCTATTAATGGAACACACTTTTCTGTTTCTTTCAATTTTTTTGGTGGATAACTTGACATTTTGAAAATATATTGTAACAATTCTGAATTCTGATTCTCCCAGAGTATTTGTTGTTGTTGTTGTTTTTATGAAGAAAGAGGTTTAATTGACTCATAGTTCCACAAGCTGTACACAAGCATGTCTGGGAGGCCTTAGGAAACTTACAATCACCGCAGCAGGTGAACGGGAAGCAAGCATGTCTTACCATGGCAGAGGAGGAGAGACAGCATGCAAAGGGGGAAGTGCCATACACTTTTAAACCATCAGATCTCTTGAGAACTCAGTCACTATCACAAGAATAGCAAAGGGGAAATCTGAGCACATGATTTAATCACCTCCCACCAAGCCCCGCCTCCCACATGTGGGGATCATAATTTGAGAAGAGATTTGGGTGGGGACACAGGGTCAAGCTTTATCAACCACCACTGCAGTTGGCAGCGTTCAGCAGATAACAAGACACCTGAGAGGTGGAGGCATGAGAGGCATCTTGTCTCCTCTAGCTCCTCACACCTTACACACCAGGAGAGCCCAGTCTGTTTCATATTAAGGAAGAAAACATGGGACAAGGTACTAAATAAATGATTAAAAACTGAAACCAGGACAGCTGCCATTACAAGCCATTTGAGAGCCCCCAGAGTTGTTAAATCTCAGGCTGGGAAAGGAGTTCTGTTCACTGTCACTTTAGTCATTGTCTCACTAAATTTTCTGGGTTTGTTTGTTTGTTTGTTTTGTCTTTTTAATACTTTAAGTTCTAGGGTACATGTGCACGACATATGCAGGTTCGTTACGTAGGTATACATGTGCCCCCTTGGTTTGCTGCACCCATTAACTCGTCATTTACATTAGGTATTTCTCCTAATGCTATCCCTCCCCCACACCCTCCCACCCATGACAGGACCTGGGGTGTGATGTTCCCCACCCTGTGTCCAAGTGGTCTCATTGTTCAATTCCCACCTATGAGTGAGAATATGTGGTGTTTGGTTTTCTGTCCTTGTGATAATTTGCTCAGAATAATGGTTTCCAGCTGCATCCATGTCCCTGCAAAGGACATGAACTCATCCTTTTTTATGGCTGCATAGTGTTCCATGGTGTATATGTACCACATTTTCTTAATCCAGTCTATCATTGATGAACATTTGGGTTGGTTCCAAGTCTTTGCTGTTGTGAATAGTGCTGCAATAAACATACATGTGCATATGTCTTTATAGCAGCATGATTTATAATCCTTTGAGTATATACCCAGTAATGGAATCGCTGGGTCAAATGGTATTTCTAGTTCTAGATCCTTGAGGAATCGCCACACTGTCTTCCACAATGGTTGAACTGGTTTACACTCCCACCAACAGTGTAAAAGCATTCCTATTTCTCCACATCCTCTCCAGTATGTGTTGTTTCCTGAAGTTTTAATGATCGCCATTCTAACTGGTGTGAGATGGTATCTCATTGTGGTTTTGATTTGCATTTCTCTGATGACCAGTGATGATGAGCATTTTTTCATGTGTTTGTTGGCTGCATAAATGTCTTCTTTTGAGAAGTGTCTGTTCATATCCTTTGCCCACTTTTTGATAGGGTTGTTTTTTTTTTTTTTTCTTGTAAATGTGTTTAAGTTCTTTGTAGAGTCTAGATATTAGCCCTTTGTCAGATGGGTAGATTGCAAAAATTTTCTCCCATTCTGTATGTTGTCTTTCCACTCTGATGGTAGTTTCTTTTGCTGTACAGAAGCTCTTTAGATTAATTAGATCCCATTTGTCAATTTTGGCTTTTGTTGCCATTGCTTTTGGTGTTTTAGTCATGAAGTCCTTGCCCATGCCTATGTCCTGAATGGTATTGCCTAGGTTTTCTTCTAGGGTTTTTATGGTTTTAGGTCTAACATTTATGTCTTTAATCCATCTTGAATTAATTTTTGTAGAAGGTGAAAGGAAGGGATCCAGTTTCAGCTTTCTACATATGGCTAGCCAGTTTTCCCAACTAGTCATATGTAGGGATTTATTAAATAGGAAATCCTTTCTCCATTTCTTGTTTTTGTCAGGTTTGTCAAATATCAGATGATTGTAGATCTGTGCTATTATTTCTGAGGCCTCTGTTCTGTTCTGTTGGTCTATATGTCTGTTTTGGTACTAGTACCATGCTGTTTTGGTTACTGTAGCCTTGTAGTATAGTTTGAAGTCAGGTAGCGTGATGCCTCCAGCTTTGTTCTTTTTGCTTAGGATTGTCTTGGCAATGCGGGCTCTTTTTTGATTCCATATGAACTTTTAAGTAGTTTTTTCCAATTCTGTGAAGAAAGTCATTGGTGTCTTGATGGGGATGGCATTGAATCTATAAATTACCTTGGGCAGTATGGCCATTTTCACAATACTGATTTTTCCTATCCATGAGCATGGAATGTTCTTCCATTTGTTTGTGTCCTCTTTTATTTCGTTGAGCAGTGGTTTGTAGTTCTTCTTGAAGAGTTCCTTCACATCCCTTGTAAGTTTGATTCCTAGGTATTTTATTCTCTTTGTAGCAATTGTGAATGGGAGTTCACTCACGATTTGGCCCTCTGTTTGTCTGTTATTGGTGTATAAGAATGCTTGTGATTTTTGCACATTGATTTTGTATCCTGAGACTGCTGAAGTTGCTTGTCAGCTTAAGGAGATTTTGGGCAAACAGGGACAATTTGACTTCCTCTTTTCCTAATTGAATACCCTTTATTTCTTTCTCTTGCCTGATTGCCCTGGTCAGAACTTCCAACACTGTGTTAAATAGGAGTGATAAGAGAAGGCATCCCTGTCTTGTGCCAGTTTTCAAGGGGAAAGCTTCTAGTTTTTGCCTACTCAGTGTGATATTGGCTGTGGGTTTGTCATAAATAGCACTTATTATTTTGAGATACATTCCATCAATACCTAGTTATTGAGAGTTTTTATCATGAAAGGCTGTTGAATTTTGTCAAAGGCCTTTTCTGCATCTATTGAGATAATCATGTGGTTTTTGTTGTTGGTTCTGTTTATATGATGGATTATGTTTATTGATTTGCTTATGTTGAACCAGCCTTGCATCCCAGGATGAAGCCGACTTGGTCATGGTGGGTAAGCTTTTTGATGTGCTGCTTAATGTGGTTTGCCAGTATTTTTGCATTGATATTTATCAGGGATATTGGTCTAAAATTCTCTGTTTTTGTTGTGTCTGCCAGGCTTTTGTGCCAAGATGATCCTGGCATCATAAAATGAGTTAGGGAGGATTCCCTCTTTTTCTACTGATTGGAATAGTTTCAGAAGGAATGGTGCCAGCTCCTTTGTGTACCTCCAGTAGAATTTTGCTGTTAATCTGTCTGTCCTGTGCTTTTTTTGGTTGGTAGGCTATTAATTATTACCTCAATTTCGGAGCCTGTCATTTGCCTATTCAGAGATTCACCTCTCACTGGTTTAGTCTTGGGAGGGTGTATGTGTCCAGGAATTTATCCATTTCTTCTAGATTTTCTAGTTTATTTGCATAGAGGTGTTTATAGTATTCTCTGATGGTAGCTTGTATTTCTGTGGGATTGGTGGTGATATCCCCTTTATCATTTTTTATTGTGTCTATTTGATTCTTCTCTCTTTTCTTCTTTATTAGTCTTGCTAGCAGTCTATCAATTTTGTTGATCTGTTCAAAAAATCTGCTCCTGGATTTATGGATTTTTTTGAAGTTCTTTTTGTGTCTCTATCTCCTTCAGTTCTCCTCTGATTTTAGTTATGTCTTGCCTTCTGCTAGCTTTTGAATTTGTTTGCTCTTGCTTCTCTGGTTCTTTTAATTGTGATATTAAGGTGTTGATTTTAGATCTTTCCTGCTTTCTCTTGTGGGCATTTAGTGCTATAAATTTCCCTCTACACTCTGCTTTAAATGTGTTCCAGATATTCTGGTATGTTGTGTGTTTGTTCTCATTGGTTTCAAAGAACATCTTTATTTCTGCCTTCATTTCGTTATTTACCCAGTAGTCATTCAGGAACAGGTTGTTCATTTTCCATGTAGTTGTGCCCTTTTGTGTGAGTTTCTTCACCCTCAGTTCTAATTTGATTGCAATTAGTTTGAGAGTACAGTTTGATTTCTCTTCTTTTACATTTGCGGAGGAGTGCTTGACTTCAACTATGTGGTCAATTTTGGAACAATTGCGATGTAGTCCTGAAAAGAATGTATATTCTGTTGATTTGGAATGGAGAGTTCTGAAGATGTCTATTAGGTCTGCTTGGTGCAGAGTTGAGTTCAAGTCCTGGATATCCTTGTTAACGTTCCATCTCATTGATCTGTCTAATATTGACAGTGGGGTGTTAAAGTCTCCCATTATTATTGTGTGGGAGTCTAAGTCTCTTTGTCGGTTTCTAAGGACTTGCTTTATGAATCTGGGTGTTCCTGTATTGGGTGCATATATATTTAGGATAGTTAGCTCTTCTTGTTGAATTGATCCCTTTACCATTATGTAATGGCCTTCTTTGTCTCTTTTGATCTTGGTTTAAAGTCTGTTTTATCAGAGACTAGGATTTCAACCCCTGCTTTTTTTTTTTTTTTTTTTGCTTTCCATTTGCTTGGTAAATCTTCCTCCATCCCTTTATTTTAAGCCTTTATGTGTCTCTGCACGTGAACTGGGTCTCCTGAATACAGCACACTAATGGGTCTTGACTCTATCCAATTTGGCAGTCTGTGTCTTTTAATTGGGGCATTTAGCCAATTTACATTTAAGGTTAATATTGTTATGTGTGAATTTGATCCTGTCATTATGGTGTTAGCTGGTTATTTTGCCTGTTAGTTGATGCAGTTTCTTCCTAGCAGCGATGATCTTTACAATTTGGCATGTTTTTGCAGTGGCTGGTACTGCTTGTTCCTTTCCATGTTTAGTCCTTCCTTCGGGAGATCTTGTAAGGCAGGCCTGGTGGTGACAGAATCTCTCAGCATTTGCTTGTCTGTAAAGGATTTTATTTCTCCTTCACTTATGCTTAGTTTGGCTGGATATGAAATTCTGGTTTGAAAATTCTTTTACGATTGTTGGATATTGGCCCCCACTCTCTTCTGGGTTGTAGAGTTTCTGCCGAGAGATCTGCTGTTAGTCTGATGGGCTTCCCTTTGTGAGTAACCTGACCTATCTCTCTGGCTGCCCTTAACATTTTTTGCTTCATTTCTACCATGACGAATCTGAATTAAGTGTCTTAGGGTTGCTCTTCTCAAAGAGTATCTTTGTGGTGTTTTCTATATTTCCTGAATTTGAATGTTGGCATGCCTTGCTAGATTGGGGAAGTTCTCCTGGATAATATCCTGAAGAGTGTTTTCCATCTTGGTTCCATTCTCCCCATCACTTTCAGGTATACCAATCAAACATAGATTTGGTGTTTCCACATAGTCTGATTTTTTGGAGCCTTTGTTCATTTCTTTTACTCTTTTTTTCTCTAAACTTCTCTTCTTGCTTTATTTCATTAATCTGATCTTCAATCAATGATACCCTTTCTTCCACTTGGTCAAATTGGCTATTGAAGCTTATGCATGTGTCACGTAGTTCTTGTGCCATGGTTTTCAGCTCCATCAGGTCATTTAAGGTCTTCTCTGCACTGTTTAATCTAGTTAGCCATTTACCTAATCTTTTTCCAATGTTTTTAGCTTCTTTGCGATGGGTTCGAACATCCTCCTTTAGCTTGGAGAAGTTTGTTATTGCCGACCTTCTGAAGTCTACTTCTGTCAGCTCATCAAAGTCATTCTCCATCCAGCTTTGTTCCATTGCTGGTGAAGAGCTGTGATCCTTTGGAGGAGAAGAGGCAGTCTGGTTTTTAGAATTTTTCAGCTTTTCTGCTCTGGTTTCTCCCCACCTTTGTGGTTTTATCTGCCTTTGGTCTTTGATGTTGGTGACCTACAGATGGGGTTTTGGTGTGGATGTCCTTTTTGTTGATGTTGATGCTATTCCTTTCTGTTTGTTAGTTTTCCTTCTAACAGTCAAGTCCCTCAACTGCAGGTCTGTTGGAGTTTGCTGGAGGTCCACTCCAGACCCTGTTTGCCTGGGTATCACCAGCGGAAGCTGCAGAACAGCAAATGTTACAGAACAGCAAATATTGCTGCCTGATCCTTCCTCTGGACGCTTTGTCCCAGAGGGGTACCTGCTTGTATGAGATGTCCGTCAGCCCCCTATTGGGAGGTGTCTCCCAGTTAGGCTACAAGGGGGTCAGGGACCCACTTGAGGAGTCAGTCTGAACATTCTCTGAGCTCAAACACCATGCTGGGAGAACCACTGCTCGCTTCAGTGCTGTCAGACAGGTATGTTTAAGTCTGCAGAAGTTTCTGCTGCCTTTTGTTCAGTTATGCCCTGCCCCCAGAGATAGAGTCTACAGAGGCAGCAGGCCTTGCCGAGCTGCAGTGGGCTCTGCCAAGTATGGGCTTCCCCAAGTATGAGCTTCCCCAGCTGCTTTGTTTACCTCTTCAAGTCTCAGCAATGGTGGATGCCCCTTCCCCTGCCAGGCTGCTGCCTCGCAGATCAATCTTAGACTGCTGCACTAGTTTTAAGCAAGGCTCTGTGGGCATGGGACTCACTGATTCAGGTGCCGGATATAATCTCCTGGTGTGCTGTTTGCTAAGATCATTGGAAAAGTGCAGTATTTGGGCGGAAGTGTCCCGTTTTTCTAGGTACCATCTGTCATGGCTTCCCTTGGCTAGGAAAGGGAAATCCCCTGACCCCTTGCACTTCCCAGGTGAGGTGACACCCGGCCCTGCTTCGACTCACCCTCCATGGGCTGCACCCACTGTCCAACCAGTCCCAATGAGATGAACCAGGTACCTCAGTTGGAAATGCAGAAATCATCCATCTTCTGAGTCAATCACACTGGGAGCTGCAGACCGGAGCTGTTCCTATTTGGCCATCTTGGAACGGAATCCATTTGTTGTTGTTTTTGTTTGTTTCTTTAGTTTTTGAATTGATTTTTTTTTTTTTTTGAAGTGTTATGTTGCTCTTATTACCCAAGATGGAGTGCAGTGGCACAATCTCAGCTCACCGTAACCTCTGCCTCCCAGGTTCAAACAATTCCTGCCTCAGCTTTCCAAGTAACTGGAATTACAGGTGTGCACCACCGTGCCAGGTTAATTTTTGTATTTTTAGTGGAGATGGGGTTTCATCATGTTGGCCAGGCTGGTCTCAATCTCCTGACCTCAGGTGATCCACCTGCCTCAGCCTCCCAAAGTGCTGGGATTACAGCTGTAAGCCACCATGCCCAGACATTTTTTGGATTAATTATCTGGAGTCTGTTTCTTTCATAGTATAGTCTCTGCTGGCTGCTCAGCTGCTTTCTAAAAAATTGTTTAAAAAATTTTTCATCTGGCTTTCATGGGTTCACCCCTGAGTTGGCATAGCTTAGTGGCCAGCCAATAATTCATCAGAAGTTTCACTTAAACACCTTTAGTAGGGTCAAAAAGGCCTCTACCCTTTGAATCTCATCTTATAAGTTATGATGAGTGTATAAATCAGTGTTCAACCACAAAAACAGAACCAGTAAGATATATCTATCTATCTCAATAAATATATTAAGAGATTTAATGCAAGCAATTGGCTTAAGTGATTGTAGGGGCAGGCTAGACAAGCCAAAATCTGAAGGACAGGCCATCATAAGAGAAGCCTGGAAATCTAGGGCATGAGCTAAAGCTTCTGAACATAGGAAGAGTTTTTTTCCTCATCAGGGAAGCCTCAGTTCTGTTCTTACAGCCTTTCAACTAATTGAATCAGGCCCACTCAGAAGAGCTGGCATAATCTCCCTAATTCAAAGTCAACTGATTATGGACTAATCATATGTACAAAATACCTTCCACAGCAACACCTAGATTCATATTTAATTGAATAACTGGGGAGTGTAGGTTAGTCAAATAGGTAAAATAGAATCACAGGGAGCCATTGAATGGTTTAAGCAAGGTAGAAATATGATCATGTTTGCTTTAGATAAATACACCCTCTGGTGGCTAGGTAGAGGAAGAAGGAGCTGGAGATTCTTAAAATAGACAAATTAAAGAGATATTAATTGCCCAAATTAGCACTATAGCACTGAGTTTGAAGAGGAGGGTTGAATTACCATAAATATTTTGAAAGTAAATATTTGTAAATGTATTTATATATAATTGTAGGTTCAGTTACAGAGACAGTGTAGGGTTGGTATATAGAGTAAGAGTAATACTCTATCTCACATTTTACATTATATCCTGTCTACCGATCATCTACTAACCTCTTGGAGTTTCCATTTTCTTTTCTGTACCTTTTTCCCATCAATAAATACATTTTTTTTCCAAGTTCTGACAGTAAGCCCCATGCTGAAAGCCCTGGTTATCTGAATTGCCTTCCATTTATCCTTGTATTTCCTGCACAAAACAAAGTCCACAGGAAGTGAGTTAGAATACTCTGGAGGAGGAGCATATCCCATTTCCTTAGGAGTATATTGCAAAAACCTGTCTACAGAAAAGTGACACTTATGGACTGACTAAATGCATGCCCAAGCTTAGAGAAGCTGTAAGCTGTGTAAGCAATGCAAGAGGCCCAAGTGGCCTAGAATTCATTAATTTGCATTTATCAGTAGGAGCTCTGCTCCTGGATGAATGCAGGAGTTGAAGCTGACTCTGCTTCCCCTCCCGTACTTCTAGAGCCTTTTGTGGGCTCCTGTGTTAGCAGTGCCAAAGTCCCAGAGAAACCAATCACAAGATCTGAATTTGAGTCCTTCTGTTTCTTCTTTATGTGGTCCTGGGAGGTGGCAACTCTAAACTTTGGGACAAAGGACAATCTCCAACTACCACCGACCTTGGACTGCTAAGTTTCAAGGGCAAGATACATAGAAAATGAACCCAAACAAATGGTTTCTTTTTATTATCAGCATGATTTGAACCTAATTTCTCTATGGACTCTTATTCCCAATGAGCAGAACTGGAAAAATGTTAAGGACTCTCTTTGCACTTTTAGCTTAAGGTCTACACTAGGAAATGAGTCAGCAGACAAACGTAGCCTCCCTTCCCCTTTCCCCTATATTGTGGTACCCTTGCGGTGTCTACTTGACCTTCCCAGGACATGGATACCCCTTCCCTAGCCTCAGGTGGGGAGGGGAGATATTTCCAAAGCCAAATGTGGAAGACAAAAAAGGAAAAGCTGAAGATCTAACATTCAGATTCCAGGGTTTATTTTGTTGTTGTTGTTGTTGTTGTTTTAAATCATTTTCCTTATCACACTGAAAGCTCCGCCCCATCCCTGAGCCTCTATCCTTCTTGGTCTTGATCCAGATCTGTACTTTAGTGCTCCATAGAGATGGAGTCAGAGCAATGGAGGGAGTAGTCTTGGCCTCTCTCTAGAGGCTGCCTTTCCCCCAAGCCCTCTCTAACTGTAACTAAATCTGTTTGCTTGTATTAGTGGAGAAATTGAGTTTCATAAATCATTATGCAGTTCATGTGGGTGCTAACATTTAGGTAAGCTCCCTGACAGCTGAGCTGTAACAAATCATTGCTTATTGCTATGCCGCTCCTTAGAGTCCTGAGAGAAAGAGTCTATAGGCTGCTGTGTGTCCTGGGGGCAGCCAGAGCCACAGCTTTCGCCTTTTCAGTGGCTTTGTGCAGGTCGCTGTCAATGTTTTTTAGAGGGACCCCTCTGTTCATCACCAAACCCAGCCCAACCCCCTTCTGTGAAGTCTTCACCGCCCCCATTGCTGCTCCCCCAGCAAAAGTATAATGAATCACCTCCCTCCTCTGCGATTGCTGTAATAGCACTCTTTTATTATTGTGCTTCTAGCATGATTGCTTTCATTATTTACTGAGCTACTGTCTCCTTAACACTAAACAGGTTATTTAAGCCTTCAAAGAGATTCTCACTGCCCTCACAAAAGTCCACAGTCTTTAGCATGACTCATCTGCCAGCCTCATCTTGTACCATGCCTCCCTCACTCTCTGTTAACTAACTTCAGGCAGTGGGGAGTCAGGGAATGTTTCAAAGCACAAACCCAATCATGTTCGTGCTTCTTCCAGATGAATCTGGTGGTAATGGAGGATGCAATAGTTGGGAGGAAGACCAGAGTCTAAGTTACTGTAAAGTGGTTCTTATGTTAAAGATGATGAGGTTGGATCCAGCATGGGGGCAGTCAGAATAGAGAATACATCTACTTTGATTCTAGTAGGTTTAGTATTTTTTATGTAAAAGAATGCCACTTAGATCTCTTAATCAGCAAAACAGAAAAGGAATTGCTGTGTATGGATGAAATGAAATAGGGCATGAATAGCACCTGGCCTGAAGCCTGGCGTGTGGTAGGTGCTCAGGAACTGCTGCTTGTCTCCTCCCTTCCACCTGCAGCAGGCACAGCTCTGGACTCTCATCCTTCTTCTGGAGGAGAGAAGAAGGGAGAAAAGCAATGTGGCAGCAAACCAAGGCAGCGACCTCATCAGTTACAGGTGAAAAAGATGGACCTAAATTGTTCAAGCAAATGAATGAATGGCCTTCCTACTCTTGCAGACCGGTGGTATAATATATCTATTCATCCAAGATTCAGAT
This sequence comes from Macaca mulatta, assembly GCF_049350105.2. Lineage (NCBI taxonomy): Eukaryota > Metazoa > Chordata > Mammalia > Primates > Cercopithecidae > Macaca > Macaca mulatta. The sequence goes on along the minus strand of NC_133406.1, from coordinate 172,590,454 downwards.
TTTAACCAGGAACAGCAGGAGGACAAGTTTCTACAGCAAAGACAGTTGTTAGAATTCACAGAGCAGAGAAGCTCTTTAAGAGACAAGATTCCTGATAGTCTTTTCACAAGGAAGAAGAATATTGATTACAAGAGAAGGTTCTATGTGTGTTAGGCCCTATGCCCTCCTGCCTCAGAAGAGGAGAGGATGCCCTGTGAGCATCAGTTCCATTTGGTGATGTCTTTCATTTATCCCTGTTTCCTTTGTTCACGGCTGCTTCAAGCCAGGACAAGGCAAAATAAAGAAATTTTGACCCTCAGCAACTTCTTTATGCTCTCAGAATCTGCTTTTTCAATCTGTGGTTTAGAAATAATCATATTTGCCCCTGTGGTTTAGAAATAATCATATTTGCCCCAAAAAGTTTTTGTTAGAATTGAGGCAGAGGAAAAGAAGCTATGCGACATTATGTATCCACCTTAAATCCATGCGTTGGCTTCTGAGGTTCCTCCAAAAACACTAAACAGGTTGCTTAAGCCTTAAAAGGGCTTCTCACTGCCTTTACAAAAGTCAACAGTCTACCGCATGAGTCATCTGCAGCCTCGTCTTGTACCATGCCTCCCTGGCTCTCTGTGCTTTGGCTGTATTGGCCTTTGTCGTTTGCGAGAGATGCCATGCTCTTGCCAGCCTAGGCCTTTGTGCATACTGTACCCCTGCCTGGCACACTCTTGCCTCTCCTCTCCACCTGACTATCTCTCATCCCTCTTTTAGGATTGATATGGCTTGGCTTTGTGTCCCCACCCAAATCTCATCTCAAATTGTAATCCCCAGGTGTTGAGAGAGAGACCTAGTGGGAGGTGGTTGGATCATGGGGGCAAATTCCCCCATGCTGTTATTGTGATACTGAGTGGGTGAGTTCTCATGAGATCTGTTGGTTTTATAAGCGGCTCTTCCCCCTTCACTCTCTCTTTTGACTGCTGCGTGTAAGATATGCCTGCTTCCCCTTCTGCCGTGATTGTAAGTTTCCTGAGGCCTCCCCAGTCATGCAGAACCATGAGTCAGTTAAACCTCCTTTCTTTATAAATTACCCAGTCTCTGGCAGTTCTCTGTAGCAGTGTGAAAATGGGCTAATAATACAAAGATCCAGGTTAAATTCACTTCAGTCATTCAAATCACAAATATTTGTTGAGTGCCTACTATGTGCCAGGCGCTTTTCCAGACAATGGGGAAAGTAGCAGATAGGAAGACAAAGTCCTATGAATCTCATATTCTAGCACTGGGGAGGCAGAGTGAAAACAAGCAAGCAATGAAGGAACAAGATAATGTTTTAATGGTGGTATTGAGAGGCAATACAAAGTGATCGGATGGGACAGGTCAGGCTCTCTGGGGGGTGGTGGTTGGGTGGGAGAGGGTGGTATACATTAGATTAGATCACTTCTTAGTGATATGAGCTGTGAGCTGAAAGATTAAGAAAGGATACTCCCGAGAGAGGTAGCAGCAAGTACAATGACCTGAGGCAGAGATGAGCTTTGTATAGTCAAAGGAAAAAAAGACCAAGGTTCCTAGAATACTGTGATGGAGTTAGAGAAACATAAGATAAATCAAAGAGGTGCGTGGGGCAGAACATCTAGGGCCTTCTAGGCCATGGGTCAGAGCTCAGATATTAAGTCTAAATGGAAGCCACTGGAACATTTTAATTTACACTTACATTTAAAAAATATTACCCTGGATGCTAAGCGGAGAATGCCTGGTAGAAATGACAGAGAGAAATCACAGGGTGGCAGGGAGAGGGAGTTAGGAGGGGTGGCAGAAACTTTTGGATGATCTGTACAGGATGCAATGTGGAGATATTGACGACTCGGATGATACTACCCTTGGGTGGGTAATATCAATATCTTCATTTGGTAGATGAGGGAATTGAAGAGAAGTGGGTTGCACTTTGGAATTAAATCCTATAGATCTTGTTCGTGGATTGGATGGTAAAGGTGAGGAAAGTGGATGAGACAATAGGAAGAGCAAGGAAGGAAAACACTCTGGGGAGAAATGAAGATTTCGGCATCTGCTATGTTAAATTACTTTCTAATGGAAGACTTCCCTCGATCCCCAGTCCTGGTTAGAGCTTTATATTGGTTGCTCCCAGAGCAACGTGTAGCTCTCCTTTGTAACACTTCAAACATTTTATCATTTGTCATTATTTGTTCCTTCACTAGACCTGAGGGGAGGAACCCACCTTTCTTGTTTCATGCTGTCTCTCCAGGGTTTGCATAGTATCTGGTGTATAATTACAATATAACATAACAAAACATAATATTATAATAATCTGACATCTAATATAATAATGTTAATAATAAACACTTAAAGAGTAGTTTCTCTGTAGCAGGTCATATTCTGAGTGCTTTACAGGTGATTTTCACAGCAGTTCCCTGAAATTGATACTGTTATGTTTGACAGATATGCAGACTGAGGTACAGAGAGAGTAAGTAAACTTGCCCAAGGTCACACAGCTAGCAAATGCCAATAAGTGAATATTTTACAAATGATACATTGTTTATACTTCACACCACCACAGTGAGGTATGTTTTTGTTTTCCTATTTTAGGTTTGAGCAAAGTGAGACATAAATCTGAGGTGTTGATACGGGGAAGTAGGGTTGGCAGGATTTGAACTGTCCAGAAGCTGAGTGAGACAGGCTCACTCAGTTTGTGAATGTTGACAACATTCACTATGGGGCCAAGCTGATTCAGTCTGAAATGCATCCCTGCCACTTACTAGCTAGTCATGTGAGACTTTGGCTAAATTAAATGCTTTGTACTTCAGTTTCTTCATCTGTAAATTGACACTATTAATAGTGCTTGTCTTCATGAGGACTGGATGTGATATTTGAAGGGCCCTTAGAATACATGTAGACTTTACGGAAAGGACCTATAGTTTGCTTATAGAAAAAGCCAAGGAAGGAAGGTCCACTGCTCCCCAAGTCTTCTCCATGGGTCGTTCATCCTGGATTAATATGTTAGAACTAAACAATCATTGTGGTTACGGTTGACAGTCATCTAATTCACTGCCTGCGTTCATTACATAGATAAATAAGCTGGGGTGTGCTATGAGGGTAAGTGAATGAGATGGGACAAAATCCTGGGGAGCCTCCTGAAAAAATGTGATACTTTCTGTATGTTCGAGGTTTCATAAAAATGAGTTATATAATCTCCAGAGCTAGAAAATCAGGCAGGCACTTTTTGTGATTGAAAGAAAAACCTTCCCAATCATTTCTAAGACAAGCTCTCAATTTTCTGTGATTTGGGGATCAAAGACAGCAGGGAATATTATGCTCTTCACTGATGTTCTATTTTTTTCCTTCTGCCAATCAAAAAGGAGGCCTAGGCAGTGTTGATTTTTTTTTCTTTTACTCTTTCTTCCAGACCTCTGGTGGAGGTGTTAATAAAAAGTGAATTGGTCAAATCCCAGCTTATCAGGAGGAGACAGAAAAGGGATAAAAATTCAGGGTAGTCAAGCTCCACATAACAGGGATTATCTATTTTGAAGCTGATTTGACAATAAGGTGTCCGAAAAGTCAGTCTTCCCATTTCTTTGCAGCGCCTTCTCTGAGTTGTGTGCCTTTCTGTCAGCAGTGAACTAACTCAATGACGTCAGACTTCGTTTCTACTCCCAAAGCTAAGTGGTAACTTACCCAGTCCCTGGTCCACTGAGCAAATCTGGCTTCAAAAAAACTGTCCTGATCTGACACATAATCCAAGTTAAAATATTTGAAACCCAATCTGAAACTGTGGTCTGGCATAATCCACATGATTCAGGGCTAGGTTCTCATAAACTGACTCAAAAAACATGCAATCCTTTGGTAGAACTTTTGCCCAGGGCTGGTAGACATGCAAATTATTGCAGTCTCACCAGAAAGCAATTTGGAAAAACAGATCAAGAAGCTTTAAAAGGCTCATGTCTTTTAACCCAGTAATTTCACTCTTAGATAATATCAGACTTGAGAAAATATTCAGAGACAGGACTAAGTTTTATACACAGATTCTTCCTTGAAGAACTCTTTGCAACTACAAAAATAAAGCAGAAATCAAAGAAAATATCCAATAATTAACAAATTGCTTACATCATATTTCAATCATCCCAATATGTGTTTGCTTAAGAGAAATGTTTAATAGCATTGGAAAACATTCCCATCATGAACAAAGAGAGAAAACTCAGCGTTACAAATTATAAATATTATGATTTTAATTTTGTAAATCAGTTCCATCCATCCATCCATCCATCTATCCATCCATTTATTTGTCCATTCTTTATCTCTTTATCTATCTAGGGGATACAGGCCTTGAAAAATAATTGAAAATAAATAAATATGTTAACGGTAATTATCTCAGTATATTGGCCTCTTGGATATTTTTCATCTTTGCACGTTTCCATATTTTCCAAATTTCCTGTGGTGACCATGTCCTACTTTACAATAAGGAAAAGAATTATAAAGACTATCATTTACAGATACAAGCCAGCCCTTATCTCTTCTTTGAACTGCAAAAAACCACTTAACTACATATTCTCCTTCTCCTTCAATTTGTGTGCTACACCAATTGCCATATTGATTTTTCTGAGCCATTCTTTTTATTATAACATCCTTTCCCTTAAAGAGTCTCTGGCTCCTCACTGCTTTTATAAATAATTGTTAGACTACTTAACCTGGCTTTCCAGGCCTTCAGAAATCTGACCCTGTTATATCATCTGTGGATTTTTATTAGTATTTTTCTCCTTAAATCTCCATTCAACAGATATTTATGAAGCACCAGCTCTGTGCCAGGCTGGCTTTTCTCCTCACCTCCCAAATTCTCCACAAGTGGCCTCCTCCCTGACCCAGTCTCATGTGCTCCCACCTGTAAGTCTCTGTTCCTTGGCATGCTCCTAATTTGACCCACTGCAAAAGATGCAATGTGTGCGCACCATCCTCTCAGAGACTTCTGTTTATCCACCCAACTGGGGCACATGCTCTAGGGACTTAGGCACGTGCCTTAATCCCTCATTGCCTTCATCTTCCCTTTTGTATAATGGAAACTATAGTTGCAATATGTAATCTATCCATTTGTTATGAAGATCCAAAGAGCTGATATGTGTAAAATGCTTAGGACAGTGTCTGGCACAATGTAAGAGCTCAAGAAACATTTCTTATCTGTCTTGTAGCTTCCTTCAAGGTAGGATCCTAGTCTCATTCCACTTTACAACTCCCATGGAACCTAAACACCTTGCTCTGTCTCTAGTTGGATACTGAAGAAATTCTTGTTGAGTAATGTATGAATGAATGGCAGCTGCTATAGACTGAAGGTTTATGTCTCTCCCCACTATTCATATATTAACACTGAATCCCTAATGTGATGGTATTTGGAGTGGAGCCTTTGGGAGGTGATTGGATCCTGAGGGTATAATCCCTCATAATAGGATCGGTGTTCTGTAGGAAACACTCCAGAGAGCTCCCTAACCCCTTCTACTGTGTGAGGACACAGCAAGATGGCCAACTATGAACCAGGAAGCAGGCCCTCACCAGATGCTGAATCTGTCAGTCTTGATCATGGACTTCCCAGCCTCCAGAGCTATGAGAAGTAAATTTCTGTTGTTTATAAGCCACCCTGCCTATGGTATTGTTATAGAAGCCTGGATGAGCTAAGACAATATATATATGAGCTTTTACTGACCATGTATATCCCTTCTCCTTTTGGACAGCCTGTCCCTGACTATAAACTGTACCCATATCATTCATCACTTGTGCGGTCAATGTTTGTGCTATTTATTGTGATTATGGCCAAACCCTCTGCTGTAGCTGTACAACTTAGCATCAGATTTCTTCTGTTCCTGAAGCATTGTGGTGGTAGATGCTTAATAATCTTGCTCACAGATTTCTATACTGTTCCCATTTTTCCATAGCAAGTTGCAGAATAGCTACCTTATATTTTCTAACCTTAATTTTCTTGACCACAAGCCTGAAGGAAATTGCATTAAGTCTTTCTCTTTAAGCCCATGCATTGCATTATCCCAGATGAATGTCACTAATTCATTTGAAACGTAGAGAAAAATAGACAAATGATGGTAAAAAAAAAAAAAATAAAAGTAACTTATTTATTTAGGTACCACTATATGCCAGGTTCTGCAATAATCCCTTTCATACATTTATCCTGTTAAAAATGTTAAACACATTTAGAAGCTGTGTGACCACAGTCAAATCAAGTTGTCCCTCTAAGCCTTGACTTGAGCTTTCCCATGCTATACTATTGCTTGCCCAAATACCGCTCCTGTTTTCTGCCCCATCTGTCAACAATCTTCTAGAAAATTCTACTTATATATAAAAAGTAGAGTTAATTATTTCCTATTTCAAACCTATTCTTCCTTCTATGTCCCTGCCATCCATTCAGCTGCCCAAGTCAGAAACTTACGAGTCACCCACCCGCCTTTCCTACCCCCACACGACTGCCCTGACTGCAATTCAGGCCACTTTCATGTCTCATCTGCTTTAGGGCAACAACCTCCCAATTGGTCCCCCTTTCATAACCACTTCTTGGCTGATCTAATCTACTTTTCTCATTATAGCCATGATCTTTGCAAAATAAAAAACTGGCCCTGTCACTCTCTGGCTTTTAAGCCCTCAACAGCTCTTCATGAACTCCATAAGATACCATCCAGCCCCTGCTTCTCTCTCAAGTTTTGTCTTTTCAACCCATCAGTTTTTCGGTTATATACTTTGAATTTTATGTGCTACAGGAGAGGTTCTCAAAGTGTGGTTCTAGGACCAATGGGGTTTCCGGGCCCTGTAAAGGAGTCTTAGGTCGAAACTATTTTCATAGTAATACTAACACATCATTTGCTTTATTCACTTTCATTTTCTCATGAGTTTATGGTGGCATTTTCCAAAAGCTACATGATGTGTGCTATTGTAACAGATGGAATGCAAAAGTAGATATGAGAATCCAGCTGTCTTTGATTAAGCCAGACATTACAGAGATTTGCAAAGATGTAAATCTATACCAGCTTCTCACTAATTTTTTTGTTTTGAAAAATATACTTGTTTTTTATAAAAGATATTTTTGTTAGCACATAATGCATAATGGGTTTATTATTATTTTAAATTAATAAATACAGATTTTAAAATGTTTACAGTTTCAATATTTAATATGGTAAATACCAATAAATATATCCCACATGAACAAAATCTTTTGAGGGTGCTTAATAATTTTTATTATTATAAAGGGGTCCCAAGACTAGAAAGTTTCAGAACCACTGCTCTAGCAGTGGAACCATTCAGAGTACCCCAAAATATGTTCTCACTCTTTCTCTCCCAGTCCCAGCCCACTTGGTGCTTCTCCATTACCATAATCATGTCTCTCTGCTTCTTCTTCGTCTGCTTAATTCTCCTGCATAAGAGTCGCCACTTAGTGAAAGCCTTCTTTTGAACTTTACAAGAGTATCTACGAGTATCTTGCTGAAGGCCTCTTGTATGCTAAGCAGATAATTGTTTTACCTGCATTTTCTCCTTCAATTTTTTTTTCTTTTTTTTTTTTTTTTTTTTTTTGAGACAGGGTCTCACTCTGCCTCCCGGACTGGAGTGCAGTGGCATGATCTCGGCTCACCACAACCTCTGCCTCCCGGGCTCAAGCGATTCTCCTGCCTCAGCCTCCTGAGTAGCTGGGATTACAGGCACGTGCTACCACACCTGGCTAATTTTTGTATTTTTAGTAGAGACAGAGTTTCACCAGGTTGGCCAGGCTGGTCTCGTACTCCTGACCTCAAATGATCCACCCACCTTGGCCTCCCAAAGTGTTGGGATTACAGGTGTAAGCCACCACACCCGGCTCGTTTTCTTCTTCTTTTCTTTTCTTTTTCTTTTCTTTTCTTTTCTTTTCTTTTTTTTTTTTTTTTTTTTTTTCCGAGATGGAGTCTTGCTCTGTCCCCTAGGCTGGAGTGCAGTGGTGAGATTTTGGCTCACTGCAACCTCCATCTCCCAGGTTCAAGCAATTCTCCTGCCTCAGCCTCTCAAGTAGCTGGGATTACAGGTCTTGAACTCCTGACCTCAGGTGTTCCACCTACCTCGGCCTCCCCAAGTGCTGGGATTACAGGCGTGAGTCACCACACCTGGCCTCCTCCTTTAAGTTTGGCTGAGGCAAGGCCAGGGAGGGTCAGGGAGGAGGAAAGAAAACATCAGTTCTAGTCTAGAGCTAAGAAAATTTAGGCTCAGAGAGGTTTAGAAACTGCTCAGGTCACACAGCTAGTGAGTGGCACAGTTGATTTGAATTCACCCTCTTCCCACACAGTGGTTCTTATAGTTCAATGTGCTAGTGGTGTGCTGGTGAATAATAAACAACTGGCTCTCCAATGGGACAAAGCCCTTATTAGTAGTGTCTGGCAATTTCCATTGTATAAATGCTCCTGCAGTGGCCAGTTTCAGGCTGCCAACATGACATCACTGAACAGAGTGATCAAAAGGGGTATGCAGTTGTCCGTGTCATAGAGCATTTTCACCACACACATACAAATGATGCAAAACTCAAGAGCACAGGTAATAGTTGAGTGTGGTAAAATCATTAGGAATTACAGCGATGAATTCTGAGTATTTTGAATTTGAGCATATTTGTTTTAAATATAATTTCTGTAATTATAAGTTGATCTAATCTGCTTGTTTATAATTGTTAATAATTGCTGTGTTTAGCAACCAACTTGCATCATTCCCAATTATGTAACAGTTGACTCGGACCTCAGAATTAACTTTCAACCTTTGGACATCACAGATGTTCGAGTCCTCTTTCAAACCTACTGAAGCCACCTCTCCAGGCTGGGGCCCAGGCAGCTGTGTTTTTACCAAGCCCTCCAATATCATCTCATCATGCACACAGAGAGCCATTTGTACATTCTTCCCTCATTCACCTAGTCAGCACACATTGACTAAAGGCCTACCTTATGTCAGATACCGTTTCAAGGTGCCTACCTAGTGGTCCACATTCCTACCAGATGGTATCCTCCTTTAGAGCAGGGATGGAGCCTATCTCCCAGAGCTTGGTGCAGAGTCCAATGCATCATACAAACTTAATAAATGTTTGTGCTGGAACAAAATAATAACAAGAAGCCAGGTCTTACCTGACTCAGCTCTGGACAGCCCAAATCTCTGGGATTACAAAGCATAAGCATCAAACGTGGGCTTTGGCATGAGATAGGTTTGGGTTTGAATCTGATTCTTGGACAAGTAAGTTAATCTACTACTTTTCCATTTCCTCTGCTGTAAAAATACTAATATCCACTTTAGAGGGTGGTTATAAGAATTACACACAATCATGTTTTTGTCGCATGCTTAGCAATATCTGAAGAGCATCGTTGGCCGCTCTTGGTTCCTTCATGCTGTGTTATTTTTCTTCATTATGCTTATCATTGTTTTGACGTTATAGTATGTATGAATGCATGTATGATATTTAGGTGTTTGATAATTGTGTCTCCTCCCCATACTACCCACCCACTAGAATGGTGTTCTATCAAGGGAAAGACCCAGTTTGTTACATTCATTTCTGTATCCTCAGCACCTAGAAAAGTCCCCAATACCCAGTAGACTTCCAGTAAATATTTGACAGATAGATGAATGGATGGGCAGAGAGCCTAGTATTTGTTGGTTAGTAGTAAAAACATTATGTTTTTTAAAAATACCTCCCTCTGAGGCTATAGTGAGCCGAGATCGTGCCACTGCACTTCAGCCTGGGCAACAAAGTGAGACCCCATCTCAAAAAATAAACAAATAAAATTAAATAATTAAATAAAAATAAATAAATAAATAAATTTTTTAAAATACCTCCCTCTGGATTAGGGACGCTGTTGTGTGTCTCACTTGTACTCCAGGATCTAGAATCCGCTTCCTTCTTGTACATGTGGCACATGCCATGGCCTCCTCCAGCTCCTGGCCTGTCCTCATTCTTATAGTTCTAAGTCTTATAGCGACATCATCTTTTGTCCTATTGTGTTCTGGTATTGTAAGAAGGTTACTTGTGAACTTTTCTTCCTGATTCTGCCAGGAAATTGTTTGGTCTCTTATTGGTATCTGATGCCCGTGGAAGCTTTTCTGCTTCAGACCTGATGAAGTCAACCACAAAGTAACAAGTTTCCCTGCAACATGAGAGCCATTGCATTTCTAAGCATGTGTTCTTATTTTTGATATGCACAGAAAAGTCAGTTGATTATTCTAACTTAAAAGTAAAATTCTACCTTCCTATTGGCTTATCTTTCCTCTCCTTTGGGGCAGGTTGGGAACTTGGGAAGCAGAATATGGGTCTGTGCTCTTGGCTTATGGTGGTTCAGAGATCAGGGCTTTTGGAATTGGGCAAATCTAGGCTTGAATCCAAATTTCTCTCCTTCCTAGCTCTGTGCCCTAGGAAGATAGTTAACCTTTCTGAGTCTCAATTTCCTCTATAAAATGTGGCTTCCTTCATTAACATGTACTTATTCAGCCCCTAGTGAGTTCACACATTGTTCTAGACATTAGGGATACACCAGTGAGCAAGCATCACACATGACCTCATGCTCCTGAGTTGTCTTCTCTGTCTGGTTGGTAAACTATTAGACAAACAATGCTGCAAAGGGGAAGGTCAGGTTTGATGGGAACTTACAATGGAGATATAACCCAGTCTGGACAATCAGAGAAGGTCTAACCGAGGCAGTGTTAACCTGAGTGGCAAAGAACAGATGTAGTTGAGTGGGCTGTAAGGAAGGAGGAATGAAGGTTGGGTCTTTATTGAGCTATAGTTTAGAACTGGAGGTGAAGGCTCTGTATTCAAAACAGGTTTGGCAAGACACTTGGGATACGACTTGGAACGTAACTCCTCTTATACCATCATTTAGACTCCCTACTTGCCTGCTATGGACCTTGAGTTTAAAATTCTATCTTTTTAAAGATGAAAAAACTGCGATCCACAGAAGTTGCCCCAGGCCACCAGCTAGTTAAGCATGGCAGAGCTGATATTAAAGTGAGCACCTTAAAGTATATCCATACCATCAGGGCAGGGGGCATTTTCACTCTGGTGGGCATTTTCAAGCAACAGTTCCAAATACGTGAAGAACTGCCTTGTCCTCAAATAGCCCAGCTTCACAGCATGGCTCATTTCACATTTAAATTGCACTGGGAACAAATATATTTCATGATGTTCAGCTTCAGGTTGCAAAGAATAACATACTAATAGAGAGTTGCAAGTCCCAGTCATTTTCTTCCAAATCACTCTCTTTTGGTCCATGACTACCTTTACAAAGAGGCCACACGAGCTTTCAAAGAGAAAGGAGGAAACAGGAGGACATGCGTTAACATGGCAGACTAGTCACCTCCCACGCCGGAATGTAGAGCTTTTAGAAATGGAATTGTTAAGATGTGCCTCTTTTACAAATATCAGATAAACATAATCTCTGAGGGTCCAGAGGTAGTGGGTGTTGGGTAGAATGATATTTTAGCCATGGCGTGAGTATCTAGGGCAAGTAAAAAGTGAAGGAGACATCTAATTCATCTAACAGGTGTTGGGCATTATAAACAATGATTTCATAGGTGATATATTTCATTTGCACAACTCACTAGGTCACACACCAAGAAAGAAAAGATATGAGATTAAACCCACGTTTTCTAACTCTGGGCTCATTTTAATGACGTCAGGTGATTTGGGTGAGAATCCTAGTTCCAGCAATCTCAGCATGACTGGTACCTGCAACTCTCTATTATACGTAATCTTGGGTTACTTATTTAACTGTTCTGAGCTTCATCTATTTCTCATCTGGTAAATGCCATATGCAGATGTACAATACATTTACAGTTTGTTTGTTTTAATTAGACCATGTGGCTCCTCACTGGGATTACTTTAATATTAAATAAAATTGAAAAAGCACTGAGGTTGGTGTCAGAAGATTTAGATTCTAGTCTTTACTCTGTCCATTCCTTCTGAGACTCATAAGGAAATTATCTAAAAAAAAAAATTAAAACATATGTAACTCAATGGGAATATAATTCAAAAGGCATTAAATGGTATTGAATAAAAAATGGGTCTCCCTTCCTCACTGAACTGCCATTTCCCTTCTCAGAGCCAATGCCTATTAACAATTTCTTGTATATCCTTCCAGGAGAATTTTCTATTATGCATATACAACCTTGCTCTCTCTTTCTCTCTCTCTCTCTCTCTCTCTCTCTAACCCTTACATGAGAGTCACCCCGGGCAGACTGAATGATGCTGTAACACATGTCTTTGTCTGCATGGTTTTGTGTACATTTGTCAGAATATCTAGCAAATGATAAGTCTTAAGAAAAGCAGCAGTCTAATTAAATTGCATTTTTCAAAGGCCAGTGTAATACCAGGGTGAGAAATGGACCTATCTCATAGCACTTGCCTATTCTATGGCGGATTTTTGTTTTCTTACCTGTTTCCTGTGGTAGAATTACAAGCTTCGTAAAGGCTTGGACTCTACACCCCAGGGCTTGTCATAAGGCTGGAATATTGACAACTCTTCATAACATGTTACTGAAAAACTGGGAAGCTTTCAATGAGAGTGGTATCTGGTATTTGAGCTGGGTCTTCAAGGATGAATAACATTTTGATAGGCAGCAAAGGAAAGAAAAAACATCGTGAGTGAATAGACCACAAAGAAAAGACGGCATGGGATATTTAGGGGACAGCTAATTTTCCAGGCTGGTTGGGGAAAGGGTATATGGAGTGATGTGCTCAGAGGGAACTATAAAGGAAGTCTTGAGGCAGGACATGGGGGACTCCAGTGTTGTTTTGAGTTTGAGAAATCTTCTCTAGCCCGTGGCCATTCACCTCGAGGACAGAACAGAGGGCATCTGTGAACCCACATACACCCACAATATGTCAAATAGTTAAATTTATTGAGTCACAGTTTGCAAAATTGTGTTCATCTCCACACTAGGTTTCTTTCCACCACTTCTTACTATCAAATGGATGGCAGCTTTGAGAGTCAGTATCAGTAGCCTGTGATACTGACTGTATATCAGTGCAATGGAAATACTTTCAGTTTTCATTCATTTTTAATGTTACCAATGCCCTGAAATCACTAAATCTGACTTTTTTTTCTAAGCTCTGGGCCTGTGAGTCCAGGTTTACAGATGTAGCTTACAGATATGAGATTCAAATTCATTTGTATGCAAACATATCTCAGTGGATTTTGTTATACTTCTGTTCATCTTGAAATTCATGAAATTCTTCAGACATCTGACAATGCATAGAATGTTAAATATATGCTATCATTTTTCTAAGACACTTGATTGTTGATCCTAATGTATTTAATCAAACTCAAATTAGAAATTGGTTCCAACAGCCAGTCTTACAGATCAGCACTGATCAGTAGGAACATAAAGTGAGTCACGAAGATGAGCCATATATATAATTTTAAATTTCCTGATGGCCATATTTAAAAAAGTGAAAAGAAACATGAAAGTAATTTTAATAATGTATTTCATTTAACCCAAAGTATTCAAAATATTATAATTTCAACAGGTAATAAATACACAGAATGATGAGATATTCTACATTTATTCTTTTCATACTAAGTCCAGACTGTATTTTATACATACAACACATTTCACTTTAGCCACATTTCAGGGGCACAATAGTCACATAAGGCTAAGAGCTATAGATTCCAGCTCCTTAGAACAGTTAGTTCCTTCAAAGAATTGAAAGAATGATTTATATCCCCCTTTCTCTTGCTCCCATCCAAGCAGTGATATTGCAAAATTTCTCTCTCATCTATGGATTTTTATGGGGATAGACCTAAGAGATTATCTTGCCCCAAACTTTTGTATTGTGGTCAATGAAGCTGAGATCCATGGAGAGAAGAGTCTTTGCCAATTCAGCCATATCTCCTCTTGTGTTGGTGCAGTCTCCACTCCATGAAGCATGTCCATAGTGATTAAAGAGATGAGATAGTCTGAACTGAGAATTGTAATAAGGAATGGCTTCTTCGATTAATAGAGTTTACAGAAGTACATAATGTAGATTTGGGAGGTGTCTTGTGACAGAAACCTCTAACTATATCCACATATATTCTTTTCTTCCATGGTAACAAAACCCTTAACTTGGCAGGGTGTATATCTTCTTTATCCTAAGAAGATAAAGGGTATATGTGCCAACCTCTCTGAAGATATGTGCCCACTTCCCTGAAACCTGAAGAGAAGGGCATGAACTAAACTTTGACAGTGAGACGTTTAGGGAAGTGATGAGTACAACTAAAGGAAATATACACAAAGGGAAGAACAATGCTCTTCCATTCTCCTCTTTCTTACTGACTGGAATGTGTGAATGATGTTACAGCTTCAGCAACCTTCTTGAACCATGAAAAGAGGACAAGCAAAGTAGGTGGAGAAAGAAGATAGGAGGAGTCTGATCCCTGACATTTTGGAGCACCACGTGAGTCCTAGACTGACTAGCTACAGACTTTTTGCCTATGAGGAAGAAATAAACTTCTATTTCACCTAAGCCACTGTCATTTTAGATTTTTCCATTACTCATAGCTTAACCTATATAGCCTTCACCCTCAAAGGTTTCCTTGATTTGCACCACATACCCCTCTGTCCTACTACCATAGGTTGGGTTCACTGCCCTTCCTCTGCTCTCATAGACTGCTGTATTACCATCAAAATAACTTACCACACTGTATTGTAATTATTTATGCATGTCTCTTATTTTATTCATTCCATGTGTACTGTGTATTTATTGACCACATGTGGCAAATTATCCACAAAATCTCTACACACTTGGAAATGAAACAAAATACTTCTAAATAATCCATGAGTTGAAAAGGAAGTGTCAAAGGATGTTAAAAACATACATAGAACATAATAAAATTGAAAATATAACATATATCAAAATATGTAAGAGGCACCTGTAACAGTGCTGAGAGAAAATTTTATGGCACCAAATGCTTACATTAAAATAAGAGTCTCAAATCAAAAATTTACATCTTTACCTTAATAAATTAGAAAAAGAATAATAGAAACTGAAAGCAAATTTAAGGAAGGAAATAATAATAAGCAGAAGTCGAAGAAATTGAAAATAAGAACATAATTAAACCAATAGGTAGTTCTTCAAAAATTTCAATAAGATATAAAACCTATAATAATACTGACAAAGATAAAAAGAAAAATACACAATCATCAATATTAGAAATAAAAAAATGGCTTGTCACTATAGACCCTATAGTGTTTAAAAGGATAGTAAAGGAATGATAGACACAGTTTATGCTCAAATTCAACAACTTAGAAGAAATATACAAATTTCTCAAAAAACACGTGCTGCCAAAAATCATCTAAGATGAAACATGCGAATGGTCCTAAACCAGTAAATACATTGAATTCGTAATTTAAAATTCCCTCAAAATAAATCTGCAGGCCTAAATGATTTCCCTAGAGAATACTACCAAATATTTAAAGAAGACTTAACACAATTTTACACAATCTACCCCAAAAAATAGAAAAAGAGGGAAACTTCCTAAGTCATTTTACATGAGGCTAGTATTATCCTGATGCCACAACCAGACAAAGAGAGTACCAAAAAAAACTCAAAAAACTCTCAGGCAGTATCTCCAGTATCTCTCATGAACTTAGATGTAAATCTGCAACAAAATATTAGAAAATGGAATCCAGTAATATATGAAGAGAATTTTACTCCATGAACAAGTAAGATTTATTCCAGCTATACGTGGTTGGTTCAACACTTAAAAATCAATAATGTCATTCGTTGCATTAACAGGCTAAGGAAGGACAACATGATTATATCAATTGAAGCAGAAAAAGCACTTTATAAAGTCTGACATCGAGCAAATTAGTAATGAAGGAAAACTACCTCAACATGATAAAGGGCATCTACAAAAACACTGCGGCTAACATCACACATAAGGTTAAAGATTGAATGCTTTCCACCTAAGATCAGGGCTAAGACAAGAATGTCTACTGTCACCATTCCTAGTCATCATAAATCTGGAATTTCTACCTACCAAAATAAAGCCAAAAAATAAGTCACAATAATTAGGAAATAAATTAAACTGCTACTATTTCTAGATAATATGACTTTCTATGTAGAAAATTCCAAGAAATATCCTAACACTAATAACTGAGTATACTAGTCCATGCTTATGCTGCTATAAAGAACTTCCCAAGACTGGGTAACATAAAGGAAAGAGGTTTAATTGACTCACAGTTTTGCATGGCTGGAAAGACCTCAGGAAACTTACAATCATGGTGGAAGGGGAAGCAAACACATCCTTTTTCATATGGTGGCAGGAGAGGGAAGTGCCTAGCAAAGGGGGAAAAGCCCCTTATAAAACCATCAGATCTCGTGACACCTCACTCACTATTACAAGAACAGCATGGGGGTAACCGCCCCCATGATTCAGTTACCTCTCACTGGGTCCCTCCCATAACATGTGGGGACTATGGGAACTACAATTCAAGATGAGATTGGGTGGAGACATAGCCAAACCACATCACTGAGTTTAGCAACCGCCACAGCATATAACATCAACACACAAGAATCAATTGTATTTCTATATACTAACAACAAAAATTTGGAAGCCAAAATTTAAAACACAGTACTACTTACGATTGCTCTAAAGAAAATGAAATAATTATAAACACAATAAAAGACACACAGAATTTGTATACTGAGTTACAAAATGCTTCTGAAAGAAATTATAGATGACCTAAATAAGTGACACGACATACTATGCTCATGGGATTGGAACACTTAACATAGTAAAGATGTCAGTTCTCTCGGAAATGAGCTATATAGATTTAATGTAATTCCCATCAAAATCTCAGCAAGATTTTTTTGTAAATGTAGATGAACTGCTCTAAAATTTATATGGACAAACACAAAACCTGGAATAGTTCAAACAGTCTTGAAAAAAGAAGAAGAAATTGTGTGTTAGCTTCCTATGACTGATATAATAAGTTAACACAATTTTGGTGACTTAAAACAAGGCACATTTGTTATCTTACAGTTCTGGAGGCCGGAAGTCCAAATTCTGTTTCACTGGACTAACGTCCAGGTGTGACAGCAATGGTTCCTTCAGGAGGCCCCAGGAAAGAATCTTTTTCCAGCTTCTAGACGCTGCTGGCCTCATTGGCTCATGGGTGCATTACTCCAATTCTGCTTTCATAGTCATACTGCCTTCTCTTCTGTAATAAAATCTTCCTTTGCCTCCCTTGTATATAAACACATATAATTTATTTAGGACCCATATAGATAATAAAGAATAATTGTCCCATCTCTCAAGATCCTTAATCCCTTCTGCAAAGTCCCTTCTCCTATATAGTTGATGCTTCAACAACGTGGGGACTAGTAGTGGCACCTTGCACGATAGAAAATCTGCATATAACATTTTTAAAATTTTTTTCAGTAGTTTTGGGGGAACGGGTGGTGTTTGGTTACATGAATAAGTTCTTTAGTGATGACTTACGAGATTTTGGTACAGCCATCATTCAAGCAGTGTACATTATACTTGTACACTTTTATCCCTCACCCCCCTCCCACACTTCCTCTGAGTCCCCAAAGTCCATTGTATCATTCTTATGCCTTTGTATCCTCATAGCTTAGCTCCCACTTGTGAGTGAGAACATACAAGGTTTGATTTTCCATTCCTGAATTACTTCACTTAGAATAATGGTCTTCAATTTCATCCAGATTGCTGTGAATGCCATTATTTCATTCCTTTTTATGGGTGAGTAGTATTTCATGGTATATATGTACCACATTTTCTTTATCCACTTTTTGACTGATGGGCATTTCGGTTGGTTCCATATTTTTGCAATTGTGAATTGTGCTGCTGCAAACATGCGTGTGCAAGTATTTTTTTCGTGTAATGATTTATTTTCCTCTGAGAAGATATCCAGTAGTGGGATTGGTGGTTCAAATGGTAGATCTACTTTTAGTTCTTTAAGGAATCTTCACACTGTTTTTCCCAGTGGTTGTACTAGTTTACATTCCCACCAGCAGCATAAAAGTGTTCCCTTTTCACCACATCCATACCAACATCTTTTTTTTTTTTTTTTTTATAGCCATTCTTGCAAGACTAAGGAGGTATTGCATTGTGGTTTTAATTTGCATTTCCCTGATTATCAGTAATGCTGAGCATTTTTTTGTATGTTTATTGGCCATTTGTATATCTTCTTTGAGAATTGTCTATTCATGTGCTTAGCCCACTTTTTGATAAGATTGTTTTTTTCTTGCTGCTTTGTTTGAGTATCTTGTAGCTTCTATCCATCCATGAGAATGAGATGTGATTCCATTTGTTTGTGTCATCTATAATTTATTTCAGCAGTGTTTTTTAGTTTTCCTTGTAGAGGCCTTTCAGGGATTCAGGGATGGTTTAACATACAAAGTGAATAAATGTGATACACCACATAACAGAACTAAAAACAAAAATCACATGATTATTTCAATAGACACAGAAAAAGCACATTTGACAAAATCCAGCATCCCTTTATGATTAAAATCCTCAGCAAAATTGGCATAGAAGGAACATACCTTAAGGTAATAAAAGTCATCTATGACAAACCCACAGCCAACATTATACTAAATGGGATAAAGTTGAAAGAATTCTCCCAGAGAACTGGAACAAGACAAGGATGCCCACTCTCACTACTTCTATTCAACATAGTATTGGAAGTCCTAGCCGAAGCAATCACACAAGAGAAAGAAATAAAGGGCATCCAAATCAGTAAAGAGGAAGTCAAACTGTTGCTGTTTGCTGATGATATGATCATGTATCTAGAAAACACAAAAGATTCATCCAAAAACCTCCTAAAACTGATAAATGAATTCAGCAAAGTTTCAGGATACAAAATTAATGTACACAAATCAGTAGCACTGCTATACACCAATAGCAACCAAACTGAGAATTAAATCAAGAACTCAACTTCTTTTATAATAGCTGCAAAAATAAACAAATAAATGAAAATACTTAGGAATATACCTGCATATAACTTTCAACTCCCCCAAAACTTAACTACTAATAGCCTACTGTTGATGGAAGTCTTACTGATAGCATGAATAGTTTATTAACATGTATTTTGTATATTTGTATATTTTTTTCTTACAATAAACTAGAAAAAAGAAAATGTCATTAAGAAAATTATTAAAAAGAGAAAATATATTTACTATTAAATGGAAGTGGATCAACACAAAGGTCTTCATCCTCATTATCTTCATGCTAAGTAGACTGAGGAGGAAGAAGAAAAGGAGGACTTGGACTTGCTGTCTCAGGGGAAGAAAAGGAGAAATTGCACTTGCTATCTCAGGGGTGGCAGAGGTGGAAAAAGAAGAGGAGGTGGAAGGGGAGGCAAGAAGCAGGAGAGGCAGGCACAGTCAGTGTAACTTTGTAGAAATACAACATAATTTCTGTCTGATGTTTTTGCTGTTTTATTTCTCTAGTAACTTTGCAGAAATAGAACATGATTTCTTTCTGACTTTTTTGCTTTTTCATTTCTCTAGAAATGCTTCTATAATACCAATCCTTCTTTCACCATTTGCTTTAGTTTTAATGCCCATTAGAAGGATCTACATCACCAAAAAAGTGTCAAAAGAGGTCTTGAATAATCAGAACTGTTTTGGAAGATTGTTTAATGTCAATTTGTTTTCTGGCATGCTTCTTCTACATCTTCTTCCTCATAATCTGGCACCAGTTCAGAAGCACTCATCTAGTCATCATCTGTTAATCCCTCTGGTGTGGTGTCTATTAGTTCTTGAATTTCCCCAAGATCCATATCTTGAAATTCTTCATCCTCTACCTTTTTAACCATATCCACAGTCTGTTTCATGATTCCCTTGACTGGGCTCTGTTGTAAATCCTGTGAAGTCATGCACAACATCTGGACACAGTTTTCTCCAACAGGAATTTATCGCTGTGGGCTTGATGATATTCATGGCTTTTTCTATAACAATGATGGCATGTTTAATGGTGTAATCTTTCCAGATTTTCATGATGTTCTCTCTACTGGGGTTTTCTTCCACAGAGTTGACAATCCTTTCCATAGTGTACCATGTATAATCAGCCTTAAAAGTCCTCATGACCCATCTGTGGAGAATGAATTAGGGATATTGTGTTTGGGAGTCAAGGAGACCATTTCACAACTTTCAATGTTGAACTCATGGGGTTCTGGTGGTCAAGGGCATTGTCCAGTATTAAAATAACTTTAAAAGGCAGTTTTTAACTGGTAAGGGACCTCTTGATTTCAGGGACAAAGCATCAGTGGAACCAAGGTAGAAAAAGGGCCTTTCTTGTCCAGGCCTTCTTGCTGTACAACAACAACAACAACAACAAAAACTAGCAACTGGTGTTTATCTTTTACTTTCAAGGTTTGGGGGTTAGCAGCTTTATAGAGAAGGGCAGCCATTATCATAAACCCAACTGCATTTGCACAAAACAGTAAGGTTAGCCCATCCCTTCCTGCCAAAAATCCTGGTGTTCACTTCTTTTCCTTACTAATAAATGTCCTCTGTAGCATTTTTTTCCTCCAGAATAGAACACCTCTGTCTACATTGAAAAGTTGTTCAGGCAAATTTCCTTTTTCTTCTCTTAATGGCATCTGGAAATTTGTCTGCTGCCTCTTGGTCAGCAAGAGTTTCTTCTCCTGTAACCTTGACATTTTTAGAGCCAAATCTCTTTCTAAAATTATCAAATTGTTCTTTACTGGCATGAAATTCTCCAACTTTAGATCCTTCATCTTGTTTTTCCTTAAAGTTGTCATATAATGACTTCACTTTTTCTCGAATCACATTAGAGTCTATAGGTATGTCTTTCTTATAGCAATCCTGCACCCACATAAAAATTGGATTTTCAATACGAGAAAGATGTTTTACAGAAAGTACAGGTTTTCACACTTGAAGCAATAGCTTCACAAATGTACTTTTCTTTGTTTACAACAGATTTATTTATGCTGGATTTATTTATCTTGAAATGGCAGATTGAGGTCTCAGTTGCAGAGCTCAAGCTATGTTACATATCGAACAATTCAACTTTTTTTTTTTTATAATGTCAAGACTTTTCTCTGCTTCTTAGGAGACCTTCCAGCATCACTAGTGACACGTCATATAGTTCCCATGGTGTTATTTATGGTATTGCACCAAACATGATAAAAAATACATGAGAACCACAAGAGATCACTTTTTACTGTGATAGGCAATTTGCTGGAAAGACACACTGCCCACATGGAGATGCTTAGCATCATCAGCATTTTAAGTGGATGGGCACAACACTTGAACTCACAACAATAGCAACAGGAGGTGGCCACAAAATTATTATAGTAATATGTACTATAGTTAATTTTATGCTGTTATGATTGAATACTGTTGTATTAGTCCATTTTCATGCTGCGATAAAAAACGGGAGACTGGGGGAAAAAAAAGAGGTTTAATTGGACTTACTGTTCTACATGGCTGGGGAGGCCTCAGAATCATGGTAGGAGGCAAAAGATACTTCTTACATGGTGGTGGCAAGAGAAAATGAGGAAGATGCAAAAGTGGAATCCCCTGGTAAAACTATCAGATCTTGTGAGACTTATTCACTACCATGAGAACAGTATGGGAGAAACCACCCCTATGATTCAAATTATCTCTCACCAGGTCCTTCCCACAACACATGGGAATTATGGGTGTACAACTCAAGATGAGATGTGGGTGGGGACACAGAGCCAAACCACATCAACTGTATCTTCATGTTTCTTTACATTTCTCTCAACTGTAAGTGGTCTGTTTGTATAGATTTTGATACATTTTAACTTTTTATAATAAATTTGTGTATATTTTATTGTAGCAAATAATCAAATAGACCAGCATTTACATGTTTTATGCATTTAGTACATGCCTGTTTCTTAATTTTTTTGATATTTCTAGGCTGTGTGGTTCATCTTCAATTTTTTTCAAGTTTTCAGAAACCCCCCCAAATTTTTTCAATATGTTTATCTAGAAAAATTCACCCATAAGGGAACTCACACAGTTCAAACTAATGTTATTTAAGGGCCAACTGTATAAGGAACATTCACAAGTTTCAGGTATTAGGACCTGGATAGTTTTAGGGCCATTATTCAGCCTCCCAAAAAAGTGGCAGAAATAACTCTACCTAATATTAAGGCTTACTATGTAAGCTAAAGTAATCAAGACAATGTCAAATTGGTGGAGAGATAGACACATAGATCAATGGTACAGAACAGAGAACTCAGAAATAGACACACACAATTATGTTCAATTAATTGTGCAAAAGCATGCACTAGGTGCACTGTAGGGAAGATAGTTTATATGCATATTAGTCTATTTTCATACTACTATAAAAAAAAGCAGCCCAAGACTGGGTAATTTATAAAGGAAAGAGGTTTACTTGACTCACAGTTCAGCATGGCTAGGGAGGCCTCAGAAAACTTACAATCATGGCAGAAGGTGAAGGGGAAGCAAGGCACCTTTTTCATAAGGCAGTAGGAAGGAGAAGTGCTGAGTGAAGGGGGAGGAGGCCTTTATAAAACCATCAGATCTCCTGAGAACTCACTCACTGTCATAGGAACAGCATGGGGGAAACCACCCCCATGATTCAATTACCTCTACCTGGGCTCTCCCTTAACACATGGTGATTATGAGGATTTACAATTCAAGATGAGATTCAGATTGCATCTTGAATTGTAATTCCCAGTGCTGGGGGAGGGACCTGGTAGGAAATGATTGGATCATGGGGGCAGATTTCCCCCTTGCTGTTCTCATAACAGTGAGTGAGTTCTCATGAGATCTGATGGTTTAAAAGTGTGTGGCACTTCCCCGTTTATTCTCTGTCTGTCTCCTGTCACCATGTGAAGATATGCCTGCTTTCCCTTTGCCTTCTGAAATGATTGTAAGTTTCCCGAGGCCATCCCAGCCATGTGTCCTGTACAGTCTGCAGAACTCTGAGTTAATTAAACCTCTTTTCTTTATAAACTACCCAGTCTCAGGTAGTTCTTTATTGCTATGTGAGAATGGACTAATATAATAGTCTTTTAAATAAATGGTTTGGGAACAATTAAACATTCATAGGCAAAAGAAAACTTAAAAAAAAAAAAAAACAAAAACTCAACCTAAACCTCACACCTTATATAAAATTAACTTAACATGGATCATCCACTTAAATATAAAGCATAAACTATAAAACTTAACAAAAAATAGGAGAAAATCTTCAAAATCTAGGTGAAAAGTTCTTAGACTTGACACCAAAAGCATAATCCTTAAAGAAAAAGTTGATAAATTGGACTTCATCAAATTTAAAACTTCTGTGAAAGACCCTGTTAAAGAGTGAAAACACAACCTACAAACTAGGAGAAGACATTTGAACATCAGATATCTGAAAAAGGAATAAAATATAGAATATTTAATGAATTCTAAAAACTCAAAAATAAAAAACAAGCAATCCAATTAGAAAATGGGCAAAACCCCTAAATAAGCATTTTATTAAAGAGGATATATACAGATGATAAATAAGCATGTGAAAAGATGTTCATCTTTATTAGCCATTAGGGAAACAAAAATTGAAAACACAACAAGACAAAACTACACAATTATCAAAATGCTAAAATTAAAAAATATAATTACAACACCAGATGCTGGTGATGATGCAAAGACATTGGATCAGTCACACATTGCTTGTGGGAACGTAAAATGATTTAGCTACTCTGGAAAACGTTTGGCAGTTTGTTATAAAACTAAGCACGCAACCACCATATGACCCAGCAACTGTTCTCTTGGGCACTTATTCCAGAGAAATGAATATTATTTTCACACAAAAACCTGCATGTGAACACTTATAGCAGTATTATTTGTAGTAGCCAAAACTGAAAACAGTCCAGAGGTTCTTCAATGGATGAATGATTAAACAAACGACAGCACATCCACATCATTCAGCAATAATGAGGAATGAACTATTGATACGCATAACTTGAGGGAATCTCAAGGGAATTATGCTGAGTAAAAAAAAACAATCCCACAAGCTTACATACTTCATGATTCCATTTATATAATATTCTTGATATGACAAAATTATAGATGTAGTAGAACTGATTAATAGTTGCCAGTGTTTAGGTTTCAAAGTGTAGGAGGAGGGAGATGAGTGTGATTACCAAAGAGTAGCGCAAGAAATCGCTCTGTATCTTAATTGTGATGGTAATTACATAACTTGCCACATATGATAAATTGCATAGAACTAAATACATGCACATACACATACAGACACTCACAAGAATATATAAAACTGGTGATAATCTGAATAAGATTGATAGGTTGTATTAATGTCAATTTCTTGGTTGTGATATTGTACTATAGTTATTCAAGATGTTACCATAAAAATTTGGAAATAACTCTGGAGATAATATTTTAATAAGAGGCATAAGCATACCTTAACTATAAAATGTTTCATCTTCAGAAAACATTCTGAAATGTAATAGAAATATAACAAATGTGGAAAGGGGAGAACGTGCTGTGAAGTTATTATCAACTTCTATACAAAAATGTTAGGGCTCTGGCCAAAATCTCAACTCAGAATTGCCAACTTTCATAAACTCTGCAAGTAGAAACTTGTCACATCCATAAATGTAAATAACACTTCTTTCTTTCACCTAACCTGATTTAAAATTATTTACTTGCATTTTTCTTATAATTTACAAAGTATTTTCACATGCAAATTCTATTCCATTTTCCTAGTCACATGATGTGGCAGACAGAGCAGAAACTTTTTATCCTCCATTATAAAGACAAGGAAATTGAGTCTGAGAGAAATGATTTGTTCTGACATGAGGCTAAAAAATTATAAAGTTAAGAGTGAAATATGAAATGTGAATCTTTTGACTCCTGATTGATGATGCTACTTGAAAGTGTCTTATAATTCTTAGAGGGTTAGTCTGGTGTAGGGGCAAAAACAACAATGGATTATTAGTCAAAAGACATTGTTTTAAGGTTCAGCATTGAGCCAGGTCCAAGTTAAAGTTCAATATAAGTTACAGGCAAGTGGTGAGAGAGGTGCTACCAAGTTCCATTAAGGAAAGCAAGGAAGGCTTTCAACAGATTTGGCATTTTTTGAGTCCTGAAGAATGCCTTGAATTTTAATATGTGACTTTATTAAGAGAAGAAAAAGTCCAGGCAGAGTGTAGTAAAGATAGGGGATGGGGGCAGTGAGGAGGAGTATGGGGAAAAGAAAGTGTAATGGATCCAGTGCCCCTCCATCACCCACCTGCACCTTGACAGCGACTGTCTTCCCCTGTAAATTGCTCCTTTCTCTTCTCTTTTTCTGGGAATCTAGTAATACGAATGTTGGCCCTTGTGAGACTGTTAATTTTCTTTGTTCTACTTTCTCTCTCTTGTTCAGATTGGGTAAATTATATTCATCTGTCCTCAAGTTCACTGATGATATCTCCTCTGTCATCTCCACTCTACTATTGAGTCCATCTAGCAAGATTTTTATTTTGGTTGTTGTACTTTTCAGTGTTATAGTTTCCATTTGATTCTTTTTTAACTTCTACTCCTTTATTAAGGTTTTCTCTTTTTTTTGTTAAAGATAATTCATAATTGCTGCTTTAAAATTCTCTTCAGATAATTCCAACACCTTGGAATTTATCTTGGTGTTGCCTGTTCGTTTCTTTTCTCATTTAAGCTGTGACTTTTCTGTATTTAGTTAGTTAGTTATGGTTCTTAGTTTGATGAGTGATTTCCTATGGTATTCTAGACATTTGGAAGACTCTAGATCCTATGTAATCTTTTTTACCAGGCATTATCTCCACTGAAATGTAGTTTGAGGGCCAAGTGAGTGTGTATTTTCAGTGGAAGTGGTGTGCTCACACTGCCTCTTTGCAGAAGGGTGGACTGAAAGTTGAACTTCCTTCTCAGTCTTATAGAACTCCTCCCAGAAAATGTGGGTGCAAACTCATACTGCCTTATTGGGGTATTAGCTCAGCTCCTTAGTGAGCCATAGTGATGAGATGAGAGAGGGAGGATAGTATTAACTAGCTCCAGCTTGCATAGCCTCATTCATTTTCACTGATGCCACTGACACAACCCTGTAAAGGCATTCAGAGCATGAACCCCCTGATCAGCTCATTTCAGATATAAGGCTAAACAATTGTAAAGTTAGGAATAAATTATGAAATGTGACTCTTCTGACTCCTGATTGATGATTCTACTTGAACATAAGAACTAAGTCTTACAATTCTTAGAGGGTTAGTCTGTTGTAGGGGCAAAAACAACACTGGATTATTAGTCAAAAGACATTGTTTTAAGGCTCAGCACTGAGCCATGTCCAAGTTAGCACCCTACCACCCACCACCACACCACCCTACCAGCAAGGAAAGGATAGAAGGAATCTGAGCTAGAGGATTAGCTCTGTTGGGGGGCAGAAAATGATTTCCCAAAATACGGCAGTTGAGTATGTTGACTGCTTTTAAGAATTGCAAGGACTCAAAAATAAACCCTAGAATCAAGGGCTCTCTAACTTGTCTCATTTCTCCCTCCCTTCAAATGCAAGGTGGGCCCCTGTCTCCTCCCTCCTCTATGACAAAATGTATATAAGCTTTTGTGCCCCATTGGGGAGTTGGAGTGATCACTCTGATATGGTTTGGCTGTGTCCCCACCTGAATCTCATCTTGAATTATAGCTTCCATAATTCCCATGTGTTGTGGGAGGGACCTGGTGGAAAATAATTGAATCATGGGGGTGGTTTCCCCTAAACTGTTCTCATAGTAGTGAATAAGTCTCACGATGTCTGATGGTTTTATAATGGGTTTCCCTTTTCACTTAGCTCTCATTCCCTCTTGCCTGCCACCATGTAAGACATGCCTTTTGCCTTCCACCATGATTGTGAGGACTCCCCAGCCATGTGGAACTGTGAGTCCATAAAACCTCTTTTTTCTTTATAAATTACCCAGTCTCAGGTATGTCTTTATCATCAGCATAAAAACAAACTAATAAACACTCTGTGATTCTCTCCCATGTATGCATTCCTGACTATTAGTCTGCCATTTGTCAACTGATTTTCAGGAAACTTTTAGAGGATAAAGTGGAAGCTTTTCCTTGGCCCTGCAAAAGTTGTCAGGGCCAAAATGGTGTCACCAAAGTTAAGAAAACTCTGGAAATAAGAGCTAGGGAAGGCCATGAAGAGAGGGTTCTCATGCTTGTATGCTTGATAATAACAACAGAAAAAATCTCTACAAAAAACACCACCTGGCACAAAGGCCATCACAATCACACAAAAAGACACTTCTGCAGGACATATGACTAGCACTGTCTGTCCAACCTCAGGCTGGTGTCATACTTGTCATTGATCTTTGTAGCCAAGGATAATTATTTCAAGAACAATTGTGTAATGCTCCTCATTTCTTTTTCCTTTAGAAATGTTTGTCTTCCTTTACTCCAAATATGCACATAGTTTACTATTGCATGTATATTCCCTTTGCAATGCTCTATTTCCAAATAAACGTAATTTCCTCTTAGAAAGCCTCTCTCTGTCATTTAGGTTGACAGCCTGTATAGTTTCCTATTCTGTCCTGCTGGTAACAGTACCAGAAGAGGAAATCAAATCATTAGCATTTACTTCTTCAGGGAAGAGTATGGTGAGGTGGAAGACAATTTTCCTCTTGGCGGAGGAAGAATAGAAGGGGTTTTGCCATTGGTGTTTATCTGGAGTAGCACAGATATTGCCAAAAAGATTTCCTCTTGTTAATTTGTCCTTTCCTGGCTAGGGGAAACATGCTTTTGTCAGCCCTTTGTGTGTTTGTGTGTGTACATGCTCACACGTGTGGGCACCTATTGGTGGTTCTAGCCTGGGGGCTTCTGCAGTGTCCTATCCAGG
Source organism: Macaca mulatta (assembly GCF_049350105.2). Lineage (NCBI taxonomy): Eukaryota > Metazoa > Chordata > Mammalia > Primates > Cercopithecidae > Macaca > Macaca mulatta. The sequence continues at coordinate 172,562,621 of NC_133406.1, read as the reverse complement.
ATACATGGACACAATAAGGATACCCAGAAAATTCACTATCATAGCATTCCTTACATCCTGAGGTTCCTAGATTGCCCACATTTTCCCACCTGTAAGTATTTCCCTTTGCTTATCTGTTATGCTATTTCCAGGGTTATTTTAGTTGCAAGACAGTACATGGGAGAAATGAGGCTTCTCTCTCTTGGGTGGGCCCAGAAATCTCTGCTAAGTATCAACAAGACTTTCTAATCCTCATATTATTACCTTTTTGCTGTGATAGACTACATGCTTTTCTTTGAAACTCATTTCTGTCTCAGCATTTACTGCTGTACATTGTGAGTTTCCTCCTATCTTTTGGTCACTTCAAAGTGCCCTTCACAGTTTCCTCTTTGTCAGTAGCTAAGTGCTTCTGTTCTCCAGGATTCTACCCTAACCACTTTCATCTTGCCTCCTCTTCTTTCCCTCCATAGCCTTACCATCAGCCATATGTTGAAAACTCACAAATCATGATCTCTAGTCTCTAATCCCAGTCCATTTTCCACTGGAAACCTTCACCTCGTTGTCTCATAAACATCTTGCAACTGTGTTATCTAGAATGTAATTTATTGTTCACATGTGCATGTGCAAATAGATTTTCACCCAAATTGACCCCTTTGTGCATTTCTAGACTTGGTCAATGACCCCATGACCCACCCAGGAATCCCACTCAGAAACATGACAGTCACCTTGTTTCTCCCTTTATTCTAAACTCCAACACATCACCAAGCTTTGGCCATTCTCCCTACTAAGTAATTCTCAAGTCCATCCTCTTGTCATTGTTCCCTCTGGCAATGGCTAGAGCATTTGTTCAAAATCTCATTCCTGGATGATTCTAATAGTTTTCTAATTGGTCTACCTGTCTTTCTCCATTCCCACAGAGGCTCTAGAGTGATCTTTTCAAAATGCAAGTATGATCAAGTTTGCCTAAATCCCTTCCTAATTCCTCATTACCTCTAAAGAATGAATTCTAAACTCTAATTTCTCTAGCTCATCTTCCACAATTTCCTCCGTCCATTTCCAGAATCAGGCTGTGATCTCTCAGACCCCACATTTTCTCTGTGCTTTTGTTCACTGTCCTGTCTGCCTGAAATGTGAAAGGTCTTCCTCTCCTTCCCTCACCTTCACCCACCCTACCTAAACCAATCCTACTAGACCTACAAGATTCCAGTCATGTAATCTCTTCAGGGAAAATATTTCCCACTCCTCATTAAAGGTGCTTATCTTCCCTGTTTCTAAAACACCCTATGCTTGTTAAATTGTTGACTTGCTTCTTTGCCTCCCATCTGGGATTTGGGAGAAACTCTGAGGAAGGTTCATTTTCCACCTTGGCATAATATGAATAGAAAACAGAAAGGTGAGTTCCTCCGCCCTTTGACTAGTCATCTTGGAAAAGAAGTGTACCACAGGCCGGGCACGGTGGCTCACACCTGTAATCCCAGCACTTTGGGAGGCCGAGGCGCGCAGATCACGAGGTCAGGAGATGGAGACCATCCTGGCTGACACGGTGAAACCCTGTCTCTACTAAAAATACAAAAAATTAGCTGGGGGTGGTGGTGGGCACCTGCAGTCCCAGCTACTTGGGAAGTTAAGGCAGGAGAATGGTGTGAACCCGGGAGGCAGAGCTTGCAGTGAGCCGAGATTGTGCCACTGCACTCCAGCCTGGGCAACAGAGCCAGACTCCGTCTCAAAAAAAGAAAACAAGTGTACTACAGTGGTCAAGAGCACTGACCTGGAGCAGAACAGTTGGGTTCAAATCCTGGCTTTGCTACTTACCAGTTTTGTGACATTTATCAGTGTCCCCCCATCTGTAACATAGGCATAACATTATCTTTTTTATTGGATAGTTGTGAGGATTAAAGTAAGAGCATGTCAATGTAGAAAGATTATATACATTTTATAGTTCAAAAACATTGGCATGTAGATTATAAATATTTGCTATCTTAAAATATTTTTATTTGGGGGCAGGACTTTGAGCTGCTCCACCCCACCCCCACCTCCTGCTGCCCACGAAAGAATCAGAACCACTGCTGGGCAGGGTGGCTCATGCGGGAATCCCAGCACTTTGGGAGGCTGAGGCAGGCAGATTGCTTGAGCCCAGGAGTTTCAGACCAGCCTGGGCAACATGGAGAAACCCCATCTCTACAAAAAATACAAAAGGTAGCCAGGCATGGTGGCTGTAATCCCAGCTACTTGGGAGGCTGAGGTGGCAGGATTGCTTGAGCCTGGGAGGTGGAGGCTGCAGTGAGCCAAGACTGTGCCACTGCACTTCAGCCTGGGCAACAAGGTGAGACCCTGTCTCTGAATGAATGAATGGATGAATGAATGAATGAATGAATGAATGAATGAATGAATCAGAACTACAAGAAAACCTGCTAATCTCTCCACATTGTCCCGAGCCCATTAATTTCCCAGCTGTTTTGTGGCCTGAAGCTTCCATCCACCACAGAAACCAAGATATGCCAGACAGGAGAAGCACATGGTGGTCATTTCAGGGGCTAGTGTTAGTGAGGTAAGTGGGATTCCACTTCAGACAAGCTGGAGGTCATTGGGGAAAATGTCAGCTCAGGCCCTGGTGGCCCCTCCGGCCTCTGCCCATGCTTTTCCGGGTGCGGAAGCTCCCCACTGCGGGTGGGAGGTCAGGCAGAGCAGGAGCCCAGCCCTGCACTTCACCACCACCGAATGTGATGCCCTGCTGGGCGGACAGGGCCGCCAGGGCATGATCATGACAGAACAACCATGAGCGGCACCCAAGGCTGGCGCCAAGAACCTTCTGGAAATCCACCCTAGCTTATGTTAAACTCCATGTACCTCTTGTGGAGTCGTGTCAGAGAATTATGAGAGTCAGTTGGTCCACCTTTATCAGGAGAAGGTGCTCCAGGACCTGGTACTCAAGATGCCAGAATCCCAGTTGAGAAATTTCCTGGGTGTGAAGAGACAGAGAGCAGGGGCTTGCCGCAACCTTAAGCCCTGTGGTTTGGCGAAAACTTGGATCCTGCCTTTCTGGAGGAGGTTGACAGACAGTTCACCCTTGTGACTATGTCTAGTGGCATATGCTCCCCCTGTGGTGTACCCTGCAGCTGTGTTTGCTCACCAGATGTCCGCCAAGGGAGTGACAGTGACTGAATTTAACATGGAGACCACCCCAGCCATGAGCAGATTCATGTTTCATTTCCAGGGACCCAGTGGTAGGATGCTTCCTGAAGCCCTTGCTGGTCATGAAAATGAAACTGTTTCTTAAGCATCCTGGGAAGAAATAAATTATAGTATAACTAGGTGGTGAGCTGCATATTGGATGATCCAAAAATATTCTGATTCCCTGGCTGGAATCCAACCTGTTGATAGGTGTTTAGGGCTCAGAAGTAGCAAGAGCAAAGGTATTTAGAAGTCAGAGAACTGTAAAGTGAATGCATGTTATTTGATTTGAACTGAAACATAAGAGACCTTTGATGTATTTAGTTGGTTATTGGGACTGAAAAATGTTGTAATTAGATTGTCTTTAAAAATGTAATCATCCTGATTATATTTTTCCTATTTGGGCAAAGATAGAAGTAGAGGGGTAAAATCCTGCTATTTAGCACAAGTTTTAATGGAAAATAAAATCATTCTCTACAGTAAGGTAACTACCTACTTATATAAAGATGTTACCCAAGGAACAAAAATTCTTTTCTTAACTATTACTTGTAACATTGAAAACATGTTCTTCCCTTTCTCAAGGTTAGTATTTGCCACTTGGATTTTAATAATCCCTTTGCTCACCTATGAGGAGCAACAATAAATGCAATACATTTTGAAGGAGAATTATCCTGGAGAATAACCAAGGTAGAGTATTTTCTTTTAGAACCAGATTTACTCCATTAGGACTTCAGCAAAGAACTGGTTTTTAGGAAAAGAATTCATAAAAAACTATATGGTAGAACCATTTGGGTATTTTCCAAGTGGTAAGAATAATTGCTATGAAAATGAATAGGGAAATTTTAAATTAATTATTTAAAAAGGAGCCACTGAATAGATTTTCTAAGCTTGAAACTATCTAGAGTACCATGAAATTGTGTTTACAATTCCTTCTCAACAATGTGCTTCTCCTCTAGAAGCACATACATTGTTCAATACATATTTGTTCAATAATACTTTGTGGGGAAAAAAATCACTAGATTAAGAGACTCCCCTGAACCACTCCCAAGTTAAAAAAAGAAAAAAAAAAAAAAAACTCTCAAAAGCAAGGATATGTATACTTTATTCCCTCACTCAAAAAATTATGTTCAAATATAAAATTAATCTCTAAAAACTCCCTTATAGGGGAGTCTCTCAAATATCATTCCCCCCCTTATCTTTCATTCTGCTCCCTATTGCCTATATCCAGTATTTCAGAATATAGGAAGAGACGGAAGGCATAGGCTTGCTTTTCACCTGCTTCCTCTTGAGACAGCAACACTGTGACCATCTTCCTCAAAGATGCCTGGAGTTCTTCTGGATGTCAGTCCAGGAAAGACACAAAACAGCTCTGCATTGCAGAGACCTCCCTAAAACACCTCCCTCCCATATTGGATAATTTCAACATGGCAGGGACACCCATGTGTGAAGTTCTTATTGGAAACCTTTAACAGATATGGTTTAAATTTTAATACAATGGGCAATGTTTTGTTTTCTAGAAAGACAAATTCTTACAGCTGATTGCATGCAGGAAAAGCTTTATTAAGTCAAGAAGCGGTTACACTTTTTTAAACTGCTATGCAGAATACTCAAACATTTTTAAAGGACATAGGAAACTACTAACATCTTTAGTGAGAGAGTTCCACTTTCACAATTTTCTCTGCTCCCAAACCCCTAATGATCAGCTATAGCATATTCATTTTTTAATATAGTATATGTCATGCAGCAATTTGTCAAAAGCTTTTGTTGTGAAAACACTTTTCTTAATTAAATACACAATTAAAAGATATGATTAAACACTTACACGATGTGAAATGTTTAAAGGTAATACACAATAATAGGGTTACCAAAGGACACCTTCCAATTTTTCTTTCTATTCATTTTGATGTTTTGTTCTTTTCAAAACATTTTCTCTTATTACATTTATTACTAAAGGCCTTACTTTAAATACATCATGCTACTTTTGTTCTCCTCTTCAAATGCCGATCTTTTAACAATTTGAATTCTCTGGCCTGGGAAAAAGAAGTTATCCACCTACAAGGTATATTTATTGACAATATGGATGTTACAGTCCAAACAGCACAAAATCAACCATGTACATGTAACACGGTGAAATGAGTCCACGTTTTCTACACACTACAGGATAGGAAGAGCTGGCTCTTAAGGCCCAGGGCTCACATGATTATGCACTTGTCAAGCAGCTTCTCAGTGGTGTTGGGCATCTGGGATTCCTTCTCGGGCTCCTGGAGGTCGGTGGGCTGCTGCTTGTAATTCAGCAGCATGTGGAACAGCTCATGCACATTCATATCTGTCTTGGCCGAGATCTCCATGAAGGCGCAATTCCACTCCATCGCACAGGTGGCACCATCATGCAGGGTCACCTCCCGGTGGATGTCATCACTTTTATTGCCTACCAGCACGATGGGGAACTTATGCAGGTTGTTACCTTTGATCTTGCGGATCAGCTCATAGAAGGCCTTCAGCTCTTCCAGGGTTTCCTTCTTGGTGACTGAGTAGACCAGGACGAAGGCGTGGCCCCGGGCTATAACGTGGCGCTGCAGAGCGCGGTTGCTGTCGCCACTCTTGCTGTCGGTGATGTGCAGGGAAAGCACACCGTGGCTGCAGCCCAGCAACTGGCAGTAGGTATTTTCAATGGTCGGCAGGTACTCATGACGGAAGTTGCCGCTCGCCCACTTGTGCAGCAGCGTGCTTTTCCCCACACCAGCGGTGCCGACTACCACGACGCGGTAATCTCTGATCCTCCTGTGGGACTTGAAGGCGCGGAGGACAAGCAGGGCAGGCAGAAGCCGCAACCGCTGCAGCAGCTGCTGTTCCTTGGGGCGAAAACTGACGTTACCCATCGTTGGGATTCGGAGGGGAGATACGTGCACAAGTTCTCCCACACTTAGCTGGCAGCAGGAGACTGACTCCCTAGGAAGAAAGTGAGACGGTGAGAGATGGTAGTGGTAACCTACAATGTTGTCAGATGACGTCAGCCTGGCCAGCTGCTCCACTAGGACTCTGGAGAGAGTCCACCCCGTGACGCAAAGGGGTGCACACGGCGAGAAGAAAATTCCCAGGCACAAAGTTCAGCCTGCTAGACTGAGGGACCGGCAGGTGATATATACTCAGCAGACCTGGTGGTTTGCTTTTTACCATCTAGAAAGTGCAACAATACTACCTTTTGTTTTCTTTCCTTTAACTGTTTTATTAAATTCTCACTACACCCCTACAAGAAACACTTACTCTCATTTCCTCTCTTGTAAAATGAAGATTTTAATTGAAGAGGACTGAACAGTCAAAGAGAAGCAGGTGGGGGAATTTTCCCCACTCTCCGGGGCTGAATGCCAACGTGACATTTAGAGTGACACCACCACCCTGGTTAAAGCTACAGAGTCATCAGTACAGGGGAAAGGAGGGGTGTTTGGCATCAGTGGTGTGGGATGTAGAGAGGGGAGGCAGCTGCAGTCAGCACAGCCCCAGAAGAGGCATGGGGAGCACCTTTGCTCTGAGCATGCTGTCACCATGTGCCACCAAGAGCTGAGGGAGGGGTCTTAGTTCATGAATCCTTAGTCACAATGACAGTGGAGTTAAAATATATATATATATATATGTACCTTTCTTTTCAGTATCTCATCTCTGCTTAGAACACATTCTAAATATTGAATGAGTTTTTCTACAGAACAGTGGTTTTTCTTTTGCCATGGCTACTACCTTTAACAGAGTAGTTTTAATTCAGCCTTATGGAAGTAGAGGAAATTTCAGGATTTGAACAGTCAATGAACTTTTTGAGTTCCGGAAAAAACACAGTAGAATAGGTTTGTAAGAAACTTTTCTCAGAGGTATATCCTCAATACCAGACAGCTGCCCAGGGGGACTGCTTCAGAAGCATCCTAGGTCAGATGGAAAAAGTTCTAGGCACCATGCAGACAGACCGCATAGCTGGCCTCTGGACACAGGTAGGAAAAGTACAAGGCAATGTCATTCCTCTGGCACTAAGTATAGAAATTTATACGTGTTTCTATGTGATGATGGTCCTGAAAATGCACTTCTCTTCAGGTACAGCTGTGATTGTGTCATGTACAATACCAGAAAGAGAAGAGACGCTTTTTGTATATAGCACACTTCCTATATAAACTAGCCTTTCTTGCTGGCTGCGTAGTTGAACACATACTGTCCCAGTACTGGGGAAAAGGACCCTTTTAGAATGTGCAAGGCCATGAGAGTAATATGTTCGTATTAGAGTTTTGGTGGTGATTTTTTTTTTTTTTTTTTTTTTTTTGAGTCAGGGTCTTGCTCTATCCCTCAGGCTGGAGTGCAGTCATGCGATCATGGCTCACGGCAGCCTCAACCTCCTGGGATCAATCAATCCTCTCACCTCAGTCTCCCGAGTAGCTGGGACTACAGGCATGTGACACCATGCCCAGCTAATTTTCTTATTTTTTGTAGGGACGGGGTTTCACTGTGTTGTCTAGGCTGGTCTTGAACTCCTGTGTTCAAGTGATCCTCCTGCATCGGCCTGCCAAAGTGTTGGGATTACAGGTGTGAGACAACATGCCCACCCCATATTAGAGTTTTCGTTTGGAAAAAAAAATGTTGTTGCTGGTTGTTATATCTTCAGACTTACTTGCTTCTAATTCTAGTCTGGCTTCTTTAAGATAGTGTGATTCTAAGAGTATTCTAAACTTAAGTGGCAAAATTTAAGTAAATGATTTTATATTCTTGATTAAAGGGGACCAGGGATGTTAATACAATAAATATTTGAAACTGATACAAAATAAATACATACATATGTCTAAATCATTCATTTTTGCAGCTTTCAGGTAAAATCTAGCACTTTGTTCCAGTCTATAAGATGTGGTTAGTTGATATCATCTAATATTAAGTAATGATATCAGCTATCCAAATCCTGGGCACAATTCCTTTAGCAATGATGACCTTTAATAAGATTTAGCTTAAAAAACTAGATTTCTGCTACAGTGATGCAATCTTTCACATCTTATTTATTGGCAAAAATCAACAATCCAGCTTTCCTTAGGTCCTCACGCACTAGAGTTCTCTAGTCACAGAAATCCTAGCCCTGTCTGCACTGCCCACAACTATTATAAACTCCACGTTAGTATCAAGAGTTCCAGTAAAGACCAAGTATCTCTTGGCCACCAACATCCCACATTAGTAAATGTGCATTACTAATTATTCTGTTTTACATTACTTCCTGCTATAGGCGATGTATGTACAAATTCATTCACAGAAAATTGGTAAAGCAGCCAGGCGCGATGGCTCATGCCTGTAATTCCAGCACTTTAGGAAGTCAAGGTGGGAGGATCGCTTGAGCAAAGGAGTTCAAGACCAACCTGGCTAAAGGGAGACCCCCGTCTCTATCAGAAAGAAAATAAAAGAAAAAGAAAATTGGTAAAGGACACATGTGATAACTGAAGTTTCCAGATGTGAAGAGAACTCTCATTCTTTGGCAGTGGACCCCCCTCCCCCCAGCACTCCTTCCAGCTTCCCAGACCACCTGGCCTCAGGCTGAGACGGAGGTGAAAGCTTCCAGGAACCGGAGGGCGTCCAAACCCAGCGGCCCTGCGGAGCTCAAGGTCCCGCCGCTGCTGCTGCGGTACCAGCCTGGCTCATGGACATCACCACGCATCTGCAGGGTCAGGTTTCTCTCTGGAGGCTGTAGTAGCACCTACCCTCCTCGTTCATCTCAATCTTACTTTCACACTACACGACTCCACTATTATTTCCTGAATACTAGCTACCTAAGCAGCTGTAATAGTGGACACTATGTCAACCTTTAAGCTCGCACACTTAACCAAGCCTCGTTCTTCTATATTAAAAAGTGCTAGCTTCCCAACGGGACTATCCAAAGTGCAGTTGCAGGACCTGCCACGAGCCCGCAGGGGCTGCGAGTGGCTGCGGGTGGCTCTTGCATAATCGCGCCAAGAAAGACGTGGTACCAGCTGTAGGGACAACTCGCCCATAAACTTCCACTGGGGACAGCATCTGCTGGTTTGTCTGGCACATGTTGTTTTCAAGAACCCCTAAAAAAGCGAAAGAAAGACTTACCTTTCTCGGAGGTACGAACCACGCAGCCTAGAAGACAAATGCGCTGCTCGCAGAGACTGCCGCGACAACCAACTGGACGCCCGGAACGCTCACTCCTCTGAGGTTTGATTCCGACTTGCGCACAGGAGCGGGGTGCGGGGGCGCAGGGAGTGTCGGTAATAGGCATAAATTCCGCTTGCGCGATGCGTGGTGAGAAACCAGCCGGGAGGGGCTGGCCCAACGCAGAGCGGCCCGAGGTCAGCTTGGCATCTGCAACACTCGAGTGGCTAGTCCAGAAGTTCAGGGTGGGGTTACAGGTTGCGGAGGAACTGTAAAACTGTGGACTTTTTCTCACCTGTTGGAATAAGCTTCAGGCAAAACTTTGCCAACAAAAACCGGTCCAACTGATTTTTGACGAAGGTCCAAAAGCAGTTTAATGCAGGAAAGATAATCTTTTCCACAAATAATACTGGAAAGATAGGACATCCATAGATCCCCCTGCCAAAACAAACAAACAAACAAACAAAAAACCCTTAAATAAAAAGTGGCTAGACAACTGTAACGCGTAAAATTACAAAAGTGTTTTTAAAAACAACAAACCCTTTATTGCCTAAGGCTAGGCAAAAGGTTCTTACATTGACATTAGTGGCATGACTAGTAAAAAGAAATTTTGATGAATTAGACCCCATACATTTTGCTTTGTGAAAGACCCTGTAACGATACTGAAAAGGTTTACCTAGGAGAAAACGTTTACAAGCCACGTATCTGGCATACAATCAGTATCTAGAATATGTACATAACTCAAAAGTCAATTATTTTTAAAAATTCAATTAGAAAATAGAAGACATGAACAGACATTTCACTGAAGATATGCAGATAGCAAATAACCATATGAAAACCTTTAATGTCATTAGCCACTAGAGAAATGGGAATACGTGGCTTTCGTTATTCCTCGCCTACCACTAGGGCGGGTTGAGGGTCTGGCTCCAGTAGCCCCGGGTGCCTCTCACTCCTTGGGCGCACTGCTACTATCCTGGCAGAACCCTCGCCGAACCCTCGCAGGACGCCCCATCGGGTCCGCCAGCGGCTAGGAATACCGCTCCGCACCTCCCACCACCAGTCTCTTTTCCAAATGCGCCTGCGTCTGCCCGCCACGTCTCCGAGCCGGTCTGGCTTTTTCTCCCTTGCCTGTGAGCGCCTGGCGGCGGATGTATTGAAAGCTGCGCACCACCGCCTACCGAGCGTTCAGGGGAGTGTATGGAAGTTGTTGGCAGCAGGTTTTGACAGCAGCACCCTGTGGGCCTAGTCCTTGGCGGTGGCACCTGGTTTTGTGTGCCCCAGCCAGCTGAGGCCAGGGTGTGTGGTGTGGGGCCGCTGGTACTGCTCTTCTGCCACTATAATCCCTCCCCCTACCAGGTACCTGGTGCATAGAAGTTTAAAGACCTGTGAGGTCTAGCCTGGCGCCTGTAATCCTAGAGAATAAGGAGGTTGAGGCCAGGAGTTAGAGACCAGCCTGGGCAACATGGGGAGAACTTGTCTCTACTTTTAAAAAATTTAGCCCAGTGTGGTGGCTGCCGCTTGTCGTCCCAGCTATTTGGAAGGCTGATGTGGGAAGATCACTTGAGCCCAGGAGATCAAAGCTGCAGTGAGCCGTGATCACAGCCACTGTACTCCAGTCTGAGCAACAAAGTGAGAACTTGTCTCAAAACAAATTCCAACTTGATTCTGGTATAGCATCACATGACAGGTAGCAGCCCTAAAGGAGATCAAAGTATTTTACCCCAAAATATATTTCTGGCATATTTTGGAATGGTCCTGTGCAAAGCTATCTTTTGTGAGGGAAATTTGCATTCTGTGGAGAATCTCCTTCCCTTTCCAGGTCTTTTCCTGATGCGAGAGGGATTTAACTAAGAGTCTGACACCTTTTAAGGTCATTTACCTTTTGAGATACATATACCATCTATTCTTTCTGAAGCATATTACAGGCTTCACGTATGTAACAAAAACCCTGGCTTCCGCAACCTCCCTCCTGCCATCACTGGCCAAACCCTTCCTCCTCCGAAATGTCCTGGCTTTCCAGGTCAAACCAATGTATACCTTACATGTATTGATTGATGTCTTTGCCTGTATCTTCTGTCTTCCTAAAATATATAAAAGCAAACTATAATCCAAACACCTTGGGCACATGTTCTCAGGACCTCCTGATGCTGTGTCACAGGCCATTATATAGGACATCCATAGATGTCCTATATATAGTGTCACAGGTAGTGACACCACATATAGTGTCACAGGTCACTTATATTTGGCTCAGAATAAACCTCTAAATATTTTACAGAGTTTGGCTTTTTTCATTGGGTTTCCCCATTCATTTTGTTAGCATTAGCTCATACCCTTTTCGTCCAATCATATTTCTACATGGCTGTCTATATTTTGTTAATCCTAAGTTAAAAATAGACAATTTCCTCTATATGTTTGGGTCATCATTCTGCAGGCTCCCATGTATACATATTAAATACATTTATATGATTTTTTTCCAATTAATCTACCTTTTGCAGGTTGGTTTTTGAGTGAGCCTTCACTGAAGTTTCCCCTTGGTCCCTACATTGATAATTAACTCAAACTGTTTTACCAAAATTTGATTCATAGCTTTTATCTCATTTTTCCAGAAAAATAATTTGGATCCAACTGTTTTCTATAAACCAGCAAGCTGATATGTTTTACTATCTCACAACTGAAATTCTAAAATAAAAGCTAGAAGACCTTTATGTGTATATCTATTTGTTTAAATGTATTTACACATATGTACATGTATTATGCTGTATGTTATATCTACATAATAAAATTCAGTGTAGTAGGCCCAAAATCCCTTAAGAAATGTTAATCTGATTGGTTTAAATAGATGAGCGCTCATACAAAATATATAGTAATTAACCTAATTTTTTTAGTTCATGTGACTTAAGTAAATCTTTTTTACTTGGTTTTAAAATTGTAATTGGTTTTAAAATTGTTGATAAAAATAAAATTAAAAACGTCCTTCTAATCGTCAATATATATTTTTGCCTGTGTTTACTGGTGTGGGGGCCATGGCTCTTCGCCCCCCAAACATTTGCTGAAAAATCACTGACATAGGTCAGATTGATTAGTAAGAGAAAAGACATACAAATTTATTCAATGTGTGTACACAGGAGCTTTCAGAATAAAGACCCAACTTCTCAATGAGTTATAGAGGCTTATGCACCAGGCTTGAAATTACAGAAAGGATGGGGGACTTGGATTCTGGTAAAACATTATGGGAGGAGAAGATGAATTTATTGAGGGGCAGTGAATGATTGGTGAGAGAATGGTTGGATTGAGGAACAGATATTAACTTGCAAATGGTTTTTTTGGAATTTAAATCATCCTTGAAGGCAGTCATTGTACTTCTGTAAAGGTCTGCTTGGGTGTGGTCACATCTTGGTCTTCTTTTCTGTAACAGATGAGATAATAGGAGGTAGAGAACCAACAATTGTTCTCCTTAGTGGGTCTGGTTCTTAGGCAGATAAAGGAACTTCAGCTTCTTTGGGAAGGATGGTGGGGGTAGAGGAAAGGTCAGAGAGACCTTGAGGCTTCTTTAGTTTCGCATGTTAAATACTGTGTTTTGGTGTATCAGCTTCTGAGCACAAGCGCTGGTCAGTTTTATATTTGCCTATGCTATTAAGGTCATGAAGCTATAAACCAGGCCTAAAGCAAAGTGATATTTGTTTATGCAATTCTTTGATAAGTAAGATTAATTTAATATTATACCTGTAATGTCAACACTTTGAGAGGCCAAGGTGGGAGGATCACTTGAGCCCAGGAGTTTGAGACTATCCTGGGCAACATAGCAAGACCCTATCTCCATAAAAAAATTAAAAAATTAGCCAGGCATGTGCCTATGATCTCAGCTACTTTGAAGGCTGAGGAGGGAGGATCCCTTGAGCCCAGGTGTTCAAGGCTAGAGTGAGCTATGATCATACCACTGCACTCTAGCCTGCGCAACAGAGTGAGCCTTTGCCTCTAAGGAAAAAAAGAAAAGTTATATCTTCTGAGTTATCTACAGATACCCATGTATTTAACTTTATGGTTCTTATATGGGTAAACACCTCATGTTAACAGGCTATATAATTATTTAATAAAAAAAAAACTTGAAATAATGACCAGCTCCATCTAATATCTCAATTTTTGTAAGAAATCTAGATATAGTTGTTAAAAAATAAATTAACTGTAAATGAAATAAATGTTTATAAATGAACTCATGTAATTTAAAGTCTTAAAATTTATGTTAAATTAAATCATATATACAAAATAAATGTCTGATCATAGTCAAATAAGATAAAATGATTGGTTATCCCACATTTTAAAAAAAAAGAAAAATTATAGGACTAAGAGGTAGGGGTTAGGAAAATAAAAGGTCTAAAGTTGAAGAGGACTTATAAAGGATGAGCTAATAAAGGAAATTTTATGTGTTATTGACTTGGCTGGAATTAAAAATAAATTATGTGTTTTTCTAAAAATTAAACATTGTTGGGTAGGGGGCCGGGGGGATGGGCACTGATACAGAACTAGAGTCTGGTTCCTTATATTTAAAACAACAAGATTTCTTGAAATATTGATCTGATTTTAATAAAATTGTAAGGGGTTTTGATTTTTAAATCTATAATCTGTTTTTAAACAGGTATCTTCTCCTTGAGATCTATTTAATTTTCCTGGTTTCGGGTTAAAAATATTGTCTTCTTAGGCCGGGCGCGGTGACTCAAGCCTGTAATCCCACTTTGGGAGGCCGAGGCGGGTGGATCACGAGGTCAGGAGATCGAGACCATCCTGGCTAACATGGTGAAACCCCGTCTCTACTAAAAATACAAAAAACTAGCCGGGCGTGGTGGCGGGCGCCTGTAGTCCCAGCTACTCGGAGGCTGAGGCAGGAGAATGGCGTGAACCTGGGAGGCGGAGCTTGCAGTGAGCCGAGATCGCGCCACTGCACTCCAGCCTGGGTGACACAGCGCGAGACTCCGTCTCAAAAAAAAAAAAAAAAAAAAAAAAAAAATTGTCTTCTTGATTTAAAGTGGTAATTTCATTCCTTGAGGTAGTTTTTTTTTTTTAATTTCTCAAATTCATATTGCAGAAGTTCATCTTTTGCAGTTTCTTGCTGCACATGATTTGCAGGTCAATATGTCATTTCCTTCCGTTTTTTCTCCCCTGGAGAAGGCCTGAGATGATCATTCTCCTGTTTGACTTTTTCTGGTTCTAACATTGCTGTTTTGGCCTGACATTAAATATTTATCTTGAAGGCCTAGAAAAGCAGCATTTTTCTACAGTATAACTTAATTTTGTGCTCTTGGCTTTTCTTAATATATCTGAATTGTTCCATGTAACCAGAAAAGTTACTGTGGTAACAGCATGCTGTTACTAAGAACCATGTATTTCCCTGCTCAAGGTACTAGTTTTCTTGTTTATATTCCTCTAGTGTATACTCATAACCTTGGACATATTCTTCCTGTGTTTCATGACATTCAAGCACCCTTTTCATCAGGTTCAACTTCCAGGTTATCGGAATGAGCTTCCCAAAATGAGAAACAATCACACTGAAGAGGGCTTTCTTTACGTTTTTGGTAGTGAGTCTAAGAAACAAAGATTTTATGTTTTAGTAAACTGACTTTCTATGTTTCCTCTATTAGGCTTTTGATTACTTAGAAAAAAATGAGTTTTAACAGGGTCAAGGTTTCTAAATCCATGTGACTTTCTTATTGCTTTTGAAGTCTTTTGATTATGACACTGGTTAAATGAATAACTGTTATTTCACAGCAACCTGTGATTCTGTTTTGAATCTTTTGACATCTTTGACAAATGTCTCCCAGGTCAAATCCTATTTTAAGTCCTTTTGACCTAAAATTAACTTCGAGATTTTTCAGTTAGGTTCCTGGAAAACCTTAAAAGACAGATTTCTCATTTTGTAGAGATGACGAAGCTTATTTGGTAAATTGTATAAAAACATTGTCAAATAAGTGATACTAGATTGTCTTTGAGTTACATTTATGGACATGTTGATATGAATGTTTCAAAACTTATATAAATTCATAGAAATCTAATATGTTATCAGTCATAATCCTTACATAACCTTTTGTTCAAGCTATACTCATTGTCCCTTTTGTAGAGCTGGGCATTCTCTGCTATAATTCAACCCAGTCATAAAATGTTACTCAATGGCTACAACAGGACTCAAGACTCAACCAGTTTCCCACATGGTCTTTTGAATTCTTTAGTTGGTTGCCTTCAACATTAGGTTTATGGTTTAGCACCAGTATTTAGACCAGTCTGATTATATTGGCAGGTTTTTTTGTGTGTGTGTTACGATTTTTAAACTTTTTTCTTATTACCTGACCAGTCTTTGTAAAGCCAGCTCTCCCAAGAAGATAATGTTAGCCCAGCAAGATGACTGACTAGACATAGCCAGGTAGAACAGCTTCTACCAAGGGACAGAGACAGCTGGTATACTCTTAATAGATCTTCAGAGGGAAGGCTGCCCCTACTACCACTTCCCTCCAAAAGTGGATGTAGGGAAGACACAGAAACTGGGCTGAAGTGGAGGGAAACCTGGGAACACTCTATGGGGCTACTGTGCACCTGGACTTGTTCCTTGACCCCAGTGGCTCTGAGGGCATGGGTGAGTTGAACTGGCAAGGAGCAACCCGTTCTTGCCATAGGCCTATGGAACCCCACCAGGAGGAGAGTCCTCAACCACCATGGACACTCGAGTTGGCAGGAAGGGCTACTTAGAGAAGTGGAAGGGGCAGCAAACCAGCTGATGTGGAGCACAGAGGGTTTGGAGCAGGAACATATGTACCAGAGCAAGGCCAGGGACACCCATCTCCCTAGGATCAACTTACTTCCATAGGAGACTTTAGCTCCAGGGGAACTGTTGGTCCTGAACTCTGTAGGGCTATCTTACCCATCAGCTGGGGCTGGTCCAACCTAAGCATTACTTGCTCTGCTGGCTTCTCCCAAAGCCCTAGCCTAGTCACACCTGCTTGCAGGGCAACCTCAGGTGCCCTGGGGGCCCACATCATAGTTTCTGTGCTGGCTGACTGTGCCTGACTGGCAGAGAGCTCTAGCTGGGTGGCCCTCACAGCCACACACCAGCCCACACATTCCCTCCCCACATTGCAGCTTCCCCAAGGCCCACAACAAGTCCCAACATTGCTTTGCTGGTGCATATCTTTGCAGGCAGGTTTTGCTTTCCTTGCCCTGCCACCTCACCAGTGTATGTGCACCTTACCCTGCCACTGCTGTGCGAGAGTGCAGTCTCTGAATTTTCTGAATTTGAATGTTGGTCTCTCTAGCTAGGTTGGGAAAGTTCTCTGGATGATATCCTGATATGTTTTCCAAGTTGGTTCCATTTTCCCCCTCTCTTTCAGGGACACTAATGTGTTGTAGATTTGATCTCTACATAATCCCATATTTCTTGGAGGTTTTGTGCCCTCCTCTTTATTCTTTTTTTCTACTCATGTCTGACTCTCTTGTTTCAGAAAGCCAGTCTTCAAGTTCTGAGATATTTTTTCCCACTGTTTGGTCTGTTTGGTCTGTTCCCCACTGTTTCCCACTGTTTGGTCTGTTCTGTTTCAAGTTCTGAGATTTTTTTTCCCACTGTTTGGTCTGTTCTGCTATTAATACTTGTCATTGCATTATGAAATTATTGTGGTGTATATATGTATAGACACCCAAACCTGGGTATTTATATATTCACCCACTTCCAGTTATATATGAATAGACACCCGAACCCGGATATTTTTCAGCACTATCAGGTTGGTTACATTCTTTTTTATACTGCCTATTTTGTCTGTCAGCTTCTGCATTGTTTTATTATCATTCTTAGCTTCCTTGGATTGAGTTTCAACATACTCCTGTAGCTCAGTGATCTTCATTCCTATCCATATTTTGAATTCTATTTGTGTCATAACAACCATCTCATCCTGGTTCTGAACCCTTGCTTGAGAGGTGATGCAGTAATCTGGAGGAAAGATTTCATGACGAAGATGCCAAAAGCAACTGCAACAAAACCAGAATTGACAAATAGGACCAAATTAAACTAAAGAGCTTCTGCTCAGCAAAAGAAACTATCAACAGGTGAACAGACAACCTACAAAATGGGAGAACATTTTTTGCAAACTATACATCTAACAAAGGTCTAATATCCAGCTTCTGGAAAGAACTTAAATATGTAAGAGAAAAACAACCCCACTAAAAAGTGGGCAAAGGACATGAATAGACACTTTTCAAAGAAGACACACATGTGGCCAATAAGCATATGAAAAAAAGCTCATCACTGATCATTAGAGAAATGCAAATCAAAACCACAACGAGATACCATCTTACACCAGTTAGAATGGCTATTACTAAAAAGTCAAAACATAACAGATGCTGGCAAGGTTGTGGAGAAAAAGGAACATTTACACACTGTTGGTGGGAGTGTAAATTAGTTCAACCACTGTGGAAGACTAGACAGTATGGTGATTCCTCAAAGACCTAAAGGCAGAATTACCATTCGGCTCAGCAATCTCATTACTGGGTATATGACCAAAGGAATATAATCGTTCTCTCATAAAGACATATGAGACATATGTACATGTATGTTCACTGCAGCACTATTCACAATAGCACAGACATGGAATCTACCTAAATGCCAATCAGTGGTATACTGGATAAAACGTAGTACACATATACCATAGAATACTATGCAGCCATAAAACAGAATGAGATTATGTCCTTTGCAGGAACATGGATGGAGATAGAGGCCATTATCCGTCACAGACTACTGCAGGAACAGAAAACCAAATACAACATGTTCTCACTTATAAGTGGAAGCTAAATGATGAGAACACATGGACCTTTAGAGGAGAACAACACACACTGGGGCCTATTGGAGAGTAGAGGGTGGAGGATGGAGAGGATCAGGAAAAGTAACTAATGGGTATTAGGCTTAATACCTCAGTGATGAAATAATCTGTACGACAAATTCCCATGACACAAGTTTACCTATATACAAACCTGCACGTGTACCCCTGAACTTAAAATAAAAGTTAAATTTAAAAATATTTTTAGAAGATAATGTTAGCCCAACACTTCAAGGTGATTGCTGTTGTCCATGGTATTGATAAGAGGAAACTTGATACTCTTCACAGAAAGCTACCCTGAGAAAATTTTTCCTTCTGGACTCTTTGTTATTTAAATGTGGCCCAAGTCCCTGACATAGACCCTCATTCCTTCTCTCCAACATGATACAGAGACAACCAAAACAGGTTTATCCCAGCATTGAGGAACAATTAATCCAAATTCAAGATGATTGATCAGTGATGCTTTCAGAGGAAGATCTTGATCAAAAGAAGAAAATGTGAAGTTGATTATACCAATTGGGTCAATTTTGTCATACCCAACTCAATCATATTCAAGGGGCCAAGGGGGAAAATCACTCAGAACATATAACATGGCTCCAATAATGTAATATTCTGAAATCTTGGCTTATGAAACTGCCAGTTGTAGCCTAAAACCAGTTTTATCTAACAGCTACTGAAACATCTTGCTGAGATGCTAGACTAGGTTTATCCACCACCATCACTCACCAATCAGTACTTACCAGCTCCCTAAAAATGTTACTAGTGCCAATGAATTTTCTTTCAAAACAATATAAAACATTTCTCCTTCTTGTGAAACCTCCAACCTTCTTTTGTCTTCACACAAAAAAGACTGAAGATCAACCAGTCTGTATGCATGCCCCAAACTGTAATTCCTGCTTCCCTAATAAAACATTTTGAATTTAGAAATTTGTCTCTGTATTTTATTTGACTTTAACATATTCATATTATGGAATACTACTCAGGGATAAAAAAAAAAAGCGTTATTGATATATGAAACAACTTAGATGAATCACAAAAGAATTATGCTGAGTGAAAAAAGCCAATCATGAAATATACTGTATGATTCAACTTTGTAGCAATCTTGAAATGACAAAATTATAGAAATGGTATATTAGTAGTTGCCAAGGGTTAAGGATGAGGGAGGAGGCATGGGTTGAAAGTGGATATATTTGTAAAACAGCAATATGAGAAATTATTGTGTTTAGAGAACTGTTCTGTATCTTGAATGTGGTTGTAGAGATAAAACCTGCAGTTATGGTAAAATTCCATAGAATTAAACACACACACAAATGTATACAAGTAAAACTATCTGAATAAGATCAGTGGGCTGTATCGATGTTAATATTCTGGTTGTAACATTGACTGTAATTTTGCAAGCTATTACCATCAGGGAAACTGAGTAAAAGTTACCTGGGAGCTCTCTGTATTATTTCCTACACTGCATGTGAATCTTCAATTATCTCAAAATTTTTTAAAAAGGTAAATTTTAGAAAGCACTTGCAAGAAAAATAAAAACAGCTTAACTCTGATGGCTGGCCCTTGCCTACAGAATTAAAGTTCAAACTCTTTCGCTTCATACTCCCTGCTCCCTGCAAACCGACTTTAAATTCCCTTTTGAATATTACCTTCTAAAAGCCTTGTGCAAAAACTGGCTATTCTTGGGAGGTCCTTATGTCAGCTTGACCACTCAGTTTATGCATTCCTGCTGCTCTACTCCCTTCCCCACCCCCATCTTCATCTCTTCATCCACATACCCCAATCCTACTCTCCTTCAAGGCTCGTCGCCAAATGGCAGCTCCAGCTGGAAGGAATTTCTTCCTCCTCGGAGCTCCTACAGCGCTATTCCACCTTGTATTGCAGTTAGGCGCGTATTGTTTCATGTTCTCTACAAAGCTATGAGCTTTTCTTGGACAAGACTGAAATTCATTTATCTCTGATCCCCTCGTGCTAGTAAGTGCCAGCAGGTGTCACTCAGAGGCAGCCAAGATGGTGGGGGAACATATATTCCACCCACAGGGGTGGAGTTCTCTGAAGGAAAGCCAGCTTTGGATCTAGCCTGACTTCCTCTCCAGGCCTAGTTCCACCACTTCTTTACAGTTTGGTCTTTGACTCTGTCCTAAGTTTCCACAATAGCAGTGTGTGAAATAAAACACCTTCCTCAATACTTGGCACACAGTAGACACTCAGAAAGTGCAGCTGGAGTTTGGAGACCTGGTTTCCAGTTCCTGTTTGGTCACATACTCATTATATAGGCTTAAGCAAACAACTTGTTTTCCTTTTACATTCAGTTTGTCTGTCTGTAGAATGGGCACAATATATTTATGTCTGAAGTAAGATTGAGTTATTTGTGTAAAAGTACTTTAGAAATGTTAGAGCACAATATTCAAGGAGAGTACTGATTGTGGAGTATGAATGAGCTAACAGGCACTTGAGTGTTGACCACGAGCCAGGCACTGCTCTAATAATTTTACATGTATTAACTATTTAGATCTTACTATGATGGTCTGAGGTGGACACCACTGCTGTCCCTATTTTATAAATGAGGAGACTGGGCTTAGAAAGGTTAAGTAAGTGGCAGAGGCCAGGAGGTCTAGCTAGCTCCAGGTCTAGAGCATTGTACACCATGCTGCCTTTCTATTAGGTGTTGTTGAAAGGGCGTTGTTGGACCTTCATCATTATAATTTTGGAAATCTGTTTCTTTTCATTACCTACAAGGTTCTCCCTACAAACACCTTTATTTAAGCTCTGTAGAAAACTAACAGCGGTTGTATTTCACACCCTTCACAACAAGTTAAGTATCTTCTTTACAATTTTTGACTTCCTGGATCAGGGTTGCTTAAGAATCCCTTCCCTAATCCCATTCAAGTGTCTTCTACTCCCTCCAAGTCTGTTCCCAACCTGTCTGCTTTCGCCTAGCACCCAGCTGCTCCAAATATCTCCTCATTGGCAGGGATGTTATCTCCTACTTCTTAGAGAAAGGAAGCCACCAGACAAAACTCACCAGCTCCTGGGCCACGCACATTCTTGGGCATTTTCTCTTTCCTTAGTCCATGGCTAATAGCTTCATCAGAGCCATGGATTGTTTTTCAATCTGTAGTCCTAGTATCACCTGTATTGGAATCACGGGGGATGCTTGCTAAACCACCCAGCCCCAGTCTACAGAATCAGAATCTGGAGGTGGGGCCTGAAGCTGGGTGGGAGGGGTATCTGGATTTTAATAAGCCCCCTCAGGTGACTCTGATACAGAGGCAAGTTTGAGGCAGCTCCGTTAAAGCCTTGCTTAGTCAATCATCTCTTCTCTAACCTACCACTTTCTCTCACTGTCAATTAGATTCTTTCTCCTGGCCTGTAAATATACTCAGGTCTCAACTATTCTAATAAGAAAAAATGTTACATCATGGGGTTGTGGTGACGAACAATGTTAATATACATAAAGCCAACAGTACCTACTACATACAATACATATGTTGGCTATCTTTTTATCTTAAAAAATTTTTTTTAATTAACTAAAGCCCATAGTTTATTCAGATTTCTCAGTTTTTACCTAATGTCTTTTCTGTTTTGCAATCTCATCCTATGACATGTAATTTTCATGTCTCCTTAGACTCCTCGCGGCTATGACAGTTTCTCAGACTTTCCTTGTTTTTGTTTACCTTGACAGTTTTGAGGAGTTGTAGTTAGGTACTTTCTAAGATACCCTTCTATTGAACTTTGTCTGATTTTTCAAAAAATCATAATTAGACCAGGATTATGGGTCTTTAGGAGGAAGATCTCAGAGGTAAAGCACAGTTTTCATTACAGCACATCTAGGGTACATGTACATACTACTGACATGATTTATAACTGTTGATGTTGATCTTGATCCCCTGGCTGAGGTGTTTGTCACGTTTCTCCACTGTAAAGTTATGCTTTTCCTGCTTTGCATAGTCTTTGGAAGGAAGTCAGTACATGCAGGCCACTTAAGGAGGGGAGATTGCTGCTTACCTCTTTGAGGGCGAAGTATCTACGTAATTTTTAAAAATTATTTGGAATTCTTCTGTGCGGAAGATTTATCTCTTTAACCCATTTATTAATTTATTTAATCATTTATTTGTATCAGTATAGATTTAAGGATACTTATTTTGTACTTTGGGTTATAACTCAGTGCTATGTTATTTTAGATTGTAATAATTTGTTCAAATTGTTCCAGCTTTGGCCACTGGGAGTTCTTTCAGCTGGTTCTTATGCTCCTTTGACATTCTCATTAATGGACTGGAGTTTTTTTGTGTGTTTCAGTAATTACTGGCATTATAAGATGCTCCGGACTCATTTTGTATATTTCCTACCCCAGTGCTAAAATTAACTGTTTCTCAAGTAGAATGATTTTTTTTTTTAATCTATTATGCTGTTTGTACTGGGAAGTCATTGCTCTCAGACCGCCTCAACTGAGAGGGCAAAGAAATATATGCATGTACACTTCTCCTTGTCTATACAAATATCTATAAATATTTCTATCTCTATATATTTGCATCTATAGTAAGTTAAATATGAATTCTTACTGATATCTCTGACTATACCCATTACTGTATGCATCATTCTAGCCACCCTCTTGCAGATCTAAAAATTTCCATTCCAACAGTGAGACATCTGGTTCCCACCTTCTGCCATATTTACTTAGTCATCCAGTCCCAGTATATATGTATAGCTGGTTCAGAATTGTTAACTGCATTTCCCTGGGAAACATCTTTATCAACTAGAGTACAATGTTTATGTATAGTTCCTTGACTATTGTTTTACATACTCCATTTATTTCCAGAATGACTTAGGTTAGTGTTTTCCCACCCCTTCGGTGGAATTATAACACAGAGTCTCTGGTTACAGTCTGCATTCTCTCCTAGAATTTCCCAGCTTCCTAAAATTTGCATACATTAAGTTTCCCTCTTTGTGTTGTGAAATTCTGTAGGTTTTGACAAAAACATAATGTCATCTGTCCATCATTACAGTATATTCCATCACACAGAATAATTTTCACTGCCCCAAAAGTCTGTGCTTCAATGTATTTATGTTTCCACTCTGCCCCAAACTGCTAACAACTGCTGATCTTGTTACTATCTATATAGTTTTATCGTTTTCAGAATGTGATATAGTTGGAATCGTAAAGTAGGTAGCTTTTCAGAAAGGCTTTTTCACTTAGCAATATGCATTTAGGGTTTCTCCAGACCTTTTTGTAGCTTAATAGCTCATTTGTTTCAATTGCCCCACAGTATTATATTTTAAGGATGTATCACCATTTGTTTATCCATTTGCCTATCCAAGGACATCTTGATTGCTTCAGTTTTGGCAATTATGAGTGAAGCCACTATAAGCATTCATGTGTAGGTTTTTGTGTGGGTGTGTTCCAACTCAATTGGGTTAATACCTAGGATCATGATTGTTTGATTGTATGGGAAAGGTATGTTTAGCTTTTTTAGGAAACTGCCACTATCTCTAACATGACTACAATTTTGCACTCCCATAAGAAATAAATAAGAGGTACCTATTGCTCCACATCTTTCTCGTTTCTTAGTAGTTGATATGGTTTGGTTGTCCCCACCCAAATCTCATCTTGAATTGTAGTTCTCATAATCCCCCATGTCATGGGAGTGACCTGATAGGAGGTGATTGAATCATGGGGGTGGTTTTCTCCATGCTATTCCCATGGTAGTAAGTTCTCATGATATCTGATGGTTTTATAAGGGGCTTCCCACTCTGCTTGGCACTCATTCTTCTCCTTCCTGCCACCCTGTGAAGAAGGACATGTTTGCTTCCCCTCTGCCATGATTGTAAGTTTCCTGAGGCCTCCTCAGTCATGCTGAACTGTGAGTCAATTAAACCTCTTTCTTCATAAATGACCCAGTCTATAAAGTATGTCCTTATAGCAGCATGAGAATGGACTAATATAGTAAATTGGTACCAGCAGTTCAGTGCTGCTATAAGGATACCCAAAAATGTGAAAGCAACTTTGGAACTGGGTAACAGGCAGAGATTGGAACAGTTTGGAGGGACCAGAAGAAAACAGGAAAATGTGGGAAAGTATGGAACTTCCTAGAGACTTGGAGGGGTCAGAAGACAGTAACATGTGGGAAAGTTTGGAACTTTCTAGAGACTTGTTGAATGACTTTGACTAAAAGGCTAATAGTGATATGGACAATGATATCCAGGCTGAGACGCCCTTAGGTGGACATGGGGGACTTGTTGGGAACTGGAGTAAAAGTCACTCTTGCTATGCAAAGAGACTGGTGACATTTTGCCCTTGCCCCAGATATCTGTGGGACTTCGAACTTGAGAGAGATGATTTAGGGTATCTGGAAGAAGAAATTTATATTTCTAATGTGGCAAAGCATTCAAGAGGAAGCAGAGCATAACAGTTTGGAAAATTTGCAGCTTGACAATGTGATAGAAAAGAAAACCCCATTTTCTGGGGAGAAATTCAAGCTGGCTGTAGAAATTGGCGAAGTAACAAGGAGCTGAATGTTAATCACCAAAACAATGGAGAAAATGTCTCCAGGGCATGTCAGAGATATTCATGCCTCCATGACAGGCCCAGAGGACTAGGGCGAAAAATGCTTTAGTGGACCAGGCCTAGGGCCCTGCTGCTCTGTGCAGCCTTGGAACATGGTACCCTGCATCCCAGCTGCTTAAACTCCAGCCATGGCCAAAAGAGACTAAGGTTCAGCTCAGGTCATTGTTTCAGAGAGTGCAAGTCCCAAGCCTTGGCAGCTTTCACATGGTGTTGGACCTACGGTGTGCAGAAGACAAGAATTGAGGTTTGGGGACCTCCACCTAGATTTCAGAGGATGTATTGAAATGCCTGGATGTCCAGGCAGAAGTTTGCTACAGGGGCAGAGGACTCATGGAGAACCTCTGCTAGGGCAATGTGGAAGGAAAATTGGGTTGGAAGCCCCCACACAGAGTTCCCACTGGGGCACTGCCTAGGGACCTGTGAGGAAAGGGCCACTATCTTCCAAACCCCAGGATGGTAGAGCTACTGACAGTTTGCACCATGTGACTGGAAAAGCTGCAGGCACTCAACACCAGCCTGTGAAAGTGGCTGGGAGGGGGCTGTACCCTGCAAATCCCCAGGGACAGAGCTGCCCAAGGCCATGGTAGCCCACCTCTTGCATCAGTGAGACTTGGAGTCAAAAGAGATCATTTTGGAACATTAAGGTTTAATGACTGCCCTATTGGATTTCAGACTTGCACATGGCCTGTAGCTCCTTTGTTATGGACAGTTTCTCCCATTTGGAATAGGTGCCCATATTTTTACCCAATTTACCCAATGTCTGTATTGTCATTGTATCTAGGAAGTAACTCACTTGCTTTTGATTTTACAGGCTCATGGGTGGAAGGGACTTGCCTTGTCTCAGATGAGACATGGACTTTTGGGTTACTGCTGGAATGAGTTAAGAATATGGGGGACTGTTGGAAAGGCATAACTGTATTTTGAAATGTGAGAACATGAGATCTGGGAGGGTTCAGAGGCAGAATGATATGGTTTAGCTGTGTCCCCACCCAAATCTCATCTTGAATTGTAGTTCCCATAATCCCCACATGTTGTAGGAGGGACCTACTGGGAGGTAATTGAATTATGGGGGCAGTTTCCCCCATGCTATTCTCATAATGGTGAGTAAGTTCTCACAAGATCTGATGATTTTATAAGGAATTTCCCCCTTCACTCAGCTCTCATCCTTATCCTTCCTGCCACCCTGTGAAGAATGACATATTTTCTTCCCCTTCCACCATGATTGTAAGTTTCCTGAGGCCTTCCCCAGCCATGCTGAACTGTTAGTTAATTAAATCTCTTTCTTTTATAAATTACCCAGTCTCAGGTATGTCTTTATAACAGCTTGAGAACAGATTAAAACAGTATTTTTATATTTTAGCCATTTAGAATAGGTAGGTAATAGTATCTTCTTTTAATTTGGAATTCCCTAATTACAAATATATTCAGCATCTTTTCATATGCTTATTTGGCATCTGTATATCGCCTTTGGTGAGATGCCTGTTCAGATGTTTTGCCCATTTTTAATTGAGTTATTCTCTTATTGTTGAGTTTTAAGTGTTCCTTGTATATTTTTGGATACAGGTCCTTTGTCAGACATACAATTTGCACATATTTTCTCCTAGTCTGTGTAACTTGCCTTTCATTCTCTTAATAGTCTCTTTCACAGAACAGAAGTTTTTAATTTTAGAAAAAGTCCAACTCATCAATTTTTTCATTTGTGAATCATTCTTTTGGTATTGTATTGAAAAATTCACTGCCAAACTGAAAGTCATCCAGATTTTTCTATTATATTATATTATGTTATCTTCTAGGAGTTCTGTAGTTTGGCATTTAATGTTTATGTCTATGATTCATTTTGAATTCTTTTGTGAAGGGTGTGACATCTGTGTCTACATCCATTTTTTTGCATATGGATATTAAATTGTTCCAGCATCATTTGTTGAAGAAACACTTGTGCTTTCTCCATTGAATTGTCTTTGTTCCTTTGTCAAATGTCAGTTGACTATATATGTGTGGGTCTGTTTCTGGGCTTAACGTTTGTGTTTCACTGGTCTATGTATCTGTTCATTTGCCGGTACAATGTTGTCTTGATCACTATAGATTTAAGATTATTTTATATTCAAGATATACAATGTGATGATTTTATATAAGTCTACAGTGTGTAGTGATTGTCACAATCTTAAGTAACACATCCATTGCCACCCATGATATACATTAGATCTTCAGATTATAGTAAGTCTTGGAATCTAGTAATGTCAGTCCTCCCACATTGTTCTTCTTCAGTATGGTAAGTTATTCTGGTTTCTTTGCCCTTCCACATGACTTTTAAAATCACTAAATAGCGTACTCAGATTTTGATTGGGATCATGCTGTTCCTGTAAATCAAGTTGGGAAAAATTGACAACTTAACAATATTAAGTCTTCTAATCCATAAATATGGAATATATCTCTACTTATTTAGATCTTCTTTGACTTCTGTCATCAGAGTTTTGTAGTCCTCTGCATACAGAACCTGTACATATTTTGTTAGATTTTGCCCAATAATTTCAAGTACATCTAAGTATTTTGATGCTAACATAAATGGCACTGTGTTATAGATTTCAAATTCCAATGGTTTATTCTTGGTATAAAGAAAAGCAATAGGGTTTTGCATATTAACCTTGTATTCTGCAGTCTTACTATTGTCACTTATCAGTTTTAGAAAGGTTTTTGTGGATTTTTAAAATTGATTCTTTGGGTTTCTCTACATAGACATTCACATCACATATGTCATATATAAACAAAAGCAGTTTAATTTCTTCCTTCCCAGTGTGTACACTCCTTGTTTCTTTTTCTTTGTACCAAGTAGGACTTCTAGTACAATATTAATCAGGAGCAGTGAGAGGGGACATTGTGCTTTGTACCCAATTTTAGGGGGAAAACATTCAGGTTTTTTTTGTTTGTTTTTTGAGACGGAGTCTCACTCTGTCACCAGGTTGGAGTGCAGTGGTGCAATCTTGGCGCACTGCAACCTCTGCCTCCCAGGTTCAAGTGATTCTCCTGCCTCAGCCTCCTGAGTAGCTGGGACTATGGGCACCTACCACCACGCCTAGCTAATTTTTATTAGAGACAGGATTTCACTATGTTGGCCAGGATGGTCTTGACCTCTTGACCTCGTGATCCACCCACCTCAGCCTCCTAAAGTCCTGGGATTACAGGCATAAGCCACGGCACCTGGCCAACATTCAGATTCTTATCCATAAGTACATTAGGTGTGAGTTTTTGTAGATGTTCTTCATCAAGTTGAAGAAGTTGATTTTTCTTTCTAGTTTGCTGACAGTTTTTATCATTAATTACCGTGAATTATGGATTTTGTCAAATGCTTTTGCTGAATCAGTGGTGATATTGTTAGGCTTTGTGCCCCACCCTAATCTCATCATGAATTGTAATCCCCATAATCCCCACGTGTCAAGGGAGAGACCAGGTGGAGGCAATTGTATCATGGGGGATGGCTTCTCCCATCTTGTTCTTGTAATAGTGAATGAGTTCTCACGAGATCCGAAGGTTTTATAAAGGCCTCTTCCCCCTTCTCTCAATGCTTCTCCTTCTTGCTGCCTTATGAAGAAGGTGCCTTGCTTCTCCTTTCCCTTCCACCGTGATTGTAAGTTTCCTGAGGCCTCCCCAGCCATGCAGAACTGTTAGTCAATTAAACCTCCTTCCTTTATAAATGACTTCGTCATGGGCAGTTCTTTACAGAAGCGTGAAAATGGACTAAAGAATGTGTTTAGAAGAATATTTTTCTTGTTTAACCTGTTGATGTGATATATTATATTGACTAAAAAACTTTTAATCCAGCCTTACATAACTGTGATAAATACTATTTGTGACATAGAATTCTTTTTATACATTGTTGCATTCAAATTGCTATTATTTTGTTGAAGATTTATAATCACAAGTGGTCTGCAGTTTTCCTTTCTTGTGATGTCTTTATCTGGTTTTGTTATTAAAGTAGTGCTTTCCTGATAAAATGAATTAGGATGTTTTCTCTGTGTTTCTATTTTCTGGAAGAGATAATAGAAGATTGGTATTACTTTCAGTGTTTAGTAGAATTCATCAGTGAAACCATCTGGAGTTGGTGGTTTCTTTTATAGAAGATTGTTCATTATTGATTTAATTTCTTTAATAGAGACACATTTATATTATTTATCCTTGTATGAGTTTTTGTAGTTTGTGTCTTTCAAGGAATTTATCTATGAAATATAAAAGTTGTGGGCATGCAGTTTTTTTCTGTAAGGCTTTGTTAACCTTTCAATGTTCATTGGAGCAGTAGTTATAACCCCCTTTCATTTCTGATACTGTCAACTTGTGTTTTCTCTTTTTTTTTCTTGGTTAGCCAGGCTAGATGCTTATCAATTATATTGACCTTTTCAAACAGCAAGTACCTGGTTTTGTTAATTTTCTCTATTGTTTTACATTTTTAAATTTTATTGATTTTTATTGGAATTTTTATTATTTATTTTATTCTGTTTGCTTCAGGCTTAAATTTCTCTTTTTTCCCAAGTTCTTAAAGTAGAACTTTAGATGATTGATTTTTATAGTTTTTCTTTTTTCCAAGATGGCAATTCAATGCTATAAATTTTCCTGTAATCAGTGCTTTCATTGTGCCCAACATATTTTGATAACTTTTATTTTTATTTTGTTTTATATATTTTTAATTTTTCTTAAGACTTATTCTTTCATCCATGTGTTATTTAGAAAAGCATTGTTACATTTCCAAATATTTGGGAATTTTCTATCATTTTGTTATTGATTTCCAGCTCAATTACATTAATGTTTCAACATATAATTTGTATGATTTCTTATCTTTTAAATTTGTCCAGGTATGTTTTGTGACCCAGAATGTGATCCTGGTAAATATTCCATGTGAGAAGAATGTGTATTCTGCTGTTGTTGGATGAGATACTTTTTATATATTAATTAACTTGTTAATTGATTAACGGTGTTCACTTCAACTGTATTCTTACTGATTTTCTACCTCCTGGAGATACCAATTACTGGGAAGTTATTTTTATTTAAGTCTTCAATCATAATAGATTTGTCTACTTCTCTTTTTGGTTCTAATAGTACTTGCCTCATGTCTTTTGGTGCTTTGCTATCAGGTGCATGCACGCTACTGATTATTATGTATCTTGAAGAATTAGCTCTTTTATCATTATGAAATGTCCCTGATAATTTCTCCCTGATGATTTTCCTTGTTCTGAAGTCTGATTTGTTTGAAATTAAGGAATCTACTCCAACTTTCTCTTGCTTAGTATTATTATGGTATACATTTCTCTATCACTTTACTTTTAACCTATTTGTGCTTTTATATTTTAAATGGTTTTTTTGGTAAACAATATATAGTTAGGTCTTTACTCTGACAGTCTCTGTCTTTTATATATTCAAACCATTCCCATTTTAATATAATTATGGATATAGTTGGTTTAATAAGTACCATGTTTGTAACCGTTTTCTATTGTACTTTTTATTTTTTATTTTTTCCCTCTTTTTCTGCCTTCTCTAGTTGTAGAACATTTTATGTCATTCCATTTTTCTTCTCTTAGTACAACAGTTATAATTTAAAAAAATTTAATAGTTGATCAAGAATTTGCAACATATATTTATAACTTTATGTTCATCTTTAAATAAGACTATGCCACTTTACATTCAATTCAAGTACTTTATAACATAGTATTTCCAATTCATTCCTCCCATCCTTTATAGTATTGGTATTATTCATTTCATTCATCCATATGCTATAATTGCTTGATACATTGTTAATATTATTACATTAAACAGTTATCTATTAGATCAATGAAGAATAAGAAAATAAAAGATTTTATTTTACGTTCATTTATTCCATCTCTAGCATTCTTTCTTTCTTCATTTCTTTTTTCTTTTTTTCATTTCTTTCTTTTATTCATTTATTTTTTTAATTTTTATTTTACATTCAGGGGTACATGTGAAGGTTTGTTATGTAGGTAAACTTGTGTCATGGGGGTTTGGTGTACAGATTATTTCCTCACCCAGGTATTAAGCCCAGTACCCAACAGTTATCCTTTCTGTTCCTCTCCCTCCTCCCACCATCCACCATCAAGTAGAGCCCAGTGTGTGTTGTTTCCTTCTTTGTTTTCATAAGTTCTTATAATTTAGCTCCCACTTATAATTGAGGACATACAATACTTGGTTTTCTGTTCCTGCATTAGTTTGCTAAGGATAATAACCTCCAGCTCCATTCATGTTCCCACAGAAGACATGATCTCGTTCTGTTTTATGGCTGCATAGTATTACATGGTGAATAGGTACCGCGTTTTCTTTATCCAACCTGTCATCGATGGGCATTTAGATTGATTCTATGTCTTCGTTATTGTGAATAGTGCTGCAGTGGACATTCACGTGCATGTGTCTTTATGGTAAAATGATTTCTATTTCTCTGGGTATATACCAGTAATGGGATTGTTGGGTTAAGTGGTAATTCTGCTTTTTGCTCTTTGAGGAATTGCCATACTGCTTTTCATAATGGTTGAACTAACTTATATTTCCACCAACAGTGTATAAGTCTTCCCTTTTCTCTGCCACCTCAGCAGCATCAATTTTTAAAAATTTTTTTAGATAATAGCCATTCTGACTGGTGTGAGATGGTATTTCATTGTGGTTTTGATTTGCATTTCTCTAATGATCAGTTATATTGAGCTTTTTTTCATATGCTTGTTGAGTGTGTATATGTCGTCTTTTGAGAAGTATCTATTCATGTTCTTTGCCAACTTTTCAAAGAGGTTATTTTTCTCCTGTGAATTTAAGTTCCTTCTATATGCTGGATATTAGACCTTTGTCGGATGCATAGTTTACAAATGTTTTCTCGCAATCTGTAGGTTGTCTCTAGTCTGGTTGGTAGTTTCTTTTGCTGTGCAGAAGCTCTTAAATTTAATTAGATCCCACCTGTCAATTTTTGCTTTTGTTGCAATTGCTTTTGGTATCTTTGTTATAAAATATTTGCCCTTTTTTATGTCCAGGATGGTAGTGCCTAGGTTGTCTTCTAGGGTTTTTATAGCTTTGTGTTTTTTTCATTTATTTTTAATATTTTAAAAGTTTATTCCTGTTCAGGGGTACATGTGTAAGTGTGTTATACAAGTAAATCACATGTTTCAAGGGTTTGGTGTATGTTTTGTTTTGTTTTTTCACCCAGGTAATAAGCTTAATACCTGATAGTCTTTCAATCCTCACCCTCCTTCCACCCTTCACCCTCAAGTAGGCCCCAGTGTCTGTAGTTCCTTCTTTGTATCCATATGTACTAAATGTTTAGCTCCCATTTATAAGCGAGAACATGTGGTATTTTGTTTTCTGTTCCTGTGTTAGTTAACTTGGGATAATGATCCCCAGCTCCATCCATGTTGCCACAAAGGACATGATGTCATTCTTTTTGTGACTGCATAGTATTCCATAGTGTATACATACCACATTTTCTTTATCCAGTCTACTGTTAATGAGCATTCAGGTTGATTCTATGTCTTTGCTACTATGAATAGTGCTACAATGAACATATGCATGCATGCATCTTTATGGTAGAATGATTTATATTCCTTTGGGTGTATACACAATAATGGGATTTCTGGATCAAATGGTAATTCCGCTTTGAGTTATATGAGAAATTGCAAAACTGCTTTCCATAGTGGCTGAACTAATTTGCATTTTCACTAGCTGTTTGTAAGCACTCCCGTTTCTCTGCAACCTTACCAACGTCTGTTGTTTTGACTTTTTAATAATAGCCATTCTGACTGGTATGAGATGATATCTCATTGTGGTTTTGATTTGCATGTCTCTAACAATTAGTGATGTTGAACATTTTATCATGTGATTTCTGGCCATGTGTACATCTCTTTTGAGAAGTGTCTGTTCATGCCCTTTGTCCATTTTTAATGAGGTTATTTTTTGCTTGTAAATTTTTGTAAGTTTGTTAGAGATTGTGGATATTAGACCCTTGTTGAATGCATAGTTTGCAAATATTTTCTCCCATTCAGTAAGTTGTCTGTTTACTCTGTTGACAGTTTCTTTTGCTGTAAAGAAGTTTTTTAGTCTAATTAGGTCTCATTTCTCAATTTTGTTTTTTCATTGCAATTGCTTTTGGCATCTTCATCATGAAATCTTTGCCAGGGCGTATGTCCAAACTGGTATTTCCTAAGGATTTTATTAGTTTTTACAGTTTTAGTTTTTACTTTTTTACAGTTTTAGGTTTTACATTGAAGTATTTAATCCATCTTGAGTTGATTTTTGTATGTGGTATAAGGAAGGGGTATAGTTTCAATCTTATGCATATAACTAGCTATTTATCCCAGGACCAATGGGGAGTCCTTTCCCCATTGCTTGTTTTTATGAGGTTTGTCAAAGTTCAGATGGTTGTAGGTGTGTGGCTTTATTTCTGGACTCTCTCTTCTGTTCCAGTGGTCTGTGTGTCTGTTTCTGTACCAGTATCATGCTGTTTTGGTTACTGTAACCCTGTAGTATATAGTTTGAAGTCAGGTAATGTAATGCCTGCAGATTTGTTCTTTTTGCTTAGTCTTTCTCTGGCTGTGTGGGCTCTTTTTTGGTTTCATATGAATTTTAGGATTGTTTTTTCTAGTTCTGTGATGAATGATGGTGGTATTTTGGTGGCAATTGCATTGAATTTGTAGAACGGCAGTATGGTCATTTTCACAATATTGATTCTACCCATCCCTGAGCATGAGATGTTTCCAATTGTTTGTGTTGTCTGTGATTTCTTTCAGCAGTGTTTTGTAGTTTTCCTTGTAGCGGTCTTTCAACTCCTTACTTAAGTATACTCCTAAGTATTTTATTGTTTTTTTAAATTTTTTGCAGCTATTGTAAAAAAAGGTTGAGTTCTTGATTTTATTCTCAGCTTGGTCATAGTTGTTGCATAGCAGGGCTACTGATTTGTGTATGTTAATTTTGTAACCTGAAATTTTGCTGAATTAATTTACCAGTTCTAAGAGCTTTTTGGATGAGTCTTTAGGGTTTTCTAGATATACGATCCATGTCATTAGCAAACAGCAATAGTTTGACTTCCTCTTTACCAATTTGGATGCCCTTTATTTCTTTCTCTTGTCTGATTGCTCGGGCTAGGACTTCCAGTACTATGTTGAATAGAAGTGGTAAGAGTGGGCATCCTCGTCTTGTTCCGGTTCTTAGAGGGAATGCTTCCAACTTTTTCCTATTCAGTATAATGTTGGCCGTGGGTTTGTCATAGATGACTTTTATTACCTTAAGGTATGTCCCTTCTATGCTGACTTTGCTGAGAGTTTTAATCATAAAGCGATGCTGGATTTTGTAAAATGCTTTTTCTGCATCTGTTAAGATAATCTTGTGGTTTTTGTTTTTAATTCTATTTATGTGGTGTATCACATTTATTGACATGTGTATGTTAAACTATCACTGGTGTGAAACCCACTCGATCATGGTGGATTATATTTTTTATATGCTGTTGTATTTGGTTAGCTAGTGTTTTGTTGATGAATTTTGGATCTATGTTCATCAGGGATATTGGTCTGTTTTCTCTCTCTCTCTTTTTTTTTTTTGGTTATGTCCTTTTCTGGTTTTGTTATTAGGGTGATACTGGCTTCATAGAATGATTTCTGGAGGATTTCCTCTTTATCTTTTGGAATAGTGTCAACAGAATTGGTACCAATTTTTCTTTGAATGTCTGATAGAATTCAGCTGTAAATCTGTCTGGCCCTGGACTATTTTTCCTTGGTTACTTTTTAATTACCATTGCAATCTTACTGCTTGTTGTTGGTCTTTTCACAGTTTCTGTTTCTTCCTGGTTTAATCTAGAAAGGTTGTATATTTCCAGGAATTTATTCATCTTCTCTAGGTTTTCTAGTTTATGCATGTAGAGGTGTTCGTAGTAGCTTTGAATGATCTTTTGTATTTCTGTGTTATTGGTTGTAATATCTCCTGTTTTATTTCTAATTGAGCTTATTTGTATCTTCTCTCTTCTTTTCCTGGTTAATCTCAAAAATGGTTTATCAATTTTATTTATTCTTTAAAAAAAAACCCAGCTTTTTCTTTCATTTATCTTTTGTATTTTTTTGTTTCAATTTCATTTAGTTATGTTCTGAACTTGTTTCTTTTCTACTGGGTTTGGGTTTGGTTTGTGACCTTAGATTGTCTATTTGTGCTCTTTCAGACTTTTTGATGTAAGCATTTAATGCTATGAACTTTCCTCTTAGCACCACCTTTGCTGTATCTCAGAGGTTTTGATAAGTTGTGTCACTATTGTTCAATTGAAAGAATTTTTAAAATTTCCATCTTGATTGTTGACTATTGTTGACCCAATGATCATTCAGGAGTAAGTTATTTAATTTCCATGTATTTGCATGGTTTGGGGGATTCCTTTTGGAGTTGATTTCCAATTTTATTCCTCTGTGGTCTGAGAGAGTACTTGATACAATTTCAGGTTTTCTTAAATTTATTGAGACTTGTTTTGTGGCCTATCATATGGGAGTGTGTTTCTTAGGCCAATAGAGTTATGTTTCCAGGGGGATTATGGCTGCCTTTTCTGTGTCACGCAGGTCGCCAGGGAAGTGGGGGAAAGCCGGCAGTTAAAGGCCTCACCCAGCTCCCATGGAGCCCAAAAGGCCAATCTCAATCCCATTGTGCCTGCCCAATGGCACCAAGTTTATTTCCAGGTAGCGGGTGAGCAGGGCTGAGAACTTGCCCCAGGCTCCCAGACTCCCAGCTGAGAAAGCAAGGAGGGTTTTTAGGTTTTGTGCCTCCCTGTCTGCAGCAGCTTCTGTGTTGTGTCTGCACTCCTGATTCACCCCCTCCCCTGAGTTCTGTCTGGGAAACTTTGTGTTCAGCTGAAATTGTTACAGCATTCAACTGGAAGTTTCTTTCTCTCTGTGGTCTTTCCCCAGTTCCTCTGGCAGCCCTCCCTAAAAATCCCTTTGAGACAAAGTCAGAAATGACTTCCCTAGGGACCAAGAGAGCCCACAGGCTCTTCCTGCTGCTGCTGCTTCTACTCCTCTATTTTGTTCAGCTCTCTAAATTTGTCTCAGCTCCAGGTAAGGTCACATCCTTCTCCTATGATCTGGACCTTCAGGTTCCCCAGTGAAGGTGTGTGTTTGGGGGAGGTTGGGCACTCGCAGTTTTTTTGCTGTCTCCCAGGGCCAGCAGGAGCAATCCACTTCCTTCAAAGGGTCTGTGGATTCTCTTAGCTTTCCTGGTATGTTCCTGTAGTGGTTCTTGGAACAAAAGTTCATATTATGAATCTCTGCATGCTGCTATGTCCACACGAGTGGGAGCTCCAATTTAGTCCTGCCTTCTATCTGCCATTTTTCTCCTCCTGCCTGGCTTCTAGTGCAGAGCATGAGTGGAATTACCTGCCCTGCCATCAGGGCATTTCCCAGGACAGTAGGAGACTGCACTTTCTGACTTAGTCCACACAAAAGCGGGACCATTCTGCCAAAAGCTCTAGCAGATGTTGCCTGCCTGGGTACCAGTGGCAGAAGTCGGTGGAGTCATACACCCTGCCATCCAGGTACTACTCAGGTCAACAGGAGGCTGCACCATCCAGCTGAGTTCAGACAGAAGTGGGACCGCTGAGTCAGAAGCATTGTCCACCTGGCTGCCAGTGTCTGAGGTGAGTGGAGTGTCCGGTTGAGTTCTGACTGAAGTGAGACCGCTGGGCCAGAAGTTGTCAGCCTGTTCTGGCAAGGTGTGGGTGGAGCAATCTTACTGTTCCCAGGCACCATATTTGTAGCCTCTACTGAGGCTATGGTGTCAGTGCTTGTCTGCTGTGGGGCCCAAGACTTGTAGAGGCCCCTTGGACTCAAGCGTTGACCCTGCAAAATATCTAGGTGGCTCTTTGCCTCAGTCTAGAAGCATGGTTGGGGGATGCAGTGGGGGAAGGGAGATTCTCCCATTCCCAGCCTTGCACAGGTCCCTGTGGAGAGCGTGAATTCCCTAGAGGGCTCCCACTCACTCACCCTTTCCCATGTTAAAGTGGTTATCCTGGTTCCATGCTGAGCCCAGACAGGCTGGCACCCAGCTTCACTCCTCTCTGCTCTCTGTATCCCTGGTTGCCTTGATAGATGTCAACATGGTTTCTCAGATGATTGGCCTGCCGGATCGGTGTTCACAAGCCCACCTGTTTCCTCTTCATGAGAGCAGCATACATGAGCTGCTTTTAGTCTGCCATATTGGCCCCCTCCACCAAGTATCCTATCTTTATTTAAATCTGAGTTCTGACCTATATTATTTTTCTTCTTGAAAAATTTCTTTTAACATTCCTGCAGGGCAAGTGTGATAATGATACATTTCCATTGTGTGTTTAAGAAACCATTTTTTCTCCTTCACGTTTAAAGAATAATTTTGCTGGATATAAAATTCTAAGGATGGCGAGTATCTTTCTTTCAACGCTTTAAAAATTGCACTCAATTTTTTTTTTTTTTTTTTGTGGTCCTGTTTCTGGCAAGATGTCTGATGTAATTCTTACCTTGTTCTTCTGTAGGTAAGAGTTTTTCCCTTTCCATCTTTAAGATTTTCTCTTTGTCTTTGGGTTTCTGTAGTTTGAATATGATACACCTGGGTTTTAATTTTTTGGTATTAATATTTATCCTCTTTGGTTTTCCATGAGCTTCCTGGATCTGTGGTTTGGTATCTGTGATTAATTTTGGAAAACTCTCATCCATTGTTATTTCAAGTATTTATTTTCCTATATTTGTTCTCTGTTCTATTTCTAGAATTCAAATTAAATATATCCTATTTCTAGAATTCCAATTAAATGTATACTTTTTTGTAATTGTCTCACAATTCTTGAACATTCTGTTCTTTTTATTATCATTATTCTTTTATTTTGTCTTTGCATTTCAGTTTGTGACATTGCTACTGATGTACCTTCAAGCTCACTAATTCTTGTCTCAGCTGTGTCCAGTCTCCTGGTAAGCCTATACAAAGCATCTTCAGTTCATTATAAGTCCTCACTTAACATCATGGATAGGTTCTTGAACACTGCAACTTTAAGTGACGTACTGTATAATGAAACCAATTTTCCCATAGGCTAATTGATATAAACAAGAGTTAAGTTCCTATAGCATAGAGTACCTTGTTCTGCTTAAAGCTGCAATGTCTGAGAACCTATTGATAGCATCAAGTAAGAACTTAACTATACGGTGTTTTTCATTTCCAGCATTTCTTGATTCTTAGAGTTTCTGCCTCTCTGCTTAAACATTATGTATCTGTTCTTGCATGCTATTTTTCTCAATAGGGTTCTTCATATTAAACTATTTTAAATTCCCTATCTGATAATTCCAAAATTTGCATCATATCTGAATCTGATTCAGATTTTTGCTTTGTTTCTTTATATTATGAGGCAGTTT
Source organism: Macaca mulatta (assembly GCF_049350105.2). Taxonomy (NCBI): domain Eukaryota; kingdom Metazoa; phylum Chordata; class Mammalia; order Primates; family Cercopithecidae; genus Macaca; species Macaca mulatta. The sequence goes on along the minus strand of NC_133406.1, from coordinate 172,524,564 downwards.
TTCTTTTTACCTTTTAGTGTGGTTTATATATTTTTGTTTACAGATATGTTGAGTAATTATAATTATATTGAGTATTACATATAATATATGTAATTATATTGAGTATTATGAAGCCAAATATATTGAGTAATTATAACTCAGATATTTAAGCCTCTAGTATGGAGATTCACTGTTCATCTGGTTACAGATTGGGCTGTGTTTAATGTTTGCTATAGCTATAGGTGCCCAAGGCTTTAGTTTCCTCTAGTATCCTTGTTTTATTTTTCTACTCCATTTTCTTTGGGTTTCCCTTAGAAATCCTTCTAAAATAGTGTTGCGGTTCTTTCAGTTATAATCTACTTTTATTAATTTGTACCTCTGTTGATGTACTGATAAGGTATAGTAGAGGAAACAGTTCTATAATCTCATGTTTAAATCTGTTTTTTAGTGTGCCTGAGTCTCTAAGCTTTGGAAGTATTTCTTTGCCTTTATTTTTATTTTTTATTCATCTAGGTGAAACAGGAATGCTACAGAGGGCTAGAGTTGGCTCAGTGCTTTCCCCCCCAGGTAGATACAACTCAGTAAAGTCGTTTCTCTATCCTGGGCCACAAACATATTCTCCTACTTTTTTCAGTTTTAACTTTAGTTTTACCTTTCACAATAAAGTCTTTAACTTAACTTTGTATGTAAAATTAATATTTACGTACAATTCCAAGTCCCCTACATGATCCAATCACCTCCTACCAGGGCCCCACTTCCACCACTGGGAATTACATTTCAACATGAGATTTGGATGGGGACATAGCGCCAAACCCTATCAGATATTAACCTTGGTCATGAAGCTGAGGTAATGTTTGTCAGGTTTCTTCACTATATAATCATTCTCATCATGAGAACCTATTGAGCTAGGTTTATTTTTCTTATGTAGTGAAGCAGGTTTCTCAGTGCTATCTACCGATTAGTTAGACGTGTATTTGTAATGGAAAAAAAGTTTTGAGAGATTTCTCCCAATGTTGGGAGATGGAGTTTGGGGGTAGGGCTGGAGGAATGAAAAAAAGCTTCACAGAGACCATGCTGTGCCATCTGAAGTGAATCTTGAGGAGAGGACATTGGGGAAAGGCATTTTGGGCGGAAGAATGATACCAACAGAGCTAAGAGCCAATAAAGCGTCTATGAATGAAATAGTAGTTGAATTGGAATCTACCCTAGAAATCATCTGTGGCCTAATTACCTCATTTCCTAGGTGAGTACTATAATTTGCCCAAGGTTACACAGCTAGAAATTTGTAGAGCTGCGATTCAAACTCAAAGTGACTTCAGCACTTTGTCTCCCAAACACAGAAGGAGGTTAAGACCTTCTCAGGGTGGCCCAGCCAATCAGATGCACAGCCAGGACAAGGCCATCAGTTCCTGTCTCCCAGTCCCTCTACTTTCACAGGTATACACCCTGAAACATAATTAATGCTTAGAAATCCTACGGGAATTTTAGTGATGGAGTTAACATAGTCCTCTGGGGTTAAGGGAAATAAGGTTCTGTAGGAATCAGAAAAGAAATATTCTCAGGAGGTAGAGAGGATTTATAGAGAAGCACTAATTACAGTTTTGAATATGCTGCCAGCATAGTATTCTTAATTAAATGAGCCAGAATACTTCTTTGGAAACATTTCTAGATGATCAGGTCTGTGTAAGTGAATACTTATGCCTTAGACTCAAAGGAATGCACCAACCACCTAAAGCCAGCTCTCTCCTTGAGGGAGAGAGTGGTAGGAGGAGAGTGGGACTAGCAGAGAAGGGTCTTTCCAGGAGTGATATCATATAGCAATTAGAAGTAGATTAGATGTTCACACAATAGTACAAATGGATGTGAAAAACATAGTGTTTACTGAAAAACAGTAAGAAAAAGGGATGAGGTATATGGCACTTCATCATTTATGTAAATTAAAGAGGTATGCCCACAAAACAATATTATACATTTTTGCAGGAACACATTCATACAACATACCTACTAAGCACATTAGAGCAGTTACCCACAGGAGACAGGGAAAGGCAATGACTAAGCAGGATATACATATATCTTTATATACATTGATCGTGTTTGTGCGTCTGTGTTATGATCCTGAGCAATGACAAGGGCAGCAGCATTAAATCATTTCTTTTAGAAGTCCTTATACTTCTTGGCACTATTCAGAGTTCCTTATTTTCTTTTTTTCTAGTGTCCTTTTTCTGTCTCAGGATCCTAATCATGTTACCACATTACATTTGGTAGTCATGTCTCCTTAGCTTCTTCTTGGTCCTGACAGTTTCTCAGATTTTACCTGTTTCTAATGATCTTAACAGTTTTGAGGACTAGTAGTCAGGTATTTTGTAGAAATTGGTATTGGAATTTGTCTGGTGTTTTTCTCATGATTAAACTGACATAATACATTTTTGGAGGAAGACCACAGATGTACATAATCATTCTTATCATATCATATCAAGAGTACATATGATCAATGAGACTTATCACTTTCATGTTGTATTAGTCTGTTCTTACACTGCTATAAAGAAATACCTGAAACTGGGTAATTTATATAGAAAAGAGGTTTTAATAGGCTCACAGTTCTGTGGGCTGTACAGGCCTCTGCTTCTGGGGAGGCCTTGGGAAAGTTACAATCATGGTGGAAGGCAAAGGGGAAGTAACTACATATTCACATGGCCAGCAGGAGAGGGAGAACGAAAGAGGAGGTGCTACACACTTTTCATACAACCAGATCTCCTGAGAACTCTATTACAAGACAGCATTAGGGGGATGGTGCTAAACCATTAGAAACCACCCACATGATCCAATTACCTCCCACCAGGCCTCACCTCCAACATTGGGAATTACAGTACAACATGAGATTTGGGTGGGGACATAGAGCCAAACTATATCAGATATTAACTTTGATCACCCGGCTGAGGTAACGTTTGTCAGGTTTCTTCACTATAAAGTTATTCTTTTTCTATCTTTCCATATCATACTTACAGATTACTTACTTTGAAACTTTAAGGCTAATTAATAGAATTATAGAAGCCAATGTTAAAAATGAAGTGTTTTAAATTATTAATAACAAAAAGGTTTTTAGACAAGATGGAAAAGATGCTTCTTTTTTCCTGCACTAATAGTGGGAAAGAGATTTTCTTCTGACTCATAAAGCTTGTACAGAGAATCTGATTTGATAAATCTTAAGTTGATATTTACAAGGATGTTGATTTTGTTTTCCTGCGTAATTTGGAGATGTAAATATTTCAAACTTTCCAATTGGTTCTGCTATTTGTTAATATACAGCTGTCCTTGGATACATAAGGTAATAATTATAGCATATCACTGTAACAATGTAAGAATCAAGGGGACTGATAAGCAAGGGACTGAGAATATTGGAGGAAAGGACTGTGTTAACATGGCAACTCAAGGACAGCTTCATGAAAGGTTTAACATACAACATGTTATTTGAAGAGGTAGAGGAGGCCAGCGGTACACCACATGCACTAAGGCAGGAAAGGAAAGAACATGACATATAGGCAGTCTGCCATGTGAGAGCATAGGGTGTGTAGAACTTGTGCGACAGGCTAAAGAGTTTGCATTTCATTCTGTAATCCTGAGTGTGGAGGACAATGACATTTTTGGGCAAGGAGAGTAATATGATCAGATCTGAGCTTTAGAAAAATAGCTGGCAACAATCTAAATGAAATTTGAAGGATAAGAGCCTGGAGAGAAACATAGGGGTTATTATTAAAAACTATGAAAGAATAGATACAAAGGAGGGGATATTAAAAATAGGAGTAAAAATATGTAGAGAGATTATGGAGGCAGAATAGACAGGCCTTGGGGCCAATATCATAGCTAACAGTGGCAGAGACTGGCAGGATCCTTACCAAACCTGTATCTTCTTCTTCCAGGGCACATGGCTGGACTACATTTCCCAGCCTCTCTGGCATTAGGCACAGCTATGTGACTGACTCTCCAGCCAAAATGAACATCATGGGTGAAAGTCATGTATGCCACTTTCAGACCTGTCCTTCCCCCATAAGACTGGAGTGGAGAGAACTTTCAAGACCACTCTGAGAGTCATGCATAGAATATAATAGAACTATGGGGTAGAAGGAGCTGTAGCTCCCAAATTACTTCCTGGAGAATTACCCAGCCTGCAATAGACTTTGAGACAACTGAGAAATAAACTATTTCCCTACTGAGCCTTTATATGCTTGGACTTTTCTGTAAGCACAGCATAGTGTGGAATACCCTAACAAATTAAACATTGATACTTTGAAGTGGGTGCTCCCACAACAGAAAACTAAAGCATGTGACCTGGGCTGGTGAGGAGACAAAACATTAGAGACTGGAACGGCTGAGGAGCCCTGTTTTGCTGTGCTAAACTATTTGACAAAATGGTTGCCTGCCTAAAGTTCTAGAAAAGTGATTGTACGTCAGAAAGACAGTGTGTGTTTGCCACTGTGGCTTCTTTGAGTAAGATATTACAAGACAGACAAAGGTGTGCTTGGGCAAAAATTGTGTGTGGCAAGCAGAGGTGAAAGGAAACAGAGAACGTCTAATGTTGGACTTTGAATAGAAAAGGAAAAAACTGCTTGTAGATCCTGAATAGAAAGACATAAGATACAGGAATCCAGAAAAGTCCATTAGACTCACTTGATAAAGATGAGATGAAGGGTGTTGCCATCTCATGAGCCTACTAGCTTCAAGTTAGTAAGAGAGGCATGGGGGGTGGTTAGACAAAGAAAACATATTTGAAGGGTGCATCAGAAAAGAAGTGCTGTTAATTACACAGGAAACAGATTAGCAACAAATGAAACAAAAACCTACTTTTTGAGGAAATTTTACTACCAAAGAAACTATAAACCTGGTCTAGAAAAGTCTGTATTATGGAGAGTTGCTTTTTAAAGAAAATCTCAGGAAGAAAGTGAGTGTACTTGAGAGGGTCTACTCTAACACCCATGATGGAGATGGACACATATGAAAATGAACAGGGAAGCATTTCCCAAAGAACAAGACTAGGGGCCTCCCAGATCAGTGAGTGAGAAAGATCATCCCATACAGCAGATCACAGCCTAAGGACTTCTTCATTTAGGGTAGAGAGATTTTACAATGTCTGCCTAGTGGGACTTCTGAGTTGCCAAGGCCCAGTGACCACAGTGTGCCTCACATTCTTCCTCTGTTTTCTAATGGGCGTTCATTATGGTTATCTTATTCTTCGTCTGTAATTGTGTGCATGGTGAGTAGCCCTGGAGGTAATGGGGAATAACTTTCCTTTTTCATTAATAGGTCACCAAATTTGACAAGCAAAATCAGCACCTGATGGAGATTGCTGCCCATCACTCAGAGATCCTGGACTTGAGGCTGAATGCTATGATGGGATAGGATTTGAGGGAAGGGCACAAGTGTGTTCTTTGTGTGAGAAGCAGAGTGAAATTGCTATTTGACAACCAGTAGGGCAGTCTGTGTGAAAAAGTGACTAAGGGCTCACCGAGCCTGATTCTTCTTCTTTCTAGGCACACATGAAGGAAGGCATTTCCCAGCCTTCCTTAGAGTTATCTGAGGTCATGTGACTTAGTTATGGCCAATGGAATGTGAGTAGAATAACCCGTAAAATCCTGCACAGGAAATAAGCTTCTGTTGTTTTCAATCATAACATTCTTGGGTCTGTTTGTTACCACAGCAGAATCTAGCCTACCTAGACCAACACACTAGCACTTATAGATTACAAGTGTTTTGCTAAGTGCTCTATGTGTATTAGCTCATTTAACCAACAAAACCAACCCAATGAGACAGGTGCAAGTATAATAAAATCTCCATTTTACACAGAGGACACTGAAACAGAGAGGATCCCCAAATCACACAAATAATAAGAGATAGATAGTTGTACTTGGGAAGGTCCACTCTCTAACACCCACTTTGGAGATGGACAAATATGAAAATGAACAGTGAACTTCCCAAAGATCAAGACTAGGGGCCTCCCAGAATAGTGAGGTAGAAAGATCATCCCATAGAGCAGAATCATGGACTAACTAAGGAAGTTATCTTATTTATCTAAGAGCACAAGAGATAGAAACTCTTCACCACAATGCTCTATCACTTCTTGAGGCTAAAGATAATTTCTATGTTACTTGGAAGCTAGAACAACAGCAGAGATAATAATATAATCCTAGAATATTGGGAAGGTCCCTGGCAATCTTGTTGAAGAAAGCACATGCAGTATTGGAGGCATGAACTAGTGGCAAGGGACTGGGGTGTTCACAGGTGGACATCCACAAGCTGCATGCATTGGTGGCTCCAGAATTTGATTTAAGTGGCTAAAAGGCTGTCATTGAGTTGGTGTGAGGCTTGAAATGCATATGCAAGTACTTTCCATTAGATACAGAAGATGCCAATATTCTTTACTTGAGAATGGGACAAGGAAAGCAACAGAGTTTGAGGGCCTAAATCCCACTTATGCCAGGCCTGAGTACTTCCTATATGGTTGCAGTCAAGTCCAGCCTCATCTCTCCCAGCTTCTCTTCACACACTGGAAGACTCACCCAATCTAAACCCTGCCCCCCTACCCTTTCTCACTTCTGTGAGCAGCTAGGTAGCCGAGTGGTGAGCGTGTCCCAAAGATTCATCCAGAGCCGAGTTTGAATTCTGGCTCTGCAATTTATTGTCACTAGTATAACCTCGGGCACATCTATAATAATACCTACCTATGAGGATGATCATGAGGTTTCAATGAAATCATGTATATGATGTGTTTAACATAGTGCCTGGCCCATAATATGCACTTAAACTAAAGAAAAAAACTTTTGATGTATGAAATTCCAGTATTTTCAGCTTCAAACATTTCCTAGATAGCTGCTTATACCCATAAGTGGGAGACGGAGTCTCTGCAGACCATGCATTCTGATTTAGGGTATTGAAAAGAGAGTCAATACATAGCAATTGGAGTGCACAGGAAAGAGAACTCATCGGGGCCTGGGATGGTCAGCAAAGCCTTCTGGAGGAAACTTCACTTGGATGCAGTTTGAAAGTGGAGTAGATTCACCCAGGAAGAAGTGAGTGGGCGAGGCATGGACAAATGCTTAAAAGCAGGAAGCACATGGTATTTCATGGTGGTGATTTTTATTTTGCTAATATAGGCTCCACCCAGGGTATCAATGAGAGCTACGTTAAAAAGGTAGTTTAGGGAAAGATTATAGGGGTCTTGAAATTTCTCCCTCCCTTCTTTCCTTCCTTTCTTTTTTTTTTTTATTACACTTTAAGTTCTAGGGTACTTGTGCACAACGTGCAGCTTTGTTACATATGTATACATATGCCATGTTGGTGTGCTGCACCCATTAACTCGTCATTTACATTAGGTATATCTCCTAATGCTATCCCTCCTCCCCACTCCCCACAATAGGACCCGGTGTGTCACGATCCCCTTCATGTGTCCAAGTGATGTCATTGTTCAATTCCCACCTATGAGTGAGAACATGCAGTATTTGGTTTTCTGTTCTTGCAATAGTTTGCTGAGAATGATGGTTTCCAGCTGCATCCATGTCCCGATAAAGGACACGAACTCATCCTTTTTTATGGCTGCATAGTATTCCATGGTGTATATGTGTCACATTTTCTTAATCTAGTCTGTCACTGATGGACATTTGGGGTTTTTTTTTTTATTATACCTTAAGTTCTAGGGTACATGTGCACAATGTGCAGGTTTTCTACATATATATACATGTGCCATGTTGGTTTGCTGCACCCATTAACTCGTCATTTACATTAGGTATTTCTCATAATGCTATCGCCCCCATCCCCCCACTCCACGACAGGCCCTGGGATGTAATGTTCCCCACCGTGTGTACTAGTGTTCTCAATGTTCAATTCCCACCTATTAGTGAGAACATGCAGTGTTTGGTTTTCTGTCCTTGCGATAGTTTGCTCAGAATGATGGTTTCCAGCTTTATCCATGTCCCTACAAAGGACATGAACTCATCCTTTTTTATGGTTGCATAGTATTCCACGGTGTATATGTGTCACATTTTCTTAATCCAGTCTATCACTGATGGACATTTGGGTTGGTTCCAAGTCTTTGCCATTGTGAATAGTGCCACAATAAACATGCATGTGCATGTGTCTTTATAGTAGCATGATTTATAATCCTTTGGGTATATACCCAGTAATGGGATGGCTGGGTCAAATGGTATTTCTAGCTCTAGATCCTTGAGGAATCGCCACACTGTCTTCCACAATGGTTGAACTATTTTACACTCCCATCAACAGTGTAAAAGCATTCCTATTTCTCCACATCCTCTCCAGAATCTGACTTTTCAATGATCGTCATTCTAACTGGTGTGAGATGGTATCTCATTGTGGTTTTGATTTGCATTTCTCTGATGACCAGTGATGATGAGCATCTTTCCATGTGTCTGTTGGCTGCATAAATATCTTTTTTTGAGAAGTGTCTGTTCATATCTGTTGCCCACTTTTTGATGTGGTCATTTGATTTTTTTCTTGTAAATATGTTTAAGTTCTTTGTAGAGTCTGTATATTAGTCCTTTGTCAAATGGGTAGATTACAAAAATTTTCTCCCATTGTAGGTTGCCTTTTCACTCTGATGGTAGTTTCTTTTGCTGTGCAGAAGCTCTTTAGTTTAATTAGATCCCATTTGTCAATTTTGGCTTTTGTTGCCATTGCTTTTGGTGTTTTAGTCATGAAGTCCTTGCCCATGCCTATGTCCTGAATGGTATTGCCTAGGTTTTCTTCTAGGGTTTTTATGGTTTTAGGTCTAACATTTAAGTCTTTAATCCATCTTGAATTAATTTTTGTATAAGGTGTAAGGAAGGGATCCAGTTTCAGCTTTCTACATATGACTAGCCAGTTTCCCCAGCACCATTTATTAAATAGGGAATCCTTTCCCCATGTCTTGTTTTTTGTCAGGTTTGTCAAAGATCAGATGGTTGTAGATGTGTGGTGCTATTTCTGAGGCCTCTGTTCTGATCCATTGGTCTATATCTCTGTTTTGGTACCAGTACCATGCTGTTTTGGTTACTGTAGCCTTGTAGTATAGTTTGAAGTCAGGTAGCATGATGCCTCTAGCTTTGTTCTTTTTGCTTAGGATTGTCTTGGCAATGCAGGCTCTTTTTTGGTTCCGTATGAACTTTAATGTAGTTTTTTTCCAACTTTGTGAAGAAAGTCATTGGTAGCTTGATGAGGATGGCATTGAATCTATAAATTACCTTGGGCAGTATGGCCATTTTCATGATATTGATCCTTCCTATTCATGATCATGGAATGTTCTTCCATTTGTTTGTGTCCTCTTTTATTTCATTGAGCAGTGGTTTGTAGTTCTCCTTGAAGAGGTCCTTAGTATCCCTTGTAAGTTGGATTCCTAAGTATTTTATTCTCTTTGTAGCAATTGTGAATGGGAGTTCACTCATAATTTGGCTCTCTGTCTGTTATTGGTGTATAGGAATGCTTCTGATTTTTGCACATTAATTTTTTATCCTGAGACTTTGCTGAAGTTGCTTATCAGCTTAAGGAGATTTTGGGCTGAGACCATGGAGTTTTCTAAATATACAATCATGTCATCTGCAAACAGGGACAATTTGACTTCCTCTTTTCCTAACTGAATACCCTTTATTTCTTTCTCTTGCCTGATTTCCCTGGCCAGAACTTCCAACACTATGTTGAATAAGAGCGGTGAGAGAAGGCATCCCTGTCTTGTGCCAGTTTTCAAAGGGAAGGCTTCCAGTATTTGCCCATTCGGTATGATATTGGCTGTGGTTTTGTCATAAATACCTGTTATTATTTTGAGATATGTTCCATCAATACCTAGTTTATTGAGAGTTTTTAACATGAAGGTCTGTTGAATTTTGTCAAAGGCCTTTTCTGCATCTATTGAGATAATCATGTGGTTTTTGTCTTTGGTCTTGTTTATGTGATGGATTATGTTTATTGATTTACGTATGTTGAACCAGTCTTGCATCCTAGGGATGAAGCCGACTTGATCTTCGTGGATAAGCTTTTTGATGTGCTGCTGGATTCGGTTTGCCAGTATTTTATTGAGGATTTTCGCATCGATGTTCATCAGGGATATTGTTCTAAAATTCTCTTTTTTTGTTGTGTCTCTGCCAGACTTTGGTATCAGGATGATGCAGGCCTCATAAAATGAGTTAGGGAGGATTCCCTCTTTTTCTATTGATTGGAATAATTTCAGAAGAAATGGTACCAGCTCCTGTTTGTACCTGTGTTAGAATTCAGCTGTGAATCCATCTGGACTTCTTTTGGTTGGTAGGCTATTAGTTATTGCCTCAATTTCAGAGTCTGCTATTGGTCTATTCAGGGATTCAACTTCTTCTTGGTTTAGTCTTGGGAGGGTGTATGTGTCCAGGAATTTATGAATTTCTTCTAGATTTTCTAGTTTATTTGCATAGAAGTGGTTATAGTATTCTCTGTTGGTAGTTTGTATTTCTGTGGGATCAGTGGCGATATCCCCTTTATCATTTTTTTATTGCATCTGTTTGATTCTTCTCTTTTCTTCTTTATTAGTCTGTTTAGTGGTCCATCAATTTTGTTGATCTTTTTAAAAAACCAGCTCCTGGATTCACTGATTTTTTTGAAGGGTTTTTTTGTGTCTCTAACTCCTTCAGTTTTGCTCTAATCTTAGTTATTTATTGCTTCTGCTAGCTTTTGAATTTGTTTGCTCTTGCTTCTCTAGTTCTTTTAATTGTGATGTTAAGGTGTCGATTTTAGATCTATCTTGCTTTCTCTTGTGGGCATTTAGTGCTATAAATTTCCCTCTACACACTGCTTTAAATGTGTCCCAGAGACTCTGGTACGTTGTGTGTTCATTCTCATTAGTTTCAAAGAACATCTTTATCTCTGCCTTCATTTCATTATTTACCCAGTAGTCATTCAGGAGCAGATTGTTCATTTCCATGTAGTTGTGCAGTTTTGAGTGAGTTTCTTAATCCTGTGTTCTAATTTGATTGCACTGTGGTCTGAGAGACAGTTTGTTGTGATTTCTGTTCTTTTACATTTGCTGAGGAGTGCTTTACTTCCAACTATGTGGTCAGTTTTGGAATAAGTGTGATGTGGTGCTGAGAAGAATGTATATTCTGTTGATTTGTGGTGGAGAGTTCTGTAGATTTCTATTAGGTCTGCTTGGCGCAGAGCTGAGTTCAAGTCCTGGATATCCTTGTTAACCTTCTGTCTCATTGATCTAATATTGACAGTGGGGTGTTAAAGTCTCCCATTATTATTGTGTGGGAGTCCAAATCTCTTTGTCAGTCTCTAAGGACTTGCTTTATGAATCTGGGTGCTCCTGTATTGAGTGCATATATATTTAGGATCGTTAGCTCTTCTTGTTGAATTGATCACTTTACCATTATGTAATGGCCTTCTTTGTCTGTTGTGATCTTTGTTTAAAGTTTGTTTTATCAGAAACTAGGATTGCAAGCCTTGCTTTTTTTTTTTTTTTTTTTTTTTTTTGCTTTCCATTTGCTTGGTAGATCTTCATCCACCCCATTATTTTGAGCCCCTTTGTGTCTTTGCATGTGAGATGGGTCTCCTGAATACAGCACACTGATGGGTCTTGACTCTCTATCCAATTTGCCAGTCTGTGTCTTTTAATTGGGGCATTTAGCCCATTTACATTTAAGGTTAATATTGTTATGTGTGAATTTGATCCTGTCATTATGATGTTAGCTGGTTATTTTGCCCATTAGTTGATGCAGTTTCTTCCTAGCATCAGTGGTCTTTACAATTTGGCATGTTTTTGCAGTGGCTGGTACCAGTTGTTCCCTTCCATGTTTTGTGCTTCCTTCAGGAGCTCTTGTAAGGCAGGCCTGGTGGTGACAAAATCTCTCAGTGTTTGCTTGTCTGTAAAGGATTTTATTTCTCCTTCCCTTATGAAGCTTAGTTTGGCTGGATATGAAATTCTGGGTTGAAAATTCTTTAAGAATGTTGAATATTGGCCCCCACTCTCTTCTGGCTTATAGAGTTTCTGCTGAGAGATCTGCTGTTAGTCTGATGGGCTTCCGTTTGTGGGTACCCCGACCTTTCTCTTTGGCTGCCCTTAACATTTTTTCCTTCATTTCAACCTTGGTGAATCTGATAATTGTGTGTCTTGGAGTTGCTCTTCTCGAGGAGTATCTTTGTGGTGTTCTCTGTATTTCCTAAATGTGAATGTTGGCCTGCCTTGCTAGATTGGGGAAGTTTTCCTGGATAATATCCTGAAGAGTGTTTTCCAACTTGGTTCCATTCTCCCCGTCACTTTCAGGTATGACAATCAAACATAGATTTGGTCTTTTCACATAGTCCCATATTCCTGGGAAGTTTGTTTGTTTCTTTTTACTCTTTTTTCTCTTAACTTCTCTTCTTGCTTCATTTCATTAATTTGATCTTCAATCACTGATACCCTTTCTTCCACTTGATCGAATTGGCTACTGAAGCTTGTGCTTGCATCATGTAGTTCTTGTGCCATGGTTTTCAGCTCCATCAGGTCTTTTTTTTTTTTTTTTTTTTGAGACAGAGTCTTGCTCTGTCGCCCAGGCTGGAGTGCAGTGGCATGATCTTGGCTCACTGCAAGCTCCGCCTCCTGGGTTCATGCCATTCTCCTGCCTCAGCCTCCCGAGTAGCTGGGACTACAGGCGCCCGCCACCAGGCCCAGCTAATTTTTTGTATTTTTTAGTAGAGATGGGGTTTCACCGTGTTAGCCAGGATGGTCTCGATCTCCTGACCTCGTGATCCACCTGCCTCAGCCTCCCAAAGTGCTGGGATTACAGGCATGAGTTACCGCGCCTGGCCCCATCAGGTCTTTTAATGTCTTCACTACTCTGTTTATTCTAGTTAGCCATTTGTCTAATGTTTTTTCAAGGTTTTTAGCTTCCTTGTGATGGATTTGAACATCCTCCTTTAGCTCGAATAAGTTTGTTATTACTGACCTTCTGAAGCCTACTTCTGCCAACTCATCAAAGTCATTCTCCATCCAGCTTTGTTCCATTGCTGGTGAGTAACTGCAATCCTTTGGAAGAGAACAAGTGCTCTGGTTTTTAGAATTTTCAGCTTTTCTGCTCTGGATTATCCCAATCTTTTTGATTTTATCTACCTTTGGTGTTTGATGTTGGTGATCTACAGATGGGGTTTTGGTGTGGATGTCCTTTTAACTGATGTCGATGCTATTCCTTTCTGTTTGTTAGTTTTCCTTCTAACAGTCAGGTCCCTCAGCTGCAGGTCTGATGGAGTTTGCTGGAGGTCCACTCCAGACCCTATTTGCCTGAATATCACCAGCAGAGTCTGCAGAACAGCAAGTATTGCAGAACAGCAAATATTGCTGCCTGATCCTTCCTCTGGAAGCTTCATCTCAGAGGGGCACCTGGCTATATGAGGTGCCAGTTGGCCCCTACTGGGAGGTGCCTCCCGGTTAGGCTACACAGGGGTCAGGAACCCACTTGGGGAGGCAGTCTGTCCATTCTCAGAGATCAAACACCATGCTGGGAGAACCTCTGCTCTCTTCAGAGCTGTCAGACAGGGACATTTAAGTCTGCAGAAGTTTCTGCTGCCTTTTGTTCAGCTATGCCCTGCCCCCAGAGATGGAGTCTACAGAGGCAGGTAGGCCTCGTTGAGCTGCGGTGGGCTCCACCAAGTTCGAGCTTCCTGGCTGCTTTGTTTACCTACTCAAGCTTCAGCAATGACGGATGCCCCTCCCCAAGCCAGGCTGCCACCTTGCAGTTTGATTTCATACCTCTGTGCTAGCAGTGAGGAAGGCTCAGTGGGCATGGGACCCACTAAGCCAATTGAAGGATATAATCTTCTTGTGTTCTGTTTGCTAAGACCATTGGAAAAGCGCAGTATTTGGGTGGCAGTGACCTGATTTTTCCCAGTACAGTCTGTCACAGCTTTCCTTGGCTAGGACAGGGGAATCCCCCAACCCCTTGTACTTCCTGGGTGAGGTGATGCCCCGCCCTGCTTTGGCTCACCTTCCATGAGCTGCACCCACTGTCCAACCAGTCCCAATAAGATGAACCAGATACCCTGGTTGGAAGTGCAGAAATCACCCATCTTCTGTGTCGATCACTCTGGGAGCTGCAGACCCTCTTTCCTTTCTTTTATAACAACAGCAGCAACGGCAATGACAACCCCCTCTACCACCACCCCCCGCCCCAAGAAAAATGGCCCAGTTATTAAACTGTGCTCTCAGATTAAAAATTAAAACCCAAATCTCAGCACCCACATGTAGTTGAGGGGGCCTGTGGCCACACAGAATGGTTTTAGCAACTGTGTTCCTTTTACAATAAGGTGTCCAAGGACTGCATTCACCGAGGATAAATCACAGCAATTTGCAGCTCTGTATTGTTAGAGACATTCCAATTCTGCTATTAGCCAGCCAGAGCTCAAAGGGTTCTGCCTTCATCTGGTCCAGGATTAAGACAAAAGTATCGCTGGTACTGGAAGTGGGTGTAGGTCCTGGCTTTGTGAACTGTAGGTGAGAGCAGAGTGTGATTGAATGCCAGTGAAGCCTAAAGTCTGTAAGTCCAGTTAGGGGTCCTCTAAGGAGTTTTGTCTTCATTGATCTACCTTCTTCAAACTTTTCAGTGTATATTCTGCATGTAGATTTTCTTCAATGAGTAAAACCTTATTCACTTACTACTAGTTATAAACCATAGATGATTTCTTCCTATTGTTTCATCAATGTTCCTTATAAATTGTCACATAAACTGTTACATTAGTTTAATAGTGTAAAAAAAAATTCTGTGAGCCTAGTCTGATTAAGGCATTGCTGCATTTTTTTAAAATATTGAAATATAGTACACATAGTGTATACATCATCAGCGCATAGCTCCATATAATACATCACCATCATGCATAGGACATTTTCATCATCCAAAAAGCCAAGCTCAGGTTCCTTCCCCAAAACTACTCCCTATTTATTTACTATACAGACTTCTAAAGCTACAGTTTACTTTCGCTTGCCTTTTTTTTTTTTTTGAGATGGAGTCTCTGTCTGTCGCCCAGGGTGGAATGCAGTGGTGCGATATCAGCTCACTGCAACCTCTGCCTCCCAGGTTCAAGCAATTCTCCTGCCTCAGCCTCCCAAGTAGCTGTGACTACAGGCACGTGCCACCACATCTGGCTAATTTTTGTATTTTTAGTAGAGAAGAGATTTTACCATGTTGGCCAGGCTGGTGTTGAACTCCTGATCTCAAGTGATTGCCCACCTGTCTCCCAACGTGTTGGGATTATAGGCGTGAGCCACTGCTCCTGGCCAGTTTTGCTTGTTTTTGACCTTACGTAAGTGGAATCATTTATATATCATCACAGTATATATTTTTTCATGTTGAATTTCTGTGCTCAAAATAATGTTTGTAAATTTGTTCACATTGTATAGTTTTATTCATCATGATTGCTGTATGGTATTTCACTAAACGAGTACACCACAATTTCTACTATGAATGGACATTTGAGTTGCTTCCATTTGGGGACCATTACAAATAAGGCTGTTATCAACACTCTTGTAAATATCTTTTTGTCCGCATGTGCTTGCACTTCTGTTGGTATAGGCCTAGGAATGGAATTGCTGGGTCACAGGGTAGGTGTTTATTTCAATTTGTATTTTCTTGATTACTAATGAGGTTGAGCACCTTTCATAGGTATATTAGCTATTTGGTATCCTCTTTTTTATACAGGAGGCATCTTGAATTGTCTGTGTTTTTATCAGTTTGTACAAGTTTTTCATGTGTTTTGGACACAAGTTGCTCACATTTACATGTGTTGCAAATATCTTCTACTCTTTGGCTTACTTTTCCCCTTCTTTTAATAATGTCACTTAATGAACAAAAGCTCTTAATTTAATGTAATATAGTCCAATTTATCAATATTTTCCTCTATTTTTAGTGATCTTTATGTCATTTAATAAATTTTTTCTATAGCCTCACATTATGAAGATATTTTCTTATTTTATCTTATAGAAGCTTTATTATTTTACCCTTTACATTTAGAGCTACCACGCACTGAGAATTGATTTCTATGTGTGGTGTGACATAATCATCAAGTTTCTCTTTTTCTCCCCAAACAGTTACTCAATAGACTGAGCACTATTTACTGAATGATACTTTCTCTATTGCTCTACAGTGCTAGCTTGCAAGATTGAATGTCCAAGTATGTGTGGATCTGTTTGAAAACTCTCTTCTGTAGTCTATTTTTCTACCCTTACATCAATATCACACTGTCTTAATTACTGTAGTTTAATTACCTATAAGTGTTGGTATCTGATGGAGTAAGTCCTTAGGCTTTAGGCTATTTACAGTCCTTTGTATTTCCATATATATTTTAGAAGCTGCTCAGAACTTTTTATTAAAAAACACTGCTGTGATTTTAATGGAGATTGCATATAATGGAGTTTATGATTCATAGAGTTTTCTTCATTCTTCCAAGATGGGGTATTTCTCTATTTATGTAGGTCTTCAGTAATTTCTCTCAACATATGTTATTTTCTGTGCAGAGGTTTTGTACATATTTTGTTAGATTTATTCAAAAGTATTTGGTAGTTTTGTTGCTACTATGAAATATCCGCTTTAAATTTTTATTTTCTAATTTTTAATGCTGGTATTGATTTCATATCTTGACCTTGCATCTGGCAACCTTGCAAAGCTCACTTATTATTTATGATACTTTAATTGTAATTATTATGGATTTTCTTTGCATATACAAATAACATTTGCAAACAATCATAGTTTTATCTCTTTCTATTCCTTATACCCTTGGTTTAATTTCTGTTATTGTTGTAATTACTGGGATTTCCATTAGAATACTGTGAAGAAGTGGTGGTTCTGGGCATACTTGTCTTGTTCCTAGTCTCAGAGAGAAAGCATTCAACATTTCACCATTTATTATGATGCTGGCTTTTTACATGGCCCTGATGAAATTAAAGAAATTATCTTCCTTTCTTAGTTCTTAGTCTTTTTTCATGAATAGATGTTGAATTTAATTAAATATTTTTTAACCTATTGAGATGTCAGCAGTTTTTATCTTTCATGGTGTTAATACAGTGAATTACCCTGCCTAACTTTTCCAATGGTAAACTAGTCTTGCATTTCTAGAAATTATCCAACTTCATTTAGATCAACTGCACCTTTTATATATTGTTGTATTGAGTTTGCTAATATTTCTTTTAGAATATTTGCATCTATGTTTGTAAGTAATATTGACTGTAATTTCTTTGGTATCAAGTTGATGGTGCCAAAATTATAGAACTTTATTAAAAAATTGGAAAATTTCCCCTTTTTCCCTATTCTCTAGAATACTCTGTGTAATTGTTCTATTTCTTTCTCATATGTTTGGTAAAATTTACCAGTGAAGCCCAACTTTTCTTTGTGGGAACAGAATTGAATATAAAATTTTAAAAATATTCATAGATTATTCATATATTCTATTTCTTCTTGTATCAATGTTAGTAAGTTGTGCTTTTTAAGAAATTTGTCCATAACATGTAAAAATTCAAGTTTATTGGCATAAAATTGTTCATGTTATCCTCATATTAACTTTGTAGCATCTGTGATGAAATTTTGTAGTCTGTGATGATATCCCCCTTTTTATTTATTTATGTATTTATTGAGATGGGGTCTCACTCTGTTGCCCAGGCTGGAGTGTAGTGGTGCAACCAGAGCTCACAGCAGCCTCGACTTCTCAGGCTCCAGCAATCCTCCCACCTCAGCCTCCTGAGTAGTTGGGACTACAAGTGTGCACCACCATACCAGGATATTTATTTTATTTTGTGTAGAAATGAGATCTCATTATGTTGCTCAGCCTGGTCTCAAACTCCTGAGTTCAAGTGATCCTTCTGTTTTGGCCTCCCAAAGTGTTGGGATTACTGGTGTGAACCACTGTGCCTGACCCTTTTTATTTTTGATAATGGGTAATTTGCTCTTGCTGTCTTGCTCGCTTGCTCTGGCTCTTGCTTTTGGTTTATTTTCTTTTTCTTGATCAGTCTTGCCAGTTTATCAATCTTATTGTACTTTTTAATGAACAAACTTTTGGCCTACTGATTCTCTTTATTGTGTTATGTTTCATTAATTTTTTTCTGTTTTAATTTTTTACCTCCCTCTCCTGTCTTTTTTATTTAATTTGCCTTTCCTCTTCTAAAATCTTGGGTGGTACACTTAAACCGTTGATTTCAACCTTCTTTTATTACATGCATTTCAGGCTGTAAATTTTATTCTAAGTGTGGTTTAGCTATATCCCACAAGTTTTGATATTATCAATGTTTACATTCAATTAGTTTCAACTATTTTAAAATACTAATTGTGAGGGGTTTTTGAAATTTGCAAGTAGTTTTAAAACTTCCAAGCATATGGGTATTTTACAGTTACTTTTGTAAAAATTAATTTTTAGCTTATATCTACTATGGTCCAAATTTTTTGGAGATTTTCTTTCTGATCTTGGCCCCGCAATTCTGCACTGCCTTAGTACTTCTCAAATGGCTGTATTAAGCTGGGAATCATACAGTTGAAGAAGGCCATTACATGTGCTGGGAACATGCACCTTTGAAGGCTTAGCTAGTGGTTCTCAACCTATCAGATGCAACACTGCCATTTTAAATACATATATTTGCAATATTCCTTTTTCTATCCTGAAAAATATTATAGATAATCTAAAGATTTAGAAAACAATACAGTATCCTGTTACATGGAGGATAAATAAATAAAAAGTAATTTGTAACAAGATATATTTTTCAACCTGGAAAGGTTCAGGCACGACTACACTAGAGACAGGATAAAGTTGGCCGATGTTTTCTTCTACTTACAATGAGTTAATATGGATGTAAGAGAATTAAGACAATACTCAAAGCATATTTATTGTTGACACTTTTTCCTTGTATTTAACATTTTGAGATAAAGGCTAAATGAGCATATTTGTGTGCGTATACAAGTACAATCAATGTGACTGTGACAACTGCAAATGAAAAGCTGATAAACGTGTGTTGCCTTGTTGACTCAAATACCAGAAGCTGCGTTGTCATTGATGAAGGAATATTTCGAAGTGCTGAACAATTCTTGATAAAGTTCCGAAACAAACAAAGCACAATCTTCCCTCGATTTACATGGGAGTTGCATTCCTGGAAAATTCAGTATATTTTAAAACCATGCAAAATATCCTTTAAAAAAATATGTAACATGGAGTTTAGGACCAAGGCTCAGGTAACTATAAAAATTTTTACTTACATAAATTTCTAGTGGAGTGTTTGAAATTTGTTTAGGACTGTCTCCTTCATTGTGGGACATTTGCAGATTTCTCCCTTGCCCAGTAAATCTCAATAGCACCTCCTCCCCCAATTATTGTGAAAATCAATTCCTCCACATTCAACCAATTTTCCAACACCTCCCGAGCAGCACTGCCATCCTTGTTGAGAACGTGCATCTCGTTCATCTTAAGATAGAACTGCTGCCCTCATCCCCGCTTTCTCTCCCAAATTCCGTGAAAGCCCAGCACAGGCACTGGGGGATACAGCAAGCCACTTAGGAGGATTCCCAACTTGTATCGTTGAATCATCTTTAAATTTGTTTTTATTATTTTTTAAAATGTCTTATCATCTTCCAAAAAGGATGTTTGGGTGAACTGCAAAGAGATATACTCATAGACAGGAAAAAGACCTGGTAGGGTGAAGAATGAAAGAAAAACAGACAGGCAGAATAAAGCTGAAAGCTGAGCCTAGTATCTAAAACACACACTCACAGGGCTTGTATACGCAATAAAGTTGAGAAGTAACTGGGTTGTCAACTTAAAGAGGAATACTTGATCAGACACACAATTCTATGTTGACAAGATTAAAAACAAACTCTAGTCATCCTTCAGTACCTGTAGGAGATTGGCTGTAGGATGTTTGTGGATACCAAACTCCGCAGATACTCAAGTCCCTTATGTAAAATGGCACAGTATTTGCATGTAACCTATGCACCTCCTCCCATATACTTTAAATAATCTCTAGATTACCTGTAATACCTAATATAATATAAATGCTATGGAAATAGTTGTTATACTTTATTTTTTCATTTATGTCACTTTTATTGTTGTTTTTAATTTTTTAGAATATTTTCAATCCATGGTTGGGTGCGGAACCTGTGGATACAGAAGACTGACTATAATATCAAGGTAAGGACATGGACTCTGGACCCAGACTGCGTACATTCAACTTGGCTTCACTTTTACAAACTGTGGGACCTTGAGCAAGTCACCACATGCTTCTGTGCTGTTACCTATAACAGGATAATATCACAATACCTACAATACCACATAGGTCTATTGTGAGGATAAGTTGGTGTACATAAAGTTCTTAGGAGAGTATACAGTAGTTACCTGTAAACACTATATAAACATTGCCAAATAAGCAGGAAAAGTTCTCAGAGAAAACAGTTTTTCCCAGCAGTTTCTCTAGTAGATGCAGAATTGAATTACCTAGACTGAAAACTCAGAGGAAACTTGACATTCATCAATTCTAACCTGTTTGTGTTACAGTGCAGGAAACTGCAGCCAGAGACTGAAAGTCTAGGGGCCAAGCTCACATATTAGTTGAGGATCCACAAGTTAGTTGAGGATCCCGGTCCCCTGGCTCCTTTCTGCTGCTCTTTCCAATATGTCAGCCTGGGGCTGGCCTGGGGAGGGGTGCAGAGAAGCAGCCTATTGTCTTTCCTTCCCAGAGTGTCCAGAGGTTCCAAAATTCCACCTTCTCCCAACTGTTATATAACACCCCAAACTCTCATTTCTTCCTAAGGACAGAGAGCAAAGAATAAATCAGGTGTGAATGACCCCTAAACTCAAACCCTCAAGGAATATGCAAACACATAATAGAGTTCCCTTAAATATAATAAATCTTCAACTTTGAGGAGGAGGGGGAATGGGTAGGTGGGAGGCAAATGTTTTAAATTTAGAATTTAAAATTGAATTTTCTAAACTGGCAAAAGTCTCATCACTTTCCAGTCGTGAGACTGCACACAAAGTTACTTGAGAGTCTCCAAGCCTCATTTTTCTTCTGTAATGTCAAAACAGAGATCATAAGGCTGACGGAATGGACTCTTTGTGGCAATAAGATACCATATTATAAACAGGACTTAAGGCTGTGCCAGGTAAGAATGAAGTCACACGCCCTTACTCTTAAGGAATAAACTATGTTCTAACTGCTATGAGGTGTTTTCTTTCACTCTAGCAGTTAAACAAGCACTGGTAAGTCTCCACCCCACAGTGAACATGGGACACATGCAACATGCATGTTTGCTTACTATGTATGCAAGCATTCCTCACTTCCTAAATATTTATTGCCCCCTGTAACCTGTTAAATATGTATACTTGGCCAAACAGTTCGGCATAAATTCCTGCTTTACCCCTCTCTCCCTTGAAGTGCCTGCTTTTGGTCTCTGCTGGAGGCTATGCTTCCCAGCCTACCAGAATGGCCACCCTGCAGGCTGTAACCCTTTGTAAGAAATAAAGCTCTCCTCTCCAAGTTTCTGAACCTTGTGATTCTTCAGTTAACAGTAACATGGGAATGATGATCATCAATGCCTCACGGGTTGTTGTGAAGAAGAAATGAAATAATACAAAGCACCTAGCACCATGCCTGGCAGAGAGTCAGGGGCCAATAAATATTCATCATATTTGCTATTATTATTATTGCAGGCATCAGCAACCTATCAGAAGAGAAATATTTTTCCTTTGCTCTTTGAAGAGATGAGGCCACCCCAGAAAGGCTTTCTTGGTGGCTTCTTACTCCAGGAACTCAGTTACCTTGTAGAGGGGAATGGGAATGTCTGGAGAGAAAGAACCTGAAGCTCAGTTCCCCTAGGAGCACATGAAGCATCACAAAGACAGAAGGGTTGCAGGGCTGAATCCAATTCAACCACTCACTCTAGTGTGTTCCTGAGAGCGTTGTCTTCCCTCTATGACCCTTAAACAAATATGTATATGTTCACTGTCCAAATATAATACAAGACAGGGTTTGGTATGATTAAGATGCTGCCTATTAAATGAGGAACTCTGAGATACTGCACAAGAAATCTAGAAACTTCATGAATCGGGGGTGAATCTCCCCATGGTGAAAGTTCAGAAAGACTGGCTGCAACGGGCTTTGCAAAATACGTGCTTATAAACACATTTTCTCTTCCTTTAACAAGGAAAATGATAAAACTTCATAGTTACAGCAAGAAATACTGGGAAACAAAAAAATATGCCCTTAAAAATTCAATAACTTAATATATTCATTGTACTTAGCTGTTATGGGAAATCCAATATCTTACTGTTGATCTTAATTTTCCAAGGGACTTTGAACTCTATGTGTGTAGGTGTTAGTAAATGCCTTCGTTATGGCTGCTGGGTTCTGCAGACTCTCTGCACACAGAGGTGTAGGTGGTTAGACTTGTGTTTTCTGGGAAGCAAGGGCAAGTAAGGAGTATCTACTATGGGCCAGCTACATGTCTTTGGTATTCCATTCAACACACTCCTCCCTGTGTTAGAGGAAACATTATTCTTCCCAGTGTATAACAGGACTCTGTCCTCTAGGGAATTGGGAAATTATTTCCTTCCCCTCCCTCTTTTACTTCCCCCCAAGGGAAAGAATGACTTCTCTTCTTAGGGAGGTTGGAGAAGGGTCCTAAACAGTGGGCTCTCTTGTTTCAGCTGACTGTGCACAGGTTGAGACACCTTTTTCATTGCTTCTGCTTTCCTATGGGAAGAACAGTTGAATCCCAGCCCAGGATCTGGAGGTTGATGTCTCTCTTCTTGGTCTCCAGAATTCATCGATTTGAGGCATGCATCTGACCTCCATCTTTCTGCACCACACACTCAGTTCTCCTCGCGTGCAGGTCCAGACCCAGCTGGGGTTGTATCATTTTGAAGGTCATCTGGTTGCAGGTCCACTTTCAGGGCTCCTACTCAACAACCATTAAAGGTGCTGTATTCATCTGTATTTGCTGAAATACGACTATTTCTCAATTTGTTCCGAATCAGAGAAGCTCTACTTGAAGAGCTTGGAATGGGCTTTGAAATGTAACCCAAGCATCTTATGCAGGTAAAAAGCCAAAACTCGTATGCCCATCTTGCCAGCTGACCTTCCCAGACCCCACCCATGTCTGGTCACATAATAATGTGCATTCCCCAACGTGGCTTGATTGCCTGGTCTGGCAGCTGGAGGAGTGGGCCCTGCACCTGACCTCATCGTGTCTTGGCTTTGTCCAAGTAGTCCCCTTGCCTTCGATTGTTCTGTGCTAAATGTTTTCACTTATTTAGAAACATCTGCATCTTTCTTCCCCGGCAGTGCTCTGAACCCTTTTTTTTTTTTTTTTGCTGGGGACAGTCACCAGTGTCTGGAGATATGTTCCTGTTCTGGATCTGACCCCAGAGGACCGGAACCTGCACGGAGGTCTGCTGCCTCCCTGCCTAGCACTCTTTTCCCACCAGGGTGCATACCTCTGTGAATTACATGGCTGGACTTCTCTTAACATCAGACTCCATTAACTAGAACAATAGTTTCATCTCATCCTGTGATTCAAAGATGGTTGCTAGGGAAACCAGTGGGGATCTGTTTAATCTGTAAATCCTGTAATTGCCCTAAATTAGCAACAATTCATACGCTTGCTTCAAAAGGATTTGGACTGAGCTGACTGGGAAGCAGGTGAGTGAGGAAGAACAATCACAGGTTGGCTCCCCTTGTGATCTGTTCACATTCCTCATAAGGTGTTTTTTCCCGATGCTTTGCCAAAAAGCTAAAGGGATTAAAGAGGGAGCACTGCAGCATCCTTCTAATGGACCAGGAACGCTAGAAAGACAAAATAATAGCCTTTCTCTTCTTATGGATTCAAGTGGTCAGAGCTGAGTGATTGGAGGCTGTACTGGTGGTGATGGAGAGAGATAAGAGGATAAATAATCCATTTTACTTTAAAATGGACTCAGAATCCTGTAATTGTAGTTTGTAGGGGGCTACTAACTCCAAATGAGGAGAAGCGAGGTATTTGGGAACTCTTATCAGAAGAGACCGGGGTGGTCTAAGCATAGGAGCACAGAGTCAGGTTTGGAGGCACGCCCAGATCATCCCTGCCAAGCCTTTCCTTAATCCACAGCAGTATTCAGTGGGTCACCCACACGCTGCTTGGGCACTGCCAAAAACGAAGAACTTGCTCCTTCCCAGAGCAGCTCATTTTGTTTTTAAACAGCCCTGATTGTTAGAAAATCTGCCTTAAATTGAACTGAAAAATAGGGTGCTGGGGACAGGGGGGCACTTTTCCTCCTTGACTTGGCTGACTGGCTGAGCTCGCAGAGGTTTCTTCATAAGACATACCCTACCTCTGTCACAGGGCCCACACCCAGCAAGCCACACTGGCTCAAGGGCCCAGAACTATCCAGACAGCTGAAGAGTCCCACCTTGAGGCACAGTAGAGAAGCCGTAGGAAAAAAAACAACATTCCTTGATGTAATGTTTGATTAAGAAAAAAGTGCACAGTGTCTGTCTCTCGGGGCCCTGCAGTGTTTGTGATTAAAAAAAAAAAAAAAGCAAAATCTAAGTGCAGACCCTGTTGCCCAGGAGAAATGTCACATGAAACTCTTTATACAAAATGGTTCTGAGAATCATCACTACCATTATCGGTGGAGATGACTCAGTATTTTAGACTTAGCTAGTTATGCAAAGTCCAGAGAGGTCATTGTGCTCTCTTTTGGAAACATAATAGTTCCATTAACGCAGCTGAATATCACATTTGCTCTGAGCAGCTGCAAACCCACTGATGACTCATGTTGAGCTCTACAATCAGTGAAAACTTGGAGGGTATTTCACCTTTGTAGGTGCAATATCATATGATCCCTAAGCCCAGCTCTATTGGGACTATGGGTGTCCAGGATCCCTCCTAGCTCCTTGCCTGCTTTTGCTGTCAAGTTTGTAAGTTCACCTTCTGTATTTTAAAATTCAGGATTGTAGGCCGGTGCAATGGCTTGCACCTATAATCCCAGCACTTTGGGATGCTGAGGTAGGAGGATCTCTTGAGCCCAGGAGTTTGATCAAGACCAGCCAGGGAAACATAGGGAGACCTCATCTCTACTAAAAATAATAATAAAAAAAAAATAGCCAGGTGTGGTGGTACATGCCTGTAGCCCCAGCTACTCAGGAGGCTGAGGTGGGAGGATGGCTTGAACCTGGGAGGCCGACAATGCAGGTAGCCATGATCATGCCTCTGCACTACAACCTGGGCAAAAAAGCAAGACCCCTGTTTCAATAAAATAAAATTTAGGATTGCGGGGATTGCAACCTCCTGTCTCTAGTTCTTTGTTATCTGTCCTGCTCTGTGAAGTCTTAGGCGGTCACTGCCTGTGCATCGTTGATAGATCTACATGATCCCATTCTCTTCAGCTCTAATTTATCCGGACCAGCATGTTTAATGAGGTTAGATGTCTGTTTAATAGACCCTTTATTAATGTCTATTCTCTCTTTTCTAATTTATTGCCAGAAAAGTTGGAGGAAAGTCGGGAGCCGGGGAGTTTTGCTTTCTCTGATCTGTTGAAGCGGCATAATTAGTTTATCTAATAGTATACTGCCCTTGTGAGAGGTGACAATGCGAGATTTTGGGAAAAGGCCTCTAACCTGAGTGCTTATACTTTGCACAGCCCTTTTGCATTGTTTAGTACTACTGGTTTTTATGCTACTTAATTGTTTTAAAACAGATATTTATAAAAATAGACACAATTTGCTAAATTCCATTCAGTTCAGTCACTCTTAATGGAAAGTCTAGTTTTATATGCCACAAAGCCACAACCAAGGTGTACCTCATTGTAGAAAAAGAATCCAGAAAGAAGGAAATGGTTTTGAGTAGCAACTTTGAAAATTCCAAACTATG
Source organism: Macaca mulatta (assembly GCF_049350105.2). Classification (NCBI taxonomy): domain Eukaryota; kingdom Metazoa; phylum Chordata; class Mammalia; order Primates; family Cercopithecidae; genus Macaca; species Macaca mulatta. The sequence continues at coordinate 172,498,729 of NC_133406.1, read as the reverse complement.
AAGCAAAGGCGGAAATCACTGTTAGAAGGTCCTTGGCTTTCCAGGAAGTCCAAAGCCCAAATGAAAAAGGCATCTTGATTTTCTCTCTGAACTCTGCTCAAGGTTTACTAAGAAACTACCTACCACGTAAAACTGGGAAATACACAAAAGATGTATTTCTTGGAAGGCGAGGGGTGTTAGTGATTTCAGCCTCACATTAAGAGAGCCAGAACATGCATGACCTGCTAGAAATAAGAGGCGGAAAGACAGGACTGGGTTCTGGGGCTGCATCCAGGGAAAACATGTCCGTACTGTACACCTAACACCAGATGAGTGGACAGAGACATGTCAGGAGAAAAGAAAAAGGAATGACCTGGGCTCCAAAAAGGAAAGGGCACGGGATTGGTGGGAGGGTATGAGGGATCAGAAAGGAGAAAGGATGGTGATACATAATCACTTTTCTATTTTCTTTCAGGATAATGACTTAAAACTTAACATTGGTCACTGCAATCAAAGTCTTAATATGAAAAACCAAGTAAGTACATGGCTCTGAAATTCCAGAATTCCTTGGTGTGGAGTTAGGACTAGGAAGAATCGCAGCCAAAAACAAGTAACAGTAACTCCCATAGCAATGCTCTGTATTTAAGACGTAGATACATCCATAATATATACACTCTGGAGTGGTTTATTAACAAGGCACTTAGAGCCATTCATAAAGAAATAAATGATAGTGCAAGGCAGCTGAACGCAATGGCCAGGAGGGGAGTTAGCAGTGAGTGCTCCTGGGGAGATGCCGAGGCTGGCTGGGCAGAGGGTACAGCGAGGGAGGCCTGAGGGAGGCCTAAGGGAGCCCTCAGGGAGCCCTCGTAGGCCTGGGTGATAGTGTCCTCAGAATTCCTCAGTGTGTGTGACCTCTGCAGCTTGACTGTTCCTAAGGAAGTTTGGAGGATAAAGACAGCATCTCTGGGCAAGAGATACGACACCAGACCAGTGTTCTTCAGGTCTGGGACCCCCACAGAGCAACAGCTGGGAAAGTGTACTGTTATTGGAGGCAAAGCAATCAAAATTCCATTCCAGAAACGTGTCCCTTGCGAATCTAGGTACCTGCTGCTCACTGTTCAATGGTGGCAGACATTTCAGTGCAGGCAGCTGCGTGCTTCTCATGCATAGACAGGCTGCCTCCCACTTCCCCACCCAAGGGACACCCGGAAACATGTGTGCATGTGTTTGTCACAATGTCTCTGTGTGTGTGTGTGTGTGTGTGTGTGTGTGTGTGTGTAGAGGCTACTGATATAAAGTATCCAGGACCAGAGATGCTTAATGTCCTGCAACACGAGGTCAGCTCCTCAGAGCAAATACGGACCCCATTATAAAACAATGTGCTTTGGATCCTATCAAGGGAAATTCCCTTTAAAGAACTAAATAGACTTTAAATTGGTTTCAGTAAGGTATACATTTAAATGTGTATATTCCAATGTTTTCTGCTTTTAAATTTAAAAGCTCTTAAAGTTAGAAAATACAGATTAGCATAAAGAAAATGATCAAAATAATCCTCATTCATACTATTTAAGTTATTATTAATATGTTGGTATTGATTGTCAGTGTCTTTCCATTTATTTATGAAAATAAGACAAAATTATATATATTTTAGTCAGCTGTTTTAAATTACTACATTGTAAATAATCTTCATTGTCTTAAATATATCCTTTTGTATATAATTTTTAGTTGCTGCCTAATACTGTATTTTATGGCTGTACGATTGTTGAACTATCCTCCATTGTTGAATAGCTAGATTTTTTTTTCTATTAACACAATGTGGCAATTTATCTTTTCCTCAGAATGGTTTTTTATTGTCAGAGAGCAAAAGGATGTTTAACAGCTGGAGGGTAAGAGGATAGATGAGTGATAAGAAATTAGGGTCTGCAATGAGAAGACATTGCTTCAAGTCCCAACTCTGCCACTTACTAACCATGTGACCTTAATTTAAGCCAGTCAGCTCCATCTCTGTGCCTCAGTATCCTCATCTGCAATATGAGAATAACAATATTTACCTGGCAGGATAGCACAGGAGATTAACTGAGGAAATACACGTGAAAGTACCTTTTAACTATACCTCACTCTGAGAGAGAAAGGGGAAAAAAACATTATCTTCCATTTACTGTGAATCTCTCATATGCCAGGCACTTTCCTACGTTTTACATGCTTTATTGCATTTGATCCTCATGGCAAACCTGTAAGGCAGGGGCTATTTTTTTTTATTACCCACATGTTACACAGAAGGGAAATGAGACACATGGATAATCTACCCCATCATGGGCACGACGGTGGAAGCAGCAGCATAGGGATTCAGACCCGGGTCTGCAGGACACATCTCAGGCTCTGAGGTGGATACAGTGCAGAAGAGAAGCACACTCCCCAGTGTGGCAGAAGGCCAGCTCCAGAGCCTTCCAAACCCAGCTCTCCAGGAGATAAGATGAATCACCAGCTAGGGACAATTCTGAGGCCAAAAAGCTCATGATAGCCTGCTCACAGTCTTGAGTCAGTGGGTCTTTTATTAGTCTTTAAAATGGGAACCACAATCCTTGTATGTGTACGGTATTCGTGCATTCCAGAGCTCTTTCCCATCCATTCTCTCACTGTTCCTGACTATAGCTCTGTGCTGTGGTGGGGCAGGAATCTCATGTCGTAGTGGCTTGTGGGAGCATCATCCTATATGTTAGAACAGGGAAAACTGGAACTCTGGATGCCTGGTCTCAATTCATTTGAAATTTGAATAATCCCAGCTTATTGGAAAAGGAATCCTGTCTTTTCTCCTTGGTATCTGTGTAGCTTTGGGTAGCTCATTTCATTTCTCAGATTTTCAGTTTCTTCATCTCTTAAAAGAGATCCAAAACAGGAATAACGTTTATGTCAAGGATGGTCCTAAAATCCAAATGTAGTCATGGAGGATATTAAAAATGCCTCCCACTGTGTCCCTCCCACCTCTAAGGCAGTGTACCCACTCCAGCCACCCAGCCCCTAGTGGGCATCTATACCAGATGACCCCTTCCCACTCCACTGTGGGTGACTGGACTGAGGTGGGCAATGAACTCAAAGAGTCGTTCACTGGCCTTAAAGGAATTCATCAAATGCTGAACTGAATCACCTGGATTCTTCTTTTGAGACTTTTCCCCTGATAACTGAATTTTTAATTCTACTTAGTTTTAATTAATTTTAATTTAATAGCCACATGGAGCTAGTGGCGACCATAATGTACAGCTCAAGGCTGTAAGTTTATTCTCTGCAGAAAGTAAAACAGAAGTCAAAGAACATTAAAAAATTGAGAGATTTTCTTATCCTGGGGAAAATTGACACACTAAAGATACCATGGACTCAGAAAAAGGCCAAATATATATATATATATATTAGGGAAAGAAATGGTAATGACTGGAGGGGCCCATGTTAGTAGAATTCAATATGAAAGTATTAAAGAGCACTTCTGGTACTATGAGGAATGAAATATTATGAAATGTTTAGTGCTATAAAATAAAGACAACATGACAAAGCATACTTTTAATTTTATTCCTGGGCTTGCAAGAAGTTATATACTACTTTTGCACTACCACCTTCACTCCCAAAAAAGACCTGAATGCAATTAAGTGCTAAGTATAGGTGAAAGGCAGGATTGCCCTGCTGGCAAATGCTGACGTTAAAACTGCAATCAAAAGCCAGCTAACAAGATGGAGAGATTAAGCCTGGGATCCCAGCAGTGAGCTAAAGTTTTTATAGGTGGGTAACCCTCTGGCTGTCAACAAAAACAAATCTCCTCTCGAGAGAAAAGCTTCCTCAACTTGGGTCCTTAGATTTCCATGGATTAAGCAATAATATATGAGCACTCAATAATATATGATCAATGAAATATAATCAAACACACAAGAAAGCAAACCACTATAAGCAAGAGGTAGAAGAGATGAGGTATGCCAGACTTCTACCTCTAAGAACTTTAAATATTAGAATGATAATATTTGAAATGTATAATTATTATAAAATTCATTCAAAAAATATGAAGTCATAGAAATAAGCATGCAATGCTAGGCTATAAAATGAAATGGTAGATTTGAAAAAGACTTAAACATAACTTATAGAAATGAAAAAGGTTATTATTGAAAAGCAGAAGAAGGAATTAGTAAAGTAGAAAATAGAGTTGAAGAAATTAAACAGAATGTAGCACAAGAAAAAAAAAGAAAGAAGGATCAATAATCATATAAGTTCCAAATAAAGATAATATATTGAACACATACAGCTAATTTTACTCCCTTCCCCAAACTTATTAAAACAACAGCAAAGGGATTTTAAACAATCATATAAACCCACAAGGATGGGCAAAATATGAGATGAGACACCAGCAACAAACTTCTGGAAAATGGAATATAAATGAAGAATTGATAACAGAGTTATCAGAACTAAGAAAACCAAATCCTAAATTGACGGTGGGGAAATCATTGAATCAACTGAATTTGCATTGAAACACAACACAAAAAGTAAAAAAAGGAATATAATACAGTAAGGAGCATAAATTAGTACAATAGAAATTAAAGATAAAATAGAGAAGAACTACCAAATCAAAAGTTCTTTAAAAAGACTGTTAAAAATAGATTAGTAAGATTGAGAAAAGTGAAGGTATAAATATGTGTGAACAAAGGAACATATCTACAGATAGGCAAAATTAAATTTTAAAAAGATTTTTTAAAAATTTAATTTAAAATGAAGTTTAAAAAATACTTTAAGTGCCAAAAGAGATAGTAAGAATCATCTACACTACTTTATGTCTATACATTGGAAACAATTTAAAATGCCCAGAAAAATATAACTTGTGAAACCAATTGGAGAATAAATAGAAAACCTAAATAGCCGTATAATCATTAAATAAAATAGTAGTCTAAAATTTTTCTGCAAAGAAAATAAAAGTCTCAATAATTTCAGTGACATTATTATTGCATTAAATAAAAAATCAAATGTCCAAGAAGAGCCAAGACATTCTGAGGACAAGCAGGATGAAGGTATGTGCTTTTCTATATTGCAAGCCTTATTAGAAAGCTAAAGTAATTAAAACAGTATGGTTTTGAGGTAAGGATAATCAAATTAGTCAATGGAACAGACTAAGAAATCCCCAAAAATCTGTCTGTCTCTCTCTCTCTCTCTGTCTCTCTCTCTCTCTCTGTCTCTCTCTCTCTCTACATACATATATATATATATGTGTGTGTGTATATATGTATGTGTATATATATGTTTGTGTATGTATATGTATGTGTATATTTATTTGCTTGATAAAGGATATTATGTTATAGATCATGAGTGGCTTATTCAATAAATGGTGCTCAGAGCATTAGTTATCCATATAGAAAAAAATTAAAGAAGCTCCTTATTCTCTTATATACAAAAATTAATTTTTGATAGAACAAAATCTTAAATATGGAAGGCAAAGGCTTAAAACTTTTTGAAGAAATTTAGAATATTTTTATAATCTTGGAATTTATTTAAAGAATTTTTTTAAGACACAAAAAGTACCCATTAAAAAAGAAAACATTGGTAAATCAACTACACAAATATCATCAAAAAGTAACATAAATGAAAATATAAGGAATTCATGTCTAGATTAATCTTGATCATGGTCTTAAGACTTCCAGCCTCCTGAACTATAGGGAGTAAATGTCTGTTGTTTAAGCCACTTGGTCTATAGTATTTTTGTTATAGTAGCCTGAGCTAGGACAGCTTTATATAAGCCTTTGGGGACCATAGATGAACCTATATCATTTGGTTCTAGTATGTTCTGTGGTTTCAATGCAGAAACCTAGAGAATAACCAAGGCTGGGAGAAAGAAGGACCACACTGGTGGGGAAGCTGGTGACAAGTGGTAAGGAGTGGGCAACCTGGGTGCTAATTCTTGTTTTTTTCTTCCCTAGCCTTGTGGCCCTGGACAAATCACTGGGCCTGTTGTCTTTTCTGTAAAGAGAGGGGCTGCTCAGTTCTCATTTGGATTCAACCTTTCCAATGGAGCATTTAAACATGGAGGAGGGATTTTTTTGGTTGTCACAAGGACTGGGGGACCCTGCTGGCTAAATATCCTCCAGTGTGTGAGACAATTGCACCCTAAATGCCAGTGTGCCCCTATTGAGAAGCATCATCTCTAGCAGTCCTTTGAACGAGCCCTCTACATCTCTCTACATATACATGATGTTTGCTGGTGGGTTGGGAAACATTTGGATACTGTATGAAGCATGCAGGTCTCCACCCAAACCCACAGGTCAGATGACTGCTGTCCAAACATTAGGATCTTTAGGGCTGCAGATGAGATGCTCTGTCTTGTGCATGTCCTGCTTGGGGGGCTGACCCTACCTTGCCGAAGATTTAGTTGAATTCAGTTGAAGTGTACTATTTCAAACCATTTGCCCCCTTGTTCTGACAGCCAGCAGGAGCAGAAAACTGGCTTGCTCTTGTACTAACTGCGTTCTCAGAACCGTGCCTGCAGTGCTTTATCGTTCTGTTCAAAGCTAAGCAGTGCCCTCCTTGGGACACTCTGGGAATGTACAGTATTCATTGCTCTAAGAAAATGCCTTGGCCACAAGGAGAAAACATTCTCTGGCTGTGGCTTGAGCCAACTGGGTCAGCACCAGCCTGTGCAGATGTCTCTGCGGACAGAGAAGTCCCTCTGGGAGAAGGCAGCCCATGCTAGGGTGTGTAGATTGATGAGAGGAGTGAGAACTGTATTTCTGTCCTTACTTGCTGCTCTCCTGGCCAGGTGCTCTTGTGCAGTGCGCTAGCTGTACAAGCTGGACCCTCCCATTCTCTACCAATTCAGCAGTCTACTCTTGGCTTCATTCAGGAGGCTGTCTCCCCGTGCTTGCCTAAACCCAAAAGCAAAATGTGTGGGTCCCACCTACTTCTCAGGCTCTAGTTCTAAAGAATGGGCCTAGGTGTTCAGCCTCCATGGCCTGACATTCAGTGCTGTGTATACTCCGGTTCCAAATTGCTTTTCTACTCACTGCGCCCCAGACTCTGCTAAACAGGCTACTTTAGTCATTGCCTCCCAAATAATGCTTGTGAAGTTGCATCTCCACACCCTCATACTCTTCCCTTCCCCTCACCTTTTATCTAACTATTTCAAGACTTGGCTCATTTTCAGTCCTCTGGGAAGCCCTCTCAATTGCCCCCACTCAGGAGTTACTGAAAAGTGTCCTTGTACCTCCCATGGGTCACTGACTGCACAGTTCATGTATTGGGAACCTTGATTCTTAAGAAGATTTTAAGTTCCTTGAAGGTGGAAACCTAATGAGAAGACTTCTTCAGGCTCCTCTACTTAAGAATCATTCCAAGCAATTACCATGGAAACAAATATCTTCTCTTCCTGTCCTCTTGGATCAAAGCAAACAGACAAACAAACAGTTAAAGAGCAAGGAATTTGGCTCCCTGCCTAGGTTGGCAGTGAGAGCATCAGAACAAGGTTGAGGCCGCATCCATGCACCTCATTTAGTTAGGTGCCCATGAACTTGGCTTGGAATACTTTGGCCCCATCTTAAAGAAAGTGCTTTATTCTGGGGACACTGGTCAGCCTGAGGCCCATGCTCCTTAGTCCCACCACAGGAAGCCTTCTCTCTCCATCTGTCACTCTGAGACCATATTGACTGAAGCTCTGGGTTTACTCATATCTTGAGTCACCCAACCTTACCTGGCCGTAAAAACATCCATATCCTTATAGGTGGAGGCCTTGTAGATAGGTTGTTGAGTCAGATTTAGGAGTTTGAGAAAGAGATGCTTTGGATGGTTTTAAAAGCCTTTGGTGAGTTTGCAGAAGTCCTGGACTCAAATCCACCACTACTCACAACAGTGAATGTTTCAGAAAATGCCTGGAAAAGGGCATCTCTCTGCTGAATGACCCTAGTAATGTACTCATTCCCCAGGTAATTACTGAGCCACTCTGTGTTCCAGGCACAGTTCTAGTTTCTGGAAATATACCTGGGAACAAAACAGACAGAAATTCCGCCCTTATGAGCCTCCACTCCAGCTTCTGGCCAAGTCTGTTTTTCATATGGTCCAAGCACTTTGGCAGGTGTTAGGGCTGTAAAAGGGATGGCACGGGAGCCCCTTGGGTAGCAGTCTTGGCAGACACGTCTCTTAGAAATACTGCCCCAAGCCTCACTGTTCAAGTCTGGTGTGTGGAGCAGCCGCATCGGCACCTCCAGGGAGCATTTTAGAAATGCATCATCTCAGGCCCTTCCCAAGACCTTCCGAGTAAGAAACTGCACTTTATAATACGATCCCAGGGGAACTGTGTGCAGGGAAAGGCTTGAAAAGCCTTGCTATGAGACACCAAATCCCACCAGCTATCCTGCAGTGAAACGGAGCAGAATGATAAAATGCATTTGAGAACGAGCACATCCCGTGCCTCCGATTCAGAAAGGTGGCATGTTAAAGCCTGAGACCTCCTCAGAAAGAAATGTGCTTAAAAACCCAATGCTCCCCAAATGTATTTGATGGCTCAACAACAAACCCCAACTGCAATCGCTCAACAGAACCAGCATCCTGTGAAACACACCTTGAGAAACCTGTAGTGGACCCTCTGGCATCCACAGATTCAACTTTCTTGTCTTTAATGACTGCAGATGGAGCGAGCCCATGGGGTGATAACTGGCAGTTTTGCTGTGGAACAAATCTGAATCATGCCTACTGCCAGGCTGGGGCTCTGGGCCAAGGTCTCAGCTTGGGATAGGGTGAGGATCGGAGGGCTGGAAAGATAGAGGGGACTCGGAGACTGCCAACTACTGGTTAACTTGTGGCATAAGGATATATACAGAAAACACTGGATTCTATATCTCAAATGTGTCATTTGGAGAAATTTAGGAGCCAAAATAAAAATTCTTTGTCATTTGGGGGATTCAAGAAAGTCATGGGCTATATACCACAGGTGTCAACAATCTATGATGATGATGATGATAGCAAAGACAATGATAGATCACTTTTTAAAACTTACTATATGCCAAGGATGTCCTAATTCATATGTTCCCAACAGCAATGCTAAGTGGTATAATCCTCATTTCTGAGGGTGCAGAAATTGTGGCACAGAGCTGGCTCCTCGTTTTGATCCCTTTCATGCTGAATGTGACTTCTGAGACCTAGGTGACAGGCAACGACTGGTGCAGACTAAACTGACCAGATGATGGAGTGGCCACTGGTCCCCTTTATGCCCCTAGCCAGCCCCCCAAGGCTGAGGGACTTGCTCAGAGCCCCATCCCAGAAGTGGGCAAAATTCAAATTTGTGCCTTAGCAAAACTTCCGGTTATCACACCATGGGCTTATTCCTTCTGGAACAGGGTAAAGCAAGAACACAGAACCCCCTTTGGGGGTGCCACGTAGGTTGAAGCAGCCCTAATTGGGCAGGTACAGGCTGGAGTGACCTCAGTGGTGGGTCTGGGAGGGGGATACTTGGTTTGCTCTGGGGCAGTCATAGAAGGCTCAGTGCAGTGCTGGGCTGCAGGTAGGACTAAGCTTGGATTGTAAGGCCTGGGATCTTCTCACAATGCTGGTCTACAGCCACTGTGTGGCCTGTGACAGGCCTCTTTCCCTGGGTCTCCGTCTTTGAAAATAGTGATACACCCCCCACCCCACCACACCCAGACATGGGCTGCACCTTGGGTTTCAACGCAGTGACCGCTTTTCAGGAGGTCCCTCTGGGGCTCCTTGGGGTTATGGCTGGCTGCTCCAGGATGGCAAATCCAGATCACGTGAGAGATGGCTTCACCCTCCCTCTCTCAGGGACACAAAGAAGATCTGTTGCTTCCAAATTGCACCAACACACATGCCTAGAACCCCAGTAATGAAGCTGGAACCTCTACTGTGTGGTCAAACCCAAGAATAAATTGCCCCTGCTTCTTGGGATGACACTAGGAATTCACCATTATTCACTAGGCAGTCCCTGGGGCCTAGAGCCAATTCACTCAGTTTAAGATTCCCTCCCTTTGAGACAAAGTATAGGGTGGTGATAATGAAGTCAGTCGGGCACAGCCTTGAGTGCCGGCTGTGTGACACAGGGCAAGTCACTCAACCTCTCTGAGCTCCAGCATGCTCATTGGTAATTGGTATAAATGAAAGTACCTATATCCTGTGACTACTGTGAGGTGCTGGCACATTACCAGTGCTTTGTAAAGAGCAGCTATTACTCTTGTTGCTTGGACATTTGTTATGAGGGGGGAATACTGTTTTAAATTTGTTTTTTAAAAACAAATTTCTGAAGGCAGTTTCAAATGAAACTTTAAAATGTTTTTCTCTCCTTATAAAGTTAACATTTTTGTATGAGGTTAGGCATGTTTTTTTTTTTTTTTAAAAATGAACAAATAGCAATCAAGGGCTTCTAAACAATTCCAAGGACTCCGTTGCTGCTCTCTTCCACTAGTCTTCCACCCTCTCCCTCCTGGCAGCAGTCGCTGGCAGTTTTTTGTATGGCTCACCTTGGAGGTCAGCAAGCTCTGCACCTCCTGGTTGGGAGCTGCCAGTTCTCCCCTGCAGCTGTCCCGAAGTCCTCCTGCTGTAGGTTGTCCCTTTGTCCCAGAGCACTCACCCTGACAGGGAAGTCCCTCATTTCTTCATTAACTTCCAGGTTGCTCCCTGCCCATTAATGCTGAGCTGGAGAAGCAGGATTCACAGGACCTTACAACCGGGACCAGGAGCAGCAGCTTGGAGATTCAGGCCTTCTTTGGCTTCCTTGACCCTCCTGTCCCAGGGCCAGCATCAGGGAGGGAGGAAGAGGACAGGGATGGATGACTCCTCTGACAACCACACGGGGTAAGGCCAGGCTCACGGTCACACAGTGGCTGAGCCAGAAGACCAGTGTTTTTGCTTTTCTGTCTAATAATGGCTGCATCTATACAAAATTTTGGGCAGGAAGGGCAATGCATCTATCAGAACGCACTGGTGACAGGCACAGCAGGAGCTAAATTGGCTGAGTTGAACCAGGCTGTTACTTCCTAGCTGTGTGACCTTAGGGAAATCACCCAACCTCTGTGCCAACAACTGCACCTACCGCATAGGATTCACTTAAGGATTAAAGAAGCTGATCAATATCAAGTGATTAAAATCCTACCTGGCACGTCTGTAACAAGGATTCTACATGCTAGATATTATTGTTGCTGTTAAGCCTCATGAAGGCAGGAGTCTTTGTCTATGTTGGTTACTGATCTGTGTTAGAACAGTGCCTGGTACTTAATAGGTGCTCTATAAACAGTTGTTGGGTGGGTGAATCTATTTCTTTCAAGATGAAACTCTTTTGCAATGCAGCTATTTATCTTGGCCAGCAGAGGGCAGCAAATAGCTGTGACTGATTAATTGTGGGCAAGGGTGGTTTTAATTTTCAAGGCTAACGGAACTGTCCGTCCTGAGTCAGTTAGGGAAATAAAAGGTTGCCATGTACCTGTACGACTGGTCCTGACCCCTCCCACTTACCTTTGTGTAGGTTAGAATGATTGTCAGGCATTCAACTCACAAAAAATCTTGGTTCCATTTCTTCTCAATTTATTTTCAATTTCCTTCCTTCCTCCCTCCCTCCCTTCACTATCCCTGCTTTTCCTCCTTTCTCCGTTTTCTCTAATCATATTTCCCACTGCCCCTACATTCATTCCTCTTTATCAAGCTAGTATATTGTACACACTCCCAAACTTTATCTGTACAACTGCAGCTTGTACTGCAAACCATGACATCTAGAGTAGATCCTTACACAGTATTCTTCCCAACCAATGAATGCTGCTAAACCTAGTGTAATTTTTTTAAAAAAACATGTAATTTGATAACTCTAGACCCAGAGAGGTACTATAGCTTGGCCAAGAACACACAACAATTAGGGGTAACATTGGAGTCCCAGCCAAGGCCTTCTGCTGTCCATTATACAGCCTCATCACACACGTTCTCTTTTGCCAACAGGAGGCTCATGCGGTCCCTGTTTGTCATCCAGTCAATACAGCCATCAGCTTCTGGCCCCAGACACCTTTCCTCTGCACTGTGGCACAGAGGAGCAGGCTGCTTTGGAGGGCAGCTCCCTGGGAGCTCCAGGGACCTTGGCCAGGCGGCCACTGCCACTGACTTCTTCCTCGGCTCACTGAGCCCCTGCCTGCAGCTCTCGTGTTTCCTCTGTGCTGCAGTGAAAGCTCATCTTCCCCCGATGGCACATTTCTTTGTCACAGACAGGACCCTCACTGGCAGTCGGAGATGAGTTCTTAGGGAGCTTCTGGGTCTTGCTGGAGCCTTCTGGCACCACGTGTGGATGGGGATGGCTCCGACACCCAAGCCTCACCACTGCTCCGGGGGTCACCCGGTGACATGATCTCCCAGCTTGTTAGATCCTTTCCTTCCCCATTATGATCCAAAAAATCATGCTAGGATAACCGTCTGGAAAAAATGTTTAATTGATCTTCCAGCTGGGAGACAAATTCTATATGAATTGATGAGTTTTAAAAATAAAACTAAAAAGGGGAATTTTTAAAACTAGAAAAAATATGGGTGACCTATTGTCTTAGGGGATATTTCTTTAAGCATGAAAGCAAAACTAGAAACTATAAAAAAAATGTACAGGTTGACTACATAGAAATTAAAAAGCTCTATATCCTGATAAACATCCAAATCAAAATAAAAGCTAGTGACCAATGGAGAAAAGTTGAGCCACCCATGTAACAGGCAAAGGCTAAATATACTAAATCAGACTCAAGAAAATGGTAAAGAATCTGAACTGACAACCTAAAAATATCAAGTCATAGGAACATGAAACATGCTCACTGTTACTGGTAGTGAAGTAAATGCGAAATTCAACTTCTGCATCTTGAAGTTGCAAATTTCAAACCTACATAGTGTCAGTGAGGATGCAGGGCCACAGGCTCTCTCATTCTGCTGTTGGCACACTTCTGGAGGGCTCTGTATGCTTACAGGTGTCCATGATAAATGCTTTTCTGTGTAGCCTTCATTGCTATCACCGTACTACCTATTACCTCCTCCCTCCCGCCTTCCTTTACCACATCAATATACTTTACGATGATAGGGACATTGTTTACTGATCTGCCCAAATGCTTAGAATAGCACCTGGCCTGGCTGGGCACGGTGGCTCATGCCTGTAATCCCAGCACTTTGGGAGGCCGAGGTGGGCAAATCACAAGGTCAGGAGTTCGAGACCAGCCTGGCCAACATGGTGAAACCCCATCTCTACTAAAAACAAAAAATTAGCTGGGCATGGTGGCAGACGCCTGTAATCCCAGGCAGACGCCTCCTAACTACTCAGGAGGCTGAAGCAGGAGAATCACTTGAACCCAGGAGGTGGAGGTTGTGGTTAGCCTAGATCGCAGCACTGCACTCCAGCCTGGGTGACAGAGCGAAACTCCGTCTCAGGAAAAAAAAAAAAAAAAAAAAAAAGTAGCACCTGGCCCCAAATTAGATGTTCAACATATTGAATGAATAATTCATCTTTAACCCAGTAGCTCTTAGGGATTGATACTAGGCAATAATCAGTGATGTACAAAAACTTTCTATCCAAGGATGCTCATTTCAACATATATTGTGATAGTCAAACTTTGCAAACCACTGAAATGTCCAGTAAAAATTATGAACCATCCTTATTAGAGACTATAATAGTAAAGTCATTAAAATCATGTTATAGCAGACAACATAACATAGAAAGATTTCCTAGATATATTGTGAAAAGGGCAGGTTATATAACTGTCCAGAAATTTATTTTCTATGTCTAATATAATCCTAATTTATATAAATCTGCATATACATGAAAAACTTGTGTAAGAACATGCTGACATTTTAACAGTATTTCTCTGGATAGAGTAATTGTAAAAAGTTTACATGTTTTTCCTTACTCTTTTATGTATTTTTGCAGAGTTTCTGCAATAGGACCATTCTGTTTTTGAGACTAGATTAAAAACAATGTAGCAGAGGCCATGGGTGCCTCACCCATATTCCTCAAGCTGGCCCTAGTTCCAAGTAGCTAAGAGCCTGGGGGTGGCCCTCTACCTACAAAGGGTGGGAGTGAGTGGCTCTCTCTCACACAGCTTCCTCTGCCCCAGGGGACAACTCTGCAGCGTGTTCCTCACAGCTTGGCAGAGCCCCTGGCAGTGCCCCTTGGTGGCTGTTCTTTGCATTCCCTTCTTCTCAGCCTCACTTCTCCATGCCACCTCAGTGCTTCCTGGATCCCCTTTCAAGCCAGCTACTTGCACACAAATCCTTGTCCCAGAGTTTGCTTTTAGGAGAAGCCCCGGCTAAAAGGCACAAATGCTGTTTTAAAAATCCCGCCCGCTCCGTGTAAAGAAAGTTAGCCAAGCACAGTGCTATAGAAAGAACTCCTGTCTGGGCTGTTTCTGTGTGTCGTTCACTTTCAATCTCTCAGCATCCCTGGGTTGAAGAGAGATCTTGCTTAACTGGGAGGGAAGGCCAAAGGGTTTCTGGATACAGGAGCCACCTTGGGGAGCTTAGAGCCTCAGAAGAGGCAAGGATGTAAGTTATAAGAAGGGGCTGTCCAAATAAGATTAATAAACCACCCCTGCGATGCCAGCACATGGCTCACAGCAGATCTGCCTCAGGCGTCTACCATTGCTATAGGATGCCATGAACACCTAACTCTCCCTTATGAGGCTTAGAATCAGGGCTGCTGAGGACTTCAGAAATCATCTCATTCAGGTGAGGTAGAGGAGGTGGGTAGCTTCCGTGAGGGTCCCAGAGCAAGAGTTAGAGACAGAGCCAGGACCAGAACTTACTGAAAAGCTATGATCCAAGGTCTGACTTGGGTTCTGAGGATTTGCTCAGTGATAGATGACATTCTCGATTTGGCCTGAAGAGGGCAGACGCTTACCATTCATGGAGGTGAAGAGCTTGTTTTTAAGGCCGGACTAACATCTCCCAATAAGGTCATTTGGTTCTAGTGAGAGTTACAGCTCACAACATTCTTGACTCTTCTGCTGCAAATATGCTACTGGAAAGACACTGAAGTTCAGAGACTGAAGTTCCTTTAGTTCCAACTCTGGCACTGTAATAGGTGACCTTGCACAGGTCACTTCACCTCTCTGAGTCTCACTTTACTCATGAAGTAAGATCTCTACTCTGACTGAGGTGGTGGTATTGGGGGGAAATATGTAACTTACAAAGTTACATATTACAACACACATCACTGCTGTTAAATTCTGTGTGTGTGTGTGTGTCTGTGTGCGCACGTGCACACTCGTGGAGAGAGCTTGACAAAGGAGAGAGGCCTAGGCCAAAGGAGGTTTTTCTGGCCTCAGGTGAATATATTTGTAAATTCTCTAGCAATTGGAACCAATCCGCTTTGTACTTGGAAAAGACTTAACTGCTTTTCCTTATATTTCAAACTGTAGTTTTTTAAAAGCTAAAGATGTCCCTTAACTGGGGTATGAGGAAAAAATACGTAACAGGGATATATGTAAATTTCTACCATTAAGTCAAAAATATTGCTGAATACAGAGAAGGTATTGGTAATATCAATTTTTAAAACTAAATATTTTAGTGGTTACTTGGTCATGAGAAGCAAAAAAGTAAGAAGTGAGTATTTTTTAAAATCCTGTACCATTTTCCTAGAACATCAAGCCCTAGTACAGGAAGGGACATTTTCACACTAATCTGTGCCAGCTGGAGCAGTCCTGCCATCTGAACATCATATTTTGGAACATTGGGAAGCTAGGATGCAGTTAACAGGTAAGTAGTAATGGGAGAACTTTCTAGAAACCATGTCTGGAGGAGGGGTTCAGGAGCTGAGATGCTGAGCCTGGGGAAGGGAAGACTTGAGTGGGGCAGGCCCTACAAAAAGGAGTTCCATCAATCCAAATAAGTACAAGTCACAAAGGAAAGGTCTGGTCTCAATAGCAAAGGGCATTCTTCCCTGAGAGATCAGTGTGTTGTCACAGGAGACAGCAAGCTCTGAACACTTCAAGACATGCTTAGAAGGCCCCTCGATGTCAGTGGAAAAGGGGTTGCTAATGTCATCTCAGAAACCAAGTTATTCTCATACAACAAAATCAATCACGTATCAAAATGTGATGGAGAGCAAGCCTGCAGCAGTCAGATGGTTCCTGGAGCACTACAGGATAAAAACAGCCTTGAAATACAGAAGACAAAGTACAGGATCATGAATGTCTGGATGCACCAGCAAGTTGAGCCTGACCAACTACGCTGACATCCTGATGAGTCAGCTTGAATCAAGAAGATGGGTCCCAAATAATTCAGGGTCACGCCTCAGAGAGAGATGGGGATTAGTCAAGTATGTTCACTCCCTCACTCACCAACTCTCCCTGATTGAATTCCCACACTATGCTAGGCGCTTTTTAGGGAGCTGTGTATATTTTCTTTGGAGGCACAGGGTTAGGACATTATCTCCTCCAAGGATACCAATTTATCTGTGCATTTATTCCTTGTCTACCAAAAACCTTCTATTTCCTCTTTTAGCCTCCATGGTTACCTGAAAATAGGAAGGGAGGAAGTCTACAATGCTGGAGCCACAAGATATGTGCATTCTTTACTGTAAAAGATCACACAGAAATTCTAGTTTATAGATTCCCCAATGTTACCATTCAGCCTTTGGAAGCTGATTCAATTTGAAAGAGTAGATAAAATATAGTTTCTAGAACTGCCAAGGTGAGGATGAGACCCAAGACCACGGTGTGGCCACTACCATGTGAACACTGGGAGGTCCTCCAACCTCCCCTGACATTTCTCTTGAACTTCTCAAAGTTACCTGCTGGGACCCCAGGGGTGTGAGTTCCAAGGGCCCCATCAGCTCTGAGATTATAGGCTGAACTCAGGCATCAGAATTGTTAGACAGCTTTATCTCAGTTCTGAGAAATGGTTAAAACCACCCTCGGCAGTCACATGTGGAACCACTTATTTCATTACTATGGACATTTTCTTGTAGGAATAATATATAGTGAAAATCCATTGGGATAACCAACATAAAACTGATTTTGTTTTCTATTTGATATAGCAATTGAATCTTATTTATCTGTTGTATGTATTGGTAAACTTTCTTATTTTTTAAAAACAGACCTGGAAAATTTTACGCTTTTTTCCTATAATATATTTTAAAGCTGCTTGAAAAATGTTTATTATGACAATGTATAAAACTAGTTTACATGGCCAATAATACATTTTGTCTCTAGGTTGATGGTCCTTAATAAAAGCAATTTCTCACCTCTGGAGTTCCACTTCTCTTTCCACTGATTGAAATGGGTTGCATCCAACCTGCATTCTTGAAACTGAGACTTCTTTAGTGAAACTCCAACATCCACCACACATTGATGGAGAACGCAGAACAGCCAGGGGACATACTGCAACCCCCTTCCTTTGGACCTCAAGTTTCTCCTCCACTGTCCGTTATTTCTCTCCTGTCTCGGGATGAAAGTGTCCTTTCACTCCTTCAATGCTAACTCATCAACTTGTACTCTTGGTCCCAAAACTCTGATTTTGCTTGTGGCTTACATTAGCTCCTCATTGTCTTTCCTTCATGGCTGGATCTCACCCTTCAGGTTTACAAACTTAGTTCACTTCTCTGCAGACTAAAAAACACAAGCCTCCACTTTATTCTGGCTCCTCTCAGAGCAACCATTCTACCTCCTTCCTTCCCATCACAATTGCCCATTGACTCTGCTCTACTTCTCTACCTTCTGGCCCTTGCCACTTAAGAAGGTCACACAAATCCAAACCACCAAATCCAAGAGACTTGGATCCTTAAATGCTGCTGAACCTCT
The DNA here is from genome assembly GCF_049350105.2 of Macaca mulatta. Taxonomy (NCBI): domain Eukaryota; kingdom Metazoa; phylum Chordata; class Mammalia; order Primates; family Cercopithecidae; genus Macaca; species Macaca mulatta. The sequence goes on along the minus strand of NC_133406.1, from coordinate 172,480,985 downwards.
CAGGACATCTAACGTTGTTTCTTCTTTCTTCCTTGTGAATCTGGTTCTTTCTTTGAAACCCCACATTTCTCTGATTTATCCACCTTATCTGCTTCCCCTTTCCTATCAAATATAGCCATGTCTGGCTCACTACTCTTGGTGGGCATCTGCTTGATGTCTTGCTGCTCTGCCCAGTTGTCCTTCTCCTTCTCAATGATGGTGGCTGCCCAATCTGCTGGACCCCTCAGTTCTAATTGTTAGCTCATCGTTTCCTCAAAGAGATGGCTTTTAAAACCCAGCCCAGACAAACCCAAACTCGTCATCTTGGCCACTGTGCTAGATCTTTCCTGATTGATTGTTTGCCCAGTTCAAAATGGATTCTCCATTCTTTGGAGATGGACACCAATCTATAGGGTGGGCCCCAAGCAGCCATTTGACCTGATTTCCTGGTCACAGGTGACTGGCACAGGGACAGCCACCTGCCTAAGGCTCCTAGTTTTTAAGTGAGAGAGACAAGAACTGGATAAAAACTCAGCAGTGAATGGTACTGCTCTGTGAGAGAAAGGTGCATGGATTCCTGGTGCTACGGGCCCTTTGAGCTGCCCCACTTCCCATCTTCCTGGTTAATTTAACTCTTCCACGGATCTTTCATATATGCTAGGAAAGTTCTAGTAGAGTCTGTCTTTTAGCTAAGCTTGCTAGAGTGGGCTCCTACTTAGAGAACTTTAAGCAGTGGATCCACTGACACTCGTCATCCGAGAATCTCTCTTTCTGTCTGAAACCCCACCATTCCCTTCCCCAGCGACGGCCTGAAATTTGACTCTGATCTTACTTTCTGTGCAACCCACATCCAGAACATTGAAACCTTGTGCATTTTATCTCCAAAATAATCCTCTCCTCCAGGTCCTCTGCTACTGTCCTGGTTCCAGTCTCTGTGATCTCTTTTCTGGGCTTGTCCAGCCTCTGCAGGCTCCAGTGATCATTCTGATCATATCACTTCTCTGCCTAATATCTGAGGCTAAGTCTTGTAACTTACTGCAGCATTAAAAACCCTTCTCCATCTGGCTCACAGGTGCACAGGGCTCATCATCTGCTACTTCCATTCCTATGTGCCAGCCAGGCCTGATCCCCGACCTTATCCAAACCTTGTCCATGCTTTGCATCTTCTGTGATTTTTGTACTGCTGATCCCTTTGCCCTTTGGCTCTGGTGAAATCTTTCTTCTTTAAGGCCTCTCTCAGGTCCTTTTCCTAACCCAGGGGATACAGAAACGTTCCCTCCATCTTCTGGGACAAGAGTTCCCTGCTAGACTGGGAGGCACAGCTCCCTTTGATTCCTGGCACTGCAGTGGTTGATTGGTAAATGGATATCGAGTGTACAGGATCGTACACCACCCAGTGTCTACCAGATTAGGAAAAGGTCTAGAGAGAAGAGCCAAAGTCAAAGTATTTTCTGCTGTCACTGCTTACCATGCTGTAAGCCAAAGTCAGGAAAAGGAAGGCTAGGGATGCTGAGTGGTGAATTACATGACTGTACCCCAGACCTCCAGACCTCAGCATCTGAAAAACAAGTTACTCATAAAACTGGTTTTAGACTCCAGGAAAAATACATTTATGTGGCTTGTTGTTCATAAAACACTTCCATATACATGAACTGATTGAAATGTTCACTGTGACCCCAGTAAGCAGTTAAAGGTTATGAATATAAGTGAGGAAATAGCCAGGTCAGATTTAAATCACAGACCTTTGACAGGAAACAGTGTTCCTTCTCTCCGCTACCTCCAGTGCAAGTGTTAAAATACAATGAGAAGGCTATTGGGGAAAGTCTGAATAGGGCAGGAGACAGCTCTGCTTCTAAAGCATGTGATGTTTTCCCCACCTTTGTTGTCACACATATGAGCATCCATTGCCAGTCTAGGGGGGCTAACCACACAGGACAGAAAATGTCACCCTTTCTCCAGGAATAGATATTATCCCAAAACACTTTCATTTGATGATCAAGTCTATTGGTTTTTCAGAAACCTATTTTCCCAATCAACAACGCACCCCTAGGTTCAACCTGGAAAATAATCTGCATGCATGTGTATGAGTTTGAGCAGGAGGGGGTATGCATGTACACATATGCATAGACATACAGGTTTATTTAAATGATTGGATCTACACTTTTGGAGGCTATTTGAAGTATCTTATCAAAATAAGACGCGTTTTAAGCAAGAGGTTAAAAAAGCTTTTCAGACCCAAAGGTCATTTAATACAATAAATCCTACTTGGGTAGTTTAGCAAACATTTTTTAAAACCCACATCCAACAGATTGGTTAGTATTAGATATACAGATTTGGTTTCAAAGCTGAAATACCCCGGTGGAATAGATCTTCTCATGAAATTCAGTTATTTTATATTATGCCACAAAACAGGGACACATACCTATTGACAACTTAAATATTAACGCAGTAGGCTACCTGGTGATATAAATAGGAAAAAAACAGTGGTCATGGATTAGGAGTGAGAAGACTATGACAGCAGCCTACCTTGGACTGGGACTGCAAAGAATGTTAAAATCTATCCTAGAATTTAAAACAGGAAAAATGTCAAATATTCCACTCCCCATTCGGCCCAAACCATCCCCCAAGGAATACACCCCCCCGCCCTACCACATGAGGTTTACTAACCACCTGCTACAGATGTTACTATGTCACTAATTAACAATGATCACAGAAAATGTGTCATACCAGAGTTTTTGTTATCATACACAATGCATTAGTGGCTGCAGGAATCTTCCTCCAAAAGCTACCGTCAGAAGGCAAACTGACAAATGTCCATGCCGCTGGTCCAAGAAACCACAGCTAAGAGCCACGAGGCAATCGTTTGTATATTGAGCTCTCTCTGGCATGCTCCCCGCTCTAGTTAGAGGGGCTGGGGTATGGAGAGACCGTCCCAGCCGGGCGCTGCAGCCTCCTACTCCTGGGCCTCCTTGCGGGTCAACTTGTAGATCTCAGTGGGTCCGTCCACATGGGTGATAGTGGTGGTGAGCTGGAGTTCTTCCCCACTGTGGACACCCAGATCGCCTGAAACAGGGTTTTCTGTGTTAGATGTGTTCAAGGAGGAAGGAGAAGCAAGCTGGGTTTCATCTCATGGACAACTGCCCTGACGCTAGCCCTCTTTGACATTCTGAGCACACAGAGAAACCCAGGGCACACAACATTCAGAACAAGGGCCAATTCCAAACCTGTTCACTTGGGCTTTGCAGAACTTTTAAAAATATCACTTTTGGCTCCCAGATGACAGTTATGAAGATACATGAGTCAGCTCACGGCTGATATTATTCATAGTAATCATTAATATTTAATGAGCATTTACTTTGTGCCTGACACTATTCTAATCACTTTGTAAGTGATCTTCTTTAATCCTCGCAGAAACCCTCTGAAGTAGGCAGTATGAACGTGCCAGCCTTACAGATGAGGAAGCTGGGAGGTAGGCAAGGTAATTGTCCTGGGTTGAGGAGTAGGCTCACAAAAGAGCTGGCAAAGGAATGTCTGATGCCAAGACTGATGTGATGGGCTAAACCAACATAACACACCTCCCGACGGATGGGTCCGTCAGGCACCAACACATTTGCTGTGAATAATTTACTACAAAACAGGAGCCAGATGCAGTGGCTCAGGCTTGCAATCTCAGCTACTTGAGAAGCAGGGGTAGGAGGACTGCTTGAGGCCAGGAGTTTAAGATCATCCTCGGCAATAGAGCGAGACCCTGCCTCTAAAAAAATTTTTGTTTCAATTATCTGGGTGCAGTAACTCACACTTGTAACCTCAGCTACTCAGGAGGCTGAGGCAGGAGGATCACTCGAGCACAGGAATTCTAGGCTGCAGTGAGCTACGATTGCACCACTCACTCCAACCTGGGTGACAGAGTGAGACTTTGACTCTAAAATAATAAAAAATAAACTACAAAGCACCTACATCACGTGAAGGCAAATAAGATCTGCTTATATCTATCCATAGATTGGGCAAGGAGCCATATCTAACACATCTAGCAACAATGCGAGGCTTTATTCTCCGGGAAAAAAAACAGTGCCAGAAACGTGCTGTGAATTTTCTTCTGCCCTCAGGATTGCCCCAAGTGTTCTGAACTCATTATCAGTGGACAGTGTACTGCTAAAATGGAATAATTTGGACTTTTCTAAATTAGTAGGAGAAAAAAATTTCTCAGTGAAACCTCGAAAACTCTGCTACCTGCCATAAGACAAGTGAACGTAAAAACCACAAAGGGAAAATGGAAATCACAACCACGCTCAGTTTGACTGTGTGTGGGGGTGCATACACGCACAGATGTTTGTGGAGAGGGGTGCTGGGGAACAGAAAGTTAAACTTGTGTCCGTGATTTTTATATTGTGCACAGATTATATGTATCATGTTTTCTGGAACTGAAGTTTTTCTAATTTAAAGCACAGAATTAAGTAACTAAATGCTGTTTTCCATTGAAATGCCACACCATAACTTAGAAGAAACCTTGGCCCTACACTTAGGACTAATAATCTTATCGCTAATTTAAGAACTGCTGGGCATCAATGAATCTGGTGGCCTTAGAAGCCCAGAGGTCACTCCCACCCACTGGCCCAGCGGGCTGCTTGGCTGGGTCCCTTCACGTGTGCCACGTAGTACTAGTTTCTCATTGTAGACCCATTCCTCTGTGGCTGCACAGCAAAATCAGTCCTATTTTTTTTTTTTCTTTAGACGGAGCCTCGCTCTCTCCCCCAGGCTGGAGTGCAGTGGCGCGATCTCGGCCCACTGCCAGCTCCGTCTCCTGGGTTCACGCCATTCTCCTGCCTCAGCCTCCCGAGTAGCTGGGACTACAGGCGCCTGCCACCGCGCCCGGCTAATTTTTTGTATTTTTAGTAGAGACAGGGTTTCACCGAGGTCTCGATCTCCTGACCTTGTGATCCACCCGCCTCGGCCTCCCAAAGTCCTATTATTAAATGCCACCCTGTAAGCTCTCTACCCAGGAGATTCCCTGGCCTCAGAAGCAGGCTCATTGGCTGCTGCAGAGGACTGCTAAAGGCATTTGGGGCTGTTTTGGCAAGGGTCTAATCCACAGGACTATGGTAGAGAAGGTATTAAACGGGCATCAGTCCAGCCTCCGGCACATCCACATTCATCTGCCAGAGCACAGATGCCAAGTAAGGCTGGTGAGAGGCTTTAGCTGGGCTACTTTGGGCCAAGCTGAACCACTGCTTGTACAATGAGCAACTACTCCCAGGCCGATAACTTGTATTCTCACTGCTGCAACATCTAGTCCACACTTCAGTCAAGCACAAGCAGTCTAAGCCTCACATTTCTCAGTCAAAGCTATGTCTGGATTTGCATATCTGGGCTAGCCATCAGAACTTCAAAGCCAGTTTCATGATCTGCATGTCTGTGTGAGTCATCAAAATTTCAAAGAGAGTCCTGACGACCCCAGTGGACCCATTAGCACTCATAGCCGTTTACCTAAGGAATCCCTTTCCCTGAGGACTTCTTAGAAATAGACACTAGAGAGTAATTCTACTCAAGTTTGAACCAAAGATGTTAATTCTTTAAACTTAAAATATGACTCCAATTAGCAGATCCTAGAATATGCATATGATCCTACAGATCGCTTGAAAAAACAGCCAGAATTGCTTTGGCTTCTTTATTTAAATGGATATCTATGTTTTAATGCTTATCACATGCCTGACACAGTTCTAAATACTGTACAAATATTAATGCACTTAATTCTCATAGCAGTCCTCAGACAGAGGCACTATTACCATCACTCCCATTCTGTTGATGAACAAACTGAGGCACAGAGAGGCTAAGTAACTTGCCCAAGGCCCAAGCTGCTAAATTGTGATGTGGGAGTCAAATAAATAGGTGCCAGGATGCAGGCTCTCAACTTTTGGGTTCTGCTGCCTCTTCTTAAATATTCAAGTTTCCACCAGCCAGTGAGAATGCCAGTGAGGTATGAAGTCCACATGCAGAGCGTTACGGTTAAAAATATCCACATACAGCCGGGTGCAGTGGCTCACACCTGTAATCCCAGCACTTTGGGAGCCTGAGGGGGGTAGATCACTTGAAGTCAGGAGTTCAAACCAGCCTGGTCAACATGGCAAAACCCTGTCTCTACTAAAATTACAAAAATTAACCGGGTGTGGTGGCGCGTGCCTGTAGCCCCAGCTACTCAGTAGGCTGAGGCAGAAGAATGGTTTGAACCCGGAAGGCAGAGGTTGAATTGAGTCAACATCGTGCCTGCACTCCAGCCTGGGTGATAGAGTGTCTCAAAAACAAAACAAAAAAACACATATAAAATAATTTGAATAAATTGTTTAGCATATTTACTTTGCTTTTGTATCTGACAAATTTATAGCATATAAATCAGTGCACTGACAGGAGAGCTGTTATTTTTGAGTATTGGCCATATGCACTGTTAGGGGTTTAGCATGCCCTGTGTTTCCTTGTATGATGTGAAGCTACTGTGGCATAATTAATTTCCTTACTGTGCTGGATGAGGACCCAGATCAATGGGACTACATGCACCAAAATCTATGTTTCACATGTGATTTTATTGTACCTTGAAGGCCAACTGTTCCTCCTTGGGGAATGGGTGTGTGAACGTGGCAGTAACATAGAATGAGTGGAGATCCCTCCACTTGCCTCCTAATTCCATCACCTCCTACTTCTGCCAAGGTCTTGCTCCATCTGTTAGTTTCCCCCTCTCTTGGCTCCTGCTGCTCAGTGCACAAACATGCTCAAAAGTCTCTTCCCATCTAAGACAAGAAACAACCCTTCTGAAAATGTGATATGTGTCTTATTGGGGTGAAAAAGAGTAAGAAAGAAAAAAGAAAAGAATGCTTCAAATTTCTCTCCCTGGTTATGATGTCAATTCATCACAGCTCATTAACAATTGGATGATGGTTTATTTCTTCCTAACCTTGTGAAATGAAACCAATGTCTGGCACAGATTTCATCCCAAAGGACTACAGCAATGCATCCATATGTGGCGTCACATCCACAGGTGTGTAGCTGCTGCTTGGTTGTAACTGCCTGGAATGCCTAATGAGGACGAAGAAAGCCACATGCACTGGAGACTGCTTCTTAGGACTGGCAGCATTTTAATGACAATTGCTTGTGTATCTGTGGCCCCTTCAATAAAAATGACAACTGCTATGCTCATTCTGAGGTTGTACTGCAGATTCCGGGAGAGATGAGAGGTACCACTAGAGGTCTTCTAATGTTAATAAGGACTACCTACCTCCATTCTCACCACTACCAATGCAAATTAACACCCCACTGCCCAAGTGTGAAAGCCAGGGATCTCCCACACCGTGAGTTCATATTTGTTCTCAAGGTCATACACAATGTGTGCTGGAGCCAAGATTCCAAACCATCTGTGTCTACCTCCAAAGCTTATGTTCTTTCCAGAACATTCATGACCTATCCTTTTTTGTGGAATTTTCCCTAGGCCCACACGAACCTCTCTCTTATTCACCTTCAAAGCTAAGTTCAAATGATAACGTTTTGTAATGAAGTCTCTGGTTCACAGCAGAATGAGAAAAACAGGAAAGTGTAGTATTTGTAAAGCCAAATTGTTTTCATGCAAAGGACTGTTTAAGAATATGTCTGCCTTACATTTTTGGTGTTGATTGTCATGTTAAAGAACAAAACAGTGTGGCTGGCGCAGTGGCTCACTTCCGTAATCCCAGCCCTTTGGGAGGCAGAGGCAGGAGGATCACTTGAGCCCTGGAGCTGAAGACCAGCCTGAGCAACACAGTAAGATCTTAATCAAAAGAAAAAATGATAAAATGGTGAACGGTAGGTTTCTTCTTCTTCTTTTTTTTTTTTTTTTTTTTTTTGAGATAGAGTCTTGCTTTGTCACCCAGGCTAGAGTGCTGGAGTGGAGTGACACGAGCCAGCTCACTGCAAGCTCCGCCTCCCGGGTTCAAGAGATTCTCCTGCCTCAGCCTCCTGAGCAACTGGGACTACAGGTGCATGCCACCATGCCCAGCTAATTGTGTGTGTGTGTGTGTGTGTGTGTGTGTGTTTTAGTAGAGATGGGGTTTCACCGCATTATCCAGGATGGTCTCGATCTCCTGACCTTGTGATCCACCTGCCTCGGCCTCTCAAAATGCTGGGATTACAGGCATGAGCCACTGCACCTGGCCTGTTTTTTTGTTGTTTTTTTTTTTTTTTTAAGAAAGTAAATACCCAGAACAGTATGTGGTATGTAGTAAGTGCTCAAAACACCCACCAAACATTCCCCCGGTGCAGGCAAGGGCAGCTCCTCTGCGCTCTGCATGGCTGGGTCTAGCCTAGCATGTCGGCACTGGTGTTCTTCCCCACTGGCATTTAGGAAAACACCCTCAGTTAGCAAACAAGTGTGCCTTGGGATAGCTCAGCTTTGAGGATCCCTTCTGGGAGATGGGGCAGAGTGGCTTTGGTGGGCAGGGTTAGGAACCCTGGGTCCAGCAGTCTCTCAGTGCCTGTCAACCCCAGAGGTCATTTATTCCAGGCTTGGAGCGAGCCATTGTCCCTGGACCTCCAAAGCACCTCCAGACACTTAGCGCCAGGCAGTAACTGCAAGTGGGAGAAGAACACAATACAACTTTTTCGTTTGGGGGTAAAATCTTGGTGTTACAGGCTGAACTATATCTCCCCCAAACTCTCAAATTCATGTATTGAAGTTCTAACTGCTAGAACCTCAGAATGTGACTGTGTTTCAAGATAGGGCCTTCTTAAAGAAGTAAGTAACAGGGAGGTCAATTGGGGATGGGCCCCACTCCAACAGACTGGTGTCCTTTGAAAGAAAAGGGGATTAGAATACAGATATAGACAAAGGGAAGACCAGGTGAAGACACAGGGAGAAAGTATCTATCTACAAACCAGAGAGAGAGGTCTCGGAAGAAACCAGCGTTGGTGATACCTTGATCTCAGACTAACTTCCAGAACTGAAAAAATAAGCTTCTGTTGTTTAGGACACCCCATCTGTAGTATTCGTATAGCAACTCTAGCAAACATTTAGGAAGCTGAAGGTTCTTCCCAAGAAGGTAACTGAGATGTCCCTATCATGGTGGGGTGACAGGAATTCTAAGACTCAGAAAAAATGATTTTAATTGACTGGGCCAGGAAAGGTCAGGTCACTGGCAGAGCAATAGCCCTGGGAGAGGCAGGGGACAGAAGACACCTGACTACAAACAGCTGAGCAAGGGGTGCCAGGCTGGTGACGGTCCATCACTTGGTTCCCACCTTCACTGGGGAATGGAGAAAGGCTTTTAAGACCTGTTTTAGGGTCTGGGTCCAGCCCAAGTGACAGACCAATCCCATCAGTGCTCAGACATCAAGAAGCCCAGTTGGCCATGGGCAGATCATCTAACGTACAATCAGGGGGATGGCTTCAATAAAAGGGGGCGACCACTGTCAGGGCCTCAGGACTTAATCCAGCCCTTTACTGAGGCAACAAAAGCCAAAGCCATCTTTCCTGTGAAACAAGGGGCAGGAGACCTCAGAAGCCTCCAGAAGTAAAACTGACATCACACAGTAGCTAGCTGCCAAGACACGGAACCAGCATTGCTGCTTTTGCTCCCAGCAGAGTGGGCACATTAGACAGCAAATGCTCAGCGTGAACAGAAATAGGAGGGAATGGTGGCAGTGAGGGCGTCTTGGTGTTCCCTCTGCCACAGTCATCTAGTTGGGATTTCTATGTCTCACTTCTTTTTTTAAAACATTCGGACAAGAATTTTATAATCAAAAGAACACAAAAATCAAAGCTATTATCAAGAGTTGTCTGACTTCATAAGCAGCTCCAGCTTCTTATTCCCACCTGAATTGTGGTTGAGTGGGTTTGGACAGTTTTTCATGTGTGCAGAGCTTTGCTGCTGGAGCCCTGGGAGGTGGTATTTCTGCTCCGAGCAGAGGGTTCACTTTAGCCTGCTGCAATTCGTATCTGCCTGGGAAGACATCCAGAATGATTCACAAATTGGTTATGGCAACAGGTAAAAAGAACAACTGTCATGAAAAGGCAGCAGCAGCAACAGCAACAGCAGCACCAGGGCAGAAAATACAAGTGTTCCTTGAAGGAAAAGTAACTAAAATATCTTTGCTAAATTTAAAAATCTATATGTGCATGTGTGTGTGGTGTACACTCAGACACACATATATCCATTAAATGATTACACATCTAATTCTACATACATACAAATAAAATGATTAATGTGAATGACTTTGCATATTCACTGCCACTATGGTCCACCAACCAATAGGAAGGAACCCAGGGGAAGTCCATGAAAGCCTGTGGCTATAAAGAATGTGGCACCACACTCCCACAGCACCTATCTGCTGGTGCAAACACTCCAGCGTGGAGTTGTCCTGCCACCTTTCAAGAGGAAGATGAGGAAATCTTGTACCCCAGACCAGGCTAAAGCCTCCTTGAGAGCAAGGACTAGGTTTCTGTCACTCGTTTGAGCTTCACTTCACTCCATCTTATTCAAGATGGCAAAGGCTAAGTACTAAGGAATTAAGGTATGACGTGTGAGCTAAGTACTGAGGGGCTCAGTGGTTCATTTGTAAAGGGTCACTTTCTGATCCACACTATGAAAGAGAAACAGAAATACACGAGAAAATGCTCTTTGGAAAGTGATCTTGTCTTGAACCTGTGGCCTACTTTGTTCTTCTCTGTCCATTCTATGACCAAAAGAGAGAAGAAAATGTCTATCGTGAAATGCTCAATGATTCCATTTCCTTCCTACCCACTTCTACTTCCTCCTGACATTTGGCATGGCCCTCCAACTCACATACCAAACAACCTCCATCAAAGATTCTCTCCAACTCACATACCAAACAACCTCCATCAAAGATTCTTTCCCTTTTCTTATTGCCTTTGGTATCAGAAACTGCTTGTCTGTGCTCCGTCCAGGATCCATCTAACGAAGGCTGAAGCCCCACACACCTGGGATTCACTCTCTGTACCAGGAGATCTGAATTCCTAGCTCTGAAGCTTCAAAGCAAAGGAGAGAAAGAAATAGCGTGGGAAAGGCCAAAGCCAACTTAAAAATAAAAGCTTCCCATGAAAATGGAAAAAGAGCGTGGGAATGCTGGAGGTGGAGAAGGAATTCCATCCAGAGACTCAAAGAATGTAAAGACACATGTATCCTTCCTTGCAAGAGTTCATCTTTGAGGTTTCCACATAATATTCCAAGCCAGGTCTTTCCAAGGAACTTTGAAATCTTGGCAAACGCTCTGAAATTCCTAAGATACATTGTGTGATCTGGTGGCAGATGAAGAGATGAAAAGTGAAACAAAATAGAGAAGAAAAGTGAGCAGAGTGCCCAACATGGAAGAGACCCCTTCCAAATGCACAAGGTCACAGCGCCATGCAGGAAAGGGAAAGGCTCCCAAGCTGCCAGGGGCTCACAGGGGTGCTGGGAAGTCACAGATGATCATGTTACCAAAGGAGAACTGCTAAATCTTACGACTTCTGTGTTTAGGATGAGCATATGGTCCCCAGAGAGTTTGCCCACTAAACTGCTTGAAGAAGGTTTTTTAAGAGAGGTTCTACTTGGCATTTCAGGCAGGACATTTCTTTATGATGAGTCTTTTTTGCCTATTGAACAACATTTAATAGCACCCCCTAGAATCTGGACACTAAATGTCAAAGGCATATCCCAGTTATAGTGACCAACCAAAACAACTATGAACATTTAAAAACACCCCCTTAGCAATGGATTCAGGGGATATGACCTCTTGTTGAGAATTATTGGCAAGTCTTCCATGAAATTACAGATCAAGCTGTCTTCAGTGAAAAACTCTGATGAGGGAGAGTCAAGTGCTTTTCTCAACTACAACATTTCAAGCCTAGGAGAGCAGCTACTGTGTAGGGTGGACACATTCTCACCAATGTTTGGAAATCCCTCACCTATGACAAATATCACCCCCAGGCTGCCAATTAGTGGCAAGAGGTGTTCTTCTGCCCCTTCCCTGCTAATAGGAATAAGGACAACCATGGATTTTCTTTTCTTTTCTTTTTTTTTTTTTTTTTGTTGAGACAGGGCCTCCTCTATCACCTAGGCGGCTAGAGTACAGTGGTGCAATCATGGCTTACTGCAGCCTTAAACCCCTTGAGCTCAAGGGATCCTTCTGCCTCAGCCTCCTGAATATCTGGAACTACAGGTGCACACCACCATGCCTGACTTTTTTGTTTTTTGTTTTGTTTTGTTTTTGTAGAGACGGGGTTTCACTATGTTGCCTAGGCTGGTCTCAAACTTCTGGGCTCAAGAAATCCTCCAGCCTTGGCCTCCCAAAGTGCTAGGACTACAGGTGTGAGCCACTGCACACAGCCTAACCATAGAAATTCATAGTTCAAAAGGACTTTAGGAGATCACTTACATTTGGGAGCAGTGGTACACAGAGGGTTAAGTGGTTTGCCAGCAGTCACACAATAAAAACAAGCAAAAGCATTTACGTACATAAAGTGCTGCAGCACACAGTCAATACTTGATCATTATTTCCCACTGGTATTATCATTCCATCATCCAGAAGGCCAGCCATTGCTTTAAGTGGTATTTCTCTGGAAGGCAGAAACTCTACCTACTCACATCAAGGACAAGGCCACATGGTTTCCTCCAATGTCCCACAGGATGACCATGGAATGAAATCAAGATTCTTGTCCACAAGCCCGGCAGTGTAAAAACACCGAGTGGTGTTTTTACTAGAAATGGAAAGGAAGAAGGCTGCCTAGCTCACAAGCCTTCTAGCAAAACAGTCAGTCAAATCAAAGTTGGGCAGGGGGTAGGTAAGTAAATGCTCTGTATTCTCACCTCAGACCAGAGATGGGTTTGAAACTGATTGTGACAATATGTCTACTCCAAAGAGGTCAAGGGGTGAGGGAAACTCATGTCCAGCATGCTCTCACATGGATATGGAAAATATAGGATGAAGACAGACGGTGGCTGAGACCACTCAACGTCCCTTGACCCCCAGCACAGATGCCTTCTCCTCCTGCTCCTCTTCATCTCATCTCTCAAGTTACTACCCCCATCCCTTCTCCCCACAAGATCACTGAAGGCTAATCTAGAACTCTTACTTCTAAAGCATTAATTCACTCAACATTTTAAAAGTATCCTTAAGAACTAGTCCTTGCCCTGAAGGAGTCGATGGTCCAGCAGGAGCATAAAGGCACAGACGACTCATCTGCCACCTCTACACAGTGAATGTCATGTGGAAAGTAAACTCACGATCCCCTAGGCATATTCCTTAGGACAACAGTTTCAAGAGATACACTGCCTGAAGAAAGGGTGCCAGGGCCAAATGATCTAATAATTCTGGAAAATGCTGTTACTGCCCTCCGCTTTATAAAGACTGACAGTATAAATTAATGTACTAAAGGCATTAACATATATTGCAGTGTAAAGTCTTATTAGTGCTGATCAACTCAATCATTCTCAAGCATGTTTGACTACCTAAATTTATCAACATATCATGGAGACAACATTCCGTTGAATGTCATTTGCTGGATTCTAATTGGGGTGATTGGGAATAGGTGTTAAAGAAGATGCTGCATTTTGACTGGGCCCAAAAGAAGAGTAGAGTTTCATTAGTCCCAGATGGAGGTAGAATGTGCAGTCCACTCATGCAACGCACACTCACTGAGTACTTCCTAAAAGTGAGGCCAACCCTTGGCTCTGGGGGGCTGCTACCCTGGTTTCCACTGCAAGGCAGAGTGAAAGGCACTAGAGCACTAATTTGAGAAAGGGCTTCCTATGTTTGGGGAATAGCAAGTACATGGGTAGAGTAAAGCAGGTGTAAAAAGAGAAGGAATGAGGAATAAGGCTGAAGCCAAACAGAAAAAGCATCTACTAGATCAGTTGTTTATCAGGCCACCTGTTACCTGTTAACAGCACTGGCCTAGACAGTGTTAATCATTTCTGTCTGCTGTGGCTAGTGAAGAAACCTTGAGCAAGAGCTTCCCTTCTCTAGGCCTCAGTTTCTTTATCTATAAAATGACTGGATTCTGTAAGGCTACTTGCAGCATCCACGTCTCAGTGCTCCGTGATTATAAGATATAAAAAGGCAGCACACACCAGCACTAAAGGACAGGAAGATTCTGGGGACAGGAGAATAGCTATTGGTTTAGACATACATCAAAAAATCACTTTGAAGAAAAATGGGCAGAAGAAAAATGAAGCCTGTTCCATCTTCAGCTCTCAGGGTCCAGACTCCCTCCACCTGGTATCTTAGGATTCTGCTTCTCAAATGGGAGGAATAAACATGGCATAGTTTCCAACAGTCAATTGTGCTCAAAAATGTAAAGAAAGCAAATTTGACTCTTGTACTAAAATCAAGACATATTTTAGACTAGCATGCAATATTCTCAATGTATTTTAGAGATTTAAAAATGAGGACTTAAAGATCTGGCTTGTGTGGGCTTTTTGTCTTATGACCCTGAGTCCCCTGGGTGCTCATTCACTGTCTCCCAGTGCGAGGAGTATACTTGGAGGGAAAGCTTCACTGGAAATCTCAGAGCTTTAGCCACTTAAATCTCGTAAAGACAGAAGCCTATTTATCCTGACTTAAGCTGTTCTAAAAAGACAGAAACTCACCATTGGACTGGTCTTCTCCATAGTTTTTATGGGACGGTGCATACAAGAACATCAGAGCAAAGACATACAGGTTCCACATCCCATAGATGCCCGTGAAAAAGGCACTGTTCACTTGGACTGTGACGCCGCCCCATTTCCAATGGCCTTCCGTTACCTACGGAGAAAGGATGGTGACATTCAATTGAAACAGAGAAGAAACAGAAGAAACATAACACCAATAAAGGAACCAGCCAACATGAAAACCAAGTCTCTTCTACATATGGGAAACATGGAGGGCCATGTAAGACTCCATATTTTAATCTGAATCATTTCAGTAAAAATTAAGGTCAACTGAAGGTTCTCTAGCTATGTGTCAGGCATGGTGGTCCTTATCTTGGCTACACATTAGTATCACCTAGGGAGTGTCTCTTCCTAAAAACAGCAATTCATTGCTATCCCTAAGTTAAACAAACTGTGTTTGAGCCCATCACTTATTCACAGTTTTTGTTTGTTTGTTTGTTTGTTTGTTTGTTTTTTTGAGACGGAGTCTCGCTCTGCCGCCCAGGCTGGAGTACAGTGGCCGGATCTCAGCTCACTGCAAGCTCCGCCTCCCGGGTTTACGCCATTCTCCTGCCTCAGCCTCCCGAGTAGCTGGGACTACAGGCGCCCGCCACCTCGCCCGGCTAGTTTTTTGTATTTTTTACTAGAGACGGGGTTTCACCGGGTTAGCCAGGATGGTCTTCATCTCCTGACCTCGTGATCCGCCCGTCTCGGCCTCCCAAAGTGCTGGGATTACAGGCTTGAGCCACCGCGCCCGGCCTCTATTCACAGTTTTAATTCCTCCTCTGCTGTCTGTCTTCCCAGCTTAGATGTCAATTCCCTGCAGGCAGAGACCAGTTCTCTTTGCTGCCATGTCTTTAGGACCTGATGCACCATAGATTATTTCAAATCCAGTGTCTACCATTCACTCTGCTTAATGGTAAGACAAGATGAAGACTCCAAACTTCAGAACTTCAGTGTCCGTAAGTGTAAAATAAAAGCTTACAGGTTATTGAAGAGAATTAAGAAAAATATTTCTAGAAACTGCCTGGCATACAGTAAACACCCAGTAAATATTAGTTATTCCTATAACATCACTCGAAGTAAGCCACTCATGAAGATAATTATGAAGATTTCATATGCTTTGAAATTCTGCAAGAGATGTTTTGAAGCTGTTTTTGTCTGTGTTAATGATTTGGTAATTGTCTTAAGGGCTGCCTAAAGATATATGGATTATACTAAGAACTGTCAACAGAGCTGCTGAGCTGGGTGACTAATTTGTTCCCAGCTCTGACACAAATGAAATGATTTCGACCACTTCTGCTTACTACAGGATACTTAAAATGGAAATAGAAGAAAGTATTGGATAAATGTTCCTTTGACAGCCGAATGAGGCTGCATTGTATAAACCTTCTCTAGGAATCACTTTTAAATTGTAAGATGGCAGGCTGGATTGAAATGTTAAGAACTTTCACAAGCAGGTGGATTTCATTGCCTGTTTATGATACAGTGGGTCTGTGTTCATTATCTTCTGTATAATCCATAACCCATTTGGGGCCCTAGGCCAAATTAAGGTCTAAGTATAGGTATTTTCTTCTGAAAGACCAGGAGTGTCAGTTAACCACATTAACCAATTATAGACTCGGCAGTTTCAGTTTGGCCTTGGTGACACATAATTCTTCACTTTTTGTGACTCATAAACAAACCACCATTATGAACTCTTATTTTGGAAAATAATGCATTTTATATAAAATGCCCAGAGTATTTTTTGGCAAAGAAGGATTTCATAACCATTACTAATTTTAGGACAATGTACCAGCATTCAAGCTACTTAGGACTTCTTAGAAATGTCTCCAAATGTCGCTCTCCTTACTTTTAAGTGCAGAATATGCTAACTTTATAAAAACTATGTTACTTAGAGCATCTTATGATTTTTACTGCATATAATGGAAATGAAAAGAAAGCATTAAGATAGTTTCCAGAAATATATGTACCTGCTGTCATAACACAGAGAACTCTTCTGTATGTGATGAAGGAGGGAGGCTAGGCTGCCATCCTTCCTAGCTACAAGAGAGAATATGGCAATATGGCAGCTCTTCTACTCTGTTAAGGCAGTGGACTCTTCAGCTCAGGGAAGGGCCAGTAAGAGACCCTACTACTTCCTGTGACAGAAGTTGGAAATACTCAGTATTGACAATTTTAATGACATTGATTCTTGCTAGGATTGACATGACTGACCCATCTAAGGAAACACCAACCTGTGTGCCTGGTACACAGTGGTGCTCAGTAGACGTATGTTGAATGAAGAGAGGTAAAGTACAGGCATGTGTAGGGACTCCAGGACAAATACATGGAGGTAGAAAGTGGAGATGGAAACAACCACTCTTAATAAGTATTTGACTGAAAAGTAAAGAGAAAATATTGCAGTCCACAGCAAGTCATAATAATTGAATTTAAAAGTGAGAGGAGATGCCAATATGTGAAAAGTGTTATTCATTTAAAATATTGCTTTCTGTTATATTTATTTAAAATAAGTGGTTAATACAAATATTAGCAAAGCTAAGATTCTTTTGTATTCATAACAAGGATAAGCATATTTATTCCATGCTAATGATGTGCCACATACAATACTAAACCTTTTACATGAAACACATTATTTGGTCTTCTTAATGATGCTGTGAGGTAGGTAGGTAGGTAATATTTCCATTCAACACATGGGTAAACTGTGGCACAGAAAGATGTAGTATCTTGCCCAAGATTGCTCAGCCAGAGAGTCATGGCTCTGACTCCAAAAGAAGGTATTCTTAACCATTATACAACACAAAGGTAGGAATGTTATCTTAAACAGGGGTTGATCTCTGAAGGTAGCACCTGCTCTGAAGGTAGCACATGAGGCAACGACTGTGTAAGGTCAAATTTCCTTCTGAAATTCACTTCATTGCCCATCATGTACCTTACTAATACAACATACACACACAGGTTTGTATATTCAGATCTGTATAGCATGCACTGTATATCCTGGACATAGTAACGTATGGTATAAATAAATTGGATATATAAACAAAATAAAAACTTACAGTAGAACCACTGGAATGAGATGCCCATAGTATGCCTTTGCACACACTAAGCCTGACAGGAAACATCAGACTCCTGCTCCCATCTCATACTTGCTCTGGGACACATTGTTTAGAGTGGAATTGCAGAACTACACATCCTACTGAATGTGCAATCTGTAAATGTGGTGTTTCCTGCCGTGGGCAAAGAGCTGAACTGCAGAAATAAACGGTATAGATAGTGTAACTCTACCCTTTGATGGCTAGCTTGTTTTTCCCTCTCCTCTCCCAATTATTCATGCCTGAGACATCCTCAGCTCTGAGCACATTCCCACCAATATGTACCACAATAAGCGGCCTCAACAGAGCAGGCCTTGTAAATCCAAAATCATACTAATGCCAAGGCGGAGGTAACAGTCTCCCCCTTTTAACTTTGAGAGAAAAATCAGGTAGCCCCAGCCCCCCTCCGCCAAAACTCCCCCACCAAAAAAAATTCCCAAATCTCACCCTCTGCGTAAGTCTTCTTTCTAAAAGTCCCTGTTTTTCCTGATTTTACATTTGAACAATTTACTTTTGTGTGAAACCACCCAATTATACCCCTGGAGCCAAGTGAAGGTCAAATCCCTTTACACCCAGTAGTCTTGACAACCAACATTCCACTTAACAACAAGATTTCCAAATCCCAGACCCAGGCTCTCTTACCGGAAACATTTCCTCTGTAAGTAACAGAATGAAGTGATCACACACACACAAAAGAGCTGGGGACAGGCTCTCTGGGAGTTTGCTGCATGTGGCTTGACCTGAATGTCAGGCACCTGGGGGTCCCCTTAATGAAGGTCGGTGACCTTCTCCCCTGCACTGCACTTCTGTTCCCTACTGCCGCCACCTCTAAATGGAACACCTCTTTATTTTCCAGAGGGAAGGGGCTGAAATACCAGACTGCGATGTACCATCTCTTGGTTGCTATGACTGAGGCCATTAAAATGGCAGGCATTAAAAGACTGCACCTCAGTACCCAGCTACAAAGCCTCAAGGTCACTGCATTCCACAGCTTCCCGTCGCCTTTCATTCCTGGCCTCAGAGCTTCAATATCCTGGCGAGATCCCCTCGCATTATATTTCATGAGGCTTAAATGCAAGCTCTCCCACAGCAAGCCCGAGAGTATAATGGGGGTTTTAATACATTCCTTTTACCTAAGGCTGGGATCCATTTCAAAAAGTTACCCAATAGGTTTCCTTTCAGGTGAGCTCATTGCTCTGACATTCCAAAATGACATTAAAAAATAAACCCTCTGATGACTATATTAATACAGTACCTGGGGCACTGAGAGTTATGCCGGAAAATGTCTTAGATGTCTATAAATAAATCTTTAAAAAAAAACCCAGCAGGAGGAATGTGAGGAGCTAATGGAATTCAAAAGGCCTCATTGCTACCCCCTTAGAGTTGAAATCCACTCCGGGCCGACTGTCGCAGCAGATATAAAAAGCCAGCCACAGGCTGAAGCTGTATTAGAAAATACTGAGGCAATAGAATATTAATCTTTTTCTCCAAAGAAAAGCCACAAACTATGCTCCTTGGAAGATGGCTTCCTTTGCTGTAAGAAGTACACTAATTAAACATGTACAAGGTTAAATCCTGGCAACACGCAGCTGCTTCAGGGATCAGTCCTTCTTGACTTCAGGTGGAAGGCACTCCCTACAGAGGTAAGACATACATGAGGCAGTGTGGGGAGAATGACGTCAGCTTCCCAAATTGGCACAAGGACCTGTGTGTGGCCTTAGGACCAAAAGCACCCTTCTTTCTGCCTTCCTGAAAACATATCTTGAAATTGCCTTTTATGTCTCAACCCATCTTCCTTGAGATTCTGTTTCTCCAAGGAAGTGCTCCGTGCCCCCTCAGCCTTGCAGACCTGGCTGTGTCAAGTGCCACTGTGCACTATGGAGGGACTGGAGGAACTGAAAAGCATTTTTGTCATAGGAGGGAACAGCCATGGGAGAAGTCAGGCCTCAGACACTCTTGTTTGAATATGGATGTTTGAGCCTTAGCTGGTAGAATAAAAAACTCTTTCAGAGTGGAGTGGAAAGCGAAGTTTCCAAGGTTTTATAAACAAACAACCTGATACAAACACGGCAGTGTTATAGGTCAAAGCAGATGTGGTGAACAGAACTTACAAAGACATATATGTATATCAGTTTTATTTTTTCCATGTTCATTTCAACCTCAGTAGAGCTAGCAACGCTAACACTCCCCAGTGGCACAGCCAACAACAGGGCTCTAGAGGCTCCAAACTCGGGGTCCCCTTGGGTGTCCTTGGATAGAATTTAAGGGGTCCATAAACTAGAATAGAAAAAATTGTATCTTTATTTTCACTAGTCTCTAACTGAAAGATAATGTTTACTTCAATTACAGATGCAGAAAAATCCCGATAGTGTTAGTACTACTGTGATTTTCTCGATAGGAATCATGATATTTTCACATCAATTACAGTTGTAGATATAAATCTGTAATATACCTGTAGCATGTTTTACTGTAAATATATATTACATATGATATATAGAGATGATTCCCTTTGAAATTCAAAGTATTTTATTTTACTTATGAGAAAACATTCTAAGAGGAGACTCGTAGCCTTCATCAGGTTGCTATAGGGGTCCATATACAAAAATGGTTAGGAGTCCCTGTACTAGGGAAACTTCCTAGCAGAATGGAGCAAGTCATGTCCTAAGAGACTCTCTGCACTGCTGAAATCCTCCATTTTGGCTAAATGACAAAGCACTGGCAAAAGAGTCAGATGGACTGGGTTCTGATCTCTTAACTTATTGCACGTCCTTTGACAAGAAAGACATTCAACCTTCTTGCTATTCATAAGAACACAACTATTCATGCTTACAATGTGCCAGGTGCTCTGCTAATTACATTTGGTTGCCACAATGATGGTTTAGTCAACAACAGACCACATACATGATGGTGGTCCTGTAAGATTATAACACCATATTTTTTCTGTATTTTTCTATGTTTAGATATGTTTGAAATATACAAATACTTACCATTGTGTTACAATTGCCTGCAGTGGTCAGTAGAGGAACATGCTGTGCAGGTTAGTAGCCTAGGAGCAATAGGTTACACCATATGGCCCAGGTATGTAGCAAGCACTACCATCTATTGTGTAAGTACACTCTACGATGTTCCCTTAATGAGGAACTCACATAATGATGCATTTCTCAGAATGCATCCCTCTTTGTAAATATTACTTCATGTGATCATTACAGCAGCCTTCTGTGGGTCTACTGTTATATTTATTTTGCAGATAAGAAAACTAAACCTTAGAACTGTTAAGTAATCCATCCAGCTAGAAAACAGCATTAATGAAAACTTTCTCCAAAGCTATTAGATATCATATTCTAGCAATCTAGGATAACAATTCCTGCCCTACTTACCTCGCAGGATTTCCATGATGCTCAAATGAATAATAGATATATTAGACTTCAAGAGTACTTCCCACCCTTCAAAACAAGTTATGAATATTTTTAAATCATTATCATTGTTGAGATTTTCAAGTATAGCAAAATTTTGAGTTTTGGAAATAACCAGTAAAAAGACAAGATGCTATCAAAGGGACTTCTGAATTATGTTTCATATTTAAGTGGCAATATAATTATTACAAGGAATAGCTGATGGACTGTATAAGGATCTATGTTAATGCTAGATAAAAATAGAGTCAAATTTACACTTTAGTGTTGTGCTACAGGGCTTGATAAGTTTATTCTCGTAAGTAAATAAAATATGTGCCCTTCAAGTTGGCTGTAGGCTTTTAATTTATTTAGAAACTTTTATCTCCTACAAGGTTTTATGGAAAGAGAAAATTTAGTCCATTTGGCCAGGTGATATCAAGACCCAGAAAAATATGGCTTGACCAGCTGTCCAGAATGATGACCTCTCTGCCCCTTTCCTCAGTAGCTCTATCAAATTTCTGTGCAAGGTAGAGGGACCTCTGCAGAGACATTCTCACCTTGACATCTCAGGGTCCACTTACCTGACTAACGATGAAGAAGATGACAGTCATGGCAGCGCAGGCCAAGGTGATAAGCATAAGGAACTTGAACCTAAAAATTAGCCCCTATTAGAAAAGAAAGAGTAGTTTAATACTCCATCAGCTACCAATCCTTTTCTCACTATATAAATCTATAAAAAGCTTAAAGAAATCTGTAAAACCAAATCCCTAAGTAAAATGATTTCCCATAGTAATATTTCTTCTGCAGAGGTGAGTGTGGCTGAAAATTTCTTGGGTCAAATATTTCCTATGTTCTTATCACTCATAAAGCAGTGATACGAGAGCCTGGGAAATTATATTCACAACACGTCGTGAGGCTGCTAATTTCCCTGCTAAGCTGGTTATGCTTCTCTGCAAGGGTTCAAAGTTACCAAATCCAAGTTTTCTGTGGTTGTAATAAAATTCTGCTCCAGTGAACAAAAAGAAATGTGCATATTAATCAACATGAAGTGGATTTGGTTGAATTTTCTCATGTCACTCCAGCTCTGGAGACAGGCAAGCCTTAGAAAGTGCCTGTGGTTTCCTGAGAGCAGGATTTAAGAGAACCTGTGTTTCAAGGAGGGAGGCCTATTATTCAGGGGCTCTTATGTGTAAGATCTACTGCATATAAAAACTCTGGGGTTCTGTAGTTTCTGCTTCTCTTTTCATACAGGAATCAGGCTTGTTTCTCCAAGGACAGCCACTTAGGCATGAACCCAAGGGATCCCTGATAAATCAAGGATGTGTTGCTTGCATTGGGGATTTGAGGATGTTAAGTGTTTCTCTTGAATGAGGAACATAATCTATAAACAGAGATTACTGAACGGTCTGAGCATCTGCTGGATATTTTAGGGGAATGTAGCCTGTTAAGAGTCTGGAAATCAGATCACCTGGACTAAACCCTGTTTAGTTACAGGACAGGGTTGATTTTGGGACAGAACTTTGACTAAAGCCTCATCCCAACCAAATCCCAGTTCTGCCATAGTCCAATCTCCCATCTAGTATGTACCTACATTCCATCACCAAGCTGAAGAACTGGCTGAACAAGTTTACTCCTTATTGGAAATGGAAACACATTTGTACCACAGAAAATGCCAAGATTTAGACAGGCCAGCTAGATGCTTCTCAGAGTAAGATTTGGCCTCTAAGTTTGCCCAGAGATCCTACATGAGAATCTCTCAATGTGTATTTCAAAGTTAAGGCTTTCTATCTCTGGGGTGTGTGTGTTTACACATCAAGCGGAAAGATAAGCAAGCACCAGTTCCAGAACGAGCCAAGCAATCTGCCCACCTCATAGTGTAGCCGCCGGACTTTGCTCATAGCTGGCAGGCTGGACTGCTTCCCACTGATGTTCCGAAACACCTGAAATACCATGAAGCATAGAAACAGGAAGTAGAGGCAGAGGCAGATTCCAGCCACGATGATGAAGGCCATCTGGTAGTGTCCAGTAAAGGAAACAACGGGCTAGCCAAGGCCAAGCTGAGCGGGCCCAGGCACTTCTCCCCAGGTCTGTTGGCAATACTTGTTTTGTCTCCAAATACATAGGAAATTTTCAAGGGGATAAATTATTAAAACCTGACATTCTAATGCCAGTGATAGGTTTCTTGACACAATAGTACCACAGAGGGAGGTGTTCAATATTGCTTTCTAAACCAAGTAAGAAAAGAAATGGTGTCTTGCTTGTTAGAAATGAAGAATCTGGGCCCTCCCATAGACCTAAGGAATCAGAATCTGCCTTTTAACCAGGTCCCCAGGAGATTCGTATACACAATAAATTTGAAAAGCACTAATAAAGCATATATTGGTCACTATGGATCAGATGAAAAACCACATTAAAATCACCAGAAGAGTTCAAATGTAGATCCCCAGCTTCCTCCCTAGATATATGGAATCAGATTTTCCGGGGCTAGGACATCAAGTATGACTATGTTTGGAAACCACTGGGCTCGTCCTTGGAGTTTTATAAGAATGAGATTGAGATGCTCTGGCATAATTGAAGAGGAGATACATGGGAGCTCAGTGCAGGGGCCCTGGGCATGGGCTTGAAGGTCTTAAAGTGAAACCAGGGAAGAAGGACCACTTGCAGTCTTCTGTCACCACAGAAAGTCTTGTCCAACAGAATGGGGATTGAAGGACACATGGCACAGATGGGAGTTTGGGTTGCTGCCAGTATACTTGAGACCCACTAGGGGGGCTGACCTGCCATTAGAGTCAATCTGAGAACCACCAAGGCCTGCGGTAGTGTGAGCTGCCTTGAAGGCAGGTGACCTGATTCCAACCCCTTTCCACTACAACAACTCTGCCCAAATTGCCTTTTTTTTTTTTTTTGAGACAGAGTTTTGCTTTTGTTGCCTAGGCTGGAGTACAATGGCACAATTTCGGCTCACCACAACCTCCTCCTCCTGGGTTCAAGCAATTCTCCTGCCTCAGCCTCCCAAGTAGCTGGGATTACGGGCTTGTGCCGCCACACCTGGCTAATTTTATATTTTTAATAGAGACGGAGTTTGTCCATGTTGGTCAGGCTCGTCTTGAACTCCCAAGCTCAGGTGATCCGCTGGCCTCAGCCTCCCAAAGTGCTGGGATTACAGGCATGAGCCACCACACCTGGCCCAAATTGTCTATTTTTAAAAGCATTTAATAAGTGTGAACTTGGCACATGCATATTTCATTAAATAATATAATATCTAATGCAGTTTCGCCTTCTTTCCTATAATGAACAGTATCCTGGAATGAAGGGAATATAGTTATTTTCTGCAGGACTTGAAATTTTACTCACTCCATCATTTTATAAAATTAAAAAGTTGAACTAGATTTAACATTATAAACATTCTCCTTGTGCAGCTAACATTTGGTGGTGGCATAATGGAGGAAGGGTAGAGCTTCTCTCTCATCTTTGAGGTAATGATACTACAGATTTAGTTTGCTCACAATGTTCTTGTGACACTAAGAAACCAATATAGACATCGTGGCAAGACAAAGCATAGTCCTTAGCACACGGCAAGATATGAGCCATCAAGGAAGAATACAACCCAGGCCTTTGTCTCCACTCCAGAGCAGAGTCCTTTTCTCCCAAGAGCATGTCACATACTATTCCAGAAGATAAAATATTTAAATCCAGCATCCTAAAAGGGATAAGCTAAGACTGTCACTTCTGCTTCCTGAAGAAGACTTAGCGTTTATGCCAACCAACCAGAAGCCTCGGCTACTCCTCTGGAACTAATCACCTTAGCCTTATCTCCACTTGGTCTCAGGAATGAATAGCAGCAGTGTGATCTGCCAGCACACCAAGGTCACTGTAAGAAGTCTCGCACATAGGCAATTTCAGAAACAGACTCTCCCACAGGGGCCCAGAGATGAACCTCCATGGCTCCAGGGAAAAGCTAGTCATGCTTCAGTCTGCAGTAAACAGTGTATAACAGATAATTCAGACAGGCTGCAGTAAGCCCAGAAACTCGGATCCCTCTGCTGTGAGGATGGGCTGCGACCTTCTCATTTTGCCTGCTGTCACCCAGGCTTGAAAGCAAGCAGTAATTCTTATTATCAGCCTTAATTGTGCTGTTATAATTGGCCTGAGAATCAAAGCCCTGGCTGAGTACATATGGGGAGCATCAGCAGAGCCTTAGAAAACAATCTTGGGGACTGGGTGGCTAGGGGAAGAAATAAAACCCTGAACCCATCAAGGAAGGATACGGCCAGCTCTGTTCCAACATCTGTAGTCCAGATACTGTAGAAGGGATTCGTGA
This sequence comes from Macaca mulatta, assembly GCF_049350105.2. Classification (NCBI taxonomy): domain Eukaryota; kingdom Metazoa; phylum Chordata; class Mammalia; order Primates; family Cercopithecidae; genus Macaca; species Macaca mulatta. Next base: position 172,455,559 of record NC_133406.1, on the reverse strand, counting down.
GTTGTACCCCTCTACAAAGAAAATGAGATGGAAAGGCAAGACAAATTAATACAAAGGCAAACGGGAACTTTCCTTTTCACGTATTCTTAGCTTTTCAGCTGCAGGGGTGAGGGCTGTATTTAGGCTAAAAAACATTACAGAGATCCTAAAGAGAAATGAAGCTTGTAGAATACATCAGCCCAAACATTTTGCAACTGTAAAGAGCTGTGCATTTGATTTGATCCCAGACCTTGTCTGAGTATGTGACCACATCCAGTGCTTCCATACCAAAGGTTCCCGACCACCATTCTCCTTTTCCAACACTCCTCCTAAAGTGACAGGAGTGGGCGTGGTGATGCACAGTTTGGCTCAGTGTCCCACAAACACCTGCTCACCTCTCACACATGTCAAATATGAAGAGGCAGAAGGAACCAACGGCAATGGGTCCGACTTGCTTCCAATACCCTGCAATGTGGTTCCGCTCGTGCTGATCCTGAGGAAAACCAAATTGAGAAGGGAGATAGAGGGGAGAGGAAGACCAAGCAATTCTATGGGGGAGTCAGCATTCGAAGGACACCTGCTGACCACCTATTATGTATCAAGCACCATGCTAGACTCTAGGTGTATGAGAACAAAGAAGATGAAAATCTCTTCTTCAGGAACTCACCTCTGTGGGGGAGTCTGGCACATATGCAGAACATGACAAAGCCCAGCCATAAGGGCTCTGAGAGTAATAAGAACAGGATGCCATGGGAACACAAAGAATGGCCTCAGCTCCCAGGCAGAGGACACTTTGTGGTCCACAAAATAACTCATTCTGAATTAAATTTCTATGTGACTTGTAACTTGTGTTTATAAAAGTGACTGATCCCCGGAAGACAAAGTAAAGACATTAAAGCATTTAAATATGTGAAGTGTGTCTCTTATGGTTAGGAAAACAGGCATATTTCCTCCCCATCCTTATTAAAACCAGCAATGATTCTCCTTGATAAACAAAGACACCAAGAGAAAGAAAAGGAAGGAATGTAGAATGAGAAAAAAGGGAAAGCAAAGATGATCTTAGCCTCCAGGCAGGGCCCCAGGTGGGTCAGTCCACACCAGCTCCCTGTGGACAATCCTCGGCTGGCTGGCTTCCTGGTGCTGGACCAAGTTCCCTCCACTCCCAGGCCCTGATGCCGAGGCCTCATTCTTAGCGTATCTCTGCTGGAGGACCCCTCATGGGGAAAGACCCGCTAATGTAGACAGTTTAGCGGTAGGCAGAAGTCTGTCTCTCTGCTCTCACACTGCTCTCCTGGAAGAGTGGCAGGACTTCAGAGGTCTGGTTTTTATGACTGAGCCATAATGGAATTTAAAAACAGTCCACTCTGCCATGAAGCCCATGTGCCTGACACGAAGACCAAGTTCCAGCTGGCATATCATCTTAGCCACAGTGTGATGACGACACCATTCTTATTTTAAACCGTGGTACCTTCAGTCCCTCTTGAAATATGATTTGGTGTCTGTGCAAACTGAGGAGACCAGGAAGGTCTGTATTTCCGAGTAATAGGGGTTACTAGGCCACCTGGACACATTGCCAGCTGGAAAGAGCCAGGTCCACATTCTCTGGTGGTTAACCTGTATTCCTGGGGACAGGACAAGCAGGGCAGAAGCCAGCACACAAGAAACTCAAGCTCAAGGGCAAGAAATAATACTAATCATTAGAATGTGTGTGTTTATCTTAAGTTACTCACATTCTCTCTTTCAATTCACACAAAAACCCCATGCGTTAGGCCTTTACGTCTCATTTTATAGATGAGGGACCTGAGATTCAGAGTGATAATGTCATTTGCCTAAAGCCACTCAGCTGGTCAGCAGGTGGTGAAGCAGGAATGTGAACCAGAGGGGTCTGCCTCCAGAGTTCCCACTTGTAACTACTAGTTTATTCTGTCTCACCCGCTGCTGACTAGAGGCAAAGGGGGGCAGGTGTCAGCTTGGCAGCCTGCATGGAAGCAGCTGGTACAGACGTCTGTCCCTCGCAGGGGCTCTTACCATCATGTGCTCGCCACAGAAGATGATCCAGAAGGACAGAAGCATCGCATAGAAGATGCCCTGTCGGATGTCACCGAACAGCAGCATCCAGGTCCAGTCGAACCCGATGGAAAACCATTCCACTGGGATATTGATAAAGGTCATGGAAATCCCAAGGGCAAAGATGACTCTGATGGTGAGAAAATATCAGGACAGCCACTTCATTCATCTGGAGGGCAGGTTTTCAAACAATTCCCAGAAGTCAGTTTTGAGACATGAGATGTTACTTACTGGGTCTGAAGCCATATGATTAATTTCTTCTGCACAGAGATGCAAAATGTCCTATGTAGCTCACACTGCTGCAGAATGAAGGAGTGCTACACCAACCTTTCTGTGGAAGTGAACCTGATCTCCTTAATGCCCCACACTTTACTTTGGTACCACTGCAGATGAAGAGCTTCCTATAATGTTTGTGTCCCCTTGCCTTCTCATCCAGGCCTCAGTGAATATAATTGTCCTCTTTCACCTATTCAGGTTATCATTCATCTGATCATTAAGAACACTCATTATTGTGATATCCTCAGGAACGATGAATTATATAAGCATATTTGTTTCAATAATACATGACTCCAAACACATTTGAAATGTAAATTCTCTTGACTGCTTGTTTAGCTTTTATTTTACTCTTCCCCTGTCACACTAAGAACTGCCAATTCTCTATTAAAATGTAATTCTTATGTCACTGATTTATTCATACTTTTTTCCATCCCCTTGAAACACATAAGTTAATTAAGCACAGATCACATAGCAGGCATTGTGTTAGCACTATAGAATCCTAAATGAACAGGACCTGTTTTTTCACTCACGGGAGATACAGTTAGTAGAGGAGCCAGATAAAGAGACAATTGAATAGAGCAGGATCAGGAATATCATAGAGTTTTAAAGCATAGAAGGCTGCTACCAGGACTTCTGACTTTGACACAGACAGGAATGGAGCTGAGTTGTGAGTCAAGGTAAGGGAGGTGGAAAGGGTGTTTGGAGGAGAGGGCAGAGCCTGGATGGAGGCACAGAGGCCTAGAAGAACCTGGTGCATTTGGGGACCTGCATGTGGCACATCAGGAAATGACAGGACATGAGACCAGAGAAACAAAGAGGGCTGTGCTCATGAAGAAACTTGCATATCCCACTAGAGAACTGAAATGTATCTTGAAGAGACTTTTTATTGGAATCCAATAAAAAGTTTAAACAATGGAGTGACATGATTCATTCACTCAAAAAATATTTATTAAACTCCTACTATGTGTCAGTCACTATTCTGAGATGCTGAGAATATAACTGTGAACAAAATAAGCAAGGATTGTGCTCTTGTGATGCTTGCATAGAGATGCAGTGAGAGAGGGAGTATAAGAAAAAGATAATAAATAAATGAATAAGCATCATGAAAAAAAATGCTAGGCAAGAGAGTGGAGAGCAATGGGGATGTGATTTTACATAAAGTGGACAGACAAGAGATCAGCAAGTGTGAAGGCCCTGGTGTGAGGGTTTGAGCACAATAAAGGGGGCTGGTGGGTGTTGGAGAGGACAATGACAAGATCAGAGGTGGAAGGCACCCAGTCATCAAGGGGCTTATAGGTCAGGGCAAAGGAGATGAAAAGCCAGTGGAGAGCTTTGAGCAGAGGAGTGACAGGATCTGATTAACATCTGAAAGGGGGCACTCCGGCTATCCTGTGAATAGGCTGCAGGGAGGCACGTGGTGGAAGCAAGGAGAGGGGTTGCAACAAGGCTGTTCCCACTGATCCAGGTGAGAAGCGATTGTGGGTTAGTTAGACTAGGGTGGCCGCAGTGGAAATGGTGAGACTTCCCGGTGAGTTAGATGAGAAGTGTGAAAAACAGAGACATACAGGATGACTCACTGCTACATTTCCAGTTTGAACAACTGAAAAGATGGAGTTGCCATTTACTGAAATGGGGATTCTGGGAGGGAACAGGTTGGAAGTGGGACACAATCAAGTGTTGTCCTTGGTACATGTGACATTTTCAATGCAAATGAAGACATTAAGTAAAGAGCTGCAATATTTGGGTCCAGAGTTGGGAGAGGCTGAGGCTAAAGATACAGATTAAGAGTCATCAGAGAGCAGATGATTTTTCAGACCACGAAGGTAGGTGAGATCACCCCTGAGGAAAGCACAGCTAATAAAGAGAAGAGGTCCAAAGCAGGTGCCCCAGTCCCAAAGTCTAAGAGGCTGGAAAGATGGAAGGAGACAGAAATGGAGCCTACATGCTGGTCAGCAAAGAAGAATGACCAACAGAAGAGTAGAGGAGACTCTGGGAAGAAAAACTGATTATGTCAGATGCTGGGATGAGTAAAAAAAAAAAAAAAAAAAGTGAGGACTAAAAAATGATCTTTGGATTTGGACTATGAAGGTTGTTGGTGATCCTGTGAAAAGCAGTTTTAGTAAAGTGCTGGAGATGAATCCAGACTGGAAGGGACTCAAGAGAGAACAGAGGAGAAGACATATGCACAAGGTTTTTGAGAAGCATTGCTGTAATGAGGGGCAGAAAGAGGGTATGTAGCTTCAGGGAGAAGTGGGAAATGGGAGAATTTTGTCTAAGAAGGGGAGATGGCAGGGCATGTTTGTATATTAATAGAAAGAATCCAGCAGAAAGGGAGAAGTCAATGATGTGGAGAGAAAGTAGGTACACCTGCAGGAGCACTGTCTTTCTTTAAGTGAGAGGAGCTGGGCTTAGGGCAGTTTCTTCACTACAACACAGACAAGTATCTGATTGACCACGGAGTATCCCGAGGAGCAAAGAGGTTAAAGAGTCAGAAAGGTCAGCTGGGTGTGGTGGCTCACACCTGTAATCCCAGCACTTTGGGAAGCTGAAGCAGGCAAATCACTTGAGCTCAGGAGTTCGAGATCAGCCTGGGCAACATAGTGAAACCCTGTCTCTACAAAAAATACAAAAACTAGCTGGGGAGTATACACCTGTGGTTCTAGCTACTGGGAAGCTGAGATGGGATGATTACTGGAACCTGTAAAGTCAAGGCTGCAGCAAGCTGAGATCCCAGCACTGCACTCCAGCCTGGACAAGAGCGTGAGACTTTGTCTCCAAAAAATAAATAAATTAATTAAAAAGAGCCAGAAAGGTGAGAGAGGTAGAACCCTGAGGATTAACTTAATCACAACTTGCATAGGAAAGCTGCAGGAGAAAAAGGAGTCCAGGATGACTCCTGGTCAAATCACTGGCCTAAGTCACACACTGGCTGCTTGAAATGGACACAAGCAAAAGCAAGAGCTTGGCAGATCACGAGAAGCTAGTATTCCTGAAGAGCACTGCAAAACCAGCTCTTACTTTTCCAGAAGCACTGGGGGTCGGGACATCATGGTGATCCTCCTCCAGTACCACACCATAATGATGAAGATGCTGGGCGTAAGGAAGGTCTTCATGGCAAACCACACCTTGGTGAAGCCTCCATTTTGGTGGATCCCCTAGGCAGAGACCAGTGATAATTTTGAAGGTGAATATTATCTTAGCATTTCCTTCTACTGGCAAATGCGTTTGTGGGAGAGGTAAGTGGAGACCTTGTCTGCAAAATGTTCATGATCAAGAGCTTTCACATTCATAGCATGCACTGCCCTCATACACCCTTGGCCTCTCCTCAGAGATAACAGAAATACATATTAAAAGAGCCCTGTGCTATGGACCTGAGACCAGAGAAATAAAGAGGGCATCCTATTCACAGTAATGGCTTTCATGCTCTGGGGTCTGAAAGAAGAGCATGGGGCTTTGGGGCAGGGTCACTGTTTCCGAGAGGCTGAATTATCTTACCTTGGACTCATCCCACTGATTTTAAAATGCTCATGCCTAAAGGTCCACTTTAGAGGTATGGATTAATAGGGCAGGTATGGATTAATAGGGCCTACAGGGTGTATGATATCTACCCAGCTACCACCCCTACAGTGTGCCCCCCAAAAAAGCCACATTTGAGGTAGAACCAGAAATTTTAGGTAAAAAGCAGAGATATCCTATATCTCCTAACACCTCTCTTGGCCATTTAATCCTCATTCGACCCTCACACATCTTACTAATCTGGTCTACTAGGGCTACAAGAGCTTTTTCCCTATGCTAAGATAATGATTAAGTACATGATCAATTTTTTTTCTTTTTGTAAGCTTTTCATTAGAAAGTTGCAGATATCCTAGATGGTCAATATGTTGAGATTAGTAAGTGTTAAGGTAAATCTATTCTATAAAATGCTAACCAATATTGTAAAGTATATTTATACTACATTCACCAATTTATATTATATATACCATTAAATAAGAAAGCAAGGAAAAAAAGTCAGTTCAATATGATCCTACTTTTTGTAAGGGAATTACTACGTATATAAAAAGCCTGGAAGGAGATATATGAAAACCTGAACAGTGACTATTTCTCTAAATAGTAGGACATTATAGGTAATTCTTATGCTTTTCTGTTTCTTTACCCAATTATTGTGAGACTTTGTTGAGGTTGAAAAGAAAGGTCCTCCTTGCAGCAAGTTCTAACTTTTCCCCAATTAAACAAATAAGATGGAAAGAACCTAAACCACCCCTATTCCCTTTAACAATTGTGCTTGCAAGGTGAAACACATAAAAAAGAAAATTTACTTTTATCTTGGTGTTATTCATTATGCAATCATGACTATATCATGATCTTATCATTATAATGATCTTAAGTGATCTTAAGCCCATTTAAAATCTTAAGTGGGCACAATAATTGCATTGTTTTCCATTTCTGTAATCTCTCACACAAATTAATTCACTTTATTATCTCAGCCATCATGAGTATGTTGTTATTCCCATTTCTCAGATGAGACAGGTGAGGCATAGAGGTGCCATGAGTGAGATGGAGTTCCCCTCCAATACACATGCCAAGATCAATTACATTCACTTACCACCAACCGGATATCCTTTATCTCCCCAATTCCCACATTGATTTTCTTCTTCTCATTCACAGGCAGCCGGATGTTTAAAAGGTAAAACTTATGGGCCACCGACCCAATTTCCATGAAAGGAAGGACATCACATTCATAGTAACGGCCCTCATGCTCTGGGGTCTGGAAGAAGAGCAGAGGGTTTGAGGCAGGGTCACTATTTCCAATAGACTGGCTCTGAATTCTGTTACCCTGGACCCATAACAGCAATTTTAAACAGCTAATGCTTAAAGGTACACCTTAGAGGTACAGAGCAACAAGGCATACTGGAGGCATGGTGTCCACCCAGCCATCCCAACCTAAAAACAAACAAACAACAACAGCAGCCATATTCAAGGTAGAACCAGAAATTTTAGGTAGAAAGCAGAGACACCTTCCTTCTATCTCCTAACACCATTCTCGGCTGTTTCATCTTCATTAGAACCTCACATCTTACTAATCTTGTCTGCGAGGGCTACAACAGTTTTTATCGGCAGTGTGTCGTCAGGGACCTCTAAGGCTCTGTGGAACAGTCAGCTTCTTAAACGTTCAGGTGGAAGCTCCTGCTGAATCATTACACTCTTTAAGGACAGCTAATTATTCTTCTGATTTTGGCCTGAGGGAGAAGCTAGAAGCAGCTGAAAATATCTTCTTTTTATTCACTTGCCAGGAAAAAAAAAGACACGAGGAGCCCTTGGTATTTAGGGAAGGTTGAAACAGAAGAAACAAAGGTAATAATAAGATTAGTGGCCAGAGATAACCACTCAGAATTTTCTGCCTCCAGTGCTTCCTAACAGTCCAAGATGGCAGAAGGGAATAGACATTTTAATGAAATGAAGATTTAGCCCAGTGTCTAGGAAAGCCTCTTGGACTTCGTGCCAAACAATTTAAGAGATACTGCCCAGAGCACGGTGGAGAGAAATCGGACAGTAGGGACACAGCTTTTTTTTGAAAACTAAATTCTGCTCCACCTCACCAGGACTCCCAGCTATGTGTACCTGCTGAGGGGTGGGGGCCAGGGGTAAATATGAGCATGTAGAGGAATGAGCTTCAGCAGGCTGGGACTTTTCCCTGATACAGAAGATAAGAGTTTACCATCAATGTTGGGTTTCTACGTCAGCTTCAATGTTTACTTGGTACCTCCTGATCAAGTTATAGGGGAGATCTAATTTGTCGTCCCTAAGCCTGAATTCACAAGCCCTCCAAAATTTGTCATAAATCTTCAGAGCAAAGATCCACTGAAGAAATGAGAAGAAAGAAGATAACAAGGAGTCTATAGTCTAAGAGTGTGTAGGAAGGGGCTCTGACCCTGAGATCTTGGCTGGTGGGGAGGGTTCCTTACTGAACAGTCAGAGCTTAGAGTGCAGTAAACAGACCTTTGTACAGAGACAGAGACACACATGGCAAGGTGGAGGTGGGGAGGTGCTTTTAACCCCTCTTCCCCACCACGGCACACATTACCGATCAGTTGTCAACAGTTTTTATCCCTAAGGTGTGAGCGGCTCTTCTCAGACACACCAGTTGATTAGAGTTGGCATGGTTGATTTTTAAAAACTCTTCTGTAGAAAGAATGCTGCTGCTTTTTCAAACCTCAGCTGCAGGTCGGATGATTCTTCCTATACAGATTGTCTTTTTCTCCCCTCCACTCCTTTCTCTCTTACACTTTCAAATCAGGGAGGATGGGGGCTTTGCAGGTACTACTGAAAATTCACTACAGGCTCTAATTCTCCCTCAGATTAAGTTGCAGTGAGGAGGCTGATTATCCTCTGTGGTAACAGCAAGAGGACATTTTCTGATTTGTTTCCAGTTAGGGCCTTATTTTATTTATGGAAATTGAGAATTTGAGGGGGGAAGGGAATAAAACCTACTTAGTCTAATACCATCTGGTGTGTGTCTCGCCCAGGGTCCCAAAAGTAGCAGAATTGGGAGAAGGACATGGGCCCTGCCCAAAGGCAGGCGTTGTGCTGTGATAAAGACTTGAACTCCAGGCCAGGAGGCTCTGATTCTAGTCCTGACCATGTTCCTTGCTGGGTACCTTGGGTCACCCTGCCTCATTTGGCCTCAGTTTCTTCCTAAGTGAGAAAGGTAAGTAAGATGATCTCCAGGGTCACTTCTAATCCCCCATGATGGGTCTCTGGGTGTCCCACACTTCCCTGTCACTACAGAGTGAGTAACATGGCCACCCATGACACAAATTTACCTAAGTTCAAATAAAAAGAGACACATTGGCATCTGGGACACTGGTTCAACCTTCCTGTCTCGGAGACAAATTCGTTGTATCCTGGTAGATACTTTCCTTCAAGCACTGAAGTATTTAGGGCATTTAAGAAGGAAGATTCCTCTCTCTCTCCTTCCTTTCCCCCACCCCCAGTTCTCCCCCAACTCCAGCATGAGACTGGCTAATTAGGACAAATTACAGCAGGTGGCAACTTGACTTTTTTTTTTTTCAGCTTCACAATCCACCAGGGACTGAAAAGCTTTAAAGCAATTTCTCATTTAATCTTGAGAGTCAAGACTAAATTTCACTGCAATCAAAAAGCAGAGACTTGATGATTCATTTCCTTCGCACCTTTCAAGGTTTAATATCTTTCTTGCAAGGGATCAACACATCCTAAAGATAATTAAGCAACCGTCATTAAGAAGCAGTTGCAGGCAAACACCCTTCCCCCTCACACTACTCAGTGCCCTCCAAGTGTATAAATAAGAGAAATGACTTTTCCCTTTTCTAAGGATACAATTCTGCATCCAAAAGCCATCTAGCTTAGATGTTCAACCAGTGTTTCAAAGATGCAGTCAACTTGCAGAGACAGCTAGAAAGATTTTTAATTAATTTTCTCCGTTGCATGCAAAGATCTGAAAATGTTAGCTATTCCTCCCTCCTGCTTCCTCTAGTTTCTGTCTATCACTCATTTCTACCTACAAATGGCTTTCTCTGGAGGACAGCCCTGTGGAAATTGAGATATGAAATCCCCCATGATGGGTCTCTGGGTGTCCCACACTTCCCTGTCACTATGGAGTGAGTAACATGGTCACCCATGACACAAATTTACGGAAGTTCAAAGGAAAAGAGACACATTGGCATCTGGGACACTGGCTCAACCTTCCTGTCTCGGAGACAAATTCGTTGTATCCTGGTAGAGACTTTTCTTCAAGCACTAAAGTCCTGCCTCTGCCAGTATTTAGGGCATTTAAGAAGATTCCTCTCTCTCTCCTTCCTTTCCCCCACCCCCAGTTTAGCATTCAGCAGAGGGTCTAGGGCAGTGGCTCTCAAACTTCATTGAGTTTAAGGTAATAAACTGAAGGACTGTTAAAACATAGATTCCTTGCTCCTATCCCCTGAGACATTGACTTAATAGGTTTTGGGTGTGCCCTGGGAATCTGCCTTTCCTAAAACCTCTCAGGTGATGCTGCCACTGTTGGTCCTCAGAACACACTGTAGCTTTGTTCTAGGAAACCTGGGGGAGTGAGATTCCCCTAGTGCTTCAGAAAAACACTGCAACAGGTCCTTAGGTTTGCCCATGGAGGGCCTTAGTTTATACATTTTCTCCTAGTGGCCCATCTGGTTAATATCCACTTTGACTCTCAGATATGTCCCAGACAAGATGTTAAAGTATAAGGTCATCCTGCCTACGTTCATTGTATCATCTAGTCCAGGGGTGTCCAATCTTTTGGTTTCCCTGGGCCACACCGGAAGGAGGAGAATTGTCCTGAGCCACACATAAAATACACTAACTTTAGCTGATGAGCTAAAAAAAAAATCAAAAAAAGATCTTACAAAGTTTTAAGAAAGTTAGTGAATTTGCCCTGGGCCACATTCAAAGCCGTCCTGGGCTACCTGCGGTCCACAGGCAGCGGGTTGGACAAGCTTGATCTAGCCCTTAAAAAGACTCCCAAGGTAGGTACTCTTATCTCATCTCACAGAAGAAAAACTGAAGCTCAGACAGATTATGTAAGCTTACCTGAGGTCACACCGTCAGCGATAAAACCACCCAATCTTTCTCCTCTTTAGGAAAACAATGGCTAAAGCTGGGGCAAGGTACTCAGAGGCTTCAACCTCATGTTTTTACTATTTCACAGGAAATCTTAACAGTAATAGGCAAAAGCAAAGTTAGGAAAGACCCATGGTAGGAGAGAAGAGGAAAGAAAATGCTCCGCAGAACAGGTATTACCAAAGCTGTCCTCATGCGAAGAAGGGACACACCTAGGAAAAGTAAACAAATCTTTCCACATACCTGAGAAGCAGATAAAAACTCTGTTGGCTTAGACAGCAAGGGCTCATACCTTGGGAGACGTGAAGGTGCATTTGAGTTTCCGTGGTACTCTCTCATGGGCCATTTCAGTCCACTCAGCAAAGGCATCATCGCGGTAAGCCAGGGAAACGTCCATGGAAACTTCTGCATTTTCTCCTGCAAGAGAAAGGAGGCACGTTTCAGAAATGGCTTTTGGAAGATATTTTAGAAACAGCTCAAAAAGTTCTTATAGGCTTTGCCATGGAAATCAGCAAGACAAAAGAGAAATATTAATTTCTATCAAACTCCAAACCTGAAGACTTAGAAGTCATAGGAGGAAAGTCTAAGCCAAATGCTGGGTGGCCTCTCATGTCCACTCTGCCAGAGTCCAGAGCCTCCATTTAAACTCTTCCAGAGACAGGGGCCTCACTCCCTCTGAGGGAGCGCAAATAGTCAGACCTCATCCTCCCGTAACTTGTACCACAGGTCCTAGGTCTGCCTGTAGAAGCCACATGGAAGGTGAGGTCCTTCCTTCTTCCATAAAAAGTGCCTTATGTTCTTGAAAACCATACCAGATCTGCCTGCATTTTCTTTCCTCTCTGACAAACATGACCAAGTTTTTCAACCACCCCTCAGACATGTCCCTCTGGGGCTCTTCTCTGGTCACATTCTGTCTGAAAACATCCTTCTCAAACTTATTCCCGAAAGTTCTCAAATATAGGATCTGCTACTTCTCCAAGAGTCAAAATCCCTTCATATTGTGGATGAAGTTAATGTAAAAGGCAAAGTATTTTTCCAAAATTAAAGACTTATACACAGATAGGAATATAATAATACATAATTGCACAAATGAGTGTTCACACATACTTCCATAACAGTAGGACTGGACCACAAATGAGTTAAACTCACCACAGAACTCATTAAGGAGATGAGATTAATAAAACATTGCACCTATTAATTTTGTCTGTTTTATACTATGATGAGCAAGTTCAAGAGCAGAGAAGTCTTTTTTTTTTTTGTATAAAGGTTTAATTCTATTTAAAAAGAAGATTCATTAAATCAACTTCAAGTTCTTAACTCATGGGACTATTTTGCCACACTTCTTGGTAAATATCATTTTGTTAGGTTATTGGCAAAACAGTTTCAAGGTTCACTTCCCTCCCTTGAACCAGGTCCAGGTCATTTTGCTTTGGGGTAAATTAAAATCAGAACTCTACAAGTTGAGCAACTTTGTTTTTTTTTTGAATTGATTTAGCTCTAACCCACCATTACATCTTAAGGATGGCATGACTTGATAATGATGGACTTGTGTGAAGTTTTGATTTTTCAATTAAACTTTGTATCACATGAAGTAATTGTCAGCGTTCTTGAGTCTGGTTATGGAACAGGCAGATAGAATCCTATCAGTAACAAGAGTTGGAAATTGGCTAATTGACAATGCAGTTGCCTTAAACATCTCAAGTAGAGAACTTTCACGTTAGTGAGATGTGCCTGAATTTCGGAACTTAACAAATTTTAATTACTTTTTATTGAAAACTGTACTGAACACCAAATGTCCACCTTTACAATAAACAAATACAGTAATGGTAACTCACACTAAAACAAAACATACTTCTGATAGCCATTATTTTTCTGTTTGGGACAATTTTAAAGTTTTCCTTTGTCACAAAAACAGGAATGCACCTAAACAAAGCTCAAAATAGGCCATCTTTTAAAACAAAAAGGCAATGAGTCACAAAAGACTATGAATAGAACATGTAACTATTTTGATACAAATCTGATAGGATTTGTTAAAATCAGTCACATCTAATACATCTGAAGTGTTGTTGTATAAAATATCATGTGAAGAAAAGAAGACTTTATCAATGTCTAAAAAAGTGGGTTTGTTCATAGACAATCTGACAAGCTACCAGAAAAATGTTTCCTGAGACATAAGGAAATGCAACATTATTCTTCTTGAACCCTTGTAGCTCAAGACTTTCTACTCAATAAAATAGCAGAGCATCTGAAACTGAGAAAATATATTTGAGTACAAACAGCTTGTGAAACTTAATACTTTTTTTTTTTTTTTCATCATCAGAGGGTTTTACTGAACTTACAACCAACCTGCCTACTCAGTATGCAGTTCAGATGTGAGAGACGCTTCTCTGTACGGGAGCCTGTACTGTCTTCAATCCTATGCGTGCAGGTGTCTATCACAGGCAAACAGTTTTTTCCCCATTTTGTAGTAATGTGATTTTCCTATTAGCAAAAAGAGGTCACCAGCCCCTGTAGACTTAACGGACTCGTCACAGAATGGGGATTTCCTCTTAATATTTTTTATTTTGTTGTGTGAACTCTTGATGCAACATTGTAGAGCGGGGTGTTCAGGACCTGCTGTGCCCAAGGGACTGATAAAGGAAAAAGCTCTATTTATTCTTTGTGATTTGATACACAGATGAAAAACTTAACACACAATAACAGAAGTTGGTCGTTAATAAATCACATCCTAGTCTTTTAGCACTTCCATAAGCAGACAGCATCTTCAGTTTGTAGCTCTTGTAGTTTTAACACCGCAACATCAATGATGTGTATGTCCAAAATCAGTTACAAAGACCGTAAGATTCTTTCTCTCTTAGTTCATCTATTTTTCACTGTCTCTTGGTCCCAAGTGTATCTGAATGATTACCTTCTGGCATTCTCTGCTATTGCTCGTTGGGGTGCTCTCGATTGTCCCCGTGTTTTGTGGGCTGGTTGGGAGAGGGCGCTTGGGAAGGATGTGCCACTGTCAGGAGGTTGTGAGTCACTGGGATGCCTCCAGGGATGATCCCTTCCATGGCTGCAGGAAGTCCTCCTGGAGCCACGCCCACAATGCCTGGAGGATATCTGTATGTGGCACCATCGAGTTCAGGATGAATTGCTTGCTGGTCTATTACTGACCAAGGCGCTGATGTGACAAAGAATTCATTGTTCAGTTTCTTAAGCTTTCTGGGATGCGACCTGTGACGGCTCAACGGATCTCTGTGGCAGCTGCCTCCCTCATCTCCAGTGACGCCTGCTCGCTGTACCAGGCAGTGTGAGGAGTGCAGAGGGGATTCGGTGCATCTTTCAACGGACCCTGAGCAAAGCTAAAGGGCTCCGACTCATGCACGTCGAGGGCTGCCCCTCGTATCCTGCCATCCTTGAGGGTTTGTGCTAAGGCTTTCTCGTCCACCAGGTCACCACGGGCTGCATTCACAAGGAATGCTCCCTGCCTCATCTGCTTTATGGTAAAGTCATTGATGAGGTGGTGGTTATGTTCGTTGAGATTGCAATGCAAGGAGACCCAGCCACTCCGATACAGCAAATCCTGGAGGGTGTAGACCCTTTGCACGCCCAGGGACTGCTGGATCCCATCCTGCAAGTAGAGGTCATAAAATATGATGCTGAATCCAAAGGCCTTGGCTCGAACTGCAACTACCTGCCCGGTGCAACCAAAGCTGATGAGGCCCAGCGTCTCCCCACGGATGTGTGCCGCTCCTGAGGCCACCTCGTGGATCTGCTCCATGCTCTGAACCCGCGTGCCTTCCTGCAATGCCTGGTACAGCCACGTGTTCCTCCGGTACAGATTGAGGATATAGCAGATGGTAAAGTCCGCTGTCTCTTCCACGGTTGCAGACGGGTTGTTACACACAGCAATTCCGAACTCGCCGGCAGCCTTGATGTCCACGTTGTCATAGCCACTGCCTATCCGCAGGATCACTCTCAGAGCCTTGAACTTTCCCAGGTCCTCCCTGGTGAGGGTGATGGTGTGGTACATCTTGACACCTACGGCTTCATTTAGAACCTTCTCGTGGATTTCCTGCGTGGACTGCACATGCTTCAGGATGGGCATCTCCACAGTGCAGTCGCGGCCATCCAGCAGTGCCACCAGGGGGCGGGGGTGCAGGGGGTCCTTCATGATCTGGGGGCGGATACCTTCACAAATTCTGTCCAATCACTGTCTCTTGACTTTGTGCTTATCCACAAGGGACCATTCTTTATGGAACCTTGCAACTCTCAGATAAAAAAAAAAAAAAAAAAAAAAAAGCAGTTTTTTGCTTTTTGCAAAGCAGTCCTCTAAGAACTTAGGGGAACTCGCAGGAGTCTGCATGCATGACGCCACTATGAACCCAATATAAATCTGTCCACAAACTCTAGTTCACACGATGGGCTGTCTGTCTTTTTAAGAGAATAGTTTCATTAGTTCAAAGCCATTTAAGGTGATGAAACCCTCCTCCCGGAAGGTCAGCGTCCACAGCGAAAGGCGCCCTGGAGGCGGCGGCGGCTCCCACCCCTCCCATTCCACCCGGGGCTGCGGCTGTGCGGCCCCCGCTCAGCGCGGCACGGCTCCCGGTTCGGTTCCTCGCTACTCGGGTCGCCGCTGGCTCCTCTGGGCTGCTCCTGAGCCACCTTAAAATGACACACGCACACAGGGACACACGCACAAAAACTTAATCTCTCCAGTTCCCCGTTCCTCCCCCTCCCGCCCTCCCCACCCTCCTTCCGCTCCCCTCCCCCCGCCCCACTCTACTCCTCCAGAGAAGTCTTAATGAGGGAAAAAAAAAAAAAAAAAAGCACAAATCACATTTCCAAAATGACTGGAGATCCATCCACCACTAGGGTTATGAAAATGGGCACAATTTTAGGCTCTGGCTATTCAGCCTTGAAGAAGTCTCAGTATCCAAGCACGTGAGTTTGCTCATCTAAGTAATACCCACCTCCTCCAGGGCTGCAACAAGGATTGAGTCAAGTTAGTGAAAGCACTGCATGCTGCCTAGTATGCAGTAGGTGCTTAATAAAAGTTTACTAAACCTGAACACATACAAGTCACAAGGGAAACAGATAGGAATAACTGCCCTCTGAAAAGCAGGGCTTTGCTATCCACTGGTCTACAGTGGCTTAAAGCTGACATGGCAGCATGGCAGATCCCTGGTTCTCAGAAGAAATCTAGGAAAAGGAAGAGATGATCTATGGAAGAAGGAATTTGAGGCCATTCTGATATAGAGGAAACCCTCGATGAACATCAATACCCACTATTCTATTATTCCTATTTTTATCCTCAGTTAAACATGGTGAATTGGCCACTGTGTTTTCCTCCTGAAATTCCACAAAATAAAGACAAAGACAGTAAAAAGAAAAGCAAAAGATATTAAATCACAGGGGGAAAAAACTAACTGTAGACACATGAGCAGACTAGAGATTTCAATTTTTTTTTTTTTTTTAAAGACAGAGTTTTGCTCTTGTTACCCAGGCTGGAGTGCAATGGCATGATCTCGGCTCATCGCAACCTCTGCCTCCCAGGTTCAAGCAATCCTCCTGACTCAGTCTCCCCAGTAGCTGGGATAACAGGCGTGCACCACTATGCCTGTCTAATTTTGTATTTTTAGCAGAGTCAGGGTTTCTCCATGTTGGTCAGGCTGGTCTTGAACTCCTGACCTCGGGTGATCCACCTGCCTCAGCTTCCCAAAGTGTTGGGATTATAGGCGTGAGCCATTGTGCCTGGCCTCAAAATGTTTTAAAAAGATAAAAAATACATGAAATAGAGTTTCCTGGCAGCCACAGCCTACACTCCTATAGAGGGGATATTCTAGAAAAGTGAGCCAATATGTCTGCAGGAACCTGAAGCCACTCAGAATTTGAAAGCACCAGGGGTTGCACAAGGCAGAACAAAGCATGGCACTGACAATGAGGTGACTGGTCAAAGTCTGCACACAAAACGGCTGGACCTCAGTTCCCCCACATCTTCCCATCTCTGCATAATCCAAGGAGAGACTTTGGACTTGAGGACACCAGGGGAATACATAGACCCAGGGCTGGAGGTAGAGAAGAGCAAGGGTCTGTAGAAAAAATTGTGCCACTCCCAGGTTGGCAGAAACCATGCTCAGAGTTGGTATCTCCCCTTGGTCAGGGACCAAGCTGGCTACAACTTCTCCCCACTTAGTAGCCTCAGTGGTCAACAGAAAGAATCTGTCAGAGCTCCCATGGGGTCAAATCTTAGGCAATAAAGTACATCATACTTCTAACGCTGGAAGTAGGAATTGGGACTTTCAACTGTATTGAAAAGGGTGCTTGGAGAAACACAAGAGTATAAATATGAAAAGCTGTAAAAAATGTTATCAGCTCACACACAGGTTACAAATAACTCACAGGTTGTTCTCCTTGGAGCCGCAGGGTTCAGAGCAACACTGGCCTTAGACACAGGCAAGAGGGGTCTTTGAAGTTTGGGCCCACTCTGTCAACTGTTCCCTTCTTTATAGGACAAGAAACTCCCAAGTGAAGGGGATATGTATACCCAGAGTCTACAGACTCCCTCACTTCTAGACCATGCTCCGAGATGTCAGACCCCAGAACATTCTGCCTAGACAGCTCTGAACTCTTATCTTACTTCCAAGGTCTGTGTGGCCTCTTTCCAGGTCTGGCTTCCCAAGAAGAACTAGACAATCACTTGTGTACTCTTTCTTGGATGGTCGGGCGGGTGGGAGTGAAAAGGCTGCTATTTGTTGGAAGATAGGAACAGAGCTTGAACTTGGAGATTAGGGTGTCCATGTACAAGCATGCAAGGCCCCTCTCTTTATGGGATGGAGCCAGAGGTGGGGAGAAAAGGGTGTAGGGGCCCACGCTTCCTGGCCAGTCATATTTTGGCACAGAATTCCAAGTCATCCATGAATCCTCAATTCAAACCTGGCCATCCGGTTCATTATGCAGGTAACTCATCATCAGAGGATGCAACATACTTGGTTTAACAGTTTGCTGGCCTGATTTATCACTTCTAAATATTTAGACACATGATAGGCATGTCTTCATTCATACTGTTTCCCCGAGCCAGACAAATGTTTGGGGTGGGCCTGGTTCAGAGCAGGTGCCTCAGAGAGACAAGGCTAGATAGGATTGCTTCCTTGCCTGGTCCCAGCTTCAACAGTTATTCTAATCTGTTGAGGATCCTCAAAGGAAAAACCATTTTAAAATATGCAGTTTAAAATGAAAATTGCACACAGTATTTTAATGTACAATTACTCCATATTAAGCTCCCGTGGTTTCTGTGCTTTAAATTACCTCATTTAATGTTCTCAACAATTCCACGAAGTGGACATGAATATTTTCTTTTAATTAATGAGTAAAGTGATGTCCTCAGATCTTAAGGAACTTGTATAAAGTCATCGAAATTGCCTTAAAATAAAATTACTTTTTTTTTTGTATTGCTTAAAGAAAACTGGCTAACTTGTGATAAAAGAAGCCCCTCAAAGCAGTCACACAATATGAATATGTTAAGTCTTTAATAAGAGCAACAGCTGTCCTTCATCAGAGACTAACATGCACCAGCCTTCTTCAGGCCTCACATCCATCCTGGGAGGAAGACGTTATATAAATTGCCCAAGAATATATGGCTAGTATAGAGCAGAGCTTCAGTCTGGATCACATGAGGGTCCCACTGCACTCTACTACCTTTGTTGGTGAAAACAAACAAACACACTAGAATTCAAAAGAAACTAACAAGCATACTTGGTCAAAGAGCCACTCAACACAAACTAAACACCTTTCCAGCTTTTTACAGGAGAGAAACAGGGAGTGTTCCTGGGAGGCTGCAAGTATGGCTCATAAGAATGTCTGGAATTCACTAATCTAAGCTTTCTAAAGCCATCTGTTATTGGTTGTTAAAATTATAGCATGTTCTGCCATCTCCTCACGTTATCATCTCCTTACTTCCTGTGCAATATGAAGCAGAGGTGTTATTCCTGTTTATGAGGTGAAGATGCCAAAACTCAGAAATCCCTACCCTAGAAATACCAGATTCAGGACCCTACAGCTTCATAGCCTGTAGTCTCATAGCATTCTGCCATCTTTTATGATGTACATAAAAAATAGAAACCACAGGGAGAATGGCCCGTTCAAGTGACCTTTACTAGACGGTGATATCACTCCCCACCCCCAGACAGATAGCACACATGAGGTAGCACAAGTCAATCTTAGCAGACCTGGTTCCTTACCTGTTAGCATAGGACTTAATGCCTAGAATTTCATGATTATTACACTAGTTACTGCATGAAAAATGCTTAAGACAGAGCAGAAAGCATGAAGGGTAAGGTATGTTGTTGACATTTTATTAGAGAAGTGAAACTCTTGGACTTCTTAATTCAAAATAATTACCAGGTTTCAGGAACATGGAGCTTCCCACTATGAATCCCTAATCCAAACCTAGATCACAAAACCCAGAAACAAGAAAGCACTAGACAGAGGAACACAGTAAAACTGCAAAGCTGGTTACCTGAATTGTTTTCTCTTCTGCCTCCAATGGACTTGGAAATAAAGTTCAGCATTAATGACGATGTTGCATTTAATAAAACACTGGTTTCATGACTCCTGGGATACTGCGTGGGCAATACTTCCCCTCCCCCCTCCTGAGATAATGAAGGTGAAGAATCCAATTTGAACTCCCTGGGAGAATGGCAGGAAGGCTAAGCAACATTTGGCACTGGAGAACCTTCCCTATAAAACAAGGACACTGGTTATACCAGTTTCATGGGGGTACAGTTGTAAGGTATCAGCATAGGGCATTTACAGATTTGAAATCCATGGTTTTCCATACCTATACTATATGAGCAGCCTTGGTATAGAAGCCCATAGGTCCTATGGGCTAGCCAAGCTTCACATTTCTCAAATAGCTTTGGAGACATATTTTGGCTGGGTGGAGAATTCATTCAGAGGAGGAAGGGAAGCGTGGAAAGGCACTGTCATTTGTTACACTTACTATTTCCATCCTGTTATGGGGGCAGTCTCCCCTGTGCTCCAGGGTTCCTTCCATAGGAGCAGACCTAGACTGCAAAGTGTGGCTATAGACAGAAAGATCATGCCTTTCCATATTGGGAAGCATCAACTAATTGTATCCTTACAAAGTCTCTCTATACCAGTGATACTGCCCTGCCCTGCTTGAGAAAAGCAAAACCAATCAGTTTTCCTGCAGGGAAGTGGAAAGTCAGAGAGGAAAGCAAGTCCCTTCTATAAGCCAGAAATGGTGGGAGGCGCTGGAAATTGCTAGGAAAGAGGTCTAGTATCCCCAAGAAATCTAGGGCAGCTGCTTAATGTAAGAATGGTCCCTGGGGTGGGAATGTGGGGAGAAGGAGAAGCAATGAAAGGCCACTAGAACCTTAATTGAGGAAGACATCAGAATGCTTCTCACCTATGCTCTACACCTTCTACATCTGAAACAGGTATTTACCAGCCAGGATAGTACAAAGTGTATAAATTGGGCACCAAATGCATATGATTTTGAATTCTCCTTTTATGACTTCCCACCTGAACAACCTTAAATAAGTCTCAGATTTCACCTTTGCAGTATGGAAACAGTGGGAACTACTCCCTAAGGCTGCTGGCCAATACCAGTTCCCTCTCCATCTTGTCCCAGGGTGACTGGGTTATATTGTTGACCTATTAACTGGAATAAAAGGGGAAAAAGGAGAGGACAAGATATATTAGAGGAAATCAAGAATGATTTTATGGTTGTCAAAAGCTTTTAAGTTTCCTAGAGACACTTTGACTTTCCTGGGCCTTTGCCTTGGGAAAAAAAATTAAAGAGGTTTCAAAGCTCGTGTGCATTCCCACATTACATAGGGGAGCTGCCAGTCACCAGAGTTTGTTTGGGTAACCTCAGAAAGAGGCCACAGAGATGAATCTCCTCCCAGCCTCTGGCAGACATATAATCTGGGGTTATTTATGCCAGCATTCCTTCCCCAATAAAAAACTCTCTGACCTGGCTTGAATTTTTCTTGACGCTTTCAATTAAGGAAATAACAAAACCAACCCTGTCCTATACATGGTTAGGTCTGGCAAAAATGGACTCAGCTAATTATAAATTTGGCCCTAGCTGTTTTCTTAAGATGCCCTACAGGCCTGGGTGTGAGTGGTTATAAAAATGAATGAGTACAATTATTTTGCAAACCAGCCTAACAGTTTAGATCACATTGCTTCTCTTGTGTTTCATCATCAAACCAAGCATTTGAATTGCAGAGAATTATCTTCCACACGTAAGAAAACGTATTTCTAAGCATTGCAAAACCGGTTCCTTGCTGTATTCCGATGCATTATCCTCTGGTTGAAGTCACATATCTGTCTATGGAACATGATGAGGACAAGGGAGAACGGTGCTCACATTAGGTTCTCTTCAAAGTGACATGCAGTTAGAAAACATCCACTTACCATGATTGCAGCCAAGGCTACTAGTGCTTAAAGGCTATATCACTGAAAAAGTAAGTGGAGACATCCATTTTTTTTTTTAATAAATGAATCTGAAGTACCACAGAATATAGAAAAAAACCATTATCTATTGTTGTTCACCAGGTCGGAGAGTAGCTCTTTCCTCATCTAACTCAACACATTCACCCTGAGGATTTCATCTGATCCTGGGATGCACGTCACGCTCTCCCGTCCTGATTTCCCTCTTGAGATTTGAATTTGCATGGTCACTTTTTACCAGTCTCTCCTCCTCTTTCATGGGTTAGAAATCCAGACCACCAAATGTGGTCAACTCTACTAGATGTCTTTCAGATTTAGCCTCCTCTCTCTCCTCACTGATACTCTGCTTGTTCAGGCCATTATCTCCAGCCTCCATGACTAAAACACCTGCCCTGTTCCTATTTTTCACACTTCTTGCTAGAGAAATGATTTCTAAAACACTTTCAATGCCTTTATATTGTCTTCAGTATGATGTCAAAACTCCTTAAATGGCATCATTGGTTAAGATGTTATATACCGGCTGGGCGCGGTGGCTCAAGCCTGTAATCCCAGCACTTTGGGAGGCCGAGACGGGCGGATCACGAGGTCAGGAGATCGAGACCATCCTGGCTAATGCAGTGAAACCCCATCTCTACTAAAAAATACAAAAAAAAAAAAAAAAAAAAAAACTAGCCGGGCGAGGTGGCGGGCGCCTGTAGTCCCAGCTACTCGGGAGGCTGAGGCAGGAGAATGGCGTAAACCCGGGAGGCGGAGCTTGCAGTGAGCTGAGATCCGGCCACTACACTCCAGCCCGGGCGACAGCGCGAGACTCCCTCTCAAAAAAAAAAAAAAAAAAAAAAAAAAAAAGATGTTATATACCAGCCTAGGTTCTAGTTCTATGAATGTTCACTACCCCTTCTACCTAGGTTGGCCACTTCCTATACAGCCCCTCTTCCCTCCAGCCTTGGAAGATGAGTAAGAGCTCAGCTTTGGAGACAGACAGCCTGGGATCACAGCCCACCTTAGCTATTTGGTGCCTGTGCAATGTTGGGAGTCACTAAATGTCTCTATCTGTAAGATGAGGATAATGGTCATCGTAATGCCCTTCTCCTATGACTGTGAGGAGTAAATGAGATCATGTGTGCTAAGCACTCAGCACGGGCCTGGCATATAGTAAGCACTCAGTCAGTGCTGGCTATTTTATTTATTTATTTATTTATTTATTTATTTATTGAGACGGAGTTTCGCTCTTGTTGCCCAGGCTGGAGGGCAATGGCGCGATCTCCGCTCACTGCAGCCTCTGCCTCCTGGGTTCAAGTGATTCTCCTGCCTCAGCCTCCTGAGTAGCTGGGATTACAAGCATGGGCCACCATGCCTTTCTAAATTTTTTGTATTTTTAGTAGAGACGGGGTTTCTCCATGTTGGTCAGGCTGGTCTTGAACTCCCAACCTCAGGTGATCCACCCGCCTCAGCCTCCCAAAGTGTTGGGATTACAGGTGTGAACCACGTGCCTGGCCGCTGGCTGCTATTTCAAGGCTGTTACTCAAGGTTATCTACACCTGCTGTACTCTGGGTCCCCAAAATCACACCAAATTTTAAAGAGATGTCCCCTTTGAGAGGGTGAATTACAAAAGGCTTCTTTATCTGGGCCGCAGACAGTGCTTTGCATCCCCACTTGTGCCAGACTCCTACTTATCTTCTGGAATTCCCCCCAGATTTACCCTTGCCTTCTTTTACTCACCCACACTCAATATAGCACCCCTCCTCTTGCTCCCCACAGCACCCTGTTCACCCAGCAACATGACACTTACTCCCCACGGTGCTTCTCCTGACTACTTATCCCCATCTCTCTCCCTACCCATCTCCTACTTAGGCTGGGTTCTTAAAAGCCAGGGACTGCCTCAGTCTTGTTCACAGTTTTAGCACTCATGTCTTTGCACAATAGATATTCATTAAATATTTACCAAATTAATGATTGTCACCCTTCTTTCTCCAAATAACTCTTACAAACCTAAATTTCCTGTCACTCTACCAACAAACAAGTGGTTTGCTCTATTTTGGTGACATTCACACTTTCTTTCCCCATCACCTGCCTTTTTACTCCTGCTCCCCACAGACCCCTGCACAAATACCTCTGAAATCCCTGGTGCTAGATGGATCATCCAACTCTATTTTTGCTTCCACCAAATATTTCTGAGCACCTACTGGTTTCCTCACACAAGACTGGCTGTAAAGTCTAAAACCATAAAAACCCTAGAAGACAACCTAGGCAATACCATTCAGGATATAGGCATGGGCAAAGACTTCATGACTAAAACACCAAAAGCAATGGCAACAAAAGCCAAAATTGACAAATGGGATCTAATTAAACTAAACAGTTTCTGCACAGCAAAAGAAACTATCATCAGAGTAAACAGGCAACCTACAGAATGGGAGAAAATTTTTGCAGTCTATCCGTCTGACAAAGGGCTAATATCCAGACTCTACAAGGAATTTAAATTTACAAGAAAAAAACAAACAACCCTATCAAAAAGTGGGTGAAGGATATGAACAGACACTTCTCAAAAGAAGACTCTAATGCGGCCAAGAAGCATGTGAAAAAAAGCTTATCATCACTGGTCATCAGAGAAATGCAAATCAAAACCACAACGAGATACCATCTCACACCAGTTAGAATGGCAATCATTGAAAAGTCAGGAGACAACAGATGCTGGAGAGGATGTGGAGAAATAGGAATGGTTTTACACTGTTGGTGGAAGTGTAAATTAGTTCAACCATTGTGAAGATAGTGTGACAATTCCTCAAGGATCTAGAACCAGAAATACCATTTGAACCAGCAATCCCATTACTGGGCATATACCCATAGGATTATAAATCATTCTACTATAAAGACACATGCACACATATGTTTATTGTGGCACTATTCACAATAGCAAAGAATTGGAACCAACTCAAATGCCCATCAATGATAGACTGGATAAAGAAAATGTGGCACATATACACCATGGAATACTATGCAGCCACAAAAAAGGATGAGTTCATGTCCTTTGCAGGGACATGGATGAAGCTGGAAACCATCATTCTCAGCAAACTAACACAAGAACAGAAAACCAAACACTGCATGTTCTCACTCATAAATGGGAGCTGAACAATGAGAACACATGGACACAGGGAGGGGAACATCACACACTAGGGCTTGTTGAGGGGTGGAGGGCTAGGGAGGAATAGTATTAGGAGAAATGCCTAATGTAGATGACAGGTTGATGGGTACAGCAAACCACCACGGCACATGTATATCTATGCAACAAACCTGCAAGTTCTGCACATGTATCCCAGAGCTTAAAGTATAATTAAAAAAAAAAATATTCAGAGAAGTTCCAAATCCTATATATAAATAAATGCAAATCTTATATAGAAATAGGATTTGGAACTATATACATGTATATCAACATAAAAATGTACGTTTGTATATGTCTATAAAGAGTGAAACAATTAAACTTCTTCTATTAAAAAAAGAGTAGGAATAAAAAGGCATATAAGGCAAAGCCATTGCCCTCAAATTGTTTACAGTAAAGTGGGGAAGGCAGGTATATACATAAATAAATATAATTCCATGTAGTTTGTACTGCATTAGAAGTATATATGAAGTATACAGTCAGCACAAAAGATCAAGAGTTCTGAGTAGAAGGTCAAGAAATGTAGCACGGAAGACACCATCTCCTGGCTCACCCTATTGAGAAGAGGTGATGTTTACCAATGAATTACAGAATAGGAGTTCACTAGGCAGCGAGATAGGAGAAGGCATTACAGGCAGAGGAAGCCCCATGTATGAAAAGTCACAGAAGCACAAAATAGCAGGGTGCAGCCAGGGAAAGCAACTAATTCAATATGGCAGGGAATGTGAGAGGGAGTGCAAGGAAAAGGGAAGGCTAGGGAACAGGAAGCGTCTGATGACAAAGGGAAGAAGCTT
This sequence comes from Macaca mulatta, assembly GCF_049350105.2. NCBI lineage: Eukaryota > Metazoa > Chordata > Mammalia > Primates > Cercopithecidae > Macaca > Macaca mulatta. The sequence continues at coordinate 172,430,211 of NC_133406.1, read as the reverse complement.
GGCCTGAGTGCTGCAGCATTTTGATGAGACGATGTTAAAGCAAAGACGGAGATTCTGGCAGCTGTATGGCAGACAGACTGGGATGCGGGGGCAGGTGGACAGAGAGACGTCCTAAGGAAACTGAGGCCCGCTGCTAACACAGTTCTCAGTGTGCTTACGACGATTTAACCTTGTCGAAAATACTGCTGGAAGGATATTTTCTAAGGAATTTGTTTACCGAGGAATCTGAACCCAATGATGAACCAATCTTTTGCTAACAAAGCTAGAGAACTCAGAACCATCCAAGCCGGCAAGTGTTAAAACACTGGAAAGCAAATGTGGCAACAGCACTTTCCTATTTGACCATAATCAACATCAATGTGGAGAGAAAACAAACCTGACAGCCAAGGGAGGAAAACACACAGTGGGTTTCTTTGCTTTCTCTCCAGGACACTGTCAGTACACACAGCATTTAGAATAGCTGATTTGATCGTTGTGAAAATCTACCTGCGTGTCTCTCTCTCTCTCTCTCTCTCTCTCTCTCTCTCTGAATGCAATTAGAGAAGAGAGCTTCATTCACACTGTGTCTAAAAATAGATGATGGCAGGGTTCACAGACTGACAGCTGCATTCTCATACAGTAACCAGGAAAGGAATGGGATGGCTAATTTAACTTAACAACTTCCAAAACAAACAGTGCAGAGGGAGTCCAGGATAAAGAGAAAACACACAGGTCAGTTCTTCAAAGAGCTGGAAGAGGGATGGGGTCGCTCCATGGCAGTTTATTACTCCTCCCCAAGTCCTGACGAAACCAGCTAAGTATTTTGCCCAGATCTACCCAGAGTCCTTCAGACAAGAGCTCTGGCAGATGAACCGCTACAGAGATTCAGGCAATATCAAGCAGCAGGGCCAGGACTTTCCCTGCTGACTTCTTCGTACATCCCCTGGACACAAGTAAGCTAAGAAGAGTCACGACGTTTTTCTAGGCAAGATAAATAAATGAGTTTTTTTTCCCCTTCACCATATCTAAATTATACTCTGCCTAGCCTGGGGCATTTAAAAAAAAGTTATCCAGGAAATAAACATGCATCATTAAGGGGCAGAAACCAGGTGTCTAAAAGAAGCAAACCATTTCTTTCCCTCCCCTCAGTCCTAAAATGTTTTCCGTTTTCCTCCTCAGTCTGCCTTGCCTAGGGAGGGGATTATGGTTGGGCTTCAAAAGAAACAAGGGAATAATGCCTGTGGACGGGTAGCAGATTCTCTCTGCAGCTCTCCCACAGCTCCGTGTGTTGGCGCTCAGCGCTGCTGCCAGCCAGCTAAATGTCAGATCACGGCACCCCAACATTCCCTCACCGCATACCTCCATTGCCCTGGTGACTAAGCTGTTTCAACAGCTGTGTTATTGCTGGAGTCAGGCCAGTGTTATTCACACGGTGTATTTGTTTCATACGGCTTATGTGGGGAATTATTGCACTCGGCTTTGGGGTTCTATTTGAAGATAAGGTCCTTCCCTTGATCAATCAGCCAGGACATTCCCCAAGTTGGGCTCCAGGAGACAATGGGACAATATTCTACTGCCACCCGGGGTTCCAGATAATAGACAGATTCAAAATACTATAAAGAAGGTGGATGAAGCATATGTGTGTGAGAGAGAAGGAAGTATAATGGAAAACCATGACCTTTGGTGGAGCCGCCAAAGATCTCTGCTGCTCCTCCCTCAATAAAAGCCACCCACAACACAAGAGTGCTAAGCTGGACTCCCTTTCTGCTCTTCCTCTCCAGCCTTCACCCTCAGCTTTTCTCTTAAAATCATCGCTCTTTCCTTTCGGGTCACGCTAGCACTGTTGCATTGGTCTCTACATGCATCACTCCACACACCTGCCCCTGAATGCCGTCTCCGTCCTCAGCCCTGGGCTTGTCCTATCTCATCAAACGGTTTATGACCATTGATGTTCCTATCATGCAGGAATCAAGTTGGGCCTGTTGGCCTGGCAACCTCCTCTGCTACTCCACATCCTCTTCTGAGTGTGAGTGAGATAGGGGCTCCGTTACTAACTGCTGAGTAAATCAACCCAAACTCCCTTATATAGAGGGACAACTGGGAGAAGGAAAGGCATTACATCCATGAACCTTATGTCCCGTGAGCAGGGCTAATTTCTATTTCTAGCCCATTCTAGGCTGAATCTCCATCAAAGAGCCCTGCTGGCCTGTTCACCCTCCAAAGTTCTTCTCACCAAGAGCAATCGGGCACCATTTTCTGATGCTGAAAAGATCTCAGAAATGTGTTTTCTTATAAATGAAGTATTTTTAAAAGAAATAAAACAATGTTTCCTAAAAGCTCACATTTTTTACTGCCTACTATGCGTAGACATTTTCACCCATGCAGATGCCAGCCAGATAGAAACCATCACAGGCAATTTCAAAGTGAGGAAACTGAGGCCCATGGTCATGCTACCAATGTGAGAGGGAGGCAAAATAAGAACCCAGGTTTGCCTGACTTGGCAGCTCAAGTACTTTCCCATTATGTCTCTCAGTCATGGGTTAGGAAAGTTAGGAGACCCGCTTCTTGCTCTAAAAAGGCCACTATTTAGCCATATGATTTCAGTAAGTCACTTTACATAATGTATTATTTCATAAAATAATACAGCTGGATCATAGGCTTACTAAGATCCTTTCTAGTTCTAATATTTCATGAATGTAGAAATCTAAAACACCTCCAGCCATTTGCTGCCTTCTATAGTTAAGGCACTGAGGCCAAAACAAAGAACTATAAAACCATTCCTGTCCTCGGGGCACTTATAATGGAGTTTGAGTGACAAGGGATCACAACTTGAGTTTGACTAATGGAAGAGTTAAACAATTAAATACAAAAATACCACAGAACCAGACTACAGGGCAATGCTTGAGAAACACCACCACATATCAGCATAACTGTACAAGGAGAAAAGTAGATTTCAACAATGGTAACACCCCTAACCCCAAAAATACGTTTGTGCTGCCAGCAGAAAGAGAAGAAGAGACGGCGCTTGCAGGAAAAGCCAGCTACTAGAAGAGATCCCGTCTGTTTCACAGGAAAGCTTTGTTTCTGACAAGTTTCGTAAAGGAAAAAGTAGGCTAGAACAAGCCTTTTTATTTCCAACCCACCTTTTCTTCGTTCCCATGAATGAGGAGGGGTACAAATGAGAGCAGGCAGCCAGGGACAAAAATAATATGGCTGGTGGTGCCTGACCTCTTGGATTCCTGCCAACAGAGAAGCCTGAGAGGCAACATTTAATTGTGGAAAAACCAGCCTGGCTCTCCTCTTATCTTTTTCCTCTGTGACTTAAACCCACAATTACTGGCAACCCCTAGATTCCGAGTCACTCAGCTGGTGGTGGCAGCAATGGCTGTGTCTGTAGCTAAAAAGCAAAAGGGAGTCAGATTTTACCTGCCTCCGAAGCCGGCCCTGTGAGCACAGCCCTAACCCAGCTTGACAACGTCTCCCATTAAAAGGTTCACAGATGCCCTCCCGTTGGGAAAACCACCAAGTGAGAAGTCCAGATGGGAAAAAAAGAAATATGATTTTCAGCCGCTGTATAATTCAAAGGACAAGCTGCAAGTCTCAAATCCTGAATTCCACATTTTATTTCAGCACTAGAGACATTATTTTCAATTCCTTTTCTTAAGGATCAAACTCCAAATTTCTTAGCTGGTCATCAAGGCAACTCACCTACCAGCCCCTCTGTCTTTCAGCAGCTCATCTTTTTTCTCTACTATGGACACTTTTCTACAGCCCAACAAATGGGCTTACTGTCCTTTGCACACATGTTATTTCAGAGCATTTCATGGTAGAAAAATATGGTCTTAGTCCTCACTTTCTCACCTACAAATCACTTTGGAGAAGTCACTTAACTTCCATAATTTCATACTTGTTTAAATTTAAAACTTGTTCTCCAGTAATAGCCTCACAGAGAACAGTAAAGATTTAACCTTGAACATCTAGCATTGAGCCTGCATAGGAGATGCATAATCAACGTTTCCTTCTCTATATATCTAATGCCTTTGCTGAGTCACCTTCATCCAAAAGAACGTTCCCATTGCTAACTCTTGTCTGATCTTCCCTTACCACTCTTCTGCTCCAAGAGGTTGTCTCCCATACACCTCTGCTCCCATCTTAATATTCTTCCATTTCAAAATAATTTACATGTTGCCATGTTTACAGTCAAATATAATTAGATCATGTCTGTGGGCACATTCTCCTAAGGATGCTAAGAATTTCCCACATCTTCTATTTTAGGACTTTCTCCAATTGCTTCAGTGCTGATCAGCATGCATTTTGGTACTCATGAGGCATACCCTCGTTGGGATTCATAAACCTCTGAATTCCATGGGTGAGCTTCAGGGCTTCCATTGAAATAAGAATACTAAATGTGCAAATGGGATCTATGCATATATGTCTCCCAAGGTTAAAGTCCTTGACCTGAAGTTAATAACCACTGTTCCGAAGTAATGAAAGGCCTGTGGCTAACATCCACTGGGGGTCCTTGTTCTGAACACTCAGCCCTGACACCTATGTTTCTGGGCTTCTGTGTCCTCTTTGGAACACAATTCCTCCTTTCTATTCAAGTCCAAGAATAATAACTACTCACTCTTATTTATTTAGAGACAGAATCTCACCCAGGCAGGAGTGCAGTGGTACAACCTACTGGGCCCAAGCAGTCCTCCTACCTCAGCCTCCCAAGTAGCTGGGACTACAGGGGCACACCACCACATCCTGAAAATTTTTGTATTTTTTGTAGAGACAGGGTTTCACCATGTTGCCCAGGCTGGTCTCGAACTCCTGGGCTCAAGCCATCTGCCCACCTGGGCCTCCCAAAGTGCTGGGGGATTACAGGTGTGAGTCACTGCGCCCAGCCAACTACTCACTTATATTGAGCATTTACTATATGTATCCAGCACTTACTATGTAAAGGCTTCACATGTACTATTCTAGTTTAATCCTTACAACAACCCTATAAAGGTAGTACTACTATTATCTCTATTTTATAAGTGAGGAAAATGAAGTACAAGGAAGTTTGAAAAACTTCCTTGCCAAGGGTCGCATAATTTATAAGCAGCAGGCCAAACACTCTGGCTTGAAAGTACTTAACCCAGTGCTGGAGTTGTCTCTCCAAGCTCTTTTACTTTCCAGAAAAAAATAAGACTGCCCTTGGACTGTTTATTTGCCTTCACAGTGTAGGTGATCACAGATTCCAATATCTTTAAAACCCCACCTTTGACTCAATCAAAACATTTCCCTTTCCATGAGTTAATCATTTCCCCTTCTATGTTTATGGACTCCTTTGGGTACTTAGTGCACTGAACACAGTGGTGTAATTTTTTAATTCTCTCTCCATGAATTAGACTGTGAGATCCTAATTATTTTGAGTACACATGGAATATTTACTGTGCCTAGAATTGTGCTAAGTATAAGGACATAACAATGAACAACACACTGTCCCTGCCTTTAAAGAATTCAGTCTTAGGCCAAGTGCTGTGGCTCATGTCTGTAATCCCAGTGCTTGGGACTTTGGGAGGCCGAGGTGGGCGGATCACGAGGTCAGGAGTTTGAGACCAGCCTGACCAACATGGTGAAACCCCCGTCTCTACTAAAAACACAAAAATTAGCAGGGCGCGGTGGAACGTGCCTCTAATCCCAGCTATTCAGGAGGCTGAGACAGAAGAATTGCTTGAACCCAGGAGGCGGAGGTTGCAGCAGGGAGCCAAGATCACGCCACTGCACTCCAACCTAAGCAACAGACTGAGATGCCATTTCAAAAAAAAAAAAAAAAAAAAGAATTCAGTCTTGCAGGATAGAGAAAACTAAACAAAAGAGAGTTATGATGGTTTCTGTATTATGAAGAATAAAGATTTATCTTTGTTTCTCAAATCCTGAGCAAGATGCTAGCATGTAGTACAAGTCCCAAAAGTGCCTATTGAATGAATGAATGAAATTGGGAAAGGGTTTTCAGATGCTGAACTGCTAAACTGAAAGATCTACCATCCCATCATGAAACTCTTTGAGGTTATTTATACACTGACTCACCTAAAAACTGCTTCCTGTGTTGGTGTCTATGATACATTTTTTAATGTCAGACTAAAAATACACTTCCAGTACACCAACCCTGTCTGCCTACCTAAGGAGTAGAAATGAACACAAGGTCGCATGTAACAAAATAAAAGAAAATTCACTCATTTCAACACTAAGCTCACCCTCTAACAAGAGCATCTGTCTTGACTGAGCACTATCTTCTAGAATGGTTTTCACTGGAGGATCTCTGAAGTCGTCTATTTACAAAACCAAAGGGATACCAATGAGATTTTTTATAAAGCCAGAGAATCTTAAGTCACGGACTCTCAACTTCAGAGAGTTAGAGTAGATGGGAGCTTAGGGATCATCTAGTATAATCTCCAGTTCAAAACAGGAAACACTCCGTAGCACCATCAATAGACTCATGGTGGGTTCAAGGCATTGGAGTCCTAACATCACGTACACTAATAGCCTCTCGACTTCCCAGCTGGGAGACTGGCAAATCATGTAAACTCTCTCATCTTCAGTGTCCTCACTCTGCCAGATAGAACTGTTCAGACGATCCGATGAAATAAACGTTGTCTTAATCAGCGAACATTTGTTTGCAAGTAACAGGACTTCACCCCCACTAACTTAACCAGAAATCAGCTGGAAGAATAGAGGACTGCTTTAGGAAAATCAAGGGCAGAAAATGCTGACAAGCTGGAGGGTCTGAAACCAGGAATAGAAAGCTGTCAGGAGGAAAGTCAACTCTTGTAGTCTACTGTAATTACACCAATAGTCTTCATCTCCGTTTTCCTCTTTGTATCTGGTCTTCCCACTCTGCCAGTCAACAATCACGGCTTCTCTGTGCACGTGTAGAATGATGACTGCCCAGGTGGCTCTCATGGCTTTTCATTTTAAGTGCTAATAAAGGTAGACCTCGAATTACTGAAATGCAATTTCTTGTAAGAGAATTTGATTGCTTCCCCTTTGGCCAAGGGCCCACTGCTAGTCTGATCAGCTATGGCTTGGGGACTGATCATGTGGCCAGCTGCCCATTCAGTAGAGTTGGTGGAACATGCTGAGGGAGGGGGGAGTTAAGGCCAAGTTCAGGCTGAGGCAAATGACTGGCAACAAAGACAAGCAACAGCATCTCTAGTGCGATAGTACTTTGCAAAGAAAGCACTGCCCTGTGCCAGCTATCACTGTGGCCATCCTTATGATCCTCACCAACCATCTTCTGCTTGACCACTACCAGTAACAGGCTGCTCACTACTGGCAGAGGTAACCTTCTCATCAGCAAACAACTACAGGTATTAGAACTCTTTTCCACGTGACAGCAACTTCTTTTAAGATACTAAACTGAAATATTTGTAATCTCCCAAGCCTTACCTTTAATGAAGGCATAATCTTGCTTGTTAGGTCAAGCCTGGGCTTTTCTTTCTAGTCAAAATATGAATAATGGGCAAAGCAAGATGTTGGGAAAAAGCTGAGTGTTGGGAGGGAACTGAGGCAGGGCTTGCATAATGTCCTCAGGAATGTGTCTAGACTTGCTGGCTCCTTACTTCTAGCCCTCCTAGGCTCCTAGGCTCCTATTCCCATTATCTCAAGTAGCAGAACATGTTCCATATAAATGCTAAACCATCACAGCTGTAGATCATGTGCCTGGTCTTTTGACCTCCACATTTTCACCACCTGTTTCTTTGTTGGATTACAAATAAATAGCGTGGGCTCCCAGAGCTGGGGGCCTTCACAGCCTCCGTACACTAGCAATGGCCCTCTGGTGTCCCAATTTTCTCTCTCAAACTGTCTTTTTTCTCAATCCTTTGACTCTACTGGACTTTGTCACCCCCACGACCTGATGTTGGGTATGATCAGCCCAACACAAGAGAAATAGATTCACTATACAATTATTTTAGGAAACAACGTAGAGCAGAAAAAGCCAGAACCTCTTCTTCCTATAAAGAATTACTACCATCTTTCTACTAACACCATTACTAATAACTCACTAAAGCAAAAGGGGAGCTGGAACTGTTTCTAGTGTCAGTGTGTAGACAATAGGTAGGGTTGGGGAAAAGGGTTTTTTCCAATGTAGAGTCCCTAGCACTTTTGCAAGCAGAATTCTGCCTTGCTCTCATTTAACTTCCTTTTGCTTAGAAAAATATAATCCAGAAAATAATCTTCACTTCAGTTTTTTAAGTTAACCAAGATAAAGGTGTGAATTCCCCATAAAAGAACCTCACATTAGCTATGTTATGACCAGCTGGCATTTAAATACTGACAAGATCCAAAGTTAGAAGAGGAGGTGAAAACACAAAAATAACTTCTATACGTTGGGGGCACCATTATGGGATCTGCTGCTTCTGGCTTCTCTGCTCTTCACATTAGTCAATGATGTAACCAGGTTTTTATTTTAGTAATCAGGATATACTTGTATGGATGCAAAGAGAATCTCCTCATTTATATTCTAAACTCAGAGCAGGAAATGAGACACATGGGTGATCTGCAGCTGTGGCACTATAAACAGGACCAGCCTACCACCTAGTCTAGATTCTAGACTGCACTTCATTCCCTGAAATACTGACTGGGAGATTTTAAAAAATTGAAAATATATCATTTTAGAACAACCAGTGCAACTTCTGTGCAAGGATATTAGAGTCCGCTGTTTGGTAGAAGACTGACTCACCTGTATGGGGTGGTGCACGTGTTGTTAGGTGCCATCTACCTATCTACACCACTGAGGTACAATGAGGAGATCCTGCCCTGGCTCCAGCCACCTGTGCCACCGTGGGCAAGTACCACAGAGTTCAAGCTTTCTCCTACTGCTAAATTAAAGGATTTAGTGCTTTAACTTGGGTCAACCACCCATTTGCAAACCTGACAAGAACCACACACACTCTTACTTCAAAAATGCATATAAGTAAATACGACCGAAATTTTATATAATCAAGGGGTTCTCTTAGCCCTCACACTCCAGTCTAAACTGCTTGGTTGATGATTATTAGACCAGCAGCCCTCTAGTATTCCTTCTAGCACTCCAAGCTAAAATAAAACAGCTGATGTTTAGTAACGATTTCTGTAAATTATTCAACACCATAGAAGAGTGTTTTGTTAAGACTAGAGACTAATCTAACACAGTCTACTCCCCAATGTTAAATTGACCAGAAACCAATAGATGACTGGAAGGAAGCGTATGTAACTAGATATACCAAACTATAAATACTAACTTTAAAATCTTGGAAAGGTTTTGGAGGAGTGCTACTCTGTTTCTGAATTGGAATTTTTCATTTGCAAATGCTTAACAAAACCCACCAAGCCAGATAGAGCTCTATAGTGATGTTTATGGAGAAGCCTTATAATGACGTTGTCCACGTAATGTGCTTACCAATAATCACACCCAAATAAAACAAAGCCAAAGGTTCCCACGCTCCTGCCAATACAAACATGCTCACAATGGTTAATTCCAAAGGAAGAGCTGTCAAGATGTGCCTGAAGATTTCCTCAAAGGGAGAGATAATTCATGAGCAAACAAACATCATGTCCCTAATCTTCTCTATCCTGGGGTAAAGAAAATATAGTTTTCTCCCAAGATTTTAGTTGCTTTCTATCCCAAATCAGTAAGTAAAACTGATTCATACTGGTAAATTCCAGGTTCTAGTCTTGATTTGAAGGGGCACACAATTCAATAAGAGTAAAGGGGACTGGCCATGTAAGCCCATCTTGAATACTGACAACTTCCCTACCATTTACTTAACACTACAAACCCTACTCCATTTAAGCCTCTGAGATCTTTTTGCTGTATTTTGAGCTTTTCAACTTACCTTTTTTGGAGGGAAAGGAGGGAGGAGGAGAACAAAGGGAGAATTTGAAGTTTTTATTTCTGCTTGCATTGACTCAAATTGTGGTAAAGAAATTTAAAAGGTAACTTTAAAATTTTGAATTTTGGTGACACTAGCCAACAATAAAAACTATCTAATTAGAAATGTTAGAGAGGTTTTTTTTCTTTTTTTTTTTTTTTTGGAGACAGAGTTGCTCTGTTGCCCAGGCTGGAGTGCAGTGGTGCAATCTTGGCTTGCTGAAACCTCTACCTCCCAGATTCAAGTGATTCTCCTGCCTCAGCCTCCCAAGTAGCTGGGATTACAGGCACACACCACCACAGTGGGCTAATTTTTGTATAGATAGGGTTTCACCATATTGGTCAGGCTGCTCTTGAACTCCTGACCTCAGGTGATCCGCACACCTTGGCCTCCCAATGTGCTAGGATTAGAGGTGTGAACCACCACACTCAGCAAAAATGTTAGATAGTTTTAACACAGGCTCTAACATGGTCATAAATTAAAGAAGATATGGTCATAAATTAAAGAAGACCTCTTTTTGGTGGGAGTAGTAGTAGGGGTTGGAGAGTAGAGTTATAGATTTCTTCTTAGCAGTTGCTTCCACATATTTTATTAATAAGGACTATCTGCTGAAGCATAGAAATACAGTCATGTGACTATCATACATCCAATGGCCTGTTCCATCATAGCAGGGATAGTTTTTATGGTATATGGAATCCTCTGCCCCATTAAGCTCTCTTTATGGACCTTTCCTCAGAAGCATCAGAAAACACAGAATTAAATATCACAATTCTTGTTGAAGGCCAAAATTAGTTCCCAGAAGGTTTCTTTGACTCTCATCCTTCTACAAATTCACCCATCACCATTCTAGATAATGTGATGGATGAATTTATAGAAGGATGAAATTCACAGAATTTATTTTTTATGGTCAATAGATTGTTCCTTTATTCCAGTTGTCTTCTCTTTGTCTACCTAACATTCTATAACCAATGGACAAATGGAAAAGCACAATTACTTTGCCAAAAGTTAGTCAACTTTCTCCCAGGACACTCAGCCATCTAACTTGAAAACTGACTGGTAATATCATTCTAATTACTTTTTAAAGTAGAAACTTGTTACGCAGAAATGCTTTCAGTGTGGGGAAAGAAAAATCACTTGCCACTTATAGAAAGAATTCTACTGCTTCATGTGGCCATTTGTAATAATGAAACAAATAAGCAAGCAAGACTTAACACTGGGTTCTAGTGTACAGCACAAGGATCAAGGCGAAATATAATGCTTTCATTACGTAAGAATAGGAGAGACATTATTCTGGCTTTCCCCTACCCTTCATCATTTACCAATATTTCTTCAGTCTCAGGAATTTTTCAACCCCTGAAACTCCTAGATTTACCACTCAAGGCACAGCTACCCATCTTGAGGCTTTCTGTCAATGACTCTAGTGCTTCTATTTCAACAGCCTATAGATTTGAAAGCTGGAAAGAGAGATATGTAAATGAATCCTCTAACTTTGATCTATGCACCCAGGTTCCTCAAAAGAAGCCCTTGGAGAGTCTGGGGTATACTAAGTGTATGACTTACAGTTGTAATCATTAGAGTGACAACCCATTTCCAGTGGGTACCACTTTAGCCAATCCAAACCTTTATTTTCCTAATGCATAGAGTGACTTTTTCAAAAATGGTGGTATTTGAGAAAGTATTTTAGAATGGCATCTGTTAACAAAACTAGGTATACCACTCTAGAGTATATTTTCAAATAACAGAATTTGACCTTACAGAGAGTTCTAAGACCATAACGTAAATAATCATTTTCATCAATGATTCATAATACATCCAGACTCCAAATGTTAAGGCTGACTTTTTTCTGACACTCTTCTCTGCCTACTCATACTCCTTCTATTTCCTAACTCCTTTAGAGTAAAAATTGAAATCCCATATCCCTAACAACTAGACAGTAGCATCATGTTTACACCCTGACAAATTCATTAATTCTGTACCTCTGAAATATTTAGCAAAAAGCCAGCACTGACTCAATCATAGATTTCCACAGATAGGTATGTTCATATTTGTAATTGGTATTCACTGAAAGATCAATGACTCCTGTTCCCAAGCATCTACGAGTCTCTGGATTTTCTTAACTGGCCTCTTTTCCTCAGCTCTTACAGACTATTGTTTTAAAACTACCATTTAAAAGTTGAACTCCGAGTGAGGGGAAAAACAAACAAACAAACAAACAAACAAAAAACACCTTTTTCTGGCTCCCACTCCACTCATAATCAACATAACACAGACTACTTGTGACCCATATGTGATGGAAGGAGAGGGGCACAGAGTTGGGGGAGGTTTCTCCACATAGCAAGCAAGCAATCACTTCCACAGCAGACATCAGCTGGGTGTCCAAAAATTCAATTCAATTCAATTTTGACACCACTTACCTGGAAATAGCGTCAGGTCCCATAGGTTGAAAGCTCAGTCCCATAAGACTGCCCCCCATTTCAGATGCCCATCGCAAAAACAGGTTGTGGCCTGTTATAAATAGGCGTTCCCATGACCCTTCTCCTTGGGATTGATTGATTTGCTACAGAGGCTCACAGAACTCAGAGAAACACTTTACTCATGCACATGTTATAAAGGATATGACAAAGGATACACATGAACAACGAGATAAAAGATTCATAGGGTAAGGCATGTGGTATGGCAGGGGTCCCTGACCCTCTGGCAGCAGACAGGTACCAGTCAGTGGCCTGTTAGGAACTGAGCCACATAGTAGGAGGTAAGAGGTGGGTGAGCAAGTATTACAGCCTGAGCTCTGCCTCCTGTCAGATCAGCCAGCATTATATTGTCATAGGAGTGGGAACCCTATTGTGAAGTATGCATGCAAGGGATCTAGGTTGCATGCTCCTTATGAGAATCTAATGCCTAATGATCTGAAGTGGAACCATTTCATACCCAAAGCATCTCCCATCCCCTCATCTGTGGAAAAAGTGTCTTCCACAACACTGGTCCCTGGTGCCCAAAAGGTTGAGGATGGCTGTGGTAAGGCACAGAGCATCCCCGTCCTCTCTAGGGCGTCATGCTCTCGGAACCTCTGCAAGTTCAGCTATCTGGAAGCTCCCAGCACCCAGCCCTTTTGAGTTTTTGAGGCTTCATTACCTAGGCATGACTGATTGCTTTATTGGCCATAGGTGAGTGACTCAATCTTTAGGCCTTCTTCCCTCCTGGCTGTTGGTGGGTGGGGCTGAAATTAGTTCCCCACCCTTCTAATCATGCCTTGGTCTGTCAGGTGACCACTCTGAAGCTATCTGGGAGTTCCCAGCCTTCAGTTGACTCATTAGCATGCAAAGAGGCATTCCTATCACTCAGGAGATTCCAAGAATTTTAGAAGCTGTATATCAGGAAATTTATTACTATGAAGTACCTTATAATGCCATCGTTTTTCTCCCAAAGGCACCAGCTTAATTAAATTCAGAAATGAAAACAATGCCCAGCTTCTATAGTGTAAGTCAATGCGTTTCTAGTTTTCTGAGGGTTTAGAAACTCAAATCCTAGCTAAAACCTGTATCACTTTTAAATTGAAAGATTTAAAGGGAATAAACATTTAACCCCAAGTGACTAGAAGTCATTTAAAATATGTAGTCCTTAGATTATTTTATCTACTCAAAGGCTCTTCAAAAGTACATGAAAACACTGCCCAGACATGTATTATAACCCCAGCTTTAATTTCAGAGCCCAAACATGAAATCTCTTCTCATTGTTTGAAATCTGAAACCCATTTCAAAGACTGCCTGGAAAAGTTAAAAAAAAAAAAAAAATGGATTGGTCTTGACTTTTCCTTACATATGAAGTAATACTGTTACAGGTGAATCTCTGATAAGCAGGAAACCATCATGTGTAACAGGATGTTGTTTGCCACACTCCCGAACTCTTCTCTGAAGTCCTGTTCATTGCTGTCAGAAAGGAATCCAAAGTAATGATAAAAAAATAGAAAAAGTAGACAGTCTCATGCATTCTTAATACCAAAATCAGAGAGAAATCTAGACTTGATGTGCCTATTATACTAAAATATGAGTGTGTGTATGTATATTGCTGAATATATATAACATAATATATATAATCTGTATGACCAATGTCTTGCTCAGTGTCCATAAGCAAAGAAAGAGAGGATAAATTTAAGGAAATGAATATTCCCACAAACACAACATGTAACTTCTTATATAAAAGCAATCAGCTGGGCACGGTGGCTCACGCCTGTAATCCCAGCACTTTGGGAGGCCTAGGCAGGTGGATCACGAGGTCAGGCGATCAAGACCATCCTGGCCAACATGGTGAAACCCCGTCTCTACTAAAAATACAAAAATTAGCCAAGTGTGGTGGCAGGCGCCTGTAGACCCAGCTACTCAGGAGGCCAAGGCAGGAGAATCGCTTGAACCCGGAAGGCGGAGCTTGCAATGAGCCAAGATCGTGCCACTGCACTCCAGCCTGGGCGACAGAGCGAGACTCCACCTCAAAAAAAAAAAAAGTTAGCAGCCAAAATGTGTTGCTGCTACTCATGAAAAGTATTTTTTGGTGTGGTTTTCTTGATAGCTCTATCAAGAAAGATCAAAGGAATAATTAGTGGTCCATCTTGTTAACTTTTTAGTACACCCCTATTAAACGCTAGTTCTTAAGTTTTAAGAAAATTAAGGATTTTTTTAAGATAGAAAGCTTGAGTACAGTATTTTTGTAGATGAAGATAAAATACTTTAGAGCATGAAGATGTACATGAGAAAAAATAAGACATTCATATTTTATTTACATATAAAAATGTTTTAAAGCTTTGTCAACATGGGCGTTTTTGTTGTTTAGGATTAATATTTGCTGGGAAGTAATTCATCTGTGAAATTATTTAATATGTAGAATTATTCCTTAGTTTCTGGTTTGGGAGAAATGCTCAGGAGTTCAGCTTAAAATCATTTTATTCACACTGCTAAAGCTAAAAAATGTAAACAGGGAGTTTTCAATACATTTCAAAGGAGTTTGGAGAATTCTAAAATATTCAATCCATTTATAATCAATATAAAACATCATTAGAAACTGGCAAAAAAAAGTAGCTAAAAGTATTCGAGTTATTTCACATTACTGGGAAATTTCTTTTTCAAAGTTCAGTTATTAATAACATTCAGTCAACATATTTAACCTTTTTTCAATTTTGGTGGTATAATTTTAGAAATTTATCGTTGACTTTTAAAATTTCACCTAAACTTACCTGAGGCTCTGCATTACGTTACTCAATGATTCTGATGCCAAGTTTTGAAATCAAATTATAGGCCAGTCACCTTCAGTGATGTAAAAGGTAGAACCACAAGATAATCCAGCACTTTCCTCACAACCTAAAAACGGAACCTGTGGCAAGTACCTGCCCAACTGTTAGACTATGCTCTAAACAACTGCCTGTCATGTAACAGGCTGCTCAAAAGTAGCAACATACTACTCCTATAGTCAATTCTTAACTTCTTAACCACAATTTCATCAGTGTAAAAAATATAGGAGCAGTGGGGACCAGACATATATATTGAAATGTTAAACAACAAAACTCTTATTTTGAGGTGTGGGGGGGGGGAGGAAGCACTTCAATCAGTTGCTTTATGTTCCTTTTAGTGGCAGAAGAATGACACAATCCAGTATTTTCATCCACAGCTTCCTATACACAAAGCTGTGGATTTCATAAATGTAAACATACTGCATAATCTGCCCACTGGGAGTTTGTAACTTAGTAAGGACTCAGAGAAGACAATTCCACTGTGCAGACCACAAGGCTGATAAAGTAAACATCACAAGGCCAAGTAATGAAGGATGTGTAAGGAAAGACAGATTATATCCAGGAAGGAATGAGGACGGGAGATAATATAGAAAATACCTAGGAAGGCTCCAGGGGTATGTGACATTTGGGATGTTGTGAAGAATGAGTGTAGGTTTTTCTGGGAGGAGCCCTTCATTTGGGAGAAGGGGAATCACAAGAGAGGAAGAGGTAGGCAGGATCAATTATCAGCAAAGACGCAAAGGGAGAAACTCTCTGGATGTGTTTACAGGGCAGGAAACTATTCCTGTTGAGGATGCAGAGAACGGTTACAGGTCAGCAGCGAGGAAGGAGGCTGAAAAGAAGCCTTGAGCCAGAAGGGCTCTGAACACCGAGTCTTATTTGTTAGTCACTGAAGATGTTTTGAGCGAGGAAACGATAAATTAAAGCTAAGAGTCTCCTTATCGGAGGTTTCACCTTCAGAGGTTTCAGTTACCAGAGGTCAATCACAGTCTAAAAATATTAAATGAAAAATTCCAGAAATAAACAATTCTTAAGTTTTAAATGATGCACTGTTCTGAGTAGCATCATGAAATCTTGTGCTGTCCCCCAATAAGAATCACCTCTTGGTCCAGCATCTCCCTGCTCCTGCCTATTAGTCACTTAGCAGCCATCTAGGTTACCAGATCGACTGCTGTGTATTACAGTACTTGTGTGCAAGTCATCCTTATTTTCTCTCATTATTGCCCCAAGGCGCAAGAGTATGGATGCTGGCATTTCAGATGTGCTAAAGAGACAAGTCAAGTGCTTCCTTTAAGAAGATAAAATTCTCAGGCCGGGCGCGGTGGCTCAAGCCTGTAATCCCAGCACTTTGGGAGGCCGAGACGGGCGGATCACAAGGTCAGGAGATCGAGACCATCCTGGGTAACATGGTGAAACCCCGTCTCTACTAAAAATACAAAAAAACTAGCCGGGCGAGGTGGCGGGCGCCTGTAGTCCCAGCTACTCGGGAGGCTGAGGCAGGAGAATGGCGTAAACCCGGGAGGCGGAGCTTGCAGTGAGCTGAGATCCGGCCACTGCACTCCAGCCTGGGCGACAGAGCGAGACTCCGTCTCAAAAAAAAAAAAAAAAAAAAAAAAGAAGATAAAGTTCTCAACTTAAAAGAAAAAAAATCTTACGCTGAGGTTGCTAAGATCTACAATAAGAATGAATCTATCCTTAAAACTGTGAACAGCATATTTTTTTCTGTTTCATTATTAATTATTGTTAATCTTTTACTGCACCTAATTTATAATTTAAACGGTATCCTATGTATGTATGTATAGGAAGAAACATCATGTATGTATATAGGGTTCAGTGCTGTGATTTTAGGCATTCACTGGGGGGTCTTAGAACATATCCCCTGTGGATAAGGAAGACTTCTCTCTACCGCATGCTTCTTTTATAAAGACTAATCTCACTAACCAAGGTGTAGAAGTAAGAATTGGAAAAATGGCTGAATTTCAGCAATAAGCATAAATATAATTGGATAATTTTAATAGCTACTTTTAATTTTTAATTTTTTAAAATAGTACTTACTATGTCCAGGCTGGGTGTGGTGGCTCACACCTGTAATCCCAGCACTTTGGGAGGCCGAGGCAGGTGGATCACCTGAAGTCAGGAGTTCGAGACCAGCCTGGCCAACATGGCGAAACCCTGTCTTTATTAAAAATACAAAAATTAGCTGGGTGTGGTGGCATGCACCTGTAGTCCCAACTACTCAGGAGGCTGAGGTAGGAGAATCTCTTGAACCTGGGAGGCAGAGATTGCAGTGAGCCAAGATCGCACTACTATACTCCAGCCTGGGTGACAGAGTGAGACTCCGTCTCAAAAAAAATAAATAAAAAATAAGTACTTACTACGTCCTAAAAGTTTTACATAAACTAATTTATTCCTTAGAGTGATTTGGTTAATTAGGCATTATTATCCATATTTTACAAGGGAGGAAACTGGCTAAGAGAGGTTCTGTAACTTCCCCAATATGGCAGAGCTTTTAAAAAGTGGTACAAGGATTTAAACCCATCACTGTAGGACTCCTAAGCCCATGCTCTTAAAAAACCTTCTGTCTTACCCCCAGTCTAGATATAAATCAGGGAACATATTTCAAATGAAACCGTGAATCTGTTGAAAAGTATGCCAGCAGGTACTCAGCCTCTAAGATAGTCCTCAATGATCACCATCTCCTGGCATTCATGCCCTTCTGTCATCACCTCCCTTGAGTGTCGGCTGGACTTACTAGTTCACTTCTAACCAACAGAATACAGCAGAAGTGATGGAATGTCGCTTGCAAGATTCAGCGGTTTCCCTCTCCAGCACTGCTCGGGCTCTCTCTTGGCTCACTATCTCTGGGGGAAGCCCGCTGCCATGTTGCGAGGCAGTCCTATGGAGAGACCCACGTGGGAGGGATGGAAGCCTGCCAACAACCATGTGAGAGAGCTTGGAAGCAGATCCCCCTCCCCCAGTGGAGCCCTCATGCCTGATGAGACTGCAGACCAGGCCAACAGCTTAATTGCAACCTCAAGAGAGAGTTTGAGCCAGAGACTCCCAAACTAGATTCTTGACCCACAGAAATGAGGAGCTAAGAAATGTTTATAGTTGGCTGGGCACCATGGCTAATGCCTGTAATCCCAGCACTTTGGGAGGCCGAGGTGGGCGGATCACCTGAGGTCGGGAGTTCTTGACCATCCTGGCCAACATGGAGAAACCCCGTCTCTACTAAAAATATAAAAATTAGCCGGGCATGGTGGTGCATGCCTGTAATCCCAGCTACTCGGGAGGCTGAGGCAGGAGAATCACTTGAACCCCGGAGGCGGAGGCTGCGGTGAGCGAAGATTGTGCCACTGCACCCACAAGAAACTCTCACTCAAAAAAAAAAAAAAAAAAAAGAGAAGAAAAGAAAAAAGAAAAAAAAATGTTTATCGGTGAAAGCTGCTAAATTTTAGGGTAATTTGTTACCCAGCATTAATACAGTCAGTAGATAGTAATTATTTAATCTATTATTACAGGGTAAATCTTTTTCTTTATACTTGTAGCTAGAAGTAGGAATCTGTCTAGGAGAGATTATACCTGAAATAACCACAGCAAGCCCAAATACAGAATACCACGTCCTTTACCTTTCCACCCAAACATATAGAAATCAGGTACTCTACCTAGCTCATCCTCCCACAGCTCTTCTTACTGTCCTCATTCTCCTTTGCTTGAATGCATTCTTAGGAATAGGAATACTAAAACCCAAACCTGCAGGTTTCAAAAAAATTTTTAGACATTTAGTTTTGAATCTCATAGCAAACTCTTTCCTTCCCAAGGCTCCTCACATTACATTGTGTATTCTTATTATAGCACATGATGTTTTTTTTTTCTTATTTGTAGGTTTAAGTGTCTGTTTTCCAGGCACCCTCTTCCCTGACCCATTACAAGAACCATGTCTTGTGCAATCTTATATCCTCAGTACTGAGTGTTCAACATATGGCTGGGACTTAATAAAGTTTAAATGAACTCATGAATAAACGTGTTACACAACCAATGAGTGAGTGAGTGAACAGGTGAGTCAATAAGCAAGAGTTTAGAGACATGGGAACCACCACTTGAAAGCTTGAGGCCATTGTGCAGATTTGGACCCTCATATAAGACATTTCCTTCTATATAGAATGCTCTTCCATTTGCTCATCTTCACCTCCTCACCAGGCTTTTCTCTCTTTAACATTCACCTCAAAGAGTTGTCTGCTTGCCTCTCTACAACACTCCCCACCAACACACACCCACACACCCTTCCAGGGAAGTCTTCCTTTTCTCTGCTGTGAAGACTTTTAAGTTTCCATATCCTCCTGGGCATAACTTGTCATAGCATCCAGCATACCACACTGTAATGATTAGTTATTTGCCTGTCATTTCCACTTAGCCATAAGCTCCTTAAAAGACAGCATATTCAGCCAACAGCAGAGTGCCTAGAAGTGGTAGGCACTCAAAAACAGTTTAAAATAATGGGCAAGAGAATGAATGAATGAGAAAAAGAAAACTGTATCTAGAAAATTATCTCAGCACAATCTATTTATTTCAGGTAAGCTATCAGTCAGGTATACATAGTGCTCCAACTCCCAAACAGAGTAAAAATAATTGTGTATCAAAATTATTACAGATACATGAAAATTATATTTAGAAATAGTACCTCAGATCAGGCATGGTGGCTCACAGCTGTAAACCAAAAATTTGGGGAGGCTAAAGTGGGAAGATTGCTTGAGCTCAGGAGAGACTCCCATCTCCAAAAAAACTAATTTTTAAAATTTAAGACCAGGTGCAGTGGCTCATGCCAGCTACTCAAGAGGCTGAGGTGGGAAGATCGCTTGAGCCTGGGAGGTTAAGGCTGCAGTGAGCTGTGATGACACCATTGCACTCCAGCCTGGGCAACAGAGCAAGACCCTGTTGCAAAAAGGAAAAAAATAATTAAAAATTACAACATTAGCCTGTAGTCCTAGCTATTCAGGAGGCTGAGGTGGGAGGATAGCTTGAGCCCAGGAGTTTGAGGATGCAGTGAGCTATGATTATGCTACTGAACTCCAGCCTGAGCCAGTATTTGAGACCAGCCTGGGAAACATAGGAGACTCTGTCTCTAAAAAAAAAAAAAAAAAAAAAAAAAAAAAAAAAAAAAAAAGAAGAAAAAAGAATAGTGTTTCAGGCCAGGTGCAGTAGCTCACACCTGTAATCTCAGCACTTTGGGAGGCCGAGGTGAGTGGATCACCTGAGGTCAGGAGTTCAAGACCAGCCTGGCCAACATGGTGAAACCCAGTCTCCACTAAAAATACAGGAAAAAAAAAACCCTTAGCTGGGCATGGTGGCGGGTGCCTGTAATCCCAGCTACATGGGAGGCTGAGGCACGAGAATCACTTGAACCCGGGAGGCGGAAGTTGCAGTGAGCCGAGATGGCACCACTGCACTCCAGCCTGGGGAACAAGAGCAAAACTCTGTCTCAAAAAAAAAAGAAAAAGAAAAAGAAAAAGCAATAATGTTTCAATCCATGGACAGGCCCTAGACAGAGCTGCCTTTAACACATCTTTTCCCCTTTCCCTCACATCCTTAATCCCATCTCAGTCAAAAAGGAAAAAAAAAAAAAGTTTTCTTCCTTCTTAGCCTAAGATTCCTAATACTGTCCCCAGATGCCATAAATGTATCGGCCTCCCAGAAATCACCCCAGTGATTTTTCTCCCCATGAAAAGTTTATATATCTCATGCCCTCAGAGTTTTAAACTGCAAATGAGTAAGCTAAAAAAAAAAAAAAAAAAAAAAAAAACCTGGTTTGGTGGGGAAATGGGTGTTCATGGGTTAGCATTTCCACTTTGGTAGGGATCTTTTTCTAAGGCCATAGCTTTATTCAAAGCCAAGTGGGAAAAGACATTAAAAAAAAAAAAAAAAAAACCTTTCAGGAACCCTCAAGTCACTCCAATGGGGTAAACTCCCCTGTGACACTAGAGAGGTGATGAAGGTTGGTGGTTAGGGCAGTTTTCTGAGTCAGAAATCTCAGCTTTTCCACTCTCCAGTCTTCAGATCATGAGTAACCTCACTGGTCCCCAAGTGTTCCATCTCTAAAATGAAATAATAAGACTACCTCAAGGAACCTGGTGGGAAGATTAAATGAGTTAATACAGGTAAAGTACTCAGAAAGTGCCTGGTAAGTAGTCAATAATTCTCTGCTATTACTATTATCATTTTTACTTCTATTAGAATTGGCTCCAAAAGAACCCAAAGAGGGCAATGCTCAAAGGGAAGAAAGGGATGAGAGGAGAGTACACTTACTGATTTGGTTGTTTAGCTTGAAGGCAATGTCCAGCTGCAGGATAAACAGCATGAATTGGAACCAAGGACTCATCTCCATGGAGGGGAGGGGAATGTGGACGGAAAACACGATGTCATTGGCTTCAATTTCCCTTGGAATTGCTTCTTCAATGTCTCGGATCTTGTCACACTGATTGGGTCCCCAAGGCATTAACCATTTTGTCTTGTGATGGTTCTTACGGGCATCCACACATTTCACCGACAGGTAGGACACTGCCGTTGTGGGCCCTGGAGCTGAAAAGAGAATGTTTGTCTGTTTTTAGAAAAACCATCTACTGAAACTACTGTTTCTGGTTAATATTCTTTCCATTACTGGGTTCCCTCCAGTTTTTGTACTGCCTTCTACAACTGGGGCTCAGCAATACTTAGGGATCTTCCAAATCTGGGTGAAGGCCGTTCAGTGACCTCCAGAGGTGTCCTAACAGTATCCCTGAGAACCTTCCCATTATGTTTTCAATTGCTGTGAAAGAATACATTTGTAACCAGTGTAGTTATACTTCCGCACTTCAAAACAATGTCACGAAAAAATCAACTGTGCTACAGTTCCCACCTGACTGAGGTCTTGGAGAGCTCTGGGGCTTCAGAGAGAACAGTATCTAAAGTGGGAAGACCTTAGTCTTCAAATCTGGATTCGAAGCCTGGTTAAAAACTTACTGTCAGTGACTCTTGGGTAAGTCAGTTAAATCTATAACAGCTTCAGGACCCTCATCTGAGAAACGAAATGACAAGTTTCTAAGATTCCTCTTGGCTCTAAAATTGTACAATATTGCTTTTGCTTAAGATAAAGAACTAGGGGCCACCACTTGGCTTGGTACCTAGCAGAGAATGGGAACTCAAACACTGACTGATACTTCAAAAGTAATATAAACCATGCATTTCAAGACAGTAAAGCAACTTTGAAATGCGTAACTTTAAAAACACTGTTTTGTGATTATCTAATGGTTATATGATTATCATATTAATAATTTGGAAAATACAGAAATTTTAAGTTCAAAACAACATTTACCCAAAATCCCACTAGAGGGAAGTAACCACTGTTGAAAAAATGTCAAAATACCATCTGTCTTTTCTATGACTGTATAATTAGATAAAAAGTTTACACATGAATTAAATTGTGTAACTTTAAAATATACACAACTATTAACACATTTATAAAATAGTTAGATCATGCCTAGTTTTGTAGTCTTTTCTTTTTATTCACTTAGAAAAGCAGAGTAGTGTGTGATAACACTGGCTCCGGAGGCCACCTGTCTGATGTCAAATCCTGGCTCTCTCATTTTTAGTTGTGTCACTGCAAATCCGCACTAGGAACGTTTTGGGCAAATTACTAAGCTTATCTCTGTATCAGTTTTATCATCTCTTAGATGGCAATAATAATAGTACCAACCTTTCCAAGTCACTGTATATTTTAAACAAGTTAACATATTGAAGCATTCAGAGTAGTGCTTGAGAACACAAAAAGTATAAAATATTAGCTATTATATATTTTCTTTATAATTAAAATCTTTCAGTTAGTAGTTGCAAAATAGTCAATCACACAATACACCAAAATCAACTTCTCCTCCATCCATTTGTAAAGGCTATCTATAAATGAGAATCATCATTTGTCTAATATGTTTTGCTGGAAATTTCTCCTAAATTTTCCATCTGCTATCTAAATTTGTTTATGGCACATTCAAATAGAGAAGTTCCAGATCTTATATGGAATCCCTCTTTTTTTTCCCCCCATGCTTTTGTGCTTAGAGAAACCGACCTTCTTGATCTCAAAATTCAATAGTCATCTATATTTGACTTCTATTTACTTTTTGCAATTTCATTTTTTCTAATATTTAAATAGTTGATCCATATGAAAACTGCTATGAGATGCAGTAAGGTTCTAGTTTTATTTCTTAAATATTTAAATTATAGTTTATTGAACAGACCTTCCCTTTTGTTGATTTATCATATCACTGTTAACCTTATGTATATGAGCATATGTTTCTGAACATCTGTTCTTTTCCATGATATTAAACTGTCAATTCATTGATCAGCACAACATTGCTTTGAATTCTATAAATTGATTTTTTTTTTTTTTTTTCAGACGGAGTCTTGCTCTGTTGCCCAGGCTGGAGTGCAGTGGCCCGATCTCGCCTCACTGCAAACTCGCCTCCTGGATTCACGTCATTCTCCTGCCTCAGCCTCCCGAGTAGTGGGGATTACAGGCACCCGCCACCATGCCCGGCTAATTTTTTGTATTTTTAGTAGAGGCGGGGTTTCACTGTGTTAGCCAGGATGGTCTCGATCTCCTGACCTCGTGATCCTCCCGCCTTGGCCTCCCAATGTGCTGGGACTACAGGCGTGAGCCACTGTGCCTGGCTAAGTTGATTATTTTTATCAATATCTGCTAGATTAACTCTCTTCCCCAATCCATTTCAAATTTACATCTTTTTGCTAGGATATTGAGGATTAAATTAAATCTATAAATAAATAGATAATAATAAGTTAATGTGGACAGAATTAGCATCTTTCCCCAGCATTTAGTTTTCCCATCCAAGAACAGTACTTGCTTCTCCATTGTCTACAATCTGTTTTTAAATTTCTTTGAAACTTTCATTGTTTTCTTTATGTGGTTCCTACTGGTATATTTTAAAATATATACATCTATAAAACTTTGAAAGTTAGTAGTTAAAAGAAAATGTCATAAATTATGGTTTATGTGTGTGGTTTAAATACGTGTATTTCTGTGCATCTGATACTTGGTTTATTATGTTTGCAGAAATTCCAAGCAGAAATTTTCTTATTTAATAGAGATCAGACAGCAATGGAGAAACATGAAAAGCAAACAGAAGGTTATATAAGAGGCAAAAATGTGTATTATTAATATTCTGCCCCACTTCTAATGTTCGAATCCACATTATTTTTCTATTCTATTAAATATCTATTTTGATACATTTTTAGTAAAATGTTATGTTTGCAAGAAGTTGGGACAATGCCTATTAAAACTTACCAGAAAACTCAACACTACTAAGCTCTAGCTGAACATCCTTCATGTGGAATGCTGAACACTGCAATATAAGTTGCCACTAACCCCTGCTAGGAAAGTTTTTCTTTAAAACTCAAAACTGTATCACAAAGACTTTACATAGAATCCATCCAAAATCAGACATCTGACTTATTCTTAGAAATATGAGTCAATCAAACTTCGGTTATCCTGACTCAGCTAAATAGCCCACTGACATTAGAAAAGCCAAATGGCACATTTAACTGAACCCTTTTTAATGTGGTTGGAGAAATAAACAGTGAGACAAAAGTCATGAATTCTATTTTCGGCTAACATACTCAAACTGACTATTTGCTGCAGAAAATAGTTACTACATTTTAAAACTTCTATTCTTCCAAAATGAACCTAACCTTTTTTTCTTTATTTTTTACCTTCTTGAAAAACAAGTCTCTCACTTCTCAGACCAAAACGAAAAATAACTAGCTGAGTTCCTCAGCGAAGCTCCAAAACCACATTCCAAACTTAATAACAGAGAAGCTGAACACTTTACGGGCACAAAGGCCACATTTTTAATGAATGCAGTGAATGCCTGCCTTTTTAGGGGCCTGCATTATTTTCATTCTCTCATTAGTCTAGTGTTTCTTTCATAAAGAAAAAAAATCCCAGAAATACTAATATTTTCATAAATATCATGGCAGTGAACTTGGAGAAGCCTCAAGTGCATCTCAAGCTATACTATGAGAATCACAATTTTTTTCACTTTAATAAATCAGTCCTCCAGTCTCAAAATGTTTTCCATAACTTCAAAACCTGAAGATAATTCAACATTTCGCATTTTTCTTATAGTGTTCAAAAGAGAAAACACATGTATTGCTTGAGAAAGTAAACAGATATCCTGATATTCAAACATGGACAGTTAATGTTCCCCCAACAATATATTTCAGCTCAGTGCAATGTCCTACTCCAGCTAAAAGTGAATTCCCAAGTGTTTCTTTATGTAGATAGCATTATGAAGTAAACCAAAAGCAAAGCTTATAGCTGGTAGCTGGTCACCTACCATAGAAGGTGTTTCCATTAGCTACAGCCAAAATGTTAGCTACATGGGTCACAAATTGTGTCTAGAATCAAAGAAAGTTTAATCTGTCTTTAAATTTTTTTTAAGTGTGTGGGATTTTGTTTTAAGAGAAAAGAGCTAAATGGAGGAAGTTTAAATTATCTTCAACCTTTGAACAAGCCACAATAAACTAACAGGTATTTGTAATGAAGGCCTTACTTAGTCACTTTCGCGGTTCTAGGGATTAATAGAGTTTGTGTATTCAAGAGGGGGCTGGATAGATTCAGGTCAACAAATTGAGTCATGTTTGCTCAGGTGAAAGCTAAAAATAATCACTCCTCAGTATTCCTAGGATAGTAATGCAATATTACCCAGCTGCCTCAGCACACATTATAAATGTCCCCTCCACCCACCCATAGCATAAGGTTTAACAGAAAACAAGTGGACCAAAAAACTACTTCTACACTAGACGAATTCAATGGCAGAACGATTTGGCCAAAACTGAATATGCCTAGTCACTGTAAACTGGTTAACTCATGGTTGGTTAAGATAGCCTTGAGAATATGCACAGAGGTTATAAAACCATGAGCTATGCATCGAAAAGGCAGTCCATTATGAATTCAGTTCTTTTTATCAAACATGACCATTTTACTTTGTCTGTATTTCAATACAGTATTTTTGGCCTCCACTTTTCCACTATAGTACACAGATTGTGAAATGTGATTCTACACAACATTTAATGTCAAAGTAATATGAAATCAATAAGACTTCTAACAAATTCAAGGTTGTGAAGAAATGCACAAACACAACTTGAAGTCTCTTTGAAAATTCAGTGGTCCCTCAGTTACACATATTACTATGGCTCATAGTATATTGTCCAAATTTGTCTTGAGTACCTATCATGCACTAGACACTGCTGGTGCTGGAGTAAACCTAATAGGCACCAACCATATGGAACGTACAAATAATGAAGGAAGCAGACAATAAATAAATAATTTCAGGAAAAAATAATTTTGATGAATGTTATATGTAACCTGAATTCCCTGAGAAAGGGCAACAGTCAGATATTCGGGAGGTGGCAGAAATGAATACACTAGAATGAGAGGAAAAATCCAGTCATCGTTACAACATAACCTTGAATAAAAATGTAAGTGAACAATGACTAAACCTGTAGTACTTCTTTTGGAAGAATATTCATTGACTCCAGTCAGCTTCCTGTTATTTCACTTCAAATGGCTATCCAGTTTACAAATTACTATCTAGCCAACCGCTAGCATTTATCATGCTTAAAATTGAGTCAACGTTAAATCATTAGCCCCTATTCCTTACAGAACCTGTAATTTAAGAGTTAGACAGAGAAAGATACAAGACTTGGTTGCTTCTTAGAAAAGTTAAAATAAAACTAAAACAACATGCTGACATGACACATGGTCTCCATTTAAGCCAACATAGACTATTTATTTCTTTGCTTTATTACAAGTAATGAATATTTCTTTAGCAATCACCTAGGAGCATTACTATCATGCAGGCACCGTACTAACTAAATATAGAGACAAAGGGCCTCCCAGACCCCCAGTTGCTCACAGGCTAGTGTGGGAGGCTGAGAAGTTCACAAAGAATTACATCCTGATTGGAAATTTCTCCGACAGAGTTTTGCACAGGATGCTCCAGTTGTAAAAAGAGCTGAGGGTGTCTGTCAGCAGGGCTTAGCCTTGGAAGACAGCAGGTGATAGCCAAGGGAGAATGGGGGATGATCAAGGAGGGAACGTGCCGAGGTAGAGGTAGAACATGTGCTGGGTCATAGAACATCTAAAACAATCATATTTTCTGCAGATATCTGTGCTTGAATATTAAAAATTAAAAAGATCGTTTAACAGGTGAAAACTGCAGTACCACTCTTACCTCTGTCTGTGTCCACCCTTGCCTTTTCTAATCAGTGGTATAGTTCTAGTAGAGTGCCTTGGCCCCTGCTCCCAATAGTCCCTGGTGTACTCTATAGAGCACCATAAAGAAGGAATAACAGAGACTCACACATAACAAAGAACTTTTATTTGGCAGGAATGTTTCCTTTTATGACACCTATCTCTGCCCTGTAACTAGCCACAAAATCAGACCAGAGATCACTGGAAGAAGGGGAAGTGAGAGGGTGGTCAGGTGGGAATGAAGAAGCTCCGCCTCCTATTCCCACAAATGGCCCCAAAGAGCCTTTGAAGTCTCAATCATCAGGTAATAATAGCCTTCCTCTAAATTAGAGGAAGAGCATCTGCCTTGCAACAAAGATGATATTTAAAGAATAATCTGCCGTGGGGTACAAGGGGAAGGAATGCGGAGAATAGACCAGTTGAAAAGGTAATTCCTGTTATAAGAATTAATCATCAGAATGCCACTATTTTAAAAAGTAATGATTTTAAGTAAAAATGGTCAAAGATTTCAGGAATGTTTTAGAGAATTTTATTTTTACAACAGAATTTATGTAACAAAAATGATAGGAACAACAATACACATTGATTTAAAAGCATACAAAAAGTTGGTAGCAGATACTTTCTCCTACTGAGATGCTGATTTAACACCTGAAACCTAATCTCAATTAAAAATCTCCCAGCACCATCTCCCCACCTGTAAAAATGTGAATGTTTGATGTATTTATATTTTAGAATTTCATTTTATTGATTCTCTATCTTGTTCCATAACACATTTTGGGGTACTAGAAGTGGTTATTAGCCTTTACTTTTTTAAAATAATTGGGGCTGATTTCAAAGAACAGAGTTAATGTTGGGGCGGGGGTGGGCAGAGACTACAAATTACTTTGTCTATGTCTATATCTTCAAAAGTTATATTCTCCAGCTATTGTTTTATTTTTTCCCAGCTGTTGCTTTTGAAGCAACAGCTGGGAAATATAAGCTCCCCAGACTTTTGAAGCAATAGCTGAAGAATATAAGCTCCCAAAACTGTTACCTGATCTATGAAGTTGAATGGCTCAATATCCATTTTCCTTTGTAATGTAAAGAAAACCTCCATTGCACTATGAATGGTACTTATAAGAACTGAAAGGCATATGCCCAAATTGGTTCTAAGCTGCGCCTATCTAAATATCTCTGCTTGCCTTATGAGAATTTATATAAAATACATTGAGCACTTAAACCCTTGGGCAATTGCAGAGTGTGCTTTGGATTTTTTGATGTATCAAGGTGGGGAGGATAGAAAAGAGGGAGAAAGGGAACAGAGGTGTCAAAAAAGACTAGATGAATTCCTGTTATATAACTACATTTTTTTTCAAATGCCCCCAAAGTACTTATTTAACCTAAGAAAATCTTCAGCTAAATTTAGAAATTAGCTTTAAATATGCTCAATTGATTTTCCTTAGACATTTCACATACCTTTCTCCAGCTCAAAAGCCTTAATTCTGGTTAAAAGGAAACATGTGAAATATACTGCACAACTTAAGTGGCCAGATCATATTAACTGGTTGAGCTGTGAGGTCTTACGAGTCAATCCTGCTTACCATTCACTGAAAGTCAGTTCCTAAAAAGATTTCTTAATATCTGCCATACCACTTATCTAAGTTTTTGGACGGCTTATTAGAATGAGCTCTTCAAAAAGTTCAGCTAAAGAAAGTGCAAATATTTGCATTAAATTGACTTAGTACTTAACTGATTCAGTGTGTTAATTCTTTTACTGAAATTGCTCTGAAGTTATAATAGTCAGACACTTATGCTATCTCCACCACCTACTTTGAAGAGGAGATTCTCCTATATTTCAACCATAACCATTAAATCTTACTAGCTTACTAAATGAAATATTATTTCACAATTCAATCTCAATTACTGGAGAGCTGAAAGTATGTCTACAGAGACTAGACCAGGAGAAGTGATTTTTAGAATTATCATAGCTATGCCCTTGTGCATAAAATGGGGTACGCTAAGGGAAATGAAATTCATTCTTGCCAGCCATTTTCAGTCAGTAGTTAGTTATGCTAACATCTGTTCTAGGAAAGCTAATTTTTTAAAATACAGCAGAACATTCCTTTACCCTAAACCACTACCACCAAAACACACAAACACACATACTACATAGCAGAGTTGAATGCAAAATAATTTGTACCATACACACAAAAGTCAAGCATTTAAAAATAGTTCTCTACAACATAAACTTATGAAATGACAGACATTTTGACAGCAAATTTCCAAAAATTGTAGCAAACACTTGTATAATACATTCTGACTCAAAAATATTGAAAAAAAACATATGTTTACATTTTAGGCAGATGAGGGTTTTAAATGCTTCACCTACAACCTCAATTGTTGTGGAGCCAAAAGATGTAACAACTTTGAAGAATAGAAGAATTTCTCTATATTTGTCAGGATCTACGTGGCAAACAAGCGCCACTTGGCTTACATTACTTGCCTGGCTTGGATCCCATGGAATGGAGGAGCATTGGAACCAAGAGGAAAAAAATTCTAGTAGTGCTTTGGGACAGTAAGCCAAACTCTTCCATAGTATTTGAAATGGTGTGGTAAGCATGAAATAATTTTAGGCTTAAGATTGGTGCCAGTCTTTTTTTTTTTTTGAAAAAATAATAAAATGCACAGAAAGGGCCCTGCCAGCGGTTTAGCTCCTAAAATCTGCCAATCATTAGATGTGCTAATTGGTGTAGCAATCCAGTGGTGGCCTGGATTAGGACCCAAAAACTGACCCTTACCACCCTTGGTGTCCTGCAGCAAAGACAGCCTAAATCAAAAAGACTGATGGAAGTACATAAAATTACAAATTTCTCTATCCCTGAAAAATGCCTGCAATTTCTGTTTCTGCATCACTCCAGAAATACTCGAAACAGCAAAAATTAAATACATATGAAGGGAACACAAAAGACCTCCACAGAAAAACCAGTGGCTCATCTGTTGACGCTATTGCTCATTGCTCGGCTGGCCAGGCATCTGGGCTAAGTTTTGACTTTGGGCCAGTGCTTCAAAATCAGCAACCTTTCAGCCAAAAGACTGTGGAATGCAGCCAAGACCACCTATGGAAAGTGAATTATAGCATCTTTAATTTACTACCTTGGGCTGTGATCTCATAAACCCAGCACGGAGGGCGCACCAGTTCTTGTGAGGGAAATCTCTCAGAGCCCCCGTAGAGGCCCCCAAAGTGGCTCTGGCAAAGCTGTAGGGGTGGAGGTGACAAAAAAGGGGACACCTGGCTCTCCTTCTTAAATAAGCTCACCATGGGCACACGTTTATATTGGAATTTTAGGGTCAGAAAATACCGAAATTAACACCGTCAGTGGCTTTGTTCTAAAGTGCCTGTTACACTCCACAAGTTTCCAACATTTGTTATTTAAAATAATCAGACATTTATTATTCATAAATTACATATATTCTTTTATCAATATTATTGTTAATAATAAACATGAACCACAACTAGTATGTGAATTGCAAAGCACTTTCACATACATAATTGTTGAATCTGCCTAGTAAACAAGTTAACATAATTAGCACCATTGCATATTCAGAAGATCAGTGGTTTTTGTCTCATCAGTGAATAGCAGAGCTAGGACTGGAAGCCAGGTCTGATTTCATATCTAATGCTCCTTTCCAATACAACTATCTGTTTATTTATTAATGCTCACAATTTATTAGCAATCTCAGATTACCTGAGGTAGGTGCAGAACTGAGGGATGAATGAAGACGACTGTGGCCATAAGTAGCTTGCTGAAGCTCCATAGGCAAGGCACTGCCAGCACTGGGCTGGGCGTCACACAAAGGGAACCAGCAAGATAGCTTGTCTGGGAGACTTACAGTCAGGGACAGAGTACCTCTAAGATTTCCATAAAGAAATGATGGAGTGATAGGCTCCTAAAAATGCATTAAACTCCCTTGAATCTAATAGATACTCTCCCCATTTTACCGGGTCTTGGTTATTACTTCATATTGCAGGTAGGCAGTGTTAAGGATGTTAGCCTAGAGATCTGACTCAGGAACACAGCGATGCCATGGCAGTCTATGATAACACTTACATGCATAGTAAGAGACAGGGATTCAAGTCAGAGAAAATCTGACTCCAGAGCAACCTATGGAAGAATTACTGATAATTCAGGTAGGCAAAAAATGGCACAGTTTGACTCAGGAAAGGGTGGGTTCCTCATCCATGGAAACATTCAGGAAGTAAATGGATAGACAAGAGCAAGAGCCTGAACTGAATATTAAGTTCCTCTCAGTCACACCAAAATGATAAAGTCTCCTATCCCTGCATATCGTATGCCAGGGAATGGAGAAATTAAGGTCCAACAAAGAGCTGCACATAGTTTATTGATTTGTTTTCTGTTTTCTGACCAGTTCCAGATAAACAGATAAAAGCAATTAAAGTACAGGGCATTCTGAATGGTCAAAAATTTAGTGTTGTACATTGCAAGTTAAGGCTAAGGGAAAATAAGACCTGTTAATGTCTTTATCTGAAATTTCACAAATGCCAAGAATAATCATATTTCCTTCCCTGATTATTCAAATAAAACACAGGCCCTTATAATTTGCAAATTTCCTAGAATTGAGGGTAGAGGTACATTTTAAGGGTAAATTGCAGTTGTAACATTCACAATCTTAGGAATTATTTTTTTAAAAAAACATTGAAATCACAAAATTAAATAGTCTATGCAATTATTAAGTATTTTAAATTTCATCAGTTTTAGGTTCTAGCTCAAGGGCCATCTCTCCTTCATTCAATTTGTTAAATGTTTATAGTGCGCCAGCCGGAGGCCTCCTCCAATTTTCCTTCAGTTGACAAAAGATCCTTACTTCCTCTCGTGCCAGTATCACCTGGTCTATGACTTTATTATAGCGTTCTTTTTATTTGCAGGCATCACTTCTGAACCCTACAAAATTATAAGCTCCCAAGAGGGAAGGACCACATCTTATTCTGTCTTGTGCCACTAAGCACAGAAACTTAAACATGCAAGTCCTCCAGACCTGAATTGAACTATTTATTATATGGTTTTTGTGTCATAATAAACATATTAATGTAAGTTATGCTCAATGTAACTAACAAACTTTTATCAAATGCCTACTGCTTAGTAATGCCATAGTGGATTAATGCCATAGTGGATTCATCCTTGTCCTGCCTATATCAAAGTACATTTAGACTGGCACTCAGTGACAGTTTAGGAAGAAGCCAGAGCTGCCTTCCATGAGGCCACCCTCCCAAGGTCACACACATGTGCTCAACAGAGACTCACTTCCTACAAATACTTATGATGGTTCTTCCAGATCTGTGTCAAGCAATAATTTAAATGAAATACTGAATTCTGAAGATCAAAATGAACTTTTCCTAAACTATAACCCAATGCACAACAAGAAAAGTAATTTACACATCAAAAGAAATCAGATACTAGGCAAACAAAAAAAAATGGTAATTTTTCTAAAAAACTGCTCCCAAAGGGTTTGTGGCCAACATTAATATTGCAGAAGCATGTTTAGATAACTGCTGTTCAGCATAGTTCCTGGAAACAGGTTCTCAAAGCCAGGACTTACAGTTATTTACCTTCTTCCACACTGCCCTGAGGGTTTTAAGGCCTAAATGAATAGAAAGCAAATGGGGGACAAAATTAGATAAAATGTTCACATCTCAGCCTTTAGTGTATATAACTAATGACTGCATGTTTGAAGATTTTATGACAAAATCTGCATTCTTAAGAACACATGTAGGGAAGATTTGGCCATTTCTTTAACACCCTCTAAATACCTACCAGAGAAAAAGCAAACACTCCCTTCTAAAAGCATCAATATTCTACTTCTGAGATCAAAACTACAAAACAGTCTCAGACAGAAACCTGGGCAAAGGAACCTTCTGCTGCACATACGTACTACTTCCCAGAGATGTAAATGATTTTTTTCTCTCTGCCCCAATGAATCACATATGAAAGTTCTCAAAGAATTAGTAAAGAAAAACAGTGAAAATCTTCTCGTGTTGAAGGAACAGTGGAGTGTAGACAGTATCAGAAGTCCTGAGGTGACTCAGAGATTCAGAAGGATGACAGGCAGGGGCAGTTTTTACTAGAGGAAAGAGCAATGTAGGATGAACAATTTACTGTCCCTGTTGATTCACATAGGATGTAAGTAAACGAGAAGTCAAGGATGTCCCCAAATTTCTTGCATAGGCGGCAGATGAGTGATGTCATTCACTAAGACAGGAATCAAAGAAAAATGAATGATATGTCATATCACAGGTAGAATTTGTAGAAGCTGGAGGTGTATAGCTTGTTTAAAAGGGGGGCTTAGTATGAAGGGTTGAAGATGAAATGTCAAATATGTGAATGACTAGATGTGGAGGAGGAATTAGATTTAGCCTGGGTGATTCCAATCTTGCAAGTTCCCAGGAAGGAAATCTGAGATCCATAAAATCAAACTGGCCCACAGTTCACCACACCAGTTGAAGAAAATGAGCTGCTGGCACCTGTGTGAGTGGAGGTGCTCCACAGTTAACACTTGGTGAGTGCAAAGAATGCAGAGGACACTTGAGCACTGATTAGGGATGGAAAGGTGACTTTTAGGGTCTTTGCTATCATTATTATTCTATGAGCATTCTTCATATATAATATTTAGAGCTTTGATTCTGGGCCACTAGTTGATCTGCTATTCCTGAACTACTACAAATTTGAGCATAAGAATCTTGGCAGAATGAATTATCCCAGGATTCATGATTGCTGGGTTCTAGCAATGGATATGATATTAATTAGGCAAATTATTCGATCAATCTTGGGCCTTAGTTTTCTCAACTGTAAAAGGCAGTATTTAAACTGTTAAGCACTTTTAACTCAGCAATTGTGAGATTCTAAAAAGAATGTATATACTCTATGTTATGATGAAAGTCACTCTTTTAAGTTTTAAAAAAAAAGTTCCTTCAAATTAGGGTCAATTTATATTCCAAGAGTTCAGGCTGTCCCTATCAGGCCCCTCCTCCCCTCCTTGTCCTTATACTTTCACATCTGTTAGAAGAACAGATCTTAATGGTCCTACTCTCATTGTGTTACTGTTTGGGATCTGAATGTGTTCTGAGTGTTTTCTGTCTTTCAACAGCTGGAGAGATCAAAGAACTGTTCCTAAAAGCAAGGACAAGCTACAGCCAACTGCATATGTAAAATTTCATACTGATGTATTCAGCACAGTGAATTATACCCCCATAATTTATACTATGAGAAGGTAGGTCTAATCCAATAATAATAAAGACCTTTAGGAGAAAACAACAAAAAATTCCACTCCAGCTTCCAGCCAGTGGTCCGTACACTCACAGTCTAATACAACACAAAGACATTCCAATACAATGAAATAATTTGGATCATGTCCAGCCTCTATTTTTTAGGATGATAGAAATAAGCCCAAGTGAGCTAAGTCTATTTATTATTCAGAAGAAATGAAAGTCATAGCGTACACTTCCCTAAGCCAAGAGACCATTGACAAAATCTGCTAATGAAATCAATTCATAACTTTCTTTCAGATTTTCATTTAAACTGCTTGGTTCCTAATATATTTCAAAATTTACCCTGATTACCCTCTACAAAAAGTATGTCATAAGAGAAAACAATGATTACAGGGTAGCAAGGGACTTACTTTCACAGGAACGGTTCTTTATGTTGCTGAAGGCAATTACAAAAAGAGAGTAAGAAAAATTAAAACCAAGAGCTACAGCTCAGAAAAACTTGGGTTCAAATCCCAACTCTGTTACTCACTAGCAATTTAGTGGGGTAGCTTACCTAGCCTTGTAGAATGCCAGTTTCCCTTTTGTAAAAGTGTACTAAAGGTACTCACCCCATAAGTTTATTTTGAGGATAAAATGATTAATATAAAAACCCTATACAGTACCACGAAAATAGTGAGGCCTCAATGAATGTTAGCTGATAATAACAGTGCTGCCAACAAATGAGAAGAATTAGAATCTGGTAGGAGACGAAGACCTACTCCATGTTCTCTGTTCTGTCTTCTTGCCCTGAGAGGTGTGTTCATCAACATTTAAGGAACTACAAGGTGTGCATCTTTGATGTTAAAAACAGGGGCTCTCTTCACCTATCAGTGAACAGCCCCAATACCAGAGATGATTCTATAAAAAGTTTAACTTGAACATCTAAGATATCCCTGAGAAATATCCCAGGAATGTTGTAAGCAGCCTGTTATTTGAGGCAACACAGAATTAACCCTTGGTTTTATCCTTAGAAAAATGGGATTATAACATCTTTGTTTTCACAATTATCTTCAGAAATTATTATAAAATAATTATGGCAGAGCAAAAACTATTGACAGGGGTATTTGCTACCCTTTCCCCTCCTCTCTTCAGATAAAGAGAATGCTGGTTTTGCCTCTTCTATCACAACCCCTCACCTGCCCCATGATGAGGATTCAACTATTGCTAGATGGATTCTTTTTTTCATGATGCACAATCGAAAGACAGGGGATGGGTAGAAGACATGGGCTTGAACTTGGGGAGTGGGGGTGGGTGGTTTACCAGCGGCAGTGTTCGGGAGATTTTGGAAGAGACACGTTAGAAACATCAAAGCAGATGGGAAATAAAATGAGGATTGCTAGAAGTACTGCTAGAGATTATATATCATATCCCCTTAACCATGCCTTAACAGTTAAAGAACAGAAGTTGTTAGGTCACTTTAAATTCACCTTTGGTTGACTGCCTGTTTTTCTGACAGAATCTCTACTTGGAGACTGGACCAAAGAGGCTATGTCTTCCATAGAGGCAACATAAGAAAGTAAGAGAGGTGCAAAAACATCATGCAAATGTTAGGCAAAATTTATTGAGTTCGTACATGACATGGGGAATACTGAAAGGACTGATGTCTTAGAAAGGCATGTTAGGAGTGTGGGTCTAGAATGCATAAGGTTAGAGATATGGCTGCACTGGGCCATCATCTTATTTTAATATTTTGTCCAAATTCTGGGCTTCTCACATTCAGAGATCTATACCTACCAATTTCCTCTTATTATTCTTGGCTGCCTGGTGCCCCATCCCTCTACTCCAGGATTTCTCAAGCTTTGCACTAATGGCATTTTGGGTTGAGTAACTGTTGCAGGGGTTTGGCTTGTGCATTGGAGGATATTTAGCAACCCACTGGCTGCCAGTAGCATCTTCATCCCCACTGCTGGCAAATTCAGGGGAGGTGTGGCTGGGGGAAGCCTTCTCCAAACACTGCCAAATATTCCCTGGGGAGCAAAACTGCTTCTTGTGGAGAACCTCTGCTTTACCCCAATCATCCAGGCATACAATAAAAATTCATACTCCATCAAGCCATTCTACAACACTTCATTTTCAGAGTTTCCAACTACAGAGATTCCAAGTTCTCAATAATTCATAACCATTACAGTTTGCCTCATGCTACACTGACTGCATCAGGCTGTCATTTAGAAATTATATACCATTTGTTGGATATTTTTTATGTGCTAGGCATTGTGCTAGGGACTTAATAGGGTGATTTTCATTCTTATACAGAAGTCAGTGTGGCCGGGCACGTTGGCTCACGCCTGTAATCCCAGCACTTTGGGAGGCTGAGGCGGGAAGATCACCCGAGGTCAGGAGTTTGAGACCAGCCGGACCAACATGGAGAAAACCCGTCTCTACTAAAAATACAAAAAATTAGCTGGGTGTGGTGGTGCATGCCTGTAACCCCAGCTACTTGGGAGGCTAAGGCAGGAGAATTGCTTGAACCTGGAAGACGGAGGTTGTGGTGAGCCAAGATCGCGCCACTGGGCTCCAGCCTGGGCAAAAAGAACAAAACTCCATTTAAAAAAAAAAAGGAGGTAAGTGGTAGATATTATTATCTCCATTCAGAGATGAGTAAAATGAGGCCCTGAAACATTAAAATAACTCATCCAAGGTCACAGCCAATAAGTGGATGAACTGGGGTTTGAACCTAATCTGTCCGAGGTCCATAGTCTCTCTGTCTCAGGCCACACTGCTTCTCCTGATGAGAAAAACTAACGCGTGCATACACAAGAAATACATATACCCAACGTTACATGAGTTCAAATGGCAAGTCCAGTGTATAGACTGTCGTAGAGGTTGGTGATCTCAGCACTATGTGGACCACCAGCAGTATGGATGTCTTTGTTCTAGGGACATCGACAAGCTGATTTTTGAATTATGAATATTCTACAGAAAACAGGAAAATGGTGGTTTCCTTTAAGTAGAAACAACAAGCAGTAGCTGGTTGCCATGGTAGCAGAGGTAAACTTAATCTTGACTGGGAATGCAATCACCAGAAAGGGACAGCAAGTATGGTCAGGAGTCTCATCCAGACCGGGGGTATTTTACCTGGAGAAGAGAAAGTCAAAGGAGAGAATGATAGTCATCTTCAGTTATTTGAAAGGCTACTGTGTAACTGAAGTGAAGCATACATTCGAGATTATTCTAAAAGGAAAATCCAGCATTCGTGAGTGGAAATTACAATGCAGTCATGGAAGCCAGTTTTCCACTGAATGATAATAAAGAACATTTAACCATCGTAATGTTCCAACTGGATTGAAAAGCTAAACAAGCTGTCTAGAGAGCAATAAGTCACTAAAATAGAAAAATGCTGACAGGAAGGTCATCTCTCTTGGGAGACCCAGTGTGGGTGAGACTGGGCTAAACAAATTCCCAGGCCCCCTTCCCAAACAAAATCTCTGTTTCTCCAGAGAATTAGTAAATTGGAGTTCCCTGTTGAAGACAGACAAAGGGAAGGTCCAATGGGCAGAAAGCCCCAGCCGCTCATCACTACAAGAGGAGAGGTAAACTACAATCTCACCTGGGAAGAAAATGTTGTTTAGGTGACACAAACCAAGGGGAGGAGAAACTTTGTGGAGGATGTTTCCCCTCTGTTCTGAATAGATGATCAAGGGATAAGGCAGTAAGAGTAAAATCAAAAACAAATGAAACAAACAGAAAAAAACCCACCAACAATCAAGCAGCTTTCTGCTGTCTTCCAACCCTCAGACACTCCGATGCCTCTTTCTTGGAATGTACTGCCACCTCCCACTGCTTTGGCCTGAAGACTGCATTTAATTTTAAAAAGAAAATAGGCAACCATCCAGCTAGGGGATAGTTAGAGTAACAGTTGATTAGTCCTTTTCTAAACACTAAAACTATCTTTTGTTTCATTGCTCTTTATTTGCTGTACACCAACAATTCATTAAAAACATCTCACCACTAGATTTAGTGAATGGATAGGACAGGTCTAAACCCAAACATTTCTCTTGGAAAACCAACGACATTGTAAACTTGCAGACCTGTCCAGGAAAATAAAACTGTTACAAAGTCAACCTCTACTGAGGCACACAGCCTCTTTTGTAAAAGAAAAGAAAGAAAAAAAGAGGTGCTGAAAAAAATGACAGGTTTTTCTCAAAAAACAACAAAAGCTTATTCATCTTTCCATATTCAGCATGAAGAACACCTAAGAGAATTTTCCCTATCTCTTCATCTCCAGGGCACTCAAAGCATTTACAATCTCATTATTTTATACAACACCCATTAAGTGGGCACCAAAGATTATTACCCTTCTTTGATTTCTAAGAAAACAAGTACAGAAAGATTAAACAAGTTGCCCAAGGTTGTTCAGTAAATTGAGATGCCTGGATTTTTGTTCAGTGATTGTTCTAGGGACATAGTGCAAAGTGACTGAATCCTCTAAACTCACCAAAACCCCTAAGTCTTATAGATCTCTTCCCCATTTCTCACCACTCATGAAATTTTCATCATCTAATCACAAATCTGCCACCATGTGGATCCTGGACATAGGTATCCTACCAGGCCAGTGCCATGTCTGCAAGAAGCCTGGCGCTACACCTGACAGCTTTCAAATCACCATCAAACGATTCCTTTATCTAGTGAAGTTGATTCTGCCTGGCTGCATCTGGGAAATTTTTAACCCCTCGATCAGCTATTGCACAGTTGGTTTAACTTGGATGAGACAGAGGACAAAATAGTGGTGGTTTAAAAAAATACCTCCCCCATTCTGATTACAAAGGAGGCATGATTAACGAAGTACCCTTTGTATCCAAGCTCCATTCTAAGAGAAAGAGAAAAAGCTTTCCTTCCCCCTTTTTTTGATCGCTGAGTCTTTTCCTACTTGTCTCATCACCCACACAATCTGTTCACAGCCCAAACAGACAATCCAGCCAGTCTGTGGAGAGTTCCTAAAACATTTATGTCGTGAAAGCAGACAGGATGAACAGGACCTCATCTCAACAAAGGATGATGGGACATTCAGCAAAAGAGTTCACAAAGGGAAATACAGACGGAGGCCCAGAGCTGAATGAATTTGCCCACAATGTCTAACACAATGCCAGTCCTTATGGGTACTTGTAAACCTTCTGGTCAATTGACAGCCACCTCCAGGTTTTATCCCCCAAATTCCATTACTTTTACAACAGAGGGTTTTAAAAGAAAATACAATTAACAAGTTAAGGAGGTCCAAATCAGTGCTTTTAGGATCCTTCAATTACTCTAGATCTTTAAACATAAAAATAGCAAGTTAGATGAAGATTTTAGTTCCAACACTACCAGGTCAGGGGTTGACATAATGCACATAAAATACTTACTACATTGCCTGGTGCATACTAAGTACTCAAATAATATTACCTAATATTTTCGTCTTATACTGCTCTATTTTATTAATGATGGTTTTATATATGTCATGCCTATCTACTCAGCTAAATAGTTCCACCTTATCTGTTTTTGGTATAGTCCAAAAGATAAATGCCTTCATATAATTATCTTATGTAAGCCTTCAGATCTATAGGTTGCAGATGAGACAGGAAAAGCAAGACTAGGTCTCATAGCTGGCAAGTGGTAGATTCCCATACTGAGATCTCAATTCACTAATTTCACATCCAGTGATTTGTTTCAGTAACACCACAAATGAACAGATTATCATCTCTTGTGTCTCTTTGTATTCTTCAGAATTTAGCTAAGAGCTAAGATATACCTTAATCATCATCTAAAATAAATTTCTAATGATAGGTAACCTAACATCTCTGAAGATTTATTTTAGTGCTTTTAATAAGGAAGAAAAGAAATGGGTGGAAAAGCCCAACCATATTTGGTTTTGAGGAAAGACATGCCTCTGTTTTTATTTGCCAAAGGAAAGCATTACCAGGTCCATTTAGAAAGACAAGAGGAAGTAAGGCTGGGCGTAGTGGCTCACGCCTGTAATCCCAGCATTTTGGGAGGCCAAGGCTGTTGGATCACTTGAGGTCGGGAGTTCAAGACCAGCCTGGTCAACATGGTGAAACCCCATCTCTACTAAATATACAAAAACTAGCCAGGCGTGGTGGCAGGCGCCTGTAATCCCAACTATTCAGGAGACTGAGGCAGGAGAATCACTTGAACCCGGGAGGCAGAGGTTGCAGTGAGCCGAGATGGCACCATTGCGCTCCAGCCTGGGTAACAAGAGTGAAACTTCGTTCCAAAAAAAAAAAAAAGACAAGAGGAAGCATGAGGATTCAGTGATATACCAAGGATATACCAAGGAGACAAATGGGGCTAGAGGCAGAACTCTTGATACTCTGCTCATGGCTTTCTGCATTAAGTTCATTATTAATTTAGCACCTTGAGTGAGATGAATCTCATCTTGGATTATGCACATCAAGTTGTGTTTCAGATGACCATCCCATACTTTAAAGGCCCATTCCAAACCCCCTATGTATCAAAAAAAAAATTATCTAATCTAACAAATGCCTAGAACCCTTAGTCTATTTCCCCTAACTTAGCCCTTAACAACAAACTGTCTTATTTTATGGATCTTGTCTTCCCAAATTTAAGTTGCTGCAGGGCAAAATCCATGTGTTTACTTCTTCTGCAGCCCATGGCTAACCTAGTTCAGGACTTGCACAACATGCGCTGCTCATTGCTTCCTCTGCCTCACAGTCTCCTAGATGTCCCGAAGAAACCTCGAGTCATCATAACATCTACTGAATTTCCCAACCATCCCCAGCACTACTGCTCTGCTTGGGCAGTCATTAAAGCTTCTCTTCTGCCTTCAGGATCTTCATTTCAGCTGCTGGGACATCCTGTTGCCATCCATTTCACACAGACATCCAGCCCAGCAGGAACACGTGTTGCAATGAGCTTTGCTTCAAAGCCAGCAGCTTGGCCAAGTTCCAGGAATTGTCACTAATGATCTTCACCAGCTACTTGGTGCTCAACAGTGATCTCTGAACACACACACACACACACACACACACACACACGCACACCCCATTTCCAATACTGCTCTGGAGGAGCTGCCTAACAGAGGGTGATTCCATAACTTATTTTATCCTTTAATTGTTACAGAAGACTTATGTCATCACAATAACCATCCAGATATACTCTGCAATGCAGCAGTGGCCTCCACCAACTTACTCTTTTTTTTTTTTTTTTTTTGAGATGGAGTCTCGCTCTGTCACCCAGGCTGGAGTGCAGTGTTGTGATGATCTCGGCTTACTGCAACCTCCGCCTCACAGGTTCAAGTGATTCTCCTGCCTCAGCCTCCCAAGTAGCTAGGACTACAGGCATGTGAAACCACACTCAGTTAATTTTTGTATTTTTTAATAGAGATGGGTTTCGCCATATTAGCCAGGCTAGTCTCAAACTCATGACCTCAGGTGATCCGCCCACCTCAGCCTCCTAAAGTGCTGGGACTACAGGCGTGAGCCACTGCACCTGGTTCCACCAACTTATTTTTAAACTGAAGGCATAACAAGTGCATCAGTTTCTTTTGGTTGTAAGAGACAGGAAACCCTGCTCAAAGATCCTTCAGCAAATCTAAATTAGTAAGGTGATACTGAAAAATATCCAGAGATAAAGCAGTCTTCTTGTGGTTGTTTTGAGAAATCAAATTATGTCAACAGATCTCACTTCTCTACAGTCATTGAATTCTACCCTGTATTTATTAGCTTCATTCTCAGGCCTCATTGGAAAGACTCCAGCAATTGCAGGCTTATATTCTGTGAGTTCAAATTCAGTACGAAAAAGAGGACCTCTCTTCCTGGTAGCCTCCACACAAGTCTCAGAGTTCACTCTAATTAGACTAACTTGAGGCATAAATCCACTGTGGCTAGTGCTTGGCTTGGTCACATGTCCATCACTGGAATCAGAAGTGAAGATTCTCTTAAACCACATGCACTGAGAGTGGAGAAAAAAATGTTCCACAAAGGAGATTCAGGCAGATCCTGCTGCCAAAACAAATAGGTGAAACACTGGGCAGCCAAAAAACACCAATCATCCTCCCCAATAAATCTTCCTTCTTTTCCTAATCTCCAAGAAGTTGTATTACTGGGATGATCCAACTTTGAAAATAGTATATTAAAAGAAAGGAACAACCAGGCAAGTCATATAAAAATATATGTAGCCAGTAAGCACATGAAAAGAGGTTTACCATTACTATCAATCAAAGAAATGTAAATTAAAAGAATAAGATATTATCAGCACACTGGGAAACATTCTTTAAATAAAAGTAATCACCAGTACTGGCTAACAGGCAAAGAGATAGACACTCCCAGATTTGGCTAATGGGTGATATGATTATCACTGACCATCAAAATCCTTAAAAATGTGCATTTCATTTTACCTAAGATAAATTCACAGAAGTGAATTTACTAAGGAAACAATACAGGATTTAAATAAGAATTTAAATACAAAGAAGGTTTCTCCAGTATTGCTTATAATAGCCTTAACCTGGAATTATTCTAAATGTCCAACAATAGATTGAGCAATTTAATTATATCCATACAATGGGTTATCATACTGACACTAAAAATGACCTTTCAATGCATGTTTATTAGCATGGCTTAAGTAAGTAGAAAGGCACAACACAGAAGAATTAATAAAGTGGGCAGCAAATAGCATCATTCACTAACTAAACCTAGTAAATTAGTTTCACCCTCATCTCCTAGGCAATCCCTGGCTCCTTCTTTAAGATTTACCCTAGGGTTCTAAAGACCCAGATTCCGCCCAGGGAAAGAGAAAAACATCTGGACACCCTCAGCAGGCTGAAATGTGTTGAATAAATATGTAAAGACATAATCAACAACTGTTTATGGGAACGGCTTGCTACACAGAGGAAGGTGAAGAACATGGACCACAACTGGCATTTACTTGTCCTGGAAGAGAGTTCAAAAAGGAACGTTTGGCCAGTACACAGTGATTTCTATCACAAATAATTCATATTTTTTAAAACTACTCTTTTTTCTTGTTCTTCAACTTATCATAATGTAGCAATTAATATTCAAATCCCCAGAGTTCTTCCCTCCACAAACATAGCTGCTGCCTTGCCAAACAAAACATACCACAAACAGTTACTCCCCATCTCAGTTTTCATAACTTTAAAATGTAAATATCCTTGGTGAACTGGCCTATCTTAGAGTGTTGTTAGGAAGATCAAATAAGATGATTTCTACTAAAGTACCTTAAAGAAGGATAAAAGCACTATACAAATGTGAGGTATCAGGCATATCAATGCATTACCTAGATTTAACAAACACACAACAAAGCATGGGAGAGTTCACTGCAAACCTCTGGCTCCTCCATAACCCTCATGTTCTTTTCCCTGCAGTCATTTCAGAAAACCAGATGTTTGTTTGCAAAGTTTCTCTGCAGCAAAAGGGCAGGCCCTCTCTACATTCAAATTGGCTGAAGCTGGTGTTTCTAGCTGTTGAAACTTAGGTAATAATGGGGGGGAAATACCAAAATTAATCCAAAAAGCAGACAGGCACACTTTACAGACTGGAGCCCTAAGATGGAAAAAGGCAACAGCATGAACAAGTAGAGGGCTAATGGTTTTCATATTATTTAATTCAAGCCACAATAATTACAAATCCTAAAGATATAAACTTCTGAGAGTCATCATTCTTTCAGAATTAGTATACAGGATTCCTATTAGCAATATTTTATAGCACTCCAAATATCTTCCCAAAGGAAACCACTGCTGAAAAGGACAAAGTTCTTTGTTGGTAGGGCTGTGCTTTTATACCATGGACTTACGTACTGTTTCTTCTACAGTCTCCTCATTTTAAAAAATGGCAAAAAATTTAAATAAAACATGGATGGAGCAATAAGAAGTACACTGAAGTTCTTAAATGCCCTTCTTTTTAAATCACCACCCCACTTACATCCCTCCCTTGAGGATATTTACAGTCCTCTATGACACATGCTCTGTACCTTCTTGGTTCAAGGAA
Organism: Macaca mulatta; assembly: GCF_049350105.2. Taxonomy (NCBI): domain Eukaryota; kingdom Metazoa; phylum Chordata; class Mammalia; order Primates; family Cercopithecidae; genus Macaca; species Macaca mulatta. The sequence continues at coordinate 172,385,513 of NC_133406.1, read as the reverse complement.
AACACACCTACAGCATTTCAAATTAACTACTGACCCTTACTCTCACACTATAAACAAACCCTTTTCACAATCTCAATTGCATTGTGTCCACATTGATTAAAGCTTGAAGCCTGGTGACCTCATGTGGTGTTAACTTCTCCCATGCACCAACAGCATTCCGCCTTTCTACTCAATTACCCCCTTTGGTGCCAGAGGATCGCTACCCAATGAACACATACAATGGACTTCTGCTTCATTACACTAACCAACAGCAGGATAGAAATAAGCAGAAGAGGAATAAACAAGCTAATTTATCATGAGGACAGAGCAAGCTTTCACCAGTCTCGCCATGGAAAACTTCAGTGGTTAACGGGAACATCAATAGTCTGGGGGTGATGTTTATGATGTTACAGATTATGGACAAAGCCATAACAGAACCCCAAACTGACTAAAGAATTCTGCAGATTAGCAGGTGTGAACACACGCACAAAAAACCCATGCCTTAAAACTCAGGGGTCCTACATGAAACCTACTCAGTAATTATTTTGGGAAGCATAACCCTGGGCTTTGGTTAACGTGGGCTGACACTCTGGTAATTTGCCCCAAGTGTTCAACCTAACCGTGGGGCCCCTCTTATTTATCTTTGACAAGGTGGTCAGGAGGAACCCAGCCCCTTTGTGAGAGAGGTCTGGTACCCCCCTGCCCCCCGCTTCATTAGGCATGGCAAGGGCACAGCGGTTGATTAAATTAACAACTTTGGAGGGCTTCAGTCCCAGTTCCCAGACATTAGCACCATCATCCAGAACAAATTAAAAGTCTCACAGCAATTAAGCAGATTTTGAAAATGAATTTCCCATGGTTCAATGGCTCAACCACAATCTTGAGTTAAGTATCAGAGAAGAGTATTGAAGGAAGAGAAGAGGAACTGACTGCTGAATTTCCAAAGTAAACACCCAACTGGTAGAAGCAGCATACACAATAAACTTCTGAGCCTCTGCTAAGTAGGCTTATACATTTCTTTTATAGAAAATTGGAAATATTCCATCACAGAAGGGGAAAGAATAAAATATTAACATAGAATGGTTGTATCGAAATGGTGCATTTTTTTTCTTTTTCTTTGTTTTTAATTCCTTTAACATCATTTTACTCTTGTTCAAAAATATAAATAGATATTAAGGGGGGACAAAAACACCTACTTCCAGTCACGGGCTTTTAAATTCAAACAAGAAATTGTACATCCAAGTCTGGAACCGGCATCATCTACATTTCTCTGAACCAGTACAACCAGGTTCACAGCAGGCAAAGACCTTTTGTGCCAGCCTCCAGAGGACCCTGGGTGGGTGATTTACCTCTAAGAACTCATTTCTGGATCAAAAGAATAAGATTAATAATAAAATAATGCCTATCACATTCTAGGTGTGTACTCTTTGCCAGGCACTGTTGTGAGGCCTTGTCATACTTGCTTCCTTCCCTTTCCGCTTACATATGCTCCTTTAATCCCTGCTCCCGCCTGGCACCTCTGCCTGGCTCTACTTGCTAGTCACAGGCCTGGGTTCCTCTTTGCCTGCAGGAAGACATTTGGCACAGCTTGTGTGCAGGAACCTGGAGGAATCCTGAAGGAATGTGAGAATGAATTCATTCCCACTCACCAGATCTATAAGCTGAATACGGTGGAATGCAGAGGTAGTTACTTGAATAAATTATATTTTCCTGTCAAGGGCATTTATAAAAGCTGACATCATAAATTCATTATTGGTCTCTAAGTACAACCGTAAATAAATCTACAAAATACTTAGAAGCATAACTTTCAAAGATTTGTTTTTCATCTTTAAAAGTTTATAGAAAATTAAGCAAACTATGTGAATCTTCTAAAAGAAGCCCCTTCAAAATAGCCTTCATGGAACAGAAGAAACACATTTACTTCTTAAAGACAGTAAATCTCAAAATTCTCATTACAATTCTGCAGTTCCATTTGGATATTCAAAATTTGGAAATATATGTACTTCTGTGTGTTCCCTTCTTCCCACTAAACTTCAATCCGCTAGTATAGATAACCAGCCACAGTCAACTCTCTGCCCTTATGGCCAAGTGGGGACCAAAATATATAGCACAGATGTAATAACAATCAACATAACAGTAGGCATAGGTAATGAAACTTTCCACTAGTGGTCAGAAAGCTCAGTTCAAATCTTATTTCTCACTATGTCTTCCTTGGGCCTTAGTTTCTACAATATAATAGAAAAGGGTCTCTTTCCAACTCCAAAATTGTACCACGTTAGAGATGTAAGCATGTATATTATAAAGGTAACACAATCTTTTATGTTCAAGTGAATAATAAAAACCCTCCCCTCATTTAAATAATAATAGCCTGGAATATAATGTTATAAAACTTAGGGCAGGCCTCAAAGCCTTAAAGTAGAAGCATTTTAGTTACCTCCACAATAGGTCCAAAATGCAAGGCATTCATCTATTCATCTCTTCAACAGATATTATTGGGTACCTACATTGCATTGATCTGTAGTAACAACAATAAAGGTGAGTATATTAGACCATCCTCATTCTCATACAGCTTACAGTTTGACAGAGGTTATATTTTAATCATTATTTTTTGTTTAAAATTTCTTATAAAACAGCACTATAATTCTAGCTAATGTTTCAGAAGTGATTAATATTTTATTTTTAAAAATCATTTTTCCTCAAAGTTTGACTTTAAAAAGTCTTTGTCATTTACGTTATATCTAGAAGCAAAAAAATTTCCCAGTGGACGATGACTCCAATTTTATAATGTAAAACAAAAGTACAACTGGGATTCACTTTGCAGCAAGCAAAGAGGGAATAGATCTCTTCCACAAAATGAGTAATATCCATTTAAAAGTCATGCTACCTGGGCTTATCTATGCTCTAAAGAGCCATGAATACTGGCCCAGAATTTTAAAAGACAAACATTTAGATTCAAATAAAATGTTGGTTAAAAACAGAAAAACAACCCAAGTTAATCACTCTAACTTACCGAATATATGAATGACCTGCTTCTTGGACTATTGGCTAGCATAGATCTTGCCTAAAAGGAAAGGCTATCAAGCAGGGTGGCTGGGTTTCTAATTTTATCCAATCCATTAAGAGGCAGAAATAACCTGCCATTGACCTTACAAGACACAGGTTGACTCCAGAATAAACAAACAAATAGACTTGAAAAGTTAATTATAGGCAACCTCTACTTCAGAGAAATGGCTCACATATATTAATTGATCTAACACCTATGTGCAGGCTCCCAATGAGAGAACTCATGTTCTCTCATTTAAATCCCACAACCCCCTGTGACTCAGAGGTTTTTGGTTGAGGGAAATTGAGGCTCACAGAATTTCAATGGTTAGTCTAGGTCACAAAGCAAGTTTGATAACAAAGAGATAAATCAGATCACTGCCATTGATCAACCATAAAAGCACATTCCATCAGTTATTATAGAAATCCAATCACTTTGAATGGAGGGATCAAGTTTCTTAAGGATTAAGCTTCTCATTTAACACGAACTGTCATATGGAAAACCTCGAGCCAACACTGTTATTTTTATAGAGTGACTATTTCTCAAGAATCCTGTAAGAAGCCCACATCAAGAGGCAACTTTCAAAATTACTAAAATTTCAAAAATTTCAAAATTACAAAAGTAACAGTTCTGTCCAGTGGGAAGAGTTAATGCCTTTCCTTTACAGAGCTGCTTTAAGTAATTAGTCAAAGTTTTATCACCGAAATATTACGGTCTCATAGATACATTAATCCTGACTTTGTTAAAATCCCAAGCATAACTGCTCATCGATCTCCTAAACTTTCTCTTTTTCAAGAAGTGGGTGGGGGAGGGAAGGAAGGTACTGGAGGAATTCTTCTGATATCTGTAAAAAGAGAAACAAATGCTAATTAAAAGATGAACTTAGTGCCCTTTCAGTTTAAAAATCTTGAGCATTTACAAATTGTCTTGTTTTTTTTTTCTCTTTCATCAACTATTACCCAGAACTACCACATTCTCATAGAGCAAAGCTCTGTCCTGTTTGGGCATGTTCAAAGAATAGTGCCAGGGATTTAATACTGGCATACTCATGGACCTGCAAATTCTGAAATTCAGGGGGAGGCATGAATAAAAAGATAGCTGAGGTCCCACAGTTGCCTGTCACAGCCAAGCCCCACCCCACCCACATCCTCATATGATCCTCAAGAAGCAAAACCTTTCTGAGATGTTCTATAAGTGACAGCAAGGCCCAATGTGCAGTCTTTTCAAAGCCTCAGTAAAACTCTTATCTACGACTTCACTTAGCCCAGACACACAGGGGCTAAAGTAGAAGCCCGGTTCACACAAGCCAGAACTAGCTCAACAGAACAGAAAAAAGAAAGGAATGTCTTTTCTACGTGTTTTCCACGTCTGAGGCATTCTGCTCCAGGGCAAATTACAACCTAAATAAGAGCAGATAAAATATATGAGAACTGAGTAAAAGAAATAGAACCTCAAAAAGGGCTGCTCTGCCTCGAAAGAAGGCTGGAATTCCAAAAGCATGGAATGTAACTTTTTTAATGGTGATCACCTGAAGGCAAGCTTGTTAAACAGAGACTTAAAAGTCAAGATTCATTTCAGCTAAATCAGATGGTGCAGAAAAACAGTGCTTCGTGACTCTGCTCAGTTTCAAACAAACGAAAAGACAGAGGAGGAAGAATTTACAGTATAATACTTGCACCACTCGAATTGCACTTTGTTAGTCACCAAAGAGGGGCCCACAACATTATAAGCCTTATTTTGGCAATGTGAATTTTCTGCTTGCAATTACCTTCAAAGTGAAGAAATGGCAGAGACGAAGAATGAGGAATTTTGTTGCTGCTTTTGTATGTAAATCCGACCAAAATATACAACGCTATGTGACTTGACCCCAAGCTCACTATAACTTTGGAATTATGCGTGTCACAAACATCCTCCGAAAGCACAAGAATTAGTCATAGATTTTTTTAGTCAAGGAAGCCTCAGACTGATAAAGTCTTAAAACTAGACACAAGGACTGCGCTTTGGATTGGATAAGTAATGACTATACTGCGTGGTTTTGGTGTGTGTTTTTTAAAGAGTTTTAAATTTACATTTCCCCAAGCAGGAGGAAGGGAATGTACCACGCCCTCAGCAAGCAAGGAAGGAATTTAGTTTGTTTTTTTTAATTCTGTAGTGTTCTTTAAAATCCACATAGCATAGCATAACATTCCATATAATTCTGTTGTTCCATAAGGGATTGGCTAAGTATATTAAGGATACAAAGGGAAGGGGGAGATGACAAAGTTATTGCTATTTTATTTTTAAGTAACAGAAAAATCAATCGAGCTATAAGAAGCACCAGTTGGGAATGTACTGCACATTAACTCTATGATAGCCTTAGACAGAAATCAGATGATCTTCACACTGAAACTCTGAAGGACATGTATCTTTGGGGCACTGAGTAGCATTAGAAACTGCATCCAAGCCGTGGCTATGGCTCTGCCTCTAACTGCATGAACTGAATGGCGTCCCTTTCCTGGGACTCAAATTCCTTCTAAATTAAGGTAGAACAAGATAGTCTCAAAGGCCCTTTCATCCTTATGATTTAATACCGACAAGCTCTTCAGCTTCTATTCAGGCCAAACACCACCAAAGTGTATGGGTACAATGGATCCAAGTAGCCGCACTCATGGACAGTGACAAAATCACACAGCTTTGGGGTAGGATCAAGTATCATATTGGCCTAGAATGTACTGATGCTGCCAAGGTGCGGGGGGAGGGGGTGGGCAGGGGTGGAGATACCACTGATGTGTGAAATGACTTGCCTGATATCCCAGAGACCCCTGAATCCCAGGCATTCTTATTCTGAATAGAGACTTTTAATCGATTTCTTGTCTCTTCCTGTCCTCATGTTACCGTAGTTCTACAAGTCTGTGCTGCCAGTGAGGGTTGGCAAATCATCCCAACTCAGAAGTATAGACTTACAAAATGGCATAATCAAGCTTCATTAACATTGTATATAAAGCAGAAGTAATAGATTGAGTAAAAGCATGAGAGATTCTCTTGGGAGTAAAATGTGCATGCTTTAGAAGTTTGGGCTTGTGTTCTTATTTATTTTCTGCAATAACATTAATATTTATCATTTGGGGAGGTTCATAATGAAATACTTGGTTATAGCACAGGAACTAATGTTAGAAAGCAGGATGACCTCCTTGAACTTTCAAACCCAAACCAAGTAAGGTTTTGGGTCATTCCCATCTACAAATCTGTAGGTGTTGGGCAAAACGGTAGTGACTCAAAGAAGGAAAAGAATGGATAATAAACAGTGTCATGTGTACGTTTTCCCAGATCTAAGAACAGAGAGGGACAAAGAAAAGTAGGAGAGATGGATTTGGGATTAAGCAAATGGTTTCAGTGCAAAGTCCTTTGGAAATCACATCTCTGATGGGCCTGGCTCAATGAGACACTCCAACAAGTGCCAAGTCCTCAAGATAGTAGATTCTAGTGATATTTAATGCTTGTAGCAATCCCCATGAGGAAGGAGGGCTCTGTTTCACATCACAGTTGAGAGAGAGAGTCAATGAGATTTTATGACTTTTTTGGGATCACTGAGGCCACAGGTTGTATGCAGAGTCGTAGCCAAGTTTCTCTCCACTACATGACGCTGCTTTGAGACCAGAAGCTCTCTCTTTGGGAGGGGGTCAGCCAGGACTAAGGCAGCAGTTAACTGGCCTCCAACCAACTTTCATGAGCCTGGCCTTATTAAACTAGGTCTGAAGAAAAACTGAATCAACCATTTACAGACTTATTATCTTCTTTCTAAAGGAAAATCATAATGTCTTGCCAAAACAAATGTAATAACTTGGCCTTTTCTTTCAATTACCTCTGCTTTCTTGGAAATGTGTATCTGTGGATAAAACCTCTGAGTTAACCCAGGGAATTAACCAGATGTTTAAGAAGACCCTGTAATTCCTGTGGGCCAGCAAAGAAAGAACACCCCTTGGCCAGATTATATTATGAGAATGGAGTACTAAGGAGAAAGGGGGAGCAGAAAATTAAACTTGAAGGCCCAGGATTTAAATAGGCATAGCAGATAGAAATGTTAGCTCAGTTTTGGAGGATTGGGTGGCACTGGAAGCAGGTTTTGGAAATCCAGGCACAAGCTGTGTCCTTGAAAAGATAGTCTCATATATTTCCATAGCCCTTCATTTTCTTTTCTTGAGTCTATATTCTACCCCCATCTTCCTATTCCACATCCTCATTACACTCCCATTTCTTCAACGGCTACCTTCAGGACCTACTGTGCATGCTAAATCCAGGGGGCATTCAGAGGGCCCAGTATCTCAAAAAAATTTCCCATTACAACTCTCAGCCATCTTCTGCTGTATGCAACAATTTCCTTTGGGGAGTGTTGGCATGTAATTTTCTTAGGTTCAGTCCTCCCTAGCATGGCCCAGAAACACTGGTCAATATTTACAATGGCTGGTGTAGGTTTAGGAGTTGGGGATCCCTTGTTTAGGAAGTAATAGGCCAATGATCAGTAACCGTGCAGTGATGTGAGTTTGGGGAAGGGGTGGAAGCAAAAAGAAAAGGTAGTGGGGGTTTGAGCTTTCATCTTCTGCTCAATCTGTGTAGAATCAGTTTCACCACACTCACCCCTTTGTTTCCCATAGAAATGGAAAGGACAATGGGAGGAAAGTGGCATTAAGCTTAAGAATATGGCTTAGGATTCAATCAAGGACTGTGGGCTTGAGTCTTAGCCCTCTCATTTACTATCTCTGCAACCTCAGAAAAGGTTCTTAAATGAGCCTCAGATTCATGTGAAAATTGAACAAAGTGAAGTATTTGCTTCTTTGGGATGATATGATCATTAAGTGAATCTTTACATGTGAAATGCTTTCCATAGTCCCCCACAAGATTTTGCTCCCCTACAAGATTTAGTCAGGGGTAGAATGTGGGGGGCAGGGGGAAGAGGTGGTAGTAAGAGGCTATAGAAATTTAGTATTTTTACATTATAAATTATACATCATTGTTTTAATTTAGCAATCCTTTTAGATTCATCTTTTTACCAAAAGAAAAGTTAGAAAACACTAAAGTTGGAGATCATTAAGTTTGAGAATTGGCATGTCTCAAGCTCCTCCTCTCCACTTTCCTCCTCTCCTTCCCACATCCCCATGCGGGCACTTTCTCTAGAACTGTGCAGAGCTGGCACATTTATTAGGCCACCGTCACAATCCTTCAGAGAAAATGTAAGACCTAAATGAAATAGTCGTGATCATTTCATGTCTTGATGCTCCCTGTGTCCCATTACCTCTCAGGGTCTCTATCAAAATCAAGGGCTGCAAATCTTTGAAGAGAGAACTCTATTAGCATATTTTCCAAAGAACAAAATGTACCTATTCCCGCTGTCAGGGTGGCTGTTTGTAGGAGTCTCTGGTTTAAAATGCCCTCATTATTATGCATGGGTGTGCATATAAACAAAAATTCTCCGTAGGGGAAAAGAAGTTTCAACTTTCAGAAAGAGGCTCTTTTCTCAATTCCTCCACCATCACTGCCAACACACACCCTCTAAAAACCTCTCCAACCTTCACTGATTCTTTCTTTCCTCTCCTTTGAAAAAGTCCAGACTTACTGTGTAACTACATATATGTTAAAATCACCAACTAGAGAAAATAAAATTGAGTAATCTTCTTACAAGTAGCAGAATCTCAAACATTTGATGGTTAACAAACTTGGCTGCTTTAGGCAATTGGATGATTCATACAATTATGGGGACTGGTTAGAACTTGAATGGAATTGGTTGGGCTGGCATAGTCAAACTTCTCAAGACATGTCCTCCCTCAGCCTTGGCAAGGCACTGTTTGGGTCTGTACAGCTGGACTCCATTTCATTTATCATCACATTTAATATTTTCTTCCTTTTGATGTTACCTGATTATAAAAAATGAGAAATCAGTTTTAGTGCTAGTCTCATGTTTCCCTGCATTCATATTTTTATTCAGGTCTAAAAGTCAAGGTTTTGGGGAAAGTGGGAAGATCACCTAAAGTTGATAATCTAGGCTCTGACGTCTGATTGACTGGAGTTCGATCCCAGCTTTGACCACGAGTAGCTAGGTAATCTTGTGCAATTTTACTAGATCTTTCTGCACCTCAGTTCCCTTACATGTAAAATGGGTACAAAAATACCAATTTGCCAAGGTTTTATACAGATGAAATTAGACAGGTTTTGGCACATATTGCACATTCCGTACATGTTAAACATTTTATCATTTTATTAATATATCTAGTTCAAGATGAAATATTAATATAATTAGTTGATGGTATAATTAGTAGGGTTCTAATTTCATACATTCTCAAATTCCCAATAAATACGTGAAAATTATCTTGATGCTAGAAAACTACATCCTAGGCAATCTTTTTGTAAACTTAGATGAAGAGGGGCTCTTTTCTACCCACAGCTCCCCTAGTTTACTCAAACTCCACGTCTCCTCTTTATTAAACCCGTGTCGGCATGTAGCCCCATCCTAAGCACACAGCACACCCTGATAGATATTTTGCAAATCAGGCAAGTAGCACACAGGAGCTTTAAACTAAGGACCTTTATATAATTTCAACAAATTCTAAATTCTAAATCTCCATAGAAACACCTTTATGAGGAATATAAGGTAAGAAATCTTTCTGCAATTTGTATGGATTTAAAAATTTTAAGGTCAAATTATTGTAAAATGTCATGTAGGAAGGAAAGGCCTTAAGTCTCGATCTGGGTTTCAGGCAGGGAACCTGAAAACCTCACAAAGCCACACATAACACTATTAGCTCAAGGAAATGTTTCTCACTATAACAGGAAAAGGGAAAGTTCGAATAGAAGTCTAGACAGGCTATACTGAAAGAACAATCAGATGAAAGAGCAGTTAGAACCGGACGTCTAGTGCCTGTAATCCCAGCACTTTGGGAGGCCGAGGCGGGTGGATCTCCTGAGGCCAGGAGTTTGAGGCCAGCCTGGCCAATCTGGTGAAACCCCGTCTCTAATAAAAATACAAAAATTAGTTGGGCGTGGTGGCAGGCACCTGTAATCCCAGCTATCAGGAGGCTGAAGCAGGAGAATCACTTGAACCTGGGAGGTGGAGGTTGCAGTGAGCCACTGCACTCCAGCCTGGCTGACAGAACGAGACTCTGTCTCATAAAAAAAAAAAAAAAAAAAAAAAAAAAAAAAAAAAAGAGCAATTAGAGATTGTTAGCACGAGGATGATTACACTGCAAGAACCAAATAGTTCAGTTTTTTTTTTTTTTAAGGCAAATGTTGTAATTTCAGTTACTAAAAAAATTCATGCTCTTTTAAAAAAGATTAATTTGTAAGGTTGCACAGTACTCATACAAACCACATTAGATACTTCTAGCAGTTAACAAAGACGAAAACAATGACATTTTACAAAATAAAAATCAGAATCAAATATAGAAAAATATGGCTTAACATCAACCAAAACCCAATTAATACTTATCAAGATTCTCACCAGATACCCAAATACTGAAGGATTACAGCTATTGCATCATTAAGGTAAATTAAAATAAATGTAACAAGCTTAAAATCTAATAAACTGGGGCACAAACACATATACTCGGCATAACTGTAATTTAATTTCTTAAAATTCTGCAACTTCCAAATAAACAGCAGCAGAAACAAAAGCTCCCATAAATGGGTCACAGTAAAGACCAATTGCCTCCACTCAAACAATACCAGCACAATCCTGTGGGCTACACCATTGAAAGAAGTAGATAATCCATGCAAAATATTGAGAAAATTGATTACATATGTGTGTGTGTGTTATATCTTATACAGTACACATTACATCCTCAGCATTAAAAATTTAAAAAGGCCACTCACATAAGTTACCTTTTGGAAGAAATAATGATCTTTTCTAAAGAAATAATAATTGGTGATTTGTTGATACTTTATGTTTGGAATACTCTCATTTAAGGGTTTGCTGAAAACAGTGCAACAATTTTCTATTAATCCAGTTCTGATCTTCATATTCTTAGCAGTTTTAGAAGAGCTGAGAACAGTGACCTGCTTTTTCAACCATTATATTCCTGAGACATGACTAATTTGAGGCTGAGCAAATTGCACATAATGGGATTCAAGTTCATGATTTTCAGTCTGCACTCTCTTTTCAGGCTACATGGTCTCCTTTCCCTCCCTGCTTCCACCACCCCCAAAACTGCCTTTTCAGGAGTTAAATTCACCAAACATGAAATCAAAGGAAAATGATTTTTAAGTTTTCTGCAGGCTTATTTTTAAGGAGGATAAAGTTATATTTTTAAAAATATTTATCTTTTCCTTCAGGCACTCTAGCATTTTTAAATAATTTCTAAATATTTAGAATGTATTTAGATGTATTTAGAATACTAGATGTATCAGATATATGGTTTCATAGTGGTTCAAAGTTTTTACAAAAGCATGATATAAATCAGTGAATTTATAAATACCCCAAGCTCTACTATGTAAGATATTGCTTTCAGAGCCTTTTTGCAAAATCCCATTAAAGGTTTAGCTTATAGACGCTGGTGCCAAAAAAAAAAAAAAAGCAAGCAAAAAAATGTGGTTTTCTTTGGTAAGAAGGACATTGAAATAGGAGAATATTTAAGCTGGCTAAACCAAAGTCAAACCCTGGGGGCTATTTGCTTTTATAGTGAATGTTTAAATTTTCTCCATCAAATCTAGAAGGCTATAACCAAACAACAGTTTAAATGTCATGTACAATTCTCTAAGTACTGAAAGAGTTACACAATTTTAGAACTGAAAGGGACCTTAAACTCCTTCATCTACCAATGAGGAGCCTGAAGCCTGCTAGTTAACTCCCTTGCCTGGTCACTTTTGGGGTTCATGGATTGTCATTGTTGTTTGGTGGGGTGGTTGTTTTTGTGCTGTATATTTGTGTGTGTGGTGTATGTGGTCCTTACACCCTTACAAACAAGAGCTTTGCCATTTATATTCTCCTCTTCCTAAGTTGCTCTTCCTAAGTTTACTTTTATCAGCAAAGAGTGATCAAAAAGAAAAATATATTCTGGCCAGTTCAAAGGGGAATTCCTTTTTCTCACTTGGCCTACTGCAGATACATTGGAGAGACATTTCACACCCAGGACAACTGACTTCTTAAGTAGCAGTAACAATGAGCAGCGGAGGAGTTCTCTTCTCACTGGAGAGAGCAGAGGAGGTTTCTGAACCTTACCTTGACTTTCCAGCCTACAAACTGTTCCTTCAACTACTGTTTCCGCTTGCCCACTTTGTTGCTATTCTTTCCTTAGTTTCCTCTGTTTTCCAGCTTAGGGAAGTTTGGTGGGAAAATTTTTCACTTACATTTTGTTGATATTTCTTTCTCATATTTGGGTCCCACCCAAATTTTTAGATTTGTTTAAGAGCAAAAACAGTTACTCTTTAAGTGAAAGAGGAAAGGCTAAGTCACTGTTCAACATGGGCTAACTCTGATCTGAACTGGAGACACAGCCTTTGCAACTGAGAGGAGGTAAGCAGTAAACTTACACAGTTTCCTCCAAGAAGTGTTATACATAGATATTTTTCAAAGAAATTGGAATAAAGCAGTTTATTAATTGAGGGGAATCCAGTTACAGTTAGCACCTGCCACGGGTTGTTGTCATTAACCAAATTCTTCAGGAAAAACAATCTTTGGCACCACTTACTCCAGACAAACCCTATTCGGAACAGACAAGTGTTCTGACCCTATAGTCACTGCAATGTCCACCAGCCACTCACGAGTGCCCTTAGGGCTTCTCCTTGGTGGTAGGATCCCAGAAATCCTACTAGTTCCAGAAGTGCCCTAGGAAGCCTACATCATGGATAATGGGCTCTGCAAAGCTAGGAGATCAGCCTAGAAAAAGAAAAAGAAACACACCAACAAACACCAGGAAACTATGTGTAATGGTTTGCTGCTTGTGCAAAAACCTCAAAGAGGATGAAGGTCAGACAGGGATAATAGGCCAATTTAATTCTGAAAGCACAAGGTGCAAGAAATTTTAATTATGGTCTGCCACTGAAATCACACAAGATCCAATGGCATCTAACTGCAACTGCTCATCAAGGGAGACAAGAGGTGTAATTGTAACCGCTGCATAATCACTGTGAGGGCACAGGGAAGGCTGCCTTCAGCTCCCAGCAGAGAAGGTATTAAGAGCCTCGAAAAATCCAATACGGGAAACGAGATTGCATATAGCCAAACAGGAGCTCTTAACACAAAAGCCAACGTGTGTGTGTGTGTGTGTGTGTGTGTGTGTGTGTGTGTGTGTGTGTGTTGAGGGTAGGGTTCCAGAAAGAAAAATACGAAGCTGTTTGGCCCACACTGGGGATATGAGATTGTTTGAAAACTCTGAACCCCTTTCTGCTTTGTGGATAAATGCACACAGAGAAAAGAGCACTGTCTCCTTTAGGTATTTCTCTCATTGATGAAGCTTCACCCACTCTCCTTTGTTTAAGACAACTGGCTTGGATGTTACCGTGATTTATAGTACCAAACTCCCTATAATTTGTTCCCATCAAACCCAAGTCTGGAGACAAAACGCCACGCACACGACTCAGGTGCCCAAGCCTGTGCAGCTCTGGCAGCGACGCTGCCCGCGCCCCCGGGCGTTTCCCCCGCACCCCACATCGCGTGGGCGCCCGCAAATGCACGCGCGGAGAAAGCCCCTCCGTGGACTCTCCACTCCGCAAAGTTTAACAAAGCCGTGAAGTAAGGAAACCGGCCCTCCCGTCCGCGCACGCTGCAAAGTTGGCATTGAAGTTCGTGCCGGGATGTCCCAAATCTTGAGGGGGCGCGGGGGGCGCGAGTGTGCAGAGAGGCGGGAGGATGGATGGAGATGGGGAGACAGCGAGGGGAAGGGAGGTTTTCAGAGCGGACGGTGCGTGAGGCGGTTTTCTTCACCCGGAAGCCTGTTTGACTCAGAGAGGTCCGGGAGGTGCACGCCAGGGGAGGTCTCCCGGAGCCGGCGCTGTCGCCGGGGGACCGGGGAGCTGTCACCTGCGGGGGGCTGTGGTGGGAGCGGGGGGCGCTCTCCTAAGCGCCAAGGGAGGACGGGGGATCCACAGTCACCGGCTCTCGGGGCTCTAAGAAGTGGGGGAAGGGATATTCGCGAGTGGGCAAGAGGCCAAAAGCAACAGCTTTCGGATACGCTTTTCCCCTCCGACCTCTCCAACTTCCCGCAGCGTTGGTCGAGGACTCCCTCCCACTCCACCCCATCCTATCCAACCGCCCGGCCCACAATTCGGACCTGTACACGGCAGAGCGTGGGGTGGAGTGCGGCGGGAAAGCAGGGCGCGAAGGTCGGGACCCCAAAATGCAAACCCTCAGCGCCTAGCAAAGACGACCAAATGCATTTACAACCATGCAAGTATCTCAGCCTTGTAACAGAGCTCCGGATTTGCGCCGGGCGCAGTTCCCCGACTCTTCTGTTGTTCCTAATAAAGTCGATTACGTTGCCCTCCCGGAGCTGATTGGAAGGGACCGGAGAGGAAAAGGGGGGGAACGCGGGAAAAAGCAGGGGGGGCGGCGAGCAATCAACTTTGTAACCCAGCGCTTCCTCGCGCGATCCGTCGCCATGCTTAAGATTCCCACCCCCGCCGCCCCCCTCCTGCCTTTCAAGTGGATACTGAAACTAGGCCAAAACTTTTTCCCCTCCTTTTCTCTTAGCCACTAGACTGGATTGTGCCCCACGGAGCCCCATGGAGCTCTGCTTTCTTAAGCACAATAGCCGGACTAATTAGATCATAGAAGCAAGGCAGTGATACTGTAACAAGTAGCCCAAGAGGCAAAGAGGGAAGGGGCCCGAAAAGACAGAAAGGGGGAAAAGTTTGCAGCTCTCCGCACTTACCAATCAAGCCTCCCACCAGAAAGGCGATGATTTGGAACACAAGCAGAATCCCACCAACAATGCACAGCTTCTTGGTGCTCATGTTTTCTATAATTGCCCCAGCCATTTTTGCGCCCCCCCTTTTTCTTTTCTCCTTGAAATAAATGTTTTAGGGTGAGCTTTTTGCTCCCTCCTCTCACACACTCCGTCCTCCCTCGCCTCCTTTCTGGGCGCTGCAAAACTTCAGAGGTGCTGGAGCGCGGCGAGGAAGGGACCGGGACGGAAGGCGCCCGCACGGATTCCCCCGGCGCAGCCGGCTCGGGCTCCCCCAATGCCCGGAGCTGTGATTGTGGCCGCTCCGCCGCCTGTGGACGCTTAAAGGAGCAGGGAAGCGGATCACATGACGCCGCCTCCCTCCCTTTCTTCCTCCCTCCCTCTCGCGCTTCCTCCCTCCCTCCCTCCCTCTCTTCCTCTACCCCTTTCCCACCAGTTCGGGGCTCAGAGCTCTGGCGGGTGCTGGCGCCCGGCTCCCGAGCCTGGCCTGCAACCTGTCCCTCCAGGGACTGGTGCCATTTGGGGGTTGCTGTTGATGTTAAGCGAGTTCCCCCTGCCCAGCTTCTCACAGGTTTCCTTTTCTGGTTTCCGAAGTGCGAGATTTAAATCACCGGTGGACCGCCTTGCAGACCTTTAACTTACGCGTTGACTTGAGGAAACGGTCCCCACCCCACCCCCAACTGCTAGAACTCTCTTTGGGAAAGAGGAGGAGAATTTTTTTAAAAGGGCCCAATAGATGCCTAAGTCAAAACACAGAGATGCGGAATAAAGTCTCAGCTCGAATTCTTTCTACCAGGTTCCCAGCCTCGTTATTGGACACAGAACCAGCTAAATTCCCCACGGCGCCCCTTGAGGAACCTGGCGCTCCAGCCAAATCAGACCACTGTTCGTTACTCCAGCGCCTGTGCTTCCACAGCCTTAACCCTGGTGATTGCCTTAAAGAGAACATGTTCTACTCCATCAATTTTAAACCTGATCCAAAACCAATTAGTCTAAAAAAAAAATCTAATTTTCCACACCACCTCCATGCAGTATCTCTGGGAACTGAGTCCCTACAATCCTGTGTTTACATTTTTACTTCCTATTGTAAGGATTTGTGTACGCGTTTGTCTCCACCACTGAGCTGTAAACTCCTGGGGAATAGGGACCAAGTTTTTTTTTGTTCTTTGTACCCCCCATGGTGCCTAACAAAATGCTAGCTCTAGTAGGTGCCCCATAATCTTTGGTGGAATGAATAAGTGAATGTGAAAGCAAGCCCACAGTTTGTATTTCAAAAGTCTAAAGAGATCTTAGTTGGTTTAGAGGGTACACATATTAAGTTGCAATGTTTGTTGTCTCTTTGTGAGAAATCATATATTTATAGTTATACTTAACTTCCCTAAAAAGAGGGGCGGGACTCCTGATAGAGATTTCCTGCTCTATCAAGTCTAAATTTCTGGTTTTCCATGTTTCATAAACTGGCCACTTTGTCAATACAACTCACCTTACTCAATAGACCCTTGGTTTGGTAAATACCCCACCTTGCTCCCCATACGCGCAGTTTCTACCACCACCACCCACACACCTGGTTTCTTGTCCCTCCCATCCTTACACACCCTCTTCATGCCAAGAGACTATTTTTCCCAGTCTTCTCTCCTCCTCTACTCTGTTCCTGAATTTTCATTGCCCTTATAGAAGATGTCATGCAGGTTACACTTAATAGAGGCATTCATTTCTAGTCTCCAAGTGGAACAGACACTTGTCAAGGACAAGCACCAAACTTTATGCATACAAAACTCCATCTCTTCACATCTAATAGTTCTTAACAGTTCTGAGGATATACAATCATGTGTCGCTAAGGATGTTTCAGTCAACAACAACATACCATGTATGTGACAATAGTCCTATAAGGTTATAAGACCATATTCTTGCAATACGTTTTCTATAGATATGTTTAGATACACAGAGTACTTACTCTTGCATTACAGTTGTCTATAGTCTTCAGTACAGTAACATGCCAGACAGGTTTGCAGTTGAGGAGCAATTGGCTACACGGTGTAGTTTAGGTCTGTAGTAGGTTATACTACATAGGTTTATGTAAATGCCCTCTATGACATTTGCACAATGACAAATCACCTAACAACACATTTTCAGAAAATATTCCCATCATTAAGCAATGCATGACTGTGGTTGTTATTTATCTATTCTCTCATGCAACTCTTTATCCAAGTCACTTATTGAGCCTTTAACATGTTCCAGGCTTTCTTTCTTAAGCACTCGAGGATACCAAGATGTCAAGGTACTTGCACCTGACCTAAAGGAACAAATGAGATGCTGGTTCTCCACCAAGATGATCCCCTGCTTTAAGAGAGCACTTATTAAATACTTATTTTAATTAAAAAGGGATATTTCTAATTGCTAATCAGTACTTCTGTCATGAGATTACCAGTAATGCCCAACTGAGTGGGAGTAGACACCTGTAATATTCATCACCATGGGCTGCTTTAAAAAAATATAATTTCTATCACATCTTTTTAAACATTAAAAGCAACTGTGAATCTTTATTTCCCAAGTGGACAACACAGGTGAATAGAAAAGAGCATGACAGAGTCAGCTGGATCTGGTTTGGAACCCAGATCCCAGCTCTGCCCCTTGTTTCGAATCAACAGGTCATTACATAGTTACTTACCAACTCTGAGGCTTCACAGACCAACTCTGAGGCTTCACAGACCAACTCTGAGGCTTCTGTAAAAGCTTCACTCTTTACAGAAGAGTTTTCTCTTCCATAAAATGGGAATAATAGTACTACTTCATGGTATTCTTATAAGATATGAATATTTATTATTGTTATATTTAGGAAATTTAAGGCAAATCAATAATTTTGTGTTTAAAAACTAGTAAAACTGATGACTGATTAGTTATTGCTCAGCTCTAAAATGTTTATCATATTATGATTACTCTTTAAGCGTATGTTAGGAGAAGTCTAGGTGGTTAACTTTACTTGACAAGTGTGTTAATAAGGCAACATCTAGTATTGAACTTCCACAATACTCAGTGGTTTTTAGCATAGAAACATCTGTTTTAAAAACTTCCTACTGCCAAGGAAAAGTTTGAGTCATTGTCATTAGGTAGATTATCCCAGAGACTGAAATGATCCAAGGACAAATCCAACTCTGTCAATAAAAACTGATCATTTCAACTCCATTCCACTAGACTTTAAATTAGGTATTCTGGTTTATTCATCATTTTATTCAAAGTGTTTGGGACATGGAAGGTCATAGTGATGTTCCATGCATATGTATTGAATAGATGAATGAATGCATGAATGAATGAGTGGATAAATGGATATCTAACTGAAGGTAAATATGACTCTTCCCCCGCCCCCACCCCAATTCCTATATATAATTGACTGACTATATATCTATACACTAGGGTGCATTTTGCACATGTATCTATATATGTGATGTGTTGTTACCCCAACTGGCTTGTAAATTCCTTCAACACAAGGAGAATGTGATCTGAGCCTTTGTGTGCCTCACAGTCCCAGCACAGCGGAGGAGGGCTCAGATTCTGGAGTTGAGAAAGCCTCCTTTGGAAGCCACGAGCAGCATATTATTATTGGCATTGCAGTAAATGTAATGTAGAGATCTAAAAGAATTGAATACATCTCCTTAAACACCTAATTTACTTCCCAGAGGGACCTAACAAGAGGAATAATCCCACTCTGAGTCTTCTCATTCTCATAAATAGCTTTTATCCATAAATGGCATCCCTACGGCTCCATGGTTGTTGGTATTTTCTTGTAATTGGTGCCTGTGAATGTAGCAAGCACTGTGAGTTCACACTCTATTATTCAGTGTCACTTTTCACCACACACACACACACACACACACACATATATATACACACACACACACACACAACTTCTTTTAAAATGCTTTTTCCCCCAAACAATACCACCCCTGCCTTCTTTTTCTGTGGACCCCGTTGTCTTATTTTGTATGAAAATACAAGACCTTTCTTAATGCCTCCTTTTACACAGTAACTGTGGGTAGGAACTATTCAAAAAACCAACACTTCAACCTGATCTTCAACTGCTTAATAAATACCCCATGTCTCCCTCCCGTTTTGCATCTCCACCTCCTCTGTAGATCTTCATTTCACCTTTTACATTCCACAGATATTTCAATCATTAGGCTTATTCAGTCACAGCTTTATGTCTTGCTAGCTGTGTAAATAAATGTGGGGAAATTACTTTTCTCATTCCTTACAAAGAATAAATAATACCAGTCTGATGGGTTGTGATCATTAAACGAAATAAAAAGTGCCTAGCACAGTGCCTGACACAAAGTGAATACTCAACAAATATGGCATGTTATAGGGGAGGAGGATTCTGTTCCCAGAGAGCAAAACAAAAAACAAACTATAAAACCCCTAATTATAGTCTCTCTTACAAAATTGCCTCTTTGAACCCAGGCAACCTGGAAGGGCAGGTAAAAAACTTTACAGGTTTCCAGAGGCCTCTAGTGGGAGGCAATCAACAGTGTGAAGTAGCCAGCCAGCCCCCTGTTTCTCAGGCTCGAAGGAAGCTGCAGCAGAGAGCTGGGAAGCCTCCAGTGTTTAAGAATTTCAGATCACCTGTGTTGGGTTCCTGGCGCAGAGGTGGGAAAAAGGGTTTTTTCTTTTTGCCAGTTTTCATAGCATGAGCCAAACGGGGGCTGAGCTGACTGCTCCTTCATGTCATGATAGCTCTTCTTCCCCATCTCCCCCTGAACTTTGTCATGCTTATAAGTTCCTCGACATCTGCTTCTCTCTGTGCAGAGTGGCAATAGGTGGAAAACCCAGAAAGGCCAAGAAACATCTACCCTGGACAGTGGTTCCTGTGATATGCAGACAACACCCAGCACCATGGCCGACTCAGCACACACATTTTTTTAATGAATAGTGATGAATGAACAAGTTCCAGTCCCTGGCTATGCAGGGGTTTGGGAAGACCTCCCATAGATGGCCAATGGCAGGAAGGGAAGCTGAGGCTTAACCTCAACCTTAGCCTAGATGTGGTAAGAATAGACGCAGACTCAAGCCAAAACCCAATCTGTATCCCCATTGCAGATTAGCTCAAAGTCATCACTATGTAGCTCAGCATGAAGGACAATGTACCATAAAAACAGCTTAGGATGCCTATATGTAACATGGAAAAGCAAAGGTTGCATGAGGATAATATACATGAAAATCAAGGACCTCTCCTACTTTGCATTAGTGAAAAACTGGAACGGCTGGGAGTGAGGGAGGACATCATTCCTCAAACATCAAATACAGTGGCAGTTAATAGCTCCTATGAAAAATGCCAATAATTATAGCAATAGCAGAATGAGAACTTATGTTGACTACTTTCTATGTACCAAGCACTCTTCTAAATGCTTTACCTATGTTATCTCCATTAATCCGTACAACAATCCTGTCAGGTAGGTACTATTTTAATCATTTTAAAAAGAAGAAAACTGTTTCAGAGAAGTTAAGGAATATTCCCTTGGCCACATTGCTAGCAAACTGGGAAGCTGAGATTTTAAAGTAGATGCAACACACTACTTGTTGGTGTTTGGATTGATATTTATCCAATCACCAAATATTTATTGAGCCAGGAACTGATCTAGATGCTGGGGAAGAGCAGTGAGCCCAACAAAGGACTTGTCTTCATGGAGCCTTCATTGGAAAGCCTACATCAGAGCCTTCATTCTTATCTCCTTTATGCCAGCTGCGCCCCTTGAACCCACCAAAAGAAAGAAACCCAAGAAAGAAACCTGCAGAGCTGTAGAAGTGAGTAGAAATCAAGTCTTTAGCATTCCCGGGTGCCTCACTCCTGCTTTCCCCATGAGCTCTCTGGAGACACTCATGCAGAAGCCCCCTTTCCTGCCAATCTTGAGACAGGCATTGTTTTAACGTTTTTTGCCTCCTCCTCTGTTCATATGTTCAACTCTGTTCTCTTCCTCAGTACCTAACTCCCACTCAGAGCAAACTCCCTCCCATTAAGCCTTAAATGTTTACAATCTGTCTTTGCTGGTATTTACTGCTAAAGGCTTTTCCAATTTGAAGATCAATTTTCAAGTCAAATGACTCATGAGAGTAATTGTTAACCATAATTCTAGAGTGTTTTGAGGGCATTCTTAATATACAGCAGCAAAAGACATGTAGTGCATAAAATTAATTTTGTCTTAGGTAATCTGCAAATTGAGTCTTATAATATTTTTGTTTATTTTGTTGTCCTGATATGAATCCCCAGTGAAGACCCTCTTTGCCCAAGAGTTTGAGTTGTTTTATGAATACTGTTCATTTTAAGACAATGTATGAGGGCAAACATTTTCCTATTTCTGTTATATGTTGCTGTAGTTTGGCTTATCTGACCCTTCCAAATCTCACATGGAAATCTGATCCCCAAGGTTGGAGGTGAAGCCTAATGGGAGGTGTTAGGGTCATGGAGGTGGATTCCTCATGAGTAGATTAATGCCCTTCCTGGGAGTGGGTGGTGAGTGAGTTCTCACTATGTTAGTTCCCAGGCGACCTGGGTGTTACTTCCTCACTCACCATATGATCTCTGTAGATGCCAACTCTCCTTTGCCTTCCCCCATAAGTGGAAACAGTCTGGGGCTGCCACCAGATGCCCAATCTTCCAGCCAGCAGAATTATGAGCCAAATAAACCTTTATCTTTATAAATTACCCAGTCTACCTAGAGAATGGGAGGAAATTTTTGCAAACTATGTATCTCACAAAGGTCTACTATTCATCATCTGTAAGGAACTTAAACAAATGTACAAGAAAGGAAACAAACAACCTCGTTAAAAAAGTGGGCAAAGGATATGAACAATTTTCAAAGGAGACATACGTGCTGCCAGCAAGCATATGAAAAGAAGCTCAACATCACTGATCATTAGAGAAGTGAAAATAAAAACTACAATGAGATACCATCTCACACCAGTCAGAATGGCTATTACTAAAAAGCCAAAAAAAAAACCAACAACAACAACAAAACAACAACAACAACAACAACAAAAACAGATGCTGGAAAGGTTGCAGAGAAAAAGGAGTGTTTTTACCCTGTTGGTGGGAATGTAAATTAGTTCAGCCATCGTGGAAGACAGTGTGGTGATTCATCAAAGACCTAAAGACAGAACTTCCATTTGACTCAGTAATCTCATTACTGGGTATATGCCCAAAGGAATATAATCATTCTATCATAAAGACACATGCACATGTATGTTCATTGTAGCACTATTCACAATAGCAAAGACGTGGAATCAACCCAAATGCCCATCAATGGTGGACTAGATAAAATGTGGTGCATATACACCATGGAATACTATGCAGCCATAACAAAGAACAAGATCATATCCTTTGCAGGAACATGGATGGACCTAGTGGCCATTATCCTTTGCAAATTAATGCAGGAACAGAAAACCAAATAAATACTGCATGTTCTCACTTACCAGTGGGAGCTAAATGATGAGAACACATGGACACATGGAGGGGAACAACACACCCTGGGGCCTATCAGAGGTGGAGGGTGGGAGGAGGGAGAGGATCAGGAAAAATAACTAATAGGTACTAGGCTTCATGCCTGGGTGATGAAATAATCTGTACAACAAACCCCCATAACATGAGTATACCTATGTAACAAACCTGCATAGGTACCCCCTGAACTTAAAATAATAGTTACATTAAAAAGAATAACACTAAATATAAATAAATGAAAATAAATTACCCAGTCTCATTTATTCCTTTACAGCAAAATGAATGGGATTGAACATATGTCCTATCTGATACCTGAAGCATGAATGATTTGATGAAGCTTTCTTCCATTTATTCCATAAATGTTTATTATGTGTTGACCATATGCCAGGTATCTGGCAAGTGCTGGGACACAAATGCAAAAATGACAGATATCTTTTACTCTCACAAAGTTTATAATCTCATGTGGTTGAAAGGGTATTGGTGATACAATGACTCTATTAGCTGAGAGGTTAAGTCTTAAAGAATGACTGCAGTGGCTCACTCACGCCTGTAATCCCAGCACTTTGGGAGGCCGAGGCAGGCAGATCACTTGAGATTGGGAGTTTGAGACCAGCCTGGCCAACATGGTGAAACCCCGTCTCTACTAAAAATACAAAATTGCCGGGCGTGGTGGCGCATGCCTGGAATCTCAGCTACTCGGGAGCCTGAGGTAGGAGAATCACTTGAACCTGGGAGGCGGAGGTTGTGGTTAGCCGAGACGGCGCCATTGCACTCCAGCCTGGGCAACAAGAGCGAAACTCCATCTCAAAAAAAAAAAAAAAAAAAAAAAGAATGACTGCTGTAAGTGGCATAGAAGAGACCTCAGACTGGAGAAAGCAAAGGACAAAGATTGCTCTCCTTAGCTTGATGCACAAGGTCCTCCACGCTTGGCTCCATTTGACCCTTACAGAGACAGCATGGTTCCGAGCACGGGCTCCAGAGCCAGATCACCTGACTTTGCCACTTACTAGCTGTGTGCATGGGCCAGTTAGGTTAATTGTTTTGTACCTCAGTTTTCTCATCTGTAAATGAGATTGTAATGAATATTAAGAGGGTTTATTTGTATAAAGTGTTTAAAACAGTGCCTGACACATAGTAAGTTTAATATAAGTAAGTATTCACTAAAGAGAGAAAGCAGTGAGTTTTTTCCTTTTCTCCCAATCCCACAAGGGTACCTTGGTTTCTGTTCACTTTTAAAATTATTATTATTGTTGTTGTTATTATTTTACTTTAAGTTCTGGGGTGCATATGCAGAACAGGGTTCTGTCCACTTTAAACATTTTAATAACCCCCACCAAGTACCACATGTTGTTTGACATATATCCATTAGTTATTATTAATGTCCATTATAAATTTATTGGACATCTCTTATATGCCAGGTGCTGTTACTCAATTATGAGAGGCAGTATGAGAAGCAAGGATTTAGGATCAAACAGATGTTGGTGGAATTCTGGCTTAACCATCATCTAGCTCTGAGACTTCAGGAAAGTAACTTAACTTCTCAGAGCCTCAGCTAAGTCACCTGTGAAATGGAGATGATGTTATCTTCACAAAATCTGTGATGAGGATCAAATACATTCAATATATAAAGAGTTGGCTGGGCGTGGTGGCTCACGCCTGTAATCCCAGCACTTTGGGAGGCCAAGGTGGGTGGATCACCTGAGGTCAGGAATTCGAGATCAGCCTGGCCAACATAGTGAAACCCCATCTCTACTAAAAATACAAAAATTAGCCAGGCGTGGTGGTGCATGCCTGTAGTCCCAGCTACTCAGGAGGCTGACGCAGGAGACTTGCTTGAACCCGGAAGGTGGAGGTTGCAGTGAGCGGGTATCACGCTAATGCATTCCAGCCTGGGCGACAGAGCAAGACTTCATATCGATAGATAGATAGATAGATAGATAGATAGATAGATAGATAGATAGATAGATAGATAGATGATAGATAGATAGATAGATGGAAAAAATAAAGAGCTTAGCAAAATGCCAGGCATTTGCTAAGCACTCAATAGCAAGGATAAACTAGAGGAGGTGGAGGAGGAAAAGGATAATCTTGGAGGTGGATACTGTTATTTAGTCAGAAAAGTGAGGTTCAATGCCCTCAACCCCTGCCCTCTCATCCTGCCCTGGTCAGAGACTCTTTCTCCTCTGTGCCACATTGCCCTCAACTCCAGTTTCCTGTAATTGCTATCAACAATGTTCTCATTGAAACCTGCTCTTAGTAAGCTGTCTGTTGGAAAAATATTAAGACTCCTGGATTGCTTATTGAAACCCTGTCTTTCAAATATTACACATACTTTGAGATGCTTTTGATCCTTCTACCCCATAACCTGACACAGTGTCTCCCTTGGTGAACCCTCATACAACTAACTTTCTATGTCTATTATGTCCCTTCACACATATTGCCCCAGATTATAGTTATTTGGGCACTTGTCATATCCACTTCAGTGTATTATACATTTGTTAAGGTCAAAGGACTCTGTTTTACTCAGAAGTCTCTTTATTTAATTCTAGTAGAATCCCAGTGGCTCTTCCAGGTCTTGGCTTCTAAGCTTTCATGCTTCTTCATCTTTCTCTCTCAATAGATGTTCTATTTTATGGGACAAGGAGAGGTGGGGACCATTAAGTATAAACATTCTCAGCCTTCAAACTGACATGTATCTTCTCTGCCTTGTCTCCAAGGAAGCAATGAGCCACTTCTTGGACCAAGCTCTTAGGCCCATTTTAGAGAACTGGTCAGTACAGCTTAATGGTGAAGAGCATATACTCTGCAACCAGACTGCCTAAGTTTGAACTTCTGACTCTGCAATTTACAGTACTGGCTGTGTAACCTTGAGCAAGTTACCAAGCCTGTCTGTACCTCGGTTTCCCCCTGTGACAAATGAAGACAATAGCAATAGTCCCTGCCTCCAGGATAATCGTAAGGATTAAATGAGTCAGTGAGTGAAAACTACTCACTACAGAGCGTGCTTAGCACATGGCACGAATGTAGTAATGGTTAGCTGTTGTTATTAATTACCTCCTGTCACCTTCTATGATATCTTCAGAGATCTTTTTTCATACCTTTCCTCAATCTTACTCTCGAGCGTTCCTCATCCTAAAAAAGATCTTTCCCTTAACTCTACAGCTCCTTAACCCATTGCCTTCATGGGCTTCTTTCCTTTACCATAAGACTTCTAGGGGCCAGGCACAGTAGCTCACCTGAGGTCGGGAGTTCAAGACCAACCTGGCCAACACGGTGAAACCGTCTTTACTAAAAATACAAAAAATTAGCTGGGTGTGGTGGTGGGCACCTGTAATCTCAGCTACTCGGGAGGCTGAGGAAGGAGAATTGCTTGAACCCAGGAGGCAGAGGTTGCGGTGAGCCAAGATAGCACCATTGCACTCCAGCTTGGGCAACAAGAGTGAAACTCCATCTCAAAACAAAGCAAAACAAAACAAAAAAAGACTTCTAGGAACAATAGTTCCTATTTGCTGACTTTATAATCTCACTTCCCATTCCCTCTGTGGCCATCTGCAGACAATCTAGATTCCACACCCAGCATTCTACTGACTGCTCTGATGAAGCTCATGAAGTGACCTTGGTGCTTATCCTACCGGAGGTCTCTGAAATGTAACCTTCTTCCCTCCAGAAAAATCTCTCCTCACCTCCTCAGCTTCAGTAACTTTTTTCTTTCAGCTCCCCTCCTACTTCTCTTAACATCTCCTTCTCTCTCTTTTGCTGGCTCTGTTTCCTCTACCAACTCCCTGAGAGTCAATACTGTATTTTGGAGTATTCTCTCCTTCAACTCTTCTTTTCATAGGGTCTGTGGGCAAATCTTTATCTACAGCCCTGACCCCTTGTCTGAACTTTAGACTCATATAAACAACTGCTTCCTAGACTTCTCTGCCTAGACAAACCACATGCATCTCCAAATCAACCAGAGGCCTTCCCTAGCTCAGAGTTTTCCTGACTCTCCAACTAGCCACCCGACTTACATATCTCAAGGCCATCCTAGATTCATTACCTACACTTCCAGTTATCTTGACCAGTCTGTACCTCCCTTATTCACAGTGAGCTAGCATCTCTTCTCCATCCTCACTGATCTGCAAGTCTAGAGCCCTATAATATCTCCAGTTTAGACTATTGAAGACTTCACAATCAGGCCTCCAATCTCTGGTTTCTTATGATAGATAATATGGTCAGTTTTCAAACAGTTTTCAAAATGTGGTCATTTAAAAAACACTTATCTGTTTTTCTCTGTTCTGAATAGAGGTTGGCAGTATCGTCTGATTGCCCATAAATAAAGCCTATCTTTTTAAGCCCGTATCTAGCAAACTCTCAGGGAGTACTCTAAGATCTAGTTACTTTAGATTATCTTTTGTTCCCCAACTCATCAATGTGGGACCTTGTACTTTGTGGTGTGTAACTCACCGCCAAGCTCAGATTTTCCCCTTGTAACATAATCGTTGGGACAGATCAGTTCACTCCTAAAGTGGCACCACCAAGTTGTGATCCCGTGGTATTCCTCCTCTTGTATTACCTATTTTAAACTGCTGGCCATCCAGAGGCCCAAGATGAAAACCTGGAAATCATCCTAGACTTTCAAATTAATGTAGTCAACAGGTACTGAACATATTATTTGTAAGGTGTCATAAATAATGTGGCATAATAATAACACTAAACACATACATGCTAAGTGATGGGCACTTTTGAAGTGAGATAGACAAGTAGACAGATGAAATATATTAATATATAACAGAAGCAAAATAGGTATAGTATGCATCTCAAATACTTGTGGTGAGGATTAAATGTTCTAAATAAACTCATATATATCACTTAGAACATTTTATCTTCACCGCAACCATTTGAGACACATACTATTATTATTCTATTATACACACTGGAGAAACATTGGCCCAGAGAAGATTAGTAACTTACCCAAG
Organism: Macaca mulatta; assembly: GCF_049350105.2. Classification (NCBI taxonomy): domain Eukaryota; kingdom Metazoa; phylum Chordata; class Mammalia; order Primates; family Cercopithecidae; genus Macaca; species Macaca mulatta. Next base: position 172,358,177 of record NC_133406.1, on the reverse strand, counting down.
ATCACATAACTAATAAACCTGAGTTAGGCTTTGAATCCAATCAGAGTGGTATCAAAGTCCATGCACTTACCAGTTACTCTCTTCTGTCTTTGATTCTAATAACAGTAATAGTGATATTCCTTTAGTTTTTCTATGTACCAGGCACTGCTCTGAATATATTACATGTTTTACTTCATTTAATCTTCACAGTACTTGCTGTGAGGTAGGCAATACTTTTCCCCTTGATTATCTTTGCAAATGAACTTTGCTTAAAGAAAGCCAAATAAAAATTCAAATGTTTTCCCAGAGTACCTGGAAGTGAATATTCACTACAAAAGGGTATGTATGTACTCTTCTAAGAAACTTGTTTCGAGCCGGAGGCGGTGGCTCACGCCTGTAATCCCAGCACTTTGGGAGGCCGAGGCGGGCGGATCACAAGGTCAGGAGATCAAGACCATCCTGGCTAACACGGTGAAACCCCGTGTCTACTAAAAATACAAAAAAATTAGCCAGGCGCGGTGGCGGGCGCCTGTAGTCCCAGCTATTCAGGAGGCTGAGGCAGGAGAATGGCGTGAACCCGGGAGGCGGAGCTTGCAGTGACCCGAGATCGCACCACTGCACTCCAGCCTGGGCGACAGAGCGAGACTCCGTCTCAAAAAAAAAAGAAACTTGTTTCAGAATTCCTTGAAATTCTAGATTCCTCAGACTATTTAATACAAATTTGAAGGCACGTTTTCAGTATAAGAGTGAAGGTGTCTCTCTTGAATAATATACCATTTACCCATTCACCAAATGTTTATTGAGCACCTAATATGTGCAGGACACTAGATACATCAGAGAATGTTTCTGCCCTGAAGAACATGAAAGTCTAGAAAAGGAAAGGGGGTTAAAAAGCCAGAAGCACAATAATGGGACAGGTAGAATTGCACAGAGGTTAAGAGAACAGATGCTAGAGCCAGACAGAATTTGTCCAAAGCCTGACTTTGCCGTTTACTTCCCGTGTGACTTTAGGAAATGCATTTAAACAATTTATGTCTCTTGTTTCTATAGTATAACCATTATATGATTGCTATTAGGATTTCAAGGTTTTATTTATATATATATATAAAACTTAGATCAGTGCCTGGGACATGGTAACATTAAAGGGCAGATATGGTTAGCAGTACTAGTAGTCATCGTCATATTTCCACATGAAGCAACATTGGTATTGAAAGTAGGAACAAGAAAAGAGTGGCTTATTTTATATTAGAAGAGAGGAAAGAGTTCAGATAAATCTTTAGAGATCCAGATAAGTTTTAAAATATGAGTAGGTGTTCTCCAGATAGACAAAAAGGAAAAATCTCAACGAGCAAGGGGTAAAATCAGGAAGCAGTAACTCCTAAAGACCATACATCTGGCTGAAGAGTTGGCACGCACCTTTGTGTTTCCAGCATATTGCTTTGGAGACCTACGGTGACTTGAGATAGGAACACAACGAGGGTGGAGAGATGATGTTAGATTAAGCCATATTTATTACTGAACTGAGAAGAATGATGTCTTCTGTATTTGTATAGCACCAATTTTAAGATGCTATCTTAGTAATATTTACAACCTTGGAGATCTGGCTAATTATGATTATCACCATTTTCCATGAGGGAAACCAGAAGTAGAAGCATCCAAAGTTGTTCAAACCATTATCAGTAGATCTAGAAGACAGACCCTAATTTATAGCTCACTGAAGTGCTCAAAATAACAAGATTGTACTAATTCTACACTCTCCCACCATTTCTCTTCTTATCTTTAGAAAAATAAAGCAAAATGCTATAGCTGAAAAAGCTAAGGTAGAGTTAAAATACAATCAGAAATAGTAATGGGCCATGCAGAAAATGATGAATAAACTATGACACAGGTTTGTGATGAGGAGTAGAATAGATGTGTTAGGAGTGATTTGAGCTGTTTGCTAGAAGAAAACAATTAATTGGTTGCTATATAACTTACATACACTAAAGTACACAAATCATAGGAGCACACATTGATGAATTTTTACATATGAATACTGTATTAGTTTGCTAGGGCTGTGTATTAGTCTGTTCGCACATGGCTATAAAGAAATACTTGAGGGCCGGGAGTGGTGGCTCACACTTGTAATCCCAGAAGTTTGGGAGGCCGAGGCAAGTAGATCATTTGAGGTCAGGAGTTCAAGACCAGCCTGGCCAACATGGTGAAACCCTGTCTCTACTAAAAATACAAAAATTAGCCGGGTGGTAGTGGTGCGTAATCCCAGCTACTTGGGAGGCTGAGGCAGGGAGCATGGGAGTCAGAGGTTATGGTGAGATCAGCCTGGCCAACATGGTGAAACCCCATCTCTATTAAAAATACAAAAATTAGCCAGACGTGGTGGTGCATGCCTGTGGTCCCAGCTACTCAGGAGACTGATGCAGGAGAATTGCTTGAACCCGGAAGGTGGAGGTTGCAGTGAGCGGGGATTGCGCCAGTGCATTCCAGTCTGGGTGACAGAGCGAGACAGAGTGAGATCACACCACTGCACTCTAGTCTGAGCAACAGAGTGAGACCCTGTTTCAAAACAAAACAAAACAACAACAAAAAAGGAAATACTTGAAATGAGTAATTTATAAAGGAAAGAGGTTTAATTGGCTCACAGTTTCACTGGCTGTACAAGAAGCATAACTGGGGAGGCCTCAGGAAATTTACAATCATAGCGGAAAGCAAAGGGGAAGCAAGCATGTCCTACATGTCTGGAGCAGGAAGAAGCGAGCAAAGGGGGAAACAACCAGATCTTGTGAGAACTCACTCACTATCACGAGAACAGCAAGGGGGAAATCTCCCCCATGATCCAATCACTTCCCACCAGGCCCCTCCTCCAACACTGGGGATTACAATTTGACGTGAGATTTGGGAGGAGACACAGTTCCAAACTATACCAGGCCACAATAACAAAACATCACAGACTGTGAGACTTAAACAATACAAATTTATTTTCTCACGGTTCTGGAGGCTGGAGGTCCAAGAACAAGGTGTCGACGACGGGGTGGGCACCTTGGATTCCTGAGGCCTGTCTCCTCAGTCTGCAGATGACCACCCTCTTGCTGCCTCTTCACAGGGTCTTTCCTTTGGGTGTGTGCTGTACCCCGATATCTTCTCTCCTCTCCTTTTTTTTGAAATGGGCTCTTGCTGTGTTGCCCAGGTTTGATGGACTCCAGCGGTCCTCCTGCCCCAGGTTCTGAAATAGCTGGGTTTATAGGTACCTGCAACTGTGCCTGGCTTCCTCTTCTTCTTATAAGGATGTCAGTCATGTTGGACTACGGCCGTATTCTAAAGGCCTCTTTTAACTTAATCACCTCTTTAAAGACCTTGTATTCCAACATGGTCACATTCTTTAGTACTGGGAGTTGGGATTTCAACATATAAATTGGGGGAGGGGCACAATTCAGCCCATAACAAATAAATATATAAGATATGGAACCACCCAGATCAAGATACAAAACATTTCTATCATCTCAAAAGGTTTTTCTGTGCTCCCTGCCAGCTGATGATTCCTTCTTAATCCTAAAGTTGTGTGAAAAATTCACTTTTTTCACATTTCTCACCATTGATCTGTTTTTCTTATTTTTGAGCTTCATAATATGTATTTGTATTCTTTTGTAACTAGCATTTGCTGCCCAACATGATGTCTGTGATACTCATTTTTGTTATTGCATGTAGCAGTATTTTGCTTATTTCATTTCATTGTGTAAGTATTATCACAATTTATGTGACATTTGAGTTTCTTCCAGTCTTTTGCTATTATGAATAAAGCTACTGTAAGCATTCTTGTATTTGTCTTTTGGTTGACATGACTATTCCATTGTGTTAAATATCTATGCAAAAGAAGAATTGCTGGGCTATAGAAATATGGGTGTACTTAATGTTACTGTATACTGCAATAATTTTCCAAAGTAGATATGCCAACATACATTTACAGTAGCAAATGAAGTTCCAATTGTTCCACATCTTCACTAACACTTAGCAGTGTCAGTCTTTTTAATTTTAGCCATTCTGGTGGGGATATACAAGTATATGATTAGAGTTTAAATATGTATTCTGTGATGACTATGCTGTTGCCTTTTGTTCACTGAGATATCCTCTTTTGTAAAATATCTGTCCAAGTCTTTTTTCTATTTTTTAAATTGATCACCATTTTTGTTTTTCCTTATTTGTAGAAGTTGTTTATATATTCTGGATGCAGATCCCTTTTCAAGATTTGTATTGAAAATATCGTCTCTTGGTCTGTGACATGTCTTTTCTGTTTTTTTTTTTTTTTTTTTTTTAATGGTGTTTATCAGGAACAGGCATCAAGTTTTCAGGAACAGGCATCAAGATTGCAAGTTTATTGAGCTTGCAATCAATAAACATATGATTTCTTCCATTTGATTTAAAAGGGTCTTTTAGACATTTTTCTTGGCCATATTTTATCTTTTCTTTTTTGAGACAAGGTCTCACTCTGTCACCTAGGCTGGACTGAAGTGGCACAATCATAGCTCTCTGCAGTCACAATCTCCTGGGCTCAAGTGATTATCTTGCCTAAGCCTACCCGTAGCTAGGAATACAGGTACGAGCCACCACTCCCAGCTAACTTTATATATATATATATATATGTTTATTTATTTAGAGATGGGGTCTGGTTATCTTGCCCAGGCTGGTCTCAAAATTCTGACCTCAAGTGATACTTCCACCTCAGCCTCCCAAAGTGCTGGAATTACAGTCATGAAATGCTGCACCCAGTCTATATTTTATTATTTTTAAGGAAGAGATATTGTACTACTTTTATTACTTTTATATCCAAACACAGAAAATTCCAGTGCTATTATAAAAAGCATTACTTTTTAAAAATTTTCTAGTTGTGTAGTACATATAAATAAAATTGATTTTCTATATCAACCTTCTATCCACTGACCTTACAAGATAAATGTATTCTTATAATTTGTAGATTCTTTCAATTTTTTACATAAACAATCATGTCATATATGAACAATAATACTTTTACATGTTTGTTTCCAAACTTTATAGTTTTCATTTTGTTTGCTTGCTTTATTGTATTGGTGAATTTCTGTAGTACAATATAGAATTGAAGTCACCATTATTATTTGATATTTATTTTGGATTTGCTACCCATTGCAATTGAACAAGAGAATAAAAAGAGAAACAAGAAGGAAACAAACTTAGAATTACGTGTGATTGACATAATTATAAACCTAAAAATTCAAATAAAAATAATCCAAGGAATAATAAAACTAATCATAATAATTAAAAGTCAATTACTTGGCTAGATGCAGTGGCTCATGCCTGTAATCCCAGCACTTTGGGAGGCTGAGGCAGATCACATGAGGTCAGGAGATCGAGACAGCCAGGCCAACGTGGTGAAACCCCATCTCTACTAAAACTACAAAAAAGTAGCCAGGCATGGTGGTGTGCACCTATAGTCCTGGTTACTCAGAAGGCTGAGACAGAAGAATTGCTTGAACGAGGTGGTGGAGGTTGCAGTGAGCCAAGATTGTGCCACTGCACTCCAGCCTGGGTGACAGAGTGAGACTCCATCTAAAGAAAAAAAAAAAAAAGTAGGCCGGGCGCGGTGGCTCAAGCCTGTAATCCCAGCACTTTGGGAGGCCAAGATGGGCGGATCACGAGGTCAGGAGATCGAGACCATCCTGGCTAACAGTGAAACCCCATCTCTACTTAAAAAAATACAAAAAACTAGCCGGGCGACGTGGCGGGCACCTGTAGTCCCAGCTACTCGGGAGGCTGAGGCAGGAGAATGGCGTAAACCCGGGAGGCGGAGCTTGCAGTGAGCTGAGATCCGGCCACTGCACTCCAGCCTGGGCGACAGAGCCAGACTCCGTCTCAAAAAAAAAAGAAAAAAAAAGTCAATTACTTTACTTTAGAATAATGATTATCTGCTAGAAAGTAGAATGGAAAAGAATATCTCATTCACAACAACTATTCTAGGAATGCATCTAATAAGAAAGCATGAAAATTTAAAATTTCACTGAGGCAAAATTTTTAAAAAGGAGTTAAATGAAAAGACATCCTTTGTTTGGATAGATGAATCTATCTATCTGTCTACCTACCTACCTATCTGTTTTTTAGTGGGATTAAGTGGTTTACTCAAAGTTATCTGATTAGTAACGTTTTTCTAAAGTTTATGTTCCTATGTCACTTCTCTTTATACAAGTTTTTTAATATATACTTTAAGTTCTGGGATACATGTGCAGAATGTGCAGTTTTGTTACATAGGTATACACGTGCTATGGTGGTTTGCTGCACCCATCAACCCATCATCTACATTAGATATTTCTCCTAATGCTATCCCTCCCTTAGCCCCCCACCCTCCAACAGTCCCTGATGTGTGGTGTTCCCTTCCCTTGTGTCTATGTGTTCTCCTTGTTCAACTCCCACTTATGAGTGAGAACATGCGGTGTTTGGTTTTCTGTTCTTGTGATAATTTGCTGAGAATGATGGTTTCCATCTGATGAATCAATATTTTGAAAGACAGTTATTTTTGAATTAATCTAAACTATAATGCAATTCCTATCAAAAATATAAACAAAGGTTTTTGAAGATTTTTGAAATTTGGACTAAATTATGCTAAAATTTGTATGACAAAACAAACACATAGGAAAATATTTGAAAAGAGAAGAGTCATGAGGTGAGTTGAGTACACCAGATAAAGTGTTGCATTAAAGTATCTGAACTTTCTTTCTGACCTCAAATAGACAAAAAGATCAATCAGATGAATGAACAAATCCATAAATAATCTGGAGTAATTGTCTGAGTTTAATGATAAATGATAAAAGTCACATTTTTAATAAAGAAAAAATATAAATTATTAAATAAATAATGTTGGTAATACTGATTGAACATTTGATAAACATAAGCCTGGATTTTACCCTTACTTCCTCTCCATTAAGATGTGAATAAAAGAAATCACAAAATAATAGGCAAGAACATGAATAATACTAATCCAAACATAAATTTTGTATGGGAAATGCCTTTCTAAACTTATTTCAAAGTCCTCAAGTCAAAAGAAAAAGATTAATATCTACATTTTAATCTTAACATTTTCAGCTTATATCAATTTTAACACTCCGCAGTGAAAAAAGGTCAAATAGAAGACAAGCACATATTGGGAAAAAATATTTGCAACAAATACGACAAGCCACCTTAATATAAAAAAAAAAATTCTTCCAAATAAATAAATAAAAGTTACGGCTGAGCACGGTGGCTCAAACCTGTAATCCCAGCACTTTGGGAGGCTGAGGCTGGAGGATTCCTTGAGGCCAGGAGTTTGAAACCAGCCTGGTCAACACAGCCAGACCCTATGGCCTCTACAAAAGAAAAATTCAAAAATTAACTGGGAGTGGTGGCATGTACCTGCAGTCTCAGCTACTGGGGAGGCTGAAGCAGGAGGATTGTTTGAACTTTGAAGTTTGAAGCTACAGTGAGCCATGATTGCAACATTGCACTCTATCTGGGTGACAGAGTGAAATCCTCTCTCCAAAACAAAAACAAAAACAAAAACAAAGATATATAACCCAATAGAAAAAAAAATGGGCAAGGGAGTTCATGGAAAAAATATTAGCGGGCAATTGACACCTGAAAAGATACTTAACCATATTAATATTTTAAAATACATAAACTAAAGAAGAACAAAGTATTTTTTTATCCAATTAAGACTATTAAAGGGTTAAGTAAGCCCAAAGCTGAAGGGAACTATGCAGCTCTATATATCGTTGATAGAATAAATTATTATAAACCTTTTGTAGGAAATTTATCAACATCTATCTAAATTATTGCTGAGCGTACCCTTTGACCTCCAAATTGAAATTTATCTTACCCATGTGCCTGCAAAAGTGTTCAAAGATATGTGTACAGGAATTTCATCATTTTGCTGTAGCATTGCTCGCTTTTTAAGAGTGTTATGGGCTGAGCAGTCTTTTCCTAAAATTTGTATGTGAAAACCCTCATTCTCCGTACCTGAAAATGTGACTGTATGTGGAAATAAAGCTTTTAAAAGGGTTGCTAAATTAAAATGAAACTGTTAGTGTGGGTCCTAATCCAATCCAACTGGTGTCCTTGTAAAGAAGAGGAGATTAAGACACTGGAGGCAGACCAAGGATGTGAGCAAACAGAAAATCAATGTGAGGGCTTAGAAATAAGGCAGCCAACTGCAAGCCAAGGAGAGGTCTCAGAAGAAACTAAACCTGCTGACATCTTGACCTTGGACATTAGCCTCCAGAACTGCGAGAAAATAAATTTCTGCTGTTTAAGCTGCCCAGACTGAGGTATTTTGTTATGGCAGCCTGAGCAAATTAATATAAACACTGAAAGTGAAATGTTCTCAATGGCCATAAATGGAAGAAAATGTTACCAGAGGTTTCGTCCGTGGTTACAGAGAAGGAGAAGATAGAAGGTAGGGAAATTTGATGTTTTAATTTATACTTTCTTATTTTGTTTATTTTAAAATTTTGAACCTTATTGCTGCTGTAGTAAAATAAACCAGCTAATTTTAAAAAGTGATGGAGAATTTGTGTCAACTTATGAAATATGCCCAGAGATCTCCTTTGAGACCTACAAAGCTTCTATTGATTTATTTATCTTTGATTCATCATTTTTTATGATGTAGCTTTAAAAATAAATTATTTGTTTAAACTCTTTTGTTTGGTTCAGTTGCTGGTAACTCAGCAATTTTCTATGGTTCTTCTTTCATAAATCTTCTGGTTTATTTCATCTTCCTTCCAAAACTTAAGAAACCATGATTTTGTCACTCAAGAATTGCATTGGGACATCGGAAAAACACTTCAAGGTAAAGTTGAGTTATTTATTTCTTAAGAAGACATCGACCAACCTACTGTAACATGAAATAAGTAATAACCATTCAGTTGTAATAGCTCTTTATTTTAATTACACTTTAGGCCAGAAGAGTTAGGGACAGATATACAGCAGACAGCATTGTTACTGGGCAATGTTCCACTTTAAACACAAATGCACAGCCCTACTTCAAACCTTGTTAGATACATGATTCTCAGATAACTAAGGGAATAGAAAAAGAGTAGAGTCACTAATTACTTGGCCTTAGATGTTAGTATAACTCTAATGCCAACTTTTCCCCCCTTTATTTTAGGAGACTATTGTTGAAGTCAAAGTAACTATCTCATTTTGTTTAAAAATGTGGAAGTGTGAGTTATTTAATAAAGAGAGAATGTGAAGTTTGATTAACACAGCTGCAAGCTGTTAAGATATTCTTTAAGAAGAGAGCGCTTATAGAGTAGAAGTGGATGAGATGCAAGAACTGAATGATAGAAAATGTCCTTAAGGCTTAGCATCCTCACACCTTTTCACGATTGGCTTGCATGGGGTCTATAGGCTTCACTGATGTTATAATCCAATTGCATAAGCATTTCTCTTATGAGCTTCCTAAGGGCCCGGAGCTTCTGTTAGGTCCTGTGAGGGTAACAAAAGAAGTATATGACCTATATGCCTTGAAGGACATTAGGAGACATGTAGCAACAGTAGCTTTTGCCTGCCTTAAGCAGAGGGAAGGCCATCCTTACTGAAGCACTTGGTCTCAGGAGTAGGAATTACAGAGTAAAAGGACAAGAGAGGAAAGATCACAAGGGCTTGATGGAGATTTTCATCTGAAATATAAAATCCAAAAGATTCTAAAAACCAAGCTATCTTGGGGTTATTTATAATTTGTATTTATCCCACTGAATGCAGAGATATTCATAAGTTTTACTGAAATGTTACTATGTTATATTAATTTGAGTATTTTATAGCAACACTTCACCTACCTTCTCCCCCATCGGAAGAAATATATTTCCCTAATGTTGGACTTAGTCATATGACTGGCTTTGGCCAATGGAATGTGAGGGGAGCTGATGAGAGCAGAGGTGTTAAATGTGCTGATGAGATTTGAGTTTGTCTGGCCTTTGGCCTTCCCATTATTCACCATGAGAAGGCCTGCCCCGGGGAATCAGTGATCCTGAAAGAATGAGAAGAAATACAGAACAGCATCCCCACAGAGCTATGAAATAAGAAAAACATGGTTGCTTTTGTAAGCCATCGAGTTTTGGAGTGTTTTGTTATGATGAATTATTGAGATAATAGCTAACTGATACAATGTTTTAGATTTTAAAGTGCTACCTCAGACTCTGCTGGTGATGTTACATAATATACAGTAGGTACACTACATCTCCTTTGTAAACATGCTACCTAAAATTTTTGGTACTTTTTATTGAGGTATCATAGTTATACGTATCTTGGGGATACATGTGATATTTTGATACACATATGCGATGAGTAATTATCAATCAGGGCAAATGGGATATCCACCAACTCAAATATTTATCTTCTCTTTTTATTAGAAACATTACAATTCTTCCCATCTAGCTATTTTGAAATATACAATACATGATTGTTAATTATAATTTCCCTACTGTATATCAAATACCAGAATCTATTCCTTCTACCTAACAGTATTTTGGTGCTTATTAACCAACTTATGTTCATCTCCCCTGGTTTCCTTACAGGCCCCTGGTCACTACCATTCTACTCTCAACCTCGTTGAGATCCATTTTTTTAGCTCCTACATATGAGTGAGAATATGTGATATTTGCGTACATGTGCCTGACTTATTTCATTTAACATGATGACCTCAACCCACGTTGTTGCAAACAGGATTCCATTCTTTTTTATGGCTAATAATCCATTGTGTATATGTAACATTTTCTATATCCATTCATTCAATAATGGACACTTAAGTTGATTCCATATCTTGGCTATTGTGAATAGTGCTGAAATACACATGGGAGTGCAGATATCTGTGCAATATACTGGTTTCCTTTCTTTTGGATATATACTTCGCCTTGGGATTGCTGGACCATATGATAGTTTTATTCTTAATTCTTTGACAAACCTCTGTACAATTTTCCATAATGGCTGTGCCACTTTACATTCCCAACCATAGTGTACAGCTGTTCTCTTTTGTGGAATCTTCATAAAGATTTGTTATTTTTTGTCTTTTTAATAATAGCCATTTTAACTGGGATGATATTATATCTCATTGTGTTTTTGATTTGCATTTTCTCTGATGGTTAGTGATGTTGAGCATTTTTTCATATATCCATTGGTAATTTGTATGCTTTCTTTTAAGAAATGTCTGTTTAGGTCTTTTGAAATGTCTAGGTGACTTTTAAATTGGATTATTTGATTATTTGTTTTTTTGCTATTGAGTTGTTTGAGTCCCTTATATATTCTTGTTAATTCCTTGTTGGATGGATAGTATGCGAGTATTTTCTCCCATTCTGTAGGTTTCTCTTCACTTTGTTAATTATTTCCTTTGCTGTGCAGAGCATTTTCGCTTGATGTAATCCCATTTGTCTATTTTTGCTTTTGTTACCTGTGCTTTTGAGGTCTTACCCAAAATATCTTTGTACAGAGCAATGTTCTATATTGTTTCCCCAATGTTTTCTTCTAGTACTTTTGTAGTTTCACGTCTTACATTTATGTTTTTAGTCCATTTTATGTTGATTTTTGTATATGGTAAAAGATGGGAATCTAATTTTATTCTTCTGTATGTGGATGTCTAGCTCTCTGCACACCATTTATTAAAGAGACTATCTTTTCCTGAATGTATGTTCTTGGTGCCTTTGTTGAAATGAGTTAGCTGTAAGTGTGCATTTATTTCCGGATTCTCTATTCTGTTATATTGGTCTATGTGTCTGTTTTAATGCCAATTCTGTGCTGCTTTGGTTACTATAGCTTTATAGTATAATTAGAAATTAGATAGTGTGATGCCTCCAACTTTGTTCTTTTTTGCTCAGGATTGCTTTAGCTATTGGGGATCTTTTGTTATTTCCATATGAATTTTAGGATTGTTTTTCTATATCTGTGAAGAATTGTTGCTGGTATTTTGATAGGGATTGCACTGAATCTGTAGATTGCTTTGGGCAGTATGGATATTTTAATAATATTACACCTTCTAATCCATGAACATGCAGTATCTTTCCATTTTTCTGTGTGTTCTCTTCCATTTCTTTCATCAGTGTTTTGTAGTTTTTCTATTAAAGATATTTTACTACTTTGGTTAAATTTATTTCTACGGGGTTTTGTTGAAGCTATTATAAATAAGATTACTTTCTTGACTTTTTTTTCAGATTGATTACTGTTAATGTATAGAAATGCTGCTTATTTTTGTGCATTGATTTTGTATCTTGCAACTGTACTAAATTTGTTTATCTGTTCTAACAGCTTTTTGATGGAGTATTTATATTTTTTTCAAATAAAAGTTTATATCATCTGCAAACAAGGATAATTTGACTTCTTCCTTTCCAATAAAAAGCCTTTATTTGGGCTGGGCGTGGTGGCTCAAGCCTGTAATCCCAGCACTTTGGGAGGCCGAGACGGGCGGATCACAAGGTCAGGAGATCGAGACCATCCTGGCTAACACGGTGAAACCCCGTCTCTACTAAAAAATACAAAAAAACCTAGCTGGGCGAGGTGGCGGGCGTCTGTAGTCCCAGCTACTAGGGAGGCTGAGGCAGGAGAATGGCGTGAACCCGGGAGGCGGAGCTTGCAGTGAGCTGAGATCCGGCCACTGCACTCCAGTCTGGGCGACAAAGCGAGACTCTGTCTCAACAAAAAAAAAAAAAAAAAAAAGCCTTTATTTTTCCATAAAAAGCCTTTAATTATGTTGAGGTATGCTTTCTAATTTAAAAAGTAGTATCAATTTTAGTTGTAAGTGTGAGAATCAAAAATTTTTTGAAGTAAAAAGAAAGCAATCAATTACAATGTCACATTAAAAATGTAAGTGAATATTTCAGTGCGTTATGGAAAAATATCAATAGAATAATGTGGTAGATTGGAGTAAACTTTATTCTTCATTCATTAAGTTATGCCTAAGCTTTGACAATATAGTGGCTTAAAAATTATTGTTTTGATTCAATTATCATACAAATGACTGAACTTTATGAATTTCTTTTCTTCATACTTTGGCTTCTATATGTCTATATATCTGATATCTATACGCACATAGGATAGGGAAGTAATTTCTGAATGTACTGGTTTCCCCATGCTGTCTTTTCTTTGTGTTACTTAATGAAAAAAAAATTATCAGAGGCCAGGAAATGGGCAATGTTTCAAATGTCTGGCTGCAAAAGCTGAGAAATCAGCCAGGTGGGGTGGCTCATGCCTGTAATGGTAACACTTTGGGAGGCTGAGGCAGACAGATCCCTTGAGCCCAGGTGTTTGAGACCAGCTTGGGCAAATGGTGAAACCCCATCTCTACAGAAAATACAAAGATTAGCCAGGCATGGTTACACTTGCCTATAGTCCCAGCTACTCAGGAGGCTGAGGTAGGGGGATTGTGTAAGCTAGGGAGGTGGAGGTTGCAGCAAGCTGTGATTGCACCAATGCACTCCAGCCTGGGTGACAGTGCAAGACCCTATCTCTGAAAAAAATTAAAAAAGAAATGAAAGGAAAAAGCTGAGAAATCTTAGTTTTATTAGTCACTACCTTAAATGTTTCAAAAACCAAAACAGGAAACTAACATACCAATTCACAAATTATTTCTTCAAACACTTTCAAGTCAAGTGTATAATCAAAAGACACAGATATATATATATAGTCTTTGTTTAGAGATTTTCAAATATAAATAGAAAATGTATATATTCAGGAGTACCTTCAAGAAAATGAAAAGGATTATGTGTATTCATCTGTTTGTATTCTTTGTTGAAAATGGATCTTGGGAAGAGGGCTGCATATGCTGCTTTTATCAGTTAAGAACAAAAGTTAGTGCATTAATTGCACATGCTGGTTGTGTTTGTTGAGTTTCTTTGCAGGGCAGGGATCAGGAAAGGAAGTTGTTTATTTTATAAGGGACCCCAACCCCAAACCAGAGCTTAAAACAATGCTAATACTCAAAGGCAAGTCTATGCAAGTTAGTCAATTTATAAATGATTTGTTTGGGGAGCTGAAAAATATATCTGCCTTTGATTTAACTCTACCAAAACAGTATAAAGATGTATTAAGTCCACTGTACCTCCATCTATAATGAGTGTTTGAATTAATGTTTTCTTTTTTAATGAGAAGTTTTCTGTTAGCATTGGTACCGGTATCCATCAATCAGAAGAAAGGCCAGAGACTTAAACCACCTGCTAGGCTGAGTTAATGTTACCCACAATCTGGGGCTTGCTACATCCCTAAAGATTGATAAATAGTCAGGGTGTAGTGGCTCACACCTGTAATCCCAGCACTTTGGGAAGTCGAGCCAGGATTGCTTGAGCATAAGAATTTGAGACCAGCCTGGGCAATATGGCAAAACCCTAGCTCTATAAAAAATTAAAAATTGGCTGGGTGTGGCGGCATGCACCCATAGTCCTCAGCTACCGGAGAGGCTGAAGTGTGGAAGGTTGATGGAGGTGGCAGTGAGCTGTGATTGCACCATTGCACTCCAGCCTGGGTGACAGGCCAAGACCCTGTCTTAAAACAAAACACAAAAAAAGAGTTATTAATGTTAGGTTTTAGTCTAACATTTTTGATTGCCTTGTCCTCATTTTTTAAAATCTATGTATAAATTAGAATATATGGATTTATCAATGCTAATATCAGTGGTGTATTAGTTTATTCTTTTTGATACTAGCAGTTACTTGAATAAGAAAATAAAGGTAGTCCAGCCCATTGATAGCCTTCTCTTTCACAAAGGTTTACAATTACAAGGGCGTACATACACAGCATCTCACTGATTTCCCCAACCCTGTGAGATGAATTGTCCCCACTCACCATGGAGAAATGTAGGCTCAGAGATAGAGTGACTTGATACATGGCACATGTGCAGTAGTGGTCGAGCAAAATCTTGAAGGCAGCCTTCTGCCTTTCAGCACACACCACGTCACGGAGAGACAGTGAACTAGAGGCACAAAGAACCTTACTTCTGCATGATCAGGAAATCCCACAGAAAACCCATACTCCTCCCATGCCGCATAGTTGTTCGTTTTTGTTTGTTTGTTTTTTGTTTTTTGAGATGGAGTCTTGCTCTGTCGCCCAGGCTGGAGTGCAGTGGCAGGATCTCGGCTCACTGCAAGCTCCAAGCTCCGCCTCCCGGATTCTCGCCATTCTCCTGCCTCAGCCTCTGAGTAGCTGGGACTACAGGCGCCCGCCACCTCGCCTGGCTAATTTTTTGTATTTTTAGTAGAGACGGGGTTTCACCATGTTAGCCAGGATGGTCTCGATCTCTTGATCTCGTGATCCTCCCACCTTGGCCTCCCAAAGTGCTGGGATTACAGGCGTGAGCCACCGTGCCCAGCGTTTTTAAAATTTATTTATTTATTTATTTTTTTTTTTGAGACAAAGTCTTGCTCTGTCACACAGGCTGGAGTGCAGTGGTGCAGTCTTGGCTCACTGCAACCTTTGCCTCCTGGGTTCAAGCAATTCTCCTGCCTCAGCCTCCCAAATAGGGGGGACTACAGGCATGCACCACCATGCCTGGCTGTGTTTTGTATTTTTAGTAGAGATGGGGTTTCACCATGTTGGCCAGGATGGTCTCGAACTCCTGACCTTAAGCAATCACCCACTTCGGCCTCCCAAAGTGCTGGGATTACAGGTGTAAGCCACCACGCCTGACTTTTTTTTTTTTTTTTTTTGAGATGGCATTTCGCTTTTGTTGCCCAGGATGGAGTGCAATGGTGCAATCTCTGCTCACTGCAACCTCCACTTCTTGGATTCAAGTGATTATCTTGCCTCAGTCTCTCTAGTAGCTGGGATTACAGGCGCCCACCACCATGCTTGGCTAATTTTTTGTGTTTTTAGTAGAGACAGGGTTTCATCGTGTTGGCCAGGCTGGTCTTGAACTCTTGACCTCAGGTGATCCACCCACCTGGGCCTCCCAAAGTTCAGGGATTACAGACCTGAGCCACTGCGCCCAGCCTCCATGCTCCATCTTTAATATTTTCTAGCTAGTAACCTTGACTGAGGAAGCCAGCCTTTTGGGGAGAAGTCGGTATCACTGAGGATATTATCAGCTTGGGTGTAGGGGTTGGTTTGTGGAGGTGGGGAAAGAATTGATGCCAAATAGACAGTCCTGGTGTTGGCAACATTACAAGTAGAGACAGTCCCCGACTTACAAGGTTCCGCTTACAATTTTTTGACTTTACAATGGCATGAAAGTCATACACATACAGTAGAAACCTTATTTCAAATACCCATGCAGCAATTTGGTTTTTCCACTTTCAGTACAGTATATAATAAATTACATGAGGTATTCAACACTTTATTATAAAAAGGCTTTGTATTAGATAATTTTGCCCAACTGTAGGCTAATGTAAGTGTTCTGAGCATGTTTAAGGTAGGTTAGGCTGAGCTATGATGTGTGATGGGTTGGATATCTTAAATGCATTCTTGACTTACAATATTTTAAATTTACAGTGGGTTTATTGATATCGCACAGGTGTGCCTCAACTCTTCTCCAACGAGGTTCTTATTCTCTGCTGCTGTCCTCAGTTGCCCCCAAAGTTTCCTAACCATAGAATCACTCCAATTTTCAGTGACTAGGAATGGTTCTGCTGAGCTACTTGACTTTTTTCTGTTAGTCCTGCAAATAAATATTGCTAGGTATGTCATCACTTTGGAAATAGACAAAAGAACCTTTAGAAAACCCTCATAAGAAGATTTGCAAGAATAAACACAAATTATGAACAGTGGTCACTTCTGGGGAGAGGAAAATTTTCACTTTTTACCATTTTTGAAGTGTTTGTGTTTTAATGATTGCCTATCAGTTTTCATTAAAAAGCGTAACGAAATACTTTTGAATCTATCAAAGTTCTATAACTACACAATGAAAAAAATTAGTATTTCTGCCTTTTGACATTTCTTTGACAATAACTCTTATTCATATCTTCTACCATTATTTTCCTTTTTATAAATTTATATGAAAAGTGGTTTGAAAGACATCACAGAGTGGTAGAAACGACCTACCATTTGCAGTCAACTGACATGGATTTGTGTCCAGGTTCCCTTGATTACTTGCTATGTGACCTTAGGTAAATCATTTCAGCTTTGTGAGCCTTACTTTCCTATGATATAAGGTTACTAAATAACGCTTATGGGTTCCCCTTAGTCGTTCATTGATAGATTAAGTTATTATTTCTATTATATGGCAGGATTGCTAGTGATCTCCTAGTATACATTCTTTTTTGTCTTTTACTATGATATGCCAGACCCTACTAGAACTCCTGGCTACCAAAGATATTCCTCAGCCTTTCTGGTAGTTAATGGGATATGAGCAGAACAAGAAGCAAAAAGCATGCCTCTCCCTTGAGCCCTTCCCCCTTTCGGCTTGGTGAAATGCTGACTAAGGAGATGGGTTGGGAATCTACCTTCAATCATGTAGTAGAGGACAACACCACCCAGAATGCAGAAATAGAAGGAATTTGGGCTTTTAACTCTATGAAGCTGTCTTACTATACTATCCCCTATTGTTAGACTGTCATATGAAAGAGATATACACTTCTATCTTATTTATACTACTTTTCGTAAGTTGGGCTTTTGTTTAGCAGTGAAAGTTGGAATTTGGACTTGCAAGGGGAAACCAGGCTTATACTATTTTCCTCAACTATGGTGTTTTAATTAGTCTTTCTTTAATTCTCCAGTTCAATGATGTCTACTCTTTCATACTTTTTAGTGGCACTATTTCTCTGTGATTTAAACAAACAAGGGATGTCCTAGTAGGAAACCATAATAAATTCTCAGCATATTCTAATTATGACTGATAGTCAGCTTGTTCCTATGGTTGTTTATAAATATACAATGTCCCGAGTTTGTTTTACTAGAGAAATGTCCATGAGTTCTATGTGCATGCTATAGTCATATACCATTAGCAGCTTTAATGACATGCTATAGTCAGAGTAAATGATCCTCAAGTATTTTTTTCTATAAAAAGTTTACAGCATCTTCAATGAGTCAACCCATCCTTGTTCCCTGGACATTATTGATCGAAGAAGACAAACTTGATGTGAGGGAGGCCAAGTACCTTGAGAAGACATGGCAACATCTCTGCCCAACAGAGGCACACAGAGAGGAGGAGACGGTGAAGGCTGTATCCTGAATTATGCTGAATTTTAACCCTATCCTACATCCTATTCTTTAAAGTACAGGATTAGGGTCAAAAATAACTAATGTCACGGCCGGGTGCGGTGGCTCACGCCTGTAATCCCGGCACTTTGAGAGGCTGAGGCGGGTGAATCACCTGAGGTCAGGAGTTCGGGACCAGCCTGATCAATATGGGGAAACCCCATCTCTACTAAAAATACAAAAATTAGTTGGGCGTGGTGGCAGGTGCCTGTAGTCCCAGCTACTTGGTAGGCTGAGACAGGAGAACTGCTTGAACCCAAGAGGTGGAGGTTGCAATGAGCCGAGATCGTGCCACTGCACTCCAACCTGGGTGATGGAGCAAAACTCTGTCTCAAAACAAACAAACAAACAAACAAAAACTGATGGTACAACTCTCCAGTCATAACCTCACCTTACTTTCATTACCTAAATTATTTGCAACAAACTCTCATTGCCAAGGTAATCTGCTATTGACTATTCATTTGCAATCTTTTTGTTTGTTTGTTTTTGAGAGAAGGTCTTGCTTAGTTGCCCGGACTAGAACATAGTGGTGTGATCACAGCTCACTGTAGCCTCGACCTCCTGGGCTCCAGTGATCCTCCCACCTCAGCCTCTCTAGTGGCTGGGACCACAGGCAAGCACCACCATATTTGACTATTTATTTTTATTTTTATTTTTGGAGTGACAAGGTCTCACTGTGTTGCCCAGGCTGGTCTTGAACTCCTAGGCTCAAGGGATCCTCCAACCTCATTTGAGGAATTTAAGAAATGAAAAGTGCTGATATTACAGAGGTGGGCCTCTGCACCTGACTATTCATTGCAATCTTAAAGAACCTTACTCACCAATATATTGATGTCCGCTACTTCTACCTAAGAATTGAGGAAAAAAGATAAAAAGAAAATATGATAGGTACAACCTAGCCTTAGAGTTACATATCCTGGGCTATCCAGGACAGTCATAGGTTACACAACTGGATTTATATGCTGGATTTATACCCAGCATAATTGTTAACAATGCCCCTTTCCGGCTCAGAAGTGTTTCAGATGGTCACTCTAACGAGATTAGATGCAAAAGAGATCTTGTGTAAGGCAGAGGATACTTACATGTTGAAATGATGTGGGGATGACAGAAAAAGTTATGAAATTTTCTTTGCTGGAGGCTTCTAAAATTTATTATCCAACTGAATATCCTAAGAAAATGTGTCATATCCAAGGGGCTGAGCAATAAATTTTGTTTCTGATGCTGTTAGAAGCAGATAAATTTTGAAATGTGTCCTGGGTAAACTGTTGGCCATAGGGATATATAAATTCATGTTATATATTAATATATCCAGAAGCTCCTAATTCATGCTTGGATTATTTTAGTATTTAACCTAATATCTTTAACGAAATCTTAGCTATGTTCTTGATTTTTGTTTATATTTGTTTTTCCTAACCATAAGCACATGTCAGAGTCCATTCAGTGTCACTAAAATAGTCTCAGAGCCATTTGCTGTTACCTCTCCTATCATCGGCAACTCTTACGAACAAGTCACAGAGAATGTGCAAGCAAAGCGTGCCAGAGATGGAAAATTAAAAATGGAATGCTATCAGTGATTCTTGACTTCTGATCCAATAGCTTTTTGCTAAAGCTGTTTTCATAGGTTTCAGTGCAATATCTGGCCCATACATCTACTTCTTGTTGTTACATTTCATTTCTATTGCTTAATTATAAGCTCCTGGTTCCTTATTTTTCATGATGCAGACTGCTGACTGTTTCCCAATATATCAATTTCTCCTTGTCTATGGTAATGTCAATTCCCCTCTATATGGTAATATAGCTGCCCAGCTACAGACTAAAGACATTCATCAGTCCCTTTGAAGCCAGGTGTGGCCATCTTATTAAGTCCTTGACTATTGAATATGAAAAGAAGATGTGTATATTATTTCTACATTGTTTACTTAGTGACAACTTCTTGCCCTAGACTTGTTTTCTAACCCCTTACTTAAAACTGGAGAACAGATGTGCCAGTCACCCAGCTTTGACCACGAAGATGATGACAATGCCCTGACGCCTTGCTACTTAGAGTGTAGGCTTGGACTAACAGTATCAGCATCACCTGGGAGCTTTTTAGAAATACAGAATCTCGGGCCGGGCGTGGTGGCTCACGCCTGTAATCTCAGCACACTGGGAGGCCAAGGCGGGTGGATCACGAGGTCAGGAGATCAAGACCATCCTGGCTAACACGGTGAAACCCCGTCTCTACTAAAAATACAAAAAATTAGCCGGGCGAGGTGGCGGGCGCCTGTAGTCCCAGCTACTCGGGAGGCTGAGGCAGGAGAACAGCGTGAACCCGAGGGGCGGAGCTTGCAGTGAGTGGAGATTGCGCCACTGCACTCCAGCCTGAGCGACAGAGCGAGACTCCGTCTCAAAAAAAAAAAAAAAAAAAAAAAAAAAAAAAGAAAGAAAGAAAGAAAGAAAGAAATACAGAATCTCAGGCCCCACTCCAGGCCTGCTGAATGAGAATCTGCATTTTAGCATGATCCACCAGTGGTTTAACTCCATGTTAACATTTGAGAAATACTGCCTTAATAGGGTATAATGGAACAACAAAATGGAAGAAATCTAGGTCTATTAATTATTTTGTTGAGCAGGGCTATCTACCAGCCTGGTCTGCCCACCTATGGACTGTTATGAGAAAGCACAGTGAAATTCTATCTTACTAAATCATTGAATTTTGGGGCCTCTTTTTGATCTCTATTCTAACTCATATAGTTTTTATTTCTTGTATAAGAAACCTACTTTTTAAAGCTCTGCTAGAGTCTTGTGGAGAAAGAGATGAGAAAGGATGTTATTTCCTTTTGGACTATTCTGGAGTAGTCCCTCCACCTTTTAGAGGAGTACCTAAATTTAACTCAGGCTATGTTGATTTATCTGGGACTGGGTGAGTGGGGAGTGCTCTTACCCCATCCTCCTGAGCATTACTCTCCATATTCCAACTATCATTTTTGGTCTCCTTGAGGATGCTGAGTTAAGAAACTCAATATAAATATTAAATGAGTTGAATACAAAATGTCTCCGGAGATGGTTTCATCATTTTTTTTTTTTTTTTTCCAGAAGACCCAAATTTGAGCTGGCAGCATTAATCAAATAGACCACATTTGTTATAAAGTACATTAGAGCATGCATGCTCTCCTTTTAATATATAGACTCTCACCCACTATTTAACAACTATTTTCTCCTTACTTCTTCCTTTCCATTCCTGGTTTGGTAAATATGTCCTCTAGACTTGCAATTCCCGTACTTCAAACCAACAAATATTTACTAAATGCCTCTTAAGGCATTGTGCTAGGCATTAGGTTAGATGCTAGATATACAGTAGTGATTAAGAAAAACTAGATCTGAGGCCAGGCATGGTGGTTCACGCCTGTAATCCCAGCACTTTGGGAGGCTGAGGTGGGTGGCTCACCTGAGGTCAGGAGTTCGAGACGAGCCTGGCCAACATAGTGAAACCCATCTCTACTAAAAATATAAAAATTAGCTGGGTGTGTTGATGCATGCCTGTAATCCCAGCTACTTGGGAGGCGAAGCACAGGAATTGCTTGAACCCGGGAGGTGGAGGTTGCAGTGAACCGAGACTGCACCACTGCACTCCAGCCTGGGCACGATCTTGGCGCACTGCAACACTGCAACCAACCAACCAACCAACCAAACAGAAAACCCAGAAAAAACAGATCTGGACTCTGGCCTCACGCATAGCTTACAGTCTAAGTGGGCAGAAGATCAATGAACAAGTAATTACACAGCTGAAGAATTTTAAGAAATGAAAAGTACTTAACATTTTTGTAGTAACGTTTATTGACTGAATAAATGGAGAAAAATAAATTGACCATTAAGCACCTTGTCTCCAAGCCTCCAGGGCAACAAGTAACTCTCCCTTACTTCCCCTTTCCTGCCTTCCTTGCTCATTGCTTTGGGTTCATATTGGTTCTTTTGCCTGTGAAAGAGAAGTTAGATAATTAATCAGCTAAAAAGAAGGATTCACAGCTAATGCACTTGGAAAGGGATCGGAAAGGAACTTGGCAAGATAAAAATACAGTCTTGCACCACACAACGTCATTGTGGCCAAGGACAGACTGCCTATAGGATGGTGGTTCCATAAGATTAAAATGGAGCTAAAAAATTCCTATTCGCCTAGTGACATTGTAGCTATCATAACGTTGGAGCAAAACACGTTACTCCCATGTGTGTGGTGATGCTGGTTGTAAATTAACCTATTGTGCTGCCAGTTGTATAGCACATACGATTATGTGCAGCACATACAATGATGTGTGGTACATAATAGTTTGATGATGATAAACTTACTGGTTTACATATTTACTGTACTATATTTTATCATTATATTAGAGTGTACTCCTTCTATTTATAAAAATAAAAAGTTAACTGTAAGATGGTCTCAGGCAGGCCTTTAGGAGGTACTCCAAAAGAAGGCACTATTATCATAGGAGATGGCAGCTCCATGTGTATTACTGACCCTGAAGACCTTTTAGTGGGACAGGATGCAGTAGTGGAAGATACTGATATTGATGATCCTGACCCTATGTAGGCCTAGGTAAAGTGAGTGTTTGTGCTTAGTTTTTAACTAAAATGTAAAAAAGTTTAAAAAAATGATAAAAGTAGAAAAAAGCTTATAGAATAAAGACATAAAAAATAAAATATTTTTGAACGACTGCAAAATGTATGTTTTAAGATGTGTTATTACAGAAGAGTCACCATGTTTAAAAAAATTGAGTTTATAAAGTAGATAAGTTACAGTACGCTATGGTTAATTTATTATTAGTGAAAGAAAAATATTTTAAAATAAATTTAGTGTAGTCTAAGTGTAGTGTTTGTAAAGTATACAATACCGTACAGAAATGTCTTAGACTTTCACATTTGTTCACTACTCACTCACCAACTTACCCAGGGCAACTTCCAGCCCTGTAAGTTTCATTCATAATAAATGCCTTATATAGGTGTGCTATATGATATTTTATTTTTACTGTATTTTCCTATTTTACAATTTTCCTATGTTTAGATACACAAACATTTACCATTGTGCTACAATTGCCTACAGTATTCAATACACTAACATGCTGTACTGGTTTGTAACCTACAAATTAGGAGCAATAGACTATACCTAACACCCGAGGTGTTAGCAGGCTATACGATCCAGTTTTGTGTAAGTACCTTCTATGATGTTTGCATAACAGCAAAATTGCCTAAGGATGCATTTCTCAGAATGTATCCCCATCATTAAGCAATACATGACTGTAGTTACATTTTGGTGAAAAACTTGTGGCTTACTTTCTTTTCCTTGATATTAGTATATTTATTGTACAAATATATTAAAATTGGGAATACAAAAGGTGTGTTTGTGTGTGTGTTAATCTTTTAAATCAGTTTCTATGGGAAGCAAGGTTGCATTTCATGTGCACATTCCATTCTCTCACTGTGGCTCACTGAGAATGACTAATATCATTTTTCTTCCTTCTAGCCTAATACAAACAAGTCACTGTGACATTCAGTTTCTGATATTTGGTCAATAGATGGCTCAGATTTTTGTATTGCCAAACAATTTGAAGCTTTAAATATTATTTTTATTTAGTATTCACACATGATAATTTTCTTGGAGGTATCAGTCAAAGGCCAAGGTCTTTTCCACACAATACCACTGACCTTCCTTCAAAATCCATGGATGCAAAAGAACAGATAGTAGATTGATAATTGGTGAAATAAAGAGGGAGTTGCTCCAGACAGGAGATGAAAGTTGCTGCTATTGAGACCAACAAATGAAACTAAACTGTTTGATTTATCTATTACTGTATAAAAAGTTAAACCAAAAGGTAGTGATTTAAAACAGCCATATTTTTGCCCATAATTCTCCAATTTGGGCAGGGCATGGTGGTGGCAGCTTATCCCATGCTATGTGGTGCTGGATAGGGTGACTCACCTGTGCTGGAGAGTCTGAGGTGGCTTCATTCACATGTCTGGAGCTCCAGTGGGAGTGGCTGAAATGTGAGGTGTGACTGGCTTTTTTCTCTTTATACAGCCTCTCTGTCCATCATGGTCAATGAACTCTTTATCAAACAGCATCCTATTAAATCATTTGATTCTCACATCAATCTGTAAGGTTGTGTCTTAAGAACTGAAAAAAAAAAAAATGGAGGCCTTTTACTTAGTCTTGTTTTCCCACTCAACCTGTATTTTTCTTGGAACTATATGTATTTATATATTTCTATAAGCAATTTATTTACTTTAGTTTATTGTAGGTATTCTTATAAACTATCCTAATTCTGCAGTACAGATACAAAGATAAATATATGGTTTGTAACATAAATATGTTACTATTTATCTATCTTAAATCAGGCTCTGGGAGGTTTAGTAACTTGATCAAGGTTATATGCCTAATGCATGACAGAGTCTAACTTGGTACTCAACTTTTCTGAAACCGTGAGAGCTAAATAATAAAATCCTAATCATATTATCTATTTAAGATTTTCTTAAACCCCTAGGTTATAGAAGGATCACATAATTATTAAACATAGAAAAAAATTGAATATAGCAATTTTTTTTTTTTTTTTTTGAGACGGAGTCTTGCTCTGTCACCCAGGCTGGAGTGCAGTGGCACTATCTCGGCTCACGGCAACCTCCATCTCCTGGGTTCAAGTGATTCTCCTGCCTCAGCCTCCTGAGTAGCTGGGATTACAGACACCTGCCACCACACCCGGCTAATTTTTTGTACTTTTAGTAGAGATGGAGTTTCACTATGTTAGCCAGGCTGGTCTCGAACTCCTGATCTTGTGATCTGCCCGCCTCAGCCTCCCAAAGTCCTGGGTTTACAGGCATGAGACACCGTGCCTGGCAGCAAATAATTTTGTAAATTTTTAATTAGGTATAGTCACCATGTTGTAAAATAGAGCTGTTGAACTTATTTTAACTAATTTGAACTTATTTAACAGAAATTTTGTATCTTTTGATCAACATTTTCCTAAGCTCCCTACCCTCTCCAGCCCCTGGTAACCACCATTCTACTCTCCACCTCTCTGCGTTCAACTTCTTTAGACTCCATATGTGAGATCATGTAGTATGTGTCTTTCTGTGCCTGGCTTATTTCACTGAACAGAACGTCTTTCAGGCTCATTCATGTTGCCACAAATGACACAATTTCCTTCCTTTTAAAGACTAAATAATATTCCATTGTGTACATATACCACACTTTCTTTATTCATTCATTCATTGCTGGACACTTGGGTTGATTCCAAATCTTAACTGTTGTGAATAGTGCTTCAGTGAATGTGGAAGTGCAGCTGTCTCTTCTATTGCACATACTGATTTCATTTCCTTTAGATATATACTCAGTAGTGAGATTGCTGGATCATATCATGGGGTCTATTTTCAATTTTTTGAAGAACCTCCATACTGTTTTTTCATAATGAGTGTTCTAATTTACATTCCCACAAGCAGTGTATAAGGGTTTCCTTTTTTCCCCATCCTTGCCAACATGTTATCTTTCATCTTTGCAATAGCCATTCTGATAGCTGCGAGGTGATCTCTCTCACTATGGTTTTAATTTGCATTTCTCTGTTGATTAGTGATCCTGAACATTTTTTATATACTTCTTGGCCACTTATGTGTCTTATTTTGAGAAATATCTATTCAAACCATTTACCCATTTTTATATTAGATTGTTTTCTTACTATTGAGTTGAGTGTCTTACATATTTTGAATATTAACCTCTCATCAGATGTATAACAGATAATTTTACAAAGTAATATCTTATTTAAACTTCAGTTTACTTGAATTCCATTCAGTAAATACTTATTCAGCGATTACTCCATGCCAGGTGCTGATCCGTGTGCTTAGACCACATCTCTGAACAAAACAGATATTCCTGCCCTCGCAGAACTTACTCCGTAAAAGTGACATTTAGTAAACAAAACAACCAAATCATTTTACTGTGGGAAGAAGAATTTGCTAATGTTGTTGTGCAGAGATTGAGCAGAAACTTATAGTGATGATTTCATGTCATGGTATTAGTTTTTTTTTTTTTTTTTTTTTTTTTTTTTTTTTTTTTTTTTTTTTTTTTTTTTGAGACGGAGTCTCGCTCTGTCGCCCAGGCTGGAGTGCAGTGGCCGGATCTCAGCTCACTGCAAGCTCCGCCTCCCGGGTTTACGCCATTCTCCTGCCTCAGCCTCCCGAGTAGCTGGGACTACAGGCGCCCGCCACCTCGCCCGGCTAGTTTTTTTTGTATTTTTAGTAGAGACGGGGTTTCACCGTGTTAGCCAGGATGGTCTCAATCTCCTGACCTCGTGATCCGCCCGTCTCGGCCTCCCGGTATTAGTTTTTAAAAATATTGTTGTTAAAGAAAAATTGAACTCTGCCAATCTCTACTTAATTGAGAAATCTGTATGAGCTTTACCCTTGGTGATGTCTCTTTAAGCCCTTGAAATTCTCTGTCAATGATTTTTATGCAGATTCACAATTAAAAATCTAAAGTGTTCTTCATGTCCCCACCACTACTCCTCTCCTCTTAGGCTGACCCTGAGAAGACAGACTGCCAATGCTTCATGCATGACCCTTAATTTTATTCTTACCCTTCACAGTTGAACACAAATGTCAGCTTAAGTCCAATAATCATCTATTTGAGATGTAGATCTGCCATTTAGGGGATATCTTTTATTATGTCACAATTTTTTGTTATGGCTTTTCACACATTAGAAGGGCAAATGCAATTAGCTATTCAAATAATAGAACAAGCAAAAATTGCTGCATAAAGATAATGACGCCATCCTAATTGAACCCACGAATCCTGGCCGAAGGCACCACTAGTTGAGAGTTCAAATTCATGCTCACTGGGTGATATGTGGAAATTGTTACTAGTTTAGTGAGTGTCAATGTGCAATGTATAAGATTTCACACATTAAAAAGATACAAAGTTGAAGCAGGGCACAGTGGCTCACGCCTGTAATCCCAGCACTTTGGGAGTCTGAGGCAGGTGAATCATGAGGTCAGGAGTTCGAGACCAGCCTGACCAACATGGTGAAACCCTGTCTCTACAAAAATTACAAAAATTAGCTGGGTGTGGTGGCGGGTGCTTATAATCCCTGCTACTCAGGAGGCTGAGGCAGGAGAATCGCTTGAACCCAGGAGGCAGAGGTTGCAGTGAGTCGGTATTATGCCACTACACTCCAGCCTGGGCAATAGAGTGAGACTCCATCTCAAAAACAAAAACAAAAGATACAAATTTGGAAATTTGAGAACCATCTTTATGAGAACAGCTCCGATTCCTGAAGTTCTTACAATTCAACTATGAAGGCCAGATAGATATTTTAAAATATCAGGAAACAATAAGGTCACAAGGGGAAAAACCAAAGAAATGATACAAGGACCAAACTGATGGATGGAGTAGCAAACAGGATATTTTGATGCAGATGATATACTAGGTGCTTGATAACATTACGTCATTTAATCTTCATGACAACACAGTTTTACTAATTAGAATTTTGAACAACATGCAAGGGCCATTAAGGAACTTTCTTACGGACACCTGGTTAGAAAGTAAGAAAACCAGTTTGCCTACCTTTAAAGCTCAAATGATGAACATTTAAATTGATTAACAATTCGATTGCACTGGATCCAATTGAACTGAACATTTCCCAGGTCTTTCCAGCTTTTTCATAAGGCTTTGAAGATACCATGAAGGAATGTACTTGGAATTAGAACCACTGGATTTTGAACCCTGACTGTGCTACTTCCTACTGGCAACACTTTGCATCAGTCCATTTCACATCTTCAAAACAGGAAGGACAATACCTACCACATACACAGCCTGTGGGTACATACTAGATACCTCTGTGAATGGGGTCAACACGGTGCTTGGTCCACAGAATGCCCTGAGTAAAAACATGCAAGGTGAACAGGCCCAATCGTTATTCCTTCTCCATTTGAGGCTGGAAACAATGGAAGATCAACAGTCATCCCAGTCTGGTTCTTACAGATTGAAGAAGAAGATGAACAGTTAGCCTAGTCTGGTTCACAGGCTCAAGAGGCGCTTGAAACAGCTTTCTAAATGAGGTTTGGGAGTTCTTTGTGGATTTCAATTACCCATCTTACTGCTGGACCTCATTAGCACACGTAATTGGAAACTGGCTCTGTATAATAAGGACAACAGGAGTCTCCAGCTCTGAGGCAGTTACTCTGGTGTTACTCACTCTCCACCCCCTCATGAGCACCCCAGTGGTCACTCCTCAGACACAACCTCAGAAGCCTGGGAGAAAGAACCAAAATTCTTCCATTAGTATATTTTCTGTGGGAGCCTATATGGGAGATTTTTGTTTCACACCATATATTTGTGACATATGAATAAACAATGGCAATATAAAAGGTCTTATGGAAATCTTCAATATTGGTTTCCTCAAAACACACATTTTTTTTTTTTTTTTTTTGAGACAGAGTCTCACTCTGTTGCACAGGCTGGAGTGCAGTGGCATGATCTCGGCTCACTGCAAACTCTGCCTCCCGAGTTCATGCCATTCTCCTGCCTCAGCCTCCCGAGTAGTTGGGACTACAGGTGCCCGCCACCATGCCCGGCTAATTTTTTGTATTTTTAGTAGAGACGGGGTTTCACCATGTTAGCCAGGATGGTCTCGATCTCCTGACCTCGTGATCCGCCCGGCTTGGCCTCCCAAAATGCTGGGATTACAGGTGTGAGCCACCACGCCCGCCTAGAACACATATTCTTAGGGGGGACAATGTTGCAGCCAAGAAGGTGAAAGTTGGTTCTTAGGAAGGTTAAAAGAAATCTTAAATATAAAAATGTTTTGTGGCCCTTCATCGTACGTAAACAGATATAAGGCATATACGTGGTATTAAAATTTCATGGGGAATGAATGATCAGAAAAGATCTAAAAAGGCTACTTAATGGGCAGAGAGTAGGGATAAAAGCAGGAAAAAAGGTTGAGATAACATGGCCTTAGAAGGAGCATGAAGTTCTCCAGATCAGTTTTTGGCTCCAGGAAAGAGGCAGAAGATAGCTATTCTTGCGGCTCCATTCTCTGTTACAGGTGGTTCTGGTTCCTCATGACAATGATTAAAGGGGAGGGTTCTGAAGACAGGCTGCTTGTGTTGAAGCCCAGTTCAGTCACATAGCTCTGTAACATCTTGAGCTGGTTAATTCATGTCTCAATGCCTCATTTTTTTCATCTGCAAAATGACTACTGTAATATCGAGCATTTCATGTTGTTGTGAGGGATATAGGACCAAGCCTACATTTTGAAAAAGATAGGAGCAGAAGCCACTCTGCCTTTGTGAAAGAGCTCTGGTTCCCTTTAATCTACATTCTCTAGGTGATCAAATCCTTGCAACATACTTAAACAAACAAACAAACAAACAACAACAACAAAAAAAAAACCGTGGGCAGGGTGCAGTGGCTCATGATCGTAATTTCCGCACTTTGGGAGACCGAGTTGGTAGGATCACTTGAGATCTGGAGTTTGAGCCTGGCCAACATGGTGAAACCCCAATTCTACTAAAGAAATACAAGGATTAGCTGGGTGTGGTGGTACACACCTGTATTCCCAGATACTCAGGAGGCTGAGGCAGAAGAATCACTTGAACCTGGGAGGTGGAGGCTACAGTGAGCCAAGATCGTGCCACTGCACTCCAGCCTGGGCAACAGTGAGATTCCATCTTGAAAAAACAAAAAACAAAAAAAAAACTTCAATAATTTTGAAAAATAGAATATATAGAGTAGCTAGAAATAGAATATGTGGGTGGGGGTGGCAGCTCACACCTGTAATTCCAGTATTTTGGGAGGCCAAGGTGATCCCTGCCTCAAGGAATCCCTTGAGTCCAGGGGTTCCAGGTTATAGTGAGATATAATCACACCACTGCACTCTAGTTGGTGACAGAGCAAGACCCTGTCCCTTATAAACAACAACAAAAAAGATAGAATATAGAAAAGAACAGACATAGTACGTATTTCCATAACATGAAGAGTTCATTCATGTTAGTATTTTGTCATATTTATGTTCTATCTTTAGTGTATAAGATCTAAAATTATGCTGTATATATATATATATGTGTATATATATATCACACACACACACGCTCCCTTTGTTCCTTCTATACTCCCAGTCCTACCATAATGAAGTTTTTGAAAGTGCCTACTGACTGCCTGGTATGATTTTCTGAGTGATGTTCTTTCTGAATGGATAGCCTGAAGGACCAGCCATCTCCAGATTCATAAGTCTTTACCCAAACAAGGTAAACATTTCATTCAGGTTAAGGCCAAACTGACATTTTCTCCATTAATTGGAACAACATTTCTTATGCACCTATTATATGCCAGACATTTTTTAACTGGGAGCAAAACTGTAGCTCCAGGCCTAGACATTAGGTTTTCAAAATGAAAATCCAGGTAGCTGGAGTGAGTTAAGTCAGTCCTCATACTTGAGGTGACATTCCAGATATGTCTCACAAATGCTAATGGATAACTCACTTCTCCTATAAAAACAAATCCTAAAAGCCAGGTGTGATGACATGCACCTGTAGTTCCAACTACTCAGCTACTCGAGAGGCTGAAGTGGGAGAATCACTTGAGCCCAGGAATTCCATGTCAGCTTGGACAACATAACAAAAGCCCGTTTCTAATAAAATAAAATAAACCCCAAATCTCATGGTGGCATTGGAATTATTTGCAGATAACTCAGTCCATTTGGCTTTCAAAGTAGGTCTCAGCAAAGGAAGACGTAAGCTACTGGTTTAGGATTAGAGCTGGGAATCACACTGGTCTGGACACTTGGTTTGCCAAGTGTCCTGGTAGTGGAGAATTCTGTGACTGGCAAATGCTGAGGAGGCAAAGGAGTGAAAGTCTTGAGTCCTGAGAGAGACAACCCTTGGGTTCTTTAGGCCCTAGGCAGTGGCCCAAGGGACTGGGATCTTATGTAAATGGCAGAGCACCCCAGGAGCCTCAGGTATGCTTATCAGCTCATCTAATGGAGCCAAGGAGACAATCTGTTTAGATAACAGGTTGCAAGATAATGGACTCTGCTGGGAATGGCATGTTCCCTCCTGGGGGGTAACCCTTAGATCTTGGAATGTGGCTGAGAGCATGGTGCTCCTGCAGAGGTCTGAAAAACAACTGTGGAGTGTCTCACATGGTCTTCATTATGGCCTGAAAGTGTTCTCTCTCTCCATTGCCCACCTCCCCCAACCCACCTACTCTAAAAGCAAAAAATATATATATTTTAAATATTTTGGAGCCACCCACTAAATAGTAATTATGGATGATAGTAACTAATTACACTATTATTTATCACGTTTTAAGTGCTTCTGGATGGCCAGACCCAGTGTCAGCTTGCTCTCATGACCCTGAGAATTCAGAGGAGGGGTTTCCATGTGACAGATGAGACCTGCACAGGTAGAGAACTTCATTCTTTCATTCACTTGCTCACTATTCAGAAAATGTTTATTGAGCCTTTTCTATATTCTAAGAAACTGTGCTGGTGCCTCAAAGAGTTCATAGGTTCTCACAACTAACAAGGGGAAGTGATATAACTAAAAGTTGCATTTGATTTGATTTGATTGAAATTGGTGGAGAAGAGTGGCCTCTAGAGAGGAAATGCTGTGGCACTGGGTTTTCAGCGCAAGTCAACAGAAAAACATCTCCTTAAACAAACTCTGGGGTGGAAGGAGGTGGGATGGGGAATATATGGAGCTAAATGTATTTTTGGGACATGCAAAGGAGAAATAAAACAAAACCAAAAAGCCCAACTTAGTACTTATTTTTCTGGCGTTCTTTCCTTGGTCTCTTTCCTAGCACCTTGTGCTAACCTCTATCTTAGAACGGTACTTGTAAAATACTTACTTGTCTGTTTCCAACAAACTGCAAACAGATTGTAGTCAGACTCCTTACAGGTAGAGGATATTTTATTTAACTTTTTTTCTTTAGCACGTGAAGCATTTAAAAAAGCTCTTTTAATGTGAATGACATGAATGACTGAATGAATAAATGGATGGATGAATAAATGGTTGGAAATCTCTTTTAATTTAAATAAAACAAATGGATGACTGACTGAATGAATACATGAATGGAAGCATGGATGGATGGATGGATGGATGGATGGATGGATGGATGGATGGATGGATGAATGGATGGATAGAGGGATGGATGGATGGATGGATGGATGAATGGGTGGGTGGATGGATGGATGGATGGATGGATGGATGGATGGATGGATGAATGAATGGATGGATGGATAGAGGGATGGATTTCTTTTGGGTGATTCTCCTATACACATAAGAACAGACATACAGATTCACACAGAGAACAAAATCACACAAATGTATATATATTCCCAGAGAAACACACATATGAAGACAATGTTCTCATTACCAAAGCCCTCCTTTCTCTTGGCCTAGGCATCTTATGTGGCCACCTCACCTATCTCCATTCATCTCCTAAGCTCAATTCTATCAACTAAGCCCCCTCCACCACCACCACCACCATTCTAACCTCCCTCTCTCAACTGACACAGGTAATGGTGAGCTGACAAGTTGATCTAACAGTATGCCTGGAAGACCAGGGAAGCTTCCAGAAGTCCTGGCTTTTTGGCTCTCTACGGCTGTGGAAGGGATTTGTCCCACCTATGTTGTCTGTTAAGACAGGTTCTTATTTGGGGCAATTTAAACCTGGGCAGGAGAAAGGGAGGCAAGCTCCTGAAAGTGATATTCAGATAGGATGAAGACGTGAAGACTACTGAGTTTCCTCAAAGTCCAGGCCCTCTTAGGTGTGAAGGAAGCAGAGAGGAACTAACTTTATAGAATGTCTTTGATGTTCCAAACATTCTGCTAGATGTTTAAGTGAGATGGCTCATCTAATCACCATGAAAATGAAAGTTTCCACAGAGGTGCTATTATTCTCATTTTGCAAATGAGGAAGCTGAGGCTGAGAATGAAAAGGGACTTGGCCAAAGTAATAGCTAAGAAGTGACTACCACCGGCTTAGGAACTATTCGGACTCCTGATACTGAGGCCAACAGACACATTTCATTTCTTTCTTCCAGGCCGTATTCTTTCACTGAATATTTACCAAGAGTCTACTAGATACACAAAGTACTATTCCTAGTATTACTGAAAACCCAAACATGGCATAGAACCAGTCTTTGTCTTTAAGACATGTATATTAGGCCAGGCACGGTGGCTCATGCATGTAATCCCAGCACTTTGAGAGATCAAAGCGGGAAGATCATTTGAGGTCAGGAGTTCAAGACCAGCCTGGCCAACATGGTGAAACCCTGTCTCTACTAAAAATACAAAAATTAGTCAGGTGTGGTGGTGGGTGCCTATAATCCTAGCTACTCAGAGGCTGAGGCAAGAGAATTGCTTGAGCTCAGGAGGCAGAGGTTTCAGTGAGCCAAGACTGCGCCACTGCACTCCAGTCTGAGTGACAGAATGAGACCCCATCTCAAAAAAAAAAAAAAAAAAAAAAAAGTAGGCCAGGAGCAGTGGCTCACACTTGCAATCCCAGCACTTTGGGAGGCCAAAGTGGGCAGATCATGAGGTCAGGAGATGAAGACCATCCTGGCCAACATGATGAAACTCCATCTCTACTAAAAATACAAAAAATTAGTTGGGCATGGTGGTGTGTGCCTATAATCCCAACTACTTGGGAGGCTGAGGCGGAGGAATCGCTTGAACCAGGGAGTCAGAGGTTGCAGTGAGCCAAGATCGTGCTACTGCACTGCAGCCTGGCAACAAAACAAGACTCTGTTTAAAAAAAAAAAAAAACATATATATATATATATATACACACACACACACACACACACACATATTAGAATATGACAGAGGAAACAAATGATACATTGTTGTAAGATATATGAGGGAAATGCTCTAAAAGAGATATCAGCAAATTTCTCAGAAGGTGGGAGGAAGGACAGAACACTTCCTATTGAAGGAAGAATGCAGCATTGAGCTGGGTCTTGAAGGGTGAGTCTTACTTTCCCAGAAGGAGATGATGCTGTTGGAGAGAAAAAAGCTTTTTCTCTACCATCGCTTTTTCTCTACCGTCTTATGGTTAGTGCTTGAGGGTCTGCATATTAAACTGACAAAAGACAGATTAGCAAGCCAAAAGACAGGTTTTTGTTCACATATATCAATTGTATGTGGGCATTCATAACCACTCAAGGAGGCAGTTGTTAATAGAATTTGGAGCGTGTATACTATCTTAACAGGAGAAGAAGGGTGCTTACGGGAAAACAAATGACTTTTAGGAAAGATAAATGGGCCCTTAGGAGTGTTGGGCTCAGAACATGATACCCCAAAGTATGGCACCTTGGCATGCTGAGTACTTTGAACTGAAGGACATTGGAAGGACCTCAGAAACAGGGTTTCTCTGACCTCTTCCTACCCTCCTATCTCCTGTCTTTCTTCCTTCCCCTAAATAAGTGAGTATTGGAAACCAGAATTCCTCTTCCCCAAGGTGGGTCGTAGAAACCAGAACTCCTCTTCCTCCAAGCATGCCATAAAACCTAGACAGGCCACTCTTCTCCTTCTGCCTTGAAGAATCTCATTCCAGAGGAGTCCAGTCCCATACCCAGGAGGAAAGAATGTTACACAGGGAGGCCGAGAAGAATCTGAACAGAAAGGCAGGCCTGACTGGGTTTCCCCTGTCAGTCTATTAGCATTAGATCATACCTTTTTGTCTGATCACGTTTCTATATGAGTGTCAGTTCTTCACCAAACCTAAGCATAAAAATAGACAATTTTCCCTGGGTCTTTGACTTTTTATTTCTCAAGGCTCCCGTGTCACATAAAACTTTGGTTAAATATATTTGTCATGCTTTTCTCTTGTTTTCTCGTCTTTTGTTATAGGAGTGTTGGCCATGATCCTTTCGATGGGTAAGGAAAGGTATTACACCTTTCCTCTTCTACAGGAGGATAGATGGGAGACACCATAGTTGTGTGACAATGTCTGTTTGTTTGGGTAGGGAGCTGACGTCTAGTGTCTGATAAGAGTCAGTCTTCCCTGGTTGCTACCAAAGAGGGGATTTACAATGACAGTTTCATTATCTTGACTTCTAATGGGAGGCTCTGCTCTTAGGCAGATAATGAAGGAAAAAAAGCGTATTCTCAAATGTTTTTAACTCAAAACAACTTTTATGCCACAATAAAATGTTTTAGACTCCCTTAATACAGAGAAAGGCAAAAATGTCTGAATACTTATTACTACTTTGTGAACATGATGCCAGGAATATCTCTTACCTTATATGAAGCAGGATGTTTTGACAGGGCTCTTTTGACTCCCTGGCATTTAGAGATCTGAAAAACCAACCATTACGTTTATAGCTCCTTCTTCTTCCAGTCATTATCATTGTCATCATTATCATCATTGTAGGGAAAGAAAGAGGGTGATCTCTTTCCTCCATATCACAAGCTGTCACCCTTATAATGAAAGGTTAACAAGAGAAAAGCATAATACAATTATTTAAACCTGGCCAGGCGCGGTGACCCAGCACTTTGGGAGGCCGAGGCAGGTGGATCACCTGAGGTCAGAAGTTCAAGAACAGACTGGCTAGCACGGTGAAACCCCATCTCTACTAAAAATACACAAAATTAGCCGGGCATGGTGGCACAGTGCATGTAATCCCAGTTACTCAGGAGGCAGGAGAATCGCTTGAACCCCGGAGGCAGAGGTTGTAGTGAGCAGAGATCGCGCCACTATATTCCAGCCTGACAACAGAGCAAGACTTTGTCTCAAAAACAAAAATAATAATAAATAAAATAATTTAATTCTAATTTTACATGACACAGGAGGCTTCAGAATGAAGACCAAAAGAGAAAAGGAAAACTGTTCATTTTTATGTTTAGGTTATAAGAAGTGGGAACAGCTGTGTAGAAATGTGATTGGACAAAATGTGTATGAACTGATGGCAATAGACAGAGTAGGGAAACCCAGCAAGGGCTATCGATTCAGATTCTCCTTAGCCTTACTGTGCAGCATTCATTCCTTCTGCATACAGGGCAGAATTCTTTCTGGCTGGGAGTCTTATGACCTACAATCTAACAAGAAGGGCTGAAGAGATTTTTTATGGCTAGTTCTTACACAAAAAGGTGGGGGAAGGTTAGAGTAATATTTTTAGGTATTATGGCTGGCTTTGGGGAAAAGGGGTTTTTGTGTCTATGACCCGCCTTGGGGAAGAGGAATATAGTTTCTATGGCTTACCTTGGGGAGAATGACAGAAGAGACACAGAAGGACAGGAGAAGGTCAGAGATGAACCTTCCTTCTGAGCCTTTATTTTGGGGTATGATTTCTGAACCCTAGCGACATCATCATCATCATCATCATCATCATCATCTCATGCTCACTCTTCCTTGAGCCTGAGGTCAGAGGTAAACTGTTTGAAGAATTGATATGAAGGTCAGCACTGGGGTGGTAAATGATAATTGACACATTACTTGATTTTTATATTAAAAATCTAAAAGTTGGTCTTTTTTGGAGGGCCACGTGGAACTACGTGTTGTGTCAGGGGAGTTTTTAGGAGTCAACACCGTGGCGGAAGACATGGAGACCAAATCAAGAACTATAGGACTGCCCCTTATGGTAGCAACTTCCTCAGCCAGAACTAGACCAGGAACTACTGGTAGACCTACCTGGACTTCCACTGCTGCCAGAAGGCAATGACTGCTAAAGGGGTTGATGTCTCTGTGTGTGAATGGTACTTGTGGACAAGACTTTCTACCCTATATTCTGGGTCTTAGCCTGAGACAAGTACCAGGCAGAAGGCATGTTTCCTGGGAAGATCTGAGCTTGCTCCACCCCATCTCTCCTCTGTCCTTTGTTCTTCTCCCAGGGTGGTAAAGAGGGACCTGAGTACATAGTGATCCCTATTCTGGGACCCTGAATCATGACTTAACTAGCAATAATAACTCATTGAAAGCTGTGTGTGATGGCATGCACCTGTAGTTCCAGCTACTTGGGAGGCTGAGGCAGGAGGATGGCTTGAGCCCAGGAATTCGAGTCCGTAACGCACAATAATTATGCCTGTAAATAGCCACTGTACTCCAGCCTGGGCAACATAGAGAGACCCTTTTTCTAAAACAAACAAACAAAACAAAAAACAACAAAGATACTCATTGAAAATGTGTAAAAAAATATCTAAAAGTTTAGGTTTTTTTTTTTTTTTAAGGTCATAGAATAGGAGTAAATGCTAACTGTCTCTGGCATTACAAATCCTCATATACCTACCTTATAGGCCATGAGGAAATGTCTTTTTGTCTTCTAGAGGTTCTGACCTCAATGCATCATGTCCAGCAAGAATGACAGGGTCACTTGAAATAAAATTCTTAGAGGAATGAATCTCAGGTCTATAACCTGGATAGCTTTATTTAAAAAAAATACAAATAGGTGATTGGATATAAGAATGAATTTCTGATTTCTTATTTCCAGAAGCTGCGATCTTGGCCTGCAAATCTCAAGCTATAAAGTAGAATGATGAATTTTCTGAGAAGAAACACAGGTATAGATTTAACTCTTGGAAAATGAGGGTAGAAACACATCAAAAGGGGACCCCTGGAGTGAGAAGCATTAAAGATGAATTCTTTCTAGAACTAAAACAGCCTGGAATTTTGACACATTCTGCAACTGACACCCAGTGAGCCCTCAGGGTATGGAAACAATACTTAAAAAATTTTTTAGTGTCTTAGACTTATTTGAGGAAAAGAAGGAAGGTGTAATTATTGCAATAAAACTTTTTTAAAGGTTTAATAAACTCTTAATAACTTAGCCTAGTCAAAGTTCTGAAAATTATTGCTTCAAAAATTATAACCATTATAATTTTTGATAATATTTTTATGACTTCTGAGAAGTTCACAGGGATTTCATTTGAAACAATAATATCCACCACTTAGTATGTTCACCGATGACTTGCAAACTGGCAAGTCTCTAAAAAAACAGGCTAGTGCTTGAAAATATGTTTTGCAGATTAATCTTTTTCCCAACATGAATTTGCAATGCAAGTCCTTTCTTATAATAGTGCAAAATGAAGAAAACAGATATTTTAAAAGAAAATGAAATTTTTAAATGAAATAAAAATATGCAGTAGGACCATTGACTGCTAGTCTCTAGGATGTATTTGTGGAAATTTGAAGAAAGCCCTTTTTCTTTAGGATGTATCTAGGATGTAACTAGTGACAGGGTTCAGGACATGATAACCCAAAATATAGCACCTTGGCATTTGAGAAAACAGCAGAAACAGGAAGCCCACCCTCACCTTCCTCTGGCCTTTCTCCCCTGAAGAAGGTTCTCTCTGTCTTTATTTCTTCTTCCCTGAACACCCTCATGTGATAGGTGTCCACTCCTATGCCCCCAGAGAGAAAGAATGTCATCAGCGGACACCAAAAAGAAACTGAACAAACCGACCTTGCTATATTCCTCCCAGTTTATTGCCATTAGATCACACCCTTTTGTCCTCCAATCATACTTCTGCATAATTGTCCACAAAAAGACACAAACAAATTCCCTCATTTCTTTGAGTCTTCATTTACAAGGGCTTCTGTGTCACATAAAACTCATACTAAATACATTTATATGCCTTTCTCTTATTACTCTGTCTTTGTTATAGGGGTCTTAGCCATGAACCTTGGGATGGGTAAGGAAAAGATGTCACGTTTTCTGCCCTACAATAGCAAGGCCACAGAGAATACAGCTTGACAAGAGGAACATGGGATGGGTTTTAGCCCTTACCCACTTTCTACTGGACACTCTTGTGTGTGATACAACCTGCCCAAGATTATTGTATGTCTGCCCTGCAGAATGACATGAAAATGTGTTGCCATTTGTGTTAATACACACACTCTCTCTCTCTCATGCGGCAGAGAATACACAAGGAATTGGCAACACTGGGAGCCTCTGGGGAGGAGAACTGGGTGAGAAGGGTGGGAAAGAGACATTTCCTTGCATAACCTTTGCATTGGTGCTTTTTGAATTGTGTAATTGTTGTACATACATATTACTTATTTAAAATAAAATAAAATAACCCAGGTGTGGTGGCACATGCCTCTGGTTCCAGCTCCTCAGAAAGCTGAGATGGGAGGATCCCTTGAGCTCAGGAGTTTGAGTCTGTAGTGAGCCAAGACTGTGCCATTGCACTCCAGCCTGGGTCACAGAGTGAACCTCTATATATTAGAGAAAAAAAAAAAGTACAGGAGCTTTTGTTTACAAGTAGAGAATAAAGAAAACACACACATGAATCTTAAGAAGCACAGTGTGCTGTAAGGAGTAACAACAGTACTTCAACTACAGGGCCTGAATCACATTCAGTGAACAGACATTGGAGGCCTGAGGAGATATTTCAAGTGGGGAGAGAATGGGGAGTCAAGGGCCAGAGGTCAGCAAGGGGACTCTGAGAACTCACTAGGCCTGTTTGGCTGCATTGTGGGTCTCTGCAGGGCGGGATGGTAGATAAAGTTGGTAGGAGTCTGGAACCACAACGTGGAACGCCTAAGTTTCTAGGCTGAGGTGTATGAAGTTTGCGCAGTAGATAAAAAAAGTGAAAGACTTTTAGCTGGAGATGGCATCTGATCTCTTCTCTAACAAATTTAGGTATTATAGGCTTTCTTGGGGAAAAAAAAAGTTTTTACAAATAAAAAGTTTTTATTACATTAGCAAACACCAGCAATATTATTTCTGAGATTTAATCTTTTAAAAATACTTTTTTCTCAATTTTTTTACACTAAATAGAAACCGGAGTAATCAATTACATTTTATTGTTGACTTTGAAATGCAGTAGAAACCAGAAAGGTTTTAGAGACAGGGACCGCCTCTGTCACCCAGGCTAGTGTGCAGTGGCAGGCTCATTGCTCACTGCAGCCTTACATTCCCGGGACTCAAGCAGTTCTCCAGCCTCAGCCTCCCAAGAAGCTAGGACTATAAGTGTGCAATATCTTGCCAAGCTAACTTTATTTTTATATTTTGTAAAGACAAGATTTCACTATGTTGCCCAGGCTGGTCTTGAGCTCCTGGCCTCAAGCAAGCCTCCTGTCTTGGTCTCCTAAAGTGCTGGGATTACAGATGTGAGCCACCATACTTGGCTCCAAAAAGTTTTATTCCCAACTCTGACAAGCAAGAAAACTCCAATAAAACAAAATAAATAAGATCAGGAAAAGAGAACCTAGTAATGACAAAAAATGTTGAAACCAGAAAATATGATTCTTTACAAGTCAGGATTTGAGTGATTATTATGGAAATAAAAATAGACGTCCAAATCTGAGATTATGAATTTCTGTCTAGTAGGAGTTTCTTTCTTCTCTTTAAACCTTTGAATGTATTAATTTAAAATTTCATGTGCATAAATGCTTTTTATAGATTATTTTCAGTAAATGAACTGTGTGTATCATATACAGATCTGGAGGAATAGAAAGTGTATTTAAATTAAAATGAGAAGCTTAAATTGGATAGATGTGAATGAAATGCTGCATAGAAGGTATCCATAGAAACCACTTAAAATAAAGAGAAATGTTAATTCTCTTTGTAAACTGAGCTCCCAGAATCAAAATGAGCTTGAGACATTAATGTAGGTGGGATACTCTTTGGCCTTATCTATACGAAACACACTGATTGACAATTACATTTTTTGGCCATGGTCTCAGCTGATAGTCACAACCAATTTGTAGCCACAGAGTTGATAGGATTCAGCTAGTAAAATTGCTAAGCTATATTGGTCCAACTTGTTGATTTAATCAGGTGTGTGATCAGAGATTCATGACTGTAGTGTCCCAACCTTTTGGCAGTTTCTTGACAACACAAAAAAATTAAATATTAGCTACCATCTAATAGAGATTATAAAGTAATTGGTGGACACCACTAAACATCATGTATAAAAGAAAAAATTTTCCTTTGTAAACTTCCCAACAAAAGTTTCCATTTTCCACGTACCTTTCCAGGCCCCAACACAAACAGAGATATTTTACATTGCTGTTGTCAGAGTGTTCAGAATCCAACATTCTCCTTCTGTTGATATAAATATAATGTTAACATTTTTCTGGTTGCTACATTTTCTCTTAATTTCTCAATTTTTCTTTGTAATGTTCACAGATGATACCACTAAGTTGATCATTTTAGAAATACTATTCATTATTACTAAATGTAATAATCAATTAATTGTTAACTGTGTAGTTTTTCCTACTCTTATTATGGTAGTTCTCTTTCATATTCTAGCTGATATATTCTAGATCTGCCATTGGTAATAGCCTCAGACATGCTCCGATATTTGGCCTCGGGACATAATCTTTTTTTTTTTTTTTCCTGAGACCGGGTCTCACTCTGTTGCCCAGACTGGAGTGCAGTGGTGCAATTATGGCTCACTGTGACTTCAATCTCCCAGTCTCAGGTGATCCTCCCTTCTCAGCCTCCCCAGGAGTCACTGGGACTACAGGTATGCACCACCATGCCCAGCTAATTTTTGTATTTTTTGTACGGACTGGGTTTCATCATGTTGCCCAGGCTGGTCTCAAACCCCTAGGCCCAAGCAGTCTGCCCATCTTGGCCTCCCAAAATGCTGAGATTACAGGCGTGAGACACCATGCCTGGCCAGGACATCTTTACACTCTTTTTTTTTTTTTTTAGATGAAATTTCACTCTTGTTGCCGAGGCTGGAGTGCAGTGGCACCATCTTGGCTCACTGCAACCTCTGCCTCCTGGGTTCAAGTGATTCTCCTGCCTCAGCCTCCCGAGTAGCTAGGATTACAGGTGCCTGCCACCACACCTGGCTAATTCTTGTATTTTTAGTAGAGATGGAGTTTCACCATGTTGGCCAGGCGGGTCTCGAACTCCTGACCTCAGGTGATCTGCCCACCTCGGCCTTCCAAATTGCCGGGATTACAGGCATGAGCTACAGCGCCCAGCTCCCAGCATGAGCAACACAGAAGACAGGTGATTTCTGCATTTCCAACTGAGGTACTGGATTCATACTGGGGCTTGTCAGACAGTGGGTGCAGCCCATGGAGTGTGAGCCAAAGTAGGGCAAGGCATCGCCTCACCCAGGAAGTGCAAGGGGTCGGGGAATTCCCTTTCCTAGCCAAGGGAAGCTGTGACAGATGGTACCTGGAAAATCAGGACATTCCCACCCTAATACTGTGCTTTTCCAATCGTCTTAGCAAATGGCACACCAGGAGATTGTATCCCACACCTGGCTCAGAGGGTCCCACGCCCACGGAGCCTCTCTCACTGCTAGCAAAGCAGTCTGAGATCAAACTGCAAGGCGGCAGCGGGGATGGGGGAGGGATGTCCACCACTGCTGAGGCTTGAGTAGGTAAACAAAGCAGCCAGGAAGCTCAAACTGGGTGGAGCCCATAGTAGCTCGAGGAGGCCTGCCTGCCTCTCTAGACTCCACCTCTGGGGGCAGGGCATAACTGAACAAAAGTCAGCAGAAACTTCTGCAGACTTAAACGTCCCTGTCTGACAGCTTTGAAGAGAGCAGTGGTTTTCCCAGCACAGAGTTTGAAATCTGAGAATGAACAGACGGCCTCCTCAAATGGGTCCCTGACCCCTGAGTAGCCTAACTTGGAGGCACCTCCCAGTAGGGGCCTAACACCTCATACGGCCGGGTTGCCCTCTGAGATTAAGTTTCCAGAGGAAGGATCAGGCAGCAACATTTGCTGTTCTGCAATATTTGCTGTTCTGTAGCCTCTGCTGGTGATACCCAGGCAAACAGGATCCGGAGTGGACCTCCAGCAA
The DNA here is from genome assembly GCF_049350105.2 of Macaca mulatta. Classification (NCBI taxonomy): domain Eukaryota; kingdom Metazoa; phylum Chordata; class Mammalia; order Primates; family Cercopithecidae; genus Macaca; species Macaca mulatta. The sequence continues at coordinate 172,315,302 of NC_133406.1, read as the reverse complement.
ACTCCAACAGACCTGCAGCCAAGAGTCCTGACTGTTAGAAGGAAAAGTAATAAACAGAAAGGACACCCACACCAAAACCCCATCTGTAGGTCACCATCATCAAAGACCAAAGGTAGAAAAAACCACAAAGATGGGGAGAAACCAGAGCAGAAAAGCTGAAAATTCTAAAAATCAGAGTGCCTCTTCTCCTCCAAAGGAACGCCAGCAAAGGAACAAAGTTGGATGGAGAATGATTTTGATGAGTTGAGAGAAGAAGGTGTTAGACGACTGGTAATAACAAACTTCGCCAAGCTAAAGGAGGATGTTTGAACCCATCACAAAGAAGCTAAAAACTTTGAAAAAAGATTAGACGAATGGCTAACTAGAATAAACAGCATAGAAAAGACCTTAAATGACCTGATAGAGCTGAAAACCACGGCATGAGAACTATGTGATGCATGCATAAGCTTCAGTAGCAGATTTGATCAAGTGGAAGAAGGGGTATCAGTGATTTAAGATCAAAATGAATGAAATGAAGTGAGAAGAGAAGTTTAGAGAAAAAAGAGTAAAAAGAAATGAACAAAGTCTCCAAGAAATATGTGACTATGTGAAAAGGCCAAATCTACGTTTGATTGGTGTACCTGAAAGTGACGGGGAGAATGAAATCAAGTTGGAAAACACTCTGCAGGATATTATCCAGGAGAACTTCCCCACCCTAGCAAGGCAGGCCAGCATTCAAATTTAGGAAATACAGAGAACACCACAAAGATACTCCTCGAGAAGAGCAACTCCAAGACACATAATTGTCAGATTCACCAAGGTTGAAATGGAGGAAAAAATGTCCATCAATGATAGACTGGATTAAGAAAATGTGCCACAGATATGCCATAGAATACTACGCAGCCATAAAAAAGATGAGTTCATGTCCTTTTTAGGTACATGGATGAAGTTGGAAGCCATCATTCTGAGCAAACTATCGCAAGGACAGAAAACCATCGCATGTTCTCACTCATAGGTGGGAATTGAACAATGAGAACACTTGGACACAGGAAGGGGAACATCACACACTGGGGCCTGTTGTGGGGTGGGAGGAGTGGGGAGCTATAGAGTTAGGAGATATACCTAATGGAAATGACGAGTTAATGGGTGCAGCACACGAACATGGCACATGTATACATATGTAACAAACCTGCATGTTGTGCACACGTACCCTAGAACTTAAAGCATAATAAAAAAAAATTAAAAAAAAAAAGAGTTACTGAGAATCCAGCCAATGTAGTGGCTTATGCCTGTAATTCTAGCACTTTGGGAGGTTGAAGTGATCCTTTGGGAGGATCACTTGAGGCCAGGAGTTCGAGGTCAGCTTGGGAACACATCAAGACCTTGATCTCTACAAAAAGCAAACAAACAAACAAAAACTTTTAAAAAATTAGCCAGACATGGTGGTATGTACCTGTAGTCCTAGGTACTTGGGAGGATTGAGGCTGGAAGATTGGTTGAGCCCAGAAGTTCAAGGCTTCAGTAAGCTATGATCACACCACTATACTATAGCCTGGGACAGAGTGAGATCATATTTCTAAAGAAAAAAAATAGAATTATTGAGGATCCAAAGAACCTTTGTTTATGAGGATTAGATCTACTGATAATTCCCATATTTGAAATTAAAATGAGACATTTAAAAAATATTTATTTTAAAAAACAGTAATAAATTCGCTATATGTTAACATAAATGACTTTTTTTTTTTTTTTTTTTTTTTGAGACAGAGTTTCGCTCTTGTTGCCCAGGCTGGAGTGCAATGGCATGACCTCGGCTCACTGTAACCTCTGTCTCCAGCTCCAAGCAATTCTCCTGCCTCAGCATCTCAAGTAGCTGGGATTACAGGTTCCTGCCTCCATGCCCAGCTAATTTTTTTGTAGTTTTAGTAGAGATGGGGTTTCACCATGTTGTCCAGGCTGGTCTTGAACAGTTGACCTCAGGCGACCCACCCACCTCAGCCTCCCAAAGTGCTGGGATTACAGGCATGAGCCACTGCATCGGCCAATATGTTATTTTTATGAAAAATAACTTGGCCGGGCGCGGTGGCTCAAGCCTGTAATCCCAGCACTTTGGGAGGCCGAGACGGGCGGATCACGAGGTCAGGAGATCGAGACCATCCTGGCTAACACAGTGAAACCCCGTCTCTACTAAAAATACAAAAACTTAGCCGGGCGAGGTGGCGGGCGCCTGTAGTCCCAGCTACTTGGGAGGCTGAGGCAGGAGAATGGCGTAAACCCGGGAGGCGGAGCTTGCAGTGAGCTGAGATCCGGCCACTGCACTCCAGCCTGGGTGACAGAGCGAGACTCCGTCTCAAAAAAAAAAAAAAAAAAAAAAAAAAAAAAAAAAAAAAAAGAAAAATAACTATAGTTTCCCAAACAAAAAAAAAGTAACAAAATAAATGTAGTGAGAATCGTGGCATTGTTTAGCATTTTGTGAAGCTCTGTAATGTCTGTCTCAATAGAAGACAGGTGGATTCTCACATCTATTTCTGCATTCCATCTGTAGTATCTCACTTTAGGTAGCTTCTGGAAAATTAGAATTAAAAAGACCGGAACATCTTAGTATTATCATGAAAACAATTTTGACCTGAGAGAGAATTAGGAACCTTCAGGGGCTTCAACCATGTTTTGTAAACCTGATGGTGCACACCATGGTATATATGGAAAATTATCACATGGCTATAGGGCTATATGGTGTGGTTTGCAGTCCTGGAGGACACCAGCTCAGGAAAGAGTCTTCATTTTTTTTTTTTCTGTTCAAATAAATTGATAGCAATGATAGTTTATTGTCAAGTTCTTATTTTACTTTCTCTACAGGTGAGAAAATACTCGTTGAGGCCTAGTGAATTCAGTTTCAAATTTAATAGTCGTTAACATTACCTTTTCTAATTAGAATCAAAGGATTTTAGAGTTGGAAATGCTGAAAGAGAATTCTACAATGTCTTTTGGTCAAATATGAGATGGCACCACTGGTAGCATGCAAAAAAAGTTAGGTGAGATACCCTGAGGTAGTACACAGACAAGATGTTAAACAAAATATTGACTAAAGTAATGAAAAAGTTATTTCCTTTTAGTGCCTCTTTCTACCTGGTTACACTGAGTGAAAAGTTTTCAGTTTTTTTTTTTTTTTTTTTTGAGACAGAGTCTCGCTCTGTCGCCCAGGCTGGAGTGCAGTGGCGCTATCTAGGCTCACTGCAACCTCCACCTCCTGGTTCAAGCGATTCTTCTGCCTCAGTTTCCCAAGTAGCTGGGACTACAGGCCCCTGCCACCAGGCTTGGCCAATTTTGTGTATTTTTCGTAGAGACTGGGTTTCACCGTGTTAGCCAGCATGGTCTCAATCTCCTGATCTCGTGATCCGACCTCGTAATCTGCCTGCCTCAGCCTCCCAAAGTGCTGGCCTCAGCCTCCCAAAGTGCTGGGCTTATGCCACCGCGCCCAGCCTCAGTTTGTTTTTTGGTATGTCTTCAATATACCCTAACTACCTTGCAGAGTCTTTAACCAACTTGCACATTTTCCAATTTAACATAAGGTTAGCCTAAGGCCGACAGCCTTAGGCAGATAAGAGTATCTAGCTAGAATTTAATGGCATTGTTTTTTCTTTATCTTTATTTTTTTATTACCATCCATTTAGAGCAAGTCATTTTGGGTTTTAATTTAATAAGGTTTAATTTTAAAATATTTTATTTGCTTTTAAAAAATACAGTGATTTAAAGAAAATAGTTGTGAAATAATAATATGAATGGTATGATGATATGGCAAAAGTAATCAAATGAACGACTGAGGTTTGGGGAAAAACAACTTGATTCTATTCCTAATTTAGAGGTAGAAAAATCAAGGCATAGAGAAAATTGATTTGCTGCAGATAGCCATAGTCAGACTTAAACTCTGGTCTTATTCTCAATTCAGAAGTCTTTCTACTACAGCGTAATTAGTGCTAAAGTGTAACACTGAGCATCTTAACGTTAGGACCTGCCTCTGAAGCCAGAAAGATTCAGGTTTAAGCTCCAGCATCATTCCAGCCTAGCTGTATAATCATGGACAAATTGCTTAACTTCTATCATCCTTGGTTTCTTCATTTATGAAGTTAACTCAGCTATTTCACCTACTTAATATTTCATTGATATTAAATGAGATAATATTTAAATAGTTAAAATGGCTGCTGACCCTCAATAGACAGAGCTATTTTTATTAGCTGAAGTTACTTTTACTGAACTGCAGAGCATTTGGAGCAAAAGGATCTTCCTTCCTAGCCAAGGCTTGGCTCCAGTGTGTGTGAACTGCATCTGCCACTTGGATCCTTACTTAATTAAAGGTTGGAAACCATTGCATTTCCCTGGAGGGGTCTAACTCGTCTCTGGTTGCAGGGAAGGGAGGTAAAAAGTGTTAACTGGGAAACTCATGCAGCCAAGGGTTAAAATAGCTGAAGAAGAATTCTGGCCTCTGATGTCTGTGATGCAAAGCCAAGTGTGTTTGCCTTTGTGAGCCCAGGAATGCTTCTGGTGAGTCTTGTTTGTTGTGGAAACTGACTTGATCAAAGTGGGGAGAATTAAAAAGATCCATCAGAATAATAGTCAAGGCTGTATATGAAGTCCCCAGACAGAGCCTTGAACCTGAAGGCTCCCACTGAGGACAGACAAGTCAGCTGACAGCAACTGGGAAGAAAAGAGTCTTTTTAGGCAGATGGTGCAGCTAGGAGTATCTATCTCTGGGTAGATAAGAGCTCAGATTTGATGAGGTGTAGTGGTGACACAGAATGCTGACCTTGTGTTTTCTTAGGATTCTTGTAACACCAAGATTGTGGCTTTTAGGTGTCAGTTTTTGAGAGTGAAGTTACTATGTGAAGTAGGCACTTTTTGTAGTAAAGCCTTTGGGAGTGGGGAAACTGTGCTAATTGCACTGGAGATCCTGTGCTAATTGTACCAGAGTGTTTTAAGGCACAATGTCACACTTCTCCCCGTATTAATTTATAAATATTGAAACATTCTCATTATGATTAGGCAGTATTAAGGGATCCTAAGTGGCTGGCACTATTTTAGATTGTTTAGATCAGTTAGTTCCTCCCAGATGAGGATTAGTAAAACTGATATTTTATCAAGTATGAAATGACCTTGGAGCCTCCTGGTTGCTAAGTTAGAATGCATAACCAAGGCAGCCCAGGAATCTAAAGCAGAAGGGTTGGAGATCTAAAAAAATGTCTGGTGTTGCTCATATATTTTAGAGCTGGGAAAACTGAGGCCCAGAGAGAGGAGGCAACTTGTTTGATATTATAGTCAAATCACCTGCCTTTTAACCTGTTGCCATGACAAAGAAGCTACAGAAAATGGAGTAGTGGTCTAGAAGGCGGCCACAGGAGACAGTGTCACCTTCTGGGCATTTGCAAATTGAAATGTTGCAGGCATATCACTCTGTTTTTAGTTTTTGACAAAAATAATAATAATCCTGCGTTTTGTTTGGTTTTTGCTTTTCTTTGTGTGTTTTTATCTTTGTCTTTTTATCTCTAATCCTCCCAGGGCACCCTTCAGCAAGACTGTCCTGTGCAGGTAGATCCAGAGTGAAGCCTTTATAAAGATTAATAATTCACCCAATACTGCTTCCAGTGAGAGAATTTCATAATCATTTCTCATGTTGAGTGCTTTACAAATCACAAAGCTCTTTAAAATCTATTCTCCCACTGATCCCTTCACAGCCTTAAAGGGAGGCAGAGCATCCATTTCATGGATGCAGTAGGTAAGGCAGAGAGCCAGTGGCTCACTTCGGGTCACACCACCCCAAAGCCACTGAGCCACCCCACCTGGGTCTCCAGTTCCTGGGGACAGTCAGAGTGCAGCACCTCTCACAGCAAGCAGAGACAGGCCAAGACATGTGGAGGAGCCCGCCAATCCCCCAGGATGCATTCCGTGAGCACTCCACTTGGTGGGAGTTTCAGGAAATTCTGCAACAAGGGAGAGGGAGGAGGCTGGGAGAAGTGGAGAGAAATGCTCAGACAGTATGGGGGAGGAGGAGGCAATCTGGAAATCTTGCACCGAAAAAGGTAAGAATTAGGGAAAGGTTCAGACAGGCAGGCTGCAGACTTAAGAGGTGAAATCCCAGGGAAAATTCGTTTCCTTTCTAGGCGCTCCCAGCAACGGCTTCCATGAGGAAAACGTTTGACATACTGCATTAACACCACCACCACCGCCGCCACCACCACCACCACCACCACCACCACCACCACCACCACCACCACCACCACCACACACAACTGCCTTCCTGGGGCACCTCTCCCTCTGAATGGGGAGAAGTCTGGGTTCACTTTGCTTTGCAGGCCCTGGGACCCGCTTAACCCAGAGATGAGGGAGAGCCCTGTGGCCTTATCCTTCCTGCCGAGACGCCGGGGAAAGTCGGCCTCTGCATCAAAGCAATGAGAGAGCAATGCGCTATTTTTGTCTGCCTCTCTCCTCTCAGTCAAAGCTCTGGCTGATTTCCTGCCCAGGCGCTAACCGGGGTCTCACCCTACCTTCAGGTCTCTCCCTTCCCAGGATTCACTAAAACGGGGAATCCAGGAAAAAGAAGCTGGGCTCCTCGGTTTCTGTTTGTCTTTGGAAACCACTTATGGAGTCGGAATTGGGGCCCGCAAATGTGGACTCTTCAGGAATGACTCCCCCGCTCCAGTCGAGTTACCAAATGAGGCCAATTCATTCTTTGGAATGTAGCAGCCTGGGCAATGATGATTGATACTGACAGCAAAGCTTTCATGTAGCAATATCCCCGGCCGCTGACTGTGAGGAGAAAAGAAAGAACTCTCTGGAATTCACAACATTCCCCCTCCAATTAATCCCCAGCCGCCCCGCTGTGTGTGAATGGGGTGTGCTAGGGATTCGTAGCTGTGATGCGGGGGATTTGCTGATTCCTTGAAGCCCCCTGAGGAGAGGTGATATGGAGAGCAAATAATCAGCATGCAGCGCTGGAGGGATGGAAAGAATTGGCTCGGCTGGGCCTGGCTTTACTATTTGCACACTTTTAGGGACCTCCGAAACTGGGTTTGCAGACAAAAACCTGTGGTTGAGGGGCCCTCAATCCCCGACCTATTGAGAGCCAGGATTGCGGCCGGATCTCCTACTAGCTTAAGATAGGAGCCTTGCCTCAGAAAGAGGGAACCAGAGGCGACTGTCCAAGATGAAGAGGTGACTGGAGTCCCAATTCTCACCCAAGTGCAGGCAGGCAAGGTCTTCCCGGCCACCTCTACCTCGCCGCAGTCACAGGCTTACCCTAACCAATCAAGACTAGAGTTTGCATTGCAGTGTATGCACTGGAGTGAATTGCATTTTTCAATATGAGTCCTGCCTCTCAAAATGCTGCTTATTCCCCCGCCCCCACCCCGCCAGCTCCAGATCCATCTCTGTGAAGCCTTCTCTGCTGGTAAGAATAAACTTTGGGTTCTCTGTGTTTTCAACGCATCTGTGACGGTTAAACTCTTGTTCTGGTTTGTTGGGTGTGAATCTGCCTCACACTGTGAAACGGGAAAGGTTCCCTTGACCCCCTCACATGGTGTGCCACGGGGGTGTGGCTCGCTTCTCCAGTGCCCTGCTGCTCAAACCTCCGGGGGGCATAGAGGCAGGCAGGCATACAGGACTCCGACCCTAAGGCAGTGCCTGGGGGAGAATGTTTACGGCTCCTGAAGCCCCAGTGTGCATGTGTTACAGGGTGCTCTTTCAGTTTTCTATAAGCGGCTTGGGTTAAACCAGCTCAATTAAACCCTCTACCTTGTCGCAAGGACAGAGGGCTTTCTGTATCCGGGTTCTTGCCTTGGTGTACCAAAAGAAGCGGATCACACGTGGGGTTGGAGAAAGCGCGCAAAGTTTTATTGAATGGAAGTAGCTCTCCAATGATAGGGGAGCCAGGAGGGAAATGGTTTTCCCCTGAAGTTGGGCTGGTCAGCGAAGTCCAGCTGCTTGTCTTCTTCCGCTGATGTGTTCCTCTCGTAGTCCAGCAGCTAATGTCTTTGACTTTCCAGGGTCTCGGGTTTCTATAGGCCCAGGATGGGGGCGTGGCATGCTGGCGGCGCGGGGAGGTCGGGGGGCAGTCCTTGAAAACGCAACATTTGGTGCGAAGGCGGAAGTGCCTCTCTTTACCTAGGTCCGTGAGGGTAGAGCCCTAGCCAGGGACCACGCCCTTCTCTCAGGCACTTCAGATACCGCTTCTGCATCATTTAAAGGGACTAGCTCTTCCCTTCCCTGCACTCCTGTATCAATAGCACCCCGGACAGTGCCTGGTTCAAAACGAACAACTAATGTTTATTGAGCACTTACTATGTGGCAGGCACTGAGTTTTTATATTCATTACCACAATCCTCACAGTAATCTCTGGAATAAGTATTATTATTAGCTTTATTGGTTCAGAGAGGAAAGAGGCATAGGAACCATGGTAGAGTCACCGAGTGGAAGCAGTAACTTGTAGGTAGGGAGAGTCAGATTCGAACAAGGCTCTCTCATCACAATCTCTGGTTCCCACAACTCTTGCCCTCCTGTAGGCTTCTCATTACTCCTCACTGGGAATGTTTGCCACAGTGCTTCCCACTGCCAAGCGTGCACACCCTCAATTCCCCTCCGCTGCTCACCGCAGCCGGGGAGTCTTTTTAAGAGACCCCCCCAGAAAGATCACTCTCCTGCTTAAAACCCTTCTAGGGTTCCCGATAGCACTTAGAAGAAAATTCAAACTCCTTAGCTTAGCACATAAGCCCCTTTATGATCAGACACCTGGAAATAAATAAAGATCGAGATGATAATCCTAACAACCTTTGGGAGAACTTTGGTGGACAGGCTGTGCAGCCCCTGGGCCTGGCTCCCTGAGGGTAGTTTCCACTCAAACTCTGTTCCCATCTTGCCACTCCTAACAGTTGCCACTACTTACTTGCTTTCTTGGGTTCCTCTTCCTTCATTCAGGACTAAAGGTGTTAGAAGTAGATTTCACTTCTGGTTCCACTGTAGCTGAAAGGGGTTCAAGATGAACACTTGATTTTTAAAGTTTTTTTTTTTAGCTGTTGTTGCCAGGAACCACATGACACTAGGCAAATACTATGAGAATGTTCTTAACTATTAAATGCTCAGTGTCAACCAATCTGCATTTTCATACATTGCAGGCCAAAAAAATTAACTTTTGCACACCAAATTTGAGCATTCATCAATCAGCTGACAAATGAAATATCAGGCTCTCCCACGGGGCATGCCTGCCAGCCACTGCGCAGTTTTAGCAGCGGCAGCAGCAGCAGCAGCAGCAGCAGCAGCAGCAGCAGCAGCAGCTTTGTTTTCTCAGCAGCATTAGTACAATTAGTTAAGCATTTCATTATGGAGTGTCCGTATTTTATAAAAACACATGTACAAGCCATTTCACTTTTCATTCGACAGTCCATCAACTAATATTTATCGACTCACATTTATATGTGGGCAGAGGATCTGTGGTGGGCAGTCAAGGTCCTTGGTAATGTCACAAGGTCTTGTGGCTGTGCCAGGAGAGCTGAGAAAGACAATGGACAAACAAATAAATATGGTCAGCATCATCAGAAAATCAAACCGGTTGATGTGATAGAGGAGTGGGTGGGCCTGCTTTAGAACAGTCAGAGGAAGGGCTTTCTAAGCAGTGACGTGACCTGTATAAGAAGGATCCATCCAATGCAACTAATTGGAAGTATAGCATTGCAAACAAAAGGCAAGGGCCTGAGGTGGAGAGAAGCCTGGCTTCTTTGGAGACAGTAAGAAGGCTGGTGGGACTCAAGGATTTGACTGAGCAGGAGATGGAGTGGGAGATTAGGTGGGAGATATGAGCAAATAGATCATTAGGGTCTTGTAGGGCAATGGCTTTCAACTCTTTTAATGTGGCCCCAGAGTAAGAAATTTATTTTCCATCACAGTCTAGCACACACACATATCTGAGAGAGAAACTTCATGAAATTATACTTTTTTTTTTTTTTTTTTTTTTTTTGAGACGGAGTCTCGCTGTGTCGCCCGGGCTGGAGTGCAGTGGCCGGATCTCAGCTCACTGCAAGCTCCGCCTCCCCGGGTTTACGCCATTCTCCTGCCTCATCCTCCCGAGTAGCTGGTACTACAGGCGCCCGCCATCTCGCCCGGCTAGTTTTTTGTATTTTTTAGTAGAGACGGGGTTTCACCGTGTTAGCCAGGATGGTCTCGATCTCCTGACCTCGTGATCCACCCGTCTCGGCCTCCCAAAGTGCTGGGATTACAGGCTTGAGCCACCGCGCCCGGCCACTTTTTTTTTTTTTTTGAGTTGGGTCTCAATCTGTCACCCAGACTGGAGTGCAGTGGCCCAATCACAGCTCACTGCAGCCTCAGCCTCCGGGGCTGATCCTCCCACCTCAGTCCCCTTTGCCCACCAGTAGCTGGGACTACAGGCCCACACCACTACACCTGGCTCATTTTGTATTTTTTGTAGACACTGGATTTCAACATTTTGCCCAGGCTGTTTCAAACTCCTAGCTCAAGCCATCTGCCTCAGCCTCCCAAAGTGCTGGAATTACATGCGTGAGCCACCATGCCCGGCCCTTATAAAATAATACTTATCTTTACTACACATGGTACCTTTGATATCTTCTGTCTTATTTTATTTTAAAATGCTGATCTTTACCTAGTACATTGGTTTAACAATCTAGTAAATGGTTTGGTTTGAAAAACTCTGTCCTAGACCATAGTAAGGGGCTTGGGTTCTATTCTTGGTGTAATTGGAAACCCTTGGAAAGTTGTAAGCAGGGGAGTAACATGGTCTGATTTACATTTAAATTTTTTTTTTTTTTTTTTTTTTTTTTTGGCGAGGTCTTGGTCTGTTACCCAGGTCTGTCACTCCAGGTACTCAGGAGGATTGCTTGCACTCAGGAGTCGGAGTCCAGCATGGACAACACAGCGAGACCCTTATATCTAAAAGAAAAAGAACATAAAAGCAAAATGTTGGCAGCCCAGCATTTCTATTTATGGCTTTTTTTGAGATGGAGTTTCGTTCTTGTCACCCAGGCTGGAGTGCAGTGGCGCAATCTCAGCTGGCTGCAACCTCCACCTCCCGGGTTCAAGCGATTCTCCTGCCTCAGCCTCCCGAGTAGCTGGGACTATAGGTGCCTGCCATCATGCCCGGCTAATTTTTTGTATTTTAGTAGAGATGGGGATTCGCCATGTTGAGCAGGCTGGTCTTGAACTCCTGACATCAGGTGATCCGCCTGCCTCAGCCTCCCGAAGTTCTGGGATTACAGGCGTGAGTCACTGTGCCCGACCCAGTCCAGCATCTCTAAACTGTAATCAAGAATTTGACAATATTTTTAGCTTTCTGGAGATAGAGCACCACTCACATTGTTTGCGTGAGCTTGTCTTGAACTTTCACTTTAGTGTCATCTTAGGAATTCCTTACAAAAATGAGGGTCTAGTAGTTATCCTGTGTTTCTATTTAAAACCATGCTCGGCCGGACATGCTGGCTCATGCCTATAATCCCAGCACTTTGGGAGGCCAAGGCAGGCAGATCACAAGGTCAAGAGATCAAGACCATCCTGGCCAACATGGTGAAACCCTGTCTCTACTAAAAATACAAAAATTAGCTGGGCGTGGTGGCATGCACCTGTAGTTACTGCTACTTGGGAGGCTGAGGCAGGAGAATCGCTTGAACCCGGGAGGCAGAGGTTGCAGTGAACCAAGATTGAGCCACTGCACTTCAGCCTAGGCAACAGAGCAACACAACGTCAAAATAAAAAGCCATGCTCTTATTCCCTCACACCTATGTCAGCTGTTCTAGGTAACTTTTTTTTTTTTTTTTTTTTTTTTTTTTTTTTTTTTTAGGCCGAGTCTCGCTCTGTCACCCAGGCTGGAATGCAGTGGTGTGATCTCGACTCACTACAACCTCCGCCCCCCAGGTTCAAGTGATTCTCCTGCCTCAGCCTCCCGAGTAGCTGGGATTACAGGTGCGCTGTAATTTTGTTTGTACTTTTAGTAGAGACAGGGTTTCACCATCTTGGTCAGGTGGGTCTTGAACTCCTGACCTCGTGATCCACCTGCCTCGGCCTCCCAAAGTGCTGGGATTGCAGGTGTGAGCTGAGCCACTGCGTCCAGCCTTTTCTAACTAACTTTTTTCCTAGGGCTGGAACATATCTCTCTTCCACCTTCCTTCATAAGGAGTCTCCACCATTGGTCTTCTATTTCTCCCCACCTTTCAGACAGGTATAGGTCCAGAATGTCTTACTTGTGTAAACCGTTCCAAGAAACAGAAAATTCTTGACTCTCACCTTCTTTTTCCTTCATTCTTTTCTTTTTTGCTTGCTTCCTTCCTTTCCTTCCTCCTTCCCTTCTTTCCTCCATTCTTTCCTTCCTTCCTTTTTTTGTTTCCTCAGGGACAGTGGTTTTCAAATGTTAAATGAAATCTTCAGTTAAAGCCCCAAACCAGATAAACAAAGGAAGAAGTGGTACCCTTTTCCCCTTTTGTAGGGACCCTAGAAGCATCTTCATGGAATCCTTGGACTCCACAAATCACAGTGTGAGGACTAATGCTGAAATAGATTCATTTCCTTTTTAGGGAGACTTTAGGCAAGAGCAATCTCTAATCTCTATGAGCCAGCTGTTTACCCAGAGAAGGTAAATTAAGATTATTCTCTGTGACAGTGTCACTGCTGGGATTTCACCTTGGAGGAATAGTGGAGACCCAGAAAGCTTACTTACATTGCCTCTTTAAAGAGAATCATACTTCATCAGTTGATCAGAAAATATTATGCAGTATACCTAATAATTGAAATAATTTAATAAAAATACATGGATGTGATTTTTTTTAAAGCAAACTATAATGGAGTTTAAATAATGCTCACTTTGGAATAAGAAAACTTGGGGTCAGTCTTAGTTCTGTCTCTTACCAGCTGAAAGCCTGGCATAAGAGTAAGTAGTGTGGTTTTTCTGAGCCTCAGATTCTTTATCTGTTAGTTAGACATAAAACAATCCTCATAGGTTTATGGTGAAGATTAAATAGGCATAACATTCAGAGCACCTAGTACCTGGCAGTATTTGTCATGCTGTAGGCTCTTAACATAAGACAAATGGTTATTATGATTACACATGTGCCTACTTCTGGGGACAAAGATGAAAGCCTAGGTCGGATATGGCCTCCAGCCCTGCAAATGCTGCTGAGAGGTCTAGCTGATATTGAAATGGAGCGTGAAGAGTGTTTAAGGGCTAAGTGAAATGGATTTTGTAATGTATGGTCATACTTTGGATGGCTTCTCAGAAATGCAAGTCTCTTATATACCTAAGGAAATATAAAAGCCAAAAAAATTTTGGAACCTGGCCTAATGGCCTAGATTCTTTTGGGTCAATATCACTTGTTCTCATTGTTCTTTTTAATAGAGGTTAGGTCATGACCACAGCTCTTTTCTACATTACTTCATACTGGGACTCCTCCCTGAGTTTGCAGAGCACAAAACACAAAGGACAAACATAACCAAGCACCATGTTCATGCTAAAGGGTCTGCATAATTGAAATTGAAATTCACCCTATGCATTCTTTCATTCGCTCAACTAATGTTTAGTGAGTTTTGGGTATTGGAAATATACATATGCAGATGCTGTATCGTGACGGTGGTAAAACCTACAAATCTCTGCCCTCATGAGGGGTCTGATAATAGATAAATATATTAGATAATCACAAGTTATGCTTGTGTGATAAAGAAAGTAGGCATGATGCTGTGATGAAGGCTAACAGGGGAGCATGTTTAAGGAAGGCTTCTCATAAGAGAAGGTGTTCAAGATGAGACCAAAGAGCCAGCCAAGTGAGGAGTCAGTGGAGGAGCTCTCTAAGCAGAGTCATGGCAAAAGTGCTGAGATGAGGAAGAGCAGGGAAAGTCTGCAGAGCTTCTAGAAAGCCTGCATGACTAGAGTATAATGAAGGAAAGAGAAAGGCAGGAGCCCATTCAGCAGGCCTTTGGAACCATGACAAGGTATTCAAACATTTTCTAAGCCCATGGGAAGCTATTGAGGGCTTTAAAGTAGGGGAGTGACACAAGCTGATTCACATTTTCAAAACCATCACTGTGGAGAGGACTGGTGGGAGAGGACTGAGAGTGGGTACAGTGGGGCAGCTATGAGGAGCCACAGATGAAAGTGAGTGGTGACTTGGAACTGAGAGGACTAGAGAGATGCAGGATCTATTTTGGAAGCAGAGCCAGTAGGACTTGCTGGTAGGATACAGGAGGTGAGAAAAGGGAGAGAATTCTGGTTTCTGGCTTTAGTAACTGTACCAGTGGTTATCATTGTCAGGGAAAGGCAAGACTGCCATATGATCAGTTTAGGAATGGGATGAGGGAGAATCAATTGTTCCAGTTTGGAAATGTTAAGTTTGCAATGTCAGTGGGACAGCCGAACAGGTATGCCAAGAAGGCATTTGGATATAGAAGAGAGTCTAGAATGCAGAGAAGTGGGCTAAGCTGGAGTCAGAAGTTTGAGAGTCTTCAGAAAATCGTTTGTATTTGAATCCAAGGGGATGGATAAAATCATATGGGGAAAGAAGGAAAAGGGTGCAGGACTCACCCCTGGGGACTCTAAAATTAAGATGATTGTAGAGAAAAAGGAACTAGCACAGGAAACTGAAAAGCCATGGCTGTGAGGTATGAAAGGGAAAATGTTGACTACAGGGGAAAAAAGTATGTATTATAAGAATGAAGGAGAAATCAACTGTGCCAAAGGCTGCTGATAATTCATTTGCAACCCCCAAACCTCTTTATATGAGAGTCAACAACATCCATGGGCAAGGTTGATTTTGGCTACATCTAAGAGATAAATATCTGGTGGACAATTTGTTTAACATTTCTGAGTGTTAGTTTTCTCATTTGAAAAATAGGAACAATGCATACACTTCCTAGTGTATGCACTTTTGTAAACACTGAATAAGAAAATTTATATAAACTATTCCCAGAATACTAGGCAATAATGTTCAATAAGTGGCAGCCATTATTATGAAAAAGCATTATGTTTGGAAACCAGAGGGCCCACATTCTAGTGAAAATGCTATAATTAACAGTAATTTCCTTGGGTAAACAGTTGTTTGAATTTTAATTTTCCCATCAGGGAAATGGGGACAAAAATTTCTGTCTTGCCATCTTTTCTCATAGGGCTGTCTGATGGATTAAATGGCATTGTGAATGTGAAAGGGCTCTATAAGCCATTCAATGCAAAGAAGATACGAATAATTTCTTTTGTTTTCTTTCCTTTTTTTTTTTTTTTTTTTGAGACAATGTCTCGCTCTGTCACCCAGGCTGGAGTGCGGTGGCCTGATCACAGCTCACTGCAACCTCTGCCTCCTGGACTCAAGTGATCCTCCCCCCTCAGCCTCCTGAGTAGCTGGGACTATGGTTGTGTGCCACCATGCTCAGCTGATTTTTCTATTTTTAGTAGAGACTAGGTTTCTCCATGTTGACCGGGCTGGTCTCAAACTCCTGGGCTCAAGCGATCTGCCTGCCTTGGCCTCCCAAAATACTGGGATTACAGACATGAGCCACCTTTCCTTGCTCCATCTGAAGAACTTCTAATTGTCCAACAGAATTTTTATTTGTCTAGCTTTCAAATCAGTTGAATAGCTATACTTTGGGAGAGCAGTGAATAGGTTTGAGGGAGGCAATAGACAATACTCTGAGAAATAAAGCTTTTTAGGTGGTCCAAACTGACCAGGTTTAGGGTTCAGCTCTGCAGTACTATGTTTCCCTTATGTTCTTTTGGAGGGATCCACAAGAGTCAAGATACTTTTTTTTGTTTGTTTGTTTTGTTTTTTGTTTTTGTTTTTGTTTTTTTTTGAGACGGAGTCTTACTCTGTCGCCCAGGCTGGAGTGCAGTGGCCGGATCTCAGCTCACTGCAAGCTCCGCCTCCCGGGTTCACGCCATTCTCCTGCCACAGCCTGCCGAGTAGCTGGGACTACAGACGCCCGCCACCTCGCCCGGCTAGTTTTTTGTATTTTTTAGTAGAGACGGGGTTTCACTGGGTTAGCCAGGATGGTCTCGATCTCCTGACCTCGTGATCCGCCCGTCTCGGCCTCCCAAAGTGCTGGGATTACAGGCTTGAGCCACCGCGCCCGGCCAAGAGTCAAGATACTAATGCTAGGAGAAGCAACTGGTTCTTAGGACATGAGATATCTTCCTAGGGTACTTAATGCATTGTAGATGCTCAAGACTTAGCCTTTGATGGATTGAAAATATGTGGCCAGTATGATCCAGAGGAAATGGGGTGTTTCTTTGCCAAGTTGTGACTGTGTCTCCTCAGCTATCCTTGACTCTGCAAGAGGCAGGTAGAATGGGAAAAGGGAAGTAGGAAAAATGAAAAGAGGAGGGAAATAGAATGATACATGTGGGTGGAAGGAGAGAACTCTTAGAATTGGGAAGAGGAAACACCATCATTACATTAAGTTTGCTGGCATGAAGGATGCTGGAGTGAAGGGATACTGAAGTGCTTCTGGACCCATCACAACATGTCCACAGATGAAGAAGCTAAAGTTAGAGAGGGGAAATGATGAATTGAGGGTTACCTATAAAGGCTGATACTTCAGCAATCATTGGTGGTTTTCTATGGTATTTAAAAAAAAAAAAAAAACAAAAAACCCTTGATGTTACTCTTAACATGTCTTCCTCTGTCTCTAATGCCCAAATTAAATCCATAAGCAAATTCTGTTGAGCCTATTTGAAAATATATCCCGAACCCAACTCTTCCTCTTTTCCTCCATCACTATCATCATCCTAGTCAAGTCACCCTCTCCTCTCTCCTGAATTAGGAAATGATCTTGTGCTTTTCCTTTGTCCTGGGTATGGTCTCTTCACAGAGCAGCCAAAATGATCCTTTAAACACTTAAGATCATGTTACCTCTCTGCCCAACACATTCACTGACTCCCCACCTCACTCAGAGTAAAATTCAAAGAGCTGTCTGCCACCTAGGAAGCCCTGGACGAACCTGCCTCCCACTGCGTCTCTCCTTTCGCGTATATGCTGACATTCCTTTAACAAATGCAGCACACTCCTACCTCAGGGCCTTTGTATTTGGTGCTTCCCTCTGCCTGAAACATTCTTCCCTCAGATATTTGCGTGGCTCGCTTCTCACTCAGACTTCAGGTCTGCTCAAGCATCAGCTTATCAGACCACTTTCCTGATTGTCTTCTGTAAAGTAGCACACACATTCCACATTCCTGTCCTCTACTCCACTTCTGTTTCCTTCTGGCATTTGTCACCATTGTACATATTTAGTATTATCTGTCTCCATTCACTAGAATATAAATTCTATGAGGGCAGAGATTTGCCTGTTTTCTTTTCAGTCCATTATTTCTACTATCTGGCATATATTAGGCACTGAAAAACGTTTGTTCAATCAGTGAATAAATGAACTCAAACTCGATGTCTCAGAGCAAAGGAATAAAGCATTAGGAATTCCAAAAAGATGTGGAGATAATTCTTAATTCTGTTATTTGCCAGCTGTCTTTGAGCCACATTATCAGCCACTATTTTTCCAGCCTATTACATGGGAATAATACCCAACTACATTTCTTATTAAAGGAAGCATGGGATTTAACTGCAACCAGGACAAGATAATTAACATTTATTGAGCACTGTCTTTGGGTTGAACCCTTTACATAATATCACTCTCAAAAATCCCCTTGTAAGGCAGGTGTCATTTTCCCCACTTAATGAAGACTAGTCTGAAATTCAGAATTAAGTTAACAAAACAGTAAGTGTTGGAGTTAGGATTTTCATCCAGTGCTCTGTGGCTCATAAATTCATGTCCAACCTTGGAGAGCTAAGCATGCAGGAAAACAAAAAAAATTATTTTCTTTTTACTATGGGATGCTTTCAACTGTTATTTTAATGCTATTTTCAGGTCAGCATCAACAGCCAAATGTGAAAGCCAATGCCGCATATTGAGTTGCTGTCATTGTGTGGAGATTAAATAATATCTTTTCCTTATCCATTGCAAGGGTCATAGTTGGGGCACTTATAATAAAAGACAGATTAACAAGAGAAAAGCATACAAATGTATTTAATGTAAGTTTTATGAGACAGGGAAACCTTCAGAAATGAAGACCCCAAAGAAACAGGGAAATCTGTGTATTTTTATGCTTAGGTTTGATGAAAAGTAGCCAGTGGTGCAGAAGTGTGATTGGAGAGAGGGATTATGATCTAATAATGATCTAATAATGGTAATAAACTTGGAAGAATTTAGCAAGGTCCATTTGTTCAGATTCTTCTAGGCTTCTCTGTGTCTGAGGATTAGGATGTTCCTTTTTCCTGGGCATAGGGTGGGCACCTCTGGAATGAAGTTGTTTTTTTTTTGTTTTGCTTATTTGTTTGTTTGTTTTTGAGAGGGAGTCTTACTCTGTCACCCAGGCTGGAGTGCAGTGGCGCGATCTCGGCTCACTGCAACCTCCACCTCCTAGGTTCAAGCGATTCTTCTGCCTCACCCTCCTGAGTGGCTGGGATTACAGGTACGTGCCACCATGCCTGGCTAATTTTTTTGTAGTTTTAGTAGAGACGGGGTTTCACCATGTTGGTCAGGCTGGTCTCGAACTCCTGACCTCGTGATCTGCCCATCTCGGGCCTCCTAAAGTGCTGGGATTACAAGTGTAAGCCGGAATGAAGGTTTTGTGACCTACTTCAGAAGAATGTCAGCTAGGTTTTATGGCCTGCTTCAGGGGAGAAAGGGTGAGGGGAAGTTGAGAATGACCTTCCTGCTTCTGCTGTTTTCTGTAATGCTAAGGTGCCATGTTTTGGGGTAGCAAGTCCTGAACCTCATCATCATCAAATATTGATTAAAAGGACCACAGTGTGACAGAAAAGAATTTAGCAGATGAAACTTATGTCTCCTTGTGGTTAAAGCAAGCAAAGGAAACTGTAGTAAACCCTCCTGAAAGAACTGTAGCCAACTTGCAGGGTCCTCACAGTTTCCTAGGTCTCTGCCCAATCAGGAGTCATGACTAGTTTCAAGAACACCCGTGGGATTTGGCGGCTACTTTCACAGCTCTTCAGTTGATGTGAGGTCTGCCATTTACAACTTTGCAGGCTTCCTTTATGTGTGGCAAAATGGAGGGAGAAGTGCCAAGTCACAGCAAAATCCTGGCTTTCTTATTTCAAAGCACCAACCCCCTCCAGTCCTTTCTATTGCATGTTGTGGCTGCCACCCATGGCTCGGGGAATTTCATTTTTAGCTCTCTGTGTTCCAAATACATTCTCAGTGAGTGATGTCTTCTATCTTTCAGGATTTCTGAGCCAGTTGTGTCCAGGTGAGTCACCTGCCCCAAAGGAATGCCAGATTCTGTTAGAAAGCCCCATGAAAGTGGATCTACATCTTATTAATCTTACTTTCACCTTGGTTTTACTGGTGAAGAAAAGTGCTTTTGTAAGAAAAGTGCTTTAACAAGCAGGGGTTCCCATTTGTTTCTCAGCTTAGGTAAAGTGGTAATTCTGATGAGGTAAATTGGTTTCCTAAACCAGTGTTCTCACACTTTTCATATTTATGGTATTTTTAGTGGCATAACTTGAAGGAATTAAAAGATTCATGTAACAACAGTAAATAAGTCAGCAGTCATTACTGATCAGTATGAGGGAGAGAAAACAATCTTGTCTCACATTTTAATTTTCTTCTCAGTTTTCCCTTGGTCTCTCAGCAACACTGTTGCTGTTTGATAGAATTATTGACTACCCTAACTACTCTGTCTTATATACACAGAAGGCAGTGTTCTCAAGTGTTCCAGTAAATGCTTCTTTCTTTGGCACCTGTTTGATCTTGATACAATCCTTTCTGGTTCACAGCAAGTTTTGCTCTGCCCTACAGCCTATCACACCACCCACTGCTTATCTGGCAGACATCGCTGAATAGAATGTCTTTAGTGCTAGCCAAAAAGGATTGGGTATATTGATCACAAATTAATAACACATTCACTTTTTGGGGATACATATATGTGCTGTGTCACACTCTTTGTGAACCATTGGTCTGGACAAATGCAGTCCAAGATTGTTTGGATTTTCTCTATTCCATCTTGTTTTCCTCTTTTACCTGTAACTGTATTTAACATCTGCTTTTGCCAAGGTGTGTGTGTGTGTGTGTGTGTGTGTGTGTGTGTGTGTGTTCTTTCTTTCAGGGTACCAGCCTTCCTTTCCTTCGGCTCAAATGAGATCATGAAACAATAATAGCTGAGCACAGCTCTGATTCTCGGTAAAGGAATCCAGTTTAGAGAAATTGCATTAGTCAAAAACAATATGAGCTTGACTCCGATCCACTTAGTAATTGGGTGGTGTTAATCTGAACTCCTGTCCTTTCCTTTCCTCCAAATTAGAGATCATAATGATATTGCCTATGAAGATTAGATGCAATAATATATGGAATACATGTAGCACAGGCCACAGTGCTTAGTCAGTATAATTTCCTTTTTTTAAATGGTTCTCTCCTTTTCTGGATCACTGTGTATCTGCTGGCACTGCTGCTGAAGGCCTTGGGTCAGGCCTACGGAATGGATGAATTGGAATTGACAGCCAACCAGCAAGCAAGAATTATGGGCTGACTTTCTGAAGTGTCGGAAAGATGTATATTAACTCTGCTCTTCATAAGATGTTTAAACATAGCTCTCTTCTTATACACCTGTATTCAACCATTTTTACAAGCAAATCTAAGTAATTCAATTTTCTCATGGCATGAGTTTTCCTAATCCTGTGCGGCACAATTGAAGAATCAAGCTGGCTATGCTTGGAATCAAGTGAGACTTTTTGTTTTGTTTTGTTTGTTTTTTTTGAGAAGGAGTCTTGCTCTGTCACCCAGGCTGGAGTGCAGTGGTGCAGTCTTGGCTCACCGCAAGCTCCACCTCCCGGGTTCACGCCATTCTCCTGCCTCAGCCTCCTGAGTAGCTGGGACTACAGGCGCCCGCCACCACGCCCGGCTAATTTTTTATATTTTAGTAGAGACGGGGTTTCACCATGTTAGCCAGGATGGTCTCCATCTCCTGACCTCGTGATCCACCCGCCTCAGCCTCCCAAAGTGCTGGGATTAGAGGCATGAGCCACAGCGCCCAGCCCAAGTGAGACTGTTACCTGATCTCATGGGACTTTCTTCTGAGACCATAAAGGCAACTGCTTCTCAAGACAGTTCTTTCAGGGGAGGAAGGGAGGAGAATTTATCCACTAGCTCCCATTTCTCATTGGTCAAATATTTGCTTTCTAGTACATGAGTTCTTCTCCACATCTGGGTTGTACCCATGTGGGACCTAGCAAGCTTCATGTCATTTCATCCCTTAGCATTGACTGAGCAAAAAGCAAGAAGTGCCTAGTGTGGGCATGTGAAAATATTGTTAGGTTGTGCCTACATGAAATTATTCAGAGACCAACCAATGTTTGTCAGTGCAGTGACTACTGGTGTTGGAACAAGTGTGGCAATGACAGAAGTAGATGCAGCCAAGATATTAAAATAAGCCATAGGCTGTACATGATACATTCCACCCTTTGCACTATTCACATTAATTTACATGCTCTCATTATATCCAGCTGCCATAATAACCGTGTGTATATGTGTGTGTGTGTGTGTGTGTGTGTGTGTGAACAGCATGCTGTCACTTTTTTCCCCAAAGGGAGAGGTTCACTCAACCAAAGAGTCCTCTTCAAGGTGGTGACTAGCTATAATCTCTGAAAAAACTTAAATCAAGAGTTGAGTGAAGCTATAATTCCTGTTGCCACAACGGATCCCAAGGCTGTAATAGGTATCTACCACTTCCTTTCTTCACCATCTGTTCTGAATCCCTTCATCTTCAGTTATTCACCTGCTGGGATGACATGGATCTTCATCTCTGAGGGCTGGTATTCATAGTTGCCTCGCCCTTGTCAGGCTCGGTTGTTACAATTGAGCATCTTCTATGCATAATACTACCAAGAGAAGGCCAGGCATGGTGGCTCACTCCTGTAATTCCAGCATTTTGGGAGGCTGAGGCCAGTGGATCCTCCGAGATCAGGAGTTCAGGACCAGCCTGACCAACATGGTAAAACTCCGTCTCCACTAAAAATACAAAATTAGCCGGATGTGGTGATGCATGCCTGTAATCCCAGTTACTCAGGAGGCTGAGGCAGGAGATTTGCTTGAACCCAGGAGATGGAGGTTGCAGTGAGCCAAAGATTGTGTCATTGCACTCCAGCCTGGCAGCAAGAGCGAAACTCCATCTCAAAAAACAACCAACCAACCAACCAAACAAACAAACTACTACCCAGAGATACCTCAGTGAATTCCTGGGTTCTTGACATGTCCCTTTTTATTCCTGTTGTATAGTAGCAGTTCTGGATTATTTCTCATGATAATCAGGATCAATGATTCCTGAGGAGACATTCACACCTTTGTTACGTGTTAGTTCCTGGTATAAGGAACTTTAAGTAAAAAGGTAGGTAGGTTATAGCTTTAAGTTCAGTAGGTACCTTTCTGTGTCATCTGACAGAGCATTCTGCCGTCCATCTGATCACCCTAGAACTGTAATCTCTAACCTTGTACAACCTATGATTAGAAAGTACAAGTTCTGTGGGTTTCAGAAATAAAAATCCCAATTCTATTTGACCCTGTGGTTCCCAGATTCATGAATTCTTGCTATTTAGGATAAAGCACCACCATATAATTTGCCTTTTGTCAGCAAATAGTCTACAACCTAGGGAAAAGAGAACTCTTGAGCTAGTGCCTTTGCTGAAACGTTAACAGGACTTTCCACTGTTCTACTAGACAGAGTATCTTGATGACAGTATGCATAGGAAGACCAGTGGGTCCTTTAGTCATGCCTCCATGTAGCCTTTCCTTTGGCATAAATTGGGATTTTGTTCTGGGGAAGTGCCGAATGGAATACACATAGATCAGATAGTCTGTAAGCCAGTAGATAGTGGTGGTGAGGGAGGTAAAAGGGAAGGCAAACTAACACCATAAGTAGATTTCTATTTCAGTGAGATTGATATTTCTATTTCAAATCACAGTCCCTTTCATGTGGAAGTGGCCCATTGTAGTAAACCTACTGCTAAACTTGAGGTTGTGTCAAGGGATGGTGTCATCTTGATGGCTCAGAATTAGTCTCTTCTACTAGAAGACTGGACATTCACCATGACAGTAGCTGTATCAGTCTTGGTGAGAGGAAGTCAATGTTGTCAGGCCAATTCAATGTCTTCATTTCTGCCACATGGCCCATTTCATTGGCTGTGGTTGCCTAAAAGGGACAATCCATAGAAAGATTCATTCTGTGCCTTTAATTGTTGACCACCTCCTCTGCATGGAATATTCTCTAATGAGTATTTATGTAAGACACAAGGACATAAATACTTTCGGCTCAGTCCGATAAATTCATTTATATACCTCTTCCTAGAATTCCTTGTTCTTGATCTTCTTGTATCATTCCTTCCAGGCCCCTCAACAATTAACAAAGTCACTGACCACTTACCAGGAGTCTATGTAGGTCTGTACCTGAAGCCATATCTCATTCCATTATAATTAAATGACCAAGTGTTCTGCTAGCAGCTCTGCCCACTGGGAGAATTCCCTTCACCACTGTCCTCTAGAAGTATCCCAATGGGATTATAATAACAATTGTCCATTTTCAGTTGGCACCAACATATTATGCCACCCATTCTGAACCAAAGCCCACCTAATCACGCCAATCACTAAGTTGGCTTCTTTGAGTTTTAGAGGGAGCATAGACTGCTCTTAGGAGCACTGCTCCAATCCATTTATCAGGTGACCCAGAAGGCTGTGGTTTTACATGGAACCCAGAGTAAGAAGAGAGATTGCAACAAGTTGAGACTGTGACCCACCTGTCCTCCTACTCAGACTGTATACTAACTCAAAGAAGCCAACTTAGTGATTGGAGGTGCAACTTTTTCTTAGTGGTAAGAGGTGCAACAATTCATTCTTATCTTAAAGATATGCTATCCAGTAAAGTAGCCACTAGCCCTTGTGGCTATTTAAATGAATTTATAAAAATACATATATTCGGCTGGGCATGGTGGTTCATGCCTGTAATCCTAGCACTTTGGGAGTCAGAGGCAGGTGGATCACCTGAGGTTAGGAGTTCGAGACCAGCCTTGCCAACACGGTGAAACCCCATCTCTACTAAAAATACAAAAATTAGCCAGGTGTAGTAATGCATGACTGTAATCCTAGCTACTCAGGAGGGTGAGGCAGGAGAATCGCTGGAACCTGAAAGGCAGAGGCTGCAGTGAGCCAAGATTGTACCACTGCACTCCAGCCTAAGTGACAGAGCAAGACTCTGTCTTAAAAAATAAATGTATATACATATATTCATAAATATATATATATTTATTATATATATATATTCAACTCCACAGTTTCACTAGCCAAATTTCAAGTGTTCAATAGCTACATGTAGCTAGTGGCTACTCTGCTGTACGGCACAGACATAGAACATTTCTATCATGGCAGAAAGTTGTATTGGACAGCACTACCTTAGAGGCTGTATCCCCACATGGCAGATTAAGATTCAAACCCAGGTCTATCTGATGCTAAAGCCCATGCTTTTTCTACTTTAGCAAGTCACAGGCGGACTGGGTCTAAGCAAATGCTTTTCTGTTGTTGTGTCCAAGGGCAAAATGAGCTCTCCAATCAGATTTTTGTGCAATTAAGTTTTGGTTCATGCAGTGTGGCTACAAATTCTCTTTGCATTTCAATAAATAAAAAAGGCATTTTATCTAAAGGCCAAGTCTGTAATAGTGACTCTCCATATCTGACTTCTCTTTCTTGGCTTCAGTGGACTCAGAAAGCAGTTTTCTTTTTAAAGAAAGTTTTTATATAGCTCAGAAATATTATGCATTTCCAAAGAAATAGAGCAGACTAGCATTCTGTGGCAGACAGCAGAATCTCTCTGAATGTTGTGGTTCTGCATTTCCATCTGTACTCCATAAAAGGCGAGGATCATTGTCCCCACAGAATGCAGCTGAATGGCAGCTGGAGCATGAATGGACAGGGAAAAAACTCTCCTCCCTCTAATAACACCACTTATGGCAGACAGGCGAGGTTCTCTTCTGAACGTGGCAAAGAGATGCTGTTATGATAAGAGTAATTATTATACGTTAGTTAAAATCCCATTTAGGGAGAGTTATATTGCAGCTATTTTAAAAGAGGTTTGCTAACCCTCCAAGTTTGAGGGAGAGATTAATTAGTGTCAGTGAAGGATCTCCAAGATAAAAACAAATTAAGCCTCCTCATCTAGCCTTGCTTGGGTGTCCTTGAGTTGCTGTTTCCTTTGTGACAGGGACAGTGTTTGGTCTGATCTATTCTGCTTGGAGAGAAGGGAAGGGAACTCAAATTTGCTAGGGCTTCTGATGTGCCAGACACCATGATACGTACTTTAGAAGGAGGCACCTTTGAACTAGGATTTCCCATTGTTCCCACTCAGCCCACTGCAGAACATTTGCTAAATTGAGGCATTTATGCCCTAAGACCATCTTTGTGACACAGATTGAATCAGGTTTTGGGTGGCCCCTCCTAAGCCACTCTGGATTATTTACTTCCATTTCATTCAAACGGGCAAAAGAAAATAGAAGGTTAAAAAAACATAGTTCAGTTGTTTGTTTCTTTTAAACCCTCCCATGAATACTAAAAATATTTGCTTCAGGATTGCTGGCTTTGGGGATATTTTAAAAATAAGGCAACAGGTCGAATTCCTACCAGAAATAAATATTGTTAGCTTTTATTCTTTGTTCAGTCTCACTGGCTACAAGATTTTATCATTTCTCCCATCAAGTACTTTGAATTTTCAGCCTAGATTTTCTGAGCCAAACTTCATCTTATGTACTGCACGATTGTCAGTTAAAGCAAATCATTACATGTGAACTTAAATGCATTTTGATCTTGTTATCTTTCTGAAATTGATTACATTAAGTAAATTTACAAATTATTAAAAAAGATCTTACACTATGAGTCTAATTTTAGTTTCAGGAAATAGTTGTGCTTATCACCCAAATCATTACCTGTTCCATTTATTTCAATTGATTTTGCTAGTTGTGTAAATGTAGACCAATTATTTACACTGAGACTTCACTTTTTTTCTTCACTGAAAAGAAGAATAATAACTACTTCATAGGATTCCAATGAGGATCAAATGAGATGATGCCCTTAGTGACTTCACCTTCATGTCAAGATGGTGTAATAGGTGCCAGATTTACTCCGCTGGCTGAAACAACCAAAAATTGCCTAAAATGTATGAAATAATTTTTTAAAGACACTTAGGCAACAAACAACAAAGAACAATTATACCTGAGGGATAAGAGACAAATGAGGTAAGCCCTGTAATTGTCCCAGCTTACTGTGTTTAAGGAGTTTCTAAGTAGTGGAGCAGAGAAGTGGAACCTAGGCAAATAAATTTCAGAACAAAGAATATTACCGGGAATAATGAATGCCATTTCATCAAATAAAGCGTTCATTCCGTCAAGAGGGCATAACAATCCTTTTTGTTTGTTTGTTTGTTTGTTTGTTTGTTTTTGAGATGGAGTCCTGCTCTGTCACCCAGGTTGGAGTGCAATGTCATGGTCTTGGCTCACTGTAACCTCCGCCTCCCGGGTTCAAGTGATTCTCCTGCCTCCACCTCTCGAGTAGCTGGGACTACAGGTGCGTACCACCATGCCTGGCTAATTTTTGTATTTTTAGTAGAGACAGGGTTTCACTGTGTTGGCCAGGATGGTCTCCATCTCCTGACCTCGTGATCCTCCTGCCTTGGCCTTCCAAAGTGCTGGGGTTACAGGCATGAGCCACCACGCCCAGCCTGGGCATAACAATCTTAAACACATACACACCTAATAACAGAGTTTCAAAATACATGAAGCTGGCTGGGTGCAGTGGCTCATGCCTATCATCCCACACTTTGGGAGGCCCAGGTTGGTGGATCACTTGAGGTCAGGAGTTTGAGACTAGCCTGGCCAACATGGTGACCCCGTCTCCACCAAAAAATACAAAAATTATCTGGGTGTGGTGATGTGTGCCTGTATTCCCAGCTACTTGGGAGGCTGAGGTGGGAGAATTACTTGAACCTAGGAGGTAGAGGTTGCAGTGAGCCAAGATCACACCACTGCACTCCAGCCTGGGTGACAGAGTGAGACCCTGTCTACACACACACACACACACACACACACACACACGCACATGCACACACACACACAAAGTGAAGCTGCTAGGTATGATGGCTTATGCCTATAATTCTAACACTTTGGGAGGCCAAGGTGAGAGGATAACTTGAGGCAGGCTGGACAACATAGTGAGATCTCATTTCCACAAAAAATTTTAAAAAGTAGCTGGTCATGGGCCAGGCGTGGTGGCTCATACCTGTAATCCCAACACTTTGGGAGGCCAAGGCAGGTGGATCACAAGGTCAGGAGAGGGAGACCATCCTGGCTAACACGGTGAAACCCTGTCTTTACTAAAAATACAAAAAAAAAAAAAAAAGTAGGCGGGCATGGTGGCAGGCGCCTGTAGTCCCAGCTACTCAGGAGGCTGAGGCAGGAGAATGGCGTGAACGCAGGAGGTGGAGGTTGCAGTGAGCTGAGATGGCACCACTGTACTCCAGCCTGGGTGACAGAGTGAGATTCTGTCTAAAAAAAAAAAAAGGAAAAAAAAAAAAAAAAACACTGGGCATGATGGTGTGTACCTGTAGTCCCAAGTACTTGGGAAGGTGAGGGGGAAGAATTGCTTGAGCCAGCAGGTCAAGGCTGCAGTGAGCCATGAACATGCCACTACACTCCAGCCTGGGTGACAGAGTAAGACCATGTCTCTTAAAAAAAAAAAGAAAGAAAGAAAAGAAAAGGGAAGAAATGAATTAGAAAATTCAAAATGATTTAAAAGTAATGTTATAAAGGATAGCATATAAAAAAATGAATGAAGAACAGCTAAGCTGCATTTATTGGAGAGGAAATTTGGATATTAGAGTATTAGGGAAACCAAGAAAGAACTTGAGTAGGAAGAGGAGAAAGTGAAGTGCTGTAGAGAGGTGCTGGAAGTGCAGCAAGTGCATTGGCAAAACTAGGGTGATCTGTGTATAATGACAGACAGAATAGTGTATTAGACAATAGTGTCACAGGATTCACAGGGTTGCGAGCTGCAAGATGCCCGCCACAAACGTGGCACTTCTCAGACTAACCAGATTGCCTTCCTTCAAGATTGAACCAGATGCTCATTTTAACCCAATTTCACGTGGATAAAACACTAAAAGGTCAGCATAGGCTAGCGCCTCAAATTCAGTACTTTAACACAATAAACATCCTTTTCTCTCACATGGCAATCCAGTAAAGGCCTGCAGAAGGATTCTGCTCCATGTGGTCATTCAGGAGCCCAGGCTCCTTTTGTCTTGTGTCTCTGCTCTTCTCTCCATTTTTCAAATTCTGTCTACTTAGCTAGTGGGTAGGAAAGGAGAACTAGGACTGCATGAAGGACATTTTAACATTTCAGGCATAGATGTGGCACATGCCATGTAAGTTCGTATTCCATTGGCTGAAATTCAGACACATGGTCTCAACTAATTGCAAGATGTGGTCCAGCCATGTGCCCAGAAGAAAAGCAGAACGCTGGTATTTGTAAACACCAATAATCTCTACAACAGATGTCCCTGTCCTGTGTGTTGATGCTCTGGGAACCATACTCCTTTGTCGAACACTGAGCCTAACTCCAATTTATTTTCTAAGTGAATTTAGTGGTTTTTATTAAATGCTCATGGAAAGAATTTAAATTGGAGTCAAACGTGAATACTTTCTAACATTATTGAATGGAAATAAAGCATCATACAAAGGTATAAACAGAGAAAGTTTTCAAATTTCAATATGTTAGGGGAGGACAAAAGAATCTCACAAATCATTTAATTCAGTCTTCTAATTTTGCAGTTAACTAAACTGGACCAACAGACCACATCTATGTAGATAATGAGTAAGAGAGCCAGGGTTGAAACCTAATTGATATGATGTCAGGCTTTAAACTACAAACACGAATTTAACACAGCAAGACAAAAAGTCTTCATGTTATACTTTTAAAAGGCAAAGAACAGGCCAGGCGCAGTGGCTCACGCCTGTAATCCCAGCAATTTGGGAGGCCGAGGCGGGGTGGATCACAAGGTCAGGACATGGAGACCATCCTGGCTAATTCGGTGAAACCCTGTCTCTACTAAAAATACAAAAAATTAGCCAGGCGTGGTGGCGGGCATCTGTAGTCTCAGCTACTCGGGAGGCTGAGGCAGGAGAATGGCATGAACCCGGGAGGCGAAGCTTGCAGTGAGCCGAGATCGTGCCACTGCACTCCAGCCTGGGCGACAGAGCGAGACTCTGTCTCAAAAAAAAAAATAATAATAATAAATAAAATAAAAATAAATAAATAAAAAAGGCACAGAACAATTAAACAGTTTAGAAATCTAATATGTCTTTAAGTTACACGGATGCATAAAGGAACCTCATTTTAAAAAACTATTATTATCATTTTTGGAGCCAGAATCTCGCTCTGTCGCCCAGGCTGGAGTGCATTGGCACTATTTCAGCTCACTGCAACCTCCACCTTCTGGGTTCAAGCGATTCTCCTGCTTCAGCCTCCCGAGTAGCTGAGATTACAGGTGCCCACCACCATGCCCAACTAATTTGTGCATATTTAGTAGAGACACGGTTTCACCATTTTGGCCAGACTGGTCTTGAACTTCTGACCTCAGGTGATCCACCCGCCTTAGCCTCCCAAAGTGTTGGGATTACAGGCATGAGACACCGTGCCCGGCCTCCAATCTCATTTATTTTTAATAGACATTTTGCGTTTTTAGTTGATGAGATGGTAACAAGAGTCTACCAGAGAAGTGCCTGCTGTCCATGGGTTAATGAATTGGATTGTTATAGCAGTGGAGGTGGGTCTCTTTCTTTAGGAAATAGTTGATCAATTTTCTTTGGCTTTCATAATTTTAAATTTAGATCAAGTCAGATAAATGACAATATATAGCCTTTTGCTTTTAGGATAACAGTATTTTTCAGTACACATAGACTTCTTTTG
The DNA here is from genome assembly GCF_049350105.2 of Macaca mulatta. NCBI lineage: Eukaryota > Metazoa > Chordata > Mammalia > Primates > Cercopithecidae > Macaca > Macaca mulatta. Next base: position 172,285,287 of record NC_133406.1, on the reverse strand, counting down.
CTGTGAATGTTCTTTTTTTTCTGATCTAAGTGCCACCATTTATCTTCTGTTCTTCTTCATATTTTGTATACACAAAGCCTAACTTCGGTTTGATAGTAGGAATTAAGGAGTTCCATATGAATGGATTTTCCAGACAAAGGAAGCTTACCTACGTTATTGGAATTTAATAATTTTAGAAGGAAATCTTTCTAGGCTGTGTCACCTACTTATCCATCACCTTTAAAAGAGTCTTGATATCCTCCCTTTAATACAGAGCTTAGCAATTGAGAGCAGAGATTTGAAGCCAGACTGCTTAGGTTTAAGACCTGGTTCTGACTCTTACCAGCTGTGTGACCTCAGGCACGTCACTGTCTTAGTTTCCTCATTTGTAAAATAAGAATATTAGTATATTCTTAAAGTAGTTGTGAAGATTGAAAGATAATATATGTAAGGCACTTAAGACAGTGTCTGTCTTAAGTAAGTTTATAATAATTACTAAGTATGTATTAGCTCGAGGAGTCACAGTCTACACTGTGAGAGGGGGGTTGGCAGAAGTAAGATATTAATTAATGGAATATACAAGTGCATTTACCAACTTGTGATAAGTGATAGAAAAGGAAAGTACTAAGTGCTATTAGAGTGTTAACAGGGGAACCAGATTTAGCCTGGCATTGTGTTATAGAATTCTTTACATTTTAGTTTTTCCTACTGATGTGTGAATTTTTTGAAAGCAAGAAGCATGTCTTAATCTTCCTTATGTAACTGTCAGTAAGCACAGTCTCTGGCGCATAGCAGGGGCTCGAGACTACTTTGGAAGGAGAGATTAAAGGAAAGAAAGAAAAAATTCTACAGGCATCACCCGGAGAATATAAAGATATTCCAGGCAAGTATTCTGCAGGGGGTAGAGAATTGTGCACCTTGGTGACCCTGCCACCTGCAGAGGTGCCGTACCTCCTGCACAGGGCTCAGCATCCCAGTGATTCCTGGCATCTGCAGCTTAATGAGGATGTATCCATTTATGCATTAAGGTTCATTTCCCTTGTTCAAAGCAGTCCCTCAGGTCTTCCCGGAGGACTGGTTTGCTTATTTTATATAGGATTCTTAGAATACTGCTGACATGTTTGATAATCAGAGAGTCTTGGGAAGGGGGTTGCTTATCTTGGGAAAAGACAGCAAGCTATGTTTGAAGGCAGGTTTTCTTCCTCTCTGGAGAGACTTGAGCAGTTTGAAAATAGGCTGCCTTCAGCCTTGCTTGGAATCTGGAGTGAAAGAGAAATACAGGGATGCAGCACTGAAGGATCCCTGCTGTTCTCCTGGCCTGAGGGCTGAATCGATTCTGTAGGTAACCTGGCATGAGCCTTCCACTTCATATGGGAGAGAAGGGAGGAGCAGATGGCCAGGTGCCTTGCCCCAGGTCACACAGTGGCAGAGCCTGAAGCTCTCAGACCTGCATGCTCCCAGTTTACACCCTATACCACAACACATGGGGAATGGGAAAGTGGAATCAACTTAAAAACAAAAAATCTATGAATCAAAAGCTGGGTTTGATGGTGCACACCTGTAGTCCTAGTTACTCAGAAGGCTGAGCTGGAGGATCACTTGAGCCCAGGAGTTCAAGGCTGGCCAACATAATGAGACCCTGTCTCTAAAATAATAATGATGATGATAATAACAATAATAATAAAAATAAAATCTATGAATAAGTTAGGAAAGACAAGGAAGAGACTGAATTGTGTGAACCTCCAATTTTAAATGCTGTTAACTTAGGAGAAAGACTGTTTTTTCAAAAATGTAATCAAAATAGTTGATGAGAACAACAGTAATACCAGCAAACACTTATTTGTTATTTACTTGGCATCATTCTGAGAGTTTTATATGTATAAATTCATTTAACTTCCATAACAACTTCCTGGCCTAGATTTTATTAATTTTACACGTGAGGAAAACTGAGACATGGGAGCTTAAGCAACTTGCCCAAGGTCACTAGTCGGTTGGAGAGTTAGAATGAAGATTTAGTTAAATATTTGCAGGAGCTAGCCGGGCGCGGTGGCTCACGCCTGTAATCCCAGCACTTTGGGAGGCCGAGGTGGGCGGATCACAAGGTCAGGAGATCGAGACCACGGTGAAACCCCGTCTCTACTAAAAATACAAAAAATTAGCCGGGCGCGGTTGTGGGCGCCTGTAGTCCCAGCTACTCGGGAGGCTGAGGCAGGAGAATGGCGTGAACCCGGGAGGCGGAGCTTGCAGTGAGCCGAGATCGCGCCACTGCACTCCAGCCTGGGCGACAGAGCGAGACTCCGTCTCAAAAAAAAAAAAAAAAAAAAAAAAAAATACTTGCAGGAGCTGCGCAGCGTGCTGACTGGCTGTCTTGCTGCTGCCACGGCTCTGCCCTCTGGCCGCTCACCCTGGCCCATGGATGGGGATGTCTGGCTAAGCCCAGGGCTTAATGGCCCTCTCCTGCTTTACAAAAGAACGCTGGAGTCGGGGCTCCTTGACATAAAACTGGTTTGTGTCCGTAGGTTTATGACATTACGTTTTTGTTTTTTTTTTTTTTTTTTTTTTTTTTTTTTTTTTTTTTTTTTTTTTTTTTTGAGACGGAGTCTCATGCTGTTGCCCAGGCTGGAGTGCAGTGGCGCGATCTCGGCTCGCTGCAAGCTCCGCCTCCCGGGTTCACGCCATTCTCCTGCCTCAGCCTCAGGAGTAGTTGGGACTGCAGGTGCCCGCCACCGCGCCCGGCTAGTTTTTTTTTTTTTTTTTTCTGTTTTTAGTAGAGACGAGGTTTCACCGTGTTAGCCAGGATGGTCTCGATTTCCTGACCTCGTGATCCGCCTGCCTCGGCCTCCCAAAGTGCTGGGATTACAGGTGTGAGCTACCGCGCACGGCTTGCCTTCAGCTTTCTTTACATCAGTGGAAATCCACCCCAGGTATTGGAAATAAGGACCAGAAAAAAATTAATTAACTGTGATGGAGGGATCTAGTCATTGGACCAATTTGCTTCAAGAAACAAAAGAATTATGAAAATCTCAGAATTGTTTTTTTTTTTTTGTGGCTTTTTTTTTTTTTTTTTTTTTTTTTTGGAGACTGGGTCTTTCTCTATCACCTGGGCTGGAATACAGTGGTGCAATCATGGCTGACTGAAGCCTCTACCTCCCCTGGCTCAGATGATCCTCTCACCTCAGCCTCCCTAAGCTGGGACCACAGGCATACACTACCACACCCAGCTAATTTTTAAGAAATATTTTTGCCGGGCGTGGTGGCTCATGCCTGTAACCCCAGCACTTTGGGAGGCCGAAGGGGGCGGATCATCTGTGGTCGGGAGTCTGAGACCAGCCTGACCAACATGTAGAAAGCCCCCTCTCTACTGAAAATACAAAATCAGCCGGGCGTGGTGGCACATGCTGAGGCTAGAGGCTGAGGCAGGAGAATCGCTTGAACCTGGGAGGCAGAGGTTGCAGTGAGCCGAGATCACACCATTGCACTCCAGCCTGGGCAACAAGAGCGAAACTCCATCTCAATAAAACAAAACAAAACAAAACAAACAAACAAACAAAACAGAAAAAAACAGAAAACAAAAAAAAAATTAAAAACATACTTTTGTAGAGATTACAGGCATGACCCACCACAACTGACTCAGAATTGTTTACAAGCCCTTGAGTTTGGAAAATCATCTACAGATGTTAAGATATCTCCAAATAAGAAAACATCTAAATTGAACTGAGAGCACATGGAACAACCCTGGACAGAATAAAAGTGAAAACTAGGTGAAAAAAAATTAAAGAAAGACAAGGGCATTATTGAATACTTACTATGTGCTAATCTTTGCCAGGGTGCACTGCTCTGTCCCTTTAATGTGGTCCCATTCTCACTCGTTTCCCATTCTCAGATCTTTCAACATTATTCACCTCAAAGCTATGCTAAGAGAAGCAGTTAGGATCAACAAGAGAGTCTTGCTTCATTTCAGGAGCTCCACTAAGAAGGCTCCTGGAATCGAACTTGTCCCACGCTCAGAGGAAAGGGACGGTTAGACTCTATCCTTAACTGGGACCCAGGGGAGAAGATAGACAAGACAAAGAAAGTATGGAGGAAACAGAGAAGACAAATTCTGTGTGGACTCAAAAGCAGCCTGCTGAGAACAGTAGCTGAACTGTTTTTAGCATCCTTTGGATTCCAAATGTGTCTGTGACCCAGCTACAAGAAAACTGGGCTCTTTCTGGTCATGGTCGATATCTGTATGCCCTTCCAGATGCTCAGCTGCATGAAGGCAAAACTCCATCGAGTCCAACTGTCAGGATAGCCCTCTGTGCTAATTGCACAAATAAGCAGGCTGGGATCTAGAGAGCTTATCAAAACTCACACAGCTAGTATAAGGCAGAATGAGGCCTGAAACCCAGGTCTGGGGTTTTGAAACCAAAACACTTTTCATTACTTCAGATGCTGGTTAAACATCCAGCCCAGCACACAAATGCCCTCCTGAGTTAGGATACTTGTGTGTGTGTCCGAGTTCCCCATCCCTTTTCTGCCCCTCGGTTCCTCCTCCCAGGGACACAGGGCCCTGATGTTGCCCAGGAGAAGGCCTTGCGACATCAGGAAGTCCAGGGAGAGTGACGTGACTGCTGTGCCAGGTTGAGTCAGTGGAGGAATGCAGGCGTGTCAGCGGGTTCCCAGGGACCCTTTTCATCACCGAGGCACTCAGTCACAGGCTATCAATACCATTCCAAAACAGAAAGCATCAAACAGCCCAGGCTGTGGCTTTGAGTCGCCACCGAGGTGGCCAGCACAGGAAGCATTAGCACATCTTGCTTTTCTAGGAATAAAAGAACCGCAACTGTGTCCTTGAGTGTGTTAAACAATGTTAACTAGAGGGAGGGGTCAGGAGAGAGGTATGTGTGGTGGTTTATGGGCAGGAGATGAGAGAAACCACATGGCTCATTTGCCCGGCACTAATGGATCTGAAGCGAGGAGCCAGAGGCCAAGGGCACTGCTGTCTTGAAATGAGAAGAACTGAGAACAAGGGAAGTCCATTAGTGTCATGTTTGTGTTTCTCCTCCTCTGAAGCTGGATTCCAAGCTCACAGGGAGAAACGACCAACAGTTTTCATCCTCAAGAGCTTTTTCCTGTTAGTGTCAAATTATCCCAGTAGGGAAAAGGCAAAAAAACAGCAGTATCAATGGAGGCATTCGGAAGCGTACTAGGAAGCCCCTCTCCTCTGCCCAGACCAAAGCTTGGAGGCCTTAGGAAGATGATTAAGTTGATATTTGGGGAAGGGGCTTGCTCCTTCGCCCTCGACACATGCAGATTTTCAGCAAGAGATCACCTTACCTACACAGGGTCTGAATCAAGTCCTGCTAACTAAAAAGTCATCCAAAGGCATCCAGTTCACAACGTGACCTGTTAATCAGGATAATCATGTACCTTAGCTCTGAGCCATCACTAATTTAACCAAAACAAAATTGTTTTGATCTACAGAAATCAAAAATCACATCATTAAAATAATAACATCTAATATGTACAAGCACTTACTTTGGGCCAGGCATTGTTTTAAGTGCTTTACAAGTTCTAACCCATTTCACTCTTACAGTGGTGCCAAGAAGTAGAAGATTGTCACATCTCCACTTTCAAGCAAGAACACAGACACAGTGGAGTATTTCATCATCTATTGCCACTTAACATACTGCTGCAATACTTCGTGACTTAAAACAACAATTTATTGGTATTATCCCATGTTTCTGGGAGAGCAGGAATTTGACGGGCACAGAGGAGCAGTGCTACTCTGCTCCATGGGGTCTAGGACTACAGCTGGGATGATGTGAATAGCGAGGGGCTGGCCAGGCATCTCTGTCTGCATGGTGCCTTCACAGGGCTAACTTGAGTTTTCTCCTAGCATAGTGGCCTCAGGGTAGTTGGACTTCCTCCATGGTGCCCCAGGGCAAGTGGTCCAAGAGGTCTGAGTGGAAGCTATAAGGCTTCTTGTCAAATAGCCTAAGAACCCACAGGAGGTGATTTCTGCCCCAGGCAAGTCAGTAAGACTAGCCAACATTCAGGGGAAAGGGAATTAGATTCTACCTCTAAATATGAAGATCAACAAATGTAGAAGTACTTTCAGTCTGCCACAGTAAGTAATCAAGTCATATAACTAGTAAGCTGAAAAATAGCATTTTAACCTAGACACTCTTTTGTAATTTTTAGAATTTATTTTATTTATTTTAATTTTTAATTTTGTAAGTACATAGTAGTTGTATATACTTATGAGGTACGTGTAACGTTTTGATACAAGCATGCAATGCATAATAATCACATCATGGAGAATGAATGGGTTATCCATTGCCTCAAGCATTTATCCTTTGTATTATCAACAATCCAATTATACTATTTTAGTTATTTTTAAATGTACAATTAAGTTATTATTGACTACAGTCACCCCATTGTGCCATCAAATAGTACGTCTTATTCATTCTTTCTATTTTTTGTACTTATTAACCATCCCCACCTCTCCTCTTCCCCTTCCCCCCAGTTGATTTTATTTTAGATTCAGGAGGCACATGTGCAGGTTTATTACAAGGGTATGTTGCATGATGCTGAGGTTTGGACTTCTGTTGATCCTGTCACCCAAATAGTGAATATACTACCCAATAGGTAGTTTTTTCAAGCCTCACACCCCTCCCTCCCCTTTTTGGGAGTTCCCAGTGTCCATTGTTCTCATCTTTATGTTCATGTGTACCCAATGTTTAGCTTCTACTTATCAGTGAGAACACGTGGTATTTGGTTTTCTGTATATGTGTTAATTCACTTAGGATAACAGCCTCCAACTGCAACCATGTTGCTGCATAGAACATGAGTTCATTATTTTTATGGCTGCATAGTATTCCATTAACCCAGACACTCTTAACCACTACATCTGGAAGTTGAATTTATATATCACTGACACAGATTCAGTGGATGATGGATATTCTGGCATTCATTTGTAGTTCAATTGTTTGAAAAATTTACACTTTCTTCTAGAGGTGTAATGTTTCTTTTCCTCTTTCCTTAAGTATTTGTTACACCAGCTTTGTGCCAGGCACTGTCCTAGGTGTTAGGGATAAAAAGCAAACAAACTACTGTCCCTGATTTTCAATGTTGTTATGGTTTGGCTGTGTCCCCACCCAAATCTCATCTTGAATTGTAGCTTCCATAATTCCCACGTGTTGTGGGAGCAACCTAGTGGGAGATAATTGAATCATGGGGCAGTTTCCTCTATACTGTTCTCATCATACTGAATAAGTCTCAAGAGATCTGATGGCTTTACAAGGGGAAACCCCTTTCACTTGGTTCTCATTCTCTCTCTTGCCTGCTGCCATGTAAGAACGTGCCTTTTGTCTTCTGCCATGATTGAGGCCTCCCCAGTAACGTGGAACTGTGAGTCCATTAAATCTCTTTTTCTTAATGAATTACCCAGTCTCAGGTACATCTTTATCAGCAGTGTGAAAACAGAGCAATGCAAATGTCTTGTAGTCTAATAAGGGGAACAAACATGTACTTAATTATTGTTCAGTGTAATTAATACTGCATGATAGGAACTAATATGAAGATGGGGGAGAAAACACCTAATTATAGTTTAGGGGCTAGGGAGGCTTTCCAAAGGAAATAAGGTTTGAATTACATCTTAGAGGATTAAGAGGCATTTGCCAGGTGTTACGGACTGAGCTTTTATGTCTCGTCAAAACTCTTATGTTGAAGTCCCAGTCACCAATGTGGCAGAATTTACAGATGGGGCCTTTAAGGAAGTTATTAAGGCTAAATGAGATCTTAAGGGTGGGTCCTTGATCTGATAAAATTCATATCTTTATAAGAAGAGATACCAGAGAGCTCACACTTTCTCTGCCATGTAAGGACACAGTGGGAAGGAAGCCTTCTGAAAGCTAGGAAGATAGCCCTCCCAAACACCTAATTGGCCAGAACCTTGATCCTGGACTTCTAACCTCCAGATCTGTGGAAAATAAATTTGTGTTTAAGCAACTCACTTTGTGGTATTTTGTTATGTCAGCTCCAGCTGACTAAGACACCAAATAAAAAGAGAAGGAAGAGTATTCCAAAGAGAAGCAATAACATATGTAAGTGAAATGAGACTTAACAGAACAAGGTATATGTAGGGAACCAGCAGTAGTTCACCAGGGCTGAAGCACAGGGTATTTGTGGGGGAGCAATGGTAAACAGACCAGAAAGATGCCAAAATCTAGGTGCTTGGATCTCCTAGAATTGCTGAGTTAACCAGTCCTGGGGTTGCCTGACCTCTGCATTTCTCCTTATGTGAGATAAGTTTTCATATTATTTGAACCATCTTGGCATAGTTTTCTGTCCTTTGTGTTCTAAGGTAGTTGAATCATTTATGATAAATTTTAGCTGCATGTCATGAAAGTTTCAGAATAATTATGGTTTAAATAATATAGACTTTTAATTATTTCTTAATAAAAAATTACCAGATGTTGGCAGTCCAGGCCAGACATACACTTCATGATGGCAAAGTTTAGGATCCCTTTATCAAGTTGCTATACCATTCTCAAGAGATAGCTTCAGGATCATGTCACAGGGTACAGCTATCATGTCTTCGCTCTTACCAGGAAGATGGAAGGGGACAAGGGATGCCTCACACATCTTCCTTTTTTACAGACATAGAAACCACACACACACACACACATACATACACACATGTGCACCACACACACACACACACCACTTCCACTTTATGGCATTGGGTCATATGCCATTGGAGCATGTCTGTCGCAGCTTTTCTTTTGGATATGCTTCCAGGTAAAAAAATCTGTGGGTTTTTACTAAAGAAGAAGAGGTGTAGGGATATTGAGGTGTACTTAGTAATCTCTACCACCTAGAGAATCTCCCTAAGTCATCTAGATGATGGTGTAGTTGCATGGGCAACAGTGAGGAAAGAGTGGAGATTCCCAGCGAGGATTTTGTAAAGTACTGTGAGGATGCTTCTGGTGTAACTGGAATTTTGCCGTAGTGTCTGACTTGCAGTTAGTTTCCTGCTGGAACAATATGTGTTCTTTCTCAATGTTCCTCAAACCACTTTCCTGGAGTTTTATAAAAGGCTTTCATCCTTGTTGAGAAGAGAGAGAACATAAAATAGAGAGAATATTTTGGTCAATGGCGTACATACTCTTGTTAATGCATAGTATTTAATGGTCTATAAGGTGCTTCTGTATCATATAGCTCACATGGATATAAAAAGGAAGCCATATTAAAGAATCATTCTGGTTTTGACTATTGCAGCCACTAGAATATTGATGGTAATACTCAGTTGCAGTACACCATGTTCAAATATTTACAATAGATCTCAAAGGGCTTCCTAACTCAGGGATAAAGGAGATGGTTCAACAACTGAGTCTATATGGAGATCGAGGACCTATACACTATAACAAAGCAGAATAAGATCGTTTATAAGCAAAAACATTGTGTGCTTATCAATGGAGTATAGACTATCACTTTCTCCTCTTCTTCTCACTAAGGAACTAGTGAACATCCTTAGATGGTGAATAGTTTTCTGGGGTTTCCATAACAAAGTACCATAAGTTGTGTGGCTTAAACAACAGAATTTAGGCTAGAAGTCCAAAACCAAAGTGTCAGTAGGGTGGGTTCCTTCTGGCCATGAAGGAGAATCTTTACCTCATCTATCTCCTCACTACAAGTGGTTTGCTGCTGATATTTGACTTATAAATAGCTTTCTCAGCATGTCTTCATATCGTCTTCCTTCTAGGCTTGTCTGCCTCTGTGTCCAAATCTCCCCTTTTTATAAGGACACCAGTAATATTGGATTAGGGCCCTCCCTTATAACATTTTAAGAAAATGGATTACCTCTGCAAATACCTTATTTGCAAATAAGGTCACATTCTGAGGTACTGGGAGTTAGCCATCAAATATATCTATTTTTGGGGTGATACAAGTCAACTCATGGCAGATGGGTATTACTGAAGAGACAGCTTTGCTTTTGGTTCAGTTTAGATTTGTCTTCTTCTGAGTTCTGTGGAATTTCCTCTGATGTCCTACATTCCTCCCAAGTGATGCTGCACATATTTGTTAGGGCACTGCTATCATCAGAATGTTTATTTCCTCCTCCAAATTCACATGTTGAAATCCTAACCCCCAAGGTGATGGTATTAGGAAGTGGGGCCTTAGGGAAGCAATTAGGTCATGAGGGCAGAGCGCTCATGAGTCAGATTAGTGCCCTGATAAAAGAAGACCCCAAAGAGCTAGCTCACCCCTTCCACCACATGAGAACAGCAAGTAGGTGCTATCTATAAGGAAGCAGACAATGACCAGATACAGAATCTGCTGGCACCTTGATATGGTTTGGCTATGTCCCCACCCAAATCTCACCTTGAATTGTAATCCCCATAATCCCTATGTGTCAACAGTGGGACCAGGTGGAGGTAATTGGATCATGGGGAGGTTTCCCCCATGCTGTTCTCATGATAGTGAGGTAGAGTCTCACAAGATCTGATGGTTTTATAAACATCTGGCATTTCCCTTGCTTGTACTCACTCTCTCCTGCTGCCCTGTGAAGAAGGTGCCTGCTTCTCCTTTGCCTTCTGCCATGATTGTAAGTTTCCTGAGGCCTCCCCAGCAAGGTGGAACTATGAGTCAATTAAACCCCTTTCCTTTATAAATTACCCAGTCTCCAGTATTTCTCCATAACAGTCTGAGAACAGACTAATACATACCTTGATGTTGGACTTCCTAGTCTCATTTCTGTTGTTTAAAAGCCGCACAGATTACGGTATTTTGTTATAGTATCTCAAACAGACTTCAAGAGATACTTATTAGTATATGTTATTTCTCAGAATTCACATTAAGTATTCAAATTGTATCAATATTGCTGAGGAGACTGGATCCGCCCCCCACTCCCCCCCAAAATTCCTTGCAAAATGTTAACCACTTGCTTTGCTTTTTACTATGGGAACGACTGCAGGGTGTTTCATCTTTGATTTCCTCATTTCCTCTCGACACTCTGGATGCCGATACTGTATTTGGCCTCCTCTACTTCCCCCTCTTTCCCACAATACTTGCTTTCTTTTTTTCTCTGCCAGCTGCGTGGAAAAAAAAAATGCTTTTAGTAAAAATAGTTATTTTCTGAATGGAATCTAATCTCTTCCTCCCACTAAGCTGTGGCATCTTTTGTGTAACACCATTAAACATGCCCTCTGAGCGCTCAGGGGCAGTTTCCCTTTACCAATACAATGTTCTTATCTGCTCTCATCTTATTTTTGAATAGTTAGTGATGTTTCCTGACATTCACAGCATCCCTCTGCCACCTACAGCCCCCTAATCAGGAGAATTGTGCTGATGGGGCTATGGTGGGCAGAAGGTAGTCCATCCTTGGCTTGTCTGCAGGTATCTTGTGCAGAAGCTGGTTTCATGGAGGACATGATGTCTTTCTCTATCATTCAGGGTGATTCACTTCAGGATTTTGTCTAAATTATTCAGTGAGTACTAAGCAGACAGGTGGAGAGAAACAGAGATGCAATGAGAGAGTTCAACAGATCTGTCTAGTTTTCAGGGGGCACTTGGGCTCTGATAGCTTCTTGTTCCTGCTTCAGTCTAAATCCTGAGAATCAACTTTCCTCTCCCCCCAACTTTTTAAATGGCTCTTGCAACCAAAACCACCAAAACTTATTTCTAACCATTTTTTTTAACATAATTTGTTCATCCCAACAATCTCTTGAGGCTCAGAGACCTTTAAAAGACATTCCACATTTAATATTCCACCTTAAATGGTGGAGCTGAGACTGAAATGTGATTCTTCTGATAACAAATATCATGTGCTTGACTTTAGCGTGTTATGAAGCTGTTAGTGAAAATATGCTCAGAAACAAAGCACAAGGAGATATTATCTGCTAAAAAGCTGTAGTGGTGCTGGGCAAGGAATATTTCACAGAGGTTTCCTTCATCTTTCTAATTTCATTGGATCTTCAAAGCAAACCTGGGGGATAGAGACACAAGAAACACCTTTATCTTCAGTTTTGCTTGTTATTTATTTAGGAGACAGGGTCTCATCTCACTTCATTTGCCCAGGCCTGGAGTGCAGTGATGTGATCTCAGCTCACTGCAGCCTCAACATCCCAGGCTCAGGCGATCCTCCTACCTCAGCCCCCTGAATACCTAGGACTATATCTGCAGTTTTAAATGCAGAAACTGAGCTCCTAGGCTTGGCCAAGGCCACAGAACCAGGAAATGCTTATGACAGTGATTAGATTATATTTTTTAAAGACCCTGACCCATGGGCAACACATATTTTACTTCAATAAAAAATAGGCAGGAAGACAGAAGAGGGTGAATGAAAGATGGAAAGGAGGAAGGAAGAGAAAGGAAGAAGGAAGAATGTCTTTTCACAGTCTCAAGCCATGGTCAACACTCAGTGATCAATGATTCAGTGCTGGTCACTGCCCCTTCAACCAAGGGTTCCGCCCACTCCATGTTCCGCAGTCCTCAAGCTTATTCCTTAGAAGTTTTGTGTTGGGGATACCTAAGGCTTGATTATTCTGGTACTCAGTGAGTCATCCTCTCCTCCATATGTTTATATAACAAGTCTAACCACAGCCATTGTTGCTGATTATATGCTGGAAATGACCTAACAATGTTTTATTTAATGATCTCCAACCATTTCCATCTGGCCTGTGGGTGGCTGCAGAGTCATTATTCATCAGTGGAACTTTGCAAACACAAACACACATGTATGTATGTAATAAAACCTCAATGATTTACACTAATTGGAGAGAAGACCTATTTGAGTTAACAAAAAGTAAGAAACGCTGTTTTATTACTTTCAAGCCCATGATGTAATTAACCACTTAATGAGCATGTGGCTTGGTGGAAAGCACTAGAATAGGAGTCTTCTGAGCTGGACCTTGATAAGGAGAGAAATGAGATAAATGTGGATATGTGGTCTGGGTCACACAAGATGCAAGACCGGAGCATGGTGACCACATCTCAGGGTCTGACTTATAGGTCCAGATATGTAAAATTGCTGGTACTGCAAGAAGTAATCTACTCTGTGAGGTTAAAAGGCATGTCCAAGTGCATGCAACAAATACATGAATCATGTGGAACAAAATTATATGTGACTGAAACAAAATTTAATGCTGATTTGTTAGTTTTATCTGAAGTCATTTTTCATGTGGACCAATATATATGTTGGCTAACTAGTACATTATCATCTTTCATTTAGGAAAGTTCTCAGCATAAATCAATTTTAATCAATAAGATTGCATTCTGTTGCAAGTTACAACAACTACAATTCAAAATAGGTGACACAAATGGGGGTTTCTAGAAAAGGAAATTCAGAGTGAGACCTGGAGTTGGATTGAATAGGCCTTTAACAACATTATCAAAGTCTGATTTTTGTTTGTGTGTTTGTTGTATGTGTGCTGTGGGTGCATGTGTGCACACAGACATGCCTTGTGTCTGCCTTCTGCAGTGTCATGTTTACTCTAAGGCTGGTTTCTCTTATGGTGGCAAAACAGCTGCATTGCTTTACATTTGTGTACCACATGGCCCAGAATGGAGTGAGACTCAGAGAGAGGGAGGGAGAAAGGGCAAGAGTGGTAGGAAAGGAGAGGAGAGTGGGGGAAAAAGGAACTGGGGGTGGTCCTGACAAACATTACTCTTAGAAAAGTGCATGGGAAGCAGCATAGAATCAGAGAGGAAAGAATTTCCTGGATGAAAATAGCCACTGTTATCCAGCTCATGGCATTACCTCTCTTGGACAGGGATGGAGGCAACATGGCCAATTCATGTTCTTTCATTGCCCATTTCTAGTCCCAATGCAAGCTAAGCCTTCTTTTCCATTACCATCTTAGGAAGATTACAGTGAAATTCATTAGACCACAGCTCTTCCCGCCACCATAACTTGTATTCTAGTTACACCTTCCTGAAAATGTATCTCAATTACTTTCACTAGACTTGGAAAGATCCATGTTTATTGGCTCTTAGGTGATAGATCTTTTCCCATTTTGTATAGATCCCTACTGGTTTCCTTCTCGAGAGAGATTCCTAGTCAACAAGTTCTGGGGAACATTAAGTTAACTTAGTAAGTCTTTTCTGTGTGGAAGCCACTGAAATAAACTTAAAGTAACACACATACATTATTTCATCTGATCTACAGAAGGCATTATTCTCATTTAGAAAGGTTAAGGATCCAGCCCAAATTCCCACAGCCTCTGAAAGATAGATCCATGGCTTCCCACATGTATTACAGTCTTTTGAGAAGTAAAGTACAGACATTAGTTTCAGCTCTGCCATTATCCATGTGTGTGGGCCTGCTTTCTTCATCTGTAAAATGATGGGGGTGGATTAGATGATTTTTGAGATTGTGTCTGATTCTAAGATGCTATGCATTTATGTTTGCATGCATGGATGCTTTGCATTTATGTAACATTTTACTTAGTCTGCTTTTCCTAAGTAGATAAACTCAGGTATAATTAGTAATGTGTAATAGGCAAATAAATTTGGCAGAGACTTGAAAAGTCTTTATTTCTTTTAGCTGTTTAACTATTGCTCTTGAAAATATTTGGAAAATCCCAAAAGAGAGACTCCAACTCCACTGTGGTGGAGTGTGGGAGCCACAAATCAGAGACTGACTTACCTTGGGGATATCCAGAATCTTTTCCCATTAAAAATAGTTTCCTTGTCTTCTCTGAGGCCTCTTATGGCTTTGATGGATCAAGGAAGAGCTTCTTCATAGCATCTGAATAGTGACTGAGCTGAACTTTTATCACATGGGTTTATCTTTTTAAAAATGAGATGTGAATATTCTCAACAGGGAAGAAAATTAAATAAATCCACCCAGGCATGGTTAAAGTTACACTTGTGTAGTAACGGTTGTTCTTTTTTTTCCCTAGTACTCTCTACTTTGATTGTCAGATACAAGGCAGGGCAGTGGCTACTGAGCCTCGATCCCTACTGTGTGGTATAAGAAGGAGAAAGTTTAAACATATCCAGGCAATTTTAAAAAATAACATGGGCTTTTTTATGTTTTATTTTTTTGAGACAGGGCCTCACTCTGTTGCCCAGGCTGGAGTGCAGTGGCATACTCTCAGCTCACTGCAGACTTGACCTCCTGGGCTCAAGTGATCCTCCTGCCTCAGCCTCCAGAGTAGCTGGGACTACAAGGGCACCCCACCAAGCCTGGCCAATTACTTTTCTTTTCTGTATTTTTTGTAGAGATGGGGTTTTCCCATGTTGCCCAGGCTGATCTCAAACTCCTGGGCTCAAGCAATCCATCCATCTTGGCCTCCCAAAAGGCTGGGATTATAGGCCCGAGCCACTGTACCCAGTCTAGGACTTTATTTTCTTAGAGCAGTTTTAGGTTCACAGCAAAATTGAGAGAAAGGAAGATTTCTCATATATGCCTGCCCCTGTATGTGCATATCTTCCCCCAACATCAACATCCCCCACCAGAGGAGTACATTCGTTACAGTTGAGGAACCTGGTTTAGTACATCATTGTTACCAAAAGCCCATGTCACCCAGGTAGTAAGCGTAGTACCCAATAGGTAGTTTTTCAACCCCTGCCCCCAACTTTTTCTTTCCTATCTAGTAGTCCCCAGTGTCTCTTGTTCCCATCCTTGTGTCCATGTGTACCCAATGTTTGGCCCCCACTTACAAGCAAGAACATGTGGTATTTGGTTTTCTGTTCCTGTGTTCATTTGCTTAGGATAATGCCTTCCAGCTGCATCTATATTGCTGCAAAGGACATGATTTTTTTAATGGCTGTGTAGTATTCCATGGTACATATGTATCACATTTTCTTTTCTTTTCTTTTTTATTGACAGGGTCTCACTCTGTCACTCAGGTTGGAGTTCAGTGGCATGATCAGAGATCACTGCAACCTCAAACTCCTGGACTCAAGCAATCCTCCTGCCTGAACCTCCAAATAGCTGGGACTACAGGCATGCACCACCACACCCAGCTAATTTTTGAATTTTTTGTAAGGATGGGGTTCTCACTATGTTGCCCAGTTTGAGCCCAGGTCTTGAATTCTGGGCTCAAGCAATCCTCTCACCTCAGCCTCCCAAAGTGCTGGGATTACAGGTGTGAGCCACCATGTCAGGCTGACCACATTTTCTTTATCCAATCCACTGTTGATGGGCATCTAGGTTGATTCCATGTCTTTACTATTATGGATAGTGCTGCAATAAACATAAAAATGCATGTGTTTTTTTTTTTTCTAGAATAATTTATTTTCCTTTGGGTATATACCCAGTAGTGGGATTGCTGGGTCAAATGATAATTCTGTTTTTAGTTCTTTGAGAAATCTCTAGACTGCCATCTACAGTGGCTGAACTAATTTACATTCCCACTAACAATGTGTAAGTGTTCTCTTTTCTCTATAGCTTTACCAGCATCTGTTATTTTTGGTCTTTTTAATAGCCATTCTGACTGGTGTAAGTTGATATCTCATAGCAGTTTTGATTTGCATTTCTCTGATGATTAGTGATGTTGAGCATTTTTTCATATGTTTGTTGGCTGCTTTCATGTCTTCTTTTGAGAAGTGTCTCTTCATGTCCTTTGCCCACTCTTTAATGTGCTTATTAGTTTTTTTGCTTATTGAGTTGTTTACATTCCTTATAGATTCTGGATATTAAAACTGTGTCAGATGCATAGGTTATGAATATTTTCTCACATTATATATATGGTCTAATTACCCTGTTGATAGTTTTTCTTGATATGCAGAAGCTCTTTAGTTTAATTAGGTCCCACTTGTCAATTTTTGTTTTTTTTATAATTGCTTTTACGGACTTAGCCATAAATTTTTTGCCAAAGCCAATGTTGAGAAAGGTATTTCCTATTCTTTCTTCTAGGATTATTATAGTTTGAGGTCTTGCATTTAAATCTTTAATCCATCTTGAGTTAATTTTTGCATGTGGTAAAAGATAGGGGTCCGGTTTCCTCCTTCTGCATATGGCTAGCCAGCTATCCCAGCACCATTTATTGAACAGGGAGTCCTTTTCTTTTCTTTTTAAGATGGAGTCTTGCTCTTTGGCCCAGGCTGGAGTGCAGTGGTGCAATCTCGGCTCACTGCAACCTCCACCTCCTGGTTTCAAGCAATTCTCCTGCCTCAGCCTCCTGAGTAGCTAGGATTACAAGCACACACCACCATGCCCGGCTACATTTTGTATTTTTTTTTAGTAGAGATGGGGTTTCACCATGTTGGCCAGGCTGGTCTTGAACTCCTGACCTTGTGATCCACCGCTTCAGACTCCCAAAGTGCTGGGATTACAGGAGTGAGTCACCGCGCCCGCCCCGGAGTTCTTTTCTCATTGTTTTTGTCAGCTTTGTTGGTCAGATGACTGTAGATGTGAGGCTTAATTTTGGGCTCTCTATTCTGTTCCATTGGTCTACATATCTGCTCTTATACCAGTACCATGCTATTTTGGTTACTGTAACCTTATAGTAGTTTGAAGTCAGGTAATGTGATACCTCTGGCTTTGTTCTTTTTGCTTCGAAGTTCTTTGGCTATTTGTGCTCTTTTTTGATTCAATATCAATGTTAAAATGTTTTTTTTTTTTTTCTAAATCTGAGAAAAAATATGTTAATAGTTTGATAAGGATAGCATTGAATCTGTAGATTGCTTTAAGCAGTATGGCTATTTCAACAGTATTAATTCTTTCAATCCATGGGTATGGAATGTTTTTCCATTTATTTGTCATCTGTAATTTCTTTCAGCAATGTTTTGTAGCTCTTCTTATAGAGATATTTTACCTCCTTGGTTAGATGTATTCCTAGGTATTTTATTTTTGTGTGTGGCTATTGTAAATGGAATTGTGTTCTTGATTTGGCTCTCAGCTTGAATACTACTGGTGTATAGAAATGTTACTGATTTGTGTTCATTGATTTTGTATCCAGAAACTTTACTGAAGTTATTTATCAGTTCTAGGATACTTTTGATAGAATTTCTTGGGTGTTGTAGGTATAGAATCTTATCAACAGAGAAGAGAGATAATTTGACTTCTTCATTTTTTATTTGGATGCCTCTTACTTTTTTTCTCTTGCCTGATTGCTCCTGCTCAGACTTCCAGTACTATGTTGAATAGGAGTGGTGAAAGTGGGCATCCTTGTCTTGTTCCTGTTCTTATGGGAAATGCTTCCAGCTTTTGTTTATCAGGGAAATTTAAAAAATGCTACTTACATTTGTGGGCCAATTGGCTTAGTCAAGAAAATGGGAGTTTCAAGTCAAGGCTAAGTGAAAAGAAAGAAAGAAAGAAAGAAAGAAAGAAAGAAAGAAAGAAAGAAAGAAAGAAAATAGTGCAATTTTAATTTGCCTTCTCTCTCAGTCTTTTTTGCCTGCCACAAAATTAGTTTAGTAGGGCAGTGAGCACCAAACCTGGAGTTAGTCCAGAGTTGAAACCTCAAGTTCTGCCGCTTCCTAGTTGTGTGACCTTTCAGCTCAGACATTATACTGTTGTTGGTTGTTTTCCATCACCGTAAGTTTGATATGGGACTTTTTCCTGCTTTTCTTTCTTTCTTTCTTTCTTTCTTTCTTTCTTTCTTTCTTTCTTTCTTTCTTTCTTTCTTTCTTTCTTTCTTTCTTTCTTTCTTTCTTTCTTTCATCTTTCCTTCTTTCTTTCTTTCCTTCTTTTCTTTCCTTCCTCCCTCCTTTCCTTCCTTCCTTCCTTCCTTCCTTCCTTCCTTCCTTCCTTCCTTCCTTCCTTCCTTCCTTCCTTCCTTCCTTTCTTTCTTTCTTTCTTTCTTTCTTTCTTTCTTTCTTTCTTTCTTTCTTTCTTTCTTTCTTCCTTTCTTCCTTTCTTCCTTTCTTCCTTTCTTCCTTTCTTCCTTTCCTCCTTTCCTCCTTTCCTTTCCTCCTTTCTTCCTTTCTTCCTTTCTTTCTTTTTGACTGAGTCTTCCTCTCTCCCCAGGCTGGAGTGCGGTGGTGCTATCTCGGCTTACTGCAACCTCTGCCTCCCTGGTTCCAGAGATTCTTCTGCCTCAGCCTCCTGAGTAGCTGGGATACAGGCGAGCACCACCACGCCCGGCTAATTTTTGTATTTTTAGTAGAGACGGGGTTTCACCAAGTTAGCCAGGATGGTCTCAATCTCTTGACCTCGTGATCTGCCTGCCTCGGTCTCCCAAAATGCTGGGATTATAGGCCTGAGCCACCGCGCCCAGCCCTGCTTATTTTCATGCCTACAAATTTTTGATTGAAGAGCAGACATTGCTCATGTTATGTTTTGGAAGGCGGATTTTTTTTCCAATCCTTCAAATACTCATTAGGCTTTATTCTGGGATGTAACTAAGTTACTTGGAAACAAATTGATCCTTTTGACTTGCTTTTAATCTTTGTCAGGAAAGACCAGATCAGTTTTTAGTATAGGATTAATTTAGCCTCATTGGCAAGGTGATAACTTTGGAGTACTCTATTTTGTACCCCATATCTTAGGAGGTCTTTTACTCTTTCTAGTAGAAAAAGAATATTCCCTGACCCTGAGTGAGTTCTGGAGATTGCTTTTTTCTGATGGTTCTCTCCCGGCTCGGTAGTTTCTTTACACATGTGTGCTGATTAGTGTAGACTAAAGATGCAAGGGGTCCCTCTGCATCTCTTTGTAGTTGTCTCCTTTACAGTACTCTGCCCAGAAATTTTAGCTGCCTGGCCTCCCAGTGCTCCAAACATTGTGTCCTTAAATTGCTAGGCTCCGTTTGGTTCCTCCCTCCTGTGATACAGCCTGGAAACATCCCCAGACGATGAGCTAGGGCATCACAGGACTCATCTTTTTGTTTCCCTTCACTTAAGGATCGCTGTCCTGCTTTGCATGTTTCTCAGTGTCTGAAAACCAATGTTTCATATGTTTTATTTAGAGTTTTATTTTTTTAAGGTGGAAGGGTAAATCCAGTCCCTGTTAGTCTATTGTGGCAAGAAGCAGAAGTTCACATCCCTACTTTAGGAACCGCAGCCCCACTTCTCACCAGCTATGTGGACCTAGGCAAGTTACATAACCTCCTGATACTCGGTTTCTTCCGTGGTAAAGTGTAAACTTATAGTAATACCTATTCATAGTAGGGTAGTTAGAATTGAGTAAAATAATCTATATGATGTACTTAGTCTGTTGCTTGGCACACAGCAAGAAGTTATAAAATTCTAGCAATGATGATGATATTGATGCTTAGAAAACATCTGTTTATGGTGAACTCAAAGCCACAAGTTTCTCAATGCCATAAGTTTCATGTCTATAAAATGTCCCGGGCTGACCGGGCGTGGTGGCTCATGCCTGTAATTCCAGCACTTTGGGAGGCCAAGGCGGGCGGATCCCTTATAAAAGGAGAATTTAATTCCCAGTGATAGTTCCCACATGGAGTAAATTTAACCTGATAAAAATCTCACGAGACTGTCCTTATTTTCCCCTTTCTCTTCTGATTAGTTACTACTTGGCACACAGACTGATGTTTAGGAATCACCACTTCATGTGCTCCTTTAAGCTGCTGGTCCATCTACCCCTGGCGTTCCTGCCACTCTGGGGTCTGGCTCAGGGTTTGCCATACTCCTTAGTTTGAATCCTCCTGTTAACCCCCCCCAGGGCCCTCTACTGCTATGCTGGCAGTACTCATTGCAACAGTAACAATTGCTCAATGCCTGTTTTACTCTATGCAATACTCATTGCAACAGTAACAATTGCTCAATGCCTGTTTTACTCACTACTGCCTGAGGAGTAACTTGATCACTGTCACTTGCAGAGTAGCTTCCAGGTACCTTTAAGTATTTATCAAATCAAATTTCATTTGACTTCTGGGCTGACTTTCCTTTGGAAGTGTTCTCTTATTAAATGCTAGCTGGGTCAGGTGACTGTGTCCTTCTTAGCCTATCACATCCTTTCTCCCTCCTCTGAATTCAGAGACCAGAAGGCTTTTCAAATTGTTTCCTGATGCATTCCCATGGCAAAGGAAAATGACAGAGGACGCCTGGAGGTCCAGGAATATAGATCTACGCTGCCCACCACATACAGGAAATTTATTTGAAGTCTCATGATTTAGCTGAAAATTGGTATGATTGTTTTATTCTACTCCACAAATTATCCACTTAGAAAAACCTCTCTTTTAGTTACTCACCATAGAGTAAAATGAAGGGTCTAAATGTCCTGCTTGCATATGTTGACTTCTAATTCTCCTTGACACTAGTGCTGTATGCCACACAGACTTAAGTTTGAGAAAATCTATGTTCTGCTCCTTTGGCCTTATGACCCTTGAGAGAGAAGATAAACCAGGCCTGGAAAGTTTTGTTGCAAAGATACAGATGGGTGGCCAGGTGCAAATAAATATGATATTCAAGCCTGGCTGGGTCCCTCTTATAACCTAGAGGCTTGCTAATCAAAGTGTGGCCTGAGGATCACGTGGGAGACTGTTAGGCATGCAGAATCTGATGCCCATCCCAACCTGCTGAGTCAGCATCTGCATTTTAGTAAGACCCGGAGGATATTAAGAAGCACATTAAAGTTTGAGAAGCACTGTCCTAGATAAATAGATCTTTACAAAATAGAAGTTTTAACAAAGTAACGACAGTATGAAAGGATGCTGACACCACTAATCATTAGGGAAATGCAAGTCAATACATCAGGGAAATGCAACAACTACAATGATCAGGCATACTTCACACCCATTAGGATGGCTATTAGAAAAAACAATGAAAAATAACAAGTGTTGACAAGGATGTGAGGAAATTGGAAGCTTTGTGAACATGGCTTGCAGGAATGTAACATGACAGAGCCAGTGTGGAAAACAGGACAGTTCCTCAAAAAATTAAACACAGAATGATGATATGATCAAGCAATTCCACTTCTGGGTATAGACCCAAAAGAATTGAAAGCAGAGATTCAAACAGATGTTTGCATTCCTATGTCACAATAGATAAAAAATGGAAACAATCAAAATATTCACAGATGGATGAATGGATAAACAAAACGTGGTATGTACACATGGACTATTATTCAGCTTTAGAAAGGAATGAACTGATACATGCCATGACATGGATGAACATTAAAGACGTTATGCTAAGTGAAGTGAGAAATAATCCAGACAGAAAAGGCCAAGTGTTTTATGATTCTATGTATATGAGGTACCCAAAATAGCCAAATTCACAGAGACAGAAAGTAGAATAATAGTTTCTAGGGGCAGTGGGGAGGGGAGAATAGGGATTTATGATTTAATGCGTACAGAGTATCTGTTTGTGATAAGACGGTTCCAGACGTGAATGGTGATGATGGTTACATACACAAGGGGATGAATGTACTTAATGCCACTGAGATGTACACTTAAAAATGTTTTAAATGGTCAGATTTATGTTATGTATAATTTACCACAAGAAAAAGTAATAACAGTCATAAAGGTTTATGTTAGAAAATTTGGAAACTGCAGGGGGCATAATGAAGAAAATATTAATCACTTCAATATTAATCTCTAGAAATAAAAACTTTAAGAATTTAATATATATTTATCTTGTCCTTTTTATACGTGTGTACAGGTTTCTAATGCCTGTGGAATAGGTAGTTTTGTATTTTTGTAATCAAGGATAGGAATTAGCATCGTCATTGAGCACTCTATGTGCCTCTTTCACTAACTCGATTTCTTTTCACCCTCAGAAAACATTGTGAAATAAATTCTATAGCTCCATTTTCCTGAAGAACAATCTTAGAAAATAAGATCAGGCTTGTAGGGGAGAAGAAATCTTTTCTCATACCTCCGGAGTTTATAGCTAAGGTATCTATAATAAAAGGTTAATCAGTGAAAAGCGTACAAATTTATGTAATAACAAGTTTTATGTGACACAGGAACTTTCAGAAATGAGAACCCAAAGACACAAGGAAACAGATTTTTATACTAAGTTTGATGAAGAAATGGACAGTTGTGGTGAAGTATCAGACAAAAGGGGTATGATGTAATGGTAACAAACTGGGGAAACTTAAGGTCTGTTTGTTCAAATCATTCTCTGTTTTCAGAGGTAGGGTAGTTCCTTTTCTCTGGACATTAGGAGGATATCTGTGGAATGAGGATCTTATCACTTGCTTTGGAGAAAGGTGAGAGGAAAATGAGAGACTTTCCTGCTTCTGCTGTTTTCTCAAATACCAACCTGCTATACTTTGGGGTAATGTGTCCTGAACCCATCAGAATCATATAAATAGAAAGGATAGGATTTAAAGCACATCGGCCAGGTGCGGTGATTCACACCTATAATTCCAGCACTTTGGGAGTCTGAGGCGGGCAGATCACGAGGTCAGGAGATCGAGACCATCCTGGCCAACATGGTGAAACCCTGTCTCTACTAAAAATACAAAAATGAACTGGACGTGGTGGTGCACGCCTGTAATCCCAGCTACTCAGGAGGCTGAGGCAGGAGAATTGCTTGAACCAGAGAGTCAGGGGTTGCAGTGAACAGAGATCACACCACTGTACTCCAGCCTGGCGACAGAGAGAGACTTTGTCAAAAAAAAAAAAAAAAAAAAGCACACCTGTGTATTCAAAAACACATATTCTTCCCAGGATTCTACACTGCCTGTAGCATTGGGAGGCAGAGTTCAGAAACCCAGCTCACACTCATTTTACAAAACAGTAAATTGAGGATCAGAGAAATTAATGTGACTTGCCACATATTACAAGCCCGTATCCCACATTTCCATTAGTATCTGATGAGGCATGAGGTGTGGTTTCTGAGGCAGCATCAGATCCTCCAGAGGGTGGCTTGGTGTTGACCCGCGTCACCTGAAGGTCTCTACTGGAGCATGAGAGATGGGCTGGAGTCAGCTGTCTGGGCTTGAGGCAAATCAAACAGTCTCCTTGGCACAATAGTGCTGGGGACTTGGCTCCTGCCAGGTGGAATGTTCTGTTTGTTTTGGTCCAGAATCAGCCTGAGGGCGAATCCTTCCTGGAGACGTTGAAGGTGCAGATGGGGAGTGGCCAAGCACACCATGTGGCAATCCTGCCAGCTAGTGGCCACATAAGGAATGGGCCTAAACCCACCCAGGATGCCACAGGCCGGGGACTAGAATACTCAGGTTGACTCGGAGTCAGAAGGCACGAGCTTCCTCACCTAGCTCTATGCAGGAGGAGGGCAGGGAGAACTGGAGAGATGAAATGATATGTTCAAGGTATTGATAAAGTCAGGATTAGAATCTGGTCTCTTACATC
This sequence comes from Macaca mulatta, assembly GCF_049350105.2. NCBI lineage: Eukaryota > Metazoa > Chordata > Mammalia > Primates > Cercopithecidae > Macaca > Macaca mulatta. Next base: position 172,261,150 of record NC_133406.1, on the reverse strand, counting down.
GAAACTCTTTTTAGTCATTTAATTAAGAATGTTAAGGAACAATCACCAATAGGCTGTCATGAGCCAAGTTATTTCTATTTCTCACAGTAATTCTCCAGTGAAGACACTTTCTTATGATTATTTTAGATTACTTTTTCCAGGTTGCATGCCTCTTTGGTGATGATATTGGGATCCACCAACAACAAGTAGGGTTCCCTGAAGTCGAAGTATCAAGTTCTCAGAATATACTGGTAGATATAAACGATTTTAGTCCCTGTCAAATGTTTTCCAAACACTAGATAAACAATATATGTTTTTTGATAAATACACAATGAAAGACAAGATCGTTTCGACCATAGCTAAAATTAGCTTAAGTTTAAAAATTAAGGCCAGGGTCAGCGGCTCACACCTGTATTCCCAGCACTTCGGGAGGCTGAGGTGGGCAGATCACCTGAGGTCAGGAGTTCGAGACTAGCCTGGCCAACATGATGATACCCTGTCTCTACTAAAAATACGAAAATTAGCCAGGCGTGGTGGCAGGCACCTGTAAGCCCAGCTACAAGGGAGACTGAGACAGGGGAATTGCTTGAATCTGGGAAGTGGAGGTTGCACTGAGCCATGATCATGCTACTGCACTCCGGCTTGGCTGACAGAGCAAGAATCCATCTTTAAAAAAAAAAAAGTTAAAAGCCACCATGGAAGAAGTGGCATTGACAGACATTGAAGGACTATTAGGATTTCAAAAGGAGTGATCTTACAATAAAAGGCACCCAGGAAGAGTAAACTGCATGAGGAAAAGTGTGAGAGTGATTGCGGAAATGGAATAATCCATTTTGGCCAGATTTTGTAATACTGGGAGCAAGGCAAAGAGAATAAGACCTCTAGAAAGCCTACTGCATTTAACAATAAGGAATGACTGGTAGTCTAAAAAGACCTGATTCAAATGAGTGACGAGTAATGTTCCCAGAAGTACTTCCTCATTCCATGGGATGTTAACAGGTATTTGGTAGAAAAATGATTCCATGATCAAATATGCTGGGGAAAATATTTAAATTAACATAGTCTATTATTGTACTTCTGTGGACTTCTAGTTTGCAGATATGCATTGCATTGTAGAAAAAAATTTGAACAGCTGTTGATGTTTTAGAGAACCAGTGTTTTATAAAATGGAATTTTGAAAATATTCCACTAAATATTTTGCCCTTACTTGGTTTTTACGTTTTCCTGATAAAAGAGATCTGAATATACTTAAAGGTAGAAAAGAAGGATTCAGAAAAAAAAAAGGAGTGTGAAGATTCAGAAGAAAGGAAATACAGTAATTCTTATAAGGATTAAATCTCATTATGTAAAGGGTTGTTTTTCTAAAAGATAAAATATATGGGAATATGCGTATTAGAAATTTTCTAAAAGCTGCATTTAGAGTATGTTACTTTCCATGTAAGGCAGAAGGGAAAATGAAATATGCATATATTTGCCTATATTTACAAGAAGAAACAGAATGTATACATCATAAAACAATAAACTTGGTTATCTACAAGGGATTGTTGCAGGTGGAGATGAATGAGGCAGAGGGAATATAGGAGGATGTGACACTTTTGTGTAGAGTTTTTTTGGTATTGTTTTGACTTTTGAAAGCATTTAATTAATTTATTTTAAAATATTTATTTATTTATTTATTTATTTATTTATTTATGAGACAGAGTCTCACTCTGTTGCCCAGGCTGGAGGTCAGTGGCACCATCTTAGCTCACTGCAACTTCTGCCTCCTGGGTTTAAGCAATTCTCCTGCCTCAGCCTCCTGAGTAGCTGGGATTACAGGCACCCACCACCACACCTGGCTAACTTTTTGATTTTTAGTAGAGACAGGCTTTCACCATGTTGGTCAGGTTGCTCTTGAACTCCTGACCTCAAGTGATCCACCCGCCTTGGCCTCCCAATGTGCTGGGATTACAGGCGTGAATCACCACACCCAGCCCTGTTTCTAATATTACAGGAAAAGTTATAAGTATTTCAAAATGAATTAGCTTGAAAAACAAAAATCCTAATTCTTTAAAACAAGCAACACTGTTTATTCAGCCAATTATAGTATGTCGTTGATTCGGCAAAGATAAACAAGATTAATTTAGAAATAAAGAAGAAATCTAATTTCTAAGATGACTAGCAAGTCTGAAGGAATCTATTTTCAACTAAGAAATACATAAGAAACCCACAAACTAGTTGTCTTGTTAAATGAGAAGTGATAATTAATGTTTAGAGTCAAAGCACGAACATCCTCCAACTGCTGTTTCCATGGCATGATACCTTTGGCAAGGCTTTTGTTTCCCTCTTAATTGTGCATTATATATTTGGAGCATTCATTATTGTGTTAAACACCTTTTGTGTGCTTCTCACCTATCTTTGAGGTCTTTGACCTCTTGTTCCAGCTCCAGCTGTGGAGCAACCCGCTGTGCATGAAGTGGGACCAGTTCCACCAGAGAACAACCTGCCATCTCTTTGCCTTATGTCCTCTCTGCATATGTTTCACCTTCTGTTCTGTAGAGACTGAGCTGTGAGACCTCAAGGACATGCTTAGTGTTAACATATGTGCAACTTAATCATATGAGAGGAATTTATATCTCCCTGGGTGAAGATTGAGCCAGGCAGGATGGACTCTTCTATGAAGCAGTTTTTTACATGACCTCTTGGTGAAAGGCACTATAAGATCAAGGAATCAGTAGTTTTTAATACTAAGAGATTATCAGCTCAGTAATACATATTGTGTCAGCTCTTACATTTTCCCTGTCTCACTCTCCTTTTCCCTCACTCTTGATTCCTGGGATTGCATCCTCTAATAAAGTTGTAGCACGTAAACTTTGTCTCAGGCACTGCTTTCTGGAGAATCCAGATTAAGACAGTTGTTCAATGATCGTTGAAAGGTATGGGAAAATCAAAGATCCTTGTTTTGTATTTTTATTTTGAGGCTTAGCACCCCCTAGTGGAATTTATTTTTCACTTTCATTCATACCGAGAGTCCCCAAAAGGTTTCTTGTGTACCATTAAGCCTTCTCAGGCAGAAATCCATCTGGCTAAAACACCAGGAAATAAAGAAGGCTGCACATAGATGCCAGAGTCATTACATATCTCTATTAATACCTGGAGGAGTCCGTAACACAATGGAAAAACTAAGACTAACTCAATCCACATCATGTAACGTGAATGAAATATAAGTAAAAAAAGAAAAATCAACTCTGATTGTTTTATAGCAATTCATCTGTTGGACTTTCCAGAGAACCTTCATGAGAAAACAGATTTTCTTGAATGTGTCTCATGTTGCTTTTGCCCCATGCAGTCTGTGTTTTTGTATCAAGCAAGTTGTTACTGGTAGCCCATAGTCTTGACCTCTGTTAGTGATCGGAGCTGATTTCAAGTACCCCATCTTTATCAATGACGATTTCATTTTCTTAAATGTCCACCACATTGAGCCTGTTGTTAATCTCAGAAATCATGTTCATCTGTAAGAGATAATTATATTTTGTTTTTGCTGCCCAATATCCATTTATCCTTTTTGTGGCAATGGTATCTGATTCTTTGTTGGGATATGTAATCCTCCTCCACTTTCATCCACAACGTTTTTTTTTTGAGACAGAGTCTCACTCTGTCACCCAGGTTGGAGTGCAATGGTGTGGTCTTGGCTCACTGCAACCTCTGCCTCCCGGACTCAAGCACTTCTCCTGTCTCAGCCTCCTGAGTAACTGGGATTACGGGTGCCTGCCACCATGCACGGCTAATTTTTGTATATATAATTTTTTAGTAGAGACGGGATTTCACCATGTTGGCCAGGCTGGTCTCGAACTCTTGATCTCGTGATCCGTCTGCCTCGGCCTCCCAAAGTACTGGGATTACAGGTATGAGCCACTATGCTGGGCCCTCATCTATAAACTTCTTTTTGAAAATGCCTGAAGTTCAGGGTCCGGGATGTAATCAGCATATTTCATCACCACAGTGTTGAGCATATACTCAAATTGAGACCATAAGTGCTGAGGAGATTTGGTTTTGCATTTTTTGTTTGACATTTTGAGAAGAGACTTTCTTCTTTCACTGAACTAGTTCTTGTGATGATGTGAGCCTGGTGCCACCAGGAGCCAGCTTGCAAAGTCTGAGAACGTAACCAGCACAGAGGAAGGAGAACTGAGAGGTGAAGCCAGCTGGACTTCCTGGGCCGAGTGGGGACTTGGAGAACTTTTTAAAAAAATTATTATACTTTAAGTTCTAGGGTACATGTGCACAACGTGCAGGTTTGTTACATATGTATGCATGTGCCATAGTGGTGTGCTGCACCCATCAACTTGTCATTTACATTAGGTATCTCTCCTAATGCTATCCTTTCCCCCTCCCCACACCCCATGACAGGCCCCAGTGTGTGATGTTCCCCACCCTGTATTCAAGTGTTCTCATTGTTCAATTCCCACCTATGAGTGCGAACATGTGGTATTTAGTTTTCTGTCCTCGTGATAGTTTGCTCAGAATGATGGTTTCCAGCTTCATCCATGTCCCTACAAAGGATATGAACTCATCCTTTTTTATGACTGCATAGTATTCCATGGTGTATATGTGCCATGTTTTCTTAATCCAGTCTATCATTGATGGACATTTGGGTAGGTGACTTGGAGAACTTTTCTGTCTTACAAGAGGATTGTAAAATGCACCAATCGGCACTCTGTAGCTAGAATTTTAAAATGCACCAATCAGCACTCTGTAAAAACATACCTATCAGTGCTCTGTAGCTAGCAAGGGGATTGTAAAATGCATCAATCAGTGCTCTGTAGCTAGCAAGAGGATTGTAAAATGCACCAATCAGCACTCTGTAAAATGCACCAATCAGTGCTCTGTAAAATGCACCAATCAGCAAGATCCTAAAAGTAGCCAATTGAAGGGTGGATTGAAAAAAGGTCACTCTGTTAGGACAGAAGTGGAACATGGGAGGGGCCAGTAAGGTAATAAAAGCTGGCCACCCGAGCCAGCAGTGGCAACCTGCTCAGGTCCCCTTCTGCTCTGTGGTAGCTTTTGCTCTTCACAATAAATCTTGCTGCTGCTTGCTCTTTGGGTCTGTGCCATCTTTAAGAGCTGTAACACTCACTGCGAAGGTCCATGGCTTCATTCTTGAAGTCAGTGAGACCATGAACCCACCTACAGGAACCAACTCTGGACACAGAACTAAGGAATGGCTCCTGGAGGAGTCATTTTATTTCAGAATGAGGCCACTGCTGAAGTCAGCTCTTCTTATATACTTTACAATTACATTTGCCAATAACTCCCTTTTTTGTTTAAGCTAGATTGAGTTGGGCTTTTTAATCACTCGCAACTAAAAGATTCCTAACTGGTAAACTGTTTAATTCTGAACTTATATCCTTGTTCCAACTTGATTCTCTCTTGGCATTTATTATTTTAGTGATTGCAATTATCCAGTTGTGCCAACTAGAAATTTAGGAGTTATCTTGACACCTTAATTTTTCAGTTTCCATATCTAATTCACCACTGAATTTTGGATATTTTGTTATTTAATCGTATTTTGAAATGATCTACTTTTTATTCCTTATCCACACTCTAGTTCAAGATAGCCACATCTCTCACCTGAACTGCTACTACTACTAAAATAATATTACACCTAACCTTCTCTGAACTTCCCCTCATCCATTCTCCCATCTGTTCTCCATTCTTCATCCAGAGAGATTTTGTTCAAAGTACAAATCTGACCATATAATCTCCCTTTAGTCCAGTCCTCTTATTAAAACCCCAAAGTTACTCTTAGAATAATGAAAACTCCTAAGAAAGTTTGACTGTCACCATCTCCTTCATCTCAGTGACACTTAAGTCTACACTCTAAAGTCACTGAGGACCACTGCACAAATTGATTCTTCTGCCTGGGATGGTCTTTCTTCCCCTTTTCAGGTCTCAACTCTGGGCCATTTTTTCAAATAAACCTCCTCTGGCCTCCATGATTAAATCAAATAATAGTATTCCAGACTTCATATCACAGTGTGCTTGGTTTGGGATCTATTACAAATTAGGGATGATATCTGCTTCTTGACTACATTTTTATTCTTTTAACATGAATGAGATGGTAAGACAGAAACCAGTCAAAAGAATTCACAAAGCATGTTTTTTTCAACCATGAAAAGCAATGTCCAAATGATAATTTATCTGCATTGCTGTCTGTCTGAAGGAGGTCTTGATTTCCAGAGTGGGTGTTGATGGGACAAACGTGGTTGAATGGTAGGGAGTGGGAAAGAGGTGGGGGGAAATGAATGTGAAAATCGGTTGATGTAGAGCAGATGAACCAGGCCTTCTATTATTTTCTATAACTTGCTGAATGGGAACAGGTTGTGACTGATCTTATTATTAACCCTGACTTGGAGAAAAATCCTTATAATTTCACTCTAATGTCAAAGTTTGAAACCTATACCACCATCCCAGGATATCCATCCCAGGATAAACTGAACAGATCTTGTGGCAGCTATTGGTATATGCTGCTGTTATTTTCCTTGAAGTAGGAACACACTGCAAAGAGAAGAGTCAGTTGACAGCCTCCAGATGCTGCAGCTTTGGGATTCACTGAAGTGAGCATGATGAGGCTGCATGGTCGCTGGGCTGCTCTCAGATGGTAACTGAGCATGGCAAGGGTACTAGAGCTTAGCCATTTCTGTCCAACATGAGGTTCCTCTAATGGGCTAACTTTGCTCTGGAGTGCCTTGTTGACCTGGTCAAGACTCTCAGATCTGCACAGCAGTCTGGAGCTTGCCTTACCACTTTTCTTCCCTTCTTCTTTCCTTTCATAGGTGGCAGATGAGCATCATGGTCTGAAGGGTCTTCCCTCCTACTCCTGTTCCTTCTCCTTTATTATTCAGGAGGATCTGAATGGACACATACATTCACTTGGGAGCTGCTTATGGAAGAAAATGGTGTGGAATGTTTTCCTCTCTCCTTTCACTGTATCTGGAGGCAGGGAAGTAGATGTAGTGTTAGGGAAGCAGGTTTCTTTTGGCTACCTGTATGTTGGTGATGGCTAGTTTGCTGCACATTGCAAAGTTGATCATCACCATCCATCAATTTCATCAATATCTCCTGATGAGAAGGACCTATAGATTTGGATGGTGATGAACATGGCCCTGAGCCACTGTCTAGGAATCTGTGATTTCTGTGAAGTTTCACGATGCATCTTCCATCTGAAGTCATCTTACTTACAGCTCCCATGCATGTGCCTCTGATGCAAGTGGTCGACTTGGCACAAGCCTTCCCTTCCATCCCTACCCATCTTTTGATGTCCCTGTTGTGATCCAATTGTTAATACCTCTCAGGAGACATGGTGTGTACGTGGCGAGAGTAGCTCTGTGGCTAAGCCTTGCCCTCTTCTGCCAATACCCATCCCTTCCTTCCAAAATGCCTTTCCCTATGTTTTATTAGGAAACCCTGAGGCTAAGCAGAGCAGAAGCTGGTAAGCAAGATGCCAGTCTCCTGTTCCTGCGGTGCCACTGTACCACTGCAGTATGGCTCTCTACTGGATTCCCCCAAACCAGGAGTCAGGGTGCATGCAACAAGCTCTTCACATCCAGGAACTTGAATCTGACTCCAAAAGATCTCTTCCTATTCTTCAGTTCATCCTAATTTTACCTTTCTCCTAGCAAGAGAATGGAGGTTGGGAAGATGAACTGTTCTTAGTTTACTCTGATTTTTTCCTTTGGTCCCACTCTGGTAAGTTCTTCATTGAAATTGATCTAGGACATTTTGGAGTGAGTATGGGGGTAGTGAGGAAAGCAAATTAACATTTTCAGTGGCTGTCACTGGTCAAACATATACCTTGCAAATCTGTCTAGTGCCCACCTTGTTAAGTTACAAGGTTTTAGTAAGATAACACATGTAGAGTGTTTAGAAGAGTGCCTGGACACAGTAAACAATCAGTAATATTAGCTATTATTTTATATTGATGAAAAATTTAGCCAAAGCCAGAAACAAATTTTATTATGTAAAAATCTTCTAATGTATATTTCCTAATTCTCCCAGCAAAAGTGATAATTTATGAAGTACTTATTTTGCTCAAAATGGCAAAAGAAAGTATTATATTGTGTTTATAATTTTTAAAATGATGGAATTCTAACTTACTGGGGAATCCACAGGCATAGAATTAAAAGGGAAGGGTCCTTTGGTAAACTTCCTTCAATGCCATCTGCTTTCTGATGCTACGCTTCCTTCTTGAATTTCTTCTCAGCCTGTGCTTTGAGGCATCTCTAGTTCGGGAGTAAATGACTTTCACTATGTGAAAATAATGACGTTTTCATCCTATGTAGTGCCCCCAGAGTCATTTCACTCTGTCTGTTATGATTTGCATCACATGTGGATGTTGTATGAATTGGGCGGCTTTGGCTTCACTGGGTCAGATTTCACAGACCTTTACACTATCACTATGTTCAAATACTATAGCACATTTTCTCTCAATTAGTATAATATTGTGTTTAAAAATGAATGATTATTAAAATATTATTTTAGAACAGTTCCTTTTCTCGAATGCTGCCAGCATTTGTACTCCTAGATAATCTTTTACAGCAGGGGTTAGCAAACTGCAGCCTACCACCTATTTTCATAAGTAAAGTTTTGTTGGGACACAGCTATGCTTATTTATTTTTTCTTTGTCTGTGGCTGCTTTTCACTACAACAGCAGCGTTCAGTAGTTGCAATACAGATCACAGGGCCCTCAAGTCTAAAACCTTTACTATCTGATCCTTTATGGAAAAGGCTGGCTGACTTCTGTTCTGTAGCGTGATTATTTCTGCAGAGGAGTGTGCACACTCAGAAGATACAGGGTGGGGTTCTCCGACTTTTTTTAGAGGCAGATATTTGGCCACTTCTGAAGAGGAGGGAAGGGGATTTATTAGTTTTCTAGATGACTCCAGCTGGGTTATATGAGCAGGGAGAATGAACAAAAATCAGTGCTGTTGAAAACAAATGACCTGCTGTTCCCTGTCTATGGCCCTGTTTCAAGTTCATCCTTAGGCTTGTGGCCTTTAGGACCCAGCTCCCTCTTTTTGAGTTATATTAATATGGCAATATCAGTTTAAATGAGAAGGAGAGAAGGATGGTCAGATTTTCCCTTTCATCTATATTTTGCCTGAAGTTGGCAGCCTTTCCTCTCAGCTTTGGGACTCAACAATTATCCATGCTCTTTTAATATTAATATTCTGCCTAGCAGGGGGCAGCTTTTGAAGTCTACCTACATTTTGCAGTGATATAGTTCATGTTTCTTTCAGATTTTTTTTAAACCAATGGATTGAGAATGGCAAACTTTCTCACTGTCTCCTTCGTGTGTCTTAGCCGCTATTTCATATTTTCCTTTTGTCTATCTGGCAGTGCTTTGTAATTTTTTTTGTAAATCTCCATTTTCCAGTTCACTAAATCTCTCCACTGCGGAGTCTAATTTGCTGTTTTTTAATTGTGATTTTTTCAATTTCTAGAATCTCTATTTGGCTCAGTTTTATATCTAGCTGGTGGGTTCTAGTAGTCTTTTATGCCGGTGTCCTATTTTTCACTCTTCTTCAATTTAAACAAATATACTAGACATACTCATCTAGTATTTTGAGTCTGATTATTCCCAAATCTCGTCTCTACAGTCTTATTCTGATGTTTGTTCTGACTGCCAACTCTTACTTACTGTAGTTTGTTTCCTTCTCTGATAATTTATTTTATTGTGATCTTAGAACTTTGTCTCTGAGAATTCTTTTTTTTTTTTTTTTTTCTTTGAGACGGAGTCTCGCTCTGTCACCCAGGCTGGAGTGCAGTGGCCGGATCTCAGCTCACTGCAAGCTCTGCCTCCCGGGTTTACGCCATTCTCCTGCCTCAGCCTCCCGAGTAGCTGGGACTACAGGCGACCGCCATCTCGCCCGGCTAGTTTTTTGTATTTTTTTTTTAGTAGAGACGGGGTTTCACCATGTTAGCCAGGATGGTCTCGATCTCCTGACCTCGTGATCCGCCCTTCTCGGCCTCCCAAAGTGCTGGGATTACAGGCTTGAGCCACCGCGCCCGGCCTGAGAATTCTTTAAGCCTGTGCTTAAAGTGGCTTTCTGTAGACCAGATTTGATTTTTTCTGCCCCGTTCCTTGGAACACTGCCAAGTAGGAATCAGTCAAATTACATTTGAGTTGGGGTTTTCAATTAAAAGGGCAGTTTGGATTTTGGCCCTAACACTATGAGAATGTAGGTTTGTGTGAAGAATTTTCAGGGCAGCCATTTATTTTTATTTTTTATTTATGTTTTCTTTTTTTTTTTTCACACAAAGCTGAGAGGCGATGGTCTCTATGCCTGTTTCTATAGAGAGAGGTTGTTTCCAGTTTACCACTGGGACTGTTACCCTTTGGTGGTCCTGACTTTGAGCTGACTTTCCACTCTGCTTTGACTTTGGCTTCTGTCTCCTGTTTTTTGTCAGTGGCCCCTTAATACCCAAATTTCAGGCCCCCAGGGATCAAGAATCAGCAAGTACCTTCAAGGAAAAGATTGGCTTTGGTACTAACTTATTTTTGTGTATCATTGGACTCCCCTGAATAATTATATACTTTTCCAACAGCTCAGTCATACAAAAATTTTTTTGTTGCTTTAAGAAACTTTTCATAAGCATTTTTTGGTGTGTTAAACCAGAATGGGTTTCACTTAATGTTTGTACAGGCATATCAAGAAAGAAAAAAAGGAATTTTAAAAAAAGAAAAAAAATCACTGAGGAAGAAAAAAAAAGACATGTAGTCATATTATCAGAAATGTCCCTTCATCTAAAAACTCATTTTATCTACTCTTCTGTATACGTCTCTCACCCTTCTTTCTCCACAACATCTCTTGCATCTTTCCTTTATTCCCCTTTTTTCCATTCTCATTCTCATTCAAGTCCTCTACATCTTAGATGTGTACTATTGCAAGGGCCTCCAGTGCAAATCCTCCCCTCCCCTGTGGTCTATCTTCTAGTTCATCCTGTACCTGATAGCCACATCTAGCTTCCTGTAAATTTACTTAGGCAAATGAAATGCAGTCAGCAATGGCTTATTTGTATTGGTATTTTAGAAAAGGTCTAAAAGAAAAATGATCAGCAATACAGAGAAGAGAAATTGCATCATTAGAGAAAATAAGTAAATGAATATATATTTTTATATGTCATCTATATTTTGTACATATGACAATCAGATACATATATCAGACATGTATATTTATATGTCATATATATGCTATATATATATGACAATTAGATAAGTACTGTTCCAGAGTAGGTCCATGATGCTGTGCCTGGAATCGGAGAGAAAGGAGAGATCAAAGCTGCTTCGATAGAGAGTGGGATTCTGCATGGTTTTACAGAGAAGTTGGTCCCTTAGTCTTGAAGTAGCAGTTATCCAGTAGGAAATAGGTCAAGAAAAGGTATTCATGGAGTAGAAGCACTGTGCAAAGACACCATTGCTTATGGTTTGTTTGGAGACAAGAAAGTACTACAGTAAGGCTACATCTCAGAATTTAGAATAGAAGAAGATGTGCTTGCATCAGGCAAGCTCCTAATTTGTGTCCTTGCACTTGGTATTATGCCTTTTGTTTGTTTTGCTTACTCACCGTCTTCCTTCAGGTCTTTGTTCAAATGCTACCTTCTTCTTGAGTCTTTTTTTGTTTTTTTTCAAATACTTTCAATAAACATTCTCATTCATTTTTAAAATTCAAATTACTTATATAATATACTATATATTTTACTAGTAATTCTTGACTATTTTCTGTCTCCTTCCACAAAACATAAGCTCCATGAGGGCAGAGATTTTGCCTGATTATATTACTGTTACATTTGCAGAGATTAAAATGGGGCCTGTCTCATAGTAGGCATTCAATGAATATTTGTTGAAGTAATGAAGAGATTCTATGAAGTATACAACCTAACTTCATTGTTCTCAGGATGACTTCTGAACAATTATAGGTCACTCTTAGATAATTATTATTCAAACTGAATATTGTATTCCTGTTTGGTTTTGTAAAGCACAGCATAGATAGGGAACATCATTTTCATTGTTTTAAACACATTTCTTCTTTTGTGTAAGTTTGGCAATTAAGACTAAGGATCTTAATTGACTGATTAAGATTCTTAATATACTTAGATTTTTTTTTTTTTTAATTTAAAAGTCCAGGCTGTTCTTGAAGTCATGGCCTCAAGCAATTCTCCCACCTCCACCTCCCAAAGCGCTGGGATTACAGGCATAAGCCATTACACTTGGCCCGATAGAGACGTTTAAATGAGAGTATTCATACTACTCATCCCATAGCAAATATATATATCTGTTTGTCTTACATTTCTCAGACTTGTTCCTCAACTAGTTGAGGAAACTCAGAAAGGGTAAATGAATTGTCCAAGGATGCATGATTAGTAAACAGCAGGTGTGAATCTTGAGACTGGTCCAGGGTCCCACTACTGCATAGAACTTTTAGCATTCTTATATTTTCTGTAACACCAAGCACAGCGTTTTGCAAGTCCTCAATAAACACATGTTTATTGTTGATTCAGATTCCTTGCCTTGAGCTTCCTGTAATGTAAGGCTCTCATTTAGACTTGTCCTCAACTGGGGGGCAACTTTACTCCAGAGGACATTTGCCAATGTTTGGAAACATTTTTGATTGTCAGGAATGGGAAATGCTGCTGGCATCTAGTGGGCAGAAGTCAGGGATACTGCTAAATACCCTGCAATGCACAGGATTGCCCTTCCACAACAAAGAATTATCTGGCCCAAATGTGCTGAGACTGAGAAACCCTGATTTAGATCTTAGCTTATTGATTTACAAGCAGTATAGAGAAAGTCTAAAAGTGAACCAAAGCAAGCTGATTATTTTTTCTCTCTGCTTTTCTTGTTAATGGACCCAGCTTTTAAGTAAAATAAAAGAGCACTTGAGCTATAAAAACAGACACACAAATAAAACCCTGTCAGCCTGGCTCCTTTTGGTACCTGAGGTCCTTGTGCTTGTACTGAGAGGTGAGAGCCAAGTAAAAGCCATACTCCTCAGCCAGGATAAAGAAAGTTGTACTCATTACACATTCATGTTTGCAATGGCATTCTTCACTTAAAAGATTCAGGGCACATCATTAATTAAAGCAATGAATTCCTGAGAAACAACACTAATTAAACCTCAAAATCAAAACAGCATAAAAAGGCAGACCTCAGTTTTCTATTCCTTCTGAAGCAGCTGGGAAAAATCATACAGCTTTATCAGGCCGAGTGGGGAAAGGTAGAATTTATCAAGAAGGCAGACCAGCCACCTTCACTTAGGCTTTCTTCCTCTTTCTTGCTGCTGGTTCTAAAAATGAGCCACAGCAGGGCTGCCAAAAAGCAAATTGCTGGTTGGTAGTGGCAATGCCCTCATTTGCATGGCATGTGCTTTATCTTTCATAAACAAGGAACTAAATTCTGGAACAGCAGGAAGATTCGAGCTAAAGGGATCAGAGATCCACTCTGTTAAGCTAGACAACCGTGGCCTGCTGCTTTACTCCATATTTAATGCCTGGGCAACCTCATAACTTAACTCCCTTATATTTACTGATTACTTCCATGTCTCTATTTTTCATTCCAAGAACTATGCTAAATGCTTTGCATGCCTGATCTTTTAAAAAATCCTTCAACAACCCTGTGCACTATTACTCACATTTTCTAGATTATAAAATTAAGGTTTAGAGAAGAAATTTGTCCAAGATCACACGTGTAATAAACACAAAAGCTAAGACTCAAACCCAAGTCTTTTATCGCCCTTTCATTCTCGATTCTATTGTTTGGTTCAGGTTCCCATCACTTATCTGGATTATTGTCCAGCTTTCTAACTAGACTCCTAAACTGTGCTTCTAGAGAGTTTGTCCCAGGTCTTTCCTACTATTGCATAACACTTTTAGCATTTTTATTTCCTCTAACATGAAGCACACTGTTTTGCAAGTCTTCAATAAACATATGTTTAATGTTGATTAATGTGTCTTGCCTTGACCTTCCTACAAAGTAAGGCTTTTATTTAGATTTGTGGCTCTCAACTGAGGGTGACTTTGCCTCCAGGGAACATTTTCAAATGTTTGGAAACATTTTTGATGGTCAGCAATGGGAAGTGCTGCTGGCATCTAGTGGGTAGAAGCCAGGGATACTGCTAAACATCCTACAATGTACAGAACAGCCCTCCCACAATTCCATCTTCCACTCTGCAACCAGCGTAACCTTTCTAAAATGCAAACCTAAATCCTCTTAGCATAACTAAATGGCTTATGGTTCCTTGAATTCATCAGAGTCCACATCCTCACACATGTTGTTTTCTTAATTGACATTTGTTTATCCTTAAAAATTCAGTTGAAAGGTTAGCCATATTGAGTAGAAAGGTGGCCATAGTTTGCTTAAAATATAGACCGCATTACTTGCATTCACATGTGCTAAAGAGAAAGTAAATTTTTGAGTAATCTTAACATGTTAGTGAAATGATTTCATATCTATAATACCGGAATACACTCTACTTTTTCAATTATGTTATTTAAATGGATTTCATTAGGCTTGACCATGTTACCATGACCATCTTACCATGGAACTATGATGAAGCTCTCCATTTTTCCCTTTCCCTAGTCTCCAAAACATCAACATTTTCATTTTTTAGTGTTTTGAAGGCATCTCAAATCATATTTCATTCATCTGCTTTTCCTTGAAGATTCTAACACATATTCAGTGTGGAGATATTTGTGAGTGTACCAATGACTCTCTCTCTCTGTTTTCCCACTTGTTGTTCTAAGTCCACTGACAATTTGACCTATTTGGTTCAATCCTTCAGGAGGTTCTACATTCAGAGGAGTTTAGTCCTTCTGAATATCTCTGTTTTATTTGCCCATCTTGAAGGATATAGATGAAACTAGAGGTTATGCCCTGTGGCAACTCGTTAAAATCCCTGTCTATCACCCTAGTGTCCAGTTCTTTTTTCCTTGATTTATGTCATTTCATCTCTATCCTCTCTCTCTCACACTCTCTTCTCTCAACTCTGCTTCTTGCTCCTTCTCTTCTTGTCCACCCCCATGCCCTGTTAGCTGGTGGCTCTCTTTGCTCTCCTTTAGATAATCACGTAGTCAGCTTTTGTTGCTTCTATACCTCCTACATTCTAGGGACTCCATTACCTAAAATCGAAGTATTACTCAGGCCATGTTGCAAGGGCCAGGAAAGAAAAGGGTCAAAGCAGACAAAACAGGCAAAGCAAAGGGATTATATTTTAATAGTTTAGTCCCATCACAATTACACTTCTTTGTAGGGTAGGGATCAGGCTTCTCTTTGTAGTTGTGATTTTGGTCATTATAAGGAAAATTATGAGGATGATTAGAGATCAGGTAGGTCACCTCTCTAATTAAACAGATGTCCAAATAGGTGTGACTTGCCCATGGTCACACCATGGGTCAATGCCACAGTTAAGCTGGACCCTATTCAGAAGTCAGGATATCTTCTAGTAGTCCACACTGTTTAAATGCATCAATGTAGTGCCTCCTGCAATATATATGTGAGGTAAATGTGGAGCTAAAAAACAAAGATATGGTTAAATGATTTAAAATAAAGTAGGGAATCCTTCTCCCCACCACATTATGACAAAAGGACCAGATGGAGAAGTAAATAAGATTGGTCTGCAGGTCTGCTTATGCTATGTAGTTATAATGTTTGGTCATGAATTACCCGGGAGTCTAAAAATAGCATTCTATTTTAAAGATATAATAAGTCTTTAAAATGAAGATGTGTCTTTTTAGTTTTTACTGATTGTGCTTTAATAGTAATAAAAGTAGTAACAATAATACTGATAGCTACCATTACTGATTGCACTCTGTTTGCCAGGCCTCCCACTAAACACTTTATTCTCTCATTCAATCTAATTTTCCAAAGAACTATGAAATATGAGTTTATGTAACCACTTTACAGACTAGGGAACTGAGGTTCAGAGCAATGAGATAATTTATTGTTACTCAGTAAGTAGCAGTCAAAATCCAAACCCAAGTTTGCCTATCTTCAAGAGGCTACGCTTTCACTCTCATACACAGCAGAAGGTAACAGTGCCTACTTCATTCTGCCTTGTCATATACAAATAGGTATACCTCAAAGATATTGGGAGTTTGATTTCAGACCACTGCAATAAAGTAGATATCACAGTAAAACTCATCTGTAAGAAGCAACTCCTCATCCATTCAAGTTTTATCATAAGATTGCCACAATTCAGTCACATCATCAAGTTCCACTTCTAATTCTAGTTCTCTTGCTACTTCTGCCATATTTTCAGTGACTTCCTCCACTGAAGTCTTAAACCCCTCAAAGTCATCAGCGAGGGTTGGAATCAACTTCTTCCAAACTCCGGTTAATGTTGTTATTTTAACCTCCCATGAATCACGAGTGTTCTTAATGACATCTAGAATACTGAACTCTTTCCTGAGGCTTTTGATTTACTTTGCCTAGACCCATCAAATGAATCACTGTCAATGATGGCTATAGCCTTAAGAAATGTGTTTCTGAAATAGTAAGACTTGAAACTCAAAATTACTCCTTGATCTCCTGGTTGGAGAATAGATGCTGTGTTAGCAGGCATTAAAACAACATTCATCTACTTGTATATCTGCCTTAGAGCTCTTAGGTAATTACATACATTGCCAACGAGCACTAATATTTTGAAAGGAATCTTTTTGTCAGGAGCAATAGGTTTCAACCGTAAACTTAAAATATTCAGTAAACCATGCTGTAAACAGATATGCAATCTTCCTGGCTTTGTTGTTCCATTTATAGAGCACAGGCAGAGTAGACTCAGCATAATTCTTAAGGGCCTTAGAATTTTTTGAATGGTAAATGACCATTGGCTTCAACTTAACATCCCCAGCTGCATTAGTCCCTGACAAGAGAGTCAGCCAGCCTGTCCTTCAAAGCTCTGAAGACAGGCATTGACTTCTTTCTAGCTATGAAAGAAAGTCCTAAGTGGCATCTTCTTCCAATAGGAAGCTGTTTTGTCTATATTGAAAATCTGTTGTTGAGTGTAGCTACCTTCATCAATGATCTTAGCCAGATCCTCTGGATAACTTGCTACAGCTTCTACATCAGCCCTTTCTGCTTCGCCTTGCACTTTTATGTTAGAGAGATGGCTTCTTTCCTTAGACGTCATGAAGCAACCTCTGCTAGTTGTGCATTTTGTGGGGCTTCCTAACTTCTCTCAGCCTTCATAAAATTGAAGAGAGCTAGGGTCTTGCTCTGGATTAGGCTTGGCTTAAAGGAATGTTGTGTCTGGTTTGGTCTTCTATCCAGATCACTCAAACTTTCTTCATATCAGCAGTAAGACTACTTTGCTTTCTTATCACTTGTGATTTCACTGAGCAGCACTTTTAATTTGTCTTCAAAAGCTTTTCCTTTGCCTTCACAATTGGCTGTTTGTCAGAAGAGGTCTAGCTTTTGGCTTGTGTCATCTTTCTACATGCCTCCCTTGCTAAGTTTAATCATTTTTAGCTTTTGAGTTAAACTAAGAGATGTATGACTTTTCCTTTCACTTGATACTTCAAGACCACTGGAGGGTTACTAACTGGCCTAACTCTAATATTGTTGTGTTTCAGGAAACAGGGAGGCCTAGGGAAAGGAAGAGAGACAGAGAACCACCAGTTAGTGGGGTAGTCAGAATACACACAATGTTGATTAAGTTTGCTGTCTTAAATGGGTGTGATTTGTGGTGCCCCAAAACAATTACAATAGTCACATCAAGGATTACTGATCTCAGGTCACCATAATGGATACAATAATAAGAAAGTTTGAAAGATTGTGAAAATTACCAAACTGTGACACAGAGATACAAAGTAAGCACATGCTATTGGAAAAAATGGCACCAATAAACTTGCTTGGTGCAGGGTTGCCACAAACCTTCAATTTGTAAAAAGTGCAATTGCTGTAAAGGACAATAAAGGGAAGCACAATAAAACTATACAGGGTATCTGTATCATTTATCCTTCCATTCAAGGAGCTTTTATTGCTATGCACTGGGACAGGTGATAGGAACACAAAGTAATGGTAAAAACAGATATGCAAATGCATAATTGTAGTTTAGTGTAAGAAAGTGTTTTCATAGAGGGGGACACCAAAACCAGCCTGGGTGGGGATGGTCAGGGAATGCTGGCAGGACATGCAGGCCTTTGAGTTGCTTGTTTAAAGAGGAGTAGATGTCCATTGGGGAAATAGCATGTGTGAACATGGAACACAATGAACTCAAGAAACCAAGAATAATGGTTTGGAATGAGTAATGGACTGGAAACAGGAGGCCATGTGGGACATGTCAGAGGAAGCTGGAGAGTCAGTCTCATCTCAGATCCTGCATGGCTATTTGAACCATGTTGAGTGGCTTAGAATTTATCCTAAGTGGAATGAGAAGCCAGCATGGATTTTCATTAGAGAAATGACACAGTCAGATATGGTTTAGGGAGTGTGCTTATGGGTGGGGGTGGTAGAGGATAGAAAGGCAGGGTGGGGCATTGGGAAGGGACATGGGAGACTACAGGCAGGGACCCCAGGGGGCATGCTGCTGTAATCCAGGTAAAGAGAGAAGAGAGCTGAAACTGAGGCCCCTGAGAGGGAAAAGAGAAAATAGGAGGAGAGAAATGGGTTTATAAGATTTGAAGCAGATTCCCTTGCCTGCCATATTGTTTGCTCCATTGACATTTGGCTCAGGGAGATGTTATAGCATGTTCAGTCTATTGAAAAAGAAAAAAGAAGAAAAGCCCAAACATGAAATGAACATACAACTATGAGCAAGAAAGAATCAACCAAGGGATCTGAGTAAGGCCAAGAAGGAAGAGGCAGTCTTATATTTTTCTGTATACTTTTTTTTTTTTTTTTTTTTTTTGAGATGGAGTCTCGCTCTATCGCCCGGGCTGGAGTGCAGTGGCCGGATCTCAGCTCACTGCAAACTCCGCCTCCCGGGTTTACGCCATTCTCCTGCCTCAGCCTCCCAAGTAGCTGGGACTACAGGCGCCCGCCACCTCGCCCGGCTAGTTTTTTGTATTTTTTAGTAGAGACGGGGTTTCACCGTGTTAGCTAGGATGGTCTCGATCTCCTGACCTCGTGATCCACCCGTCTCAGCCTTCCAAAGTGCTGGGATTACAGGCTTGAGCCACCGCGCCCGGCCCTTTTTCTTTATACTTTAAGCCTGTGTCCCTTTCTTCTCTAATCTCTCACTCTTCCTTCTCACCTACTCCTTTCTCTGCCTCTGTGACTTTAACAGTTCACCATGTCTAAAGGTCTCAGGAAGACAGGGTAGGGAGCTAAACCTGAAACCATGTTGAAATTACAGTGCTGCTCAACTTCAGGATGTGATCATTGCTAAGCTGGGCCTTTAGCAAGAGAATGGCTTCTTGACACACTGCATGCAGGGGAAGGGTGGGCTCAGAGAAGCTCAGCGTTTGCTTCCACAATATTCCTTGACAAAGTCTAAAAACTGCTTTAGAATATTAAGAAGGAAAAAACCCACCATTTTCTTCCTCCTATTATTTTCTTACAACACAGAACACTTCAGTGACCAATGTGTAGGAGTTTTGACCCACACACTAATCTAAGAAATCAGTTCTGCAGTGGACACCAGGGGGGTGTCCTCTCAATTCAATTTGGAAACGACTTACCTGAAGGTAGAATCAGATCCCACATGTTGAGTAGTCAGTCCCATGACTGCCCCCTACTTCAGATATGAGTTGCCATTCAGGCCTTTGGAATTTCTGACTGGCTAGCTATAAATTGGGATTTCTACAACCCGTCTATCTTTGGGTTTGATTAATTTGCTAAAGCTGCTCACAGAATTCAGGGAAACCCTTTACTTTTGTTTACCCATTTATTATAAAGGATACATGAAAGGATACAAATGAACAGCCAAAGAAAGAAGGTCTGGAAGGGTCCCAAGCCCAGGAACCTCTGTCCCTGTGGAGGTGGAGTGTGCCACCCTCCCAGCAGTTTAATGTATTCTTGTTCATCAATTTGGGAGCTCCCTGAACTCAGTTCTTCTGGTACTTTCTGGAGGCTTCATTGTGTAGGCATGATTGATTAAATCGTTGGCTACTGGTGTTCAACTTAACCTTCAGCCCCTCTCCTTTTCCAGATGTGAGGTGGGGTATGGGGCTGTGAGTCTCAACCCTCTAAGCACACGGTAAGTCCCCCTGGCAACCAGCCCTTCATCCTGTAGTTATCTAGGGATTTTCCAAAAATCATCTCATTAATGTAGTCTCAGGTGTGGTTGAAAGGGGCTTGTTATAAATAACAGAAAGCCTGGTTTCACCTTCATCACTCTGGAGCTATTCTGGAGCTGTTTCTGGAACCGAGGACAAAAGGCCAAATAGTTTAACAAAAAATATCCTTATCATTCTAGTTAGGAAATTATAAAGACTATAGGAGCTGTGAGCTAGAAACCGTGAACAAAGCCAAAAATATATATTTTATAATATCACAAATACTGTCTATGTTTTTCCATTGATATGTCACTGTTTGTTTGAACCCAGGCCTGTTAAGTTGCTGTGATGCTAATGGCCTTTTGTTTATGATAGACATAAAAGATTTTCAAATTATGCAACCCCCATTGCCAAAAGCTTTCGGGTGGCCTTTTAAGCAAAATGTAGAAAAATTGCATATAGGTTCACATTCGTTTTCCAACATAAATTGCCATTTTATTAAAAATGGAGTTTATAGCAGGGAAATCATAATTTAAATTAATGAATCCTCAAATCATACTTGTTATTGCCAATTATTTTTTGATATAATATAAAATTTCTGGGTTCATAAATAGCATTCTTTTCTTATTCAGGAAAAGCCATGCTCAGCAATGTGTTATTCATGACTTAATTATTCTATAGATGCTTCATTCATATGCATGCAGATATATCTGGCAGCATTGCATTTTAATGACGATGCTGAAAGGCAGCAGGCTATAATTTCTGACAGAGGATTCTGTCAGGACTGAACAATAGGAGCTCCTGAAGAGGACTAGGAAATAACACAGCCCAGAAAGAAAATTAAAAACCTATTTAAATATTTTAATTATGATCTTCATTAGGGACATTTTGAAATCCTTGTGCACATCAGAGCTTCTATAATTTAGAAGCTATTTTTGCTGGAAGAGAATAATTTTTAGGAAGGGGGAAATATTTTCAAGATCTCACGAGTTGAGACACAGCCGCTCCCTAGGGGAGCACAGTACCTGGTTTCTGTGCCC
The DNA here is from genome assembly GCF_049350105.2 of Macaca mulatta. Taxonomy (NCBI): domain Eukaryota; kingdom Metazoa; phylum Chordata; class Mammalia; order Primates; family Cercopithecidae; genus Macaca; species Macaca mulatta. Next base: position 172,239,941 of record NC_133406.1, on the reverse strand, counting down.
ATTCCCTGCCACTCTTTAGGCTGACTTCTCTTTATTGAAGTTGTAATGGGATTAAAATGACCAATCTGTTCAACCTTGCAAGAGACAAGGAAAGGATGAAGGGAAAGAGAGCCTTTCACATTTGTGTGTGTGTGTGTGTGTGTGCATGAGTGTGCCACATACACACAGAGTGTGAGGTTTAGGATTTTAGCACTGGTTGGCTGCACCTCAAGTTTTCATCCTTGGACCCTCCAGAAAGCTCAGGTTAACGAGAAACAATAAAGACCTGTCTCAACGATAGGGATTGCCACAATTTTATTATGATTTTTCTTTCTCATCTTCTCAGAGAGGGAGGACTGTCAGAAAAATGATAGAATTGTCAAAAGCATGTGCCATCAGCTAAGTAAATAAACAGGTAATAATTCCACTTTTTCCATTATAGAATACAAGCAAAAAGAAACCTATGCTATATTGAAGTATTTTAGGGTAGCTATGAATACGCAAGTGATGGGGCATCCAGGGCACTGTGAGAGGCGTGGCATTTTCTGGAAGGGTGAGGAGCAAGAGGAACAGCTGTCTAGGCACTGCCCTGGGTTTCCTCCTACTCTGTTGAAGTTGCTCTTGTTAAGCTTGCCTGTGTGTCTTGCATCTCCACATACACTGCACACTTTGCTGTCTTCTTACCCCATCTCTCAGCCATGTTCAACACAGATGGCCACCTCCTCTTTCTTCAAGCATATTGCTCTTGTGACACTTGTGATGCGATACACTCCTGCTTCTCAGCATTCTTGCATTTTCCTCCCTTTCGATTTCTTTTTAAAATGCTGACCATTGATAAGTAGAATTTAATTTGTGTGTGTGTGTAAATTTTTAATCTTTTAGTGTATTGTATACATCTTTAATTAAGAAATTCTTCCTTAGGCCGGGCACGGTGGCTCACACCTGTAATCCCAGCACTTTAGAAGTCTGAGGACAGCAGATCACTTGAGGTCAGGAGTTCAAGACCAGCCTACCCAACATGGAGAAATCCCATCTCTACTAAAAATACAAAAATTAGCCGGGTGTGATGGTTCACACCTGTAGTCCCAGCTACTCAGGAGGCTGAGGCAGGAGAATTGCTTGAACCCAGGAGGCAGAGGTCGAAGTGAACCGAGATTGTGCCACTGTACTCCAGCCGGGGACAAAGAATAAGACTCTGGAAAAAAAAAAAAAAGAAGAAGAAGAAGAAAAAGAAAGAAGAAAGAAAGAAGACAGAAAGAAAGAAAGAAAAAAGAAAGAAAAATTCTTCCTTACTTCAAGCGCATGAAGTTCTTCTAAAATTTCTTGTAAGCATTTAAAGTTTCTAGTTTCTTGTCATGTTTTGAGGTACAGATCTGAAAGTCATGTTGAAACGTAATCCCCAGCATGGCAGTATTAAGAGATGGTGCCTTTAAGAGGTGATTGGGGGCCAGTGTGGTGGCTCATACATGTAATCCCAGCACTTTAGCAGGAGGAACCAGGCAGATCGCTTGAGCCCAGGAGTTTGAGACCAGCCTTGGCAACATAGTGAAACTCCATCTCTACAAAAAATAAAAAACTAGCCAGGCATGGTGGTCACACCCGCGTAGTCCCAGCAACTTGGAGACTGAGGTGGGAGGATCACTTGAGCTTGGGAGGTTGAAGTTGTAGTGATCGTGCCACAGCACTCCAGCCTGAGTGCTGTGGATGAAAGAGTGAGACCCTGTCTCAAAAAACAAAATAAATAAAAACAAGTACAAAAACAAACAAACGAAAAATACTAAAAAAGAAGTGATGGGTCAGGTGGGTTCTGGTTTAATCCATTCATGGATTAATGAATGGATTAATGGGTTAATGGATTAATAAGTTATCATGAGGGTGGATCTGGTGACTTTAAAAGAAGAGGAGAGACCTGATCTAATACGCTTAGACCCTCTTGCCATGTGATGTCCCGTACCACCTCTGGACTCTGCAGAGAATTCCCACCAGCAAAAAAACCCTCACAAGATACAGGTCCTTGTCATTGGACTTCTCAGACTCCATAACTGGAAGAAACAAATTCCTTTTCTTTGGGAATTACCCACTTTCAGGCATTCTGTTATAAGCAACAGAAAACAGACTAAGACAAAATCCAAGGTTTTTATTCTATATATATAACTATTTGTCCCAGAATTATTCATTGGATAGTCCTTCCTTTCACTAATGGTCTGCAAAGCCAACTGTGTCATATATTGAATATCTAGTATACATAAGTATAGATCTCTGTGTTAGTCTCCCTAATTACTGAATAAAACAGTACCACAAGTTTAGGAGTTTAAAACAATATTTACTTGTTACCTCACAGTTCTATAGACAAGAAGTCCAGGCAGGCTTAGCTGGATTCTGAGTGTTTAACAAGGCCAAAATAAAGGTGTTGACCAGGCTGGGCTCTTATCTGGGGACTCTCGGGAATAATCTGCTTTCGAGCTCCTTCAGGTTGCTGATAGAATCCAGTTCCTTGAAGCTATTGGACTGAGGTCTCTGTTTCCTTGTCTGCTGTGAGCTAGAGCCACTCTATGCAACTCAAAGCCACACACCTTTCTTGGTATATGAACTCTTGCATCTCCAAAGCCAGCAAGAGCATGTGAAATGCCCTCCTACTTGGAATCTCTAACTTCTGCTTCTTCTGCCAGCCAGAAAAAAAAAAAAAAAGATCTGCTCTTGAAGGGCTCAGGTGATTAAGATTACCCAGGTAATCTGTATTTTTCCATAAAATGTAACAGTCATGGAAAGGATCTTTTCATGTTCCATCCCCACTCAAAGAGGAAGGTATTACAGAAGAGTCAGGGTCATTGGGGGTCATTCCTAGAATTTCACCTGCTCCAATGTGTCTATAGGCTTTCTAACCTGTACCATTATTCCTGTGCCAATATCCACCCTGTCTAATCAAGTTGTATCAAAAATTCCACTGATATTTGAATCATAACTGCCTTGGATCTAAGGTTCTATCTTTTTCATATTGAATCTTTTTATTAAAAATTTGGAATGCCTCCTAATTCATAATTTTGTCCATATGTCTTACATATATTTTCCTTTTTCATATGTCATAATGAAAAGTTACAATGAACTCTGGCCCAAAGCAAAAATTTTGACTCTAAGTGGGACTTCTAGAATGAGTGAGAAGATGGGAAAATCATGTCCTCCAAAGGCAAACATAAAACCAGAAAAAACTGTCAAAAACAACCACTTCAGGATTTTGGAAATTGATGAAAGGCTTCCATCTCACTGATAAGCATGTATTAAAGAAAAACTGAGCATCAGGAAGTACAGTGGGAATCTGTGGCACTCTGTCCTGGGGTTTCTGCCATTCCCCACCCCAGTTCTGCTGTTCAGTAATTTTACCAGGGCAGGGCAAGCTATGAGGACAGGTGACCTCCTTAATACAGGAGGTAGATTGACTTTGGAGTGGAGCATAGATTTGACTCAGGGCCTTTGTCAAAAATGATGGTGGAAAAATCCTGGAATAATACCAAACAATTTAAGAAGGGCAACATTGCAGCTAATCTGAGGTTTTGGCATGGCTCAGGCTCAAGAAACTGAGAGACCAGCCAGAAAATTAAAAGGGAAACCCAGAGATGGAGATAGTGATAGTGGCCTTCACAAGTGTTCCCTTCTCCATGGCGGCTTGGAAGGCTGTATGCATACTGAAGGACATGCGTACACATAGGATGGACCAGATAGGGCCTGACTGTCTACCTGTCCCTTATGAACGTGAAGCCTTGAGTATGCAGAAAGTATAAACCAGGGCAGACTTGCAAATTGTCTGAACTTGGATTACATTCCTTTTTATTATGTTATTTTTTGAGGTAGGGTCTTGCCCTGTTACCCAGGCTGGAGTGCAGTGGCACAAACACGGCTCAGGGCCTCCGCTACCTCTTGGGCTCAAGCTGTCCTCCCACCTCTGCCTCCTGAATAGCTGGAACTACAGGTGCACATCACCATGCCTGGCTAATTTTCTACTTTATTTTTTGTAGAGACAAGGAATCACTGCTGGGAGTGGTGGCTAAAGACTGTAATCCCAGCACTTAGGGAAGCAGAGGTGGGAGGATAGCTTGAGCCCAGGTGTTTGAGACCTGCGTGGGTGACAGCAAGACCCCATTCTCGAATAAAGAAAAATAAATAATTAAATAAATAAGATAGGGTCTCACTATGTTGCCCAGGATGGTCTTAAACTGCTAGTCTCAAGTGATCCTCCTGCTTTGGCCTCCTAAAGTGCTGGGATTACAGGGTATGAGCCACCGTGCCCAGCCTTGATTACATTCCTTAAACACACAGATCTGTTGGCAAGGTGTAGAAAGCTTTCTGGCTCAACATGTTTATGTGCAACCTCTGATCAATTTTTGGCTGACCATTAAGCTATGCTAATCCAGGAGTGACTCATAGGAAGCCAGATTTAAAAATTAAGCAAAAATAAATTTTAAAAAGGAACCTGAACAGAAATAACAGGGGCTGCACACTGTTGTCAGATAGATTCTACAGAATTAATCCAGGCAAGTCATTCAGCAAATCAAAAAATTAGCAACAGCAACTAACCCTGGAGAGGAGATGAATCCAGAGTTACTACAATATATTATCTAAAATGTCCAATTAAAGAAATTACATACAAAAACCAGGTAAATGTGACCACACACAGAAAGAAAAACAATGGAAACTGTTTCTGATGGGACAGATGTTAGATATGGTGGAGCAAGACTTCAAAATAACTAGTATAGATATGTTTGAATAAATAAAGGAAACAATATTTAAGAACTAAAGGAAAGCCTGACAATAACAAATAATCAAGTAGAGAATATGAATCAAGATATAAGATTATTTTAAAAATGGAATAGAAATTCTGAAGTTGAAAAGCACAGTAAATAAAATAAAAAATTCACTACAGGGTTTCAATAACAGAGTTCAGCTGGCAGAATAAAACAAATGAGTGAAATCAATGATAGATCAAGAATTATAAGGAATTACAGAAAAAGCAATGAAGAAAAATGGAGTCTCAGAGACTGAGGAACATCAAGCGACCCAGCGTCAATGTCCTAGAAGTAGAGAAAAGAAAAAAAAAAGTGAAGAAAATACATATAAGAAATAATGGCTGAAAAGAACTAAAATATATATAGTAAAAGGCATCTGTATCAGTCTGCTCAGGTAACCATAATAAAATACCATAGACTGGGTAGTCTAAACAGTAGATATTTATTTCTCACAGTTCTGGAGGCTGAGAATTATAAGATTAATGTGTTGGCTAACTTAATTTCTGGCAAGGGCCCTCTTCCTGGTCTATAGACAGCAACTTATGGACAGAGTCCTCACATGCCAGCGAGAAAGCTCTGGTCTCTCTTCCTCTTTTTGTAAGAACACTAATCCCATCATGGGGTTCCACCTCATGATCTCATCTAAACCTAATTACCTTTCAAAGGTCCCACCTCCAAATGCTATCACATCCAGGGCTAGGGCTTCAACATATGGATTTTGGGGGGACACAAACATTCAGTCCATAACAGCATCCAACAAATGAATGTAAATGGTGCAGTAGAAAATATTTACATAGTACAGCAAAGGCAGTGAAGCAGAAACATAGAAACAAAGAAAATGCATGATATATGTAGACACAAATAGCAAAATAGCAGAAATCAATACAAGCAAGATTTCAACAAATAAGATGAAAGTAAAATCATGGAAAAAATATGTATTAGGAAGGCCCAAATCTGAAAAGCTGACAATACCAATTGCTGGTGAGAATGCAGCAGAAATTCTCATTCATTGCTGGTGGGAATGCGAAATGGTACAAACGCTTTGGCAGTTTCTTGCAAAACTAAGGATACCATAGAATGCAGCAATTGTGCACCTAGGTATTTACCCAACTGATTTGAAAACTGTTGTTCATACAAAACACCACACACAAATATTTATAATTATTTTATTTATAATCACCAAAACTGGGAGTAATCAAGATGATGAATGAAGCCTGTGACTAGCCAGCCACTGCACTCCAGCCTGAACAACATAGCAAGACCTTTGTCTAAAACAAAACTGAAGAAAACAAAACCCTAAAACAAACTATAGCTAGCAAACAAATATCCTGGTTAATGATTAAAATAAAAATACACATCTCCATGACTAAATCGACTAATATAAATATTTCATAGAAAAGGCGTCAAATTCCAGATAAAACTTGAGTGTGTTCAATCTAAATAAGTGAAATGAGATTTTTTCCTTCTCATTTGGATTATTTACTTCTCAAAGATAGAATTGTTTCTTGCAAGAAACAAATTTATACATACAATAGTTCTTTATTTAATTATTGTTTTATTGATTTCAAAGATTTAGCCAACATTTGATGGAGTACGAAATGCTATAGCTTATTGAGGCTAAATCAGTGTAGCCCAGGTTGGAAGTACAGTCTCAGATGTCTTCTAATTGGAAATATTGCAAATTATATTATTGTTCAAAAATATTTACTCCCTTTCTATAACTTCATGGGAAGAATGTTCTTCCCCCTGCTCATTTATCTTGGGCTTGGCCTTCTGTGACTTGCTTTGACCTCAGGTCGAATGTGCTTGCATTCTATACCCTTACATTAGTATAATGCAGCATAGCCTTTGGTTAAATAGGCTTTCAGGCAGGCTTCTGCGCTAGCAGCTTTCACCTGTATTACCCTGAACCATAGAAATGGCGGATATGGCCAGGCGCGGTGGCTCATGCCTGTAATCCCAGCCAAGGTGCAGATCACGAGGCCAGGAGTTCGAGACCAGCCTGGCCAATATGGTGAAACCCTGTCTCTACTAAAAATACAAAAATTAGCCAGGCGTGGTGGCGCACTCCTGTAGTCCCAGCTACTTGGGCGGCTGATGAACTCAGGAGGCGGAAATTGCAGTGAGCCAGAGATGGCGCCATTGCACTCTAGTCTGGGCGACAGTGTGAGACTCCGTCTCAAGAAAGAAAAAAAGAAAAAGAAAAAAGAAATTGCGGGATATTTGACTTTTTGCTCTCCAAAACCCCTGCATTTTTATATGGTTCATTCAATCCTCATCTTACCTCCTGCGGTAGTTACTTTCATATCACCCTTTTTATTGATAGGAAAGTGAGTCTTAGGGAAGTTAGTAACTTGCTAAAGAGCTTCTCTCGCTCGTTGATCACACTCCCTCTGGGGGTTGTGTGACCCTCGCTGTCGCCCCAGCCCCGGCCCCACGCAGCGGGGAGAGATGGCACCAGCTGCAGCCACAGGCTCACCCCTACTGCTAGCATCCCTGCAGGGCGGTCCCCGCCCGCACCGCCTGCGGGAAGCTGAGGGTCTTGGAGCCTCGGTCTCCAGCCTTCTCCTGATTTTGGCTCCGGGCCACCCGCCAGGCTCACCCCCAACCACTACTCCTCCCACCCATCATTCCCAGTCCCTCCTCCCCTCCGGCTTCTCCTGGACATCCCTGGTCAGTTCCAGCAGCGCCGCCAGCTTCAACCTCACGCCCTTAGTTTTCACTTCTTATTTAACGGCAGAAGCACCGAATAAAATTCCTCATTGACCTCTGGCACTAGACTACAAACATCAGGTGACTCAATATTGGGGGTGGGAATTGGGCCAACTTGGCTTAAATTAGTCCAAGCTTTGCTATAATATGACCTAAATCCCTTCATTTATAAAATGTAGATAAGGAAGAATTGGTATTGAATAAACACCTGGCACATCATGCTCAATATTACTACTGTATGACTATTCTATTTTAATAAAAATTATAAATTGTCATTTATTCAACAAAGATTTATCCAGCCTCTCTTTTCTGCCTCACTGAATTTAAATTTCTCATTCTGGAAAAGGAGACCCCTGGAATGCAGGGAATGTGGAAGGTTACACCTACAGGTCTGTGATTGGCATATTGGAAGAGCCCACAACACTTTGCCAATAGTAGAGTTTACCTCACCAGGAGTTAAGAAGACTTGATTAGAATACATTTCTATACATTTATGGCATCTGTGCTATTTCTAGCTTCCCCCTCTTTTTATCACTTCTATTATAGGTTCTAACACGCAACTTTAAAAATGGTCTCTCAAGCTCATGGCCTTCAAGCCTAGAATTAGGTTGGTAGGGCAGTATGTGTCCTTGCTTGCTAGCAGTAAAAAATGTTTGAATGGGAGATCTTTCCATGGAAAGGGTTTTTTTTGTTTGTTTGTTTTTTTGACACGGTGTCTCGCTCTGTCGCCCAGGCTGGAGTGCAGTGCAGTGGCCGGATCTCAGCTCACTGCAAGCTCCGCCTCCCGGGTTTACGCCATTCTCCTGCCTCAGCCTCCCGAGTAGCTGGGACTACAGGCGCCCTCCACCTCGCCCGGCTAGTTTTTTTTTTTGTATTTTTTTGTAGAGACGGGGATTCACCGTGTTAGCCAGGATGGTCTCCATCTCCTGACCTCGTGATCCGCCCGTCTCAGCCTCCCAAAGTGCTGGGATTACAGGCTTGAGCCACCGCGCCCGGCCGGAAAGGGTTTTTATAACACTGTTACAAAGAGCAGTCTAACAACGCAGGGGAATATCAAGTTTTTTCAAATGTTTTACAGCGGTGTTGGGGAAGGGGATGGTCTCTCCAACTCTGTCTCCATGTTCTATGTATTGACTTGCAAAGAGACCACATTGTGTTATTTTTAGTCAAGATAAGCAATGAAAAAATGCGTTGGTGCATACCTCGCCTTCTGTATTTTCGAACTTAAATTCATTTCATACTTCCTTCTCTTTGAACAAAGAATGTACCAAGGTCACCAGTATGTCACAAGTCTTCCTGCAGTGCACCTCTTTCACAACCTTGGCTCCCATTTCTCCCGGCACACAGACTTTTTTCTCAAAGCATACTTGTTCCACTTGTGATTCTTCCCTTGCAAACAGTCCTGCCTCAAATTCAACCTACCTCCTGGATATCTTTGTGAAATTCTTGCTGTCTTATACCTGATTGGATTGAACTGGCTAGTGTTTGTTAGTTTGTTTCTTTGTTTTAGTATATTGCATTTTTTTTAAGGGAGCAGAGTTAGAAATTAGCCCCGCTTAGTGCACCATCAAGATGAATCCACTCTTTCTCCAATTTACTACATAAATATGTAATGCGTTACTGTTATAGACCCTTGTGTTTATGAGTGTTTCCTCCATCTCTTGAGGGAAGAGACCCAGTCTAGTTCCTCTCCTTATTCTAAGCAGCTAGCCCTGGGCCTGACACCTAGGAGGCACTTGGTAAATGTCTTTTGAATAAATGAATGAACCAGTGATCAGTAAATTAATGGAAAGCTGTGACTTTTAACCAAGGGAAGCCCATGAATGCTCAGCATGACTGTGTTTACCATCTGCAGCGTTAGCAGAGGTAGGGGATAAAAAGCTGGAGCTACTTGGGCAGCCTTTGGGAACTGGTGGTGCTACATAAGGAAGATCTCTTGGAAGGGAAGGAAGATAGTGAAGGACGGTTAAACTGGGAAAGAGGTTAAAGGGAAAGGGGAATAGAAAGGGTGAGTGCAAAAAGAAACCCCATCTGTCAGACTGGGCTCTTTTCCTTTCCCTCTCCTCAGCTCCCACAGACTTCCTTTGGCTCCCTTTTGTTCAAAGCATAATTTATTTTATTTAACAATATAGGAAGTTCACAGCCATCAGCAGTTCTAGTGCAATTTCAGGTGTGATTAGGAATTTGGGAATCTCAGTGGAACTGTTAATGTAGCCAGAGTCTCACTCATCAGCCCAGTAGCCACTGCAGCCTGATCCCTGTGCACCACCACAGCCCTGTTCCAGGGCCACCGACCCACTTTGGGTCCCTTTTGTAGTCCTTCTCCACTTGCTCCAATCCTGATCAGATAAGTTGCTGTGCAGGATTAAGAATTGTAAGCAGGTGGAAAACAGAACTGAATATAAAGTTTAGGAATTCATTAAGCCAAAAAGTTTGAAGATAGGTTGAAATACCAGGCTGTGGCATAATGTTTCACTCCTCAAGAGGGAGGCCTTCCAAGTGACTACTCGTATTTCCCCTATGAAACATGATGTACTCTGTGGAAACAGCCCATGAACAGCCCAGTGTTCCATTTTTCCAAGGTCTGCCAGCATTGCTGCTGGGCTGACTTGGAGGGTTGGCCGGGTTAGACTAAGGTTAAGCCAAGACCTTTTCAAAGTAATTGGCATTTGGAAGTAACTACTGTACGTTGCCAAAGAAGAGATGATGATGACAAAGAGATGTGACCTTAAAGGAATGTGACCCAGTCTTTAACTGATTCTTTTTTGTCAAAATAGCCAAAAGAATGTCTGATCAAGGGTCATGTTGAAAGGAAAATTTCAATTTGCCTGATTCTTTTTTTTTTAAACGTAAGTTTTTTAAGATGCAGGGAATAAACATTGACTGGAATACAGGTTTTCTTCTTTTTTAATTATAAAAATATTTTTAGGATCTTTCAAATACCCTCTGAAATCTGACAGTTAATATTTAAAGTATAACTTTGACTCACTTAAATGAAATAAGAAACTTATCTGCTGGGCAAAATGAGAAATTTTGAGCTCTTCACTTGGGTTCAGGGTGGTGCCATCTGTATCTCTGTACCCAAGTACTCTGTGTACAGTGGAAGCTCAGTAAACATTTGGTGCCTGAGTGAAAAATCTGAAATTTAATTGCATTATACAATCCTGATCTGCTGTTTCAGTTGGAAGTTATATTTCAGCTAGTTGGTTATATAGCTCATGGGCCCTCAGCATTTTGACTTCTTTTGCTATAGAAGCAGAGTAAGAAGCTAGGCATACCTTTATATAACCTATTTTCAAACCTCGTCATTAACAATAAATTTATTTTATTAGAAACATGTGTGTACTTGTAGAAAAAGCTTGCGATGGAACAAAACTATCTTTCTAAAAATGAATGATTCTATCTTTTGTAATTAGTACTTCATGCAGTTGGAGTCACTGCAAATGGGCAAGCAGATAGCTCCAAGATTCTGTAAAGCCACTATGATTTGAACTATTCTCATAATAATGTAGTTCTGCATTTTTCCTCATTGGAGTTATATGATTTAAAAAATTATACAAATTAAAAATGCAGAAAAGAATGAAAACTCATAGTTGCCACTATTAGTATAGAGTATTTTTGGTGTAAGAATGTGTGATAGTCATAATTCTAAGTTAGCCCTCCATGATCTCCACCCTCTAGTTGTTCCTGTGATTATGTTGGTACTCAGCAAAAAGAATTTTACAGAGGTAATCAAGTTACTGATCAGTTGACCCTAAGATAAGGAGATTATCCGGGTAAACCTAACCTAATGACATGAACTCTTTAAAAGCAGAGAGGTTTATTTGGCTAGTTGGAGAAGCAGAATTCAGAGATTGAAATCAGGAGAAGCATTCAAAATGCCATTGCTTGCTGGAAGATGGGAGGAGCCGTAAGTTAAGAAACATGAGTGACCTCTAGGAGTGGAGAGTGACCCCTCGCCAATAGTCAGCAAGCAAATGGAAATCTCAGTCCTACAAACAAAAAGAACTGTATTCTGCCCAACAGCCTGACTGAACTTGGAAGCAAATCCTATATAGTACCTCCAGCTTGGCCAACATCTGGATTTCAGCCTTTGTGATCCTAAGCAAAGGACCCAGTTAAAATGTGCCAGACTCCTGACCCATGAAAAATGTAAGATAATAAATACGTATTGTTTACAGCTACTAAGCTTATGACAGTTACACAGCAATAGAGACTAATGCAGATTTTGATACCGAAAGTTGATACTGCTGTAATTAATACCTAAAAGGTGGAAATGGATTTGGGATTAGGCAGTAGCTGGAGGCTAGAAGAATTTTGAGCAACATGATAGAGAAAGGCTTAATTGTCTCAAACAGACTGTTAGTAGAAATATGGATGTTAAAGATACAACTGGTGAGAGCTTAGAAGGAGGTGAAGAGCATTATATAGCAAACCTAAATTGCTTAGAGAAAGCCTAAATCATCATGAACAGACTTTAATTAGAAATCTGGACTTTTAGAATACTGTCGGGGAAGACTCAGAACGAAGTGAGAATCATGTTATTGGAAATGGAGGAAGGAGAATCCTTGCTATGTGGTGATAGAAAGCTTAGAAAAATTGTGTCCTGCACTTATGTGGCAAGCAGAATTTGTAAATGACAAACTTAGATATATAGCTGAGGAGATGTGCAAGCAAAGTGTTAAAGGTGCTGGCTTATTTCTCTCTTACTACTTATACTAAAATGTGAGGAAAAAAATAACTGGAGGGAAAAACTGGTAAACATAAAGGGATTAAGACTGGAGAATTTTGAGACTGCTCAGCCTTTCCAGATGGTAAGAAATGCTGGGAGTCAGAAATGGCTTCTGAAAGGATGGTATAGAGAAAAGGAAGATTGTGCAGCTGTCCAGCTTTCACTGAAGCCTCAGGAAGACTAAAAGGTTAAAGTGTTCTGTCATAGAAAAGGCTCTTCTAAGATATTAAAGTTGTGACTCACAGATCCTATCAGTGAGACTAGAGGGCCTCTCAGAAGCTTAGGAGTGCTGTCCCTCAATCATCTCAATAGAAGCCAAAGACAGAGCAGGGATCATCTCAAAAATGTTTGCGGTCATGGCTTTTGTCTAATGGAGTGAAACTCTGAAAAATTTAGGCAAGGACCATTCAGTGAGTTGAACAGTTTCTTCCTGTAATTCATGTCTTCCTTGGACCTATGAATGTGACCTTATTTGAAAATAAGGTCTTTGCACATGTAGTCATGTTAAGGTGAGATCATACTGCATTAGAGTGGGCCTTAATCTAATTAGTGGTGTCCTTATAAGAAGAGGGAAATTTGGACACATACATGCAGCATGCAGAGAGAAAAACAACATGTGAAGACAGGTAGAGATTAGAGTGATGCTTCTATAAGTCAAGGATTGCTTGCAATTACTAAAAGCTAGAAGAGACAAGGAAGGACTCTCCTCTAGAGCCCTCAGAGAGAGCATGGGTCTGCTGATACCTTGATTTAAGTTTTATAGCTTCCAAAACTATGAGAGAATACATTTTACTTGTCACAGGCCACCTAGTTTGTGTAACTTGTTACAGGAACCCTGGGAAACTAGTAAGGATTATAATGTTTTTGAGAACATTACATCAATAGAAATGTTACCAGAGTGGACTGAAAGAACTGAGGAAGTACAAAATGAAAGAAAACTCTTGGGGCTCTCCCATATGCCAATGTTATTGTCAGGAAGCAAGTTAATAAAACAACTTAGCTGAAAACATGGTCCTTTCTTGATAATGGAAGGATGACTCAGAGGGCAGAATCAAGAACCCAGAAGGCTGAACCAAGATCCCAGGGTGCAGATTTGAGAAACATGGCAGGTTAGTCCCAGGCCTGGAATAATAAACCTAATGAAAGAACCCCAGCTGGAGTTTGTGTGGCTGTATTTCAAAGTTGCTTTGGATTTCTGTCTCGTTTTTGCCTTCCACCTCTCTCCCTTTTTATTTTTTTATTAATATATTTTATTTAAAAATTTATTTTTTGAACTTATAAATGGGTAAATTTCAAAATAGTATCAATGCAAACTATTTAGCAATATTTTACTATTTCTTTTTACTCAACAGTCACCTTTATGTTTTGCTTTCCATCAACAAGTACATTGGATTAAAGCAACAGTACTCTTACCTCCAAGTTCAATGCCTGAGTTTCTTGAACACTTTATTTCCATTCAGAGTTTAGTAATTACTTAACTTCACATTTTTCTGTCATCAATGATAATCAAATGATCTACCTAACTAGCCAAAATGATAAAACTATTATAAGCCAAGTCAATGGAATTTATAACATTTACATGAAACAACTATACTGACACACATGTGCATTGGGTCCTATTTGAAATATGCCACAAATAAAAAGCTTTACTTAAAGAATGAGGTCGTCAGGCAAAGGAGGAAAAGGGTCATCATCAGAAAAAACTAGGAAGATTTAGATAAGAAATCAGCCTACAATTTTAACTAAATAAAGGAGGAAAGGGGAGTACATAATTAGAGCTTACAACAGTTGAAGAAAAGTCAGTTGCCATTCTGTCACAAACAGGTTCACTATCTCAAGAGCTTAGAATAAGGCTCTTCAGGCATTTATGAAAACAACAGAATATTATAATGCTACTTAATTTGACAGCAAACAATAGAAAAAAAAATTGGTGGCACCACACCTTCTTAATACCCTTGAAAACAGGAACTAAAATGAATAATTAAGAAATAGTATTCAAAGATTACTTTAAACTGGGCACCGTGGCTCACACCTGTAATCCCTGCACTTGGCAGGCCAAGCTGGGTGGATTGCTTGACCTTAGGAGTTCAAGACCAGGCTGGGCAACATAGTAAAACCCTGTGTATTAGTCTGTTCTCACACTTCTATAAAGATACTACCTGAGCCTGGGCAATTTATAAACAAAGGAGGTTTATTTGACTCACAGTTCTGCATGGCTGCAGAGGTCTCAGGAAACTTACAACCAAAGCAGGAGAGGAAAGAGGCACCTTCTTCACAGGGTAGCAGGAGAGAGATGTGCATGTAAAGGGGGAAGAGTCCCTTATAAAACCATCATATCTCATGAGAACTCACTATCATGAGAACAGCATAGGGGAATCTGCCCCCATGATCCATTCACCTCCCACCACACCTCTCACTCAACACCTGGGGATTACAATTCAAGATGAGATTTGAGTGGGGACACAAAGCCTAACCACATCACCCTGTCTCTACAAAAAATACAAAAAATGACTGGGCTTGGTGGCGTGCACGTGACTGTAGTCTCAGCTACTCAGGGAGCTGAGGTGGGAGGATAACCTAAGCCCAGAGGGTCAAGGTTACAGTGAGCCGTGATGGCACCACTGCACTCCAGCTAGAGTGACAGAGTGACACCCTGTCTCAAAAATAAACATGCAAAATAAAACTAAAACAAAGAGCACTATATTATCTAATGTGATTTATAAAATAAGCAAAGTTCAGCAATCTTCAACGGAAAAGGTCATAGTATTTTGCTGAGACCAGCTCGATCGGGGAGACCCTAACCCAGCAGTGCTAGAGGAATTAAAGACACACACACAGAAATATAGAGGTGTGAAGTGGGAAATCAGGGGTCTCACAACCTTCAGAGCTGAGATCCCTGAACAGAGATTTACCCACATATTTATTAACAGCAAACTAGTCATTAGCATTGTTTCTATAGATATTAAATTAACTAAAATTATCCCTTATGGGAAATGAAGGGATGGGCTGAATTAAAGGAATGGGTTGGGTTAGTTAACTGCAGCAGGAGCAGATTGCTCATGCTATTGTTTGTGGCTTAAAAATGACTTTAAGTAGTTTTCCACCCTGGGCAGGCCAGGTGTTCCTTGCTCTCCTTCCCGTAAACTCACAACCTTCCAGCGTTGGCGTTAGGGCCATTATGAACATGTTACAGTGCTGCAGAGATTTTGTTTATGGCCAGTTTTGGGGCCAGTTTATGGCCAGATTTTGGGGGCCCTGCTCCCAACATGTCCCCCTTCTTTAATTTGCAAATCGATAAATGTAGGGCAGCTTTGTCATGGTGAGCTACTTCTCGCAGGAGTCAGGATCCACATCTGCAGACTATATAAAGAGAAACAACACAGATTAAAAGCACAATCGTCATTGAAATCACAGAGCTTCCAAGTGGTTTTATCTATTTTAATGGGTTACTAACTGCTAATTTGTCTGTAACTCCTTCAAGCTCTCCAGTTCCTGGCATTAAGGTCAGGTGTGCCTGGGATGCTTTAAATATTTGTTCTTTAATTTTGCAATATCCAAAGACAAGTTTGTAGAGTGTCTTTCTAGATGCTTTTTTATTCTTTCCCAAATTTAGATCTTATTAGGAGCTATTAATAGTTTCCACAAATCCTTATGTTTAGCTCCTACAATGAGCTGTATCATTTGAGGCTGAGGTGCCACTATACTGCCGTGGTTCCACATAATAGGACAAAAAGGTTTTTGAGGGCGGCATACCTCACTTATAGGAGCAGATTTATTATGGTAAATACTGAGATCAGAAAGCATGTGTAACTGTGTTAAAGAGTGATTACATCTAGGTCTCTGTGTCAGCCCTTGTTGAAGGAATACTCACAGCAGTGGTGATAACTGCTGTCATAGCTACCATTAAATTACTCATTGTGACTGGTTGTCCCGCTTTCCTCAGGTTTTCTTCTGCCATCTGTGACAGCTTCTTGATCTGTCCCCAGATGGGTGGCTGTGTTCAACAGGTGTTGCTTGTGACAGTTGGGGTCCTCTTTAGCATCAGTCTTGACATGGCTGCAACTAGGGAATCCTCGGGATCCTCCCAGAATCTCTTCCTCGGCTTCTGGCTCATGATAAGGTTTCAGGTGTCTTGATGGTATCTAAATCGGCTGTTGATTTTGGCCTGGAGAAACACAAGCATAACCTCTACCCCAAGTAATTATTTTACCTATTTCCCAAATTTTTGTTATTGGATCTCTCCACCAAATCAGTTGTTCTGCTTCCGTCTTTGCAACTGGTTTCTGTAGATGCTGTTCAGCTGCTGATAATATCTGGCCTTTGGGCAGGCTGAAAAAATTTAAAGTTAATAATGCTAGATTCGGTTGCATCTGTGGGGTTCCATATTCTTTATTTCCCTCTTTCTGCTTTTGCAACTGCTGTTTTAGGGAAAGATTCATTCTTTCCACTATGGCTTGTCCTTGAGAATTGTATGGGATACCAGTAATGTTTTTAATATTCCACATAGAGAAAAATGTAACTAGAGCTTGGCTAGTATAGCCTAGGACATTATCTGTTTTAATAGAAGCTGAAATGCCCATCACTGCAAAACACTGCAAAAGGTGGTGTTTAACACAGGCAGAAGACTCTCTTGATTGGCATGTAGCCCAGACAAAATGAGAAAAGGTATCCACACATACATGTACATAAGCTAGTCTCCCAAACAAGGGAACATGTATGACATCCATTTGCCAAAGAGAGTTAGGTTCCAGTCCTTGAGGATTAACTCCTCCTGTAAAAGATGAGGAATGTACCATTTGACAAGTTGGGCATCGCTAGTTAATAGCTTTAGCTTCTTTCCAGGTAATGCTGTATCTGCATTTGAGACCAGAGACATTAACATGGGTTAAATTGTGAAAGTATCTAGCATTAGATATTGCATTAGCAACTAGGCAATCAGCCATTTGATTCCCTTCAGTCAAAGGTCCTGGAAGAGGTGTATGAGCCCTAATGTGAGTGATGTAAAAAGGATGCATTCTATTTCTAACTGCTGTTTGCAATTGGGTAAATAAAGTCATCAGTTGTTCATCTGTATGAAATCATAACTGAGCATTTTCAATTAACTGTGTGGAATGAACCACATATGAAGAATCAGAAATCACATTAATATGCATATCAAGAACATTCAATACCTCAATTACAGGTACAAGCACCGCTTTTTGAGCTGAAGTATAGGGTGTCTGGTAAACTTTACCTTTTGATCCAAATAAGAAGCTTTACCATTACTAGACCTATCTGTAAAAACATTCTCAGTACCTTCAATTGGTTTAAATTTAGTTATTTTAGGGAGAATCCAATTAGTTAATTTCAAAAACTGAAACAGCTTAATTTTAGGATAATGATCGAGAATACACACAAAGTCAGCTAAATGGGTTTGCCAAGTAAGACTATTTACAAAAGCTTGCTGTATTTGTGCTTTCATGAGAGGGACAATAATTTTTCCAGGATCATATCCATGTAATTTAACAATCCAAGGTCTCCTAATCCCTAACATAGTAGCAATTTGATCTAAATAAGGAGTTAGAGTCCGTGAATTAGAGTTAGAGTATGTGGAAGAAAAAGTCACTCTTACTAAGTCCTGTTCTTAGACAATAACACCAGTAGGTGAATGCTGAATTGAAAAAATTAGCAAATCTAGAGTCTTCTCTAGATCTATTCTATTTATTTGAGCTTTATGGACTTGCTTCTCAATTAGTTGTAACACTGTCTCAGCCTCCTTTGTTAATTGCCAAGGGCTAGTGAGATTAGGATTTCCTCTAAGGATAGAAAACAGATTACTCATGACATAGGTAGGAATTCCTAGAATAGGTCATATCCAATTAATGTCCCCTAGTAATTTTTGAAAGTCATTTAATGTTTTTAATTGATCCTTACATACGGTTACTTTCTGTGGCACAATGGTAGTGTCATTTACTAAGGTCCCCAAGTAGGAGTAAGGAGTAGTAGTCTGAATTTTGTCAGGAGCTATAATTAAACCAGCATGAGAAATTGAATTTTGCAAGTGATCATAACATTGGAGTAATATTTCTCAAGTGGGGGCAGCACAAAACATATCATCCATATATTGAATAATGTAACACTGTGAAAATATTTTATGAGCAGGTTCAATTGCTTGCTCCACATACGTCTGACAAATTGTTGGACTGTTTAACATGCCCTGTGGCAACACTTTCCAATGATAACGCTTAGCAGGCTGCAGGTTGTATACTGCAGGAATTGTAAATGTAAACCGTTCACAGTCTTTCTCAGCTAAAGGGATAGTAAAGAAACAGTCTTTAAAATCTATGACTATTAAAGGCCAATTTTTTGGAATTATAGCAGAAGAAGACAATCCTGACTGTAATGCTCCCACAGGTTGTGTAACTGAATTGATGGCTCTTAAGTCAGTTAGCATTCTCCATTTATCTGATTTTTTCTTAATTACAAAAACTGGAGAATTCCAAGGGGAAAATGTTGGAGCTATGTGCCCATTTTCTAATTGTTCAGTAACTAATTTCTCTAAAGCCTCCAGTTTCTCTTTACTTAGCAGCCATTGTTCTATCCAAATTGGCTTATCTGTTAAC
This sequence comes from Macaca mulatta, assembly GCF_049350105.2. Classification (NCBI taxonomy): domain Eukaryota; kingdom Metazoa; phylum Chordata; class Mammalia; order Primates; family Cercopithecidae; genus Macaca; species Macaca mulatta. The sequence goes on along the minus strand of NC_133406.1, from coordinate 172,221,138 downwards.
CATTTTAAAGGTATAGGTTCTGGAGGCTTAACAATGGCTGCCATCAAAAATTATTTCCTAACTTTTGGCGGGGACTTTGTTTTTCCACTTGAAGCGGTTTCTTCAAACCTTGCAAATTTTTTTCCAGTCCCATACCAGGGACATACCCCATTTCATGCATCAAATGTTGACTTTGAGGGCTATATAATTGTTCTGGAATTAGAACTTGTGCTCCCCATTGTTGTAATAAATCTCTTCCCCATAAATTTATAGGTGCAGAAGTTATAATTGGTTGAATAGTCCCAGGTTGTCCATCGGGCCCTTCACAATGGAAAATATAGCTACTTTGATATACTTCAGGGGCTTTACCAACTCCAACTATGTTAAATTGAGAGGGTTGAATTGGCCACACGGATGGCCAGTGCTGTAGAGAGATGATTGAAATGTCTGCTCCTGTATCTACCAAACCTTTACATTTCTTTCCCTGAATAGTTATTTCACAGGTAGGGCATTTATCAGTAATTTGATTTACCCAATAAGCTGCTTTGCCTTGTTTATTTGTGCTTCCAAATCCTCCTGTTAGTTCAATTTCACTTTTTCCCATTCCCACATATGGAACAATCAGGAGCTGTGCTATACACTCTCCTGGTTCTGCTTTCCAGGGAACAGAAGTAGATACAACAATTTGAATTTCCCCATTGTAATCTGAATCAATGATTCCTGTATGTATTTGTACCCCTTTTAAACTTAAACTAGACCTGCCTAGAAGTAATCCTATTGTCCCTGCTGGCAAGTGTCCACAGACTCCTGCTGGGACCTTTTGCAGGGGTTCCCCAGGCAGAAGGCTCACAGCTTTTGTGCAGCATAAATCTACTGCAGCACTACCGGCTGTGGCGGGGGACAGGCATTGTACAGGGGTGAGGGAATGGCCTGAGCTGGAAATGCCCCGGTTTAGAATGGGGTCCGGGATGGGACCCTCATGGTGTTTCCCAAAATTGGGTTCACATCTTTATTAAACTTAGAGTGACACTGAGTAGCCCAATGTTTTTCTTTTTTACACTTGGCACATATTTCAGGCTCAACAGTTTTCTTTTTTCCCCTATCTAGTGGCCTGACTTGCTGATTTTTTCTACATTCTTTTTTAGTATGACCATGCTTCCCACAGTTAAAACAAGCTCCAGGAAATGGAGTATTTTCTTTATCCACTCTCAGTCTTGACATTGCCTGTGCCAACAAAGTAGCTTTATGCAGATTACCTCCGATACCATCACAGGCCTTGATATAATCAACTAAATGTGCTTTCCCAAATTTAAAAGGAAAAGGCTCAAATGTAGCTATAATATTTCCCTGTTGATCTGAGGGATGTATTCTAACAGGGAACTGCCAAGCCTCTAAATCACCCTCTCTTCTAGTTTGCTGAATTCCTGCCTGAACAGAACTAAGAGCGGTCGCTTGAGGCACTGCTCAGTCACTGGGGCAACTACATTTTCCCAGTGTCCTCCGGAAAAGAAAGATCTGGAGGGTCTTTTTCTTCAAAATAACAATGAGGGGGTACAGAAGGGTAGGGATGAACCTCTCCTTCCTTTGCCGCTTTAGCTTTACCTGGTAAATAAACATGTTCTGTAACCTCTTCTGTTACTTCGCTATACTCTCCTTCCTCCTCATCATCAGTGTGAAAAAGTTCCAAGATGGAACGAACCAGACCCCACACTTGTCCCATTGTTGCCCTGACGCTTCCAAGCTCCCCTTCTTACTCACCACGGGGATTGCTTCAAGAGTACTCGGGTGTCCTCCAGCTAGTTTTCCATTCCAACCATCGCTCCAGTGACCCTTCAACCTGGATTCGAGCCCCCATGAATGGGTGCCACTTGCTGAGACCAGCTCAGTCAGGGAGACCCTAACCCAGCGGCGCTAGAGGAATTAAAGACACACACAGAGAAATATAGAGGTTGAAGTGGAAAATCAGGGGTCTCACAGCCTTCAGAGTTGAGATCCCTGAACAGAGATTTACCCACATATTTATTAACAGCAAACCAGTCATTAGCATTGTTTCTATAGATATTAAATCAACCAAAAGTATCCCTTATGGGAAACCAAGGGATGGGCCGAATTAAAGGAATAGGTTGGCCTAGTTAACTCCAGCAGGAGCATGTCCTTAAGGCACAGATCACTCATGCTATTGTTTGTGGCTTAAAAATGCCTTTAAGTGGGTTTCCGCCCTGGGCGGGTCAGGTGTTCCTTGCCCTCATTCCCGTACACCCACAACCTTCCAGCGTTGGCGTTAGGGCCATTATGAACATGTTACAGTGCTGCAGAGATTTTGTTTATGGCCAGCTTTGGGGCCAGTTTATGGCCAGATTTTGGGGGGCCTACTCCCAACAGTATTTGAAAATGAGGAATGTTTTGATGTTGATTTTTATCAAAATGGTACTTCAAGTCATTAAATTGGAACAAATTCCAAACTCACAGTTACTTGCATCACTTCACTTTAGAGTCAAATCATGAGTTCATTTCAGCTAATAATTTATTTTGATTTTAGCTTCATGGTCCACTTCAATGGAAAGAGATTTTGTAGCAGTGACTTTGCTTCTCAGACTTTCAGTGAGTCTCTCATTTTCTTCCTCACAGGCACTATACTCACTGTTAGCATAGCCATAGTTCCCATACTTGCCAGGAGGTACTCCTTCACCCAGGCCTGTCTGCCTCATCCTGCAGAGAAGAGAAGGAAAAGGCAGGCATGGCGGGAGAGGTGGTGAGTGGGTAGGAAATAGCTAGGGTGACCCAGACCTCATCTTTAGTATCAGGGCCCAGTGGAATACCAATTTCCTCCTAAAAGTGCCATGACATCAATAAAGTCTAAATATCATGCCTTTTTTGAATTGCAATGTGTATAACTATTATCCTATGTTTGCCCCACTATTGTATGTTTGGAGTATGGAGGATCATAACATGTCTCTTTAGTTTTACAGGTCCATAGATAGAGAGGAATTGTGCCTGCCTGGGAACTGTTATTATGGATTACCCTAGAGCCCCATCCTCTCCTGATTTCTACATGATTTATGTGATGGGATTTGAGGCATATGAGCTATTGAGATTTAGATGAGAATTTTTGATTTTGAGTTGATACTCTAATGGGAATGTGGGAAATTTATGGACATGATGAATCAGGGAACTACAGGGTGGATTGTGGTAGGCAGTATTCTAAATAGCCCCTTAATCTCTGCCCTCTACTGTTACCCCCTTATTACATTATGTTACATGAAAAAGTGATTTTATAGATGTTATTAAGGTGACTAATCAGTTGACCTTAAAATAAGATGTCAAGGAGCCTTTAAAACAAGAGAGTTTTCTCTGGCTTATTGGGGAAGCAGAAGTCAGAGATTTAAAGAATGAGAGAAATTCAGTGTATCACTGATGGCCTGAAGAAGGAGGAACCTAGAAATTGATGAATTTGAGTGACCTCTAGGAGCTGAGATTGATTCCTGGCCAACAGTTGCTAGTAGTGAATGCAGACTTTAGTCCTACAACCACAAGAACTGAATTCTGCCAACAACCTGAATGAGCTCAGGAGAATATTCCTCCCCAGAGTCTCCTGATGAGAACATGGCTCAGCTGACGTCTTGATTTTATTCAACCTTTGAGATCCTGAACAGAGGGCCCAGCTAAAATATGCTGGATACCTGACCCATGGAAACTGTAGATAATAATCTGTATTATTTACTGTTGTAAGTTTGTGGTAAGTTTGCAATTTGTTATGCAACAATAGAAAACTAGTGTGTGTGTTTATGTAACACTATGTATATAATTCTATGCATTTATATTCTTTCAAATAGAAGAGATGACAATTTTGCAAAACTATATAAAATCGGTCTAGCCAGAGGTTTATAGAACAATCTTGTTGTAAGTCAGTAATAAAATGAAATTTATAGTACAGACAGAATTCCAATATTTAAAAAGCCCTTAATAAAGAGGGATAGCTCTAGGTTCAAGCTTCTCATTGCTTTATCCTTCTGGGGGAATCTGTGAGAAGGATACCTCATTAGTATATACTCTCAAAGGGCTGAAATCTCAATAAAACAGAATCAGTTCAACAGGGAAATTCAGCACCTTATAAGTACCACTGGACACTAAGTTTAGCACTGGGGGTTGGGTGATTTTTTTTGTCATCCAGGGCTATGAGAAATCAATTTATGTTGTTTATGAGCTGGTATAAGCTTATAAGAGCAAACGATATTACAAGAGCAAAGGATACATTCTTAGCATTGGATGCTCATATACCTCACCTAAGGGAGATGAGGTGAATGTGGCTTCTTGACTTTCTCCTGTTCTTTACAGAACACTGCCCCAGCTGGTGGAGATGGCATTTTACCTGTCCAGGTGAGGTCCTTTCAGGTTGCAGGTTTCAGGAAGCCATGAGCAGGAGCTTACCAAGTCTCTAATACCTCAAATTATGTCACTCCCAACCTCCCGTATAATTACTTTATAAGGCTGCAAAAACTGCCTTTAGTTAAGCTCCATTTCCTTGGTCTAACTAGTGTAGATTCCAGGTACAATTTCTTACTATGCCAATGGTGCTACCCTTACCACATTGGTCTAGGTTTTAGAATAATGACTAAGCATTTCATATGAGTAGTTATATTAGAATGATGACCGTGTAAAATTGTTCAAGATGTAGCAAAGCTTAACATGAAAGCCTGGCTAAGGTCCTCAAAACCTAGTTCATAGAGTAGTCCTGGGAATTAGATGATGTAAGGCATTAATTAAATGATATAAGTGCTTAATTCAATGCCTGGCATAAATGTATAACTCAGTAAATGTTAGTTGCTATTGTTGTTAATTGCTATGACTTACTTGTTAGTGTCCTTATGGTAACAACTATTATTGCAAAAGAATTACAGACAAGAAGGGCTGATATTGGGAGAAAGAAGAGAGGATCTGAAAGTCCTGATGAGGCTGAAGAAATAATAGACTGGAAGTAACTGAATGAGAATGTTGGAAGAAAGGTGCAGTTAGTGAATGGAGTGCTTGAATTTAATATTTAGGAGATAGAATAATTCCAAGTAATGACAGAAGAATAGCAAACTGGGATGGGCGTGGAGTATGTGTGATGTGAAATGGGAGATGGGAGAGGAAGGTCATTAGCACTAAGGAAGCCAAAGGAGTCTGGAGAATCAAGCAGGGTATCCATGTGGCTTTGGAACACTCTCAGGATGACAGCACAACTTAGATTACAGGAGGCAATGGAAAATGCTAACGTCTTTAATAAAAGAAGGAAATACCTGAATCTTTGTTGGTAGGATTTCCAAGACTGAGAGTGTCTCTGGATCCTGTCGTTTTAGCAGAACTACTCTGTGCACTATTTATACCCTTGTTGGAGTTCTCTCTACCTTCTAACTTCAGGAAGTGACTTTACTGTGCCAGTTACCAGAAAGTTGATGGGGTAATGTATTCAGGCCCAAGCTGGCTGTTTGGAATACATCTAATGTACCCATTCTTCCAGCCCAGGCAAACTGCCCTGGTTTAGGAAGAAAGACCCCTTAAGAGCTACTTGATTCAACATCACAAAATCTGTTCTCATTCTAATTTAGAATGCAGGAACTTGTGTGGTGACTCATACGTTTGAAAAGCTCAAATTAAGTAGTGGTGATCTCAACCGTGATTCACTGATGAGAACTGGAAAGTGATTCATCTCCTTTATGGGCTTGTCCTTGGGAGTCTCCAGGCTTAAAGGTCTTCCAGAAAACACGCTGCACTCAAGGAAAGACACTGGGCCCTCCTGTGGCAGTATTTTAGCAATTACACAGAGGCATTCAGTACATTTTTTTACAAGGTCATTTCCTTTAGTTTATTTTATTCCCATCTACAATCTACAAGATGCTCTTGTGCTGTAATGACTCACTGCTGACAAATGAAAAGTCAATGATAGTTTTAGGTCAAAGGTGGGTGTACATTTAGTAAACCATTGGTGCAGATTCACAATTATTTAATATGTAGGGATAACTGTACTTTTCTTAGTATCTACTTGTTATCAAGGAGTAACTTTTCTCACCATAATAACAGGGTTTGGATGTATTTTATATGATACCGTCAGAGGCGTTTAAACCAGAGCAACACCATCTTGCATAGGGGCTGAGTAAAATAAGACTGAGACCTACTGGGCTGCATTCCCAGGAAGTTAAGGCGTTCTTAGTCACAGGATGAGACAGGAGGTTGGCACAAGATATAGGTCACAAAGACCTTGCTGATAAAACAGTATGTGGTAAAGAAGCCTGCCCAAGCCCACCAAAACCAAGATGGTGATGAAAGTGACCTCTGCTCTCCTCACTGCTCATTATATGCTAATTATAATGCATTAGTATGCTAAAAGTTACTCCCATCAGCGCAGTGACAGTTTACAAATGCCATGGCAATGTCAAGAAGTTACCCTATGTAGCTTAAAAAGGAGAGAATCCCTCAGTTCCGGTAATGGCCCATCCCTTTCTTGGAAAACTCATGAATAATCCACCTCTTGTTTAGCATATAATCAAGAAACAACTATAAGTAGCCTTAGTCTAGCAGCCCAAGCTGCTGCTCTGCCTATGGGGTAGCCATTCCTTATTGCTTTACTGTGTTAAAACTTGCTTTCACTTTCCTCTATGAGCTCACCCCAAATTCTTTCTTGTACAAGATCTAAGAACCCTCTCTTGGGGTCTGGATCAGGACCCCTTTCTGGTAACAATACTAGGAGGAAATACTCATTTAAAAACGAGTTTAAAGTTAAGATAACTTATACTAAAATAAACCAAAGATTCCTGTGTATTGGTAATAGCACTGTGTGGAATTACAAATCGATACCCAAACACTCTACCTGACAAAGTACGATCATATAATTTAACCAGATTAAGTATTTTTGCATCTACTAGGCTGAGCATCCAGAACTAAGTAGGCACTACTCCATGAATTTTCCTAGTATTTGTTTAAAAACATTCACTATAGCCCTGGTAAACAATCAATTCCATTCCCATCTGATAGAGTTGTGACCCTGTCCTCCGTTTGTAATGTTTCTAGCTAACATTTACAGTGAACCCATTTTGTGAGGGACTAATTTAAGTACTAAATATGAATTAATTCATTTAATCTTTATGACAACCCTAGGAAGTAAACAGTTACTATCCTTATTCCTGTTTTTATGTACACAGAAACTGAAGCATATGTTACCAGGGGATCCTTGTTCTTAGAGCTTCCAAGATGGCGGCAAGCCTCTGGTTCTCTGACCTGGGAATCTTGGCCTCAGGGATTCCAAGGAATGGAATCTTGGGCCATGCGGTGAGTGTTATAGTTCTATTCAGCTCCGTTAGGACGAACCCGGGCACTTAGCCCGGGCAGGAACAATGGCGAGCCTCTAGCCTGATTGGGAGCTGCAATGGGCGCTGCCTCGCTGGACCAGAAGTGCAGCGGACACCCCGCGGGATCCGGAGGGGTGGAAGTTTGCCAAGGCAGCAAACGGCAGCAGTGGACCGCGAGGAAAAGCTCAGATGGAGCCTTAACAAACACAGACCAGGAGAGTGCAGTTGCAAGATTTAATAGAGTGAAAACAGAGCTCCCATAAAATGGGAGGGAACCCAAAGAGGGTTGCCACTCCCTGCTGGAATGCCTGGGTTTATATCCCTATCATTGTCTCTCCCCCGTGCTCTCAGGCAATATATGAGTTCACTATTTCTTTACCTCCTGCCTTAGCCTAATTTGTATTTTAGTGAGCCCTCTTTACTACTTGATTGGTCAGGTGTGAGCTGAGTTACAAGCCCCGTTTAAAGGTGGGTGTGGTCACCTTCCATAGCTAGGCTTAGGAATTGTTAGGAAATCCAGCTAGTCCTGTCTGTCACATAGAGACTTTTCTCTAGTACATAAAAATGAAATTAACTTATTTTCATAATCATGAGGTACATACAATGTTGTGACACGTAGTTCTTTATTTTTTTAAATTTTATTTTTATTTCAATAGTTTTGTTTGGGTACAGGTGGTTTTTGATTACATGGATAAGTTCTTTAGTGGTGATTTCTGAGATTTTAGTGCACCCTTCACCTAAGCTATGTACACTCCACCCAATGTGTGGTCTTTTATTCCTCAATCCCCTCCCAACCTTCCCCCACCAAATCCTCAAAGTCTATTATATCATTCTTAAACCTTTGCATCCTCATAGCTTAGTTCCCATTTACAAGTGAGTACATACGATATTTGGTTTTCCATTCCTGAGTTACTTCAGTTAGTATAATGGTCTCCAGCTCCATTCAAGTTGCTGTAAAAGATATTATTTCTTTTTTCTTTTTTGAGATGGAATCTTGCTCTGTCACCTAGGCTGGAGTGCAGTGGCACGATCTCAGCTCACTGCAACCTCCACCTCCTGGGTTCAAGCGATTCTTCTGCCTCAGCCTCCCAGGTAGCTGGGACAACAGGCGCATGCCACCATGCTTGGTTAATTTTTGTATTTTTAGTAGAGACGGGGTTTCACCATATTGGCCAGGCTGGTCTCGAACTCTGGACTTTGTGAACCGCCCACCTCGGCCTCTCAAAGTGCTGGGATTACAGACGTGAACTACTGCGCCTGACCAGATTTCATTTCTTTTTATGGCTGAGTAGTATTTCATAATGCATATATACCACATTTTCTTTATCCACTCGTTGGTCGATGAGCACTTAGGTTGGTTCCATATCTTTGCAATTGTGAATTGTGCTGCTATAAACATGCATTGAAGCACAGAGAATTTAAGTGAATTGCACAAAGTAACCCAACAAAGTTGAGGGAGACAGAGTTCAGACCCAGGTAGACCAGCTCAAGAGTTCATGTTCTTCGTCATCCTCCTGTGAGCTCTCTGTAAGTCTCTTTCTTGCCCATCATCACATCCCTAGTACTGGGTATCATGTCTGGCCACTCAGCTTTCTTGTTTGCCCCATTGTGGTCTATTCTTGATGCAGCTACCAAAGTAATGTTTTAAAACCATTATACCAAGTTACTATCCTTGTCAAAACCCCCAGTAACTGCCAGTCTCACTTAGAATAAAATCCGGACTCCTGTGAAGCACAGTATAAAGTGGTCACTGCCTATGCAGAAACCTCATCTTTATTGTTTTCTGCCTTGCTCGCTCCCTTCCAGCTCCATTATTCTTCTTGATGCCCCTACTGCACAACAACTCCTTCCAGCTCCAAGAGTGGGAAAATTGCTGTTCTCTGTGCCAGTGAGATTCCTTTTTTGGCATTCGCTTTGCTTCTTTGCTGAATCTTCTCCAATATCACCTTCTAAAAGGAGCCTTTTAAAATCACCTTTTCTATTACACCCTACTCATTTCCAGTCCCTGAATCGCCCATTCCCCACTTCATAGCACTTATTGCTATCTGAAATTACACTAAATGTCACCTTCATGATGGTAGGAAATTTATTGCCTTTGTCACTGTTGTGCCTAGAGCAGTGAGAACAAGCACCTGGCTCATAGTAGGCACTCAACAAATATTTGTTCAATGAATGAATTTATAAATGAATGCCTGTCCAATAATAGATATACATTTTTTTAATGAAGTCAATGCCTTTAGTCTTGAAGACGAAACACAGGTAATTTTAATACAATGCGAAAAAGTGCATGGGTGTGTAGAAGAGGGGTTTTTAGAGTTTCTGGAGAGAATGATTCTGAGCTGACTTTTGACAAAACAGGAGCTACTGAAGCTAAAAGTGGGTGAAAAGGGCCTTCTAATTAAAAGAAACAAGACAAACAAGGGCTCAGAGGTGTGAAACAAATATTATGCATGGTGAATTACAATGAATTGGGGGTATTCTGTAGCCCTAAAGTACAAGGTATAAGGAGACAGAAAATGATCCTGGAATATGGACAGGGGATACTTCATCTCTCATGAGCAATTAAATGAAAATATTAAAAAGCTGTTATCAAACAAAATTATCTTGGACTTACAAGTTAATGGAATGTATCAATTTAAAAATTATCATTTGTGCTTATTCATCTTTTTTGTTTTTAACCCAGATATTAAGAGTGATAGCTAGCATCCAGACAAAGAAAGGAAAAGGACATCTTTAGCCACAAGGACAAAAATCACACACTGTGAGTGCATGTATTAGTCTGTTTTCACACTGCTGCTGAAGACATACTCGAGACTGGGAAGAAAAAGAGATTTAATTGGACTTTCAGTTCCACATGGCTGGGGAGGCCTCAGAATCATGGCGGGAGGTAAAAGGCACTTCTTACGGGGCAGAGGCAACAGAAAGTGACAAGGATGCAAAAGCGGAAACCCCTGATAAAACCATCAGGTCTAGTGAGACTTATTCACTACCACGAGAACAGTATGGGGGAAACCGACCCCACGATTCAAATTATCTCCTACTGGGTCCCTCCCACAACACGTGGGAATTATGGGAGATACAATTCAAGATGAGATTTGGCTGGAGACACAGAGCCAAATCATATCATCCTGCCCCTGGCCCCTCCAAATCTCATGTCTTCTCATTTCAAAACCAGTCATGCCTTCCCAACATTCCCCCAAAGTCTTAACTCATTTCCACGGTCCAAAGTCTCATCTGAGACAAGGCAATCCCTTCTGCCTATGAGCTACTTCTTTCCTAGGTACAATGGAGGTACAGGTATTGGGTAAATACAGCCATTCCCAAGGGGAGAAATTGGCCAAAACATAGGGGTTACAGGGCCCAGGCAAGTCCAAAATCCAGTGGGGCAGTCAAATTTTAAATCTCCAAAATGATCTCCTTTGACTCCAGATCTCACATCCAGGTCACACTGATGCAAGAGGTGGGTTCCCAAGGTCTTGGGCAGCTCCGCTCCTGTGACTTTGTAGGGTACAGCCCCCACTTCTGGCTGTTTTCACGAGCTGGCATTGAGTGTCTGTGGCTTTTCCAGGTACATGGTGTAAGTTGTTGGTGGATCTACCATTCTGGGGTCTGGAGGATGGTGGCCCTCTTCTCACAGCTCCACTAAGTGGTGCCTCAGTAGAGACTCTGTGTGGGGGCTCTGACCCACTGTTCCCGTCTGCACTGCCTTAGCAAATGTTCTCCATGAGGGCCCTGCCCCTGCAGCAAACTTTTGCCTGGGCATCCAGGTGTTTCCATACATCTGAAATCTAGGCAGAGGTTCCCAAACCTCAATTCTTGACTTCTGTGCATCTGCTGGCTCAACATTACATGGAAGCCGCCAAGGCTTGGGGTTTCCACCCTGTGAAGCAACAGCCCGAGCTGTACCTTGGTCCCTTTAAGTCATGACTAGAGTGGCTGGGACGCAGGGCGCCAAGTCCCTAGACTGCACATAGCACAGGCACACTGTGTCTGGCCCATGAAACCATTTTCTCCTAGGCCTCCAGGTCTGTGATGGGAGAGGCTGCCATGAAGACCTCTGACATGCCCTGGAGACATTTTCCACATTGTCTTGTGGATTAACATTCAGCTCCTTGTTACTTATGCAAATTTCTGCACCTGGCTTGAATTTCTCCACAGAAAATGGGGTTTTCTTTTCTATTACATAGTCAGGCTGCATATTTTCTGAACTTTTATGACCTGGTTCCCTTATAAAACTGAATGCCTTTAATAGCACCCAAGTTACCATCTGAATGCTTTGCTGCTTAGAAATTTCTTCCACCAGATACCCTAAACCATGTCTCTCAAATTCAAAGTACCACAAATCTCTAGGGCAGGGACAAAATGTCACCAGTCTCTTTGCTAAAACATAATGTGAGTCACCTTTGCTCCAGTTCCCAACAAGTTCTTTACCTCATCTGAGACCACCTCAGCCTGGAACTTATTGTTCATATTGCTATCAGCATTTTGGGCAAAGCCATTCAACAAGTCTCTAGGAAGTTCCAAACTTTCCCACATTTTCCTGTCTTCTTCTGAGCTCTCCAAACTGTTCTAACCTCTGCCTGTTACCCAGTTCCAAAGTCACTTCCACATTTTTGGATATCTTTTCAGGAACACCCCACTCTACTGGTACTAATTGACTGTATTAATCCATTTTCACACTGCTGATAAAGACGTGCCTGAGACTGAGAAGAAAAAGAGGTTTAGTTAGACTTACAATTCCACATGGCTGGGGAGGACTCACAATCATGGTGGGAGGAGAAAGACACTTCTTACGTGGTGGTATCAAGAGAAAATGAGAAGAATACAAAAGCAGAAACCTCCGATAAAACCATCAGAACTCATGAGACTTATTCACTACCACGAGAACAGTATGGGGGAACCACCCTCTTCCCCATGATTCAAATTATCTCCCACCGGGTGCTTCCCACAACATGTGGGAATTACGAGAGTACAATATAAGATGAGATGTGGGTGGGGACACAGAGCCAAACCATATTAGTGCATAAGTGACTCAGGTTACTTCTGGATGATGAGGACTTTCTGGAGCTGTCACCCTTACAGGCCATGACTTTCTCTAGCACTGTCCAGATTACAGGTGTCTTTCCTGATGCGATGTGGGGCTATCTCTTCCTCCAATTGCTATTTCACTGAGAAAAGAAAAGCATTTTTTTTTTTTTTTTTTGAGACAGAGTCTGACTCTGTCACCAGGCTAAAGTGCAGTGGCGTGATCTCGGCTCACTGCAACCTCTGCCTCTGGGGTTCAAGCGATTCTCCTGCCTCAGCCTCCTGAGTAGCTGGGGCTATAGGCGCCTGCCACCACGCCCAGCTAATTTTTGTATTTTTAGTAGAGACAGGGTTTCACCATGTTGGCGAGGATGGTCTCGATCTCTTGACCTTGTAATCTGCTGGCCTTGGCCTCCCAAAGTGCTGTAATTACAGGTGTGATCCACTGTGCCCAGCCGGAAAGCAATTTTTAATTTTCTTGTTTGTTGTTGATTTCTCTATCAGAATATAAACTTCTTAAGAGCACACTGATAATCTTTACTCCTGGCAGGAGTTCCCAATCTTTGGTCTCTGAAACACTGATGATATTCTCTGTCAGCTGTGCTGATTCCTAGCTATGACACCAATTGATTTCTTTCTTTTTTTTTTTTGTTTAAGGATGTCACTAAGCTCATATGTGGTAACTAATAATAATGCAGTAATAATTTACCTACTCGTAATTCTGCAATCAGGTTATTTCAGCTCAACAAATATTTTCTGAGGCCATGATTTGTGATAGGCATTGTGCTGGAGGCTGGATATAATGATGGATAAAGTAGTCATATTTAGGACCCTGACGGAATTTACATTCTGGCAGGGAAAACATATATTAAATAACTAGTTGTAAATATGCCAAGTGTTTCAGCTAAATCAGCTATGGGAGCATGTACTAGAGTGTTTACCTTGGTCTAGGAGTCAGTGATATCCTTGCTGAAGAAGTGATACTTCAGCTATAACTTGAAGCTTGGATAGGATTTAGCTAGGTTGAGGGCAAGGTGTAGGTGTGGGGATGAGCTTTCCAGGTAGATGGAAATAGAGCTGGACAGGCCTGTAGGCACAAAAGTGGACATATGTTTGACAAACTGAGAATAGTTCAATGTAACTGGATCAGAGGGTGCAAGGGGAAATGTGAGACAATGAGACTGGAAGGTCAGAAAGTGGCAGGACTGTGAACCATACAATGGATTTGAGACATTATCCTGTGGATGGATAGAAATAACTAAAGAGTTTTAAGCAGAAAGATGACAATCAGATTTCTTTTGTGAAATATTATTTTATAATCATCTCTTTAGCAACTCAATAGTCAAAAATCAGCAATAAATAGCAAATGCTTCCAAGCAGTCTAAATTTATTATATCTGTGATAAAGCCACAGTCCCAAATTTATGCATTTATTTTACTCATAAAAGAATTCCCATGTGTGTAATTTAGTTTACATTTTATTTACACGCTTTCAAAAGCTTTGTTATCTCATTTTCATAGTTTTTTTTTGGTGTTGTCATTTACCTTTCCTTTTCTTTGTTTTTGTTTATTTTTTTGTTTTTGTTTTGTTGGTGGTAAAAGATAAATATACTTAACAAATGAATGTATTTTAACTGAACCTTGAAAGACCATAGAAAAAGCAAAGCATACAGAGAAAGCCGACTGGTCAGTATTAGCTACTTAAGAAGACATGTAGTGTATTTTAGAAATATTTTCATAAAATATTAAAAAATCTTTAAACGTTTGTTATTATAACAGTAACAGCCAATTACATCTGCAGGAATTTGGGACACACCTAGTCCCACAAGATGGGAGCTTTTCCTTTATCTGTCATCAAGGAAGAATGAAGACTGTTTCACAGTTTTCCTATTTCAAAGGCTAGTCCCTTTATTACACTAATATTGGTAATTTAATATTTCCCCCCCCAAAATCACACTTAAGATTAGTTGTATACATGTTTATTTTGATAATCAGGTTTTTTGATGCTTAACCAAAGGACGTGAAGGGTAATAAGGCAGATACAAGTTTGGTAGCTATTTAAATAATACTTCTTATCCAAACTTTAAATATCTCTTACAGTTGTGCTTTCCTAATTCTGTTGTTTGGTTTTACAAGTTTATTGCAGCAGAGACTATCTGCCCGTGTCTTTTCTAATTTATTTCCTTTTAGTACGTACACGATGGAAAACAAGGGTACCAAACTTTGATACAAGGTTTGTGTAAAAAAAAAAAGTCAGGATTTCAGTGCATGGACTTTGAAGGCAGAGTGCCTTGATCTGGGTTTTAGCTTTTTTTTTTTTTATATCAGCTGTGTGAGTGAGGCACTTTACTCTCTCAGACAGAATTTTTTCCTATTTGGAGTTACTATGTCTGGATTTTAATCCTGGATCTACCTTTGACTAACTATTTGGCCTTCGGAAACTTTTCAAACTTGGCTTCCTATGTTAAGGATGATTATAGTAAATAAACATAAATAGAACTACTACCACTATTACTTCTACCACTGCTAGTCCTACTAGTTGTTACTAGTCATGGTACTGGTGATAGTAATATTACCACCACCACCACTAGTAACAAAAACAACGGTATCTGTCTTTTTTCTACTCAACAGTTATTACAATAGAAAATATGTTAATATGTAACCTAAATCGGAAAGCATTGTGCAATTATAAGAAGTTACTAGTATATCTTTAAATCTTCTACTAAATTCTTAACAGTTAAAATTTTGACAGATTTATTGGGTATTTGGAGAATTAAGAAAAACATTCGTATAGCACACCATTCATATCATTCTAAAAATACATTCACATAGTTCATCTCATTTTATTATGTTTAAAAATCAGTGCTATTGATAGGAAAGATACTATTATCTATTTTGGAGCCTGTCATATATGCAGAAAGTGGCAGCTCTTTAAACAGGTATAGAAAGTCTCCTATCTGGTAGGACATTTCCTCTCTGGTTCTGCCCTGTATATCCCTAAGGGCAAAAAAAGTGTTCAAACTGTTTTTCATGAATTTGCATCACTAAAGATAACTGCCTAGTTTCTCATAATGTTTCCCTAAACAAAACATGTGGGTTGTTTCCAGTGTTTTGGTTTTATAAGCAATGCTTCAATATACATATTTCTTGCATAAATAGGGTGAATATTTTTGTGGAATAGATTCCTAGAAGTGGAAGTATTGGGTAAGGTATATGTGTATTTCAAGTTTTATTAGAAACAGTTCACAAAAGGAGATATTCAAATGGCAATAAACATATGAAAAAGTACTTGACATCGTTACTCATTTGGAAAATGCAAATTATAGTCACAAGGAGATACCACCCAGAATGGCTAAAATTAAAAAGACTGGCAAAACCAAATATTGAGAAGGATATAGGATGCAGAGCAATTGGAACTCTCATACATTGTTTGTGAGAATGTAAATTGATAAAACACTTTGGCAAAGTGTAAATAATTATTGAAGCTAAAGGTATTCCAGCTCTATGACTTAGCCATCCCAAGAGCAATGAGCATCTCTGCCACCAAAAGCCATGTGCAAAAATGCTCACAAGGAAAATGAAATAAAAGCAGAACGTATTGAAATGAAAAACAAGTATTCAATAAAAAACAACAGAATCAAAAATTGTCTCTTAGAAAAGATTAATAAAATTGATAAGTCTCAGGTGAAAATTATCAAGACAAAAAGTGAGAAGTTACAAAAAGTGAGAAGGAATGAAAATGGAGACATTAAAAAGACCATAAAAATATATTATCAATACATTTTTGTCAGTAAATTTAAAAATTTAAATATAATAGACAAATTTCTGGGAAAATAAAAACTTGGCAAAAGTGGCAGAAGAGAAAATACAATATCTGAGAAATGTCATAACTTCTAAAGAAACTTGATGTTGAGAAATGTATTGGGAGATTTTTGTCATTGTGTGAATATCAGAGAATTTACTTACACAAACCTGGATGGTATAGACTACTATACATGTAGGCTACAGGCCACAAACCTGTATAGCAAGCTCCTGTAGTGACCTACTGTAGGTGATTGTAGGTGATTGTCACACGATGGCAAGTATTTGTGTATGTAAACATGTATATGTATATGTATATGTGTGTATATATACACACACACACATATACATTTTATACACACACATATACATATATATATACACATATATATACACACAGATACATAGAAAAGGTACAGTAAAATACAATATAATCTTATGAGGCCACCATTGTGTATGCCGTGTGTTGTTGACTGAAACATTGTTGTGCAGCATATGAATGTATATAAAGGAAGAAGTAATGCATCTTACATGAGCTTTTCTAAAAAACAGGAAAATAGAGAATGCTTCCTAACTTTTTGTGAGATCTACGTAACCTTAATAATGAAATCTGACAGGAGCTTAAAAAAAAAAAAAGGGAAAATCTCAGATCAATCTTTTTTTTTCACATACCTAGATAATAAATCTTATATAAAATATTGGCACACCAAATCCAGGAATTTTCTAAAAAGAATAATAGAACAAAATCAACCTGGTTTATTTCTGGTAATGCAAATTTGGCCTTTCAATGGAAAATTAATGGAATTCGTCACATCAACAGACGCTAGAAAACTCATTAAATCTCCTTAGAAAAGAAAAATAATTTGATAACAATCAACATCCATTCACAATAAAAGCTCTTAGAAAATCTGAAATAGAAAAGAACATCCCTAATTTAGTAAAAAGTATTTTAAAAAAGAAAAAACAAACAAAAACCTGCTGAAAGCCATCCATCTGAGGTTATGAACAAGTCAAGTATGCTCGTTGTCATCATGTCAGCCTTATCCTGGTGGTCCTAGCCAGTGTAATAAGGTTTTAAAAAATAAGAATGGAAAATGAAGAAATAAATTACTATTTTAAGGATTTCAAAGCAGTTTATTAAGTTACCCAAAGCGCAAAAAAGTAATTAAAATTAAATGTACATAAAAAACAAGATAGCAGAGTTACATAAAAAATAAAATTATTTTATGATTCTATACATAAAATAGAATCAGGGGTGAGACTCTAAAAGACATGTACCACAACATCGTACATTTGTCCAATCAGTGGGACACAAATCTGATGCTAACCTTTCTAGCAACTATCAGCAAAATGAATTCCAATCAATTTTACAAATCATATGAGATTAAAATATTCCAGTTGCCTAAGAGAAATATAACCCTTTCTAATGCCAAGGTCAGGTAAGATTATTTTTTGATAAAAAATATAGACAAAATATCCACTGGACTTGTGAGAACATAATTATTTTCTCTCATCTGGGCTTAAATTTTTATCTATAACTTTATATTTTGAATGGAAAATTTCCATGTTTATA
The DNA here is from genome assembly GCF_049350105.2 of Macaca mulatta. NCBI lineage: Eukaryota > Metazoa > Chordata > Mammalia > Primates > Cercopithecidae > Macaca > Macaca mulatta. Next base: position 172,203,436 of record NC_133406.1, on the reverse strand, counting down.
CCCTAATTTGTTTCCATTTAGAGTCAGTGGTGGTGTTGACTATCTTCCATATTCTGGAAAAAAAGCCTACAACCAGGTTAGAAATATTTTTCTCACAATAAATTATAGATTTCTACCTGAAGAGCCTGTGAAATATAATGACCCCTTATACAGCCTAGAAGAGCTAAATGAACTGGCCCCTCAAGAATTTGAGTCTCATCTAGATGTTAAATGGGTAAAGAAAAAAAAAATCCATTTGCTTCCAAATGGATTGCCTGGACAAATAATTAATCTTTTCTACTAAAATCTTGGTACACTTATGCAAAATATTTACATAAATTATAAAATGTGACAACAAAAGTTAAAGCTTAGTGACAAAGAATACTTATCTCTTTTATAAAGACATGGCATAAATAAATTTTAAACATGATTGATCATCTAGAGACTAATGAGTTATATTCTAAGTGTGATGCTTTTTCAGGCTGATGCCAATTTAATGGGACTTGATGACTCCTGTTGAAATTTGATTTTTTCCCCTTCAAACTCAGTGAGCATATTTTATATATGCGAGCAAAGGAAAATGCTAGAAATGTTTGAGAATGTGTGAGTGCCCAATCCCAGGATCCTATGGAATTAGGAAAAGTATATTTCAATTAAGGAAGTTTTCAAAAAAGTGTCAAGAGTGAGCTCTTATAAAACAGAGTAACAGTGGTAGTCACAAAATAGCCTTTGGAATTTGATGATCCCGATTTTGAGTTCCCTTTCGACTACTTCTAAAAATGTGATTTTGAGTAAGTTATTTACTCTGTATGTCTCAGTTTCTTTATCTAAAATGAGCACATTCATAACATCTTTTGTCATAATATTATAATACAAATTTAACCAGGTATTCATGTAAATTGTCTGGCTCATGTTAAAAAATGATAGCTATTATTATTGGCTGTTACGTAGGTGCCAAAACTTGTAGCAGAAATTGCTATTATTTGACAACACTAAAAAGAAAAGGGTCTGGCCATTATTTTAATGCTTTACCAGGATTTGTATTCCTTGGAATGACTGACACATACATATTTGTTGAGTGAACAAATAAATGAATGTCTGGATATAATCAGTTTTTAAACTGTTTGTTCATTCAGTCACTGATTTATTCAGCAAATAATCATTGATTACCTCCTATGTGCCAGATGAACTTACATGGAAGTGGAAGAGACAGATATTAATTAAATAAACTCAAATGCAAATTAAAAAGTCTAACTGATAAGTTTCTGCAAAGTGCCTCATGAGGACATTTTAATCAGTTGAGTCGTGCATGCCTATGTCACATGGCTTTTGTAGATTTTGAGTCAGTTGACAGATGGAAGTTGAGTCCATGAGTTCAAAGCAGAATGTAGAACAATGCTTGTAACGGGTTTGGCTCATCTGGAGGGGTTTATTTTGCATAAACTCATCTTTCTTGTAAAGCTAAGTTACAAAAGCCTCCCTGCCAAGGCGAATCTTTTCACTCATAACTCAAGCCTTCACTTCTGTCAATAACATGAGAGAACTAAGCACCTTTATGGGTGAAGCAAAACTTCAAGTTAAGTTGCATCAGAGAGAATGATATTCTGTGAGTATTGGTTCCATTCCCAGGGACTGAGACAGTTCTGCAGTGGGAAACTTGTTTTAGCATTGAAACCTTCAACAGCTCAAAGTAAAAATGAATCCTATTCCAGTTATTTTAGCTTACTTTCACTTTGCTTATGTCAGGCAAATTCATTTTCTCCAGGGAAAGCTCATCTTTTAGTTCTTGAGTTAAAAATTTTCAAGATAATTAAGAGGCAAATTATGCTGTATCATATATCATCATCACAGATAGTTAATGAATATCCACTGGGTGTGTTTAAACTTGCTGGGCACAGTCATGAATTCTGAATTTCTGGAGAAAAGTGAGAACAACTGGCTTAATAAATTCAGTATTATTGTCTACATGTTGCATTATTTTCATTATTTTGGAATGACACTGAAAGCCTGTTGGACCAGAAATGAATGGCATTCCTTGACCAGGTGTTCCAGGAAATAATTTAAACAGACATAATTATAGTAAACTACAAACAAACCAATAACTATGTGAATTGTTCCAACTAAGCTGAAATGGTAACAAAATACCGTGTTTTGAGCTTTCACTATGTGCCAGGACCTGTTCTAATTGCTTTACATATATTACTTTATTTGATCATCAGAATAATTCTGTGAAATAGGTACGTAATCACCCTCATTTTATGGGTGAGATTAAGCCACAGAGTAGTTAAGAAACCTGCCAAGTCACTAATTGTGACTGGTGAAGCTAAATTTTAAACCTCGACAATCTGATCTCAGAAACTGTGCTTTTAACCAGTATGATGTACTAGTAGTAGTAGTAGTGATAGTAGTAGTCGTAGCAGCAGCAGCAGCAGCAGCAGCAGCAGCAATATGGGAATGAGCAAAACGAACGAGAGAGGAAGAGGAGAGGAAAGGAGAAGGAGGAAGAGACGGAGAATAATTAGGAAGTAATTAGAAGTAGGATTAGTAGTAGAGTGATAGCAGCTTAATACTGAGGAGCAGCCCAGAGCTGGTGATAAAGAGTGGAAACTCTGGAACCAGATAACCTTGGTCCAAATCCTAACTATAATCCTAATAAGAAGTGAGATTTTGGGCAAGTCCCATAACCTCTTTGTACCTCAGCTTTCTTATCAGTAAAATAGGGATTGGGAAGGATGAAATGCTATAACACATGTAAGTACTTAAACTGGACCCTGGCACATAGTAAGTGCTCAATATATGTTAGCTGTCAATATTGATATTATTACTATCTGTTCTGTACCCTTAAAATGAATTGCAAAGACATGAATGAGAAATCCTTTTCTTTTTACTGCATTCATCTTTAACATCTCCATCACATGATCCTTGCTCAGCTTAGTGTCTTTCTTTTTCTCGGCATCCTAGGATGCATTTTTCAGGAAAATTTTTTTTGCTGGCTCCTGGAGATATATCTTACCTGTTTGGATATATTATAAACTTCTCCAGAGCAGAGGCAGCGACACCTTAGAAATATTGAGCTCGGTAGGTGATGAGAAAATCCAGGCGACCAGGATAAGGAAACTAAGGCATGCACCTGGGGCTGTGGCGAAGCCTATCCTGGAGGTCTGTGGAGGGAGTCTTCTCAGATAGTTAGAGCAGGCTGGCCATCCACACGGGCACTTAGAGGGTCAGGGCCAAGGCCCAAGCAAAGAGAGCAGCTTTAGCGCTGGGCCTTTATCCTTGAGAAGGAGGAGTATGGGTGGGGAAGGAACATCTTGGTGACAGCAGTAACATGCTTATTGAGACTGGCTTTCCTTGTTTATGAAAATATCAATTAAAACTTCTAGCTGGGCTCAGGGGCTCATGCTTATAATCCCAGCACTGTGGGAGGCTGAGTGGGAGGATCACTTGAGCCCAGGAGTTTGAGAACAGCCTGGGTAAACATAGGGAGATCCCGTCTCTCCAAAAAAATTGGAAAAAAAAAAAAAAAAAAAACCAAAACAAATTAGTTGGACATGTTGGCATTCACCCATGGTCCCAGCTCCTCAGGAGGCTGAGGCAGGATGATTGTTTCAGTCAGGAGGTTGAGACTGCAATGAGCCATGATTGCACCATTGCACTCCAGCCTGAGTGACAGGAGCAAGACCTTGTATCAAACAAACAATCAAACAAACAAAAAACTTCAGTTCCTCAGTCACACTAGCCACATTTAAAGTGCACAGTAAAGATGTGGCCCTCATTTATGGCACTAGACAGCACAAAATAGAACGTTTCCATCATCACAGAACGTTCTACTGGTCTAGACAGTACTTGGTACACAGTGGTTGTTCAATAAATACTAGCTGAGTGAAATACTTGAAAGAACAAAGAATACTTGCCTTGTATACCTCATAGCATTTTTTTTTTGAGAATCAAAAACTGTTTTCAAATGGTGAATGGCCTGAACATGTTGAAGAGCTTTTATTTGCCTTATGGCTTCCAAATAGTTACATGGGGGACCTTGTGTTCTATGGATGCACTGTGAATTTTTAATGCTGGTCATATGCTGAGGATGGTGTTTCCTGGTGGCTTCTGTTCTTGCAGATACACAGACCTTCCCTTTTGATTGCAGGAAACAGGGGGAACTTGACATAACTTATGACCCTGTTTGTTTTTCCTCCTTTCCCCAAGAAGGTCACTCTAACTTTCTGATTTTTTTATTCTCCATTCCCAAACCGCATTGGGACTACTCCTAAGGCATTTTGTGAAGTGAGTCTGTATTAAGAGAACAATGTGAATTGTGCGTGTGTGTGTGTGTGTGTGTGTGTGTGTGTGTGTGTGTGTTGGAGAGCAGAGCCAGTAGTCAAGGGATTTATAATCCACTGGCAATGGTTTCCCGAGCAACCTGTGTGGATGACAAAACACTGCTTTCAATAATAGAAGTGAAAGTGACCTTACTTTTTCTTTGGCATCTGCCTTTAACTTGTTTCTTTAGCTTTTGATTTTTAAACATGACTGCTAATTGGTTCATTTGTTATTCTCATAACTAACAGTTACATTATTTGAATTAGTGTCTTGCATTTGAATCCTTCCTCTCAATTTACCAAAGATGTTTATATATGTCATCTTACATGTCTTACAACAATCTTGGAAGACTGATAGGGCAGATATAATTATCCCAACTATGTGGACAAGCTTCAAATCAGAGCATTTGTATAGGTGACTCACATCAGATTACATAGCTTGTGAAATGCAAAACAGGGCTAGAACCCAGGATTTCTATGATTCCTTTTCACTCTGCTGAGATCTATCAAATTTACTTTGAAGGGGGATGCAGTCATTGATAGGTAGCAACAGATATAGACATTAACATGAGCCTGCTTCAGCTTTTTCTACACCTCCAACTGGGCTGTGGTGTTGCCTTTTAAAATTTTTGCTTGATTTAGAGGCAGTGAACAATGGCAAAAAAGGATGGGCCGGGTGCAGTGTCTCACGCCTGTAATCCCAGCACTTTGGGAGGCCAAGGTGGGCAGATCATCTGAGATTGGGAGTTTGAGACCAGCCTGACCAACAGGGAGAAATCCTGTCTCTACTAAAAATACAAAATTAGCCAGGCATGGTGGTGCATGCGTGTAATCCCAGCTACTCAGGAAGGCTGAGACAGAAGCCTTGAAACCGGGAGGCGGAGGTTGCAGTGAGCCAAGATCACACCACTGCACTCCAGCCTGGGCAACAAGAGCGAAACTCAGTTTCAAAAAAAAAAAAAAAAAAAAGGATGGAATTTGAATTTACACGAGGTTTGGTCTCTTGTCCACTACTTACAACATGAGGATATTTGAGCAAGTCACATTTTCTGAACTTTAGTTTACTCTTTAAAAAAAAAAAGAGCTAAAAAGCAAATATGCAAATCAGGAATACTACCTACCTTACCAGTGTATAGTGTGACAATCAATTATATTTTGAAATCTAGCTAGCTATAAAACAGTAATTGTTTTACCTTCTTAGAGCTAAACAGTGAATGACATATTTCAGAGAGTATTTAGGCAATCACATGCTCTGGAAAGATCTTACAGAGTGAACATTTAGAGTGAGTAAAATTCCACTAAAATTAATAAGTATTTATTAAACATCTACCATGTGCCTGAAAATGGGTTATGCAAGGCTCCTTCGAATATAGCCCCTGTACTCCTGTTCTTTGATGTTTTGAGTATAGTCTATCAATTAGTGATAAAATACACTTTATTGAGAACCCAAGAGTCTGGCAGCATGTCAAGAATCATATAAAGAAGGATAAGCTGTTAGGAGAAGGAAATAAGGTATTTACCGTTATTATTCCCATTTTATAGAATATTATTCCCATATTAAATGAACTATCCTAAAGTTCACAAAAATAGTAAGTGGAGGAACATGGATTCTCATCCAGGTCCACCTGACTCTAAAGTCCTTTCTCCTGCTTGAGAGAAAATCTGACATCATCCCAAAACAGCTACCACCACCATGAACTGCCATCACCACATCAACACTTTATTTAGATTCACTCAGTGCCAGATACTGTGCTTAACATTTTAGGAACTTTCTTTCCTTTCATCCTCACAGTAACGTTGAGAAAGAAGTAGGTACTCTCATCGATCCCTTTCTTCCAATGGGGCACTAGAATTAGCTCAGGAATGGAAGAGCCGGGATTCAAACTCAAATCCATCTCCAAATGCTGTCTACCACTTGCAGGCAGAAAAACTGCCCTGGTCTTCCCACCACTGTCTGCATGTGGAGAAACAGCTCCCTCACATTCTAGTTCACGAAGACTTTGTGTGAATAATGACTTTTCTCATTTACATTTGATTCTTACTCTTTTAGATAACAAGTAAAAGCTGTATGTAGCAACTACCCAGGAGATTTAAATGATGCAGCTGATCAAAGCATTCAACACAAAGCCAGTATTTTTATACGTGATAAAAATCCATATCACCAGCAAATGAAGCAATGTTTATTTCCTAACCAGGCTTCAATTATGAATATATGTTCTTTATTTATAGAAATGAGAATTTTCAATGATTTATAGCATAGGACAGATTCTACTAAGAAATGTTATCTATATATTTTTTTCTGTTAAAAGTAAACTATTTGGTAATCATTCCAACCATAATGAAAGAGAGAATAGGCTGAACTTGGCCAGATACTATACAAATAATTTGATTCATGTGTTTAAAGATCAACAATGGTTTCTCATATCCTAGCAGATCAAACCCCAAACCCTCACCCAGGCCTCTCCGAATTGGTTCAATAGCCATACTTTTCTCTGTCACAAACCCCATTTATCCTTCTCAGTATCAAGAGGCTCATACCATGCCCCAGCTGGATTTGTCTGTATTCCTTTGTTTGGTGTGCTTGTCCTTATTCCTCAAAATCTCTCTATTCCCTCTTCTTCGAAAGCTGTTCAAAATGATGCTACTCTATAATGCCTTCTCCCAGAGCTTCAGCCCCTACTGACGTCTCCTTTTTCTGGACAACTGTGCCATTTACATTCAAATACAATTATTTTGGCACTAGATAGACATGGATTTGAATCTCCATTCTGCTACTTACTAACTTTGTGACTTCTGCAGACGTATTTGTCTGCAAAATGGGAATGATACCACTGATCTTTTGGTGTTTATCAAGGCTTAAATAAGAAAATATAGTTAAATACAATGTAAAGTGCTAATGTTATGGTGAATTGATTTTAAAATGAGGGTAGTACTTTGCAGACTTACTTGTGGAGTGTATGACATTATGACATGGACTGTGTCTGCTCAGTTAACATCTGAATGGCTCTGAATCTAGTGCTAGTTCAAATTACCTGTTTCAACCATAGCGCCAGATGTGTGCAGAGACTCTAAAGCTATGTGATCCATATGGAAGTCACTAGCCCTAGGTGCATAGTAATTTAAATTTCTTTTCTTTTTTTTTTTTTTTTGAGACGGAGTCTTGCTCTGCCGCCCAGGCTGGGGTGCAGTGGCCGGATCTCAGCTCACTGCAAGCTCCGCCTCCCAGGTTCACGCCATTCTCCTGCCTCAGCCTCCCGAGTAGCTGGGACTACAGGCGCCCGCCACCTCACCTGGCTACTTTTTTGTATTTTTTAGTAGAGACGGGGTTTCACCGTGTTAGCCAGGATGGTCTCGATCTCCTGACCTCGTGATCCGCCCGTCTCGGCCTCCCAAAGTGCTGGGATTACAGGCTTGAGCCACCACGCCCGGCCAGTAATTTAAATTTCTATAAGTTAAAAATTAAATTAAATATTCAGTTCCTCTGTTACACTAGCCACATTTCAAATGATCAGTAGCTACACTGACTGGTGTGTATCATATAAGACAGTGCAAATATAGAACACTTACATCATTGCAAGAAGTTCTATAGGACAGTTGTGCCCTAGAGTAGAATTTCTTACCTTAGCAGTCTCAAAGCCTGATTTCTATAACATGGACAATGGCTTCGCCTTTTTAACATGAAGTAAAATATGTAGATGATATAATCTAACTGTATATATAATTTTAAAAAACAAGATAATATTCTATTATAATATGAGGGAGAAGAAATGAAAACCAAATTTTACTGAAATAATATGAATTTTAATAGTAAATACAGGGGCACAACTTCATTAGAATACAGAATGAAGGCCAGGCACGGTGGCTCATGCCTGTAATCCCAGGACTTTGAGAGGCGGAGGCGGGTGGATCACCTGAGATCAGGAGTTGGCAACCAGCCTGACCAACATGGTGAAACCCTGTCTCTATTACAATTACAAAAATTAGCTGGGCGTGGTGGTGGGTGCCTATAATCTCAGCTATTTGGGAGGCAGAGGAAGGAGAATCGCTTGAACCCGGGTGGCAGAGGTTGCAGTGAGCCGAGATTACACCATTGCACTCCAGCCTGGGCAACAAGAGTGAAACTCTGTCTCAAAAAAAGAAAAATAATAATAATAATAAAGCAAAAACAGAATACAGAATGAATACTCAGATACCTGCACCGTCATGGGAAATCACCATTACTGTAGCAGCTGAAAATATAGATTAATCTAGTTCTGCTGTATTGGCAACTCAAAGTTGTTTTGCCGTCAGTAACACAATGATATGAAATGGTAATAAACCAAAATTTCAAACCAATACAGTATAATCTTCCCTCATATTTTCAGAAATACATATTTTTATATATATTACAAAAAAATTTTATGTACATTAAAATAAAAAAGTGCTTGTTTTTTATTCTATAAAACTGAGTTATACTCTAGGCTTTAAAAATTGTGGACAGATTATTTCATCTACCTGTGTCTGGCAGGATATTTGAAGCCTTAAAGAATACAGGGTTATTCTTTGTATAAATTGACCCCTGAATTGCAAGAAAACTGGCAAAATTCTTTTTTTTCCAGTTATTTTGAAATATATATTACGATATTTTTAACCATACTCATCCTACTAAGCAATGGAACAATGGAACACCAGAACTTACTCCTCCTATCTATCTGCAATTTTGTACCTGTTGACCAATCTCTCTGCATCCCTCCCTCTCCACTACCCTCCCCAGCTTCTGGTAATCTCTACTGTACTCTGTACTTCCAGGAGATCAGCTTTTAAAAATTCTGCAAATGAGTGAGATCACGCAGTATTTGTCTTTCTGTGTGTGGCTTATTTCACTTAACATAATGTCTTCCAGGTTCATTAAGTTGCTGCAAATGATATAATTTCATTCTTTTTATGGCTGAGTCATAATCCATTGTTTATATCACATTTTTCTTATCCATTCATCCACTGATGGATACTTAGGTTGAGTTGATATAGACTATTGTGAATAGTTCTGCAAAAAACTTGAGAGTACAGATACCTCTTTGACATCCTGATTTTCTTTCCTTTGGATATATATGCCCAGTGGTGGGATTGCTGGATCATATGGTAGCTGTATTTTTAATTTTTTGAAGAGCCTCAATACTGTTTTCCATAATGGCTATACTAATATCTTATTGTGGTTTTGACTTCCATTTCTCTAATGATTAGTGATGCTGAGCATTTTTTCATATGCCTGTTGGCAATTTGTGTGTCTTCTTTTGAGGAATGTCTGTTCAAATCTTTTGCCCATTTTAAATTGGATTATTCACTTATTTTTGGCTGTTGAGTTGTTTGAGTTCCTTATACAGTTTGGATATTAACTACTTGTCAAATGCATAGTTTGCAAATATTTTCTCCCATTCTGCATGTTGTCTCTTCACTCTGTTGATTGTTTCCTTTCTAATAATAATAATCTCATGTGTCTATTTCCCTCTGATTCTGACTCTTTTGTCTCCCTTATAAAGACTGTCTGGGATTACACTGGGTGCATCCAGATAATCCACAATAATCTCCCCATTTAAAAATTCTTACTTGAATAACATCTGTAAAATCCCTTTTTCTGTATAATGTACCATATTCACAAGGGCTTAAGCAATTAGGATGTGAACACCTTTGGGGAGCCACACAGATTAATAATTTAAAGATAATGAAGCCATTTCTTCTATATTTCTTTTGGCTTTGGTCATATGTTTCTTTGAATTTTATATGTGAAATCATTATTTAGCTTTTGTAATTGATATGAAATATTTCATTTTTAATTTTAAATGAATAGTATATTTACTTTATTTGAAAGACAAAACTAAGAAATACATGAAGTTACACAGTGAAAAATATCCTTTCTATTCAATTTCCATCTGCCTTACTCTCACTTAATAATGGTAGTTTCTAGTCTATCCTTCCGGTTTCTTTAACCATTAACACACGCATATAAATACATTCCATTCCTCATTGTTTTTTTTAACTCAAAACACCTCTCTCTCCCTCCCTTTCTTCCTCTCTCTACGGATGTATGTTCTTCTGCAACTTATTTTTTCATTTAATATTGCATTTTTTTATAGCTACCTAGTATTCCAATGTGTGGATGCACCACAATTTATTCAACCAATTCCATATTGATGAATGTTTATGCTATTTTCAATATTTTGTTATTACAAATAGTATTGCAATGTCTATCCATACATGTGTCATTTTACATATATGCAGATATATCTGTAGGATAAATTTGTGGAATTGGATTTTGATACTGTATTTCATTAAATCTAAGATGACATTTATTTCCAGAAGCATAATTATTTTATGTTCCATTAATAAACAAACTGTCAATTATAACTGTGCAATGTTATTGATTGTAAGGTGCATCTTGATTTCACATGGTAAAAAGTGAAAAGCATCTTCAAAAGTGCCTTTTGAAAAGATAAAGTGCAATAGTTATTGCTAAATTGCCCTCCATGAGGCTTCTGTTGATTTGTATTCTCATCAGTACTGAGAGTTTCTGCTTCCCCGCAGTATTGACAATAGAATGTATATATCAAACTTGGATTTTCCTTCCAATCTTATATGTGAGAAATGGTGTTTTTTAATGCTTTTAATTTTCATTTCACTTAATATGGAAGAGGTTGAGCATTTAAAAATATCTTTGAGGACCATTTATATATTATTAAATGTCAATTGTCTATTTGTATTCCTTACCTGTTATTCTATTGAATTCTTGGCCATTTGCTAATTAATTCCCAGGAGGATTTATATTTTATCTCTTTAAGATCTCTGATAGAAGTTACAAATATTTTTCTGTGATTTTCTTAATGGTGATTTTTTTAGACATGCAGAGTACTTTTTAAGAGCCAAATTTTTCATATTTTTTCTTTTATGAGTTATAGTTAGAAATGCCTTCCCTACTGCAACTTATAGAGGACTTCATATGTTTTTCTTTCACTACTTTTATGGGTTTTTTTTTTTTACACAATAAATAATTGATAGATCCAAAATTTATCCTGGTGGACATGGTGTGATATGAATCAAGCTTTTGTTTCTGAGAAATGATATTTGCTATGATATTGGTTTTGAAGTTCAAATTTTCTCTACTGAATTAAGATTTTTTAAGAGTACTGTATATATTTATGCTAATTCTGCAATTTTATTCTGCTGCATTGGATTAGCTATTGAGTCATGTGCCAGTAGCACACTGTTTAATTATTGAAGCCTATATTTGTTTTAATATCTGGAACAGCAAGTCCTCTCTAATTGCTCTGCTTTTTCAAAGTTTTCCTGGCATACTAATTTGTTTATTTTTTCATTTGAACTTTGGAATCAATTTGTCTGATTAAAAAATGTTCAGCATATTAATTCAAAGGATGTTAAACTTTAAAGTGATTTGGGGATAATAAACATATTGATGGGTCTTCCTGCCACAGAGCGTGGTATGTGTATTTTTTTCTTTAATGGTATATATTTGTGTAATATTTATCTAAATCTACTTGTCCTTCAGTAGTGTTTTATTAAATGACATTTTAATGATATAATTGAAGATTCACATTCAGTGTAAAAAATAACACAGAGAGGCCAGGCAAGGTGGCTCATGCCTGTAATCCCAGCACTTTGGGAGGCCGAAAGATGGGCAGATCACCTGAGGTCAGGAGTTTGAGACCAGCCTGACAAACATGGTGAAACTCCGTCTCTACTAAAAAAAAATATATATACATATATGTGTGTGTGTGTGTGTATATATATATACGTGTATACGTGTGTGTGTATGTGTGTATGTGTGTGTGTATATATATACACGTGTATATATGTATGTGTATATATGTGTGTGTGTGTGTGTGTGTGTGTGTGTGTGTGTGTGTGTGTATAATTAGCCAGGCTGGTGGCAGGCGCCTGTAATCCCAGCTACTCAGGAGGCTGAGGCAGGGAGAATCACTTGAACCTGGGACGTGGAGGTTGCAGTGAGCCAGGATCCATTGCATTCCAGCCTGGGCAACAGAGTGAGGAGACTCCGTCTTAAACAACAACAACAAAAAAATACAGAGAGATGGATATAAAAGTTGTGTAGTTTCCCCCAATGGTAACATTTTGTAAATCTGTAACATTTCTATAGTATACCTGCACAACCAGGATATTCACATTGATATAATCTGCTTATTTTATTCAGATTTATCCAAATTTACTTGCACTCATTTGTGTGTGTGTAATTACGTATGGTTTTATCATATGTGCAGGTTTGTGTATCCATCACTACATCACTACAGTCAAGATAATAGCAATCACGTTTTAAAGTAGTTTTCATATAAATTTCACACATTAAACTTGCTCTGAAGCATTTCATCTTTGATTTCATTATAAAGGACTTTTTTCTCTACTACATTCTAACTGGTTATTAATGGTAACAAGTTTATTAATACTTTCCATGTTTTAAGCTTGTATCCACCATACTTTTGGATTCTCAAATTGTTTTTAGTGTTTTTAAAAATTGATTGTTTTGAGTATTTAGTCATATCATCCATAAATAGTGTTAGTTTTACCTTTTCTTTTCCAATACTTTAAAGGCTTTGTCTCATCTAATTGATGTGGTTGGCATATTTACAAAAAATATTAACATTGGAAATATTGGGTATCCTGATGTTTTTCACATTAGAGGGAATATATTGTTTTTCTCTATTAAGCATGATGTTGGCATTTGGACTAAAGTAGATATGTTTAATTATGTTGTGGAAATAGCCACATATGCATAGTTCATTGAGTATTTCCACTAAGAATGATTGTTGAATTTTTCCAAATGCTTTTTAGCATTTTTGGAGATGATTATACAATTTTTCTTAGATATACTAGTATAATTATTTAATGTAATAAATTTTCTAATATTGAGCCATCTTTGCAACCCTGAATAAACCCCACATGGCTCAAGACACATCATTCTTTTAATGTGTTGCTGGGTTTCATTTGTTAGTATTTTATTTAAAAATTTCATAGCAATATGCTGGTCAGGTTGGACTGTAGTTTTTTGTCTACAATTTTTGGATTTCAGCATTATTCTCACTCTTTTTCCATCCGATTCGTCCTCCAGGACTGGTCTTTTGCCTTTATCTACAGGGCCCAAAGTGACTCCCTAACACATCCTCACTCCAGCTAGCATGAACGGGAAAAGAAGTAGTGGAAGATATCAGCCCCTATTGTTAAGGAGAAGTCCCAATTTCATAACTGTACTTACATCTTAGTGTTCAGAAGTTACACCAAGATGCAGTGGAAGCTGATAATTGTTGTCATTATCATACACCTCTAACATGGAGTCTCTGATACACAGATTTATTAACATGATTCTCTCCATTAGTCTGTCCTGCAGCTTTCCTTTGATTTCTTCTTAAGTTTCAGTAGTGTTTTAAAGTCAGCTTTATAAATATCTCACACATTTCTTGTTAATTGTCATTTATTCCTGTGCGCCTTTTGTGGTGAGTTTTTTATTTCTCTGCAAAGTTTTGCAGCACTTTCCACTTTTTTTTGCCTTTTATCAACATCATGCTAGTTTCTCCTTACTACTCATCGTTATGGGTAGTTCTCAAAAAAACAGTGAAGCCCTATTCCGAAGTAGTTCAGAAAGCTACGTTCTTTGAAAATAGGGTATTTATAAAGTAATCAAGTTAAAGTGAGGTCATTAGGGTGGGTGCTGATCCAATATGACTGATGTCTTTATTAAGAGGTCAAATTTATCCCATTACTGAGTAAATATCCAGAGGGATATAAGTCTTTCTACCATAAAGACACATGCATGTGAGTATTCATTGCAGCACTATTCACAATAGCAAAGACATGAAATCAACCTAAAAACCCATCAGTGACAGATTGGATACAGAAAATGTGGTACATATACACCATGAAATACTATGCAACCATAAAAACGATGAGATCATGCATTTTGCAGGAACATGGATGGAGTTGGAAGCCATTATCCTTAGCAAACTAATGCAGAAACAGAAAACCAAATATCACTTGTTCTCACTTGTAAGTGGGAGCTAAATGGTGAGTACTCATGTACAGAAAGAAGGGAATGAGAGACACTAGGGCCTACTTGACAGTGAAGGGTGGGAGGAGGGAGAGGAGCAGGAAAAGTAGCTATTGGGTACTAGGATTAGTACCTGGGTGATGAAATAGTCGGTAAAACAAACCCCTGTGCCATTAGTTTACCTATACAACAAACCTACACATGTCACATGAACCCCTGAACCTAAAATAAAAGTTAAAAAATGGGAAATCTGGATACAGAGACAAAAATGCATAGGGAAGATGATAGGATGATACGCAGGGGAAATGCCGTCTAAAGACTGAGAATTGGAAGAATGCTGCCATAAACCAAACCATGCCGGGGCCACCAGAAAGCAGGAAAGGTGGGAAAGGATTCCTTCATAGGTTTCAGAGGGAACACAGCCCTGCCAACAGCTTAATTTCAGACTTCTAGGCTCCAGAACTGTGAGACAATTAATTTTTGTTATTTTAAGCCACTCTATTTATGATATTCGTTATGACATTGGTAGGAAACTTATTTATCTATCAATTATTGAGTTGAATTTTTCTGGGTCAGCAATTTTCGGGGGATTTATTTTTGTGTGTTTGGGGAGGGTCAATGGGGAACCAGGGCTGTATTCCAGCTTCACACCCTAATGACTCTCTTCTGTGCTGCTCCTTTAGACACAGATTGCTTCCTGCAAATATGGTTTGGCTGTGTGGATCTCTGTGCAGCCCTATCGTTTCAGCTTGTCCTTACCAAATAAATTCAGGAAGACTTAGTCCACCAGCTCTTCTTGCCTCTTGCACCCATTTTTCTAAGCTTTGTGCTGGCCATGCAAACCATGGTAATAAAAGTACATTGTTTTAACCTCAGGATCTTTCTCTACTCTCTTTGCTTTTTTTTTTTTTTTTTTTTTTTTTTTTTCCCTCTAAACCTCTTCCATTATTCCTTCTGTCCTTTCTCAGTTACTTTCGTAGCCCTATGCTTGTTTTGAAGTGTTTAGATTATATATGTTATTGCAAATGCAGTATGCAGAGTTTTTGTTATTGTTGTTGTTCTCTTTGTTGCTTTTCTGTAAGTGACAGAAAAGCAACATGCAGATTTCCACAGTCATGTTCTTGAGTGAAGACTCATCAAGGACTTCAAAAAACTTTGCAATGGTTAGGCCAGGCGCGGTGGCTCACGCCTATAATCGCAGCACTTTGGAAGGCGGAGGCGGGCGGATCACGAGGTCAGGAAATCGAGACCATACTGGCTAACATGGTGAAACCCCGTCTCTACTAAAAATACAAAAAATTAGCTGGGTGTGATGGCAGGCCCCTGTAGTCCCAGCTACTCTGGGCACTGAGGCAGGAGAATGGCAAGAACCCAGGAGGCGGAGCTTGCAGTGAGCCGAGGTCGAGCCACTTCACTCCAGCCTGGGCGACACAGAGAGACTCCGTCTCAAAACAAAAACGAAAAGAAACCTCTGCAATGGTTAGAACAGAATTAGAGAACGCATAAGACTACGTGGTGACTTTGTATTTTTCTTTTAGCAGATATCTGCTTGGAATAGTGGGAAATAATGGTGAATTAACATACCAGGCCACTTAAAGAGAGCCACTTTGTCAATTTGTGTAGTTACAGGAAAATCCCAATCCTGTTTCTCCTGAACACCATCCTACAGTGTCAACACAGAACAAACCTTTCACAGATATGTCACTTTGGAGGGAGATTTTTAAATGCTGTCAAAAAAGGCTTGAGTCTTGTAAATAAATGGGCTTTCTGTATTTTTGTTGTTGTTGTTGTTGAAAAGTTCAGCAGAATAAGTGCTTCTGATACTTTTTGACCTGGCATCAATGAAATCTTTTAGCAATCATTCCTTCAACAAATATTATATTTCTTGAGTGGGTTTAATGTGCTCAGCTTGTGTCTGAAGTGGAGATAAACAATAAGCAAAACCGACATTTCTATTCCCTTTGAAAGCACAGTTTAATTTTCTTTGATAGGTTCTTAGAGAAAAAGTCCCTGATGTGTTTGTTTTCAAAAGCAGACCTAATACTTATATTTCATGTTTCTTTTTATTAACTCCAGCAATAAAATAGTGAAGTCACTTTGTTACTTAGTCTCTGGAAGAATTAAATATGTTCCTATCTAATAGTTTTAAAAAAATCATGATAGCACTGTTATGTTAAAGCTTTAGATTTTTCCCCTTTAAAAAATGAAGTCCCCACAGGATCTGGAACCAGGATTTAGAACTAGACAGACCAGGTTTCAAATCCTGATTTCATCACTGGGAAGTTATCTGGCCTCTCTGAGCTTTGATTCTCTCAGCTGTAAAATAAAAATAATAATAAAACCAACCTTTCTAGCTTGGTAGGAAAATTAAGCATGCAAAGCCATGTAAAACTCTTAGCATGGCATATAGGAAGAGCACAGTAAATAGTGTCTATTTCAGATTTTATAATTGTCATAGTTATTTATGACACTGTACATTAAGTTAATCATATATTGTATACTCCAGGAACGGCCCCTAAGTGGCCTCCCTTCTACAATCCTCTATTGTTACAGAGACTTTTGAAATCATATCTCTAACCCTTGTTTATTGCATTCTTCAGTTTTGTTGTTGTTGCTGTTGAGGATGATTTTTTAAATTTAATTTTCTGCTCTTGATTTTCTCTATTTAGTTTAGTTAGCCTTTGGCCAATTGGTGATACCTGTGATGACTTCCTAGATGAGTAGACCTTGTAGCATAATTCTTTTTCTTTTCTTTTCCTATTTACCAGGTATTGAGCAAGTTAATTAACCTCTTTGTGTCTCAGTTTCCTTATTTGTAAACAGATAAGTAGTATCAACTTCAGAAAGTTGTTATGAGGATTAAATGAGTTAATGAATGGAAAATGCTTGGAAGAGTGCTGAGTACACAGAAAGTGAGTGAGTGAATGAGTAAGTAACTATGATGACCCCCTCTTCAGGTTGCCATTTGGTAGAGGGCAAGGGAGTGTCCAGCCGTCGAGTAAGACCATGCTCTGCACCCACCATCAGTAAGGCTCAAGACAATGCCTGCATCTTCAGAATAAGCCTTCCCTTCTGCAGGTATCTTATCTCCGTCTGTGGGAACCAGGTATGAGGCTCTGAACAATTCCTGCTCTGGCAAGACACCCCCACATCTTTCTCCCTCAAACATTCATAGCCTCTCTGCCATTTTATGTTTCTGGTACACCAGAAATAATATCATGATGCCCTGCATCACTGTTCATATATTTCCTGGTCTGTCTCATACTCTGGACTTGAATTCTATAAGACACTAGACATTGTCTTTTCTGTCCCAATCTCCTCCTCCTCCATTTGCTGAAACCCTAGAATTCTCAGTGAATCAGCAATAAAATCTTATCTTAAATTTCATTTGTCAACTTTCTCTTCTTCTTTTTGCTGTAACCAAAATCTGGCTCTATCCTGATAATACTATATTTCTACTGCCTTTTCTAATGTAGAGTGTTTTATTTCCCAGACCGCTCCTATCCTGGGATTTCTAGGCCCTTCTCCCTTTCTCCTCCATGAAAAACAACACCCAGCTTGAATCTCATGTTCTCAGACTGTACTCTATATCCATCATCCCACCTAATGTAATTAGTTTAATACCTCCCAGATTGCTAACTTTCATTCCTTGAACATTTTACCTCTTGGGTCACTCATTCCATCCAACTTCATTCTCATCATAATTCTGGAGAATTTCAATGTTCCCTTAGGTAATTTTTCATGCTTTGATGTGATAAATTGCTTGACCTCCTCTCTTTAACTCCTTCTTAGCCACTCAATCCCATGTTCCATCCTTGATCTTATATTCCTTACTGTAAACTCTCAATTGCAGACATTCTACTTTGCAACCACCACCTCTTGTTTTCCCTGATTTCAAAAATAATTTGGTCTGACATGACCAATAATCCACTCACTGTAACCACTATAATGTTCTATTTTCCAATCTTACTCTGCTTAAATTCCATGACTGTCATGATAACTTTGTGGCATAGATTCTATACTTTATTAAGCTATCTAATGTACATGTGCTCTAGATTCCAACCTTTGCCGATTGATATTTTCCCAGAAATTTTCCTTTTCAATTCCATCCTTTGTCTATTGATATTATCCTAGAATTTCCCTACTAAATCATCATTTTTTTTCTTTGCTAGATCATTCTTATTAGCACACAAATATTCTGTAATGTATTCAATTATAAAAACCCACCTTTTGGATCCCAGTCTGTCTCAATCATCCCATGTTATCTTCTCACTATTCTCCCTTCTTTTACAGAAAAACTTGTTTAAGGCATTTTTTGTGCTTTATTTTGTATTTCCCATTTCCTCCTCTCATTTTTTCTTGAATCCATGCCAATCAAGTATTTTTTTACCACCATTCCACAGACGCTTCTCTTAAAGTTAAACCAATGACTTCCACATTGCTAGGTAAGAGGTCAATTCCAATCCTCTTCTAAATTGATCTGTTGCATTATTTAGCATACTTGATCATTCACTTGTTTTTGAAACACTGCTTCCATAACACCCACCCTGTCTGTTTTCTTTTTCTCCTATGTATTTTTTGCTCTTTCTTTGCTAATTCATTCTTATCTGCCTGAGTGGTAAATGTTAGAGTGACTTAGAGTTCAGTCTTTGAACCCCCTTCTTCCTCTGTCTCTACCTCTTCCTTAGGTGATCTCATTTAGTTTTATGGCTTTAACTACTAAAGCCATACTATGTGGTGATGACTCCCAAATTTATATCTGCAGCTCTGACCCCTCATCACTTCCAGAAACCTGTATCCAGCAACTTACTTGATATGTCATGTGGATAGTTACAGACATCTCAAACTTAACATGTTCAAAACAATCCCTAATATTCATCTCTAAACAATTATTAAACTATCCTCATGCCAACTTTCCCATAAATGGTAATTCCATTCTTCGAGATGCTCAGTAGAAAGATTTTGGAGTTATCTGTGACTCCTTACATTCTCCTCTCACCCCAGTCTGTCAGCAAATTGTGTTGGCTCTCTCCTCAAAGTATATTCAGAATTTTATTTCTTATCACTTTCATTCCATTTTTTTAGTCCAAATCTTCATCCTCTTTCACCTGGATTACTGCGATTGTTTCCTAACAGCTTCCCCTACTTCTGCAATATAGTCTGAGAATGGTACCCAAAAGATGCTATTAAAATGTAAACAGGATCATCTTACATCTCTGCTCACATGTTTTGCAGTTTTCAAGTCAGCATGTCATCACATATCCTCCCAGTTCCTAAGAGCTCTCTACCTCTCTGCCCTCAGTCTCCATACTCCTTCTTTCATTGTGGATTCTTTCCTTATACATGACTAAATGTCACCTTCTCAGAAAGATCTTCCCTGGCCATCCTATCTAAAATTTCACCCTTCTCCCAACATTTCATAAAATTTCACCCTTCTCCCAACATCCCCCTTCCCTACTTTATTTTCTCTCCTTAACACTAACCATTATCTAACATACTTATTTTTACTTACTTATATTGTTTATTACCTGCTTCACCCACTAGAAGGTACACTTCATGAGGATAGGAATATTTGTCTGTTTCTTTCACCACGGTGCTTGCAATAGAGCCTGGCACACAGTAGATAATCAGTCAATACTGAGGATATTATCTAATTCTAAATGCATGTAGAACTCATAACCCTTAGGCCTTACTGTCTTATACATAATGTTCAAAGCTAGAAAGAACCATAAAGATTGTATCATCTAATATGGTTTGACTCTGTGTCCCCACCCAAATCTCATCTTGAGTTGTAATCCCCACATGTTGAGGGAGGGTTCTGGTGGGAGGTGATTGGATCATAGGGGCAGCTTTCCCCATGCTGTTCTCATGATAGTTATTGAGTTCTCACTAGGTCTGATGGTTTTAAAAGTGGCACTTTCTCCTTTGCTCTCTCTTTCCTGCTGCCATGAGAAGACATGCCTTGCTTTCCCTTCACCTTCTGCCATGATTGTTAAGTTTCCTGAGGTCTCCTCACCCACGCCGAACTGTGAGTCAGTTAAACCCCTTTTCTTCAAAAATCCCCCTTCTCAGGTAGTATCTTTATAACAGTGTGAAAATGGACTAATACATCATTCAGTTACTCTGATGTTGAGGATACTGAAGAACAGAGGTGACGAGACTTGTCCATACCCCTATGGATGGCAACAGAATCTTGCCAAGTTCCTTTATTACATGTCTTGTAGTAACCTCTATGTTCAATGTTTACCTTAAGACTTACATAACTTCATCTAAAACTCTAGCTATTAACACCATAATTTTAATTTATGAATATTTTTCTTAAATACAAAGTCTGCTGGTTGCAAATGAACTCCCTTGAAGTCAGGAAAAAATTAAGTTTGCTCATTTGACAAATCTCACTTACATGACACTAAGTATATTTATAGTTTCTGAGATTATGATTCTATTCAATTTTTAAGACTATAAATTTTGGTATCTTAGTTATTCTTTATTACTGGGCTGTTTTTGATATTGTGGTTTACATATTTTGAATATACCTGTTATCTAAGGCTAACATAAAAAAATTCCAATTGAATTTTCTTAGCACTTCTGTTGAAAATCAACTGACTAAAAATGTGAAGGTTAATTTATGGAGTCTTACTTTTATTCACTTAATGTATATGTTTATCCTTATGCCAGTACCACACTTTGTTGATTACTGTTGCCTTGTAGTAGACTTTGAAATGAGAACATGTGAGTTCTTCAACTTTGCTCTTCCTTTTCAAAATTGTTCTGGCTACTCTTGGTCTCTTGTATTTTCATATGGATTTTAGAGTTGGCTTGTCAATTTCTGCTTAAAAGAAGCTAGTGTTTTGATCAAGATTGGGCTGAGTCTGTAGGTAAATTCGAGTTGTATTGGCATCTTAATAATTTTAAATCTTCCAATTCATGAGCATGGAATGCTTTTTCCTTTATTTAGGAATTCTTTATTTTTTTTTCCAACTGTGTTTTGTAGTTTTTGTATGCAGGTCTTGAACTTCTTTTAAGGTTATTTCTACTTGTTTCATTCTTTCTTTCTTTTCTTTTTTTTTTTTTTTTTGAGACGGAGTCTCGCTCTGTTGCCCGGGCTGAAGTGCAGTGGCCGGATCTCAGCTCACTGCAAGCTCCGCCTCCCGGGTTTACGCCATTCTCCCGCCTCAGCCTCCTGAGTAGCTGGGACTACAGGCGCCCGCCACCTCACCCGGCTAGTTTTTTGTATTTTTTAGTAGAGACGTTGTTTCATTCTTTCAAATAGAATTATAAACAGAATTGCTTTCTCAATTTTGTTTTTAGGTTGTTCATTTGTGGTGAAGATAAATATAACTGATTTTTGTATACTGATCTTGTATCAGCAACTTGGCTGAAGTTGTTTATTGGTCTATCTATCTATCTATCTATCTATCTATCTATCTATCTATCTATCATCTATCTATTTGTATACACACACATTTAAAAGTGAATTCCTTAGAAGCTTCTATATACAAATTATATAATCTGTGAATAGATATAGTCTTACTCTTTCTTCCCAATCATATACATATTATATCTTTTCTTTTTGGCTTAATAGTTATGACTAGAACCTCTTGTACAATGCTAAAGAGTTGTGATGAGAGCAGACATCCTTGTATTATTCCTGATTTGGGTGAAAACTTCAGCCTTTCATTGTAAAGCATAATGTTAACTGTGGATTTTAAAATAGATACTCTTTATCAGAATTAGGAAATTCCCTTTTATTTCTAATGTTTATCTTTTATCATGAATGATTATTGAATGTTTTTCAAATGTTATATTTTCACCTACTGAGATGATTGTATGGACTTTGTCCTTTATTCTGTTAATGTTGATTATTATATTATATTATTCTATTAATATTGATTTTTGGATGTTAGACCAACCTTAAATTCCTAGGAGAAATCCCATTTTGTCATGGTGTAGAAGCCTTTTTATATATTTATGTATTTTTGAATTTGAGAATCCTTTTCTTTCGTTTATGACCTCATAAGTGATGTTTTTCTGTAGTTTTCTTTATTTTCTTTTCTTATTATGTCATTGTCTGTTTTTGTTATGAGGGTAAAATGCCTCATAGAATCAGTTGGAAAGTATTTTATTCATGTCTACTTCTTGGAGAAGTTTGTGAAGGATTGGTATTAACTCTTTAAATGTTTGGTACCATTTACCAGTGAAGCTACTGGTAAGCTTTTATTTTGAGAAGTTTTAACATGACTAATTCAATCTCTTTAATTAGTCTATTCAGATTTTCTGTTTATTTTTGAGTCAATTTTTGCTGGTCATGTCTTCCTAGGAATTTGTCTATTGCACATCAATCATCTAATTTATTGGCATACTGTTGTTCATAGTATTCCCATATATATCTCTATCTTTAAGGTTATTAGTGATACCCCTTCTTTTATTTCTGATTTTAGTAATTTAAGTTTTTATGTTTTTCCTTGGTCACTCTAGCTAAAACTTTTGTTAATTTTGTTGATATTTTCTTTTCTTTTTTATTTTTAAGATGGAGTCTCAGTCTGTTGCCCAGGCTGGAGTGCAGTGGCACGATCTCAGATCACTGCAACCTCCACCTCCCGGGTTCAAGCGATTCTTCTGCCTCAGCCTCCCGAGTAGCTGGGATTATTACAGGCACCCACCACTATGCCCAGCTAAGTTTTGTATTTTTAGTAGAGACAGGGTTTCACCATGTTGGCCAGGTTGGCCTCGAACTCCTGACCTCAAGTGATCCACCTACCTTGGCCTCCCAAAGTGCTGGGATTATAGGCATGAGCCACTGCGCCCATACTGATATTAAAAAAAAAAGAAAATCAATTTTTGGGTTTATTAATCTTCTCTCATATTTTCTGTTTTCTGTTTCATTTGTTTGCACTCTAATCTTTATTATTTCTTTTTGCTTACTTGTGGTTTGTTCTTTTTTAGTTCTTAAGGTGGACGTTTAAATTATTGATTTGAGGTGCTTATTGTTTCTAATAAAGGTATGTATTTTTAATATATGTGTCTTGCAGCTATAACTTTTACTGTAAGCCCTGCATTAGCTGCATTCCATAAGTTTTGTTATGTTGTGTTTGTTTTCATTTATATAAAGGATTTTGTAATTTCTCTTATGATTTCTTCTTTGACCCCTTGGATATTCAAGAATGTGCAGTTTAATTTCCACATATTTGTGAATTTGCCAAAATTTCTTGCATTACTGACTTCTAATGTATCCCAACTGTGGACAGGTAACATTTTAAGCATGATCTGAATAAATTTACTTAGACTTGTTTTATGGTCTAACATATGGTCTAGCCTGGAGAATGTTTCCATGTGTGCTTGGGAAAAATGACTATTCTGCTATTGTTAGGTGGATTCCTCTATAGATGTCTGTTAGACCTGTTTGGTTCATAGTGTTGTTAAAGTTCTCTTTCCTTTTTGATATTCAGCATAGTTCCTCTGTCCAATATTGAAAATGAGGCATTAAATAGGCTCCAACTATGATTGTTGAATTATCTCTTTCTCCCTTGCATTCTCTCAGTTTTTGCTTCATGTATTTAGGGATCTATTAGGTGAATATATATTAACACTTATTATCTGTTCCTACTATGAAATTCACAGAATTCTACAAAATTGTAGGTTTTATTGCTCATTAGGAAAGTAACTTGGCCTCCCTTTTCTTTAAAATGGTGAAAATAGTACCATGATGGGTGTAGTATGAGGAATAAAAATGCTTAGTAATTTAAGTTTTTTATCTTAAAAAACTGGATAAATGAGTTTTTTTTTTTCTCTTGTCTTTCAGAGATTGTTTTCCCATTGAGATTGCATTGTACCAGATTTGGTATTCCTTAGGAGATGTGTTTACAATCTTTAATCATTGATACTCTTCCTATTAGGTTGAACAGAAGAAAATACTGCATTTAGCTCCTCGGCCAGACAGTGGGATAGTGGAGTAATACTGCCATAGAATCCTTGGAAGACAGACTCCCTTTGATGTTTGTTGGTCTTTTCTGCTTTAGAATATAGGACAGGGACTGTCTAGATTATCTGCCATGAGGCAGTTATCAGTTACTGATTACCCCTTGATGATATTATGTCAAAGATTTTATTATCTTTTCGCCTTGGCTGTGGCAAATATAAGGCACCAAAAATGGAAGAAAACATAACCTTCAAACAGCTTGTTATTTTAAAATAACTACTTATTCACAGGTTAATTTATATTAATTCAATTGAGTTATTTTTCTTAAAACGGGTTTTGTTTTTTATAGATGGGACATGATTCTCTAGATCCCTCAGAGGAGTAGGTGTTTCCTAGAAAGTCCAAATTTACAAGTTAATCTCTCTTGCATGACTTAAATATCTCTTATTCTAATTTAAGTTTTTAAAGCTTATAGTCTATCTTGCACTTGAAAAGTAGCTCCTAAGTCTCCTTGCTCTAATCTTAGTGATAATTGTAATTGAGAATGCCAATGATGGTGAAATGGTATTAGCAGAATGTTATCGTAGATTTGCCTCTTTCCTTTCTTCACACATTGGTTACCTCTAAAGGGGATTGTACAGCAGGAGGAGATATGGTCACCTTGAATTGTGAGACTTGCTTCATGAAAAATGAATGGGAAGAAGCCAGGGAATCACTGATTGGCAAGGGTAGGAAGTGGAATTGTAGGATTTTTTTTTTTTTTTTTTTGTAATTTGAAGACTTTAAGTCTAAAACTTAGTAATTTTTCAGTAATTAATTTTCTACATTTTTAAAAAAATAGAAAAATAGTTTTCTTTGTGGAATTCTGTTCATATATCATATATCACAGAAACCAATGGATTGATATTTATCTACAGTGACATATTCCATGCAGTTCCCTGGCATTTTCTTTCTTTTTGAGATTTTTAGTTCTATCTAGTAATTACTGATGGAAAAATAATGATTACATAAAAAATCTACAGGAATAGAAAAGAAGAAAAAGAAGAAAAAGTACCCAAATCTTAAGAGCAATTGAACTAGATGAGCTCTGGATGATTTTACTTTACAATTTCTACTTGTTTGTATTTTTAGGTATTCTTTGAAAAGTATGCTTTACTGAGTATTTGTAATTTAAAAAATGAGTTTGCATCTTATCTAAATAAAGACCAAATGGATACATCAGGTAACCTGGTTAGCTTGTTCCTTCAACCTGTTTTTACCTCGTCAAACACCATGCCGATCATCTTAGGCATCGTGGTATGTAATGCTTTCGAGCTTAAAACAGATACTAGAATTCAGATATAGAACATTATTTTTGTCAATATTTATTTTTAAATAATCTCTAGAACAAAAGAAATTTAAAAACAAAAGGCTTAAAATGTATTAATACTTGCATGTTAATAATTTAATATTTTTCCCGAATGATTGCACAATGCTTAAATATAATTAAACAAAAAAGATGCAATAAAGTATAATCCCCCAACATTATCCCATAATCTGATTTTAAGTAAATATTACATTTGTAAGTATTTTATGCTCTTTTTTTTAAATATAGTCACTACTATATGTACTTGCTTTTATGTTACATAGCTTTTAATATGTAACTTAATCTCTGAGATATTATTTAGTTGAGAGGCCTCAGTTGATTAAACATAGATTTTCTTATTATAAAATCAGAAATGATAGTACTTGCTTGTAATAAGTGGAAAGGTTAACATTCATAAGCTTCATAATCTTTGAGTAGTTACATATATGCAAAATAATTACCGCAATTACTCTTAGATGATAGTCCTTGGTTTGAGAAAAAGTTTGGTTTGACATTTAGTAATTAAGCCTTATTGCATGATACTTCCTTGACTCAGCAAAGTCACATACAATATAAATCAAGTGTAGAGGACTTTGGTTTTTAAATGTTAAAAATATAATTGGAGCAGATAGGTACCTAAAATATGCTCTTATAATAGGAATTAAAAGCCATTTAGTAAGTCCACATTCATTTCCTATTTCATTACTAAATATTTAAGAGTTTTTCAGTTATGGCCTGTCTCACAGAGGAAGTATGATTATCTAAATATGTGCTTTTTTTTTTTTTTGATAAAGGAATTGCTTGCTCAACTCTGCTTTCTGTAAAACATTGCAAAATTGTGTGCATCTGCTAGTTAAAACCATGACATATAGCAGGCTAAAATAGAACAGAATTTGATTGCAGACCTGAAGCTGATTTTCTTGGTTTTGCTACCAAAACCATATCTTGCTAGAGTATGTTCAAGATTTTTTGAACAGTCCATGAAAGGTGACAGGGATGTTAATCTCCACTTCAGCCCGGGCAACTTCACTTAAGTCCTTGGCATTCAGAATCAGGAGATAAGCAGGCTTTTGTCCTGCTCCTGGGCTCACCACCACACTCAGAACTACACCTGTTTATCAGAAGTAAATAAGGCAATATTGAGTTTTTAAAAGCCCAAGCTATAGATTAAATGTCACTGAAATAATATAGGAGGTATTACATTGACAAATACAGAAAGCCATATGACCTGAGTTCTTTTTCTGACTCTTGTACCACCTGGCATGAGACCACCTAAAGAGGTCTTTTAAACTCTTTATGTACCCTACCTACACTGTAAGCTCTAAGAAGGGAGTGTCATGTCTGTCTTGCTCACTGCTATATCTCAATATTCTATGACAATGACTACAGCATAGTAGGTACTCATTAAATACTTACTGAATAAATGGATCTGTTCTTATCTGTAACATAAAAATATAGCACCTGCTGTACATACTGTAAAAACTGTGATGATCAAATGAAAAGTGTGTATTAAAAGACTTTGAAAGTAGTAAGATATATCATATGTATGGTTTCTAAGATTGATCTGGAAGCTGACTTCCTTCAAACAAAATGAGAATAAATTTTTTATAGTTTTGACTGGATATATAAAGTCATTTAGTGTGAAATGAGTTTGCATCTTATCTAAATAAGATAAATAGTTTTCCATATTTTAATCCCATAGACTGTAATCTATCTCCCTGTCCCAGCCGAGAAGCAGTTAACTAACACTGATGATTTGCAATTTGAGTTACTGTATTTGAGTTGCTGGTGTGGCTCTGGGTCTTTTTCAAGCCCTAGCTTACTGAAAGAATGGATGAAAATGATTTACAGAGCTTCCTTCTCATTCTCTTGTATCTGCTATAATACTTAGAATTATAGCTTCTCTTCTTAGAATTACTATTTTTTAGAAATATGTCTTCATCAGGAAAGGCAAAAAGCTAGAATTCATGTTGCCATTTTTTCTTCCTTCTCTCCCTCATCTAGAGCAGACAGTGATGCTCCATCCTGACACCAAATGGTGCTTCGACATTTTTTTCTACTGGTAATCAACAAGACCTGATCAAAAGATGAAAATTCTTTTCAAATAAGTTTCATTATTCGGTACTGTTCTATTTATAGTATTAAGGATCTTTCTTTTTTTTTTTTTTGAGAGGGAGTCTCGCTTTGTCGCCCAGGCTGGAGTGCGGTGGCACTATCTCCACTCACTTCAGGCTCCGCCTCCCGGGTTCACGCCATTCTCCTGCCTCAGCCTTCTGTGTACCTGGGACTACAGGCACCTGCCACTGCGCCCTGCCAATTTTTGTATTTTTAGTAGAGACGGGGTTTCACCGTGTTAGTCAGGATGGTCTCGATCTCCTGACCTCGTGATCCGCTCGTCTTGGCCTCCCAAAGTGCTGGGATCACAGGCGTGAGCCACCGGGCCCGGCCTAGGATCATTTTTTAGTATTACGGAATAATCAACCTTACTCCTTTCCTAATGAACTAACATACAGAACTGCAGTAAGAAGAATATTCAGACACAACAATTGCTTTCATTACCATCATCTTCTTCCAAGGCATCTGGGTGAGAAACAAAGATGGGTTCTGATGGGTATGAATCAGGCTCTTGCCAAACCCAAGTTTCTTTAGTTTTGACATTCAGCTTACAGAGCTGTTTGTGAGAAAGAAAAAAAATCAATCAAGCAATCAGTCAATATGCTCTACCTGACTAGCATATACTCAAAGCACTGCTCAAATATTAGTAAGAAGGATTAATTACCCTATCTGGAACAAAGTGATTCAAGCCAAGTCCATACGCGTATGTGTAAGGTTTCCCACAATACTTCTGGTAATTGATTTGAGGAAACTCAAACGCTATGAAATAGAGCACATGCATAGGAAAACTCTTAATCTCTTTGAAGGAAACATTTGCTCACTCCCGTGTGAGGTTTCCTCTAGATCATCTCACCTTGGCGAGGCCCTGAAAAGAGAACCTCAGGCTCCAGCCAGATTGTCTCGTCACTGCACAGAATTGCAGTGGCAGTTGTATTGGGGAGCGTGATTAAATTCTTGCCAGTGTCAGCCTAGGAGAGAAGATAACAGAAACCTCAGTGAGCAGGAAAGAATTCAAACAGCCAGAAACGCAGACTTCCTAAGCCTTGGCTCCTGAGTTCTTTTTTAGGTCAACGTGCAGGGAGGAACTGCAGGAAGCTATAGATGAGGGACCCTGGGATGTGACTGGGAAAGCTATCTGTGCCTGTGTCAGTCACTGGCTATGTATCACTGGGAAAGTCACATAACCTCTTAGGCCATCAATTTCTCTTCTGTAAAATGAGACCATCCTTGAAGAAAATTTAGGGCTCCCAAGAAAGGCCTCTGCAAAACAAAAAAACAAAAACCAAACAAAAATCTCAAAACCAATAATAATAATAGTTAATGTTTTTCTGCAGAACAACAAAGACTTCAACTGCCTGAGTGATGAAAGAATGTATATCTCTTTCACAGTTAGAATATGTTTTGATTTTGCTTGAAAAAAAAAAATCCTTACAGTTATGTTGACAAAAAGAAAAAAAAAACCCACTGGACCATATGTTTACTAGGATCTCTTGTCACACACACATGATTTTTCTGATTGTTTTATAAAAACAATGGACACTATGAGATTTTTCTAAGCACATATCTACTTTTTAATAATCTCATCAAATACTTGACTAGATATTTTGTTCTAGACTCTATTCTTGGCATTCAGGATATTTTGGAGAGTGAAGTCCCTGTCCTCTTGAAGCCTACATTCTAGTTCAAGGAGATATACAATAAATGTAATTAATAAATTTTATAACATACCACAAATGTGGTGAGAAAAAATAGAATAGAGGAAAGAAGATCAGAAATGTGAAGGGTAAATGGGTTAAAATTTGAATAGATGGTTAGGGTAGGTCTCTGAACAGGTGGCAGTGGAGACAAGACTCTTAGAAGATGAGAAATTTAGCAATGCACATATCTGGGGAAGAGCATTCAAGCTGAGAGAACAAATTGTGTGAAGGCCTGAGGGAGGAGGATGCTGAGTTTGTTTGAGGAGCATCAGAGAGTCCAGTGTGGATCCTATCGACTGGGCAAGGGGAGAGAATAAGAAAGGAAGGTGTAGAGGTCATGAGCCAGGCTATACAAAGCCTTGTAGGTCATTATGAGGACTTGATCTTTCTCTGTGAGTGAGTGATGGGAAGCCATTGGAGGGTTTCCAGCACAGGAGTGAGATGCTATGATTTATTTTTAGGGTAGACTTGTTAGTAGGGAGGATCCAAGAGTGGAATCAGGAAAACCAGTTTGTCTTGTAGTAATCTAGTTGAAAGAAAACAATGGTTCATACTAGGCCAGTAGCATTGCAGTTAGTGAGAAGTGGAAGAAGGGGAGGACACAGTCAAGAAGATTTCCTATTAAATAAGATATGGGACGAGGAAGAGGCATGAAAGTAAGAGAGGCATCAAGCATGACACCAAGGTGTTTGACCTGAACAAAGCAAGATTGATGTCACAACAAAGATGGGAACTACAGGTAGAGTAAATTTTTGGTGGGGGAAGATGAGAAGTTCAGGTCTTGTCTTATTAGACTTGAGATGTCTATTGGACATCCAAATGCAGATGTGGAGCTGGCACTAGCAGGTACGAACCTTGAGTTTAAGAAAAAGCTAAAAATGTAAATGCATAAGGCATGAATATTTAACAACAAGTGAGTGTAGAAATGGAAGATAGGAGAACCAAGGCCTTCCAACAAGATGAGGAATGAGAAGGTAGCTGGTTGGGGCAAAAATGTCAAGAGAAGGATTTTTTAAGAGCCTGACAAAACTGATCCATTGAAAAGGGTAGGAGAGTGGTAATCTAGGAAAGATGGGGAGAATTGGGAGAGTGATCTCCCTGAGAGGGTGAAGGAGGATGAAAGAGATCAATTCTGGATAGGAAGATGGATAACTCAGTGTATGAGTACAGCTGCTGGTGGGTGGCTAGACGTGGTGGCAAGTCTATGGTTCCTTTCTGATTTCTTTCATTTGTTTCAGAGAAAAAGGAAACATAGTCATCAGCTGCATCTGAGTGTGGAGGCG
This sequence comes from Macaca mulatta, assembly GCF_049350105.2. NCBI lineage: Eukaryota > Metazoa > Chordata > Mammalia > Primates > Cercopithecidae > Macaca > Macaca mulatta. The sequence continues at coordinate 172,172,734 of NC_133406.1, read as the reverse complement.
GGAAGTGGGAGATGGTAAAAGTTTAAAGAAAGAAGGTGTGGAATATTTAACTAGCAAAGTGAGAGAGTAAGTGAAGCAGGGAAATGTAGCAGAAAGATTTGTGGTCATGCATCTAAAATTAGACCAATTAACATGATTGTGCCTTGTCTGCACTTACTTGGGCCTCAGAAGTATAAGTATGGAGGGGGTGGAGAGTTGACTTTAACTAGAGTTGTGGTTTTGACAAGTGACTTTGATAAAGTAAGAAAAAGGCAAGGGAAACGAAGGTCTACATGAGAAAGTGATGTAATTGTTGACCGTAAAGCTTAAATTGAGTGAGGAGAGAAGGTAAATCCTCAACGGAGTGAGAGAGAATGAGAAAGTACTGTGTTCAATGGATTGGAAGTTCCTGGTGGAAATTGCAATAGGGCAAGTGATGTTGAAAGATAAAAGGTCAGAGTGTGTCATGCTTGAAACTGAGATTATGGAAGGAGTATAGTCTTAAGTACTGGCAAGGTCGAGGGTATGAAGGATATACACACACACACACACACACACACACACACACACATCACTTGGCTATATGATTAGATAAAATGAGATGAAAACTTGGGGAATTTTAAGCGTGAATAGAGGGAACAATGATCTGAAAGCAGCAAAGAGGAAGGACACCTACCCCAACTCCAGGCTAAGTGGTAAAAGGGCTGTACCCTGTGCAGAGGAGAAACTGCTTCCACTGGAAATTACTGTTGGGGAGACTGGTGTCCTTAGGGGAGAGAGCCAGATTTTGGTTAAAAAAAGAAGGTGAAGGGAACATTCTAAGAAGAGAAGACAGGAGATTTTTCTGGTGGTGGACTAAGAATTAAAAGTAAATAGTGGAAGATTTTCAGAATAGGGAAAGGATAGGAGGTGGGAGCCAATAGAGGAGAAGATTCTGCAAGATTTTGTGAAATAAGGGACTCGAGGTACTTAGTGATGATGCTGGGAAGAAGTGAGGGGTGTGCACATGTATGCATATTTATGTACATGCATACAATAAGTACAAATGTCTATGTCTCTGTTTAATATATTATTTATGTGGTTTCAAGTTGAATTTGTTTACTTTGCTCTATTTTGCTTATTTTTCTTGTTAAATTAGATTTCCTGTTTGTTTGTTTGTTTCATGAGATGGGGTCTTGTTCTGTTTTGTTTGTTTGTTTGTTGAGACAGGGTCTTGTTCTGTTCCCCAGGCTGGACTGCAATGGCATGCAGCTCACTGTAACTTTAAACTCCTGGACTCAAGCAATCCTCCTGCCTCAGCCTTCCAAGTAGCTGGGACATAAGACCTTTCTATTTCTCTCTTCATTGCCAAACTTTAAAAAATGTACATTCAGTAACTGCTTCCAGATACTCAACTGTTTACCTTAAGAGCCCTGAAACCTGACTTCTGTCTCTCTCACTCTATTCCCTTAGAGATCACCAAACCTAATGCTTCATTCTTAGTCTTCAGCCTTTTCAACTTGTCTGTAGCAGTGAGCACCGTATAACCCTCACCTGCCCTCATCTTTGTGACATTACTCTCTCTTAGTGGGAACTAGGGCCTTCTGGTGGCTCTTGTTTCTTTTTCTGGCTTCTCTTGTTTCTACCATTTTCTACACGTGGGTATTTTCTGGAGCTACTATGCTTGGCTATCTTCTCTCTCAGTATTCTCTGGCTTTCAAATTCCTTATTTTTTAAATAAGCAAATTTTAAATGTTTCTTTTCAAAAACCTATTCTAAAGTATGATTTTCTCCCCACTAGCAGTCTCATCTCTCTATTTTTATATATTTTATTATCATTTCAATACCAATAATTATAGGCTTTACTTTTGTTTAAAAACCTTCACTGTCTCCCCATTACCAGTTCAATAAAGTGCAGATTTCTTAGCCTGGCCTTAAAGCCTTCTAAGATTACAATGTACTTTTATAACTTTTTATCCCATTTACTCTACTACTTTTGCCTATGTTCCCACCAATTATAATAGCCAATTCTCTCTGCGTGTCTCCCTCTCCACTTCTCTGTCTGTCCTCAAACCGTTCTTTCTGTCTTCAGTTGTTTTGCCTCAATCCCATCTCCACCTGCCATATTACTGCCCATTGCAAATAACTATGTTCCATGAATCTCCCCTGCACTATCATCTGACTAGCTATTAATACATCAATTTATCCCTCCTGAGAGTACTACCCCTGTGCTGACATGCATGGTTATTCCCGATTCGCCTTCTTTCTCTGTGATACACTAGGTAATGGGCTCCATGAGAACCAGAAGTGTATTCTTTTATGTATCCACTGAAACAAAGAGTGTGATGCCTGTTGTAGTGGCTACTCAATAACTATTAGAAGAAAGAGGAGACAGATTAAATGATGTTAGACATTTGTTATCATTATTACAGTTCCCTATTCTGTAATTGGGTAATATTTCTTCGGGCAATGATAACCATACAGTTAGAAAAATCCTTCCTTTTTCTTTATTTTGAAATGTGAATATTTAAGTTAAGTGATCCTTTTTTATTCCCTTAATTTAAAGAAGATTGTGATTTTTACCATTACTAACAAAATAAGAGTTTACTGAAAAACTGACTCATCCATTTGGCAAGTATTTTGGGGACACTCAACTACATGTCAGTGATATGCTTCCTAAGGGAAAAGCAAAAATCCTTAAGGTACCTAGATTGATCTCTCTCCATGACCTTTCTTTGGAGCTCCAGACCCATGTATAGCAGCTGCCTATGGAATGCTTTGCTAAGGCTAGTGGGTACTTTCAAATTAACATCTGTAAAGTAAAATGTACTCTTTTTTCTACAAGCTAGCTCCTCTTACTTCTATTTATTTATTTGAGATGGAGTTTCGCTTTTGTTGCCCAGGCTGGAGTGCAATGGCATGATATCAGCTCACCTCAACCTCTGCCTCCTGGGTTCAAGTGATTCTCTTGCCTCAGCCTCCTGAGTAGCTGGGATTACAGGCATGCACCACCATGACCAGCTAATTTTGTACTTTTAGTAAAGACGAGGTTTCTCCATGTTGATAAGACTGGTCTTGTACTCCCAACCTCAGGTGATCCACCCGCCTCAGCCTCCTGAACTGCTGGGATTACAGGCGTGAGCCACCGTGCCTGGCCCGGCTCCTCTTACTTCTGTGTTTTCAGTTCAATGAATTATACCATCATTCACTCAACTGCTCAGGGTGGAAATCTTGAAGGCATCCTGAACTCCTTCCTCTCTCTTACCCGTCACATGTAATTAGACACCAACTGCTGTTGATTTTGCTGCCTAAATATTTCTCAGCTTTGCATCTTCATCTCTCAGTCACCATTTTCTTAACTCAGATACTTATTCCCTTTTATTTGCCTCATTGCATTAATCCTGTAATAGGGCTTCTAGCCTCTACTCTAGACTCCTCACTTTCCAGTCTGTCGTCCATGATGCTGCCAGAGTAAACTTTCTGAATCACAGATCTAATCATGTCCTAAAATACACTTAAAATACACACTTAAAATATTTAAACGGCTCCCTTTATTTATATAACACTCAAAGGCTTATGTAGCCCATTGCAATATTGCTCCAACCTATCTTTCCAGTCTCTCTGCCCAATACCCATCTTCCCTACACCCCTAAATAAACCAACCTCAGCAACTACTTCATATTTATAGATGAAATCTTGCATTTTTAACTCCTTCTTGCCTTTATAGAAGCCCTTTTGCCTGTCTGTAACTCAACCTCAATCTCCTCCCTCTTTCTCATTCTTCACAGAGCTTACAAACTTGCTTAAGAGCAGTGGTGTTTGGTTCTAAATTGAGTTTATTTTCTACGACACCATACCTAAGCCTTTGGTACAAAGTTTTACATTCCATGTAGCTGTTTCAATAACCCCTTTTGTGCAACCAGGGAGCAAATAGATATAAAAGAAAGCATATGTTCACATATCTATATGTTAGAATTATATTTTATTGATTTTTACTTGTATTTCCATCACACTGCAAATTCTAGATGTTACTCTGGTTATTCTAAAAAGATAGTCTCTAAATACAGGGAAGAAAAAAGTAGAAATAAAGAGATGACTGTCTATTGTTAGTAATGATTTTTAACCTCTAGCATTATTTTTCAGAAGATTTATAGAAAACCAAAACAATGAACTGATTTCCCTACGAGGGTACTTTTTGATGCTTCATCTCAAAATTATTTAAAGTATTTATATTATTGATAAAGTATCATAGGAATCAGTGGATCTGCACTATTCAGCGAGGAAGTATATTTTAAAGACAATTTTGTTGATACAAGAACAGCAGATTTAGAATCAAAAAACCTGGTTCTTATCCTGGCTCTGCTGTAGTTGCTTTTGCTAAGTCACATTAATCTTCGGAGCTTTAGTTTCATTTGTAAAATGAGGGAAGTTTAATTATTTTTAAAGCTCCTTCTAGCTCTCAAATTTCAAGACTTTATGTATAAACATGAGGCAGGAGGACAATTCCTGAGAGAGATGAAACATTCTGGTTAAATCTGAAATCTGTGGAGAAGCAGGTTACCTTGTCAATATTCAAAGGAAGTACATATCTCCTAACTTCAGGTTGGGGAGCCTTTCTGGCATTTTTTTTCACTTCTTCCCAGTTCTCACGTAAATTGGCTAAATATAAGTAATTATAAACAAACTCAAATCTGCAAAAATAAAAAGTCAAACATGAGCACAGGCAATTACAAATAATTTTAGAGAGATGATTCATGCCTTTTTAAGCACAAGTGCCTGCCTGTTCTTTATTCTACAACCCAGAAACTGCTATTCAGCCAGGTGTATTAGATCATTTCCTCCTGCCCACACTGGATGAAAATAAAGAAACCGGCTTAATGGATTTGTTTAAGTAACAGCAGCTTTGAGATATTTTCTGTTCTGCTTTCCTGTCACCATTCTGTTTGTGTCTTTAGGGGCTGTTGTCTTTTTAGTGACTTGGCTAGTCTGAGAAACGCAAGCCTTTTTCTCCATTCTCAGAGAGGATGGGGCTCAAGTTTCCCCAGTGATTTTGTCAAGTTTAAGTTCACCTCTGAGGTCACGGAATCTTTTGTTTTCAGGTGGGGTTCGTGGACCCAATTAGTTTTCAATCATTAACCATAGTTTTGATGTTCAGATTACCTAAACTCCCTGCTACTTTCTCAATTACATTTTTGACTCTTGCATACCTCTTGCTATTTTAGATGTGATTCCGATTGAGAGCAGCATCCCCATAAAAGCCCCTAATTTCCAGGAACAATGGGAGATGTCGCATTTATCCAGTATCCTTTCTTACCCTTTCCAGCAGCAGAGATCCACAATCAGAAACCCATTGTCTTCATAGGTGTTGATGTGATGGAAGAGGTTGAAAGGAGAAGTCCTGTATTTATTATTGAGGTACTTTTTCCTTTTTTTGTCAGCAATATGAAGCCAAACCTTGAAAAATGAGGAAAATATTTTGATGCATTTAAAAAGGAAAAAAGTGTACATTATTAAACACACCTTCTTCAGAATCACAAGCTCAACAAATATATCTAAGACTTACCCCCATGGTTTCATTGGACTCAAAGCAATCCATGTAGTTGGCTCCCCAAAGACTCCATGAAGAAAGGAACTTGAACAGGTTAATTTTGACTGGTGTCTCCACAAAAACGATATAGTTGGGAGTCAGACCAAAACTGTTCAGAAACACAAACGGGCTTGTGAATGAAAGGGCTGATTCTTAAGTCACAAACAAATTTGTATACATGCGGTATGCTCAGTTACAAGAATCAACAGTGCCTACATGAATTAATTATGTTTAAATTTAGTTTTCTGAAAAAAAAATTGTGATCAGGATTGATATCAAAGGTAGGCAAAGCAAATCTTTAAACTTGAGTTTTCCTGAAGATTCATAGCAGGCCTTCAAGTTACCTATGAACGTAAGATGGCTTGAATCGGTCACTGCAGGGGAATTGTACAACGATCTCTGACTTGCTTATTGGATCTTCCTTGTCTGAAATAAAGTGGTTTTAAAAGGCTTTGGAACAGCCTCTTATTTTTTTTAATACAAAGCATTTAGAACAGCTTATACAGGCAAAGAAACACATTTTGATTGTTTTAGAGAGGTTATTTTCGTTTTCTCCATCATTTGCACTTCTTAGTGAAATTTCATGTGACGCTTCAAAATCACCCAGGAAAATCCAAATAGCAGCAGATTTGGAAACGTGCATTCAAATAGGGTGTGGCAAGCGGAGTATAGTGGAGTCACATCTTGTAATAGCTGGAGGTGGGTTTTAAGTCAGGGGAGTAGGGAAAAAACCTCAGAATGGGCAAAATGCCTTTTGCAACATCTTAAGATGCCCAAAGGATATAGTTTAGATGGGTTTGTGTCAATAGCGCTGTGCAGTAATTCTTAACACACATTAAAATTTACTCACTAGTAAGTGAATGTCCTCAAACTTTAGTGTGCATCAGAATCACATAAAGAGCTTCTTAAAATACTGACAGTCTCTACTCCCCCAATTTCTCATTCAGTCTGCCCTGGACAGGGCTCAAGATTTGTATTTCTAACGGTTTCCTAGGTGATGGTCTTGGTCCGAGAACTATACTTTAAGAACTGTACTAAATAATACTAAACAAAAATCCGTATACATTCAAATAATTCCATCATCAAGGTGGTGAACAATGAACCTGGCAATAAATGGAAAATGAATGGAGAATTCTTGGGTACACTCCTTTTTGCTGTAGTTTTTTTTTCTATAGTATTTATATGAGTTAACAGATTTGTTTGTAGTTTTGGGAAGTAAGCACAACATACTTAGTACACTCTCATACGTGTATGTATGCTATTATGCACACATACATGCTTATTTAATTTAGTTTTGCCTAGCACATGGATAAGTGCTCAATAAATGTTTGCTAAGTTTGAATCCAAATTGTATATGATCAAATCCATATATATATATTATGTATGTATATATATGTATATATACACACTACATTTTTAAATTCTAGAAGAGAACTTGGACACTTGCTTTCTATATTTTCAAGTTGTCATCCTTTGATATGATGCCCTTGGGCATTAGGACCCTTATAGGGTAGGGGTGAGGGCAATATTTCTGAAATCTGAGAGTAATTTAAGTATGCACAAAATGCTATTCTGATATTCTGATCTTTCTCACAACACAGTAACCTTCTCACAATACAGATACTTGTTTTCAGAAGAGGACAGATTGGTAAACTCACCTGCTTGCAGTGGTGGGATCTTTACAATGTTGTAGGCAATTGAAAAATTTTTTCCAAAGCAATTACCAATATTGTAAACGGTTCCATCATTTTCAATGTGGGGGTGAGCAGTGGCTCCATTGACGGAGACGTAGTTGCAAAGATCAACCTACGGAAGTAAAGTGAATGTCCTCTCGTTGAGAGAAGGAAGATACATTATACCTTTGTCCCTAGGTCTGAGGTCACCACTACCCCTTGAACTCTCACCCTAAGTGCACTTTCTCTTTCTTCTCATCTCTCTGGATTCTACCCTCTTTCACCTTGAGGTCCCACCTTCATGCAGAGCACACTGCCCCTCATGTGTCTGAATCTGGAGTTACCTGTGACATCTCTTTATCTGATGTGTACTATACAAGGCTCTGGTTAGTTACTTTTAGTATATGCAGATTGACCTCAAGCCATAAGTTTGAGTCTTCAGACTTTTTTATACACTTATTATTGTATTAGATTTAATTGTATAAAATTGCTAATATCCAAAAATTGTTGATTTCAAAAAATGGCAATTTTGTATGATACTGTGTAAATACCAACTATGTGTCTTGCACGCAGTACTATATGAGTTTGGAACTGAAAGGGACTTCAAGCTTCATGTAGTATAGAAAGTCTTAATTTAAATAGACTTTAGGAGAACCATGGATCTCTTTTAATTAAATATAAACATTTCAGGCAAAACATTCAGCATTTAATTCAATTTTATGTCTCATAAGAAGTTTAGAACTGCAAATGTAACACAAATCTCTGTTTGCAGAAGGATAAATTGAGGTCTCAGAGAGATCAAGTGTCTTGTTTAAGGATAAAGAGCTAGATAAATCAGCACTAGATTTCTACCTGGGACCTACTTGGTAAAGATTTATTGAATGAATAATTAATGGAATATATATTTATAAATTATTTCCAATTAATTTGGGGGATTTTTTTAAAGCATAGGACATTTTAGCACACTTATTTAAATAATAAGCAAGATACTCATTTATTCAATCAATCATTTATCAAATGCTCTGGGCTTTCACTATGTGCCAGGTACTGTACTGTACCAGGGCCCAGGAAAGAGAAGATCTTTGCTTTCAAGAACTTCATTCTAGACTTGTGCTGTTCTATTAATATAGTGACCACTAATTTTTAGATAGAACTTCAAATTCAGCTCCTCAGTCACATTAGCTACATCTCAAGTGCTTAATAACACCGGGATAGCACAGTTATAGAGCATTTCCATTATTGCAGAAAGTTCTATTGGCAGCACTGCATTAGACCAATAAGCTGGCATAAAGCACTGCGAGTGTGCAATGGCGTCATAGAGAAGCACCATCTAGTCCAGACCGAGGGATTAGGCAGTTTTCCTGAGAAACATGACTCCAACTAATGTTTGAAAGGTGAGTAGAGTTAGCCAAGTGGAGCAGGATGACAGTGTGTTCCGGGGAGTGGGAATCCTAACGTAAATGCCTACTGTAAATGCATAGACTTGTGAAATAATGTGTGCTGTTTGGCAATTACTAGTCATTTAACCTGGCTACCATGAAGAGCATGCATAGAGGAGGGGAAATAAGAGTGGGCCAGACACAAAGACCTTCACTTGGACTTTATTTGGGAAGTTATGGATTCCCTAGGTGGAGTAATAATTTCATATTTACATTTTAAAATTTCCTACTGCTGCCTTAAATAAATTGTATTTAAGGGAATCAGTCTGGAGGCAAAGGCACTGGTTAATAAGAGTAAACAATAAAAAATTTCACATTTTTAAAATTACATTTTACACTGCTAGTAACAATGGAACCTGACCCCTTCCTAATAAAGTCTACTCTGGAGCCATACCATAGCTTCTATATTTCTAATTAAAATACCATGTAATTGTAATACAGATTCCCTGTTAAAGTCAAAGGAATGACTTAGAAACTCAGGTTTTGTTCTTCTCTAAAGGAGCTACACTCACACTTGTGCATGGTTACATACACAGTATAAACAAGAAAGGGGAGTATATGTTAAGACGCAGTAAATAGTCTGTTGAGAATTATAGATCAACTTGTGCTATTGAGACTCAATGTTGAGACTATTTTTTTTCTTCTTATTTTTACCAGTACTGCGTTTGTGGTTCTGGCCTTCAATTTCACCTCTTGGTCTCCCAGCTATACTGTATCTCTTTTACCTTCCCATATAGCTCACACATGGCTCCCCAAATAAACATCTTGAAGTATAGCCCTACTCATACTACTTCTTTGAGCAAAAACTTTCAGTAGCTTCCCATTAGCTAAACAACATATTCCAAATGTTTAGCCAATTATTCAAGCTTTTAGTTTCATCCTACCCTGTGTCTCATTATTCCCCTGACATTAACTACTCTAGGCAACCAGTTCTCCACTGGGAGTGTTATTGCCTGCTAGGGGAAGATATGGAAATGTCAGGAGCATTTTGGGTTAGTACAATGATTGAAAACATGACTGGTGTTTAGTGGATGAGGTCAGGGATGCCAAACCTCTCCCATGTGTGGGGATGTCCCCATAATGATGAGTCACCCCCTGCCTAATGTCATACTAGTACCTCCACTGAGAAATGCTGCAAGTCTAGTCAAAGGACATTGTTCTCCAGTTTTCACGAACACCTTCTACCTCTATGCCTTTGATCACCTTACCCCCTCCGTCTAGCATATCCTTCCCCTAAATTCCCTGAAGTCATACCTCTCGTTCAACTTCCAGCCCAAAACCTTTCCCTTTAAACCTTCTTTCACCTGTCCCACCTTGCATTGCCAACTATTTCCAGAAGTTATTCCTTGAGTATTTGTGCTTTCTTAAAAGATTTTCCTTCTTAAAAGACTCATCATATTCTTTGTCCTATTACAGTTATATATTTCATTTCTCCACCTAGACATTAAATCACCTGATGATAAGAGCAATGCCTTGTAAGTAGGTGTATCTTAATAAATATTGGTTCAAAATGTGTATCTAAGGACTGCTGCATTTAGATTCCCTAAGTTCTCAGTAAAATTTGTCACTTCCTAATATTGCTGAAATTTTGTTCTATGCTATTTCATTCAAGATACAGCTTTATTTCTCATAAGAAGTATCTATAAGAAGGGGCAAATTAGTGCAACATACTTGCCTAGAACCATAAATAGCATGATTTTCGGTATCAGTAGCTATAATTTCTTGAGCACCCAGTATTTACCAGGTTCATGCTAGCTTATAAAAGCTATGAAAGACAGGGACCATGTTATCCTACTCATTGATCTATCCCTTGCATCTAGCATAAATTCTGAATATGGAAAGCACTCAATAAATATTTATGTCATGAATGAATGAATGAATATATTAGGCATTTTATATGGGTTTTCTCCAATCCATGTAAGTGTTTAAAAATTTGTAGATGAAGAAACGATGTTTGTCCTATGTCAAATAGCTAGTCATTGTTGACAACGCTAGGATTTGAAACTTAATCTGGCTCTCATGTTCTTTTCACCAAATTGCACCAATTGCAGGAAAGCATCATAGACAGAGGCAATCAGTGCAGTCCATTTGGAGCTTAGAATGGTCATTCTGTGTGTCCTCATCAAGTCAGAATCAAACATTCACAGCATGAATAATTTATGTTGATTTAATTTTAAGTTCCAAATTCTAAATTCCTGAACATCACCTAGCACTGTGTCCTACCTGCTTAATTGTCTCCAAGGTCTCTGGATTAATCTTTGTAATAAAGTTGGTCTCTGTGCAAGCGTAGTAATCTTCCCCCACTGGGTAGACATTAACAAGGGCATTGTCGGTAACCTCCACTCCTCGAAAGTAAGAAAAAAACCTGTAGAAGCAAATGAATTTTTCAGTCCAGTAATTTTCAAGCCATGAGAGAAAAAGGGCTAATGTAAAATGTCTTGAGTAACATTCAGTTTGGGTTCAGTAACCTGGAAAATATATTCTTGCAGGGATCTGGGAAAGCACAGGTGCCAAATTCTGTTATGACGATCCTTTTCTCAGTCATTGCCCGTACGTAAGCATCAGTGCGGATGAACCTGAAGGACATTGAAACATAAGGAAGGGTATAGACAGGAGCAATCCGTACAGCCCATGTGGAGCTTCGAATGGCCATTCTATGTGTCTTCATCAAGTCACAATCATAAATGCACAACATGAAGAATAAAGGGTTTTATTAGCTCACTTTCTTGGGGTGACCAAGCAGGGCAGACACAATGTCCCACGAGTTTACATTTCTGTCTTCTAAACCTCACATATGAGGAAATTGAGGTTCAGAGGAGTTAAGTGGTTGGCATATGTAGCCAAGCTGGTTTAGAATCCTAGTTGGTCAGAGCTGGACAGCATGAACTTTCTGTATCACATCATGCAGCCCTGGGGGAAGTTCACATAGGACCCCCACCCCCGTCACCTACAACCTGTCAACCTAAACTTACTGGGGAAATTCCACACATGGTGTGCTGAATTATATTCTTCTCAATCTCTCTCTGTCTCTTTTATGTTTTTCTTCAATTTTAACATTTATTTTGTTTTAAAAATTAAGTGTTCTTGAATTCTATCTCTTGCCCAGACAGGTCTTAGAGTAGATAGCATACCTTGTCCAGGATTTCTCATGTGGACAGCCAGTTACAATCTGATTTTGTACTTTTATTTATTTATTTGAGACAGAGTCTTACTCTGTCACCCAGGCTGGAGTGCCGTGGCGCAATCTCTGCTCACTGCAACCTCTGTCTCCTGGTTTCAAGCTATTCTCTTGTCTCAGCCTCCCAGGTAGCTGGGACTACAGGCATGCACCGTCACGCCTGGCTAATTTTTCTGTATTTGTAGTAGAGACAGGGTTTTACCATGCTAGCCAGGCTGGTCTTGAACTCCTGACCTGAAGTGATCCAGCTGCCTCGGCCTCCCAAAGTGCTGGGATTACAGATGTGAGCCAACACGCCCAGTCACACTTTTATGAAGAAGAAAGAGTGCCCTGGTCTGTCGAAGGTATATGAAGCTTTATCTGAACTCCACACTAAGCTCTCCTGGCTACGTTTCTGCTTGGCATCATCTGTTTCTCTTCTATTATCACACAACTTGTCCTGCTTCAAGTCCCCTTTCACTGTTTCTTTATAGGTCTTGTCAAAATGCCTGAAATCTGTGGTGATCAACAAAGCCACTAATAGGCTTGAACGTGAAAGCAGAAGACAAAGTATTTGTTAATACTTTGTTAACAGGGGTTTCCTGGAATGACGATTTAGGGCTTCAATAATCTGTTTTCAGAAAACTTCTCTTTCTGGTATCATTGTGACATGCTCTGTCCTTCACTACTTCGTGGCAGCCTCCCACCCTCTTACCAGTGGCCTTTCCAATTTTATAAAAAGAAAAAGGAATCAAGATGGCCAATAGTTTAATAATAATAACAAGCATCACAATAGCTATTATTATGAAGTGCTTTGTGTGTGCTAGACACTGTGCTCTCATTTAATGCTTGTAATGAACGTATGAGGTAGATTCTATTATTTCTCCCATTTTACTAATTATAAAACCAAGAATTGGAGGTCAACATCTTGCCAAAGGTTACCCCAGGCAAGTCATGTCTGTTGAATACAGGGTATAAAGCCATGCATGTTGGACCCCAAAGCCCTAGGCTTTAGCTTCTCCTTTATTCCATGATAGTGTTCCCTCGTGTCCAGGCAGACACACTGGCCCAGGTACATTCTGAGAAAGTGCGTATATAGGTTGCCTCCTGGGTCCAGAGGTTAAAACTCACATGGGAGGAGGAGCTGAGCTAGGCCCTACTTAGGGGAGGAGGAGGGGCACGGAGTGCTGCTTTACCTTCTGTGGTATGTGACGTGTCCTTCTTTGAAGTCAAACTTGTGCAGGAGGGCTTGCCCATCAAACAGGTGGTAAAATGGCTCAGATCCAACTTCAAAGAGTCCTGGCCCACATCGAAGGAGACTGCCGGTGAGCCACAGGGGGATCCTGCCTGTGATGAGGGGAGACAGAACGTTGCTTCTTATCCCTGCCTTGGGCTGGGCTTGTCCTTGGTAAGGCAGAGTGTATCCGCAGCCTGATTGGGCAGCTTCTTCCTCATAGTGCTGGCAGTGATTTTCATTCCCAGCCCTCGCGCTGGACAGCACTGAGACAATGTCTGCTGACTTGACTCTCCTTCACTAGGAGACCACACCGTGGGAAATGTGGCGAGGCCCCAGAGTGTGGTTAAAGGGTTGGAAGGAGTGAGGGAGAAGCATCTTGAGAGGACAGGGACTCTCCACCTAGATCTCCCCAAACACCAATCCATTTGCCTTTTGCCATCTCATTTTTAAGAAGATTTTCAAATTTCTTGATATATTTTAGTAGAGTGAGGAGTAAAAGGATGGATTAAGAACGGGAATAAATATATTTTAAAAAGATGTGTCTGTAGAAAAAAAACTTTTAAATGAATAAACAGGGCCGGGCGCGGTGGCTCAAGCCTGTAATCCCAGCACTTTGGGAGGCCGAGACGGGTGGATCACGAGGTCAGGAGATCGAGACCATCCTGGCTAACACGGTGAAACCCCGTCTCTACTAAAAAATACAAAAAACTAGCCGGGCGAGGCGGCGGGCGCCTGTAGTCCCAGCTACTCGGCAGGCTGTGGCAGGAGAATGGCGTGAACCTGGGAGGCGGAGCTTGCAGTGAGCTGAGATCCAGCCACTGCACTCCAGCCTGGGCGACAGAGCGAGACTCTGTCTCAAAAAAAAAAAAAAAAAAAAAAAGAATAAACAGGAATCCTGGCTCTTTAAAATCTAGAGCTATATCCCTCTGTGAGTGTGAGCTACTGCCTGGATGAAAGTCAATCTGCTGTAGCAGGAAGTCCACAGGGTTGGATGTCAGGGACCTGACTTCTGGTTTAGGATCAGCTCACATGTCATCTCTGGACCTCAGTGTCCTCATCTGCAAAATGTGGGGTACCCAAGAGAGTCCTTAAGGCCTCTCAGCTTTCACAGTTAGGTTTGTCCCTAAAAACCCAGGTAGATTTATCCTTTGAGAAGGGCAGTGCTTGACAGTGTTTCCTTGATTCTTACCAGTGAATTTTTTCAAGCAAATGGATTATTTCCTATAGCTAATAATGATACTGATAGTAATAATTACTGTCTATTGATCACTTTGTGTTGGATATTGCATGAATCATTCTATTTACATTACTCCACTTAATTTTCACAAAATCCTTAGCTTTTGTAGATAAGGGAATTGAGGCTCAGAATGTTGAAGTAACTTAGAGGATTCACAGACAGTGAAATGATAGTTAGGTTTGCATCTACATCTGCCTCCCAGCAGAACCAACATTTCTCTAATAAAATGGGCATGAAACCCACCACCCTTTCACATTCCCAGGTGCTTGTCACTGGACCTTCATTTATTCAGACACCTATGGAACAGATATTTATAGGACATTTACTATGTGCCAGGCACTGAACTAGGCACTGACAGTTTGAAGATGACAAAGGTGTAATCCTGATCCTTACGGAATTCCAATTAGGTAGCGTTTTTCTACCTTAGAGAAATAAAGTAAAGGCAAATGAAAGAAAATGGGTTCTTGCTATAAAAAGCCCAAACCACCTGATCTCTCTCCCTGTGACCCACAGGGGGAGTCTGCATTGAGAGATGCCAAGGAATAGGAAGCCAGAGAAGAGAGACTTTGACATAAAAGAGGATGGTTTAAAGATGGGCGAGACCAACCTGTTACATGAGCCGTGAGCGGCGAGGACAGTTCCTCCACAGTTTCAAACAGTTTCTTGTAACCACCAGCAGGATGCTCGACCCTGAAATAGTGGAAGAATAAGGAAGAAGCCCATGTTGACGCTCCAAGTCTGCAGAGATAGAGGCAGAGCTGCAGGAGACAAGGCACTCTAGGGCTGGCTCAAAGCCCGTTCTCTTCTGCCAGTCTAGTTTCAGCCGGTCGGTCGGTCGGTCGAGGGGACGGAGGCATGGGAGCCGGGGAAGGGGGGACGGGGGAGGGAGGAGCACATGAGGCTAGGGGTGAGGAAGACTACTCAGGTATGGAAGGGGGTCCCAGATCACTGCTCTGATGTCAAGAGAAATGATCTCTCTTTTAATGTCAATGGTCACAGTGAACTTAATCCTGTCCTCTGCAGTTTTTCCTTACTTCGGAAGACAAATCAATCAATCCTACTGCCATCACTTCACTTCCTAAAATTTGTTACTAAACAGGGTCCTTCCCACAGTATTCTCTCACCCTATCAACATGCTCAGCTCACTGCGTCATTCATTTTCTTGCCTCAAGGAGAGACTCATTTATCTCCTTCCTAGGGGTTGGAAGATGACAGCTTTTTGGGTCGGGTACCTCATCTTTCATTATTCACTCATATTATACCATAATTTTTCCCCATGATCTCATTTTTCTACCAGTCCCCAAGACCTACAGTACTTTTTCATCATAGTCAGACCAGGAGATTCAGGTTCTTTATTTTTGTTTATTTTCTACCTCCTCTGTTCAGTTTCATTTTATAACTTAAAAAAGTGGAATCTCTGACCAGACTCAATTATAATAATTACCTTTTACTCAGCAATTACTATGTCCTGCATACCATAAAAAGAACTTTGCATGGTATTAGCTCTTTTAAATCTCACAGTAACATAATGGAGTAAAAGCTATTGTGACATCTTTCTATATACGGGAAAAGCTAGACTTAAAAAGTTAGGTAATTTGTCCAAAGTCACATGCTAGGAAATGACTGGGCAAGAAGTGGAGCCCGAGTCTGTCTGAAATCCCCATACTCAAGACTGCTTCCAAACCCTGGGCTAAGTCACACAAATCCCCCATAATTTGGACCTGAATTCTAGAGAGTTGCTTTAATACATAAGCAGGAAAAAATGTCCCCACCAAAATTTAAGGGTCTTTCCTAAACAGGTCGTGAATCAATGCCTTCTCTTCAGGAGCTCTTGAAATAGCGCATTTATCATGAATCCACTAAGGTGTTTTTAAAAAGTCTCCCAGAAATACTTACTGGATAGACATTTTCTTCCAGTTCAGGATCCAGAGTTCTGGCACCAACTGCAGAATGAAGAAGCAAGTTCCCAGCCAGGGGCCTTTTTATGCCTTCTAAATCCCCTAAAAGGAGCTATGGCTTTGGGAGCCCTTTCCCACCCCTTCAGCTGAGGGAGGGGGAACAGAAGTTGCTTTCAGCTCTCAGATCCTCCTGATGCTTGAGCTTTATTTGGGCTTGCTGTTCCCATAACAGTTATTTGGCTGTTTTCCAGAGACCTCAATCCTTCCCAAGGAGAATGAGAACAGATTAGAAAGAAAGGACCCGGGTGGGAGTGGCCAGCATCAGGCCTGAGCTGATCCCAGTCACCCCACTGGACCTTGGCACCGTTCTCTGGGGCCCACCTCCCTGTAATGCCTCTGTGCCTTCATTCTCACCCTCATTCATTCACTCACTTATGTTTAAAAATATCTATAAACATACTATCTAGGAACCAGACAGAGATGGGTATTGTGCCTGTCCCTGTCTTCACAGGTCTTATAACTCTGTAAGAGTTACACGAAACAAACTATTCAACAACTTTTGATTAGTGCTGAGATTGGAGAAGTATAGAATGTTATGGAAGCACATTGTGCACCTCTAACCCTCTCTGGCCACCTTATTGATAGCATTCAGTACCAATATTCTTCCAACCAGGTTGAGGACTTTTGATTTGCTGAGAATGAAATTCTGCATATCTTTGCTTGTCACTTATGCCTGTCTGTTCTCTGCCTGACCTTATTGTCCATTGGTATATATTTGGCACTCAGAGAGTATACAGCACTAATTCATTCATATCTCCACACTCTTTCATTAAGTCTCAGTTGTTTGCCAGCACAGACATGGTGCTGCCCAAAGAAGTCCTTGGAAAACAGGCAAGATATATACTATGCCAGCTGACAACCTTAATATTTTTTGAGAAACTCATTAACAATTTTAAATTCAGTTAGTAGTTATGGCTACTTACCCTAGGGGTCTTCTTCAACAAAACTGTATAACAATTAATCCAAGTGCTTCCCAAGATATAAAACAATACTTCATTTCCTTACAGTGAGGGCATAGGCATGTGATGGGCTCCACCCATTAGGAACAGTGGTAGAAGTCCTAGTGGTAGCACCTGGGGATCAGCTTCCATAATATCTCTGCCCACCCAGGGAAATTGTAGTGTCTCCATTCCACCGTGGAGCCTAGAAAATTGTTACTGGCTGGGTAGCCTCCAAGGTCCATCCTTTAGCCATCCCAGAGATTCTGTTACCTCCCTAATATTTAAAATATTTGCATTCTGCTTTATTAGAGTTAGTTCCATTATTTGCAGCTAAGAACCCTATGCCTATAAAATGATGGTAGTATAAAATACTACCATCACTTTTTTGGGGGGTATAATCACTTTTGTTGAGTCTTGGAGAGCTAGAAGGGGAGATTAATATCTATCTTTGCACGTTAAAAGACCTATTTCCAAAATACTTCAAATAAGAAACTTCTCCTCAAAGTACAAGGATAATCCAAATCTTCTTAAACAGCAATAAAAAAATAAATTTTTATTTATAATTAAAGCAAATACTTCTGTATCATAAACACAATATTAAACTTCAATAAATATATTGCTAATTTGGAGTGAGCATTTATTTGCACAATACCATATATACATTTTTTTGCTATGAGAATGCTTTATTAGGCAAAACCACATACTATGAAAGTGCTTTAAAAGGCAACAGGAGGAGATGTGAAGACACAAAGAACAAGGGCATAGTGACACATGGATATTAGAACACACCATGGTAACAATCCACACTGCTTCCACCCTTTACCCAGAAAAGGAAGGATCTAGGCCACCTCCTCCTCATCACTGTAGGATGCTGTGGTACTACCCAGGAAGAATATTGATACTAGCATTAGGAAGCTCCAGGAAAAAAAGGAAGTATCTAAGCTGAGGCAGGATAAATATATAAAAGTTAGCCAGTCAAAGGGCAGGTAGAAGAGTTCAGGCACAGCTTGTAGAATTTACAAAAGTCTAGAGGCTAACGTAAGGTGGGAAAATAGCTAGAGATGAAACTGGACTAGAGATAATCATAGGCCAGATTGTGTAGAACATCATAAACCAGGTACAGAAATCCAGACCCTTGTCATGAGAAGAGGGGAATCACTGAAATATTTTATTCAGAGGAGTGACGTGATCTGATTTGCATTTTAGTAAGACCACTTAGACTGCATTGTGGATAATATACTGGAATGGGAGATTTGGGCAAGACACTTTAAAGGGAGGCACAGATCAAACAAGTGGAGATAGCTGTTATAAGCAGGTACACTGAGGGATGGATAGGAATAGTCAAACTCAAGAGATACTTCAGAGGAAGCCTAATCTAACTCTGGCACTGGTAAATGTGTTGGGGAAATAAAAGGCATAAAAAAGGATTACCAGTAGGTTTCCAGTTTCTGGTACAATTCATTGAGATAATGCACACTGTGTGTGTGTGTGTGTGTGTGTGTGTGTGTGTGTGTGTGTGTGTGTGTGTGATGTTTCAGGGATACAGAGAAAATGAATTATGATTGTGATTTGAACTTATTTATTAAAGGAGAAAATCCTCGGGGCCTGTAATCATTTGAGAGCCTAATAGGGAGGCTGAATGAGTTAGCATCTGAAGGATAAGCTCAATGTTGACACAGAAAAAAGATGGAGGTGGCATTCCTAGGGAAAGATGCAGAGTGAGAGAAGGCAGAGGAATGAGCATGTTAGAAAGACTCTCCTGCAGCATTTTTGTTGTATTTTATTTTCTCAGCAGAGTCTCTTCTCTTCGAGAAGAGCTACAGGCCATGTTGTCATACCTGTACATTGTCAGTTCATTGGAGAGAAATTCCACTAATATCCAGATCCAGCAGCTTTTTAAAATTTTCACCTCTCCCCTCCCATTACAAGAGGCTGAAAGAGAAGGCTCTGTCGGAAAGAAAGCGTCTGTTAGTTGAGCGATAGAGCATTAACAAACTGCATTTAACATCACTTCCTGGGAGATGAGAATCCTGTCTTACTGGTGTCCATGACTGCACCAAGTGCCTTTCTTAGATACCTCTGTGCTGCCTTTGGTATTCTGGGGCTGTAAACACATTGTTTAACGACAGCAACCAGTTTTAGCACTTTTTGCATTGTTTTGCATCTGTGGTATCCTTTATGCTTCAACGTATAGATCCTAGAAGTCAGCTTCTTGAAGGATATTTCTTTCAAAAGTGCAAATCATGGCAATTCATTCTAGGAAGGCTCACAAACTCATAGGCCTTATGAATCATCAAATTAGTATGCTTGGAGAAATTCAGGATGAAAACTAATTTCTGTGTATTAAATTTCATTGAACCCTGAGTTCCTCAGGTATTAGGCAGGGAAAATATGCAAAAGCATTCTTTAGCCAGAAGTATTCCATACAAATATTAAGTAATGCTTATTAATGTCAATTCTCAGGAAGTTTGGGAGTGTCTAATCTTCTGGCTTATACTTCCTACCTCAGAAGTAACCCATTTTTTTTTCCTATTCTGCCATTGGAGTGAAGTTAAAGATCAGATATCCACATCCTTTCAAAGCATGATTTTGACCTCTTTGCTCCTATAGCCTCAAATGTAGACCTCTTTTCTAGGTCTTACTTTATCTTTCAGTGGTTTCAGTGTGATTCACTGGATCCCCAATGTATTGTTACTTTTCCTTTCATCCTCTCCTTTTATTCCTTCCCCACCTTAATTTTTTGCCTTTTGGTAAAATCAGATCTTTATGTCCAATTTCTATGTCTGCCTAAGAAACTGTTTTTGATATACTTTGGTACATTTTGATATACTTTGGTACATTTACCAAAATAATATTCCATGAATTAAAATAGCAAAACACCTTTCTACAGAGGTTTCTAAATAGAAATGGATTCCACATTTCTTTGAAGAAACTGGTTTTGAGGGTATTATAAAAGCTGCTTTTTCATCCTGATATTAGGCAGATCAGCTGGGGCCTGCAGGTCATGGTGAGGAGTTTGGATTGAGTTCTGAGAGCTATGGGAAGATATTCAGGGATTTAAACAGGGGAATGACTGAGGGATCTGATTTATGTTTTGGAAAAAAATCACTCCCACTGATATTTGCAGAATGGATTATAAGTGTCTAGAGAGGAAGTAGGGAACTGGCAGTTCATTTCAGGTGAGATGATGATGGTGCTTGGATTAGAGTAGAGCAATGCATATGGAAAAAAGATGGAAAGATTTGAGATACGTTTTGTAGGTAGAAATTACAGGACACATGGGATAGGTTGATATATCTGGGATATAAGAAAATGAGTTAAAGGTCATCATGTATCTATTGCTAATATTGTAGCATAAAAGCCAGACAGCAAACCTCAGTGTCACACAAGAGTAAGTTTCTGGGGTGGTTGGCGAGGTATATCTGCAATGTGTCTTGATTTACTTTCATAACTGGAGTTTACCTTGCTGTCTAGATACTGGCTGAGATAAGTGAGGTTATTTGGCTCTGCTATACCTCTCCTCTCCAGCAGGCCAGCCTGGGCTTATTCTCCTAGCAATGACAGATGAAAGAGCAAGTGAAAACAGGAGAAGCCGTTTAAGGCCTAGGCTCAGAACTAATCTACTGTCACTTCCACCACTTTCTACCAGCCAAAACAAGTCATGCGGCCAGCTTAGACTTTGAGGTGGGTGAAAATAGCTTCTAGCTTGGTAGTCTTTAGTGAGAAGAACTACAGTGTCACACTGCAGAGGTCATGAAAATAGGGAAGGATGTAGAATTGAAAGCATTTGTTTCAGCTTAGCACATGGGAGACCCAAATTTGATTTCTAGGTTTTAGAATGAGCAATAGAATGACTGTCACACTACTCTCCAGGACTAGGGGAGAAATGGCAGAGCGGAAATAGGTATATTACGAATTCTCGGTCAAACACCAGATGCGAGAAGCCTGTAAGACATTCATCTTTTCCAAGACACTTACTTGTCCCTCTTGCTCCTTCCCTGATAGCAGCCCTCATCCTCCCTTCCCTGAAGGAATTTTCTCAGTAGAGGTAGGATTTGACCCAAAGTAGTCTGAGCCTATATTTTGTAAGTATTTCTTCCATCCACATATAGAAATTCTAGCAAATATAATTTTCTTGGTTTCATTACCTGCTCAATGATACTTTAGTACTCCTTATAGACAGATGATCCTGGAGGCTTCCCAGCTGTCTTGCTGGGAAGTTAGCTGGGAAGGGCTGAAATCTCTTTTCAACCCTTTCCCAACCATACTGCCAGAGGCATTCTTTTAAAGGAAAATCTGACCATCTTCCTTCCTTGAGGTTTTTAAGAGCTCTACAGAACTTACTCGATAAAGCACAGCTATAAGATCCTGCCCATCTTGTCCCCTGCTGGCTTCTTAGTGCCATCATCTGCCATTTTCCCCTTTCCTTTGTGCTCCAGAAGGACCAAGCTGGCCACTGTCTCTCATGGAGTGCATATTGTTTCAGGCTTCCCTTCACTCTGTCTAGCCCTTTGCTTGGGCCTCACTTCCTTCTCTTGTCTATCTGTCAAATTCCCAGTGTCTGTCACAACCCTGATAGAGTACAACCTTGCTGGGATGCCTCAGACAGGATGGTATCCTTTGTTCTTTTTCTGAAACTCATATATGCCTATTTTTGTATAGATCCCATTATATTATTTCACTTGTAAGCATGTCTGTCTTGCTGTTCTTGCTTATTGTAGAGAAATAGAATTGTCATCCCTAGCACACTGATAGTTGGCTAAACTGTTCAATATCTGCCATGCTGGAAACTGGAGACAGCCACCTGTTCCCCCAGGGGAAAATGGACAGACTAACAAAGCTTTGCACTCACTTCTGCTTTACACCTATAAATCACACGCAAGGCAACCTTCCTTGCTCCTCTTGTCTCCCCACCACTGTCAGAACTTAGTCTCTCCTGGCATGATTCAAAAATGTCATGGGGAAGAGGGACCTAGGGATAGCCCCGGCCACGTATCTTTCTATCTCCCCTCCTCTAGTGGATATCAGAGTGCCCTCTTGCTGGTGGGTTTCATCCCTCATTTAGAGAATCCTTCTTGCCTTCCACATGCCTGTGTGTGTAATAAACATCAAAATTACTTGTGGTCTCTGGCTTGGGTGTGATATGTATTGACATTTGATATCTTGAAAATGTAGAGCATTACGCTCAGGGCATCAGTACTTAAAGAGCTTAAAACTTGTCGATGGTTGACTAAGTTAGTAGAGGCCACTAGAAGAGCTGCCTGAGTGAACTGAGCAGGCAAGAGTAAAAATTTTGTTTATAAGTGAGTGCTTAAGGATTTGTTTTTTTTTTTTTTTTAGAGAATTTGAAATATTTTACTTAAAATCTTGATTGTACTCTGATTTTAGTTAATCAGCTCTTGATTCACACCCACCAAAAAAAAAAGCACAAAAGAGGATTCTGGGTCAGCCCTGTTGGATTAATGGCGGCTCAGCTATTGAAGGCCTGTGGTACCTCAGCTATTGAAGTTCTCAGGTCATGACAGTCGGTGCAAATGCAAAGAAGAATGGGCAGCTGAAATCTTCTAGGAAAAGAGACCCTTCTCCCTGACTCTTTGGACCAGAGAACTGGTTTATTTGATCAAAGAACCTCAAGTGTAGATTAAAACCACTTAACCTCTGACTGTAGGTATCAGACAAAGAGCTATTCTAATAGCATTAGGAATTCTGGTTATGCTGAGCCAGTTTATGGAATTTTTTGGAATTATTAGATTGCTTGGGGGGGGCCTTCTCAGACAATAAACAATAGGCTTCCTAATAGGAGATAGTTATTAATAAATTGACTGAATATCCACACTTATATTTATTTTTCTTTCTACCAGCATGTTTTTATTATCTGTTTTTATGTTTGACTCCCTACCTAGAGAGTTTCTTGAGAGTAGTGTCCCTGTTAATTTGTCACTGTATTGTAGAACCCATTAGTTAAAAAGTAAATCCTAGTCATCCCATTCTTTCTAGATTCTCAGTTTCATCTCCTCGACTCAGAAAGTGTGTTGCCTGGCTTTATCTACGCTCACTTCTTGCATATCACAGCCTGGAAACTTTTTATAACACTAAGATGTTGCAATTGGATGGCTTTCACCTTGTTTAGTGATTATTGTTCTTTATTCGCTGATGTCTTGTATCTTAAACACTGTTGTTTTATTTTTAAATTATTTTAGGCAGAGGCCAACTATGGTCCCTAGGGCTCAATCTTAGTTGGAAGCTGAAGTTCATAAATTGATAAGTACTTGTTTTGAAATAATTTCAGAGAACTGTCTGACCTTCATATAGAACAGTGGGTTGGGTTGGGAAGCATTTATGTTGTGAATCTTTAGATATGAGAAAATGAGATGATAAAGTTTCATGACTAAAACCATTAGGTATGATATGGTGGTAGTGGAAGTTCAATAATATAGGAGGCAAGAAACCTAAGAAAGACTACTGTTAGACTCATAAACTATAAAAGTTTCCTGTCATATACTGTGTATATGGCAGTGAATTAGAAGACAAAGTCCTTTTTTAAAATCAAACTTCATCCTAGTGAGGCAACAGACAATATAACCAAAAAATACACAACATATGACTTATGTTACATTATAGCCTTATGCTGCCCCTGTTATAGCACTTGTTACATTATTTTGTAACTGGCAATGTATTCATCTCTTTCTCCAACCAGTCTGTATACTTCTCTAGAGTCAGGACCAGAGTATCCTATCTAGTCTTTTATCCCCATTGTCTAGCACAGTACAGAGCGTATAGTAGGTATCAGTGAATGAATAGGTAAATGGACAGTACGAATTTTTTGTATCAAAATTGATGGTCAAGGAAGTTATTTTGGATAAATGGTCTTTTGGTTGCTTTTAGCTAATTGCCCTGACATCTCAGAGTTGAATGGCCAATGCATTCATTCTCAACCCCCACTGAGGGTGGTGTGTTGTAATATGTTAAGTCTCCGTATATGTTTTCTAAAGTTCTAATAATAATCTTCTAGTGACGACTTTGTTTTTCTAGTTCTTTTGCCTTCACATTTAAACAAGTGAACAGTTATTCACTTGTTTGAATCCACTAAATTCAAAGAAGACAGAAGCTAATTATGTGTCTACTTGTGTATTATTCAGTACTTACTTCACAATATGGTCAAGACAGCTATGTGGCAAAAAATGCTAAGGCAAAAAAGGACAGCAACTAATTGTGTACCATGTCCATGGCAGCAGGATCCTTGAACCTGTCCCTAGGATCTCAAATAATGTTTCGAAATGAATGAATAAATAGATGAATGGACAGTACCTCAGGTATCCTTCTCAAGGCTAATTCACCGTCAGTAAAATGAGTCTGAAAGGCTAGCTGGAAAAAGGAAGGGTAAGCCATTTTCCATAGAAATATCTACATCTGATGAGGATGCTTTTATCATGGTTTATAAAGACAATTCCCATTTCCCAACAGGTGTCCTCTAAAACTGCCTGTTCAGCAAAGTGGGTATTTTATAACCAAATGGATGGACTTGGGCTACTATATAGAGAATGGGCAAGCAGGCTATTTTTAAAAAAATATCTGTGGAATAAAATGTTTTAGCTCAGGCCAAGCTATTCAAGTCATGTTCAATACCTTAAATTTCAATCAAGTTTATAAAAGAGAGTTCGATTTGAAAACCTCTGCCAGAATTAGTTGTATCTTGAAGGTCCTTGTATGCAAACAATAAAATAGGACAAGAACACACAGGAGAAGAGAAGGAGAAAAGTCACATATAAGAGAAAATGTGGTAAGGTTATGCATAAGTTATTAGGCTTTAATCTTATTTTATAATTAAACATTTGGTCAAACATTTGATAAGACATCAAATGTAATTATGAAAAGGTAAAATAGCAGACAATAATCCGTTAAAGATGCCTAAATCAGACTTGTTAAATTAGTTATTTCCAGAATCTGCTTATCTTGCATATGGAGACTTCAAAAAGCTTGATGGTGGGCAGATTAGTAGATTCTAATAGTTTACCATGCAAGCTGTGATGATTAGTTTGCAGCTGCTGATATGTGCATTAAAGCTGTGAAGTATTTCATGAAACTGCTACAATGTCATTCTCTGACATCAATCTGTAAACGCAGAAATTCACACTCAATCAGATCTGCTAGCAATTTTTTTTCCACTGTAAATCCTTCATAATCTTTCTTTAGCTAAGTTAATCATATCTGCACAGGCTGTGTGCAGTTAAGGTAATTACCCAAAGAATCTTGGCCTTAAAAAACACTTTGATCGCTAATGTTCATACTTCTAAATGAACACTTTATTTCTTGTCTGAATAATCTAGTATTAAGTTCACATTTCATTTCTCTTTGTGAGGACAAGTTTTTGAATACCAAAATTATTATTTTTTGCATTCATTAATTAGAGATGTTTTGTTTAACTAGGAATTTTTTTAACAACTGGATTTAGAAAGGTTCCAATTGCACTTAAATTACATTTCAACTGTTACATTTAAAAAAATCTACCTTAGATTATTATGGCTGCAAAATTCATAATTAGCAGATGATAACAGATTTGGAAGAATCAGTAAAGTTAAAATTTGAAATGGGGTAGAAGAAGAAGCAGGGTGGCTCCTTTCTTCCTTCCCTCCCTTCCTCCCTCCCTTCCTTCCTTCTTTTCCTTCCTCCCTTCCTCCCTCCCTTCCTTCCTCCCTTCCTGTCTTCCTCTCTTCCTGTCTTTCTCTCTTCCCGTCTTCCTCTCTTCCTTTCTTTCTTCTGACAGAATTTTGCCCTTTTGCCCATGCTGGAGCACAGTGGTGATCATAACTCATGGCAGCTTCAAACTACTGGAATCAAGCAATCCCTCTGACTCACCCTCCCCAGTAACTAGGATTAAAGGCACATGCCATCATGTCTAGCTAATTTGTTTATTTTTATTTTTGTAGAGATGGGGATCTCTCTATGTTGTCCAGGCGGATCTGGAATTTCTGGCTTCAGATGATCCTCCCACTTCAGCATCCCAAAGTCCTGGGATTACAGTCATGAACCAACATGCCCAGCCTATTTTCTGAAGGGCATTAAGGGAATTTCTGCACTTTGAAATCAGTGAGCACTATTTCAACAATCGTTGGAGCATGGGACCATTTCAGGTCTGGAACAAGAAGTAAAGGAATGACAAGGAATTCCTTCTTCTTTCCACTTCCATATCCAAACTTGGATTAAAGAAAAATACTAGCTGGGCTTGTAGAAACACATTATTTATTGGTCTTTATCATATTAATCAATCAGTATAGTAAAACTGCAATCAATTCAATAAACGTTTCAGTCATATCCATGACTTGTTATATTTTGTTTGACTAAACTGACTCTAAGAATCCAAGATTCTTGTCTTTAAAGGAGTTTAGAGATAATCTCATCCAAACCTCCCATTGTACATATTGGGAAATTAAATTTCAAAAAGAATAGTAATCTAACCTATTAGTAAAAACCAGAGGGGTATCATTACTTTTACTTTCAATTCAGTCAAAATTGAAATGGCATTGTTACAGCATATAGCAACTAGATTTTAGGCATGTTAGAGCATATTTGTTTTTCTATTTATCAGTCTTATTCTTTTCTGCCACCAGAGAATGTTTATTTCCAACAGCTGATGTGTAGCCCATATGGATACTAGATAGCAATTTTCCACATCACATTTAATTATTAGGAATGGGAACCCTAGGTCTTGCCTCCTGTTTGGGCTATACCCAACATGTTGAAACAGAATGCCCAGACTGAGTTTCCAGGCAAAGTTTATTTCTCACCACGAAACCAATTTTCATGAACCCAGCATTTAGGACTCAGTTAAGTCCATCAGAATTAGACTGTATTTAAAGTCAATCTAGTTAATAGGTATGGCAGGATTTACCAAATCTACATGATTATAAGACTCACCAGGGGCACTTGTTAGAGATACAGGTTCTCTCCTGAAGACTGTGACTCCTTAGGTGTGTTTTAATATGTTATGCAAGGTTGAAAAACACTAGAATAGGATATGTGAGCTAACTGAAACAAGGCAGACAGAGTAGAGTGTATAGATGGCTGTTTCAAAGAAGGAAAAGTTTAAAAGGCAAGCTCTAAACAGAAGCAGAACAGACATAAAGGTAGAGGATCTTAGACTTATTGGACAGTGAGGACTTCAAAGTTGAGGTTGTTGAGTGACGTTAGTGGCTCTGAGGACAGGCTCACTGCTCTCGACTTTCCTATTTGGTGCTTCCTCTAGAATTGTCTAATCAGTTGAGTTTAATATATCAAACCCAAAGTCCCTGTGGATCTTAATATGCCCAGTGCCCGACACCATTGTCACTTGATACATATTGCTGAAATTAAAATAAAACAGATTCCATAAAGATGGTGAGGAAATCTTATGCAGAGGAATTCTTCCCATTACAAATGATTGAAAAGGTTTTCTTGTTGTTGTTGTTATTTTGTTTTTGTTTTCTGGCTGAGATGGTAAATGTACAAATATCTCTTTAACAATGATAGGAAAACTTCACTTCCTCAAGTACTTTAGCCTCTGAATCTTGTGGAAAAGATATGCCTTTTGGTGTGACAGGAGCTCTGTAAAGGTGTTCATGTTCTCAGATGATCCAGAGATTGCTATGAAATTATCATTACCATCACATAGTTTATCCTCTGAGGCCTTTTGTTTCCTGGTGCAAAGGTCTTAGTAAATTGTTTTACCTTCCTGTGCCTCAGTTTCTTCACTGTAATATAGCAAGAATAATTGTACCTACCTCAAAGAATTCTTGTAAAAAATAAATTATGAATATAAAGTGCTAAAAATAGTGTCTGGCAACAAGTTCTCAGTAAATCGTTAGCTATTATTATTATTGTTGTTGGTTAAGCAATCTAAGATACTAAGGGGAAGAAAGAAAAAATCATTGGACAATGGGGAAGATTGACAACAATGGTGACCCAAATTTATGTTTTCCCTGTTTCCATGCTTTCTGCAATGTGTCTGGGCAACTCCTCTTATCAAGAGATAAATCTATTTTTCCAACTCTTAAATCTGGGCTGTCCATGTGACTTCCTTAGGCCAGTAAAATGCAGTGGAAGGGACGGTGCACCAGTTCCGGGCCTAATCTTCTGCAGGCCTTGAACAATTCCACTCTGTCTTTTGAGACTTTGCCTCTATCTTGAGAAAAAGCCCAGGGTAACCTGCTAGAGAATAACAGACCACATGAGGCAGAAATGAGACATTTCAGCTGAGACCATTCTACAGCAGCCAAGACCAGAAAACTTGCCCTTCAGACTCCAGATGAAATTGATCACCTACAGAATTGTGAACTAAATAAGTGCTCATTATTTTTAAGTCTCTAAATTTTGGGGTGGCTGTTTAATGCAAAAATACTTACCTGATACAAGCTATAATTAAAAATAAGGGACAGGCATTAAGTAATAAATATTTGCTTATTTGCTGTGAGTCACCTCTTATTAGCAGTTAACTAATCCTATAGAACATATTATCATATAATAAAATTTGAAGTAGACCTTAAAGGTCTCTTGGTGGAAAATACTCCGTTTACAGGTAAAGACACTGAGACCCAAAGAGGTTAAGTGATTTGTAAAAGATCATATAGATCATTGTAAACCTTGATTTACAGGGTGGTAGCAGAATAATAAAAAAGGCAAACCATAGCAAATGAATGTCAATTTTGGAAACACAGTAAAGAAAAACGCTCAGAAACTCCTCTCATGAGACAGAAGAGAATGACACGTGGAGAGCTTAAGAGAGCAGCTCTGCCTGAGTGGGGATTTTCCCATCTTTAACAGTGTTCATGTGCTTCTCAACTCTCTTCACCAAAATATGCTCCATGTTTAAGGCCATAGCCAGAGGCTACTGGCCGGAGGGACCACATTTCTTTGAAGTTTCTTAAAAATTCATATAGCCTACCACATAAAATACTATGTTTATATGAGTACACACTTTTTCTTCTCTAAAATGTTATGATAAATTGATTCTGCAGAAAGATGGGTCCTTTCTGTCCTGTGTGTTCACTTACTCCCTGGCATATGACCTTGAATGCTAATGGAAAAGCACATTAGATCAAGATGGTGGGGCAAAACAGTCACATGCTATGCACTGAGGACTCAGTAGTTAGGTCTCAGGTTTTCTCTGTGGTTCCTCATTGTGAGTCCTCCCTCGCTCATTCAATTCACAAACGTTTATTGAGTGTCTTCTATGTGCCGGACACTGTTTAGGCACTAGAGATACAGCAGCGAAAAAAACAAAAACTCTTGCTCGCAAAGAATGTTATTAGTTTCCAATTGCTGCTGTAACAAATTGCCACACATTTAAGCGGCTCAAAACAACACAGATTTATTATGTTATAGTTCTGGGGTTCAGAAGTCTAAAATAGTTTCAGACTTCCCTTTCTTTAGCCCATCGAGACCTTTTCTTGGACCTCCCTTCCTTCCCTTGTCCATCTGGCAAATTCCCAGCATCTGTCACAACAAACTCCTTCTGAAGCCCCTGGGGGATAAGATGTTCCCTTGCTGGTTCCGGTTTCTAGAGGCTGCTTATAGTCCTTGGCTTGTGGCACCCTCCTCCCTCTGTTAAATCAGCAGCACAGCATCTTCTGTCCTCTCTGGTTTCTGCTTCCATCTCCACACCTTCTCTCTTTGACTGATCCTCCTGTCCTCTTCTTATAAGGACCCTTGTGATTATATTGAGTACATCCAGATAATCCAGGATAATTTCCTCATCTCAGAATTCTCACTTTAATCACTTCTGCAAAGTTTTATTTTATCACATAAGGTAACAGAATCACAGGTTTTGGACATTAGGATGTGGACTGATTTGGGGGCCCATTATTCTACCTACCAAAGGAGGTTATATTTTAGTAAAGCTCATTTTTCTTTTCTTTCTTATTTTTTTTGTTGAGATGGAGTCTCTCTGTCACCCAGGCTGGAGTGCAGAGGCGTGTTCTCGGCTCACTGCAACCTCCCCCTCCCAGATTCAAGTGTTTCTTTTGCCTCGGCCTCCCCAGTAGCTGAGACTACAGGCATATGCCACCCCACTGGGCTAATTTTTGTATTTTTAGTAGAGACGAGGTTTTGTCATGGTGGCCAGGTTGGTCTTGAACTCCTGACCTCAGGTGATCCACCTGCCTTGGCCTCCCGAAGTGCTGGGAATACAGGTGTGAGCCACCGCACCTGGCCATAAAGCTCATCTGTACAGAATAAAGTTGAAGTTCTTGAATATGACTCAAATGAATTTCTGTGATGTTCTTTCTTCCTAGCCCTATCTCTAGTAATTCTCTACTACAAATACATAGTTCAGCATCCTGACCTTCTTCTATTATCCTCCCCAACTCAGAACACCTCTGCTATTTCTCACCCTTGTGATTTCCAGCTGTCTGCCAGGCCATACACCCACATTCCTCTTCCCTACATCTCTACACCCTTTGTCTGGGAAAATAATCAGCTAGGGCATCACCTTGTCTAAGAAATGGGGCCTCTCCCATTTACTCTCAAAAGACTCTGTGCCTGCCTCTACCACCAACTTCATCACACTATATAGATCCGTTTAGGTGTTGCCTGTCTTGCTCCATTAGTTAAAAAGCTATTTGAGGGCAGGGAAGGTGTCATTCATTTTTCTAGCCCCATCACTTAGCAAAATACCTGCACACAGTTAAGGGTTTAAGAAATGTTAATTGAACATGTGAGTATCACTGAAACGGTTTATCAGTTAATTAGGAGAGGAAGAAGCAGGGGAAGAGAAGGGGAAATAGTTTTAATCTTGAGTTGGTAAGAATGTTTAGTAAAGAGTGGATCTCTGCTGGTGTGGAGAAGGAACAGCAGACAAGGGAAAGATGAGATGAGATATACATGACTTTCAGGCAGTGAGGATAATGAGCCTGAGGCGCTGAAGCCTCAGGGCTGCATTTCTCAGCAGGGTTGCTTTTGATGTGTGCCTGCTTTGATCCCTGCTGTGTAACTATGGCCCAGGATGTTCTGGAATGAAGAAAATCTTATTGTGTCCTGTTCTCAGGACCCATGGTGTGTGAGAGAAGAAACACTAGGGGAAAGGAGTGGTTTTCTGGTGGCAAAATAAAATCATTTCCCAAAGGTAAATAGCCTTTCCAACGTGGTGGAGCACTGAAGCAGAAGAGAACACGCAGAGAGAGGACATAATGTAAGGTAGAGAGACACAGAATGCAACATAAAAGCTGAGATAAGATCAAACAGCCAAATGCAGAAGGGCTGCAACCCACGGGAGAAGAGAAGCAAACTCTGTTCATGGGAGCAACAGGACGCTGGGCCATAGGTGGAGAGAATTTTTCTGCCTCGTGGACAAAATATGAGAACACAGGAAGTGACACTTCAAATGTCCCTACACCAAGGAACAGGGCAACACAGGTGGGTAGATCATGGCTGGCAGAGAAACACAGAAGTAAGGAGAAACACAGAAACACACTGCTACCCCTTCTTGTATGGGAGGCCAAGGGGAACTTCCTTGTATTGTGTAGTTTAGTTTTAGAAGCATAAATTCTGTCACTAATTATGTGCAAGTTAAATCAACCTTATTAAATGTAACTGGGATATGAATTCAGTTATTCTCAAAAACCCCTTTTAGAAATAGTTTCCATTTTAGACATGTTAAATGTGTACACTAGTCAGGTCCTGTTGACCATCACAGACTAACCTAGTGTAAGTGTATTGCTATGTTAATCTGCCCAGGTTGTCAGAAAGAGAGAGGAGAATGTCATGAACTCTCAAAGGCAACATGTGGAACAGGCTTTGGAGAATTATTGTTTGAAAGAAAATCAAACACTCCGATGCCACACATATTAAGCAGTTTAAAGAACAAACAACTGGGGTGGTCCTTGTGCAACTACTTGATGGGACTTGATTTGAAAAAGAAGTACTTTTTAGAATATGCTATATTTTATGGTTAATTACCTTAACCCTATATCCCCATATTCAAAGTGGTATATAAATGGGAGTCAAAATCACTATAGTTCTCCTACAAAGATATAAATTATATGTTTTAACCCATGGCAAGAACCAAGGCAAGACCCTTGTCTATTTTAATCAACATTAGTATAGTACCTGCCCATCATGAATACTCAAGAACAGTTGATAGGCTGGGTGTGATGGCTCATGTTTGTAATCCCATTGCTTTGAGAGGCTGAAGCGGTAGGATCACTTGAGGCCAGGAGTGGACAATATAGCAAGACCCCATCTCTATGAAAAATAAAACAATAATTAATCGGGTGTGGTGGTGTGCACCTGTGGTCCCAGTGACTACGGAGGCTAAGGCAGGAGGGTCACTTAAGCCTAGGTATTGGAGGCTCTAATGAGCTATAATTGTACCACTGCATTGCAGCCTAGGCAACAGTGTGAGACCCTGTCTCTCTTAAAAAAGAAAAAAAAAATTGATAGAATGAACATAAGGGATGAGAAGCTGAGGCACTGAGTCTGTAAAATTTGTGCTTAAGAATGGGGATAATAACTAGGATAAAAGTCATGATTTCCCAAAGATGTGTGAGCCACTGAGGCTTGATTTCCTGTAGTTTAATCCTAGGAGAAAGTTAATAATATTCATACCTGCATTTTTATTGCATGTCCATTGTATGCTAAATATTGAGCTGGATAACTTAGCTATATTGTTTCTAATCCTCCGAATAAGGCCCCATAGTGTTATCCTGGTTTTACAAATGGAGAAATAGGTTATGAAAAGTTAAACAACTTTTCCGAAGTTACATAGGTAGTAACACTTACCACATAGGTAGTAAGTGGCAGCATGGTGACTCAAACCTAGATCTGACTGCTACATAATTACCTTTTATGCATACTACAGTATCACAAACAGCATCTCTATTTTTAAAAGCTTTATTCCTTGTCACAAAATTAGTACATATTCATGATTATAAATTTGGAAAATATAGAAATATTTAGGAAAAACAAATCAACCATGATACCACCACTGTTTTGTAAAAATATGGTAATACAATTGATTCTCATTATTTGTAGAAGTTATGTTCTATAAAGTCACTGCAAATACTGAATTAGTGAATACTGAACTTTTGTTCCTAGCAGATACGTAAGATTAGGCTACTGTAAGCCCAACATTTTTATCAACCAGTCAATACATTACCTTATTTTATGTTTATTTCTATTATAAAGACACATTATTTTATATATATTGCTGCATGAAACTCACAGCCAACAGCACTATAGCTCAGACCTGAATGAAGTTTATCTAACATACATGTTTTATCTGTAAGTAAGGCACATTGACCTTGTCCTCAGGAATGCTAGACAGTACCTTAGAACCAGACTACGTGGCCATTTCAGACAGTGAAATCGGCAACAAAAAGCAGAAAAATGTGGCACTAAATACACCTCAAAAAGGACACTTGTTTATAGTATAAGAGCCGAAACAAGATGGTAGAATATCACCTTGTTTGACTTTGATGAGAAATGGGTATGTTGGGTGACTCAAATATTGCACAACTCTGGGTAAGTCTTTGAATAGCCATGAAAGTGCTGCAAGTACTGATTTGGGGGTTACAAATACATTTTAGCAAGTAGGTGCATTTGTAAATATAGAATTATGAATAATGAGGATTGACTGTTTCCTTCTGAGGAGTCAAAAATCTGATTGATTTTATCAAAATCAAGAAACTATAGAAGAGGACTTTTCAGAAACATTTTCAAAGCTTTCTATGTACAGACTTTGGTGCCACAGGCCTGACACAAACCCATCCTTCCATTTATTTCATTTAACATCATTTGAATAACTTCTAAGTATATGTTAATGTAGGAACCAAGGGAAAATGTCTTTACCTTGTGAAGGTTCACTGAAAAATCACATGACAAAAGCCAGCTTGGAGAAAAGGCACATAAATCTATTAGCATGCACACGGGGAGAGTCACGGAGTGATGAAATTCAGAAGCTCATATACTATCTGGAGGATACAGAAAAAAATAGGGGTTCAGAGCATGGCCCAAAGTACATGATGGTGGTTAAATCAGGTTATATTGGCAAGACATGTTATGGGAGAGAGAAGAGAAGAGGAGACCTGGCTAGCAATGGTAGTCTTGTTATATAAATGAAACCTCACGGGTAGTAACCCTCAAAGAGAATAGATGGTAAATATTTCTTTCAGACCTTTAAAGCATTCTGACTCTCAGTTAATCTTTCCTAGATCTGGACAAGGGAAGGCCTGCCTGCATCAGTGCAGATTCTCTACAGATGTAAATCTCCTCCGCAAAAGACAGCTTAGTAGAGCTACTTCTGTTTACGGGATTTCTAAACAGCTATCTCAAAATATGTCAAGGAAATATATTTTGGAGTGAAATAGTTTGATTTACTTCACTAGGTACTGTGATAGGTATTGGAGTTAACAAGAATGAACAAGAAGGTTCCTATTCTCCAGAAACTCATGGTTTGACGGAAGAAGCCAGGCATATAAACAAAATAGTTTAGCACAATGTGGTAAGTTCAGTAATGGACATAGATTACAGGGTCTTTTGGGAGCACACCCAGGAGGAGATCCACTTAGTAGGGTGGGTGGTGCCTCAGCTGAGTACT
The DNA here is from genome assembly GCF_049350105.2 of Macaca mulatta. Classification (NCBI taxonomy): domain Eukaryota; kingdom Metazoa; phylum Chordata; class Mammalia; order Primates; family Cercopithecidae; genus Macaca; species Macaca mulatta. The sequence continues at coordinate 172,137,981 of NC_133406.1, read as the reverse complement.
AAGAAATTAGTCTGATTTAGTCAGGTGAAGGGTGGCAGAGGTTGGTGACTATTCCTGTGGATACTATGCAATAACATAGTAGATGTTAAAGTCTAATAAATTTGATTCAGAAGTCTTTGTAAACTACAGGTAAGATGATTAATTACCAATTATTCTAGCCTATATCTTAGCTATATCTATAGCTATATCTATAGCTATATCCAGATAGCACAGATTTTATTGTATCTCTTCTTACCTAACTTGGAATTGTTGCATCATCATAGTATGAGGAATACATGTAACATGCCTTAAGTGTTTTGTTAGATAGGTAAAGAATCTTGTCTTCTTGTAGCATATACCAAGGTCACCGTACTTATGTTAGTTTTCCACATAGATGGTAGGCTCACTTCAAGGCAGAGTGCTTTGTTAAAAAGTCTTCAAATAGAAGCCATTGTCTACTACATGACAAAGAGCCAGCAGTTGAATATGTCTACCTCAACCTCTGCTTCCTGAGAGAATTATAGGTAGTTTATTCTAATCAATTTTGAGGAAAATTGTATACAGGTTCCTTTAATAGTATATTTTATGATTTCAAAGGAAGTTTATACAAAATCTAATCGCTCTATTAAACTTTCTTTTTTTTTCTATCTTGTTATACTTAGAAGCAAAGATTAGATGGGGAGAGATAATTATCTTTTGTTTTGTTTTGTTTTGTTTTTGTTTTTGTTTTTTAAGGCAGTGTCTCACTCTGTTGCCCAGGCTGGAGTGCAGTGGTGCAATCATGGCTCACTGCAACCTCAACATCCCTGGGCTCAGTGATCCTCCCATTTCAGCCTCCCAAGTAGGTGGGACTTCAGGCCTACACCACTGGGCTAATTTTTGTATGTTTTGTAGAGATGGGGTTTCACCATGTTGCACAGGCTGGTCTTGAACTCCTGGGTTCAAGCAATCTGCTTGTCTTGGCCTCCCAAAGTGCTGGTACTACAGGCATTAGCCACCATGCCTGGCCTTATCGTCCATTTTTAATGTAAGAGTAGTCTCATATATTTTTGTTTTCTAGGTGTTTATTTTTGTGTGTTTTTATTTTCAAAAAGTAATACTGTACATGACTTAAATTAAAATAATACTAAGGATATACACATTAAGAAATAAGACCCTTTTATAGCTCCAAAATTCAGCAACCACTGTTTATCAATTTCTTATAACTATCTAACAGTTATATTCTATGCAGATATTAACATATACATCTATAGCTAAATTTTAAAGGAAGTCAGAATGAAAACAGGTGGATGAGTTTTCTAGGAAGACAGTTCCTTCATACTCTGTTTTCTCTAAAAGAGTAATGATATGTTCACAACTTTAAAATTTTCTGGGCACAAAAGCAATAAATGGTCTAGAGATATTTCTGTTTTAATTTCAAGGAAAAGGGCACTATTATCAATCGAAGGCATACTGTGTGCACATTCTGTACTAGGCACTTTATACATGTCATTTAATTTCAACTCTCAAACATGTAGTGAAGAAAATATTATCCCCTATAAATAAAAAGCCAGCATCTCAGAACGTTTAAGTAACATTTTAAAGGTTTCACACACCTGGTAGATAATAGAGCCCCAAGAATGCAGTTCTGTGTGATCCCAAAAATCCATGCTCATTCCATATATATTCCAGATGCTGTACATTATGTTTGATATTTTGATTATAAATCTAGACAGTCGATATTAGCTTAGTGGTTAAAAAATTTCTATCAGAGATCTGTACCTGTAAATTCACCCTTTTAAAATTTGTGAATAACATCACTGTGTATTTGATATTATAAAGCTGTATTTAGTGGAGCCAAATCCCTTTTAAGAAGAGATTTTCACAAACTAAAAAGAGCTGCATCAGAGGAGGCCTGCAGATGGCACTGCTGCCTGAGAGTCACTTAAAAAAATGCATAAAGAATTACTTTAGAAATTATCCAATGCTGATTCCAAAAGTTAAATTTCAATCAATATTTGAGTAAGTTATAATTTGTGTAATTCCTTCCAGTTTATGGTTGATGTTGAAATTTAATTTTCAATTTAATGAACAAGTAGAGTAATGCTTAGTAGTATTTCTATCCAGTAAAAGGTAGAATATAAGCCTTTGTGGATGGGACACATGAAGATCCATTAAGTTGGAGAAAAGAAAGAGATTCAGATTCTTTGCTTGGGCATAAGGTGCTGCCTGACAAATCAGATTACTGAGGAAACAGAAGACAGATGGAGACTGCTAAGATCTACAGATGAATGCAGGAATTTCTGAGTTATAAATTAGAAAGCTAATGAAAACACATGAATACAGAAGTCTGAGACATCAATTGTAATAAACAAAAATGGAAGGTCTTTTATCAGTGTATTTTTAGTGTTATCATGATTTTTTTTTTTTTTTTTTTTTGAGATGGAGTTTCACTCTTGTTGCCCAGGCTGGAGTGTAATAGTGCAATGTTGGCTCACGGCAACCTCTGCCTCCTGGGTTCAAGTGATTCTCCTGCCTCAGCCTCCTGAGTAGCTGGGATTACAGGCATGGGTCACCACACCCGGCTAATTTTGAATTTTTGGTGGAAACAGGGTTTCTCCGTGTTGGTCAGGCTGGTCTTGAACTCCCTACCTCAGGTGATCTGCCCACCTTGGCCTCCCAAAGTGCTGGGATTACAGGTGAGAGCCACCGCACCCGGCCTCATGAATTTTTAAGAAAAGTTATCGCAAATCCTTAACCCTAGCTAATCACATAAGCTTTAGAAGACAAAAAGATACTTTTTCTTGAGTAGTTAAGATATATAAAGTTCTGGAAATAGAATACTCCAAGATTTTCATACGGTCATATCTGGATGATAAGATTATAGGTGATTTAAACTTTCATTTTCAAATCATCTATAATATATATTTTTAAAATAAGATATAATCAATAAATATTAAATTTTAAGATAATCAAAACCATTGTTCTCATTCCTTCTGTCTCTGTCTGTCTTTTACATATTAACACAAACCGTTTTTTTTTTTTTTCTTTAGTTTTAAGGCTATGGATCCCTTGTAGTGAATGTGGGGTATTCTGCACAGATCCGTTCAGGGTTGAGTCATTTATTCCTCCAGCTGTCGGGAATATTGGCTACATTCCTCTTTAGGAACTGTGCTTGGCTAAAGGGAACTACGTTACAAAGCTTACATCTCTTCCCCAGGATCAGCCCATATCCATTGACTGGTTTATATGAAGGTAAAAGACCCAGCTCATTTATTAATTTAGGACAATTCCGAAAAGTCATCACAGCTCCCGGATCCTGCCATGGGATCAGCTGAGGCCTTTATTGCAATTGCATTGTGGTTAAATTTTTTCTTTTGCCCCATCCCACCTCCATCACTTTCTTACAAATGTCATTCCCAAGTAAACCTCATAAACACAAACATTTGTCTCAGTATTGTGGGGAACATGACCTAAGACAAAACCAGGAGTAGTCCTAAGAAGCTCACAGCCAAGTTAGCAAATCTACAATAACATATCACTCAGTTGTTTTCTGGATTGCAGTTTTTGACAAGAAATCTACCTTCATTCTTACTTTTTGTTCCTCTGTGTATGTTTTGTCTCTGGCTACTTTTAAGATTTTTTTTTTTTTATCACTGGTTTTCAGCAACTTGATTATATGTTGCTTGGTGTGGTTTTATGGTTTTTTTTTTTGAGGTTACTTTAGCTTCTGTGAGTTTTTCATCACATCTAGAAAAAAATTAGTCATTATTTTTGGCCAATAATTTTGTGTTCTCCCTCTTTCTTCTCTCCTTCTCAGCCTCCAATTGCACATGTTAATGTTTCGTATTTTTACACAGCTCACTGAAGCTCCTTTCATTTTTTTTCAGTTTTGTTTTCTCTGTATATATTATTTTAGTTTCTATTGCTATTTTTGAATTCACCAACGTCTCTTCTGCTGTATCTAATTTTCTCTTAATCTCATTCCATGTATTTTTTTCAATTTGGATATTGCATTTTTCATTTCTTGAATTTTTTATTTGGATCTTTTTTATGTCTTTCATTTCTATTACTTTATTTCTGATTTCCTTTTTATCCTATATTTATAATAACTCCTTGGAAGTTTGCCTGTTAATTCCATTACCTCTACCATTTCTGGGTATGTTTTGATTGATTCATTTTTCTCTTGACTCTCATCTTTTTTGTTTCTTTGCATGTCTGGTAATTTTTGATTGGATGATCAACATTGTGATTTTTACATTGCTGAATGCTGGATTTTGCTCTGTTTCTTGAGTGGGAAACCTTGTTTTGGCACACAGTGCTACTTGAAGACTAATTTGAACATTTTAAGGCTTGCTTTTAAATATTAGAGTAAATCCATAGCAAATTACTTTTATTCTAAAACTATTTGGCCCTGCTACTAAAGCACAACCATGTTGACGATGCCACCCAATGTCCCCTGTGTTACAAGCTTTCTCCATTTTGGCTGATGGGAATGTGAACTATTCTTAGCCCTGTGAGACCCAGGAACTATTTACTGCTTTCCAATCATTCTTTCCTTGGCTTTGTTACATTACCACTCAACTCATTTCCTTTACTCCATGCTAATTAATACTCAACAAAAACCTCTAGGGAGGACTACTCTACAGATCTCTGGAGCTTTTTCTCTGCAGCTCCCTGAGTCATTCTGAACTCAGTCATCTTTGGTTTCTCAATTGCAGCGAGACCACTGGGCTTTAGTTTGGTTCCTCTGCTGGCAACTGCCTTCAGGCAATAATTTGGGGAAATCACAAAGCTCATCACCTGTTTTCCCTCTCTTGGGGATCATAGCCCTGCATCACCTGTAGTCCAATGTTTGAAAAGCATTGTTTCATATATTTTATCTCATTTCCTAGTTGCTTATGGTAGAAAGGACAATTTGGAAGTCCACTAATATACATGAAGCTAGGCTTTGATAGAAAAATTGTGAGTTTTTATAATGAGCAAAAGTCAACAATACTTTCACTTGTCTTATAAATTGTTTCCTCAGTACACATTCTGAGAGGTTTTCAGAAGACATAAAAACAACTAATATATATATTTCTCCCAGTTCTGAGAAAACAAAAAAATCCTTTATAAAACTTAATTTGGAGTAAATACGTAAGTCTGAGTTGCTGTACTTACTGTATTTAGAACTGTTAAATTTATTTTGGTGAAACGATTTTTCTTTCAATTTAATATTAAAACTAGCTATCCTTCATTTCTTTCCCAGAAATACTTCAACAATAACACCACACACACACACACACACACACGCATGCACACACACACATTTTCTCTCTCTCTCCACTTTCAAAATAAAAGGGTGGTATATCTCTTGGTGGTACAGATTACCAGGATATAAAATTCCATAACCATTTTTAATTTCACCAAAAATGAGGTAAAAAATATTACCACTGATAGGGTAGAAAATATATTGTGAAATATAAGAAAAGAAACTTGATAGCAAAAGAGTTTTAATCAGTAGAGATCTTAAAGTCAATACAAAGCAAGAGGAAAGGATATAAAAATTTTTAATCAGTAGAGATCTTAAAGTCAATACAAAGCAAGAGGAAAGGATATAAAAATTGAGCATGGGCTTGCTAAATTCAAGATTTAAATATATTGCCTTTCTTTCGCTACAATCACAACTCAGTTAGGTAGATACTTTAATTCACATTTTATAGATGAGAAGATTCAGAGTTTAAGTTTCCCAAGGACAGAAAGATAAGTCAGTGGGAAATTCCATGTACATTCCATTACTAAATGCCACATAACTGTTTGGATAATGTGAGAAGAGTGGGTCATTATATGATACCAATTAGAAGATATTATGGATGGTAGAGGCAGTAATTTCTGGGATAAGAACTATAATTTACAGAATAACCAGACATCATTTGATCTGGTGAAACCTGTGCATTCCCACAATTAGACTTCACACTTTCTCTCTTTAAATGTGCAACACCTTCCCCATCCCCTCTTTACTTGTAGCAGTTGATTTTGATTCTTATATCCTGAGAAAGCAACTACCACCAAATCTACCAGTCAACTCATCTATATTTGAACTTAAAGATCTTTCTGTTAGAATGGAATCTATCCATGCTCCAGCTTAGGCGAAGCTCTTCTGAAGATATCCATTCCTTCCTTCCTCATCAAATTTTCCCTCTCGACTAGATTAAAAAATTTCAACGAGTAGGCATACTCAGAAACTTTGTCTCATAATGAAAAGATAGTTATTAACTTATTAACTAAGACTCATCAATTGTTCATAATTTTGTTTTGGTTCATGTCTGTCCAAAGCAACAGAAGGGACCATATTTTTGCTAAGATCTCTTCTAGTGCTATAATCCTAGGCGATTCTAGTAAAAGCTAATCTTTATAGAGTGCTTATTCCATGCGAGACACTGTGCTAACACTTTATATGCATTATCCTACTTAATCCTCACAATCCTAAAGAGAGGTACTATTATAATCTTCATTTTAGGGGGCTTAGATAAGTTAAATAACTTGTCTGAGTTTACCAGCTAGTTAATAGCACAGTGGATTCAAACCTGACTGGCAGAGTTGATGTTATTAAAGCATTGTACCATGTATTTTGTAATCTCTATTGCATGCACATTAATGCAAATGGAAGTTTCCTGCCTTTATGATTTATATATTTGTTAATAATACAAAAGCAAAATTATATTGTTACAAAACCCCAAATAATTTTAATCTCAATTTGCAACATAATCCACATTTTACATATCTGTAAACAATAAAAGTTTTAGTATATAAATGCCTTAGGAAGAATTCAATTTGGTCCAATAATTTTATAGCCAGGATAAAGTCATACTTATAATTTATAATTTTCTGTCCAGGTTTTTAATAAAAATCAGTAATGTTAAATGAACACTATCGTTTTATAGAGAAATAGTATGAATTTACATTGAGAAATAAGAATAGTCATTAAACATTAAGATTTCATTACAACCCAGGCATGATATATTTCTTTACACTTAAGGAATACATATGAAACAATCTTAGAGTAAAAAATAGAAGGTAACTTGCTTTTTTGTACCAAGTCAATCAGCAGAAACCTGAATAATCTTGTTTTAAGATGAGAGTCATTTATACTTGGTAGGCATTTTCTTCCAATGAAAAAAAAAAATCAATGTGCCATTATCTTGACCCTTATAAAAATGTTTATGAAAAGCATTTAGGCCATTGATTCTCACAGTTGGCTGAATATTGGAATCACCTAGATTAAAAAAAATACTAATCCCTATACAACATCCCCAAAATTCAGATTTAATTAGTATAAGTTAGGCCCTGGGCATATAGACTGTTTTAAAACTCCTCAGGTGAGTCTAATGTGCTGTACCAGTTTGAAAACCACTAGCTTAAAGACCTGTTCCATCATCATAGAAGTCAGTCTTTAGCTGAATGATTCTATACACCCTGATTTCAGTGGGTAGTGTTGTTATTTTAAGCATCTGATAGGTGTATCTCTCATGATTAAAAAATAAATACCTTATGGAAGAGATTATATGTTTTATTTATCATTGTCTCTGCATATCTGGAACAATGAAAGGCACATAGCAGTTGCTAAATAAATATCTTTTGAATGAATATATGATTGCCTTATACATCTTTTATATCCCCATCTTCTAACAGATTACGAAAATGAGAATTCAAAATATATATATATTGAACAAATGAATGACTGAAGCAGTTGGGGATAATATTTAAGGCAAAGTCAAATCTGATAAAATATACACATATTATAAAAACACATACATATATATAAATAGATCAAAAGTAGAAAAAGAATATATAAGAGAGTGCAACATTTGGCAGCTGAGAATTATTTCATTGAGTTTTCAAATATTCTTCACATTCTTATACTTAGAAACAAAGAAGTAACCCCAAACAACTAATTCATTAGCTAATATTTCAGAACTTGCACGCATGCAGATAAATTTTCTTTTAAAAACAGAATTATAGTTTAATCCCTAACACAGCTTAGTTTTCAAAATTCAAGTAAATAAAATTTTAGCACACATCATGATAGCCTTATTGGATAGCTGTGTTAAAAACAAAAAGTATTTGGTATCACCTATTGCTATGTGCTCTCAATTGAGATCTAGTTAGTTTACTAGGAGTCTCACATTGATAAACAACTATTTTGGCACTTCCTTACATAATGTGTTTATTTAGAAATACCTTATTAATGACAGACTTCCTTTTGAGTAGCTACATTCTCAGATATGGCTTCATTTATCAAAGTTCCACAAGTATTACATAATTTTGAATTCAGTTAGTATCTTAGACTACGGAACTTTGGTTTTCTTAAAATCAGCATTGGTTGCTTGATTGTAGGTTTGTCACCAAAAAGTGCTGCTTCACTCTCCGTGGTTGGAAATCTTTTCTGATATATCAAGGGATATTCCTTCTGAAACTTAAAGATGAGGTGAGAAATTAGAAGGTATTTAACATTATTTCCCCAGCTGAAGCAGTGCTCAACATTTTATAAGAATTCAGTGTCTTTCTCAAAGAAGTATTATAGAGATTAGTATCCTTTCATTTTATCCTTGCCTTTCCCTCTCTCTTCTCATGTGAATACTATAAGATCTCTTAGATCTCATTAACATTAACATTATAGGATTCTTTCTCTTCTGATGTTAACTATCCCTCTAAATTCCAGATCTTCTTTCCCACTGGTAAAACCTATGAAGGGCATAGGCATCTAGTATTCATACTTCTTTGAGTGTCTCAGACTTAGAATTGGACGTGCCAAAATCATGTGGCTACTGGGCTTTCAGAGCTAAAAATTCTAAAACATAGTGGTAAGTCACTCAAAGATACCTATCCATACCTTATAATTGTTTTCCCAGGCTAATCCAAGCTATAATTATACAAAATACTAGTGGAAAAGGAGAGTATATATTATTATTGTTAGTATTATTTCAAAATTCAGGATAAAGAGCAAAATCAGGTAGGTACTCACATGTTTTAGGTTAATGCACATATACAATACATCATAATATATAGTCCATATACCTCAAACTTAAAATCTAAAATATTAAAATAAGAAAGTAGATTCTAAATGTTATTAACAACCAGGAATAGCAGATTAGAAAATATTTACATAATTGAGAACTTGCTCATTCTCTTACCTGTTTTAGTTTTTTCCTTTTCTCTTTTAGAGGTAAACTCCTGTTTTTAATAATATTTTCTAAAAGTTCTGCAATTGCAGCTTGAGAGGTAGAAACTTTTTGCTCATCAAACTCCTGAGCACTAATCTGCTTACAGTATGAGTAAGTTGGCAAAGGAGCAAATAGTCCATCTCCAGGATTTTCAATCTGTAGTGAACAAAATGATATAACTCTGTTAATTCTGGTCATGTTCTTATATGATAAAGTATTCTTTTGACGGGATCTAGCACCTATTAAGTTACCACCAATCAAACATTCAGCACATTAAAAAAACTATGTATTATGCAGTAGAGGTGTGTAAGTCAGTAGGTTCTAAACCCAGCTCCATAATCTACTTCGTCTGTAGCATTCAACAATGTATTTAACTTTTCTTGGTCTGTTTTTTCATCATTAAAATGGAAATTACATAAGAAAATGTATATAAAGGGCTCAGCACATTATAAGCATTAAATAAAGACAGGTGTTATAATTATTACCATTAACTATGGATTTTATTCTTTTAACTATAAAATAACAATCTAAGTATTATTCTAATTCATCTTAAGACTTTAATGTTCCGACAGTGCAGATAGTAGATGATCAGCATATTTACTGAAATATTTTTAGTTTTCATGTATTTTTGTTTTGAGGCCTAGGGACATAGGCAGAGCTTCTAACATCTTCTGATAAGAGAAAGAAATTCTAGGAGATAGTTATAATTATAAGCCAGGGCAATATTAGAATGGTATGTATGGGAAAAACATAAACATGTATTGGGCAGCCAAAGACAATACAGTAGATGTCTGTTATTTTGGCTGCTCAGTATTCCTTCTTTCCTTCTCTTAATAATTCCTTTCCATTTTAACCCCTCTACCTTCACCTTTTGTGAAGAATAAATTCTCCTTTAATCTGTGTAGAACCAATCAGAGTAAGGCCCTATCTCCATCCTACTCACTCTTACCTAAACGATGCATATTTAACCTCAACTAGGCTAAGAGTTTATATTCAGAGCTTTTAAAATTGGAGATGGAGGAATGACTCTTTTTCCTTCGAACTGCAAATGTAAGGCTCTAACTCATGAACTTCAACTAGCCACATTCCTCATCATGTGAAGGAGCCACTGTCAAACACAGGATCAACACAGAAATAAGAGATGGAGGGATGGAAAGAGTCATACAGCTATTTGAGTCCCAGATTCTGTCTACATTCCTGACTTTTAGAGGTTGTTTACGGGAGCTGAAAAAGTCTCCCTTTTTGATTAAGCTACTGTGAGATGAGTTTGCCACTTGCAACTGACTACTGCAGAGAATTTTAAGACTCACAATACTTACATGTCCCTTTTTTAAGTAGTCAAGATGTTTTTCCACTGCAGTCTGTAAGTAAGAGGGTACTTGAAGAATTTCCTGATGATGATCCATTAAGAAAGAAACTAATCTTCCAGCAAGAAGCTCATCAAGATCCACTTCTTCAGCACAGCATAACACACATCGAGAAAAGGTATGTATCATCTAGAAAAATATTAAAAGATGTGAATTTAAAAAGCTAAGGTTGCATACAAACTAGAATATCAGTAATTTCCAGGTAGCATTATGTGAAGTATTGGGATAAAGTGATAAGCAGCCCTCAGTTTAAAAATGAGGACAATGATTTATACAGTTAGAAATGTAAGAATTTGATTATACTTAAATCCTTTTTAAAGTTTTTCCATGGCTGAGCATGGTGGCTCATACCTGTAATCTAAGCACTTTGGGAGGCTGAAGTGAGAGGCTCACTTTAGATAAGGAGTTCGAAGCCAGCCTAGGCAACATAGTGAAACCCTGTATCTACAAAGAAATAAAAAACTAGCCAGGCATGATGGTACGTGCCTGTTTCTTGAGCCCAGGAATTCCAGGCTGCAGTGAGCTGTGATCACAGCACTATACTCCAGCCTGGGTAACAGAGCATGATCCTGTGTAACCAGAAAAAAAAAAAAAAAAAAAAGTATATCCTTAATGTAATTCCCAAGAATTATAAAGGCTTTGGTTTTTCTACAATTTTGTCACAATTTTATCAGTAAACACCATAGGTTCTATTAATACCACATATATATGTTGCTTAAGCTTAAAGATGGTCAGAGAAAAATAACTAATTACATTAAATGAACCCCACAAAAAAACACAAAACAGGAGAATGTATAACATATAGAACACTTATATTCATAAGTGGTTGCAAAGTTGATGCCACTTAGCTTTTGAAATGCTGGAAAATAGTTTTTAAAAATGCTTATTCTGTCAGTCTTTAGACAGCAATTTAAAACACACATTTTTCAATTCCATCTTATGGGATCTTCAAATCCTGGGATAAAATTAATTACTATCACTTATTACTCTCATTACTCTCACTTATATCTATGCAACCCTCTAACTGTAACACACACACACACCTCATTCTAAAATACTTAGAAATCAGAATTCTGTTTTAAATATTTCATACATAGTAGAGGATTAGCATATTTACAGAATTGATAGATTTTCAGTTTTATTCCTACACATCAGTCAGGGTTTCCTGTCTCCTTCCATGGCTTAGACCTCAGCCTTTTGCTCTTTCTCCACATTCTCAGCCTTGTAGAGATCATCTACTCTCATAGCTTCAAGTACTATCCCTATGTAAAAGACCAAAACAATTTGCCTTCTCCCCTGATCTCTCTTCACCTGGCTCATAATTCCAACATTCTGCTGGATAAATTTCACTTAGAGTTCCTATGACTTCAAATCCTAAAAGTGCAAAACCAAAATTATCACCTTCCCAGTCATGTCTCTGAAAACGTCTTCCTCTATAAACTTCCTATGCTTTTTAATAGTGCTATAATTTCTCAAGAATAATTCCTCTTCTTTATATTAGGACTGTCATTGTTAAAGAACTATCTTTAATAACAAGTAGAAGAAAGCATAACTCTAGATTCCTTGCTATAAAAGCCTCTTGTCAATTGAAGTTGCATTTTGAGGAAGTGGTGACTTAAAAAAAATGAGAGAGAGAGATTAAAGATACTATTTCTTTTTTTTTTTTTTTTTTTTTTGAGACGGAGTCTCGCTCTGCCCCCCAGGCTGGAGTGCCATGGCCGGATCTCAGCTCACTGCAAGCTCCGCCTCCCGGGTTCACGCCATTCTCCTGCCTCAGCCTCCCGAGTAGTTGGGACTACAGGCGCCCGCCACCGCGCCCGGCTAGTTTTTTGTATTTTTTAGTAGAGACGGGGTTTCACCGTGTTAGCCAGGATGGTCTCGATCTCCTGACCTCGTGATCCGCCCGTCTCGGCCTCCCAAAGTGCTGGGATTACAGGCTTGAGCCACCGTGCCCGGCTAAAGATACTATTTCAAGAGTTCATTTCCAATCAATTATCAATTCATATGTCAAGGACATATGAATGCCCTTGTCCTCATTCTCACAAGGAGCCTAAGGCTGTTTGGCAATAGTGCTTCCCAACTTCTTGTCCACAATGACCTACTTTCCTATCACTATATTCTTTGAAACACTGACTTACTGTATTAAGTTCATTAGTTCTCTACTTCCACAGTTACAGTCTCCTTAAGCTTTCAACAGTACCTACATTTCCTCTTCCTTATCCACCAAACAAAACTGGCACAAGGCAACATAACATGTTCTGACTGGTCAATCACTATGAAGTGATTCAGGATGAATGAGCAGGCAAAATCCTCAGTCAAGATTAACACCAGCATGTGAAAGTATAATGAGTGTGTACAAAAGATTAATACACTAAAATTCTGCTGTTAGGAAAGGGTAAAGAGCCTTTCCAACCTAAGAATCCAGCACTTTAAGACTAAGACATCATTTGAGTAGTACTTTTACATAGTTTGGTCTTCTTATTTTGGTTTATGAATCAGATTTATTCTTTCTGTAAGAAATCAACTTACCAGTGATCTCGTACCCATTGCATCATGAAGTTTGGGCATATCAACATTTTGACTCATTCGGGAAATCATACGCATTAAAAGTTGCAGCTTTCTACGATTTGGTGGGGGAAGTAACAAACAACATAACTGTAGAGCATTGATGGCAACCCTCTCTAAATGAGGTTGCAGCAAACCTAGAATACAAAAATACCCCCCCCAAAAATCATCAATGACACTAGTTGCTTTCATACTACCAGTATATACACCTATAGAAAGAAGGTAAAATAATATCTTAGTATTTCATTTCTTTTAACTATTTCTAGAAATTACATTCCTCTAAAGCATGGTAAGATTCTCATTTTCTTTACAACTTATTTCTAAGTATAAAAATTCTTCACTTATTACAAATAAAGTGACTCAGAATAAATGAAATTGCAAACAAGAAAATAAGTGCTTTAGGTAAATAGAATAAATCTTGGTTACATCATAGACAAAAGTCTTTTATAATAATTCCTCTTGGAGGAAAAAAAATTAAGCAACTTCAAGGAATAAAAGCCAGGTAAGCAAAACACAGAGTTAGTAAACACTAAAAGTTAATATTGCATGCATTGAGAGCAACAGCCTTACTTTGTGTGCCAGTCAACATAGAAGAAGCTGGAAGTAAAGAATTTTCTGAAAGTTCTATTGTACTTTTGCAGAGTCTTTTATTGATTGTGGCACTAGACTCTCCAAGTTCACCTTCCATAGCTGTTTGCACACTTGTGCTGCCTTGTCCAACATTTGGTTTCATGATAATTTCAGCCACTGGTGTATTGATATAACTATTCCTTCTTGTACTACTTCTTAAAAGCAAACTCTGAGACCTACAAAGCTCTTTTGACTTGCATTTCCCATTACACAACTCCTCTTGGTCTTGAACAGTCAAAGTAGAGGTTCTCTTAAAACCAGCACTGAATGGCTTTTGAGTATTTTCCTCTGAATGAAGATTCAACAGGAATTCCTGTTTAGGCTTAGACTCTAAAAACAGTTTATTATTTTGTCCTTCTATGTTCGGAAAAGATTGATGAAAGACACTGGATGCCTCTTTACTTGAATTCCCTGACACATCTACAATTCCTTCCAAAGAACAGCACCTTGGTTTGTTGTTAGAGGCTAGATCATGCATACTGCTTAACCCTATTAAATTATGACAACTTCCTCCCATTATGTCATTAGCACTCACTCTTCTGTTTCTTAAATTAACTAGCTGCGTTTTCTTAGCACATCTTTCTTGAAATCCTGGATTGCTTATCTGTAGTCTCTCAGTAGAATCTGATTCTTCTTTGTTTTTTTCTCTATGAAGCAGACTGAGAAGAAGGCACTCAGTTGATTTGAAGGAATTCAAATTGTTTAAGTGAAGGAATTTTGAAGACTGTAGATCATCTTGGATTTTATGAATCCCACTGGATCTATCTGAAACTGTGACGTAGCCACAAACAACTACCAGGAAATGAAACAAAAATTAAGATGCAACTGTATGACAGTGGACAAAAATAAAACAAAAACAATAGTAAAGTTAAAAAATAAAGCATTACTACAGTGTATGTTGTTAGTATAGTATACATAGTAGTTGCTTAATTCAGAAGCCACTTAAATAGGACACATGCAACATTCGGTTACAAACGTGCAAGACAGATGAGTGGTTTTCCCACTTGTAATATAACTTTAAAAAATTATTTCAAGAGCCTAATTAAATGGATTGAGCCAGAATACGTTTAAAAATATCTGTTCTCAGTCTGCAAGTACTAGAAACCTCATAAATATAAGACAATTGTGGTGTTATAAAATACATATATTTGATCTTTGTCCTTAGTACCTGGTATGGAGCTCCTAAAATCCTTGGAATTTCCTGAATGATAAAGGTCTTTGGTTATTCATAACAAGCCTATTTCAGCATATATGAGTTCATGCTAAGGTAACTGAGGGCTGGCCATGGTTGGAATTTTCATCACCAACTACAACCTTGTGGGAGGAGAAATGGGCTAGAGATTGAGTTCAATTGACAAAAGTGACCAACGATTTGGTCAGTCATGCCTTGGTAATTAAACTTCAATTAAAACTCTAAAATATGCAGGCTGAGGGAGTTTCTAGCTTGGTCAAACACATGGATGTGCTGGGATCACGACATGACTAGAAAGGGTAGAGAAACTCTGTGCCACCCCTACCCTCATACCTTGGTCCTGTGTAACTCTTCCATTTGGCTATTCTTGAGATCTAGCTTTTATAATAAACTAACAGTTATAGGTAAAGTGCTTTTCTGAGTTCTGTGAATCATTATAGTGAATTATTGAATCTGGTAGGGGGTTGAGGGAAGTCCCGAATTGGTAGTTGGCTGGGTGGAAGTATGAGTAACCTGGGGACCTTATTTCACTGAATTTTAAAATAATTTGTAGGCTGCCACCTTCATATTTACCTATGGTTTTAGATCTTCTAAATTATAAGAAATGTGAAAACTTTAACAAAATGAACTAAAATCAGTAAAATCCATACATACCCAAAATGTTCACAAATAACTCGTAATATTCAAAAGTAAGTAGAGGTTCAGGGAGATCTAGAAAATAATCTGCGATTGTTCTGAATACATCTCGTTCAAATCCAACATAAGTTGGATTATTCATATCATTGCTTCTTGGCCCTAAGAAGTAGAAGGCAAAAGAAAAAGGTAAAGTATATTTTAATTTAAATACAATTTTTAAATACAAAAAGTATAAAATCTGTGTTTCATGAAGGAGTTATGTTTAACAACAAATTCTGCCACCGTTCAAAAATTTAAAGGGCATATCTCATTTTTCCTCATTATCTTTCCACTAGAAGCAGTCAATTGCTAGTATTTTGTTTTATTTTAACATTTGTATACCTGAAAAATCATACAAAAAGTAAAATTTTAATATCATTTTAAAAGCATTAGGGAAGCTTAGTTTACTAAGATTTTACTGTAATTCATTTTGTAAAGGAAAGAATATTTGGATAATACAAATAATTCCTTCAAATTGTCTTTGTGTAAATTTACATTTTCATGAATACATTTTGTCTGACATGAAACATAGCCTTAATGAATTTAAATAATATCTTTACATTGTTGTTTCTTAAGCTTTACACAACTATTGAAATAATCATACTTACTCATTTGTTTTTTCCTCAAAAATAAGATCTGATCTTATTTTATAGATAAGAAAACTGAGGCTAAGAGTACCTTGCCCAAGATGAAAAAGACTTTGGTAGCAAAGTTTGAATTAGAAGTTAGAGCAGTGTAAAATAAGAGCAAGGACCAGGACTTTTAGCTCCAACAACACTTAAAGTGTGGTTCATGGATTATATCACAGAATCATCCAATGTACCTATTAAAAATACAAACTCCTCTATGGAGACCAGAATCCATGAAGGTGGGGCCAGAAATTTACTGACCTAGAAATGTTTGCTTCTAGTTCACTAACTGAGTGGTTTCCAAACACTAACCTGAGAACCTTCACTATAATAATCTTCCGGGGGCATTTTTTTTTTTTTTTTAAAGATTCCTGACCTACTAAATCAACCACTTCAGAATCTCTGGAGAGTCTCTTTAGTGACTGTGGTGTGCATCCAGGTTTTAGAGCCATTATACTATCTTTCAAGTTAAAATGTTTCTCTTCCCAAGTCCAAATACTATTTCTTACTTCCCTGTTTCCAAACTTTTGTATGGACATACAAATGTGAGAACACACTAAAAAGAATTAAAGAAAACAATTCCCAATCTTAACAATAGAGCAAAATAGATATTTTTTTAAGGACATAAGAAATAGTATGTGGAATAAAAGATTTGATAATCATTAGAAAGTTCTCTAAGAAAATACATGTTTACAGGAATTAAAATATTAAAAATATAGAATTTATAGAGAATCCAGGTTTGAGCTGTAGCTCCTTTGCACTAAAAGAAGATACTCTAAGCTTTGGTTTTCTCTGTTGGAAAAATTGGGATGGTATACTGATTACTAATTCTTACATCTCACAGAATTACTCTAGGGGATCCAATAACAAGTAAAGTTAAGTCTTAACTGTGCCTCTGGCTAAATACATTGTTGCTAATTTGGAATCCAGTAAGTTATATAATTGGTATCATTTAGGTATTACATAGACTGGAAAGAGAAGGAAGACAGGCTCCCTAAAGACCAGATGTCAGAGAAATCCCTGTCAGTATGCCTATCTGAATTCCTAACCGTGAGCAAAGGAATGAAAGAGAAGAATACTTAACTATACTTGGAAAGTAGAAAGACAAATTCAAGTCTTAAGTTCATAATAAAGATTTTTATCTTAATTTGACAAATAAAATGTTTCTGTAAATGTATTTACTTTATTGCTATTTATTCAATGTCATTTTATCATATTGACAGCCAGTGGACAACAAAGGAATATAAAGTTACCCTCAACATTAATAAATCCCTATTAGCATTTTAGAAAACGCTAATTTTATATGAACTAGAAAATTATATTTGTAACTAAAACATAATTTAGCTTTTGATGATTTAGCTTATACCTTTGTACATTTAAAAAATTAACTTTGAAAAAATTAGGATTTTGTACTCATACTAGGGTTTTATGTTACAAAAATCAATTATCACTGATCATGATGAAAAAGCTCGATCAATTAAATGCTAAAAAAATTTCTGGATTAGTGACTGATAAGGTTTGGATCTGTCCTCACCCAAATCTTATGCCAAATTGGTAATCCCCAGTATTGCAGGTGGGGCCTGGTGGGAGGTGATTGAATCATGGGGGTATATTTCCCCTTTGGTGCTGTTCTTGTGATACTGAGTGAGTTATCACAAGATCTGGTTGCTTAAAAGTGTGTACCACCTCCGCACACAACCTTCCTCCTGTTCCAGCCATGTAAGACATGCCTGCTTCTCCTCCGCCTTCTGCCATGACTGTAAGTTGTAAGTTTCCTAAGGCCTCCTCAGCCATATTTCCTATAAAGCCTGTGGAACCATGAGCCAATTAAACCTCTATTCTTTATAAATTACCTGTCTCAAGCATTTCTTTATAGTAGCACGAGAACAAACTAATAGAATAACAGATAACCTTTTTTTTAATAACATAAAGTCACATTAATATATCTAGTATTCTATGCTTCTACACTATAGAAATCCCATGGAGTTCAAGCCATTTGAACTCTGTGCCTTATTCATGCGATTAGTGTGGATTTCACTTAAAAAATCCTTTGAGATCCTCTAGGCTATGACTTTATAATTTATGTGAACTAAACCATAAATAATATGCTTGAATTAAAAAATCACCTTCTTTCTAAACAGAAAAAGTTAAGGGCTTCATAATGTAATAAATTCCATTAGACTTTGATTTATATATCAAGATAAATGATATACTTTAATTTTATCAGGACTTTAATAAATTATTTTAAAAATTTCCTTGGTTCTTGTTAAATACTATCAATATAAAACACACACACACACACACACACACACACACACACACATTTAACTTACAATTTGCTAGGCACTTCATGGCAGATAATACCCAGTGAGGGAGGTCATCTACACAAAAAGAAAAATATTACTAAGTAAACCATACAATTTTTATGACAGTATATTTCAAAATATCACGCTTATGTGCAATTAAATGTATCTATACACATACACATACATGTTACATTTGTATATGTGTGTATTACCAGGATTAAAAAGTATTATATGTTTAATAAGACACAGGATCGAGTCAATATTTTAAAATAGAAAAAGTCTGAAAAAATTATAGAGATTCTGAGTTTGATCCATATTACATATAACAATTAAATACTGCCAAATTGAGGATTAATTATTTTGAGGGAGTGTTTAGATATAAATTCCACATTCATTTTTATCTACTATCACTACCTTTGCTTCATCCTTGTTTCTATTCTGCCTATTGCTATGCTATTTGAATATTAATGATTTGGGTGAGACCTATGATTGAAATGAACTGTATGTCGTTATTATGCTCCTTTTATAGTGAAGTTTGCTTAAAATCTTTCAAGTGCTACTGAATAAAATATGTTCCATAGAAATCTAGCACTTTTTTTACACAGGGTTACAAAGAATAGAAATCTTAAATGAGGGCATATACTGTTAACCATGTTATTTTAGATAATGGAAGAAGGGACTGGTCTACAGCCACATGCATAAGCCACATAGCAAACTCATCAGTTTTAACAATTACCTTTTGCTCCTACAATTAAAAACTCAAAGTTCTTGCCCATAAAAAGAAAATCAAAGTAATATATGTCAGTTAATTCCACAGCCAGAAACTTAGCACAAAAACATTAGCTACAATTTTGAGATTTATTGATACCTTTCTCATAATCTAAGTTTTCTAATACATCTATCTAGCTTGAATTATTTCCCTGATTTTTGTATCTAAATCTGAAATCAATCAACTATATAAATATATAAAACAAAAAAGCCTCATCTTTAGGAATCCTAGAATCCTCATCTTTAAAGTCTGAGCTTATTTTGTTGTGTTATTACAGTTTTGTATATATGTTTGACTCCTGTTAATTTGTACATAACTACTCATGTAAGCCTCATGAGCGTATGGACCATTTCTATCTTATCATTAAACTTTAGCACAATGTCTGACATGTTGGAAGCCCTCAACAAAAATGTGCTTAATCAAAACTTTTCTTATACTTGTATACCTTTTGGATGTTTAACTTTGTCATTTTTTTAATACCATGCATAAATCTATCTTAGCAGATAAAATATTTCTTATAATAGCATGAATAATACTCACTTATAAATTACTCCACTGTTATTACTAAAGCACTTATGATAGCCCCTCTGATGCTCCATGAAAGTATTCTACTTTCAACATTTGGGTCTCTCTTTACACTACTTGCAACCTTGTTGGCAAGTTTTTAAAAGTTCTAATTATTTTATTAATACCAACCTGATTTGTTTTGTAGTATAACTACTCCATGTTTACTTGTATTAGCCATGTTGTACATTATATATTGGGGAATTACTTGTTTTGGATTTATGACTTCTTCTAGGGATGGCACACCTAAAATGGTTTGCAGGCTAAATAGAAGAAAGAATATTAACTTTTTGTCTTTGTAAATAGGATAGATTATACATATGAATGAATATGACTAGTAAACAAAGCCATCAGAATATTTTATTTTTCTTAACTTCTAAAGACTTATATTTAGTATCCCCTTTCAAATGTATTTATCTCAGTAATCTTAAAAGGATTACAATATATATCCCAAACTATGGCCACAATGTTGATTCAAAGAAAAGGTGAATCATACCAAAGCATTCAATTTCTACTCTATTAAGCTATAACAAGAGTATTTATTTAAAAACACATATACAGGTTGCATTCTAACCTTTGATAATTAATCTGTTCTGATTCATTTGCATATTTTGATGTAAATGTCAAAATAATAATCAGAACACTTCAGGAACTTCATTAAAGCTTAATTTTATCTTACTAGATCAGAATAACACATTTCCAAACTTCTTCAACATCTTCCTGGCTTAGTTCTCTATTATCAGCTGCATTTTCTTGATCTTCATTGATTATTTTATGCTTTATTTTCTCGGCCTTTTCCTGAAAAAAGGATTATTTTGGTTTAATCTGGTATGCTCAAATTTTTAAATACTGAAAGCAACAATAATTCTATTACTATCAGTCCATTGTGGAGCTATAAAGTGTCTCCCAAAGAAATAATGTAACACGGTAATGGGGTTTTTAATTTTGCAGTTGTCCCTAGCACCCTCAAATCAATTTAAACCAAAACACACTTAAATTATATAACTATTGTTTTCAATTATGTCTCACTACCATTTTTGTTATTCTTTCTATGGGTCACAAACAATTTTATACATACATTTTCAGAACGTAATGTAGGTTAGGAGGTTTCAGTTCTGGATTTAAATATTAAAGAATCATTTACTTTTAATGATTCTATTATTGAGTATACCATAATCATATTTAAACTAGTAATTAGTAAAAGGATGTGTTACCTGAGATAAATGTAATCCATGCTTTTTAGGAGTTCTACGAGATAAGTTTCGTAATTTAAAAATACTATCTTTATCTTTGGAAAAGTTCTCTATGTTGTTTCTTTGCAACTCTGGATGCCTTCGTGGTGGAGTTTTAAGTGGCGAAGTTGCAGGAAATCTGGTTTAAAAATAATAAGCAATTAAATAAGGTGAGATTAGAAACAAACTTTTAGAGTCTATTTATTTCAAAATTCACATAAAGAGCCTGATTTATTAATACTACCAAGTAATAAAGATTCTAGACAAATAAATTTTCCCATTAAATCTTTAAAAAAATAGGTTTCTTCTTTCTTTAGTACATTGTGCATATTTTAACTTTATTTCTGGATAATTCAGGGTTATTACTAGGGTCAATTCTGGTAGAGGGGTATTGCTTACACAAAAAATGGCTCTAGAGTGCTACATTTTCTAAATTTCTTTGATGAGTTATCCAGTTTGTATATTCCCCCTTTTGTTTGTGCTTGTCCTACATTGTGGAACTTAGTTTCTGTTGCTTCTTTTGATTGTAATATTTTGGCCTCCTTTTATTTTAATATAAAATATTTCAAAGATATAATAAAACAATACCCATGTATGTAACTGGCAACCAATGTAATTGTTGACATTTTGCGACTTCTCCTTTATTATTTTTTTTAACTTTTATTTTAAGTTCAGGGGTACATGTGCAGGTTTCTTACATAGGTAAACTTGTGTTGTGGAGGTTTGTTATACAGATTATTTCATCACCCAAGTATTAAGTCGAGTACCCATTAGTCATTTTTCCTGATCCTATCCCTCCTCATACCTTCCATCGTCCAATAGGCCCCAGTGTCTATTGTTCTCCTCTATGTGTCCATGTGTTCTCATCAGTTAGCTCCCACTTGTAAGTGAGAGCATGTGGTATTTAGTTTTCTGTTCCTTAGTTAGTTTGCCTCCACCTCCATCTATGTTCCTGCAAAGTACATTATCTCATTCTTTTCTATGGCTGCATAGTATTCCATGGTGTATATGTACACATTTTCTTTATCCAGTATACAACTGATGGACATTCAGGTTGACTCTTTGTCTTTGCTATTGTGAATAGTTCTGCACTGAACATACGTGTACATGTGTCTTCATGACAGAATGATTTATATTCCTTTGGGTATATACCTAGTAATGGGATTGCTAGGTTAAATGGTAGTTCTGATTTTAGGATTTTAATGAATCACTATACTGTTGTCCACAATTCATATGGAACCAAAAAAAGAGCCCAAATAGCCAAGGCTATCCTAAGGAAAGAGAGCAAAGCTGGAAGCATCATGCTCCCAGACTTCAAACCATACTATAGGGCTGCAGTAAGCAAAACAAAATAGTACTGGTATAAAAACCAACACATAGACTAATGAAACACAATAGAGAGCCCGGAAATAAGACCATGCACCTACAACCATCCGATCTTCAGCAAAGCTGACAAAAACAAGCAATGGGGGAAACAATTTCCTATTTAACAAATGGTGCTGGGATAACAGGTTAGTCACATGCAGAAGATTGAAATGGGACCCCTTCATTACACCACATACAAAAATTAACTCAAGGTGGATTAAAGACTTAAGTGTAAAACCCAAAACTATAAAAAACCTGGAAGAAAACCTAGGCAATCTCATTCTAGACACTGGAATGGGCAAAGATTTCATGATGAAGATGCCGAAAGCAACTGCAACAAAAGCAAAAACTGACAGATGGGATGTAATTAAATGAAAGAGCTACACAGAAAAAGAAACTATCAATGGAGTCAACAAACAACCTATGGAATGGGAGAAAATTTTTGCAAACTATGAATCTGACAAAGCTCTAGTATCCAGCATTTACAAGGAACTTAAAAAAATTTACAAACAACTTCATTGAAAAGGGGGCAAAGGACAAGAACTGACACTTTTCAAAAGAAGACATATATGTGGCCAACAAGCATATGAAAAAAGTTCAATATTACTGATTATTGGAGAAATGCAAATCAAAACCATAATGAGATACCATCTCACACCAGTCAGAATGGTTACTATTAAAAAATAAAAAAATAACAGGTGCTGGCAAGGTTGCAGACAAAATGGAATGTTTATACACTGTTGGTGGGAGTGTAAATAACTCCTTTTTCTAAAAAACTGAAATTCTTTGCTCACTCATATCCCCCTCTTCCTGAGAGTAAAATATAAACTTATAGTTTCATAAAATAAGCCTATAGTTGTATTTCTTTTCCATGCTTTTATATTTTTAATAAATGTATATAAACAATATGTGATTTGGTGTTTTTTCACTTTATTGTATCTTTTACATCTTTTTTTTTTTCTTCTCTGTCACCCAGGATGGAGTGCAGTAGTATGATCACGGCTGACTACAGTCTCAATCTCCTAGGCTCAGCCTCCCAAGCAGATGAGTCAACAGGCACCAGGCACGTGCTACCATGCCTAATTTTTTTTTTTTTGTAGAGACAGGGTCTCCCTATGTTGTCCAGACTGGTCTCTAATCCCTGGATTCAAGTGACACTCCTGCCTCGGCCTCCAAAAGTGCTGGGATTACAGGTGTGAGCCACCCTGCCTGGCCTCATACATCAAATTTATTCAAAAAGTTTGTAGTGATCTCAAAAGTTTGAAGACCTCAGAAGTATGACCTTGGTCTTCAAAATTCTCTTAGACTTTTACCAAATGACTTTTAGAATCTGCTTATTAAGTTCCACAAAGAAACTATATTGAAGTTTTGAATGAAAATGCACTGAATTTCTATTTCATTTTGGGAGGAATTGACTTGTATATACATGATACTAAGTATTTTCATTCATGAACAGGGTATCTTTCTCCATTTATTCTATTTAATACAATTTAATACTTTTCTCCAATAAGGTCTTACACATTTTTGGTAAACTTTATTTTTACATACTTTATAGTTTTGTTACCATCATAAAAGACTAGGAGAGGCCAGGCGTGGTGGCTCATGCCTGTAATCCCAGCACTTTGGAAGGCCAAGGTGGGTGGATTGCTTGAGGTCAGGAGTTTGAGACCAGTCTGGGAAACACAGTGAAACCCCATGTTCACAAAAAATGCAAAACTTAGCTGGGCATGGTGGTGTGCGCCTGTAGTCCCCGCTACTTGGAAGGCTGAAGCGGGAGGATCGTTTGAGCCCGGGAGGCAGAAAAGACTAGGGGCAGAGAGACTAGTTGAGGATTTATGCAGAAATCCAAGTAAAACAAAAACAAAACAAATAAAGAGAAATCCAGGTAAGAATTATAGCCTAACAAAAAGAAGATTCATCTTGGAGAGAGATGTGCAAAGATCAGAGAACTACTTAGGCAGCACAATAGACTAAATCATATTTAAAGGAGAAGAAAGGGAAAGAATCAAGGCAACCAGAGGGAAGGCAATGCCATTTATTCAGATAGGAAACCTAAGAAGACAAAATTTAGGTTAGGGGGTGATAGTCATTTTTCTATATGGTATATTTGAAGTGCCTTTCCAGGAGGCAGTTGAAAAAAATGGGCCGAAGGCTCAGGAGAGATATTTCAGGAGAGGCCTGAAAGTCTTAAGAAAAGTAGGTGAAGACATGGCATGAGATTGCCTAGGGAGAAGATGAAGTAAAGACAAGGGCAGGAAGATGGGCGAGTTAAAGGATGAGCAGCAGTAAAGGAGCCCACAAAGATAACTGAGCAGTAGTTAAGACAGGAAAGATTTGTAGAGTGCTATACAAAATGGATTATTCATGATTGTTATTGTAGTTTACTTGTACGACATAAACCATTTTTGGTACGTAGGAAACAATAAATTCTTAGACATTTCATTTGAAAAGTACCTAATGTAGAAAAAAAAAAAGCATGGACATTAGATTCCACAGGCCTACTTTAATGGCTATATAACAAAGAACCGTAAGTCATAAGAGAAAAAGCAATTATGCTGACCTGTGGGAGTCAGAAAATCTCCACAGAAGAGGTTATGAAAGAGCTGAGATTAAAATAAATGTATAAGTTTACTAGCCTGACAAATGTGTACAGTGGAAAAACATTTCAGGCAGACAGAACAAGATTTGTTGAAGCATGGTCTCAGTTTCCCCATCTGTTAAAAGGGGTTAATATCTACCCTGCTTGGCTACTACAGCAATTAAGTAGGAACACATATGTAAATCATCAAATGGAGTTTCTGTTATATCTTAACTGCTTAATAAATATTCTCTTTAACCTGTGGTATACTTCTTCTGTTATCATTGTTATTTTTTGAGAGTCTTGCTCTGTTGCCCAAGCTGCAGTGCAGTGGTGCAATCTCAACTCACTGCAACCTCTTACCTCCCAGGCTCAAGCACTTCTCGTGCCTCAGTCGCAGGTGTGCACCACCACACCCAACTCATTTTTTGTATTTTTAGTAGAGACGGGGTTTCACCATGTTAGCCAGGCTGGTCTCAACTCCTAGCCTCAAGTTGATCCCCACACCTCAGCCTCCCAAAGTGCTGGGATTACAGGCATAAGCCACCTCACCTGGCCCTGCTATTTGTTATGTAAGATTTGCTATTACTATATTACATGTATTCTTAAATTAAATGTTCGAAGGGAAGGATCTGTGAACTTATAAATCTAGAAACTATGCAACTAAGGTCAGTAATATGTCCTTAAAACGTTATAAAGTGTTCAGAATATGCAGAAGTGATAATATCTCACTATTTCCCTTCCAATTCCCTACTTTATTATATATGCTAACACTTAAAAACTTTAAATTTTGTAGCAATTAACTTTCACATTATAATTTTTCTAAATGATTTTAATTGAACTGAGAGCATTAATAGTTTTCCAAAGAAATATTACTTCTTTGAAGAAGCTGCTGTTATAGTAAAAATATAAGTAGAGATAAAACTACAGTAATTCAGTTTTACAGTTACATATCTGTTCATTACCTGAAGAGCTGGTTGTTATCATCAACATTTTCTGATCCCCACCTCCCTTTGATATCTTCAATTACATGATTCTTAAGAAATTTCCTCAACAGTTGGATAGTCTGTTGCCTTGTAACTTCAGGACCAAAATTGCTATTATTTCTTAATAGATCATAAAGCCAATCCACTGCTTCTCCTGCTGTGAAACAATTACCATATTTTTTAAAGTGCTGTCTGTGTTTTCTTAGAGGCATTCCTGCTCGAAAAGATGTGGTAACTTCATTCCACTGTAAAAAGAAGGAAAATATTTTTAAAAATTTGAAGAAAAATTAAATCTCATATTGATTTGAAGTACATTAGGTAAAGATAATTCTTTAATTCACATCTGATTACATCATAAAAATTCTTGAAGAATCATTCATCTTATTTGTGCCACATAAAATTTTATATCTGGCTGGGCGTGGTGGCTCACCAGAAGTTGGGAGTTCGAGACCAGCCTGACCAACATGGTAAAAACCCATCTCTACTAAAAATACAAAATTAGCCGGGAATGGTGGCGCATGCCTAAAGTTCCAGCTACTCGGGAGGCTGAGGCAGGAGAATTGCTTGAACCTGGGAGGTGGAGGTTGCAGTGAGCTGAGATCGCATCATTCCACTCCAGCCTAGGCAACAAGAGCAAAAAAAAAAAAAAAGAAAGTACATCTTACACTGCTTTCTTTTTATTAATTCTAGTGCTGTAGTAATATTTTTATGTAATAGTTTTTTTATTAGAAGCACTTCATTGGCTTATCAGCTTGTTTAAGAAACCTAGAAATAAGGAAGAACTACAATCAATATAGAAAACATTCATCCTTGTTTTTTACCTCAATTAATATTAATGTTGGTAGCACTGTGCTTCACATTCATTATTTCACTTTAATTATCACAATTCTATGAAAAGGTACTATTAATTTCTCATTTTTCACATAAGGAAAATAAAGCAGAGAGATTAATAAAATGACCAAGGTCACACAGCTAGGTGATGAACGTAGGCATTCAAATCCAGGTGTGACTGACTCTAGAACCTGTACTCTCAACTACTGTGCTGGCCAAACAAAACTTATGGCAGGCAATAGTTTTACTGGTGAAGTATCTTTAACATGAAAAATGGCTTATGTATTTACTATAGCATCACTTTTGTGAAGATTCCTGTAATGAACATAGAACAGATGGGATACATTAAGTAAGATGAAAGTCCATTGCATATTTAATGACCCTGTGACATGTACATTTTGCAAAGATATGATATTTTTTAAACTGTCCTCAAATCAGCCAGACCTCTACATTTATGACCGCTCTAACGGTGGAGCATGGAGGTGATGTTGGTATAGAATAAACACATCACTTTTTAATAGAAAAATCCTACGTTAGCGGTCAAATCTAATTTGCAACCCATTATGCCACTATTAGCTATGTTACTGCTTTTCTAACCTATGTGGCCCCCATACCACAAGACAGAATTTAAGGGCTGAAAACTTGATGATTATATTGTTTTCTTTCCACACTTTCCCACTTTATATATTTATTTATCCAAGAAACTGATATTGAGCTGCTCACTCTGCACTGGCCTGAGGATACAGTAATAAAAATGACAGAAAGGGTCTCTGTACTAAGGGAGATTACAGAATGGCTTTCCTGAGATGTAGTACAGGGTAGTGGTTTTAAGAACAGGCTCTGGAGTTAAGACTACTAGGGTTAGTTTCCCAGTTCTAGCTCTGCCACTACTGTTTATGACATTTTGGGCCTATCTTCAATCTCTATGCCTCAATCTCCTTAACCACGAAACAGGGACAAAAGGACCTAACGAATGGGCTTATTGGAATGATAACATGATGTAATATATGTGAAGTACTAGTAAGCATTCAGTGCATGTTTTCTTTTTCAGCGGGTTTATACTACTTTCATCTAATGGGTTTTAAATTACGTGGCAGGACTACCTGATTGAGGTTCCTTCCTGTCCTAAATTCCACCCTTCATATTGATAAATATGGCCAATAACTTCCTAAGTAGCAGAATCCATGTGAGATTGCCATACCAGGAAGATCTGAATTCTACCTCTGCCATTTTCTGTTGATGTGACTTTAGAAGGCATGTAACGTCTGTGAGCCTCAGTGTGCACACTGGTAAAGTAGGGCTAATAATACATGCTCGCCTGAAGGGCATTCCTAAGAGGAAAATGCTTGTTATTCTGCAGATCACAACACACTTTCAAAAACAGCATCCTCCTGGGAAACCCCTTAAGGCGAGCATGTATTAGTAACCTTTACCAGTGTGGAAACAGGCTCGCAGAAGGTAGGGGACTCCCCTAACGTCACATAACCAGTACCACAGTATCCCATAGAACTGAAGACCCAACGGCACGAAACGCGTTGGGAGTGCTATACATGCAAATTCAGGAGCCGCCAGCAGTGGTTACTGACGGGTACTCAGAAATACCGTTTTGAAACAGGCAGCTGTTCTCCTAGTGCTATTCGGCCGGTACATCCTGCTTTAAATTCTATGGGTTCAATAAACAAAATTGTCACATTCGGGCTTGCCCACAACCTAACCCTACAAAGCTTTGGCGCTCACTCCCAATTGCTCCCTAATTGTGAGGCGGGCAGAAAATCAGACGGGGTGAGCGGCGAAATCGGAATATTCTAAGACGCCCCCAGGGCACAGGACTTGCTCCTCAAAGCGAGTCTGGTGCGGTCTACGCGCGGTGCTTCCTTTCGGACCTGAGACTCAGATCCTCAAAACAGAGGGAGCGGTGAGTCTGGCAAAGGTCGCATACCCGTTACTTCTCCTCGCCAGCGTTTTCACTGAACCTAGGGCTCCTGGGACTCATCCCTCCAACCGAGGTAAAACTGCGAACGGTCCAGGTGAAACTGCGGACAGTGGTGACCGCCGTCAGCTCGCTGACCGGTCCCGTCTATCCGAGCTGTCTTACCAGCTTGGTGGCCCGATAAGGCCCGGGAGGCACACCCCGACTCTCCATAGGTCTGTCAGCGCCTGGTGGCGTCCATGGCGGCGAAGGCGACACTCAGGCCCAGCGGCCCGGGTAGTGGCGAGTCTCGGCACAACCGTTGGCCCCGCCGCCGATTTGAATAGCATAGAGGGCTGCGCGGATTGGCCGCGCCGCGGGTCACGTGATGCCGCAGCCAGCCTTGGGACTGAGTCGGCTGGGGCGGAGGAGGCTCGGCAGCATTTCGGAGCTCCGGTAGCTGGCGCGGGCTGGGGTGGGCTGGGCTGGCCTGGGACCGCCCCGGTGAGACAGGTTCGGGTTTCCCTGGCGCTGCTTCTTCCTCCTCCGGTCTACGGCGAGGCGGAGTCATGTTTTTGTACTCAGAAGGGATGAGCTGTTTAGTTCCAAACGAAATTACTTGGAGTCCAGCCTTTGGTTTAAGGAAATTTGAAAAGACAAGAAAATACGGTTTTTCTGCCTGGCCCCACAGGATATTCAGCAGTTAGCTTAGAAAGCAAAGCAGCCTGATGGATATATATCGCAGTTTTTCTCTCTATCCTCTCTCTCAGCAGGGGCCATGATTCTCTGAAGTGCTAAAATGCAGGGTCACAACCCCCTAATTGTGCAGTAAAATGGATCATTCAGAACCCCCCCGACTGGGTAATAAAGTGAATCATAGGTAGACTTTCTTAAGTACATACAATGTGGGGCTTGGGAAAGGTTGTGTACAACTTGCCAAATTGCTTGGCTTAAAATCTACCACTGTATAAGAATCCTGGTTATGTTTGGATCATGATTATACACTTAAAATTTCACTGGGATCTTAGAAAATAAATCTTCAATAGAAGTCAGTTTTCAAATGACAAAAACTACATTCCGAAAGTTGAATAGACTTACTCAGTCTTAGGTCTCCTTGGCAGAGCACAGACTTCATGATTTTAATAAATACCCTGTCACCAGTCTGAAACTATTTGATGCTAAGAATCCCTTAGTACAGTGGGAGATTGCTTGAGTGATTTGAAGCTGTGGAAGAATTCACTTGGAAATTAAATAGCAGTTTAAGAGGATAGGATGCAGTAAAAAGAAGAGATAAAGGAAAATGTTCAGGGAGTGGTAGTGTAGGTCTGTGGAGTTTTCCTTAATTTGGGTTATTTAGGCAGAAACACATCTATTTTCTACCAGAACCAGTGGGTAGGAATTTTCAAAACACACTTGGTAACCAGGAACAATCTACTCAGTTTTCCACTTATGTTAAGGAAAAGTAAAATGATTGATGTTACAAAATAATGTTAACCATTTCTTACCTGGCTTTATGATACATTGTCCCAGGCTTTTCCTTTTTCTTTTCTTTTTCCTTTCAGAAGGAAACGGAGATGAGACTGTGGAAGCCAAAATTTATTTTTGCCCAGTTCCCCAAGTTGAAAATCATCTCACATATAGCCTTTGATATAAGTAGCCACAGCTTAATAGTACCTTAATAATCCACTGTGGCTATGGATTCACTCTGCACCATCCACTTTCACATTTATAGTGTCTTTAGATGATAAAATATTCAAAAGTCAGGTTTTTGTTGGGTGGTCTGAGTTTCTTTAAGGTAACGTTGCATACCTCTGCTCTTAACAATTATTCATTGATTGCATAGTTTATATCCTGGAAGTAATTTTATTTCCTCTCATTACCAATTCTGTGAGAGTCACTTTATCACCCTTTTCCTAATTCTACATCAGAATTTCTCAGAGTGGGTTACAAACTACATGTTTTAGGATTTCCTGCAATACCTGTTAAAATACTGATTCCTGGGATTCCCCAAAACCTAATCAGGGGTGCATGTGTGTGTATGTGTGTGTGTGTGTGTGTGTGTGTCATGGGAGGGAAAGTACAGGGTAAATGTGTAGGGTTGGAGGAGCCTGGATCTCTGAAGGCTATGCAGCTGAGATGCTGTAATGCCCATGAACTGCCTAGCTGTGGACTTATATATGAAAGAAATATGAGCCTCTGTTAATTTACTCTTCTAGCTGAACCTAACCTAACCTACTCATTGTGATACAATGAGTATCACGAAAGAAAATGAGCTCTTTTCTTTTGTCTGCCACCATGTGAGATATGCCTTTCACTTTCTGCCATGATTGTGAGGCATCTCCAGCCACACAGAACTTAATTCAGGTAGCTGGAGAGAGAATGGTGGATGGGAGGCAGGACTAGACGGCAGCTCCCACTTGGATGGAAAGAGCAGAGTGTGGAGGCTTGCATTGTGAACTTTTGCTCCAGAATGACTGTAGGAATAAATCAGGAAAGCTGAGAGAATTGATAGACCATCTGAAGGAAGCAGATTGCTCCTGCAGGACCCGGGAGACACCCCAAATACTGTGCTGGCTGGTATCCGTGACTGAGAGACCCAAAGACAGTTCACATCACACGGTTCTGTTCAGACAACCCCCAGTACCAGCCCAGAGCCTGGTAGACTTGCTGGGTGGTTAGATCCAGAAGAGATAACAATCATTACATCTCGGCTCTCAGGAAGCCACATCCCTAGGAAAAGGGGGAAAGCACGACATCAAGGGAACACTCCGTGGGACAAAAGAATCTGAACCATGGCCTTGAGCCCTAGGCCTTCCATATGACAGAGCCTACCCAAATGAGAATCAGAAAACCAACTCTGGTAATATGACAAAACAAGGTTCTTTAACACCCCTCAAAAATCACCCTAGCTCACCAGCAATGGATCCAAAACAAGAAGAAATCCCTGAATTACCTGAAAAAGAATTCAGAAGGTTCGTTATTAAGCGAATCAGGGAGGTCCAGAGAAAGGTGAAAAACAATTTAAGGAAATCCAAAAAATGATACAAGAAGTGAGGGGAGAAATTTTCAATGAAATAGATAGCATAATTAAAAATAAAAACTTCAGGAAACAATGGACACACTTATAGAAATGCAAAATGCTCTGGAAAGTCTCAGCAATATAATTGAACAAGCAGATGAAAGAACTTCAGAGCTCAAAGACAAGGTTTTTGAATTAACCCAATCCAACTAAGACAAAAAAAAAAAAAAAAAAGTATGAACAAAATCTCCAAGAAGTCTGGGATTATGTTAAATAGCCAAATCTAAGAATAATTGGCATTCCTGAGGAAGAAGACAAATCTAAAAGGTTGGAAAACATATTTGATAGAATAATCGAGGGAAACTTCCCTGACCTTGCTAGAGACCTAGATATCCAAATACAAGAAACTCAAAGAACACCTGGGAAATTCATCACAAAAAGATCATCACCTAGTCACATTATCATCAGATTATCTAAAGTTAAGACGAAAGAAAGAATCTTAAGAGTTGTGAGACAAAAGACCAGGTAACCTATAAAGAAAAACCTATCAGATTAACAGCAGATTTATCAGCAGAAACCCTATAAGCTAGAAGGGATTGGGGTCCTATCTTTGGCTTCCTCAAACAAAACAATTATCAGCCAAGAATTTTGTATCCAGTGAAACTAAGCTTCATAAATGAAAGAAAGATACAGTCTTTTTCAGACAATCAAATGCTGACAGAATTTGTCACTACCAAGCCAGCACTTATAGTGCTGTTAAAAAAACCTCTAAACCTTGAAACAAATCCTGGAAACACATCAAAACAGAACCTGTTTAAAACATAAATCTCACAGGACCTATAAAACAAAAATGCAATTGAGAAAAAAAAAAAAGGTAAGGTATATATACAGGCAACGAATAGCATGATGAAGGGAATGGAAACTCACATCTCAATACTAACATCGAATATAAACGGCCTAAATGCTCCATTTAAAATATACAGAATTGCAGAATGGATAAAAATTCACCAACCAAGTATCTGCTGCTTCAAGAGACTCACGCATAAGGACTTACATAAACTTAAGGTAAAGGGGTGGAAAAAGACATTCCTTGCAAATAGACACCAAAAGTAAACAGGAGTAGCTATTCTCACAACAGACAAAACAAACCTTAAAGCAACAGCAGTTAAAAAAGACAAAGAGGGACATTATATGATGATAAAAAGGCCTTGTCCAACATTAAAATGTCACATTTCTAAATATATATGCACCTAACACTGGAGCTCCCACATTTATAAAACACTTACTGCTAGACCTAAGAAATGAGATATACAGCAACACAATAATAGTGGGGGACTTCAATACTCCACTGACAGCACTAGACAGGTCATCAAGACAGAAAGTCAACAAAGAATGGATTTAAAGTATACCCTGGAACAAATGGACTTAACAAAACGCATTCTACCCAACAACCACAGAATATACATTCTATTCATCAGCATATGGAACTTTCTCCAAGAGAGACCATATGATAGGCTACAAAATGAGCCTTAATAAATTTAAGAAAATTAA
Source organism: Macaca mulatta (assembly GCF_049350105.2). Classification (NCBI taxonomy): domain Eukaryota; kingdom Metazoa; phylum Chordata; class Mammalia; order Primates; family Cercopithecidae; genus Macaca; species Macaca mulatta. The sequence goes on along the minus strand of NC_133406.1, from coordinate 172,104,649 downwards.
AATTATATACAGCACTCTCTCAGACCACAGTGGAGTAAAACAGGAAATAAACTCCAAAAGGAACCTTCAAAATCATGTAAATACATGGAAATTAAATAAATTGCTCCTGCATCCTTTATTGGGTCAACAATGAAATCAAGATGAAAATTTAAAAATTCTTTGAACTGAAAAATAATAGTGACACAACCTATCAAAACCTCTGAGATACAGAAAAGGCAGTGCTAAGAGGAAAGTTTATATTCCTAAACACCTATATTAAAAAGTCTGAAAGAGCACAAACAGATAATCTAAGGTCATATCTCAAGGAACTACAGAAACAAGAACAAACCAAACCCAAACCCAGCAGAGAAAGGAAATAAGCAAGATCAGATCAGAACTAAATGAAACTGAAACAAACAAACAAACAAAAGATAAATGAAATAAAAGCTTATTCTTTGAAAAGATAAATAAAATTGATAGACCATTAGCAAGATTAACCAAGAAAAGAAGAGAGAAAATTCAAATAACCTCAAATAGAGGAGATGGATAAATTCCTGGAATGATACAATCCTCCTAGCTTAAATCAGGAAGAATTAGATACCCTTAACAGACCAGTAACAAGCAGTGAGATTGAAATGGTAATTTAAAAATTACCAACAAAAAAATCTAGGACCAGATGGATTCACAACAGAATTCTACCAGACATTCAAAGAAGAATTGGTAGCAATCCTATCAACAGCATTGCACAAGATAGGGGAAGAGGGAATCATCCCAAATTCTATGAAGCCAGTGTCACCCTAATACTAAAACCAGGAAAGGATGTAACCAAAAAGAAAACTACAGACCAGTATCCCTGACGAACATAGATGCAAAAATCCTTAACAAAATGCTAGCTAACGAATCCAATAGCATATCAAAAAGATGATTCACCTTGATCAAGTGGGTTTCATGCCAGGGATACAGGGATGTTTTAAACATACACAAGTCAATAAATGTGATACACCACATAAATAGAATTAAAAACGAAAATCACAGGATCATCTCAATAGATGCAGAAAAAGCATTTGACAAAATCCAGCATTGCTTTATGATTAAACTCTCAGCAAAATTGGCATACAAGAGACATACCTCAATATAATAAAAGCCATCTGTGACAAACTCATAGCCAACATAATTCTGAATGGGGAAAAGTTGAAAGCATTCCTCTGAGAACTGGAACAAGAGGAGGATGCCCACTCTCACCACTTCTCTTCAACATAGTACTGGAAGTCCTAGCCAGAGCAATCTGACAAGAGAAAGAAATAAAGGGCATCCAAATTGGCAAAGAAGAAGTCAAACTGCCACTTTTTGCTGATGATATGATTTTTTACCTAGAAAATCCTAAAGACTCCCAGAAAGCTCCTAGAACTGAAAAAATAATTCAGCAAAGTCTCTGGATACAAAATTAATGTTCACAGATCAGTAGCTCTTCTATACACCAGCAGTGACCAAGCTGAGCATCAAATGAATAACTCAACCCCTTTTACAGTAGCTGCAAAAAATAAAAACGAACAACAACAACAAAAAACTTAGAAATATATCTCACCAAGGAGAATAAAGACCTCTACAAGGAAAACTACAAAACACGGCTGAAAGAAATCATGGATGACACAAACAAATGGAAACACATCCCATGCTCATGGACGGGTAGAATCAATATTGTAAAAATGGCCATACTGCCAAAAGCAATCTACAAATTCAAGGTAATTCCCATAAAAATACCACCATTGTTCTTCACAGAACTAGAAAAAGGAATCCTAAAATTCATATGGAACCAAAGAACATTCCACATAGCCAAAGCAAGACTAAGCAAAAAGAATAAATCTGAAGGCATCACATTACCTGATTTCAAACTATACTGCAAAGCCATAGTCACCAAAACAACATGGTACTGGTATAAAAATGTCACAGAGACCAATGGAGCAGAATAGAGAATGCAGAAATAAGCCCAAATACTGCCAACTGATCTTTGACAAAGCAAACAAACACATAAAGTAGGGAAACAATGCCCTATTCAACAAATGGTACTGGGACAATTGGCAAGTCATATGTAGGAGAATGAAACTGGATCCTCATCTCTCACCTTATACAAAAATCAACTCAAGATGGATCAAGGACTTAAATCTAAGACCTGAAACTATAAACATTTTAAAAGATAACATTGGAAAACCTTTCTATACATTAGCTTAGGCAAGGATTTCATGACAAAGAACCCAAAAGCAAATGCAATAAAAACAAAGATAAATAGCTGGCACTTAATTAAACTAAACAACTTTTGCACAGCAAAAGGAACAGTCAGCAGAGTAAATAGACAACCCACAGAGTAGGAGAAAATCATCACAATTTATACATCTGACAAAGGACTAATACCCAGAATCTACAATGACTCAAACAAATTGGCAAGAAAAAAATAATCTCATCGAAAAATGGGCTAAGGACATGAATAGACAATTCTCAAAACAAGATATACAAATGGCCAACAAACATGAAAAAATGCTTGACATCACTAATGTTCAGGAAAACGCAAATCAAAACCAAAATGTGATATTACTTTACTCCTGCAAGAATGACCATACTAAAAAAATAAAAAAATAATACATGGTGTGGATGCGATGAATAGGGAACACTTCTACACTACTGGTGGGAAGGTAAACTAGTACAATCACTATGGAAAACAGTGTGGAGATTCCCTAAACAACTAAAATAAAAACTACCATTTGATTTTGTAATCCCACTACTGGGTATATACTCAGAGGAAAACAAGTAATTATATGAAAATGATACTTGCACTCGCATGTTTATAGCAGCACAACTGCATACATATATGATAGAATACCACTCAGCCATAAAAAGGAATGAATCAATGGTATTTGGAGCCACCTGGATGAAATTGGAGACTTATTCTAAGTGAAGTAACTCAAGAATGGAAAACCAAACATTGTATGTTCTCATTCATAAGTGGGAGCTAAGCTATGAGGATGCAAAGGCATAAAAATGACACAATGGACTTTGGAGACTCAGGGGAGAGGGTGGGAAGGGGGTGAGGGATAAAAGACTACAAATAGGATGCAGTGCACACTCTTTGGGTGATGAGTGCACCAAAATCTCACAAATCACCACTAAAGAATTTACTCGTGTACAAACACCACCTGTTCTCCAATAACCTATGGAAATAAAAAAATTTTTTAAAAAGGAAATGAATTGCATGTACCCTGTATTATATATAGTGAGACAAAATTTTTCCACCTAGACAGAAATTATCTATTCTAGTAGGCTTTCCTCATTCTGCCCATGGAGTTCATATATTACCACTAGAAAATAAGTTCCATGGCCAAGACTTTATTCAGTTTGATTACTGCTCTATCTCCAGCCCCTAAATAACACATAGTAGGAATGTAATAAATATTTGGTGAATGGATGAATTTTTTCTTAACATAAAAAGGAAAGACAATATAATCTAATTTTCTTTCCTTTCTAGGTAACCTTTAAAAAAAATTCCTGAAAGTCTTTAAAATTTATTTATCCTTGAAGTTAGCCATTGCACCATACTATGTCTAGTTATGAGTCTTATTTCACGAATTTCATCTAATATTTGGTCTGGTCTGAAAATTTTTATTTTTTTCTTTTAAATTGCTCCTGCCTCTTGTCCCCGCTGCTTCTGAAACTATTATTTATTATTTGATCTTCCAGATCTATCTTATTTTTCTGATGTCCTTCCTTCTATAATTTTCCTTTTGTTATGTTTTTCTTCAAATTCTGAGATAATTCTTCCAGCTGAGCTTCTATTTAATTTTCTTTTATGCCCAGTTTTTCATTCATCTCCAGGAAGACTTTTCTATTCTGTCATTATTATTTATTTCTGTATTGCCTCCTCTTGATTTAGGCTTGAGAATACGAATTATGTATAAGACTTTAATTATTTTTCCCTTTTGTCTTAAACTAACTCACAGTAAAATGCTCAGAATGACCCTCTTCTTTGAACCGCTGATTATTTTATTGTTTGCATTGCTTTTAATTTAAATTTATGTATTCTTATAGAGGACTTTTTTAAAAATTTAACATCAGTAACTGAGATAAGCCTCAGTAAAGATCAGTTATGTCCATGTAAGTATTTCCCAGATAATGACTTTTTATTTTTCAACCATCATTCCCCAAATCCTGCATCCTCAAGTATTCAGACAGCTGGTGTAGTTTAGGATTAGAAGTACAACTGACATGTATTGTCTTGTCTGGCAATCAGCTCTCATTTCCTTTGGGAAAAGTATACCTCCTCATTTGGAAAAATAGCCTCATTTGGGAAAATACTTCTCTAGCTTTTTTTTTTTTTTTTTTTTTTTGAGACAGAGTCTTGCTCTGTCATTCAGGCTATAGTGCAGTGGTACGATCTTGGCTCACTACAAACTCCACTTCCCAGGTTCAAGTGATCTGCTGTCTCAGCCTCCTGAGTAGCTGGGACTACAGGTGTGTGGCACCATGCCTGGCTAATTTTTGTATTTTTAGTAGGGATGGGTTTCACCATGTTGGCCAGGCTGGTCTCAAACTCCTGATCTCAAGTAATCCTTCCACCTATGGCCTCCCAAAGTGCTGGGATTAAAGGTGTGAGCCACCGCGTCTGGCCCTCTCTAGCTCTAAAATGTATTCTGAGAGAATTTTCTTTCTTGTCTCAGGGATCTAGGAGTGAACACTTGCTCCAACTGAGTCACAGTGTTCTACTCCAACTGAGTCACAGTGTTCTGCTCAACCCAGTCCAATGAGGTTGTCACATGACCCAAGCTGAGTCAATAAGATTTTTAAAAACTGGATTAAGAGGGAAAAGCCTTCTCTTTCTGGTGACTAAGATGAGAGGCTATGAGCCAGGAGCCAATGTGGTTATAGTTACACCCGAATGGAGACTCTCTAGTCAGGTGAAATGCACTGATGACCAAAGAGAAGCAGAAAGGAGAGGTAGAGAGTGCTAATTTTAGTCTTTCTGTGGTTCGCTTAGAATCCTGAAATTTTATTAAATGAGAGAATAACAGGTTTTTTTTTAAACAAGTCAGTTTAGATTTCTCTCATTTACCCTCCAAAGGTCTCCAGTAAAAGACATGTTTTCAAGAATGCTAACGACAATGACTTTTCTCAAGGGCCCGGATGCCATTGAGCTCCTAGGTAAGGTTCTATATCATTCCGGTACATTACAACACTCTATATAGATGTCAGAGCAACTATATAATTGTATTTGGGAGATTTTTCAGGATTGCTGATATAGTTTGGATATTTGCCCTTGCCCAAATCTCATGTTTAATTGTAATTCCTAATGCTGGAGGTGGGTCCTAGTGGGATGTGTTTGGATCATGGGAGCAGATTCCTCATGAATGGTTTAGGCTCATCCCCTCTCTGAGTTCACAGGAGATCTCATCATTTAAAAGTGTATGGAACTGCCCACTCTCTCTCACTTGCTCCTGCTCTGGCCATATGACATGCTTGCTTCCCCATTAGCCTTCCACCATGCTTGTAAACTTCCTGAGGCTTCATCAGAAGCCAAGAAGATACCCCGTGCCATGTTTCCTGTACCGCCTGCAAAATCGTGAGCCAATTTAAACTCTTTTCTTTATAAATTACCCAGTCTCAGGTATTTCTTTATGGTAATGCAAGAATGGCCTAATACAATTGCTCACAATAAAGTGCTCTCTTCCTGAGAAGTCCAGATGTTTGACAGCTAAGCGTTCTTGAGACCTTTGAGTGTTTGTGAGGAGTTTTACCTTCAGAGACCACTGATATCCCACCTAGTACCAAGTAGATGAAAGTCCCGAAGTTCTCCAAAGATTCTGTTAAAGCCTATGGTATGAAATGGACCATCCACATCTACTGAGAAAAACTGGTAGGACAGTGACAGGTACTTGTAGTCATGTTGCCATATCCCATATAATTCTGTGCTGTATTTGTATGTAATAGGTTGATTTACAGGAAAAAAAATCATTTGGGTGTAAACCAAAAAGTAGCTGAGACAGGTTTCAATCACTTTCAAAGTTTATTTTGCCAAAGTTGAGGACATGCCCAGGAGACAGGTCTGTATTTTCTCCATAGGTGATTTTGATGGTTTCAGGGGAAAAGCAGGCTGGAGGGGAAAGAGGGAGAATGTGGTCACATTACTGAATTCGTATGTTGCAAGAGAAAAGGAACAGGTATGGGAATAGTTAATTATGTATTCACCTCAGGCTCAGTATATTGGCACTTTACATAAGATAAGGTGAACATAGTAACTTTCTGTGAATATTTTTTCTTTCTTTTTTTGAGACAAAGTCTCGCTCTTGTTACCCAGGCTGTAGTACAATGGTGCAATCTCAGCTCACTGCAACCTACACCTCCTGGGTTCAAGTGATTCTCCTGCCTCAGCCTCCCGAGTGCTGGGATTACAGGTGCCTGCCGTCACGCCCGGCTAATTTTTGTGTTTTTAGTGGAGACGGGGTTTCACTGTATTGGCCAGGCTGGTCTCGAACTCCTGACTTCAGGTGATTCGACCGCCTCCACTTCCCAAAGTGTTGGGATTACAGACATGAGCCACCGCACCCGGCCTCCTGTGAAGATTTTTAACCTTTTATTTGTAAATATTTGCTTAGGAACAAAAGGAAAGGCAGCTTCTTGCATGATTCAGCTTTCAGGTAATTTTTTTTCCTTTTGGCATAGTGAATTGGGCTCCCACATTTTTTTAATTTTCTTTCGAATTTCTCTCCCCTTTTCTTTTTAAAATCTTTAGAGAAAAGGTTTTAGAAGAAAATGAGTCTGTGGTCTTGAGTTTTGTCTCATCTCTCATGGGTAGGATGGTTTATTTCTAGAAAGGTCTCATGTTATTAGAAAAGCTCATTATTAACAGGTTGTGCAGTTTCGCCTCCTACAAAGAAAAAAAAATAGGGGGAGGAAGAGAGAAATAAAACTAAAAACGAACAAAAAAAGGGAGAGCAATCCTGGAAAACCCATAAAGGCCATATTATTCTAAAGTCCATACATCAGTAGGAAGCTATGAAATGGTATATTTTATATATATGTAATATATATATACACACAATCTATATATACACATACATATATGTAAGTGTGTGTGTTTGTACATATACATATGTTGCTGTTATTTTCTTCTGAAGTTTAAGTTGTCTAGTTCCAGTTTTCTCAGTTTAACTTTTAGTGATTTCAAATCAGGAAAAATGATGAAAAAAGGAAAAGAAAGAAAGAAAAAATGTAAGACATTATTCTGGGAACTTGCAGCCAGGAAAATCTTTAGAATTCTGTCCAATTTATAGAAAATAATAAAAATTAAAAAACATTAGGCAAGGCCAGAACCTAACAACAGGTGTACTATAGTTTATTTTGAAACATGATTTTTCTTTTTCTAATTACCCAACTTTATTAGAGACAAAATCATAGTAGGACCAATTTATTGTGAAATAAGTTTTAGTTTTATACTTGACCTGATTATTTGAATAAAGTACAGCAAGAATAAATTATTTGCCACATAGGCTCTTTTTAAATTGGCTTTGATGGAAGTTTGTTCCATATGGAATCTCAGATTTTTCAAAGCATTGAGCCCAGCCACAGATTTATCTGTGCTTTCAAATACTTATATGAGTTGGGTAAATTGCTCTCCTCTCAAGGTGACAAGATAACTTGGGATTCCTGAGGCTGTCAGAAAGTGACATTCTTTGCTTACCACAGGTCAGGAACCCTGTACAGGGACTGTGTAGACAAGGTATGAGGCCAGTTTTCTCAAAGGGCTTTTATTGACTTTATAAGTCACCTTTGATTATTTAAAGCGGTCTCTTTATATTTGAAAATACACCATTCCAGTCAAAGCCTTGGTAAAATAACCAGTGTCTTCAATTGGGTCCTGTGCTAAAGAAAACAGACTCTTATTGCACTTATGCAAATAACTATATTGCCATAAGTTAAGAATATTCACCAATAGTTTCCAAATTCTGGAGAAATCAGGTAGAGAGAAAGAAATATGCTCTAAATTTTTCTTACAGGAGTATACTTTACTCATTTGCTAAAAGCTGTAAATAGCTCAAAAGAAAACAAAAGTTTTCTTGACTCTGAAAAACAAAATGAAAAGGATCAGCAACACTTTAAGCAAAAAAAAAAAAAAAAAAAAAAAAAAAACATTAAAAGATTATTTCAGCCTTTTATTAATTTAGTCCATGCCAGGAATCCTTAGGAATATATTAGCTTTCTATGAGAGTCCTGGAAATTGTTTTGTCTGTTTTGTTTTTTCTACTTCAGTGGCCCAATTTTCAAAGTTATCAGAGAGTACAGGAGTCCTATAGCTGAATATAAACTGCCTTTTGAAGAGGATTAAAACAAGACAACAATTGTCTGTGGATGACAAAATTCTTAGAACAGCCACAGTTAAAGATACAATTGGCAAGAAAATCTGGTCGCCTCTGTGGTATACAGCAACTTAACATAAAAATTGTAATTATTACTGATAATATATACTGAGACATATCAGAATGTAGAAATTTTATATGATTTTATAATGCATATTAATAACATTTATATGATTATAGCTTAAAGAAAGAAAGTTAAACAAAATTTTATATATGACAATGCTTCCTATATGATTTTAGTGTATCAAATAAGCTGAATATATCTCTTTTGGTCTTTGGGGGACCTAATATCTCAAAGGCTTAATTAGGTCCAAAAAACATAATTTAAAATTTGATTATGGAAAGTTTGTCAAATATCAAAGTTTAAAACACTTGATATTACAAAATAGAATTTCAGGTCACTATAAGTCATTTATTTACCAAAAATCAAAACTCAAAAATTTTAAAAAGGCAAAAAGCTTTTACTCATTGATAGAGGAGGCTTAATTTCCCAAACAATAAGCCCTAACAAAGACGGCATGAGGCCAATTAAATCTATCTCTCAAATCTTATAAACATCTATAAAATTTAAATAATCTTGACCATAAGATATAGTGTCCATTAAACATTTTTGTAACCATTTATAAGTTTTTAAAAAGGCAGGTTAATGCTCCAAGAAAACCTTGTTAATCTGACACAGAGGCCCTGATGCTGGTCTTGCATCAGTTTGCCTTTAACATTAACATTTAATTTATAAAGAAACTGAATTAATTTTATCTCTCAAAATTGGTCCTTACAATTTCACTTGCCCACCTCTTCCACAATAGTCTCTAGGCCTAGAGGGGTGAAATACTTTTAATTCTTGGCCCTGTGTCTTATGAACACAGTTTGTTTTGATTATCATCTTTCCCCAAGTCTGAAGATGATGCTTTAACTACTGCCCTTGTTTAAGATTTAGCAGGACTTGATGTGCTTTTTAGACCCAAGAATCAAAGCCCTGTAACTTAACAGCATAAGGACTTTAAAAGAATTACAGAAATACTGCATGTTCTCCCTTGTAAGTGGCAGCTAAATGATGAGAACTCAGTGATACAAAGAAGGGAAAGGGAATAACAGACACTGGGACCTACTTGAGGGTGAAGGGTGGGAGGATGGGAGGAGGGAGAGGATTATAAAAAATAACTATTGGGTGCAAGGCTTAGTACCCGGGTGATGAAATAAACTGTACAACAAAACTCTGTGACACAAATTTATACCAAACTTGCACATGTACCTCTGAACCTAAAACAAAAGTTAAAAGAAAAAGAAATTACCACAGCCACCCCAAACTTCAGCAATCACAAATTTTATTAGTCAGCAGTCATCAACATCCAGGCAAGAAACTCCATTGGCAAAAAGACTATGACTCACTGAAGGCTCAGATAATTGCTAGCATTTTTTAGTAATAAAGTATTTTTAAATTAAGGTAAAAAATAAAAGGAATACAGAAAGTTACATGGATGTAATAAACTTAATTTTAAAAAGTTTTTAAAAACCTCAGTTTTCCTAAGCAAATCAAAACTTAATAATAATTAAATAGTAATAATTTTGATAAAATGTAAAATCTGTTTGTTAGTCCAGGTACCAAAAGGTGAAAAAACAAAAACAAAGAACCCCCCCCCCAACAAAAAAAGAAAAACCTTCTGCAGTGTGATTCCTTTCCCCTATGGGAAGTCCGCTTAGATAACCTACAAATCGAAAACTAATGAAAATGGTGTTTGAATTACTTAGACATAGGAAGAATGTATTCCAGGTCATAAGTGAAAATTTTTAGTTTAATAGAACAATTTAAAGCCAATGCACAGGATGTTATATTGGAAGAAAACATTTGCTTTAGACCTTTAGGATAAAACATTTTTAGCATCAGGCTACAACAATAGTTAGAACCTGAGGAAAACGTTATAGGAGCTGATTAAAAAGTTGAAAGAGAGAGTTATTATCTCAGCCCTTCTCAAAAAGGAAAGAGAGCTCAAAACAGCAAGATGCAATAAAAGTTGAACTTCTGGGTTAAAAATAAATTAAAATTTCTTGTAATTATTTTTTGTTTTGTTGTTTGACATAGGGTCTCACTCTGTTGCCCAGGCTGTAGTGCAGTGGTGTGATCATGGCTCACTGCAGCCTTGATCTCCTGGGCTCTAGAGATCCTCCCACCTCAGCCTTCAGAGTAGCTGGGACTGCAGGTGCATGCCACCATACTGGATAATTTTTTCTTTTTGTTTTTTGTAGAGATTGGGTTTCACTATGTTGCCCAGTCTGGTCTTGAACCCCTGGACTCAAGTGATCTCCCATCTTGGCCTCCCACAGTGCTGGGATTACAGGTGTGAGCCACCACATCCAGCCCTCTTGTAATTTTATTAAGAGATAATACCTTAAGAAAATTTTGTACTTCTAACCAATTATTTAGTGTATTAGTGTATTTTAAATATCAAAGCCCAATCTCTAGAAAGACCATTATCAATAATTTTCTTTTAATTATAGCCAGCTTGATCACATAAAGTTTTTTTTTCATGAAGCCTCTTTTTATAAATTTTATTGACTTACACAATCCATTTATGACATGCTTGGGTTTTTCATTTTATCCTAAACATCCTAGTCATTTTATTTTAGGACAAAAGTTTACCATACAGGATTTTTTTTTTTTTCATATGAAATTATTCCTCCTTCAGTTTTTCTTACCCAAAGTAGCTCTTTATAAGTTTATTTATATGTCTCTTATTTACTGGTACCTTTTGCCCTGTTTTATAAATAACATTTACATAACTTTGAATAAGACAAAAATCATTTTCCTTTAAGAACACTTTTTTTGAGAAAAATATTTTCTTATAATTTTTTAGATGGGAAATAGCCCAGATATTTAATTAATATCTATTACTTAATTTACTATAACTTTAGATTCTAAATTATTTGACATGTTTACTTATAAGCATTTATTCCATTATATTTACCTAATAATTAATTTTTAAAATAGTTTACCTACATTACTTATGAAAACTGTGACAGTCATTATTTAAAGATGGGAATAATTAAGCTTAAGAGAATAATTGATAATGTACAGAGAGATAATGCAAACTCTATGAGAAACTGAGAATAGAGTAGAAGTGGAGAGACTGGCCTTTAAAGGAGCAGGAAATACTTCCTTTTTTGTATTAAGGAGACAGTGATACGCCTTTTCTATTGTAATAGAAAGAGTGTGGGAATGGAAAATGGGTCAGAAAAACTGTCTTGTGTCTTAACTCCTACCTCTATTATATAATTTATTGAAGAAATTACTCTTTGGCACAAAGTTTCAATTATTCATTCATTTGACAAGTATATATTGAACTCCCCAAAGTAGAAGTTACTTTGGCAAGATAATATAATATTTTTCTCTGGGAAATTAAAACCTACTTCGGAAATGGTCATGCAAACAAGCACTGAACTGCAGTTATTTAACTGTGACAATGGAGGTGTGTTCAAAGTGCTATGGGAAAAGAAGGACCCATACATTTTCAGGAGAGACTAGAAAGACTTCATCGAAATGTTTAATGACAACTAGAAGGAGAAGCAGAAATTTATATTTGGGCTGGTTAAGGATAGCTGTGATAATAAAAACTGCAATGCAATGATGATAAATGATGAGTCTAAGAAACCTCACTCACATATGGGACAACACAGAAAATTACTTTTCACTTTTCTCCCTTGGTTTATATGAATGCTTTCACATAATTGCACATTATTTTCTTAGAAGTAGAGTTAATATTTTATTCTCATTCATAATCAGAAGGCAGCTGGATCTCCATAGTTCATACTTCCTGTAAATAAAACATTACAAATTTTAAGCAGCAAATGGCTGGTTATGTTTTCAGAAAACATGATTAGGGTTGGGTGCAGTGGCTCACACCACAAAGTATTATGACAAAATAATTCCAGCACTTTAGGAGGCCAAGGCAGGCAGGTTGCTTGAGCCCAGGAGTTTGAGACTAGTCTGGGCAACATGGAGAAACCCCATTGCTCCAAAAAATACAAAAAACTAGCCAGGTGTGGTGGCACATGCCTGTAGTTCCAGTTACCTGGGAGGCTGAGGTGGGAGTATCACCTGAACCCAGGAGGTGGAGGCTGCAGTGAGCCATGGTTGCACCAGTGTACTTCAGCCTGGGTGAGAGTGAGACCCTGTATAAACAAAAAAGAAATAGAAAACATGACTAGGTTAATTTATTAGTAGTGACTTCAAGCTTTTTCTTATTAGAAAATTTACACACCTTTTGTCCTTTAAAAAAAAACTCAAAGGTTGGCATGCATTTAACTTCACACTCTGAAGCAACTTCCTGACAGTCCTCCATGTCTACTTCAGGCAGCACCATCTTGGAATACTTTGCAGAGAGGGAATGAAAGTCTCAATTATTTTGTAAAGCTTGCAACACATGGCTGAGAAATCAACTACTATAGGTTTATCTCCTGGATTGTCCAAGGCCTCCTGAAAAGCATACTTGTTCTCAATATGCTTCACCATTTTGGCTGTTGGGGTCTGACTAGAAATAGACAGAAATGAATCCAAAGCACCAGGCTGAGCTTTTTGCATATTAGATCTTTAGTGGACTGTCTTTGGAGTTCTCTGTAGTAGCACATCAATGTACTCACTTAAGCTTGACTACTTTTAACTCATACCCCATTTAGAAGTCTTCAGAGATAGGGAATTCAAACTGTTTTTAAAAGATGAATACCAATATCTTAGACTTTCCAAATGTAAATACTGCATTTTAGAGTTTATTCTCTGTAAAAAAACTGTTTAAGCATCCTAACTATATATCCATATATCTATTTTTATATATCATATATGTATATATTTGAAATTCAGGTTAAAATAATACTTAAGTGTGTATGAGGTATACTAGTTTATCAGAATTTTCTGTTTAATGAAAATACTATTGGTTTCAACATAATTGCTGAAAATCCTCCTAAAATAAATCACTTCCTTTGATGTTCTGTTAATGCTTAATATGTGTATTAAAAGTTATGTGAAAATGTTTTTAATTAAGCACTTCTTAATTTTGTTTTGCCTGGGTTTTACTATACTTGAATATTATTATTTTTAGCTTCCCTTGAATTTCTTCTCTCTGAATAATTCTTATTTGTGTGTGTGTGTGTATTTAGTGCATGATAATAAAAGTAATGCCATTTTGTAAATTATATTCCATGGTTAATACAGAGTTTTAGTTTTTCCATTATAATCATTCACATGCAGTAGTTTCCTCTTATATCTTCCTTCATTCTGTCTGCTTTTTGCTTTTCTTTCTATATCTTTTGTCTTTTCTGCAGAGAGATGGAAGTAAGGGATGTAGCTGTCAGAAATTCTAGGCTTCATATCACATGTAATTTTATAGTCTTCTACTTTTCTTTGAACTCTAATGCCAACTTTTTATTCTCTTTTAACTTTGCTCAGTCAGAGCTTATCTGCAGGGACATAAGCTATGAATTTCAGTTAATGAATTTCAATTCTATACATGAAAAATGCTATTTTAGTATACAACCATCAAATGTGTGGATTTGCCCTTGTTTAATGTAATTTTGTATGTTTTTCAATAAAAGTGATTATTAAAAATCAGTTGGTCTTTAGCTATACAATTATACAAGTCTAAGACACAGATACATATATATGCATTATGTTTATGTTCATTTACAAAGCAGAAAATTATTTGGCTGACTGCTTTGTAACTATAGCGTGTACATGGGAAACCTGATAAACTCAGGGTATGAAAATGACTGGTAGAAGGAGATTTGTAGAGGAGGAGGTAGTTTGTGAATTTTGTGTTGAGGAAAGACTGCTGTGAAATCTGAAAATGACCCTGTGTCTAGAAGAAAATTCATAGAACAAGGAACATTCTCTCCTGCTGTAGTGGACATTTATTGATTGATCACTCAGTGTCCATTTCCCTTATAATACCCAGATTTTTCTTAGGTCTTTCATCCCTCTTACATACTTCCTATGAGTTTAGGGAGATAGTCACATTGCTGCCGTATCTAGGGTAGGCCTACATTACTTAAGATAATATGAACATTTAGTTCCTCTGGATAGTCAGTGTTGGACTTAAGCCAAAAGTATGTTGAAACTGTCATATTTAATGCAAGTCTTTCTAGCTCCCATAGAAAAGTTCTGGAGTCAGGAAGGCACACAGCTGAGGATGGCTGGCAACTATAAGACATCTGGCAGATATTCTAAGTACAGGGGAAAAAATAATCTAATCCTTATGAAGTTGGATATTAAATGTGGGAAACTGTTCTAGAATCACAATAATACCTGGTTAGAAAGTCATCCTGCATTTTTCAACTGCAAGAATCATTAGTAACATGTGTTCATGAAACTTCATCTATGATGTGTAAGGACTTTCACGTAAAACTAGCCTTCCCTTTAACTTTAATTCTTCCCCATTGTGCAGGCTGTTGAATTAAAAACTACTAGTTCCTTTATGTGGGTATTATATTAGAAATTCTGTAAAATTTTAAGAATTATTTCCAGGGTAAAATGAATTCCCAGTTCAAGCCACAAATGATTCATAAATGAATATTTAAAGTACAATCCATTCATAAGTTTAGAATTTACTGCATCTATGAAAGGTTTTGTAGTGTGCTAGAACGAGCACTGCTTTAGGAAGGAGTCAAAGAATATGGATTCTAATCCTGGCTCTGCCATTAATTAGCTATGAGACCTTGGCAAATCCCTTCCCTGGTTCTTAATTTTGTCATTTGTAAAATGAAGGAGTTAAAGTAGATGTCTAAGATTCTTCCAGTTCCAGGAATTTGTGATAAATTAACCAAATTTCAGAACACATGCTTATTCAACAGTGACTTTAAAATACTAAGTTTTAGAAATATGTTTTGAAAATTATCCTAAAATCTATGATATTAAGATAATTAAACATCCTAAATGTTTAATTTAGGATCATTAAACATTATTCATAAAAGTAATTTTACCTTTGGGCATTTAATTTAATACATTAGTTAAGATCATTCTAATAATGGTACTAAGGTACAACTAACTAGGAGAAGTATTAGAGGTCATATTAAATGCATTTTTAAACTAATCTAAATTTATTTTAAATATATTCATTTATTTTCAAATTGTTTTTATGATGCATTGATTTAAGAGAACTTTTGCTTTGTACACATACATACACACACACACATATACATGCACATGCCATGCACACAAACATATATAATGTTTCTTACATTCATTCAGCCTACTTTATACCAGGTACTATGCTAGGATCCAGGGACATGAAACTTGCAGTTATTGGCTGCAAGGAGCTTATGGTCTGTTGAATGAAATAATCATGTAAACTGACAGTTGCATGGTCAGTTAACCTATGAAATATCTGCATACACTAATAATCAGAGAAATTCTAATTAAATAGTATATTCCAGTTTTTGCACATTACAAGATTTATAATATGTAAGGCAGAATGTGGCAAAAGGGACACTGTTTTGGAATGATTATAAATCCTACTCCTTCTTTGTCCCATTATCCTGTTTAGTTTTTCTTCTTAGATACTATCAGCATCAACATATTATATTTACATTTTATATAATCTGTTTTCACCCACTGGAATGAAAAGCTCCATCAGAGAAAGGATTTAAGTAAAAAGAAAAAAAACTGGGTAAACACACGCTCATCTGGGGGAGGCAAAGATACATGAAGCAAATGTTTACTCCATGTAAAATTTGTGTTCGTTGTTTCTGTAAGATGCATTTTATTCTCTTGTTTGAAATTTTTATATTGGGCACAGATTTCTTTATTAATTAAATATGAAGGCAAATGAACAGATAGTATATTTTTTTAAGCACCATGGCCCCTGTAATAAACTATGTGGAATGCTTAAGAACGTCATGAAACCTAACTTTGGAGGGAGTTATGTCAGGAGGAAACACCTGAGCTAATCTTGATGAATGAATTTAATTAGCCAGGTGGAGAAAGAAAGGAAGGAGGTCGATCTCACAAGAAGCAGCAACTTATACAAGAGTCATAGAGGCATGTAAGTGTAGAATACACAGAGAATTGCAGGTAATTTGCATAAGTAGAATATATAGTACAAGGAAAAGGAGAGTGATATGAAGCTGTAATGGTGAGTATGGATCAGATTCTGAGAATTTATTTGCTATTTTAAGAATTTCACTTTACACCACTTCAAATCTATTCCTGATAATTCTTGCTTCTGACTTTAAAGATCACTTTCCTGTAGGCAGGCAGTCACATTGTAATTGTAGCTCCCACATCTATTTTTGTTTTCTTATAGTTTATCCTGCATAAAACAGCCAGTTACCTTTTCACCATATAGTTCCCTCTTCAGTTGTATTTACCATAATGTATTATATGTACGTACATTCAAAATGCATGAGAGAATGTTACAATTTTTGCTTTTAAAGATCAAACACACTTTAAACAACTACAGAAGACAAGAAGACTTTATTATATTTACTGAGATGCTTAACATTTCTGTTGTTCTTCCTTCATTCTCGATGCTACAGGCATCTTTTGGGTATTATTTTCCTTCTGTCTAAAGAAGTTCCTTTAATGATTCTTGTAGAACAGATCTGCTGGCAACACATTTTTTAGTTTATTATCCATCTGAGAATACTTTATCTTAATTCCTAAAAGACATTTTCTCTGAATATGGAATTCTGGGTTGAAAATTATTTTCTTTCAGCACTTTATAAATGTCGTTTCACTTCCTTCTGGCCTCAATGAAACAGCTGCAGTCATTAGAATAAATGTTTCCCTATAAGTAATACATCATTTTTCTTTGGCTTTTTTCATGATACTTTCTTTGTCTCTAGTTTTCAGCAGTTGGAATAGGATGGCTCTGGGCATTTTTCATTGTTGTTGTTATTTTTCTGTTTGAGTTTGCTGAATTTTTTGAATCTGTAGCTTAATGCCTTTTCTTCACATTTTCAGCCCTTATTTCTTCAAAGTTTTAAACGTTAACATATTCTTTCTTGTCTCTGTGACTAAAATAACACAAATATTAGTTCTTTCATGATTACACCACAGGTTCCTGAGGTTCTGTTTAACTTTCTCAATCATTTTCCCCCTGCTTTTCAGATCATATACCATAGTTCCCCCTTATCCTCAGGGGTTATGTTCCAAGACCCCTCGTGGATGTTTGAAAGGCAGATAGTATCAAACCCTGTGTAGACTATGTGCACATTTCCTTTTCCTTCTTTACAATTTCACAAACAGAACATTCATTCTTACCGTAGATCTTAGTAATCTCGACATATGATTTATTTGATTTCTTTATTAAATCGAAAACTTTCACCTTATTAAATCAAGTTTAGCCTAAAGCTACATCCTTACATATTCTAAGTTCAGCCTAAAGGGTTCTCTGTACATCGTGAACTATAACAAGTGGAGATGTAAACAGACCATAGCCTATTCTTGTGCCAATCACCGAGTTTTGGCCAATCAAATGCAGCCAGCTATTCAAACCATGTTCACATAAGGTAAACACCAAGCAGTAACTGATCCAGGTGTTTCTGCACCTTACTTCTGATTTCGGTAGGTCACATTCCTTTTTCTGTTCATAAATCTTCTTCCACCACATGGCTATGCTGAAGTCTCTGAGCATACCCTGGCTTGGGGAGCATACCCTGGCTTGGGGAGCATACCCTGGCTTGGGATGCTTTCCAATTGGTAAATCATTCATTGCTCAATTAAACTCTTTCAAATTTAATTCCACTGAAGTCTTTCTTTTAACAACATTTTCACTTAAAAGTAGCACCTGATGGCTTCCCTTTTGCATATCCGAATTGCCAGCATTACTACTTGTACCTTGGGGACAATAGTAAGTAAAATAAGGGTTACTTGAATACAAGCTCTGCTATACCACAACAGTTGATGTGACAACAAATATAGCCACTAAGAGACTAATGGGCACATGTAATACACAGTGTGGATATGCTTTGATAAAGGGATGATTTCATGTCCTGATTGGGACAAAGTGGGATGGTGTGAGATTTCATCATGCTGCTCAGAACCACACGTGTTTTAAAAGTTGTGTATTGTTTCTTCTGGAATTTCTATTTAATATTTCATATTGCAGTTGACCATGGGTAAGCAAAACCTTGCATAAGGGGGGGACGACGATAATTTCTATTGCTCTATCTTCAAATTCATTAGTTTTTTTTTTTTGTCCTCTGTATTCTGCTAGTGAGCCAAAGTTTTAAAATTTGTTATTGTATCTTTTAGTTCTAAAATATCCATCTGGTTCTTCTTTATGTTTTCTATAATCATTCCTCCCTATCTGCAGAGGATTGGTTAAGACCCCCCTGTGGATACCAAAATCTGTGCATACTCAAGTTCCACAGTCAGCCCTGTGGGACACTCAGACAAAAAGGTTGCCTTTGTACTACTCAGGTTTCACATTCCATGAATATTGTACTTTCAGTTCATGTTTGATTGTGGATATGGAACCTGCCAATACAGAGGGCTGACTGTATTTATTGAAAAATATCCACTATGTGGACTCATGCAGTTCAATCTTTTGTTGTTCAAATATCAATTGTATTTTATTTCAAGATTTCAAGATTTTGTATCTGCACTCTTTCCTGTACTTTCCTGTTTCCTGGGGCTCCCCTCATTAGTCGTCTTACTGTATCTTTATTACTCCACTCTGCCACATGCTTCTTGTGACTCTCTCCACATCTGGTACAAAGCAACAAGATAATAAAAGAGTGTATTAGTCCATGTTCTCACTGTTATAAAGAACTGCCTGAGACTGGGTAATTTATAAAGAAAAGAGGTTTAATTGACTCACAGTTCTGCATGGCTGGGGAGGCCTCAGGAAACTTACAATTCTGGTGGAAAGGGAGGCAGGTGTTTCCTACAGGATGGCAGGTGAGAGAGAAGACCAAAGGAGGAACTTACAAACACATATAAAATCATCAGATCTCTTGTGAACTCACTGACTGTCATGAGAACAGCATGGGGGAACCACCCCCACGATCCAATCACCTCTCTCCCTTGACCTGTGGCATTATAGGTCCCTCCCTAGACATGTGGGGATTACAATTCAATATGAAATTTGGGTGGGGACACAGGGCCAAACCATTTCAAAGAGGGTAGGGAAAAATTACCTTATTTGCTTTAATTACAGCTCCTGTGACTGGAAATGAAAGTTTTCCTCCCTTAGAGTTTTCAGCTCTTGTACCTCCCATTGCTGCCTCAGCCATGGTCTTTGAGCCACTATTGGATTGCTTGGGTGCAGGGACATGAGAGAATGGAGAACAAGAAAGAAAAAGGGAGTTCCTGCATTCTCTGAGTGTTGGGAGATTGCTTTTCCACTCCTTGAGCTTCTTAAGCCAGAACTGGAGGAATTCTCCTGGCACTTTATCTGTTTACAATCAAATTCTATTTCCAGATTTCCTGCTGAATTGAGCCCAGGCCAGGAGATGCTAGAGTAAAATAAAAGTTAAAGCTCACTGCCCTTTCAGTGGTACTTTGAATTCTGATTTTCTTCCCAGTCTCCTTGCCACTTAACTTTTCAAAGTTCTCAAACAGCTGCTGGATGCATTCTGTTCAGGTTTTACACCTGTATTAGGTACAATAGTGAATTACTAATAAATAGTTACTTGATTATTGAGTGAGAGGATATCATAACTTATCAAATTAAGAATTTTTAAATGAATTTTTTTGCCAATATTTTTTATGAGGGAGAATTGAATTTCTCTCTTGTAAAATTCCTTTTCTAGTTGTTAAACTAATTGTTTTTTGTTATCCTGAAAGAAATGATCTTCATCACATTGTTGTTTAGTTCTCATAGTATTTGCTGCAGGCTCAGTATGTAATTGATTTTTAAAATATTTTTACATTTTTGTACATCTTATTTGTAGATCTTTGTGTTCGAATAATTCAAAATTTAAAAAAGCTTCAGTGTTTCTGTAGAAATAATCAAACTGTTACACTATGTAGTAAAAACAATCACCACAGTACAAAAATACCCTATCAAATCATCCCAACCATTTTAGTAGTGTTTGTTCTTTAAAAAATTTAAATGTAATATATAACATTTTGTGTGTTATTATACTTGTTTCCTTTTCCCTTAAAATTAATATGTTCATTTTTGTAACTTGAAAATAAATTTTAAAATAAAATTATCCACAATGAAATTCTTGGATAATCAGATACAAGGACTAAAAATCTTTTTAAATTTTATATTAAAAGAAGTTATTAATAACTGAAAAACTACCATTCAAGGCATATGTTAACTATTAAAAAATAGAGGGGAAAAATAAAGTGTTCATACGTACCAAATAATGATCAAAATGCTAACTTATTTATAGGTTGTCTCTTCATAAAACATGGTTATGGTACAGTCACAAGCAATTGCAATGGGGTTGTATTGCAGTTGGCACTTTAAAGCTCATGAACTTTCAATGTAATTTTATCTTCACTGCAGAATTTTGTCTTATTGGGTTTCAGTTATTAGAAGTAATTCTAAATATAGGAAACATGGTATCATGGACACTATAAAATGAACTGCTAGACTCTGAGAATCAGGCTTGGATAGAAATGAGTCTAGCATATTTGCCTTCCTTTGTCACCATAATGAAAATGTAATTAGGTTGGATGTCTACTTCTTAGAAGCCTAAGCTTCTAACAGGCATACATTTCCTAGGGGCCATAACATCAACCCTCTTTAAGATTCTTTAGGAGTGCCTATCAAGAAATGACAAATTTCTTAAAATAAATCTAGTGTAAAAACTAGATATTTTTGACTCTTTTGTAAGTCATCACTCCTATCTAAGTGTTCTTTCATTACTTCAATAAATATTTGTTGACTGCCTACTATATTCTGGTAACTTTGTTAGATCTGGATCTGTATTAGTCAGCAAAATACAGTTTCACTCCAAGTTACAGTCTAGCAGGAAATACAAGCCAATAAAATAAAGTTTAATTGTTGCTCTGATAAGAGAGGTATACAATTTGTGGAGGTATATTGGAGGGACATTTAGCTCAAAGAAGGCCTAGAATAATACTCAACACCAAGTAGGAATCAACCAAGTGAAGAGGTGTTAGAAACGCTTTTTGCCTTGTGAGAAACTCTGTATAAGAGGCTCGCCTGAGACTTGTAGCCTGTAAATGGTGATGCTTTATGGTCCCACTTCAAGATTATTTTGTCTCTTCTAAAGAGTGAGTGCCCAGCAAAATTTACACTTTTTCTCTACGTTAAATAATGCTGAAGTTCTAATTAATACACAATTCTGATCAGATACGAATGAATAAAAACAGTGATCAATCATAAAGAAACGTTAATGTTCTCATACATCACTGTCAACTACTAATAAATAATTTTATATGTATATTGTCTCCTAGGCCAAGCATATTACAATGCTTCTTGATGGCATCTGTTAACAGCTTACCTTCGCTGTTATCTTGTCTGACAGCAGATCCATTTACATATTTGCTTGTCTTACCATTTTATTTCCAGGTTCCTTCCACATTTCTTATTCTTCAGTGATCATTCTGCCCTTGTGAAATATAAACACCATTTCTGTTAGATTAATTACCCATTTTATCCTCACTTTTCCAGACAAATCACCATGTCTTTGAAGTGTATAATATATTATTTTAATTCCTCTGATAGCTTGCTCTCAGATAACTTCTGTTTTCTTTTCCTCCTTTCATCACTGGAAGTTACATTTCTGAGTGCATGCCTTCAAGTTAATTTCTGAATATTCTTCTATAGCATAGTAAGAGAAAAACAATCTTATTTGGCTGGCCAATGGTGATGAATGGAGTGTAGACCAGACTGTAGGGTCCAAAGTCTTCAAGAGAGAAAGAGCAAGAATGAAAGGTGGTGGTATAACTAAATATTTTTGTAATCATGGACAAGAGTATTTCAGATCATGATAATTTACTTCAGGTTATTTGCAGTTGAACTTCAGACTTCTGTGAGTGACAGCACATGGGGTCCTAGATGCTCTGATGGAGAACCTGGGTATTACAAAATGTATGAGTCGGTGGGCTTATATTAAATGGAGTACTTAAAGAAGAACTACTCACATTGCCCAGATTGTGCTTGAATGGACACAGTCTCAAGAATACAATGTGCTCGAGTGTTAATATATGCCCATTGGACTGTATTTTCCATGAAAGGCCATATTGTGTCTATCAATAAATGCTGTAGAATAAGTGAAGAAACATGATATGAACTGCAATATTGTGCTTTTTCACAAAAGGCAACATTATCTGCCACTTTAGAGAGAGTGAGATTGTACTATCATACAAAAGAAAATAAAGATCATACCCCTATACGTTCTTTGTGGTATTTGTGATGGAGTGGGTAGTTTGGGGCAATTTTGGAGAGATAAATACATTGGATAGCATTTGACTCCTATATACATGGAATATTTTACAGAACATTATAATCTAAGGAGATTTGTCAACTTTAAAATCAAGAGGTCATAAGGAATCATAAAGAGCTAAATTTACGTTGCCTTTATTACCATGAAACCATCTATTACTAATAGAAAGCAGTAAGTAAGAATACTCTATAATTAGTGATCTAAAGCTGAAAATGATGGACTAGCTTTTTCACTGAAAGCAATTTCTATTCTGTTACTCAATTACTCAGTCGCTTAATTTTAAGATTTTATTATGTCTTTAAATCATGATCAATATAGGAAATATGATGCTTTTCTACTTCCTAACCACTGCTTATCCAAGCATCCACAATCTTTTATAACACTATTTTGTACTACCATATTTATTTTAAAATGAAAAGTATTGGATTTTTTGTTATAGTGACAGAATCTTATTGTGGTAGTCGAATAAAGCAACATTGACTTAAGTCATAGAATTAGAATATGAATATACATTGATATTGAGACATATATATTTTTGAAAAATTTAATGACAGCAACACTAAAGAATAAGAAATAACTTTTACAATTATAAGTTCAATGTTCTAGAAAATTCATGTTGAAAATTGCTTAAAATTTTTATTATGAGGTTTTTAGGAACATTTTCTATGTTGATAATATAAAATATAGCAAAGAGAACCCAGATTCAGAATTTCCTAGGATCACATCCCTGACTTAATGCAATTCAATTCAAAAGACATATGCAGACATATAGCTCTAAAAAAAATGCTGTGATCTGATGGTTTTCTGTAAAGAATGTACACTTTAACAAAAAAGTGGGATAACTTCAATACAATGCTATGTTTGGTGCTTTGATAATGGCATGCACAGCATGCACATAAGAGGAAACTTAACATTAGCTGGATGGAAAGTGATGTTTGGTCTAGGACTAGCTTCCTGCTTATAAAAGAGCACAGTTTAGGGCTCTTGACTATATACTCTCTAAAATTCAGAATAATGGTGAGGAATAACTGGTGTACCCTGGGAAATAAGAATGCTTACCCTGGTAGTTTGGGTGGTTTTGAAGGCATTGGCAGATCCCTTCATGCCACAGAAATAATTCCAGAATAGGGCACCATGATTATAATTGAGGGACTGCAATGCTAACCAACCCCATGGTGACATGGTGATTGAGCATCTCTATAATGTTCTTGTTCAGGTAGGACCCTCAGATAGGTTCTCTTGTGGAGACAGTGAACGCCTCCTCTTCACCTTCCTTCCCATTACTCCAGTCTCCCAAAGACAAGGAAAAGTGAATCTGGTACAATGGAGCAGTGAGAGTAGAGAACCTAAGAAAAAATAGAGATGATATATTAATCAACTAAGAATTATGTTATGACATGTGTATAACCAGTTTACCTGTGCCAAATGTGGAGGAACTCCCTAGATGCCAGGGAGATGAGTTTTGGAGAAATGGTGAGGAGAGGAGCTCCTCTTACAGCAGCAGCAGAACAAGGCATGCTGGTATTGGGCTTTCTAATCCAGCAAGGCTTACCTCACTGGCCTGGGGGTAGCAAGCAAAGTGTCTATCTTGATGTTTACCTAGAATTATAGGCACAAGTACTGGAATTGCATGTTGAAAGGGTGTACCACGACCTGGTTCCAATCAGATATCAGGTAAAGTTGGAGAGAGTAACCTGGGCTTCTTAGGACCAAAATGAAAATTAAAAAAAAAAAAAATTTTTAAGGGGCCTTGTCTCAGGCATGGGTTTTCCTAAAACTGGGAGGTTTGGTTCTCTATAAACTCCAACTTCCTGGAAATAATACTTTGTATATCCTAGAAAAATAGTACAAGGCATCCTGAAAAATGTGATTCTGAAGGCATTGGCCAACTGTTGCTGGTGGTGGAAGTAGATGTTGTGGAATATTCTAGATGTTGGAGATGTTAAAAAATTACACAAGGGCACATGTTTAGTTTGGTTTGGTGCTAATGGGCAAGTGGAAGTTCACTTTGATATTTATCTTACAATATTTTTGACTTTCGTACTGTCATCTTGAATGAAAATTATTATAATTAGAAATAAGCACATGATAATATAAAACATGCGAAAAGTACAGAAGAACTCTAGGGAAAGGAGATTGCTGATGAAGCTAGAATTAAAGAAAATTTCGTATAGAAGGTTAGTTCTTTCTGGAGGGATGTAATAGATACAGATTGACATCTATATTTTAATTTGTATTGACCAACTCATTTAACCTTGTCAAAGGCTTTTCACCTTGAGCATCTCACTTTATCTCAACAAAATTTCTATAGCAGTTTCCATAATAATTGGATTAATAAAGAAACTAAGCCATAAAGAAGTTAAATATCATCTAAGGATACATTTGATTAGCTGGATATCTGGGACTTGAGGCCAAATCCCCTGTGTTGGGGATGTCTTCTCTTTCCTATTTTGTCCCTGATAATATAAGTAACAAGGAATAGACTAGAAAAATATGGATAATTCTAATAATTTTACTATTAATTTAAAAGCACAAACTAGTTAAGCTATTAGAGTAATTATACAAAACCCAATTATGACCAAATCCCAAGAAATTAGGGAAAAATGAATTCTTATCAAAGATCAGGTCAACTTGGTCAGATAAAGTATACTAAGCAAGTATTCTTTTTTTTTTTTTTTTTTTTTTTTTGAGACGGAATCTCGCTCTGTCGCCCCGGCTGGAGTGCAGTGGCCGGATCTCAGCTCATTGCAAGCTCCGCCTCCCGGGTTTACGCCATTCTCCTGCCTCAGCCTTCCGAGTAGCTGGGACTACAGGCGCCCGCCACCTCGCCCGGCTAGATTTTTTGTATTTTTTAGTAAAGACGGGGTTTCACCGTGTTAGCCAGGATGGTCTCGATCTCCTGACCTCGGGATCCGCCCGTCTCGGCCTCCCAAAGTGCTGGGATTACAGGCTTGAGCCACTGCACCCGGCCTTTTTTTTTTTAAAGACAGAGTCTCACTCTGTCGCCCAGGCTGGAGTGGTACAGTGGTATGATCTTGGCTCACTGCAATCTTGGCTTCCTGGGTTCAAGCGATTCTCCTGCCTCAGCCTCCTGAGTAGCTGGGACCACAGGTGCAAACCACCATACCTGGCTAATTTTTGTGTTTTTAGTAAAGATGGGCATTTCACCATGTTGGCCAGTCTGTTCTTGAACCCCTGACCTCAAGTGATCCACCTGTCTCAGCCTCCCAAAGTGCTGTGATTACAGAAGTGAGCCACAACACCTGGCCTGCAAGTGGCTTTTCTTAAGGCAATGCAATATTAGCTTTTTAAAGTTCTCCTCATGAGACTCCATATAGACAATTTGTTTTGTTGACCAGCAGCCAGATCTAAGTGATGTGTCGAGGTGTTTTCCCCATCCTTTTGCCATGATGTGTCTGGAAATAGAACTAGATGTGATGCTCTGGTCCTGGGCTCTCATTTTTGAGGCCAGGAAGTGTTAGAGAGGGGTTAGGTTGTTAGCAATTAACTCTAGATGTTTCTCAAAAGCAAGGAGGGAGCTTTGCCCACCACTAATTGTTCCACATGTGGTTATTGCCTATCATAAGGTACTACTCCCAGGCTAATTAAAAATGGCTTGTGTGCCAAGCAAAATTACTGTCACATTTCACACTTTATTCTCCTTCTGGTTTGTTTTCTTTAGGATTTAAAAATTAGAAATCCCTTCTTGAATTATAGTCTTTTCTTCTTTCTCCCCATATCCTCCCACATTTTTGCTTCTTTTGAGTTTGTACTTCATTTCTGGCTCCAGATATTTCAATTAGTAGATAACAAGTGTCATAGTTTTAGAAAATAGAGATAAAACATACAGTTTCAGCCATCGAGGAGCTCACCGCCTAGCATGACTGGCAAGAAAGGAATCAGAAAATGACAATATTGTGTGGCAAAAGTTATGTTAGAAATTATTGCTGGTACTATGTCTCCTTTTAGTAGTGTGATCCTGGTTAACCATATAAAAGACAAGCAGAGATTTGAGACTAAGTGGAAAAAGCCCTAATGTATTACTTTTCTAGTACTACATAACAAATTACCCCAGAATTCAGTGACCTAAAAAACCATTTATTAGTTGGCATTTTCTATGGGCCAGGAATTTGGGCCTGGATTAGCTGGGTCCTCTGACTAACAATGCTTTCATCAACCTTGAGGCTGTAGTCATCACAAGGTTTGTCTGGGTTGCATCTGCTCCCAGGCACACTCAGATAGTTGTTGGCAAGATTCAGTTCCTTGCAAGTTCTTGGACTGAAGGCCTTAGTTTTTTGCCACTATTGTTTGGAGACCACCTTCAGCTTTTATCAGGTGTGCCTCTCTGTAGGACAGCCCACAACAGGGCAGTTGGCTTCACCCAGGTAAGCAAGTAAAAGCATGCAAGAGAGAGTGCAAGCAAGCAAGGAGTCATAGTTTTATAACAATCTCAGAAGTGTCATCCATCACTTTTGCCATATTATATTTGTCAGAAGCAAGTCACTAGGTTCAGCCTATACTAAAAAAAAAAAAAAAAAAAAAAAAAAAAGACATCACCCAAGGGAATAAATAACAGGAGGTAAGGATCAGTGGGGGCTGTTTTGGAAGCTGCCTATGACACCCAGAATAAAACATCTTTCAAAATATCCTTAAAATTTTTCTAAAAGAAGATAAGAGTATATTTTTCAGGCCTAAAAGTAGCTTATAGTTAATTATTGAATTGACAAATTATCTCATTTCTGGTTAGGTGAAGAATGTACCAGATTGGATGCAGTCAAAAGGGTTAAACAAAACTGAAGCATGAAGGGGTGAAAAGCACCTGCCATTTATTAAGTCTGTATACAAGAAACTGTGTTGGCTGCCTCTATACACTTTGTTTCAGTTAGCCTTCAAAAAATGTTGCATGAATTAAGGAGGCAGCCAATCTTAGTGGCAGGGCTGTTTCACAGAGCCGTGCAGGTTGTACCCTGAAGAACAACAAAGCCATCTCGGACAGTGTGAGCAATACGTCTTGGATTGTCCTCTTAGTGGCCTATGAGTCCTTGGGTCTGGAATCAGTACTTTGTTACTAGTGCTGTGACCTTCGAAAGTTGCTTAATATCTCTAAGCCTTAGTTTCCTTATTTCTAGGTAAGGAGGTCATAATATTAACGAACTCTCAGGACTGCCATGAGGATAAAATGAGATCATCATCATCATCACTTACTCAATGCTTACTGCAATCTTGGTACTCCTCTAAGTGTTAACTAATATATCAACTCTAACAATAACTCCATAAGAAAGGTATTTTTATGATCTCATTTTTACCAATGAGGAAAATGGAAAGTTAAATAATCTGTATATGGACAAAGAAATAGGAAGTGGTCTGACTCCAAAGTCTGAGTTTTAATCTCACTATATTATTTCTCAACATTGTGGAGTCAATGCTGTAGTACAGTATCTGACAATTAGTACACATTAAATATTATCTTTTAATTCTATACCCATGTTACTAATAGGAAAACAAAGAATTATTAGTGGTTACTAACTTACCTAAAGAGTAATCCTGACCTTAAATGAGCGACCCAATATTTTAAACCGCATATGGCTGGATTCAAAGCACATGGCATTCTTAGTTTTGCTTTGTTTTATTCAGAATAATTATGCCAATCATGATGTGATCTATGTCTAAAGGTAACAACTCCACACGACTTGCCCCTCAGGGCGTTGCTACATGTAGCACAATGCAAACACTGAAGTTTATAACAACGATTCAAGACTATCAGGAAAAAGATAAATTTTATATAATATACATTCTGTAAGAAGGACTGAAAGTGTATGATATATTTTAGATTTCCACCAAATTCATTAAAATAAAGTCAGTTCACTCATATAGTGGATAAGCTTCAGCTACCTGAAAAATTGATCGATGTTGAGTATCTTATTCCTAAGCAATGTCAGTGAAATGAAGTGTGGCTATATAAAATAAGAGGGATAGTGAATACAATAGCTTTGGATATTTAGTTACAAAATGAACCACAACAGTCTTAGTTCAGTTTCTGTATCAAACTGTAAACAGAGAATGTTCTTCAATCCATGAAAATAATCATGTTTAGAGAATGTGTTCTACAAAATGTAGTACCTTTTCCATATAGTTATATACATCTGATGAAATTATCAATTATGTACTTTTCTTTATGCAGCTGTTATCAAATAATAGAGCTGTTAAATGAAGTGTTATTTTGTAAAGAAAACAAGCATTTTGCCTGTGAAAACATATGAACCACCAGCAAAGGAATGTGATATTATAAATTCATTATTTTCAGCCTAAATTGGGCTCTCAACAATAGTTAAGATAAAAAAAGAAGCCTTTTATATCTCCGTAATCATCATGCTAGCCTCATCTTACAAAATATCTAAATTAACCCCTCTTGATTTTCCACCCATCTTTCTGGCTTCTCTGCTTTAAGTGTTTTTTGGAGTTTGTCTTTCTTTTTGCTTTATTTATGTCCTGACGATAATATTTAGTTTCATACTGTTGAAAATGTTCAGCTGCTGCTATGTTGGCATGCACACTTGGGTGCAGATGCTGCTGCCCTGCCACTGCGCCAATGGAAAGCTTTGGCTGGCACCTCCCATTGGAGTGTTTTTGTCAGCAGACCAAGAATACCTCAGCCCCTCCAGTGCAGCAGGTGCTTAACCTTGAGGGGCCAAAGAACAAAGCAGTGGGCCTAATACCAGTCCCCTAGGGTTAGAGTATGAAGCCCAGGAGTGTTGAGGTGAGCCTTGAGCCCCCGAAAATCTATCAGAAACAAGCCAGTCAACTGAAGTTAGCTTTATACCACAGTCAAATCCTCAAGGGCCTCAAATAATATAAAAGCAAAAAACCCCACCCAAAGGACAGCAACTTCAAAGATTAAAGGAACACGAGGCTACACAGATGAGAAAGAACCAGCACAAGAACTCTGGCAACTCAAAAAGCCAGTGTATCTTCTTACTTCCAGGTGATTGTACTAGTTCGTTGGCTATGGCTCTTAACCAGACTACAATGGCTGCAATGACAGACATAGAATTCAGGATCTGGATAGAAACGATGATCATCAATATTAAGGAGAGAGTCAAAACCCAATCTTAGGAATCTAAGGAAACTGATAAGATGATGCAAGAGCTGAAATACAAAATAGCTATTTTAAGAAAGAACCAAACTGATCTGATAGAGCTGAAAAACTCACTACACGAATTTCATAATACAATCACAAATATTAATGGCAGTATAGACCAAAGTGAGGAAAGAATCTGAGAGCTCAAACACTTGTTCTTCAAATCAACTCAGTCAGACAAAAATAAAGAAAAAAGAGTAAAAAGAATCAACCAAACCACTGAGAAAGATGGAATTATGTAAAGAGACCAAATGTGTGACTTATTGGTGTCCCTCAAAGAGAGGAACAGAAAGAAAATTTCCCCAACTTTTCTAGAGAGTTTGACAAATTCAGGAAATGTAGAGAATCCCTGTGAGATACTATCCAAGACAACCATCCCCAAGACACATAGTCATCAGATTCACCAAGGTCAATGTGAAAGAAAAAATAATAAAGGCAGCTAAAGAGACGGGGCAGGTCACCTGCAAGGAAACCCCATCAGGCTAACAGTGGACCTTTAGGCAGAAATTCTACAAGCCAGAGGAGACTGAGGGCCTACATTTAGCATTCTTAAAAGTAGAAATTCTAACCAAGAATTTTGTATTCAGCCAAATTAAGCCTTATAAGCAGAAGAGAAATAACTTTATTTTTAGACAAGCAAATGCTAAGAGAATTTGTTACCACCAGACCAGCCTTAAAAGAGGTCCTTAAGGGAGTGCTAAACATGGAAATGAAAGACTGTTGCTGGCCATCACAAAAGCACACTTAAGTATATAGACTATTGACACTATAAAGCAACTATACAATCAGTTCTGCACAACAACCAGCTAACAACCTGATGACAGGACCAAATCCACACATATCAATATTAGCCTTGAATGTAAATGAGCTAAATACCCCAATTAAAAGGCACAGAGTAGCAAGCTAGATAATGAAGCACGACCCAATTGTATGCTGTCTTCAAGAGACCCATCTCACATGCAGTGACACCCATATGCTCAAAGTAAAGAGATGGAGCTAATTTCAGACAAACAGACTTTAAACCAACAGCAATCAAGAAAGACAAGGAAGGTTATTACATAATGATAAAGGGTTTAATTCAACAAGAAGACTTCATTATTCTAAATATATATGCACCAGACACTGGAGCACCCAGATTCATTAAAAAAAGTTCTTAGATGCCTATGAGGAGACTTAGTTAATCACACAGTAAGTGTGGGAGACTTCAACACCTCACTGACAGAACTAGATAGATCATCATGACAGAAAACTAACAACGATATTCAGGACCTGAATTCAACACTTCATCACATGGATCTAACAGATATCTACAGAACACTCCACAAAACAACCATAGAATATACATCCTTCTCATCTGCACATGGCACATACTCTAAAACTGGCCACATAGTCACCCATAAAATAATTCTCAGCAAATTTTAAAAACACAAAATCATAACAACCACACTCTGGGACCACAGTGCAATAAAAAGAGAAGTCAATACCAAGAATATCTCTCAAAATCACACAATTACATTGAAATTAACCTACCCTTGGATGACTTTTGGGTAAACAGTTAAATGAAGGCAGAAATCAAGCCATTATTTGAAACTAATGAAAACAAAGATACAACATATAACAATCTCTGGGATAGGCTAGTTGTAGTGGCTCATGCCTGTAATCCCAGCAGTTTGGGAGGCCAAGAAGGGCAGATCACTTGAGGCCAGGAGTTTGAGACCAGCCGTGGCAACATGGTGAAACTTCATCTCTACTAAAAATACAAAAATTAACTCTGTGTGGTGGCACATGCCTTAATCCCAGCTATTCGAGAGGCTGGGGCATGAGAATTTCTTGAACCCAGGAGGCAAAGGTTGCAGTGACCTGAGATCATACCACTACATTTCAGTCTGGGTGACAGAACGAGACTCTGTCTAAAAAAAAAAGAAAAGAAAAGAAAAGAAAAAATCTCTGGGATACAGCTAAAACAGTGTTAATAGAAAAGTCAAGTGCAATCTCAAACTAACAACCTAACACCACACCTAGAGAAACTAGAAAAACAAGACAAATCAACCTCAAAGCTAGCTAGAAGAAAAGAAATAACCAACATCAGAGCTAAATTGAAAAAAAGATTATCTAAATAAACACTATCAGAAATGACAAAGGGGACATTATTGTCAAACCCCACAGAAATTAAAAAAAAAAAAAAAAACCCTCAGTTACTGTTACAAACACCTCTTTGCACACAAACTAGAAAGCTTAGAAGAAATTAATAAGTCCCTGGAAACATGCAACCTCCAAAGATTGAACCAGGAGGAAATTGACAGCCTGAACAGACCAATAAGAAGTTCTGAAATTGAATCAGTAATGAAAAGCATACCAACACAAAAAGCCCTGAACCAGACAGATTCACAGCTGAATTCTACCAGATGTATAAAGAAGAGCTGGTGCCAATCCTACTAAAAATATTCCAGAAATTTGAGGAGAAAGGACTCTTTCCTAACTCATTCTATGAGGTCAGCATCATTCTGATACCAAAACCTGGCAAAGACACAACAACATTAACAAAAGAAAACTTGGGGCCAATGTATTTGATGAACATAAGTACAAAAATCCTCAACAAAATACTAGCAAATAAAATCCAGCAGCATATCAAAAAGATAATCCACCATGATCAGGTAGGCTTTATTCCTGGGATGCAAAGTTCATTTAATATACACAAATCAATAAATGTGATTTGCCACATAAACAGAAACAAAAACCAAAATCACGTGATTATCTCAATAGATGAAGAAAAGGCTTTCTATAAAATTTTATATCCATTCATGTTAAAAACTCTCAACAAACTAGGCACTGAAGGAATATACCTCAAAATAATAAGAACTATCCCTGACAAACCCCCAGTCAACATCCTATTGAATGGGCAAAAGCTGGAAACATTTATCTTAGAACCAGAAAAGACAAGGCTGCCCATTCTCACTACTCCTATTCAACATAGTACTGGAAGTCCTAGACAGAACAATCAGGCAAGACAAAAAAATGAAATTATCCAAATAAGAAAAAAGGATGTTAAATTGTCTCTGTATACTTAGTAAACCTAAAGACCCTCCAAAAGACTCCTATTCTTGACAAAAAACTTTAGTAAAGTTTCAGGATACAAAAATCAGTAGCATTCCTTTATAGAAACAATATGCAAGCTGAGAGCCAAATCAAGAATGCAATCCCATTCACAATAGCTACAAAAAATAAAGTTCCTAGGAATACAGCTAACTAGTGAGGTGAAAGATTTCTACAATGAGAATTATAAAATACTGCTAAAAGAAATCAGAGACCACACAAAAAATGGAAAAACGTTTCATGCTCATGAATAGGTAGAATAAATATTGTTAAAATGGTCACACTGCCCTAAGCAATTTACAGATTTCATGCTATTTCTAGCAAACTACTAATGACATTTACACAGAATTAGAAATAACTCTTCTAAAATTCATATGGAGCCAAAAAAGATCTGGAATAGCCAATGCAATCCTAAGCAAAAAGAATAAAGCCGGAGGTACCACACTACCTGACTTCAAACTACACTACAAGGCTACAGTAACCAAGACAGCATGGTACTTGTACAAAAACAAACACAGACCAATGCAACAGGTTAGATAACCCAGAAATAAAGCCACATACCTACAATCGTCTGATGTTCAATGAAGTCAACAAAAACAAGTAATGGAGAAAGGACTCTCTATTCAATACACGGTGCCGTGCTAACTGGCTAGCCACATGCAGATTATAGAAACTGGACCCCTTCCTTCATTATATGCAAAAATCAACTCAAGATAGATTAAAGACTTAAATGTAAATTCAAAAACCATAAAAGACGCTAGAAGAAGACCTAGGAAATATCATTCTGGACATAAACATTGGCAAAAAGTTCACGATGAAGATGACAAAAGCAATTGCAACAAAAACAAAAATTGACAAACAGCACCTAATTAAATGAAAGAGCTTCTGCATAGCAAAAGAAACTATCAAAAGTGATCAGATAATCTATAGACTGGTACAAAATATTTGCAAACTATGCATTCAACAAAGTTCTAATGTCCAGAATCTATAAGGAACTTAAAACAAGCAAAAAATAAGCAACCACATTACAAAATGGGCAAAGGATGTGAACAGATACTTCCCAAAAGAATACATGCACATGGCCAGCAAGCATACGAAAAAATGCTCAACATCACTAATCATTGGAGAAATGCAAACAAAAACCACAATGAGATACCATCTCAGACAAGTCAGATTAAAAAGTAAAAAAATAACAGATACTGGCAAGATTGTGGAGAAAAGGGAATACTTATACACTGCTGGTGGGAATATAAGCTAGTTCAGCCACTGTGGAATGCAGTTTGGAAATTTCTCAAAGAACTTAACAATTGACCCAGCAATCCCTTATGGGTTATATACCTAACGGAATGTAAATCATTCTGTCATGAAGACACAAGCATGTGTATGTTCATTACAGCACTATTTACAGTAGCAAAAACATGGATTCAACCTAAATGTCCAACAATAATGGACTGGATAAAGAAAATGTGGTACATAAAATCATAGAATACTACACATCCATAAAAAAGAATGAGATCATGTCCTTTGCAGAAACATGGGTGGAGCCAGAGACCATTATCCTAAGCGAATTAATGCAGGAACAGAAAACAAAATACTACATGTTCTCACTTCTAAGTAGGAGCTAAACGTTGAATACACAATCTAACAAAGCAACTAAGAAGGGAACAATAGGCACTGGGGTCTATATGAGGGTGGAGAGTGGAAGACGAGTAAGAATTGAAAAACTATTTGTTGAGTATTACGCTTAGTAGCTGGGTGATGAAATAATCTGTATATCACATCCCTGCGACACACAATTTACCTATATAACAAACCCACACATGTACCTCCTGAACCTAAAATAGAAGTTGGAAGAAAAAATAAAACAAAATGAATAAATTTCTCATGTTCTTCACTTCCCTTCCCTAATACAAACCCAGTTAAGGAAGAAAAAAAAAAGAGAAAATGTTAAGAATGTAGTTTAATAAATTGGATTGAGCATGTGGCCATTGTAGTCAGAACTATTTTAGATACCCGTTCTGTTATTCACCAGCTAGGAAAGTGAAGCATGAGGACCCTGCTTCTAAAATTTTCACTTTCCTTCTAAGTAAAATGGGCCCAAAGTGGTTGGTTTTTCAGACCCACCTCATAAGATTGTCTGAAAGATTAAATTATATAATTCATATAAAACTCTCAGTAAAGTACTAGTCAAGTAGTAAGAGATTAATAGATGTTAACTGTTATTGTTAATAATATTATATTTTGATAATATCATTATTTATCAACGTTATTATTTTGAAGAGCTGGGAGCTTCCAAGTCTGTACCTTCAGTTCAGATCCCTTTTTTGGGGTCCAGGCCTGCCTCTATCTTTCAAAACAATGCATCTGCTCATCTCTATTTCTGTGACTGTTAGCTTTACTCATGACTTGGCCTAAACTCTGGAAAAAGCAATGCCATTCACTCTGCCTCTTGGAATCATGAATGGGCTGTTTAATATTCCAGGTTCTTTCAGTTATTAGAGCAGCTCTGTTTCAATATTTAATCTTTACCCTTATATATTTTATGGCTTTGGCCTCAAACTCCATTTAAAGCTCTCTTTTCTCTTCAAAGGATAGTTAGAATTTTCATGTCTTCAGTGGCTTGGAGTAGAGTTTCCCCCAGCCCCCTTTATCTTCTAGGTGCTAGATCCTCTCTTAGGTTCAGGTGGAGAGGAAGGAGAGGGAACAGTCAAACTTCTCCTTTCTAAACTGGGAGTAGGAGTGGTTACTTGTTAATTGATGAGAAGTCTCTAGCTCACACTGGTCATTTCTGTCATGGAGCACAGGAGAACCCCGGTCAAGTTTCCTGCTTGATTATCTGATATAGGAGATCTAGTTCTGGCTTGGTATTGTCCTCCTCCTCCTCCTTCCCTCAGCTCCTTCCTTATTCCACAGCATCTTGCTGCTGGGGTCCCTCTTGGGAGAAGTTCCTGCAAGATAGCTCAAACTCAGCTACCTCTGGGGTGTCTGCTTGCCCCAGCTTTAAGTGTGTAAGGGCAGTCCCACTGCTTCTCTCTCTTTGAGCCTTGTCTTCCTTCTCTTTTCTCAGCACATGGTGACCAAGGGGCAGATTAGTGAGTCTGCTGGTTCCACAAGTATACAACTAGAGAACAAAACACTCTTCTTTTCTTGCAGAAATCCTACTATTGCATAAGTGATCTTCATGAAGCTTCCTATTCCCCATGGAATTTGGAAGGAGAAGCATTTCTGTATGCTTCTGTTGAGAAGGGAAAAGGAGTCTTCCTGCTTGGACACTGGGCTTCTGAAAAGGCCATGTGCTCTCCTGTCTCACAGTTTTCTTTCTTTTACTTTTTTTGGACTTGTCTTTTTTCTTTTTGTATTCTTTTTCTCTTACCTCACAGTCTTGTATGTGTTTAGACTGTCACAAGAATGAGCATTGGATGTGGTAGAAAAAATTCTTGGATTAGTGCCTCTCATTAGTCCCTAAAAATACGTATGTGTCTCTCCTCAACTCCTGGTGACTCTCTAAGCTTATGATGCATTTTTTGGTATGTTTTGTATTTAGTTTTGAGCTTCCACAATGATTTTTAAAACAGGACAAAATCCCATATGAACATTCTGTTATATTCCATTAAATTATCAGCACCAGAGATACAGGACGATTGTTTTCTCATTCTAACTTTGTATACCCAATATCTAACAAAGCAGCTGCAAAATGGTTGATACTCAGTAAGTATCTGTTGAATGAATGAAGGGATGAAAAGCCAAATGTAATATGTAGAAAAGTTGATCATAAATTCCTTGGTACACAATAGACAGACAAAACATAATCTAGGAAATGTGCACCCTGAGAAATTGCTATCATCATCTTCATACCTTATAACATCTAAAGTTCTTAAACTGGTCCCCTTAATACCATTGTGCTTGTTGTCTGTATTTTTATACTTTTATGCTTTGGTTTCATTTTCTACCTATTAGTTAAACAATTATAAGAACTGTGGGGATAAATTTAAAACATTACTGTGTTTCTTTAGAGAGTTCTGCTGTATAAATACCAGATTATTTTTCTAAGATTTAAAGTTTCTGAAAACTTTATTTTTAAGCAATGTATTCTGAGAAAACTTAAATCTAAATTCAATTGTTCAGACAAATATGAATACAATTTAATAAAAAGTACTGAATGCTGTGTTTTATAATTCCTTAGAAAATTTGGGAACATTCTAGGTTCCCAAGTAGACTGATAATACCTGAGAGATCAGCCATGAGCAACATTTAGTTATATTAACAGGAATACTTGATATGAGCAAATCCCTACATATTTTTATTAAAAATACAAATATAAATAATAAAATCATTCTGTTCCAATGTACTTCATTCCAATGCCTAGAACAGGAAAAAAGACATGAACCTCTTTAAGAAGTCTTGTTCAAAAAATTGCTGGTAGTTTACAGAGATTGCTAAAGAAACAACTGTCAAACTCAGCCAATTGCTTATAGGGAGTGGGCTTAGAAAGGCAAGTTACTAGGGAAACCTTTTCCTCACTGGAAAAGGATAAATGTGTACTTGGAGTCCACAGATGGCAAGACTGTAATCTTGCTATGCTTAAATTTTATCTAGGTTAGCCACAGTGGAGAAAACACTGTAGAGACTACAAGCTAAGAGTGCAGAAGGGCAAAAGCAATTTTTATAACTTTAAGTTGCTTATTAATGCTATTAATAATGCTAATGATAGTGCTTAAACTATTAACAAAAATAATTATGAACACTTACGAAGCACTCCGTCTTAGTCACTTGGGCTGCTGTAACAAAAATACCATAGACTGGGTAGCTTAAACAACAAACATTTATTTCTTACATTTCTGGAAGCTGGGATCAAAGTGTGCACAGATTCAGTGTCTGGTGAGGGCTTGCTTCCTGGTGCATAGATGGCCGTCTTCTTGCTGTGTTCTATTTTTATTTTTATTTTTTGAGACGGAATTTTGCTCTGTTGCTCTGTTGCCCAGGTTGGAGTGCAGTGGTGTGATCTCAGCTCACTGCGACCTCTGCCTCCAGGGTTCATGTGATTCTCCTGCCTCAGCCTCCTGAGTAGCTGGGACTACAGGTGCCTGCCACCGTGCCCGGCTAATTTTTGTATTTTTAGTAGAGACGGAGTTTCATTATATTGGCCAGGCTGGTCTTGAACTCCTGACCTCAAGTGATCTGCCTGCCTCAGCCTCCCAAAGTGCTGGCATTACAGGCATGAGCCACTGTGCCTGGCCCTTGCTATGTTTTCAAGTGGTGGAAAGGGGTTGAGAGAGCTCACTGGGGTCCCTTTTAGAAGAGAACTAATCCCTTCATGAGGGCTCCACCCTCATGACCTAATCACCACCTAAAGGCCCTTCTTTGTAATACCATAAAATGGAAATTAGGCTTTGTCATATAAATTTTGGGGGGACACAACCATTTGATAACATGCTTTATAGTTTAAAAATTGTACTCTTTTGAATTATGTCTTTTGGGAGATATTATTTCCATCAGTCTCATAATAGAGATGAGAAAACTAAAGTCAAGTGCATTATCCATGGTCATACAGGGGTTAATCAAGAGCCCAGAAGTTGTATTCAACCTTATTGATTCTAGTGCATACTCCTTGTACATATTACTCATTTTTCTAAAATCATGTTAACTCCTGTTCTTGCTAGTAAGAAGATGCAGTGGTAGATTTATCATGAATTAAAGGAAGTATAGTTTCAGGCCCCCTACCAGCATAAGCCCATTCCAATGTCTTTGGAGTGGCCCTAATAATGTTCATATATTCATGCAAACTTATACACATATACACAAATATATGTATATATGTATTTATATATTCATGTAAATTTATACTATACATATAAAAATTTACATAATTTTAATCTATATGTGCATATAAATTTACATAAATATATACGTGTGTGTGTGTGTGTGTGTGTATATATATATATATGTATTTTTTTTTTTTTTTTTAGAGAGAGACAGGGTTTTGCTCTGTCACCTACGTTGGAGTGCAGTGGTGTGATCACAGCTTACTGAAACCTTGAACTCCTGGGTTCAAGCAATCCTCTCTCCTGCCCCAGCCTCCTGAGTAGCTAGGACTACAGAAGTGTGCCACCTACATCTGGCTAAATTTTTTATTTTTAGTTGTGTAGAGACAGAGCCTTAGTATGTTGCCTAAACTGGTCTCAAATGCTGGCCTCAATTGATCCTCCCATCTTGGCTTCCCAAACTCTGGGACTGTAGGCATGAACCACCCGGC
The DNA here is from genome assembly GCF_049350105.2 of Macaca mulatta. NCBI lineage: Eukaryota > Metazoa > Chordata > Mammalia > Primates > Cercopithecidae > Macaca > Macaca mulatta. The sequence goes on along the minus strand of NC_133406.1, from coordinate 172,065,429 downwards.
CTGGCAAATTTTATATTATTTTTTAAAAGGAAGATTTTTTTCAAACTGCAGTCTTTGCACTTCATCTTCACCTCTGTCTTACTTCCCCATGTGATGAGTTAGCATTTAACTAGCTATAGACAGTTTTTGGATCTGACTTAGAGGAAACTGATTTAGCAATACAGTTTATTTAGAGAGATTTATTTATGTGGTTTTCAGTTATCTCCTTGTATAGTTAAATAATTGTTAGCCATCCTGATACAAGGATGTTTACTCAAATATTACTGTATCCCATTGTGTTGACTCAACTTGTGTTGAAACATAAAATATAGTACAGGCAGTCACTTTATAAATGTGAATTAATCTTACAGCCACAGTTCCTCAAGTACGTTGGTAGAGGAGAACAAAGTTAGAAATGTTCAGAACCAGAAGCTAATTTATAAAAAAAATTCTTCCAAATATTAGATAAGTAAAATGTAAGTATAGAAATGGTTTTTCATCAACACCTAGTGAAACAGTTCTCTTGATAGAGGTTTTTCTAAGTATCACAACAATCTGAAAATTTTATATGTTGTTACCAATGACAAATTTTTAATTTGGCAGTTAATAAAAAAGTTAATTAATACAAATATGTGACTTTTCTGATTTTATGCTTTTGAGATTGCAACTTAATAAAATGTATTATTTGCTGGGATTTGTTTTCTCACTTCAAATAAATATTTTATACCTAGTTTTGCATTTATAATTTATATATATGTATTTAAAGGGTCTCTTTCTCTCTCAAATTGTTTAAGATTAAGGTGTCATAAAGGCTAGGTCTTCTGCTGAAAGTTTGTGTGCTCAGTAAATATTTGTTGAATGAATAAGCATCGTCTGGAATCAGTTTTGATGCCAAGGTAACTTGGCATCCTGAAGTTTTGGAGCCAAAAGGCTTCTGATGTTAGAGAATTGTGGGTGGATTTTCCCAAGACTGGGAGATAGACTTTGTACTTTATGAAGCTTATGCATTGTAAAAGTATCTTCATTCCATATTCAGATATTTCCCATTTTTCTTCAGCAACCTAGCCTCTTGCCCTCACAGGATATCAAACAGAAGCTTTTTTTAAAAAAAGCTAGACTCATCAAGGTGATGTAAATTGATTGTTTTAGACTGGGAAAGATTCCAATGAAAGTGGTCCATGCTGAGAAAGAAAATGGGGTAGAGTTTTTCAGTTTGGGTGTCACAGATATTGGATGGCTCGTTGGGAATAAAAATAGGGACCAACATCTTATATCCCCATTTCTCATAGTTCTTGGAAATGATAGTTCTTCCATAAGGCTGAGTGGATTGTGGTACCACTGCAAGCCATGGCTTGGGACACTTAGTTCCTGAAGTCCCGTGTTACCACAGAGGAAGTAGAAACACTAATCTACAAAGGGGTACTTTGATGATTGGAAAATTAACCTCATAGAACTAGAAGACAATTAACATCACAGAACTAGAATTATCTAGAATTGAAAACAAGAGGTCCTTTTTTCCCCCCTAATTTGTTGAACTATATAATCACGTTGTCCCCCTAACTCCAATCCAAGACACATACATGACCTTAGGGTAATAATTCTCAGAGTGTGGTTACCTCTCCACATATCAGAGTCACCTGTAAACTTTCAGAAATACAAATGATCAGGCCCCACCTCAGGCCTGTGAATCAGAAACTGTAGGGAGTCGTGTTGTGGAGCAAACATGTTTTACTACGTATGGATCCAGAATATTTTACACAAGCAGGGAGCAGGAAGATCACTGGCCTTCATGAGAGATGAGAAATAAACAGAAAAGCCAGTAACTGGCAAGGCAGTGATGCAGACCTTTGTAGATATAGGATGCCATGGGCTGTCTTGGCTTTGTTCTACGAACCTTCTGATTTTTTTCCTTGTTTAGTGTTTCTTTTTTCTTTCTGCTTCTCTATGCATGTGCTGAAAGTGGCCCTCCTTCAGCTCCATAAGAGTTTAAACTAAGAGACAGATTAATGTATCTGAAACCCAATTCTAGAAGGAAAATTTGACTGACTCAATTTAAATGAGCTGTGGCCAGGTTGACAGGATCATATGGGACACATAGGGCCAGAGGGGCCTCACACTTGTATGTGGTAAGTCATTTCCCAGAAAATGGGCTGTGGACTGAATAGTCAGCCTGTGTATATTCACATAGTGAACATCAGAACTCTTAAGACCACCAATATTATGAATTATATTCCTATTTTTTTTTAAATTTATTGCTCACAGTTTGGTAATTTTGACTAATACAGTCCTGGGCTCATTTCCATATGCCTGAATTTACGAAAATAAATTGAGTTTGTCAAGAAAGTTAAATTTCTGCTGGAGTCAGAGGTAGTTGGAAGTTTGACTTTCATGCTGGAGTTTTATTGCCTAAGATGTAAATTGTATTTCCTCCAAAGCTCTGAAATAACACTCAATAAATAACTACTAATATCACAGTTCAGACATTTTAATTAAGCATGTTAACTTTCTTAACTGTAATATTCAAATAATGTGTAACGCAATGAGTTTTTTGGTTGCAAAGCTGGAAACCCTCCAGTAACTGACGCAGCATTTCAAACGAACTTAATTTTAACTCAGACTCTAGGTAACTAAGAATGATTCTTACTACTATCTGAAATTAATCACAGGTTTAGTTATACTTTTAATCTTCCTTTGATTTCTTTATTGTTAATAAACAGTTATTTACAAGACTAGGTTTTTATTATTTGCTTATAGATAATTACGCTGAATTCTCAATGCTGTATAACAAAAGGAGGCCTCCAATCACAAAGACTTCAGGATATAGTCCAGAAGTTGACAAGATTTTTCTTTCTTTAAAGGGCCTGATAGTAAATATTTTAGGTTTTTTTTTTTTTTTGAGGATATACAGTCTCACATATTCTTACTCCTTTTCATCCTATTCCGCTTCCCCATGTTTTTCCTTGTTTTATTTTTTTTTCTTCTTTCCTTCTTCTCCATTGTAACCTATTCTTAGCTCATGGGCCATACACAGTCTTCAGGTCGAATTTAGCCCCTGGGTTATCATTTTCTGATTCATGATTACAGTCCAAAAACGAACTTGAAAATGACTGAAATGTTCTCTCTTCAAAGCTGTCTTGTGGATTTTCTTTTTTTTTTTTTTTTTTTTGAGACAGAGTCTTGCTCTGTCGCCCAGGCTGGGGTGCAGTGGCCGGATCTCAGCTCAATCATTCTCTTTTGATAAACTCAAAAGATGAGATTATAGTATAGACAGAGGATGAAGCATGCAGAGCCAGGGATGAAAGGGAGAACAAAGCAATACATGATTTCAGAATTAATAATGAAGAAGACATTGATAAACATCTATGTCATTCCAGCTACTAAATATGTACGCTTTTCCTTTAACCTTTCACAAGGTTTTACAATGCCTACTTTATAGATGAGAAAACAGACATGAAGAAGTAGCATTACTAAGTAAAAAATATTGTGTTGTAAGAGTTGAGGCTCAATTTCAAGTTCATGTGGCATGTAAAGCCCATTTTCTTTGTGATATACCACATGGTGTTCTGCCATAGAATAGAACGAGGAATAATGAGCACCTCACCATAGATTTGTAAACATTTTAAAACCCGCATTTGAAAGCATTTTATGAAATTGCTAAGGTATTAAAATAATTTCACAGGCATTTATTAATGTCAGTAAGTGCAAATAAGTTTGAACTGCTTAAATGTAACATTATCTTTAATGATAACATATTGTCTTTTGGAAACAGAGTATATGATTTGAAAGGTTCCCAAGGTCTTGTCTCAATAAATTGAAGTAATGCATCATCGGAAATGTGGAAGACACCTTATCCCCTGTCTCCATATCAGTATGTTTATACTCACGATCTATTCATCAAATACGCAAGGTAAATGTAAGGTTATTGTTCCCCTCTATTTTCCTGAGACACCAGCACATAAATAAAGGAATGGAAATGAACTTGCCTAGTCAGGGATGGAGCTAAGACTGCTTTTACATACCCTTAAGCTAATGGATATTTTGCTAGATTGCCTCTCATGTGTGTTGCTTTATGTTTTAGAGAGAGCATCTTCCTTCTTTCTAATGAATATACAGCTGGACCTACTTTCCTCAAATTAGCTTACCATCAAGGCTATTATTCTATAAATGTGCATCAGATGTTGCCTAAATCTGGCTTGATTACAGATGCTCCCTATGGTTTTATTCAATTGCTTAACTCTAAACTCAACATTATGCCATTAAACCATTTAATTTAGCCATCTCCAAAAGTTTTATTAAATTGTTTAATATTATGGGCATTAACTAACTCATCACTCAAACTATATAATAGAGGTCATAATGTAATAATGTTACCATCTGTATACTACTTCTTTTCCCATGTCTCCAGTATAGTAATAAAATATTGATATTAGTTTTTAACATATATTTGTGAGATATAGTATTTATCGTATTATATCTGGACTTTATAGATAAAGAAACTCATAATGGTGTATTGATTTGCATTAATAAAATAAGTCAACATGCTTGATGGTTTTACAGTCTTTCATGAACAAAGATGTACTATCTTAGTTTTTATTTAAACTTTTATAAACTTGGTGTGTTTAAGGCGTTATGTAAAATATAAAAATTTCACAAAAAGTTTACATCTTATGGGGAGGACAAAAATCACTTAAGTGCAAAAGGTATTATTTTAATGTTATATCTGTGCAGTTCAATAGTGTAGCCACCAGTTAGGTATTGCTATTTAGATTTACATTAATTAAAATTAAATACAATTAAAAATTCAGTTCCTCAGGCACACTAGTGATATTTCAAGTGCTCAGTAGGCATGTGTGATTAGTGGCTACCATATTGGATGGTGCAGATATAGAACATTTCCAGCACTGCAGAAAGTTCTACCTGAAGGCTGGTTGCAGTGGTTCATACCTATAATCCAAGCAATTTGGGAGGACAAGGCTCGGGGATTGCTTGAGCTAAGGAGTTTGAGACCAACCTGGATAGTATAGCAAAACCCTATCTATCTCCACAGAAAATACAAAAATTAGCTGGATGTGGTAGCATGCTCCTGTAGTCCCAGCTACTTGGAAGGCAGGGGTGGGAGGGTAACTTGAATCCAGAAAGTGGAAGTTTCAGGGAGCCGAGATTGTGCCACTGCACTCTAACCTGAGTGACAGAACCAGATCCTTTCTCAAAAAAAAAAAACAATTGTGTATGTCTTACTGATTGTTTTTACTGTCAATGTAAAAAAATTCATTTTAGGAAGTGTGTTAGGCTATTCTTTTATTGCTATAAAGAAATACCAGAGATTGAATAATAATAAAGAGGTTTACTTGGCTCATGGTTCTGCAGACTGTACAAGCATGGCACTGGCATCTGCTCAGCTTCTGGGGAGGCTTCAGAGAACTTTTACTCAAGGTGAAAGGTAAAGTGAGAGCAGGCATGTCACATGGCAGAAGCAGAGGCAAAAGAGAGTGGGGCTGGGGGTTGGGGAGGTGCCACACTTTACAACAACCAGATGTTGCAAGAACTCACTCATTATGGTGAGGACAGCATCAAGCCATGAGAGATCTGTCCCCATGACTCAAACATCTCCCACCAGGCCCCACCTGCAACACTGGGAATTGCAATTTAACATGAAATTTTGGCAGGGACAAATATCTAAACTATATCAGACAGCTTATAAAAAACAAATATGATATAGTAAAAACAACCTACCAAAGAAAAAGAAATGGAGATATAATAAGGAAGAAAGAAGAAAACTCTACAGAGAACTATTTGTGGTGGAATAGTAATTGATTACAAAACTTATTTCTGACCTTTTTAGCAGCTAGACAAAGAGGGAAGAACAATGATCAATATCAGTATTTTAGGGAAAAAGAAAAGTATGTTCATAGATTCATAAGGTCGAGGCAAGCCACCTGTCTTATAATGTTACTTAAGTGGAACTAAAATGAAGCTCATAAAGTATGTATTTCTTAATGTTTGTAGCTCTTATAAAAATATAAAACTAGAAAAATAAATGTATAGATACCAGGGCAAGATGTCCAGTTAGAAGCAGCTGTGGTGCATGGCACTCATGGAGAGGAATGAAAGGGGCAAGTGAATACAGAATCTTCAACTGAAATATCCAAGTACTCACATTGGAATTGATCAGGGAAACAACTTCATCCACAGAAAATGAAGAAAAGCAGGGTGGGGTGATGGACGACCCAGGAGGAACACAGAGCCCGGGGAACCCCCCACTCCCAGCCAAGGGAACTGGTGAGTAAATGTGTGGCCCTGGGAAATCATGCTTCTCCCACAAGCCTTTGCAACCTTCAGATCAGGAGAACCCTTCATGAGCCCACACCACCAGGGTCTTGGGTCTGACACACAGAGCTGAATGGTCTTGGCGGAACAGCTGCTTAGGCACATACAGAGACCCAGGAGCTTTATATACGCCAGCTCCAGGTCTTTGACAAAGGCACTGTAACTCAGGCAAGGCAGGTCGGTACATACCCCTAGGAAGAGGGCTGAATCCACGGGTCTGAGCAGCATTGGTCTTCAGGCCCCACCTCCATGGCACCTCACAAGATAAGACCCACTGGCTTGAAATTCCAACCAGCTACTAGCAACAAAGTGGAGCCTGCCTGAGACTGGATGGAGCCCCCAGAAGAAGAGGCCAGTCACCATCTTTACTGTTTGGTCGACATAGCCATTCTAGCTTGCAGGCTTTAGAGAGTCCAGATGGTCTGGATGAGGAAGGGTCCCCCTGATCGCAGTGGAGCTGCTTTGCCAGAACATTACCAGACTGCTTCTTTGAGTTGGACCCTGATCCATTCCTCTTCAGTAGGTGGGACCTCCCATCTGGGGCTTTCAGCCACCGCTAACTGCCTGTATTCTACCAAGAGAGCTCTGATCTCTCCCTGGGATGGACTGCCTAGGGTGTGGGGCAGGCCGACAACTTTGTTGTTTGAACAAATCAGCCATTCCAGCCTGTGTGCTTTGGAGAGTCCAAGAACAGAGGTGGCTCCCCAGCAGATATAGCTGTTTTGTTAAGCAGTGGCCAGGCTGCTGAACTGGACTCCATCCTTTCCTCCTTATAGGGTGGATCCTCCCAGTTGGGGCCTCTTGCCACTCCTGGAGGTGTTCTATGGCCAACAGAGTTTTAATTTCTCCCTGGGATGCAATTCTAATTTCTCCCATGGGGTGGGGTGGGCCACCATCTTTATTGTTTGGACATCTCAACTGGTCCCTTCTGTGGACCTTGGTGAGCCCAAACCAATAGGGGGCTGAAGGGGTTGCCAACACAGTACAGCTACTCTACCAAAACACAGCTAGACTGTTTCTTTAAGTGGGTCTCTTATCTTGTTCCTCCTGACTGGGTGAGACCTCCTAACAAGGGTCCCTAACCACCTCCTACAAGTGTGTTTGAGTGCAACAGGTCAGTATACCCCTGAGACGGCACTTTCAGAGGAAGGAGCAGGCTGCTGTTTTGCTGCCTTCCCTGGTGATACCTCCAGGTACCAGCCTGGGGTCTGGAGTGGACCCCCAGCACACCACAGCAGCCCTGCAGAACAGTGGTCAGACTGTTATAAGAAAAACCAACGAACAACAACAACAACAAAATTTCATTCAAAGGGATCAGCAACCTCAAAGATTGATGGTAGGTAAGCCACAAAGATGAGAAAAAATTAGTGCAAAAATGCTGAAAACTCAAAAAGTCAGAGTGCTCCGTTTCCTCCAAATGACTGCAACACCTCTTCAGTAAGGGTTCAGAACTGGGTTGAGGCTGAGATGAATGAAATGACAGAAGTAGGCTTCAGAATGTGGATAAAACCAAACTTCACTGGGCTAAAGGATCATGTTGTAACTCAATGCAAAGAAGATAAAAATCATGATAAAACAATGCAGGAGCTGACACTTAAAATAGCCCATAGAGAGTGGAACATAACTGACCTGATAGAGCTGAAAAACACATTACAAGAACTTCACAGTACAATCCCAAGTATTAATGGCAGAATAGACCAAGTAGAGGAAAGAATCTCAGAGCTTAAAGACTGTCTTTACGAAATAAGACAGACAGACAAGAGTACAGAGAAGAGAATAAAAAGGAATAAACAAAACCTTCGAGAAATATGGGATTATGTGAAGAGACAAAATCTACCACTGATTGGGGTTCTTGAAAGAGATGTGGAAAATGAAACCAATTTGGAAAACATATTTCACTGTATCATCCAGGGGAACTTTCCAAACCTACCTAGATAGGCCAACATTCAACTTCAGGAAAAGTAGAAAACCCCTGTAGGATACTCCATGAGAAGATCATCCCCAAGACACATAATCATCAGATTTTCCGAGGTTGGAATGAAAGAAAAAATGTAAGTGCAGCCAGAGAGAAAGGCCAGGTCATCTACAAAGGGAAGCACATCAGACTAACAGTGCACCTCTCAGCAGAAACCCTATAAGCCCAAAAAGACTGGGGGTCAATATTCAACATTTTTAAACAAAAGAAATTCCAACCCAGAGTTTCATATCCAGCCAAACTAAGCTTCGTAAGTGAAGGGAAAATAAGATTCTTTTCAGAGAAGCAAATGGTGAGACAATTCATTACCACCAGATCTGCCTTACAAGAGCTCCTGAAGGAAGCATTAAGTATGGAAAGGAAAAACTGTTACCAGCCACTACAAAAACACACTGAAGTGCACAGACCAATGACACTTTGAAGCAACCACATAAACAAGTCCACAAACCAATTAGTATCAAGATGACAGGAACAAATCCACACATAATAATCCTAACCTTAAATGTAAACAGGCTAAATGTCCCAGTTAAAAAACACAGAATGGCAAGCTGGATAAAGAATCAAGACCCACTGGTATGCTGTCTTCAAGACACTCATATCACATGCAAAGACACACATGGCTCAAAATAAAGGATGGGGAAAAATGTACCAAGGAAATGGAAAATAGAAAAAAAGCAGGATTTGCAATCACAGTTTCTGACAAAACAGACTTTAAACCAACGAAGAAAAAACAAAACAAAAACAAAAACAAAAAAAGCAAAGAAAAACATATAATGGTAAAGAGTTCAATTCAACAGGAAGAGCTAATTATACTAAATATATATGCACCCAATACAGGAGCTCCAAGATTCATAAAGCAAGTTCTCCAAAACCTTCTAAGAGACTTAGACTCTCACACAATAATAGTGGGAGACTTTAACAACCTACTGACAATATTAGACAGATCACTGAAACAAAACAAAGATATCAGTACCTGAACTCAACCCTGGCTCAAGTGGACTTCATAGATATCTACAGAACTCTCCACCTCAAAACAACAGAATATACATTCTTATCACCACACAAAACTTACTTGAAAATTGATCACATAATCGGAAGTAAAACACTCCTCAGTAAATGAAAAAAAAATCTGAACTCAAAGTTTCTTGAACCACAGCACAACCAAATTCAAACTCAAGATTAAGAAGTTCACTCAAAACCATACAACTACCTTGAAATTGGACAACTAGCTCCTGAATGACTTTTGGGTAAATGATGAAATTAAGAAGTTCTTTGAAATGAATGAGAACAACGAAACAACATACCAGAATCTCTGGGACATAGCTAAAGTCGTATTAAGAGGGAAATGTATAGCACTAAATGCCCACATCAAAATATCAAAATACTTAAGATCTTAAGTTAACAACCTAACATCACAGCTAAAAGAACTAGAGACCCAAGAGCAAACAAACTCCAGGGCTAGCAGAAGACAAGAAAAATAACCAAGATCAGAGCTGAACTAAAGGAGATAGGGACATGAAAAACCCTTCAAAAATCAATGAATCCAGAAGCTGTTTTTGTTTTTTTTTTTTTTGAAAAAGTTAATAAAATAGATATGCCACTAGCTAGATTAATAAAAAGAAAAGAAAAAAGAGTCAAATAAACACAATCAGAAATGATAAGGGGGATATTACCACTGATCCTAAACAAATACTAACAACCATCTGATAATAGCGTAATATAAACACTTCTATGCATAATCACTAGAAAATCTAGAAGTGGATAAATTCCTGGACACATGCACCTTCCCTCCCAAGACTGAACCAAGAAGAAATTGAATCCCCGATAGACTAGTAATGACTTCTGAAATTGAGGCAGTAATAAATAGCTTACCAACTGGGGGAAAAAAAAAAAAAAAAAAAAAGCAGCCCAGGACCAGATAGATTCACAACTGAATTCTACTAGAGGTAAAAGAAAAACTGGTATTGATCCTATGGGAACTATTCCAAATAATTGAAAAGGAGGGACTTCTCCCTAAATTATTTTATGAGGGCAGCGTCATCCTTATACCAAAACTTGGCAGAGATACAACAAAAACAGAAAACTTCAGGCCAGTATCCTTAATGAACATCAATGCAAAAATCTTCAACAAAATTCTGGCAAACCAAATCCCACAGCACATCAAAAAGCTTATCCACCACAATCATGTAGGCATCATCCTCAGGATGTAAGCCTGGTTCAACATATGCAAATCAATAAATGTGATTCATTACATAAACAGAACTAAGACAAAAACCACATAATTATCTCAATACCGGCAAAAAAGACCTTTGATAAAATCCAACATCCCTTCATGTTGAAAACTCTAAAAGAACTAGGTATTGAAGGAACATATCTCAAAATAATGAGTCATATATGACACACCCATAGCCAATATCATACTGAATGGTCAAAAGTTGGACATATTCTCCTTGAAAATCAGGAAAAGACAAAGTTGCCCTGTCTCACCGCCTCTATTCAACATAGTATTGGAAGTTCTGGCAAGGGCCAGAGAAATAAAGGGTATTTAAGTAGGAAGAGAGGAAGTCAAATTATCTTTGTTTGTAGATGACATGTTCCTATATTTAGAAAACCTCAATGTCTCAGCCCAAAAGCTTCTTAAGCTGATGAGCAACTTCAGCAAAGTCTCAAGATACAAAATCAATATGCAATAATCACTAACATTCTTATGCACCAACATCAGGCAAGCTGAGAGCCAAATCACATATGAACTGTCATTCATAGTTGCCACAAAAAGTATAAAATAGCTAAGAATACTGCTGACAAAGGAAGTGGAGAACCTCTTCAAGGTTAACTACAAGCCACTGCTTAAGGAAATCAGAGAGGATACAAACAAATGGAGAAACATTCCATGTGCATGGATAGAAAGAATCAATATCATGAAAATGGCCATAATGCCCAAAGCAATATATAGATTCAATGCCATTTCCATCAAACTACCATTGACATTCTTCACAGAATTAGAAAAAAAAAAACACCTAAAATTCATATGCAACCAAAAAAGAGCCCAAATAGCCAAGGTAATCCTAAGCAAAAAGAACAAATCTGAAGGCATCACACTACCTGACATCAAACTACACTATAGTGCTACAGTAACCAAAACAGCATGGTATTGGTACAGGAACAGACACATAGACCAATGGAACAGAACAGAGAACCCAGAAATAAGGCCACACACCTATGACCATCTGATCTTCAACAAACCTGAAAAAAACAAGCAATGGGCAAAAGATTCCTTATTTAATGAATGGTGCTCAGAGAACTGGCTAGCCATATGCAGAAAATTGAAACTGGACTTCTTTCTTACACCATTTACACAAATCAACTGAAGATGTATTAAAGGCTTAAATGTAAAACCAAAAACTATGAAAACCGTAGAAGAAAACCTAGGCAATACCATTCAGGACATAGGCATGGGCAAAGATTTCATGATGAAGATGCAATTGTTGCAATTGCAACAAAAGTAAAAATTAACAAATGGGATCTAATTAAACTAAAGAACTTCTGCCCAGCAAAAGAAACTGTCAACAGAGTAAACAGATAGCCTACAGAGTAGGAGAACATTGGTCCAATCTAGATATCTGATAAAGGTCTCATATCCAGCTTCTATAAGAAAATTAAACAAATTTATAAGAAAAAACCTAACCACATTAAAAAGTGGGCAAAAGACATAAACAGACACTTCCTAAAAGAAGATATGTGTGTGGCCAACAAACATATGAAAAAAAGCTCTACATCACCAGTCATTAGAGAGAGGCAAATCAAAACCACAATGAGATACACCATCTCACACTAGGCAGAATGGCTATTACTAAAAGGTCAAAAAACAACAGATGTTGTTGAGGTAGTGGAGAAAAATGAATGCTTTTACCCTGTTGGTGGGGGCGTAAATTAGTACAACCATCGTGGAAGACAGTGTGGTGATTCTTCAAAGAACTTGATATGGTTTGACTGTGTTCCCAGCCAAATCTCATCTTGAATTGTAATAATTTCCACATGGCAAAGACAGGGCCAGGTTCAGATTACTGAATCATGCAGATGGTTTCCCACATACTGTTCTTATTGTAGTTAATATGTTTTACAAGCACTGATGTTTTTATAAATGGTAATTCCCCTGCACAAGCTCTCTTGCTTGCCACCATGTAAGATGTGGCTTTACTTCTCCTTTGCCTTACACCATGATTGTAAGGTCTCCTCAGCCATGTAGAACTATGAGTCCATTAAACCTCTTTCCTTTATAAATTACTCAGTCTGGGGTATGTCTTTATTAGCAGTGTGAGAACAGGCTAACACAGTAAATTGGTACCAGGTAGTACCAGGTAGTGGGTTGCTCCTATGAAGATACCTGAAAATGTGGAAGTGACTTTGGAACTGAGTAACAGACAGAACTCGGAACAGTTTGTAGGGCTCAGAAGAAGACAGGAAGATGTAGGAATGTTTGGAACTTCCTAGAGACTTGTTGAATGGCTTTGACCAAAATGCTGATAGTGATATGGACAATAAGATCCAGGCTGAGGTGGTCTCAGATGGAGATGAAGAACTTGTTGGAAACTGGACCAAAGGTGACTTGCTATGTTTTAGCAAAGAGATTGGTGGCATTTTGCCCATGCCCTAGAGATTTGTGGAACTTTGAACTTGAGAGAAATGATTTAGGGTACCTGGCAGAAGAAATTCCTAAATGACAAAGTGTTCAAGAGGTTACTTGTGTACTGTTGAAAGCATTCAATTTTACATATTCACAAAGATATAGTTTGGAATAGGAACTTATGTTTAAAAGAGAAGCAGAGCATAAAAGTTCAGAAAATTTGCAGTCTGATGATGCGATATTGTGGGAAGTCAGGGACCCCAAATGGAGGGACTGGCTGAAGCCATGGCGGAAGAACATAAATTGTGAATATTTCATGGACATTTATCACCTCCCCAATCAATACTCTTATAATTTCCTATGCCTGTCTTTACTTTAATCTCTTAATCCTGTTATCTTCGTAAGCTGAGGATGTATGATACTTCAGGACCCTGTGATGATTGCATTAACTACACAAATTGTTCATAAAGCATGTATGTTTGAACAATATGAAATCTGGGCACCTTGTAAAAAGAACAGGATAACAGCAATGTTCAGGGAACAAGGGAGATAACCACTGTTTCTGACTGCCTGGGAGCCAGGCAGAACAGAGTCATATTTCTCTTATTACCAAAAACAGGTGAGAGAAATATCTCTGAATTCTTTCCCCAGTAAGGAATATTAATAATTAACAGCTCTGGGAAAAGAATGCATTCCTGGGGGGTGGGGGTGGGGCTCTAAAATGGCTGCTCTGGGAGTGTGTTCCTCTTGCAGTTGTAGATAGGGATGAAGCATGCCCTGGTCTCCTGCAGTGCTCCCAGGCTTGCTAGGATTAGGAAATTCCAGTCTGGTGAATTCTAGTCAGACTGGTTCTCTGCTCTGGAACCCTGTTTCCTGTTAAGATGTTTATCGATGACAAAGTGTGCACAGTGGGAAATGAAACTTCATTGCAATTCTAGTTTCACCCTGGCCTTGTGACCTTGCTCTGCCCATTTACCTTGTGATATTTTATTGCCTTTGAAGTACGTGATCTCTGTGACACACACCCTGTTTGTACACTACCTACTCTTTGAAAATTGCTAATAAAAACCTGCAGATTTTGTCGCTCGGGGGCATCACAGAACCTGCCGACATGTGATGTCTCCCCTGACACCCAGCTTTAAAATTTCTCTCTTTTGTACTCTTTCCCCTTATTTCTCAGACTGGCCCAAACTTAGGGAAAATAGGAAAGGACTTACATTGAAATACTGGGGGCTGGTTCCCTCGATAGCAATAGAAAGGGAAAACCCATTTTCGGAGGAGAAATTTAAACAGACTGCAGAAATTTGCATAGTAACCAGGAGCCAAATGTTAATCACCATGACAATGGGGAGAATTTCTCCAGGGCATGTTAGAGGTCTTCACTGCAGCCCTCCCATCACAAGCTAGGGGACCTAGGAGGAAAGAAATGGTTTTGTGGGCTGTGACCAGGGCCTTGTTGCTTTGTACAGTCTCAGAACTTTGTGCCCTGTGTCAGACCAATGCTTCAGAGGGTGCAAGCCCCAAGCCTTGGCAGCTTACATGTGTTGTTGGGCCTTTAGGTGCACAGAAGTTAATAATTGAGGTTTGGGAACCTCTGCCTGCATTTCAGAGGATGTATGGAAATGCCTGGATGTCCAGGCAGAGGTTTGGCACAGGGGAGGAGCCCACCTGGAGAAATTCTGCTAGGGAAGTGCAAAAGGAAAATGTGGGGTATGAGCCCCTATAGAGAGTCTCCACTGGGGCACTGCTTAATGGAGCTGTCAGAAGAGGGTCACTGACCTCCAGACCCAAGAATGGTAGATCCACCAACAGCTTGCACCATGTGCCTGGAAAAGCTGCAGACACTCAACACCAGCCCATGAAAGCAGCCAGGAAGGGGTCTTTACCCTGCAAAGCCACAGGGGTAGAGCTGCCCAAGACCATAGGAACCCACCTCTTGTATCAGTGTGACCTGGATGTGAGACATGGAGTTCAAAGGAGATAATTCTGTAGTTTAAGATTTGATTGCCCTAAAGCCAAAATAGACAAATGAGACCTAGCTAAACTAAAGAGCTTCTGCACAGCAAAAGAAACTACCATCAGGTGAACAGGCAACCTAGAGAATGGGAGAACATTTTTGCAATCTACCCATCTGACAAAGGGCTAATATCCAGAATCTACAAAGAACTGAAACAAATTTACAAGAAAAAAATCAAACAACCCCAACAAAAAGTGGGCAAAGGATATGAACAGACACTTTTCAAAGAAGACATTTATACAGCCAACAGACACATGAAAAAATGCTCATCATCACTGGTCATCAGAGAAATGCAAATCAAAACCACAATGAGATATCATCTCACATCAGTTAGAATGGCGATCATTAAAAAGTCAGGAAACAACAGCTGCTGGAGAGGATATGGAGAAATAGGAACGCTTTTACACTTTTGGTGGGACTATAAACTAGTTCAACCATTGTGGAAGACAGTGTGGCAATTACTCAAGGATCTAGAACTAGAAATACCATTTGACCCAGCCATCCCATTACTGGGTATATACCTAAAGGATTATAAATCATGCTGCTATAAAGACAAATCCACACATACGCTTACTGTGGCCCCATGCACAATAGCAAAGACTTGGAACCAACCCAAATGTCCATCAATGATTGATTGGATTAAGAAAATGTGGCACATATACACTATGGAATACTATGCAGCCATAAAAAAGGATGAGTTCATGTCCTTCGTAGTGACATGGATGAAGCTGGAAACCATCATTCTGAGCAAACTGTCACAAGGACAGCAAACCAAACACCACATGTTCTCATTCATGGGTGAGAATTGAACAAGAGAACACTTGGACACAGGGCAGGGACCATCACACACCAGGGCCTGTCATGGGGTGAGGGGTTGGGGGAGGAATAGCATTAGGAGAAATACCTAACGTAAATTATGAGTTAATGGGTGCAGCAAACCACCACGGCACAAGTGTACATATGTAACAAACCTTCACGTTGTGTACATGTACCCTAGAACTTAAAGTAAAATAATAATAATAAAAAGATTTGATTGCCCTGATGGATTTCAGACTTGCTTGGGGTCTGTAGCCCCTTTATTTTGACCAATTTCTCCCATTTGGAAAGGCTGTATTTACCCAATGTCTGTACCCCCATTGTATCTGGGAAGTAACTAACTTGCTTTTGATTTTACAGGTTCCTAGGTGGAAGGGACTTGCCTTGTCTCAGATGAGACTGGACTGAGGATTTCTGAGTTAATGATGAAATGAGTTAAGATTTTGGGGGACTGTTGGGAAGGCATGATTGGTTTTGAAATGTGAGGACATAAGATTTGGGAGGGACCAGGGACAGAATGATATGGTTTGGCTCTGTCTCCAGTCAAATTTCACCTTGAATTGTAATAATTCCTATGTGTCAAAGGTGGGGCAAGGTTGAAACAACTGAGTCATGGGAGCAGTTTCCCTCATACTCTTCTTGTTGTAGTGAATAAGTCACACAAGATCTGATGGTTTTATAAATGGGAGTTCCCTTGCACAAACTCTCTTGCCTGCCATCATATAAGACATGGCTTTGCTTCTCCTTCACCTTCTGCCATGATTATAAGGCCTCCCAGCCATGTGGTACTGTGAGTCCATTAAATCCTTTTCCTTTATAAATTACCCAGTTTTTGGAATGTCTTTATTTGCAGTGTGAGGACAGACTAATACAGACCTAGAGACAGAAATACCATTTGACCCAGCAATCCCATTACTGGGTATATACCCAAAGGAATATAAATCATTCTCTTATCAAGACACCTGCATGCGTATGTTCACTGCAGCCCTATTCACAATAGCAAAGACATGGAATCAACCTAAATGCCCATCAGTGATAGACTGGGTAAAGAAAATGTGGTACATATACACCATGGAATACTACTAAGCAGTCATAAAAAGGAATGAGATCATGTCATTTGCAGGGACACAGATGGAGCTGGAGGCAAATTAACTGAGGAACAGAAAACCAAATACTGCATGTTCTCAGATATAAGTGGGAGCTAAATGATGAGAACACATGGACATAATGGGAAACAATACACTGGGGCCTGTTGGAGGGCCAGTGGGTGAGAGGCGGGAGAGGATCAGGAAGAATAGCTAATGGATGCTGGGCTCAGTACCTGACGATGGAATGATCTGTGCAGCAAACCACCATGGCACATATTTGCCTAGGTAACAAACCTGCATATACTGCACATGTACCTCTAAACTTAAAATAAAAGTAGGAAATTTTAAAAAGAAAAAGAAATGTATAAATTAAGTACAATTCAAACAAAAATAGGAGTACATTTGGATGTTTACTGACATTAAATGGCTGTTTACAACACAAATGTATTACTGACTACTACGGCACAGATTCTTCTGGGTTTGGCATGCTCGTATACCTATCTCTTTCTATAATTTTTCTCCTCCTCTTTCTCCTCCCAAAATAGGGCTTAAGATGAAAAGGCAGTAAGTGAAAAGACTTACCAAAAATGTGTAGACAACACCATTATCTAGGGCTACTGTTGTGCATTTTGATTCGAGAATATTAAAAGAAATGGGAGGAGCCAGAAGCACGACATACAGATTTGGAACTAGTTTCATACCTTCCTTATTACAAAAAAAAATTAATCAAGAAAAGGCCTATACACTCTTATAAATAACAACGTTCTGAAAAAACATAATTTTTGTTAACAGTATGAATCTTTTACTAATTGCTCTCTTGTGAAGACTCAATTCTTCCATTTTTCCTTCTAGTACATCTCCTATGAAACCTTCTTTTCTACTTTTCTTAAATTCAATGATAACATGAAATATACGCACATGAATCCCACTTCTGTAAACTCTGAAATAAAAAATTTTTGTTACTAAAGACTACATACTCGTTCATCAGAAACCCATTTTTCCCTCCCTGGCCTTGAATCCTAAGATAAATTTATCAATTCAAATGTTTGGGGTGAGAATAATTAACATATAGGAAATATATGTAAATATAGAAAATGAAATCAGGAGTATCTTTAGAAGAAATGCAAAGGTGTTTTTCCACATATCATTTATTATAATGGCAGTCAGTGAAAGTCAATGAAATAATGAGAAAGTAAAGATCTGTGGGGAAATTGTTAGTGGTTAGTGACTGGGTGAGCAGAAGGAAACAAGAGAATGTAGTGGTTCGGGAATGCAACTTTTAATTATTTGCTGTAATATATGGATAAAATTGTCAAAGTCTTAAAATATTGAGAAGTTACCACATTCCTTAGAGCATGGCTTTCATATAACAGTTCTGAAAAGCTGGGCTTTTGAAGAGCAAAAGCATTTAAAAAAAAAAAGGAAAGAAAATCAATACAGCACAATTCTCTAAAATTGGTGCTATAACCCAAGGGAAAATATCGATTCCTTGTTTTAAGCAAGAGGAGTAGGGTAATTGGGCTTCCTAAAGATGCTTTCTTGGATTAAGACTAGCACACAGGAAAATCACATATGGTGAAACTAGAAGAAGGATCCTATGCATGTGTCATATTTTAAGAAAACAGTCAGCCTGGCATGGTGGCTCATGCCTGTAATCCCAGCACTTTGGGAGGCCGAGGCGGGCGGATCACAAGGTCAGGAAATAGAGACCACGGTGAAACTCCGTCTCTACTAAAAATACAAAAAATTAACCGGGCGCGGTAGTGGGCGCCTGTAGTCCCAGCTACTCAGGAGGCTGAGGCAGGAGAATGGCGTGAACCTGGGAGGCGGAGCTTGCAGTGCAGCCGAAATCATGCCACTGCACTCCAGCCTGGGCGACAGAGTGAGACTGCATCTCAAACAAAACCAAACCAAACCAAACCAAACCAAACCAAACCAGTCAATAGACAAGTCAGAGTGAGAGAGAAACAGTACTGTCAACACCTCAGATGCAATTGACTGGTTTTAAGTTGGTGGATGTTTCATAGTTGTATATCTTATTGTTATGCTTCTTAATTTATAATATGTTACATTTATGTATTAGATATCTATTGCTCCACAGCAAATTACTTTAAAACTCAGTGACTTAACAATAAATATTGATTATCCTCACAGTTTCTGTGGATCAGAAATATCATGAATAGATTGCAGTCAAGACTTAGTCAGGACTGCAGTCATCTGAAGGTTTAAATGTGGCTGAAGGATCTGCTTTCAAAGTTACCCACTCAAATGGCTAGAAAGTTGGTTCTGGCTATTAGCAATAGGCTTTAGAATGGGAGATTATTCTGGCAATTTCTAAATGTAACCATAAGTGTTCCTATAAAAGGAGAGCAGAGAGATATTTGACCACAGAGACAGAAAAGGAGAAGGTGATGTAATGATAAAGCAGAGATAGATTTAAAGACGGTACCCTGTTGACTCTGAAGATGGAAGAAGCAGCCATGAGCCAAGGAATGTCAGGAATGCAGGTCTAGAACCTGGGAAAGTCAAATAAATGGATTATTTGCTAGAGTTTCTGGAGGGAGCACAGTCTCACCCACCCCTTGGTTGCAGCTCAAGTGAAACCCAGTTCAGACTTCCCACCTCTGGAATTGTAAGATAATAAGTCGTTGCTGTTTTCAGCCATTAAATTTGTGGTAATTTATTACAGCAGCTGTAGGAAATAACAGGATCAGAGAGAAATTTATAAGTATGGAAAAGAGACAAACAATATTTCAATTATTCATAATTACTTTGAAGAACAGAATTGAATAGATTAAAAAATACAGTTTAAGAAATGTTTTCAGAACTAAAAGATTTGAATCAACAAATTAAAAAGTCATACCATATTCCAAGACATATTGTCATCATAAAAATCCATATGATAATTTAAACCATTCTGGCAATCTTTGTATTTTAATTGGCAGTTAAGGCCCTTTATATTTAATATAATTTTCATTATGTTTGTGTTTAAGTCTACTATCAGCTATTTATTTCCTATTTGTGGGATTTGCTCTCTTTTTTCTTCACTTACTGTCTTTGTTTAGATTGATTCTATTTTAATCTTTCATTTTGTTTTCCTTATTGATCTAATAGCTATTTTTTTGCAGCTGCTCTAGATTTTAAAATGTGCATTCTTAATTTATCACAGTTCACCTTCAAGCAACATTATACCACATCATAAACAGTGTAAAATTTTTGCAAGTGTATACTTTTATCCCCCTATCCTTTGTGCTATTTTTAAAAATTTGCTTTATTTTCAATTCAGGGAGTACATGTGCAGATTTGTTACATGGGCATATTGTATACCGGTAGGGATTGGGCTTCTAGTGTACTAATTACACAAACAGTAAACATTAAACCCCGTAGATAGTTTTTCAACCATTGACCCACTCTCACCCTCCTCCTTTTTGGAATCCCCATTTTCTTATTTCCATATTTATATTCATGTGTACCCACTGTTTTGCTCCCACTTGTAAGTGAGAACATGTGGTATCTGGTTTTCTGTTTCTGAGTTAGTTCACTGGGATAATTGTCTCTACCTTCATCAGTGCTGCTCAGAAGACATGCTTTCATTCTTTTTTTTATGGTTGCTCAGCATTCCACTGTGTATGTTTACCACATTTTTTTTTGTCCAGTCAACCACTGATGGACACTTAGTGTGATTCCATGACTTTGTTATTGTGAACAATGTTGTGATACATGTAAGAGTGCGGTGTCTTTTTGATAAAATGATTTTTTTTTTCCCTTTGGATAGATACCCAGTAGTGGGATTGCTAGGTTGAATGGTAGTTCTACTTTTAGTTCTTTGAGAGATCTCCATTACCGTTTTCCATAGAGGTTGAACTAATTTACACTCCCACTAACAGTATAGAAGCGTCCCTTTTTTTCTCTGCATTCTCGCCAATATCTGTTGTTTTTGATTTTTTAATAAGAGGCATTCTGACTTATGTGAGATGATATCTCATTGTGGTTTTAATTTACATTTCTCTAAGTATTGTTGAACATTATTGATGTTGAGCATTTTTTCATGTTTGCTGGCCGTTTGTATGTTGTCTTTTAAGAAGCGTCTGTTTATGTCCTTTGCACACTTTTTAGTGGAGTTATTTATTTCATGTTAATTTTTTAAACTCTTTGCATATTCTGGATATTAGTCTTTTCTCAGATACACAGCTTGCAAATATTTACTCCCTTTCTGTAGGTTGTTCATTTAATCTGTTGTTTCTTTTGCTGTGCAGAAGCTCTTTCATTTAAGTAAGCTTCATTTGTCAATTGTTGTTTTCATGCAATTGCTTTCGAGGTCTTAGTAAAAAATTCTTTGCCTATTCTAATAACCAGAAGAGTTTTTTCTACATTTTCTTCTAGGGTTTTTGGAGGCCTCACATTTAAGTCTTTACTTCATCTTGAGTTATTTTTTGTATATGGTGAGAGGTAGGGGTCCAGTTTTATTCCTCCGCAAATGGCCAGCCAGTTTTCCCAGCACCATTTATTGAATAAATAGTGTCCTCTCCTCATTTTAAATTTTTGTTGACCTTGTCAAAGATTAGTTGGTTGTAGGTGTGTGGCTTTATTTTTGGGTTCTTTATTGTGTTCCATTGACCTACGTATCTATTTTTGTACTAGTACCATGCTGTTGTTGTTACTATAGTCTTGTAGTATAAGACTATAGTATAAGGCTGTAGTACATGTGGAGTCAGGCAATGTGATGTCTCTAAATTCGTTCTTTTTTCTTAGGATTGTGTTGCTTTTTCTGATTCTACTGTCATTTTCGTTTCATATGAACTTTAGGATTGCTTTTTCTAATATTGTGAAAAATGACATTGGTAATTTGATAGGGATTTCTTTGAATATGTAGATTGCCTTGATCAGTATGGTTATTTTGATAATACTGTTTCTTCAAATCCGCGAGCATGGGATGTTTTTCCATTTGTTTGTGTCATCTATGATTTCTTTCATCTGTATTTTTAGTTCTCCTTATGGAAATCTTTCACCTTCTTGGTTAAATATATTCCTAGGTATTTTTATTTTTTGTGTGGCTATTTTAAATGGGATTGTATTCTTGATTTGGTTCTCAGAATGAGCAATATTAGTTTATATAAATGTTACTTTTTTTTTTTTTGAGATGGAGTCTCACTCTGTTGCCCAGGCTGGAGTGCAGTGGTGTGATCTCAGCTCACTGCAACCTTCACCTCCCAGGTTCAAGCAATTTTCATGCCTCAGCCTCCTGTGTAGCTGAGATTACAGGTGTATACCACCATGTTCAGCTAATTATTGTATTTTCAGCAGAGACTGGATTTCACCATATTGGCCAGACTGACCTTGAAGTCCTAATCAAGTGATCCACCTGCCTGGGCCTCCCAAAGTGCTGGGATTACAGGCATAAGCCACCACACCACACCTGACCCTGAGTTTTGTACATTGATTGTGTATCCTGAAACTTTACTAAAGTTGTTTATCAAGTCTTTGAGTCTTTTGGAGAGTCTTTAGGGTTTACTAAGCGCACGATCATGTCACTGGTGAATTCAGAAATAATTTGACTTCCTTTTTTCTTATTTGGATACATTTTACTTTTTTCTCTTGCCAGATCGGTCTGGTTAGGACTTCCAGTACTATGTTGAATAGGAGTGGTTCTAGTGGACATCCTTGTTTTCTTCCGGCTCTTATGGGGAATGCTTTCAATTTTTGCTCATTCGGTATTATGTTGGTAATTGGTTTGTCATTGATGGTGCTTATTATTTTGAGGTATGCTTCTTAGATGCCTGGTTTGTTGAAGTTTTTTTTTTTTTATCATGAAGAGATGTTATATTTTGTTAAATGGCTTTTCTGCATCTATTCAGGTGATCCTATAGTTTTTGTTTAGTTCTGTTTATATGATGAGTCATATTTATTGATTTGAAGTTGTTGGTCCATCCTTGCCTCCCTGGAACACAGTCCACTTGATTGTGATGTATTCTCTTCTTGATGTGCTGCTGGATTTGGTTCATTCCTATTTTGTTGAGGACTTTTGCGTTTATGTTCATCAGGGATATTAACCTATAGTTTTCTTTTCTTGTTGTGTCCTTTCCTGATTTTGGTATCAGGGTGATATTGGTTTCATAGAATGAGTTAGGGAGGAATCCCTTCTCTTCTATTTTTCGGAATAGTCTCAGTAAGATTGGTACCAGCTCTTCTCTGTTTGTGTGGTAAAATTCAGCTGTGAATCTGTCTGTAATCTGAGATTATTTTTGTTGGAAGATTTTTTTTATTACTGATTCAATTTTGTTTCTCATTATTGATCTGCTCAGCATTTTAATTTCTACTTGGTTCATTCTTGGGAGGTTGCATATTTCCAGGAAGTTATCCATTTCCTTCAGGTGTTGCAATATATACACATAGAGGTGTTCATGTTAGCCTCTGATGGTCTTTTGTATTGCTGTGGTATTTATTGTAATGTCATCTGTATTATTTCTAAATGTTATTTATTTTCATCTTTTTGTTCCTTTTCTTGGTTAATCTAGCTAGCAGTCTGTCCATTTTGTTTATCTTTTCAAAGAACCAACTGATCGTTTCATTAGTTCTTTGTATACATATTTTTTTTGTCTCAATTTCATTTAGTTCTGCTCTGATCTTAGTTACTTATTTTTTTGTGCTAGTTTTGAGTTTGGCTTGTTCTTGTTTTTTTCTAGTTCCTTTACATGCAATATTAGGTTGTTCATTTGAGATCTTTCTAACTTTTTGATATAGGCATTTAGTGCTATAAAATTTCCTCTTAGCACTGCTAAACACTCAATAAAGACAATGGTGTAATACTTTAAAAAAAAATCCCGAAATAAGAAAATTGTGATTCCAGACTTATACACCAACTCATATATTATTCAAATATAAATAACACACATATTTTTGACTAACAAAACAAGAATGTATAAAAGTGATTATATTTTTTTAAAAAGTCAGCCAGTCATGGTGGCTCACACCTGTAATTACAGCTCTTTAGGAGGCTGAGGTGGGAAGGTCACTTGAAGCTAGGAGTTTGTGACCAGCATAGGCAATATAGAGAGGTCCTGTCTCTAATAATAATAAAAAAAAATTATTTAAAAAAGCCACACAAATTTCTTTAAGTGGATAATTGGATACTTTATATTATAAATAGGTAAGCTAAGTAGCCTAGAGGTCTAGAAGATAGATCTTAAAAAATTAAACATAGAACAACAGAGAGACCAAATAAATAATCTAGAGATAAAATAATATATACTTTTTTTTTTTAACAAATAAACTATAACTGATCTGACAATAAACTTCTCAATTGTAGCAAGAGAAGCCATAAGACAACTGAATAAAATCTTCAAAGATTTCAGAGAAAACAATTGCCACCAGGTAATTTTCAGGCATACAAAAAAATTTACTGTCATTTAGCTCTCACTAACGAAACTTTACAAGATATATTTCATTCATAAGACAACTAGTGACAGAGACTTGAAATTGTGACAAAAGAAAATAGCAAATGTAGGTAAATTTAATAATGTGAGCACATGTAATAATATAATAGTATCTCATTTTTGAGGTTATAAAAAGTTTAAATTACTAGAAAATTTTCAAAAAGACTGAAGAATGAAGGACTGAACAATAGAATGTAAATCAAGAGATAATGATTGCAGTTAAAAAATTTTAAGCTTATATGTTGATTCCTTAAATTCTAAATTTTGGTGTTAAAATTTCTAAAGTGACCTTTAAAATAATTAAAATAGAATGATAACCTAACTTTAAAACTAGTACATGAGAAAAAGTAGAATAAGTTCAAAAACAAAAATTAAATAAATGAATTCAACAAATACAAAAGAACACGAGAAGGAAGATAAAACCAAAATCACAAAAATGTAAAATAAATTACGAAACGAAAGTGTAAATGGACTCAATCATTTAGGTAAAAGATTTTCAGACTAGAGTAAAAAAAGTTGAGAAAAATTGTAGAAGGCAAATGGAAACTAAATGAAATCTAATTGAATTCTTTTCATATAATGGGATATTGAACAATCAGGACTCATGAAATATGAAGCCAACACTTTTGTAACTTATTTTTTCAAACTTGTTCAGTAGTTCAAAGTACAAACATAAAAGTCAGAAGGCCTTTGCTGCTCAATGAAATTCTAGGCCTTCTGACTTTTATGTTTGATTGTAGGAAATAATTCTAAGATTACATTGAGTTGGAAAATGTATTCCATTCTAAGCATTAATTAACACTTCTGTATTTGTTTAAAAGTTTCATTGTAATTGGGTAGTGTTTGGGGTAGGAGGTGTTTTAGACTGTGAAAAGAAAAAAGGAGATATCTAAATTCTTTTTTGAGTAATTTTTAAATTAAATTAATTTTTTTTTTTTTTTTTTTTTTTTGAGACGGAGTCTCGCTCTGTCACCCAGGCTGGAGTGCAGTGGCCGGATCTCAGCTCACTGCAAGCTCCGCCTCCCGGGTTTACGCCATTCTCCGGCCTCAGCCTCCCGAGTAGCTGGGACTACAGGCGCCCGCCACCTCGCCCGGCTAGTTTTTTGTATTTCTTAATAGAGACGGGGTTTCACCGTGTTAGACAGGATGGTCTAGATCTCCTGACCTCGTGATCCGCCCGTCTCGGCCTCCCAAAGTGCTGGGATTACAGGCTTGAGCCACCGCGCCCGGCCTTAAATTAATTCTTTAGTAATATTCTACTAATTTCTTACTAATATTCAGACCTGTATGTTTCTCTTTTGGAGCCCTTTCATGGCTTCTCTGAAAACTTGTTTTTCCCATCTCACTACAATTTTCTTAGTGCAGAGTGGCTCTTCTTGAGATAATACCCTTTCACAGTGTGCCCCTGATGATACTTTCTATATTTCCTTTCTGTTAGGGTCATCTTGTCCTAGCAATAAACACTCTTGGCTAGGAGTCTTTGAAAATGATCTCATACTGATATTCCAACCATCAATTTCATGTATGATCTCTGGGATTTAGTCATCTTGTGTAGAGGACAAGTTACTAAAGCTTCTGTAGCCTCCTTTAGCTTTAGCAGACATGAAATTCCTCTCAAATAGTTTCAAAACAGCAGTGTGATGACAGATGCCAGCTTGTCTTGCTAGACTTCCGTAGTTTTGGCTGATAAGCACACAATGAATCCGAAGAGATTTAGAGTTTGTTACTTACAGCACAGCAACCGAAAGGACCTTCATGTTCACGTGAGTTTTCCTTTTCTTCCAAGTCCCCAGGAGGTTATCTGGAAGTGGATCCAGGTAGGTTCTGCACCCACAGTGGGTCTGCATCAAAACAGGAACACTGATCTTAGGTAAACCCGCTGTCTCCTAAGGGACTACTAACAAACCCACAAACTCATTATCCTCTCTGGAGAGAGGCAGTGCCTATATTACCTTAGACTATGAGCAAAACTCTCTGGGGAGAGGAGGGAGGCATCTCTATCTTTATTATCCTGTGATGTCTCAGGGAAAGATCTCTCTATCTTTATTATTCATAAATGTAAATAAATTTGTTCCAGAGTGAATTTCTGTTTCTTTTCTTTCAGGGCCACTTGAAAATATTTCTGAAAAATTAGTCATGAAGTAGATAGGTTGTTCATATCTATGAATGTAGAAACATGAAATATTCATGAAGAATTGTTTCCAACATAATTTTTTTTTCTGTCTGTGGTGGCTAATGTGGGATGAGGGGGGTGGATTCCTAGCACTGTACTGAATAACTTCAAAATCATCCTTATTAAATCATACCTACTTGTCACTCTTGATATGTTTTGATACTGTTTGTATGCAAATGACTTTAGATATGTAAAACTAGTTCTCAGTGCATCATTTGAAAATCTACATGCTGGTATGCCTTTTGCTTTGGAATTTCTTATCTATTTTACCTTGATCCAAACCTTTCAAATAAACAACCTGCTACTTAAATATCAGACAAAACAGAATTTATGACAGAGCATTATGAAAAAAATATCAGCATACCTTGATAACAGTTTTTCTTCCCTATGAAAATATGATACTCGACTCATATGCACTTAATATCTAGTTTTAAATATGTATTAAACAATTGGCACATCTACATTTGTCATAATAGGCACATATAACATTTCTCAACTGATATTATGAGATTGATAAGACCTTGATACCAAAACCAAATGAAAAAATAATGAGAAAAATTTTGGGCCCATTTCACATAGAAATGTGCAAACACAAACAAATATTAGTGAATAGAATTTATCAAAAGGTAATCCATCATCATTGAATTGGATTTATTCTAGGAATTCAGTAGAGGTTCAGAATTAGACAATGTATTTTACTAGAATAATTTAAAGAGCAAGAATGATGTAATCATTTCAAAATATAAAATATAATAAAAAATTAAACACTAATTCAATATTCTAAAAAAACTCTTAGAAAGCAAATTATAGATGAGAGCTTCCTTGTCCTAATAAAGGTATCTACAAAAATTTACACTAAACATCACTGCTAATATAATTTTTTAAAAATCAAGAACAAGACTTGGATGCCTGATATCACCACTTTAATTTAACATTTAACTAGTTACCAGTCATTTCAATTAGAAGAATAACATTTGGAATACATAGGAGAAAAAATAAATTATTGCAGCCAATATTATTACCTGGGTAAGAAAATAAATCTAGAGATAAATTATTAAAATTAATGTTTTATTTATTTATTTATTTTATTACACTTTAAGTTCTACAGTGCACGTGCACAACGTGCAGGTTTGTTACAAATGTATACATGTGCCATGTTGGTGTGCTGCACCCATTACCTTGTCATTTACATTAGGTGTATCTCCTAATGCTATGCCTCCCCCCTCCCCTCACCCCACAACAGGCCCCGGTGTTTGATGTTCCCCTTCCTGTGTCCAGGTGTTCTCATTGTTCAATTCCCACCTATGAGTGAGAACATGTGGTGTTTGGTTTATTGTCCTTGTGATAGTTTACTCAGAATGATGGTTTCCAGCTTCATCCATGTCCCTGCAAAGGACATGAACTCATCCTTTTTTATGGCTGCGTAGTATTCCATGGTGCATATGTGCCACATTTTCTTAATCCAGTCTATCATTGGTGGACATTTGGGTTGGTTCCAAGTCTTTGCTATTGTGAATAGTGCCACAATAAATACACATGTGCATGTGTCTTTATAGTAGAATGATATATAATCCTTTGGATATATACCCAGTAATGGGATGGCTGGGTCAAATGAGATTTCTAGTTCTAGATCCTTGAGGAATCACCATACTGTCTTCCACAATGGTTGAACTAGTTTACAGTCCCACCAACAGTGTAAAAGCATTCCTATTTCTCCACTTCCTCTCCAGCACCTGTTGTTTCCTGACTTTTTAATGATTGCCATTCTAACTAGTGTGAGACGATATCTCATTGTGGTTTTGATTTGCAATTCTCTGATGACCAGTAATGATGAACCTTTCTTCATGTGTCTGTTGGCTGCATAAATGTCTTCTTTTGAGAAGTGTCTGTTCATATCCTTTGCCTACTTTTTGATGGGGTTGTTTTTTTTTTTTTTCTTGTAAATTTGATTGAGTTCTTTGTAGGTTCTGGATATTAGCCCTTTGACAGATGAGTAGATTGTGAAATTTTTCTCCCATTATGTAGGTTGCCTGTTCACTCTGATGGTAGTTTCTTTTGCTGTGCAGAAGCTCTTTAGTTTAATTAGATCCCATTTGTCAATTTTGGCTTTTGTTACCATTGCTTTTGGTGTTTTAGATGTGAAGTCCTTGCCCATGCCTATGTCCTGAATGGTATTCCCAGGTTTTCTTCTAGGGTTTTTACGGTATTAGGTCTAACATTTAAGTCTTTAATTCATCTTGAATTAATTTTTGTATAAGGTGTAAGGAAGGGATCCAGTTTCAGCTTTCTACATATGATTAGCCAGTTTTCCCAGCACCATTTATTAAATAGGGACTCCTTTCCCCATTGCTTGTTTTTGTCAGGTTTGTCAAAGATCAGATGGTTGTAGATGTGTGGTATTATTTCTGAGGGCTCTGTTCTGTTCCATTGGTCAATATAGCTGTTTTGGTACCGGTACCATATTGTTTTGGTTACTGTAACCTTGTAGTATAGTTTGAAGTCAGGTAGCATAATGCCTCCAGTTTTGTTCTTTTGGCTTAGGATTGTCTTGGCAATACAGGCTCTTTTTTTATTCCATATGAACTTTAAAGTAGTTTTTTCCAATTCTGTGAAGAAAGTCATTGGTAGCTTGATGGGGATGGCATTGAATCTATAAATTACTTTGGGCAGTATGGTCATTCTCACAATATTGATTCTTCCATTCTTCCTATCCATGAGCATGGAATGTTCTCCCATGTGTTTGTGTCCTCTTTTATTTCATTGAGCAGCGTTTTGTAGTTCTCCTTGAAGAGGTCCTGCACATCCCTTTTAAGTTGGATTCCTAGGTATTTTATTCTCTTTGATGCAATTGTAAATGGGAGTTCACTCATGATTTGGCTCTCTGTTGGTCTGTTATTGGTGTATAGGAATGCTTGTGATTTTTGCATGTTGATTTTGTATCCTGAGACTGCTGAAGTTCCTTATCAGCTTAAAGGAGATTTTGAATTGAAACAATGGGGTTTTCTAAATAGACAATCATGTCATCTGCAAACAGGGACAATTTGACTTCCTCTTTTCCTAATTGAATACCCTTTATTTCTTTCTCCTGCCTGACTGCCCTGGCCAGAACTTCCAACACTATGTTGAATAGGAGTGGTGAGACAGGGCATCCCTGCCTTGTGCCAGTTTTCAAAGGGAATGCATCCAGTTTTTGCCATTCAGTATGATATTGGCTGTGGGTTTGTCATAAATAGTTCTTATTATTTTGAGATATGTCCCATCAATACCTAGTTTATTGAGAGTTTTTAGCATGAAAGGCTGTTGAATATTGTTGAAGGCCTTTTCTGCATCTATTGAGATAACCATGTGGTTTTTGTCTTTGCTTCTGTTTATATGATGGATTACATTTATTGATTTGCGTATGTTGAACCAACCTTGCATCCCAGGGATGAAGCTCACTTGATCATGTGGATAAACTTTTTGATGTGCTGCTGGATTCGGTTTGCCAGTATTTTATGCAGGATTTTTGCGTTGATGTTCATCAGGGATATTGGTCTAAAATTCTCTTTTTTTGTTGTATCTCTGCCAGGCTTTGTTATCAGGATGATGCTAGCCTCATAAAATGAGTTAGGGAGGATTCCCTCTTTTTCTATTGGTTGTAATAGTTTGAGAAGGCATGTTACCAGCTCCTCCTTGTACCTCTGGTAGAATTCCACTGTGAATCCTTCTGGTCCAGGACTTTTTTTTGGTTGGTATGCTATTAATTATTGCCTCAGTTTGAGAGCCTGTTATTGGTCTATTCAGGGATTCAACTTCTTCCTGGTTTAGTCTTGGGATGGTGCATGTGTCCAGGAATTTATCCATTTCTTCTAGATTTTCTAGTTTATTTGCATAGAGGTGTGCATAGTATTCTCTGATGGTAGTTTGTATTTCTGTGGGATCAGTGGTGATATCCCCTTTATCATTTTTTATTACATCTATTGGATTCTTCTCTCTTGTCTTCTTTATTAGTCTTGCTAGTGGTCTATCAATTTTGTTGATCTTTTCAAAAAACCAGTTCCTGGATTCATTGATTTTTTGAAGGGTTTTTGTGTCTCTATCTCCTTCAGTTCTGCTCTGATCTTAGTTATTTCTTGCCTTCTGAGAGTTTTTGAATGTGTTTGCTCTTGCTTCTCTAGTTCTTTTAATTGTGATGTTAGGGTGTCAATTTTAGATCTCTCCTGCTTTCTCTTGTGGGCATTTAGTGCTATAAATTTCCCTCTACACACTGCTTTAAATGTGTCCCAGAGATCTAGTTGCGGGGTTTTGAGTGAGTTTCTTAATCCTGAGTTGTAGTTTGATTGCAGTGTGGTCTGAGAGACAGTTTGTTATAATTTCTGTTCTTTTACATTTGCTGAGGAGTGCTTTACTTCCAACTATGTGGTCAATGTTGGAATAAGTGCCATATGGTGCTGAGAAGAATGTATATTCTGTTGATTTGGGGTGGAGAGTTCTGTAGATGTCTATTAGGCACTTGGTGCAGAGCTGAGTTTAATTCCTGGATTTTCTTTTTAACTTTCTGTCTCGTTGAACTGTCTAATGTTGACAGTGGGGTGTTAAAGTCTCCCATTATTGTTGTGTGGGAGTCTAAGTCTCTTTGTAGGTCTCTAAATACTTGTTTTATGAATCTGGTTGCTCCTGTATTGGGTGCATATATATTTAGGATAGTTAGCTCTTCTTGTTGAATTGATCCCTTTACCATTATGTAATGGCCTTCTTTTTCTCCTTTGATCTTTGTTGGTGTCAAGTCTGTTTTTTCAGAGACTAGGATTGCAACCCCTGCCATTTTTTGTTTTCCATTTGGTTGGTAGATCTTCCTCCATCCCTTTATTTTGAGCCTAAGTGTGTCTCTGCATGTGAGATGGGTCTCCTGAATACAGCACACTGATGGGTTTTGACTCTTTATCCAATTTGTCAGTCTATGCCTTTTAATTCGAACATTTAGCCCATTTCCATATGAGGTTAATATTGTTATGTGTGAATTTGATCCTGTCATTATGAAGTTAGCTGGTTATTTTGCTTGTTAGTTGATGCAGTTTCTTCCTAGCATCAATGGTCTTTACAATTTGGCATGTTTTTGCAGAGGCTGATACCAGTTGTTCCTTTCCATGTTTAGTGCTTCCTTCAGGAGCTCTTGTAAGGCAGGCCTGGTGGTGACAAAATCTGTCAGCATCTGCTTGTCTGTAAAGGATTTTATTTCTCCTTCACTTATGAAGCTTAGTTTGGCTGGATATGAAATTCTGGGTTGAAAATTCTTTTGTTTAAGAATGTTGGATATCGGCCCCCACTCTCTTCTGGCTCGTAGAGTATCTTCTGAGAGAGCTGCTGCTGGCCTGATGGGCTTCCCTTTGTGGGTAATCTGACCTTTCTCTCTGGCTGCCCTTAATATTTTTTCCTTCATTTCAACTTTGGTGAATCTGACAATTATGTGTCTTGGAGTTGCTCTTCTCAAGGAGTATCTTTGTGGCATTCTCTGTATTTCCTGAATTTGAATGTTGGCTTGCCTTGCTGGGTTGGGGAAGTACTCCTGGATAATATCCTGAAGAGTGTTTTCCAACTTGGTTCCATTCTCCCCGTCACTTTCAGGTACACCAATCAGACGTAGATTTGATCTTTTCACATAGTCCTATATTTCTTGGAGGATTTGTTCAATTCTTTTTACTCTTTTTTATCTGACCTTCTCTTCTCACTTCATTTTAGTCATTTGATCTTCAATCACTGATACCCTTTCTTCCAGTTGATTGAATCGGCTACTGAAGCTTTTGCATGTGTCACGTAGTTCTCGTGCCATGGTTTTCAGCTCCATCAGGTCATTTAATGACTTCTCTACACTGGTTATTCTAGTTAGCCATTCATCTAATCTTTTTTCAAGGTTTTTAGCTTCTTTGCAATGGGTCCAAACTTCCTTCTTTAGCTGGGAGAAGTTTGATCATCTGAAGACTTCTTCTCTCAACTCATCAAAGTCGTTTTCCATCCAGCTTTGTTCCATTGCTGGTGAGGAGCTGCATTCCTTTGGAAGGGGAGAGGCACTCTGATTTTTAGAATTTTCAGCTTTTCTGCTCTGTTTTTTCCCCATCTTTGTGGTTTTATCTATGTTTGGTCTTTGATGATGGTGACGAACAGATGGGGTTTGGGTGTGGATGTCCTTTCTGCTTGTTAGTTTTCCTTCTAACAGTCAGGACCCTCAGCTGCAGGTCTGTTGGAGTTTGCTGGAGGTCCACTCCCAACCCTGTTTGCCTGGGTATCAGCAGTGGAGGCTGCAGAACAGCGAATATTGCTGAACAGCAAATGCTGCTGCCCTGCCTGATTGTTCTTCTGGAAGCTTCGTCTCAGAGGGTTTCCAGGCCATGTGAGGTGTCAGTCTGCCCCTACTGGGGGGTGCTTCCCAGTTAGGCTACTCGGGGGTCTGGGACCCACTTGAGGAGGCAGTCTGTCTATTCTCAGATCTCAAACTCTGTGCGGGGAGAACCACTACTCTCTTCAAAGCTGTGAGTTAGGGACATTTAAGTCTACAGAGGTTTCTGCTGCCTTTTTTCCGACACGGCCCTGCCCCCAGAGGTGGAGTCTACAGAGGCAGGCAGGCCTCCTTGAGCTGCGGTGGGCTCCAACAAGTTCGAACTTCCAAGCCACTTTGTTTAACTACTCAAGCCTCCGCAATGGCGGGCACCCCTCCCCCAGCCTCGCTGCCACCTTGCAGTTCGATCTCAGACTGCTGTGCTAGCAATGAGCGAGGTTCTGTGGGTGTGAGACCCTCTGAGCCAGGTGCAGCATATAATCTGGTGTGCTGTTTGCTAAGACCATTGGAAAAGCACAGTATTAGGGTGGGAGTTACCCAATTTTCCATGTGCCATCTGTCATAGCTTCCCTTGGCTAGGAAAGGGAATTCCCTGACCCCTTGTGCTTCCCTGGTGAGATGATGCCTTGCCCTGCTTTGGTTCATGCTCAGTGGCTGCACCCAGTGTCCTGCACGCACTGTCCAACAAGCCCTAGTGAGATGAACCCGGTACCTCAACTGGAAATGCAGAAATCACCCGTCTTCTGTGTTGCTCATGCTGGGAGCTGTAGACTGGAGCTCTTCCTATTCAGTCATCTTAGAACTGCCTAAAATTAACGTTTTATAAGGCGTCAAGTTAGAATATTGATATTAAGTCAATTTCGTTTTTATATCTCACCACAAGTAATTAGAAAATGTAATTTAAGAAGATATCATTTACAATAGCAATAGTGTTTTTGAATATAAAAAAAAGTTTAAGATTACTATGGAGAAAAAAACAAGACCTTATTAAAAGACATTATTAAATAATACCTAAATATACAAAAGATAAACAGTACTATATTCATGGGTTGAAGATTCCTTACTGTAAAGAAAGTACAGCACGATGTTCCAAAATGACAAGTTAGCCAAATAGCCTGACTAGGAGAGCTAACTATGCAGATTATTTCCTTAAGTTTTATGAGATGAAATGTTTACATGGTTTTGGCAATTATAATAAAAGATTCATAGTAAATTCATGCATTGAAAATACAAATGACCATATTGATATATCATAATAAAAAGACAATGAGTTAGGGTCTATCAGTTATGCAAAATTAAAAGAATCCATCATTTTGGGAAAACTACTAAGTTGTGATAATTAATACCGACTGACAGAAATTTAAAAATTCATGTCTTAACAAGCAAATCTTTACTTTAGAAATGGCCTGTATCTAATGACCACTGGTTCATTTGAATCACTTATACTAAGCAAACAGGTTATATGTTCCTACCTGATCCTAAAACCTGGTATGATTACTCTTTGGGAAGGAATCGAAATGCTTCAGAATTCCTAGGAAAACAGCAATATAAAGAAAGCAATAACTCTGGAAGGTATGAAAATAATAAATAAATTATATCTGTGGTGTTGACAATTTATATCCGATTAAGTATACTGAACAAACTTGAGTTTTTTATCTTTGGCTCTGTGTATATTTGTTTACTGTTTAAAGGAAAGTGAAGAATCAGCCATAATAGTAGCAGTTTAAATTATTTAAATACATTTATTGTGTAAAATTTGTAGTTACCATTTAAATCACTGAGCCAAACTGGTTTTCAAAATTTGCTTAAGAGAAATATGAGTTCAATACATTACGCATTAAGCAAAGTACAAATGGTAGTGAATACCTCTCCACACCTATATAAGCTCCTCACAACTAAAGAACTGATAATACTACAGGGGTGCACTGCCCAGATCCTCTCTTCTGGAGCAAAATATCTATTCTTGCAGCTGCTGGGAGTGTTGTCTAATGGTTCATAGCTAGTTCCTGTGCAGAAGGCAGTTGTCTCATCCAAGATTAACACCCCTTCTTGGGGATACCCTGCGTCCAGTGGTTGATGTGGGACACAAAGGCCCAGATCTCAATATAGGACAACTCTGAAGGGCCATCCCAGCTTCAGAGCTTCTTATAGGATCCTGTGAGATCTCTGTTACAACAGCCTTACAGTGAAATTTCTTCCTCTGCCTGATTTACTTTCCCCACCTTGTTACAAGTGTTGTTCCAGAGGATACTCCGTAGTAGGTCTACGGCATGAAAATCTCTGTTCAGAATCTGTTTTCCAGGGAACTCTACCTAAGGCAGGGGTAATTTAGTTTTTATTTCAATAAGCATTTATTAAGTTGATGACTATATCACAATTGTTGAATTGTTGGGATTGATATTGGAGATACAAAGACATATTTCCTGACCTCAGTTTGCAACTTACATGGGCAGGCAGGGTAGATACATAAAACGCTAATTGACAACACACATCCAGCACTGGCCATATGCGTGAAGCAAAGAGTACATATTATAGGAATCTAGAAAAAAGGATAGCCCTGTCTTCTTGGGCTGAACTGCAAAAGATAGGCAGGATTGAAATAAATGAAAAGGCATGGTATTATTTATGGTGCAATACAGTTCGTTCTTAACTCTTTTGTAACATTTATCTTACTGTACCACAATTTGTTAACATCCCTCTTTCTCCAACTTGATTTTGTGCTTCCCATTGATGGGTTCATATTTCATTCATCTTTGAATCCCTAGAAAGTAGAATGTTTATTAATTCAATTAGTACTTGTCTAGCACTGACCAGTCAGACAGCCTGCCAGACACTGGACACTAGAGTATGAATGAGGTATTGTACTGGCCCTCAAGCAGCTGACAACTCAGAAAGGAAGGTAATCAGTAGACATTTTAACAGACAACTTAAATGTGTTGTGATGAGTAATATTTGTTAAGTAAATATTTATTGTCAAGTGCCATTTAAGTGCCAGGTTATGATGGAATAACCAACAAAATGCTCTGGGACTCTCAACTCACATGGAGAAGAGCATATTATTTAAGGAGGGCTTCCTGGAACAGGTGATGTTCGTTTGTGGCTTCGGGTGAGGGAATTTTTTTTTTTTTTTTTTTTTTTTTTTTTTTTTTTTTTTTTTTTTGCGTGTGGGAATTTCTCTGAGAAAAACTCAGTTGCCAAGGTTCATAGCAGCTGGTGGAACAAATGCCTCAGCCCTGCACATGGATGTGGGCTGCAGGCAATGGTATCTACCTTGGTGATCTGGGTAAAGCAGGGGCTTTCAAACCTGAGGGTGCATGAGAACCACCTGAAGGGCATATTAAAACAGATTGCTGGCCCCACCCTCAGATTTTCTGATTTAATAGGTCTGGAGAGGGGTCTCAAATCTGCATATCTAACAAGTTCCCAGGTGATAGTGATGCTGCAGATTCTGGATCTGCACTTTAAAAACCACCAATATAGAAAAGGCTGTATTTGGAATGTCACTCCAGGGCATGCATTATGAGTAGATAATATGTCAATACTGTATACTAAATAAATGAACTAATATCACAAAGGTCAAAGATTCTACTTCCAGTTGAGGGAGAAAGCACATCATTACAACACAATGTGGCAAGTGCTATACAGAAATTAGAACAAAGTATTAGCAGGGCTGGAAAAGGAAAGGACTGTTTTTTCCTTAGTGCCTCATAAGAATCTTGACACAAAGTAAGTGTTAGGTGAGCTGTCTCACCTCCTGGCTGAATGAACTAATTGGGAGTAAATTATTTGTTATCTTTTCATCTTAGTTTTCCCATGAATAAAATGGGAATATTAATAGCTGTATCAAAGGGTTGTTGTTAGGGTTAAGATAACACAGGTGAAAGTACTTTATAAAATAATGTTCTAAATTTTCATTTTTATCCTTTCCTTGATTATTTTTCCTAGAGTTCTTTGCTTGCTTGCTTATTTGTTTGTTTTAAGTATGTATGACTGCCTTGTTGCAGAAAAATCTGATATTTTTCTGGGCTTTTACATGTTTTCTTTTGTTTTACTGGTATTGCAAGGAAACAAGAAGCCACTGTTAAAAGTGTAACTTAAATGAGAAGAATTAATAACGGGTTTTCTTTTTCATATAAATTTTGCTTCTATTATAAGAAGTTGGCTAAGTTACAAATTATTTCATGAGACACATGAATATTAATTATCCAAGTGATACAAAAATAAATGTACATTTGGTTAGAACTTTCATCTGTGGATTTAAATTTCATCCCTGACTGGAACTTTAAAAAAACCAAATTTAATCTCTTTTGCCACACGATGGTAGTGTTGCTTCTCTTGTTAAGACACAAAAATAGATTTCAGATGTCAGTTAAAATGGTAAAAAATTATATTTCTCCAAGGAGACCTAACAATAAAACATTAGTTTCATAAAGAAAAAAGACGCCTACACATTTATGTTATTTTTAAAGAGCAGGAAACATCGATGCCAGTGTTTCCTGAGGAGAATTGCCATTTCTTCTTTAGGAAACGGATCTTTGCTCGTCAGGAACGTTCTCATCATCCCTCTTCTAGGAGAATCTTGTTTCGAGCATTGTCTTTCTAATTACTGTCCCTTTTAATTGGGTTGACCAACATCATCTGTTTCTTTGTAAGTTGATGTAGATATTTATATTGAAGAAAAGAAATTTTAAATGACACTTAGATTGACTGTCTTCCGCACAATCTTTTATAGCAGATTTAGGATTAGAAGTCAACTTGGAATTTGCTTACTGTGACCCTCTATTTGCATGCAGACATTACTTCTGCATCATCCAGAACAGATGGCCATCTAGTTTCTCAAGTGCGTCTAAGGATCCCTTCAACACAGCTTCTTATAGGACCCCTAGAAAAAGAGCTTGTTTGCTTTTATATTCAGCATAATGTGGAAGCTATGAAGCTTCTGTTTGCTTGAATTCAAAACCATTTCATTTGTCTGGAGGCGACCATCTTGTTGAGAGAATGAGTCATAGGATAAAATTATGAAATGTAGTTTGTCTGCTGAATACTGTAGTCAGTCACAATCTGTCCCACAGATCAAAAAAATGTTGAAGAAATACAGCGAGCTACATTCTGTACTCTGAGAAATGTGGGTTTAACAAGTCAGAACTTATTTATTTTCCTCATGACCACCATGGACTTATAGAAATATTTAGACAATTAGGATTTCCAGTTACTTTGTTCCCAGAAGTGTAGTTTTCAGTAATAGTTTTATAATGAATAGGTTTAGTAGAGGGAGGAAATAAAGCCCTTTTCCATCTTGTCAAATGGTGTGGTAGTGACTTCAGAAGGCAGGCTTTTCTCGGCAGGGCCTTGGCTCCATGCTCCCTGCAGCTATTTTCTCAGGGGACACTTCTCTTCTTATTCAGTTAAGATGGTAAAAGAGCTTTGTGGAAAGATTTAGACTGAGCTTACAGGAGTCTGAATATCAGTGTAGTCACCATGGGTCCAGAATACATTCCTGAGCTTTGTAGATTTAGAAATGGCCTCTTATCAGTTCAGCTAGAACTGATTATGCTCTGGGGGAACCTACCACAATAACTGGTCTCAGAAGAGAAGTAGATATAAACCCGAATGCTTCCTTATTACATTCCCCATGGGAAATTTGCCTGGCAGGTAGTCTACACTGGTCATTGCTCATGCTGTGGCATTTTAGTGGACATTAAAATGTTAGCTCCCTGAGAAGCACTATTCCAGGTATAGAGGGGAATAAGAACCTCATTGTGTATGCTGTTTCTGCAGATGGCTAAGCGCTCCCGTTTTACATTCATTTTTGCTGGTTATGATTTCAGATAGTGGTATTTCTGACTTTGATCCCAAGTTCTTATTTGGGTCTTAAAACCATCATGACATGACAACTGTATAGACTTTTATGACTGTAAATGTTTTGTTGTTTAAATCTAGACATTAAATAGCGATCATTTATTTTTCCAATGTGTGCCATTTGTAA
Source organism: Macaca mulatta (assembly GCF_049350105.2). Taxonomy (NCBI): domain Eukaryota; kingdom Metazoa; phylum Chordata; class Mammalia; order Primates; family Cercopithecidae; genus Macaca; species Macaca mulatta. Next base: position 172,026,698 of record NC_133406.1, on the reverse strand, counting down.
TGATTTTTTTTCTGTTACTATAGCATTTTTTATCAAGAAAGGGATGGAAACACATTTGAATTTACAATTTTTATTAATTTAAAAATTAAGTTTTATTTGTATATTTAGGATATACAACACGATGTAATGCAACACATATATATAGTAAAAAGGTTACTATTGAGAAGCAAATTAGCATATCCATCATCTCACATAGTTACCAATTTTTGAGTGTGTGTGACAAGAGCAGCTAAAATCTGCTCATTTTATCAGGAATCCCAAATACAGTACAATTTTATTAATTATAGTCCTCATGTTGTATATCAGCTCTGTACACTTGCTCATCCTATATACCTGCTTCATTGTAACTTCTAACCTATGTTTTCCGATTTCTTTCCCCAACCCCACAATCGTTTTATTCTCTGTCTCTGTATATTTGACTTTCTGTTTTTAAGATTCCACATATAATTGGGATCATGCAATATTTTTCTTTCTGTGTCTGGCACCTTTCACTTAGCATAATGTTCTCCAGGCTCATCCACGTTGTGGCAAATGGCAGGATCTCCATTTCTAAGGCTTAATAGTATCCCATTTTGTGCAAGTGTATATGTAAGTATACATATACCCGTGCACATAAACACACACAAGTACACACACACACGTACACACACATCACAGTTTCTTTATCCATTCATCCACTGATAGACATTTAGGTTGTTTCTAATTCTTTACTTCTGTGAATAATGCTGCAATAAATGTGAGAACACAGATATGTTTATGAGGTGGTGACTCCATTTTCTTTGGGTATATACCCAGAAGAGGGATTGTGAGGTCATATGATAGTTCTAGTTTTAATTTCTTTAGGAATCTGCATAATGTTTTCAATACTAGCTGCACCAATCTATACTCTCACTAATAGTTTATAAGGGTTCCCTTTTCTCCACGCCATTGCCACCACTTGTTGTCACTTATCTTTTTGATAATAGCTATCCTAATGGGCGTAGTCTTATAATGGGTTTAATTTGCATTTCTCTGAAGATTAATGATGTTGAGCACCTTTTAATATACCTGTTGGTCATTTTTATGTCTCTTTGAAGAATTTCCTAGTATTTTTGTTAGACATTCCAGGCACTTATTAAATAAGATGAAAGGATGAAAAAATGCCATAGTGAAAAACAAAGGAATAGTAATATGAGAAAAGAGTTAGATGATAATGGATTCAGTCTTCAAATGGAAGGCCAAGTAAAGATTCACGTAACATATATCTACTTTAAAAAATAAATGTTGACTTTTTTCTACTTGTTGAAGAATATCTACCTTATAAGCATTTGTTCAGTCCAAAACATTATTTAAAGTTTACTAAATACCAAGGACTATGTTAAGCATGAAGGACAAATGATAAAAAAGACATAGTCTCTACATCAAGGAGCTCATAACCTAGTGGGGGAGGCTAACAAGTAAACAGGCAATTCTAATTAAGTAGGATATAATGAAGCACAATATGCTAATGATGCACAGGAAACTATATCTGACCCAGCTCTCTATTACATTATAAATAACACAGAGTAATTACATTGTAGTCAATATGTTTTTATACTTTTCCATAGTGCTGTGGTTTGAATATGGTCCTCAAAAGTTCATGTATCAAAACTAAATAGTCATTGGAACACTATTAAGAGGCAAAGTCTTTAAGAGGTGATTAGGCTATGAAGGTTCCACCCTCTTGCTGGGTTTAATGGTGTTATTGAGGGAGTAGGTTTGTTATCTCAAGAGTTCAACCACCTTTTTCTCTCTGTCTCACATGTTCACTTTCCCTTCTGCCATGGAATAATACAGAAAGAAGGCCATCAATACCAGATGCCAGCACCATACTCTTGAACTTCCAAACCTCAAGAACAATGAGCCAAATGGATCTATTTTCTTTATAAATTACCCAATTTGTAGTATTCCGTTATAAGCTGCAGAAAATGCATTAAGGTACATAATCTTCCTTTAGTTTAAAAGATTTAAGATAAGATGGGTAACTATCCATAAAGATAAGATGGACTTATTTTATATGTTAGCATATTGTTGTACTAAAGCTCTTGATTATGGAAGTGATCGTCTCCAAAGTGCGGTTATTCACTTTGGAATAACCAAAGTGATGTGGCAATATTCACTCAAATTTACAATAACTTTCCTAAATCACCCCACGGTAAGCATACATTTTATGTCAAAAAAGCATGCTTGGAACGTAGGCACAGCTTCTGGCAAATCTTTTAGAACCTACCCTGTGCCCACCACAAAAGCACACCTGCAACCAGTGTGCTGCTCCAAAATTTCTCCTATATAGAAGGTCAGAATCTTCCACTCTTTGGAAGCCTATTTATAATATGAAGCAGAAATCATTGTAGCAAAGTAGAATATATAGTATTTCTATATGAACAAATAGAACATACTATAATATATCTTTCAAAACTTTGGAGAACAAAAGTACTGGGTCTCTATGGGACATCCTGCGGTGAACTGCAGAGAATCTGCGTTCTACATCCATTTTGTGCACTGCAGCCTTGAACTAGTCAAATCCTATCAATCACTTTACTAAGAGAAATAGTATTTAATAAAATTTAATCTTCACATTCATCTATCCATCAATCAACACAAATGGCATTTGTTCAGCTCCTACTATGTTTTGGATGCTATTTTAGACATTGGGGTTCCATAATGAATAACACGTTATCCTTATCTCTAGGGAATATATTTATGCCATATTATAGGAGGTATACTTAGTTATGATCCACTATGTGGTAGCATTATAATGATTTCTTAATATAGTGCCACAGAGACACTAGAGAAGAAAGATAAATTCTGTCTTTAGAGGCAGAAAAAGTCTTTAGAGAGGAGGTCACATTTGTACAGATTTGTGGAGAATGTGTAGGAATTTTCTAAGTGGCTATAGTAAAGAGAAAATATTATGATATAAGGTATATACAATTCATCTATTCTATATGTTTTAAGTTCTATCTTTTAAGAGATTAGATGACAAGAAAATTCTATGCTTAGTTGTTTTCTGGTCATCTTGTTTTCAAGATGGCTGACTAGAGACATTGAAAGCCAGTTCTCCGCAGAAAGAAGATCAAAGTTACTGGTGAATGGACAAATTCTGAGGGTAAACTGAGGGATGTGAGCCAGGACCTGTCAGAGTGTTCATGGGAAGACACTATGGTGCAGAAAAGGAAAGCAGCAAGAGTCTGGCTGAGATTGATCCCTGTGGAACTTGAAGCCCTGAGAAAAAGGTAGGTGGGAATGCTTCTTTGCTCCCCTTACCCCTCACAGTCTCCTAACAGCCGAACTACTGGGGAGCCCCTCTGCCCTCATGGCCAAGGGTAACACTAGCAGTGGTGATTTGATAACTGACTGGGGATACAGACCCAGATGGCTAGCTCAAACAGGTGTGCCCACACTGCCTCAGACCTGAGCTGAGATGGTGGGGCACCATACTTGTCATGCACCCACGGTGGAACACTGTCCCGTCCAGGGACTCTCCACCCTTGAGACGCTGCTCCACTAGATCCCCTGCAAACATACCACACAACCTGCTCTGAGTTTGGCAAGCACAGGAGGCTGGTGGGTTCTGGGGAGCTGTGGGATCCCCGGAGATCTAATCCTTGGCATACGTTGCCCCAAGGGACAAGGGAATATAGCCCACCAAAGCCTCCTCTTGGGACAAAGGAAATGTAGTCTGACACTAACTGCTGAAAGAGGCAGTACCAATGCTTGGGAATGAATGTGGAGATGGGGGTCATCTCCTGCCCCTGTCCTACACTATATAAGACACAGCAGTGGTTCTTTCTGCCAGGGGCTGGTGATCACATACTTGTTCACAGCATTTTTCACACTTTTTGTGGTGGCTCAACTGTCACTGAAAGTGAGCCCTGTGCCACTGAAGGTTTCATGAAGGCTAGGACCCAAATCCCCCTCCCTACAATGAGTAGCACCATCAAAGCAAAGGAGGAAAGATAAGTTGCAGAGTTTCTTGCTTTGATTTGGAGGAAGAGACTCTCCTCTGAGGGCATTTTGGCAGTAGTAGTTTGTCAGAGGGCCATACCCACAGCCCACAGTCATACTGCAGCCAGAAAACAAAGGACAAAGTCTTTATGAAATGAAGATCATGATCCCTGAAACGGGGGCATGATAGGGAAAGAGACTGTGTTCCTGTTGTCTCAGGATGAGAAGTGGGTGCAACTCTCCTGCCCACTACCCTGAGATATCAGCGCACCTGAAAGTGTCTTCTTGCCACTCCTGTGTCCAGCAGGGTGCTTCTGATAGAAACCAGTCTACTTGCCAGCTCTCAAACACCATCTACTGTACTGCAGCCTGAACTTTACTACCAAAAAACAACAAACAAAAAAACAAAAAACCCTGCTATGAGAAGGGCTCAGTGGTAGTCCATGAGATAAGCCCCCTGGTACCTCCACACCCTCAGCCCCACAGGAAATAGGAGATCTGCTGTTACAGCTGATAGATTACTACAACAAGCAGCAACTGAGAAAACCACTACACAGAAGCTATTCACAACCAAGGAACTTTGGCTCCCTGAAAGCACCCAGAGATGAAGCCAAATGATCACAGACCACATACACTACAGTCATACCTTTAAGAAGAAAAAAAGAATAAAAATCTCTTCCTGATGATAGCAATTAAAAAAATGAGAAGTGATAGTTCCCTCAGATGAAAAGAAATCAGTGCAAAACTCCAGCAGTACAAAAAACCAGAGTATTTTGATACCTCCAAAAGATTGTACTAGTTCTCTAGCAATGGCTCCTAGTCAGATTTAAATGATAATAAGATGACAGATAATAAACTCAAAATATGGAATGCAAGGAGACCCAAGAGAACCAAGAGAAAGCTAAAACCCAATACAAAAAAAAAATCAGAAAAAGATTAAGGATATAAAAGATGAGATAGCCATACAGAGAAAAAAATAACTAGAACTGCACAAATTGAATACCCACTACAGAAATTTCAAAATACAGTTGGAAGAGTTAACAATAGACTAGACCAAGCAGAAGAAAGAATTTCAGAACTGGAAGACAAGTCTTTCAAATTAACCCTAGTCAGACAAAAATAAAGACAAAATAATCTTGAAAAATAAAGCTTTTGAGAAATATTGGATATGTAAAGCAATCAAACCTTTGACTTACTGGTGTTCCTGAGGGAGGAAAAGAAAAAGTAAGCAACTTGGAAAACATATGTGAAGGCATTATTAAGGAAAATTCACCTAATCTTGTTAAGAGGTTAACATCTGGACTTGGAAAATTCAGAGAAATTCTGCGAGATCCTGTACAAGATGACTATCTCCAAGGCATATAGTCATCAGATTCCCAAAGGATCCCTTGGGGGAAAACAGAAAAACCCTTAAAGGCAGCTAGAGAAGAGGGTCAAATTATCTATAGAGGAAAACCCATCAGACTAACAGTGGACTTCTCAGCAGAAATCTTAATGTCACCCCTAAAGGAACTAGAAAAATAAGAATAAGCTAAATCCAACAGAAATAATGCAGATCAGAGCAAAGCTAAAGGAAAAACTAGAAAAATAAGAATAAGCTAAATCCAAAGAAATAACGACACTAAATCCAACAGAAATAATGAAGCTCAGAGCAGAACTAAATGAAACTGAGACCATAAAAACACACAAAGGATCAATGAAACAAAATGTTGGTCTTGGAAAGGATAAACAAAATGGACAAACTGCAAGCTAGATTAACCAAGAAAAAAAGAGAAAATCCAAATAAGCACAATCGGAAGTAACAAAGGTGACATTACAACAGAAATACAAAATATCCTCTGAAACCCTATAAACATCTCCATGAACACAAACTAGAAAATCTAGAGGAAATGGAAACACACAGTCCCCCAAAATTGAACCAGGAAGAAATTGAAATCCTTAACAGACCAATAATGAGTTATGAAATTGAATCAGTAATAAAATCTAGTAACCATAAAAGCACTGAACCAGATGGATCTACAGCCAATTTCTACCAAATGTACAAAGAACAGTTGGTACCAATTTTGTTAAAAACATGCTAAAAAATCAAAGAGGAGGGATTCCTCCCTAACTCATTCTGCGAAACCCAGTATCATCCTGATCCAAAACCCAGCAAGAACACAACAAAAAAGAAAACTATGGGCCAATACCCTTGATGAACATAGATATAAAAATCCTCAACAAAATATTAATGAACTGAATTCAACAGCACATCAGAAAGAGAACATACCACAATCAAGTGGGTTTTATTGCTGCAATGCAAGGATGGTCCAACATATGCAAATCAATAAGTGTTTCACCACATAAACAGACTTAAAAACAAAACCCATGATTATCTCAATCTCAATAGATGCATAAAAGACATTTGCTAAAATACAACACTCCTTCATGATAAAAACCTTCAACCATTAGGCATCTAAGGAACACACCTTGAAATAATATACCTTGAAGAACCATCTATGACAAAACCTTAGACAACACAAATCCGAATGCACCAAAGACGAAAGCGTTTCCTCTAAGAGCTAGAGCAAGACAAGGATGTCCACTGTCACCACTCCTATTCAACATAGTAGTGGAAGTCTTGGAGCATATCAGGCAAGAGAAAGAAATAAAAGGCATCCAAATAGAAAAAGAAGTCAAATTGTCTTTGTTCACCAATTACATGATCCTACATCTAGAAAACCCTAAAAATTTCTCCCCCAAACTCCTATACCTGATGAATACCTTCAGCAAAGTTTCAAGATACAAAATAAACATATGAATTATTGTATGTTTATCGAATTAACAATGTTCAAGTTGAGAAGCAAATCAAGAACTCAATCCCATTTACAATAGCCACAAAAAAATCTAGGAATACATTTAACAAAGTAGGTGAAATATCTCTACAAAAGAACTACAAAATACCGATGAAAGAAATCATGAATTACACACAAAAAATGTTGAAGCATTCCATGCTCATGGATTGGAAGAATCAATATTATTAAAATGACCATACTGCCAAAAGCAATCTACAGATTCAGGGCAATTCCTGTCAAATTACCAACATCATTTTTCATAGACTTAGAAAAAACAATTCTAAAATTCGTATGGAAACAAAAGAGAGCCCAAATAGCCAAAGCAATCCCAAGCAAAAAGAACAAAGTGAGACGCAACACATTACCCCACTTCAAACTATAGTTGTAGTAACTATAGTTGACAACTATAGTTGACAAAGCAGCGTGTTTGTGGTACAAAAATTGACATAAGATCAATGGAAAATAATTGAAAGCCAAAACATAAGGCCACACACCTACAACCAACTGAACTTTGACAAAGTTAAGAAAAACTAAAACTGGGGCAAGGTCACCCTATTCAATAAATGGTGCTAGGAAAAAAGCCTGGCCACTTGCAGAAGAAAAACACTGGACCCTTACCCTTTCATCATATACAAAAATTAACTCAAGATGGATTAAAGACTTCAATGTAAGACCTAAAACTATAAAAATCCTGAAGAAAATCTAGAAAAGAACTCTTCTGGATACTGGCATAGACAAAGAATTTTTGACTAAGACCTCAAAAGCAATTGCAACAAAAGCAAACATTGACAAATGGGGCTTAATTAAATGAAAGTTTCTGTAAAGAAAACAAAATAATCAACAGATTAAATACAGCCTTCAGAAAGAGTAAATATTTGCAAACTATGTATCTGACAAAAGACTAATATCCAGAATATACAAGGATCTTAAACAAATCAACATGAAATAAAACAACCCAATTAAAAAGCGTGCAAAGGACATGAACAGACACTTCTCAAAAGAAGATATATGAACAACCAACAAACATATGAAAAAAATGCTCAAAATCGATAATTCTCTGTAATAATCATCAGAGAAATGCAAAATAAAACCACATTGAAATATCATCTCACATCAGTCAGAATACTTAATATTAAAAAGTCAGAAACCAGCAGATGTTGACAATAATGCAGGAAAAAGGGAACATTATACATTGTTGGTAGAAATATAAATTAGTTCAGCATCTATGGAAAACAGTATAGAGATATCTCAAATAACTAAAAATAGAACTACCATTCAAACCAGCAATCCCATTACTGGGTATTTATTTACCCAGTGGAAAATAAATGGTTTTATAAGAAAGACACCTGCACTTGCATGGTTATTGAAGCACTACTCACAATAGCAAAGTCATGGAATCAACCTAGATGTCCATGAACAGTGCGTTGGATAAAGAAAATGTGGTAGTTATACACCAAGGAATAATGTGCAGTCATAAAAAGAATAAAATCATGTTCTGTGCAGCAACATGGATGGAGTTCAGAGCCATTTTCCTAAGTGAATTAACACAAAAACAAAAAATCAAATACCATATTTTCTCCCTGATATGTGGGAGCTAAACAGTGGGTACACATGGACATAAAGATGGAAACAATAGGCACTAGGGACATCAATAGTGGAGAGAAGTGGGCGAGGTTGAAAACCCAACTATTGGGTACCACATTTACTATTTTGGTGATGAGTTCAGTAGAAGTCCAAACTTAGAACTTCTAATGAACTTATCACCAAAATAGTCAACATGGTACAATGATCATCACCAAAATAGTCAACATGGTACAATGATCATCACCAAAATAGTCAACATGGTACCAAGTAGGTTTTCTCAGCCAATATACCCATGTAACAAACCTGCACATGTACCCGAGTCTAAAATAAAAATTTTAAAAACATGACATCTCTATTCATAGACTGCGATATCTTATCTTCCTGCAGAATCTTTCATTGGGTTGTTTTACTAGTGTGGTCATGAATTTTCATAAGAAATGGCTATATGAAAAATATGACTGCATTATTATAAAATATTTTTATTGGTATGATGTATTTATTTTTCAATATGTTATGTTTTGCAAACATTTTCTTCACATGCTTAGTAAGTAGTTCTTTTTTTCTTGGTAACTGTTCTAACCCTTTTCCATTTTCCTTAATTGAGATACAGTTCTACTTCTCTTTTATTTTATTTTACAAATAAAATAGATTCTAATGGGTGTGAAAACTCTCAAAGTTCCTCTCACTGAACCACTAAGTTTTATATTTATCTTCATTTGTCATTTACATTATTTAAAGACTGACATTTCTATAAGAGCCTTCTAACAATTCATTTTCCAACTCTTTATTTGGAACGTCTTGTCATCAAATATTTACTCTTTTAAAATTAGTATCTTTCTAACCACTGTATTATTCAGCCTATGAAGTACGTAAACCTTTTTATTAAAAAATAAAAAAGAAAGATCGCCTTCAAATCTGGCTTTTACTGTTTTCTTTTCTTCATTTACTTCCAAACTACTGAAAAAAAGGGTCTATATCTGTGGGTCCACTTTCCTCAAAACATAAATTCATACTCCAATTAAGTATGGCTACTGCCCCATTGGTGTTTTGGAACTTCTATCAGTACAAAAACCAATGCTCTTCCAAGAATTAACAAACCCAAAGTCTACTTTCAGTCCTTGGTATTGGTGTGGGTTCTTATATGTAAGCAATATAAACTACCTCTTGCTGAGATAAACTGAAAAGAAATTTATGAGAAAGACTTTGAGTAGCTCACAGAGCCAAAAATAATGCCGTGGAACAAGGATTTGATAATGGAGAAGCAACAAAGGAAACTAATAGGACCAATGGCCAAACCACACTTCAGTTAAATGCTGAGGAACACTGAACCCTTCCACAGTCACTGACTATGAATTCTTAGGTATCTCTGTACATTTCCAACCTCTGTTGAGACTCAGATTCCTGGGTTGAACATCCAATTGCCTGAGTCTAGGCCAGTTGTCTTGATGAACCCTGCATGTTCTAGCTTCTCTAGTGGGGACATGGTCCTTTGAACTTCACATGAAACAGAAATCGCCCCTAAAATAAAAAAGTCTTTTAAAGATGTTGAAAAGCAAAATACAAATGTTCCTTCCATGATCACTCTGTGGCCTTTGGTACCATGACCCAATCCTTTCCTGATATCCCTAATGAACATCGATGCGAAAATCTTCAATAAAATACTGGCAAACTGAATCTAGCAGCACATCAAAGAGCTTATCAACCATGATCAAGTCGGCTTCATCCTTGGGATGCAAAACTGGTTCAACATATGCAAATCAATACATGTAATCCATCATGTAAACAGAATCAATGACAAAAACCACATGATTATCTCAACAGATGCAGAAAATAAAATTCAACACCCCTTCATGCTAAAAACTCTCAATAAACTAGGTATTGATGGAACATATCTCAAAATAATAAGAGCTATTTATGACAAACCCAGAACAAATATCATACTGAAAGGGCAAAACCTGGAAGCATTCCCTTTGAAAATCAGCACAAGACAAGGATGCCCTCGCTCTCCACTCCAATATAGTATTGGATGTTCTGGCCAGGGCAATCAGGCAAGAAAAAGAAATCAAGGGTATTGAATTAGGAAAAGAGGAAGTCAATTTGCTTCTGTTTGCAGATGACTTGATTATATACTTAGAAAACCCCATTGACTCAGCCCCAAATCTCCTTAAGCTGATAAACAACTTCAGCAAAGTCTCAGGATACAAAATTAATGTGCAAAAATCACAAGCATCCCTATACACCAATAATAGACAAACAGAGTGTAATCATGAGTGTACTCCCATTGACAATTGCATCAAAGGGAATAAAATACCTAGGAATACAACTTACAAGGGATTCAAATCACCTCTTCAAGGAGAACTACAAACTACTGCTCAAGGAAATAAGAGAGGACACAAACAAATGGAAAAACATTCCATGCTCATGAATAGGAAGAACCAATATCATGAAAATGGCCATACTGCCCAAAGTAATTTACAGATTCAATGCTATTCTCATCAAGCTACCATTGACTTTCTTCACAGAATTAGAAAAACTACTTTAAATTTCATATGGAACCAAAAAACAGCCCATATAGCCGAGACAGTCCTAAGCACAAAGAACAAAACTGGAGGCATTATGCTACCTGACTTCAAACTATAGTACAAGGCTACAGTAGCCAAAACAGCATGGTACTGGTACCGAAACAGATATATTGACCAATGGAACAGAACAGAGGCCTCAGAAATAACACCACACATCTACAACCATCGGATCTTTGACAAACCTGACAAAAACAAGCAATGGGGAAAGGAGTCCCTATTTAATAAATGGTGCTGGGAAAACTGGCTAGCCGTATGGAGAAAACTGAAACTGGATCCCTTCCTTACACTTTATACAAAAATTAACTCAAGATGGATTAAAGACTTAAATCTAAGACCTAAAACCAGAAAAACCCTAGAAGAAAACCTAGGAATACCATTCAGGACATAGGCATGGGCAAAGACTTCATGACTAAAACACCAAAAGCAATGGAAACAAAAGCCAAAACTGACGAATGGGATCTAATTAAACTAAAGAGCTTCTGCACAGCAAAAGAAACTATGAGCAGAGTGAACAGACAACCTACAGAATGGGAGAAAAGTTTTGCAATCTATCCATCTGACAAAGAGCTAATATCCAGAATCTACAAAGAACTTGAACAAATTTACAAGAAAAAAACAACCCATCAAAAAGTGGGCAGAAAATATGAACAGACACTTCTCAAAAGAAGACATTTATGTGGCCAATAAACCTATGAGGAAAAGCTTATCATCACTAGTCATTAGAGAAATGCAAATCAAAACCACAATGAGATATGATCTCACGCCAGTTAGAATGTCGATCATTAAAAAGTCAGTAAGCAACAGATGCTGGAGAGGATGTGGAGAAATAGGAATGCTTTTACACTGTTGGTGGGAGTGTAAATAAGTTCAACCATTATGGAAGATAGTGTGGTGCTTCCTCAAGGATCTAGAACAAGAAATATCATTTGAACCAGCAATCCCATTACTGGGTATATACCCAAAGGTTTATAAATCATTCTACTATAAAGACACATGCACACGTATGTTTACTGTGGAACTGTTCACAATAGCAAAGACTTGGAATCAACCCAAATACCTATCAATGATAGACCGGATAAAGAAAATGTGGCACATATACACCATGGGGTACTATGCAGCCATAAGAAAGGATGAGTTTATGTCCTTTGCAGGGACATGGATGAAGCTGGAAACCATCATTCTCAGCAAACTAACACCAGAACAGAAAAGCAAACACTGCATGTTCTGACTCATACATGAGAGTTGAACAATGAGAACACATGGACACAGGGAGGGGAACATCACACGCTGGGGCCTGTCAGGGGGTGGAGGGCTGGGGAGGGATATTATTAGGAGAAATACCTAATGTAGATGACAGGTTGATAGGTGCCACACACCACCATGGCACATGTATACCTATGTACAAACTTGTACGTTCTGCACATGTATCTCAGAACTTTAAGTATAATAATATTTTTAAAAAACCATTAAAAAATGAATACTACAATTTGAAAAAAAGAAAGATTTTCTGTACCTGATTTCTGGATACCACACCTGTTTTTCTACTCTTCATGTCTCCCTATCACCAAGAGTTTAAGTATAAAGCCTTTATCATGGTATTCAATGCCCTTTATGATACTGCTGTTTTGATTTGAGGCATTATATGCACCATTCTTTTTCAGCTTCCCTTGCCCCTGCTCTTTATCAAGTGCCCTTTTTATCAACATAGCTAACTATATTTAATTCCCTTAGCATGCCCTTTAAGGAGACATTTGGAAATGATTTTCTTCCTCTTTGTCTTTAAATGTATCCTTCCAGGTTCAGATTAATTTTGTGAAACCCTCAAGAACTATTTCTGAGAAGAATAAATCACTCCTTTCTCTTCCTTCCCTTGATACTTTAACTAGTTTTTGACCTCTCTTTCTAGTAAATTCTTCATGGGGAGACCATATCATGTTTATAATTAGCCCAATGATAGTTGAATGACTTTTGAATCATCTTAAATCCTTTTTGGGTACATCTTGGATATAAATTTTATGGAAATAAAAATAATGTTCCTATGATTTCTTTTCCAGGTTTTCAGTTATTCAGAATATCACTGTTTCCATTTGTTGTGCATAGTCAAAACACTCTTGAAGTAGCTTTCTCCCAACAGTCTGGATAAACTTCCATCAACAAAGCTGGAGATGTGCTGAGGAGGGCACTGCGGTGAAATGAGGAGAAGAGCCACTTTCTATTGTGCTCCTACTATTTTCTAGGACAGAATAAACTTTCTGCTGCCAAGAGCCTAATGTAATAGCTGGCATAAAGTTTGATCGTGTCTTTTCAAAACCAGCATAACAAAATCCTGGATGGGAAGCACTCTAGCAGCTGCTACAAATGCCCTTAAATTGCCACCCATGCATAACTGTCAGAGTTGTGCTGACGTGTGCTGGCCATGGTTTGTCCCTTTCTAGACTACAAATGAACGGAAGCTCCTTCCATAACTTTGGGATTTTTTTTTGTCACCTACATAATTCCTGTGTCTCAGGTAGGAAGCCAGAGTAGACCAACTTAGCACCACAATTCATGCTAAGCATGTGAATTTTATCCCATACTTAACCAGTTTTTTTATTTATCATGTATGTCCTGAACTCAGAGGAGATATTTTCTGATATTTGTTAATCATTCTCCAGTAATAAATTGCTAAGTAATGTTGAAAGAGGTAATGCACTACCTAGAGTATGCAGTGTTGATCTTTGGACGAGGAAATATGTATGGACAGGGAGATTAATGCACCATCCATACAGGAAATGATGTGAAAACAAGTTGTAAGCCAGTGGCAATGATCTTTAAGAATTAAGTGGTTTTAAAACTTAGGCATTAACTTCAGGCTCTAACGTAACAGTGCAGATATATCTAAATCTCTGGATGTTGTGCATTCCTGAAATGTCACTGATAAAGCATATTTCTTTAAAACTCATGTTTATACTAAATTCCAGTTTTAGAAATATAGACCTAAACAGCACACATAAGCTCTGCAGAAAGAAAAGGGTGAGAGATGTTAAGACAAAAAGAAGAAAGATAAGTATAGCAATATACCAAAACAAACAAGCAAAAAAGTTAAAGATGACAGGCTCCAATCTGCAAACATAGAAGCATATATGACCTTTATTTACTCTCTTTGGCAATGGTTGAATATGGCAGTGGGAGCATGGATATTTAGCACGGGCAGCCAGCAGAATTCTGGTTTTAGTTCTGACATTAGAATTATCTGCTGCTTAAATTTTGCATATTCAAATTTTTAGAAAAAATGTTTGATTTTGTGGTATATTAGAAGTCTTCTAGTCTCACAGGAAATTTAGATGATAAGTATTTTTGTTTCATAGGTAGGTCATCAATGGTTTCTAACAAGTTAAAAGTAATAAAAGAGGAAAACATTGCTATTCTTTGAGTCAAACCTTTGGGATACTATTTTGTTAAACTGAAGGTATTCTTGTTTCTACATTACATTTTTTATCTTAATTTGTCAGAAAAAATTTTGAAAGATTGAAATGGGGGAGAAAAGACTATTAGGTATTCTGTCTAGTGTTTTTATCGTCTTTAAGCTATTTTACAACTCTATAAGGTTGATAATACAGATAGAAATGCAAATGATTTCTTGCCTGTGGAAATACAAATTATATCCCCTGGAAATGCAGCTGATACTTGCTCTATGAGTATTAACTGGGTTTTCATCTATTAAGCAAATTTATTTCACCATTTCTCATGTGCTATGTATGCGTAGTTCTTTCAATTACCCTTTTGCCATTTGTAACATCTTATTGGTTCCCTCATTATTTAGTGAATTTAATAAAATCTTTGGCACATGTATTCATTTTATATTGTGGTTTATTTTACTTTTTGAAAATGAACTTTGTTTTTTATGTAGTTTTACCAGAAATAGTTTAGTATTGAGTGCCAGATTGGTTATCTTTCTCCTTATGTCCCACAAATATTCATTGGGTACTCATGTCCCACAAATATTCATTGGTAAATATTCGTTGGGTACCTACTATGCTCCAGATACTTTAAGACACACTGGGTATACAAAACATAACCTGAATCTGCCTGTAACATCTACATTTTAAAACTATGGTCTATAATGGCTCTCACATAGGCAAATAAGACCGTACAGGGTAATTGAAAGAATAAGATAATAAAGCCTGTGGGTTTACATAGACTTGGGTTCAAATTCATATTCTACCTCTTTCCTACAGCGTGACTTTTGGCAAATTACTTAACTGCTCTGAATTTCATTTTCCTCCTTCACAAAATGGGTTATACTAAGACCAACCAGGCAGTATTGTTGTGGAATAAAGTAAGATTTTGTATGTGACTTGCTTTGTACTTAGATGGTGCCTGGTTCTTGGCAGATACTCAGTGAATGTTGATTCCTGTTCTGTACCCCATGCTTTCAACCTTCTTCTTTTAAATTTTTTTTTGGCCACTGCTCCCTGTATGACAAGTTATTATTGCTGTTTCTATTTTACTGATACTGGAATGACTAGTCCAATCTCAATAAACAAGAATCTGCAGTACTCAAAGTCTCAATTAAGTGCCCAGCTCAATGAGCCATGCAGGCCTAAAACAAGAAAGAAGTTCACAATCAGGAAAACCTCCAAATGCTAAAAACCACTCCTACGCTTATAGCAATGTTATTGTAATTTTAAAAATGTGATGATAAGAATGACCCCATTGCAGAGTACATAATGTTAGTTTACCTGAAAAATTATGGATCAAAATTTGTGAAAGCCAAATTTGCCCAGTCAGATTCCTAAAAGCAAATGCACCCCTTTCTTTTCTTGTGGGCCCCTCAGCATTTATTTATTCATTTTAATGCTAAACCTGCCTTTTATTTTTCCCTCTAACTTTGCTTGTCAGTTCTCTATTATCAACTGAACACATTTGTACCCTTCTCTTACCTTCTTTTGCTGGGCAGTTTAAAATTTTAAGTTATTTACAATCCAAATGAATATTTAATATTATATTCATTATGCACCCTCTGGTTGCCGTTTTCCTATTACTGCAGTGACACTGAATGATGGCAAAAATGCAAATGCCTATTCCTTGTGAGTTTAATCTAGACTCCTTGTGTCCTGATATATCTTATCATTTTGTTTGGTAATTAGACTTCTCTGATGATGTTGTAAAATGCATATCAGTTGTGAAGGGAAAAGTCATTATTTATCATTAAGAGGTGGGGAATATGCTCATTTTTCATTGCCCTTACCTGGGTAGCAAGGACAAAGTGATGCAATTTCAACTTGGAGGCCTGTGCTTGATGTGATTCTGGGATGGAACAAATAGCCATGAAATTAATCTGAGAATGTTCAATCATTCTCTTGCCAGAGCTTGGTTGATGTCACCTTAGTGTGTGAAGTATAGCTTTCCAGGCTCTTAGCTTCCTCAGGAGCATGCGCAATGCAGGGGAAGATTTGTCCCTGTTACATACCATCTTATAAAGGGTGAGGACTGGGACCAAAAGAAATGAATTAATGAAGGGGGAAATGTCTTTTGAAGCCAAGGGACTATAAATAACATAGTTCTGAAAGTATTGTATTTGTGAAGCAAGGCTGTTACCTAATGTGAGTTGGAGAATAACTTGTGTAAGTATAGTCCTGGGAAAAGGAAAAAACAAGCCTTGTCTCAGAGATTTCATATCATAAGTAAAATGAAAAAAACCCTAAATGTTGGAGGGAGGTCACTTGTTTCTAAGAGAAAGCAGTCTCACTTTTTGTTGATTCATTTAGCTAACACATGGTGAGTTCCAACTAAATGCCAGATAATCTCCTGAGAAGTGAACATTATTCTGAAATTTGCTAAGTTTGGAGAAAAACTTTAGTAATTCTAAAATAATTAAAGCATTGATGACATTAAACATATATATAATGATATATATACAGTATATATAATATAACCTAATGATACACATCATAATATAATGATATTATATATGGTGTATATATGTATATGTATAGTTAGTTAGTTCTCATATATGTATAGTTATCCCTCAGTATCCATCAGGCATTGGTTCCAGGACCCTACCCCCATGGAATCCATGGATGCTCAAGTCTCTAATATAAAATGATATAATATTTGAATATAACCTAAACACATTCTCCTATATACTTTGAATCATCTCTATATAGCTTATAATACCTAATAAGATATAAATGCCATATAAATAGTTGTTGTATTGTTTAGGAAATAATGACAGGAGAAACATTATACATGTTCAGTACAGACAAAAACCATCATTTTTTTTCTGAATATTTTCTATCTGCAGTTAGTTGGATCCACGAATGTGAAACATCACATTCACAGCGAGCATCAACTGCATATGTATAATATATCATAACCCCTTTGATTATTTTGTTGAATTTTGTGTTTTCCTCTAAGATTTAAATTATATTTCTTTCTTCCTAAGAGAAGGTGATTAATTCTATCACTATGTAGGCAATGTACCCTTGCTGCAGAATATACCTTCCTTGTTCATAAATGTACTGTAAATATTATCCTCCATAATAACAGAAGCCCTAAAAAGCAGACAGTTTTACATAAACTAAGTGATTACTACCTTCATTAGAGATTTACAGGAATCTTCTGGAAAGTTATCCTTGCCTATCCAAGGTTGCATGAGAAAGGAACTGTGATGATCTGCCTCTGAAGAAAACTATGGACAGTCACGAGGAAGAAAAGTCATTAATTACCTCTCTACTCAGGGCGGCAATGGTTTATCATGCTTGCTGATGTTAAGTGCTTCATCAGTATTCTATGTAATTTAAATGGATGACTACATATCCAGTGCCTGGAAGAATGACTGGGACTTGATAAACAGTCAGTGGTCTTGTCATTACTGGTAATTGTGGTTGCCTTATAATCCCAATTTTATGTACCCCACTCTTTGATTTGTACCTCTTCTCTTTCCAGGTTACTCTATCGAATTCTCTGCATTTAACTATCCTTCCACCCCATTGGAACCTACAATCCTTTGATCTTACCACCTTTTCACTGTCTCACCTCTTCATGGTGTCCTCTTCCTTTTCATCCAGCTTAATTGCTATTTTTCTTCGTTATAGTCATCTCCCTTCATCTAGAGTTCATTCTCTTGCCTTTCTCTCTGTCATACACTTTTGTGAAACTCTAACACTGATTAAATCTAGCATAGAGTTGTTTGTTCCTCTATAGATGAACAGAGCAGACAAAAAATGAAAACAGCATGGCTGACTCTTTTCACTTGAAAATCAAGTTGTGAATGTGAGTGGACTGGACATCTAATGCTCCTTTTCAATCACTGGACTTTCCCTCCAATCACTTTTCCACTTTTGCGTTAGCTATCTTATACTATCTCTCTTTCCTCAAATCTCCGAATTTTCTTTATCCATCTTCACTCTCAGCTGTTCACTTTCAGAAAATGACTTTTACAACTTTTCATGATCAGATTTAACAACCTGCCACAAATTGTCATATACTTTTCTGCCACCTGTTGTTAGAAATGACCCATCCCACTTTTATCTAAGAATGGCCTTGCAGTTGGTATGCAAGACTTCATTACTTTTTCCTACTCAAGGATGTGGCCCCAGCAATTCCCACCTCCTTTTCCTGCACTGACAATTATTTCCTTTTTATAGGGTCATTCCCAACAACATAAAAATAGGCTGTTTTTGTCCCATTTTGCTTAAAACTCTCAACTTTACCTTTTCCTTCTTTTTGCAGCACAACTTCCAACAAGAGCTTTACATAATTCTAAATATAAACTGTCTTTTTACATATTTCTTAAAAACTTTCTAAATGCATATTTAACTAATTGTATATTTAGCAAGAGTATATCTTTTTGTCCTTTCCTCTCAGTCTAATCTTGAACCCACTTAGTCAGGCTTTTGCCCCCAGTCACTTTACCAAAACCATGCTTTCCATTGTTCTTGCCTCATCTTGTTGGCAATTCTCAGTCTTCATTTTACGTGGACTGTCAGCTGCATTTGATAGACTTGAACATTCTTCCTTCAAATACTTGCTCCATTTCTTGCTCACAACAGGACATTTTCCTGTTTTTTCTACTATGTCTCTGGATGCTTCTTTTCAATTTCCGGTGCCAGTTCCTTTTATTTTTCCTCTCTAAGTTAAACTTGTGCACCTGGGCTCAGTACTTGATTTTTCTTATTTACTTAGATCATCAGTTGGCAAACTAAGGCCCATGGTCCCAAGTCCAATTTGTGCCTGTTTTGATAAATAAAAGTTTTATTGAATCACAGCCATGCCCATTTATTTATGCTTTTTTATGGTCCCTTTTGAGCTACGTAGATAGATCTCATTAGTTGCAACAGAGGCTCTACAGTCCTTAAAGCCTAAAATAGTTGCTATCTGGCCCTTTACAGAAAAAGCTTGCTGACATTTCCTCCACGCTTATGTCCTCTGTGAATGCATTCAGATGCATGATTTAAATACATACTGTATACTGATATTTCTCCATTTGTATTCAGATGAGACATCTCCTCCAAACCTCAGACTTAGAAATCCAGTTGCTGATGAGATGTTCACCTGGATGTCTAATCGTCATCCCAGACTTAACATGTTCAAAAGGGAACATCTAATCTTCCTCTCCAATTTTGTTTCATCTACAGTTTTCTCCATCTCAGTTCAGGATAATCCTATCATTTCAGTTGCTTAGGTAAAAACCTTGGAGTTATCTTTATGTTTCTGTTGTATCTTATATCTAATTTGTCTGGAAATCCTGAATGCTCTAACTTGAAAATTATCCAGAATCTGACCATTTCTCCCCTTCTGGCACAAGTAATCAAAATTTCTTTCTTAGATTACTGCAATTGCCTTCTAATTAGCTTTTATGATTCTATCCTTGCCTCTTCTATTTGTAATATGGAAGAAAGGGTATTCTCTTAAAATACAAGCTAAGCGATGTCATTCCTTTGCTCATAATCCTCCACTAGCCCTCCTCTCATTCAGAATAAGAGCCAAACTCTCTGCGATGGCTGCTCAGTCCTATAAGGCTTGACCCCAAGCTACCTCTCCAAGGTCATGTCTTATTTCTCTCCCTTTTGTACACTCAACTTTAGCCACACTGGGCTGCTTTCTCTTCCTTTAATATTTCAGGCATACTGTGCAGGGGCCTTTGAAAACAGTATGCTGAGAATAGATAGGGCTCAAGGACAGTATCTCCAATTGAACTTTTAATGAACTCCCGTAGGCGCCAAGAAGGCGGGCAGATAAGGAAGAGCATAGAAACAAAGAACTGAGTAGAAGGTTACATCTGGGAAAAGAAAGTTTGTTTTGCATTGCATTCTTTCTGCTGACGTGGGGTTTATGGAGTATAAATAAAGTGAGGCGGAGGCTCTGAGCGCGGCCGCCATGTTCTCTGTGTGTCTTTGTCTTTTGTGTGTTCTTTCATTCTCCACCACCCCCGGCACGGACCCCAACAAGTGGCGCAGCGAGCAGGGTCAGCACGGGTGAGTAGGGGAGAACAAGAAGGGGAACCCCCTAGGGGCGGGTAAGGCCCAGATACTGTTAAGGGGAACCTTCTTAAGCTTTCATTATGGGGAATTCCATCTCTCTGGCCTCAGAATATTTACGGCTGTTTCAAGGACTATTGCTGTCTATAGGAGTAGAAGTGAAAGAAAAAGACTTTGAAGTGATTGTTTGCCCATGTTGAACAACATTGTTACTGGTTTCAGTATCAGACTAAAGTGCAGCTGAATCGCAGAGAATGGTTACAGGTAGTAAAAACTCTGCTTAGAGCTCTCCAGTTAGGGGATATTATGCCTCTAAAATTGTGGACCTTGTGTGACTCTATCACTCAGACATTAGAGTTACTTGAGACTGATTCAGAGTGTGGTAATGTAGCCACAGGAGGAAAGGTATCTGAGGATTTGGAAAAAATAAATAAATAAATAAATAAATCTGAAATGGAGCCCATTTGTGCCAGGATAACAGAGGATGGTGGGGGTAGCAAAAGGGGGAGAAGAGAAAAGGCCAGCTCTTCCTTCTTCTAAGGGAAATTCTGACATGCAGTGTATTATGGAAATGCTTCAACAAATATTACAGATACATTCTTCTAATTCACCTTTGTGAGCTTTCCCTGTTTCTTTTCCTTCTGCCCTGTTAAAAGAGGATTTTCCAGTGCCTCCAACCCCCCGGCTTCCTTATCTTTACCTTTGTTTGGCAAAGTTGAAGCCCTGTTCACATCAGACATACTTTAAATTTATACTAAACACCTGTTTAATATGTCAAAACCAGTGTATATGTATATCTTGTTGTTTGTTAAAATATTATGAGTATTTCAATAGTTAATAAATAAGCACATTAATATTAACTATTAATATTAATATAGTATTAATAACCCCAGCTAGGAAATTGTTATGTTATAGGGGTGCATAGGTTCCACCAATTTACACTCCAAACAGAAGTTGAGTATTCGAGCTGCTTAACACATCAACTACCTCCTGATATTTTCTGTGTTTTGAAATTTTAACCATTGTATTGTGTATGTAATGATTCTCAATTTGGTATTAATATACATATTTCCTAGTGAGTAATGATGTTAGACATATAGGTTTATTGTCATTTCCTTGTTCTGCTACTTTTGGTTGGGTTATTTGCCTTTTCTTATTAATATGTTGAGATTCTTTATATTTGGGGATATGAGTATTATTATATATTATATATACTTTTAATTAAAAAAAAAATTTAAGGAGCTGGATCTGTTTCCAATTATGTGTGCTTCTTTTGCTCCTAATGCTCAGTTTTCAAATGGTGGCAATAATGTCCAATTTAATGCCTTACAAATTAAATTTTTAAAAAGAAATGAAAGCTGCCATTTCTAACTATAGACCTCAATCTCCTTTTATCCTTGGTCTTCTTGATATTTTTCATCAGAAAATTTGATAATTCCTATAGACTGGAAGACTTTGGGGAAGGCTTTTCTTGATCGTTCTCAGTGGTTACAATTGCACAGCTGGTAAATGAACAAGGCACATGTATAGGCTAGGAAAAATATTATGTGTGATCCCCCTGGACCCACTGAGGAACAACTCACAGGCACGGGCCAATATGCTACTCTTAATGCTCAGGCTGGTTTAGATGATGTTGCCCTTACTCAAATCAAGACTTTGTTTTTAAGGGCCTGAAATAAGGTAGAGATAACAGGAAAATGTTCCCTTTCCTCTGTGAAGATTTTACAGGGCACAAATGAACTATATCCAGATTTCGTAGCCCGTCTTCAGGATGCTGTCTTCAAAATTGTGGGTGCTGGCCTTGCTTCAAAAATTTTGTTACAAACATTGTCTTTTAAAAATGCTTATGCTGACTGTTAAAAATTGTTAAAATCGTTAAAGGCCAATGGGGCCAATTTAGATAAATATATTAAAACTTGTGTTAGTGTTGGAGGGGCTATTTATAATGCTCAATTATTTGCTGGAGCTTTGTCTAAAGCCTTAAAAGGAAGTAACAAACAAGGTGTTTGCTTTCAGTGTGGTAAACCTAGACATTTCAAAAAAGAATGTCATAAAAATTGAACACTTTTATCCCTCAAGGCAGAAAGCTGCCTTCAGAGGTGTACAAATATTGTGGTAAAGGTCGACATTGGACAAATAAATGTCGTTCCAAAACTGATAAAAGTGGAAATTTACTGTCTCCTCTCCTGGGAAACGGGAGCCGGGGCCCACAGGCTTGGGGCCCCAACAATTACAATACAAGTCTACTACAATATTCAGTGAGCAATGGCCTACAACATTAAGGAATAAATTCAAGTCCTCCTTAAGGATCCCACACCTTACCCCAGTTTCTCAGCTTTATGCGGCAACTAAGCAGAGCGCCGCTGCTGACTTAGCTATTACTCAGCCTTATACTTTGTCTCCTAATAGAGTATATAAATTAGCTATTAGAGTGTGTGGCCCTTTGCCAAAAGGACATGATATTACTAATAAAATTTTTATTTTGGTACAAGTTTCACAATTTATACGCCTAGAGGCAGGGGAACGTATTCTCAATAGAGAGGGTTTCATAGCACAGAAAAAACTGTTTTTTGGGAAACTTTAGTTTCTAATCAAAAGCCCTTATGTTCATTGCACATTAATGGGATAGTTTTAAAAGAGTTAATTGATATGGGGGTGAATAGGTCTATTATTTGTTTAAATTAGTGGCCTATACAATGGGAAAAAAGACAAGTTTCAGTTATACTCACTGGCTTGGGTTCTGCTTCTGTGATTTATCAAGACATAGAACCTTTAACCTGTGTCAGTCCTAAAGGTCAACAAGGTCAAGTGTTTTTTTTTTTTTATTTTTATATTGTTCCTGTCAATATTAATTTTTGGGAACAAGATCTTTCACAACAATTTGCTGCTTTTTAAAACATTCCTCATATTTCCTCAGCTGCCAAAAATATGATGTTCAAAATGGGCTACAATCCTTTAAACTCATAGCCACCACTCCTATTTAGGTGAAACAGTGACCATTATTTAAAGAAATACTTAGGACTCTAAAAGAGTAAGTCAAAAAACAAATGGCCGAGAGGAATATAAAGCCATGTATTTCTGCATGGAATTCCCGTCTTTGTCTTGTCTTAAAACTATAAATGTTTACATTAAACCTAGGGAAAGTTTACAGCCTGGTCTTCCTAATCCTGCCCTTATCCCACAAAGTTAAAACCAGAGAAAAGCAGCAAGATGCTTTTGTATCATTACAAACTCAGCTTTCTTTCTACTCACTTAATATTGCCACAGAAAAAATTTAACTGGATTTTCTTATTCAATATTTAGATTATACCTTGGGGGCACAAAATATTCGACCCCAAAAAATTCAAATTCGACGTGATCATTTAAAAACATTAAATGATTTTCAAAAGCTTCTAGGAGACATTAATTGGATGCACCCTGTTTTAGGAATACCAACATATCAGTTATAACATCTTTTTTCTATTCTAGAAGGAGACAGTCACTTGGACAACTCACGCCATTTAACTCCTTTGGCTTTACAGGAACTCCAGCTTGTTGAAGAGCAACTTCAAAAGGCCCTTCCTTTTGTTTATTTCATACTTTACCTTCTCCCACAGGAATGATTCATCAAACTAATCGACCACTAAAATGGATCTTTTTGTCCAATAAAATATCTAAACGCTTGGCTACTTATATCGATCGTTTAGCTGAACTGATCATCAAAGGACGGTATCACTGTCAACAACTTTGGGGAGGAGATCCTTCCTTAATTATCTCTCAATTCACTCATAGTCAGATCACTTATCTTCTTGCAACTTCTGATTCTTGGCAAGAAGCTTCATCAATCTTGAGTTACAGTTTATCCTTATCCCTCGGTGCAATAGGGAGAATTGTTTGCTATTCTCATGGTCTTACTTGATTTCCCTACTACTGGTTGTAACATTGTTAGTGATTCTCAATACGCCGTTTATGTTACTTCTTATATTTCTCAGGCCACTTTACCTCTTTGTGCTACTTCTTCTCTTCAGAAATTCTTTTCTTTGTTATCCTTTACTTTGAGCCAACGTCAAGCTCCTTTATTCATCACTCATCTTCGTTCTCATTCTCAACTTTGTGGACCATTAGTCCATGGTAATACTCAGATTGATTTGCTTTTAATCGGCCACCTACATGCTGCAGAACAAAAATATACTCTACATCACATTAATAGTTCTGGCCTTCAACGATGGTTTCATTTAACTCATAAACAAGCTCGTTCTCTTATTCGAGCTTGTCCTTCCTGTGCTCCTTTGAGCATTCCATCCTTCCATCCTGGGGTTAATCCACGAGGTGTCCCTTCTTTTGGATGATTAAAATGTTCGTCATACCATTGATACCTTTTCTCATTTCTGTTATTACTCATCTCTTAGTTTGTTTCGCCATCATGGGCGTTCCTCTTATACTTAAAACTGATAATGCCCCTGCTTATGTCTCTCATAAATTACAAGTTTTCTTACAGCAATACAATATTCAACATATCACCGGTATCCCGGGCAACAGTCAAGGTCAAGCCATCATTGAGCATGCAAATTTAACTTTAAAAACTTAACTATTAAAACAAAACAAAAAGGGGGAAATGAGCCCCCCAGAAACCAGATTTTGAAACCAGATTTTGAAGGTTCTTTTTACCTTAATTTTTTTGAATCAATGGAGACAATTGCAAGATTCCGCTGCCGTAACCCATCTTTCCTCACCTCCCTCGGTGATAGTCCCCGCTGACAGTTTAAAGGTTTGGTATCCTAATGAAGAAGGTAAGTATGTTCAAGGGCAAGTTCTAAAACAGGGACGGGGCTGTGCTCTTGTCCTTACAGGGAGCGGACCTGAGTGGTTTCCTACAAGATGATTGAATCCCTGTTGAAAAGAAAACTGGATTCAGCATGCATTTCTTCCTTTGTTGGATATGCCTCGGCGGGGGACTTATTTCTCTTAGTGAGGCTTTGTATGAATATTGGACTTATATTCCCTTTCCGCCCTTGTATCAGGGAGTCGCCTGGGGGGAGGCGGAAATTAAGGTTTTCACCAATGACACTACTTGGATGCCGTCCCCCTATATAGACAAGGACAATATAGAACGGGAAACGGGAAGTATAAACAACACATATCAATTTGGAGTGGAAGGAGTTCCAATATGTATGGGAAATAGTTCTCATTGTCTCCGAAGATCGCATGAAGCCTGGGCTGTTCGTTATAATCATAGTCATGTGGCTGCTAATACTGTTATTATTGTAACTAGAAGTTTTTAATATAATCATACTGTATATAGTAATGAAACTATTCCTAGTTCTTTACTTTTTTGTCCTATTCTAGAGGTTTCTCCTAATATTGAGGTGCTGGAGTGACAACAATGTTGGGGAACTTAACCCCGGATTTTATTAGAATACAATGGGATGCAAATAACTGATTGAAGTGTGCACGGTGATTTTCAAACAAAATTTAGTCACATACCTTTGAAATGACACTGGGTAAATAAAAGTATTGCTGCTAACAGTAATGAAACCTTGGTATGGCGTGAAGGAGGACTGAAGTACAGAGTTATTTTTGGAAGTTGTTAGCTGCAGGCGATGCCATTAGCACTTTTGTGGGGAATATGCCCCTTAATCTTTCTAACCCGAATAACTCCTTTCATATTCAGTTATATCGAAATACCTCCTGATATATTATTGCTTGTGTCCGTAAGCCCTACCTATTATTAGCAGGGAATTTGACATGGGATAATGATACGGGGATTGTTAATTGTACAGATACGTGTACATTTTTGTCTTGCCTCAATCATTCCTGGTGGTACAACTTTACTGAGGATATTTATATCCTCAGGGCTCGTAAGGAAATTTGGCTACCTGTTAACCTTACACGACCGTGGGGGGCATCACCTCTTGAGACTTATATTTGGACTTCTCTCCAGTGAAGCCTCCGTGCCCTTGGACTTATAATTGCCTTGGTGATGAGCCTTGTCGCCATCGTCTCCACTGTGGCCATAGCAGGGCTCGCTCTTCATCAAAGCATACAAAATGCTGAATTTGTGCAGCAATGGCATGAACAATCTCACCGGTTATGGCTTCAACAACGAAACATTGATTCTCAACTTGCTGAAAGATTGGACAACATGGAACAAGCCTTGACATGGCTTGGAGATCAGCTCACTGTCCTCAGTACTCGGATGACATTACAATGTGATTGGAACTCCACTCAATTTTGTGTAACGCCTGTGTTTTTAACATCTCTCAAAATTGGACCGTAATCCAAAAATTATTAATAGGCCATAAAAATATTAGTTTGGACATCCAAGAGCTCACTCAGAACATTTCCGAAGGATTTCGACAACAATTACATGTGTTGTCCGGAGCTGTAACCCTTCAGGAGCTGGGTCAGCGCCTTGCTGCCTTTAACCCATGGACCCAGATGAAGACATGGATTTCTACAATCTCTGGAAGTATATTGCTTTGGGCACTTGGATTGGGTCTACTTCTTTTGGTGATTCGATGCTCCCTCCGTCGCCTCCAAAAACAAAAGAAAACACAAGAACAAATATGGGCTACCTTTTTAGGATTGAGGCAAAACAAAAAAAAAGCGGGGGGAAATGCAGGGGCCTTTGAAAACAGTATGCTGAGAATAGATAGGGCTCAAGGACAGTATCTCCAATTGAACTTTTAATGAACTCCCATAGGCGCCAAGAAGGCGGGCAGATAAGGAAGAGCATAGAAACAAAGAACTGAGTAGAAGGTTACATCTGGGAAAAGAAAGTTTGTTTTGCATTGCATTATTTCTGCTGACGTGGGGTTTATGGAGTATAAATAAAGTGAGGCGGAGGCTCTGAGCGCGGCCGCCATGTTCTCTGTGTGTCTTTGTCTTTTGTGTGTTCTTTCATTCTCCACCACCCCCGGCACGGACCCCAATAATACTGTCTCCAGAGATATTCCCTAGCTTTTCCTTATACAAGCAAGGCTCTTCCCTTAGGTATATTTGCATGGGTTGTTGGTCAAATATCACTTTTTAAATAAGACCTAACTAACCACTTTATTTAAAATTGCGCATCTCCCTCCTTTCCAGCATTCCTTATCATCCTTACCCTGATTTATTTTTCTTCACAGCGCTTATTATCTTCTAATACACTGTGAATATACAATTTAGCCAATCTTTTTTCTTTTTTTGAGATGGAGTCTCGCTCTGCTGCCCAGGCTGGAGTGCAGTGGCACGATCTCAGCTCACTGGAACCTCTGTTTCCCATGTTCAGGTGATTCTTGTACCTCAGCCTCCCAAGAAGCTGGGATTACAGGAGCCCACCACCACATCTGGCTAATTTTATATATATATATACACACACACACAAACACACACACACATATATACACACACACACACATATATGTGTGTATATACACATACACATATATACTGTATATACACACAGATATAGATACATATATACACACACACACATATACATATACACTTCACGTGGCAGCAGGGGTGAAGAGTTTCTTTGGGGCATCTCTTATAAGGGCAGTAATCTTATTCATGAAAGCTCCATCTCCATTACCCCATATACACACACATATTTTAATAGAGACAGGGTTTTGCCATGTTGGCCAGGCTGGTCTTGAACTCATGACTTCAGGTGGTCTGCCTGCCTCAGCCTCCCAAAGTCTGGAATTACAGGTGCTAATCATTTTTTCTGTCTCACCACTCACCCCTAGAACATGAGCTCCATGAAGAATGAATTTTTTTTGTCATAAAAATATTCAATCTTTCATATAACACATAAAAGTTGATATACTCTTTTGGCACTTTTTCCACTTAATATATACTGCTAACATTTGTCCATAAAAGTATTAAATCTTTAATACCCAGAATAGTGCTTGACACACAGTGGGTGCTCAGTAAATATTTATTATCTAGGCAAATGATATTATTTACATTGTTCAAAGATAGATAAAAATATTTTTGATATATTAATAAGGCACAGTATTTGAATTTTTAAATGCATTTTCTGCAATTTGGAGTAGATATTTCCAAGTTGTTTCATTTGAGGAGTGAGGATTAATGTATTGGCATTTGAAGACTTCAAATGTTTCTATCACCATAGGTTGCATTAATTTAGAGCACTAAATAAAAGGTAAATCAGAGGTATAAGCATTGAACTATAACTAGCTACTTGCACTGTTTCATGTTATTTTCCACAGGGCTATCAAAAATGACGTTTCTAAAACACAAAACTGCTCTGTCATGCTCCTTATTGCTAACAGTCTGAATGTTTACATCTCCCCAAAATTCGTATGTTTAAATCCTCACCCCCAAGGTGATGGTATTCAGAAGTGGAGCCATTGGGAGGTGATTAGGTAATGGTGATGGAGCTTTCGTGAATAAGGTTACTGCCCTTATAAGAGATACCCCAAAGAAACTCTTCAGCCCTGCCGCCATGTGAAGTTAGAGTAAGAAGATGGCTGTGTGTGAGGAGGCAGCCCTCACCAGACACTGAATCTGCTGCTACCTTAATCTTGGACTTCCCATCCTCAAGAACTCTGAGAAATAAGTTTCTGTTGTTTATAAGCCTATGGTACTCATCTATGGCATTTTATTATAGCACCCCAAACAGACTAAGATGCAGATACAAAGCCTTTTGGTTATCCCTTATTGTTTGGAATATAAGACAACATTCCCCAGGGTCTGATGTTTACTTGTATTTTTTTTTACCACTTCACTTTTGTTTCAACCCTATCAACCACTGGGACACTCCACAGTCTTTCATATATGCTTATCATTTTTTCTGGAAATTCAAGCTTGCTTCTATCAGAAGCATTTTATATGGATTATCTCAAATGATATGCTTTCTCCTACAGGCAGTCTAGTTAGTCCTTGATATTCATGACAGTTATATTATGATATTGTTTTATGTATTTTCTTTTCCTATCGACTGTTCATTGAGATGCTGACTAAGCAATAATCCATTTCTCCATCTTTTTTATTATGAGATATATTTGATATATTTATACTTACAGAAGAGTTTCAGAAACAGTACAGTTTCCATATACCCTTCACCCAGATTCATTTTATATTAATATCTTACATGACTGTAGAATATTTACCAAGATTAAGAAATTAACCGGCCAGGCGCGGTGGCTCAAGCCTGTAATCCCAGCACTTTGGGAGGCCGAGGTGGGTGGATCACGAGGTCAGGAGATCGAGACCATCCTGGCTAACACGGTGAAACCCCGTCTCTACTGAAAAATACAAAAAACTAGCTGGGTGAGGTGGTGGGCGCCTGTAATCCCAGCTACGCGGGAGGCTGAGGCAGGAGAATGGCATAAACCCGGGAGGCGGAGCTTGCAGTGAGCTGAGATCCGGCCACTGCGACAGAGCGAGACTCCGTCTAAAAAAAAAAAAAAAAAAGAAAAGAAATTAACCTTGGTGGCTGGGCGCGGTGGCTCACGCCTGTAATCCCAGCACTCTGGGAGGCTGAGGCGGGCGGATCACGATGTCAGGAGATGCGGACCATCCTGGTTGACAGGGTGAAACCCCGTCTCTACTAAAAAATACAAAAAATTAGCTGGGCGTGGTGGTGGGTGCCTGTAGTCCCAGCTACTGGGGAGGCTGAGGCAGGAGAATGGCGTGAACCCGGGAGGTGGAGCTTTCAGTGAGCTGAGATTGCGCCACTGCACTCCAGCCTGGGCGACGGAGCAAGACTCTGTCTCAAAAAAGAAAAGAAAAAAAAAAAAAGAAATTAATCTTGGTAAAATATTATTAACTAAACTACATAGTTTATTTGGATTTTTATTTGGATTTCATCAATTGTTTCACTGAGGCCTTTTTTTCTCTTTCAGGGTCCAATTCAGTGTTTAGTTTTCATGTTCTCTCATTCATTCAATTGTGTCAGTTGCTCAAACTTTCCTTGTTCTTCATGACCTTGATTTTTGTGAAGGGTACGGGACTGTTATTTTGCAGAATATTTCCCAATTAGAGTTTGTCTGATATTTTCTCATAATTAGCTTGAGGTATATATTAGTAGAAAGGATCTCACAGATGTGACGTGCCCTTCTCAGAGCGTCATAATAGAAGTTTCACAATGTTGATATGTATTAGCCATGATATTAACCTGGGTTAAGTACTATCTGTCAGGATTCTCCAAACTTTACTATTTTTTCCCTTTGTGATTTCTAAATATTGTGGAATAGATATTTTGAAACTATGCAGATATCTTATTTCTCCTTAAACTTTGCCCACGAATTTAGTCATAATTGGAATTTTCATAAAAACAGAATATCATGGTGTTCTTATGGTGAGTTTATACTTTCTTTATTCTTTCTACATTTCTTACCTGGAAATCATCTGTAAGGAAGTGATTTCCTTGATCTTTTATGTATCTATGTATCTATCTGCCTATCCCGGTATGGATGTAGGAATTCTTCTAATTTATTGGGTTAGAATTCAATACTCTCATTATGTATTTTATTGTTTGAATTGTTCCAAATTTGGACATTGAGAGTTTTTTCAGTGTTGGTTCCTACATATTAACATATGACACATATCTACATTTATTTCTGTGTCTATCTCTCTGTATATATATACACTTTTAAAAGGAATCTTTATTGATGCTTCTGATTTCAGTCATGCCCCACAGGGTTCACTGTAGACTCTATCTTTCTGTATTTTTCAATGTCTTTGATTCAATGATGAGAAACATAGCTCTCATAGTACATATTTACTTATTTGTTCAACCCTAGTATAAAAATAAAGTAGTTTGAGAAATGGTACCACGTACCCCTAATAAAAAACAAATGTATAAACTACAGAATGGTGTTTCAGCACAGTTAGTCTTTTTGCCTTTAGTTTTACAGTACCCTGTCAGAAAACTGTTTTCCAAAATTACTTAGTTCAGGACCTTTCCCCCCATTCTCTTATGTACAGTTATATAATTAATGTATAATACCGTTAGATTCATTTGTCATGGTCTACATTTCAAATTTCCCTTGATATCCTACTTTCAAATACAGACATACCTCATTTTATTGTGCTTTGCATTACATTTTGTATAAATAGAAGGTTTATGGCAACCCTGCATTGTGCAAGTCTGTCAGTGCTATTTTTGCAATAGTATATACTCACTTTGTGTCTCTATGTCAGCCACATTTTGGTAATTCTCAAGATACTTTAAATTTTTGTATTATTATTATTATATCTGTTATGATGAACTGTGGTCAGCAATCTTTGATGTTATCATTGTAATTGTTTGGTGGGAACATAAACTGCACCCATATAAGACCGCAAACTTATTCCATAAATGCTGTGTGTGTTCTATTGGCTCTAATGACCAGCCATGCCTCATCTCTTTCCCTCTCTTTGGGCCTCCCTATTCCCTGTTTGGGCCTCCCTATTCCCAAAGACACAACAATATCAAAATTAGGCGAATTAATAGCCTACAATGGCTTCCAAGTGTTCAAGTGAAAGGAGGAATTATATGTCTCTCATTTAAAATAAAAAACTAGGAATGATTAAACAGTGAGAAAGATATGTCAAAAGCCAATAAAGGCTGAAAGCTAGGCCACTTGCCCTAAACAATTAGCCAAGTTTGTGAATGCAAAGTAAAAGTTTTCTTAAAAAATTAAAAGTGCTGCTCCAGTCAACATATGAATGAGAAGAAAGCAAAACAGCCTTATTGCTGATATGAAGAAAGTTTGAGTGATCTGGACAGAAGATCAGACCAGCCACAACATACCTGTAAGCAAAATCCAAATCTAGAAAAGTCTTAATTCTCTTCAGTCCTATGAAGGCTGAGAGAAGTTAAGGAAGCCACAGAAGAAAAGTTTGAAGACAGCAGAGGCTGGTTTTTGAGATTTAAGGAAAGAAGCCATCTCAATAACAAAAGTTTAAGAAAGAAGGGGCAACAAGTTATCCAGAAAATTCACCTGAGGTCATTGATGAAGGTGGCTATACTAAACAACAGATTTTTAATGTAGATGAAATGCCTTCTATTAGAGGAAACACCATCTAGGACTTTCATAGCTAGGAGGAGAAGCCAACTCCTGGCTTCAAAGCTTCAAAGACCAAGCTGACTCTCTTATTAGGGGCTAACGCAGCAGTGGATTTAATGCTCATTTATGTAGGATTCTTTTTTTTTTTTTTTTTT
This sequence comes from Macaca mulatta, assembly GCF_049350105.2. NCBI lineage: Eukaryota > Metazoa > Chordata > Mammalia > Primates > Cercopithecidae > Macaca > Macaca mulatta. Next base: position 171,994,129 of record NC_133406.1, on the reverse strand, counting down.
TGAGACGGAGTCTCACGCTGTTGCCCAGGCTGGAGTGCAGTGGCGCGATCTCGGCTCACTGCAAGCTCCGCCTCCTGGGTTCACGCCATTCTCCTGCCTCAGCCTCCTGAGTAGCTAGGACTACAGGCGCCCGCCACCGCGCCCGGCTAATTTTTTGTATTTTTAGTAGAGATGGGGTTTCACTGTGGTCTCGATCTCCTGACCTTGTGATCCGCCCGCCTCGGCCTCCCAAAGTGCTGGGATTACAGGCTTGAGCCACCACGCCCGGCCCATTTATGTAGGATTCTGAAAATCCTATGGCCCTTAAGAGTTTTTTGTTTCCAAAATATTACTGCTCATTGACAATGCACCTCATCACCCAAGATCTCTGATGGAGAGGTATGAGAAGATGAATGTTTTCATGCCTGCTAACACAACAGCCATTCTTCAGCTCCCAGATCAAGGAGTAGCTTTAACTTTCAGGTCTTATTATTTAATAAATACATATTGTACATTTCTAGCTGCCTTAGATAGTGACTTATCTGAGGATCTGGGCAAGATAAATTGAAAACCTTTGGAAAGGACTCAGCATTCTAAATGCCATTAAGAACATTCATGATTCATGGCAGAAGGTGAAACTATCAACATTAATAGGAGTTTGAAAAAACTTGATTCCAACCCTCATGGGTGACTCTAAGGAGTTCAAAACCCCAGTTCAGGAAGTCACTGCTGATGTGATAAAAAGAGCAAGAGAACTAGAAGTAAAAGTGGAGCTCAAATTTGTGTCTGAATTGCTTCATCTCATGCTAAAACTTGAATAAATGAGGAGCTTCTTTTTGTGGTTGAGCAAAAAAAGTGGTTTCTTGAATTGGAGTCTGCTCCTCTTGAACCTCCTATAAATACGTTGAAATGATAGCAAAGAATTTAGAATGTGACATAAACTTAGTTGATAAAGCAGTGGCAGGATTTGAGAGGATTGATGTTAATTTTGAAAAAAGTTCTACTGTGGGTAAAATATTATTAAACAGCATCACATACTACAGTCAAATCTTTTGTGAAGGGAAGAGTCAATCAATGCAGCAAATTCCATTGTCTTATTTTATGAAATTGCTACAACCACTCCGAACTTAATAGCAACTACCATCCTAATCAGTCAGCAGCTATCAATACTGAGTCAAGGCGCTCCACCAGCAAAAAGATTATGACTCATTGAAGGTTCAGATGATTGTTAGCATGTCTTAGCAATAAAATATTTTCAAATTAAGGTATGTATGTTGTTTTTAAAGACATACTGCTATTGCACATTTAGTAGATTATAGTATAGCATAAACATAGCTTTTATATGCACTGGGAAACTTAAATATTTATTTGACTCACTTTATTGCAATATTTCCTTAATTGAGGTGGTCTGAAAACTGAACCTGCAATATTTCCATGGTATAACTCGTATTATACTACTCGATCTGCCCTTTTCATTTTTTTGTGCTTTGTTATACATACTACTTTTGTATATACTACAAACACAAAATGCATTGCAACAATTTTTGGTTTGCACATTCACATTTTTTAGATAAATTAAATGTAAAAAAATTTACCTTCCTTTTTTTTCTAGTGCTCCATTATTCATTTCTTTGTGTAGATCCTACTTTCAGTCTGACATCATAATCATTCTGCCCAGAACTTTTTTTTTTTTTTTTTGAGACAGAGTCTCGCCTTGTCACCCAGGCTGGAGTGCCGTGGCGCGATCTCGGCTCACTGCAAGCTCCACCTCCCGGGTTTAGGCCATTCTCCTGCCTCGGCCTCCCGAGTAGCTGGGACTACAGGCGCCCATCACCGCCCGGCTAATCTTTTGTATTTTTTTAGTAGAGATGGGGTTTCACCGTGTTAGCCAGGATGGTCTCAATCTCCTGACCTTGTGATCCACGCGCCTCGGCCTCCCAGAGTGGTGGGATTACAGGCGTAATCCAATCCGCGCCCAGCCAATTTTTTAAAAATCATTTTTAAAAAAATTGTTTTATTGAGATGGAGTTTTGCTTTTGTTGCCCAGGCTGGAGTGCATTGACACAATCTCGGCTCACTGCAACCTCCACCTCCCGGGTTCAAGCGGTTCTCCTGCCTCAGCATCCTGAGTAGCTGGGATTACAGGCGTGAGGTACCACGCCCCACTAATTTTGTATTTTTAGTAGAGACGGGGTTTCACCACGTTGGTCAGGCTAGTCTCGAACTCCTGACCTCAGGTGATCCACCCGCCTCAGATTGCCAAAGTACTGGGATTACAAGCATTAGCCACTACATCCAGCCTTAACATTTCTTGAAAAGTAGTCTTAGGATGAGTTCTTATAGTTTTTTATGTTTGTTTGTTTGAGAAAGTTTTTATTTTTCTTTCACTTCTCTAAACATTTATTTGCTGGATACAGAATTCTCAATTCACAGTTGTTTTCCTTTCAGAGATTTATAGACGTCACTTTTTTGGTGTTCTGGTTTGCCTGTTTTCTGTTAAGAAGTTTACTGTAATATTTATTCTTTGTCCTCTCTATATATTGTTTCTTCTTTCTCTGGCAGAGAAAGAATATCTCTTGGTCTCAGTTTTCAGCAGTTTGAGTATGACATACCTATTTTGATTTGTTTGGATTTAACTCTGCTTGGTAGTCTCTGTTCTTCTTGAATTCATGGTTTGCTGTCTGTAATTAATTTTAATTTTTTTCCTTAAATTTGATTTTCTCCCACATTCTATTTCTCTGGTCTCTCTTCTTCTGCTAAGACTTTAATTGCTTACATATTAAACTATTCTATATAGTTCCACATCTCTCAACTGTTTAGTACTATTCGCTACCCTCACTATTCTTTTCTTTTTGTATTTTGGTATGGGTTACTTCTGTTGATCCATCTGTACATTCTTTGCTTCTTTCTTCAGAGTTGAGAGTAATAGTGCACAAGATCACTTCACAGAGTTGCACCAGCCAGCTTCTAAACTCTATTGTGCCACACAACTCAAGAAAACTTTTCTAGTCTTCAACTGGGTGAAATACTGGCTCTCATTGATAATGTCTTCTTCCAAACGTGCTGTTTTTCCCAAGAGTCTACATTTTAGACAAGTGTTTGGTTATTTTTTAGCCTCACCTTGTTGTTCTCCCTTTCCAAAGTAGTGAACGCAGTATCTTCAGCTGTTTGGGTTGGATAAAAGTCAGCAGAACGAAAAAAAAAAATCTACAAGGGTAAAAAAATATTAGTTAATACCTCAAAATATTGTGCACCATGCATACACATGAAAAAATATGCTTTGGCCAGGCCTGGTGGCACATGTCTATAACTCCAGCACTTTGTGAGGCCAAGGTGGGAGAATCTCTTGAAACCAGGAGTTTGAGACTAGCCTGGGCAAAATATCAAGACTCCGTCTCTAAAAATAGGTATATTTTGCTTTGTATGTAAAAAAAAAATCACTGTTCATTTATCACAAAACTTAAAAACACATTATATTCCTAAATTTAATCCAAGATCTTTCTGTAGATGGTGGAAAAGAACTGTAGAACAGAAAAACTAGAAAACCTAGAATTTAGTAGCATAGTCTTAACATGGAAGTGATATATAGTGTCATGATTTGCTAACCCATTCTGCTGCTGTATGGTGTTCCTGCTGTGCTGGTTGATTGTGGAGGAACTCGGGCATGCATACATGAATATTGCATGCATTAAATATTTTAATTATTGAACTCTTGATATGTGTGAATTACTTTGCAAATAACTAGTAATGTAAAAATAAATTATAAAGAGAAATCTGACTTTTGCTCTGTGATATAGAGAACTGGAGAGAATGTTACTGTTATCATTATAATAAGAGAATAGGATTGAATTAACTTCAAATGTATGACTTTTTTCCAATCCAAGAGAGATAGTATTTCAGAACAACCAACTGACCCAAAATCTGTGAAGATACAGGCACCTGTAGAAAGAGAAGAAATGTGAGCAGTCAAATATCTGGATAAATGCAATCAGATGTCAATATAAATAGTTTACCAAAAATAGTTAATTCATAGGTGAAAGCTATGTGCAGACTGGTGGAGAGGTTAAAGCCTGTAAACACTTCAGAAGTGTAAAGAGTCTGAACTCTCCTGCATGTTCCTTCCCAATGAATCTCATGGGGTAGTCATAGAATAGATAGAAAGGTCCCTTAAAAAGTCTCTATTGTGTTTCAGACCCGAGAGAGACGAAGACTGGCCATGCTAAAGAGGTAAGAAACCTTACACAGACCCTTCTTTCCTAATTCCTTTATGGAACAGAAGTCTTAGTCTGTGAGAAGTCGGGCAACAAACACTGTCCCCCTCAAGATAGTAGTAAAACCGATTGCACCCGGAGGAAAGAACAGTAGGGGAAAAAAAATCTACTCCTAAAGAAGGACAATAGAGCTGAAGGCTCTCTAGAGTTCCTGTTGTATCAGCGCAATCCCCAGATCCTAGTTCAGGGATCCAAGAATCAAGGACACACCGCCTGACTAAGAGTAAAACTTAATTTGAATAGAGAATGCTCCCCATATTGCCCCACAGCCCAGCACACCCAAAATAGCAAAAGCAGATTACTGCTGGGAGAGGTGCGGGAGAGAAAAACAGAAGGCAAAGAAACACTTTCAGAGACACAACATAAAGGTACACCTTACAGCTTGTGGTCTAACACACACTGCTGTGGTAAATCAACGTGACTTTATACACAAAGGTGTCACCAGAATATTTTAAACTCTACAGTGCCCTCTGGGTAAACATAAAACAGTAAACCTCAAACCCAGACAGATTCCTGATTATATTAACTCAAAACCTCACGATGAAGACCTACAAGTACAAAGAGCGCCCATGTTGAGGCATAAAAATTATTTATCTCAACCTCTACTCTCCAACATGAGATATTTGGCTCTTAACGAAAAAATACAAGGCATAGAAAAAGGCGAGAAAACCACTCCTGAGGTACAAAACTATCGTCAATATCAAATATGGCTGTGACACAGACGTTAAAGGATCTAAGGATTTCTTTAGCTTGGAGAGAAAATGAAAGAACCCAAATTATCTGAAAATATGGGCACCCATATATGGTGGAATGGGGGCTCAAAGTATAATTAAAGGCCACTTATGTTAAAGAATATGTTAGATCCTTTAACATAAAGAATATGTTAAAGATTCTAATAAAAAGTTGGCCACATACAAGATCAGATGGGAAATTTCAGCAGCAAGATGAAGACTACAAGAGAGAATCAAGCGGAAATAATGGAAAGAAACAAAAGAAAAAAAAAAACAGGAACAAAGATGAAAGCTACGTTCGATGAGCTCATCAGTTGACTCAAGACTCTGGTCTACAATCTGGCAGTCGGGTTGATGTACAGGAACCCCAGAGAGCCCAGCACAAGAAGCAAACAAAATTTTGTAATGCCCATCACCTAGTACAGTGGTCCCCAATGTTTTTGGTACCAGGGACCAGTTTTATGGAAGATTATTTTTCCATGGATCTGGAAGGGGGGATGGTTTCAGGATGATTTAAGCATGTTACACTTATTGTGCACCTTATTTCTATTATTATTACATTGTAATATATAATAGCATAATTATACGACTTGCCACAGTTTCTTTATCCACTCATTGATTGATGGGCATTTGGGTTGGTTCCACATTTTTGCAATTGCGAATTGCACTGTTATAAACATGCATGTGCAAGTATCTTTTTTCTCATAATGACTTCTTTTCCTCTTGCTAGATACCCAGTAGTGGGATGGCTGGATGAAAAGGTAGTTCTACTTTTAGTTCTTTAAGGAATCTTCACAGGAGAGCTTTAGATAGCCCCTCTGAGCTTCTTATTGCCCCAAAAGAGTGAAGAAGCATTTGAGAAGGATAGGGCAGCCAATGAGAGAGAGTACACAAGACCTGAAGAAACCTTGTGACCTGGAAATGGAAGAAAGCTGCAGTGATCCATGTGTACTGCTGATTGAACACTAGGCAGTAACATCTAATGGAATGCCAGTGTGTAGTTTTCATGACATTCAAGGATTAGACATACTGTTTCACTGCTCCCTTCCGCAATCTCACTACAGAAATGCCCTGGAATTTAGACATAGCTTGGAGAGAAAATGAAAGAACCCAAATTGTCTGAAAATATGGGCACCCATATATGGTGAAATGGGGGCTCAAAGTATAATTGAAGGCCACTTATATAAAGTAGCACTGTCTTACTGACAAATTTAATTTTTGCACTGATATATGTAGTTACTGTGCATGTAAAAAATATTGTTTCTTAAAATAGAATATCTGCAACAGATATCAATATGCTTGTAAATGTAATAACTTTAAAAATATTCTCCTGGATACAAAAATATATAAATGGATTTTAAGTCAAAAAGAAAAATGGTCTCTCTTATGAAGTATATTTTAGCTGACAATCTAGCTCTAGCGCATCCCAGTTATTCCACAACACTTTACCCTGATATCTTTGGATCAACCTGAATCACAATATAAGCCAAAACAAGGTGTGCAGATGAGCTGCTTATGTAACATGTAACAGTGCATGATGGTTCTGCCTCTGCAGTCACACATTCCTGGCTTGAAATTCAGTACTGACACTTGTCAACTGTGAGAACTGGGGCAAGTCACTTATCTCTAAGTTTCACTTTGTCATCTCTCAACATAGGTAGTAACAGTACCAACCATAGGGTTCATGCAAGGACCAAGTATGATAATACATGTAAAGCCCCTGACTTATAAATACATGTTCAATAAATAATGATCATAAAAACATGATTATCTCACAAAAGGGACCCAAAAGATCAAATATACTGAATCATGGGCCAACCAGAATGTTGCCATTATGTAGTCCAGTTTGGCAAAATATATTTTTCTTTTTTTGTGCCTGTTTTCATTTTTTTCCTTTTCCCAGTATATTATTCTTTTCTTTCTCTCTTCCCTCCCTCTTTTACTTCTTGAATTTTTTATTTCTCCCTTCTTGCCTTTTTATTATAAAAAATTATACACAAAAGTAGATAGAATGGTATAATGATCTCATGTATCCATGCCTTAGCTTCCATATTTACCAGCCCTTTGTCAATTTCTAGACCCTTTCCTATCTTCAAGTTTTCTTTCCTCTATTTATATCATGTCTTTTTCTTTACCTTCACTGGTATATAAATATTTCTCTATAAATTTATTCACCAGAATGACCCACTTGTTGACACTTGACTGTAACAGATCTAGGTAATGTTTGAATCATACTTGAGCTATAAAGAACTAACATATTCACTGTTTTTAGTGTAAAAAAAAAACCTTAGTTCTCTGACTCTTCAACTCTTGGCAATCTGTGCCATTTTTTCTTAGCTTCTTCAAGCTTATGAAATGCCAAAAGGTGAACATTTGTGACTTAGAGTTTATGTTAGTGATAAAATAAAGTGATTTTACTGTATATTTGTGTTTTCCTGAGATGAGATTATTTACAATTGAAATGTAGTTTTTAATTGATGTTTTACTTCCATTTCCATGTAACATAAAATTTTAAAACTCTTGCAAATTAGTATTTCATGCACAATTAGGACTACGACAGTTGTACCTGTAATTTATGCCAAACAACTATGATAAGAAGTCAGAAGATAAAAATTTTAAAAGACACTTATAAGCATTTACTTAAAGTAATACATTATTTTTTTTTAATTTGCAAACACTCTACTATAATAACATGTTTTAATTTGATTTTTAAACGGATTTATTTAATATTAAAAAGAAGGAATATTAATCTTGTCATTTATACATTTATTAATGTAATATGCATCTATTGACCAGAACTAGGTGTCAGGTACGGCACTAGGAATAAGAAAATAAAAGTGAATAAGAAATTCTCTATGGTCAAGGACCTCACAGTTCAGGGAGTAAACAACTGAAGAATAGAGAGGAGTTTGTCAGGTGAAGATACAGGAAGATATTCGGAGGAGTAGGCATAGTATGTGCAAAGGCTTGAAGAAAGAAAAAGATGGTCATTTTTGGAAACTAGAAATAAATACTTGAAGACAGGTACCATGTCTAGTTGCTCACTATTGTATCTTTAGCACATAACATCATAGCAGTTCAATTAATATTTACTGAATTGACTAATTAATAATACACTAGTAGATAAAGTTGAAAACCACTTATGAATGGTTCTATAGGCCACAATACTGAGTTGAGATTTCATCTTACAGTCCAGGGTTCACTGAAATATATTCTATGGAATATCAACTCTTTAAAAAGCTAAGAGGGATTAAGTAGTCGAAAAGAAACATTGGTTACACATTTAAGTTCTTTTTTTTTTTTTTACTTAAAGGCTCCTCAGGTATTAGTATGCTGATGCTGATTTTGATATCTAAGACAGGTTTTTATTAAACTCTGTTTCCCAAACTTCTGTAACTGAGAAACTCCTAACACCTGTTCATACCCTGCCTATAGGACCTGGTATTGTGTGCACTGGCAAGGCTGTTCTAGGCAACAGGGATCCATAACTGTTGTTTAGAAAAAATATTTTGGTGCAGAGATTAATTGCAAGAGGGTAGGTCTGTAGTTGGGGAGACCCCTGCAGATTATTGTCATTGAATAGGTAAGAAATGCTGAAGCTTGAATGTTGACATTACCAGTGAGAAGCTAGGGGACGTAACTAAATTGATGGAGAGGTACTAGAGAAAGCACCTTGGATGACTTTCAGGTTTCTGTCTTGGTATGGAGATGCCAAAAAAAAGGATAGAGATTTTTGAATAAGAAGGAGTTCTGGTGGGAAGTGTAAAACAATCAGTTTTAGGCAATTATGTTTAAAGTTCAAGTGGACAGCCTGAATTAACTATGCAGGTTACAATTAGATATATTGATCTGGATCTCAGAAGAGACTAGAGATCACAGTGAAAACTCTGGGAACGGCTTTTGTGGAGCTACTCGGAATGTGTTTCCTCTTTCCTCAATAGTCATTTAGATATTTGGAGTCAGCTATCATCTGGTCAGTTTAGGCTACTATAACAAAATCATAAAAAAATTTTATGATTGAGTGTCTCAGAAACTTCAGACATTTATTTTTGACAGTTCTTCAGGTTGGAACTGTAAGATCACAATGTCTGCGTGGTTGAGTTCCAGTGAGGCTCCTCTTCTGTATTGCAGACTGCTATCTTCTCCTTGTGTCCTCACATGGCATTTCTCTGGGGTCCCTTTTATATGGGCTCCAATCCCTTTCATGAGGCTTCCACCCTCATGTCCTAAGTACCTCCCAAAGGCCTCACCTCCTAATGCCATCAAATTAGGGATTAGGATTTCAACATATGAAGTTTGGGGACACATACAGTTAGTCCACTGCAGCTATCACAGCACAATTAAACCTTCTCTTCTTCAGGCTGCATAAGCCCAGTTGGTGCAAATATTCCCAGCATGAAATCATATCTGCACCATTTCCTCATACAGTTCTTTCCTCTGAATGCATTATAAATAATCAACATTCCTCCTAGGATGTGGTGCCTCACTGAACCTTGTATCATACAATTTCACATATTATTACTTCACTGAGTATCTTTTTCCTGTATTTTCATCATCTCCTTATTCAAACTTGCTCTAAGCCATTTACTTCTACCCAATCCTCAAGCATCCATGCCCCTTGAATTTTAACCCCTCTCCAGTAAAGTACCACCACATGAGATTTCTCCATTGTCTGCCTTTGGACAGATAATGTTTTTGTTTTGCCTTGCTTGACTTTAGAGTTGAGCCTTCCTGTTGGAACTGCTTCTTGTTTTCTACCTGTCCTTGTGCATGTGATGTTTCAAACTGTTTCTTGCTCCCAGCAGCATCATTCAAGTCTGACTTTGTGTTATATTATGCGGAGTCTACAGTCAACAGTTTATTCCATGTGCCTTTACACCTGACCATAGTTATTGTGTGTCCATCCCTGATGCTATACTTGCACCAACCAGCATGTCACATTCATCCAGGAGAAGAGGTTAGATAGGGTTGTATGCCATTTCCTTAAAAGCAGGAGCCATATGTCATTCTTTGTATTCCCAGGGTCTAGCACCATGCCTGACACCTATTGACAATGACATTTAGTAGGTGGATGGATGGGTGGGTTGGTGATTGTAAGAAAGTGCTCTGCTTCTGACCATGTAACATATGACATTTTATCCTTCCACATAAAGTTTTGCTTGAAAAAGAGTTCTTATGTTAAACCTATTAAAAAACTAGTGCTTTTAGAAGATGCTTTAACAGAATTAATTTTCTTTTGTAAAACCTAGGGAGGAGAGATAACTGCAGGGAATATTCAGGCATTTTCTTTTTTTTTATATTTATTTATTAAGTTTTGGAGGACCTACTACATGTGAGCACCAGCTTTGGCACTTTACATTTAATTTTCACACTACCTTGTGAGTTATATATTATTATTCTCAATATATAGATAAGAAAATTAAAGCTCAGAGAGCTTAAGTGGCCAAAGCTGATGAATGGTGAAGGTGAGATCATGTTCCAGTTCTTTTAACCCTTATTCAGTGTTTCTTCTTTACATTCTGGAGCATGTTCTCAGTGTCTTTAATGAGTGCTATGTCACGTAGACTAATTATTTCCTTTTATTCTTATGCTTTCTTAACTTGAAAGGTGGCAAATGAGAGACTATAAAATATCTGAGAATTTGTGTTACAGGAAAATTGATTATTTCTTAGGAATTGGATGCTCTAATTACTTTCCTGAAGAAGAACTTTTAAGACAAATCATGTTATTGGTTCCACTAGTGATGTAATAAGAAGGTACAATGCTAGAGTAACTCAAAACATTATCTTTTCATTGTTGTCATTTTATAATGTAGAGAAGAGTTAATGTTGACACATACATCTATAAAAGGATACGTTTTATTGAAGTATTTCAGATTGAAGATAAGGAAAGTGAAGAGTTGTTGACTGATAGAACCGAAATAAATACATTAAAGCACAACTGTGAAATATTACCATATAAAGTGAACTCTTGCCTGGTTAAATGTGATGTTTTGTTTCAGAAGTGAACTCTAAAGTGATTGATAATAGTTTAACACTTAAAATTTTTGTCAAAGTCTAGAAAAAAAGGAATAGTTAACATCCACAATTCATCAACTATAATGAACTTAATACATTCCTACCATTTATTATCTATTATCTATTGGCTGCTCCATCTCATGTATCTACTTATTCTTCCCAACAACCTTAGGAGGCAACTGTACATTTTATTGTAAAGAAAAACGGAGGCTCAGAGAGACTTTCTCAGGATTCCCCCGATTTAAACCAAGATCTGACCTAATGTACACATTTAATCTCCATTCTATACTGCTTCTTGGGCATTAATCATACGTTGACACTTCTTTTTCCAAATTCTCTTATTTGATAACTCTAATGTTCATCATAATGACAAAAATTAATTCTTCATCTAAGAGAATAAAATAATTATCAACTTTCTCCAGTTAGCTATTTAAACTTTCTACTTCATTACTGTAGATCTCTATGCAATACTTACTGGTATTATATGTTGGGGTTTAAATAAAATGTTTATTTTGTGTAGAAAAGCAAAGGTGGCTAAGGAGGTTTTGCTCTGGATTGCTCTGCAGATTTTGCTGATAAAACTTTTGGACTAACGAGGCTTCAAGATGGCTGACTAGAAGTATCTGGCTCTTCCGTCCTCCACAAAGAAGAATCAAAATAGTGAGTAGATAATCAAACTTCAATTAGAGCATCTAAGAAAGAACAATGAAATTCAACAGAGAAGTGATAGGAAACACCTGAGGAAGAGAAGAAAGGCGAAGTCAGGCAGCCAGGTTGGCTGCAGTTGGAGACTCCCCAGTGCAAGGAAACGATGGGTGAGAGATTCTAGTGGTCCACATTTTCACTATGGACCCCTGCAATTCTAGCCATGAGAGAGTCCCTAGACCCTCTTGGGCCCTGAGAATAGCATAGGGAACTTCATGAAGATCGCACAATGGCCTTGCTCCAGAGAGGAAGCTCACACTGGGTCCTGCACACTCCCTGAGACCTAAGTAGCTGTAGCATAGCAGCTAGAGAACCCAGCCCAGTGTGCACTAGACTGCATCCTGCCCTAGGGCCCAACGGCCCCGGTGTCTCCACATCTCTGAAGTCCCACTGACATCTCCTCACATTCACCCAGAGTGTAGCAGAGGTATGACACTGCGGGGTCCCCAGCACCCTAGGTCATGCAGTGTCCTATGCCTGAGGAATGGGTGGTGCAGCACACTGGGGCGGCTGCCGCTGGGACAAAAGGAACCAAAGTGTATACCTCTGGAGCCTGAGAGCAGTCTGCCTCAGAACATTCTCCAGGCTACCCCATATGGTTACATATGTATTTCAATGCATGTCCTTAACTGTGTTTTTATTGTTGAGTAGTTTAAGTTCTTTGTACTCTCTGGATAGTAGTCTATTGTCAGATGAATAATTTGCAAATATTTTCTTCCCTTCAACCTTTTGTCTCTTCACTTTGTTGTTTCCTTTGCTGTGCAGAACTTTTTAGTTTAACATAGTCCCATTTGTCTATTTTTTGTTGTTGTTGCCTGTGCTTTTCAGGTCTTAACCATAAAGTCTTTGCCTAGACCAATGACCTGGAGTGTCTCCACTATTTCTTTCTCTTTTGGATTTTTTTTTTTTTTTTTGAGATGAAACCTTGCTCTGTCAGCCAGGCAGTGGCATGATCTCGATTCACTGCAACCTCCGCCTCCAAGGTTCAAGCGATTCTCCTGCCTCAGCCTCCTGAGTAGCCTGGATTACAGGTGTGCTCCACTATATCTAGCTAATTTTTGTATTTTTAGTAGAGATGGGGTTTCACCATGTTAGCCAGGCTGGTCTTGAACTCTTGACCTCGTGATCTGCCCTCAGCCTCCCAAAGTGCTGGGATTACAGGCATGAGCCACCGCTCCAGGCCCTCTCTTTTTGATCTTAAGTTTAAGTCTTCAATCCACCTTAAATTGATTTTTGTATATGGTGAAAGATAGGCTGCTAATTTCACTCTTCTGCATATGGATATCCACTTTTCCCTTCACCATTTATTGAGAGAGTGTCTTTTCCCCAATGTATGTTTTTGAGGCCTTTGTAAAAAGTCAGTTGGTTGTAAAAACATGAGTTTATTTCTAGGCTTTCTATTCTGTCCCTTTGGTTTATGTATCAGTGTTTATGCCAATGTTTTGGCATAAAAATATTATTATTATTTTGATTACTATAGCTATGTAATGTAATTTGAAGTCAGGTAGTGTGATGCCTCCAGGTTTATTCCTTTTCTTAAGATTGCTTTGAATATTTGTTTTCTGGTCCTATAAAAATTTTATGATTTCTTTTTCTTTTCTGGTTCTATAAAAATTTTATGATTTTTTTTCTTTTCTGGTTCTATAAAAAATTTATGATTGTTTTTATCTTTTCCTATACAAAATGTCATTGTTATTTTGATTTTGATAGGGATTGCATTGAATCTATGTATTGCTTTCGGTAGTATGATTAAATTAACAATCTAAGTTTGTCCAGTCCATGAGCATGGGATATCTTTCCATTTGTTTGTGTCTTTTTCAATTTCTTTTGTCAGTGTTTTGTAGTTTTCCCTGTAGAGGTCTTTCACCTCCTTGGCTAAATTTATTTCTAGGTATTTTTTTGGTAGCTATTGTAAATGAGATTGCTTTCTTGATTTCTTTCTCAGCTAGTTCATTATCGGCATATGAAAACACTACTGGTTTCTGTATGCTGATTTTGCATCCTGCAACTTTACTAAACTTGTTTACTAGATCTAAAAGGTTTTTGGTGTAATTATTAGGTTTTTCTAAGTATAAGATAATGTCATCTGTAAAGAGAGACAATTTGACTTTTCCAATTTGGAGGCACTTTATTTTTTCTTCTTGCCCAGTTTCACTGGGTAGGACTTCTAGTCCTATGTTGAATAGGAGTGGTGAAGGTGGGCATCCTTGTTGTGGTCCAGTTCTTAGAGAAAAGACTTTCAGCTTTTCCTCATTCAGTATATTAGCCATGGGTTTGCCACATATGGCCTTTATTATATTGAGTTATGTTCTGTTAGGCCGAGTTTGTTGAGTATTTTCATCATGTTGAATTTTATGCTTTTTTTGTGGTCATGTAGTTTTTGTTCTTTATTTTGTTGATATGATGTATCATGTTTATTGATTTGTATGTGTTAACCATATTTACATTCTTGGGATAAATCTCACGTGATTGTGGTATATTATCTTTTTGATGTGCTGTTGGATTTAGTTTGCTATTGTAGTATTTTATTGAAGATTTTTGGATCTATGTTCATCATCGATATTGGTCCATAGTGTTTTTATTTTGATAGATTGATTTTTTTTGTTGTTGTTGTTGGATCTCTGGTTTTAGTATCAGAATGTTGCTGGCATCATAGAATGAGCTGGGAAGAATTTCCTCTTCTTCAAATTTTTGGAATAGAGAGGAGAATTGATATTCATTCTTTTTTTGTAAGTTTGGTTAGAATTTGGCAGTGAAACTATCTGGTCATGGACTTTTCTTTGTGGAGAGACTTTTTTTTTGTTACTGGTTCAGTCTTGTTACTCATATCAGTCTATTCAGTTTTCCTTCTTTTTACATTTCTTCCTGGTTCAATCTTGGTAGGTTGTATGTTTTCAAGAATTTATCCATATCCTCTAGGTTTTCTAGCTTGTTAGCATATGGTTGTTCACACTAATCTCTGATGATCTTTTATAATTCTTGCTATCAGTTGTAATTTCTGCTTTTTCATTTCAGATTTTATTTATTTGGCTCTTCTCTCTTTTTTGGGGGGTTAGTCTTGATAGTAGTTTACTAATTTTATAGTTTAAAAGAACTAACATCTTGTTTTGTTGATTCTTTGTATCTATTTAAGTCTCCATTTTGTTTACTTCTCTGATACTTATTATTTTTTCCTCCTATTAAGTTTAGGTTTGGTTTGTTCTTGCTTTTCTATTTCCTGTAGGTACATCATTGGATTGTTTTATTTGAAATCTTTCTGCTTTTTTGATGTAGACATTTATTGTTATAAACTCTCCACTTAGCACTGCTTTTGCTGTCTTCCTGGGTTTTAGTATGTTGTGTTTCCATTTTCATTTGTTTCAAGATATTTTTTGACTCATTAATTTCTTTATTTACCAATAGTTATTCAGTAGCATGTTGTTTATTTTTCATGCATTTGTACAGTTTCCAAAGTTCCCCTTGTTATTGATATCTAGTTTTATTCTGTTGTGTTCTGAGGAGATACTTGGTATGATTTTGAATTTTTGAAATTTCTTGATACTTGTTTTTTTAGCCTAGCATATGATCTATTCTGGAGAATATTTCATGTGCTGATGAGAAGAATGTATTCTGCAGCTGTTGGATAAAATGTTTTATAAAATGGTTCTGTTAGAATGCTCCTAATGTTAGTTTTATTTTGTCTAAAGTGCAGCTTAAATCCAATGCTTCTTTGTTTACTTTTTATCTAGATAATCTATCTAGTGCTGAGAGTGGAGTGTTGAAGTGCCTAACTATTACTGTATTAGAGTCTATCTCTCCCTTTAGATATAATGATATTTGTGTCATATAATTGGGTGCTCCAGTGCTGGGTGCCTATACATTAGAATTGTTATATTTTCTTTCTGAATTTTCCCCTTTATCATTATGTAAGAATTTTCTATGTCTCTTTTTACTGTTTCTGACTTAAAGTTTATTTTATGTGATGTAAGTATAGCTATTCTTGCTTGCTTTTGGTTTTTGCTTGCATGAAATACTTTTTTCTCTTTACTTTTAGTCTATTATGTCTTTGCAGATTAAGTGAGTTTCTTATAGGCAAAATTTGGTTGAGTTTTTTTTTTTTTTTTTTTTTTTTGCTTTTCTCCAAAGGTGATTCTCAGGGCTTCAATATTTATTTATTTGTTTGTTTGTTTGTTTGTTTATTTGTTTATTTATTTTATTATACTTTAAGTTCTAGGGTACATTTGCACAACGTGCAGGTTTGTTACATAAGCATACATGTGCCATGTTGGTGTGCTGCACCCATTAACTCATCATTTACATTAGGTATATCTCCTAATGCTATCCCTCCCCGCATTCCCCACCCCACAACAGGCCCCAGTGTGTGATGTTCCCTACCCTATGTCCAAGTGTTCTCATTGTTCATTTACCACTTATGAGTGAGAACATGTGGTACTTGGGTTTCTGTCCTTGTGATAGTTTGCTGAGAATGATGGTTTCCAGCTTCATCCATGTCCCTACAAAGTACATCAACTCATCCTTTTTTATGGCTGCATAGTATGTCATGGTATATATGTGCCACATTTTCTTAATCCAGTCTATCATTGATGGACATTTGGGTTTGTTCCAAGTCTTTGCTATTGTGAATACTGCCGCAATAAACATACATATTCATGTGTCTTTATAGCAGCATGATTTATAATCCTTTGGGTATATACCCAGTAATGGGATGGCTGGGTCAAAT
Source organism: Macaca mulatta (assembly GCF_049350105.2). Classification (NCBI taxonomy): domain Eukaryota; kingdom Metazoa; phylum Chordata; class Mammalia; order Primates; family Cercopithecidae; genus Macaca; species Macaca mulatta. Next base: position 171,977,706 of record NC_133406.1, on the reverse strand, counting down.
GGTATTTCTAGTTCTAGATCCTTGAGGAATCGCCACACTGTCTTCCAAATGGTTGAACTAGTTTACATCCTCACAAACAGTGTAAAAGTGTTCCTATTGCTCCACATCCTCTCCAGCGCCTGTTGTTTCCTGATTTTTTAATGATCGCCATTCTAACTGGTGTGAGATGGTATATATCATGGTGGTTTTGATTTGCATTTTTCTGATGGCCAGTGATGATGAGCATTTTTTCGTGTGCCTGTTGTCTGCATAAATGTCTTCTTTTGAGAAGTGTCTGTTCATATCCCATGCCCACTTTTTGATGGGCTTGTTTGATTTTTCTTGTAAATTTGTTTAAGTTCTTTGTACATTCTGGATATTAGCCCTTTGTCAGATGAGTAGATTGTAAAAATTTTCTCCCATTCTGTAGGTTGCCTGTTCACTCTGATGTTAGTTTATTTTGCTGTGCAGAAGCTCTTTAGTTTAATTAGATCCCATTTGTCAATTTTGGCTTTTGTTGCCATTACTTTTGGTGTTTTAGTCATGAAGTCCTTGTCCATGCCTATGTCCTGAATGGTAATGCCTAGGTTTTCTTCTAGGATTTTTATGGTTTTAGGTCTAATATTTAAGTCTTTAATCCATCTTGAATTAATTTTTGTATAAGGTGTAAGGAAGGGATCCAGTTTCAGCTTTCTACATACGACTAGCAAGTTTTCCCAGCACCATTTATGAAATAGGGAATCCTTTCCCCATTTCCTGTTTTTATCAGGTTTGTCAAAGATCACGTGGTTGTAGATGTGTGGTATTACTTCTGAGGGCTCTGTTCTGATCCATTGGCCTATATCTCTGTTTTGGTACCAGTACCATGCTATTTTGGTTACTGTAGCCTTGCAGTATAGTTTGAAGTCAGGTAGCGTGATGCCTCCAGCTTTGTTCTTGTAGCTTAGGATTCTCTTGTCAATGCAGGCTCTTTTTTAGTTCCAAATGAACTTTAAAGTAGTTTTTTTCCAATTCTGTGAATAAAGTCATTGGTAGCTTGATGGGGATGGCATTGAATCTATAAATTACCTTGGGCAGTATGGCCATTTTCACAATATTGATTCTTCCTATCCATGAGCATGGAATATTCTTCCATGTGTTTGTGTCCTCTTTTATTTTATTGAGCAGTGGTTTGTAGTTCTCCTTGAAGAGGGCATTCACATCCCTTGTAAGTTGGATTCCTAGGTATTTTATTCTCTTTGAGCAATTGTGAATGGGAGTACACTGATAATTTGGCTCTCTGTTTGTCTGTTATTGGTGTATAAGAATGCTTGTGATTTTTGCACATTGATTTTGTGTCCTGAGACTGCTGAAGTTCCTTATCAGCTTAAGGAGATTTTGAACTGAAACAATGGGGTTTTCTAAATAGACAATCATGTCATCTGCAAACAGGGACAATTTGACTTCCTCTTTTCCTAATTGAATACTCTTTATTTCTTTCTCCTGCCTGACTGCCCTGGCCAGAACTTCCAACACTATGTTGAATAGGAGTGGTGAGAAAGGGTATCCCTGCCTTGTGCCAGTTTTCAAAGGGAATGCTTCCAGATTTTGTCCATTCAGTATGATATTGGCTGCAGGTTTGTCATAAATAGCTCCTTTATTTTGAGATATGTCCCATCAATACCTAGTTTATTGAGTGTTTTTACCATGAAGTGCTGTTGAATTTTGTCAAATGTGTTTTCTGCATCTATTGAGATAATCATGCGGTTTTTGTCTTTGGTTCTGTTTATATGCTTGATCGCATCTATTGATTAGCATATGTTGAACCAGCCTTGCATCCCAGGGATGAAGCCCACTTGATCATGGTGGATAAGCTTTTTGATGTGCTGCTGGATTTGGTTTGCCCGTATTTTAATGAGTATTTTTGCACTGATGTTCATCAGGGATATTGGTCTAAAATTCCCTTTTTTGGTTGTGTCTCTGCCAGCCTTTGGTATCAGGATGATGCTAGCCTCATAAAATGACTTAGGGAGGATTCTCTCTTTTTCCATTGATTGTAATAGTTTCAGAAGGAATGTTAACAGCTCCTCCTTGTACCTCTGGTAGAATTCGGCTGTGAATTCATCTGGGCCTGGAGTTTTTTTGGTTGGTAGGCTATTAATTATTGCCTCAATTTCAGAGTCTGTTATTGGTCTCTTCAAGGATTCCACTTCTTCCTGGTTTAGTCTTGGGAGGGTGTATGCGTCCAGGAATTTATTCATTTCTTCCAGATTTTCTAGTTTATTTGCATAGAGGTGTTTATAGTATTCTCTGATGGTTGTTTGTATTTCTGTGGGATTGGTGGTGATATCCCCTTTATCATTTTCATTGCATCTATTTGATTCTTCTCTCTTTTCTTCTGTATTAGTCTTGCTAGTGGTCTGTCAATTTTGTTGATGTTTTCAAAAAACCAACTCCTGGATTCATTGATTTTTTGGAGGGTTTTTTTGTGTCTCTATCTCCTTCAGTTCTGCTCTGATCTTAGTTATTTCTTGCCTTCTGAGAGCTTTTGAATGTGTTTGCTCTTGCTTCTCTAGTTCTTTGCATTGTGATGTTAGGGTGTCAATTTTAGATCTCTCCTGCTTTCTCTTGTGGGCATTTAGTGGTATAAATTTCCCTCTACACACTGCTTTAAATGTGTCCCAGAGATTCTGGTATGTTGTGTGTTTATTCTCATTGGTTACAAAGAACATCTTTATTTCTGCCTTCATTTCATTATGTACCCAGTAGTCATTCAGGAGCAGGTGGTTCAGTTTCCATGTAGTTGAGCAGTTTTGAATGAGTTTCTCAATCCTGAGTTGCAGTTTGATTGCACTGTGGTCTGAGAGACAGTTTGTTATAATTTCTGTTCTTTTATATTTGCTGAGGAGTGCTTTACTTCCAACTATGTGGTCAATTTTGGCGTAAGTGTGATGTGGTGCTGAGAAGAATGTATATTCTGTTGATTTGTGGTGGAGAGTTCTGTAGATGTCTATTAGGTCGCTTGGTGCAGAACTAAGTTTAACTCCTGGATATTCTTTTTAACTTTCTGTCTTGTTGAACTGTCTAATGTTGACAGTGGAGTGTTAAAGTCTCCCATTATTATTGTATGGGAGTCTAAGTCTCTTTGTAGGTCTCTAAGTACTTTATGAATCTGGGTGCTCCTGTATTGGTTGCATATATATTTAGGATAATTAGCTCTTCTTGTTGAATTGATCCCTTGACCATTATGTAATGGCCTTCTTTGTCTCTTTTGATCTTTGTTGGTTTCAAGTCTGTTTCATCAGAGACTAGGATTGCAATGCCTGCTTTTTTTTTTTTTGTTTTCCATTTGGTTGGTAGATCTTCCTCCATCCCTTTATTTTGAGCCTAAGTGTGTCTCTGCATGTGAGATGGGTCTCCTGAATACAGCACACTGATGGGTCTTGACTCTTTATCCAATTTGTCAGTCTGTGTCTTTGAATTTGAGCATTTAGCCCATTTACGTTTGAGGTTAATATCGTCATGTGTGAATTTGATCCTGTCATTATGATGTTAGCTGGTTATTTTGCTCATTAGTTGATGCAGTTTCTTTCTAGCATCAATGGTGTTTACAATTTGGCATGTTTTTGCAGAGGCTGGTACCGGTTGTTCCTTTCCATATTTAGTGCTTCTTTCAGGAACTCTTGTAGGACAGGCCTGATGTTGACAAAATCTCTCAGCATTTGCTTGTCTGTAAAGGGTTGTATTTCTCCTTCACTTACGAAGTTTAGTTTAGCTGGATATGAAATTCTGCATTGAAAATTCTTTTCTTTAAGAATGTTGGATATTGGCCCCCACTCTCTTCTGGCTTGTAGAATTTCTGCTGAGAGATCTGCTGTTAGTCTGATGAGCTTCCCTTTTGGGTAACCCGACCTTTCTCTCTGGCTGCCCTTAACATTTTTTCCTTCATTTCAGCTTTGGTGACTCTGACATTTATGTGTCTTGGAGTTGCTCTTCTTGAGGAGTATCTTTGTGGCATTCTCTTTATTTCCTGAATTTGAATGTTGTCCTGCCTTGCTGGGTTGGAGAAATTCTGCTGGAGAATATCCTGAAGAGTGTTTCCATCTTGGTTCCATTTTCACTGTCACTTTCAGGTACACCAATCAGATGTAGATTTGGTCTTTTCACATAGTCCTATATTTCTTGGAGGATTTGTTCATTTCTTTTTACTCTTTATTTTTCTGTAAACTTCTCTTCTTGCTTCTTTTCATTCATTTGATGTTCAATCACGGATATCCTTTCTTCCACTTGGTCAAATTGGCTACTGAAGCTTGTGCATGTGTCATGTACTTCTCATGCCATGGTTTTCAGCTCCATCAGGTCATTTAAGATCTTCTCTATGCTGTTGATTCTAGTAAGCCATTTGTCTAATCTTTCTTCAAGATTTTTAGCTTCTTTGCGATGGGTTCAAACTTCCTCCTTTAGCTCAAGGAAGTTTGTTATTGCCTATCATCTGAAGCCTTCTTCTCTCAACTCATCAAAGTCATTCTCCTTTCCAGCTTTGTTCCATTGCTGGCAAGGAGCTGCATTCCTTTTAAGGAGAAGAGGCACTCCAATTTTTAGAATTTTCAGCCTTTCTGCTCTGGTTTCTCCCTATCTTTGTGGTTTTATCTACCTTTGGTCTTTGATGATGATGACATACAGATGGGATTTTGGTGTGAATATCCTTTCTGTTTGTTAGTTTTCCTTCTAAGAGCTGCAGGTCTCAGCTGCAGGTCTGTTGGAGTTTGCTGGTGGTCCACTCCAAGCCCTGTTTGCTTGGGTATCACCAGCAGAGGCTGCAAAACAGCAATAATTGCAGAATGGCAAATGTTGCTGCCTGATCCTTCTTCTGGAAACTTCGTCTCCGAGGGGCACCCAGCTGTATGAGGTATCAGTCAGCCCCTACTGGGAAGTGTTTCCCAGTTAGGCTACTTGGAGATCAGGGACCCACTTGAGGAAGTAGTCTGTCTGTTCTCAGATCTCAAACTCCGTGCTGGGAGAACCACTGCTCTCTTCAAAGCTGTCAGACTGGGACGTTTAAGTCTGCAGAAGTTTCTGCTGCCTTTTGTTCAGCTATGCCCTGCCCCCAGAGATGGATTCTACAGAGGTGGGCAGGCCTCCTTGAGCTGCGTTGGGCTCCACTCAGTTCGAGCTTCCCAGCTGCTTTTTTTACCTACTCAAACTTCAGCAATGGCGGATGCCCCTCCCCCAGTCTCACTGCTGCCTTGCAGTTCGATCTCAGACTGCTGTGCTAGCAGTGAGCGAGGCTCTGTGGATGTGGGACCCTTCAAGCCAGGCGTGGGATATAATCTCCTGGTATGCCATTTGCTAAGACCGTTGGAAAAGCACAGTATTAGAGTTGGAGTGTCCCGATTTTCCAGACACAATCTGTCACAGCTTCCCTTGGCTAGGAAAGTTTATTCCACGACCCCTTTCACTTCCTGGGTATGGCAATACCCTGCCCTGCTTCGCCTCACACTCCATGGGCTGCACCCACTGTCTGACAAGCCCCAGTGAGATGAACTCGGTACCTCAGCTAGAAATGCAGAAATCACCTGTCTTCTGCATCGCTCACACTGGGAACTGTAGACTGGAGCTGTTCCTATTTGGCCATCTTGGAGACAATCCAGGTTATGTTTTTTAGAAACTATTCAGCCAGTCTATATATTTTAATTAAAATTTAATTTGTTTACATTCAAGGTTACTACTGATAAGTAAGAACTCTTTCCTATCATTTTGTTTGTTTCTTGACTGTTCTTTAGCTCCTTTGTTCCTTTATCTCTCTTTCTCATTGTTTGCCTTTGTGGTTTGGTGGTACCATTTGACTCCGTTTTGTTACTTATTTGTGTTATTTGTTCCACCAGTGAGTTTTATACTTTCATGTGTTTTCATCATTGTAAATATTGACCTTTTGCTTCTATGTATGGGACTCTATAGAGCATGTCTTGTAGAGCTGCTCTAGTGGTGATGAATTTCCTGCTTTTGCTTGTCTGGGAAAGTCTTCACTTCTACAATTATGAAAGCTAAGTTTGCTTGGTATAGTATTCTTGGATGACATTTCTTTTCAGCACTTTAAATACATCATCCCATTCTCTCCTGGCTTGTAAGTTTTCTACTGATAAATCTCTTACTCTTCTGATAGGTATCCCTTATATGTGACTACATGCTTTTCTCTTGTTATTTCTAGATATTTTTCTAAGTTTTATTAGAGATCAAGTGTATTCCAGATACCCTCTACAAAAATGGAAGCAGTCAATATATAGAGGAGTGGGACAATGGTTTTACATTCTCTCTCTCTTTTGTTTTATCCAGTAAATGGAATATTTACAAGTAAAATCTTAGGCAGAAATCCAATATATAAACCCATATATAAGCCATTTATTTAACCATGGGATGAGGGCTGGGACTTCTGCCTGCTCATTGTCCCATGCTATGGTTCTTCCTGAGAACACTGAGGCCCTAGTGCACAGAGCATGAAAACCAGTGTGCACCAGTTTATTTTCACCATTGGTTTTTTTTTACCACTGGTGTTTCAAAGGTATTTTTGTGGCTCTATCCATTTCCTTCAGGTAGAAAAATACTCATTTTTCTAAGACATAGCTCTGGCTTGTAGTAAATACCATATATTTGCCAGATGCATATGATCTCTATTTCTAAGAACCATGCTGGAGTGGCTGAAGCTGGTAGTTGGTTTTGAATTTGGAGATTTATATTCTGTTACCACATTTCTATTTTTATTGGTGGCTATGGGTAACAAGAAAGGGCATTGTAAGCCTGAAAAGAGCTATGAAAACACAATGTATCATTACTTATTTTGATGGTGCTTTTCTCATTGATCGTGAACCAGGACTAAAACCTTTTTCTTCAAACCACATACACCTCCCCACAATAATCATACTTAAGATTCCAGGTTTTTATTCATCTTTAATATTTTAGTGTGAGTAGCACCTCCTTCAGAGGCCCCCCCTTTTTTTTAAATCTTTCCTCAGATAGGTAGCATTTTTTCATGCTATACTGCAGTTGTTTGCTTATGTGTCTCCTTCCATCAGGTTATGGACTCTATAAGGGGAGGGACTGAATCATTCATCTCTTTATTTTCAATGCTTAACATAAAACTTATGTCATTATAGATATTATAAATTAATTTTACATTTGATAAAAAGACAGTGTTTAAAATAAATTAATACATGCCAGTGGCAAAAGAGATAACTAGAAGAAGGAAGCAGGAACATATATTTTATAATTTATCCAGTTTTGATAACTTGTGCCTCATTTGATACTAACATAAAGTCTTAATGAAACCAGATAGTCTATTCCTCCAGATCATCAAGAGAACCAACTGATGATTATTACCTACAAACAGACACAAAGGTTTCAAGTTCCAGTCAAGTCATGGGTTCTCAATTCCTAGATGTTTAGATATAAAATTAACTGTTAAAAATCATTCCTATGCCCATGTCTTGTTAATTTGTAACTGGCATTTTTATATATTTTTTGACATTGCTGTTACTGAGATTTGTCTTTTTTTGCTTGTTTCTTTCTTAGTATTGATAGTTCCATTCTACTGTGAGTTCTTATAGTTCAGAAGTTATCATTTTCCTTCATGTAGCTCCCCTCAGTGTGTAGCTCAGAGCAGATGACTTGCTGATTGACAAAGCAGGCATCACCTAAACCATATTTGTGAGAGTAAAGTTCATGAAATAAGCATACTGGTATTTAGTTGTTAGATGTTTAAAATTATAATTAATTATAATTAAATTAACTAAACTAAAATAAAAATATAATTAAAATTATAACTTTCGAGTATGCGTGTGTATACACACACACACTAACACACACACAGTACCATACCTGGGCTTGTATGTCTGGGCAGTATATTTCCCCTTTTTTGCACATTTGAGAATACAATTAATCAAGAAATTCAATAGCCATACTGAGAGTAATAAAGCATTCTACAAGTAGAAGCAGCACTCTCTAAATGCTATAATCATATAGTCATAGTCTATGGAAAATAATTAATGCCCAAGTGACATAAATTATGAAGCTGCCTTCCTAGCTTAGGTGAGGCCTTAGCCTATGTAAAAATGGAGAAAATGTCTGAATGCAGTGAAGTGTGGATTCAGAACCAAACTAAAATTCAGTGAATCAGGCTGCTGACCTGGATCTTTCATCATCAGGGATCTTTTGGTCTATAAAAGTCCAAGCAGAACCAAGCAGAATGTCAAGAGCTTTATTGAAGCCTATATTGAGGATGTGAGCCAGTTAATACAAAATCAATCTAGAGGCTCCTTTACTTACAACAACACATTAACTTCTTCAACTATTACTAGGTCTTTGGAAATAGTACATCCACATATGATTTTAAAATCTACATTCTAGATGCATTAAAATGAAAAAAGTGCTCATTAAAAAGTACTGGAAGAGAACACAAGTAAATATTTATGAGATTTTAGGTTAAGAAAGGTTTCTCTAGGTGTAGCAACTCAAGGAGAAGCAATGAAAGAAAAACACATTGGCAAAGTATAAGTTAGAACTTGTGAATGTTACAAAATAAAACAGAAAGCAAACAAAAGTATATTGAAAAAAACAAATGTAATAGAAAAATAGGTAAGAGGATAAGAGACTCTGTATAGTCAGAACTCCTTAAATGCATTCAATTGTATCAGTAAAAAAAAGAATGTTAAGTCTCTAATTTTATGGAAACACGTAGGGTTCAGGAAGACAATGTGGCAAGATAGGAAGGTCAGAAAAAGACATAGAATATCTACTTTCTTGTGGCCACAAAACATTGTGGCATTGAGCCTGGAATAGAGTTGGCATTTGCACAAGTGAAGCAGGGGCATAGTTGGGACTGAGCAGTGTCTGGTTCTCCCTTAGTTGCCTCATGACTGGGGTTAGGGATGCTGTGCCTGAACTTCTTGAGGGCATCATTCACGTAGGTCTGTAAGAAGGGAGATCTCTAAGGCATGTACAATGCACAGCTCTATAAGAAAATCCTGAGAGAGTCCCCTTTCTCATACAGTGCTATTCGAATTTTAAAAGGCTATGTTAATGAAGTGAATAATAACGAGAGGCAGCTGTTAGACTTTGGGGGAAAAATCTGGAAAGGGTTTTGGAAGAGCCTTGTGTATGCAGTATGAAGCATGTTATAATAAGAAAAGTGTTTTGGATTGCAGAGAAAAGAAATTGGTTTGAAGCCGGGTGTAGTGGCTCACACCTGTAATCTCAGCACTTTGGGAGGCTCAGGTTGGCAGGTCACCTGAGGTCAGGAGTCTGAGACCAGCCTGGCCAACATGGTGAAACCCCGTCTCTATTTAAAAACAATACAAAAATTAGCTGGGCATGGAGGCACATGCCTGTAATCCCAGCTACTTGGGAGAGTGACGCAGGAGAATCACTTGAGCCCAGGAGGTGGAGGTTGCAGTGAGCTGAGATCACACCACCGAACTCCAGTCTGGGCTACAGGGCGAGATTCCATCTCAAAAAAAAAAAAAAAATTTCGTTTGAATTTGTGCTCAGCAACTTTTTGGTATTTCAGACCTATAGCAACTCCTTCCAATTCTTGTAAATAAATAACCTAAATATTTGTGGTTCTGTGCAGACTTACCTGCTTTGCCTGACTCCACCCTTCATGTAATGAAATCCTGATGGGAAGAAAGTTCATACAAAGTAGACTACATGACAAGAACAACTACCTTTATTTCTGTCTCTCTCTATCTCTAACATGTCTAATCTGTATCTACATCAAAGAAAGTACTGAGAATTTCAGGAGTAGATTGGCTAAAGGTGTGCTTACATGAAGGGGTTTAAAGGCTAGCTGCGTTTTTTATCTGGTGTCTCCATCTCTGTCTTCTCTTCTTTTTGTGTGTGAGCCTCATTGGCTCTTAATGCAGCTGCGTTTCTCTGGGCATCTGGGAAAGATGATTACAAACAGTTGTGGTGGTCATCATTTTACCCCTCATGAATTCTGGGGAAGTAAAAGGCCATGCCCTGCCCCATGCCATCTCCCAGAATCCAAAAGTTAAATCCCAGGGAGATGCTCTGATTGGTGTTCACTGGGGCAAAGGCCCACCCCCTGGAGTAATTCCTGCCATTAGGAGGATAGTATCTCACTGGGTTACATGCTCATTCCTGCAACTGGAGTGGGCAAAGGCAACTTGAGTGTCAGTCCCATCAGAACCATGTAGGAAAGGAGAGAGGCAGTTCCTCCTTAAAGAGGGAGATACAGGCAGGCAAATAGGGCAGATGACTGCTACAAGTGTACAGAATTGTATGTATTACAATGTAATGTAGACATGAAAAAAATGTACAATCCAACAGGTGATCAAAAAACAACATAAAGAAGATGATGGTTTTCACTCAGACTGAGAAATAATAGATAAATAATAACATTATGTGATGGAGGGAAATAGAAACTCTTTGACTTTCTGGTTTGTAAGATTTTTCTTGAGAAAATAATCACGTTATAAAATAATATTTAATATAATAAAAATTTTAATTGTTATGTGAAATCAGGACACAGACTGTACAATAAGTCTAAGTCTTCATAACATTTTTAGTAAAAATGTATATATATATGTATATGTTTATATGGATATATGTATATATATGTATATGTTTATATAGTTACTGAATATCTATATTCAGTGTTGGTAGAATTGTGTCTCTTAGTGGTGGGGCTATACGTGGTTTTAATTTTCTCCATGCTTTTTATACGTTCCCCAATTATCTACAGTGCATGTTTATAATTGTGTTTATTTTTAATTTTAAGACCTTAAAAATATAGTACACTACAGAGAATACCACAGCAAGTACTCATATACCCACAACTTAAATTAGCAATTATCATGTTGTTATATTTGTTTCAAGTCTTTTTTTAAGAAAAAGAAATAGTCCCTTTTATCCACCATCCTCAGCGCTATTCTCTTCGCTTCTCTGAAGCTAACCACTGTGATTAATTTGATGTATAAACTGCCAACCCATTTCCATACATTTCTTTAAGTTACTTTATTGTATTCATTTTATAATTAGAAGAAATAGCATATCAATATGCTGCTGGAACAAACAAGTCCCCCAAATTTCAGTGGCTTACAGCAAAAAAAGGTTTGTTTCCTGACACTATTGCTGATTCCCATCATTGGTACAGATGTTTTCCTAATATTTATGTTTCTTTGATCCTTTCAAAGGGAATGTAGGAAGTGGGGTATGCAGTACATAGACTCAAATCGTTACTCTATGTCATAAGCTGCCTATTGCTTTTAGAAAATAGTGTAGTTTACTACCACATTCTAGCTCCTTCAAATGGCACTGATACATCTATGAGAATGTGCCAAGAGCAGGTAATTGCCCTTCAATGGGCATTAACAACAGTCTACCAAATTCATTTAGATTAGCTTTTCTTCCCGTGCACCTCAGCCCTCAATAGTCTCAGGATGCCCTTGTTTGACTACCTATTTTGGATAAACTTATCTGGTTCAGCCTTGGAAATCAGCCTTATGCACCATATTCCATATACAGCCTTCAGCCTCATTCCCTTTGGGTAGAAACACAGCAGATGCTCAGTTACTATTTGTTGAAAGCAATTGTTGGAAGGCCTGATGCTCTTTCTCCATGCCAACTGGTTGGCCAGGGCTGGTTTCCATAAGGCCTCCCAGTCAGTCAAGGAGAAGGGGAAATGGTGAAACTCAATCCTGAGCTCGATTTTTGTCTTATATAATATAATTACATTTAAAATTATGTGTGCAATACCCTATAACTTAACAAGGATCTCTTTTTACATGGGAAAATAGCAGGCACCCAGAGAGTACAGTTCTCTGTATGGTGGAATGGGTGAACTCCTGCTTCTCCTCTGGACATAGTAATGACTTCTTTTAAAACCAGAAATAAAGTCCATGCTTGTAAGTCACTCTGTTTGTTGTGGCTGAAGAGAGGAATTCTGTATGACCAGATTTGGGTGGGACTTGTCCAAATTTGTCCTCTGAACACAGAGCTGTCCATTTTTGGCTTTGGTCCTTTTACCCTCTCATTCCAGAGCAGGGTTGCTGAATCTGGTACCCTCAGCTCCCCTACCCTCTCCACTGCCCACATCCCAAGAGAATGCAATGCTATGTCCCGCTGAATTTTGGCTAGATTTCTTTACATCTCTCAGACCTCTATCATAAACTCAGTATTTCTGTTTGGCTGGCAACTTTGCTTCTCTCCTCTGTTCTCACCTCATTCCCCATTTTCTTGTTCCATTTATTGCCAACCAAGTCTACATTTCTACTACATTTCGGCAAGTAAAATAGCAGCTTTCCTGAATTTTCATCAAGGAAAAGGGAACTTTGCAATTGAACACTTTGTGACTGTAATTAAAAATTATTCAGAAAGGTTGTTTTCAAAATCCATTAAAGGATACTTTTCAAACGTTATTTCTGAAATTCAGCATTTCAACCTTAGATTTGCGAACTCTTCTCTTTAGTCTAATGTAGATGAATTTATGGGGAAAAGAATAAGCTAATGAAGCCTCTCTACTCTGTGAAAAGTGATTGTGATAATGCATTCAGTTTCCCATAATGCCAGAAAGGCACAGCAAATTACTGCAGCTGCTCCATCGATGGTGGTTTTGTTTTTCCTAATTAGTAGCTTCTTTTGTATTCTCACCAGAACACATGTGACTCTGATGAACTATTTTTGTGGTCATATTTCTCAAGTTGTGAGGTATTACAGGTACATGTGAAGTTATTTTTACTGTGGCACAAGCGCTGGATACATTAACACACATTTTAAAAGACTGGTAGGAATAAAATGGATGTGTTCTGCAGTATCCAAGTTTAGCTCCTGCATTGCCCAAATTAGAAGCTTTAATCAAAAACATAATAAGCTTTTGTGTATTTTGCACATGAACATATGCCTCAGCCAAAAGAAAGAAGTGCAAAAGAACCCTCGATTTTGTTATTGGGGGCTTGGTTGCTGAAGCAAACAGATTGAGGAAGAAGCAATATGTATTGTGTTTTATCTGTGAACCATATAGGTTGCATGTAGCCCTGGTGGTCAGAGGAGCACCACAGGAAACACAGATCCGTCATGTTGAGACTCTGGTTGGAGAGGGTTTGTATGAGGTTCTTTCTGTCAGTAGTTTCCTACCTACTGTAACTCTCACCAATTAGATGAACTTAAGAGAAATTAACTTTTGGGATTATGTAACATAAAATTTCCTTGAAAAGCATGTTTGAAAATTAAAAGCACAGTTGTGCATGACAGATTTAATTATTCCAAATTCAGACATTGACTCTATTGTTTCAAACCCTGCTTCTGCCTTTGGGTGAATCAGTAGGTCCTACTTTGTAGATCTGAATACTGAGATTTACCTAACATCAATTTCTGGATACCAAGTGAGCCTCCTCTCACTGAGTGAGGGGATAGTTGCTATTAACCCAAAAGTCCAAGTCCAAAGTCTCATCTGAGACAAGACAAGTCCCTTCTGCCTATGAGTCTGTAAAATCAAAAGCAAGTTAGTTACTTCCAAGATACAGTGGGGGTACAGGCATTGAACAAATGCTCCCATTCCAAATGGGAGAAATTGACCAAAATGAAGGGGCTACAGACCCCATGCAAGTCTGGAATCCAGTGGGAAAGTCAAGTCTTAAAGTTCCAAAATGACATCCTTTGACTCCATATCTCACATCCAGGTCATGCTGATGCAAGAGGTGGCTGCTCATGTCCTTGGACAGCTCCACTCTTGTGGCTTTGTAAGGTACAGCTCCCCCTGGCTCCCAGCTGCTTTCATGGACTGGTGTTAAGTGTCTGTGGCTTTTCTGGGCACATAGTGCAAGCTGACAGTGGATCTACCATTCTGCGATCTGGAGGATGGACAATGGCGGTCTTATCACAGCTCCACTACGCAGTTCCCCAGTGGGGACTGCTCGGACCCCACATTTCCCTTCTGTACTGTTCTAGCAGAGGTTCTCCATGAGGGTTCCACCCCTGCAGGAAACTTCTACCTGGACATCCAGGTGTTTCCATACATCCGCTGAAATCTAAGCAGAGGTTCCCAAACCTCAATTATTGACTTCTGTGGACCCACAGGTCCACTACCATGTGTAAGCTGCCAATGCTTAGGGGTTTCATCCTCTGAAGCAACAGCGTGAGCTCTATGTTGGCCTCTTTTAGCCACAGCTGAGACACAGAGCACCAAGTCCCGAGACTGCACAAAGTAGCAAGGCCCTGGGCTCAGTCCATGAAACCATTTTTTCCTCCTAGGCCTCCAGGCCTGTGATGGGAAGGGCTGCCGTGAAGACCTCTGACATGTCCTGGAGACATTTTCCCCATTGTCTTGAGATTAACATTTGGTTTCTCATTGCTTATGCAAATCTCTGCAGCTAGCTTGAATTTCTCCTCAGAAAAATGGGTTTTTCTTTTCTATTGCATCATCAGGTAGCAAATTTTCCAAACACTTATGCTCTGGTTCCATTTTAAACATAAGTCCCAATTCCAAACCATCTCTTTGTAAGTGCCTGGTCAATATGGTGAAACCCCATTTCTACTGAAAATACAAAAATTGGCCAATTGTGGTGGCACATACCTGTAGTTCCAGCTACTCGAGAGGTTGAGGCAAGAGAATCACTTTGACCAGGGATGGGGAGGTTGCAATTAGTCAAAAATGCACCACTCTGCACTCCAGTCTGGGCTATGGAGTGAGACTCTGTCTCAAAAAAAAAAAAAAAAAAAAAAACAGCAACAACAAAACAAACAAACAAACAAAAAAAAACTTGCATTTTCTCTGACATTAATAGGCACACAAAACATGTTAATTTTCTTCTTCTTCATTTTCCTTTTGTCCTTATTGTGAGAGGTAGGGAGATATGGAGAGAGATGGGGTGAAGTTGGCAAAATGTGAAGATAAAAGTGAAAGACAGTAACAGCATTTCACTAAAATGTTTTCCTTAGCTTTTGAAAACTGTTAAGATTTATCTCACCCTACTCCTCAAGCCTTCCAAGCTAGACATTTCTATAGGAATGTTTGTGTTGTGTTACTCCATATCTCCCTTTTGTTGAGTATAGGAGTAAATAGAAGTTGATGTTACTTTTAGATCAAGCTATTTCTGAGAATCTGAATGTGATCATCATGCCTCTCTTTATCTTTCTTCTCCTACCTGTCCATCATTCTTATGCTTGCTTTCGAATTCTTTTCCTTTTTTTCTCTTAGCAATTTGGGATCAGAAATGATTCTAAGTAAACTTTTGATATTGCTCTTAGGTGTTGGAATCAATGAAATACAGGGTTTTATTTTGAATAATATTGAAGGAGGTGTAGGTTACCTAATATATCACTTTTATAATATTAAAGCTTTTGATATTATTTTTAATTATAGCAGTTATTGATAATCATTGAAATAATTTTCAAAATAATTATTTTCAATTATTTGACTAAAAACATTTTAATTTCACATTTTTTTTATTATACTTTAAGTTCTGGGGTACATGTGCAGAATGTGCAGGTTTATTACATAGGTACACACGTGCCATGGTGGATTGCTGCACTCATCAAGCCATCATCTACATTGGGTGTTTCTCTTAAACACATAAAAATTTTCTAAATGGCTCTTCTAGATCAGAAGGCATGAATAGTTTTCAGTCACATAGGACCAGTGATTCCACGTATGAAGTTCTGAATAGCTTTTAAATTACTTATTTCTTATATGGCTATGAAATAGATTATGGTTTTTGGTTTTTCCAAAACTGACATTGCAAGATGAAACAATTAGTGAGAACGCTTGCTTTTTATAACTGAGGAAGGACAGTAATGACTAATAATTAGGATGATGAGACAGCATTTAAGAGCACTTTTTTGAGGTACTCTAATTTCTCATCTCAACTTGAAAATGTGAAAAAGATGAGACATTTGGGATTTCTTTTTTTTTGCTGTGGGACCAACATGTTTGTTATTTATTGCTGCAGTAACAAATTAGCACAAACCTAGTGGCTTAAAACAACAGTTTTACAGTTCTGGAGGTCAGAAGTCTAAAATGGGACCACAGGACCCATCCCAGAGTGTTCTTCCTGGAAGCTCTAGGGAAAAATGTGTTTCCTTGCCTATTTCAGCTTTTAGAAGCTCCCTACATTCCTTGGCTCATGGCCCCTTCCTCTCTCTTCAAACTCAGCAATATAACATCTGTACTCCTCTCAGATCTCTGCTTCTGTTGTCTCCTTCTTTCTTTTTTCTTCTGCCTCTCTCTTTCACTTATAAGAACACTTGTGATTACACTGAGCTCACCTGGATAAGCCAGGATAACATCTCATAGCAAGATAATCTTAACTTAATTACATTTGCCCATTCTTAATTTCTTTTACTCTGTAAGGTAACATATGCCCAGGTTCTGAGGATTAGGACATGAACATCTTTGATGGGCCAATATTCAGCCTACCATGGTAGTATCAGAATTCTGAAATCTTTGAAGTAAAAGGGAAAAAAATTATGAAAGCTTCTAGGAATCAAGGTCATAAAAGGCAATCAAATATTGAAAAATGGGCACGATGAGAACTGACAGACAAATACCAGCAATAAATAATATGGCACAATGCAGCAGTGAATGTTTCAGATAGATAACAAAGACATCCACGCAAAGGTATTTTTTGTAGCTTAACAACAGCAAACAAAAGGAATAGAAAACAAGTAATAGAGTGAGAGACGGATGGGGTCAAGAAATATTTGTCAGAAAGGTGATGATTTAGAAAGTATATTGCCATTACTGTGAGAATAACAGAGTGGCACTTTTTTATTCTCAGTTTCCACTGGTGATCAGATAGTTGACTTCAATGAGATAAAAAGAAGTCAGGGATTACTATGAAAATACGGTATTGGGATTCAGTGTTTTAAGCAAAATTTTGCCATCTTCTGAAGTGGAAAGGTAAAAACTCACATAGTCTAATGTAGGTATAAAAGCTTAATTTTTATTTTGGAAATCATAATTTATATCTATAAATCCTATTTAAGTGTACACTAATTTGTTGTCCAAAAATATGCACATGTTAGAACATAACGTTTTCATTGGTGATAATCAAAATGATGAATTTCTTGTTTTTCTCTCCACCTGCCCCCACCCCCTCCCCACCTTGTATCAGACAGTATACTTCTCTCCATTCTGTCTGCTGGCTTTAGTTCAGGCCTTCTTTTCCTATTTCCTGGATTATTCTTTTAGTCTAACCTGTCTCTAGATTTTTATCTATCCCTCTCTAATCTACTTTATATTATGCTGTTATATTAATTATGTCATTCCAGGCTTAAAAACCTTTAATTTATTGCTGGAGAATAAACTTTACACCTTTTGGTCTGACACTGAAGCCCTTCTAAAATTAGTTGCCCTGATATGAATGAGTGACGTGCTGCAGGAGAAAGAGGTGAGGAGTTGGGAGACCTTGGCTGTTGCCCAATTCTACTGCTTACAGAACTGTGAACTAGGGCAAAGCAATTAGCTTCCATGAGCCAGAGCTACTTCATCTTAAAATTGGAGAGTATCATAATGCCTGGATTAAAAGGTTGTTAAGGGAATCATATTTTTAAAACAATGACTATGAAAGCACTTTAAGTAGAGAACAAAATGTTATCCTTATTCTTGTTTGTGATTATTCTTCCTACCCTTTCCTCCATTGAATGTCCTTATGCACTGTCTATTCTGAAGTATTTAATATTCTTCACAAATAGCCCACATTTTACTCTTGTGTATTAGTTTCCTATTGCTGCTGTAACTGCAGTACACATAAGTGTGGGGGCTTAAAACTATGCAAATTTATTATCTTATAATTCTAGAGGTCAGAAGTCAAAAACGGGCCTCAGTAGGCTAAAATCAAGGTGTTGGCAGAGCTGTGTTTCTTCTGGATGTGCTGAGGGGAATTGTCTTTTTGCCTTTTCTGGCATCTAGAGGCTGCCCACATTTCAGCAATTGCATCACTATGACCTCTGCTTTTGTTCTCCTATCTCCTTCTCTGTCTCACACTCCTGTCTCCCTCCTAGAAGAACTATTGTGACTGTGACCATGTTTAGGGCCCACTTAGATAATCCAGGATAATCTCCCCATCTCAATTCCCTTAATTTAATCACTCTTCGAAGTCCCTTTTGCCCAGTAAGGTAATGTAGGGTTAAGATATAGAGACTTCCAGGGACCTTTTTTTTTTTTTTTTGTCTACCGCATTTTGTTTAGTTTCTCCTTCCACCTTGGGTTTGCTACTCCCATAGAACAAGTGCACATCCTACTTAAGTGTCTTCTTTGCCACAAACCTTTCCAATTACTCCCAACTGGAAAAAAATCTCTTTCCTTAATAAACTCTCTGTGATAGGAGAAACATTTTTGATGTGGTCACATGTTTCCTCCACCAGTCTTCAACTGGATATTTTGAGTGTTGCTTTCTTAGCTACTCTCCACTTCTCAGATTTGTGAAGACGGGTGCTGACAAGGGACCCACGGGGAGGGCAGACGATGAGTGAAAGACTTTATTGTTTTAGAGCTCAGAGAGAAATCCTCCCATTGCTTTTCATAGCGCCGTGAAAGAACAAAATAAAGGGTTTTAATTAGTTGGCTATAAACAGCTTCTTGGACCTTGTTAAGTGATTTTGAGAAAAGAGACAAACAAGAAAGAACAAGCCTAGCAGTTACCTGTCCTTTTACTAAGCTCTGCCTAAGGATTAGGATGCTTAGCTTCCATCATAAACTTGACTTACAAGAGCCAAAAGTGTTTGAGAGTAAGACTGAGTCAACTGGTTCACAGGTCTTAAGCTTAGAAAAATAAGAAATTTTTTTTTCACTGGACTGGAAGAGTGGAAGCATCGTCTATTTCTCTTAGACATAAATAATGCATAATACATATATATTTTGTTTTTAGGATCACACATTTTTTTCTAGCTAAATCCCAATATCTTTTAGCATTAGAATTTAAGGCTAACATAATTGTGACTAAAATTATAGTTTAGTCATAGAAAGATATTAGCAGGATTCTTTCTTCTTCTTTAAAGAAATATTTATCTAAAAAGATTTTATTCATAGTTCACAGGTTGGGTTTTTAAAAAAATAGAGATAATTTTTAATTTAAAAAAAACTGGATATCTTTCTCTACCTGATGATAATTATATAGATAATAAAATACTTACTGACTAAGTTTTTAAAAAAGTGATTATGGACAAGGAGAGGTGTTTCAATGCTTAAAAATAAAACAAAAACAAAACCTTTTCTAATAGAATAAGGTTATAAAGTAATCAGAATTCATCAGCAATTAAAGTTTAATTCCATGGTACTGTACTGTTATCTGTCAAACATTCTTACAATTAACAGAAAATATCTCCCAGCGTTTCCATGGTGGTAGAGCATTCCAGTAGAACAGCCAACCCACACAGGGCTGAGGAGCTATAAAATATTAATTCAGTACAAGTATGCATCTGACAATATTAACATTTATTATAGGTTATAGCAATTTTGTCCTAACAAGTGATTCAGTTAAAATGAACACTGCCAAATATTGGAGAACAGGCCACACCTTCCCACTTTCTCAAAAGACAGGTTTTTTTTTTTTTAAAGCTTAAGATAATAAAGACTATTTGCACAATACAGAGCTTTTCACAATCACCATTTATATATCATGAGGGATAAGGAAGGATGAGGGTTGAACACCCACTGGAAATGTAGCTAGGGCAGGCATGCAGGGGGCAGGGTGGGAGATTTTTGGGACACAGCTAAAACAAATTCATTTCCAATAGGACTTACTTGTTCAGGAATCAAAGAACTGATAATTTGAAGTGGAAGAAAGAGGCTCTTTTTTTCCTAACCAATGCCAGAGGAAGAAAATATCTGAAAGGGAAGAAGGGGGCTTGGATCCTGTTTGACTAATCCTTAGAGTGGTTCATCAGGGTGCCAGAAATAACACCACTCAGGCAGGAACCACACTACATGCTGAACAAACTAAAAATCGTCATTTCTATTCCCAGTCAGAGAGATGGCTTCATATAAGGTTTCTGTAAACTAAGCTAGTTCTCTTATGTCAGGATAGGGGTATTCATAACTTGTGAATGAGAAGCTTCTTTCATTAGGTGTATTTCCCCCTAAAACATTCCCTTTATTTGTTAAAAATATTTGCAGTATAAGAGGCTGAGATTAACAGTTAATTATTTTTAGAACTAATGAAAAGTCTAACAAATAACATTTATTACTCACTCTTGTCACTCAAGCTGGAGTGCAGTGGCACCATCTTGGCTCATTGCAACCTCCACTTTGTAGGTTTAAACGAGTCTCCTGCTTCAACCTCCCAAGTAGCTGGGATTACAGACATGCATCACCACAACCGGCTAATTTTTGTATTTTTAGTAGAAGCAGGGTTTCGTCATGTTGGCCAGGCTGGTATGGAACTCCTGACCTCAGGTGATCTGCCCACTTTGGCCTCCCAGAGTGTTGGGATTATAGGTGTAAGCCACCGCACCTGGCTTCTGTAATGTCTTTACAGTGACTCATTTTGGCATTAGTCATTCCTTTAACTATCATAGCTGGCACTTTTATCTGAAATATTATAGTGAAGAAAGTCTGGTATAGATTCCAGGGAGCTATAATGTTAACACCAGTGCCTCGTTTGCAAAGTATTTGAGAAATGGAAAGGGATTTCTTGTTCAAGAATATTTAAGCCAATATTTCCTCACCTTCTCATCATTGATTGATTTTTTTACTCTTTCTAGATTTTCAGACACTCATGGCCAGGGTCTGTAGACATTGTCTTTTAACGCATGAAGAAAATATGAGTACCTAAATACATATGTCTTAAATAAGACAATAAACACTTCAAACAACAAAATAAAACCTTCTTTTTACCTTTAAAATGACTACTCCCAACAGAAAAATGAGCACTGGAATGAAAAAGTAATTCACAATAATTCAATTATGAAAATAATACTATAATTGTTAATAAGACATAACATTTACCAGTTTTTTAATTACTATTTTATTTTATTTTCATGAGAACCCCAAGGAGGGGACTCTACTATTATTATTCTTGTTTTGCAGAGAATTTCTCTAACTTACCTAATATGACACAACTCTATGCAGAGAATCAAAATGCAAATATAGACCATCTGATTTTAGAGCCCAGGCTTTCAGCATTTCCAAACTGATAGATGGAATGAAGGAAGAAAGGGAAGAAAAAGAGAGAAGAGAATAATGGTCTACTCTTTTTACCTATCAACTTGGCAGCTTTTGATTTTATTGTGGTTTTTAAAGATTAATTCTCAATGTTAGTGAAGGCTGGAGGAAACTTGAACTCATTGTATTTGTGGGACTATTAATGAGATCATCTAACTCCCTTGCTAAAGCAGTGGACTCAGGAATGAGCACATGACGCAAATTCATCCAAGGTGAAGCTTAGGCCTTTTGTTTGAGAACTGGGGAAGATGTGTTTTATTCTCTGAACCTCAAGGAGTAAAAGTGTATTTCTAAGAGTTATTTGCAGCCCATTTTATATCGGTGAGGCTCATATCACTGTAGGCAGAGCAGGAGACCAAAACAAGCGGGTTCTTGGTGGCATTGTTGAGCTACTGGAGAAAACCAATTCTGTGACCTGAATTATTTCTAGACTGTATTTACGAGATACATTAAAAAAGGCTTTATTTAAGCCATTCCATTGATTGAGTCTTTTTTTTTTTTTTTTTGGCAAATGGCAACTGAAGACATCGTGGTTGATATGTACATCAAAAGCCTTAGCATTTTGAATTTGATTTGACTAAGCAATTTCAGCATAAGGATTTTATAATAATGACACAATCAGGAGCAATGTGCAATAATAAAGCTATAAGAATGTAGGACTTTATTCTATAGCATAAAACAGTATGAAGGAAAACATAACCAAATTACTTTGTTTTAAATAGCAAAACATTGGGAAAAAAACTAATTTTCCAACAATAGAGGATTGACTGATAAATTCTGGTACATTACTAGAATAAAATAGTATGGTGACACAATATTATAATGCCACAGGCAGTTTCCTAACACAGAAATATTTATAGCATATTTAAGTGAAAAAGGCAAGTTGAAAACATATACATGACTGGGTGCGGTGGCTCACACTTGTAATGCCAGCACCCCATCTCTACAAAAATAGAAAAAAGAAGCAGGGTATGGTGGTACACGCCTGTAGTCCCAGCTACTTAGGAGGCTGAGGCAGGAGAATTGCTTGAACCCAGGAAGCAGAGGCTACAATGAGCCAAGATCACTCCACTGCACTCTGGTCTGGGTGACAGAGTGAGACTCTGTCTCAAAAAATAATGTTTGCTTTTGTGTATATATGTGAAAGCATATAGATAATATTGAGCTGTTTAAATAAACTATACTATCAAAATATTAAATATATTAAACTAATTTAATTAGATTAAATCAATATTTTATTAAACACATATATATATGCACATACACACGTATTAAAGAAGTATAAAGCTCTTAAAATATCATTTCTGAAAGTGGGATGTTATAGGTAATTTTAGATTTTTATTTGTATTTTTCAATATTTAAGGATATACATTTTTGTCAAAAAATAATGAAGGCTATCACTGAATAACTAGAATTTATCTCAACTTGAAGTGCACAATGTTTGAACCCTTAACAAGAGTTTATAATATTTCTATGCATTCCTCTAATGCATGAATACCTAACACCACTTTCAGGGAAGCCCTCAGTGCCTATTGCTTGCACAAGCAGAAAAGTTCTCACTGCCTGGAGATTCAAGGTTGGAGTCAGAGCTGATCTTCTAACCTCTCCCCTGGCTCCTCTGCTCATCTTTAAGCATGTTGTGATTTTTTTCCCTTTTCCTTGGGACTTAGCTCTACAATTTTATTTATTGTTCCTCCCTCCCCAGTTCTGTCACTTCAGTCACATCTTTAGGGTATTATTTATTTTTATTTCACTCCCATCTTCACCATTTTTCAATTTCATAAGCTTTCTGTAGGCACCTTTATGTCTTTTCCCCTGCTTTACCTAATTATTCTTTTGCTAATTCCTTCATTTATTGTTTTACTTTTTCATTCACTTATTTTTTCACTTATTAAGCTATGTCCCATGCAAAAATTCAACCATCTCTCCATCCATCTATCCATCTCTCCATCCATCCATCCATCCATCCATCCATCCATCCATCCATCCATCCAGGCATTCATCCATCCATCCATCCAGGCATTCATCCCTTCCTCCCTTAATACTCTCCAGCATGGGTCAGATGCTGACAGGCACAACAGAACCCATAGAGAGTAAATATATGACATGCCTAATTCTTTCTTACACTATTGACTAGAGGCATCTAAATGAACGGTTGGCATTAAGGAACAAAAAAGAGGGCCCAGTAATTAAGTGAGGGCGGTAGAAGTGAGAACCAAAGATACATTTCTGGTTAGGTTTTTACAGAAAATTTGCCTTTCCCCTTTCCTCTTCAGGCAAAATAAGCTTTTTAAGCTTTCATCTTAGCCAAGCGTATCTCTCATTAAGTCCTGCCTTGACTCTTTCAGACACTCAATTCTCAATTTTCATTCTCACTTAATATTAAGGAAAGAGGGAGGCTGAAGCAGGTGGATTACCTGAGGTAGGGAGTTCGAGACCAGCCTGACCAACATGGAGAAACTCCGTCTCTACTGAAAATACAAAATTAGCTGGGCATGGTGGCACATTCCTGTAATCCCAGCTACTCAGGAGGCTGAGGCAGGAGAATCTCTTGAACCCGGGAGGGGGAGGTTGCAGTGAGCCTAGATGGTGCCATTGCACTCCAGCCTGGGCAACAAGAGCAAAACTCCGTCTCAAAAAAACAAAAACAAAACAAAACAAAACCCCAAAACAAAAAACAGAAAAATAAAAACAAAAACCAAAGAAGCTTGTTTAGACTTTGTGCATAGCCTGTGTATCTACTAGGATGTATATTCCATGAAGGCAGGGATTTTCGTTCATTTAATTAACTTCTGTGTGCTGAACAAATATTGATTGGATGCTGAATAAAAGAATGTTTTGAATTTTGCACTCAGTCCTCCCTTAAATCAGAAATCAAAAGAACAAACTTTGCTTTCATCCCTTTTACTTTTCTCTCCCCTTTTCTTCGCTTGAGGTAATTTTGTCTTATGTTGCTGGAGAAAAGGGTTTATTCTACAGCAATGGAGTTAGGATCAACTGTGTGCAGACAGCATATATGTGTGGAATCATCTCACATCATCCATTGTTATACACATTTCAACCATGCAGTTTTCCCTTAAATGATACATATTCTCCTCCTATGGTCTGTTGCCTATATTATGATATGTCAATAAATGAAACCAATAAATGTAGCTATAATTTAACTGATTTAAAAAAAAATTCAATTCAATTAAGATGGTTAGTCCTGTAGCTCAGTGCACATACATTTTCACACAGGTCACACCAACTTTTGCTCTTTGGATCAATTACATGAAAGTTGAAGCTACATATAGTGCAGATGGAGCTATATATGGTGCAATTTTGGGCCGTTAGCCATCATTTGCACAGATTTATAAATGAGTATTTGTGTTTATTTTCAAAAGGGGATTCCTCAGGGAGTTGGAAATCCTTCTTGAGAGGTTTGATAGTTCTTTGTTTACCCAAAGCCCTTTTTCAGAGGGTAGGAAAGTCACTATGGTTGAAGTCAGCACATTGGTTCTCACGTGGGCTAAGGCTGCTTAACTAAAGGTCGGTGTGAATGCTAGTGCTCCTCCAGGGATAAGAAGCAGATTATTTAAAGATTTCATTCCTAGAGCTCTGCTTTTGTGTGGGCTTCCCCTCAACTTGCAATTGTGGACTCTTAGAATTCTTCATGAATGCATTCTTAAAGTCATAGTCCCCATCACATTTTTTAAAAATGTGGATTTGTTTTATTATTTTTTAAAAACTAAATATGAATGTTTCTCATTACTCGAATAATTCATATGCATGAATAAAATTTATGAAATATAGAAGGTCATAAAAAGGAAATTCAACTATCCACAATTCCACTATATGGAGATAACCCTTTATATTTTGATATATTTAAGTCTTTTTCAATGACTACACATATGTGTATATTCTTTTTATAAAAATAGAATAATTTAATGTGACCTGAATTCAATCACTTAACATATCTTAAACAGTTTTACTTGTCAGTAATATTTTTTGAAATTTTATATTTTAAGGTTGCATAATATAGCATTGTATTCATGTGTCATAATTTATTTGTTTTTCCATTGTCAGGCATTGATTTTTCAGCTACCCTAAATCATCCTAAAAGATAAATCTTTGTAATGAACTGTATAATTCCTTTGGGATAAATTTCAAGATCTGGTATTTCTGGGACAAACGTGGTACACGTATTTTCAAGGCTTTTATATATACAGTCCAATTTTTCCATACACAGAAATAATTTATTGCTCCACCCACTGTGCCTAACTGTGCATGCTTCTATGTACAGCCTCAGTGCAGCTATTTTTTCCTTCCTTCATTATATGATTTAAAGAGGATTTACCCTACCTTGGTGCCAAGGGTGGCCCTGAATGCTTTAAGCCAACCTCCTTTTCTACAATGATTGGTCCAGGCACGAGTATTTAACACAGACCTAATCCAATTGGAAGGTGCCATTTCCCTGAATGTGATGATTAGTTAAGAATTGGTCACATGACCTAAATTTATCCAGTCAGAACGGATGTCAGGCGTGTACTGGTTGAGAAAAGTGATACACTTTTTCCCAATGACATGCTAAGAAACTGACTCCTGGAATTACTGGAGCTGGCCATTTTGCCTCCATAATGGTAGCCACCTTAAGCACAATGCAGATAGATAGAACTGATCTAAAGTATTAGAACTGGAGCTGGATCACTGATTAAATCATGCCTAAAAACAAATCTACTTCTGAATTTGAAAAACTTTAAGAGTCCACTCATCTTTCGTGTAGTTATTTTGAAGTGATTTTCTGTTATTCACAACCAAAAACATTTAAACTAATAAATCTGTGTGCTCTTTTAAATAAAACATTTTTTGCTAAAATACAGGCAAAAAAATAGTTCATTGCTGTTTCAGTTTATAATTATTTAAATGATTTTAAAAATATATTTAATATTGGCCATTTGGTATTCCTTCTTTATGAATAACTTTGGATTCTATAAATATTTTTTAAAATTGTGTCTTCACGTGTTGCTTCTTACAGAATTAAAAGGAAGAAACTTGTAGTCAGATTCATTGGAAAATTTTCCATGTAGGTTACCTGTTTTATAATTTTGAATATTATTTTAACATATTCAGAAATATATAGATTTTGTACATTAAATTTATCACTTTGTCTTTCATAGACTTTATCTTGGCTCATATTCTTTGCCATTCTAAAGCCAGAGAGATAGTAATTTATATTTTCCTCTAGTTCTGTATATTTGTGCTTATCTACACTTTTAAATTTTTCTTTAATTTGAAAATTATTTTGGTGCACTGTGTATGATAGGGCTAAACTTTACTTTCTTCCAGATAGTGACAACAACTAAATATTTGAGGCAAATAATCTTCAAATATAAAAATACCAATACACCATTTGTTGTTTTGTTTTTCTTAAATTTCCTCCCTGGAAAGTAGGAAAAGTTTTTCTTATTGGTTTTTTATTCAAGGTGTGAATTTTAAAAATCCATTTTTTATAAGCAACTTTTATTCTGAATTGTATTTTTGGCCCATGTGGGGGTGTTGGTGCTATGACTAAGATTAGATGTTTCTATGGCTGCAGATTACTTTTTTTTTAAGAGACAGGAACTTGCCTTTATCTTTCAAGTCCTATACAAAAGGCCTAGCAACTGGCTCACTGTATCCTATAAATACATTTTACCAACACTTTGTAGTGGATATTCAAACAGGAAGTGGAGAACCAGGAACTAGAAAAAAATAGTCGTCCTAAATCTGCTGTTCAGAGATTAACACCAACAAAAAGGACCATGGCAGTTCTTTATTTTTTCTTTGAATTGCCATCTTTTATGTCCCAACCACATAGAGATGCGAAAAGAAGTTTTAGGCCTTATGGGGAATTTTCTGATGAAAAGTTTTTAAAGGACTTTGGTACAGAGCCGCTTAATGAAGTGAAAAAGATTTAGGCAGTTTATGAAGGCCTGCAGTGAAAACAAGCACGTCACAACGATTTAAAAGTCGGGGGCATTTTAGCAGATTTATATAAGGGACACAGGGCTGATACTGTCCCATTATTGCAGGATGATCTCATTCTAAGTGGACTGAATGGGATACTGATTCTGTTTTGGATCGGTAGGCCTGTGTGGTGAGTGGACTTGACTGTGTGTTCTTCAGAGTGTAAGGGTCTTTATGGAAATGATGGTTTAATTTAAATGTGAGAGAATAAATAAAAAATAGAAATTGCCAAAAGAGGCCATGGAATGCTGGAAAGCTTTTATACATATTTATAATGTCCTCTGATGCCTACATGGCATGAAGAAATAGAACTAGGAGGAGTGAGTGGACTCTACTCTGTGCTCTTCTGAGTGTAAGGGTCTTTATAGAAATGATGATTTAATTTAACTGTGATAGAATAAGTAGAAATTGTCAAAAGAGGCCGTGGAATGCTGGAAAGCTTTTATACATTTTTATAATGTCCTCTAATGTGTACATGGCATGAAGAAATAAAAATAGGAGAAGTGAGTAGTGGTTACTCCAATTGATTTTTGCTCTTAAGTATCATTTCCATCTATCTTACCTATTCACATATATTACTACTGCTTTACTCTGGACCAGGGATTGGCAAACCTTTTCTGAAAAGGGCCAAATAGTAAATATTTTAGGTTTTGCAGGCCATATGGTCTCTGTTGCAACTCAACTCTGCTGTTATAGTATGACTACAACCATAGACAATACGTTAACAAACTGTTGTGGCTGTGTTCTAATAATACTTTATTTGCAAAAACAGGTGGTGGGCCTGGTTAGGCCTGTGAGCTATGGCTTGTTGTCTGCTGACTGAGACCTGTGGCATCTCTCACCAGGGGTTTTGTAATGGTTTCTCTTACTTATGATGAGTTCACTTCATTTCAGTTCCATAATCATTTATTGTTTTAGGGATTCACAATGCAAACATCCTGTCCTTGAAGAAGTCCAGAGGAAACACAGATGTGAAAGCCCACAACATGAAAGGAACGAGGTAGGGTTGCTCTCTTTATTGCTAGCAGGTTGGCTTTCTAGAAGAGATTATTCTTTGCCTCTTCTGCTAAAACTCATTTAGTTGTACCTTGTGCCATCATCACAACTTTTTAGTGAGGCAAGTTTGTCTTTCATTATTTGTTGATCTTTCCTATAACTATCTTCCTAGACTCATCTTTTTCATTTTCTACTTTTACACCTTAAGTTCTAACCACCACAAAACACAGTACTAGCTACAGAACAACATACACCATCATGCTCTTTTACACTCTGTGCTTTTGCATATGCTGTCTTGGAATGACCTCCCTTTAGTATTCCCACGTCCAACAAAAGGAAGAATTTTCTAACCAGGTTTCTGAGGATCATAATGGACTACCTTGTTGGGTGGAGGAGAGGGAGTTATGGGGAGTTCTTTCTCACTTGAAGGTATTCAAGCAGGGATTGGCTAAATACTTGGCACATTTATCAATGTTGTTAGAGTCTTGCCCTTTAGCAGGCCCTGAAACCAACCCTGGTTGCTACAGGTGTTGACTGATCATGGCACACACCTGTATTCTTTTTCTGAGGATTTTCCTAAGCTGATGGGAGCCACCTTCCCTGGAGATGCCTTTAGCCCTCTCTCTTCTTTCTGCCTTTATCCTTTCTCTTAACTCCAGCTTGCAGCCAATGACTGCCTGATGTGGGGCTGTAACCACGCAGTAACCTTGCTGTTGGAAAGACCAATTCTGTTATAAGAGCCCCCCAGAGGACCAGGGTGTGACTAAAATTCTCCTGAAACCACATCTATGCCTCATTTCTTCCTCTGTCCTGTCCTGCTTCACACCTTTGCAGGTTTCTTCTGAGAACATTTCTTTAATGAATTACTTATAAAGGAATCTTAGAAGAGCCGTAAGATTAAATGACTTTTAAGATTTCATATTCATCTACATGATTCTGAGTATGAAAAGAAGACATTGCATGGTTGAGTTAAAAATATGAATTTTGAAATCAAACAGAATGGGCTTCAATCCTATCTGTATTACTTAGTGGGTCACTTAGGTAATTTTAACAGTCTCTAATTCTCAATGTTCTCATCTATAATATTGGGAAAATAACAGTATCCACCTCGAAGAGTTGTGAGGATTAAAAGAAATAATGCATATAAGTTTAGCAGTGTCTGGCCATAAAATATATTCAATAACATTTAATACTTTTATGATCATCATCATCATTACTATATTTTTCCAAACAGAAAATACAAAGGTGATTTTTTAAATTCCTTTTAATGCAATAAGAAAATTGTCTGGGTAAAGTAACAGGAACAGTGAAAAATGCACATGTTTGCATTTTATGGTGTTTGATGAATATATTTGGTTTCCCCACTGAGGACAGTCTTGTCTATGTACTTTTAGCCAAGTTCATAGCATATATTTATTAAATATTTATTTCTAAATATAAAGACATATTGGATTAAAAAGGGATTTAAATTCTTGAGTAGTCAGCAAACTACAAACAAAAGATTAAACATAATTGAATTTAAGAAGGGAAAACAAATCCATGATTTGTATAAAAAGTGGTACATTCTAATATGTCTAGTCTTGTTATGCCACACATATGTGACCCATGCATTACAGACTTTGCCATGGTCTAGAAATTACAGTCCTTTTCAATGCCCAAATAAGTCTGATTCTCAAATACACTTGAAATAGAAAGTACTGCCATTTTACCAGGTTCCCAACTCTTATCATGTCCTAAAATTCTTGACTAACATGTTCACTTCACATATTCCACAAAACTGTCTGGATGTAATTTGCTGTTTCACCCAGCTTTCTGACTGTGGGCCTTTGCTCCAATGTTCTGCAAGTTACTTACTGGGGTCTTGGGAGTGGTTCTTCCTGTGCTGCTACTCTCCTCTAAACTACTTTGCTAAAAGTGGGGACACAATTTCATTCCTTAATTTCCCACAGCATAATTGAGCCTGAGCTGCTGTGTCCATCTCAGGTTACTGAAGATTTATGGATGGACAAAGAGGAATGAACAGTTAGGGCAGATTACATTTTCCTAAGATGGCCACACCATCCTAAATGTTCTTCATGTGATGGGTGATTCTATTAGATTTTTATTGCTGAATACCAATTTACTAAAAATTTAGTGGTTTCAATAATACCTATTTATTATCTCTCGCAGTCTCTGTTGATCAGAGTCCAGGCATGGCTTAGCTGGGTTTTCTGCTTCAGGATCTCACCAGGCAGTAATCAAGGCATTGCCTGGACTACATTCTCATTTGGAGGTTCTGGCTGGAAAGAAGTCACTTCCAAGCTTGCTCAGGTTTTTCCCTCTGTAACTTGCAACTCTAGGCCTGAGACTGTCAGTTCCTAAAGGCCACCTAGTTACTTGACCTATGAACCTATCTATAGGCGGTTTCCATCAAAGCAACTTGTTTCTTCAAGGCCAGGAGAACTTTGCTTGCCCGTCTGTCAAGATGAGTCTTATATGGCATAATAGCATCCTGGTAGTGACATCACATCATCTTTGCTATATAACATACAAGTCTGCTCAGGCTGTCATAACAAAATACCATAGATAGAGTGACTTTATGACAAAAATTTATTTTCTCACAGTTCTAGAGGCCAGAAGTCCAAGATCAGGGTGCCACTATGGTTGGTTTCCGGTAAGGGCTCTCTTCCTGACTTGCAGACTGCTATGTTTTTGCAGTATTATCACTTGTTGGAGAGAGAAATAGAGAAAGAAATAGAGATTTCCAGTGTTTGTTCTTATACGTACACTAATCTCATCATGAGTCTCCAACCTCATGATCTAATCATCCCCAATGGACCCGCCTTCAAATACCATCACATTAGGGGTTAGAGTTTCAACATATGAATTTTGAGTGAACAAAAAGATTCATTCCATAAAACAGAGCCCAATTAAGGTCACAGCATAACACCACATTTATCTTATAACATAATCTAATCAAGGTTTTTGTCATACTTTGCAGTTTAGAGGCAAGTCTTCAGTTCTACTTTCAAGGAGAATGAATTACATAAGTGTGTCTCTCGTTGGAGTCACCTTAAAGTGTGTTTGCTGTAGTAATGTTGACACACTCTTCCATCAAGAGGTGGGGACCAGTATGTTTCTTTCTATTGAATGAGTCCTTCTTTTTGACTTGCTTCTATTATGTAGGATGCAGTGGAAATGATGCTTTGTGACTTCTGAAGTTAGGTCAAAGGACGTGGTATAATCCTTTCCTTCCCTCGTCTCAAACTCTTTCTTTCATTCTTTATCTGTTTCAGGACATACATCCTTGGAATCACGAGGTGCTGTGAAAAAAAAGCCTATGACCCTGAAGCCACTATGTTGGAGAGACTTCAGGGAAAGGCCCATTTGGAGAGGAGAGGCCATCAGTCAACAGCAGGCATCAACTACCTGACATAGGAGGGCAGTCTTTAGATAATTGCACTTTGTCATCTTTGAGTCTTCCATCTGAGACCACAGACATTATAAGGCATAGACAAGCCACCTCTATTGTACCCTGTTGGACTCCTTAATCCATAAAACCTAAAAGCAAAATAAATGGTTGCTTTATATTGTACATGTTTATTAGTGTGAGAGCAATCTGTTGTGTGATCATAGTGACTGAAGCAACAATGAAGAAAATAATTTAAAACTAGCTAATCTACTATACACAATGGTTCCCAGACTCACATACTAAGACTCTCCATAAGAAGTCTTCTAACAGCTGTCTGTCTCCTTAGGGTCTGGCTTTCTACCATGTTGTAGAGACTGCTCTACTGCTCAGTTGGAACATCTTGACGAGATCCTGCCACTTCCTGTTTGAATTCAGGCCCTCAGAAAGGAAAAACAGCATCCTAAAGAAGAAACAAATTCTAGATATTTGAAATATCACTTGCAATGAATACTTAGCCAATGACAGTCCAGGGAAGTGCCTGAGCACCTTAATAATTTACAGCTTTTCATGCCATATGGGTTCCTTGCTTATTTTTTACCTAGCCAAACTATGTTTTAAACTGTCTCATCCTAAAGTGAAAATGTGGTCTTCTCTTCTCTTAGAGATGAGTAGAATCCTTAATATTTAGAGAAATATAAAAGCTATTGACTGCTTTAAAAATGGCAGTTTTTTTCAGTTTTCAAAAATATGAAGGTCAATGTTCAAACATAAAACCTGATGATTTCTATTCTATTTAAGAAAGTGGATTTGGAAGAGGCCAAGAGACCATTTCACTTTAAGGCAGGTTGCCTTTCTTGCTATCAATCTAAGCATGGGTGACAGGAAGAGATGAGATGTTAAAAGGAGATTTACCCTATTCTATACTAAAGAAAGAAAGAGATGTGAATGGAGCAGTATCCCAAAATTAAGGGGAAGTTGCAGGTTTTGTTGTCATAAAATAAGAAGAATGAAATTCAGCAAACAATCCACATTCTTCAACTAAATTATTCCTGAAGGGCATTCGCTATTTACAGCTTTAAACGTCAAATATAGTTTCCTGGGAGATTTCTTCTTTTTTTTTTTTTAGTAATGGATTGTCACCTTGTCATCTGTCTCTCAGACTACTCTTCTTTAGTAGTTTGTGAAACCAGAGAACGTATCACTTAAATTATTTGTCCTTGTGTATCTTATTTTCAAAAGCAGGACTCCAGGGGCAGTTGGGAGATAAAAGAAAAAAAATCTATATATCTTATGTTCTATTAAATCACTGGGTAATTTTTTTTGGTTAACAATAACACCATCTGGTCTGTTAAAAATTGATTTAATAAATATGCTAGGTGACATCAACTGCCCAGACAGATTTGCTCAAGGGACTAATGCCCAGAGTTTGAGAATCTTTGCAGGACTCATTAGTATACATTTGACGGAGGAATGCCCTCTGAATTCTAGGTACCCATAGGGCATTTGCATATCATGGAGCTGAGGGGTTGTCCTCAGAGAATTACAGTCGGATCCTTTTCCTCAATATTTGTTCCCCTCTAGGGTCACTTGTCAGCCTCCTTTGCTTTTGAAGAGGGTGAGTCATTTTTTTTTTTTCTTGAGACAGGGTCTTGCTTTGTCGCCCAGGCTGAAGTGGAGTGGTGCAATCACGGCTCACTGCAGCCTTGACCTCTGAGGGCTCAAGTGATCCTCCCACCTCAGCCTCTTGAGCAGCTGAAGTCACAAGTGCATGCCACCACTCCTGGCTCATTTATTTTTATTTGTATTCTTATTTTTTGTAGAGACAGGGTCTCTCTATGTTGCCCAGGCTGAGTCATTTGATTAAACATGCAGGTCTCTGCTTTAGAGAGACCTCTGCATTTTTTTGTTAGGAAAACTACCATCCTGAAGATTGTCGATTCTATCATTTATCCAAAAAAAAAAAAAATAATAATGAGATTCTGACCAGTCCAAACACAGAAGTCCTTGCAGTAAGAGTGGGGTTGTGACTTGCATCACAATAAAAATAGCATTGAATATACTTGCTGCAGATAATTTCTAGCAAATAATTTGTACTTTATAATCCTATTTTCATTTTATCAGTTCGTCTGTGAATTTTACCAACAGCATTTTAATCCTTTCTGCTTTCTAAAGGACTAGAGTTTTGACCAGTCTGAAGATCTTTGAGGGAAAGGTTCAAGAGTTTTGCTAATACAGAGCTGTTTCAACATGTTAGCCAGGATTAATCAGCCCTTCACAGGAAATTTTTTCTTATTAAAGAGGAAACCTCACCTGTTTGGGTCACTTACCTTGCAAACAAACTTTCTTTTTCATAGGAGAAAAGCCTGGTGTAATTCCAGGATTTCATTTTCCCTGCTTTCTTTCTTTCCATGTGCTTATTTTTTTGCTCAAGTTTCAATATGCTACCCACAGTCATGTCTTCATTTATGCCTTTTCTAATTTCTCCAGAGGATTAGAGGTCTCCTCTTAAGTTTCACATGTTTCCGTATGAGGAACCAATCTCTATTATAATGCTTAACACAATGTATTACAATTATCTTTTATGTGTTTTTTTAAAAATAAACGTGAACCTAAATATTGAGGACTATGTATCTTTTTTTCACATTTCTATGCTTTTAGCATAATAGTACACGTTTTCTGAATGTTTCTTACATGAAAAATATTCCTTTGGTGCAAAAGACTCTAGCAGATTGTTTGCTTCCTAACACAGAAGTTTTCTTCTTTACAGTGAATTTCCATGCCCAAGTGTGATTCCTTTTCATTTTGTTTCAGTGTGGTTTGAATTTTTCTGTGTGCATTGTCATTTTCTTATTCAAATATAATTAACTGGCAGCACAGTTAACACTAATAACAAAATGAGTAATTAGTGTGATGTTTGCTAATGATGTTCAGTTTTACTGCCACCCTGCCTTTATTTTTGTTACTAATGGACCTTGTACTTGTCATGATTCTCTACTATAAACTCTATCAAGAGAAGGATACCAGAAGAGCAGGCATACACGCCTGTACTTTTTACTCAGAGGGAAGGACACACATCTCTATCTAGAAGATATCTAAGGTTGCACATAGTCTTTTAGTGTTCTGTACTCCATTGTATTCTCATCAATATTGTAGACATAAAGTGTGTTCTCATCAAGAAATAATGCAGCAATGGTCTTATGTAGCAATTAAGCATCTCATTAAATTCTGTAGACAACTCTTCACAATCAGATGTTTGAAAGAATTTAGGTCTATGTAAAAGATGTCAGGCACTTTTTACCTCTTATTTTTTTCTCTGTTGCTTCAAATATAGATCTCAAATACAAAGTAATGCACTTTTTAAAAAAGGGTTAATGAGATTTAGGGCAAATCTATCACTAAATTGTGCTCTTTATGTTTGTATATGAAATGGATACTGTTTCCTTAAGAACCAACTTTTATTTTTATTTTGGTTTAAGTTGTAAAAGGACTTCCCTCCACAAAATTCCTTTCGTTGGGTTTTATATTCCATATCATAGGAATTTTTATAGCATTTATTGTGTTATGAACATGATTGTTTAAATTTTGTTGAAGATTACTTACATATATATAGAAATCTATTTTCCACAGCTAGAATGAACTTCTTTTGAGAAGAGGGATATAGCTTACATTTTTTCATAAAATATAAAAATATTTTATTATATTTATATTCTCAGCAGTGTTTATCACAATGCCTGCCCAAGGAGAATGTTCAATAAATACTTACTGATTGATTTACTAACTTTACCTTCCAAGTGGTGTTTCAAGTCATAAGTGCTATTTTAAACTTATACTTTTTTTTTTTTTTAATAAATACCATTGCCGGGCGCGGTGGCTCAAGCCTGTAATCCCAGCACTTTGGGAGGCCGAGACGGGCGGATCACAAGGTCAGGAGATCGAGACCAGCCTGGCTAATACGGTGAAACCCCGTCTCTACTAAAAAATACAAAAAACTAGCCGGGTGAGGTGGCGGGCGCCTGTAGTCCCAGCTACTCGGGAGGCTGAGGCAGGAGAATGGTGTAGACCCAGGAGGCGGAGCTTGCAGTGAGCTGAGATGCGGCCATTGCACTCCAGCCTGGGCAACAGAGCGAGACTCCATCTCAAAAAATAAAAATAAATAAAAATAAAAAATAAAATAAATAAATAAATAAATAAATACCATTTAGGATTTTTTTTTGCTGTGAGACCACATAGTGTAATGGTTAAGAGCACAGTCTTTAGAGTCAGGTTACTTGGGTTTGAATCCTAATCCTACTATGTTTTGAAGCAATTATTTACCTCTCAGTTCTTGAGTTTTCTCATCTAGATAGAACTTACCCATGGAATTATGAGAATTAAACGAGCTAAAATATATGCAATATACCCACAAAAAGAGTTTGAGATGTATATATATATGTGTATGTGTGTGTATATGTATACACATATATATGTATGTATACAAAAAGGATTCTGTAACTCCGCAAGTTTCTGGAAAATAGTGTTGAAAGGAATTTTTGAAACCAGAATGAAAAGAAATAAGAACAGGGTCAGAAGGCATGGTTTGAGCTCAGTTGTGAGACTTCTGAAGTGACTTCATTTATATAACATGCTTATAACTTTGCTACTAACTTCAATGGTGTTTTAAGAGTTCAGATAGAAAAATGATAATTAAGATCACATTGTAAACAGTGAAGCACTGTTGGTATGTTTGTGATCATTATTACCTCCAAATGAGGAACTGAAGTCTATTTCATGGGCTTTGGCAAGTCACATTCTTTCAGTGCCTGTCTCACATCCGTAAAATGTGGATAATAATAGAACTCAGTTCATAGGACAGCTATAAGGATTAAATGAGTTAACACCTGTAGAAAGTGGAGAAAGTGTTTGTAGATAATATGGGGTAATAAGGGTTATCTATTTATTATTTTTATGCTTATCCAATAAACACTTGTGATCCAGTACTAGTCTGTGTATATTTATAATGATTCCTGGGGGTATTGTTGAAAATATTGACCTCTTAGCTAAAGGTTCTGATTGGTAGTTTGGGGATAGATCTAAGAGAGTGAATAAGAAAAACGTCTGTTGGAAAATTTAT
Organism: Macaca mulatta; assembly: GCF_049350105.2. NCBI lineage: Eukaryota > Metazoa > Chordata > Mammalia > Primates > Cercopithecidae > Macaca > Macaca mulatta. The sequence goes on along the minus strand of NC_133406.1, from coordinate 171,941,094 downwards.
TAGCTTGGTTTTCCTACGTTGACATACATCTGGCTTTAAACTTCCTTATATCTGCACTGAGATCTATTATGAGTTATGTTAGTTTTCTTGTGTTACATATGCTTTTCCAATATTACTACATAAACAAAAACAAAGAACTTATCCATATAGGCAAAAATATATAAATACAGGCTTAGCATATATCACACTTGGGGTTTGTTTTGTTTTCCACTAGGGGATTATCTTTTAGTTTTGCACATACCCATCTGCTTCAATAATGAAGAACCATGCAGCAGAGAAGCACTTAAGACAATTGTACTTTTTAGTTCAAGATGGTTTCCTATTCTATGCCTAAATACATCTTCACAAAGACTAGTCTTGCTTAAACAGTCTAAACTCTAAACCAGTAATTTTCTAGGTACTATAAGCCACTAGTTATGAGAGATTTCTTTATGAGTGGCAGGAGGGACTGCTTTTTGTTTTTAATAAGAACAGTAAGAATGATTATCCTCCTTGGAATTGTCTAATTTAAGGCTGTTCTTTCACCTGCCCTCTCAACATTGAATCATTCTTATTCTTAACACTTGAGGAATTTTGTAGAACTCATGACTAGCTTACAAGTCATGAAAACGTGAATATAGAAGTTATTTCTGCTTCAAAAATTACCTTGGTAAAACTATTGGCAGGGGATTTAGCAATCCAATGTTCTTTGATTCATCTTTGTATTCTTGTCATACAGAGAGTGGCTGGTACCTATTAAATCTCCAATAAATATTAGATAAATAATGATAATGGCTTATATTTTTCCAGACATTATGCTAAGCATTTTACTTGCATTATCTCATTTAATCTTCACCCAATAATGTCAGTACTGTTATTATCCTTATTTTACATAGGAAGAAACTGATATGTAGAAAGCCTGAGTAACAGGTTCAACTTCTGAGAGCTAGTGAGTGACAGAAACTCTGGGTCTTTTATTATTCCAGAGATTAGCTCTAAAACCCTGCCTTCATTAACCTATAAAGGAGAGATGCATGAATAAATGTTACCAAGTCAAGCTTTGATTTCTTGGTGATATTGTTCCAGGTTAACCCCATTTGGCTCTGATGAGTCTATAATTGGAATCAATCTGCTCTAATTATTGCTTCTGTCTATATACTTTAGATATTATCTCTCCTCCACTGAATTAGAAAGGATTCTTATGCAAGGACAATGACTCATTATTTTATTCCCTCACTATCCCTAATGTAGTGGACTCACTCTAGGTTTTTGCTAAAAAATATTGACTACATAGCCAAGTGACTAGAACATACTAAAAATAAGCAGTAGATAAACAACGGGTAACTGGCCTCAGTGCTCTCTATTGTAAAGGTTATGGATATGACTAATCATTTTTTAACTTCTTTGGTAATACCTGACGCAACTTAAAATTATTTCTTCAACTACCTTCAGAGCACTGTTATAAAGGCACTGCCTTTCCTCTATCTTACAAGAAGGATTTCTACAAGATAGTAAATTTCTATGCTTCTGACATGAGCAACAATTCTGCTTATTTGCTTCTCGTTTATTGATAAACAAAGAAGCAGAAATTAGGAGTCTTTGATAGTGTTCAAACTTACAACTATTTTGGTATTATAGGATCCATAGCTCTATTAGTCCTGAATTTTTATCTGCTGGATTATTTAATGTTGACATAATTTTTAGTGTTGCTTAATATAAAGAATCAATGTTTTAACATATGAAGATCTGGGTTTGGTTTCAGTTAATATTCACTGGTTGTGTGACCGTGGGTAATCACATGTGGTTCTGTTTTCACATCTGTAATATGTGCCTAAGAAAAGCAGGCTCAGTGGCCCGTGTGAAAATTAAAAGCGCAAGTGCATTGTAAATAATAAGGAACTAAGCAAAGCCAGAATATCATTAGGTCAAAAGACACACCAGCTAACTTCAGGGCTTCTGATAGTTAATTTTATGTGTCAACTTGACTGGGCTAAGGGATGCTGAGATAGTTGGTAAAACATTATTTGTGGTGCATTTGCGAGGGTGTTTCTGGAAGAGGTTAGCATTTAAATCCATAAACTAAGTAAAGAAGGTCTACCTTCAGCAGGGTGGATGGACATCATCCATTTTTTTGATGCCCTAAGCAGAACAAAAACATGGAGGAAGGAGGAATTTGCTCCCTCTGCTTGAGCTAAGGCGTCCATTTTCTCCTGCCCTTGGGCAACTGTGCTCTCGGTTCTTGGGCCTTCAAACTCCAACAGCAACTGTCATGACTGCCTGCCCTGACTTGGTCTGGAACTACACCAAAGCTTTACTGAGACTCCGTCTTGCAAACGGCAGATCACACAGGACTTCTCTGCCTTCGTAATCACATGAACCAATTCCTTGTAACAAATGTCTTTGCATATATCTACATATCCCCTTTTGGTCCTGTTTCTTTGGAGAACAATAATTAATATAGGGCTCTTTGATTCTATATGTTTTACTGACGCCCTAAAATGGCCCCAAGGTTGTTTATGGGGTTAGAGCATAGACTTTGTAGAGGAGCTGCCCTGGAGTTGTTGCATACTAGTTAGATACACTTGGATAAGTTACTCGCCATTCATCTCCATGAGCCTTTCCTCTTACTATTGTTTCCTTTACCTGCAAAACTGCCTCTATCTTGGTCAAGTTGCACATCAAACTTAATTCACATGAAGCTACCATGGCTTGCCTCTGTCCCCAGGCAGAGTTTACCTCTCCCTCCTCTGGGTCACCACTGTGCACTCCTGTCTCATTGATCCTCCCTTGTGGATCAAATATGTCCCTTCTGTTCAAATATGTTTCATGTAGTTCCTTCAACCTGAGATGTTCTCTCTTATTCTTGGGCCTTCACACATGCTGCACTTCTGTCTAGGACATTGTTCTCTGTCTCTGAACATACCATCTCCTCATTCTTTAATCTTTTTTTTTTTTTTTTTTTTTTTTTTTTTTTTGAGACTGAGTCTGGCTCTGTCGCCCAGGCTGGAGTGCAGTGGCCGGATCTCAGCTCACTGCAAGCTCCGCCTCCCGGGTTTACGCCATTCTCCTGCCTCAGCCTCCCGAGTAGCTGGGACTACAGGCGCCCGCCACCTCGCCCGGCTAGTTTTTTTTTTGTATTTTTTTAGTAGAGACGGGGTTTCACCGTGTTAGCCAGGATGGTCTCGATATCCTGACCTTGTGATCCGCCCGTAATCTTTTAGTTATATGTTTCTTCCTTGGAAAACAACCTGCCTTAACTCTGTTGTAACACCTGATCCAACTATTTGTTTAATTTTCTAATTTTCTCTGATAGACTGTTAACTTCTTAAAGGCAAGGAAACTTTTTTATTGTTCACTGCCATATCCCCAATGCCTAAGTGTTTGGCCCATTATCATCACTTAAATATTTATTAAAGGAATTAATGTATTAGACTTAATATAGAGTCTTTTGGAAAAATTGTTCTGACTTATGAAATACGATTTATGTTTGTGGAACTACCACAAAGTAATAAGGGTATCTGTCTATCATCATTATCTATTGGTCTATTTCCCCTGCCAGAAGAAAAAGGGTTAGGTCTTGCCAGCCAGATGGAATTGTTCTTTCATCCAAGAAAGGAAAATAGAGAGTTAGAGACCAGGGTAACTCTTAAAACATGTTCCTCATACCATATAGGAAAGGCCCAGGGATTAGAATAATATACACACTAAAGAAAATGTGTTTTTGAATGGACCAATCAGATGGATACAGAGAAATTAAGATTATGATCCACAAGCAAAGTTAATTTTGTATTGAGATAGCTGCAAAAACAATTAAAAAAAGCTGCTGTCTGTTTCTCAAAGAATAGATGAGAGGAGATTGGTGGAGGAGTAATCATTAGTTGGTGATGTCTATCTCCAGTCATTAAAAAATGGTTTGAGAATAATGTTAACACAACACAGCAAGACAGCAGCACAGAACAGGTGAAGACAAACTTGCAGACTCACCAAGAACAGGGTTTCTTTGCAGTATACTCTGCTGAAATAGATACTGTAGAATTATGTTTCTTAGAAGATTTGAAAACTTCACAAAAATTATATTAAGAAGAAAAATATAGAGCAGAGGTATTTTAGGATGTGAAAATCATGTCTCTGAGTAGTTATATAAACACTAATGATAGGCATTCTCTTTCCATGGGTCCACCAAATCGCAAACTTAAGATTATTGTGTTTGCTCACTTATTACCTGCTCCTAAAACCCTGATGTGGTAGAGAACTGATATAGGCCACAGCCTAATCTCACCAGCACTCTTCATACAAGCTTGTCGGAGAACATTTAAGAGATACAAAAGAAAATATAGTATATTTTATGTATTTATGTAATAAAAACTTGAATCTGGAGATTACATATAAATAGCAAATATTTCGCAATATCTCTGTTCTCATTGTCTATCAAAGCAACCACTGGGGTTGGGGGAAAAAAACAACACCAAAAAACCTAAGGGGGAGAAGAATAGTAATCTCACAGCCAGAGATCTGGGTCCTTAATGTCTGTGTTACCCTGTGAGCCTGGGTCATTTACCACTTAGATAGGTGCCTTCATTGTTTTTTCTTTAACAATTATTTCCCCAATTATAATGGATCTTCCCTTATGCTTTCCACACTATTTCATTCCTCTTTTGTGATGCAACATCTTGGCCCATGTCCAAAGCTTTATTTATTTTTCTGTATTTATAGAAAGAAATTCATTTTTAGATGCTGAAGGCAAGATAGCAAATGAGGAATTAAAGTGATCATGAGTATTTGTATTCCACTCTTCTTCCTGGATCCAGTACATTCTTTGTCCCCTTGCACCTAGATAGTTCTGGCCAGTGGAATACAAGCAGAATGATGAATGCCCTCTCCCAGTTGGTCCCCAAAATCTTTGTTAAAGTCCCTTTAGCATTATTTTCATTTTTCTGGTGTAGTGGTTGGCTCTAGAGCAGTGCTATCTGATGAAAAATATAAAGCAAACATATGTATAATTTAAAGTATTCCAGTGGTCATATTAAAAACCGTGAAAAGGGCCAGGTGCAGTGGCTGATGCCTGTAATTCCGGCACTTTGGGAGGCCGAGGCAGGTGGATCACCTGAGGTCAGGAGTTCGAGACCAGCCTGGCCAACATGGCGAAAACCTCTCTCTACTAAAAATACAAAAAATTAGCTGGGAGTGGTGGCATGTGCCTGTAATCCCAGCTACTTGGGAGGCTAAGGTGGGAGAATTGCTTGAACCCAGGAAGCAGAGGTTGCAGTGAGCCGAGATCACACCATTGCTCTCCAGTCTGGGAGACAGAAGGAAACTCTGTCTCAAAAATAAATAAATAAATAAATAAATAAATAAATAAATGTAAATAAAAACTGTGAAAACAAACAGATGAAATTAATTTCAATAATATACTTATTTAACACAATATATTATTAAAAAATGTAACCAATATAAAAATTGTTTAAAAGATAGCTCATATTCTGTTTTTTTAATACCAAATCTTCAGAATTCGGTGTCTATCTTATAAGCACATTTCAATCCAGACTACATGTACATTTCAAGTGCTAAACGGTCACATATGGATAATGACTATTCTACTGGATGGTACATTTTTGAAGGATGGAGTAAAGAGAATGGAACAGTTATTAGATGGAAAACCCTGGGTCACTGAATGACTATGGAGAAATGTCCTGCATCACTGATCTACAATGAACTGTCATGTAAGAAATAAACCTGTGTCAAGTCTGAGATTTGTCAATTAAGATTTTGGAACAATGAGAACACTTGGACACAGGATGGGGAACATCACACAGGACAGCCTGTCATGGAGTGGGGGGAAGGGAGAGGGATAGCATTAGGAGATATACCTAATGTAAATGTAGAGTTAACGGGTGCAGCACACCAACATGGCACATGTATACATATGTAACAAACCTGCATGTTGTGCACATGTACCCTAGAACTTAAAATATAATAATAAAAAAAGATTTTTGGATTTGTGATTATCAGCTAGTGTCCTATGGAAGTTTAAATTATCATGCAGCAAATATTCAGTACATTTCCTTTGTCTTCCCTTAACCTCCATAACCTCAACTTTCTTGCCTCACTGATACCGAGCCTGGCCAGGTGATTTGCTTTGGCCAATGGAGTGCTGACAGAAAGGCAGTGTGCTGATGCTAAGTGTAGGCTGGAAGACTATTTCATGATTCTGATTAACTTTTTGAGTTTTTGTCTTCTCCTTTAAAAAAATATGAATAAAAAAAGAAAAATAAAGAAAAAATAAAATTAAGAAAAGGAAAACATATAAATCAGACGACCTACTGGTCCTGGGAAAGTGGGAAATACCTTCAGCATTCCTGAAATGAACTTATGGCCTGGAGTTCAGTTCAGCTGTCTAGTCTAGATCAGTTGAACATCAGCTCACCTGCTGATATGCATGAGCAAGTAATAAATGCTTATTGTTGCTTGCAACTGTGTTTTGAGATGAATTGGTATGCAATGTTATAGTGATAATAATAGCTGACTGATAGAACTACCCTAAAAGAGTTTTATTCCCCATGGAAGAACCATCTACCCCACTGCCAACCCACAATCCTCTCTTCCTGTTGGTGCTTTTCTATGGTATACCTCCTCTTCCATCTTTCTTTCCCTTTCACAGTCCTCTAACTCATGTTCTCCCAGGTTATCAGACAGTGTTGGTGGGCTTTTTGTTTTATAATTATTTATATGTGTAATTCAGAGGTTAGCCAACTTCTTCTTATAGCTTAAGATCTACATATATAATCATCCATTCGGTCATTCAATACTTATGTTCTAGGCGCTTGTAATCTACAAGGATGCAATAATGAATAAGAAAAACTATTTTCATGGCACTTACATTTTTTTGTGAGGAATAGACAATACACAAATAAAAAACACAAAGCGTGTACTCTTACCACAAAGAAGAATAAAGAAGACTAAGAGATTGGAGATGGGGTTATTGCTGTAGAAATGATTTCATAAACCCCTTATTTTATATGTTGTATAAATATAAACCTCTCTAGAATCTTTGCCTATTGCTAGAAGCTTATATTCTTATACTTCTCTGTGGCTTCCAACTACTTCCACTGAATGAGTTGATTTTAAGGATTATTTTTGTCATTCTATTTGTCTTGCATTTTTCTATCTTGCGTTTGCTGAGTTGATGAACTTAGTAGCACACAAACTATTCACACAAAGGCATTTGTGTGTATGTAAGACTTTACTGAGGGTGTTAAGAATATAGAAGTATTTTCATTATGGTAACACAATTTGAAACTCAGTGTTAGTTCTTCCCAGTCCTAAAAGTCTCAAAGTAAGACCTCTGCCTCCTGCCTTGATGTTTATTTGCATTTTCTGTCTTTATTCTTTTGTTCTACTTTCTGAATTCTCATTTTTTCCTTTAGCAGAGCAACTGAGCTAGCTTCCTTTTTTTACCTGGCTCCCCTAGTCCAGACCCCCAGAGTCTCATTTTTTTTCCACTAAATAGTTTACAAGTTATTTTTCTACACATGGCAACATTCAGGATTAGAGGTATTACATTATATGCTTAAGGTCACACAGCTACAATGTAATAGAGCTGAGATTTCAATCTAGCCTATCTCACTTTAAAACTAATGTTTGTGAAGTGAAAACAAATTTCATAGTCACTTCACTTAGCAAACACGTAAGTATTTTCCTTTTAATAAGTAAGCTCATTTGCTACCCAGAATCTGCCTAATGGAAACTAACTTAATCTAATTACTTCCATATAAACTCAGCCATTCCATGAGATAAGAATTTACACACGGATACACAATTGAGGTCTTAATTCTAAGGGTGGCCTTGTCTGTGGCTATCTTTTGTTCATTGATAGCATCCATTGGGTTATTTGTCACTTAGCCTGTTTGTTAGGCAATGAACTCTGTAACATATCTATTGTTTATATCCATTGTCTTTCAACAGTCATTGATGCTAACCTGATTCTTCATTATATTCTTGAGACCCTTCCAGTCACCCTGCTCTGTCACCTTCATGAGAACAAAAGTAAATCTCACATGCTTTTGCCCAAACCAGACTAATATGTGGGACACTTGGAGATTCTTTCAGGGCCTTCTACTTACACATCTTCTTCAGGCAGTGCCTCCTACTTACACATCTTCTTCAGGCAGTGCCTCTTCAATGACCTGCCTTTTCCTTTCACACCTTCAATTCCCAGGCTGATTTACATGCAAATGTATGCTCTCTAACCCAAGCTGAGCCCTTAGCACCATTTTCAATGCTTTTACTTGTCTTTGGTTCACTCCTTCTATTGACTCACTGATGGTTGCAAGTATGCATCTCTCTCTTTGTAGCGTATTTTCTTTTGAATAAAAATTGGAGATATCAATCAAAAACTTCCTCAACTTCTCTTTTTCTCTATGATTTCCTCAGAAATGTCATAGGAACTATATGCATTGACAAGGAAGAGTAACATATGGTTCCTGAATTTATGGAATTAAAAACATATGCTCAAGTACACAATGAGGGCTATATGCAGTACATGCTAAAGTTTGTAATGATAAAAAGAAAAATTTGTATAGAGTTTATAGAAAACTTAGATACATTATTTTCTATTATGCATACAACTACTTGGAAGAATAGTTTTTATATATACTTATTTTTATGAGGTATATGAAGTATAATTATTACCCTCATTACAAAGATGAGTGAACTGAGGCTTAGAGATATACTGTAATTTGACAAAGATGCCTAAGTAAAAAAGTAAAAAAAATAGCAGAATCAGGACTTGCAGTGATGTCGGCTTGTAAAAAATAATAGACTCTCCTGTGAACCTGTGTATGATATTTTGCTAACATTTTATTGATTCTGTTCTCTGCCTCCTGTCTTGGCCGAAATCTGAATGAATGTAAGTCAAGGCAAGCAATCCTAGGAGCAGGCTACAGATATTGCCTTGAACCTTAGTCAAAATATCAGTAACATGTATGTCTGTCTTTTCTCCGCCCTGCATTTCTCATTTCCAGGGATCCTTTCCAAGCAGCAAAGTAGAAATAGATTAGGTGGGACAACATGGATATATAATATATGAATTATTAACCCTACTTCTGACTAGTAGCAAGAGAAACAAAATGTCAGCAGAAGCTGGAAGCTTCTTCAAACACATAAGCTAAAATTAATGTTTTTTTCTTACATAGTCATTTTTTAAATGGACTATTCCTTTGTCAGGGATACAAACTCCCAAATCTTCCCATGGTTGGAAACCTAATTGTCCCTGTGAGGTTGTCTCACTTTTTACTTATTTTAATTGCATGCATTTAAAAAAAATTTTATTCCTGTTATCGTTAGGTGAGGTTCTCCTTTCATAAATATCTGAAAAAGGAATATGTTCAGTGCAGCTTTGATCAATATGTTTGTATCTATCTAGTAGGAAATTCATTGCATGCACAGCTACCCTCACTTCCGTGTTTAAAAAAAAATGCAACCCACTAAAAAGTACAGCTGGATTTCTCTCCTTATTTGACTCTATATTCCCTAAAGTTTGTCTAAACTGAATGTCTCCTTCTGAATTTACTATGTAACTCCTAATTTTACCAGCTAACTTTATGCCTTCCTCTCATCTTCTCCCATAGATTGTCTCTGATCAATACTTCCCACTTAGCATTCTTAGTCGAGCATAGTCTCAGAGTGCATAAACCATCCTCTAATTGAAAGTTACATTCTTATGAGAGCTACATTTCTTATAAACTTGATAGCTTAATATTTTGTGTTAAGATTTTTTGTTGTCACTTAGTAATAGAGGCTCGAGTGTTTTTCATCAGTTTTCAAAGTACTTACCTTTCACCTGGGGACTTTCTTATGAAAAAGGACAAGGACTATCTACTTCAATATGCTATTCAAACATACCACAATTCCCATCAGCCACCTCTGTGCCAATTTTAAACAGTGCCCTTTGTTTTATTTACTGGTGATATAGAGTAACCTGCCAAAGATGGTTTCAAAGCAGTGTCCACTGGGTGTAAAAACAATAGAGATGTTACATATTGTCTCAAATATATTTATCTGAGCTCATCAGTGTTGCTTTTGGAAAAAGTTGTATTACTCCCTGAATCACTATAAACAAAATTATAAATTTAGAAAATATTATGATGTGCTCACTGGGATTGTAGTTGTCATTGTTAAAAGGATTTAGGACTGGGCGGTGGAGCAAGATGGCCGAATAGGAACAGCTCCAGTCTCCAGCTCCCAGCATGAGTGACACAGAAGACGGGTGATTTCTGTGTTTTCAACTGAGGTACCCAGTTCATCTCACTAGGGAGTGCCGAACAATCGGTGCTGGTCAGCTGCTGCAGCCCGACCAGCGAGAGCTGAAGCAGGGCGAGGCATGGCCTCACCTGGGAAGTGCAAGGGGGAAGGGAATCCCTTTCCCTAGTCAGGGGAACTGAGACACACAACACCTGGAAAATCAAGTAACTCTCACCCCAATACTGCACTTTACCAAGGGTCTTAGCAAAGGGCACGCCAGGAGATTATATCCCACACCTGGCCGGGAAGGTCCCACGCCCACGGAGCCTCCCTCATTGCTAGCACAGCAGTCTGCAATCTAACTGCAAGGCAGCAGCAAGGCTAGGGGAGGGGCGCCCGCCATTGCTGAGGGTTAAGTAGGTAAGCAAAGCTGTTGGGAAGCTCAAACTGGGTGGAGCCCATAGCAGCTCAAGGAGGCCTGCCTGTCTCTGTAGACTCCATGTCTGGGGACAGGGCACAGCTAAACAACAACAAAAAAGTAGCAGAAACCTTTGCAGATGCAAACGACCCTGTCTGACAGCTTTGAAGACAGCAGTGGATCTCCCAACACAGAGGTTGAGATCTGAGAATGGACAGACTGCCTGCTCACGTGGGTCCCTGAACCCTGAGTAGCCTAACTGGGAGACATCCCCCACTAGGGGCAGACCGACACCCCACACCTCACATGGTGGGGTACACCCCTGAGACGAAGCTTCCAAGGCAAGAATCAGACAGGTACACTCGCTGTTCAGCAATATTCTATCTTCTGCAGCCTCTGCTGCTGATACCCAGGCAAACAGCGTCTGGAGTGGACCTCAGGCAATCTCCAACAGACCTACAGCTGAGGGTCCTGACTGTTAGAAGGAAAACTAACAAACAGGAAGGACACCCACACCAAAACCCCATCAGTACGTCACCATCATCAAAGACCAAAGGCAGATAAAACCACAAAGATGGGGAAAAAGCAGGGCAGAAAAGCTGGAAATTCAAAAAATAAGAGCGCATCTCCCCCTCCAAAGGAACGCAGCTCATCGCCAGCAACGGATCAAAGCTGTACGGAGAATGACTTTGACGAGTTGAGAGAAGAAGGCTTCAGTCCATCAAACTTCTCAGAGCTACAGGAGGAATTATGTACCCAGCGCAAAGAAACTAAAAATCTTGAAAAAAGAATGGAAGAATGGATAACTAGAATAATCAATGCAGAGAAGGCCATAAACAAACTGACAGAGATGAAAACCATGACACGAGAAATACATGACAAATGCACAAGCTTCAGTAACTGACTCAATCAACTGGAAGAAAGAGTATCAGCGATTGAGGATCAAATGAATGAAATGAAGTGAGAAGAGAAGTCTAAAGAAAAAAGAGGAAAAAGAAATGAACAAAGCCTTTAAGAAGTATGGGATTATGTGAAAAGACCAAATCTACATCTGATTGGGGTGACTGAAAGTGAGGGGGAAAATGGAACCAAGTTGGAAAACACTCTTCAGGATATCATCCAGGAGAACTTCCCCAATCTAGTAAGGCAGGTCAACATTCAAATTCAGGAAATACAGAGAATGCCACAAAGATACTCCTCGAGAAGAGCAACTCCAAGACACATAATTGTCAGATTCACCAAAGTTGAAATGAACGAAAAACTGTTAAGGGCAACCAGAGAGAAAGGTCGGGTTACCCACAAAGGGAAGCCCATCAGACTAACAGCAGATCTCTTGGCAGAAACTCTACAAGACAGAAGAGAGTGGGGGCCAATATTCAACATTCTTAAAGAAAAGAATTTTCAACCCAGAATTTCATATCCAGCCAAACTAAGTTTCATAAGTGAAGGAGAAGTAAAATCCTTTATAGATAAGCAAATGCTTAGAGATTTTGTCACCACCAGGCCTGCCTTACAAGAGACCCTGAAGGAAGCACTAAACACGGAAAGAAAAAACCGGTACCAGCCATTGCAAAAACATGCCAAAATGTAAAGACCATCGATGCTAGGAAGAAACTGCATCAACTAACGAGCAAACCAGTTAATATCATAATGACAGGATCAAATTCACACATAACAATATTAACCTTAAATATAAAAGTCAGGAAACAACAGGTGCTGGAGAGGATGTGGAGAAATAGGAACACTTTTACACTGTTGGTGGGATTGTAACCTAGTTCAACCATTATGGAAAACAGTATGGCGATTCCTCAAGGATCTAGAACTAGAAGTACCATATGACCCAGCCATCCCATTACTGGGTTATACCCAAAGGATTATAAATCATCCTGCTATAAAGACACATGCACACATATGTTTATTGCAGCACTATTCACAATAGCAAAGACTTGGAATCAACCCAAATGTCCATCAGTGACAGACCGGATTAAGAAAATGTGGCACATATACACCATGGAATACTATGCAGCCATAAAAAAGGATGAGTTCGTGTCCTTTGTAGGGACATGGATGCAGCTGGAAACCATCATTCTCAGCAAACTATCACAAGAACAGAAAACCAAACACCGCATGTTCTCACTCATAGGTGGGAACTGAACAATCAGATCACTTGGACTCGAGAAGGGGAACATCACACACCGGGGCCTATTATGGGGAGGGGGGAGGGGGGAGGGATTGCACTGGGAGTTATACCTGATGTAAATGACGAGTTGATGGGTGCTGACGAGTTGATGGGTGCAGCACACCAACATGGCACAAGTATACATATGTAACAAATCTGCACATTATGCACATGTACCCTAGAACTTAAAGTATAATAATAATAATAAAGAATAAAAGTACTTTATGATAAAAAAAGAATTTTGAAAGATGTTACTCAAATACTTAGTGTCTCTCTGTCTGTCTTTTTGGCTGTATGTGTGTGAACAGTCTTCTTCCAAGTTTTTTGGAGAGTTTGAGTCACCTGTGAGCACTAGAATAAAAAAGAATTTTCAAAAATGGAAAATATTCAGTTTGTTGTCATGCCCTTTATTTATAGGAATAAATTGCCATCCTAAAACTGCAGGTCTGCGAGGTCTCTTTAACCTTTCCACTTCAACCAAAACATATTCTGAGTAGCAATTTCTGAAAACAGTGCCTGTGCAATGACTACTATAGAAAAAATAATTTTGGAAGAAGCAAGGAAGCAGGATATTATGCACACCCTCTGAATTCCTAAAACATCATTTAAAAATAGGAGTTCTTAGCCAGAGGAACCCTGTCTGCTTAGAGAGTCCTTGCATGTGTAGTAGGCAACTGGTGTAAAAACTAGATTTTTTTCTATGTCAAATTTTCTGCTATATGAAATTGTTTTGTGCAGTAAGAATGGACTCAGTGGTTTATTGGTTGTAATGAAAGGCACAGCCTGGGGAAGCACCTCCCTAAGTTGAGGTGAAGTGAAGGACTGACGGTTTTCACATGGAAAGTGTATATTATAAAGAACGCTGGAGAGCTCCTCAGGGTGCTCTGCATGTACATTTTGCTTGAGATTACTTTCTTATGGAGGCACAGTCTAAGCATTCTGCTTTCTCAATTCCAGAAGCTCTGAACAGGGGCAGCCATGCTTTGCTCTACAAGTCAGTAATGTGTGTATGTCTGTGTGTGTGTATGTATGTGTGTCTGTCTGCATGTATGTACCATTTTTAGTCTCGTTGATTTGTGAGGCTTGGTGATGTGGGACACAAAAAGAAAACTTCAAATCTTTAATTATTCCGGCTTTCCGAGTCTTAGACTAAAGCAGAAGCTAAATTTGATAGTTCTCTGGTTAGAAGGATGGGTTGGTCCCTAAGGTATTAATACAATTTTCCTGATGTGTTTATTATATTGCATATTTTGAAAATACTCGGCTTGGTGTTCCTTCATGTAGACACAGTTATCCTTCATGAAAGTTAGGCACAGGAATAAAGAAAGGGGTTGGGAGTGTGTAGTGTGGAATTAAATGGTTCAAATTAATCAGGGATAATACAAGTTCAAACAGAAGGAAAAAATGTGATATTCTTAAAGGGCATCTGACATTCTTAAGACTTACCTGAACCAGTTGCGTAATTTGCCTAATTCACATTCAGCAATTAGCAGATGAGTCCTGGTAGAATACATAATTTGAAACTGGAGAGGCCTAAGTTGGAATATCAACTCTTCTATTTATCAATAAAAAGTTCTTGAACAAAGTAAGCAAACTTTCTGGGCACCATTGTTCTCATCTGTGGAAAGAGAAATAATAATGAATATTTACTTGAATTTTTGTAGGAAACATTATAATACATTCAAATTTCCAACTGCCTATCTCACAGTAGGTATTTAGAAATATTACTTATATCATCTACTGTCAGAAAAATGTAGTATTGCTTTGTTTTGGCTTATCTATTGTAAAATTCTTAAGGGCTTATATTTTAATAAGGTTAAATTCTTAAAATTAACTTCTCTATGAGGATATATACATCATCAAGTCAACATCATGCACCTAAATTTGAACGTCTTCTAACACATCTTCCAAAAATAAACATCAAGTAAAGCAGAGGTTAGTAAATTGTTTTTCTGTAAAGGATAAATAATTGAAGATTTTGGGCCATAGCATCTCTGTCACAACTAATGAACTCTGCTGTTGTAGTGTGAAAGCAGCCATAATAATTGATAAACAAATTAGTATGTCTATGTTCCAATAAAACTTTATTTTAGGCAGATAATGTGCTAGATTTGGCTTGGGAACCATAGTGAGCTGAACTCTAAAGCAGGAAAACAAATGTAACCACGAAAATCTCATACATTGAATACAATTGTAAGTCAGAGAAATTACAAACTTCAAAATTGTATTTAGCAGAAAAAGTAAATATTAATTTTTACTGGAAGTGCTTCTTACATATCCAATATAAGCCTTTGTAAGGTGGGTTGAGAAAAAGTGTTGAAGAAAGAAGAGGGAAATAAAAGACCTATGATTGAACTAAAATTAACTGTAGGAAGAAGAATTCAATTTATGAGAGGAGATGCTGAAAAAATGTTCCAGTAAATTTGAGCACTGACTATAAGAAAGTTACTTGAAAATGAGGGAGGCCTCTAGGAGGCAATCTTAGAAAGGCAACACTTCGAGAAGAGGAGAGTAAAAAGGAGAGAAAAGTCTGCCTCTGAAAACTACATCCTAAAGAGAAAAAGAGTAAGAGAGAAATGGATGATCCTGCAAGACAAAATAAAAATTCAAACATCTGGAGGCCATAACACTTCATTCCTTCTTCCCTGCTGAAACAACCATCTATTAAAGAAACTACATGTTGTAACACTGACAGAAAAGTGGTCTTAAACTAGGTATTTTAAAAACTACCCAACTGTCAGCCTGCTCACAGAAATTCAGAAGTACAACCAATCTTACATATGCAGTTGTCTTAGTCAGTTTCTGTTGTTTATAACAGAATACCTGACACTGGGTATTTTTTGAAAGGAATTTACTTCTTACAGTTTTGGAGGAGAGATGCTCATGGTTTAGTAGCCACATCTGGCGAGGGCCTTCTTGCCGGTGGGAACTCTGTAGAGTCCTTAGGCGGCACAAGACATCACGTGGTGAGGGGGCTGGGTGTGCTTACTCAATTATCTCTTCCTCTTCTTATAAAGCCTCTATTCCCACTCCTGTGATAACCCATTAATGCATTAATTCATTCATTAGGACCCTCATGACCCAATTTCCTTTTAAAGGTTCCACCTCTACATACTGCCACATTGGGGGTTAAATTTCAACATGAGTTTTGGAGGAGACAAGCATTCAAACCATAGCAACAGCATAAGAAAAAGCAAATACAACATTTAAATATAAGTTTTTCAGGTGAAGAAAATGCCATTCCTCCACTCTGGATCAACCAGAAGGGAGAAGAAAATTGTAATGCATAGTTTCATACTGAAGCATACATCCTTAAACGAACACATGAAGAAAGATCTTGTATCAGATATTCAAAATCTATGTACAAAAATGAACACAAGCAACAAAAAGAAATGAATTGAGAATGGATTGATTTCAGGAAAAAATAAAAAGAGTTTAGATCATATCAGAAATGAAGACTGATTGACAAGATCAATCTTGCAAATCAAGAATAGAATAGATGTAAATAAAAACTAAGATACTCTAAAGAAATTCAGAAAATGATAATGAAAAAGTAAAAAGGGTCAGAGATAAAGTTTTTTAAATTAACACAGGCAAGGAGGAACCAACATAATTATAACTGGACTCCCTGAAGATGGAAAATTCAACACTGACAAATAAATAATATTTACAACTCTAATACAAGAAACGTTTTCTGAAGTAAAATGAGATCTATGTCTATGTATTACAAGGAAGTGGCTGGGTGGAGTGGTTCATGCCTGTAATCCCAGCACTCTGGGAGGCCAACATGGGCAGATCACTTGAGGTCAGGAGTTCGAAACCAGCCAGGCCAACATGGTGAAACCCATCTCTACTAAAGACACAAAAATTAGCTGGGTGTGGTGGCAGGTGCCTGTATTCCCAGCTACTTGGGAGGCTGAGGCAGGAGACTCTCCTGAACCCCGGGAGGCAGAGGTTCCAGTGAGCTGAGATGGCACCATTGTCCAGCCTGGGCAATAAGAGCGAAACTCCATCTAAAAAAGAAAAAAGAAAAAAATAAAGAACTATCAGGTACTTGGTAAAATTATCCCCAAATTATTAACCCTATACATATTTTAGTAAAACAATTAGTTATAAAGATAAATACTCGTGGCCTAAGGAAAAGCAAAATATAAATCAAAGTATCAAAGGAATATCATTTTCAAGGAAAATCAAAAAAGAAAGTATGAGACAAATATTTTATATCCATTTAAGTTGTCTCTTAAGCTATACAAAAATAGTTTTAAACATGTAAAAACTTGAGGTATATTGTATTCTTGATTTTCCTTTGGGCAAACTTTGAGAGAATAAACTTCATCCAACCAAAAACCAAATAAAAGAAAATTCCAGCAAAAGAAATGACTTAGTTTTAAATATAAGTAAGATTAAGAAAGGTGAGGATGAGGTTGAAGTATGTCAATATGTCACATGTAAATATTATATGCTTTTAGAAAGGACAAATAATGTAGCTAAGAGAAGAAAAGAAAGAGGTAAGGAATAAGTAGAATAAGCTCATTGATTATTATATAAGCAATATGTACAATCAAGAAGCTCATTGATTATAATATAAGCAATATATACAATCAAGAAGCTTATTGATTGGTATATAAGCATTTTAATGGAAATCAAAGAGTACCACTAAAAATGAACTAACAAACCAGATAGTAAAGATTAAACAAGAAAGAGAACTCCACAAATATTTAACAGTTATGTAAGTATAAAATATAAATATTTCTAAATTCTAGAAGAAACAAAAATAAGAGAAACACATGATACATATAAAAAATCACGGAAACTAAACATAGTACACATAATATTTGTAACACTAAAATTGATCACTCATATCAATAAATGTTAATAGGTTTAACCAGCTATCAAGAGATTTAAATTTGACCTGTGAAGCAGATCCAACTATATGCTTCATACAAAAGACAAAGCTAAAATAAAATTATTTATAAAGAATGTTAGGAAGGAGCAAAGATTTCCAGACAAATGGAAGCAATAAAAAAAGGCCCAGCAGATTGCAATGTTGATGTCAATAAAGTAAATTTCAAGAGAAGAAAAGCATTAAACATTAAAATTAAGGGTAGTTATAAATTCTGATAACCAAAAATCATAATGAAGACATAACTGTTATGGATATTTATGCACAGAATCACACAGAATCTACGTTTTTAAAACAAGAGTGTAATTAGACACAGCTAGAAACAAACTAATTAAGACAAACTTTAAGACACCAAATCTAAATACCCTGCAGATCAAGAAACAAAAATCTAAGTAAGATACATATGACCTAAACAAAGTAATAAATAAGTTAAATCTTAAGGAAATATATCTACTGACACTGATACTGATGCTGATACCAGAGAATCCAGTTTCTCCTCAAGTGCACATTGGACAATTACAAAATCAGTTCTGCATTAAGTCACAAAGAGAGTATCAGAAAGTTTTGTAAACATAACAACACTCACTGGTCATAATGAATAAACTAAAATTCAATAACAAAATAAAAATACCTTTTCACCTAAATATTGAAAATTACTTATATGAACAACACTTAGAAAAATATTATAGGTTTGAATACTTATTAAAATTAAAGAATGAAAATAAACATATTAAGTTCCCAACTCAAGAAGCTATACACAGAAAAATGAAAGGTTAACACAGGAAATAATAAAGATAAAAGCAGAAATTAACAATGTAGAAATATGAAAGTCAGTTTGTCTAATTAATAAATCAAATCTTGATTTTTCAGGAAAAATTAACAAAATAGGCAAGTTGCTAGTTAACTTATTTAATTTCCCAAAATGGGAGAAATCCCAAATATGCAATACAAGGAAGAAGTAAGTAGTCACAGGAACAGAAGAAATTTTAAAATAATCAAAAGACTATGCTGTTGACATTTATGCAACTATATTTGAAGACGTAGATGAAATAAATGATTTCCTAGAGAAATACTCTGTCTTAATTTATTGAACCTATTAGAAATAGAAAGTTTAAATAAACCTTTTTCATATAAAACATATCAAGAAACAACTTTGTGATCAATAAACAACCTCACAAGGGAAGTTTACAAAATATTTAAAGTCCAGGTAGTCCTAATGCTACATAGATTGTTTTAGAGCATAGGAAATCAAGGAAAATGATCAAATTCTTTTTATAAATCACATATAACATTAATACCTAAATATGGTGAAGACAGTACAAAAAATAAAATCACTGGTCTATGTAATGTATAAACATCAATGCAAAAATGCTAAATAAAATATTAGCCATCAGAATCCAACACCACAACAAGAAAATAAAATACATTATGACTCAGTAGGTTAATTCCAGGAGTGCAAGTTTGGTTAATATTTGAGTATCTATCAGTGCAATATATCATATTAATAGATCTAAGAAGAAAAACAGAACTGATGAATACTTTCTTAAACCAAATATATCTATATATAGATCTATATCTATCTATCTATCTATCTATCTATCTATCTATCTATCTATCTATCTATCTATCTATGTATCTAGAGGCATAGTCACCTCAAGGTCATCAAGGCAAAGATGCTTATTACATTCACTAATATTTAACATTATACTGAAGGTATTAGCAAATGAAATTAGAGAAGTGAAACCTATTAGAGTTGTAATAATTGGATTAGAATTAAAAGTGTCTCTATTTGCAGATGATATAATAGTATACCTGTAAGATAGCAGGTATAGGATTAACCTGTAGAAATCAATGACCTTACGTTACAAACAATAAGTAGGTAGGGGACATAATAGCAGAGAGACTCTATTTACAATAATAGCAAAGGAGATGGAGTAATGGGGGTAAACTTAACAAGGAGTATGCCAAACCTATATGAGAAAATCTTTATAACATCTTAAAAGATACAAAAGTAGACTTAAATGGAAATATTGGTGTTGTTGTTGTTGTTGTTGTTTGTTTGTTTAATAGTGATAGGGCTTATGTTGCCCAGACTGGTCTGGAACTCCTGGCCTCTGGTGATCCATCTGCTTCAGTCTCTTGAGTAGCTGGGGCTACAGGTGCCTACCACCATGCCCGGCTAATTTTCTATTTATTTTTTTTGGTAGAGATAGGGTCTCGTTGTGTTGTCTAGGCTAGTCTTGAACTCCTGGGCTCAGATGATCCTCCTGCCTCAGCGGGAAAGATGGTTTTTATTTTCAAACAGAATCTGTTACTATATGCAGATGTCAGTTCCCTCTAAATTAATTTACAGATTTAAAGCAATCCCAATAAAAAGCAAATTTTTATGAAGTTAGGAAAATTGATATGAAAGCTAGTATTGAAAAATAAATATTGCAAGAATAGCTGAAAAACACTGAAAAGGAAAAACTACAAGAGCCCTGCCAAATATTAAAATACGCTGTAAACCCCTTGTTAAAACAATGTGCAACTGGTACCTAAATGAATGGACATGTCAGGGGAATGGAATGGGAAATACAGAAAGACACAGAAGTCACATGGATATTTGGTTTATGATGAAGGTGAGATCTCATATTACTTGGCAAAGATGGACTTTTAAATAAATGCTTCTGGGACTGTTGGACAGACAATAGACATTGAGAAAAAACTAGTAAAATAAAATCCTTATATTCAGTTTACACAAGCATTAACTCCAAATGGATAAGGGATGTAATGTGAAATAATAAAACCATATAAGTGCTATAAGAAAATGGGAATAAATTCCTGTATAACCTTGGTATGGGCAAAGACTTTCTAACTACACCTCAAAATTCAGATTCAGGAGAAACAATGACTACATTTAACTATATACAAATAAAAAAGGGTTGTATGACAAATTAAAGTTAAATGACAAAATAAAATAATGTGTTAACAATATATATCTCAAGTATTATAAAAGGAAGTGATTCTTAATTTATATAGGACTCTTAAATATTGAGAACAAAAAGACCTCATAGAAACCTGGCAGAAGACATGAATAGACAATTAATGAAGAAGATATTAAAATTATTCTTAAATATAAAAAAGATGTTTAATTTCACTCATTATAAAAAGATCAAAATTAAAATAATGTTTCTATGCTATCAAATTAGTAACAGTTTATAAACTCAGATAGGATTATCCCTTCCTTGGCTACAGTCTGGAAATTCTCTCAATGCAGTAAACTGGGGTAATTGTAGATGTCACCTCATTTGTTTCACGTATCTCAGGGGCTACTGTTCTTTACCTTCTAATATTTAATGTCTTGGAAACCATTTTTTCTTTTATTTTGTCTGCTAATTTTAACAGGAAGGGTGAATCTAGCCTAGCTACTTCATCTTCTCTGATTTGAGCCACAGCCTATTCTTTTTTTTTTTTTTTTCGAGACAGAGTCTCCCTCTGTCTCCCAGGCTGGAGTGCAGTGGTGCAATCTCGGCTCACTGCAAGCTCCGCCTCCCGGGTTTACGCCATTCTCCTGCCTCAGCCTCCCGTGTAGCTGGGACTACAGGCGCCCGCCACCACGCCCGGCTAATTTTTTGTATTTTTCGTAGAGACGGGGTTTCACCATGTTAGCCAGGATGGTCTCGATATCCTGACCTTGTGATCCACCCGCCTCGCCCTCCCAACTTGCTGGGATTACAGGCGTGAGGCACAGCTCCCGGCGGAGCCACAGCCTATTCTTAACCTGTAGATACTTACAAGTCAGCAAATGTCTTGAGAGGAAAAATCAGCTTAACTATGTCAAGCTCACTTTTAACAAAAATTTTCTTCTTTCTAGGACCTTGGCTAGCTGCCTTGATTGCTTGCTGATGGTTTTAAACAGCTTCTTGTTTTATTTATCAGATGACATGGTTTGGCTCTGTGTCCCCAGGCAAATCTCATCTCAAATTGTAATCCCCACATGTGGAAGGAAGGGCCTGGTGGGAGATGACTGAACCATGGGGGCAGACTTCCACCTTCCTTTTCTCCTGAAAGTGAGTGAGTTCTCAGGGGATCTGGTTGTTTGAAAGTGTGTGTCACTTCCGCCTTTGCTCTCTGTCTCTCTCCTGCTCCACCATGGTAAGATGTGCTTGCTTCCTCTTTGCCTTTCACCATGACTGTAAGTTTCCTGAGGCCTCCCAGTCATGCTTCCTGTTAAGGTTGCAGAACTGTGAGTGAATTAAATCTCTTTTCTTCATAAATTACCAGTCTCAGGTAGTTCTTTATAGCAGTGTGAGAATGGACTAATATATCTGATACTATAGTTCTTTTGGGCAGAAGGATTTGTCTGATAGATGCCTTTTCATTATAGGCAGATGCAAAAGACTCAACCAATATCTCTTTCTAATATGGTTCTTGCCTTATCCTTTCTAGTCTTTTCTTTCTAGAAGTCTGATTAGATATATTGGCACTTATCATACTGAAAACATTTTGAGGTCAAAGACTTCCTTATTTATCTCTTCATCCATGGTGCCTATTATGGCCCTTTCCAATAACAAATCCAATAAATGTTGGATAAATGAATATCCTTGTTAAAAATGCTATTACATAATCCAGAAGCTTTAATTTTGTTTCTTTTTTCACCATCAGTTTTTACAGAGAGCATGTAAATAATATTTTATACTTTAGTGGTTTGAGGAGATATAACAGCCCCATCTTACTGGCAGGGGATATGTTCCAAGACCTCCAGTGGATGCCTGAAACTGCAAATATACCAAACTCTATATATACTATTTTTTTTTTCTATAGACACATGCCTATGTTAAAATTTAGTTTATAAATTAGGTATTGTAAGAGATTGACAACAAGAATAATAGAATAGAATACTTATAATGATATGCTGTAATAAAAGCTTTGTGAATCTAGTCTCTCTTTCTCAAAATATCTTAATATATTTGGAACATGGTTGGTCACAAGCAACTGAACCCACAGAAGCAAAACAGAAGACAAGGGGAAATTACTGTATTTTCATAAAACGCTTTTACACACATCATATCATATGTTAAAGATGACATAGCCTGAATTTTAAAGATTTATTAGGATTCCAAGGCCAGGTTTAGCTCTGTACTACACCTGTCAGCCCATGAAAATTGTGTAACCCTTAGCTTTATTAATGTCAATGTGTTAACAATGGTGTAATGCTGCTGTTTGCTAATATGAAGAATATTTCTAAACTTTTTCAATTTTCCTCACTGAACCTTTTATTTTATAATTGCAAAAAGTTTTGGTCTAGTCGAAATGGAATGTCATAGTTTTTCTGTGGTGCAGTTTAAATGCGACAAAATCAATTTGATATTAATATTTTTCTTTTTGAGGATGGTCATTTTCCCAGGGCTCTGAAGAAATCAAAAGAGATTTGATTATCAAAGTTTTTCTCTTGATATTTAAAGAGCAGAGTTCAAAATTTAGAAAAGAAATGTCAGATTAAAAGACAGAGGATATAAGGACATTTTATTAGGGAAAGATTTGGAATATTATTTAAATATGCAGTACCTAAATGGAGTGGGGTGTTTGATCTCCTTGAGAACTAGCTATGGTAGCGAACAAGAGAACTCACAAAATTCAGACAGGAAATATGCAGTAAACATGGAGATCAAAGCCTACTCAAGCTTATCTCGGGAAAAATGTAGCAGAGGTGTTTGAGGTCGTGACTGAGCTCAGAGTGGTTAACTGAAATAAAAAATTGAAGTGAAATTCACATAACATACTATTACCCCTTTCAAAGCATACAATTCCGTGGCATTTAGTACATACATTCACAGTTTTGTGAAACCACTACCTCTCTCCAGTTTCAAAAGATTTCCATCACCTCAGAATACCCTTACCCTCTACTTAATAACAATCACTCTTTATTTTCTCCTACTCTCATCCCCCGGAACCTACTAATTCTGTTCTAGCTGTAAGGAATTGCCTATTCTTGTTAGTTCCCATAAAAAGAATAATAAAATATGTGATCTTTTATGTCTGGCTTCTTTTACTTAGCATAATATTTCAAGACTCATGAAAGTTGTAGCATATATCAGTACTGAATTCCTTTTGATGACTGAATAATATTACACTGTGTTTGTATACCATAATTGGCTTATCCACTCTTCTGTTGATGAACATTTGTTTTTTTCTACCTTTTGACTCTTGAAAATAGTGCTGCTATGAAGACTTGGAAATAAATATTAGGTACCCAGTTTTGATTCTTTGAGGTATATACCTGGGACTGGAACTGCTAGGTCATATTGAAATTCTCTGTTTAACCTTTTAAAGAACCATCAAACTGTTTTCCACAGTGGCTGTACTATTTAACATTCTCATGAGAAATGCATGTAGGTTCTTATTTTTCCACATCCTCACCAACACATGTTATTTTTCTATTTTTTTTTTTTTTTTGTTACAGCCATCCTGGTGAGTGAAATAACATGTCATTGTGATTTTGATTTGCATTTTCTTAATGACCAATGATGTTGAACACCTTTTCATATGCTCATTAGCCATTTGTATATCTTCTTTAGAGATATGTCTATTCAAGTAATTTGCCCTTTATTTGATCAGGATGTTTGCTTTATTGTTGATGAGTTTAAGTTTGCTTTATTTATTCTAGATAGTAAACCTTAACAGATATATGATTTGCAAATATTTTCTCCGAGTCTATAGGTTGTCTTTTCACTTTCTTGATAATGTCCTCTGATACACGTTTTTATTTTTAGGAAGAACATTTATTTATTTTTTCTTTTGTTGCTAGTGCTTTTAGTGTCAAATCTCAGAATTTATTGCCAAGTCCAAACTTGTGAAGATTTGCCCTTATGTTTTCTTGTAATAGGTTTATAATTTCAACTCTTAATTTTAGGTCTGTGATTTATTTTGAATTAATATTTTTACATGGCATGAAGTAGGAGCCTGGATTCATTCATTATTTTATATATTGTTTTCCAATTGTAACAGTACAATTTATTGAAGAGACTATTCTTTTTCTATGAAATGGACTTGGCACCCTTGTTAAAAATCAGTTGGCCATAAATGCATGAGATGGCGGTTATTGGGTTCTCAATTCTACTTCATAGGTTTTAAAGTTTATCCCTATGTCAAGACTGTATTGTATAGATGATGCTTTGTTTCCATTTGGGGTATCTGAATGATTGTCTTCTCAAAGAAAAAGAACTTTTCCCTTCCTTCTACTATCAAACGACAGAAAAGGGGTGTAACCGTGTATCCTTGCCATTCCTAATTCTAATCCCAGCCAATTACCTATGACAAGAAATGGAAAAAGATGGTGATCACATCCATAAAATCAAATTGGAGTATTATGATATAGTAGAAAAGAAGTGGGCTTTGGAGTTCAACCTGTCTAGGCTGGAGTCCTAGTTATAGCTGAAATATCTTGGGCTTGTAATTTTAACCTTTCTGAACCTTAATCTATAATTCTGTTAAATGTGGATGAAAACACCAATTGTATAGTATTTTTGTAGTGAGTAGGCATGATATATGTAAATTTCCCCTAGTTCAGAGCCAGACACAATTTGTTATAGAAAAAAAAGGTATCAATAAGAGTGTTTTTTTTCTTTTTTTTTTTTTTAAGAAGAGAACCATATGTAGAGAACTATCTTAAACTTTGAAAAACAGTCTTCTGCAGACCTTAGAAAAGCATCACATCTTCCCATTTCAAAGTATGCTTCCTAGGAAAATGGCATCTTACTTATTAACCATTATATCTGGCTTTGGAAGTCAGGAGTTAGTGTCTTTTCATTCAGATGCCAGGAGTGTATGTGTGTGTGTGCACACATGTGTGTATCTCTACGAGTACATATCCACTCTGTTTGCTTTTGTTTTATATGCTGAGTCTGTAATCCTTACTGTGAGGCACCTTTACTAATATGCTGTGTAAATGCGTCTGAAGTCTGTGAAACAATCCATAAAAAATAAACACAGGTAATGCTATTGCTGGCAATTGAATGAATGAGGGTCTTCTGACTACCATCCCCTGAGTGTACAGTTCTCAGATTTATAACGAAGCCACCTTTTAATATAATTGGATTGTAGATAAGAGAACTTAGAGCCAATTTTATTTCTTTCCAAGAAAATACTTGATTTACATCACATCTCTGGCACTGGAATCTGATCTCTGCAGAAAGCTAGAGAGTCGTACACAGTTATACCTGGGTTCAAGTCTACGTGACACCACTCACTGGCTGCATAATATTCTGGAGTTACTTCACTTCTTGAAACCTTGGTGTTTTATAGGTTAAAGAGAAAGGATACCTCATAGGGCTCATTGTAAGAATAAAATGCAATTGTTGAAGTGAAAGTGCTTTTTGAACCAGAAAGCGCCAGACACATGTGAACTCTCATTATCATTAATATTTAGCACCATTTATGAAATTGTGGAATCTTAGGAAGGCACCTTACAAGCTACTTTACCAATTAACCACTTACGGATTTGCCTCACTAAAAAGCTTGCCCTATTGCTTTGTTGATCTAGCAATGGATCCTTAGATGTGGTACTATTGTAGTGTAAAGTGACATATCCCGTTAAAATATGACTCACTCAAAACAGGCCACATTCTCCTCAGTGGTCCGAAATAGTAATGTTTTCCATGTTCACGGGCAGTTTAAATGCCTTTTGTGAATCCAAAATGGAACTTCTGCTTTAGATTGCTTCTTCAACAGTCCAGGGCCATGCCCTCTCTGAGTGTGCAGATAATGCTGGTTGATGCTAATAGTAACTTGGCCGATTTCTTCTTCCGTAGGTTTCTATTCTCATACTTAGCCGAGAGAGACTTACACAATTTGAACACAGAAAATATAGAGGCAGGGCATCTTCAAAAAAGAACCTTAAATACTGTAATGACAACTTCTAAGAACGTATTAGGCTAGTTACTCCATCATATGGTTTGACTGTGTGTCCTTACCCAAATACCATCTTGAATTGTAGTTCCTATAATCCCCACATGTCGTGGGAGGGACCCAGTGGGAGGTAATTGAATCATGGGGGCGGCTACCCCCATGCTGTTCTCCTGATAGTGAGTTCTCACGAGATCTGGTGGTTCGTAAGAGGCTTTTCCTCCATTGCTTGACTCTTCTCCTTTGTGCCGCCATGTGAAGAAAGACGTGTTTGCTTTCCTGTCCTCCATAATTGTAAGTTTCCCGAGGCCTCCACAGCCCTGTGAAACTGTAAGTCGAGTCGATTAAACCTCTTTTTTTTTTTTGAGATGCAGTCTCGCTCTGTCACCCAGGCTGGAGTGCAGTAGCGCCATCTCTGCTCACTGCAAGCTCCGCCTCCCGGCTTTAAGCGATTCTCCGGCCTCCTGAGTAGCTGGGACTACAAGCGCCGGCCACCATGCTCGGCTAATTTTTTTGTATGTTTAGTAGAGATTGGGTTTCACCGTGTTAGCCAGAATGGTCTCAATCTCCTGACTTCGTAATCTGCCCACCTCAGCTTCCCAAAGAGGTGAGATTACAAGTGTGAGCCACCGTGCCTGGCATTTTATTTTTTTAATAAATTACCCAGTCTTGGTTATGTCCTTACAGCAGCATGAGGATGGACTAATACACTCTATCACTGTGGTCTGATTTTAGATATTTTGCTCAACTCTAATTTATGAAATATTTGAGGTCAATGGGAAGATGCTGTTTGTAAATATTCATTTTATTCTCCTATCTCCAGAAACATTCTCATCTTCACTAAAGTAGTAGTATATTTTTCCAAAGCATAGTTAAGAACTATGTCAGAAAGTGTGCAATTTCAGGATTGCCATTGATAGAAGCAAGACAAATCGCATTTGTTTTCTCAAATCCTTGATAATAAAACAATGAAATTATGAAATAATGACGTACAATGACTAGAGTACATACTATTTTATGATGCTTTTCTATGTTGTACAGTTGTGTGCTTGCACACAGCATTCGCTCTTCATTCTTCTGGTAATGCCACCATAATTTTTTTGGGAGAATTATCCTTTCTTCACTCCTAGTCTGTGTAATTTGGGGGTGTGGGCACCACTCAATTTGCTACTTCAACAGTAACTTATTTATTTTTAATATAATTTTTATTTTGAGATAATTATAAATTTACATCCAGTTATAATAAATCATACTGAGAGATTCCATAAATGCTTTATCCAATTTCCTCCAGTAATGAAATTTTGCAAAACCGTAGTATAATATAACAATCAGAATACTGCCCTTGGTACTGTCAAGATGACATTCCCATCATCACAAAAATCCCTTTTATAGCCACACCCACTTCCTTCCTGTGCTCATGTCCTCCTTAACTCTATTAACCACTGATATGCTCTCCATTTCTCTAATTTTGTCATTTCAAGACAACTCTGTAAGTTAGATCATACAGTATCTAACCTTTTGAGACATTTTTCACTCAGCATAATTCTCTGAGATTCATTCAAATTGTTGTGCGTATTAATAGCTTATTTCTCTGTGTAGTATTCCATAACACAGGTGCACTACATTTAGTTTAACTGTTCACCTACAGAAGGACATCTGGGCTGTTTCCAGTGTTTGGCTATTACAAATAAAGCTGATAAAAACATTTCTGTACAGTATTTTTGTGTGTGTGAACATACATTTTTATTTCTCTGGGAGTACAGTTGTTGGTTTGTATAGTAGTTACATGTTTAGTTGTTAAAGAAATAGCCAAACTATTTTCTGGAGTGGCTGTACCATTTTATATTATAACCAGTAGTATACGAATGGTCTAGTTTCTCAACATTCTCTGTAATATTTGATGTGGGTACTATTTTTTATTTTAGTCATTCTGATAGGATTGTAGTGATACCTCCTATTGCTTTTACTTTTAAAACTTTATTATTTATTATAATTTATTTATTATTATTTTTGAAACAGGGTCTAATTGTCACCCACAATAAGGCTGGAGTGCAGTGGTGCCATCTCGGCTTACTGCAAACTCCACCTCCCAGGTTCAAGTGATTCTCCCACCTCGGCCTCCCGAGGACTGCAGGTTCGTGCCACCATGCCTGGCTAATTTTTGTATTTTTAGTAGAGACAGGGTTTCACCACATTTGCCAGGCTAGTCTTGAAGTCCTGTCCTTGTGATCTGCCTGCCTCGGCATCTCAAAGTGCTGGGATTATAGGCCAGAGCCACTGCACCTGACCCAATTATCTCTTTCGAATATTTCTTTGTATGTGCTAGAAATAAGAAGTCCAATTCACTGTGATGGGAAATGTCAGGGAGGTTGTGTGTATTGGAGGAGCAACAGGAGGGATCTAGGAAATCTCTGTATCTTATGCTTAATTTTACTGTGAACTTAACCCTGTCTAAAAATAAAATCTAGTCCTAAAAAAAGAATATGTATTTGCTGTTGTTAATGAAGCGTTTTATAAATATCAATTAGATCAAATGACAGGAGTGACAACTTCAAAACTCTTTGTATGTCTGAGCTGAAATTGACTAGTTTAAAAAAAATTCCTGGTATTTTTCTACTGTACACCTATTTTAAGGTATAGCTATTCAGGGTGTTAACTGGAAGTCTGAGGTGTTTACTGGGTTTCTTCACCATAGCAGATTCTGAACACCAACATCTGTATTCTCAGTTTTATAAGATTTCTTAAAGGTTACCTTAATTTCTTGGCCTATTAACTTCTACTTGTGAATTGGCAAATAACTTGAAAAAAATGATGTTAAATATAGGTCTTACCTCTTTGTCTTTCTCTTCTGTATGGGATGTTGGCCACTGAAGATACTTAGAAAACTCTCTGGGGGGTGTGTGTATTTGTGAAAATATTAAATTTTCAGTCAATATTTTTCTAGTCCTCATAGTTTTCCTTGGTAATTGAATTGGTCTGATACAAGACAACCTGCCATAGCTGGAACTGCAAACTTTAACAATTATATACTGAGCACTTCTTAATTGTCAGGTATGATTCTAGAATCTCTATTCTAGCCCTAATAGAACATGCATTCAAATGGGTCAGCCAGCCTAAGGAAGGAATATCAGTAAAGCTCAGCCAATACAAATAATGTCTAATCGGTAACTGGTTATTTCAGCGATAGGCTTATGCAAAATGCCAAGCCAATTAGATCTGTGGAGACTCAGTTACAAGATTTGTAAGAATTGTTTGAAAGGACTGTTGTTAAGAAGAATTTTTTTTTTTCTATAGGACTTAGTTTTGAGAGAATGTAAGCCTGAAGATGCTTGGAAGTAAGAGAGATGAGAGACAATTTTTTCTTTATTTCAGTAGGCAAGACATGGAATCAGCATAGAGAAAAGCAGGGCTGAATGAAGTCACCATATTGATTAGATTGTTTAAATTTCCAGCATTAATTCTATATGTATCAGCCATGTGAATTATACCGGTTTTGCTT
This sequence comes from Macaca mulatta, assembly GCF_049350105.2. NCBI lineage: Eukaryota > Metazoa > Chordata > Mammalia > Primates > Cercopithecidae > Macaca > Macaca mulatta. The sequence goes on along the minus strand of NC_133406.1, from coordinate 171,910,991 downwards.
AAGCTCATCCGATTTGGGTTGTAATTTAAAACCTCATCAATACATATTGTAAATTAGCAAAATCAGTGAACAATTTTTGGTACTTATTTTGCTTGAATTTTCTTTGCATTTGACTTTGTTTGACCTCTTTTCCTTTAATATTTATTTTCTTTTGGCTTTTATGATACCTTTACCTATTGGTATTTCTTCTAAAGTTCACATTGGTTTAACTCAGACTTCTCAGGTTGTTTCTCTCTCTCTTTCTCCCTTAACACTGGCATTTCTCATGATTAGATCCTTAGTCCTTGGTCTCATCTTACTTAAATGAAGATCTTTACATGTCTTAATTAATATCAACCAGAACTTATCCATCTTTACTCCCTGATTCCAACTCTTAAGCATCTTTTATGCACATCTCCTGATTACAGTTAACCCTGCTCCTCTGTATTAATTCAGGCTTTCATAAAGTCTCACTTGCACTATTAGCATTTACCTTTTATCTTTCTCATTCCAGTCTCATCATTTTATTATATGATCACCAGAGTGGCAGAGCTTTATCGAAAAACTGACCATGACATTTCCTTACACAATGCATAAAGAAAGTCAACAGTGCGCAGGATATGGGCATCATTGATTTCTCTGTCTTCATCTGTTGATCTTCCTTTACACCCTTTGCTGTTGTCAGAAAAGGTTGCCTGGAGTTCCCTGAGAAAGTTAAGCTTTCTTATGGTTTGGTTCCATTGCATCTGCTTTCCCCTTTAAAATGTGTTTTTCTATATGTCAGTCAACTGAACTTATGATTGTACCTTAAGTCACAACTCAAATGTTTACCTCTTCTTGGAAACATTTCTCCAACCCTCTCAGACAGATTCTGGTAGTTCTCTTTACTTACATTGTAGATCTAGTACTACTCAACTCCAAAATTTATCACATTACATTATCATTGACTATAGCTCTGCCTCTTTTCTAAATTCTAAATAATGAAAGAAAGAATAAATTTTAATTAAACTTTGAATTTCCAGAATATAGAAGGGACAGTAGGCATTTAGTAATCTAAGTGAATGCAATAATAAGGCAAGCGCTATTTTTTATGCTAATTAGGCAATGAATATAGTTTCATTTACCTTCTTCACCTGTAACTTTACTTATGAACAGTTATTATGTTTGCTAGTTTTTTTCTGAAAATGTTTTCAGAAAACATAAAGTTAGTATAAAACAGGATGAATTATACATCTACTTCAATCACATAAAACTAACAGCAAGCCCAAGCATATAAAAGGGGATATATTACATTCTTTTTTCACAGATTCATAAATTAAAGTGAAGGGAGTCAGGAAACTTGCCTAGGGATATGGTTCCAGTAAGTTTTGCAGGTAGACAAGAATTTAAGGCTTTCTAATTCTAAAACATTTACTTTTTCCACTACAACACAATTTGTTGTTTAGGACCAAGGGAACAAACGTTTGACATTTTGGAAGGATAAGCATGATGATAATCCTAAGGTTTGTCAGGTGACTGATTTTCACCACCATTGCTAAATACCAAGGAAAATCACTACACATTTCCTCATCTGCTTCAAATTCTTCAATTGTCTTCTGACTGGGGTGACCTTCAGAAGCTTAACTGATATCTAGATCCTTGACACTTTTATTATTTCTTTTTCTCTACTGCAGTTATTGTATTTTAACATATCAAAGAATCATTTTAATTATGATTTATATTATTATTTTCTGTTTCCATTCACTTGAATTTAAATCCCATAAGATGAAATTTTTTTCCTATTTTGTTTACTAATGAATATACGGAATTAGTAAAAGAGCCAGGTACATATTAAGTGACCAAGAGATAGAGACAAACACATATAAAGTGAATTAAGAATGAATGAACAAATAAATGAATAAAAATACATGCGGGGCCAAGAGTGAATGAGGGTTGACAGGATGTATCTACAATTTTTTTTAGAAAAACTCAGTTAATGTTAGCCTTTGAGAAACTTGGATAGTCAGAGCGGTTTGACAATAATGCTTGCCAAATACAAGTAGTTCTTACACATTTAGATTCTTTGTGAACAAACTCAATGTAAACAAAACAATTATCTCATGCCTACTGATTATTACCAATCAAGGAAAGGAAAAGAGCCAAAATAAAACTCCCAATTGAGTTAATGGTAGTGCATTGTTAAGATTGACAGTATTTTTACACATGATCTTGATCCTTTCTTCAGTTTCTTCCCAAAAAATGAGACAAAATATGGAAGGCTGGGCCATGGTTCAATTTTTCTTTCTGATGCAATCATTTAGGACAATTAACATATGTGGCATTTGAGTTGTTTCATTAAATATTGCTCAGGTGACGACTCAAAGTAGTTTGCCGTAAGGTAATTGTCAGACAAAGAAAGTAAAAAAATTAACAATGATAAAAGACAAAGTTGATTTTATTCCCATTGGGATATTTTTTAATATTGGGAAGAAACATAAAAAAAATCATTGGGGTAAATCACAATAATTTTTCTAGAAATTTAATCTATCTGAAATTGATTTTTGTATATGGTATGAATTAGGCTCCAACATTATTTCTTCCTTATGTGATTAACACATATATATGGGTATGTTTGTGTGCATATATATGGGTATGTTTGTGTACATATGTATGTATATGTACATGTATATTAACACATATTTATGGGTACATATGTGTGCATATATATGGGTATGTGTGTGTACATATGTATGTATATGTGTATGTGTATACACACATACCTATATGTATTAGTCTATTTTCACACTGTTGATAAAGACATACCCAAGACTGGGTAATTTATAAAGAAAAAAGAGCTTTAATGGACTCACAATTTCGTGTGGCTTGATAGGCCCCAAAATCATGGCAGCAGGTGAAAGACACGTCTTACATGGTGGCAGGCAAGAGAGAGAATGAGAACCAAGTGAAAGGGGTTACTCCTTATAAAACCATCAGATCTTGTGAGACTTATTTACTACCATGAGAACAGCGTGGGGGAACTGCCCCCCATGATTCCATTATCTCCCACTGAGTCCCTCCCACAACATGTGGGAATTATGGGAGCTACAATTCAAGATGAGATTTGGGTGGGGACACAGCCAAACCATATCATTATATATATATCGGTTAGGAAAGAATGAACAAATGAACAAATGAACGAAGAAACACAGAGCCAAGAGTGAGCCAAGAATGTGTATACATATATGCACACATAACATATGTTCTATGTTTTTAATATAAATATGTGTATATTTGTATATGTGCATGTGTGTGTGTAGCCCATATATTTATGCTATCTTGGTCAATATGTCTATTTCTATGTCACAATGCATTATTGTGTTATAATAAGTCTTGACATTTTCTTCTTCAAAAATATTTTGGCTAATTATGGCCTTTTGGTCTTCCATAACAATTGTAGGATCTTATTGAAATTACATTTTTCAGAGATGGCTCCATTAACTTATTTCATCCTACAGGCTCTTTTTACAATCTGACATTGACACATTTTCATCAAGAATGTGGTCTGTGTTCCTACCCTTTGAATCTGGGTAGCCCTGTGATTATGACAAAGGTGATGTAAATCTTCTAAGGTTGAGTCATAAAAGCTGTTTAAGCTTCCAATTGGCTCCCTGTCCCATTAATGTACCTCAAGAATCCAGAGCTCATGTGTAAAGTATCTGGCAACTCCAAAGCAATGGTGATGAGAGATCACATTGGAAGAATGTATAGAAATAGAGATGCCCAAGAAACCCCAGCTGTTCCGACATCAACTGTTCCAGCCCTCACCTTAGGTGCCAAGCATATGAGAAAGCAAAGCTTCAGATATCCTAACCCCCTCCTTCATGCAGTTCCAACTGCTGGGATGTTTAGTGGAGCAGAAATAAGAGGTTCCCAGAATTCAGCCCAAATTCATGAATAAAATAAATATTGCTGTCGTTTTAAGTCATTGAATTTTCAGGTGGTTTCTCATACAGCCCGAATAATGGAACAGTTTAACACACACATACACACACAACACATCCCCCCACAAAATGTTGAAATTTTAATAACAATTCTGTTGAATCTATAACGTAATTTAGGGAGAACTGGAATCTAATTGATATTGATAAGAACTTTCCAATCCATGAACATGATATACATTTTTATTTATTGAGACTCTTAAAAGTCTTTCAACAAAGTTTTATAATTTTCTCTGTATACATTTCACACATTTTTAGTTTTTCATAAATACCTTATATTTTATGCTATTTCTTATGAATTTTCTTTTCTCTCTTCTTCTTTTTTTTTTTTTTTTCTTTTTTTTTTAGACAGAGTCTCACTGTGTCGCACAGGCTGGGTGCAGTGGCACGATCTTGGCTCACTGCAACCTCTGCCTCCTGGGTTGAAGTGATTCTTGTGCCTCAGTGTCCTGAGTAGATGAGACTACAAAAATGCACCACCATACCAGGCTAATTTTTGTATTTTTAGTAGAGATGGGGTTTCATCATGTTGGCCAGCCTGGTCTTGAACTCCTGGCCTCATGTGATCCACCCACCTCAGCCTCCCAAAGTGCTGGGATTACAGGCTTGAGCCACTGCATCCAGCTTCTTATGAATTTTCTAACTAGTTATTACCACTGTATAGAAATAAAATTGTCTTTTTTTTTTTTTTTTTTTTTTTTTTTTGAGATAGGATTTTGCTCTGTCACCCAGGCTGGAGTGCAGTGGCTGGATCACAGCTTACTTCAGCCTCGAACTCTAGGACACAAGGCACCAGTCACAAGCCATCCTCCCTCCTGCCTCAGCCTCCCAAGTCGTGCACCACCACGCCTAATTAATTTTTGTTTTTTTCTTCAGTAGAGATGGGGTCTCCCTGTGTTTCCCAGGCTGATCTCGAACTCCCAGGCTCAAGTGATCCTCATGCCTCAGCTCCCATAGTGCTAGGATTACAAGAATGAGCCATTACAACCAGTTCTTTTAAATGCTAATTTTATATGTAGTACCTTGCTAAACTCTTTTCAGTTCTAAAAGATGCTATTAATCATTTGAGTTTTCTACATAAAAACTTCTTTCTAACATTTCTTACAATTTACAGGTTATTTCTTCCATTCTAGTAGAATATTAGCATTTGTCATTGTTTCTAAGATGCCATTGATTATAAAATGCAAGAAAAAAAAAGTTTTACAAAAAATTATGCCTTAAATTAATAAAAAAAAACAGTATTTTTTTCATTGCCTTACTGGGATGATTTAGATCTTCCCTGTGATGTTGAATAGAAGTGGTGAAAGGGACACACTAGTTTTATTCAGATTTTTACAGGGAATGCTTTCAAAAAAATTCACCTTTTTCTAACAAGCTTTGGAAATACAAGTCTGTTCTTGAATTTTATTGAAGGCATTTTCCGCTTCAATTATAATAATCATGTTTTTTCTCCAAATGTGATGAATTATGTTAGGTTATATAAAAATAATAAACTGTACACTTCTAATAGGAGCCCAGCCTATTAGGAAAGTAATATTACTAATATTTAGTAAGTCGAATATAATATTTTAATGCATTACTAAATTCATTTTAGTAATATTTAGTTTAGGATATTTGCATCTATTTTCTTGAGTGAGATTACTCTTTATTTTTTCTTTCTTGTACTATCATTTAGTTTCGATATTAAATTTAGTATCAGATATTTATGTCTTTGTCCACAAGCAAAATTGGTCTTTTTTCCCTCTTTAATTCTGTCATGTTAAAGTTTTATTATCAAAGTTATCCTAGGCTCATAACATGCAATGCAACTGTTTCCCCCTTTACTCTCTATATAGCATATTTTGTGGAACATTACATTAATTTGTTTTTTGAATAGTTCATTCACCTTCTCTCAATTTATATATTATTTTTGGTTATATTTTATTTAGTTAAAGTTTTTTAAATTGACAAATAAAAGTTGTACATATGCATTGTGTACAACATGTTGTTTTGAAATAGGTACACATTGTGAAATGGTGACATCAAGCTAGTTAGTATGTGCATCACTTCGCTTACCATTTCTTTGTGGTGAGAACGCAAAATCTACTCTCTTAGCAATTTCCAAGAATACATTGTTATTAATAGTCACCATGTTGACCAATAGATCGCTTAAATTTATACCTCCTACCTAAATGGAATTTTGTATCCTTTGACCAGTATCTCCTCAACACTCCGGCAAATCTCTGGTAAACACCATCCTTCTTTTTATTTCTATGAGTTTTAACATTTTTACATTCCACATATACCTGAGATCATGCAGTGTTTATCTTTCTCTGACTGGCTTACTTCATTTAACCTAATGTCCTCCAGGTTCATTCATGTCACAAATGACAGGATTTGCTTCTTTTTTCAGGATGAACAGTATTCCATTATGTATATCGACTACATTTTCTTTATCCATTTTCTGTCGATGAGTGCTTAGAGTGATTCATTATCTTAACAACTGTGCAATATGAACTAGGAAGTGCAGATACCTCTTCAATATACTAGTTTCATTTCCTTTGGATATATACCCAGTAGTGGGATTGCTGGATTATAAGGTAGTTCTTTCTTTTTTAAATTTGAGAGGCATCTCTATACTGTTTTTCATAATGATTGTACTAATTTACACTCCCACCAACAATGTTCAAGGGTTCCCTTTTTTTCATATCCTCTCCAACACTTATCTTTTGTCTTTTTGATATAGCCGTTCTAATAGCTGTGAGGTGATATCACATTGTGGTTTTAATTAGCATTTATCTGATGATTAGTGATTTTTTCCACATACCTGTTGGACATTGGTATGTCTTTTTTTGAGAAGTATCTATTCAGATTCTTTGCCCATTTTATATTGGATTATTTGGGTTTTTGTTGTTTTTTTCCTTGTTCTTACTATTGAGTTGTTTGAATTTCTTACATATCTTGGATGTTAAACCCTTATCAAATATATGGGTTGCAATTAGTGTCTCCTATTTTATAGGTTGTCTCTTCACTCTGTTGTTTCCTTGACTGTGTAAAAGTTTTTTAGTTTGAAGTAATCCCATTTATCTGTTTGCTTTATTTTGTTTTACTTTATTTTTTTTGCCTGTGGCTTTGGCTTCATAGCCAAAAAGCCATTTCCCAGACCAATGTCATGGAGCTTTTTTCTTATTTTGTTTTCTAGGAGTTTTACAGTTTCAGGTCTTATATTTAAGTCTTTAATCCATTTTCAGTTGATTTTTGCCTGTGGTGTGAGATAAGGGTTCAATTTCATTCTTCTGCATGAATGTACAGTTATCATTGCACCATTTATTAAAGAGACAGTACTTTCCTCGTTGTGTGTTCTTGACACCTTTGTCAGAAATCATTTGACTATAAATGTGTGGATTTATTTCTGGGCTGGTTATTTTGTTCCATTGCTCTGTGTGTCTGTGTTTATGTCAGTACCATGCTTTTATGGTTAAAGCTTTGTAGTAGATTTTAAAGTCAGGGAGTGTGATGCCTCCACCTTTGTTCTTTTCACTTTTTTGGACTGTTCAGGGTTTTTGTTTGTTTGTTTGTTTGTTTGTTTTGTTTTGTTTTTGTGGTTCTGCATGAATTTTAGGATTGTTTTTTCTACTTCTGTGAAAAATGTCACTGGAATTTTGGTAAGCATTGCATTGAATCTTCTTATTGCTATGGTAGTATGGGAATTTTAGTGATATTTATTCTTCCAATTTATGAACACAGTATATCTTTTTATTTATTGTGCCTTCTGTAATTCCCTTCATCAATAGTATATAGCTTTCAGTGAATAGTTCTTTCAGCTCTTTGGTTAAATTAATTACCAAGTATTTTAATTTTTTTGGTAAATATTGTATAAATGCAATTGTTTTCTTGATTTTTTTGTAAGATAGTTCATTGCTAGTGTATAGTGATGCTACTGATTTTTGTATGCTGATTTTATATCCTGCAACTGTCCTGATTTTTTTTTTATTAGTTCTAATGGTTTTTTGGTAGATTCCTTAAGGGTTTTCTATATGCATGATCATGTTGTCTGCAAACAAGGACATTTTAACTGCTTCCTTTCCAGTTTGGATGCCCTTTATTCTTTCTCTTGCCTAGTTGCTTGAACTAGAATTTCCAATACTATGTTGAATAGAATCTGTAGGAGTAGTCCTACAGATTCTTACTGATAGGAGGGGGAAAGCTTTCAACTTCTCACTATTGAGTATGATGTTACCTATGAGTCTGTCATATATGGCCTCTATTATATTAAGGTACATTCCTTCTATACTTAATTTGTTGAGAGTTTTTTTATCATGAAAGGATATTGAATTTTATCAAATGTCCTTTTCCATTTATTGTTGTCATATATTTTAGTGTTATATTAAAACATTACAAGTTGTATCTTTTAGGATGTCAAAGTCTGTTTAGATTTTTTAAGATATTTACCACTTTCTTTGCTGCTCATTCCTTCTTGAAATTAAGTCTTGTATTTTGAGAATTCTGTCCAAATTATGTTATTTACATATTTTTTAGTGGAAATTTGTTGGTGGAAAACCTTAAACTTCTTATTTTTCTAAAATGTCTTTATATCTCCCCATTCATGAAAGTTATTTTGCTATGATAATTTAAGACAAGAGTTATTTTCTATCTTTATAGCGCAAATATCATTCACTGTTTTCCTTCCCTGTGGTTGAAGAGAAAACAGCTGTCAGTCTAATTGATGCTCTTTTGAATGCAATCTGCCTTTCGTCTCTGGCTGAGTAAGATCTTTTAACATTCTATAGCTTCAACATTTCTCTTGCTTGAGATTTTTTGGGTTCTTGAATTTGCCATAGTACAAACCCTTAGTTTTGAAAAGTTCATAGCCATTATCTATTCAGATATTGCCTTTGATTCTATCTCACCTACTCTGTTATAACTCCATTAGGTTGTGTTAGATGTTCCCATTTTATCATTCATGTCTCTTGACATCTATTTACCCCTCTCTGTTGTATTCTGAATAATTTCTTCAGTGCTATTATTCAGTTAATTGATTATCTTTTTTGCTAAGTATAACCTGCTTTTAAGTAAGTTCCTTTAGTTTTTATTTTCTAGTATATCCTGATTTTTGGAAGTTTAAAAGTTATTTTTCAGATTATTTAGCTCTTTACTAATAGTCTCAAACCTTTATTTTATTTATTTAAACATATTAAATATAGTGGTCAATATGTTATTTCTGCTAATTTTAGTATTTAAATTCTGTTTGGGTCTAGTTTTGTTATTTTTTTTTTTCTGTTTGGCTCTGCCTCACAATACTTTTGCTCTTGGGTGTTTACTAGCTGTTGATCATCAGTTACATTTTTTTCTGTGGAAATTTTTTGAGGTATTGGATCAAAGTGAGCTGCTCCATATATAATTGGTGTTTGCTTTAGCCAGATATCTGGAGGCTTTACCAGTCTAAGACTACCTCCAACAAAGCCCTGGCTTGAAGCTCTTCTTACCACCAATGCAGTATGTACTCAGACTACAATATGAGGTCTGAATCTTGGTTATAATTTCTCAAGGAAGATAGCTTTTCATTCACTGACACAAAGTTTTAAAACCATCAATATTTTGTTTTTGTAGTCTGTTGAAGCGGGGGGCAGTACAATGTTGTCCTTTGGTGATTACTTTTTAAAAGTGGGAGGATCGTCTTTTAGAATCTGTACCTTGAATGGGTCTTAGAATTCTTATTCCTATGCCTCAAGTTTCATAAGGTGGAAAAACCAAGGCTTAATTTCCTGTTTTTGCAAATACTCTTGAGCAAAAACTATTTTAAATAGTCATCTTATCTCCTTAGATTCCTCCTTGACTTTGTTTTTAACCCAAATATTCCTTATGTTTTGTTAATTAGTGAATAAAGGTGATTTTTGAAGACTTTCTGTCAATTTAAATAGATTTCAACAAGATGACCTATCCAGGTCCTTAGCACACCGTATTTCTGAAAATAAAAATCTAATAATTTTTATTTTCAACAATTTTAAAAAGATTTATCGGCCTTCTCTCTTATGCCCGCCATTGTGAAACGAACTTGGGGTACAAATTTAATACGTTGCAGACCCTAACTTCAAGTTAATCATAATTTGCAAGGAAAAGAGTTCACATAATCATAACACTTACACATGGAACATAGTGAAAATTTTTTTTCACAGAATGTTATAACATGAAAGCAGATCTACCTGCCTTGTTTTGAGCTAAATCAGGTGACTTCTGAGACTGAATTTTGAAGAATGTAATGTCTGAGGAATGTAAACAGGATGGATATAAGCGTCATGAGGACAAATACCTGACTTGACTTTGTCAATATTTTTTTTTTTTTTCTGCCTAGGACAGGTGCTTAGTAAATATTTGTTGTATTAACAAATGTTTGAATAAGATACAATTATTGTCTTTGAAGACAGTAAGATAACTTATTGTCTTTGCCTAAAAGAATCATGACCATTGATAAATCACAGTATGTCTTTAGTTTTCTAAATACATCTCCTAAATTTCTTTAATCTCTCCCGCCCCATGTTAGAAAGCATGTGTCTACTTGTGTATTTCTTAAATATGAAAGAGAAGAAGAATAGAAGAGTGAGAAGTGGCTCTGAAAATCAGAAAGCCTAAGACATATGACAGAGTAAGTTATTTGCCTAACCCGTGTTTTTTATTATTTAGTATTTCCAGTTATCCTTGACCTGCCTTTCTTTAAAATACACTTTGACTCTTGAATTCGCATTTAAATGTTTATGTCATAATGGAAATAGCTTTGGAAATGGAGAATTCTTGTTTTAAATTTCAGTTCTACTACTTGTCAACCACATGAACTCTCTAAGACTCATTTTCCTTATATGTTAAATAGAATTAATAAAATTTCCTTGCAGTATTACAACTTTTCAAAATAACAAATATATATAAGATTATATGTAATATACATATATTATGTAAAGAAAAAGAAATAATATATAATGTGTAAATAATATACATATATAAACTTCCAAGCACTTTAATGTATGCAGCATTGTTTTTATTATCTTTATTCTTATAATACACCCAAACGTTTTTTAGCTGAGCTTTCTCTACCTTTTCTCTAATTATTTCCAACTTTATTAAAATTTTTGTGTAGATTAATGGTTTCGGAGGTTTTCAGGCTTTCCTCAGATAGTCACTATGAGTTTTTGGTGAGTAGATCAAAAAATTTTGAGCTACAAAAGTTGACTAAAATCTTGCTACTCTCTTGATTTCCCAAAAAATGGTTTTGGGGCTATGTATTGTTTCATATTTCATCTGTATCCATCTCCCTCTCACTAGAACTTTTTCTAAGGGACTCTTCTTTCTCTTTTGCCTCTCCTCAATGTTATTGTTTCCTTTTTTAGTTCTGGAAAGACCTATCATTAATTAGGGAATCCACTCTTCTCCATTTCACTATGCCTGACATACTTGAAGACCTCACATTTGAGGTCAAGGAGTCACAATAAAGAAAGGTTCTAGCTGGTTCTAACCTTCACAAATGAGATTTTATGGCGTAGAGAGTTTAAACTCTTTTAGTGGGTGAGACTGATGAGACAAAGAAAACAAACAGAGGAGAAAATAAAGTCAAGGACAGAGCCTTGGGGAATGGTTATTTTTAGATGATGATGAGAGGACAAAGAGCTTGAGAAGGAGATAGGACAGATCAGAAAAGTAGAAGCAGACCTAGGGACAAGGAGAGTCATGGAATAGGAGGGCTGAGGGAGTTGCCAAAGACATTGCTGGTGAACAGGGCTGACAGCATCAAGGCAGTGATAAAGAAGCCCACTTAGGAAAGAGACATAGATTAAGAATAAATTTAGCAGTGCTGTGAAGTGGGGTGGGGAGCAAATTTTAATAGATGCCAACAGGTTCAAGCCAGGAGATGATGCCAAAGAAACAGAGGTAATTCCTTCCCAATATGATTTCTGGAATGTTGGCAGTAAATTGGAGAGATCTAAGCAAAGTTGTTGGAAGAGAGCAATGGGCCAGGGGAAAGTGAGACTGAAAATGGAAAAGATCAAAGATGAATGTATACAGAAAACACAGACATGAAACATGTCGTTACGGCAGTGGGAGGAGAAAGCTTTGGAAGGAAGACCAGATAACAGGAAGAAACGAGAGAGGGAAAACCAAGACAGAGAGATAGTCATGGTGGAAAATGGTAGGTTGAAGGCATGTGGAGCAAAACAGTGTGCCATAGTGGTGAAGAGTGCCCTGGGAACAGACCCTCACACTGTCACTAACACTGAGATCTTGTGCATGTCACTCCACCACTCTGAGCCTCAGTTTCCTTTATCTTTCCCCTCAAATGAAGGATAAAGACAACACTTACAGAATTGGAGTAAGAACTAAATGAGATAGAACTTAGAACAGTACTTGGGCTATAATCATTACTAATTCTAACATGAACAACATGGGTGTTCTCCGTAGTAAAGTTTGCATTCAGAACTTCATGGAAGAATAAAGGTGTGAAGGTAGGGCCAGGGGATGAGGATCGTCTGAAATGTTGGATAATGCACTCGGAATGAGTAGAGGGCCAGATGGAACTAGAGCATCACTGAGATAGGGTTTGAGGATAAAGAGATGTGAAAGAACTGGAGGCCAAAGGAGGAAGAAAAACATACCTTATACAATCATGTATGTGAAATAAATATAAAAATGGGGAGCCAATCATCTGCAATAATAAATGATGGATGTTTATAAGTCAGGTAGGCAAAATACTGCCATTCTGTGAATTAAAGATTGTTCAGGGTCTGTCTAGGGGTAGCTTCTCAAATTTCTTCCATCTTGGCTATTTTTCTAAAGAGACTTAAATTAACAGAGAGCACCAGGTAGCTGCTGACCTAATGTGCAGCATAACATTGGAATTCCCCAAGCCCTATGCCAAAACATAGAAGGAAATATCATAGAGCCTCAGGGTTGGAGGATGCCTTAAAAGTTGCCCAGTAAAATCAACAAGCTGATACTCGAGTCCTACATCATTGAAGCAGGTGTTGGTTTGGTTGTTTGTTGTTTGTTTATCAGTCTCTGTTTTTAAACTACCAGCAAGTGAACTAATTGCTCTGACCGTTAGAAGGAAAGGGCTAAAATTTCCCTTTAGTGTTAAATTGTCTTTCTATAGCATGTACCCATGGTCATAGTTCTTCCATTTGGCATTCAGTAGAATAGGTGCAATGTGCTTTCCATTGCCAATTTGTTAGCTATTTGAACACAGCTATTTTTGTCTTCATGAATCTTTACGAGGAAGAGAGTAGTGGTGAAGTGGGTTCGACTTACTCCATCACTCTTTCCCTAAAATATTTTGAGTCCCTGTGTTGTTGTGGCTACTTTGAACCACAGTTGGCTTCAGTGTTCTACAAAGGTTGTCCCCAGGAAGAAGAGGATAAAGACAGTGCACAGGTCAGGTTTGATCAGAGAACAGGAGAAGAACTCAAATCTACATTTGTGATATTTGGTATAAAACTTGGCTGTTGACCAAGCCAGAACAGTTGGTAAACAGAATGTTTATGAGAATGTAATTTCCTTACCTGTGAAGTGGAGGTGACTGTGCCTACCTCTTTGGGTTGTTGTAAGCAATAAATGAGCCTACATCTTAGAGGTAGAGACAACATCTTAGAGGTACTCATTAAATAACATATATTATGGTTATTATCATATATTAACATATATTATGGATATTAACATATCATATTAATATCATATCATATTCAATATTGGTGTCACCAATAATGAAAATTAAATCTATTTTTTGTCTGTACATTGAGTAAATTTTAATTCTTTTCTATGTTATCAGTATAGAGATCGTATGCATATAAATCCCTTATATAGTTTATGGTGTCATTTAATTGGATGTGTGATATATTTCATTTAAAATGGAGATTATTTAAAAAGTGAATATGATGTATCATCAGGCTTCTTGTCGATCTTCATGTTCAAAATTGGCATCCGTGGGATAGATCATGTTGCAGTTTACATTGGTATGTGAAAGGAAATGGCAGTTCTGTATTTATGACAGCCTGTTTAAAATGGGCAAGAAAGAGTCTCTTATAACAAGGTTATATTGTATTGATTTGCCATTCAAGTATTTATTTATTTATTTATTTATTATGTCATTTCTGGAAAATGTAAAGCACAACAAAAATTCATGGTTATTTCCAGCTTCCGGGGAGCCGGATAGATGTGAGAGTGTATTTATGGGGTATTTATTTTCTAATATATGCAATGGAGTTGATCCTAAATGATTTGACTTTAAAAGCAGAATATAAATCTCTACAGGCACAAGTAGAGTTAAGATTTGTACTAAATCTTTGCCTAAAATACCTCAAAGCAAGTTATTAAAAAATTCCTTTCCATGCATCAAATTAAAACTAACCTTATTGGGCAACCAGTGATAAAACAGGACTCTCAGACCACTCTGCATGGATCACCGCATTCATCACCAGTTTATATTTTCTTTGTAGAGAAAACATCTTATTTTCCCCAGTCTGATACACATTTTTAAAAGACAACATTTTTGGTCTTCAGTGCACCCATATAATGGGAATAAACTACCATTTATTCAGCTCCTCCGCTGTGCCAGGTACTGCTCTGGGCATTTTGATATCGGGTAACATTTCTGTAATGCTTACTATGTGCTCGATACTGTGTCCCAAATGCTTTCTATACATTATGTACTTAATTGTCATAATCACCATATGACTAAATCTCATCTTCCCCATTTTCTGGATGAGGATACTCAGAATCTGAGAGACTATGGAACTTACCCAGAGGTAACCAGGTTATAATTTGAATCCAGGCTAAGTAATCAGGTGGTATTGATTGAAAGGCCATCTCTTTCCATTATTCCCCAAATTGTTACTTGACAGCTTTTATCTACAAATGAATATAAATGAGAATTTTGAGAGAATATCCTTTTTCTGTTTTGGTAAAACATGAAAAGCCTCACTTGCTTCATACAGCAAATACTAGTTGCCAGCTTACTTTATACCAAACATTGTGCCAGGACCTGAAGATATAGAGACAAAAGATTGTCGCCGATCCTCACTGACACAAGGTCTTTAGGGAAGACAAACAATTTTTAAAAGTACAATATGGTGCTGCTACTATAGAAACCTTAACAGCTTGGGGCTGCAGGGAGGTTATCAAAGATACAGCAGAGTGGCTGACAGCCAGGCTGTCTTACAGACCTGGAACATTGCAACATGAGAAGGAGTTGGGGGACAACAAACAAAACCTCCCTTTTTTACCCTCTCATTTTAATTAAAAGCTACTTTCAACTGGTTCATTTGCAACCCATAGCAGTAGCTTGATGTGAGAAAATCTCTTGGCAGGAGAGAGAAGAAAGGAGAGAGAGAGGAGAAAGGAGAGAGAGAGAGAGAGAGACGGAGAAACCCTTCTGAGATTTCACTGTAGTGCTTCAGTTTGGCATTGTCTTTTTATCTGGTTTGGGAAATTATACCCTTTCTCAGGAACTGATTGTCATTTTTGATTTTCTGTAAAGGAGGTTGACAGTTGAATGACTGCTGAACTTTTCTGAAATTCTGCCCTGTCACTTGTTCTCTTCTCCTGCAGTCCTTAGCTCTCCTAGATTGACACCATCAGCCACTGCAAAGGGAGATGCTGATTTCCTTAATAGTCAGATTGGGATTTGACACGAAGGCTGCTATGGATCAGGGAGGATGGGAAGAAATGACCAACAAGTTAAACAGCCACCTTATTGCATTTATTCCTCGGCTCTAGGTCAAACCAGAGTAGTTGGAGAGTGAAATACAGGGTTTGTTGGAAGTGCTGTAAGAGTGAATTACAGTACAAGTGGAGAGCTATAAACCCTCTGCAGACCTCAAAGCTGGCAATTGCCAATCATCTCAATCACAGTGCAGCAGACTTTGCCAATGATAGTACACCCAGCAAGGGGACCTTTTCCTTTGGAATGTTGTACCTAATGGTACCGACGTAAAGAGTGTTGATTCTATGAGTATTGCCATTCAGAGCATTGTCTCTAAGAGCCATTGTTGCTAAGTTCATTGATACTATGTGTTTCATTGCTAGGGCATTGCTGTAAAGTGCCAACAACACTGTTGCTGATATTCTTATTGCTAAGGAGTCCACCCCAAACCCTCCTCTTGCCTCCCTCCCCATCCCACAGTAACTAGTAGAGAGTTTCACATACAATGTGACCACAAAAGATGTGTGCTCTGATAAGTTTTACACCTTAAAGAAAGAATGACAATGCTTCTGGGAAAA
Source organism: Macaca mulatta (assembly GCF_049350105.2). Classification (NCBI taxonomy): domain Eukaryota; kingdom Metazoa; phylum Chordata; class Mammalia; order Primates; family Cercopithecidae; genus Macaca; species Macaca mulatta. The sequence continues at coordinate 171,894,798 of NC_133406.1, read as the reverse complement.
TGGGAGCATTTTCTTTGCCTTCTTCTTCTGGTTCATTCCCATCTTAGTCCAGCACTGGCACAGATATTCTTGTTTTTACTTTTCCCATGCCTGGGTTTTTTTTAGGACTCTCATGACAGACTAAGTATTGTTTTCCCTTAGTTCTATTCTTGTTGACTTGCATATTGTCTAATGCAAACCTTATCCTCTTAGGACACTGCAGTCTCTCTTCCTTCTCACCCCCTCCAGCAGCCTTCCTTTTCTATATTTACACTTTCAATTATGAGCAGTTTTCCTACCTTGTCACAATCCCATGTAAAGACACATCAACTGTAGCATTTGTGTGAATGCCATTGTGAGGTTTTAAATTGCCTGGATTTTTCTCTGAGGCATAATAATTTTCTTAAGATTTTGGAATTTGCAACATTTGTCTTCTTCATAATGATTTCATTTATTCCCACTTGTTTGCTTTGAATTCATCCTAATGGGTGTTTACTAATAGTTTGACACAACTGTAAAATAGAATGAGAAAGCTGGCTAAGTCATCTTCCCCTTAGACAACACTCCTGCCACCCAAATGCTTTCTTCCTAGGACAGTATTTGGTTAAAGGAGAAAAAATACTATGGGAGAAATATCTTAGGTCTAGGATCCTGTTAACTTTGAAGACAGCTAATTTCAGATGAACATGCAATTTTCTATATTTTTCATACCTCAATCACAGCTTATATCAGATTGTATGTCAATTATTAGAGCGAGGTTCTATCTTTCTGCATTAGTGTGTACTTTAAGCACAGAAGTTTGCTCTTATTCACCTTCGTGTCTCTAGCACCTAGGATAATGTCTGGCACATAGCAGCCCTGAAAAAAGATTCTTGAAAGTATCTTTAATCATTTCACAGGAGTACTGGAGTTTTAATTTTCTCCGTAAATATTATACAAAATGTATACTATTCAGTTTAAAATCATACTTTGTTGATTTTCATTGTTGTGCGAAAATTAAAGCAACTGTTCTACACACACAAACGCCCTTTTAAATGGTGAATATGTTTTGCACAAACACATACTAGAACATTCAATTATGCAAGCAACTTGAGAGAATGCATTTGAAAATATGAGCATATGTGATTTAAAAACAGAAAGGTAAAAATTAGCATCTCAAATCTTCTAAGGAAATAAAGTATTTAAGAGATGGATTATGAGTGTATGATAGCATGTAAAATGTTAAGAAGAATAGTTCAGTCAAATATTTAGATTCCTTACTGTCCTTATCCAAATTTTTATTATTCAACAAATGCCAAAACCTTCAAAGCCAATACTGATGGATTAACTAGCTATTCTGATTGTAACTATCCATCGAAGGAAATGAGATATCCAAATATATTTTTGTCCACTGATTCACCTGGGACAGAGGGCGAGATGAAAACTGTGCAAAGTCTGCATATCACGCATAAGTGTAAAGATGCTATCCTTGAAACACAGAGGTAGAAAAACTGAATAAGAACCCCAAATAGCATTTTCATGAAGACAACAAAAATGCTGCAGTATGAGGAGGAGGAATTCAAACTGAAATGAGCTGGCAGAGGAGCTATGCCATGGAAACTCCTCATCTGCTTCCTGGAAGAGATCTTCAGAAGCCCTAAAAAGGAAGAAAAAGTATCTTCTGTATAAATATGATTTTAAAAATAGAGGGAGAAAAAAATTAGAAGCTATTTGTAGGTAGACATGCATGTCCAATAAGGGAAAGGAGAGGGATTCAAAGAATGAATTCTAAAGGAAGTGCTTTTGGGAAAGACTAAAAGATCTAGATGGCAGGGTACTCCCTTGTCTAGACCATGGTTCTATGGTCAGCTTCTTAACACATATTGCCTGAAGTAGTTCTCTCCAGGTCTTCCGTGGTTTTACATCTTAACTAGGAAAATTCAGAAACAATCTAGTTCTTTATATGCCTTTAGAGTTTTATTTACACAGTACTAAAAAGATCAAATGACAAATGAAAAGCAAACCTGAATAATTTTCTCCAACTTGCTGATAATAAAGATAGACTTAGGGCCGGGCACAGTGGCTCACACCTGTAATCCTAGCACTTTGGGAGGCTGAGGTGGGAGGATCACTTGAGGTCAGGGGTTTGAGACCAGCCTGGCCAATACGACGAAACCCTGTCTCTACTAAAAATACAAAAATTAGCCTGGCCTGGTGGTGGGTGCCTGTAGTCCCAGTTACGCAAGAGGCTGAGGCAGGAGAATTGCTTGAGCCCAGGAGGTGGAGGTTACAGCGAGGTGAGATTGTACCACTGCCCTCCAGGCTGGGTGACAGAGTGAGTCTCTGTCTCAATAAAATAAAGTAATAAAATAAAATAAAGATGCATTAAGAATGAAGCTAGATGGGTTATTTGGAGTTCCTAAGGGTGGGATTGGGTTATGGAAGAGAATGGAATGTCAGAGAAAAAGCATCTTCTTTCTATGGAGTCAGTGGGCCTTTATTTGTTCATTCAGCAAATATTCACTGAGAGTTTATTATAGGTTAAGCGTTGTGCTGGGTTCTAGGTAAAGAATGGAGAATAAAACAGACAAGGTCCCTGTCCCCATGGCACTCATGGATTAGTAAAAGAGAAAAATCATTAGAAAATAGTCACTGAATGAAGGTACAATCACGTTTTACTAATAGAATCAAGAAAAAAATGTATCAAGAGAGAAAGACATGAAGGTGTCTGAGGAATTAAGAGAAGTGCTCTAGTTCCTTTTTTGCTGGTTACTTGTGTTTTGATAATGAGAAAGTTACTTAATGCCATTGAGCCTCAGTTTTCTCATCTGTAAAACAGAGATTAAAACAGCTACTTTATAAGGTGTGAATAAAGTAAGAGGAGAGGGGTAAAGGATCTAACAGAGACCTCCTTCGCGTCTTATGAATAACTAAGATTTAACTAGAAAACTAGCTATGTTGCCAACTATCTAATCTATATTTTCCTCTCTTCCCTAAGTAAGTATCATAGGAACTGGTTCAGACTAGATTGGTGTCAATTACTAACAGCCGACCTTCAAGGTCAATTCTATTACCTTTTCCTGTGCTCTTCGTCTAAACTACTGTTTTGTCATGACCAATTAATCATGAATACAACTTCTATATCAAAATGTATCCCAAATCTCCTTGTAATTACTCTCTTTTATTACCAGTAAACAATCCAGTCCTTATTTTTTGAAGTGGTAGAAAGAACCTTAGCTCTCTGTTTGTACCAGTATTCTGATTACTCTGTCAGTGGCCTATGTATTTCATCTTTTAAACCACCTCAGGCACAGGAGGTTCATTCTTGGTGTTGGGCATTCTGGAAGACCGGGAGTCCAAGGCTGTCTGCCATAGAGAGGAGTGTTAACATTTTGGGCCTAACGATTAACATGGTGAGGTAAACATCACTGAACACTGCTTTGAAGATTCAGAGTCCTGCAGTGCCCTAGAGTCAACATGCTAATGAACTGATAATCCCTCACACCAAGAGCCGAAAGTGAATGCGACACAAACCCTGGACCATACCTCCAAAGCTGATTTCTTTACAATGGAATCCTTAGATGTTTTGATATTTAATGTTTTACCTCTTTTTCTTAAAAGAATAAATTCTGGTTTATCAAGGGATCCAGAAAATTGACTTCTGATTATTTCAAATTGTAAGAATGGACTTTGAATGAATCTCGGCATTTAAAGCGAAGATTTTTGATATGTATATATACTTTCTCAACCCATGCTTTAGGGACATATTTTAATGGAAGACACTGTGGATTCAGAGTGAATTTTTCCTAACCTGGAAGTCATTCCTAGTTCAGGCACTGCAACTTACAAGCAGATTAGGGAAGCAATGACTGCCAAATCTTATTGCACGTCATCCAAGAGGAGCTCTAAAAAACAATACTGCTTCCTGGGCTCTGTCTCAGATACACAGAATGATAAATTCTAAGGTTTTCAAATGAAGGATTGAATAAAAAAACAAAAAGGAGTGAAATTGTAGGGATATCAGGTTCAAATACATAATAAAAAAAAAAATTTCTCCAGGTGATTTTGGTTAGTGAGGTTTGTGGATATGCCTTTGTAGCAGAAAGCAAGTGGATAGTGGCTGTGAGTGTTTGTGTTAATGTGAATCCCTTTTTGCCCACAGGTACATTTCTGACAGTCATTACAAGCATAATCAATGATTCTGCTGATTGCAGTGATTCCTCTCTCTCTCTCTAGTTATGCCTCAGATGTGTTGTAATTCAAAAATGAAGCTCTATCTCAAGTATTGGGAGGGAAGTTAACACTGCTTACTTATAAATATTCTTTTTTTTTTCTTTTGGTAGTACTCTGCTGACAAAATACCAGAAATAGGGTGTGTATGTGTGTGTATTTGTGTGCATATGAGTGTGTGTGTTTTTTTCCTGGAATAACAGCCTTGATGAGAAGCCCTTTCATTAGGATTATAGCATAAGGGGCTATAAAAACATCCTTAGGTAAATTGCCATTTTGTAAGCTTCTCAGTTTGAATTATTCAACTGTGGTTACTATGGAACCGCGAGCCTTGTTCACTTTGCAGAGGAAAATTTTAATGGTCCCCCAGTGTCCCCAGACTGTGGAAGAGCTCATTAAAGGAAAAGTACTACTCTCCCGGTTAAAGACACACAAACCAACCACAGAATGTCCACATCAGTGTTTTAGGTGTATCTTCCATTCAGCAGACCTTGCACTTTCAGATGGGGGTTGTTCTTTGAAGTGTTAAGATGGCTCCTTGCTGAAAATAGTTGTAATGTTTAGGTCAACTTAATCCTAGGGATTTGACATTTTGGAATAAAGAGCCTAGCTCAATCCTTCTTTATGCTGAGCAAAATGATAATTTTTAACCCTTTATTTATTTAACAATTGTTATTTTCTCCTTACCCTGCTAGTGATTTATGTATATAATGTCATGTAATTCTCCTGATAACTCTAAGGAAGGATTACTCCATTTTACAAAGGAGGAAACGCAGACTCAAAGCAGTCAGGTAAATCATGCAAGTAAGTAAAAAAGCCTAAATTTGAACCAAGTTCTAACTCTAAATCTTGGACTTCACCACTATGTTAAAATATATGGTGTAGGCTTACTGGTATAGAGGTTCTTGATTGCTATTACCTAGTTATTCGTCAAGAACCAGGGGTATAGTAACTGTTCCAGCTAAGGGGAGATTGAGCATATTGTAGCCAGCAACACCAATTCCCTTATCCCAGAGCTGGTGCCAGGAATTTGCAACCCACTAAACGATCACTGCTCTGCTGTCCTCATTTGGGATTATAGAGTCCTGGGACATTGCAAGGAAATGGGTCTGTGCTCCCCCATCTCCCACCCCTACAGAGTAAGTTGGGTAGAAAGCAAGCAAAGTCTTGAGGCATGGATGGGCTAACATTGACCTTGAAAGCAGTCAGTCATCAAGACTTGGTAGGGTAAATGTGAGGCAGTTTGCCAATGTATTGCTAGCTCAATCTGACTGGTAAGAGATTGAGGCAAAGTGAGTTGAATTTTTCAGGTTTACAAATGAAACTAGCAAAAAAATTAATTCAGCAATGGACTCAAAGCTTCTTTCTGATTCATTTTGTAAGACTAAAACTATTTTATTGACTAAAGAGACTTAGAGATAATCTAATTCAGCTTTATATTACATAGGAAGAAACTGAGGACTGGATAGATGAATAGATGTATTTGAGGATCCAAAGGCTTGGAGAGTGGTGTTGGGGCTTGGGTGGAGAAAGGAGTAGAACCCCAAGCTCCTGCCAGCAAGACCAGCCTTTCTGAAGAACATCATGTCTTTCTGTTATTAGGGGACAGTCTGCCTGAGAATGTGCCCAGATAAGCAACCTGGGCTGTGGAGAGGAAGAACTGGGAATGGAGTGGTGGACTTCAGAAAACAGCGGGAGATATTGAGGAGTTGGGGGAAGCCGAATATAGATCAAGGCAAGGGGATCCAGATGGCAGGCAAATCGTGCCTATCATTATTTCCAGAGTTGCCTTAGGGGCTGGGGTGATACCTGTGAATTCAAGCCTCCAGGAGGCTATGAAACCTCAGTTAATGAAGCAAACTGCATTCCTCAGAAGAAACATGGAATTATTGTTATATTTTTTTCTCTAGGTTTATTGCCTCAACTTTCACCTTTTATATGCAAAAGCATCTGCTTAAAAGCCTGGGAGGTTGTCTACAATTACTTTTGTGTCTGTGAGCTGCTTATTTACTTATTTTTAAAAAATATATTTAGTAAAACTGACACATAATAATGTTTCAAATAGCTGGAAGAGAGGATTTTGAAGGTTGTAACACAAAGGAATGATAAAGGTTTGAGGTGACTGATATGCTAATTATCCTAATTTAATTATTACATATTGTATACAAATATCGAAATGTCACACTGTAACCCGTAAATATGTGAACTGCTTTTAACTTCAAGTGTCAGTTTCTGACAAGGTTTCCTCCCAAACATTAAAGGCAGTGCCTCTCCACAAGAGGCTCTGGGTCTGTGTTGCTGAATTGGCCGGTGTCCTCAAAGCACGTTCCAACTTTCAAGGGGAAAATGACAAAGTGGAAGATGAGCAATCAACTGAATTGCCTAAGGTACTTAGAGATGCTATGGGGAAATAATTCTCAAATTTTGGTGTGCATAACTGCTTAGTGAACTTGTTAAAAATATGCATCCCTGGGACCCACCTCTTGACATAGAGTTTTTGATTTAAAAAACCTGGACTCAGAAATCTGTCTGCTGAGGAGGGGCCCCAGGTGATTCAGCTCCAGAGTCCCTGGGCTGAGTTTTGACAAACACATTATTTGTATTTATAGTTTTATTTATATTTCATAATAAATATTGTGTATATTTAAGGTATACAACATGATGTTTTAATATATATATAGTAAAGCCGGGAGTGGCGGTTCACACCTATCATCCCAAGACTTTTGGAAGCCAAGGCGGGAGGATCAGTTGAACCCAGGAGTTCAGGACTAACCTGGACAACATAGAGAGAGGCCTTTCTCTACTGAAAAAAAAAATTAACCAGGCCCGGTGGCATGTGCTTGGGGCCCCAGCTATGCTGGAGGCTGAGGGGAGTTTGAGGCTGCACTTTGCCGTGATCACGCCACTGCAGTCTGGGTAACAGAGACCCTATCTCAAGGGGAAACAAACAAACAAACAAACTGTATATACACATATAGTTCCAATAGTGAAACAAATGAACAAATCCTTTGCTTTACATAGTTACCTATTTTTTCCCATGTGAGAAAGCAACTATATGTACTTATTTAGCAAAAATTCTGACTATGATACACTGTTATTAACTATAGTCATCAACGTTGTACATTAGATCTTTTCACTTGTGACTTGTTCATCTTACATAGTGGCTATTTTATATCCTTTGACATACATGTCCTCATTTCCTCTCTCCCTCTTGACCCCGGTAAGCACTGTTTTATTCTCTGTTTTATACTTTTGACCTTTTAAAAAATATATCACATATAAATGAGATCATGCCATATTTTTCCTTCTGTGTCTGGCTTATTTCACTTAACATAATATCCTCCAGGCTCTCCACGTTGTGGCAAATGGCAGGATCTCCTCCTTTTTAAAGGCTAAATAATATTATATCACATATATGATAAATATGATATTAATGATACATATGATATATATAATATATATCATATATATATGCCACAGTTTCTTTAACCATGCATTTATTGATTGAGACCTAGGTGTTTCAATGTCTTGGCTATTCTATATAATACTGCAATGAACATAGGGGTGCAGATATATTTATGAGGTCATGTTTCCTTTCTTTTTGGTTTATTGTCAGAAGAAAGATTGTTGGGTCATATGGTAGCTTTAGTTTTAATTTCTTTAGAAACTTCCACACTGTTTTCCATAATAGCTCTATAAGTCTACCATTTAGTCAGTTCTCATACTCTTATAAAGAACTGCACGAGACTGGGTAATTTATACAGGAAAGAGATTTAATTGACTCACAGTTTAGCATGGCTGGGGAGACCTCAGGAAACTTATAATCATGGCGTAAAGTGAAGAGGAAGCAAGACATCTTCACAAGGCAGAAGGAAGGAGAAGTCCTGAGAGAAGGGGAAAGAGCTCCTTATAAAACCATCAGGTCTCATGAGAACTCACTCACTATCATAAGAACAGCAGAGGGGGAAACCAACCCCATGATTCAATTAGCTCCATCTGTTCTCTCCCATGACATGTGGGGATCATGGGGATTACAATTCAAGATGAGATTTGGGTGGGGGCACAAAGTCTAACCATATAATCTACATTTACACCAACAGTGTACAAAAGTTCCTTTTTCTCTCCACCCTTGCCAATGCTTGTTATCTCTTGTCCTTTTGATAACAGCAATCATAACAGGTATATGGTGGTATCTCATAGTGTTTGCTTGTGTATTTATTTATTTATTTTGAGACAGAATCTCTCCGTGTCACCCAGGCTGGCGTGTAGTGACGCGATCTTGGCTCACATCAACCTCTGCCTCCCGGGTTTAAGTGATTCTTGTGTCTCAGCCTCCTGAGTAACTAGAATTACAGGCATGCACCACCATTCTTGGCTAATTTTTGTATTTTTAGTAGACATGGGGTTTTGCCATGTTGGCCAGGCTGGTCTCAAAACTCCTGGCCTCAAGTGAATCACTCACATTGGCCTGCCAAAGTGCTGGGACTACAGGCATGAACCACCGCTCCCAGTCTCAGAATGGTTTTGATTGCAGAGAAATACTCATTTAGAGTCTTGCTACTCAAAATGTGGTCCTGATCATCAGTATGGCTATCACCTGGGAGCTGATTCAAATCCAGAATCTCAGGCTTCATTCCCAAACTTCCAAATCAGATCTTCATTTTAGTAAGATTCCCGGGTGATACCTGTGCACCCTAGAGTTTGAAAAGTCCTGGATTAGGGGGTGCACTCATTTGCTAGGGCAGCCATAACAAAATACCACAGACTTGGAGCTCAAAGAACAGAAATGTATTTCTCAACAGTTCTGGAGGCTAGATGGTCAGAAGCAAGGTGTTAGCAGGTTTGGTTTCTTCTGAGGCCCCTTTCTTTGGGTTACAGATGCCTGCTTTCTCTTTGTCTTCCAATGATCTGTACTCTGCACACACATGTCTGATATCTGGGTATCCAAACTTTCTCTTCTTATGAGGACACCAGTCAGTCCAGATTAGGGCCCAGCCTGATGTCCTCATTTTAACTTAATCCCCTCTTTAAGGCCCCTCTCCATATAACGTCACATTATGAGGTACTGCGGATTAGCCCATCAACGTAAAGATTTGGGGGGCATATAATTAAGGCCGTAACCGAGGATATGGTAAGTGTTAGTAGCTCTGCTTATACATCATTCTGTCATTGAAAAGAACCCTGAGAAGAATTAGTTTATACATTGGGATCTAATGGAGCCCCGGACCCTGTAAACCCATTCTTTATCTTCTGTTCGTCATCTTGGTAAATAGCACTATTTTTCACTTAATTTGTCTAAGATAGATACCTTGGGACCTAGTGCTCCCTCTGCCTTGCCATTCATATTTAATTAGTCATCACATCTTACCATATTTACCTCTATGATTTTTTTCAATAAAATGATTCTGATTTCCAATGCTCTGGTCCTTGCCTTCTCATCTCCCATCACACTAGGCACACTTCTCAACCCATACTGGAAATATTAGCTCACTTCTCTCACTGATATCTTCGTCTCTAGTCCTATTTTGTGAGTCAAGTCCATTATTTCCATTAATGATAATGTTTTTTATGAAATAAAAATTATGCCATGTCATTTTCCTGCTTACAATCCCTCATGGCTTGCTTTGCCCTAAGAAGAAAATGCTGTCTTCCTAGCATAGCTTACAAAGCTACTTATGACCTGGTACATGCTTCCCTTGCCAGTCTAATCCCTCCCTTCTGCCCCCTGCACCCTCCCCACCAACTCCATTTCTTCATAATAATCTGTTCTCCAACCACACTGGACTTTTTTACCCTATAGCTTCTCATGTCTCACATTTGAGCCTTTGCAAAAGGCCTCTGCCTGAAACTCCAACATTTTTTTTCTTCCCTCACACCACTCCTCCCATTAATTTTTTAGTATCTTTGAAATCTCAGCCATTATGTCACTTTCTTCCTAAATCCTATTTACCTTGATTATTCAGCATAGGTGGCTTTTGGGCTCCTGTGTTGCTCATCACACTTTTTTTTTAACCTCTTTATTTCCTGCAGTTGACTAAAAATTCCTTCAAGGCAATGTAAATACACTTACGACTGTATTTCTGATACCCATCCAGTGCCTGACAAATAGCCAGGGCTCATATGTTCTTGTTGAATGTGTTAGTGGAGTCGTTGCTTATATGAAGGCCAAAAGTCTAGGGAATGGAGAACCTGAATGCAAGTACAAATAATTACCACTAATGTGATATTCTTACCGAGAAACTTCTGATTAGAAACAGGTGTCAGGGAAGTGCTCAGTATTCTCCTGAAGATTCAGACAATCTTTGTGCCCTCTAAGCATGTGGCTTTAGAACCATGAATGCATTTATGGGGACAAAAGGACCAAATATTTGAAACAAGGATGAACATTGTGCTACCGTAGCACTATGCCATCCCTCAAACTTCTGTCTCCTGTGAACATCTGAGGTCATCTTCCTCACAGAATTGCTGTGAGTCGAGGCCTGGCCCTCTGTCATCATGAGGTGGCACAGAGAACATTTTATCAGGCTTGCTTTGTCAGTCTGTCACAGCAACACAGAGAAAATAGCAGTTTAGTAGGAATCCTTGCTTTTTCCTGGACCCTCTTTCTAGAACTATTATAGTAACTGGATCTGAGATAGATAGTAGTTACCAATATCTCTGTGGAGCAGGGCCTTAAGATATGCTACAAGGTTTAAAATGTAGTTTAATAGCTTTTTCCCAAACAATACCTTATACAATTCTTACAACAGTTACATGGGAAAAGTATTATTACCCCTGTTTTAAGTTGATCAGGATTATATGGCTAGGAAGAGTCGACATTGGAGCTCAAGTCTCTTACTCTGAGGGCTTACTGTTGCTCCTGCTTGGAATGCTGTTCTCCATGCTGTCCACCCCACCTATTTCCCCTTCTGCTAATTCCTATTTATCCTCAAGGTGGAAGTTTAAATATCTCTTTATCAATGCAAAGCCTTAATGTCTAATAGGCACCTCGCCCTTAACATGTTCAAAAGTAAAGTTGTGATTCCTGTCCTCTCCCTTATAACTTATCCCCCGCCCCCATCATCTTCCCTAACTCCATCTTTCCTCCACATTTTTGTCCAGATACAAGAATAACCCCTAATAAGGTCATAGTACAAGGGTTTTTATTAAAAGCCTTATTTCAGTTGCTGAGCCCCTAAACCCTGTCATCTCTCTCTCATTTCTTTTTACCGACTCATTAATGAAATCCTGTTACTTCTGCCTCCAACATATATCTAAAATCTGGTGTCTTCTCATCTCCATTGTTAACATCATTTCTTCCTGGAGATGACTGCACTAGCCTTCCAGACTGACCAATTTGCTTTCACTCTTGCCTGTGCCCACCTTACCTTTAAGGCACAGAATAGGAGGAATTTACATTACTTTTAAAAATGTAAGTTAAATCATTTCACCTTCAGGAGCTCTCTCACTCAGAAGAGAAGCCAACTCCTGACGAAAGTCCACCATCTGTGGCTCCTGGGTGCCTTCCACCTCTATTATCCCCTCCCCATGCACTCCTAAATTTGCCTCCTCCACACCAGCCTCTTCCTATTCCTCAAGCACATCAAGCACACTTCTGATGCAGGACCTTTTGCCCTTGCTGTTTCCTCTGCTGAAAGGTTCTTCCTGCAAGTATCCACATTTTTTTTATTTTCTTCAGGTCTATGTTCAAATGTGACCCTATCAGAGAGGTAGTTTTCTGAGCAATCTATATAAAACAGCAACCTCTCCCATTCATCTCCTGTACTTAGCTAGTTTCTTCATAGGATTTATTTCCATCCAGTATACTAAATATTTATTTGCTTATCTCCCTCCACCATAATGCTGGCTTTCCAAGGGCAAGAACTTTTATTGTTCTTTTCTGTACCCTTAGCACCCAAGAGAGTGCCCAGGAAATATCATTTAAATAAATGAATGAATAAATGGCTTTCCTGACCCTCAAAACTAGGGTAGGTATTTCCACCTTACATTCCCAGTGCACATACCTTCTTCATTTCATTCTTTGCATCATTGGTCATACTTGTTATTTGATAATGGTTCAGAACTATAAATTCCTTAAAGTCAGAGATCAAGTCTATCTTGTTTACCAATGATTAACTAGTTGTTAACAGAACTAGTTAAACACAATGCGAGTGTGCAATAAATACTGAATAATTTTAAAGACTTTTTCTTGGACAATTGGTGGTGGTGACACCACTGACCAGGGACAGAAACTGAAGGAAGTACATGTTTGACAAGGGAAGATGAAGCATGGAGACAGGCACACCACAATGCAGACCCAGAACGTAAGAAATATCACGGCCCTGGAGAGATAGGGGTTTAATGTCATGTAATATTGCTGAGATGGAAAGCTTTGGGAAAGTCTGAGGGCTTACGGGGAGGACATATTTAGCCTGTGTAGATAATAATAGTAACATCAACCAATACAAATTAAACATCTGCCATATGCTATGCACTATTTTAGGTGCATTACAAGTATCAACCTATTTAACTCTTTCAAAAACTCCATGCTGTAGGTACAATTAGAGGTTCCTTTAACATATGAAAAAATGGAGATAAAAAGATGTTAAAGCAGTTGTCCAAGTCCACACAGCCCTTTGGTGGCAGAACAAGCTTCAGACTTAACCAGTCTGGCTCATAAGCCAAGATGGCTGAAGAGAGAACAGGGAGGAAGATGGTTCCTCCTATTTCCTCCCATCATATTTTAGTAAGTGTTGATGAAAAAAGTCATCTTTCAGTGAAATAATGAAATAAAATTTCAGGGTTTGAAACCTGGTTCCAGCAATGTTTTACTCTTATTCTTATTGGGTGCAAGTCTATGGACTGGCAGTAGCTTTGCCTAAGCGGCTCCAGTTACTGAAATGGTCCATAGATAATGTGATAGCAAAGGCTTTCTATTAAAGCACCTCGAATTGTTCTTGGCAGCTTATCCTCTGAAAGGAAGAAGCAATAGGAAAATGAACTGAAACATGCTTTGCATTGCTATGCCAGCTGCCTGTCACAGTCCAAAATAGCTGAGACTCTCCAGAAACTGTAAAATTGTCTTAAAGGTCCAATTACACTTTTGGCTTATCTGGTTTTCTTTTTTAAAATGTAGTTTAATTCATTCAATGTCACTTTTCTTTAAAAAAAACCTGGTACTATATTCTATTTTGAATTAAGTTAGTACTAATGTAGGCTAAGTGGACTGCATTCCTTCAGGCCAAATCATGAAACTGTTTGAAAGCACCTATTATCGTATTTAAGTCCCAACTGATGTGTGCTTTAATTTCATCCACTTCCTATTTTCATGTTATATATTGGTACACTTCTTGATACCATATTAGATGGTTCCTGTTCCCAGAAGAGCAATAAATACACTGAATGGAATGCTTTCCTGTCTGTATAGTTGAAAATACAGATTTTTGATAGTAAATCTTCTGATCAAATTTTAAGAGAAACACGGTTTTGCTGAAGTGCAGATTCAGACAGATAGCTTCTCAATAACTGCATTAAGAGGAGAAAAAAAAAACCCTTCAAATATTTAAAGACTGTGGACATTTTAAAATAAGATTCACAGAATCTGATTTCTTAAGATGTGCCTGGTGAAGCAGACCAGCATGACCACCAGCTTTGTACCTCATTAGAAGATTTTTAGACAGAATCCTGCACCAGGGAGCCTCAGTCAACTGATTCTCCAGTGAAGACATGAATTTTAAAGCATCCTCATATATAGGCTCTAGTAAAATTGGATTTGATCTTTAGTCAGGCTTTTTAGTTAGTCATCCCTACCCAGCAGTCAGTTTTATCTGCATAATTGAGTGATTATTTAAAGAAGGTTTCATTGTTCATCTTTGTGTGTGTATGTGTGTGTAAGAGAGAGAGAGAGAGAGAGAGAGAGACCACCAGAAGTCTCAACAAGAAACGGTAAAAATTGAAAGTGAAAGTCTATCGCTACATTTGTTACCCCTGCTTCATTTTGAGGATCTCTTTATTAATAATATTTAGGTGGGCAGAAGAATGACCACCCAAAGACCTCCCTCTCTTGGATATGAAGATAATAATATCCCTGCAATGAATATGGCAAATACTGCAAAATTCCCACTGTGTTGTTACTAAGCTTAGCTTGCTCTTTCTTGGGGACTTGGAGAGAAGCCTATTTATTCACTTGAGCATTCTGGATATCATTGACATTTTCTTTGACTGCGCCTCAGGCTATTGTAGTGTGAGGACTTTTAACAGGAGGGTTAACTGCCTGAATGTCAGAAAACTTCAACATCCACATGCTTTACCAGCAAATAAATGCACGTGTTTTTATACTTTCAGGTGGATCTGAGAGCAAGTCACATATTAATGAGTTGTGTATGGGGATGGGGCGGGTGGAGTGGGGTCCTGAGGGAAATTTCTAACTCCTGCTGGTTTCCCTACATTTGAGTATTGTTAATTAGATCCCACGTAAGGATTATGGTGATGGGGGAATGGATTGAAGGCTCACAGAACAACTTGGTAATTATATATTTATACTACCTTATATTCTGTGTACTTCAAAGCCTGAATTCAAATCCATCAAGCATTGGTGTCAGGATGGAAATTGCTGGATCCATCAGAGCTCAACTATTCTGGTCTCCAGATTCCTTCTGGCGATCAGAAATGAAGCTTAGCTGCCAGGTTTCTCTTGTTGATTGCCACAGTGTCCTCAACTGAAAAAATAGAGATAATAATAGTACATTGCTCAGAGAGTCGTTGAGAGGATACATGAAGATAATGCATGTAAAAGACTTAGATCACTTCCTGGCACAGAATATGTCTTGCTCAAAGTGTTCTCTCACTATTATATTCAGCATCAGTCATAATTTTATCTTCCTGGCTTTGGCCCAGTCTGTATAAGTAAAGTGGGGTTACCCCTAGCCCCCGACTCTTTAGGTAGCAGAGTGGAAATGACTTCCTTTCTCTTGACATGCACCTAAAATGCTGAGTGTGATACACTGAGGGCTATAAATGAGGTGAAAGGTGTTGGTAAGGAAAACAGGTCTGGTATAGTAGAAAAAATTGTTAGAGGTGAGTGACATCCAGTTTCTTTTCCTGGTTCTTATGTGTGACCTTAGAAAGGTGAAAGTGGAAGGAAAGTATAAGATATGGGAACCCTCTATAGGTGACGTGGTGTACTATTGTTCTGTTTATGTTCTCACATATCATATGTTCCTTTTAACAAAGTTATGAGGTTACTGAACTCCATGAGGTTAAAACTACTGACCCAATTCTCTTGCAGAGTCAGACCTACTCACTCTCCCAAGGTCATCTCTTGGGTGTTTTTGTTGGGAGAAGGGAGATGTTCAATCTAGATATTTCAAAGTGATTCTCAGATGTGCTGGAGGAATTTTGCAAGGTCAGCTGGGGTTTCAGCACCATTTAGTAGAATTCCTTTCCCACTCCACATACATGCTATTTTAAAACTTTATTTCTCTCTTATGCCCCACATTCAGAGATGACCTCTACTACCTGAGCTCATGATGCTGCCTCCAACTTCGCTGAGCACATTTGCGCTCTCAGGGTAGTTACTTTAATGTTCCGAGTCATTCTCATATACTCATCCCTGACTATATACCTTATGATTACCTTCCTTCTAATCTCAGAGGCAAAACAATGTCAAACACTATAATATTTATTGACTTCTCACTATGTGCCAGGAACTTCACGTATATTAATCCTCACAACACTTTGAAGTAGGTACTGTTCCTATTCATATTTTATAATAAGGACACAGAGCGTTTGTTATGGACTGAATTGTTCCCCCACTCTGCGCTCCACCCAAATTTATCACATTCGTGACTTTAAGCCCCAGCTCCCAACTTGATGATATTTGGAGATGGGGCCTTTGGCTGGTAATTAGATTTAGGTAAGGTCATGACAGTGGGCCCCTCTCATGATGGGGTTAGTGTTTTTATAAGAAGAGACACCAGAGTGCTCTCTCTCTCTCTCTCTCTGTCTCTCTCCCTTTCTGTGCCATGTTATGGTAAAGTAATCCCTTACTGGGGAACAGAATTGGCCAGCACATTGATCTTGGACTTTTCGGTCACCAGAACTGTGAGGAATAAATTTCTATTGTTTAAGCTGCCTACTCTGTGTGATATTCTGTTTTGGCAGCACAAGTAGACTAATATAGAGATAATTTGTCCGAAGTTAAACAGCTATCACATGGAGAAACTACCACTCAAATCCTGGTCTAACTTTAATCACTCTGCCACATGGCAACACAAAGAGATTTTTTTGTTGTTCTGATCAGTCTGAGGCCTCTACCACGGTTCTTAATCTCCAGTTCATCTTTTAGCATCTTTTAGAACTTGCACTATCATTTTCTTTCTTGCATTTTCAAGTTTACTTTCAAGTTTCTCCTTCCTTCCTTAGACATATATACTCTTCTCTCTCTCATCTTAAACTGCCTCACAGTACTCTGTCCCGTAGCAAGCTCTCTTAATTGCGAAAATCAATGCATTTTGTTCATTTGCTATGTTTAGTGATATCATTTTAATGTTTGACAATGTTCAGTTCATTTTGGGGGAAACACTTCTCTTGAGTTACTAGCCAAGCCATTATTCTCTGCTGATATTCCTCCTTTTTTGTTTCTTGGTCATCTTTATTCATCATTCTTAAATATTAGTGTTTCCCAGGATTTGGTTCTTGGTCCTCTTATCTCCTCTTTTTTACAGCCTCAACCTCAGAAATCTCATTTTCTCTCACACCGCTATAGTGCTGATACTCCAGGGTCTATACATGTGATCCAAACTAATGTGCAAGTGTGGCTTGCTCTCTGTCTTCATTCAGGTGTGTTTTTGTTGTTGCTGTTGTTCACATGATAGCTCCTTATATGGTTTGACTTTGTGTCCCCACTCAAATCTCATGTTGAATTGTAATACCCGATGCTGGGGAAGGGACCTGGTGGCAGATAATTGGATCATGGGACTGAATTTCTCCCTTGCTGTTCTCATGATAGTGAGTGAGTTCTCACAAGATCTGGTTGTTTAAAAGTGTGTAGCACTTGCCCCTTTACTCTCTCTCTCTCCCCTATGGTAAGACATGCTTGCTTCACCTTTGACTTCTGCCATAAGTGTAAGGTTTCTGAGGCCTTCCAGCCATAGTTCTTGGACAGCCAGTAGAACTGTGAGTCAAATAAACATCTTTTCTTCATAAATTACCCAGTCTCAGGTAGTACTTTATAGCAGTGTGAGAGCAAACTAATACAGAAAATTGGTACCAGAGAAGTGGGATATTGCTATAAAATACCTGAAAATGTGGAAATGACTTTTGAACTGAGTAATGGGCAGAGGTTGGAACAGTTTGGAGGGCTCAGAATAAGACAGGAAAATGTGGGAAAGTTTGAAACTTCCTAGAGACTTGCTGAATGGTTGTGACCAAAATGCTGATAGTGGTATAAAGAGTAAAGTACAGGCTGAGATGGTCTCAAATGGAAATGAGGAACTTATTGGGAACTAGGTAAAGGTTACTTTTGCTATGCTTTAGCAAAGAGACTGGCATCATTGTGCGCCTGCTCTAGAGATCTGTGGAATTTTGAACTTGAGAGAGATGATTTAGGGTATCTTGCAGAAAAAGTTTCTAGGCAGCAAAACATTCAATATTTGATGTGGCTGCTTCTAATAGCATATGCTCATATGTATTTGCAAAGAGATGGTATGAAATTGGAACATATTTAAAAGGGAAGCAGAGCATAAAGGTTTGGAAATTTTGCAGGCTGACCATGTGGTAGAAAAGAAAAACCCATTTTCTGGGGAGAAATTCAAGGCTGCAGAAATTTGTATAAGTAAAGAGGAGCCAAATGTTAATAGCCAAGATAATGGGGAAAACACCTCAAGGGCATTTCAGAGACCTTCACAGCAGCCCCTCTCATCACAGGCCTGGAGGCTAGGAAAGAAAAAAATGATTTTATGGGCTATCCCAGGGCCCTGCTGCTCTGTGCAGCCTTGAGACATGATGCTCTGTGTCCCAGCTGCTCCAGTTTCAGCCATGGCTAAAAGGGACCAAGATACAGCTTGGGCCATTGCTTCAGCAGGTGCAATCTTCAAGCCTTGGCAACTTCTCTGTGGTGTTGGGCCTGTGGGTGCACAGAAAGCAAGAGTTGAGGTTTGGATCCTCTGCCTAGATTTCAGAAGATGTATGGAAACACCTGGATGTTCAGGCAGAAGTCTGTTGCAGGGGCGGAGCCCTCATGGAGAACCTCTACTAGGGCAGTGTGGAGAGGGAAGGTGGGGTTGGAGCCCTCACACAGAGTCCCCACTGGGACACTGCCTAGTGGAGCTGTGAGAAGAGGGCCACCGTCTCCAGACACCAGAATGATAGAACCACTGACAGCTTGCATTGTGCACCTAGAAAAGCTGCAGGCTCTCAATGTCAGCCTGTGAAAGCAGCTGCAGGAGCTATATACTGCAGAGCCACAGGGGCAGAGCTACCCAACGCATTGGTAGCCCTCCTCTTGCATCAGTGTGCCCTGGATATGAGAAATGGAGTCAAAGGAGATCATTTTGGAGCTTTAAGATTTATTTACTGCCCTGTTGGATTTGGACTTGCATGGAAACTGTAGCTGTTTTATTTTGGCTAATTTATTTCTTTTGGAATGTGAACATTTACCCAATGCCTATACCTCCATTGTATGTTGGAAATAATTAACTTGTTTTTTATTTTATAGGCTCATAGGTGGAAGGGACTTGCCTTGTCTCAGGTGAGACTTTAGACTTGGACTTTCAATATAAGCTGGAATGAGTTAAGACTTTGAGAGACTGCTGAAAAGGCATGACTATGTTTTGAAATTTGAGAAAAACATGAGATTTGGGAGGGACCAGGGTCAGAATGATATGGATAGGCTTTGTGTCCCCATCCAAATCTCATGTTGAATTGTAAACCTCAGTGTTGGAGGAAGTGTCTTGTGGGAGGTGATTGTATCATGGTGGTGGATTTCCTACTTGTAGTCTTGTGATAATGAGTACATTCTCACAAGATCTGGTCGTTTAAAAGTGTGTAGAACTCCCCCCCACCTTTTCTCTCTCCTGCTCTAGCATGTAAGATGTGCTTGCTTTCCCTTCATCTTCCACCATGATTGTAAGTAAGTTTCCTAAGGCCTCCCAACTATGCTTTCTATACAGCCTGTGGAACTGTGAGTCAATTAAACCTCTTTTATTCATAAATTACCCAGTCTGAGGTAGTTCTTTATAGCAGTGTGAGAATGGACCAATAAAAATCCTCAGAGAGGAATTCTCTGGCTAGGTAATAAGAAAATGACACCACTGCCCACTGCAAATTTCTCCCTTTTTTTAAAGATGTACCACCACCTGACTTTATAATCTATATTCATTTCTTTATTTATTTGTTTTCCATTTCCCCAACTAAATGAATGCTTCAGGAAGAGAGTACAATAAAGTGATTAAACACATAGAATCTAAAACAAACCGCCTGATTTGAATTTCACCTTTGTCACTTACTAACTTTATGAACTTGGGCAAGACACTAAACTCCATGCAGTTTCCACATTTATAAAATTGAATAAGGCCAATATGGCCAACTAGAAACAGCTGTGATCAAAGACTCCCACCCCCTCATGAAACCACGCCACCAGGGCCTTGGGTCCCAAGCACAGAGCTGTGCAGATTCTCAGTGACCACTTGGCTGAGGACTACCTAAGAGAGTTCCCAGAGGAGGGGCAGCAGCCATCATTGTGGCTGTCTGCTGCCTAAGATAACTGAGCTCCCAGAGGGAGGGGCGACAGCCATCACTGCAGCTCCAGTCTGCGTTTTTTTTTTCTGCTAGTACTAGGGAAGCTGGCTCGTTCAGAATCAGGAGGAATTCCTCACACTGCAGCACAGTGGCTGTGGCAGATCATGGCCAGATTGCCTCTTTAGGCCAGACACTGACCCATCCCTCCTCACTGTAAGGGGCCTCCCTGCAGGAATTTCAGCACTCCAGCCAGCGGTTTAGGAAAAGAACTCTGATCTCCCTGGGACTGAGGCCCTGGGGGAAAGGGCAGCCACAGTCTCTGCAGGTCAGCAGACTTAGGCTTTCCCCCTGCTGGTTCTGATGAATCTGGGCAGTTCAGATAAGTGGAATTCCCCCTATGCAGCGCACCCTTTCTGCAAAGGGGCATTTAGAGTTTTTTGTTAAGCGAGTCCTGGATCTCGTGCCACCTGACAGGGTGAGATCCCCCAACAGGGGTCACCAGCCATCTTATACAGGAGCATTCCTGCTAACATCAGATCAGTGTCCCTCTGGGACTGAGATCCCCCCAAAAACGAGCATGTGGTCATCTTTGCTGTTCTGCAGCCTTCACTGGTGACACCTCCAGGTGTGGAAGGGACCCAGGTGAATAGGATCTGGAGTGGACCCCCAGCAAACTGCAGAAACCCTATGGAAGAGGGGCCTGACTATTAAAAGAAAAACAAACAGAAAGCAACAACAACAGCACCAATAAGAAAGTTCCCACAAAAACCCAATCCAAAAGTCAGCAGCCTCAAATATTTAAGCTAGATAAACTCATGAAGATAAGAAGAATCAATAAAAAAATGCTGAAAACTCAAAAAAGCATGAGTGTCTCTTCTCCAAATGATTGCCACACCTCTCCAGCAAGAGCACATAACTGGGCTGAGGCTAAGATGGAAGAACTGACAAAGGTAGGCTTCAGAAGGTAGATAATAATGAACTATGCTGAGCTAAAGGTTCATGTTCTAACCCAATGCAAAGAAGCTAAGAATGTGATAAAACATTAAAGAAGCTGTTAACCAGAATAACAGATTTAGAGAGGAACATAAATGACCTGATCTAGCTGAAAAACACAACACAAGAACTTTACAATACAACCACAAGTATCAATAGCTGAATAGACCAAGTGGAGGGAAGAATTTCCAAGCTTGATGACTATCTTGCTGAAATAACACTGGCAGACAAGATTAGAGAAAAAAGTATGAAAAGGAATCAATGAAACCTCCAAGAACTATGGGATTATCTAAAAAGACCAAACCTACTGCTGATTGGGATACCTGAAAGAGACAAGGAGATGGGAATTACATTGGAAAACATACTTCAGGATATCATCCAGGAGAACTTCCCCAACCTAACAAGACAGGTCAACATTAAACTTCAGGAGATGTATAGAACCCCAGTAACATACTGCATGAGAAGATCAACCCCAAGCCACATAATTGTCAGATCCTCCAAGGTTGAAATGAAAGAAAAACTGTTAAGGGCAGCCAGAGAGAAAGGCCAGGTCACCTACAAAGGGAAACCCATCAGACTAACAGTGGACCTCCAAGCAGAAACCTGACAGGCCAGAAGAGATTGAGGGCCAATATTCAACATTCTTTAACAAAAAAGAATTTCCAAACCCAGGATTTTATATCTGGTCAAACTAAACTTTATACCTGAAGGATAATTAAAATCCTTTTCAGACAAGCAAATGCTGAGAGAATTTGTCATCAGCAGACCTGCCTTGCAAGAGCTCCTGAAGGAAGCAACTAAATATGGAAAGAAAAAACTGTTGCCAGACACTGTAAAAACACACTGAAGTGCAAAAACCAATGACACTATGAAACAACTACGTCAACAAGTTTGCAAAATAAGCAGCCAGGATCATGATGACAGGATCAAATTCACACAGAACAATATTAATCATAAATGGAAAATGGGCTAAATGCCCCAAATAAAAGACACAGAATGGAAAGCTGGGTAGAGTCATGACCCATTGGTGTGCTGTATTCAAGAGACCCATGTCACATGCCAAGACATACATAGGCTCAAAATAAAGAGATGGAGGAAAAGTTACCAAGCAAATGGAAAGCAGAAATAAGCAGGAGTTGCAACCCTAGTTTCTGACACAACAGATTTTAAACCAACAAAGATTAAAATGACAAAGAAGGACATTGCATAATGGTAAAAGGATCAATTCAACAACAAGAAGAGCTAACTATTCTAAATATATATGCATCCAATATAGGCACTCTCATATTCATAAAACAAGTTCTTAGAGACCTACAAAGAGACTTAGACTCACACACAATAATAGTGGGAGGTTGTGTCAATATTAGTCAGATCATCAAGATAGAAAATGAACAAGGATATTCAAGACTTGAACTCAGCTCATGATCAAGTGGGCCTGATAGATATCTATGACCTGGAAGCCCCCTCCCCTCTTCCAGTTGTCCCTCCTTCACCTTGAGTTGTCCCATTTCTGGACTGAACCAATGTACATCTTACATATTTTGATTGATGTCTCATGTCTCCCTAAAATGTATAAAACCAAGCTGTACCCCTACCACCTTGGCCACATGTCGTCAGGACCTCCTGAGACTGTGTCACAAGTGTGCATCCTCAACCTTGGCAAAATAAACTTTTTAAATTAACTGAGAACTGTCTCAGATCTGGGGGGTTTGCATCACTTAGGGTCAAATCATCCACCGATTCCCACTAAAATTTAATGGAGAATCTAACTTACATCTGAGGTTCAAATGGGTTCTCAGTAATCTTCATAGGATTTTATGGTAGGTTACCAACCTACATTGTTACAAGGTAGAAACCTCAATGTTTTCCTTTAAGAACAGAGCCTGCTTAGCCTGAGTAACCTTTCACCCTCGAGGAAGTAAGAATGTGTACATCCTGGGGGCAAGCTGACTCCAAAGAGAGCCAAAAAAAGGGGTAGAGCTATGTGCACTCATACTTCTTCTTTAACAACCTCTTTAGTTAAAGAATTCATGATTTCTTCCTATGGAAAAAAGTAAGTGAGGTGGTGTAGGGAATAGCAGAGGTTTTCTTCTCAATACTTCCTATTTTGCAGGACACAAAGCAATTTGGATACAGGAAGGAAATTGTTCCCTTCTACAATATACAACCCCAGGTATTAATATATTAATAAAAGTACTAAAATGATAAACAGAGCTCATAGGTAGACATGATGAAATGTTCTAATTCTTTGGTACTGAAACTTTTGGCTATGACTCGAGCCTGGCACATAACGAAGAGGTGGTAGAAACCATTGTGTCATGCTGCCTTTTGCTTTCAAGCTGATACTTACTTATCACATTTTCCCTGATAATCTTTGTCATCTTGGTACTGTACCTTCAGTAACATGGTAGGCATAGTCATGCTTAGTGTTCAGGGGCAAAGCAGACAGGGCAGGTGTCTAAAAATATTGAATGCTAGTATATGGTGCAAGGTGAGGAGACTGTGTTTTCAGGGACACATAGCAAGGCCAGTCCAGCAGGCAGAGTGACATTCTGAAGGTATAGCAGTGGTGAGCCGTCCACTACTGCCTCTCCAATGCACTGCCATAGCCTCCTGTACTTTCCTCATTTATTCATTCATTCACCTTGTATGTGCCAGACATTATTCTAGGTTTGGGGAATGGATCAGTGAACTACCTTAACAATAACAAAGTCTGCCTTTATGGTGTTACCTCTCTGTCTTATAACTCTCCACTAGCTGTTAAGCTCATTTAGGGTAGAAATTGTGTTTCACTCATTGGTGAATCTCTACTGCTAGCAACTGTGCCCAGGACTGCAGCACTCAATAAATGTTAAATTAAGGTTGAACTCACTAACATTGATTAATGATATGTTCTGACACATGGACAAAGCAAGTAAAAGGGATTCAAGTGGTGTTCTGTTTACATGTGAACCATGATCTCTATGGTTTCCTATTGTATTTATTTGTTTCATGTTGTCAAAATGTGAGTAACATTGAGATATCCAAGGAGGCAGGTAGGTAATTGACATTAAAAGTCTGTCAAGGCCGAGCACAGTGCCTCACACCTGTAATCCCAGCACTTTGGGAGGCCAAGGCGGGTGGATCATGAGGTCAGGAGTTCAAGACCAGCCTGGCCAACATGGTGAAACCCCATCTCTACTAAAAATACAAAAATTTGTCAGATGTGGTGGTGCGTGCCTGTAATCCCAGCTACTTGGGAGGCAGAGGCAGGAGAATTGCTTGAACCTGGGAGGCGGAGGTTGCAGTGAGCCGAGGTGGCGCCATTGCATTCCAGCCTGGGCAACAGGGCAAGACTCTGTCTCAAAAAAAATAAATAAAATAAAAAATAAATAAATAAAATAAAATAAAGTCTGTCAATAAGAGTGAATGTATCTGTAGAGGGCACAAATTGGGGGATATGTCCATCTGCCCATAGATGGACACACACAGATTTAGAATGGCTTAATAGAGGAGGAGACTCTTGAATTAAATCTTGCAAGCTAAGAAAATGTTTCTAAAATTAAATACAAAATAAAAGGCAATCATTTTATGTTAGCACTAGATGGCAGGGGAAGGCAGAGACCCACCACGCTGCCTTCTCTAGATGGAGATCTCTGTGTAACTTAGAGAGGCACAGACTACATGTCTGTTTTTTTGGGGTTCTTTGTGTATGTTGTTGATTTTTGTTTGATTTAGTCTTCAGAAAAAGGTGATCACAGTTTCTTTTGCTGATATATATCTGTTATGCCCTAATGGCATCCTTGAAGGTATAGTAATATCTATGTCAAAGAGAAGATATTTGAGACAGAGGAGAAAATCAGCAGATCACTTCCTTCCCCGACCCCTGAGAATGGATGTTTCTTGGCAGTGGAGAAATTGGGCATCGTGCCAGCACGGAGGTGCCTGGACTGTGGTAACAGACAGTTTCATTAGATTACCCACAGTTTCTCAAGAGGTAATTCCATTAGACAGTGTTTATCAGTCATCATATGCTTTGCTTGTCATGACTCCACTGTTCAGTAGCAGTAACACCTCCAGAACAATACTCTGTGTGTGTGTGTGTGTGTGTGTGTAAAAACAAAACAAAACTGCCTGAGATGACTTACAGAAGAGGTATCTTCTCTGTAGTAATGAACATAAAAAAGAAAGAGACTGAGTAGGCAGCATTAAAATGTAGGCACCCCACACATAAACATATTATTGTGCTTTTAATTCAGGAATCAGATCTGCAGCAATAACTAGAAAGCACCTGAAAACATCAGACGTGGATTATTTAGGCTGTTTAGGTGATCTAAATTATGCACTATCTTGTAAGTCTTCTGAGGGAATTTTTTTTTTCTGTACTATTTGATTATTTTCTCTGGAATGATTCATTTCCTGGTACACTGGAATATTTCTTTCTCCTGCTTTCTTTCCCTCTCTCCTCGGCTCACGTCTGTAGATATAAGGCGCATGTTGAACAAACCTATCACATGCTCTCAGACTTGAGTGGACAATGTTTCTCTTTGTCTGATGTTTCTGGTCAAGATTTTGGAAGAGGTCTGTGCCCTCTAGTTCATATCTCCTATTTATTCTCTTTTAAACATTTTCCTCTTTATATATGTAGCTTTTTCTTCCTAATGTCACTCATCACTAGACTATAGTTTTGTATGATTTAAATCTGATAACAATTTTTTCTTTTACATCTTTACTTAAACCATAGCCACTTTATTACCTTTTTCTCTGTTTAGAGATATGAGTACCTTCAAAATCATAATAATTAAAGATTCCCTTCTAGTGGTTAATTTTTAAGCACGTTAGGACATCAAGAGATGGGGGCATCTTGGTCACTTTTTGTTGTTGGTATTAAAAGCTCTTAGTGATATGAACTAAGGGCACCTTATCAAAACAATTTCCTATTACTAACATTCACTTATCTTCAAGTCTAGCTATTCTATTTTACTACCTACTATTCCCAATCTCCCAGCTGCTTTTTACTGCTTCAACTTTTCCTTATGCTGGTCCTTCCTCCTGCAATGCCCTTCCCCTTTTCTCTACAAAATCCAAAACTTTTCATCCTTTAGGACATCTCAGATTTTCATCTGTCCAAGCCTTGTTTGATCTATTCCTCTGAAAGCTCACAGAATTTAATCTGTACCTTATTGATAGGACTGATCAGTAATCTATTATCTACCATAAGCTACTTGAGGGTAGAACCAGTGCCAGATTTAACTTGGTATTTTTTCACAATGCTTAATATTCGGTAGGTCCACACAATCAATGCTACTTTTGAATAATTATGTCATCAACATATTCCCTTTAAAAATATCCATGAATTCTGCAATCTTTGAGTGTTCTCTGTATATTATGCTATAAGCATCATATTCCTGGTTCATCATGTCGGTAAGACAGTGTATGTTTTTAATATCCCCATTTAAACTGACTAGGGCCTGCCCTCAGTTTCCTAAATTTCTATTAAAAAGGGAAACTCGCTCATGCTATTTCCTTCTTCCAACAATTTGCCCCTCCTCATACCCATTATCTGCTTGCTTTTGTTCATTCTTCAGTGCCTCCAGGAAGTTTTTTGGAAAACTTTTATTTCAGGTTCAAGGTTATGTGTGAAGGTTTGTTACATAGGTAAACTCATTTCAGGGGGGTTTGTTGTACAGATTATTTAGTGACGCAAGTGTTAATCCCAGTACATAATAGTTATCTTTTTTGCTCCTCTCCCTGCTCCCATCTCCAGGCCCTCCCGCAAACCCCAGTGTGTTGCTCCCCACTATGTGTCCTTGTGTTCTAATCATTTAGCTCCCACATATATCTGAGAACATGTGGTATTTGGTTTTCTGTTTCTGCATTAGCTTGCTGAGGATAATAGCCTCCAGCTCCATCCATGTTCCCACAAAAGGCATGATCTCATTCTATTTTATGGATACTGAAATTATGTTTTGCCCAGAATTTATAGTTGTTATTGGCAGGAGGTTTGGTTTGTTGGGATGTATTCAGCTATTTCCAGAAGCTGAAACCCATCACATTATTTTTGAAAGCAATCACTATCTCATTGTTTCTTATATTAGGTATAACTCCTTTGAGACAAACAATATTTATGTAGTTAAGTGAGTCCTGATACTTTATAAAATCTATATTGTTTTATGGCCAACTGCCTTTAATATTAATACACACATAATGGATTGTTAATTTCAATTGAGATTTGCGAGATTTTTGACTTTTTTTTTTTAGTGTCTATAGAAAATGTCCTAAATGCCTTTGGCTCAATTCTTCCATAATGTACAACAGATAAAAATTAATAAATTTTGTAATAGAATCTTTCATTATTTTTTCTGTCATTTTTGGCCTAAATTGTCCTTTACCAAAAGACAGAGCACCCAAATTTATTTCATCTTTTGTTCTAACACAACTTCTACTTTTCTAATGTAAGCATTTAAGTCTACAAATTTCTAAGTAATAGATTATTTGCATTTCATAAATTTCAATATCATATCTTCATTTTTGTCTAATTCTTGTACATTTATGATTTATTTATAATTTCTTCTTTAATTCATAAGCTATTTAAAAGTGTGATTTTGAATTCCAACATAGAATTTAAGAATTTTAAAATTAACTTTTAAGATATTTGTGATGTATGAGCAGATAGTTTATATGATGCAAATTCTTTGATACTTGCTTTATGCCACAATTTTTATAAATGTTCTTTAATCAATGATATGTAAATAAGAACTTATGTCCAATAATTCAAACTTATTGTGTTTTTCAAATATTCAATATCTTCACTATTTTTTGGTTGTTTATTCAATTGAGAGAGTTGTATTGGAACTTTCCATTTTAATGATGTATTTGTCCATTCTTCCTTCATCAAAATTTATTTGCATAATTTGAGAATTATTTATTATATGAATTGGGTTAATGTTATTATATCTTCCTAGAGAATTGAATCACCTACTTTTATGTAGTAATTTGTTGAACTCATAAAAGCATTTTAAAACCCTTTTTTGTCTGTTAATATTATATTATTGTGCTTTTTGTTTAGAGTTGTCTGGTATCTTTTTCAGTGTTTACATTTCCAAATGTTTTTGTCTTTATGTTCTTAGTACTTCTCTTAAACAGCATAAAGTGTTTTTTTTTTTTTTGTTTTAACTTAAATTCTGCAGTCTGGTTCTTTTAAATGACATCTGCAATTCATTTGTATTTATTATGAGTATTCACTTATTTTAATTTATTCCCAGTATCTTTGTTTTTATTTTCTGGCCTTTGTTTCTTTTTTTTTTTTTTTTTAATCATTGATTGAGTTTTGTTGTCATTTTTGTTTGTTTGTTTTTCTGTCCTTTTTTTCTCTATTCTACTAGTGTGGAAATTATATGGCCTATTACTACTTTTTCATGGTTAACATTAAAATGTTTCTGTGCATGCTTTACCTAACAAACTCAGGAGTTAGTACTTTAACTCCTCCTCCAAGTAATTCAAGGGCCTTAACACACTTTATTACTGTCCCGATATATATGTTATTTTGTGTTTGAGATTTATATACAAGCTTATAAATTTATTTGCTTATCTTTTTTTTAGATCTTAGAAGTTCTTCCTAGGATAATTTCCTTTTCTAGTAAAATACATACGTTAGATATCCTTTAACATAAGAGTGTTGCATAAAAACACTTAAAAAAATCATGTACTGGATTTATTTGTCCCTTATTCTTAAAAATTATGATTTTCTGGGTGCAAAAGTAGGACTTGATAGCCATTGTTTCAGCAATTTGAATATATTATTTTGTTATTTTTTAGTTTCCATTGTTGATATTAAGAAGCATGGTATCAGCCTAATTGTCTTTCCTTTCTAGATAAACTGTGTTTTATTTCTCACTCTTTTTATATCTTCTCTATGTTTTTGATTTTCTGCAGTTTCAGTACAATGTTTTTAGATGTGCATTTCCCTTTATTTATTCATCGTAGTAAGTGGGATTCATGTATCATTAATTCACACCCTTTGTCAGTTCTGGAAAGCTATAAGCCATTAAAGCCACACGTGTCTTTATTTTCTCTATCCTTTCCTTCTGGACCTGAAGTTAGCTTCATGTTAGACCTTTTCTTTCTGTCTTCCATATATCTTAATCTCTCTTTATTAGCTTCTATACCCTGTCAGTTTTGCATTTTTCAGTTCAACTGCTTCTAACTATCTCTTCAGCTGTAGATAATGTGCTTTTCAACCCCAACCATTACACTTAAAAAAATAATGATTATATGCTGTTGATATGGTTTGGATCTGTGTTCCTACCCAAATCTCATGTTGAATTGTAATCCCCAGTGTTGGGGCCTGGTGGGAGGTGACTGGCTTATAGAGGTGGTGTTCTCATGAATGGGTTAGCACCATCCCCTAGGTGCTGTTCTTGTGATAGTGAGTTATCCTGAGATCTGGTTGTTTAAAAGCGGGTAGCACCTCTCCCCTCACTTCCTTGCTCCTTCTTACTCCATGTGAGACATCTTGCTATCGCTTCATCTTCTGCCATGATTGTTAATTTCCTGAGGCCTCCCCAGGAGCCAAGTAGAAGCCACTATGCTTCCTATACAGCCTGCAGAACCAGGAGCTAAATTAAACCTCCTTTCTTTATAAATTGCCTAGTCTCAGTTATTTTGTTATAGCAATTAGAGAACAGACTAACACAATTGTTCTAGCTATTAATTTTTAAATCTACCTAATTATGTGGGATAATCCCTATTGCTTACTCGTCATTTTTATTCCACTGTTTATTTTTTAAAATATATCATACATACTTGTTAAACATTATATGCCTCTCCAAGATCTACTTTTGACGATCACTGAGTTATGAGCTATTACCCTTCTATCATGTTTTCATATGTTTTTGCTATTCTTTGATTTTGAGCCCAGTCTTAGTTGATTTGAATCTGTGCTAAACAATAGGAGCTAAAATTAATTATTGCTTCATTCAGAGATTTAATGTTTGCTTCATTTAACAACAACAGGAATCTTCTGTCTTTGAACTTCTTTGATCCTTTCCATTGATTTTCCTGATGACTCAGATTCAGCTCCAGCAACTTGCTGCTATCTCAAAGATTAGTCTTTCAATAACTGGCAGTTGCACTGATGACCACTCTGCATTATGCATGTATTTAACACTTATTACTGTTACTTTAACTAATATTTTTGATACTGTTTTTGCTTGGGAATTTCCTTTATCTTCTGCAAGCCTGTAATGTATAAAAATTACAGCTAATGGAGGACTTTTTATTTTGTAGTGGGAGAGCCCTTCAGAGTATTTAGTCCACATTGACCTAGCCTCTTACTTTTTTTCGTATTTTTTATTTCTTATGTTATTTTTTACATATAGAATATCTACTTTATTGTCTAAATTTGATATTTTCTTTTTTTTTTTCCACGAGGAGCTTTATTTACACATGAACAAAGGTAGATTTCCCTCACATATTACAAAATACACACACACACACACACACACACACACACACACTCTCTGCGTCTAGAAAGTTCCTCAGAAGTAAGACTACCCCTGGGCTGGGGCGGGCGCACACAGGGGTGACCACTGGGCTTGTGGTCCAGGCTGCTCACAATCCTCAGGTGCTGGCAGACAGAGAAGAAATTTCAAAAGAGGAAACCAGGAGACATCCTGGAGGTCAGGAGTCAGAAGCCGGGAATTAGAAGCTGCCAGAGGCTCTTGCACCATGTGGAGCGGATGTGAGCCACGATGCCTCATCTTTCCTCACTGCTTCCCTTGGAGGCACCTGGGGCTGCGCCAGTCCCCAGCCCCCAGCCCCCACTGCGGCCATGCCAAGCCCCTCAGAGTGCAGCAATGGCTTTAGCAGCCACCTGGCGGCCCAGGGGCAGGCTGAGGTCCGTGATGGCCAGAACCACCTTGGGGCTGGACATGGCTGACACCTTCACCAGTTCCGACACCTGCCACAGACAGAGAGGCTGCTTGCTGGATGGCTGGTGGTGGGCGTGCTGTCCCAGGGGAAGGAGGCCCCTACCTGCTCCAAGGGCTGCGCCAAGGCCCCAGCACCAGCGGGAGAGCCAGGAAGGTGGTACTCACGGTGGTGAAGGGCATGAACTGCAGAACACTGCCGCGGCCACCCTGCTCCAGGCAGTCCACACACTACTCCATGAACCACTGCACGAACTGGGTGTGGGGGCCAGCGGTGCGCGACCCCAGGATGGAGGAGATGAGCAGGAAGAGGTTGGCCAGGACTCGGTTCAGAGGGTCCCGCATGTTGACCGTGTGGAGCTGAGAGGCTGAGAGGGAGCTGCTCATGGACCGGTTGGGGCTTGAAAGGATGTTGGCATCATCCTCATTGGAGCTCAGCAGTCGCATCAACTTCGAAGGCTGCACATCGTCCAGGGGGAAGAGGCTGATATAGTCCTCGATGTCTTCACGGTGTCTCTTCTTTTGGCGGGTGGATGCCTGTCCCTTGTGGGAGGAATAGGAACTGAGGGCACACCATACGGCCAGCTTGGCAAGAGCAGTGCCTGGGGGGTCTATGAGGCTGTGCCACTTGGAGGAGTCAGTGAGCAGGCCAGGCAAGATGTGGCCCAGCAGGACCAGGGTCACTTGCTGCATGTCCAGGCAGAGGATGGAGTAGAGCAGTTCCACTGCCCGCAGAGCGCGCTCCTTCCGCGCCTCCTTCAGCAGCTCCTTGATCAGGTTGTTGCAGAACCAGTAGACGCCGCCCATGTGCAGCAGAGTGTCGAAGATGTGGATGGAGCGGCTGTCCACCCAGCCCTTCTCCAGCACTTTGGCAAAGATGTCTGTCAGCACCTCCTTGATGGGCCGCTTGGGGGGCAGCAGGTTCCAGTAGGGCATCGTGTCCACCCCGGTGGAGGGAAACTTGATCTGTGTGGCTGTCTGCTGCAGCACGTCGGCACACAAGCGCTCCAGGATCGAGTTCATGATCACCACCCTCTCATTGTAGAACTGCAGGGTGTTCTCACTAAACAGCGGCCCTGCCAGCTGGCGGATCAACTGCAGCGACTTCTCACGCTCATCCAGCCCCAGCATCCGGACGTGGGCCACAAGCCAAGCCACAGCACACACCGCCAGACTGCATAGCTTCCCTTTGATGTTATCAGTGATTTTTCTGGATGGACTCTAAGGCCAGGACCCCATTCTCCCAGGCATTGAGGATTTCCAAGATGGCGGCTGAGATGCTGAGACAGGCCTCGTGCCACTTCATCTGCACCAGCTTCATCTCCGAGGAGTTGTTGAGCAGGGCCACCAGGGACTCCACTTTGGTGGAATCGGGGCGGAAGCAGAGGTGGTCAGGGTTCAGGATCTTGCCCTCCTCAGGCATGCAGGTCTGCATCCAGGTCTCGAAGAAGGGCACGTCAGCTCCTGTGCGCGACTCAGACAGAATCACCTCTGAACCATAGGTCTGGGCCACATGGCACAGCGTGAGGAAGGAGATGTCAAACAGCAGGGCCCAGACGGAGGCCGGTTTGGTGCTTTCTTCGCTGCCATAGGTTGTGAATTCATTCAAATTGATGAATTTCCGGGCGAAGGAATTCAGCTTTTCAGTGGCAGCAGCGGCAGCCAGCAACAAGTCCAGACTCTTCCCGGACAGCATGTGGCCCAGGACTCCCAGCAGTCCCTCCGGGGACTTAGAGTGGTCCGCATCCATCGTCTTGAGGATGTTTGTGACAGTGGGCTCTGCCCGGAGGATCAGCTGGATGTTGGGCTGGATGTTGGCATTCTCTCCCGATTTCTGCTGGGGTGCGTGCTCTCGGTCTGCTTTGCGCTTAGCCATAAGGCTGTTGACACTGGCCTCAGACAGAAGCCCCTGCTTGCCACATTCTTGGAGCAGGAAGTTTGTACAGTCACAGTTGCAGCGCTGGTCAGCTTTGTCCAACAAGGGTGTGAGTTTCAGCAGGAACTCAAAAGCACAGTTGACATCCTCAGTGAAGTCCTTGTCCCCATGAGAGTACTTCAACTTCACCAAAACCTGTGGAATCTTGAGGAAAGTGAAAGCTGTCCACTTGAGCTCCTCCGTACCCTCGGGAGACTCAATGAGCCCCACGAAGCAAGCTTTCCAGATCTCCAGGACAAAAAGTGGGGTGGGGATATGCTGCATGCGCTTCACCATCGTCAGCTGCTCCACCAGGGACTGTGTCTGGCCTGTCAGGTTCATGGTGCCCTCGAGCAGGATCACGGCGTGGACGGTGGGGAAGCCGGTCTTGTACATCTGCTCCGCATGCACAGACAGCATCATGGGGATGCTCCTAATGAGGGTGCCGCACTGCTCAGCCTGGCTCCGGAGCTGGGGGTTGCTGAGATTGGCCAGGATCTCTCCAAGTTTCAAGAGAGAATGCTCGATGGCAGTCCAGGAAGCTGTTGGTTGATTGGCTCGGGTGCCACCCTGCCCAAGTCCCTGGGATGTGTGCAATGAGGCCTCCTCTAGTTTGGCGATGTGCAGCAGGGCCCGGTTCTTGGTGCTGCTGAGAGTTTTCTCCAGGCGCTGAAGGCACATGGCAAGCTGCTTCTCCCCAGCTGCTGGAGTGCCGGCCTCCAGCCCCTCCCGGAGCCGCTCTGCAGAGGCTGCCGTGCAGCGCAGCAGCCAGTGGAGGGCGCTAAGAAGGGCTCGGCACAGTCCGATGCACTCCTCGGCTTTGCCGTGACAGCTCAGACGGTCACAAAACATGTCCATGATGTCTAGCAATGCCTGGACACACAGGTCCCGAGAAAAGTCATCAAACTTACTGATGGCTGTGAGGACAGAAGAGTAGGACACCATCTGGGAACTAATGGCATACTTCAGGTAGGACAAGATGAGAGGATTGGGGGATGGTCCAATCATGGCCTGCTCTAGTAATGCATCTGCCAGGTTGAGAATGTCCCAGGTGGCTCCTTTAGGAAAGAATTTCTTCATGTTGATTGCCCACTGGTAGTCACTCCAACGCTCCTTCCAGGCTTGCAAAATGGCTTGCTTCAGGTTGACCACCTTCATGATTTCACTCTGAGCAGGTGGCAGCTGTGACGGCCAACTTTGAGGTGAAAGAAGTGGAGCGCACAATCCACTTCTAGGTCGTAGGCCTGATATTTTCAATTTACAATTTTTTCCATTCTGATTTTGTTGTCTTTTGTCTTTGTTGGTTCACCCTCATAGTATCTTATTTCTTGTCAGTTAGATGATTTTAGACTATAGTAATATTTCTTAAAACTTTATTCCTAATAATTCTTTGAGATCTGTGATGGAAGTATGTTCCTCAAAGAAGATTTGTGTTTGCTTATTTCAGGCACCTTAAGACAATACAAATATGAGATCACTTATAATTAAATTCTTAGCGTAAGATTTTTCACATTATCCATAGTGTGATATCAGTCTCTAAAGACCAGTTTGAGGTCTCAAATTATCAAGAGAAATTTTTATCCCCATTCACTGAGTGCAAAAGTTCAAGGGAATCAGTTTTCCTTTTAAGACCCTGAGGGTAATCTCTAGTTTTCCTTTCCCTGGAAATGCTAATTTACATGAGGATCCCTGATTTAATGACATGGTCTCCTATTACATTGTAGATTGACCCCAAGTCTTGTCTTCCAATCTCTGTGTCCATGAAAAACAAAGTTCATGGACAAAGCTCAGGTTCTGTAGCTCAGCTTAGCTGATTTCACTTTGCTTTTGGTTATGTGTGAGTTTTCCTACTTGCTAGTTCACTGATACATGACAGATTTTAAAATATATTTCATCCAGCATTTTTAGTTCTTTATAGTGGGAGTGTCCATCAGGATATCCAGCTGCCAGACTTCCAGGGACAGAAGTCAACCTATTCATTCAGAAAATTAGATATTTTTCCTAAATAGATTGAGCCAATATATTTAATTTAATTTTCCTACTTGGTTGGTCAAGCAATTAAAAAGTATCCAATCAATTTTCAACTGACAATAGATAGTGCAAATGCTAAATAAATAAGTAATTATGTGGACTCAGTTTTGATTATCTTAAAACAAGGTAGAGCTATCATTACATGTGACAAGATTTGGAGTCTGCTTTCCAAAGCTTATTTCATAAATAAAAATAACTTTGTGTAAGAGGCAAGCTTAAAGTGTCAAGTCATTAAAATATGAGGACATAGGGAGAAAGCTTGGTGTTTAACAATCATAGGGCAGTTTAGGACATTGTTTTTTCCTGAAGTTGTGGGAAGGATGAATTGTGTACACACATATGTAGTGTGTGTGTGTGCATGTGTGTGTTCATTATGTATATATAGTGTGTAGCATTTTATTCTTCTTAAAGATCAATTTGTCGGGGTTCTATTATGTGAAGTTTTGGCACTATGAAGGGTGAATCCATAGCGGTCCTGCTCATGAGATACTGACACATTTTTAAGGAAACATAAGATATATGCTCTTCCCCAAGTTCCCACCTTCACACCTGCAGTATCCTCACCCATATGCTCAATCTTTTCGTTTTCCCACAGATGAATTGTCTATCCTCCACCCAGAGGTCGACACTTCCACCAACTGTCTACACAAACTCTCTTTTTAAGAACACTTCCCCATCAGTTCTTTGTTGTTTCTCCTGCATCATCAGTTCTTCTTCTTTAACTGATTCATTCTAATTAGTTGGCATCAATGCTATTATTTTTGTCCCCATTTTTCTCTATAGCCTCATTTTTTTAGATCCCTATTAGCTAGTCTCACTTTTCAGATCCCCTATTCACAGGGATACTTCTTAAAAGAGTTCTCTAAGCTTTCTGTCTGCTATTTTCCTCCTCCCACTCTCTCTGAAGTCCATTTCATTGAAATTTCTGCACCCATCATTTCAACAAAATTACTCCCGTAAGGTAAAAGATCATCTCCATGTTGTAGAACCAATGATTGGTTTTCAGTCTTCTTACTTAAGTAGTCTTAAGCAATTGAACAGTAATTCATTCCCTCCATCTTGAAACATTTTCTCCACTTTGCTTCTAGTGCAACACACTGTCCGTTTCTTCTGCAGCATCAACCACTTTTGCTGATTCCTTTGGGGGTCTCTTTTTGGAATGTCCCAAGTTTCAGCCCTTCCTGCCTTCACATGTTCACTTCCTTAGGGATCTCACTGAATATCATATATTTAAATATCATCTAGATGACTCCCAAATTTAAAGCTACAATCTTGTCTTCTCATCTCAACCCCAGACTGCTTCATCTAACTGCTGCCACAACATCTCCACTGGATGTTTACTTGTCATAGTTAGCTTGGCATGCCTAATACTACTGTTGCTTGTTAAACTTCCAACCAAGTCTTCCCAAACTGAATGAATTACAATTCCATTCTTAAAATAGTGATCTTGTTTTTCTAGTTGTTTAGAGGGAGCAAACAAAGCCACCTTGGAGTCATTAAACTTCTCTCTTTTCCTCACAAAATATATCTACCATATCACAAAATCATGTTTCAAAATCTGTCTAGTTTTTACCATCTCTTTTACTACCACCCAGATCCAAGCTACCATCAATTTCTCACCTGCATTGTTGCAATAATCTTTTACATGATTTTCCTACCTATACCCAAAATCCATTCTCTCAAAACAGAGCCAAGATGATTTGTCTAAACATAAGTCAGATCATGGCACTTCTGTGCTCTGAACTCTCCAATGGCTTGCCATTTCACTCATAGAAAAAGAAAAATGAAGTCCTCACAGCAGTCTATAAGGCTTTGCATGATTTTTCTTCCATTATCTCCCTAACTTCATCCCCTCTCTCCTCCATGTGCATCTTTTCTAGCCTTACTGGCTTCTTTGCTTCACAGAGCACACAGAATCTTCCTTCGATCCTAGTCTTTTACTTGCTGCTTTATCTTCCTAGGACATAGCTCCTCAGATTTCCCCTGTTATTAACTCCCTTGCCTTTAGGTCTTTGTTCAAAGTGTTCTTTCTTAATGAGGTATTCTTTAGTTGCCCTATTTAAAACAGTGACCCATACTCTCTTTGTCTCTTCCTGAACTCATTTATCTCCTTAGAATTATATTTTCTATAATTTACTAATTTATTTTGTATATTGACCATCTCTTGTCAACAAAATATAGGCTTTGTGAGAGCATGGATTTTATTCTGTTTTGCTCACTACCAGATCTTTAATACATAGACCAATCCATGGCATATAGAAATCACCTAGAAGTATTTGTTGAGTAAATGAATAAATGGTCCTCAAATTCCCACTGACTCTTCAATTTCACATCCCTTTCATTCAACACTCTCCAGTGTCCACTTAGCTTATAACTTAGGCTTTTCTACATAAATTTTAGTTAGAATAATACTAATAAATCTTTCTTATCTCGGGTTACTTCCTCTAAGTAGTTTTCCCTGTCCCTCCAATCTAAATTAGGGAAGTCTGTTATTCCATAGAACCCTGTTGTTTTCCTTCATAGCACTTGTGCATAAGACATCTTTATTTCTTTCGTTTCCTTACGTTTAGGCTCTGGTTTGTGTTATAAACTCTATGCTTTATGTTGACCACAGTATGGCTCTTCATATTTAAAGGAAGCTTTTAGAATTCAATAACATTTCTCTTTCTCGAGAGCCTGGCTGGAAAAGCTATCACTTTTAAGACTTTATGTCTCCTTTTAGACATTTCAATTAACTTTTTCATTTGGTCTATGTCTGTTTTGTCCTTCTGTAAACTATATAGAAAATTATGAATGGTGGGAACAAAATAATGGAAATAAGGAAGATAATTATCTTGCTACACAAAGAACATGTGAGATATGCCAGGGCCAACGTTAGGTGACAGCACTAACAAAGAGTGAAGGTGATCTACTGGGACAACATCAACTCCAAAAGGGGATGAAATTTTGAGAGGGTGAGATTAGCATTGAGGAGCTAGGAGAATAATCATGTGACTGATGGATTGTATGGTATAAGGAGAAGGAACTGTTATCATGGAAGAGGGGAGGAATGGGTGCCGGAAGTGCCCCATTAAGAACCACAGAAAGTGTAAGAAATTTGTTAGTATTTTGGCATGTATGGTATAAAAATATTGGGGCATGTAGTTAGCAGAGGAAAAATTAGCCAAGGAGGGGGAGGCACAAATAACCTGGAGTAGAGTTCTGTGGAAGGTAGACCCCGAGTATTTTGTGCTGTGATCATAACTGAAACAAGTGTGAGGCAGGGTGAGATTGCCCTTCAGCTTCCCAGGGAATGCAAGGGTCCAGTTTGAGTGCTGGGAAGGATCAGAAAAATTAATTCAAGAATCATGGTTTCTGGATAACAAAGTTGAAATGTGGTAAGGACATTAGAAAACATGGGTACAGATACAAAAGCAGGAACAATGAAAAGAATTTAGCTATGAAACATATGGTTTAACTGTTTTCAGTTTTACCAGGCTTATGGCATCCTGTTTATAACAAATATATTTAATGTTCTCTTTATTATTCTTAAATGAAATTTAAGTAATATAACTTAATTTTGTGTATTCTTATAAAATCAATATTTTACCTTAACAGTTACAATAAATATAAAGAAGTATTAACAAAGTAAATGATAGAAAATCAATATATTTCAATGTCTATATTTTTTTGAAAGATCACATTAGAACAGCAAAATTGTTCTGCCAAATTTTAAAATCATGCCTCCTTCCTTGACAATTACTGGTTGCTGTGACTTGGCTCCATGTTTCCACCAAAATCTCATCTTAAATTATACTCCCATAATTCCCACATCTTATGGGAGGGACTCAGTGGGAGATAATTAAATCATGGGTGAAGTTTTCCCCATACTATTCTCATGGTAGTAAGTCTCATGAGATCTGATGGTTTGATAAGGGGTTTTGACTTTCACTTCTCTTTCATTCTATCTTGGCACTGCCACATAAGAAGTGCCTTTTGTCTTCTGCCATGATTGTGAGACCTCCCCCAGCCACGTGGAACTGTGAGTCCATTAAACCTATTTTTCTTCCAAGTCTCGGGCATGTCTTTATCAGCAGCATGAAAAGGGACTCATACAGTAAGTTGGTATCAAAAGTAGGGTATTGCTGAAAAGATACCCGGAAATGTGGAAGCAGCTTTGGAACTAGCTAACAGGCAGAAGTTGGAACAGTTTGGAGGGCTCAGAAGAAGAAAGGAAAATGTGGGAAAGTTTGTAACTCCCTAGAAACTTGTTGAATGGCTTTGACCAAAATGCTAATAATGATATAGAAAATGAAATTCAGGATGAAGTGGTCTCAGATGGAGATGAGGAACTTGTTGGGAACTAGAGCAAAGGTGATTCTTGTTACATTTTAGCAAAAAGACTGGCAGCATTTTGCCCCTGACCTAGAGATTTGTGGAACTTTGAACTTGAGAGAAACTATTTAGGGTTTCTGGTGGAAGAAATTTCTAAGCAGCAAAGCATTCAAGAGGTTACTTGGGTGTGTTAAAGGCATTCAATTTTAAAAGGGAAACACAGCATCAAAGTTCAGAAAATGTGCAGCCTGACCATGCAGCAGAAAAGAAAAACCCATTCTCTGCAGAGAAATTCAAGCTGCAGAAATTTGGATAAGTAAGGAGGAACCAAATGGGGAAAAGTCTCCAGGACATGTCAGAGATCTTCAATGGCAGCCCCTCTCATCACAGGCCCAGAGTCCTAGGAGAAAAAAATGGTTTCATGGGTGAGGCCCAGGGCCCCCTGCTGTGTGCAGCCTAGGGACTTGTTGCCCTGCATCTCAGCTGCTCTAGCCATGGCTAAAAGGAGCCAAGGTGCAGCTTGGGACATGGCCTCAGAGGGTGTAAGCTCCAGGCCTTGGCAACTTCCACCTGGTATTGAGCCTGCAGGTACACAGAAGTCAAGAATTGAGGTTTGGGTACCTCTGCCTAGATTTCAGAGGATGTATGGAGATGCTTGGATGCCTAGGTAGAAGTTTGCTGCAGGGGTGGAGCCCTCATGGAGAACCTCTACTACAGTAGTGGAGAAGAAAAATGTGGGGTCAGAAGCCCTCATACAGAGGACCTACTGGGGCCTTATGGAGCTGTGAGAAAAGGACCACTGTCCTCCAGACCCCAGGATGGTAGATCCACTGATATCTTGCATGGTGCACCTGGAAAAGCCACAAACACCTAATATCAGTCTGTGAAAGCAGCTGGGAGGGAGGCTGTACCCTGCAAAGCCACAGGGATGGAACTGCCCAATACCATGGGGACTCATCTTTTGCATAGCATGACCTGGATGTGAGACCTGAAATCAAAGGAGATCATTTTGGAGCTTTAAGATTTGGCTACCCTGCTGGATTTCAGACTTGCATGGGGCCTGTAGCTCCTTTGTTTTGGCCATTTTTTTCCCCATGTGGAATGGCATTTACCTAATGCCTTTAGGCCCATTGTATCTAGGAAGTAACTAACTTGCTTTTGATTTTATGGGTTCATAGGCAGAAACGACTTGCCTAGTCTCATATGAGACTTGGACTGTGGACTTTTGAGTTAATGCTGAAATGTGTTAAGACTTTAGGGGACTGTTGGGAGGTATGATTGGTTTGAAATGTGAGTACATGAGATTTGGCAGGTGCTGGGGGGAAATGATATGGTTTGGCTCTGTGTCCCTACCCAAGTCTCATTTTGAATTGTACTCCCATAATCCCCACATGTTGTGGGAGGGACCCAGTGGGAGATAATTGAATCATGGATGTGATTTTCCCCATACTGTTCTCATGATAGTGAATAAGTCTCACAAGTTCTGGTGGTTTGATAAGGGGTTTAGGTTTTCGCTTCTCTCTCATTCTCCCTTGGCACCACCATGTAAGAAGTGCCTTTTGCCTTCTGCCATGATTGTGAGGCCTCCCCAGCCACATGGAACTGTGAGTCTATTAAACCTATTTTTCTTCCTAGTCAAAAGTATGTCTTTATCAGCAGCATGAATATGGACTAATACATTGGTTAAGTGTATTCTTTTGGTCTAATAATGACCTCAAATAACTTTAAAAATACTGGGCTAAACAGACCCTCAAGACATTTACTTTATGATTCTTTGAAGCCAGAAAGATGGAAGGAGGCCAGATGGAGCTTAGAATAGAATATAATGTTTTTACATATAGTAAAGAAATCTTTTATTTGATGACTGAGTGACTTCTGCCTGCTAGGTACTTTGTTCACTATATTTATGCTGTATCTCGGTCTCGAATGTTATAATAACAGCAAGAGGGAATAGGTACTATTATTATTCTCACTTCAAAACTGAGGAAACTAAAGACTAGAGATGTAAACTAACTTGCTTATTTGTCCTGTAAATAGGTAGATGGGATTTAAACCCTGATCTTTCTGCTTTTAGAATCGAATTGCATGGCTACACTGTATTTCTATCATGGCAGAGGTCCCTGGTACAGGAATACGATTTGATAAACACTTGTTGAATGAAAAAGCCAGTATGCAGAGGTTTATGAAAAAGAAGTAGTTGCTCACTTAATAATTTTTAAATGCTTTCCCCAAATGCACCTAAGATTAGAAAACAAAGACAAGAATGAAAGGCTTTGAGACGTGTAAAACATCTTTGACAATCATTCTGTAATGTCTGCATCAAGTTCCAGCCCTGCCACATCATAAAGCCTTCCAGATTCCAGTCTCACAAGAACATGATCCTAGAAGATTCTGGTGTTCATGGCTTCCACCCACAGTGCAGGTATATAGTTTCAGACCCTCCAATAACCACAGCTAAACCTTTGGGACAACAAACTCAAGAAAGGAATAGCACCTACAATATTAAGAAAAAAGTACTATGGGATTATTAACTTGCAGGGTTCAGTTGGTGTTCAGAAGCCTTTCTCCATCATCACCATTAACGGATGTGATCCACAGAGGAACTGGTGCAGGATGAAGACGGCTGTCCTCCCTGGAAATGATAAAATTAGCCACAGGACTCAGATTGCTTAATCAACCATCTGGAGTTTGTGCAGACTAACTTTCTCTTTTTAAAAAGTGTTTCTTTACTTTGCCAGACTAATTAGCTTAGTACTTTGAGTGAACTTAACCAGGAGATACCAACGACACGGTTTTCAGTGCTGAGCCTCAGTAGAGAGTCAAGAAGATCTCATTTGAGGGAGACTGCCAAGAAAGGAAGAGCTCTAAATGTAAGCACTGGACTTGGGAAACACACAAAGAACACAATCTCTTTACCTTGCACCAGGGTGCCCCTTTTAGAGTTTAGTTCTTATTTTTGAAAAAGCAGATTTCTGAAACTACCTCTATTATGGACAAGCAATCTTTCCCTTTTCTCATGTTCACCTTTGGGAAGCCTGTTCATGTGCCATTCTGATCAGCTGGTAATCAGACTTTTTCCTGTTTCTTATGCAGCCACAGAGAAGGGTTAGATTTGTGGAGAAACAGAGTACTAGAGAAGTAGCCAGGGTGATTTAAATTTGTATGATTTTCAATATCCCGGGAGCAGGATGGTCCCTGCTGTGAATCTGGCAGCCAGCCTTCTTTTTTTTTTTAACCAAACCATCTGGCAGCCTCAGAGCCCAGTTCTTCGGTAATAATTATGCTACTTACTCCATCTGTACTTATAAGATAACTAGTTGTCTTTGCAAATTAAGCCAGCCCCATCTGTTTCCCTACCTTATAAATGAGTACAAGGGCTCCACACCCCTCCTGGAATGTGGACAACATGAAAGATGGAGTGGAGCACCATGGAAGTGGGGAGAGAGTAGGGTTTCCTTTCCTACTGCAAGGTTGAAAAGAGAAGGGCTGCCTTCTGAGGGCTCAGCATTTTCTGTCCTTGGTTTGCAAGGGAGCATGAATCTACAGTGGGTGCTCTGTTCTGTTTGTATCCAGGCTGCTAGACTTTAGAAAAGGCAAAGCAACTCCAACTGATTGGCTGTGAGTAGGGTCAGTTAAGAGCCAAGGTAGAGGTGAATGGTAATGCAGCGACCATTCTGTTTTCCGTAAATGCTGTGGGATTGAAAGGAGAGAAGTTAAGAGAGAAGGTCAATGGGACCTCATTAAGTTGTTCCGATTGTCTCGCTGCTATTTCTCTCTGAACCTGTAGAACAAAAGCCTAAATTTGTTTCTCAACAGAGACCTGTAAGAGTAAAAGTTACTGTAGTTTTCTAGAGTGACTAACAGAACAGTTTACACATTGTGAGAATCAAGCTCAATATTTGTCATCTTTCTGCTACCAAAGTTTGCACATTGGTGACTTCCCAGGAAAGCTTCCCCTGTGCTCCAAGGAGGGTATGAGAACTGGACAAAATCTCCCGTGTATTAAAGTTTAATTAAAAATCAAACAAACAAAAATTAAAAGCATGACTTCTTCTCTTCCATAAAAATAAAATGAACATATGCCAATGATTTTATTTAACTGATTAATTAGTGAGGAAACCAGTAAGATGTTACAACTGGTTCAAAGGAGAATCCAAAGAGCAGAAATATTTATAGGCAATTAGAATGCTTAAATGAATTTGCTTAATAAATGCCAAACTGGTTTCTTCTGCCAGGAGAGAAGAAAAGTAAATGCACCTCTACCAGTCAAAATCCATTTGGGTATTTATTGATAAGTATTATTTGCATTGTTACTGGTTATGTATAATTTTCAGAGTTGTAAGATAGTTCCAAGTTAATGACAGACAAAGAGATCTCACAAAATCAGGTAATGAGATGGATTTGGGGCCTATAGACTAAAACACCTGGGTTTGGGTTCCTGCTGTGTCACCTCTTTGCCTTTTCTTTTTCTATATTAAATTTAATAATTTATATAACCTCTCTCTGAGCCTCTAATTCCTTATCAATAAAATGGGGTTTAAATGACAAGCTCTACCTCACAAGGATGTTGTCATCATGATTTACACATATAGATTTTTAT
Source organism: Macaca mulatta (assembly GCF_049350105.2). NCBI lineage: Eukaryota > Metazoa > Chordata > Mammalia > Primates > Cercopithecidae > Macaca > Macaca mulatta. The sequence goes on along the minus strand of NC_133406.1, from coordinate 171,851,132 downwards.
AAAGTAGAGTTTAGAAAGTGCTTTCCTACACAAATGTTATCAGTAATAGTAGCTAATATTTAACTAAGTTCTTATTATGTACCCAACATTATGTCAAGCACATGGATAACCTCATTTAACTTTCACTTTGCCTCTATGCAATTCTTACTATTATTTGACAAAATTAAAGTTTAAAGAGGTGACTTACTATTTAATGTCATAGGGTGTCAAAGTATGTACCTGTACTACCCATAGCAGGGCTGTGTATGTAGGAAAGAACTTTGGGTGGGAGGGGTTTTACTTTCTCTTGAAATGCAAATAGTTGCCTAGGGATTTGAGATATCTGCCCATTATGGGGGTCTAGTGGAAGGAAGGTATCTTTGCTGAAGGAATGAGTAGAGAAATCTGGCCTTGGAAATTGCACTTTAGATTTATTACTCAGGCCTAGGAAGATGGTCTCCACATGGTGGTGTCTACAGTTCAGTCCTGGCCTACCTCCTTCTCTTCTCATTTTAGACAATGGGCTCTAAACAGAAAAGGGAGAAGTCTGACATATTTTGCTTGAAGAATGCCATCAGTGAAAAATCTTGAATGAATATTCCCTCCTTTCCTCACTTTTTATCCTAGAGTTTCCTGAGAGTTGGAGACTGTTTCCACCCTTCCCCTTGAGAAACACAAAAGAGTATGTGATTTTAACATGGCTATTTTATAAGATTAATAATGTCATTGGTATTTATACTGAAGGCATTAATTGAGTTGTGCTAATATTAACAATCGTTTTTTGTACTTTGATAAATATGGCTTTGTTTAGAAGTTTTTTTTATTCACAGATGAAATCATATAAAAATGTTGAGGAAAAAATTTAACCCAAATGTTAAATTTATTTTTGAAAATAAAAAACAAAATAAAAATATTAATATGTTTAGCAAAACTCAATAAATTTAATTTTCATTGACATGTTTATTTTTTAATGAGCTGAATATTTACAAATACTTTTTTTTCTTTTTTGTTTGCAATGGAGTCTTACTCTGTTAGCCAGGCTGGAGTGCAGTGGTGCGATCTTGGCTCACAGCAAGCTCCACTTCCTGGGTTCACGTCATTCTCCTGCCTCAACCTCCCGAGTACCCGGGACTACAGGCACCTGCCACCATGCCCGGCTAATTTTTTTGTATTTTTAGTAGAGGTGGGGTTTCACTGTGTTAGACAAGATGGTCTTGATCTCCTGACCTTGTGATCCGCCCACCTCAGCCACCCAAAGTGCTGGGATTACAAGCGTGAGCCACCGTGCCTGGCCTACAAATACTTTTACAGTGGAAATGAAGTTGTATTAAAGAAAAATAAGAGTGATTAGATTTGGCTAAAGAAAAAGTAAACTGTTTCTTTATAATATTTTTTCCCAGGTTTATTTTGGGTGTTCCTCCAGATGCCAATTAATTTTATAGGGTTCCTTTTTGTCTGTCAGTTGAGATTGAATGATGGACTTTTAGAACTGGAGAGCCAACCTCCTCTTATCCTCCATCACCTTTATAGACAGGTAACTGAAGCTTAGGTTATTTTATGAGCAACATTATTGAAACAATAAATATGGTTTAATTGAGTAGGCTCTGTAAATCCTCCATCGTCATCATGATATATCTATCAACAAAATGATTTATGCATTTTTGAAGCTAGAAATTTCCCTTTCTTTATCACTCTGGAAAGGAAAAACATTGACATTTACTAATTCTAAGCTATTTGATTTCAACTGTCTGATTTTTTAAAAAATGTTGATTACCCAGTTTAGGCTTGTTAATTGTATTATTATTATCAGTCTCTTCCTCCACTTTTCTGTAAATGTGATTTTGAAAATGTATAGAATAGCACCACAGTGTAATTCTTTAGGAACATTTTAAGCACCCTAGAGATTTTTCAAAGAATCATCCATTTCCATCAAAATATTTCCAGCCTAAAGAAATGCATGCTTCAGGAACATTTCCACATTCTAGCTTGTGGCTAGTGGATTGAAGCTAGAGCAGCCCAGCAACAGTTTAGAAAAAAATGTATGGCTAGGGTCAGGCATGGTGGCTCACGCCTGTAATTCCAACACTTTGGGAGGCCGAGGAGGGTGGATCACGTGAGGTCGGGAGTTCGAGACCAGCCTGACCAACATGGAGAAACCACGTCTCTACTAAAAATTGCAAAATTAGCCAGGCGTGGTGGTGCATGCCTGTAATCCCAGCTACTCGGGAGGCTGGGGCAGTAGAATTCTTTGAACCTGGGAGGCAGAGGTTGCGGTGAGCCGAGAGATTGCACTCTAGCCTGGGCAACAAGAGTGAAACACCATCTCAGAATAAATAAATAAATAAATAAATAAATAAATAAATAAATAAATGAAAAAGGAAAAGAAGAAATGTATGGCTATGAGGAAGCAGCTATCTTTTAGGCTAAATTCAAAAGCACTTCTTTCTAAATTAGTACTTTCAGTGGCACTTGCATGGAGAGATGTTAGGGGAAAATCCTTCAGCTACTTTTGAAATCCTGGGTCAAGTGGAAAAGACCATCATTCTTCCCTAAATTGTAGCACTGCTGCTATTGTTGAAATGGAGTGATGAATTCCTGCAAGGAGAATCATTTGGCTATTTCCAGTCTATTGCCACATATGTAAAAGTTTTTCTGGAAAGTCTTGGAAGTGAACTATAATCATTTACACAAAGAATGGTCCCTGAATCTGAATATCAGTGTGTAGGCACCTGGGTAGAAACTCACATCAGGAGCTGAGGAATGATTTATCACATCAGGATTCTCTCTGAACCCTCACAAGGCCTTCTGCATGAGTTTCTGTAAATCTTTCATCATGGACATGAATTCTTTGTCAGCTCTAGATTTTTCTCTCTTGCCATGCACACCTTTTTCTCTCTAACAGATTGATCATGTATCCTTAGTATATTTTTTCTTTCATTTGCCTTTTGCTAATGCTGTCTGTTTTTTAGGTTATTGCAGCAAATCGACTAGGAACTGCAGCATCATTTGTTTTTTGTGGTCCAGTGATTTCAAGTCAAGTGAGCAGGGTATTAATCTGTTCTCTTCTCACCAGCTCTGTGACCTTGGACAAGTTATTTGAAACCTGTCTCTATACTTTACTAATCTACAAAATGGAGCCAAGCAAGCTTACCTCACGAGGACTGACTGATGATGATAGCCATGCTCCAGTGAGTGCCAGCTTATGTTAGACACCATGTAAAGTGCTTTACCCAAATTTTCCCATCTTCAAAACAGCTCTCCAGAGTAGGCTGTTATATCATCATTTGTATATATTAGGACACTGAGACCCATAGAAGTTTCTCTAGCTTTTGAAGTCAGACAGGTTTTGAACCCAGATGTCTGTGGCCACAAAGGGATGGTCTTGTGGAATATGACAGTGCTTTCCACTAGGTTTCAAATATTGCCTGTAATCTACCTTTATGGTTGATGACAGTGTAAACCACTTATGAGTTTCCTTCACCTGTTGGACTCTGTCCTTTGACCCACCTATTTCTTTTTACAGCTCTAGTCTTTAAAGCCAAGTTGCCAAGTTATCCTATCATTTGGTCCAGGCTTTTCATACTTTCCATGGTAGTAGTTAAGAGACTACTAGACTTTAGACTAAAGACTATAGACTTTAGAATTAGACTACAGACTTTAGACTAAAGACTATAGACTTTAGAACTAGAATGCCCAGGTTCAGATTCCAGCTTCACAGCTCATAGCTGTGTGGCCTTCAGCAAGTTACTTAACTTCAGTATGTCTGTTTCCTCATCGGTAAGATGGAGATAATAGTACCCATGTGAAGGTTGTTGGGAAAATTAAGTGAGTTGTTTTAATCAAAGCACTTAGAACACTGCTTGGAACATGGTAAGAGCTATATCTGTGTTGGTTATATAGTAGTCTGGGTTGTGAGGTCTCAGCATGATGTTCCCTCTCTAAACTCATTCAATGTATGACATATAATTATGGTTTTCTTTCCTAACCTTCAGTTGTCATCTTTAAACATTTTATTTTTGTGGTTTCAGGTACGGTGTTAGTTACCTAGGCAGACAGGTAACAGCTTGATACCTTCTTTCCTTAAATGTACATTGCACTGTAACTTGGTCCAATGTTCCTTAGACTCCTTTGGCAAAAGTGTTAAAAAGATTCTTTTCAAGTCATATACGTTTGTGTCATTTGTGTGCCACATAAACTTGGGAACTGCAATAACCTATAATATCTGCTTGGGAATTTATAATAAATATGAGCAAATTTACTTCCCTGAGAATTCCAAGAGAAAATGAATGAGTTTAATTTTGTTTAAAATAGTGCTTCCTAAATTATTTTCCCAATTCACCCTTCTATTTATTAAGAAAATACCCACACAGTGTTGACAATACTTGTCTAGTGAGCTCTGACTTTTGTTAGTAAGAGAATGCCTGAAGAAAGTCCTTAGGAAAACCTGTTTTAAATATTGACCCTATAGGATTTCTATTTTTGTAGCAAACTAAATTATCAGAAGGCTAATTGTTAGCTTACCTTGATTCAGAGTATTGCAGAATCACCAACACCATGTTGCATTTTAAACTTATGAGCTCTATTTATGCTGAATATAGAGATAAGAAACAGTAATTGGAAATTCATTTGAGATATTGTGCTCCATCATGTCGAGAACATTGCCTTTGCTGTCGACTAAAGTCACTATGGCTTGAATATGCCCCCCAAAGTTTAGGTATTGGATACTTAATCCCCCATGCAACACTGCTGGAACCTATAAAATGTGCTAGGTCACAATGGCTCTGGTCTCATCAGTGGATTAATTATTGATGAGATAAATTATTATGGGAGGAGCTTAGTTACCTTAGGGGTGGATTCTTGATTAAAAAAATTGGGGATAAGCATAGCCCCTTTCTCTCTTGATCTTGCTTGAGTGTTCCCTTGCCCTTCCACTGTTCATTACATGATGATGCAGCAAGGAGGCTCTCACTAGCTGCGGCTTGGACTTCCCAGCCTCCAGAGCCACAAGTAAAGTACATTTTTCTTCTTGATAAATTACTCACTTTCAGTTATTCTGTTATAGCAGCAGAAAATAGACTAAGATCTCTTTTACATATAATCTTCTACACTGAATTTTATTTTATATGCTTCTTGGGGATGATTTTGTTTCCCTTGAAGAACCAATAGAAATAACAGTTTCCTCCTTTCCTTTCTGATGAGAATCTTTTTACAGCAGATTCTAAGAAGCTCACAGAAATAGTTGAAACCTCAGCAGGACAACTTTGTTGTTCTTAGATTTGACATTTTTATATTCTTCTTTTCTCTGGTCCTAGTTTTCTATTTTTATGTAAATATTTGATGTCAGTTTCTTTTATTATAAGCCACCTCAAGATCTTTGTGGAAAGATGTATGCATATAATAAACATAAATATATTAAACAAGAACCACTTTAACAGTGAAACACTGCTATCAAAGCAAGCAATTGCAATGTAAGTTTCTGTGAGAGCTAAGTACAAACTCAGCAGCTCAGAAGAATTCAGTGGTGTGAGTTGGGGAAAAATGGAAGATTCAGAGAGGATCTAACAGGTGAGCTGCATGCTGAAGGATAAGACAAAGGGTTTCTTATAAAGAGAATTATATCTATATAGGCAGAGAAGCTGGAAAGTATATTTGCAGTATATTTAGGGATTGGCTGGTATTGTGGCAGATCTGAAACACAGGGTTGTTGGGAGCAACAAAGCAGAACTATTGAGTAGTATTGAGTAGAGCTTTGTATTGTGTAGTTCCTTCTTATTTCCAGAGTGATTAGAAACATGCCCTCAGAGTCATGGTGACTCTTGGGTACTAGAAGAGCTCTATCTCCTCTAACCTTTGGTGGTGCTATTTTGTCTGATACCTTTTTGGTAAACTACCATGACAGTGGTTTGTAATCTCCAAGATAGGGGTTAAATTTTCAAAAGAGGTATTAATAGGATGCATTGGAGAGGATGTACATATTATAAAACAATGAGTCATAAGTGACCTGTGGCTGTATGAAATGTCCTGGGCAGAAATTATATCATAATAGCAACTTTTGGGTTTATTTTCATCTGATGCTGCTTTATCTGACCTTATACATTGCCTTACCATAACCCATCAAATAGATTTTGTTTATTAAAGGAAGTTAATTGGCTGTGCCATTCTGTGCATGTATTATCTATTTAATAACAAAGGAAGATAGAGTCTTCTTTTCTTGGTGACTGTTTCCTTTGCAAGCTGCTGCTTCTATGTGTTTCATTAGATGACTGTCACCACGGTTATTAACAGATAACTCTTTTTCTGTTGTACATTGCGATGAAAAGACATCCTTGCAACCTTGCCAAAAGATGACAGCTTCAGGATGGAGCCAGTTACAGCTGATTTTCTCCAGGTCTCTCCCTCTCTCTATCTCTCTCTCTCTTTCTGTCTGTCTCCCATCAGAGATAATATGATATTTGGGTTCCCCTATCCTGCCACACTCATACTCCCCACCCACATCTATTCTCAGGTTTTCTGCAAGGACATTTTCTGAATTATATCTGATAACTTCTCTGAATTATCAGTATTACTTTTTAAAATAACAGAATATACACATTTGTATCTATTTATGATAAAATATAATGAGTTTGATCCATAAGATTTTTGCTTGTACCAAATCAATTCATTGAGGAAAGTTAATCAATCTACACTGTCATGTGACATCATAGAGTTCAATAAGTCTTTCCTGCTTTGTCTGGAATTTTTATTTTTTTAATCCACTTTTAGTCCTCTGAAGATATGAGATACATTACAAGACTCACTATACATCCTGAGAAGACAATTGGTTTTATATTTTCAAAATTACTAGCTCCCTAGAGAAAATTCTCAGTATCTTAAAGACACTGTATCCTTTTCCATCTGACCTAGGACCCTCTACTAATACTCGAAGCTCCTGGCAGCTGGAATATTCCTCTCATTAATTATAAGAGAATACCTAATGTACTAGGAAATCATTTCAAAAGCATTATTTGGTTCCTATCTTTAGAAAAAATAAAAGTTTAGGGCTATTCTAAATTTGTTGCCAGTTATTTTTGTCTTACTGAATTTTATTTATTTGTGGGTGATATTTAGTCATGTTTTTTTCTTCCAAAGACATACGCACATTTTATATGTTTGTGTGTATAGGAAAGTTTAATCAGAAGCAAGGAAACCAGATTCAAAGTACTTGGAATTTTACGAAAAAATTCTAAATGAAGATGCAAATCCTGTGTTTCACAATGTACTCTACTGATAAAATTTATTTTATTCCCAGAATAGATATTTAAGGTAGACAGTAAGTAAAGACTGGTAATTTATGGGACTATATCTTGGCTTCTGATTAGTTATTTTTATTCTCATTCTATGATTTTATCTGGGATATTTTTACTCTCAGATACCTCAAGTTCATCGAAGATTGGGGCTGCTGTCTCAGATTCTTGGAATAGCTGACCTGTAACAGGAACCTTTGCCATTTCAGCATCTTCTCATTGTACTAAGCTAGGCTTGTTGTTCAGAGATTGCAAAGCAGGAGGTTCTTGTTATATAGTAAGAAATTATGATGGTTAAATTAAAATAGGTTTAAACATCATCATATCAATATTATCATTAAATGTGAATGGCTTAATATCCTGATTAAAAGGTAGAAATTGGCATTTGGATAAACTAGAAAGACCTAATTATATGCTGTCAGCAAAACACTTTAAGCAGAAAGACTGACATAAATTAAAAGTAAAAGATGGGGCCGGGCGCGGTGGCTTACGCATGTAATCCCAGCACTTTGGGAGACCGAGGTGGGCGGATCACGAGGCCAGGAGATCGAGATCATCCTGGCTAACACGGTGAAACCCCGTCTCTACTGAAAATACAAAAAAAAAAAAAAAAAAAAAAAAAATTAGCTGATTATGGCGGGGGTGGGGGTTGAAGGGGGCGGCGCCTGTAGTCCCAGCAACTTGGAAGGCATGAACCCAGGAGGTGGAACTTGCCATGAGCCGAGATCGCGCCACACTGCACTCCAGCCTGGGCGACAGGGCCAAACTCTGTCTCAAAAAAAAAAAAGTAAAAGATGGTAAAAAATACATTTGCCAACACTAATCAAAAGAAAGCTTATGTAGCTCTATTAATATCAAAGTCAATTTGAAAGCAAAGTATATTACCAGGGACGAAAAGATCATTTCTTAATAATAAAGGGATCAGTTCATCTAGAGGACTTAACAACCCTAAAGATTTATGCAACAATCCTAGATACTCAAATACACAGAGCAAAACCTGATGGAACTGCAAAGAGAAGTAGACACATCAACAGTTATACTTGAATATTTCAATGCCCCTTTCTCAATAATTGATAGACCAAGTGGACAAAAATCAGTAAAGGTGTATAAAATCTGTACAACACTGTCAATCAATTTGACCTAATTGACATTTATAGAATGTTCCACCCAACAACAGCAAAATAGATAGTTTTATCAAGTTAACATAGAATGTTTACCCACATAGACCATATTGTTGGCCATAAAGCAAGTCTATATAAAATTTTAAATTATTTAAGTCATACAAACTATGTTCTTCGACCACAGTGAAATTAAACTAGAAATCAATAATGTAAAAACATCTGGAAATATCCCAAATATTTGGAAACGAAATAACACAATTCTAAATACCCCATGAACTAAAAAGTAATCAAAAGCATAATTAAAAAATACTTCGAACTGAATGAAAATAAAAATAAAACATATCAAAATTTGTGGATGCCACCAAAGCTGAATTAAGAGGGAAATTTATAGCACAAAATGTCTATACTAGGAAAGAAGAAAGTTCTCAAGTCAATGATCTTAGCTTCCACTTTAAAGAAATGGAATCCAACTAAGCAGATGAAATAATCAGCACAGAAAATGGTGAAATAGAAAACAAAAAATCAATAGACAAATATCAGTGCAACCAAAATAAGGTGGGAATAAATTCTATCTCATTCTTTGAAGCCAGTATTACTTTGATACTAAAACCAAAGACATAGCAACAATATATAGCTTTAATGAATATAGATGCAAATTTCCTAACAAGATTTTAGCAAATATAATTCACAAATGTATCAAAAGATAATATTTTATAACCAAGTAGAATTTCTCACCAAAATACATGATTGGTTTAACACTCAGAAATCAGTCACTGGAACTTGCTATGCTAATAGACAGAAAGGGAAATCCTTACTATCATCTCAATAGATCCAAAAAAGGCACTTAAAAGATTCAACACTTTTCACAATGAAAATCCTCAGAATACTTGGTATAGAAAAGTACTACTTCAACCTGAAAAAGAAAATTTCTGAAAAACTTATAGCCAATATTATGATGAAAGACTAAGTTCTGCCTGTGCACGATGGTTAATGCCTGGAATCCCAGCATTTTGGGAGGTCACGGCCATTGGATCATTTGAGCTCAGGAGTTCAAGACCAGCCTGGGCAACATGTCAAAATCCCATCTCTACTAAAAATTAGCCGGGCATAGTGATGTGTGCCTGCGGTGCCCGCTACTTGGGGGGCTGAGGTGGAATGATCACTTGAGCCCTGGAGGTCAAGGCTGCAGTGAGCTGTGATTGCGCCACTCTACTACAGCCTGGGTAACAAAGTGAGAATCTATCTCAATAAACAAATAAATAAATAAACAAATATAAATTATTTCTCATATGAGGCAAGAATATTCTCTTTCCCCACTTGTATTTAATATTGTATTGGTGGTCCTAGCTAATGTATTAAAAACAAAACACAAGAAATAAATGGCATTGAGATTGGAAAAGGAGAAATAAAAACTGTCTTAATTTGCAGATGATATCATGGTCTCTGCCAAAAATCTGAAGGCATTTTCAAAAATGCTACTAGAACTAATGATTATGTTTAGCCCATTTGTAGGACATAAGATCAATATACAAACATCAATTGTATTTTTATATAGTAAAAAGAAACAATTGGAAATTAAAGTAAAAATATTATCTGCTACAGCATTGAACAATATGAAATATTTTGGGGTAAATATGTATTAGTCTTCTCCATTGAAAACCAACTGTGAGAAACTCAAGATGACCTAAATAGAGATACATCTCATGTTCATGTATCAGAAAACAAAGTATTTTTAAGATGTCAATTTTACCTTAAGTATTCTGTAGATTCGATTCAGTACTAATCAAAATTTCAGCAAGCTTTCTTCGTGAAAATTGACAAGCTTAGTCTAAAATTCATGCAAAGGAATTAAAATAGAAAACAACAACAAAAAAAGCAAAGTTGGAGGACATTTACTAAGTGAGTGCAAAACTTATTATAAAGGTACAGCAAACAAGGCAGTGTGGTATGGGGAAAGGCAGGCATGTAGGTCAATGGAACAAACTAGAAAGTCTGAAATTAGACAATGCTTATAAGGTCAATTGATATTTTACAAAACTGTCAAGGTAATTAATGGACTTGTTGAGAATACTCAATAAATAATACCAAAACAATTGGATTTTCATGTGTAAACAAATTTTAACCTTTTATTAACACTTTATAAAAGTGAACTTGAAATAGATTATAGACACAAATTTAAGAGCAAATACTATGACATTTATAGAATAACCTATAGCAGAAAAAAGATTATATCTTTAGGTTAGGCACAGATTTCTTAAATAGGACACTAAAAACACAAAGCACAACAGAAAAATAATAATATATTGAACTTCTTTAAAATTAAAACTTTACTCTCCAAAAGATCCCATTCAGAGTATGAAAAGGTGGGAGTTTAGGAAAAACGGGAAATAGGAGACAGGACTAACATGCAGCTCCCAGTTTGATGGACAGAAAAGCATGTGGAGACTCACATTGTGAACTTTTGCTCTAACAACCACCACAAGAACATACTGGAAAAACTGAGTGACCCTTTCACGGACCCTTTGAAAAATGTGACTTGCCACTGCAAACTCCACAAGAGAGCCAAAACACTGTGAGTCCCCAAAGTGACAGGGAGAAAAGTCTGCCTCAAAACACACATCTTCACTGGGATATCTAAAAATCCAGATCATGGGAGAAGGATTTAACCTTACCTAGAACTGAAATGGACTTAGAGAGCCAAGCGAAATATAAAAGTAGAAGCAGCAGTGGGAAGAGCCCTGAAGTCACTACCCAGCTCATGCCCAAGGAACCCATTCCTGGCCATATTTCATGGAGCCCTTGGGGAAAGCAGCCAGTGGAATTGGGGAGGGGTCACAGGGTTAAGGAAACGTCTAGCAGAACTTTGTAATAATTTCAACTGAGCTTGAATTTTCCTGAGCAGAATTCCTGGGTGGGGGGAGGTGAAGTGGAGATATCAGCACAGAAGCCACAGCCAAAGATGAGGGCAGGTGGGGAGGGGCAAGACCTGAGATCCCTGCTTGCTTTCTCAGTGGAGAGGCTTGTAGCCTGGGGCAAGATCTCAGCTCTGGTTGCTGGCTGCCTGGATATAAACTGGGTACTGTTGGTGGGGCACTGTGGGAGTGAGACTGGACTTGCTGGCTGCATGATAGCTGGGTGAGGCTTGTCACTGCCGGTGTTCCACCACTGCCGTGGCAACCTGTATGATGCAGCAGAGACAGCCATAATCCACCTAGGAACATAACTCCATTGGTCTGAGAACCACCCTCCCATCCCCCACAGTGGACACAGCAAGCTCTGCCCAAGGAGAATTTGAGCTCAGACCTGCCTAACCCTGCCCCCGCCTGATGGTTTTTCTCTAACCACCCTGGTAGCTGAAGACAAAAGTCATAAATTCCTGGGAGCTCTATGGTCCTGCCCATTGCCTGAGAAACCTGGGTACTTATCCTGGCCAATGTTGGGCAATATTATATCCCCCTTCTACTACTACAGCTGATGCTCTCTTGAAAGCATCACCTCCTGGCTGGAGGCCAACCAACACAAGCCATTCAAGTAACTCATAACAGAACCCTGCTCTAAAGAAGGAGAAAACAACAGCCAATTCCATCACCTGCAACATCCTGGCTAACCAGAGGTCCTAAGTCTGTCCATGTGACAACTTCACTTGATTTTTCACAAAACTGCCAAGGTAATTAATGGACTTGTTGAAAAGACCCAATAAATGATACCAAAACAATTGATTTTCATGTGCAAACCAGCATTTGAAAAAACCAGTATACAAAACAAATCTACAACCAAGGACTCCCGCAGAGTCCACTTCACTCCCCTGCCACATCCACCAGAGCAGGTGCTGGTATCCATGGCTGAGAGACCTGAAGATAGATCACATCACAGAACTTTTTGCAGACATTCCCCAACACCAGCATGGAGCCCCGTAGCCCTGCTTTGTGGCTAGACTCAGAAGAGCAATAACCATCACTGCAGTCTGGCTCTCAAGAAGCCCCATCCCTAGAGTAAGGGGGAAAGCACCACATCAAGGGATCACCTGGTGGCACAAAAGAATCTGAATAGCAGCTCTTATGTTCCAGATTTTTCCACTGAAACAGTCTACTCAAATGAGACAGAACCAGAAAAGTAATTCTTGTAATATGATAAACCAAGGTTGTATAACACCACCAAAATATCACACTAGCTCTCCAGCAATGGATCCAAAAGAAGACAAAATCTCTGAAGTGCCAGATAAAGAATTTAGAAGGTTGATTATTAAGCTACTTAAGGAGGTACCAGAGAAAGGTGAAAATCAACTTAAAGAAATTTTTTTTTAAATAAAGGATATGGATGAAAAAGCCTCCAGAGAAATAGATATCATAAAGAAAAGACAATCACAACTCCTGGAAATGAAAGACACACTTAGAGAAATGCAAGATACACAGGAAAGTTTCAACAATAGACTTGAAGAAGTAGAATAAACAACATCAGAGCTTGAAGACAATGCTTTTGAATTTACTCCATTCACCAAAGACAAAGAGATAATTTTTAGAAAATGAACAAAACCTCCAAAAAGTTTGGGATTATGTTAAATGACCAAAGCTAAGAATAATTGGTGTTCCTGAGGAAGAAGATAAATCTAAAAGTTTGGAAAACATATTTGAGGGAATAACTGAGGAAAACTTATCTGGTTTTGCTAGAGATCTAGACATCCAAATATAAGAAGTTCAAAGAACACCAGGGAAATGTATTGCAAAAAAGATCATCACCTAGGCACGTAGTCATCAGGTTATCTAAAGTCAAGACAAAGAAAAGAATCCTAAGAGCTTTGAGGCAAAAGCATCAGGTAACCTATAAAGGAAAACCTGTCAGATTAACAGCAGATTTCTCTGCAGAAACTCTACAATCCAGAAGGGATTAGGGTCCTATCTTTAGCCTCCTTAAATAAAATAATTATTTTGTTTTGTGAAGAATTTTGTATCCAGAGAAACTAAACTTCATAAATGAACGAGAGATAGTCTTTTTTTTTTTTTTTTTTTTGGTGGAGAGAGAGTCTCTCTCTGTCACCCAGGCCGGAGTGCAGTGGTGCAATCTCGGTTCACTGCAAGCTCTGTTTTCTGGGTTCACACCATTCTCCTGCCTCAGCCTCCTAAGTAGCTGGGACTACAGGCAACTGCCACCACACCCAGCTAATTTTTTGTATTTTACTTTTCAGTAGAGACCAGGCTTCACCATGTTAGCCAGGATGGTCTCAATCTCCCGAACTCGTGATCCACCCGCCTTGGCCTCCTAAAGTGCTGGGATTATAGGCATGAGCCACCACACCCAGCTGAGAGATAGTCTCTTTTAGACAAACAATTGCTGAGAGAATTCACCCCTACCAAGTTAGCACTAGAAGAAAGGCTAAAAGGAATTCTATCTCTTGAAACAAAACTCAAAATACACCAAAATAGAATCTGCTTAAAGTATAAATCTCACCGAGCCTATAAAACAATAACACAATGAAAAAAAAAAAAAAAAAAAAAACCACCCACAGTATTCAGGCAACAACTAGCATGATAAAGAGAAGAGTACTTCACATCTCAATACTAACATAGAATGTAAATGGATGAAATCCTCCACATAAGAGATACAGAATGGCAGAATGGATAAAAATTCACTAACCAAGTATTCGCTGTCTTCAAGAGACTCACCTTACACATAAGGACTCACATAAACTTAAGGTAAAGGGGTGGAAAAAGGATTTTGCATGCAAATGGAAACCAAAAGCGAGCAAGAATAGCTATTTTTATATCAGACAAAACAGACTTTAAAGCAAAACAGTTAAAAAAGAAAAAGAGGGACATTATATAATTATAAAACAATTAGTCCAACAAGAAAATATCACAGTCCTAAATATATATGCAACTAACACTGGAGCTCTCAAATTTATAAAACAATTACTACTAGTCCTAAGAAATGCAGTAGATGACAACACAATAATACTGGTGGGCCTCAGTACTCCACTCACAGCACTGGACAGGACATCAAGACAGAAAGTCGACAAAGAAACAGTGGATTTAAATTATATCCTAGAACAAATGAACTTAACAGATATTTACAGAATATTCTGCCCAACAACTGCAGAATATGAATTCTATTTATTAATACATGGAACATTCTCTAAGACAAACCATATGATAGGCCACAAAACAAGCCTCAATAAATTCAAGAAAATAGGAATTGTATCAGGTACTCTCTCAGACTGCAGTGGAATAAAATTAGAAATTAACTCCAAAAGGGAAACTTGAAACTATACAAATACATGAAAATTAAATAATCTGCTCCTGAATAATCTTTAGGTCAATAATAAAATGAAGATGGAAATTTAAAATTTTTTAAACTGAATGATAATAGTGACTCAACCTATGAAAAACTCTGGGATACAGCAAACGAAGTACTAAGAGGAATGTTCATAGTATCAAATGCCTACATCAAAAAGTCTGAAAAAGCACAGATAGACAATCTAAGCTCACACCTCAAGGAACTAGAGACAGAAGAACATATCAAACCCAAACACAGCAGAAGAAAAGGGATAACAAAGATCAGACAAGAAATAAATGAAATTAGAACAAAAAAACACAAAATATAAGTGAAATAAAAAGCTGGTTCTTTGAAAAAATAAACAGACAGACCATTACTGAGATTAACTAGGAAAATAAGCCCAGTTAAAAACTAAATGGGAGATATTACAACTGATACCACAGAAATACAAGAGATCATTCAAGGCTACTATGAACACCTTTATATACACAAACTAGAAGACCTAGAGGAGATGGATACATTCCTGGAAATATACAAGCCTCCTAGATTAAACCAGGAAATAATAGAAAGTCTGAATAGACCAACAACAAGTATTGAGATTAAAACAGTAATTTTTTTTTAAAATGTCAACAAAAAAGTCCAGATTCTCAGCTGAGTTCTATCAGACATTCAAGAAAGAACTAGTACCAACCTCATTAAAGCTATTCCAAAAGACCGGGAAAGAGGGGATTCTTCCTAAATCAATCTATGAAGCCAGTATTATCCTAATGCCAAAACCAGGAAAGGATATATAAAAAAAGAAAACTACAGACCAATATCTCTGAAGAACATAGAGGTAAAAATCCTCAACAAAACACTAGCTAACTGAATCCAACAGCATATCAAAAAGATAATATA
This sequence comes from Macaca mulatta, assembly GCF_049350105.2. Taxonomy (NCBI): domain Eukaryota; kingdom Metazoa; phylum Chordata; class Mammalia; order Primates; family Cercopithecidae; genus Macaca; species Macaca mulatta. The sequence goes on along the minus strand of NC_133406.1, from coordinate 171,835,582 downwards.
CCATAATTAAGTGGGTTTCATTTCAGGGATACAGAGTTGGTTTAACATATGCAAGCCAATAAATTTGATACACCATGTAAACAGAATTAAAAACAAAACTAATATTGTCATCTCAATAGATTCAGAAAAAGCATTTGACAAAATCCAGCATCACTTTATGATTAAAACCCTCAGCAAAATTGGTATAGATCGGACATACTAAGGTGGTAAAAGCCATGTATGAAAAACCCACAGCCAATGTTATACTGAATGAGAAATAGTTGAAAGCATTTCCCCTGAGAACTGGAACAAGACACGGATGCCCACTTTCACCACTCCTATTCAACATAGTATTGGAAGTCCTAGCCAGAGCAATCAGACAAGAGAAAGAAATAGATGGCATTCAACTCAGTAAAGAGGAAGTTAAATTGTCACTGCTCACCATGACATGACATGATCGTATACCTAGGAAACCCTCTTCCAAAAAGCTCCTATATCTGATAAATGAATTCAGTAAAGTTTCAGATACAAAATCAATGTACACAAATTAGTAGCACTGCTATACACTAATAGTGACCAAACTGAGAATCAAATCAAGAACTCAACTCTTTTACAAAAGCTGCAAAAATAAAATAAATTAAAATACTTACAAATATAACTAACCAAGGAAGTGAAAGATCTCTACAAGTAAAACTACAACACATTGCTGAAAGAAATCATAGATGTCACAAACAAATAGAAACATATGCCATGCTCATGGATAAGTAGAATCGATATTGTGAAAATGGCCATACTGACAAAGGCAGTCTATAAATTCAATGAAATTCCCATAAAAAATACCATCATCATTCTTCACAGAACTAAAAAAAAGAATCCGGAAATTCGTGTGGAACCAAAAAAGAGCCCACATGGCCAAAGCAACACTAAGCAAAAAGGATAAATTTGGAGGTATTGCCTTACCCAACTTCAAACTAACTACAAGGCTTTAGTTACCAAACAGCATGATACTGGTATAAAAATAGGCACATAGGCCAATGGAACCAAATAGAGAACCCAGAAATAAAGCCAAATACCAACAGCCAACTGATCTTTGACAAAGCGAACAAAAACATAAAGTGGGGAAAGGACACCCTATTCAACAAATGATGCTGGGATAATTGGCAAGCCACATGTAGAAGAATGTAACTGGATCCTCATGTTTCACCGTGCACAAAAATCACCTCAAGATGGATCAAAGACTTAAATCTAACATCTGAAACCATACAAATTCTAGCAGATAACATCAGAAAAGCTCTTCTAGACTTTGGCTTAGGCAGAGTTCATGACCAAGAACCCGAAAGAAAATATAACAAAAGCAAAGATAAATAGATGGTATTTAATTAAACTAAAATGTTTCTGTGCAGCAAAATAATAACAATAATAATAATAATAAGAGTAAACAGACAACTCATAGAGTGGGAGAAATTATTCACTAACTATTCATCTGATGAAGGTCTAATATACACAATCTACAAGGAACTCAAATCAGCAACAACAACAACAACAACAACAAATAATAATAATAATAATAATAATCCCATAAAAAAGTGGGCTAAGGAGATGCACAGACAATTCTCAAAAGGAGACAGATAAATGGCCAACAAACGTATTAAAAAAAGTTCAACATCACTAATGATCAGGGAATTGCAAATCAAAGCCACAGTTCAATAACACCTTACTCCTACAAGAATGGCCAAATTAAAAAAATTATAAAATGTTGGCAAAGATGTGGTGAAAAGGATACTCTTTTATACTGCTGATGGAAATGTAAACTAGTACAACCACTATGGAAAAAGTGTGGAGGTGGAGACTCTTTAAAGAATTAAAGTAGAAGTATCATCTGATCCAGAAATCCCACTACCGGGTATCTACCTAGAGGAAAATAAGTCGTCATATGAAAAAGACACTTGTAGACTCATGTTTATAGCAGCACAATTCACAACTTCAAAATTGTGGAAACAACGAGAATGCCCATCAAAAACCGAGTGGATAGAGATACTGTGATATATATGTGTGTGTATATATATATATGATGGAATACTACACAAGCCATAAAAAGAAATTAATTAACAGCATTTGCAGTGACCTAGATGAGATTTGAGACTATTATTCTAAGTGATGTAACTCAGGAATGGAAAACCAAATATCATATGTTCTCACTGATATGTAGGAGCTAAGCTATGAGGATGCAAAGGCATAAGAATGATACAATGAACTATTATTACATTTTATATATTATGTGGTATATATATTATATATATCACATTTCTTTACTCACTCACTGGTTGATGGGCATTGAGGCTGGTTCCATATTTCTGCAATTGTAAGTTGTATTGCTGTAAATATGCTTGTACAAGTGTCTTTTTCATATAACAACTTATTTTCCTTTGGGTAGATACCCAGTAGCGGGATTTCTGGATGAAATGGTAGTTCTACTTTTAGTTCTTTAAGGAATCTCCGCACTTTTTTCCATAGTGGTTGGACTAGTTTACATTCGCATCAGTAGTGTAAAAGTGTTCCTTTTCACCACATCCTTGGCAACACTTTTTGATTTTTGAATTTTGGTAATTCTTACAGGAGTAAGGTGGTATCACATTGTGGTTTTGAATTGTATTGCAAAACATTCTGGTTTTGATTTACATTTGATTGTATATACCTATATAATCACATATATATTGTGTATATATGTATATAATTATATAATCAAATAGCAGTGTAATACTACTCAGCCATAAAGAAGAATGAAATAATGGCATTTGCAGCAACCTGGATGGAATTGGAGAGCATTATTCCAAGTGAAGTAACTCAAGAATGGAAAGCCAAACATTGTATGTTCTCACTTATAAGTAGGAGCTAAGCTCTGAGGACATAAAGGAATAAGAATGATATAATGGACTCTGGGGACCTGGGGGGAAGGGTGGGAGTGGGAATGAGGGATAAAGGACTACACATTGGGTGTAGTTTACACTGCTTGGGTGGGTGTACCAAAATCTCAGAAATCACTGCTAAAGAACTTATCCTTGTAACCAAACACCATCTGTTCCCCCAAAACTATTGAACTTAAATAAATAAATAAATAAATAAATAAACATTGATAGTGACAAAAAGAATACGAAAAGGTAAATGTATACCAAGAGAAAATATTTGCAAAACATATATCTGACAAATAATTTGTAATCAGGCTATATAAACAACTTTTATGTTTCTAAAAAGAATAGAACCTGAATATTTAGAGGGCTATAGGAAGGACAAATAAGCCCAAGAAAAATGCTCAGCATCATTAGTAATTAGGGAGAGACTAATTAAAACCATAATGAGTGGAATCACCATCATACCACAGAATGGCTAAAGTTAAAAAGACTGACAATATTAAGTATTGGCAAGGAAATGGAGCATACATTGCTGTAGGAATGCAAAATGGTACAACCACTTTGGAAAACAGTTTGGTAGTTTCTTATACAGTTGAACATACACTTACCATAGGGCCCATTGATTCTACCACAGAGTTATTTACCTGACAGAAATTAAGACATAGGCCTACACACAGACTAGCTCATAGTGGCTTTTTTTCATAATAGCCATAAACTGGAAATCACCCAAACATACATCAAATGGTAAATGGACAACAAACAAATTGTGGTTATATTCATAAGGAATAGCTATATCCATTATTTACAGGGAATTTGGTGATGAGAAGTCCCAGGATTGCCAGCAACCCAATTATATCAGGGTGATCACTTGGCTTGTATGTTAGTATCTTGTCTTTTTTTATGGTTTTAAGATAGTTTACATAGCTCAGAGCATCACACAATAAGGTCTGAAAGAAAAGAGAGGATGATGTTGGGGTAGAGGGTATGAAAAGCCTTTTCTTTATATAATTCTTTATTTTATCCTGAAGCAATGTTATCTCCGTAAGCTGCCAACAGACTTTCTCTAGAGCAAACTACCGGTAAAGAAAAATAATATTTCTCTGAATGCCTTATATCAATCATGTTTCATCTCTTAGATCTGGGGTAAGAGTCCACCATTCCTAAGCACATGGGTGGATCCAGTCTTTGTAAAACTTGAAGGTTCTTTAAGTAGAAGAATACAAAATTCCAAACATCAACTTGTTAGGGCCTCCCCACATACACTCTTGCAAGTAGCCATGCTAGGAAGGGTCTCTGACTAGCTTCACTGGAGTCATGGCTAGTAGCTTCCTTGTAGTCACACAAGGGAGGGGCCCTGACTAGCTTCAATGTAACCTTTACTAGCTTCACTGTAAACTCACTTACCCTTGGGTACTTGCAACTCATCTTCTGAAGAAACTCAAGGCTTTGTTGGTAGGGTCAGGTGGCTATTATTAATACACAGTCGAGCAATACTTTCTGCCACAATTCCCTTATTCCCTTTTTCAAGATCAGAATCTTAGAAAATTCTCTAAGAGTATTGATATAATTTATGGGAACTATGAACTGATAGGTAACATTATTGCTGTTTAAATATTCTTCTCTAGCTAGAATGGAAATGACGCTAAATACCAGCTCCTGTGTAGGACTAATAAAAGCAGCAGCATAACAAAACAAAACAAAACAAAACAAAACAAAAAAATCATAGTTGAGGCTTTCTTCAGAGTTTCCTCTTCACCATCTTTAGTTGCATAGCCTTAAGCAAGTTATTTAATATTTCTGGGCCTTAATTACCTTTTGTGTATTGGGGGTAATGGTGGATAAAAGTCTATGATATTTGTTAAATTTGAAATAAATCTGCTCATAGTTCCCCTGACAGTATTTTTTTCCTAAGGATGTTACAGACATCTAGGAAGGGGAATCCACTCTATATTTGGGTCCCTACTTTCAGTTCATTACTTGAGGCTCTTTTTTTTTGCTTTTCCATATTTCCTGGGCTTTTGCTACAAGTTGATTTTTTTTTCCTAAATGATCACTTACTTCCAAAAAGCCAAGCCACAGATTGTTGGGTGGGTAGTGAGAAGCAGTATATTTTTCTTTCAAGAGCTTATTTAGAGTGATTGTTAACATGTATCCTTAGTGATTAAATCATTAAGCGAGAATGCAGTTTGTGAAATAATGTTTTCTCAAGCTAGTCAATTTTTTTAAGTATGATGCAGCAAACACCAACTCACAGCTTTTATTCGGACTGATCTGAATTCCTATTATCAAACACCTCATAAATAATTCAAAAGGAAAACAATGGATAACTCATGTTATATTTGTCTTTCATAAATAATACTTTCAAATCATTAAGTTGTGTCTGTCTTCATAGCAGCAGCTTGTGGAATGGAGATTTGCCCACTCTTGGATTAAATCTGAACACTGTAGTCAGAGAAGATATGTAATTAATATGTAATAATTAGGGCAGGATGCATCCACTTATTGGGTACCTTCTGGGTGTAAGGCACTATTCTAGGCACTTCATATCTCCTATTTCACTTAGTTATTGTAACAATCCTGCAAAGTAAGTATTCTTCCAATTTAAAATGAAGAAAACAAAAATTAATTTTAAAAAGTTAAATAACCGGCCCCAGATCATGCAGTTAAAAAAAAAAAGAAGTAAAACTCAAATCCCGTCTGACTCCAGACCAGTGCCTTTAGCCACAATGCCCAATGCTCTTGTCACCACTGTGCCGCACTGCCACTTGACAAATGAGCATCATCGGAAAGACGGAAGTTTGGAGTTCTTGGTCATCTTCCTGGCACTAATTTTTGTGGATTCAGAGTGGGATATTCATAAGGCCTTCATCCTGCCACTCACTCTATTCCTCTCTGAAGGTTCCTACTGAGAAGTCTTGATAGAAATGATTCTGAAATGATGAGCAAATAGGTATTTTTAATAGCTCAGGAACCTAAAATTTCATGGTATACAGCTATAAGTCTCAGTAATAGGGGCCCCAGAAGAATTTCTTTCCTGACTCTCCCCAAATATGGACAGACATTCTCATGTGTGCCTGAATATCAAGTTCCAACAGAAGACATGAGAAGTGGGTGGAGGGTCGTAAGACTTTTATTCACCCAAATTACATTCACCCAAAACACAACATGGTCCAAGGTGTTAGATTTGTGCTGTGTGCTTGCTACATGAAAGAGGAAAAAATGCAAAAGGCGGTAGAAATATGGACACTGAACATCTGGTCAGGAGGTAAACAGGTCAGGATAAGGTATGAACCAACTTTTATAGTAAAGAATCTTTGCCTTTTTACTGGTCCATACAGTAGCAAATAAAAGAAGAAAAGATAGCATTACCTTTAGCCCTCACGGCACAGCGTTCCTGTCTTCTAATTAAACTATGACCTCAAAAATATCTTTGGCTCAGGTAATTGGAGGAATATGTCATTTATCTAAGCCAAGAAATAGCATGGTAGAATGGAACAAGTACTTTCATTTCAGGCTTCACTAAATACTGACTCTGTTGACTGTGGGCCAAAGTATTTAGTGTCTCTGAACCTCATTTTCCTTATTTATAAAATAGGAATTACAATATCTGTCCCTTAAAGACATAAAAATTAAAATATTAATAATGTAAATATTACCTGGCATATGGTAGGCCCCCAATAAACATAACTATTATTATTGTTGGTGTTACTGTTATTAATAATAATAGAAAGCAGGTGCCCATGAATCATAATAATAATAGCTTTAGATTTAGAAAACCACCCCAACAAATATTTACAGAAATCATACTCAATTCTAGGTGTACATAAAATGCAAACTATTGTTATACCCATTTTATGCTTAAGAAGCCTTACAGAGAAGCTAAGTTAATTACTCAAGGTCATATTGCTAATAAGTGATAGAGGAGTTAAGTTCTTTTGTTATTCTATGCCAGTTTGATGAGTTACTGATTATATTTGGATTGATTCAAACATATGGGAATCTCATTGTCAAAGTTAATGTAATCCTAGCATGTCATTTCTGCCATAAAAATCTTCAATACTCCTCCACTGCTTTCAGGGTAGGACATTGTACTAATCCATTTTCATGCTGCTGAAAAAGTCATACCCAAAACTGGGCAATTTACAAAAGAAAGAGGTTTAATTGGACTTACAGTTGCCTGTGGCTGGGGAAACATCACAATCATGGTGGGAGGCAGGGAAGAGCAAGTCACGTCTTAAATGGATGGCGGCAGGCAAAGAGAGAATGAGAGAAAACACAAAAGCAGAAACCCCTAATGAAACCAGATGTCATGAGACTTTTTCACTACCAGGAGAACAGGATGGGGGAAACTGACCCCATGATTCAATTATCTCCCACCGGGTCCCTCCTAAAACATGTGGGAATTATGGGACTACAATACAAGATGAGATTTGGGTGGGGACACAGAGCCAAACCATATCATATATGAACACTTTAACATGATATTTGACTATATCAGCACAGCCTTCCCTTCCAACTATATCTCTGGACAGTTACCCCAACCCCAACCTATTCCAGCCACACCAGTCTTCTTACCATTTCTTGAATATGGCAAAGGCCTATCAGGTTTTCACACCTCTGCTCATTGTATACTCTACCTGGAATGTTCTTATAGCCCTCTTTACACCCTCCATACACTTTCAGACTCACACTCTTTAAGACCCGGTAAATGTTATCCCCTATGTGAAAGCTTTTCTGATTCCTTTATGCAGGATCAGTGATATTCTTCTTTCTCCGTCAATTTAGCTTTTCACAGACAATTCTCTGCTTCATGTCTGCCCTTCTTGCTAGAATATATGAGTCCCTCAAGAGAAAGTACCTTGACTTATTCTGCTCTGTATCCTCAATAAATGTCAATGGCTGACTGTGAGTATGTTCCCAGTAAATGCTGGCTGATTGAATGAATAAAATTCACTGATTGATTTCCTCACCCGTTTCTGTATTGTTAAGAATGAGTCCAATAAATGATTGAGTTAGCAGTGACAGAGCTCATATGGGAATTCACAGTGCCACCGTATCCAGCCCCATGTGTCTTTTTGCTAGACCACACTTGGTTAGTTGTGACAAGGCAACATTTTAACAACACTTTTGACAAACAGCCAGTCTTAGAGGAACATATCTTTGTTTGCTCAGTTGCTTAACCTTAATGGTTGACTTTTTTTGTTCTCTATGGGGTTCCCATAGCACTGGAGGAATAGTGAAGCAAGTTCACATAAAGGGAGATGTAAAATCTATCCTGACATTTATCTGCATTTCAGCAAGGCATTTGACAGATTCTTATGATAGGCTGTTGGACCAGATGAAGAAACACTGGCTGGATAAAGGTAGTATTCATTGGATTAGTAGCCGGTTGAATAGTTGTACTTAAACATCTACACAATAGAATTTCTACTCCCAGAATAAATGCATTCATTCTTCCTCTCACTCTTTCTGGGTCTACTGAGGCATGTCTCACATTCGGGGCCAGCATTGACTATTTCAGTCTGTATCACAAAAGAATTGAAAAATAGTATTAGAACTATTTTTGTTTGATTCATGTGTGTTAGTTTTATGATCCATAAAGTTCTTTAAAATAGGGCACGTGTCTCATTATTTTGTCTTCTATGGCACCTTTACATGCTTGGGATAATGGAAAGATCAGAGAACCTAGACTCAGACAGGCTCAGATCAACTATCTGCTCTGCCATGAACTAGTCATGTACTAAGCATTTGTTTTATCCCTCAGGTGTAAATTGGGGACAAGAACAACTTTTCCCTTATAAACATAATCATTCTTCATGTCTAGTTTCTGATCAACTGCTCAGGGAAGCCATCCTTGAAGCTTCAGACGATGTTAGCTCCCTTATTAAAATGCTCTCAGACCACCAGGTCCTTATCATATTAGTTTGGTGCAAAAGTAATTGCAGTTTTGGACTGTGAATTTTAAATCATTATAACTAGACACATCTGTATTTATCAAAATAGGAGCCATTACAATCAACACATTTTTGCCAATGAGAAATAAATTTGTTTATTCCTGTGGTGTAACAGTCTGTGCTTCAGGATTTGACAAACTCTTGGAAAATATTTTCTGCATACTGCTGTTTGTGAAAACATTTTCCCTGCAACAAGTTGTTGAGATACTTGAAGAAGCAGTAGTTGGTTGGTAAGAGGTCAGGTAAATATGGCGGATGAAGCAAAACTTTGTAGCCCAATTTGTTCAACTATTGAAATGGTGGTTCTGTGATGTGCAGTTGGGCATTGTCGTGAAGAATTGGGCCCTTTCTGTTGACCAATGCTGGCTGCAGGTGTTACAGTTTTTGGTGCATCTCATTGATTTGCTGAGCATACTTCTCAGATGTAATGGTTTCGCTGGGATTCAGAAACCTGTAGTGGATCAGAGTGACAGCAGACCGCCAAACAGTGACCATGACCTTTTTTTGGTGCAAGTTTGGCTTTGGGGAATGCTTTGGAGCTTCTTCTAAGTCCAACCACTGAGATACTCATTGTCGGTTGTTGTAGAAAATCCACTTTTCATTGCATGTCACAATCCAGTCGAGAAATGGGTCCTTGTTGTTGTGTAGAATAAGAGAAGACAACACTTCAAAACAACAATTTTTTTTTTTATTTTTTAGTCAGCTCATGAAGCACTCGTTTACTGAGCTTTTTCACCCTTCCAATTTGCTTCAAGTGCTGAGTGACCACAGAATGGTCGACGCTGAGTTCTTCACCAACTCCTTGTGTAGCTGTAAGAGAAGAAGCTTTCATAATTGCTCTCAATTGGTTATTGTCAACTTCTGATGGCCGGCCACTATGCTCCTCATCTTCAAGGCTCTCGTATCCTTTGCAAAATTTCTTGAACACCCCTGCACTGTACGTTCATTAGCAGTTCCTGGGCCAAATGTCTTGTTGATGTTGCAAGTTGTCTCCACTGCTTTGGGACCCATTTTGAACTCAAATAAGAAATTCGTTTGAATTTGCTTTTTGTCTAACATTATTTTCATAGTCTAAAATAAATATACAATAAACAGCCCCTAATGTCATTAGCAAAAAACATAGTGTAAAATGTGCATTAAAATTATGTATAACGTAACCACATTTGTTTAAGAATATATTCCAATATCAAACAGCAAATTTCAACAATGCAAAACCATAATTACATTTGCACCAACCTAATATATGGTCGTTAAAATAAATTATGCTATTTCATTTTACAGGTAATTATTTGTTTAAAGTCTTGCCTATTAAGCTGTAAGCTCTATGAGGTTAGGGACTCTGTTTGTGTTGTACACTTCTGTATTTCTAGCACCTAACCAAAAACATAAACCATGAGAGGCACTCACTCAATGTTTCTTAGATGAATGAATCAACTTTAGCATTGCCTACACAGTTCTGCCTGCATTAGCAGCCCCATTTGAGCCATCCTCCTCATCACTCCCCTGTTACAATCGCATTGGCCTTTTCTCAGTTCCTTAAAGGTTTCATGCTTTTTGTTTTTCTGGGACTTTTTCACACGCTATTTCCTCTACTTGGAACAGAATGTTTTCCTGGCTTCCTCCCACTCCAATCTTTGCCCAGCAAATGCCTATTCTTTCTTCAGGCATCTCCTTTAAACAGATTTGCCTCAGGAAAATCTTGTATTGTATGCCTTTACACCTACCCTTACCCTGGTCCCTGACTATGTCAGGACCCCATTACAACCTATATTGCTTCTTTATTGCTGTTATAATAATTGTACTTATCATTTAATGTAAAATCTTAGGTACATGGTAAGCTTCAGGAAATCATATTGCATTTACTGCTGTAAAAACTCCTAGGATCCAACATAGTGACTACCGTATATGTATTAATAAATATCTGTTGCCCAAGAAATTTAGGCTCTTTCACTTCAGGCAAAGAGAATAGAGAAAGGAGACAGGGAAATGAACTGAGTTGTGTGACAAAGAGTGAAAGATGCTCACCACAATCCACATTGTCTTCTTTTGGGGCACAAGGCTATGGTACATGTCACACCTCACATGCACCTAGGTGTGGCCATGTGATTTTGTTTTGCAAAAGTAGTGTGTACCCTGTGCTCTTCTGGGCCTCTCTCACAGGGAATTCCTATTAATTTGTCTCCATACTTTTTCTCCCTTCTGGTTGGCTGAAATGGAGATGATCACAGATCTTGGAAACCACATGTTGAAATTTTCAGTGGTTCCTTTAGCTGAAGTCCCTGAATGTCCACCTGGAGAGGAGCTGCACCTATATGCTGACCTGGAACATCTGAGTTGGACTGACACATGAGCGGGAAATAAACCCTTCTAGTGTTTGAGGCATTCTACATTGTGGCGTATATTGGTTGCAACTCTTATTGTTATGCTAACCAATAAAATGACTAAGATCTCAAAAGCATGAGGAACAAAAACAAAAATAGACAAATGGGACTTAATTAAATGAAAAAGCCTCTGCACAGCAAAAGAATCAACAAAGTAAGCAGACAACCTGCAGAATGGGAGAAAACATGTGGAGACTATACACGTGATAGGGGACTGATATATAGAATCCACAAAAATCTCAGATAACTCAACAACAATAAGAACAACAAAATAACCCCACTGAAAGTGGGCAAAGGACATGAATAGACTTTTTTTAAAAGAAGACATACAAATGGCCAAGAAGTATACGAAAAAGTGTTTAACATTACTAAGCATATCAGAAAAGTACAAATTGAGACCACAATGAGATATCATCTTATCCCAGTCAGAATGGCTATTTTTAGAAAGTCAAACCATAACAGATATTGGCAAGGATTCAGAGAAAAAGGAATGCTTATATACTGTTGGGGGAATGTAAATTAGTATGATCTCTTTGGAAAATAGTATGGAGGTTTCTCAAAGAATTAAAAATAAAACTACTGTTCAATCTAGTAATCCTACTACTGGATATCTTCTAAAAAATGAAATAATTATGGATCATGAGGTCAGGAGATTGAGACCATCCTGGCTAACATGGCGAAACCCCATCTCTACTAAAAATACAAAAAATTAGCCAGGCGTGGTGGCGGGTGCCTGTAGTCCTAGCTAATCGGGAGGCTGAGGCAGGAGAATGGCATGAATCCAGGAGGCAGAGCTTGCAGTGAGCTGAGATTGCGCCACTGCACTCCAGCCTGGGAGACAGAGTGAGACTCCATCTCAAAAAAGAAAAAAAAAATGAAATAATTATATCAAAAAGATACTTGCACTAGTGTGTTTATCACAGTGTTCACAATAGCAAAGATTTGGAATCACCCTAAGTGTTCATCAGCAGATGAATGGATAAAGTGTGATGTACATACCCATACAATAGAATACTACTCAGCCATAAAAAGATTGAAATCACATCTTTTGCAGTAACATGGATAGAACTGGAGGCCATTATCTTAAGTAAAACAATTCAGAAACAAAAGTCAAATACTGCATGTTCTCATATATAAGTGAAAGCTAAATAATGTGTACATGTGGACATAAATTGTGAAATAATAGACATGGCAGATTCAGAAGGGTGGGAGGGTGGAAAACCAGAGAGGGATGAGAAAATACTTAAGGATTACAACGTGCGTCATAGTGTGATGGTAACACTAAAAGCTTAGACTTTACCACTATGCAACAGATCCTGTAAGAAGACTGTACTTGTACCTCTTAAAATTACACAAATTAAAAATAATGGCTGCTTAAAATATTTAAAGGACCATTTCATGGTGGAGAGAACGAACTTACTTTGAAGTAGGTCAAATATATACTAACGCAGTGGTTCTCAAAGTGGGAGCAGTAGCTCCACCATCCCCTGGGGGCTTGTTAAAAATGTACATTCTCAGACTCTAGTCCAGACCTACAGACTCAGAAACCTTGGGGATGGGCCTGGAGGTCTGTGTTTTTATAGGTCCTCTGGGTGATTTTGATATACATCAAGTTTGAGAACCACTGGACTTTGAGTCTAGAGGGGCTTAACCCTTGAGGCTTTGTGACTTTGGACAAGTTACTTAATTTTTCTGAGTGATGATTTATTTTTTCAGCAAAATGTTAGAGTTATTCACTTCTTGGCATTGTTTTGAGAATTTGAGTGAGTGTTTTTTTTGTTTTCTATTTATTTATAAAGTACCAGTCACAGAGTATATTTCAAACCATGTCTTCTCTTGTCCTTCCACTTTTGTGTGACTTCTGGTGAAACTGGGCCACAGGGAAAATTCAAGGAATTGGGGAACAAGAATGAACAGAGCGCCATGAGTGTAGTGTGTAGAAGTTAAGATGTCCTGGGCTACTATGCCAAGCATAAGGGAAGAGGTACAGAGTATAATAGATTTGAAATGCTAGTCCACTCTGCTTATAAGGTTAGGTTGACCTGCTCAATGTTTAATAACATGTTTTAACATCATGATTTTTGAACATTTTCTTCAGTTACTAACCTCTTTTTTTCTTGTGAGCTATGACTATCAAGGACTTAGAACAGTTCTTAATACTTATTATGCACTCAGTATGAGTTAGCTAGTTAGAATTATACTGCAAACTCTATGAGGTTGAGGATTTTTGTCTGTTTATATACTGTAATATCCTCAGCACATAAAACAGTACCCTACGCATGGCACGTGCTCAATAAATATATGTTGAATAAACAAATAAAATAACATCTCTTATGTAAATTGCACGATTTCATATATAATGGCTTCTTTTCTCTTCCTCTTTTACCCATTCACTGTGACTTTAGTTTAAAGCAATGCTATGGAATTCTTCCTGACCTCCAGCCTACTGAGCCCCAAAGTTTAATGGGCATATCTACCATAAGGAAGGTTGCTAAAATGTAGAGATTCTGATGCAGTAGGTCTGAGGTGGGACCTGAGATTGTACATTTCTAACAAGCTCCCAAGTGATGATGGTGCTACCCTTGCAGATACCCAGTTTCATTCCACGTGTTCAGACTACTGAAATGCCATCAATTTCATTATTCCTGCAAAAACATTTAACAACCATTGACTTGCGACATCTCTGAGAAAGACTGTGATGTTGGTTCAATATATTTTGAGGGAATGAACAACCGATTTTTTAAAGACATTTTTACATTTGAGGGAATTCTGACTTTTTATTATAGAAAACTTCAAATATAGAAAAAAGTAAAAAAAAAAAAAACAACTCTCACTTAGCCATGATACCAATTTGACAATTATTAATTTATGGCTAGTATTATTTCTCTATAAACCTTCTGCCACTAGATGTTTTAAAGACAATCCATATATCATTTTATTTATAAATAATTTGGTAATTATCTCTAAAATATTAGAAGTCATAAGGCTTGTAGCAACAATCTGATTCTCTCACACCCCTTAAATTGATTGCTTCTTAAAATCATCAAGTATTCAGCATTTGAATTTTCATGATTGTCTTTTTTGTTGTCCGTTTTTAGCAGTTGTTTTTGTTGTTTAAATCCGGGTCCTATGAAAAGCTGCCACATTGAATTGGTCGATATGTCTCTTAAGATTGTTTTGATCTATAGATTTCTCCTCCTTTATTTTTCTTAAACATTTATTTAGCAAAGAAATGGGATCATTCGTCCTGTACTTTCCCACATTCTAGATCTTCAAGATTGGATTCTCATGATGTCATATAAAATATTACTCTATCCCCTATATTTCCTGTAAATAGGTGATTAGATCCAGAGGCTTAATGTGCTTCATTTGGAAAGAATACCTCGTAAATGTTTGTTAAAGGGCATTCTTTCAGAGACAGCTGAAGGCTACCAGATACCTAAAGGTTGAAACAAGAGATTTGTCAAGTAAGGCTGGGAAGCTTTTGGCCACAAAGGCTTTAGAGATCCTGGTTTTTCTAAAGTGGGTGATGATGGTACTTTGTCAGAGATACCTGATTCAGAGAACTCTACTGGAAAATGCTTGTAAGGCCATGTCTATTGGTTTGTTAAGAAAGTGGTGAGGTTGTCATAACATAGGACTCTCTTAGGTTCAAAAGAAGAAAAGATGCAAGTTTTCAAATGTTAGGTTTTTGGAATTAATACAATGGTTAGAACTTAATAAGAAGGGGATTAAGCCTGTTGGTTTTGACCCAGAAAACCATACAAAGTGCTAATTGTTTTTATGAGCATTCTATAGTGATTACTCCATGCCAGAGGTGATATAACTTGTCTCAGCACTCAGTTAACAAGTCCGTGCAGTTTTCGCTCCTGGAAATAGTGCCTCTCCCTATTTTCTTCTCTATTATATTATGCTAATGTTTACTTATTCTTCTGGTTCCAGATTTTACTGTCTTTTTTCATGTTTTTTCTGACCTTCACTTCTGGGTTAGTCTCTTCTGAGTTCTTGTAAAACCATGTGTTTCCATTATCAGAGTGCTCAGTTATCAGAACTGAACCATATTTCAGTTCCTTGAGTTACTATAGGACTGGAAGATCTGTAAGGAAGACACCACTTCCGCCTCATGCATTGCACTATCTGAGGCACTGTATTGCATGCCTGTTACATAATAGATGCTTGAAGAATATAGTTTGAATGAAGAATGACCAGTCTAGCATTGTTAGAAAGAAATAGGTTTTGGCTGACAAAACTGTTCCAATGGACATGTAACGCTGCTCTCAGATCATAATGACCTGAGAACCACATACACGTCTTTCAAGTGTCCATCACAAAATGAGCTCCCCAGAAGCTTATCCATTTCTGTGCTCTTCCCTGACACAGTTAATACTTTTGGTGAACTGATCACTTTTGCCTCAAACTCTGTCCAATAAATAGGGCAGACAGAGGCAGCACGTGGGATCTGCATTCCAGGAGTATGAAGACCTCCCCATGGCTGAGAATTTTTAAAATAAAGCATATTTGTACATGGAGTTGCATTTTATAAAGTCCTGTTAAAACATGTGGGGGCAGGAATCTGTGGTGATCATTCATGACCCTGCCCACACAGCAATTTTAAGTTACTTTCAAGGCAGTGGTTTTATTTTTATTTTTATTTTTTTCCATCAACAAACTGATAGTTTCCCAGGGTGCTGGCAGGTTGGCTAATATATGTGTTATTGGTGGCTGCTTAGTTAGAAACCCCCCCGTTTCCCAGGATCATGTAAATTGTATTATTTTGACTCCCACTGATGAGGTGTGACTTCTGTTAACTTTTTTTTTTTTTTTTGCCAAACTCCTTTCTTTTCTTTTTGTCAAGCTTTCAAAGCACTCACTTCTCAGTAGGACTCAAGATATTACTGAGGATGTTATTAGAGCATATGTATTTTTAGGTATAATACAATCCATAAATATCACGTATATTATAAGGAGAAACCGAGCCTCTCTTTTCCTTTTCTGTTAAAAAATGTATATGAAATATTTAAACGTAAGAGGGGATTTTTTGTTGGTGGTGTTATAACATAGCTCCCAAAACCTTCCTGGCACAATGCTCACCAACCATGCTGCTGGGATACTGCTGCAGATGGAGATGGTTCTTAATGCCTTGCTAGACATCATCAACCTGATATTACTGCATTTCCAAAAATCAAGTTTATCTTCAAAGGATGGATATAAATGATGCTGTAATTTTCATGGGCAATGAATCTGTTAAACAATTCAAAATGATAATTGCCTAGACTGATTAATTCAGATTACAATTTTAATGCTCTTTTTAGAAAGTTAGCTTCTCAAGGAGAGAAACAATGTTTTCTGTATAGTTATATTCCTTTTAGTGCATAACAGTGCTTCATTTATAAAACAAGTATTCAATATATATTGAATTTAATTAAATATTCATTGCCTTGAGTTCTGTGAAGAAATTTATCCTTATTAGAAAACATTAAAACATAAGTACTTTTAATGATAGAACAGGTAGTTACATAGACATGGTAAAAGCCTTTTAGATATGAAAATATTCAGCAACAATATCTCAACAAAAATATTCTGTTAGTTACTTAGGGGTATTGATATGACTACAATATGCTTTTTGAATGCAGGTAGTTCATAATCAAGCATAGAGATATATGTGCAAACAAATTATAAGGGTGCTTTTTGATATGGTTTGGCTGTATCCCCACCAAAATCTCATCTTGAATTGTAGTTCCCATAATCTCCAAGTGTGTGGAAGGGACCTAGTGGGAGGTAATTGAATCATGGAAGCCGTTTCCCCCATGTTATTCTTGTGATAGTAAGTTCTCACGAGATCTGATGGTTGTATATGGAGCTTTCCCTCTCATTCAGCTCTCATTCTTCTCCTTCCTGCTGCCATGTGAAGCACGTGTTTGCTTCCCTTTCTGCCATGATTATAACTTTCCGAGGCCTCCCTAGTCATGTTGAATTATGAGTCAATTAAACATCTTTCCTTTAGAAATTACCCAGTCTTGAGTATCTCTTTATTAGTAGCATGAGAACAGACTAATACAGTAAATTAGTACCAGAAGTGGTGTGCTGCTATAAGGATACCCAAAAATGTGGAAGTGACTTTGGAACTGGGTAACAAGGAGAGGGTGGAACCGCTTAGAGGACTCAGAAGAAGACAGAAAAATGTGGAAAAGTTTGGAATGTCCTAGAGACTTGGAGGGCTCAGAAGACAGGAAGTTGTAGGAAAGTTTGGAACTTCCTGGAGACTTGTTGAATGGCTTTGACCAAAATGCTGATAGTGATATGGACAATGAAGTACAGGCTGAGGTGGTCTCAGATGAAGATGAGGAATGTATTGGGAACTGGAGCAAAGGTGACTCTTGGTATGCTTTAGCAAAGAGACTGGTAGCATTTTCCCCTGCCCTGGAGACCTGTGGAACTTTCAACTTGAGAGAGGTGATTTGGGGTATCTGGTGGAAGAAATTTCTAAAAAAATTTCTAAATATTCAAGAGGAAGTAGAACATAAAAGTTTGAAAAAAATGTCAACCTGATGATGCAATAGAAAAAGAAAAAACCCGTTTTCTGGGTAGAAATTCAAGCCGATTGCAGAAATTCACATAAGTCATGAGGAGCCAAATGTTAATCACCAAGACAATGGGGAAAATGTCTCCAGGGCATGTCAGAGACCATCACAGCAGCCCCTCCCATCACAGGCCCTGAGGAGGAAAAAATTGTTTCCTGGGCTGGGTCCAGGGCACCTCTGCTTTGTGCAGCCTTTAGACTGCATCCTAGTTGCTCTAGCTATGGCTAAAATTGGCAAAGGTATCGCTCAGGACATTGCTTCAGAGAGCGCAAGCCCCCAGCCTTGGCAACTTCCATGTGGTGTTGGTCCCACGGGTGCACAGAAGACAAGAATTGAGGTTGGCAACCTCTGCCTAGATTTCAGAGGGTGTATAGAAAGGCCTGGATGTCCAGGCAGTAACTTGCTGCAGGGCTAGAGTTCTCATTGAGAACCTCTGCTAGGACAGTGCGGAAACGAAATGTGGGGTCAGAGGCCCCACACAAAGTTCCCACTGGGGCATTTCCTAGTAGAGCTCTGAGAAGAGGGTCACCATCCTCTAGACAGCAGAATGGTAGATCTTGCACCATACACCTGGACAGCTCGCACCATACACCTGGAGAAGCCATAGACACTCAACACCAGCTGTGAAAGCTGGATGGGGGGCTCTACCCTGATAAGTCACAGAGGTGGAGCTGCTCAAAGCTATGGGAACCCACCTCTTGCATCAGTGTGACCTGGGTGTGAGATATCGACTCAAAGGAGATCATTTTGAAACTTTAAGGTTTAATGACTGCCCTATTGAATTCCAGACTCCCGCGGGTTCTATAGCCCCTTTGTTTTGGACAAATTATCCCTTTTGGAATGGGTATATTTACACAATGGCTGTACCCCCATCGTATCTAGAAAGTAAAAACTTACTTTTGATTTTACAGAGTCGTAGGTGGAAGAGACCTGCCTGGTCTCAGATGAGACTTTGAACTTGGACTTTTGGGTTTATTCTGGAATCAGCTAAGACTTTGGGGGACTGTTGGGAAGGCATGATTGTGCTTTCAAATGTGAGGACATGAGATTTGGGAGGGTCAAGGGACAGAATGATATGGTTTGGCTGTGTGCCTGCATCCAAATCTCATTTTGAATTGCAGTTTGCATAATATATCCAAGTTTGGTGGGAGGGACCCAGTGGGAAGTAATTGAATCATGGGAGTGGTTTCCCCCATGCTATTCTCATGATAGTAAGTTCTTAGGAGATCTGATGGTTTTATAAGGGGCTCCACCCATCACTCAGCTCTCATTCTTCTTCCTGCTGCCATGTGAAGAAGGACCTGTTTGTTTTCTCTTCTGCCATGATTGTAGGGCCTCTGCTGCCATGGTGAACTGTGAGTCAATACAACCTCTTTCCTTTATAAATTGCCCAATCTCAGGTAAGTCTTTATTAGCAGCATGAGAATGGACTAGTACACTCTTACTCTGAAGGCCTGGACATTTCTAAAATTTTTCAGCAGATGAGAAATGGCCACTATTGAGAATGTGCATAGGATTGTGGTCCAGATCCTATTTTAAGGAGGCTGTCCTAAAAGTCAAGAGTGATATAATTTGCTTGGGGTAGAACTATTGTCTTGCAGAGTGCCATATGACTGGAGAGAAAAAGAGTGCTTCTATTTGAAATAAGACCATTCTTCAGCAGGACACCTCACATTTATTATTAGCAATCAAGGGAAGGCCAAGAACTCTTCTTGCTCTGGAAAATATCTTCCCTATCCCATATTTCTGTCTCCTATGTACTCATAGCTTCTTCATCACTATCTTCCTTGGGATCTTCAGGACTAATCTCCTTATGACCTTTATCCCAAATCAGGTCAGTCACCCCAATAAAACCACAATCAAACCTCATTACCCAAGACTCTAATCCCCAGTGGTTCTGAGTCACTTTCTAACCCTCTGTATTAGTCCATTTGGTTTACTATAACAAAATGCCTTAGACTGGGTAATTTATAAATAATAGAAATTTATTACTCACAGTTCTGGAACCTGGGAAATCCGAGATCAAGATGCCAGCCAATTTGGTGTCTGAGGAGGACTGTTTCTTATGGATGACACCTTCTATGTGTCTTCACACATGGTGGAAGTCCAAAAAGTGGCCAAATAGAATCCCTGAAGCCCTTTTATAAAAGCACTAACAGCATTCATGAGGGTTGACTCTTATGACCTAATCACCAACTCAAGACCCCAGTGCAATACTATTGCATTGGGGATTAAGTTTCAACATGACTTTTGAAGGGACACAAACATTTAAAACACCACACCTTCCATATCTCCAAAACCTCCCTGGCTCCTGAAACTCTCTTGGGGCTCTCTAAAACTAATCACCAGCAAATCTTTTACCTCGAATTGCCTTTCTTTTATCCTCTCACTCTAACAAAAACCTGGTTTTTCTCAGATGTTTCCCCAACATTCCTCACAATCACAGGCTGTTCTATCTCCCAAAACTTTCCTATTATATAGACCCTGGAAAGAGAATAGATGACATCCATATTTCTTTCTGCTACTTTCATACCATTTTTCCTTTATCCTTCACAAAACCACTAGATGTCTCCAGACTATACCACTCATTATTCCATTTGTTGGGTCACTTCCTCTCATTTCTCAGAGATTTTAGCTTCTGGATCATCTTCACTTTCCAACACTAACCCTTTATTACTTCTTTAATAATTTCACACAGTAATGATCATCACAAAACCATGGTTTTTCAGTCTTTTGGAATCTTCTCTAATAATTTTATTCTGCCTTCCCTTACACACTATCACGGTCATACCCTACATCTTGTCATTACCAATAACAGTAGCTCCTTTTTAGGTGTAAGTTTATATACTGTCTAAGCACCACCAACTTATATCTCTGTGGCTTACTACCCTTTGTAAACTCCAACTACAGCAACACTTCATATTCATGAGGACTTTCCATCTTTCAATCCTATATTCTTGTTTCTCACTACTCTCAGGACTTCTTCACTACATCCTAGTTTTGACTTCATTATTGATTCCCTGGAACAGCTCAAATCAATTACTTTATTTCTCTGTGCATTAATTTTTCTCATATGTAAATTAACAAAATTGCTAAAAATAATGGTAATAATAATATGGTCAAATTTATTGGGTGTTTGCTATATGCTAATCAATATTTGAACCACTTTTTATTTATTAGTTCATTCAATCCTTACAATACATTTTTAAGTAGATGCTATTATTTCTCTTCTAGATGAGAAAAATGAGGCAGAGAGTGGGCAAACAGCTGTGTAATGTACGTAAGATATCCTCTCACTTATGAGCTAATGGCTTATAAATATCTGGACATCCTTGGGAAAAGTGTCATTTGAACTCAGTTTTTAAAATAATGTGGTTTATTGCTGTTATTTGTACCTTTCAGTAGCTACAAGGATGAAGGCAAAACTTGTCTTCTCCTCCAGACTTCGATTATTCAGATAATTTTATGTAATATGATGTATGAAATTCTAGGTAATAGGAAAGCTCTCCAATGGAATTATGGTGTTGCTTCATTTCCACTGTCATTATCTCACATTAGCCAAATCTGGGCTGTCATTATTTTGTATCGGTCATTATAATTTCTTCTTATCTAGTTTTTCTACCTTATCTAGTTTTTCTACCTTCAATTTTTCCTCACTTCTGTTTTCTAGTACATTTACTACATGTAACTAAAATGATGCTTCTATTAGTTAGAACCAAAGCAAGTTGCTGATATTTGGCTATTTTTGACTAGTAAAAAAAGAGACAAGTTCATGTGGTTAAACCTAGTATTAATGTAACATAGTTAAATTGTGTTATTCCCTGAATTGCAATCATTTTTATAGTTCTCTATTGTCTTTATGAAAATGTTTAAACTCCTCAGCATGACATAAAAGCACATGCTCTGTTAATGATAGACCCTGAACTTGAGTGCTTGACCAGGTTTCTGAAAGCTCGAACGCCTGCAGGGACCAAATGAATGGTGTAAATGTTTGACATGACTTGGAGTATGACTGAGGAATGGTGCATACAGTGTGTGATGACTGTGAGGCATCATGTCCTCTTTGAAGGATCTATTCCAGTAAACTGTTTCCATAGTTTTGATCTTTCAGAAATTTAGAGTTTTGCTGTAATTTAATTTTTTTCCATAATACCAGCAAACATGTACATAACATATATATGGGCTATGCATTATTTTAAGCTCTTTCCAATGCGACAGCTAATTCAAAATTGTAGCAATCATTGTATAGTCAAAACATAATCTGTCTACGAATAAAATCTGTTCTGAAAGCTCCTGGTTATGGCTCCTTCCTTTAAACACTTCTGCCAACATATGGGATGACTCCCCATCTCAGACAAATCAGTCATTCACACATCTCCCAATTTTTGCTCCCGTGGTGTCCTCTGCATTGAATTTTTTTCCTTCTTTCCCAACTCCCTTTCCCCATCTCAACTTCAATTGACAGCTTTCTCTTCATTTTTTTAAAACCTATTTTTTAAAAATTGAAACTTCCTGATTTTCATCATAGCCTTAAACAGTTATTTCCTTCTTTCTTTCATGACACTTTCTCAGCACACAGCTCAGGGCTTACATGTCATAGGCATTCAGAAATGTTTACTGAATAAGTGGGTGACTATTCTAAATAATTATGTTTAAAGCCCGTTCATTTATTTAAAAAACATATTTGGCCACTTATTATGCCAGGCATTGCTTTAAGAGTCTAAAATCCTTTTATTAAATGTATAAATAATTCCTCATAAACTTTATAGGTCTATACTTTCCTAAAGCATCAGTTGTGACATTATTTAATCATTTGCTGAAACTCCTTACAATCTAAAGCCAGTTCCTTGGAAGTACAGCCTCTACTAATGCCCAATGAATGTTGGATTCCATGCCATCTTGAAATGGCAGTTAGGTAGCAAAATGCAATTTCTGAAAGCTGATTCTTTCCAGAAGTTCAACAAGCATTGTTTGACAGCTTCCACTAGCTGTATGGAAAAACAGAGAGAGAGGGAGTTGTAATCAAATTGCTTATCTAATGCTACATGACAATCTAGTGACAGGGTTTATTTAAGAATACACAGACTACTTTGTTACACACACACACACACACACACACGGAAATTTAGATAATAAGAGTGACATCGGCAAGATGGCAGAATAGGAATTCTCCAGCTTCACTTACTCCTCACCCCCTCCCCACTGGCCCCCAAATCAAACAAGCAACTATTCACAGGCAAGAATACTACTATGAATAGCCTAGAATTTGGGAATGAGACTCAGAAACTCCCTTGGGCTACAGAGCAAAAACCTATGATTGAACAATAAGAGAATGAGTTTCTTTGACCGTGTCACCACTACCTCAAGCCCGCACAGCTCTACAGAGGATTCCCCTGGACCCATGGTTTCTACAGTGGGAAAAGTGAGTTGGAAGCAGATATTCATCTTCTCCACCATTCTGGGAACCTTTACAGGAGGTTTACTCCATTCTTGTCCCATGGGAGACATTGGGAATCTGGCAGGGCCAGGCCACCTGGGTTCAGTTAGAAACAAAGAACAGGGGTGGGAGTCACATTGACCAAAACATAGATACTGGTGGTTAGTGTCTATTCCAGCCAACAGAGGTGCCACACCAGAGAAGCCAGCCACAGTATTATGTCACAGGAGACATGGTCCATGGGTTTTCTAGGGTTAAATCCCTATCCATCTTCTCCACACAGCCGTGGTGCTCTCACACAGGTCATGAGGCAACTGTAGGTCTGTGATTACCCATGGGTGGAGCATCTGGTCCTGCCCAATGCCCAATCTTAATGACGGAAAAATAACCCAACTAAGTTCTGGTGGTCACGTTAGGTCATCCCCAGATTGGAAAGCAATTGCTGGTCAACAATGACCCACAGAGTGAGCATCTGGCTCTGTCCAAATCTACTGAAGGAGAGGTAATCCAAGTAAGCACATATGCTGTTAAATCTTCCCAAAGCCAGAATGCAACTGCAGGTCAGTGATTACCCATGAAGAGAGCATCTGGCCCTGCTCAACCCAAGCTGAAGAGCAATGACTCCACAAAACCTTGGTGTTCTGCTTAAGCCCACCCTAGGTCAGAAGGCAAGCCCAAGTCTAAACATATCTGTGGAGAATGGCCTCTGGTCTTGGCCATCTTTTGTGGCTGAGCAGCAACCTCAGAGACCTCATCCAGCCTTGGAACCCATCACACAGCCTTGCCCAAGTATAGATTCAAAATAACAGTACCATTAAGCCAGGGAAAACAACCCGTAGCCCCGCCTGGTCAAAGACCATTGCAGAGTACAGCCAGCAGTCCCACCTGATGGTAGAGTACAGACAGTGGTCTCAGTGGACCATAGAGCAGCCAGCCATACCATTTGACTTGAGTATAGGAAGTGACCCAGCCCAACTAGCGAACCTGACACCAAGGACTGTATGTTTGGGATTGCTACCAGCTGGTCCATCCAGAATCCCAAGGTAGACTATATTGTAAACGTCTATTACTAACAAATAACACCTGCAAAGGCAAAAAGAGGTGGCCATCCCCTCAAATGCAGGGGTATAAAAATAAAGACACAAGAATTATGAAAAATCATGGAAATATGACACTACCAAAATAAACTAATAAAGCTTATTAATCTGCCAAGAAGAAATGGAGATCTATAAAATTACTTACAAATAATTTACAATAAATATCTTAAAAAACTTCAGGGAACTATGAGAAAATATGGGTAGAAAATTAAATAAAACTTGGAAAATGATTCATGAACAATAGTTTTACAAAGAAATAAAAACAATAATTGTAAGAAAAACAAATAGAAGTCATAGAGATAAATAATACAATAAGTTACATGAAAATTCAATAGAAAGCTTCAGCTACAAACCTAATCAAATAGAATAAAAAACCTATGAGTAGGAAGACAGGAGATTTTAAATTATACAATCAGAGAAGCAAAAAGAA
Source organism: Macaca mulatta (assembly GCF_049350105.2). Taxonomy (NCBI): domain Eukaryota; kingdom Metazoa; phylum Chordata; class Mammalia; order Primates; family Cercopithecidae; genus Macaca; species Macaca mulatta. The sequence goes on along the minus strand of NC_133406.1, from coordinate 171,810,814 downwards.
AAAGGGGTAGGCCAGGTGAAGGGGATCACGGCTGTAATCCCAGCACTTTGGGAGGCAGAGGCAGGTGGATCGCTTGAACTTAGAAGTTGGAGATCAGCATGGGCAACATGAAGAAAAAGCTCATCTGAGACTGGGCTTTTTCTCACACCTGTAATCACACCTGTAATCCCAGCACTTTGGGAGGCCGAGGCTGGCGGATCACGAGGTCAGGAGATCAAGACCATCCTGGCTAACACGGTGAAACCCCGTGTCTACTAAAAACACAAAAAAATTAGTCGGGCCTGGTGGCGGGCGCCTGTAGTCCCAGCTACTAGGGAAGTTGAGGTAGGAGAATGGCTTGAACCGGGGAGGCAGAGCTTACAGTGAGCGGAGATTGTGCCACTGCACTCCAGCCTGGGTCTGGGTGACAGAGCGAGACTCTGTCTCAAAAAAAAAAAAAAAAAAAAGCGAAAAGAAAAAAAGAAAAAACCCATTTGAAAATAGAAAAATTAGCCATGTGTGGTGGAGCATACCTATAATCCCAGTTACTTGGGAGACTGAGGTGGGAGGACCACTTGAGTTTGGTACACGGAGGTTGCAGTGAGCTACGATTAGACCACTACACTCCAGCCTGAGCCACAGAATGAGACTCTGTTTCAAAAAAACAAAAAAGAAAAGAAAAGAAATAAAAAATGCCTACAGGAATTATGGGATACCATCACAAATTAACCTCCTCGTAATATGAATGAATGAAGGAAAAGAGAGAAGAAAAGGCCTAGAAAACATATTTTTAGAAATAATAGTTGAAAATTTCCCAAATTTAGGGAAAGATGACATCAAGAAACAGGGAGCTCAGAGATCACTGATCAAATTCAATATAAAGAGGAGTTCACCAGATATATCACAAATTATAAAAAATTAAAGACAATGAATACTTAAAGTAGCAAGGCATAAGAAACATATCACATTCAAAGCAGCCCTAATTTGCTTTTTGGGAGATTTCTCAGGAGAAACCCTACAGGCCAGGAGAGAGAGTGGGATCATATATTCAAAGTATTTACTCTGGTAAAGTTATTTACCAAGCAACACTGCCCTTCAGAAATGAGGGAGATATAAAACTTGCACAGACACACTAAACCTAAGGGAGTCCATGACCTCTAGGCATGTTTCACAGGAATAGCTAAGGGTAGTTCTTCAAGCTGAAATGAAAGGCTGCTAATTAATATCAAATACATATAAAAGTAAACAAGTCAATAGTATAAGTAATACAAAGTAACATGCAGAATTATCTAATACTCTTAAGAGTTGTGTATAAATAACTTTTATCCCTATTAGGAAAAATAAGAGACAAGATTTTTAAAAACAGCTATAGTTACAACACATTTTAAGAGATACAAATCACAAAAAGTAAAATTTGACACCAAAATCATACAAGATTGGGAGGAAGGGAGTGAACATGTAGAATTTTTTGTAGGTGATTCAAGTGAAGTTGTTGTCAGCTTAGGGTAGCCTGTTTTGAGGATATGTAAGCCTCATAGTTACCACAGAGAAAAAACCTATAGTCAGTGCACAAAATACAAAAAGAAAGGATTCAAAGCAAACCACTACAGGAAACTATCAAACCACAAAGAAAGAGAGTAAGAGAGGATGAAAGAAACAAAAGATGCAGAAAACAGTCAGAAAACAAATTACAAAATGATGATAGCAGGTCCTTACATATCAATAATTACTATGAATGTAAATAGATTAAATTCTCTAACAAAAAGATGTAGAGTGGCTGAATGGATTAAAAGCAGTTTCTAATCATATGCTATTTACAAGAGATTCACTTTACTAATAAAGACACACATAAGAATGCACATGAAGAAATGGAAAAAGATATTCCACATAATTTGAAACTGAAAGAGAAGAGAGGTAACTATATTTACACTACACAAAATAGACTGTCAAAAACTATAAAAAGAGATAAAGAAGGTCCTTATGTAATGATAAAGGGGTTAATCCACCAAGAAGACATAATAATTGTAAATATATGTGTACCCAATAGTGGAGCACATAAATATATATGACAAATAAAATCAACATGTTGAGATACATGCATTTTCATGTTCATTGCAACGTTGTTCACAATGACCAAGATATGAGAACGACATAAGTGTTCATCAGTGTATAAATTGATAAAGAAAATGTGACATACAGTCACATTTTTCACTTACCAACAGAGATACATCCTGAGAAATGTGGTGTTAGGCAATTTCATTGTTATGCAAACATCATAGAGTGTATTTATACCTAGAGATTATAGCCTACTACACAGCTATGTGTGGTATAGTCTATATCTCCTTGGCTATAAACCTTTAGAGTATGTTACTATACTGAATACTTTGGCAATTGTAACAAAATGGTAAGTATTTGTATATCTAATCACATCTCACTGTAGAAAAGTTAGAGCACAAATACAGCAGTCTAATCTTATGGGGACACAATCTTATATGTGGTCTGTCATTGATGAAAACATCATTATGAAGTGCATGACTATATTTACACAATGGAATATTATTAGGCCTTAAAAAAAGAAGTCTTGTCATTTGCAACAAGATGGATGAAGCTGGAGGACATTATGCTAAGTGAAATAAGCTAGGCACAGAAAAACAAATACTACATGATCTCTTTATGTGTGGAATCAAATAAAGTTTAATTTATGAAGTACAGAGTAGAACAATGCTTGCCAGAGGCTGAGAGTGTAGGGAAGGAGAGAATTGGAAGTTGTTATTGATCAAAGCCTACAAAGTTTTGAAGAAACAAGAGAAATAGGTTTTGAGATCTAATGCACAGCAAGATGACTATAGTCAATAATAATGTATTACATATTTCAGATAACTAAGAGCAAATTTAAAATGTCTTACTATAAAAATGATAGGTAAATGAGGTGATAAACATGTTAACTAATTTGATTAAATCATTCTGCACTGTACACATATATCAAAGCAGTACATTGTACTCCATAAATGAATATAGTTAATATTTGTCAATCAAAAATATTAATAATAAAGTTATAAAAGAAAGATAATGAACATTAGGAAAGAAAAATGAGGCAAAGGGAAAATAATGTTAGAGGCATCACAGGAACTAGGAATGAGACTGCTAAAACAGACACACACACACACATTGAAACACATTTTAAAGTTGAGTAAATTATTGCCTAAAATCACATTTCCAAGTTGTCAGATTGCTACACCTCAAATGGGAACAAAGTCACTACTGCTATGTATTAGTTTATATTGCTACGTAACAAATTATCTCAGATTTAGCAGCTAAAAAACACATATTTATTATCTTAGAGTTTCCATAGGTCAGGATCCTGGACACAGTTCAGTTGGTGCTCAGGATCTTACACAGCTATAATAAATGTGCTGGCAGGGTTGCATTCTTGTCTGGAGGCCAAACAGGGGTAGAATTCATCTCCAAGCTAGTTCAGGTTGTTGGCAACATTAATTTTCTTACATCTGTATGACTGAGGGCCCCAGAATTTTGCTGGCTATTGGCTGGTAGTTGCATTAGGTCCTAGAGGTCATCTACAGTTCTTTGACACATGGCTGGTTACTTCATGAAGGCTATGAGGGCAGTTTCTCTTCCTAGAAAAAGCTCAGTCTTCCTTTTAATGGATTAGGTCTGATTAACTCAGTGTTATCCAGAATAATTTTCCCTTTGATTAAATGAAAATCAACTGATTTGGGACTTAATTACATCCACAAGACCCCATCACCTTTGCCATATTCTACTGGATAGAGACATGTCACAGGTTGTTGTGCTGAGTTGTGTCCTTCCCAAAATTCATGTTGAAGCTCTAACACCCAGTACCTCAGAATGTGACTGAATTTGGAGATAGTGCCTTTAGAGAGGTAAGTAAGCTTAAATGAGTTTATTATGGTAGGCCCTCATCCAATATGACTGGTCTCCTTATAAGAAGAGGAGAGATTAGGCACAGCCACATATAGAAGAACAACCCTGTGAAGACACGAGGAGAATATGGATATTAATAACCCAAAAAGAGAGGTCTCAAAAGGAATTAACCTTACCAACATTTTGATCTCAGACCTCAAGCCTTCAAGACTGCGAGAAAATTAATTTTTGTTTTTTAAATTGTCCATTCTGTGGTACTTTGGTACTGCAGCCCTGGCAAACTAATATGCAGGTATATTAATCTGTTCTTACGCTGTTAATAAAGACATACCTGGGACTGGGTAAGTTATAAAGGAAAGAGGTTTAATTGACTTAAAATTCCACATGGCTGGGGAGACCTCACAATCATGGAGGAAAGTGAAGGGGTACCAAGACATGTCTTACATGGCAGCAGGCAAGAGAGAGCTTATGCTGGAGAACTCCCATTTGTAAAACAATCAGACCTCATGAGATTTATTCACTACCACGAGAACAGTATGGGGGAAACCACCCCCATGATTCAATCTTCACCACCTGGCCCCACCCTGGACATGTGGGGGTTATTACAATTAAAGGCGAGATTTGGGTGGGGACAGAGCCAAATCCTATCAGCAGGTCCAGCCCAAACACAAAGCCTGAAGGGTTACATAGGGCATCAACAGCAGGGGGCAGGAATCATGTGAGCCGCCTAGGACCTGTTGCTATGAGGTACAACTCCAAATAGCTTAATATGGAGAAGAAGGGATGATGTAGACATTATCAATATTTGTCAATTTTAGGGTTTCCTTGATTTCTACTTGTCTACCACTTAAAAGCCAATGAAATATGAGCAAAAGTATGCAGTATCACTTCCAGGATGAACCATGTAATGCTGGTGCTTAATTCTCTAGCTCTTCTTTCCCTTGCCATGGAGTCCCTCAAACCTCTTTTTGCACTGGTAGCATCCTAAAGTGGTCAACTCCATCATCCCGGGGCCCTGAATGGTTATCATGAGCAAAGTCTTCCTTACCAAACCAAGCTAAATATGTGCCATGAGCAATAAATTAGCTTGTGTTATTTTAAGTGATTGACATTTTGGAGTTGTTTATTATAACACTATAATCTAGCTTAACATGATAGATGAATGAGATAAAGTCATATATCATTAATAAACTTGAGCAATTAAAATGACTAAACAGTGAAAACAAAGTACTTTTTATATTTCTAAAAAATTGTGAAGGGAAGTGGCTGCTTCTGTAACACCCAATACATTGCTATCAGAAGTTTGTATAACAAATGAGATTGGTGAAATAATAATCTGGAGTTCAGATGAGAGTAAGACACACCTTCCAAAATACTTCCTCTGATAAACAGTTTATATAAACGAACAAATCCTCTGAGTCATCAGTTCCTATGATAGCATTGCATTTAGCATTCTAATGTTGTGGGAGAATAGAACTACATACGACAGTCAGAAAATTCACTAGAGCTTTGAAATGAATAATCCTCAAGGTGAATTAAAATTCTGTACCATATTGCTTCAAACTTTGATTTTTATTTCACTTCTTTGTTTCACTCCCAAGTCTCTTGAATCTTTCTTTTTTCATTTTTCTACAGTGGTTTTTGTCTAAATAGAACACTGAGAAAATAATTGTTTAATTTTTTTCCTGGTTTGAGATCAAGAAAAATGAAGTTGAGGAGGACTTACAAGGGTGTGCCTTTTGAATAACCATAAAAAGGAGTTGCAGTAGGCACAGCTGAAGCAATGAGAAAGAATTGAAGGAGTGAGATGGAAAAAGCCTTTGTAATGAGATTAATTTTTAATTCCTAACTACCATCCACGAAAGAAAGCAGACAGACCAGTTCTATGGAGTCATCTTTGCCTTTCTGTGCAGTGTGGTCTTCAGATAAATGTGTTCAGGTGGCAATACTTTAGCTTAAATAAAAGGGAGGGTGTCTGTCCGGTCTAATGGAAGGGAAGTATTGCAATTTATCCCATTTTGGCAAGTGACATAATAATATGTCAAATTCTGTAGCCTATCCCCTTTGTGAGAAGCAGTTCGCTTTCTCATTCCAGTCCATCACACCCACTGAAGAGTACCCTGGAAGTGTTAATGCCACCTGGAAAAGATCAATCTATTTTGGTTAGGAGGCTACGAGCAAGAAATGTGGGGAAGCATGGAGAAGAAAGAATATAGATTACACAGCCTGTTTCTCTGCTAATACTTCTCTTCTTTCTCTCTCTCTCTCTCTCTATATATATATATATAATACATATGTGTGTGTACATATATATATATATATATAAATAAAATCAATTAGAGAATCAAGCCAGTAAATATTCTTGTTACTATGGAGACCAAAGTGGAGCCTGTAGAAAATAAAAATTTTGATTTTTGAATGTTTACATTTTGCTACGATTCTTGAATTTTTAAAAATTTCTTAAATACTTTAAATTAGAAACATTTAACACCTACTGTGAAATGGGTTTGATTAAGTCTAGACAAGCACAGAATTTTTAATGTGTGTCTCTTTGTTACCCCACAGATGTACAGATGTGTCTACTTTACCACTTTGAAAAGAAAGAAGTTCTGAAAGTACATATTCCACTTCCTGAACACTGAAAAGAAGTACAGTATTTTACCCCATTTGAGCATATTTATATTCTTAAAGTTTGAGTAAACAAATGAGAAGTTTAAGGGAAACCAAAGAGAAAGCTAAGGGGAAAAATGGCAATAAATTACTTCTGTGTGTGATAACTCTGCATATTTGAAGGTTTGTATGTGCACATGTGGACTACTTTACTCCTAGTAGAAGAGAAACGTACAATGGAAATTGTCATTTTACATCTTAAAAATAACCTGGAAATTGAAAACAAGTTTTTAAATTGCTTGCTTAAGTATAGGATGATTGATTAATTTTATCTTCAGTAATTTTCAAGCATTCTTTTAGATAAACTGCTTTTTAAACTTTGAACTATAAACCATTATCTTTAGGAAGTCAGATGAAGCACAATTCATGAATGATATTCTTTCTATTATTTATAATAGAATATCTATAGATATTCTTTCTATTATTTTCAGGATTAATGTCATATGCATGAAAAGGAATAATAGGATTTTGGTAGTATTAATACTAAGGTTTCTAAGAATGTTCAAATATGGCTGTCAATGTTAATGTCAAGGACAGAATCCTTCTGCATTTTCCCCACTCCTATTTGCAATTCATTTCAATTAGTCCTTTTGATTTTTAACATTTAATTTTGTTCACATGTATCTGCATTTCACCTCTATTCCTGTCCTTTTCTATCATCTCATCCCTCCCCCACTGCACTTGCCCCCAAACAGTCTCCATGCCTTTATCATTACCCACCTATAATCCATTTCTCATATTTTGATAGAGTACTACTTACAAGACATAAATTCAATTGGATCAGTTTTACACTTAGAATATTTCAAGGGGTCATCCTTAGCACAAAGAACAAGATGCATAATAAGGCTTAAGAGTTCCTGCAGGATCTGGTTCTTGCTCCTCCTCCCCAACTCTTGTATCTTGCTTTCTTCTTGCACCTCTGTAGGTTCTCTATCTTACAGCCTCTTTGGCTGATTTTCTCTTCCGATGATATATCATACTTCTTCCTGTCTTGAGGACTTTGCACTTGCTGTTCCATGTGTGTGAAGTGTTCTTCTTCTATTTTCCTGCATACCTGCCATACATCCTTCAAGTCTCATCTCAAATGTCAATTCTACAGAGTCCATGAAACCACTTCATAGACCCCAGACAAGACCTATTGTACACTTGCATGACACTTTGTACTTTTTCTTTATAGTACTTTTATATGGTAATTATAAATTGTGCTATTATGAATGTTCATAGTCAAAAAGTACAAATGTTTACAAAGACATAATTTCCTTCACTTCTGTCCAACAGGATTTAGCTCCTGGGATTCCATTTCCATGTGTGGTGCAATTAGATCTTACTATAATCTTCTTACAACTTTTTTTAGTCCCTTTCACAAAAATACTATTCTTTCAATTTAAAGGCCTTCTCTCCCCCATCTCCTTCCCTTTTCCTGGGAGGATATGAGTTCCTGGATCTGAGAGGGAAAGGGATACCTTGTTCACAGTGGTTCTCTAGTCTCTATAACCTGTGCTGAGATCAATTTGTTCCTACCTATGCTGGAATTTCTTGCTGCTACTCCTGATCCTGCAATAATCTCTTATAGGGACATCCATGCTCTCTGTCCCATTACAATCCTACCCTGGAGACCTACTGGACTGATTTTAGGACTTGATTTTCTTTTGGTTGGCAAGGGCTGGGAGTGAGGAAGGTTGCTTTCAAACTTAGTTGATTTTCTATTCCTGCTATGGTCAATGTTGGTGCCCCCACAAAATATATCAAAATCCTAACCCTTAAAGTGATGGTATTAGGAGGTAAGGCCTTTGGGAGGTGATTATGTCATGGGGTGGAGCCCATGTAAATGAGATTTGTTCCCTTATTAAAGAAGCTCAAGAGAAATCCCCTCTCAATCCTTCCAACATGCGAGGACACAGTGATAAAGTACCATCTATGAACTAGGAAGTGGGTTAATTCCAGATATTGAATCTGTCTTGATCTTGGAATTTACAGCCTCCAGAATAGCAAGAAATACACTTCTGTTGTTTATAAGCTATCCAGTCTGTGGTACATCATTAAAGCAACCAGAATGGACTAAGACGATATCCCACTAGAGTCCGCTGCACTCTGTGAGGCTGCCTGCAGGCCCATTTCCCTAGACATCTTAGCCACAGGGTTGTGGTGCCATGTAGAATCTGGCTTTCCTGCAAATCTTGCCTTCTTCCCAGGATGCAACAAAGGCAGGGAGATCATGCTCTAGCCTAATTTTCTGTGGTTTTGCCTCAGAGGAAGCAGAGTCAAGGGGCCCTTTCTGTGCAATCCATACTAACGACAGGTTTACTCTTTTGCTCTCTCTCTCAGTTCTGAAGCTCCTATTTCCAGGCAAAAAAGTGGAAATACTTATTAAATGCTTTTTGTCTGAGATGAGAAAAGATGGGGTGCATATAGGGTGCTATGACCATCAACTTCATTGAATGTCATTCTAATAGAAAGTTATGGATAAACTTTGCACCCACCTCCTTAATATTTTGCCTACTCTTGCTATTCAGAGTCAAGCTTTCATTTTAAGCCTCTTCTCACTGGCTTTCAAGGCAATTATTCCTGTAATTAGCTTTCAAAAAAGCCATTCAGAAACTCAGCTTACTATTTTTTTTCAAGCTGATTAATCCTCTCCTGGGACAAAAAGGATAATTTTGAGAAAAAAACATCAACTTGGTTGTTTAGCAAAATATTATCTTTCCACATATGGTTGATTTTTGAATCGTCTATAGAATTTCAAGCTCTCCAAGGTCAATAGTCAGGTTTTTGTTATACTATTGTATCTCCTAGTTCACATTAGTGTACTTTATTAATAAGAATTTTTGAAGAAATGAATATACAAACAAGTGTCAACTAAGAAGAGGTGAAAGAACAGACTGCAAATGAATAAGACAAGGCATTTATTGGGGTGTTAGGAACTGCAATTTGGGAGGCACAGACTTGGCTGGAAGCCAAATTGTGTTCTGAAGAGAGGGAATGGGGCAGGGATTTTTAAAAGGAAGCAGAGGGTGATTGCATAAGCTTGTTTTGAAAGAACTGTTATTGGTGAAGGCAACTGGCTTAAACATAAGTCCATAGTTTGTTGGGTTTTGCTATTCAAGAGTTGCAGCACTGCTGAAATTCAGCTATTTTTCAGATGTTGGTGTTGTGGCAGTTTAGTCCAGTTCAATGGTTCAACAAAGTTACTGTTTTTTTTCAAGGTTGCAGGTTGTGCAGGCAGTCTTTCTTAGAATGAGTGCTACCCAAATCCATTTTAGAATTCTGAACCAGAATGACACCATTCTGTATATCATATTTCATACAGAAATCACAGCAAAGGGAAACAAATTCAGAGTTCACTGTTAGTACATTGAATCCAATCTTCCAAGTAGAAATATTGTAAACTCAATTAGAGTGGGTTGTTTGACTTGGAGGCAACCTATTTCTACCACTTATCCTAATATTAGAATCTTATGTAACTTTAAGCCTGTTTTCAGGGGAAAAGGCCATGGTCGTCTTTTGTCTTTATCTGCATAGAAAGAAGAAAGAGATAAGAACGTTTATGGCAAAAGGGAAAAACTTATAAGATACACAAAGGGTACAGGAGACAGAGAATATCAAAGGCATAGCTGAGCTTCCTTGCAAATAAAAAAAGGTCATGTGTCGTTTTGTTGCAATGACTGTGTGGATAAAAGTTGAAAAGAAAAGTGTCACATTTATTTATTTATTTATTTATTTATTTATTTATTTATTTCATTTTTATTTTTGAGTTTTACTCTGTTGCCCAAGCTGGAGTGCAATGGCACGATCTTGGCTCACTGCAGCCTCCATCTCCCGAGTTCAAACGATTCTCCTGCCTTACCCTCCCGAGTAGCTGGGATTACAGTTATGCTCCACCACACCTGGCTGATTTTTGTATTTTTAGTAGAGACGGGGTTTTTTCTTGTTGGTCAGGCTGGTCTGGAACTCTCGACCTCAGGTGATCCGCCCGCCTCGACCTCCCAAACTGCTGGGATTACAAGTGTGAGCCACTGCACCCGGCCCATTTATTTCATTTTTAATGCACTGATAACCTACAGTTTGGAAATGCCTCTCAACTGCTGACTTGAAACATGACAAATATTCCTTTTTTGGGGGGTAAAAAGGAGAGGTTGAAGAGAGAGCTTCCTTCTTTCTGACTACGATTTTATTTTCATTAGAGCTTTATAGGGAATATTAAGCCTAAACTGGCCAAAGGAGCAACTAATCTTTTTATCATGTGTGACAGCAAGCAAATGTGGGGGCATGGCCATCTTATGGAAGCATATAGTTTTGGAACTTAGAATCAAAATCTAAAATAAAGTTCCATCTTTGTTTTTTCACCTATTTTTTGTTACTGGTTTTTATGGTAAGAGGAATTTTTAGTGAAAAGTTTCCATTTTAGAGGTCAGGTCCCTCTTTGCTTTATTTTGACCACATTTCAGATTTCCCAGAGAAAACACTAAAGAGAAAAATAAAACTAAACTGCTTTGAGCCTCACAGTGCAGCACAGTTTAAAAAGAGGTTTGGGAAAATAACCAAAGAATCATTCGGGAGGTTTCTTAAGACCATTAAGACATGTAAAGGCTTAAAATTCAACTTGGATGATAATATTAGAGCTATAAACAATTGTTGAAGTAATTTTGTCCATTATGCATAGTAATCACTTCATTTAGTGATTTGCTTGAGGTCAAACTGTAATTCAGTGACATATTCTTGTCAGAGGTGGGTTTTTTTTTTTTTTTTCCATTCCCCAATAAACCAGCCAGACTCTCTAGTCAACTAAAGTAAAGTAACGATAAACACGGGCATGGAAGGGGGAAGATATCTGGAGTCACGTTATTTGACAGACCTGGCCTAAAGAAGATCCACAAATTTTGGTTATAATGCCCATGTGAGCCTTGACTGGTTCTTGTCCTTCTAGAGGGCTTCTTCATTCCCAAGCAGAATCCATGAGCAATCTGTCCAATATCCTTCCAAAAAATTTCTTTCTGGTTAACGAAAGCCTACTTCCATTGTTTACAAAGAAAAATGATACGTATCTTATTGGCATGTTTCTTGTACTGCAGGGTTTCTGCAGGGTTTCTCAAAGTTCTTTTGTATGCTAGTGTAAATATTCAAAGGGAGTAATACATGTGGCAATTCCTATATTTATTTGACCTTTTCTTGTAAAATATCGTTTGAGTTTTTTTTCCTAGAACACACTCTGGAAAACACTGCATTATAACATTGCTGTGCCCTGAGGCACTGCCTCAACCCTACGACTGATTCGCAACCTACTTTGAGAGCTTTAAGAGCCTCTCTTATTTACCAAATAAGGGTGCTGCAATATTATATTATGAGGGTAGTGTAAGCTCTGTGCTGTAATGTTGCAACATTCAGTTAGGACATTGATAACAATTTTACATGAGGCATTCTAGTTGAACTTTCTGGGTAGGGTTCCAGGGTTTCTCTGATTTAGTTTTTGTGTATTATGGATTCATGTACATTCTGGACAATGTTCCATGCTTCAGTTTCCCTTGAGATGAAACAGAAAAGAATGATATTAACCTGATATCTCCCTCAGCACTGGCAGGTTGAATTAGGTAATGCCGGCAATATGGCTTGAATTCTTCAGAGAGAAGAATTTTAAAACACCAGCAATGAATGTTATAGAAATGACTGCAAAGCACTTCTCATATATTTTAATCCAACCTTTAGTATTTGCATAACCAGTCTATTAAATCATTTTGAGTAGGATATGGGGATGACAAAGTCATAGGAACTGCTTCGTGACTGTCTTTTCCAAGAGAAAAGATAAAAATACAAGTCAGAATTATAGTTCACACTGAGCTCTGCACATGCTTGAGAAAGTCTGACCTTGTAGTAGGACTGTTGCTGCCCACTAACCCTGATAGTGGCGATATGGATTGCTCTACAATTAGCATGAGTGGTGGGTGCATGTAATCAGGCAGCGTTATGGGCCATCTTTATAGCATGTCCTATCTTTACCGCATGCCTGATTAGGAAATACGTACATTGTCTATTGTCTTTGGCCCAGTACTCTGTCTCCCCATTTTGCAAGTTATTTCAACCTAAGGTAAGGTAGCTGGGGAAAAGTTTGAGTATGAGTCAATGAAGCATTCTACTCATTTACTTCTAGAAAACCTCTAATAGCCTTCCTGTTGGACAAATATGGTATTGAATATTTAAAAGACTAACATCACTTCAAAGTCATGGCCTCTTTTGTTGGTCTTCACAAAGAGGGTTTTTACAAATGGCAAAAAGCTCTTCGTGGAAGTAAGTCTGCTGTTTTTTCTTGCACCTTGCGTGCCCAACACAAAGCCCACAAGTGAGAACTTCATGACCTCTAAACTTAACAAAATAGAAACAATGAGTGAGAAGCTGCCTGCATCAGGAAGTGGGTATTTACAGTGACACCATGGAGCTTTGATGGAGGAGGTGGAAGTTGCTCACAAAGGTGAAATATAAACTCCTGAATTCTCTTTCTTAGTGGGAATCTTGGCTACTCTTGAAAATGAAGACACAGCAAAAGCAAATAATTTTGTCATCTGTTAGATAAAGTTTACAAACCTACTTTAACTTTTGCTTTTCTGCTTGGTGATTCCTGGGCTAAAGTCACACAGTTAATCAGAAACACTCCTGAAGGAGAAAATAGTGGTTTTAATTCAACCAGAATGTGATAATTAGTGACATTTAGATGGAACTTGCTTCTATTTTTCTTACAGAACTACATTTCCCAATATAATTTTTTTCTGAGGTGAGGTGGTATTTTATGAAGTTTGTTCATTCATTTAGTCTATAAGTACTTATTGGGCACTACTGCATGCCATGATGTTCTATCTCCTGGTGATATAATGGTGACTAACACACATTCTGTAACCTAAGGTGTTTTATATACTAGCTGTAAAGATAGACAGTAAATAGGTAACTTTAATACAGTATGATATGTGCTTGATAAAGAATCTGAAAGGGAAGGAGTAGTACATTAAAGCTGGCCGGCGCAGTGGCTCATGCCTGTAATCTCAGCATCACTTTGGGAGGCCGAGGTGGGCAGATCACAATGGCAGGAAATCGAGACCATCCTGGCTAACACGGTGAAACTCTGTCTCTACTAAAAATACACACACACACACACACACACACAATTAGCCAGGCATGGTGACGGGCACCTGTAGTCCCAGCTACTCGGGAGGCTGAGGCAGGAGAATGGCATGAACCCGGGAGGCAGAGCTTGCAGTGAGCTGAGATCACACCACTGCACTCCAGCCTGGGTGACAGAGTGAGACTCCGTCTCAAAAAAAAAAAAAGATCTTAAAGCATATTAGGTGATAGAGATTGCAGAGCAAATGAGGAAATGATAGCTGAGCTGAGAACTGAAAGATAAATAAAAATTAGGTGAAGAAATGAAGATAAAGGAGATAAATTTCTCTTTTACAGCCTTGGAAGTACAACCTTTTAAAATAGTAATACTAGTCAATGGTTTTGATTAGTTAATAAATGCTTCATCATTTACATATTTGTCACTTCCTGTAACAATTCTATGAAGAAAGAATGAGTGTGGCAGGTCACGTCTCACTAATGCAGGCCTCTGTAACAACTGTTTTAGCATTGACTGAGTGGTGAAGTTAAATATTAAAAGCTGATAGACCCAGTGCCCTTACAAAGTCTGGAATGTAACAAACGCCCACCAAGAGTTTTGCCCAGGTCTTTCCTGGGTCTTGAAATGGGTCTATGACAAGATAATGAAGGAATTCTTAACAGGACCCAAACAAGTTTTATTGGGGGCCTGAAGAAATTCCCCAGACCTCCACAAACAAGTTTACTGGGGGTCTAAAGAACTCCCCAAACCTCCAGGATTTAGCAGGAGACAAAACAAGGGTACACTCCAGCACCTGGACACATTTGGATTAAGCAAATTTACTGAGGCTCCAGAGGAAGGTCTTCAGGACTCAGATCTTTGTTACAGATCAGAAGAAGTTAACCACGTATGTCTTTAGATGAATGCACACTTACACGTAGACATATAGCTTAGAAGGTATATAAGCTCTGGAAAACTTTGTAATTTTGAGTTGGTCTGGCAATATTTTCCAGGCCTACTCCCTTTACCTGGTTGCAGAAATAAACTCCCTTCTTTCCCAGTTCATCTGCATCTCATTATTGGGCCACAAGAATAAGCAGCCCGACCCTCGGTTTGGTCTGGTTCCATGAGGGGACTTCAAAAAATGTTTATGGAAAATATGTATTATAAAAAACTATTCATGAATTCCAAACAGTTTTCTCACAAAAATAAACTTGTGCTATCTCATTATAACATGTTTAAACAGAATGCAGTTTGAGGCACAAAGAAGAATAAGACATCAGTTTTAAAAGAGATCCCATCAGAGCAACATAAATTCTGCTAAAATTGAAGGAAGAACAAACATCAAATTTATCATGAAGCTTGGATGAAAAACAATGAAATGATTAAATGCTTTACACAAGGTTTGTGGGGGCAGTGACCCAAAGAAATGAACAATTTGTAGATAGATAACTCATTTTAAAGAAGGGACAAGACTACATGGAAGATGAATCCCTCAGCAATAGATCATCCTCATCAATTTGTGAGGGAAAACTTCATCTTGTTTCTGTCCTAATTGGAGAGTACCGATGATTAATAGAAGAAACAATAGCCAACACCACAGACTTCTTACTAACTTCAGCTCACACAATTATGACTGAACAATTAAAGTTCAACTCAATGTTTCCATTCAATGGGAGCAAAAACCATTGCACCCAGATCAGCCACAGACAAAAATGGAGCTTTTAATGTAAATTTTAAACATGTGAATCAAAATCTTGAACTCTTTCTTTGAAGAATTGTAACAGAAGATGGAACATGGCTTTACCAGTACGACTCTGGAGACAACTCACAGTCAAAACAATGGCTACCAAGTGGGGAAAGAGTTCCAGTCAAAGCAAAGGCAAACTCACCAAAAGCAAAGGTCGTGGTAAGAGTTTTTTAGGATGTTCAAGGTATTTTGGTTTTTGATTGTCCAAAGGGCCAAAAAACTATAAATCTGCTTATTATGAGAGGGTTGTGAGAAAGTTAGCAAAAGCTTTAGCAGAAAAACACTCAGGAAACCTTCACCATGGGGTTCTTCTTCACCACAACAGTGCTCCTGTTCATTCCTTTCACCAGAAAAGGGCAATTTTGAGAGTTTTGATGGGAAATTATTATGCATCCACCTTCCAGTACTGATTTGATTCCTTCTGACTTCTTTTTGTTTTTCAATCTTAAAACATCAGTAAAGGACACCCATTTTGTTTTCAGTTAATAATGTAAAAAATATTGCATTGATATGGTTAAATTCCCAAAACTTTCAGTTCTTTAGAGACAGACTAAATGGCTGGTAGCCTCACTTACAAAAGTCTCTTGAACTTGATAGAGCTTATGTTGAGAAATAAAGTTTATATTTTTATTTATCTTTTAATTCTATTTTTCTACAAACTTTTTGAAGAGCTCTTATGCTATTATTGTTCCTATTTTAAGGGTGAAGTAGAGTCTTATGGAGATTGAGCTGTTTGCTCAAGGTCAGACAGTGTATAACTAGACAAATCTAGATATAAACCTAGGTTGGTCTGAACAAGGAAATGGAGTTTTCCCAGATTAATATATACTGGCTCTTAGATCTCTGTAACTGGCCACATTTAGCTAGATGTAGGTGGAATGTTGATCCAAGGTCACCAATTTTTCAACTAGGTAGGATCCAATTAGTCTATTAATCTTATGAACTTCATCAAAGGAAGACATAGACATCGTGATGGGCTGATGGTGGTTGGCACTGGAACTTAAAGCTATGATATACAGACTAGAATGGCCAAGATGGGACATGTATACAACGCACAAATAGGAGTAAAGAATGGGATTTGTGAAGAATCTTCTGAGATATGGAGAGAAGAGACTTGAAATGATTATAGATCATTTGGTGGGGCTGTAAATTACTTCAATCATTGTAGAAAGCAATGTGGGGATTCCTCAAAGAGCTAAAAACAGAGCTACCATTTGATTCAGCAATCCCAGCAATGTACCCTCTGGGTACATACCCAGAGGAATATCAATCATTCTACCATAAAGACACATGCATGTGTATGTTCATTGCAGCACTACTCACAATAGCAAGGACATGGAATCAACCCAAATGCCCATCAATGACAGATTGGGTAAAGAAAATGTAGTAACTATACACCATGGAATACTATCCAGCCATAAAAAGAATGAGATCATGTCTTTTGTGAGAACATAGATAGAGCTGGAGGTCATTATCCTTGGCAAACTAACACAGGAAGAGAAAACCAAATATCACATGTTCTCACTTGTAAGTGGAAGCTAAATGATGAGAACACACGGGCACAAAGAGGGAAATACCAGACACTGGGACCTACATGAGGGTGGAGGGTGGGAGGAGGCAGAGGAGCAAAAAGATAACTATTTTGTACTAGGTTTAGTACCTGGGTGACAAAATAATCTGTACAATAAACACCTGTGACACAAGTTTACCTATGTAACAAACCTGCACGTGTACTCCTGAACCTAGAATAAAAGTTTAAAAAGAAGATTCAATAAAATAATGTGAGACTATTTATTGCAATGCCCCAAGTGTTGCATTTTCTTGACTCCTTTGGTTGGTTCTTCCTTCTTGCTACTTCTGTTTTCCCCTTCCTTCTCATGTGTTTTTCCCCATTCTTTCTGAATGTGTTTTTTATAACAGTTATATTTCGGAAATTATTTTTGAAGAGAAATAAGAGACACATTCCAGAGTTTAATGGTGAGAGCCACAGGAGGAACAGGGAGACAGGAGTTCCTTTCCAATGTCATCCTTTCTCCAGAGCAAACCAGGGGAATGGAAGAGATAAGCTAATATGTCATTATCATCTCTAATCTTCCTGATTATTTCTCTTGGAACTGACACAAGAGCCAGATGTGGTTCAGAGAAAAAGTGTACTTTTGGCTCTGGAGGAAGGCCTCAGAGCTTTTAACAATCCCTTAAAATGCCTGGTTCACCTTAGAGAGACTCCCAAGGGACTCCAAAAGACCTATTCCTTGTCATTTTACCATAAAGAGTAAAGATAAAGATTTTGGAGGAGGGGAGATGAGCTAGGAGGCAACAGGAAAGAGAAAGTGTAAGTGTCGGAATGGTTCAAATAAAAAGTATCAATGTCTAATCAGAACAGAGGACTGCCTGATGTACTTCCGAAGTTGTCAAGTTGGCTGTGAAAGACTATGAGAGGATAATGAGGATGGCTGATACTTTTAGGAAGACATGGTTGAAATTTTTGACTGTTTATTTAGAGCAGGGCTAAATCTAGAGTCAACCTGTTAAGGGAGCAAATTTCTTAAGCAATGCTATTGCATTATATGGCTACAACGGGCATCATTGCATTATAATCTATGTGAACATCACTTTGGGGAGTGTGGAGCAATGCAGTGCAAAGGCTGACATAAAGGTCTTCAGTCTATTGCCTCATTTATAGTTGAAAGAGCTGGGAGGCTTAAAGAGCTGGGAGGTCAAGTCCCTGTCTAGGGTCCTGTAGGCAGTAACAGAGCTGAACCATAAGTCAAGTTACTCTACTTTCAGTTCAGTGATTTTTTTCAACTAAACTCGTTACTCTCAACCTGTGGGTTGCAAATCTCTGGGGAATGTGGAACTATTACAAGGAGTTGTGTGTATGTGTATTTCCCAATCAATGTATACTAAAAGTACAATTATCACACACTAGGTTTTATTTACAATTATTTGCATTAGAGGAGCTCTTCATGCAAGATTATGTTGCCAAAATCACTTTGTCTGCTAATCATACTGCTATTGTCTGTGCTGTTCACATTTTTTTGCAAAAAAGAGAACATAAACAAAGGTATCTTTGAAAGATGAGAGCTTGAGATGCTCTTGCCACACAGAGCCTGTATTACGATGTTATCCAATTAGCATCTTTTACTTTATCTTGAAAATACTTCACAATGAGAAAGCATACATGGAAAAAGCTTCAGATTCAAATCTAACTCAGCCACTAACTGCGTGACCTTGGGTGAGCTATTTATCCTCTCTCATTTACTTAATAGGCAATTATTGAGTGCTCACTAGGTTGCAGAAATTTTCCTGGTGTACAGAACCAGATGAAAGAACAAGTCATAACTTAAGACAGAGAAGAAAACAGATGAGGAAACTTATTACCATACAGGGCAATAAGTTCTGTGATCATTTTATTACTTGTTCACAATGGAATCCTAGAGGAATGTAATCTTCCCCAGATGTGGGGAGGGATGATAGTTTTAGGATATTCTTCCCAGACTTTTTGAAACTGAACTGTGGAGCAAAGTTAGTCACCATTAAGTGAAAAAGCAGGAAAAGGAACACGTTCTGGACAGAGAAGCTGCCATTTACAAAGGCAGAGGAGGATGAAACGCTCCATACTGTCTGGCTCAATTTTCTTACTCTCAATTTGGAACCTAGAGCTGCTAAGAAGCAGCAAATTGGAAATCCATGAGTTATCTTCCATACTTCAGGAATCTTAAATACAATCACAAAATTTTCCACCTAAGTGTTAAGGCTAACTAAAATGTCAAGTTCCTTAGCCTTTAATTTTAATTTTGTCAACTAAGTTCATTTCTCTGAATATGCCATATTAATCAGAAGCTCCATTTCAGAATTGTATGTGACACTAATATCTAATATGCAAACACTGTTACTTAATACATACAGTTCGATAGGCAAAGTTATTTCAACTATAAGGTGAATGGAATAAGATGTAAATGAACGCATGAGATCCTACATGAGGCTCTTATATGGATTTTGGAAGCAGGACATTCATCAATATGCCTGGCTTATAGATAGTGCTCAAGGCCACAGGTTGAATTAATAAATTAACAGAGATTTAGGTTGTAGGTGGAATTGCTTGGCAAGCCCCTTCATACCTTTCTTGTACATTGGCTTTCAAATCCAAGCATTACTCACTCCTTTCCTTCTTTGAAACACATAAAGCAAGAAGTGAATACCAAGGAGACATGTAAAAATGTCTGGGTTGTCATCTCTTTCCTAAAATAGTTATATTTACAAATAATATAGTCAATGAGAATTCAAAGTACCATACTAAGATATTAGGATAATAGGCTTCTTCCTAGGATAAGGATACTCGGATGTCCTTACTAGGTAACTCTTCTGTCTATTCTGAATTGTAATTCAATTAAATGATTATTCATGTAGATTATAGGATACCTAAGAAGGTATTTATAGAATACCTATAAGAAGATACAGGGCCTTACTTTAATTTGCAATTAAATTAGGTGCAAGTGAACACAGATGAAACATTTCAATATGGGAACTAGATGGTCATGGTACCCTTTTATGCTTTCTCCCTACTATCCTACAACTCTTTTCAAGGAGATGTGTCTCAGTTTTGGCCATAACTCCACTAAATATGTCACTTTGTCATCTGTATCATACCCTCTGTAAAATAATTTTTAAAAAAATCTATAAGGTGGGAGTGAATAGTAAGACTTCCTTGTAAGATTTAAGTAAGATAAAATGAAGTCAAACATAGAACATACATTAAATAGTTGTTATTGTGAGAGAGGCAGCAAGGAGTACTGAGGGTGGCTTGAATTTTAAATAAGAACAACTAAGGTTATATTATCTTTCTGCTTGTTACCAGTTTTGTAGTCTTAGGTAAGAAAATTAATCCCTCAGAACTTCTTTTCACAATGTGTTAAGTGAGAATACAATTTATTTATGGAATTTATGTGATGATAAAATTAACTAATACATGATATCAAAGATAATACAATGAAGAAATTTTCTCTTTCCCGTGCTGGACAATGAGAAATCTGGAAACAGAAGCTTTCATGAACTATTTATCATTGTATCTGCAGTATCTAGGACACAGCTTGGAACCTAGAAAGTTCTTAATAAATATGGGTTGAACTGAACTGAATTTTTAAAGTACCTATTCAGTTAGGCTTCTTTAGTGCATAGAATATAAATCCATTCAATTCAAGATTTCTCAAATAAAGATACACACGGATTAGGAACATGAGCAATCCAAAAAATCAAGATGCAGAATTCTAAAGGTCAAGTAATCCATTGTGTTGCATTGTGTCTAAATTAGTAGTTGTTCTGTGTGTAAATCATGGGCTCATAGCAGCAGAAGTTTGAGAGTTTTTGTCCTACTACTCAGATTTGAGGGTTTTTGTCCTACTACTCAGGATTCTGCTGTGCTCCAAATACTTGCTGATCACTCTGCTCCTGACCAGCAAGTTCCGCCTACTCTTTCAGCTCTGTTTTCTATGGGTTAACAGTGAATTGCCTCAACTCATCTTTGCTAGCAGGCTATGAAATACTTCTCCAATTAGCTTGCGGATTGTCTGCTTTTTGGTCATAAGGCCGTTTCTGGTCTATAGAGGTTATACCTGCTTCTCAGAACAGGAAACCTGGGCAGTGCAGTTACATCCAGAAGAGGGAGGCTGGACACAGCAGCCAGCTCAAGGGTCGTGTTCAGTATACGTCACCCTTTGATTTCATGCACTCACCCTTCCTACCTCAAAGTGAGTTTCTCACCATTTCATCCTGGCTAGAGGAAGGAATGGTAAGAGCAGTTAGCCTCTGTATCAAGGGTCTATTTGAAGAATGTGGTTACATTTCTCATCTGCAACTCCTTGAGAAAGAGAGAAGTAGCAGCGATGCTAACATTTTTGTTTAAAATATACAATAGATAAAGAGGATTCGGAGCTGCTTAGCAGGATCTGGCAAGAGAGATGTTTTGATTTCAATGTTGCCAAATTTGTGTATGTAAGATAAAGAACTTGAACCAATTAAAAACAAAAGTCTTCCACCTTGGGGGAGAGATACCAGAATGATAAGAAGCTAGCTTTTTTTTTTTTTCCTAATGGTCAGGAGCTGAGAGCGGTGAGGGGTACATTCAGGAAGGCCTCATCCAGGTATGGTTACTGCAAAGCACACCTTGAGAGGATGCTCTAAGACCCAAATTAAACCCTTTCCACTTTCTTCATAAAACAAGCAACTGATAATAGGGTCCAAACAATAGTCAAGTTTTGGTTCTAGAGCGGTCATTGCGATCAATCTGTTGCAGGCTGCAACAGATCAGGGAATACACAGATCAGGGAAATCTACCTTGGGACCAAGGGTATGAGATTAAGCAAGGTGTAACTAGTGCCTTTTGATGTTTTCTCCTTTCCTTCTCATTGTACCTAATACATAAGCATTATAATGCATTATTTTAAAAGGGTGTTTAATTTGGTTGGACCTTGTAGGTTGCTTAGAATTAAAATAGACTGTGTGCAAATTAGGTGGCTAAAAGGTATTCTGAGCTGGCTTTCTTCCTCACAGATATACAGATGCCACCATCTCACATGATCCAGTAATCATGCATACAACTTTAATGCATTTGCCTTATCTATAGTAAGAAGTTCAAATTCATATAGAGTCCCTGAATTCAGTGGTTGTGATATCATGAAGACTCCCTAAAGTCCTTTGTTTACATCATCCACACAGTCCAGGTGATACTAATTCTTCCTTTACCTGTATCACACTCTCATATAGCTATTACTCCGTACCCTTTCATGATCTGTAAATTAAATGGTAGCTAAAACCACCAGTAATTCTCCTAATATATACTAGTGGGATAAAAGGATACCATCAAGTTAGCAATGACTACATTAATTATTCTCATGTTTAAAAAGAAAAAAGAGAGGGGACCAGTATTTTTACTGCCACACATCCTGCATTTCTTTAGCCTTTAAATAATACCTCAGCTGTATAGAGAATTTATTCAAAAGATGTGATCTTCGTTCCTGGGGGGTCTGAGTTCTTGGCCGTCTTGCCAATATGAAATTGAGGTCATTTTCCATTAACCTTTTCCTTTGGATATGGTGATACAAAAAAGTTGCCCTGTAAGCCTTGGAGTTCCAGAAATCTACCCACTCCCTGTTGGCATGGAATATAGTAGAAGCCAATTATCTCTTTATATTTAGTTTTATCAATTTGGGCAATACTGGGACTGTTTCTCAGTGGTTCAATCAGTGGTCCAAGAAACTAGAAATGTTCACATGACAGTTTCAACTACTATTTAAGTATTTTTGTGTGTCTGACCAGAGATGTCATTTTCTTGGTCACTAAAATCTATAGGATACCAGGGTTTAGATTCACTGGTATGGAAAACAAAATTTGAAAGTGATTGATTCTTAGACCTATATAATTTGGCTATAGAAGAATCAGCACCATACATGGGTCACTGGTTCAAAGTCAAGACAGCTGTGTTTTTAGAGGATAGGCTACCCAATAATTCCAGTGAGCCCCAAAGGACATCAGCTTATTTCCTACCCACTTTCACTGTGAAGTAATATCCTTTGGGAAGAGACAATGCCATGTCTTTAAAGCATTTAACCCATTCCTGGATGATCCTGTTCTCAGAAGTATAAAGGATAAGAAAAAATCCAGGATAATAGTTTATTTCAGTGGCAGGTTAGGGCAGGGGACATGCCATTAGAAAATGATTGCTATAGCTGATGTATCACAAGATAACTGCTGCTGATCTCCTCAATTTTAGGTACCAAATTTAGGTAAGGGGTAAGGATTGCTCACTACCCTTGAGAAATTGCACATTTGGGTGTGGTGATATGCAGGTTAGCCAAGGTATGGTGCTCATAAAAGATTTCCATTTCATCCAATATCAGTTTTACCTCTGGAATAAGTTCTAGTTTTGTCCATTGATTTCTAGTTATATTTTTTTTTTAGAAAGGGGGAGAGTGGGGATAGTGGTCATCAAAAGTATCAATAAACAGAATTTTCTCATCTCTAGGGAACAATGCATGTTTTTAGAGTAGGTAAAAATGACAGTAAATCCTATATTTCTGGTTCCTAGCTCTGAATTACCGAGATGACACATATTCCTTGAGTTGTTCAAAAGGAACTATTTAGAGGTCCTCAGAGGCTAATTTTGGGGTGGGAAACTATAGAAATTTGATTATAAGACTTGATAATGGAATGAAGTAAAGATTAAAGTAAGTGAACTTGGGCAATTTGCTGGGTGTCTCTCTGACACAGGTTGCTCCTTTAACAATAATAAATTAATTCCTTACCCCAAAACTTATGAGAGTAGTTGCCCCTGATATGGTCCTATGCAAGTTATCTGTGTAATTTGGAATGGGACGGAAATTATTACTTTTGTTTAAGATCATCTTGTCCTTGATAACCCCTGGAATTCTGGCCATTTAGCATTAAAGTACATAAATAGCTGTGAAAAGCATCTCTTTGACTCAGAAGGTATATAATTGGTGGTTTTTTGCAAACCTTAGCTAACATCCCACACAGAAAACGCCCTACTGCTGCCAGCCTTGCCAAGGCAGCTCCGTGCGGCCGAGCAAAATGCATTCTGTTCTGCGTCATGCATCATCAACAAAATTGCCACTTAAGCCCTGATTCCAGAATCTTTATTGTTGGTTCTAATTTATGAAGGAAACATCAGAACACAGCTTGATTTTTCAGATGCCAAGATGAGTTGGCAGTTGCTAAAATCTTGTTTTGACTTGCAAACTGATTGTATTTGAGGTTGAAGCCATGAAGGAGGCACAAATTCAAGACACCAGTGTTCTGTAAAAGTTGTTAGATTTATTGTTCTCACCTTCAAGCCTTTAGATCTGAGTTTTGTGTTATGAAGGGACAGGGACTGGGGAGTAGGTTTGCAGAAGTCTTTTTTAAAAATTACTTTCATGTTTGGTAACACCAATGAATACATCACTAAGTAAATAAATAATGTACTAGCACCTGAGTGTAAATTTAATCAACTTCTTGTTCAGCGTAAGAGGCTCCTGTAGGGCTAGCAGCTATTAGTTGCCTGTCAAACCAAGAACATACTTAGGCCAAACTGTCTGGCATTACTTAGAGGACAAAAATATCAGGGCATCCTGTAGATGGTGTTGAGAGAAAGAGAAAGCAGAGACTTGTGAATTGTGCTTTTAGTAGGAGTTGGCTGCCAATTTTTAAATGTTCACCAGAGACTTCTGGTACAAAGTGGGATTTGAGAAACTGTTTGAGGCCAAGACAGGAAAGGATACTTCAAGAGAAGGACACCCAAGACTGGTCTGCTCATGAAAAGGCTCTGAGTTTGATTCCAGGTATCACGTTACCCCCTTAATCTGGTCATGCAAGGCCTTTTACAACCTTGTTTTATCTTACTTTTCCAGCTGAATCCCTTGTGTTTTCTTCCATGTGTGTATTGTGCATATCACTGTCACAACAAATCAATGTAATTCCTTCAGCCTCTACTATGTACCCCACAAGGAGCATTCCAAGTGGTACCTCAGTTGATTTTTACAAAAAATCTAGATGGTAGAAATTATTATATGCCTTTTACATGTGAGGAGAAATACAGCAGAGGAAGGATAATTCACTTGCCAAAAGTAACACAGCACATCCATAGAATAGCCAGGGTTAAAAATTAAGCCTGCCTTCCTAGATTGCAAGTGGAGAATAAAAGCACTATAATATAAGTAGTGTTCCAAGAGACAGAAAGAAGAAGGTAGCCCTGCTTGGAAGCCTGTTATAATAGTTTCAACACGACTGTAGAGAGGCTATCCTTACCCCCAACACCAGCTAGAGCAATACATGTGGTCACCAAGGGCCAGGCTTCCTGATGCAGTTAGTGGTGGAGTATAACAAGGATGTTAGTAGCAAGGTCAATGAGGCAGGGAAAAAGCCAACCAGAAACATACAAATAAATCCAAACCAATACACTAAGGTCATACCAAGACCAGTTTACACCACTGCTTAATACAGGAGGGATGCAGAATCAAGTAATTTAAAGAGATTTCTGATATGAAGTAGAAAGAATGTCTCTAGTGGTTGCAGAGAAAACCATTTATGGCTAAGGCATACAATAATGGTCCTCCAAAGATGTCTATGTCCGAATCCCCAGAACATATGAATATGTTGTCATACATGGTGAGAGGAATTGACAGATGTGGTTAAATTAAGATTCTCCAGATAGGAAGATTATTCTGGGTTATCTGGATGGATTTAACATAATTACAAAGGTCCTTATAAGACAGAGGAGATGTGACAATAAAAGCAGGGAGCAGGGAGATTTGATGATGTTATGCTGCTGGCTTTGAAGAAGGAGGAAGGATTTAAGTCAGGTAACTCAAGAAGCTGCAAGAAGCTGTAAAGGCAAGGAAATAAATTATCCCCTGGGGCTTCCAGAAGGAACACATCCCTAACACCTTGATTTTAACCCAGTGAGACCTGTGTTGTACTTTTGACTCCCATAAGTATAAGAAAATAAATTAGTTGTTTCAAGCCATGAAGCTTGTGGTAATTTGTGACAGTAGCAAAATAGGAATCTAATACCATGGCCAACAAGAAGACTGTGAGAGTCCCCGAGAAGAAACCATGTTTATGTGGGGGCACGATAGAGTTAAACAATTATTGAATGTTGAATGAAGGAATAATGGGGAACAAAGGATTAATAACAAGATAGAGAAACCCTGTGCCTATTTCCTTCAGAGTAGCAGAAGTGAGATGTTGATTCTTTGTTTTACATTCTCCTTCTAATTCTTGAGAGAGCATTCATTTGCTGCAGAAATTACTCAAATGTATTCTACAGTTAGAACAATTCAAAGGAATGGCTTCCTGTGGGTGTATCTGATGTGTCGTAGGAAAGGTTTCCCTGTGTGGCTCAGGCATGGAGCTTGCAGTGACAGCTGCTATGCCTGTTTCTTTCGCATGCCAGCATGGAGGTGTTTGAGAAGTAGCACTGATCTCAGAGGATAGCCAGAGAAGGCTTCCCTGCTTTAGAACTAAGAGGAAACCTGAGGGATGAATAGAAGAAACCACGACAATAGCAGGCGTTTGGGTGGAAAGAGTATTACAACAGAGGATGCAGAACACTCAAGGCTTAGACCACAAAAGTTAACCATGAGGCCCTGCAAGGAAGAAATCTTAGTGTGGCTTGAGGTACTGGGCTTTAAGATGGAGTCAGTGGTGAGTGACCAGAGAGTAGCCAGGAGAGTGAAGCAAGTGTTCAAATGTGAAGAGTGGCTGGTCATGGAAGTTTTTATGCTTTAGAAAGCTGGTTCTTGTGAGACTATACGTTTCATGAAGGCAGTGGCCCTATTGCCCTCATTTAGTCCTGGATTCTTAGTGCAGAGGACAGTTTTTGAGAGCTAGTAGAGTTCTGTGAATATTTGTTAACAGAAGAAAAGAAAGGCTGGAAAGGGAAAGAGAGAGGGGTAGAGGAAAGGAATAAAAGGAAGGAGGAACATAATGGAAAGAAGAAAGAAAGCAGGGAAAGAAGAAAGGGACAAAGAAAGACAGATTCTACCAAATGCAACCCTGAATGAGTGGCAGGTCTATTAGCTATACTTGCTGCTTGCTTTTGCCTCTGCCCTCCTTTTCAAGGGGCCAGTTTTATTACTCTGCTTTATGCAAAGAGTAGTGGATGTAGACAGTTTCTCAGGTTACAGTCCTAGCAAATTCAGTTGTCTATGAGGAGATACTGACCTTATTTTTCAATGTTATGTAGTACAAAGGGCAATGTCCCTGAAAAAGAGTTGATTTACTTCCTCACTCTTTTCCACTTTGTAATGCTTCAATATTTTCCCTAATGCTGGTGGGATTAACCATGATGGACACAAAAGGACAAAACAATAAACAGGACCAGGTAGAGAAGACTCCACATGGTACATAATAGGATATATAATAGGTACATAATAGGATACATAATAGATAGGTACATAACAGGATCATAATAGGTACTTGGTAAATAATAGGTACATAATAGGTTACATAATAGGTACGTACATAATAGGATCAGCTGAGATCTCATGCAACCTCTTTCCCAGAATGGGGACAACATCTAGTTCTGTACACTCATCAAGGGAATCTTCAGAATGTCTGTTTATTCCCAGCTGTGGAACAGATCTGAAGTTAAGAAGTTTCCCAGTGTCTTCTTTGAAGTACTTTAATTCATAGTGACACATACTGCATGACTGGCTGGAGCTATCTTTCTGAGATATTTATTCTATTATAATGCCTAGATGAATGAATAAATGTAATGAATAGGATACTAGACATGGCACTGGAAATTATATGCTAGAGTCACCATAGTACCTATGAATGTCCTAACAGACTGGTTTGCTAAAATTCTCTATATTCCCAACAAAATCCTGTTTTGCAGACTGGGTCCTGGCTGTCCATGGGAGCTCGGCTTGATGTCTGCCTGATAAGTGTTTTTGTATGCCTAAGGCCTTGGGGCATGCTTTACCAGTTTGACCAGATAGTACATGCTAACAATGTGATTTATGGTGAACACCTGTTTTTACTTTGGGGGTCTGGAGTCTGATTAGGTAAGCTAGTCGTGCAGATGTTGCATACTTAAGTAACTAACTTCTAATAAAAACCCTGGACATCAAGACTAGGGTGAGTTTCCCTGGTTAGCAACACTTTACATGTATTGTCACTTACCGTTTCGTGGAGAGTTACGTGTATCCATGTGTGACTCTACTGGGAGAGACACCAGGAAGCTTGGGCTCAGCTTCTCGAAGACTTTGCCTCATGTTCCCTTTTCCTTTGCCGATTTTAACCTGAATCCTTCCACCATAGTAAAATGTATATATAACAGCTTCTGAATCCTGTGACTCTTCTAATGAATTATGAAGCCAGACGGTGTTCTTTCCGACCCTTGACACAGTACTTTTATCCAAAACTTAAAAACACATTTTAGGCAGTCTGCTCTGGTCTGTATAGTGCCACCTGTATCGAACTCAGAAAGGAAGCATAATTCTTCACTCAGAAATATTAAATAACAAATGTATTAGTATTTTTTCTACAATGAATTATGCATCTTTACATAGTAAAAATTAAAAAATGCATTATCTTAATGGCTGGCACAAGAATTCCTTTTAGGAGATAACTAACGAAAGAGACTTGAAAGCCATTTGGGATACAAACGGGTTCCGAGTGAATGGGTAGAAAGGCAACAGAGAGCTTTACTATCTACATTAAAAAAAATTGAGAGGAATATGGTCCTGAGAGAAAGAGGAAATGGGAAAGAAAGAAAAGTGAGTGAGAAGTCATTAAGACAGGGAGAATGAGAAAAACCAGTGAGGTGGCCTGAGGTTGACACACTCCTTGGAATGAAGTGACCAGGGTAAAATTCGTCATAGGAAGGACAAAGGAAAATTTAAGACGAGTGAAGTCTAGTACTCCACCGAAAATGTTGGTTTTATTAAAGTGTAAACCCTTTCTTTGTGTCCTCATATATTTCTTTGTGTATTCATATATTCAACAAAATCCACTATACTCAACAATAAGTGTAACTTTTGCAAATATTGAGGAAGGGGTCTGTTTAGATTGATAAAGTTCAAAATAAAGACAGTAGGTAGGGCAATAAAGTCTGTAAACTGATCAAATGTACAGTGGAGGCCTGAGGAACTCCTATTCCTACTCCTCAATAATTCATAGAAATCTTGAATAGGGCTTTTGATGTTCAATTAGCAAAGAATGGGAAGGGGGTTAAGTTGATCTTATTCTTGGTCAAAGAAAAGTTTCAGCTGAATTAAATTTAAAGGAATTTAATTGAGCAATAAACAATTTGCTAATTGGGCAGCCCCAGAATCACAGCCAATTCAGGGAGACTCCAGTGCAGCCACGTGGTGCAACAAGATTTCTGGATAAAAATAAAGGGAAATGATGTACAGAAATGGGAAGTGAGGGAGACAGCTGGATTGGTTACTGGTTGGCGTTTGTCTTATTTGAACATGGTTTGAACAGTTGGCTACATTTGGCCAAAACTCAGTGACTAGCAAAGGTGTGGGCTAACGTCAGTTTACACCTCTACTTGTTATAGTTCATGATGCACAGAAAAACCTTTAGGCCGAACTTATATAACGAGGCGGCTTTAGGCTAAACTTGATTAACATCCTCAAGGGTCAGATAGAACTTAGATTACATATACTAGGTTGCAGCTATACCACAAACAGACTACACACTGCCTGTGATTAAAGAAGGGGTATTGAAGATTATATATCCTTAATAGCCAACTTCCTTGTCTGAACTCACCACGTAAAAGGGGGCAATATATCATTGTATGCCACAAGCGGACCAGGCTTCCCCAGGAAACAGATTTTGAGACTGAGATTTGCTTTCAGAAGTTTTATTAGGGAGTGCTCTCAGCCATAACACAGCGGAGCTGGAGGGGAGGACAAGGAAGGCAGGACTGGGTAGGAGGAGAGTGACTGGGCTGTGGTGGTAACTGAAGCCTCGGCAGATCCCACAGGATGCTATGAGGCTAGAATGCCCTGAAGAGATGTACTGATGGAGGCAAGGGTCCAGGTCTTTGCATCCTCACATAGATCAGTCCTTGGATTCAGGCTGCTCCTCAGCAGTATTCTTAGTGAAAATTAGCTTCCTAGCAAAGAGCAATCTCTGGGGATGAACTGGTTGGTAAGCCTCAGCGCGCTGTGAGTGCCTCCATCTTGAAGAGGGGGATCTGGGCTCAGAGTTCCGCAAACTTATGAGTACCTTCTCTGTACCAGTAACAGCTGTTGCTGAGACTAAAGAAAGTGTTGCACTGTGCTGAGTGCTGTAATGGTGCTCATAGCCCAATAGGGGGAGATAGATGTGTAAAAACAAAGAGAAAATAAAGCAGCAGTGTAATTCACAACAGACAAAACCTGGATGGCGAAGTGTCCATCAACTGGTGAATGGATAAACAAAATACGGTACATCCATGCAATGGAATACTACTCATCAATTAAAAGAAAGAAGGACTGAAATACGTACAGCTGAGATGAGCTTCAAAAACATGCTCAGTGGAAGAAACCAGATATGAAGAGCACATATCGTAGATATGATTCCCTTTATGTAAAATGTTCAGAGAAGGTAAATCTTATGGAAACAGAAAGGAGGTTGGGGGTGGGAATGGGGATGGACTATATATGAACATTAAGTTTCTTTCTTGAGTGATGGACATGTTTTAAAATTAGATCGTGATGATAGTTGTACAATTCTTGTAAATATACTAAAAGTTATTGAATTGTATACTTAAAACAGGTGATTTTACATTATGTTAATTATTCCTCATTGAAGCTGTTAATAAACAAATGAGACTGTTTTTAAAATATATGGGAGAGACACAGTTAGTTGGACTGGAGTGAGGGATATAGTTAAAGATGAAAGAATGAAGTCCCCCTGATAGAAGTTTTAGGGGAGCAATATTTGTTTTCAATATAGAGATGCCTGGAAGAGGAAATCGCATCTGCAAAAGGATAAAGGAAGATGTAGTGCAGGAAATGCTTAGAATGTCTTTGAGTGTGAGGGCTAGAAGGGATGAAGAACAGCTGGCATGTGATTAGCATTTGGAAGCCACTTCATGAAGGATATTTTATATCATGGGAAGAAGACTGAAATTTCTGATTTTAAGGCCTTTGTGCAAGTCTGTTTCTATACCTGAATGCTCTTTCCCTGTTTTTGTTTGTTTTAATGCTTGGCTCTTTCCCATGATTCAGGCATCAGCTTAAAAATAACCTTTACAACAATGTTTTCCCTGATCACTTTATCTCAAAACGTTCTCCTCTCTGTTCATCATTTTTCTCCATTGAAACAACACAACACACTGCTTGTTCATTTAGTTTTGTTTCTCTCTTTCAGTGTCTCAAAGGCAGTAAGTGAGAACTCAGTCTGTTTTACTCCCAGAGTTACCACACTAAGAATTGAACCTTGACTTTCCCACTTTTCAGTGTTTGACCTAGGAACATCTAACTTGACCCACTGACTTTCAGCTTTTTCTTCTGCAAAATCTGGTGGGCTTGATATTTAAGTATTTTTTAGCCATAGTGTGAAGACTTTTATAATAGATGTAAAAATGCTTTGTAAATGTTAAAGCTCCCTAAAAATTTATTGGATTAATATAGCTAAATAGTGAATAAGGTATTGTTAGTAATAGTTATTAATAATTTATTAAATTAAAAGTTACCTTATCCTGTACATTTATTGAATTATTATAATTGCATAATAAGGTATTATTAATAAATAGTAAATAGCACATTAAAGTATTTAAGATTCAGGGTATATTTTATGCACATCAGTTATTTCTCTGACTTGCATCTTACTATCATCCCCTAGTATATAAAGATTGTTTGTTCCCACACAAGTGATTCCAATGAGCTGTGGTTTAGAGAGGCTTGTGTTTGCTTTTCATGTTTTGTTACCTCTTGTTCCTTCATATCAAGCTTATTAAAATTGTATATAAACTATAAGTTAAAAGACCTCCAAGAGGTTCTCTTATGGGTAGAAAGCATTATTTTAAAAATATATTTATAGTTAAATAGCACTGAGCAAGAAAATTGTGAAACAAAAGTGACTTAGATGTGGATCCTATGTGTAAGGAGTTTGTATTCTAGAAAGAATGATAAGCTGAAAAAATTAGAATGGAAGGTAGAAAGAGAAAAGTACCACATGAGAGATGCAAATGAAATACAATATGCGTTTGGATGAGGAAGAAAGTGTCATTAACTAGAATGAACAGGGAGCACTTCAGTTAAGTATCAGGGTTTAGAGTGACACTTAGATGTAGCCTAGTTTTCCAGTAGGAAGAGTGACATGGGTGTGGTTAAGGAGGCATCCCAGACAGCAGAAATAGGGTAAGCAAACCTGGTATGAGATCTCTGTCCAGACATATTTGTACCCAGATGGCTAGGAACATGGCAGATAGAAATAAAGATAAATATTTTAAGAAATAAAAAAAGAGACTAATGGATTGTTGTGTAGGGAGCCAACCAATGAATTAAGGGTAGCATTTAAAATGCAGTGCCTCATTCAATTGACAAGCATGTGTTGAGTGTCTACTTTATGCTCTGCAGAAGCCAGATTGCACTAATTGTGTGTATTAATTACATTGTATGAGCTCTGTGGAAGTTACATAGCATGAAAAAGATACAGATGTTGTATAATATTTAAGAAGATTAGACTTTATAAAATGGAGAAAAAAGATGGGCAAACACATCTGCATAGATGCCAGTGCACCATCCTTTGATTGAACAACTCAGAGAAATGTAGGTGTTTTATATTAAATTCTTGAAACGCAATGATACTCTCAGAGTCCCATA
This sequence comes from Macaca mulatta, assembly GCF_049350105.2. NCBI lineage: Eukaryota > Metazoa > Chordata > Mammalia > Primates > Cercopithecidae > Macaca > Macaca mulatta. The sequence continues at coordinate 171,778,107 of NC_133406.1, read as the reverse complement.
CCCTTTTTTGAAAAGCTAACAGTTTCTTCTTTTGCTTTTCTTTCATTTTTTTTTTTTAAGTTATCCATGGGTCAGCATCTGGCTATCTAGCACTTTTCAATAGCAAGAACAACCACTTTGAATATTTCGAATTCATTAATAAGTAAAGAAAATTGAGGCTTCCATTTAGACTTTATTTAAGAATAACATAGGCTTTTAAAATTGCATTAAAAATGGATTTATTTTAGGGGATGCTTTTAGGCTTTTTAACTATTACCTTTTCTACATTCAGTTCAGAAGAAATATTGGTATTTTTTCAATTAGTGTTTTAGACCAAATACTATGTTTCTACTTTTTACAAACGTTTTTCTTTCACTTGAAGTTGAAATGTGAAGTAGAATTTATAACAAAATGTGCAACAATTTCTGTCATATTTTTCCAAACGTCATCTTTATATATTCAAATTTAAAAAGCTCCTCCACTTTTCCACTTAAAAATAAACATGCACACGCACACACACACACACACACACACACACACAATTTTCTTGGCTTTGGGCTATGCTCTTAACATAGTCAGATATTTGGTTAGAATTCAGCTCAGTGAATATTGCTTTTCTTTTTATTTTGAGACTCTTGTACCTGAAGTTATATGATTGATTGATTTTCATTAATAAAAATAAGATATCCAGGGCTTCCAAAATATAGCTTCAGGAATTCATAGATGAGCGAAACATAGTTCCTGGTGCACCTTGAATGTAGAACACAGACAAAATAATGGTAAGCCATGGAACTGGAGCGGAACTGTGCTGGAGTTAGCTAATAAGGGCTTTACGTGCCAAGACAGAATATTTTAAAAAGAGCCACTGAAACATTTTTAGTAATTGAGTGATCTGGTAAATTTTGAATTTTAGAAAGATCACTTTGATGCCAAGGTAAATGAGAATAGGATGAGAATAATAGATGGGGTTTGAAATAGAAAGAAACGTTATACAAGGAGAACATTTAGAAATCTGTTGACATTATGCAAGTGAGATTTGATGGTATCCTGAACCGAGATAATGGTAGTGGAAAACTATTTAGGAAGTACAGTTAACATATTTTTTTTGGTAGTTAGATGGGCCAGGAATAAAGAGTGAGTATATCTAAGATGTTTTATAGGTTTCTGAAGTTAATGAAAAGAATTATTTTTAATTAATTAGGATACAAGAAGGCAGTTGATGGGAGGGAAGATGCTTGGCCCAGGAATTCCCTAACCTGGCCATAAGCCTTGAGGTTATTATTAGTGATGATGATAAATTTGATCAAAAATTGAAAGTTAGTTTAATGACGATGCCCATGTCATCACTATGGTGACAGGAGCCTTCTCCAAGGGAAGGTTTGGACAAAAGAGGTCTTAAAAGGGTTCCATAGGACAGATTGGACAAAGAAGAGCCACTAAGTTTTACTGGGAGAAAACAGAAAAGAGAGGGCTCAAACAGGTACCATAAGGGTTATTAGGCAAAGGAGCATTCAGAAGAATTCCAATAATTGAAGCTCAATTTTATCTAGTTCAATCTTCTGCTCCTAGGATGCGTGAAAGTATCTCTACTCCAAACACCCACCTGTCCCATAAATGTTGCCTTGTGGTATCTATGGAACCACTGGTGATTTCCAATCATTTCATAGTAATCTTTTTCCTGCAGCTATCCAACTGTAAAAATTATTATTAACCTTGAGTTTGGCTCTTAGGGCATAGTGCTTATTGCTAATCTGGTTTGCAGTGTGTTATCTTGTCCTCCTGCCTTCTTATTTTATCATCAGCACATAGCCAAAAGATATTTAATGTTAAATGTTATAGAGAAACAATTTTCATGAATTTTATACAAACCATTAACCACAAGCAGGTTAATATGTCATCATCTCTATTCTCCTCAAAAACAATAAAGTTAATAGATATAGTTTAGAACATACCAGGTTTGGGATGATTACGGAATATTTTAATGGAGATGCTTAGTAGGCAGCTGAATATTTAGGTCTGACAGTCAGGAGAGTATAGGAAAGCATTTGAGAATCATTGGTTTATGACACAGAATGAAAGCTGTGTGTATTGATGTCTAGCTTGATGACTGACTGGGAATATAGAACATAATGAAGAAGGTGAAAAATACACATGTATCCATATCTATAATAACACAGATAAAGATTTATGTCTCTAAATAGACATAACATACAGAAAAACAAGAGAGGTTAATCAAAGAGAAATATTAAATTTGTGGTTTTCAAGCCTCTACTATGAATATTTTGGGGCTGATATTAAAACTCATGGCTTTGGCCACTCTTACACATTAATAACTGGGTTCTGACAGTCAGTGACATGATCCCTGTCTCATTGTTATGAATTAAAAAGAAGAGGTGTAGGGAAATAAAGTGACCAAATCCAAGTTATGTAAGTAAAATTGTGTATCTTTTTCTTTCTTTTCATTGTCACTGCCCATCCCCTACTCAATACATTTAGGCTATAAATTACGTAGCCTTAACTGGATTATTAGTAATTAAGGTTAAGTAACTTAAAAGACTCCAGGAAGTATTTCTGACCTTGATTTTCAATGAACTTAGCAAACACCAAGCATCTATTATTTGCGAAATACTGTTAGACCCTAGCTGTAGAGTGCTGTATAAGCCAGATATATCGCTACTCTCACAGATTTTTAAGAAAATAGAAAATACAGACATTGAACAAAGAACTCCGATCATGGTGAAAATTGAGAAAGGGGAAATATAGAGTAATCTAACACTCGTATCCTGAGGATCTAATAGGGAAGTTAGAATTTCTTGGCACTATCATCATTTTTTTAAGACTTATATTCTCAGTAAGAGTTAGCCAAATCACAATGAAAAGAATGATAGTCTGGGGTCAGAGTTCAAAAGGACTAAACAGGGCCGGGTGCGGTGGCTCAAGCCTGTAATCCCAGCACTTTGGGAGGCCAAGATGGGCGGATCACGAGGTCAGAAGATCGAGACCATCCTGGCTAACACGGTGAAACCCCATCTCTACTAAAAAAATACAAAAAACTAGCCGGGCCAGGTGGCGGGTGCCTGTAGTCCCAGCTACTCGGGAGGCTGAGGCAGGAGAAGAGCGTAAATCCGGGAGGCGGAGCTTGCAGTGATCCGGGATCGCGCCTCTGCACTCCAGCCTGGGAGACAGAGTGAGACTCCGTCTCAAAAAAAAAAAAAAAAAAAAAGGACTAAACATTAGAGAACAAAGGCGAGACTGAGAGAAAATAGTAGAAGCTGAGGTTTGAGAAACAGTAATAGGAATCAGGGGAGCGCCTCCTGAGACATGTTTAGTGTTTTGGGCTTTAACAACTATGAAAACCCACTGCAAAGCTTTAAGCTTTGCAAGCAATTGACCAAAACAGCATTAAAAATGATACTTTGATTGTAGTGTGGAAGGAGGCTTTCTAGAGCCATGACTGTTAAGGGGATACTTAAGGAATCCAGATGTGATTTCATGGTGACCTCCATTAAGTTTTGGGGAATATAGTTGAAGGGAAGTTAAACAGATGAAAAAGATACTTCGAAAGGGGAATTAGCAGGACACTATTACTGATTGTATGTGAATTCCTTGAGTGTTTTGTTCATTAATATTTTCTTACTTTGTCTCATGCTTTTAATGCTGGCAAAAAAGAGATTTCCAACATGGCTGCAAAGATGAACCTACTCTTCTTCCAATTTTAAGAATTCCTACTTTCATATTTTGGATGTGCAGTGATAACCTTGATTTATCAGAATATCACCCTAGGTAGGCTGAGCTCCAAAAGTAGATCTTCATTTAGACACCCAAGCATTTCTCAGGTTATACATAACCTGATGTTTCAGTGCCTTAACCTAACAAGTATCTTACACATTTACAATTTAATTTCAAGGGACACCAGATTAGACCATATATTAATCAATTTTCACACTGCTGATAAAGATATACGTGAGTCTGGATAATTTATCAAGATAAGGGGTTGAATGGACTCACTGTTCAACATAGCTGGGGAGGACTCACAATCATGGCGAAAGGTAAAAGGCACATCTTACGTGGAAGTAGACAAGAGAAAAAATGAGAGGTAAGCAAATGGGGAAAGCACTTATAAAATCATCAGATCTCCTGAGACTTATTCACTACCATGAGAACAGTATGGGGGAAACCACCCCCATGATTCAATTATCTCCCATTGGATCCCTCCCACAACATGTGGGAATTATGGGAAATACAATTCGGGATGAGATTTGGGTGGGGAAACAGCCAAATCATATCAGAGCAGAAGCAATCTGCCTTACCCCACTGTTGGAGAAACAATACAAATCTGGCATTTGAGGGACACTAAATTAATGCTATTTTCTCTAGGAAAAATGGCTTTATACAAAAAAGGATGAACACAACTCAAACATGATAAATACCTATTTTAGCTAAATGATCTTTCATTTTGTTCTTCATGAATATATTCCATATTATATACTGTCCAGATATTAACACGAAAGATCCATAACTTATGTGTACCAATGATGCATGGAAACTATTAAGATTTCTCATGAGTGCAAGAAATATCATCAGCATCTTTCTCAGTGAAAAATTGCATTACCATGCTCAGAAGTGTTACACATTAAAGTTGATATGTTTGGCATGCTTTTGAATGAGTTAAGAGTGTCAGATCAAGTTCAGCAAGTAGTATCCTTTTGCCCACTCTGAATTCTGTAGGATTACACAAAACATTCAGATTTCCTTTTCATATTTGCTCTGCAGTTCATTGACTTTTTATACAGTAGAATGAGCTGTTTAGAATGTGAGTGGTCCTGAGGCTACACCTGAGAAGGTATCTGCATATTAATATGAGTTTCTTTTCAGGAGAAAAATAACCTTGACCTTCTGAATCATGCCTATTGGGGAAGGCTATGGATCATGAATTGCTAGCCTATTCATATTAATAAGCTGTGTGCAGACAAAACCATATTCATTTGCATAAGCTTCTTCTCTCTGTAGCCCATGAAATTAACATTGTTTAATGGCTGGAAATAAGATCACCTTTAGCTGCACCAGTCATACTATCATCTCAAAAGGGATGGATAAACGGGTCTTGACTCAATAAACAGAAAGCTGTTTTAAATTTCAAGTACTTTTATTAGGCAACTAGTGTGAGCTCAAGTGACAAAAGCAGTGTCATCACTAGATGAGAGTAGGATTCTAATGCAAATCATAGAATACAAGCTCCTTCCCACCCATCATCTTTGACCTCCAGCTCATCCAATAATTTTTTAACCCAACACTTACTTATGTAATAAATATTGTAATTGTTCCTAGGACCTCCCTCCAAAGGCCTCACAGTCATAGTGGGAAGGGAATGACCAACTTTGTTCTAGGAGCTTTGGGAAAATTTTCACAGAGAAGGTGACGTTTGCATTGGGCTTTGAAGAATGTGTAGGAGATCTTGGGTTTAGGAGTAGAGCAATTCATGTAGAAGAATGAATATATTATGAAAGCAGCTTGATGTTTCGAAGAAAGAACAAGAAGTGTGATGCAGACTGGCTATATAATTTGCAAAGCTCATTGAAAAAATAAATATGCCAGCCCCTTTGTTTAGAAAATGCAGGAAAGGGAAAGGATTCCCTATTTAATAAATGGTGCTGGGATAATTGGCTAGCCATAAGTAGAAAGTTGAAACTGGATCCTTTCCTTACTCCTTATACGAAAATTAATTCAAGATGGATTAGAGACTTAAATGTTAGACCTAAAACCATAAAAACCCTAGAATAAAACCTAGGTAATACCATTCAGGGCATAGGCATGGGCAAGGACTTCATGTCTAAAACACCAAAAGCAACGGCAACAAAAGCCAAAATTGACAAATGGAATGTAATTAAACTAAAGAGCTTCTGCACAGCAAAAGAAACTACCATCAGAGTGAACAGGCAACCTACAGAATGGGAGAAAATTTTTGCAATCTATCCATCTGACAAAGGGCTAATATCCAGAACCTACAAAGAACTCAAACAAGTTTACAAGAAAAAAACAAACAACCCCATCAAAAAGTGGGCAAAGGATATGAACAGACACTTCTCAAAAGAAGACATGCATACAGCCAACAGACACATGAAAAAATGCTCATCGTCACTCGCCATCAGAGAAATGCATATCAAAACCACAATAAGATACCATCTCGCACCAGTTAGAATGGCAATCATTAAAAAAAATTAGGAAACAACAGGTGCTGGAGAGGATGTGAAGAAATAGGAACTCTTTTACACTGTTGGTGGGATTGTAAAGTAGTTCAACCATTGTGGAAAACAGTGTGGCGATTCCTCAAGTATCTAGAACTAGAAATACCATTTGACCCAGCCACCCCATTACTGGGGATATACCCAAAGGATTATAAATCATGCTGCTATAAAGACACATGCACACGTATGTTTATTGCAGCACTATTCACAATAGCAAAGACTTGGAATCAACCCAAATGTCCATCAGTGACAGACTGGATTAAGAAAATGTGGCACATATACACCATGGCATACTATGCAGCCATAAAAAAGGATGAGTTTGTGTCCTTTGTAGGGCCATGGATGCAGCTGGAAACCATCATTCTCAGCAAACTATCGCAAGAACAGAAAACCAAACACCGCATGTTCTCACTCATAGGTGGGAATTGAACAATGAGATCACTTGAACACAGGAAGGAGAACATCACACACCAGGTCCTATTGTGGGGAGGGGACGGGGGGAGGGATAGCATTAGGAGATATACCTAATGTAAATGACGAGTTAATGGGTACAGCACACCAACATGGCACATGTATATATGTGTAACAAACCTGCAGGTTGTGCACATGTACCCTAGAACTTAAAGTATAATAATAATAATAATACATTTTTTTTAAATGCAGGAAAAATTCTGTTAAAACTTTTATATTTTTTCATGTTTCATGTTTATCTGGAGTATTAGTCCAATTTTTTCAATGTGTTTTCTTAGTGAAAGACTTTTTCCTACAGATATATCTATGGTGTTGGTTAATCCCTTTTTTTATTTGCTATTTAGCATCTTCCTATGTAAAAAACCCAAACATTCAAATTATTATTTTAAATTTTCCCATTCGTCTTTATACTATGTCATGCAAGTTTTAAAAGTAAATATAAGAGCATTTAACTCATAGGCCAAAATTATACAGTTATTTCATGGAAAATACATACATATGTATTTTATTCTTACATGGAAAGAATAGAATGGAAATTCTATACAAAACTAATACAACTGTTTCTATTTCACATATTGATATGTGCATATTATATCAATACTCTCCACCTTCAGCTTACTGATGAGTAGAAAGAACTGAAAGGAAAAAGAACTCTAGGTTGTCTTATCTTTCCCTTCCTTCTATGTCATCATGTTCAATAAGTAGCTGCTTAATATAAGGAAGTAACATGAATAAAAAAAGATATGACAAGATTACTTGATCATTTGTGTTTTTTAGAATGACATTACCATCTTTCTGCATTCAATGGAAGTTCTTGCTAAAACAAAAAGTGTAGGCTCTCAAAGTAAGTGGTTTAAAGAAACCACTTACTTAGCTTTAGTTGTCACAAACATATTGCACTTTCTTAGAGTCCTGCTGAACTTCCATACATTGTGGGTCCATGAAATTCTGTGCTCATGGGGCATCACAAACATTTGCAGAGGCAGCAGCAATAACTGCAGACATCCATAGTGTGCATATCTCCTCTGCTCATGCATGTGCTCCATTATTCCACTAGACTTCATTTCCAAAACACATTCAAATATTCAAAGGCGGAATTATTAAGAATTTCAAGACAGCAATAAGATAGCTTCAGGCCAAGTAAGAGGTGTTTCTGAGGATGTAATACTGAGCATCTGCCCAGGTTGAACAATCATGATGCCAGCCATAGTGTGATAACTATAGTATGCTTGAAGTAGAAATTTAGAATCTACAATGAAGATCGATTGAGCCCAAATTGTAAATGACCATATATAACAAGATATGGACTTTGGAATTGATACCGTTTGATATAAGGAAGCAAAAATTATTTTTAACATATGGAAATGATTAGGTTTTACAAGATAACTTTGGAGGCAATGTGGCAAATGTATTGGAATGGTAGCAGAGATAGTTGGGAAATGAACAATGCCAGTGACCAAAAGACTGTGAGGTGGAGATGCAAAATTTTATATGGGTGATAGTTCTGAGAGGGAGAGAAAGAATCCTTAATATTTGGTGCCTGAATTTAAGAATAAAGTAGAGGGAGAAGTATATGAAGAAAACTGGTTTTTGAAGTAAACTTAGCACTTAATTTTCAGACTGCATATCACATCCTGCAACTGCAGGTCTCCTAAATTATAAACATTAAATATTTAGTATTATATGTATTTTACTCCTTTCAAATTCTTAAAAAAAAATAGATGACAAGTGCTTAGATTATGTGGTAGCACTTATTTTGTGAGAACTCCCTGTGCTCTGACCAGGGAGCATAACTGAGCTCATTGAGGCTTTTCAAAATGGGTAAATCAAGAATGCCATTGTTACTCTGAGCTCAAAAATAGGTGATACATATTTTGAACACCAAGGGCAATGACCTCTGCATATTCCAAAAGCCAGCAGTTATACTAGATATGCAAAGCAGCAATTGAAATCCATGGTTTCATGTAGTTCACTGATAATGTGGGTCTCTCTGAAGACATATCAAATTAAAAAAAAATTCATGACTTGAGCCGATTATTGAGAATGAAAAATATTCCAGCTGCCAGGATTCACTCTCTTCTAGCTGGAGGTAAGGATGTGTTACTCAGTCACTTGATATTTTACCTCAAACAAAGTGCTAATTGAAAAGGTGACTTATTCAAAGTTTTATTTAATTAGCCAAGATGCTTTCTTGGGACTTTTATCAGCTATTATTTAGTTTAAGGCAGTCTGTAAAATGTTATCTTTTAAAAGATAGAATTCTGGGAAAGTGGTGGAGTAGGAAGTATCAGAAATTTGTCTCCCCACCCAGACAACAATTGCACTCGCAAAATTTTTCTAGTGTAATTATTTTGGAGATCTGGAGCCTATTAAAAGCTTGCAAATTTCAGAGGAAATCTTGGACAGTAAATTGTAGTTAATTTTGATTAATTTTAGCTTTTAGCACAGTAGTAGCTACCCATACCCTCTAACCTGCTGGCAGATAGCTATGCACATGTTCCAGGAACAGCTTGAAAGAGACAGGGTGAGCAAAAAGCATCTTGTCCTTCAAATATTAGGTATCTGTTGTTTGATTAATGACTGCTGCTTCTGATCATGGAAGTGCAGATAAAGATGCAGGGAGCTATTGTTGTTGCACCTTCCTCCATTGTTGCATGCCCCTTCCTCTCTGGGGATTTAAGAGTCCAGCACCCTTCTCTCCTCTCACTCTCATCTTTCTCTTTTTCCCCTTCAGGAGTCAAAAATTAAAGACTAAAACATTCAAAGGCAATTACCTGTATGAAGGAAATTAGAAAGTGGCTGTGCATGCCCAGGGAAAGAAACAGGCTCAGACATATGTGAGTAATCCTTATCCTTGACATAGACACAGCCTACAACAATGAAAAAATATTTACTTAAAGATACTCAGAGATCTAAAGGAAGATGTGGAGAAAGTTAAGAAAATTTGGTATGAAGAAAATGAAAATATCAAAGAAGAGATGGAAAACCTAAAAGGAAATAAAATAATTGTGAAGCTGAATAGTACAACTGAAATAAAAAATTTACTAGAAGGACTAAAAGGCAGGTGTGACTAGACAGAAGAAAGAAATGGGTGAACATGAATGTAAGACAATAGAAATTACTGAATCTGAGGAACAGAACAAAAAACGATTGACAAAAAGTGAACAGAGCCTAAGGTACCTGTGGGACACCACCAACTGGACCAACACATACACTGTTGTAGTCCAAAAATAAGAGAGAGAAAGGGGAAAAGAGGATATTTGAAGAAATTATTGCTGTAAACTTTCCAAATGTGATGCAAGACAGGAATATGAACATCCAAGAAACCCAAGGAACTCCAAGTAAGATAACCTCAAGGTGATCTACACTGACATAGATAATAATCAAACTTTTGACAGACAAAGATAAAGAGAGAATCTTGAAAGCAATGAAAGGAAAATGGCTTGTCATATACAAGGGATACTCAATAAGAATATCAGAGATTTCTCACCAGATAATTTGAAAGCGAGAAGGCTGTGGAATGATATGTTCAATCTGCAAAAAATAAAAAGAATGTCAACCAAAAATCTTACACCTGGAAAAACTGTACTTCAACATTGAGGGAGAAATTATACTATTCCCAACAGTACAAAAGCCAGGGTGTTGGTAACTATGAGAACCTTGCTACAGGAAATTATCAAGGGAGTCTTGCAGGATAAAATGAAAGGTCACTAGACAGTGACTTGAAGCTGTGTGAAGAAGTAAAGATCTCAATAAAGAAAAACACATGAACAATTATAAAAGCCAGTGTTACTGTAACAGAAGTTTATTTCTCTACTTTTTCTACAATTTAAGAGAGTAATACATTGCAAAGGTTATTAGTCCAAAGCTAATAGAGTTAGATACAGTTTGTTTTCTACATAATTTAAAAAGCTAATGCATTTTTCAAAAATTGTCAGTTTGTGGTTTTGGATACACAATGTATAAAGATATAGTGATGTAACTTTATGACATCAGCAACCAAAAGGGTGAGAATGGGGATGTAAAGAAAGAAAACTATGGTACAATAATTAAGTTAAGCTGATATAAATTCAAATTAGAGTGCTATAACTTTAGGAAGTAAAATATAATCCCCATGGTAACCACAAAGAAAATAGTAGTTATTGAATATACATGAAAAGAATGAGAAATAAATGTAAATGTTTCACTGAAAAAATCATCTAAACACAAAGAAGACACTAAAGCAGGGAGAAAAAGTATAAGAAATATGAAAATCAAATAGAAAATGACAGAATTAAGTTCTTCCTTATCAGCTGTGAGTTTAAATGTAAATAGATATTAAACTCTCCAATCAAAAGACAGAAATTGGCAGAATGAATTTTAAAAATGTTTCAGTTATATGTTATTTGCAAGAGACTCATTTTAGATCCAAAGTCATGTATAAATTAAAAGTGATAAGATGGAAAAGGCACTCCATGCAAATAGTAACTAAAAGACAGAAAGATTGGCTATATTAATATTAGACAAAATAAACTTCGAGAAAAAGAAGGATATTATATGTTAGTAAAATGTTCAATACAGCAAAAAGATATGCTAACTATAAACACTTATGGTCCTAGTAACAGACCACCAAGTTTATGAAGAAAAATGGGGCAGAATTGAAGAGAGAAATAATGCTTGGAGACCTCAATATCCCACCCTTGATAATAATAAGAACAACTAGATAGGATTAAAAAGGAGAGGACTTGAACAACACAATAAATCAAATAGCTCTCACAGACATACACAGAATTTTCTATCTAATAACAACAGCATATACATTCTTCTGAAGAGGATATGAGACAATTTCCAGTATAGATCATATGTTAGGCCATAAATTAAGTCTGAATATATTAAAAAAGATATCATACAATTATCTTTTCTGACCATAAGATTACGAAGTTAGAAATCATTAACAGAAGAAAAACTGGAAAATTTACAAATTTGTTGAAATTGAACATCACACTCTTAAACAACCAATGGATCAAAGAAGTAATCACATGGGAAATTAGAAAATACTTAGAGATTAATGAAAATGAAAATGTAACATACCAAAACTTATATAATGCAGTGCTAAATCAATGTAAGAAACTAGCAAAAGAAGAAACTAAAACCAAAACTAGCAGGAGGAAGAAAATTATAAAGATTAGAGCAAAGATAAAGTAGAGAGTAGAAAAACAATAAAGAAAATAAATGAAACCAAAAGTTGTTTATTTGAAAAGATGAACAAAATTGACAAGTTTTTGCTTATAGGAACTATGAAAAAAAGAAAGAAGACTCAAATTACTAAAATCAGAAATGAAAGTGTGGATATTATCACCAATTCTACAGAAACAGAAACATTGACAAGAGAATACTATGAATTATTGTACATCAGCAAATTGAATATCCTACATAAAATGGACAATTTCCTAGAAAGAAAAAAAGCTACTAAATAATAAAGAAAATCTGAAAAGACCAAAAGTAAGAAAATAAACAGTCTCCTGACAAAGAAAAGTCTCGGACCTGATGGCTTCACTGGTGATTTCTACCAAACATTTAAAGAATTAATACCAACCTCTCTCAAACTTTTCCAAAAAATTGAAGAAGAGGAAGTACTTCCTCACTCTATCAGTCAGCATTAGCCTGATATAAAAACTAGACAAGGACATTACAAGGAAAGGAAACTATAAGTCAATATCCTATATGAATGTTGTTGCAAATATCCTTCACAAAATACTATTAAATCAAATTAAGAAGAATATTGAAAAGATTACACACCATAACCAAGTGAAATTTATTCCTGAATGTAAGGATGGTGCAGCATATGAAAATCAATCAATGTAATACACCATATTAACAGAATGAAGTATTAAAAACAACTCCACGTGATTGATCATATCAATTGAGGCAGAAAAAGTATTTGACAAAATTCAACACCTTTTCATGATAAAAACACTCAATAAACACAGAATAGAAGGAAACTACCTCAATATAATAAAAGATGTATATGAAAAACCCATGGTAAACAACATACTCAATGGGGAAAGATTGAAAACTTTTCCTCTAGGATCAGGAGCTAGGGAAGGATGCCTATTTCACTACTTCTATTAAACATAATACTGAATCTTTTAGCCAGAGAAAGTGGGCAAGAGAAAGAAATAAAAGCAATTCTAACTGGAAAGGAAGAAGTAAAATTATTTCTGTTAACAGATAATATAATCTTATATGTATAAAACCTCAAGATTCCACAAGAAACTTGTAAAAACTAGTAAACATATTTATAAAAGTAGCAGAATGTAAAGGCAACAAAGGAAAATCATATGCATTTCTATATACTAACAAGGAACAGTATGCAAAAACTTAAAAAACAATTCTACATAAAATAGCATTGAAAAAATATTAGGAATTGTTATTAGCCCATTCTCACAATGCTATAAAGAACTAACTGAGACTGAGTAATTTACAAGCAAAATGATTTAATTGAGTCACAGTTTCCCATGGCTGAAGAAGCCTCAGGAAACTTACAATCATGGCAGAAGGCAAAAAATAAATAAAAAAAATAAGGCATGTCTTCCCGTGGCAGCAGGAGAGAGAGACAGAGAGAGTGAGGGGGGAATTACTAAACACTTTTAAAGCATCAGATCTCATGAGAACTCACTCACTATCACAAGAAAAGGATGGGGGAAAGCACCTCCATGATCCTACCACATTTCACCAGGTCCCTCCCTTGACGTGTGGGGATTACAATTTGAGATGAGATTTGGGTGGGGACACTGAGCCAAACCATATCAGGAATTAATCAAGGAGGTGAATGACTTGTACAATGAAAACTACAAAACATTGCTGAAATAAATCAAAGACATAAATAAATAAAAACACATCATGTGTTAATGGATAAGAAGATTTAATATTGTTAAAATGTCAATACTACCCCCAAACATTTACACATTCAACGCAATTTCTTTCAAAATTCAAGCAATGTTTTTGCGAAATAAAAAAATCCCTATCCTAAAGTTCATATGGAATCTCAAACAGTAAAGAATACAAAGGGCATTGTTTTGTATTTATTTGGCAAACTAGAAAATTCACGAATGTATTTTCTTCATAGTGGTTGATCTGGTTTGGATCAGCAATAACCCTTGAATACCACTGTTTTCAAAGGGCATTAATCAGCTGATATTCAATTTCACTGCATTCCAATGAAACATGCTCTTCTTTTCTATTTTGTTTACTCAGAGTCTTATCTAATTGTCTTAGGAGTACTAGTCTAGAACATAAAAGAACATCATCCTCTGAAACCATACATTTCTCTTATTCAGCTACTTCTAAAATTTTCCTGTTGTTGAGATGAATTGTCAAAGGTCTAAGCATGGAAATTACTATTTATATTAGGATGATTATAATACTGTAGTTGTCAGTATGCCTATAATGTTGCGTGACAAACACTCTCCTCCTAATACCTTATAGCAACTAATATTTATTTTTCTCACTCATAAATCAGTGGGTTATATGGAGTTTTGCTGATCCTGGCTGAATTAGGAAGGACTTGATTCCAGGCTGCAGGTCAGGTCTGGGTCTGTTCCACATGGCTCCATCTGGCATTGAATCAGGAGCAAAAGAGAACTGGGACAGGATCCTCTTATACCAGATTATAGAAGCTCAAGAGAAAGAGTGGAAGCACAGAATGTCTCTTAAGCCCTCAGCTAGGAACCGGTTCAATGTCAATTCCTCCCCTGTCCTTTTATGAGAGAAATTCACTTGGCCAGGCCCAAAATCAGTTGATTAGGCCAATGTACTCTGACCATAGTGGGAAGCCTTACACAGTCACATGGTAAAGAGCTTGGTGTATAACTTTGTTAAAGAATTGAGAACAATAATTCAACATATTTTGCCCCTTAGGAAGTGACTTAGGTGTGTAAAAGGACAATTTCAAATGAGTGTTAAAAACAGGATCTAAAAAGTTATTCTGGGATAATTGTCTGTGATTGTGCCTAGAATAAATGAGTTTGAAGGTAGGGTGGATAATTTATAGAAAGTTTAGGAGGCATAAATCCACTGGTGCTCAATTCAAGACCCAGTTCTGCCATGCATGTGGGTGATGTTAGGCAGTTTCCATAATCTTTCTGGATTAATTTTCTTAAATTGTGAAAAACACACAATAATACTTACCCTGCTTATGAGGAAAATATGAGATAATGTACTTGGGCATACTTGGCAAAATCTAAAATACAGAAAAAAGAGTTTGATAGGATTATCAATTTCATTTAGTTATTTCAAAATTGTGATTTGAAATTACATCATTGTATAGTTGAATATGCCTCTGACTTGTTTCAAGAATGACAGATTAAAAAAAGAAAACTAATAAGCCCATGAAAACTTTAGATGCCTAATGCGGAGGTCACAAACTCATGACCTATAGACCATATCTGGTTTAGTTTGGCCCACAGTGTATTTTGCAAACATCTGTATTGATTTTCAATTTTAAGAAACTGGGAGATTTCTCATTGACATCACAATTTTAGCTTTTTTGAAGCATCAGAAGATTAACCACCATAGACCTACATGCCCACATGGCAACACTCTTCTATAGCTATACAGCAACATCTTTAAGGGGTAGAAACTCTCCAAGTCCCCACATTTTCCATTACCTTTTACTGTACTACCCCTACACACTTAATTCATTTCCATTATCTTTTGGGGTCCTTTAAACATGGCTACTATTTAATATGCATAGCTATAAAAGCCAAGAACCAATCAGAAAGAACATCAGTCATGAGGTGCTGAAACAGTGTTGTGGGGCACATCACACTGTGATGCCAGGCATTAGCCCTTCCAGTGCTGGCATATGGAAAAATTCACACCATAATGGTTTGGCCTCTAGGGGCTCAGGAGTTCATTATTAAGCAGTAAAAATGTATTTCAGGCTGGGCACAGTGGCTCACACCTGTAATCCCAGCATTTTGGAAGACCAAAGTGGGTGGATCACTTGAGGTCAGGAGCTCGAGACCAGCCTGGCCAACATGGTGAAACCCTGGTCTCTACTAAAAATACAAAAATTAGCCGGGTGTGGTGGCACACACCTGTAATCCCAGCTACTCAGGAGGCTGAAGTATGAGAATTGCTTGAACCTGGGAGGCAGAGGTTACAGTGAGCTAAGACAGTGCCACTGCACTCCAGCCTGGGTGATAGAGTGAGACCCCATCTCAAAAAAAAAAAAAAAAAAAAAAAAAAAAAAAAAAAGAAAAGAAAAGAAAGAAAGAAAAAAGAAAAAATGTATTTCAACATTTTAATAATAGGCATACACTTGTTGTACATATCCTTGAGTATCAGACCTATTATAAAATTTGCATTTTTATTCCAAAAAATAAAGACATGGATTAAGAATATAAATTATTAATAACCTAAGTTCAGAAAATTTGACCAACTTCCATGGGAGTATGGCTAGAATATGGAGGACCAAAAGAAATAATTGCTCATTCTGGGAAAGCTGTTTGTTTCTTGTGTCATATCGATGCTGTTCCTTTGTCTGTTTTAGGCCAGTCTTTCAGTCATGCATTAAATGAGTTTCTTCTTGGACCTCAGAATTCATTGGCTCTCCTCTGACTGGTCTGTCTCAGACTGGCCCTCTTGTTGTTAGGAGTTTAGGTGGTGTCAACGAGATGTAGGTGCTGAGAAAACTGCCTGACTGCTGTTGATCTTTCATAGATAAGATAGCACCAATTTATGATGTCTCTTAATGAAATATAATGGGTTTAGCACTGGAATTTATAGCTCCTTTTTGATGTTCTCCATGTAATATCCGTTTCTGGCTTATAAGTTGTTTAATCTTGTCATCCGTAAAAAAAGGTAAGTATGCTATTTCATTTATGAGAAAGAATATGTTTTTCCCATGATCATCTTGAAGAATTTGTCCTTGTGGCAGGATAAATGAGTTTTTTTTAAAAATGTCCATTTTATGATTCTTCAAAGAGCATATTTCTCTGAGGTTTCCATTTTTAGAGTGGAATGTGTCATTTAAACAGAATAGTCTACTTTATGGTGAAAAAATATCTGATGTCACAGTGAAAAGAAAAAGAGCAATAATTCAATAGTATAGTGTGATGTGCACCAGAGAAGATAGAAGAGGGTGACTAGGGGAGCCTAAAGCTATACCTATAGTCATTTCTCACTTCACATTACTCAAACCAGGCACCAAAATACTGATGATTTGCTCTCTTGAGAACTGCACAGCTTCAGGGTACTGAGCTCAATAAGCCTTTGTAGGGGAAGATGCATTTGGAATATTTCTCTGGGAGCCCCTTAAAGTATAAAGCTTGGGATATTTTCTTGAAAATTACAGTAAAGAATCTGGGCAATGTGATGTGTACTGCATTGATTTAAAGTCTCCATGAAATCAAGGAAATTAGCTGGCAGATTAAACCCACCACTCCAGACTTAAAAAAAAAATACAGTGTGTTTCTTGAAACTGCAATAGGCTGTAAAAAGATTTGATGCTGGTTTACTCACTTTGCTAGCACAAATTCGCTATGGGTAGTTATATCTGTGATAACTTTCCATATTTCTGAAGAGTCTTTATGGCATGCTGGAGGATGTAAAATCAATAAGTAACTCTAGAAATCTGTCCATACTTTATTATTTCCTCATATTTTTCTCTTTTCTCTTTCTCTAACCTCTGTCTTGTTTCTTCCCACTTTCCCTTACAATCTTTCTTTTCCTCTCACTTATTTATTACCTGTTTCTTAGACTCCTTTGGTTATTACTGAACAGGATTTGAAGCAATTGGAAGTGAAATGAAGTTGCAGGACCATGCAGAGAAGTGAAGTGAAAAAGAAAACAAAAACAAATCATTGTGAAATATCAAACAAGTTGTGTTATTTCATCCTCAAAAATTTACATGGAAGATGCTATTATTAGTATTTTTATTATCATTATTATATTTATTTTATCAGTTGAAGAAACTGAAGCCAAAGGACCTGAAGTTAAAAGGCCCAACCCTGGTATTTGTACTCAAGTCTATGTTACATTAAATTCCCTTTAATTTTATTTCTTTCCTGGAAAGAAATTAAATGAAAAAAATCTTTATTTCCAATGATCTTTCTTCTACCTTTTCAATCTACACTTCTCTTCTGTTTCCACTTGGCCTTTCTTAACTCCTAAGTAGAACTGAGAAATAAATCTTATGCTCAGTAGGGTGACAAGGAGCTCCAATGTAAATGTAAAATGAGTGAACTATGGGATGTTGTAATCCTTTACTCCAGAGAGCAAAGAGTAGACAAATCTATTCCCGAAATAATTTTGGGATTAATTGGATGAACTTACTGATGAGCATCTACCATGAGTAAGATACATTACTGGGAATATGAAGATAGAAGAGTAAGATAGAATTTGTCTCATTAGGGATAACCTTCACATAGAGAAACACATATGAAAATCCTAGCCTATAATGAAAGGCCAATTAAAATAAACATTGGAGATACAATGAATGCATTGGAGAAGCACAGAGAAGAGAGGAGATTCATTGTCATGGGAGTTCATTTGTCAAATATGTGGCATTTGAAATTTCCCTTGAAAGATAAGAAATTTGATAGGAGAAAAAGATAAATATCCATATCTCCAATTGAGAAAAGAGCATAAAATAGAAAATATGAGAAGCTGTTTGGCTCTGGCTTGAGAATAGTAGGGTTTGTAAATGACATAAGGGAAGACACTACTGTAAAAATAGATTGAGATCAGATTTGAAGAGCCATATGTAGCCTATGTTTTATTTAATAGACAGGTAGGAATTAGTATATAATGTTTAATTTTGGGAAATAACAGAATTTGACCTGTGCCGAAATACTTCTAATACTGTATAAAAGATGTACTAGGGAGAGTTGATGGGCACAGTGATGAGTTATAAGGCTCTTGTGGTTATGTGAGTAAGACGTGAGAGACAATGTGTTAGCAATCCATTGCTGGACAACAGACCAGTTCAAAATTTAGTGGTTTGAAACAGCACAGTTTTTTTTTTTTTATTTCCATAGGTTTGTGGAGAGCAGATGTATTTGATTTCATAAGTGAGTTTTTTAGTGGTGATTTGTGAGATTTTGATGCACCCATCGCCCAAGCAGTATACACTGAACCCAATTTGTAGCTTTTTGTCCCTCAGTACGTTCCCACCCTTTCCCCTCAAGTCCCCAAGGACCATTGTATCATTCATAGACCTTTGCATCCTCATAGCTTAGCTCCCACTTATAAGTGAGAACATACAATGTTTGGTTTTCCATTCTTGAGTTACTTCACTTAGAATAATAGCCTTCAATCTCATCCAGGTTCCTGCAAATGCCATTAATTTATTCCTTTATATGGCTGAGTAGTATTCCATTGTGTGTATATTTAAATATACATATATATGTTACAGTTTCCATTAGGGCCTTTGGGCTGGTTCCATATTTTTGCAATTGCAAACTGTGCTGCTATAAACACGCATGTGCAAGTATCTTTTTTGTATGACTTCTTTTTCTCCAGATACCCAGTAGTAGGATTGCTGGATCAAATGGTATTTCTACTTTCAGTTCTTTATGGCTATTCTTGTGGGAGTAAGGTGGTATTGCATTTTGGTTTTGATTTGCATCTTCCTGATCATTAGTGATGTTCAGCATTTTTTCATATGTTTGTTGGCTATTTGTATATTCTCTTTTGAGAATTGTCTATTCATGAACTTAGCCCACTTTTTGATGGAATTGTTTATTTGTTTGTTATTTCTTGCTAATTTGTTTGAGTTCCTTGTAGATTCTGAATATTAGTCCTTTGTTGTATATATA
Source organism: Macaca mulatta (assembly GCF_049350105.2). NCBI lineage: Eukaryota > Metazoa > Chordata > Mammalia > Primates > Cercopithecidae > Macaca > Macaca mulatta. The sequence goes on along the minus strand of NC_133406.1, from coordinate 171,758,609 downwards.
GATTGTGAAAGTTTTCTTCCTCTCTGGGTTGTCTGTTTACTCTGCTGACTGTTCCTTTTGCTGTGCAGAAGCTCGTTAGATTAAGTCCCACCAATTTATCTTTGTTTTGTTGTATTTGCTTTTTGGATCTTGGTCATGAAATCTTTGCCAAAGTCAATGTCTAGAAGGGTTGTTCTGACATTATCTTCTAGAATTTTTATCGTTTCAGGTCTTAGATTTAGGCCTTTGATACATCCTGAGATGATTTTTGTATAAGGTGAGAAATGAGAATCCACTTTTAATCTCTTACTTGTGGCTTGCCAGTTATCTCAGCACCATTTGTTGAATAGGGTGCCCTTTCCCTACTTTATGTTTTTGTTTGCTTTGTCAAAGATCAGTTGGTTGTAAGTATTTGCTGGGTTATCTTCTGTTTCATTGGTCTATGTGCCTATTTTTATATAAGTACCATGCTGTTTTGGTGACTATGAACTTACACTATAGTTTGAAATCAGGTAATGTGATGTCTCCAGATTTGTTCTTTTTGCTTAGTCTTGCTTTAGCTATGTGAGCTCTTTTTTAGTTCCATATGAGTTTTAGGATTGTTTTTTCTAGCTTTGTAAAGAATGATGGTGGTGTTTTGATAGGAATAGCATTGAATTTATAGATTGCTTTTGGCAGTATACTCATTTTTACAGTATTTATTCGATCATCCCATCCATGAGCACGAGACCTGTTTCCCTTTGTGTTGTCTATGATTTCTTTCAGCAGTATTTTGTAGTTTTCCCTGTAGTGGTCTTTTGCCTCCTTAGTTAGGTATACTCCTAAATATTTTAATTTATTTTATTTTTGCAGCCATTGTAAAAGGGGTTGAGTTCTTGATTTGATTCTCAGCTTGGTCGCTGTTGGTGTATAGCAGAGCTACTGATTTGTGTACATTAATTTTGTGTACATTAATTTTGCTGAATTCATTTATCAGCTCTAGGAGCTTTTTGGAGAAGTCTTTCGAGTTTTCTGGTTATATCATCATATCATCAGCAAACAGCGACAGTTTGACTGCCTCTTTACCGAAGAGGAAATCAACCATTATTTCTCTTATCTGATTGCCTTTTATTTCTTTCTCTTGTCTGATTGCTCTGGCTAGGAGTTCCAGTACTGTGTTGAAAAGAAGTGGTGAGAGTGGGCATCTTTGTCTTGTTCCACTTCTCAGAGGGAATGCTTTCAACTTTTCCTGGTTCAGTATTATGTTGGCTGTTGGTTTGTCATAGATGGGTTTTATTGCATTTTATTGCATCCTTGTATGCTGATTTTACTGAGAGTTTTAATTATAATGACCATGCGATTTTTGCTTTTCATTCTGTTTATGTGGTGTATTACATTTATTGACTTGTGTATGTTAAACCATCCCTTGTATCCCTGGTATGAAACCCACTTGATCATGATGGATTATCTTTTTGATACACTGCTGGATTCGCTTAGTTAGTATTTTGTTAAGGATTTTTTCGTTTATGTTAATCAGGGATATTGATGTGTAGTTTTCTTTTTTTGTTATGTCCTTTCCTGATTTTGATATTAGGTTGATATTGGCTTCATAGAATGATTTAGGGAGGATTTCCTCTGTCTTTATCTTGTGGAATAGTGTCAATAGGATTGGTACTGATTATTCTTTGAATATCTGATAGAATTAAACTGTGAATCCATCTGGTCCTAGACTATTTTTTTGTTGGTATTTTTTTGTTACCATTTCAATCTCACTGGTTATTATTGGTCTGTTCAGGATTTCTAATTCTTCCTGATTTAAGCTAGGAGGACTGTGTCTTTCCAGGAATTTATTAATCTCCCCTAGGTTTTCTAGTTTATGAATATAAAGGTGGTCATAGTAGCCTTGAATAATTTATTGTATTTCTGTGGTGTCAGTTGTAATGTCTCCCATTTCATTTCTAATTGAGCTTATTTGGATCTTCTCTTTTCTTTTCTTGGTTAATCATGCTAATACTCTATCCATTTTATTTATATTTTCAAATAACCAGCTTTTTATTTCACTTATCTTTTATAGTTTTTTGTTTGTTTGTTTCAATTTCATTTAGTTCTTCTCTGATCCTGGTTATTTCCGTTCTTCTGCTGGGTTTTGATTTGGTTTGTTCTTGTTTCCATAATTCCTTGAGGTGTGGCCTTAAATTGTGTATTTGTGCTCCTTCAGACTTTTCAATGAAGGCATTTAAGGCTATGAACTATCCTCTTAGCACCATCTTTGCTGTGTCCCAGAGGCTTTGATAAGTTGTGCCACTGTTATTACTCACTTCAAAAAATTTTTCAGTTTTCATTTTGATTTCATTGTTGGCCCAATAATCATTCAGGATCATGTTATTTAATTTCCATGTATTTGCATGGTTTTGAAGGTTCCCTTTGGAGTTGATTTCCAATTTTACTCCACTGTGGTCTGAGAGAGTACTTTACACAATTTCAATTTTATCGAATTTATGGAGACTCGTTTTGTGGCCTATCATATGGTCTATCTTGGAGAAAGTTTTGTATGCTAATGAATAGAATGTATATTCTGTGGTTGTTGGGTAGAATGTTCTGTAAATATCTGTTAAGTCAATTTGTTCTAGGGTATAGTTTAAATCCATTGTTTCTTTGTTGACTTTCTTTCTTGATGACCTGTGTAGTGCTGTCAGTGGAGTATTGAAGTCCCCCACTATTATTGTGTTGCTGTATATCTCATTTCTTAGGTCTAGCAGTAAGTGTTTTATAAATGTGGGAGCTCCAGTGTTAGGTGCATATATATTTAGAAATGTGATATTTTAATGTTGGACAAGGCCTTTTTATCATTATATAATATCCCTCTTTGTCTTTTTTAACTGCTGTTGCTTTAAGGTTTGTTTTGTCTGTTGTAAGAATAGCTGCTCCTGTTCGCTTTTGGTGTCTATTTGCAAGGAATGTCTTTTTCCACCCCTTTACCTTAAGTTTATGTAAGTCCTTATGTGTGAGTTTCTTGAAGCAGCAGATACTTGCTTGGTGAATTTTTATCCATTCTGCAATTCTGTATATTTTAAATGGAGCATTTAGGCAACAGTAAATATGTTTTATCTCACAGTTTCCATGGGTCAGGAATCATGGAATGATTAAGCCAAGTGCCTCTGTCTGAAGATCTTTGATGAGGCCGAAATCAGGTTGTTGGCCTGGGCTGCAATCATTGCAAGTCTCAGGGAGGATCCACTTTCAATTTCATTTGCAGAGCTGTTCATAGGTCTCAGGTCCTTGGTGACTGTGGGTTAGAAATATCAGCTTCTTGCCATGTGAGCTCCTCCATAGAGTGACTCACAACATGGCTGCTAACTTTCCTCAGAGCAAGAGAGGGTACCCAGAGGAGAAACCTATTATTTGTAAGCTAATCTTGAAAGTGACTTTTTATCAGTGTTGCCATATTATTCTTACTAGAAGCTATTTACCAGATCCAGCCCACATTTTAAGAGGAGGAGATTATTCAAGGATATGAATGCCAGTAGGCGGGGGCCATTGAGGCCATCTTTGAGGTTGCCTAAAACATAGAACTATTAGGGGCTGAATTATGTCTCCTCCGCAATTCATATGTTGAAGTTATAACCCCCAGTACCTCAGAATGTGACGGTATTTACAGATAGAGTTGCAAAAGTGTTAATTAAGGTAAAATGAGGTCATATGAGTGAGCCCTAATTCAACATGACACATGTCTTTATAAGAAGAGGAAATTAGGACACATACATGCACAGAGGGAACACCATGTGAAATATAGGGAGAAGACAGCCATTTAATAGCCAAGGAGGGAGGCCTTAGACTCAGAATAGTAACAACTCGGAAAATACCTTGCTCTTAAACTTCCAGCCTCCAGAACTGTGAAGAAATAAATTTCTGTTGTTTAAGCTCCTCTTTCCACCCCTCCATCTGTAATATTGTGTTCTGGCAGTCCTACCAAACTAATACAAGGATAAAGGTCTAAACCTGGGCAGGGAGAGGGGAATGGAACAGAAGAGGGAAGGTTATAAGAAACATTCAACAATTACACTGCTGGTTCCTGGAAAAAGAAGTGGTAACTCTAAGTAAGAGAGAGAGATGTTTTAGTACAGATCAAGTTAAACAAAACTATTTTTCTTTGGTTATTTATTTACTTCTTTATTTGATATGGGAAACAGAACTGAAAGAGCAGATGCAATACAAGCTAATTTCAGTTACACATTCACCAATATTTTCTGTCACAGGATGGCCCCACAGAAGCCCCAGAAGCAGATGCTGACACAGAATTTGAGGTGCAAGATGAAGGGGTTAGCTGGGCACAGTGGCTTATGCCTATAATCTGAGCATTTTGGAAGGCCAAGTTGGGAGGATGGCTTGAGTACAGGAGTTTGACATGAGCCTGGGCAACATGGTGAGACCCCTATCTCTACAAAAACTATAAAAATTAGCTGAATGTGGTAGCATGCACCTGTAGTGCCAGCTACTTGGAGGCTGAGGTGAGAGGATCCCTTGATCCCTGGATGGAGATTGAAGCTACAGTGAGCTGTGAATGTGCCACTGCATTCCTGTCTGGGCAACAGACTGAGACTACTCTGTCTCAAAAAACAAACAAACAAACAAAAACCTCAAAAAGACATAGGGATCAACACATGTGAAAGAAAGAGAAAGCAAGACTGGGTAGAGGGAGAAGCCAAACTGTAATGCAGGACCTTTCTCATCAGAACCTCTGGAAAAAGTATTGCTTGTTAAATTATCCCACATTGGACCAAAATGGCTAGACCTTAATAATCTCCAACATCCAGTCACTTCATATAGGCTGTCCTGGAAGGGCATGGACATGGCAAGGTGGCTTTGCAGCTGAGGCAAACCCTGGAGGAGCTGAAAGTTGGAGGCATCTGCAGTCTACTGACTGCTCCCCGCTTGTGGCTGGGCAGCAAGTCCATCTTTGAAGGTGATTGAGTGATACGTTTCCAGTTTTATCAAATCTTCCAGATGAAATACATATTATGAAATAGTGTGGTAACCTGAACTCAAAAGTAGGCTACATGTAAAAATATCACCAGCCATTATATTTAAAAAGTTGATTATGTGCTAGTCATGATGCTGTCATCTATAACATCATTTTATTTATTTTTCAAATGAGCATGTCTTCTTTTTATTGCCATTGTGCACGTAAAAGACATTAGTATTTAGACAAGTGAAGTTACTCCCTCAATGTCTTGCCATAGGTAGAAGACCCAGGAATAAAATTTGTGTCCCTTGACTCTGGAACCTATAACTTAACTGCTAATTTATACCCCATGTTGATGAATAGATGAAGTGTTTCTTAAGCGATGTGCTGGAGGATTTTTTTTTCACATATCTTTACTTTGGGATACACTTTCAATGACTGGATGAAGGCATAACAGACATGCTTGTCAAATTTGTAGATAAAAAAGCTAAGAAGGATAAAAATAATACTTTGGACACAAAAATCAAAGATACTCCTAGACTGCAATGATGTTCAAAATTACCAGGACGAAATTTAGAAGGGATACACATTATATTTTATACTTGGCTTCAGAATTTTCCTGCACAAATTCTCAATGAGGGAAACGTAACTTAACGGTGATTCATGTGAGAAAAAACCCTTAGGGGATCTAACTGACTCTAAGGCACCTCAGTAAGTGGAAAAAAGATTAAGCTTGAATATCAGCTGTACCTGAATTTGGGTCCTGGTTCCAATGCTTACACATGGCTGGATACTTTGACTTTCCGAGGTGGTATTATTAATCTAAAATGAGAATAGTGATACTATTTGCCTTGACTACTTTAGAAGTTTCTTAAGACTATTTTGTGAAAAAATAAACAAGTAAAAAAAGCTACATAAACTTTTGTATAACATATAAAAGCCAAATCTTTACCACTATTTTATCATCTCATGTCAGACACAGTAGGTAGGCAATATGAAGTATGAGCTTAGAGCAGGGTTATTCTAGAATACACCTGATTTTCACTGGGCTACATTCACGTCAGTTCTTTCTTCAAGTGTTCTGGGGTCTGGCTTTTGTTGAGAGCATTATTTCAAATGGTAGACTTGGAAAAATTCAACATCCCAGTAATAGTTGTGGTTAGATTATTTAGATAACTTTTTGTGGAAATCCACTAAGAGAAAGAATAGCTGCATATTCCAGAAAGACTAAAAGCGGCAAAAAGATTGATTATAACAAATTTCACTCTCAGAAAATCTGCGGATAATGTTTAAGTTTCCTTCCCACCAAAGACTTTCTGAGCATGAAATTTATTATAACCAATTTTTCTTTGCTCCTCTCAGTTTTGGGGGAATCTGTAGCTATTCTCTCTCAGTGGATTTTTACAGAATGTTCATCTAAATAGAGAAAGAAAGAATAAGGAAACAACTAGCATTAAGTGTCAATTATGTATTAATCACTTCTCTACAATATCCTACAAATATTTTGTCTCATCATTGTCCTCAATTTGAAGTTAGAAGAACTGAGGCTTTGTTAAAATAAATATTGTATAAATAGATAAATTATTCAGGTGGTAACTAGAGGAGTTGGATTGGAATCTAGGTTTCTGACTCCAAAGCTCTGCGTTGCACATCCTTCCATGTGCATCATGAAGACAACACTGAGAAAAGTGCTTTTAACTCATTGTGCTCTGTGTTCACATCACTTGTGCCACACTGGCAGGGAAAGTAGACAGTCACTCACAGAAGGATTGGCAAAGATAGTGATGACAGTTCTTGTTTTGAGCAATAACCTCCTCTGTGGAATGAGATGAGGTTTTAAAAGCATATGGCCATCCCTACTCCTGTCCTTTCAGCTGTGACCTCCATGAGATTCCAGAGACCAGTCAAGATTAAACATTAAGTAGATTTTATGGAGGCCATAAATCATTCAAATAGGTGGTGTAATATTTCAAGCTCAACCTCAGGAAGTCAACTGTGATAACTATTGGCATAAGTTAAAGGTCCTCTAGGACCCTTCAAATTGAAATAATATTCACCAGACCCTCTCAGTTTAGCCTTTTACCTACACCTTAGTAACACATTCTAGAACAAAACAGTGGAGTCAGTTTGGGGTTAGGGTTTATTAGCAGATGTGGAGGAACTTGCCTTCATGTTCTACCTGCATTCCCAGTTCAGAGCTCTAGGGCCTCTTCCAGTGAATTGCAAGCCTTTAGATCATGGGCCAATCAGCAATTTAAACATCCTTGCATGGAAGTAAGCACCACTGACCCCCACCTACCAAGAATATTGCTTAGATCTATAGAAGCTCACCTTAACAAACCACCAAGAGTACATTAAATCCTAAGAGCCCAGCTCAGACTCTCAGACTACACCCTAATCATGAAAGGACTGTAAAATGCTATAAGAGGGAATGTGAGATGACACTGAATGGCACTATCTATAGGTACAGAAATGCATCCTATTAGTGAGCTATAAAAGCGCTCTCCTGAACTTCAAAGAAAGGAAATTTAATGCTAGGCAAGTTTGAAATATTTCCTAATTTCAGACCTTGGTTCTTTACTCTGGGTACCCAGAGAGCCCACACTTTCCCATATAATATTTGTGAAAGTGCTCTGCAAATGTGATGTGCTATTTAAAATTTTTGAGTTGTTATCATTTTATTTATTACCATACATTTGGCCAGGAGCACAGCAGTGTGATATTTGAGTTGGATTCCACCAAGAAAAGGAGAGCAATCTTCTCTGATTGACACAAAAAATCCTCTGAAAGAGGTTAATGGTGGAAGTGAAAAAGCATCATTCTACAACCGTGGGGACATTCTTGGCATATCACATAATTGAACCCTGGGGAGTAAAACAGGCATAACTCAGATCCCCTTACCTGCTTCTAAGGAATTTGGTGCCAACAAATGTGGCTTATTAGAATGAACAAACCAACTAAGAGTTGTTCCGATTTTAAATTATTACTTGATCCATCAGCATAGACTACGCTCTTAAGCCAGATTTAAAAAATTTATGGCCGGGCGCCGTGGCTCAAGCCTGTAATCCCAGCACTTTGGGAGGCCGAGACGGGTGGATTACGAGGTCAGGAGATCGAGACCATCCTGGCTAACACAGTGAAACCCCGTCTCTACTAAAAAATACAAAAAAATAGCTGGGCGACGTGGCGGGCGCCTGTAGTCCCAGCTGCTCGGGAGGCTGAGGCAGGAGAATGGCGTAAAACCGGGAGGCGGAGCTTGCAGTGAGCTGAGATCCGGCCACTGCACTCCAGCCTGGGCGACAGAGCAAGACTCTGTCTCAAAAAAAAAAAAAAAAAAAAAAAAAATTTATATAGCAGCAAGCTTCTGTTTTGACAGAATGAAACTGTGGCATATAGAGAGCATAAAGGGAATTAGGAATTAACCTTTTCAAACCTGAAAATTAGTCAAGATGAAGTTACCTCAATGACGCATAAGAGGCCTTTGAAATTCTTCCCACTTTCCATGTAAGGTAATTCATCAGAGCCTGAGTAATCAGAACATTTGAGAAAACAGAATCACCTCACAGCCTTTACTCTTGTTGGATAAAAAGACAAATAATAGGAATATTGACTAGTTATGTTAGTTTCCTTTCATAATGGTTCTAATAAGAAAATCTGAATTTCAGGATAAAAAATGAGTTAATGACACAACAAATTTTCCAGACTCTGCTCTTGATTCGACAGAATCACTACCCCTCCATGCAGCCCATTCAGCAGCTGGGCACTTAGTAATGCCGTCAAATGCTGAAATACAATCTATCTCCTTGAGAACTTCTCTTTGGCACTGTAATTATGCCATCTCCTCTCCAGTGTTATAAACCCTGCTCAGGCTTTGGTGCCCATTTGTCTACTGACATTGCTCATTTCAAGATCGCCAGTGACCACCACATAGCAAAATACAATGGGCAATTGTATTAGTTTCCTAGAGTTCAAACAAAAGAACCATAAACTAGGTGGCATAAACAGCAGAAATTTATTTTCTCAAAATTCTAGAGATTAGAAGTCTGAGATCATGGCATTGGCTGGGTTGGTTTCTTCTGAGGCTTCTCTCCTTGGCTTGTAGAGGGCTGCCTTCCTGTGTCTTCATGTGATATTTCCCTTTGTACTTGTTTGTGCCCATATTTCCTCCTTGCATAAGGACATTAGTCAGTTTGAATGAGGATGTAGCCTGATTACCTCGTTTTAACTTAATCGCCTCTTTAAAGACCCTACCTCTAAATATAATCACATTTTGAGGTACTGAAGTTTAGGTTTCAATTGCTAAATGCTCCATCTTTGCAATCTCTAAAACCTTAGAGTGCTCCAGGGCACATTAATCAATTCTATCTATATTTACATCATAGGTGATCTCAGTTGGTCCCAGAAATTAAAAACTGTGTATAAGAATGGCTGTCACATGTATACATGTAGTACCCTCTATCTGTGCTTTAAGTTCCATGGTTTCAGTTAATCACTGTATAGCAAGATAAGATATTTTGAGAGAGAGAGAGCACATGCATATTAATCTTTATTACAGTATATTGTTATAATTGTTCTATTTTATTATTAGTTATTGCTGTTAATCTTTTACTGTGCCTAATTTATAAATTAAATTTTATCATGGGTATGCATGCATAGGAAAAAACCATATATACAGGGTTTGGTACTGTCTGTGGTTTTGGGCATCCACTAGGAGTCTTGGAATGTATCCCCTATAGTTAGTGGGGGACACCATTAACTCCAAAGCAAGACTTTTTCCCTGGTGCTGATATATCTAATGCATATGTCTAACTGCCTACTTAACTTATTCCAAATCAAATTTCTGATCTAATTCCCACCTCAAACCTGCTACTTATGCTTCTTTCCCATCACAGTGAGTGACATTTCTACTTACCAGAAACTTAGGCCAACATTTTGGAGCCGTCCTCAATTTAATTATTTCTGTTATGTCTCACATCAATTCCAACACAGCTTTACTTTCAAAGTATATCCAGAATGCATTTGCTTTCTACCTCCTCTACCATTACTCCTTATGCAAACATTTCTGACTTGGAAAATAGCTCTAGCACCCAAGTCATCTTCTTGCTTTGACTATAAGCCTCTATTACAGTTTATTCTCCACACAGCAATTACAGTGATTCTTTACAAACCCATTGGATAATATGACTTCTCTTTTTAAACATTCCTATGACTTCCTGTCATACAGATAAAAACCTAAAGTCTTAAACATGATTTACAGTTCCCTGTTTGCTCTGATTGTTTCCTACTATTTTCACCCTTGTTTTTTTCTAATCTGTCTTCACTGTGCTGGGCCTCTGAGCTGTTTCTTAAACATACCAACAGTACTGCCATCTCAGGCCTTTGCATTTGCATTGCACTGCTCCTCCCCTGGTCTGAAAAGCCTTTATCGTGGACACCTACCTGGCTCCCTTTCTCACTTTATTCCAGTCGCTGACCAAATATCATCTCAACAAGTAGGCTTTTCATTACCTCACATTTAAAGTAGGCTGTCTATGCCTCCCTTTCTCCATATTCTTCCTATTTATTTATTTATATTTCCATAGCTTTAGGAGTACACATGGTTTTTAGTTATATGGATGACGAAGTCTGAAATTTTAATGCCCTGTCACCTGAATAGGTACATAGTACCCAATATGTAGTTTTTTATCCCTCATCCTCCTCCCACCCTCCTCTCTTCTAAGTTTCTAATGTCCATTAGACCACCCTGTATGCCTTTGTGTACCCATTACTTAGCTTCCACTTATAAGTGAGATCCTATGGCATTTGGTTTTTCATTCTTGAGTTACTTCACTTAGAATAATGGCCTCTGGTTCCATACGAGTTACTATAAAGACATTATTTCATTTCTTTTTATGGCTGAGTAGTATTCCATGGTGCATATATACGTATATGTGTGTGTGTGTGTATGTATATATGTATACATATATTGATGGGCAGTTAGGTTGGTTCCATGTCTTTGCAACTGTGAATTGTCCTGCAATAAACATACACATGTAGGTAGGTGTCTTTTTGATATTATGACTTCTTTTCCTTTGGGTGCATACCAAGTAGCAGAATTGCTGGATCAAATGATAGATATGCTTTCAGTTCTTTGAGAAATTTCCATTCTGTTTTTCATAGATTTTTTAGTAATTTATATTTCTACCAGTAATGCATAAAAGCATCCTTTTTTTTTTTTTTTTACCACCTCCACAGCAATGTTTTCTTTTTCTTTTTCTTTCTTTCTTTCTTTTTTTTTTTTTTTTGCCTTTTTATTAATGGCTATTCTGGCTGGGATAAGGTGTTATCACATTCTGGTTTTAATTTGCATTTCCCTGATGATTGGTGGCATAGAACATTTTTTTCTCATGTTTGTTGGCCATTTGCATATCTTCTTTTGAGAAACATCTATTCACGTCATTTGCTCACTTTTTAATGGGATTGTTGTTTTTTCTTGCTGACTTGTTTGAGTTCCTCATAGATTCTGAATATTAGTCCTTTGTCAGGTGCATAGTTTTCAAATATTTCCTCCCTTTCTGTGGGTTGTCTGTGTACTCTGATGATTCTTTCTTTTGCTGTACAGAAGCTTTTTAGTTTACTTAGGTCTTATTGATTTATTTATTTTTATTGTATTTGCTTTTGTGGACTTAGCCATAAATCCTTTGCCTAAGCAAATGTCCAGTAAAGTTTTTTCTAGGTTTTATTTTACAGAATTTTTATAGTTTCAGGTCTTAGATTTAAGTCTCTAATCTATGTGGAGTTGATATTTGTGTGTGGTGAGAGACAGAGATCCAGTTTCATTCTTCTACAAATTTATGTTTTTATATGCTTTTTCAAAGGCAAGTTGATTGTAAGTATTTGGCTTTATTTCTGGGTTCTCAATTCTGTTACATTGGCCTATGTGTCTACTTTTATGCCACTACCATGCTATTTTGGTTGCTATAGGCTTGTAGTATTATTTGAAGCCAACCAATGTGATGCCTCCAGATTTGTTTTTTGTTTGTTCATTTGTTTTGTTTTTGTTTTTGAGACAGAGTCTCACTCTGTTCCCCGGGCTGGAGTGCAGTGGCACAATCTTGGCTTACTGCAGTCTCCACCTTCTGGGTTCAAGTCATTCTCCAGTCTCAGCCTCCCGATTATCTGGTATTACAGGCGCCCACCAGCTGGCTAATTTTTGTAATTTTAGTAGAGATGGGGTTTCACCATGTTGGCCAGGCTGATCTCAAACTCCTGACCTCAGGTGATCTGCCTGCCTCTGCCTCTCAAAGTGCTGGGATTACAGGCATGAGCCAGTGTGCCTGGCCCAGATTTGTTCTTTTTGATTAGGATTGTTTTGGCTATTCAGGCTTTTTTTTTTTTTTTTCCTGTTACAAATGAATGTCAGGATTTTTTTTTTCTAACTCAGCGAAAAATGATGTTGATATTTTGATAGGAATTGCATTGAAATCTGTAGATTGCTTTGCACAGCATGGTCATTTTCATATTGATTCTTCAAATTCATGATTATGGAATGTGCTGCCATTTGTGTCATCTATGTTTTCTTTCAGAAGTGTTTTGTAGTTCTTGTAGAGATCTTTCGCCTTCTTGGTTAAAAAGTATATTCTTATTCTTATTATTTTTTTATCCAGCTATTGTAAAAGGATTTGAGTTCTTGATTTGATCTCAACTTGGTTGGTGTTGGTGTATAGTGCTGCTACTGATTTGTGTACATTTGTTTTGTAACATGAGACTTTACTGAATTCATTTATCAAATGTAGGATTCCTTTGGAGGAGTCTTTAGGGTTTTCTAGGCATACCATCATATTATTGCCAAACAGAGATAGTTTAACCTCCTCTTTTCCAATCTGTATGCTCTTTATTTCTTTCTCTTGCCTGATTGCTCTGGCTAGAACTTCAGTAATATGTAGAATAGAAATGGTGAAAAGTGGGCCTCCTTGTCTTGTTCCAGTTCTTAGGGGGAATGTTTTCAACTTTTTCCCATTGTATATTATGTTAGCTGTGGGTTTGTTACGGCTTTTATTATTTTAAAGTATGTTTCTTCTATGCCTAGTTTGTTGAGAGTTTTCATCATAAAGCAAAGATGAAATTTATCAAATGCTTTTTCTACATCTATTGAGATGATCCTATGGCTTTTGTTTTTAATTCTTTTATGTGATGAATCACATTTATTGACTCGTGTCTGTTGAATCATCCCTGCATCCCTGATAATGGTAATTTTTTAATATGCTATTGGATTCAGTTTGCTAGTATTTTGTTGAGAATTTTTGCGCCTATTTTCATCAGGAATATTGGTCTGCAGTTTTCTTTTTCTGTTATGTCCTTGACTGGCTTTGGTATCAGGGTGACAGTGGATCCACAGAATAAGTTAGGGAGGATTCCGTCTTTCTCAATCTTTTGGAATAATTTGAGTAGAACTGATATCAATTCTTTGAACATCTGGTTGAATTCAGCAGTGAATCTGTCGGACTCTTGTAGTTGTTGGCAATTTTTTGGGGGGCTTTTCAGTAGTTGTTGGCAAATTTTTTATTTCTGATTCAATCTCCTTGTTATTCGTTTGTTCAAAATTTCCATTTATTTCTAATTCAAGTTAGGAAAATTACATGTTTCCAGAAATATATCTATTTCTTTTAGATTTTCTAGTTTGTGTACATAGAGGTGTTCATAGTAGTCTCAAGTGATCTTTTGTATCCCTGGGGTGTTTGTTGCAATGTTTTCATTTTCAATTATTATTAAACTTATTTGAATCTTCTACCTCCTTTTTTGGTTAATCTAGCTAATGGTCTATCAATTTTTTTTATCTTTTCAAATAACCAACATTTCATTTTACAGATCCTTTGTATTTTTTTGGTATCAATTTTATTTAGATCTGCTCTGATCTTTGTTATTCTTCTTCCTCTGCTAGCTTTGGTTTGCTTTGTTCGTGTTTCTGTAATTCCTTGTAGTGTGATGTTAAATTGTCAATTTGTGATCTTTCAGACGTTTATTTATTTATTTATTTATTTATTTATTTATTTATTTATTTTGAGACAGGGTGCCACCTTGTCTCCCAGGCTGGAGTGCAGTGGGATAATCATGACTCACTGCATTCCCAACCTCCTGGGGTCAAGCAATTCTCCCATCTCAGCCTCCCAAGTAGCTAGGGCTACATGCATGCATGAACATGCCCAGTTAATTTTTGTACTTTTCATAGAGACAGGGTTTCACCATGTTGCCCAGGCTAATCTCAAACTCTTGAACTCAAGCAATCTACCCGCCTTGGACTTCCAAAATGCTAAGATTACAGGCATGAACCACCACACCCAGCCAAGAATTTTTGATGTAGGTATTTAGCACTATAAATTTTCCTTGCAGCACTGTTTTTGTTGTATCCAAGAGGTTTTGCTAACTTGTGTCACTTTTATCATTCATTTCAAATATTTTCAATATTTCTATTTGATTTGATTGTTAATCCCAAAATCATTTAGAAAGAGATTGCTTAATTTCCATTATTTGTACAGTTTTGAAGGTTCTTTTTGGAGCTGATTTCTTGTTTTATTCTACCACAGTGTAAGAAGATATTTGATGTGGTTTCAATTTATTTTATTTAAGATCTGGAATACATGTTCAGGGTGTGTTGGCTTGTTACATAGGTAAATGTGAGCTATGGTGGTTTGCTGCTCCTATCAACCTATCACTTAGGTATTAAGCCACACATGCATTAACCATTTATCCTAATGCTCTCCCTACTCCTGACAGGCCCCAGTGTGTGTTGCTCCCCTCCCTGTGTCCATGTGTTCTCATTGTTCAGCTCCCACTTATAAGTGAGAACATGCAGAGTTTGGTTTTCCGTTTCTGTGTTAGCTTTCTGAGGATAATGGGTCCCAGTTTGATCCATGTCCTTGAAAAAGACATGATCTTGTTCCTTTTTATGGCTGCATAGTATTCCATGGTATATATATACCATATTTTTAAATCTAGTCTATTATTGATGGGCATTTGAGTTGACTCCATGTATTTGCTACTGTGAATTGTGCTGCATTGAACATATATATATATGTATGTGTCTTTATGGTAGAATTATTTTATATTCCTTTGGGTATATACCCACTAATAGGATTCGTGGGTCAAATGATATTTCTGGTTCTGGGTCTCTGAGGAATCACCACTGTTTTCCACAATGGTTGAACTCATTTACATTCCCACCCCAACAGTGTAAAAGTGTTCTTATTTCTCCACAGCTTCACCAGCATCTGTTGTTTCTTGACCTTTTAATAATCACCATTCTGACTGGTGTGAAATGGTATCTCATTATGGTTTGATTTGTATTTCTCTAATGATCAGTTATGTCGAATTTCTTCTTACATGTTTGTTGGCTGTATAATGTCTTCTTTAGAGAAGTGCCTGCTCATGTTATTTGCCCACTTTTTAATGGGGTTGTATGTTTTCTTTCTGGTAAATTTGTTTAAGTTCCTCATAGATTCTGGATATTAGAACTTTGTCAGACAAATAGATTGCAAAATTTTTCTTCCATTCTGTAGGTTGTCTGTTCACTCTGATGATGCTTTCTTTTGCTTTGCAGAAGCTCTTTAGTTTAATTATATCCTATTTGTCAATTATTGCTTTTGCTGCAATTGCTTTTGACATTTTCATGATGAAATACTTGCCCATGCCTGTGTCCTGAATGGTATTGCCTAGATTTTCTTCTAGGGTTTTTATAGTTTTGGGTTTTACATTTAAGGTTTTAATCCATTTTGAGTTATTTTTGTGTAAGGTGTAAGGAAGGGTTTCAGTTTCAATTTCCTGCGTATGACTAGCCAGTTCTCCCTGCACCATTTATTAAATAGGGAATTCTTTCCCCATTGCTTGTTTTTGAGAGGTTTATCAAAGATAGATGGTTGTAGATGTGCAATATTATTTCTGAGTTCTCTATTTTCTTCCATTGGTTTATGTGTCTGTTTTGGTACCAGTACCATGTTGTTTTGGTTACTGTAGCTTTGTAGTACAGTTTGAAGTCAGGTAGCATGATGCCTCCAGTTTTGTTCTTTTTGCTTAGGACTGTCTTGGCTATACAGTCTCTTCTTTGTTTCCATATGAATTGTAAAGTAGTTTTTTCTAATTCTGTGAAGAATGTCAATGTTAGTTTAATGGGAATAGCATTGAATCTATAAATTACTTTGGGCAGTATGGCCATTTTCACTATATTGATTCTTCCTATCCATGAGCGTGGAATGTTTTTTCCATTTGTTTATTTATTTCTGATTTCCCTGAGCAATGGTTTGTAGTTCTCTTGAAGAGGTCCTTCACTTCCCTTGATAGCTGTATTTTTAGGTATTTTATTCTCATTGTGGCACTTGTGAATGGGAGTTCATTCATGATTTGTCTCTCTGCTTGTCTATTGTTGGTGTATAGGAATGCTTGTGATTTTTGCACATTGATTTTGTGCTCTGAGACATTGCTGAAGTTGCTTATCAGCTCAAGATGCTGTGGGGCTGAGATGATGGGGTTTTCTAGATATAGGATCATGTCATCAGCAGAGGCAGTTTGAGATCCTCTCTTCCTTTGGGAATACATTATATGTCTTTCTCTTGACTGATAGCGCTAGCCAGAACTTCCAGTACTATGTTGAATAGGAGTGGTGAGAGGGCATCCTTGTCTTGTGTCACTTTTCAAGGGGAATGCTTCCATCTTTTGCCCATTCAGTATGATATTGGCTATGGGCTTGTCATAAATAGTTCTTATGATTTTGAGGTAAGTTCCATCAATATCTACCTAGTTTATTGAGAGTTTTTAACATGAAGGAATGTCAAATTTTGTCTAAGGCTTTTTCTGCATCTATTGAGATAATCATGTGGTTTTTGTCTTTAGTTCTGTTTATGTGATGAATTATGTTTATTGATTTGCATATGTTGAACCAGCCTCGCATCTTGGGGATGAAGCTCACTCAATCGTGGTTAAGTTTTTTGATGTGCTGCTGGATTCAGTTTGCCAGTATTTTATTGAGGATTTTCACATCAATGTTCATCAGGGATATTGCCTGAAGTTTTGTTTATTTGTTGTATCTCTGCCAGGTTTTGGTATCAGGATGATGCTGTCCTCATAAAATGAGTTAAGGAGGAGTCCCTCATTTTTAATTGTTTGGAATAGGAAAACAAAAATGATACAAGCTTCTCCTTGCACCTCTGGTAGAATTCAGCTGTAAATCCAGCATTTTTTTTTGGTTGGTAGGCAATTTATTACGGCTTCAATTTCAGAACTTGTTTTTAGTCTATTAAGGGATTCAACTTCTTTCTGATTCAGTTTTGGGAGGGTGTATGTTTCCAGGAATTTATCAATTTCTTCTAGATATTCTAGTTTATTTGCATAGAGGTATTTATAGTGTTCTCTGATGGTTGTTTTCCTGTTGGCTCAGTGGTGGTATCCTCTTTTTCATTTTTTATTGTGTCTATTTGATACTTCAGTTGCTGGCACAGAATTCGCTCGCTGTTTTCATTCTACCCTTGTGCAAGCCTGAACCTGGAGGGCACTCATCCTGTGGGAATGCAGTTACCATGAAGTGTTCCAGAAAAGCTGTTTACAGGTGCACCCATGTTAAGTTCCCATAGGAGAAGCCTCATTTTTGTCTGCAGTGGTGGCTGATGGGAAGAAATCCCTTTCTTGAATACCTTTCACAAGCATGAGGGCTACCTGACTGTTGGGGTAGAGCTGTCGATTTTCTCTACTGAGCCTAGCACTGAACCTGTGTCTCTGCTGAAAGAAACTTCCCACAAAGAGAAAGTTCTGAGACTCAAACCCTGCCATATGAATTCTTTCATCTCTCAGGGTGCTCCCTTGATGTGGTACACTCTTTCATGCCCTAGGAGTAGGAGCCCCCTGAAGGCCAGACTACTGTGAATCTTGCTGCTCCTCTGGGTCTAGCCATCCAGTGGGACTGCCAACTCTCAAGGGTGGTGCTAGGGAATATATCTGCAAGGGATTCGGTGATGTGATCTGTCCTCATGTCTTTCAGCAGCAGGCACCAGCACCAGCTCTGATGGGGATGGTGCAGGAGTGGTGACACAGACTCTGAGATTTCCTTGGTTATAAATAACCTTAGTGTGTTGGCCTTCTCAAATGCCAGTTGCAGTAGTACTGAACTGATCACACGGACAGACTCAAAACCCCCTGGTTAGCCAGGGTGATGCAGGCAATGGTAACAGCTGAAATCATGAAAAGGTTTATTCCTTCTTGGATGCTGTGTTATTCTGCCTACAGATGCTGTAATGGGCTGTGTCTGTTGGCCTCCAGTCAGAAAGTGGCACTTGCAAAAGAGCTGCATTGCTAATGGTGAGATTTTTGCTTGCCTTATGTTTCCCAGGGGAGGTACTCTGGTGTCTCAGGCAATGGGCAGGGCCATGGAGCTCCCAAAAGTTTCTGTCCTTTGTGTTAAGCTATCAGTGTGGATGGATGGGCAAAGCCAGATAGAGGCTGGGCCAGACACATCTGTGCTCTGGTCTCCATGTTTGGGTGCAAGCAGGGGCCGCAGTGGGAATCAGAGGGAAGTTCTCTGGCCACTGTAGTAACGTTCCAGGAGGAGCACAGCTTCCTTTGCTGTACAGAAAAATCTGCATGGAGAATGGGGAGTAGCATGCAGCAGTAAGCGCCATGCAGCTCCCATGCACTTGGGAGGGCAGATCTCAGACCCATAGCGTTCCACTAGCAGTAGCTAGCTAGGTTCCAGGCAGTTGCACTCAGAGTTCAAAACTGCCCCAGACTATAAGCCTTTCTCACCAGGACAGAAACCACAGTTGTAGGCCATGTTCCTCTCTGTGTGCCCACATAGCAAGGGCACCCAGCTTCTGTGCCTATATGTATACTTTCCCTTTGTCCCTCATTTCTGGCCAGAGGAGTTCATCCCCACTGAAGACTATATTGCATATCACAGTTAGGAGCTTCTCTCAACCTTTGTCCACTGCCTGAATTAGGTGGCCACTTTCCACAAGGTTCCCTGTGAGGTAGAATCAGGAATGGCTTCCCTTCATCCTCACTCAATTCTGAGAGTGTATGCAATGTACATTCTGATGCCACTCCTCATATACTCCCCCCACTCACTAAGTCAGCTCCAGTGCTGGGTAGGGTTAAGGCCTTCCCCCATGGTCTGGATTGCCAGTTTCCTCAGTAGAAATGTATATCCCAGAGTCAGTCTCTCCTCTTCTGACACTCTGGAGACTCACAGTTTTCCTCCTGGCTCACAGTATAGGCTGCAGTCTACTGATTCTTTCAAAGGCTCTGTGATTTCAGTTTTCCTGTGACGTTCTTGTATTGCTTCTTGAATAAAAGTTCACAGCATGAGTCTCTAAACAGTATTTTTGTCTTTCCAAGTGGAAGAGGTATGCTAGCAATTCTTCCAATCCACCATCTTGGCAAAATATTCTTCCCTGTTTTCCTTTATAGTTTTTTATTACTTATATTTATTTGTTTATTTCCTATTTCTCACTCCTAGAATGTCAGTTCTCAATACAATGGGAGGAGTTCTTTTATCCCGTTTACAGTTCTTTTATCCCCTTCACAGGTCACAAAGTGTGACAGGAGTATGGCTTACTTCTTTGGTGCCCTGCTGCTCGAACCCCTAGGGGAGCATGGAGATGGGCAGGCTGTGGGGAGTGTTTTTGGCTCTGACCCCATGGCAGCGTCTAGGGTTGAGTGTTTGCAGCCCCCGAAGTCCCAATGGGCGTGTGTTACAGCGTGCTCTTTCAGTTTTGTCATCTGCAGGCAACTTGTGCTAATCAGCTCAATTAGACCTGCCTTATCGCCAGGGCAGAGGACTTTCTGTATCCCGAGTTCTTGCCCTAATGTACCAGAAAAATTGGATCACAGGTGGGCTTGGAGGATAGGTGCAAAATTTTACTGAGTGGCAGAAGTTGCTCTCAGTGAGGTGGATGGGGAGCCAGAAGGGCGATGATGTGGGAAGATGGTCTTCTCCTGGAGTCAGGCCGCCCAGTGGTCGGACTCTCCTCAACCATCCCGACCAAATTCCATATCGATGGCCTGCTGGCACCTGCTGCTGTCTGTTGATGTGCTCTTCTGCTCCTCTGCTCCTCTCGATGTCCAGCTGTTTGTGTGTGTGTGCCCACTAAGTTCTCTCGGGTTCCTACGGCCACAGGATGGGGGCGTGGCCAGCCAGAGTGGTCTTGGGAAATGCAACATTTGGGCATGAATACAGGAGTTCCTGTTCTCACTTAGGTCTGTGGGCACAAGCCTGAGGGTGGAGACCTAGCCAAGGACTCTGCCCTTCTCTACCCAGCACTTTCCTGACCCCTCTCTCATATCATTTCCCGTCTCTGAAGAGGTACGTCTAACTGCCATTAGAATACGGATGATGACGGGTCTTAGCTACTTTCTGCTGACACAGAGGGGTTGTTTTGGGGAAAATGACAGTCAGATTCCTCCCAGAGGTCTATATAAGGGTTCCTGGCAAAGGTTGGGGGCATTGTCCGAGGCTCTGGTTGCCTGCCTGTTTGGAGTTCGATGGCCTCCGAGTGAGAGAGAAAAAAATAAGTTTTATAAGTATAGTATGTACGGATTAAACATGTGTATTATATAAGGAAAGAATTTAGTGCCAAAGATCACAGAGATTAATCAGTGAAATATACTAACAACAACATTTTACCTCGAGCTGTTTCGCCCTGATGAAAGAAATTAAACCTTATATGGGAGTGGTTAAAGTGTCAAAGAGAGATAACTCTTCTTGCTATATCTTTAGCAGTTAACTGATGTACCCTGGGAATTCTGGGGTTTGTGGGTCATTAACACTTCTGTCTCTTTCTTGTGCCTCTCATTCTCCATTGTAAAAGACTCAGGTGACCACTTTCAGGAGGTCCTCTAATATACTGTCTGCGGCTGCCTGAGTAATAAGTTTATCCTTTAAGATTAGCTGTCCTTTTACTGACTCAGGAGATAGCTGGGTATGCTTTACCAAGGCCTGTCTTAGCCTTTCCAGGAAGGCAGTAGAATTTTCATCAAATCCCTGGTCAATCATGGACAAGTTAGTATAACTGAGAGACTTGGTCCTAGTTCTGTGTAAGCATTACATATACACACCTCAAAGTGTCTCCTCTTCCAGTCTTCCATCTTGTCATTGGGATCCCATTTAGGGTCATTCACTGGTACTGCTTCTCTTCCAGTTGGATAATATTTGCCCCCTTCCCTAAAACTACATGTGATGCAAAGCTTATCCCCAGATCTCTCTGCTGCTTACAGAACGGCCTGCTTTTAAGTGTCTGCCAGGGTCTGATTCAAAAGTAACATACCATCTCTCCAGGAGAGTTCAAATATTTGGGTGAAATTCTGGAAAGCCTCTATATAACTATCAGGGTCATCTGAAAACTTGCAAAGATCCCTCTTAATTTGCCTTAAGTTTTGTAGGGAGAAGGAAACTTGGACCTTACTAGTCCCAAATTCACTGGGCATCTGTTGCATGGGCAAGGGTGAGACCGGGGCTTGTTTAGGGTGAAGATTTCTATAGCGGGCAAGTGAGAGGCTGAGGCTGAATAGGGAGGTCGGGGTAGACCCAGAGAAGCAGGGCTGGAGGGAGCTGGTTCCTCTGCCAGTGGTGCCTCTGGGACTCTTATCTTCAATTCCCTGGGCATGCCCCTTGCAGTCTTCCCTGAGATGGCAAACAAGAGGGCTGGATCAATTCTACACTGTCAGCAAAGGTCTGGATTGCCTTGCAAGGTTTAGAAAGCCTGCACATATGGGATCTAAGGCCATCTGTCCTCATGTTTACAGAAAAGTTCCAACTACTGGATGGTATTGAAATGAATGGCTCCTTCCTGAGACCAAGCCAGTTCTTGCTGTAAATCATAATTTGGGCAAACCTTTGTGCAGAGGGTTATGAGGTGTTTTTCCTCCAGATTCTGAGGGTCAAAGCAGTCCTGATGGTTCAGGATAAACTCCTGAGGAGTACAAACTGGGGGTGGTGAACAGAGCTCATTGCTCATTCTGAAAGACAGGGAATAAAAGCATCCCCTCACTTCCCTTCCTTCTTTCAGTGAAAACTCAGAGTGTGATGGCGAGAGAACATGAGCGTCCTCCTTTTCCCTGCCATCCTGTTATCCCTGAGTCTTGGTGACCTTGGCAGGTGCTGGCCATAGGTACCAATGCAGTATATATCCAGGAAGCAGGAAACCCTAGAGAATAGGAATTAACTGCTCTGACCTATGTCTCCATTTTCCCTGCTTTGACAATCTTTGAGTTCCATGGGCCTGCTTATGCCATGGACCATGGCCTCCTTCTGCGGGGTGGGGGTTCAGTCAGCAGGAATTGGTCCTGTTCTTTTTACATTGTGCCTATTGCCTGGCTTTGGATCCCTCAGACCTGATTTTCCTTTCTAGGGACTTAGCCTGAAGCTTGGAATCGAGTTTGGGATTGAAAAAGTATTTCAGGGCCTGTTTGTATCTGAGTATCTCAAATGAGCCCTGCTGAATTTGCAGCTATCAGCCAGCAGGGGTTGTTCCGTTAACTTTCCTATCAGAATCAGATTGCTGGGGATGGGGAGCCCTCTCACTTAGAAAAGAATAAAGAGAAAAACAAAGGGGCAAAAAGAGGAGGTCCTCGGAGAAGAACCCCTTGCTTAGTGCAAGTGGATCTCTTTAATCTTTGCATCCTTCCCTCCGTTCAGACCAGGTTTAATTCCTTGGCCAGTGCAGAAAAGTTTTGTTGGCACGGTGGGCAAGAAGCACCCACCTTTCAGCCTTGTGGGGTCCCGGTCGTAAACTACAGTTTTCTTTCCCATCCCTTGTGGCTGTTTGGCATGGCTTTTGCAAGCTATGGACATGCCCAGATGCCTGAGCTGGGAGGGGAGAGCGTAAGGGAAGGTACCCTGAACCATGTGCCTCCAGCTGTCAGTGTGTAGGTGGAGATGGTACTTCTAAGAACAATTGCTCTGATTGCACCTTTGGTGGCTGAGCCAAACGCTCATTTTACTTAGTAACATTGCGCAGCCTATAGCAAAACTCTTAATGTTATAAAGGAAGAGATAAGAGCCATTTGAAACCATGAGAGAGACAGAAAAGATATGAAGTCTGGGGATTTTGACCAGCCCACTTAGGGTGGTTAAGCCTTTGTAAACGGAAACAGAGTTTTTCTTTTTTTTTTTGTAACCTGCAGGAAAGAGAGAGAGGTGGCAGGGCTTTGGAAAAGAAGCCGATCCTACAGTTTTGCATTTGCAGTCATTTTCCTGTATCCCAGGCGAGGCCCCAGTTGAAACGGGAGGAGTTCCCTTATCCCTCTTGAAGGGCATGCAACAGGAGTATGGCTCACTTCTTGGGTGCCCCACTGCTTAACCCCCTAGGGGCAGTATGCAGATGGGCAGGTTGTGGAAAACGTTTTTGGGTTCCAATCTCACAGCAGCATTTGGAGTTGAGTGTTTACAGCTCCTGAAGCCCCAGTGTGCGTATGTTACTGAAAGACAGGACTAGCTAAATTTCCTAGGCCGACTAAGAATTCCTAAGCCCAGCTGGGGAAGGTGATGGCATCCATCTTTAAACACAGGGCTTGTAACTCAGCTCACACTCAACCAATTAGGTAGTAAAGAGGACTCACTAAAATACAAATTAGGCTAAAAGGAGGAGGTAAAGAAATAGTCAAATCATCTATCATCTGAGAGCACGGGGGGAGGGACAATGACTGGGATATAAACCCCAGGCATTCAAGCCGGGAGTGGCAACCCCCCTTTCGGGGACAGCTGCCTCTGGGTTCCCTTCCATTGTATGGGAGCTCTATTTTCACTCTATTAAATCTTGTAACTGCACACTCTTCTGGTCCATGTTTGTTACAGCTTGAGCTGAGCTTTTGCTCACCGTCTACCACTGCTGTTCGCCGCTGTCGCAGACCTGCCACTAACTTCCACCCCTCTGGATCCTGCAGGGTATCTGCTGCACTCCTGATCCAGTGAGGTGCCCACTGCTGCTCCCAGTTGGGCTGAAGGCTCACCATTGTTCCTGCAGGGCTAAGTGCCCGGGTTCATCCTAATAGAGCAGAACACTAGTCTCTGGGTTCCACGGTTCTCTTCTGTTACCCATGGCTTGTAATAGAGCTGTAACACTCACCACATGGCCCAAGGTTTCATTCCTTGGAATCTGTGAGGCCAAGAACCCCAGGTCAGAGAACAAAAGGCTTGCTGCCATCTTGGGAGCAGCTGCCACCATGTTGGGAGCGGCCCACCACCATCTTGGGAGCTCTAAGAACAAAGACCCACACGTAACCTTACAGTGTGCTCTTTCAGTTTTGCCATCTGCAGGCAGTTTGTGCTAATCAGCTCAATTAGACCCTCTGCCTTATTGCAAGGGCAGGGAGCTTTCTGTACCCTGAGTTATTGCCCTAGTGTACCAGAAAAATCAGATCATGCCTGGGCTTGGAGGGTAGGCGCAAGGTTTTATTGAGTGGTGGAAGTTGCTCTCAGTGAGGTGGATGGGGAGCCAGAAGGGGGATGGAGTGGGAAGGTAGTCTTCTTCTGGAGTTGGGCCGCCCAGTATCCAGACTCTCCTCTGATTGCCCTCAACTGAATTCCACATTGTTCCACTCTCGATGGCCTGCCTGCATCTGCTGGTGTCTGCTCTTCTGCTCCTCTCGACGTCTAGTCACTTGTGTGTGTGCCTGCTAAGTTCTCTTGGGTTTATATGGGCACAGGATGGGGGAATGTAGCAGGCCAGAGTGGTCTTGAAACATACAATATTTGGTCACAAAAACTGGAGTGCCTGTTCTCACCTAGGTCCATGGGCACAACCCCAAGGGTGGAGCCCTTGCCAGGGACCCCACCCTTCTCTACCCTTCCCATATCATCAAGGTCAGGATATTCATTTATTCTGTATTTATTTATTCATTAATTCATCCACTCAGCAAATATTAGATATTAAACATACTGGAAACAAAATTAAATTTATTACTGAGCACCACTGTATAACAGGTACTGTTCTAAATATTATAGATTCATTAGTGAGTCAAAAACAAACATGAGGGTCTTTAAGCACTCTTTGAAGACCATCACTCACTTTCATTTATGTCCCCCCAAAATTCTTACATCGATCGATTAGAGGTAGAAAAAAGGATGTTCACCCCAGGTTATTTGTGTCTGCAGAGAGTTGGAGGAACTGCAGAGGATTACAGAGAAATACAGAGGCTTACAACATGGAGAATGGAGAGGTAAAATACAATGGATGAACATTATGACGAACTATGCAAGTGTTATAAACAGCAGATTGACACACAGAGTAATGTAGGTGGATCACAAAGGCATAGTGCTGAGTGAAAAGAACAAGCTATTTAATAAAATAACTTTTATGTGAAAATTTTTTTTGAGATGGAGTCTCGCTCTGTTGCCCAGGCTGGAGTGCAGTGGTACAATCTTGGCTCACTGCAACCTCCACCTCCTGGGTTCAAGCAATTTTCTTTTCTCAGTCTCCCAAGTAGTTGGAATTACAGGTGTGCATCACCATGCCTGGCTAATTTTTGTATTTGTAGTAGAGACGAGGTTTCACCATGTTGACCAGGCTGGTCTCGAACTCCTGTGTTCAGGTGATCTTCCTGCCTTGGCCTCCCAAAGTGCTGGGATTGCAGGTGTGAACACTGCGCCTGACCCTTTTATGTGAATTTAAAATATGTGAGGACAAAACACCAATATTTTCTTGAAAAGAATACTTTTTAAAAGATAGACAAATACATTAGAATGCTGCCTTGGTGGGAAGGACATGAAATGGAGAATGAGAAAAAGGCAATGAAATGAAGCAGTGAGTGTGTAAATGAGCAAGTGAAACCTAAAAGAGCAGTGTTCAGTGGACCGATGATGTTAACATTTTATGTTTAACTTAATCAATGACCCAAGTTTTCTCATATCCAGGGTGAGTAGGGCTTTTTGAGCAGATTTTTGTGTGTTACAATTTTTAGAATCTGTGGCATCTTAGATCATCTCTTCTGAGTGCATCTAATTCTGTCTCCAGTTTTTCTGATATCCAAATATGTTTTCCTGTAACCATGTGTGGAACAATACAAGCATACCTTGGAGATATTGAGAGTTTGGTTCTAGAACACTGCAATAAAGTGAATATTACAATGAAGCAATTCAGGTCAACTTTTTGTTTTCCCAGTACTTGTAAAAGTTATATTTACACCATATGGTATTCAGTTAAGTGTACAATGAGATTATGTATAAAAAACAAATGTACATATTTGAATTAAAAATACTTCATTGCTGAAAAAAAATGCTAACAATCATCGGAGCCTTCGGTGAGTTGTAACCATTTTACTGGTAGAGGGACTTGCCTCCATGTTGATGGCTGCTAACTGATTAGGGTGGTGGTAGGTAAAGGCTGGAGTGGCTGTGACAATTTTTTAAAGACAACAATGAGGTTTACTGCACTGATTGACTCTTCCTTTCACTAAAGGTTTCTCTGTAGCACATAATGCTGTTTGACAGTGTTTTAGGCACGGTACAACTTCTTTCAACATTGGAGTCAATTCTCTCAAATTCTGCTACTGCTTTATCCACTAGTTTATGTAATATTTTAATCCTTTCTTATCATTTCAACAATGTTCACAGCATCTTCAACATGAGTACATTCCCCCTCATAAAACCACTTTCCTTACTTATGAATAAGAAGCGAATCTATTTGTTCAAGTTTCATCATGAGAGTGCAGCATTTCAGTCATATCTTCAGGCTCTGTTTCTAATTCTAGTTTTCCTTGCTATGTCCGATATATCTGCAGTCAGTTCCTCCACTGTAGTCTTGACCTCCCCAATTCATAAGGGTTGAAATCAGTTGGTTGCAAATTCCCCTTAATATTGATTTTTTCTTTTTTTGAGATGGGGTCTCATTCTGTTGCCCAGGCTGGAGTACAGTTGCATGATCTTGACTCATTACAACCTCCACCTCCCGAGCTCAAACAATTTTTCCACCTGAGACTCCCAAGGAGCTGGGACTACAGATGTGCATCACCACACTTGGCTAATTTTTTATATTTTTGGTAGAGACAGGGTTTCACTATTTTGCCCAGGCTCGTCTTGAACTCCTGAGCTCAAGCGATTCACCTGCCTCAGCCTTATAAAGTGCTGAGATTACAGGCATGAGCCACCATGCCTGGCCTAAAATTGATATTTTGACCTCCACCCATGAATCACAAATATTTTTAATGGCATCTAGAGTGGTGAATTTTTTTTTTAGAAGGTTTTCAATGTACTTTGCCCTGATCCATTAGGTGAATAATTACCTATGACAGCTATAGCTTTAAGAAATGTATTTCTGAAATAATAAGACTTAAAAGTCAACATTACTCCTCGATTCATGGACTGCAGAATGGATGTTGTGTTAGCAGGCATGGAAATAACATTCATCTCCTTGTACATCTTCATCAGAGGTCTTGGGTGACAAGGCATATGTCAATGAGCGGTCATATTTGGAAAGGAATCCTTTATTCTGAGCAGTAGGTCTCAACAGTGGGCTTAAAATATCCAGTAAATCATGTTTCAAGCAGATGTGCTGTCATCCAAGCTTTGTTGTTTCATTTCTAAAACACAGGCAGGGAGTATGTGACATAACTGTCAAGGATCCTACCATTTTGGGAATGGTGAATGAACACTGGCCTCAACTTAAAGTCACCAGCTGAGTTCTCCCCTAACAAGAGGATCAGCCTGTACTTTGAAGGTCTGAATCTGGGCAATAGTTTCTCTTCTTTAGCTCTGAGAGTCCTAGGTGGCATCTTTTTCCAATAGAAGGCTGTTTTGTCTGCATTGAAAATTTGTAATTTGGTTTAGCCAGCTTCATCAATGTTCTTAGCTAGATCTTCTTGATAACTGCTGCAGCTTCTCTATTAGCACTTACTGCATCATCTTGCAGTTTTACATTACAGAGATGGCCTTTTTCCTCAAACCTCATCAACTAACCTCTGTTAGCTTCCAATTTTTCTTCTGTCACTTCCTCACTTCTCTCAGCCTTCACAGAATTGAAGAGTTAGGGCCTTTCTCTGGATTGTGCTTTGGCTTAAAAGAATGTTGTTGCTAGTTTGATCTATTCAGACCACTCAAACTTTCTCCACATGAAAATAGTAAGACTGTTTTGTTTTCTTGTCATTGTTTGTTCACTGAAGCAGTACTTTTAATTTCCTTCAGGAACTTTCCCTCTGCATTTATAATTTGGCTTAATGTTTGGTGCAAGAGGCCTAGCTTTTGACCTATTTCAGTTCATCATGCCTTCCTCACTTAATCACTTCTAGCTCTTGATTTTAAGTGAGAGATGTAAGACTCTTTCTTTCACTTAAGAGGCCATCGTAGAGTTATTAATTGGCCTAATTTTAATATTGTTGTGTCTCGGGCAATAATGAGGCCTGAAGAGAGAGAGACAAAAAACTGCTGGTGGCAGGAGCAGGCAGAACACATGCAACATTTATTGATTAAGTTTGCTGTCTTTTATGGGTGTTGTTTAGGGTGTCCCAAAACAATTACAATAGTAACATCAAAAGTCACTGATAAAAGATCACCACAGCAGATGTAATAATTAAAAAGTTTGAAGTATTGTGAGAATTACCACAACATGACACAGAGACACAATGTGAGCACATACTGTTAACAAAATAATGCCAGTCATGTTGCTTCACACTGAGTTGCCACAAACCTTCAATTTGTAAACAAATCCAATATCTGTGAAGCTCAATAAAATGAGTCATGCCTAGGCTGGATGTGGTGGCTCATGCCTGTAATCCCAGCACTTTGGGAGGCCGAGGAAGGCAGATAACTTGAGGTCAGGATTTTGAGACCACCCTGGCCAACATGGTGAAACCCCATTTCTACTAAAAATATAAAAATTAGCAGGGCATGATGGCACACACTTGTAATACCAACTATTCAGGAGACTGAGGAAAGATAATCACTTGAACCTGGAAGGTAAATGTTGCAGTGAGCCAAGATCACACCACCGTACCCCAGCTTGGGTGACAGAGAAAGACTCCATCTCCAAAAACAAAACAAAACAAAACAAAAAAAGTTATGCCTATATATGTGTATTTGTGTGTGTATGTGTTTGTACACATAAACATTTCTATATTTTCTTTTATTCAGCTCTTTTGATTAGAAATCCCATGGAGAAAAGCAGGAAATTACCAGGAGGAAAGAATTCACCTTTGATTTCTTCTTTTTTTTTTTTTTCTATAAACAATGATGATACCTATTATTTATTCACTATTTACTATGTGACAATGTGCTAAGCAATTTTATACCCACCACTGCATTAAAGTCATCAAACTTTTCTACACAAAGCTACCATTGTACCAATTTTATGAATGGAAAGACTAAGAGCAAGATTAAGACTGAGTTTGTGTAAGTTAACATTTACTATAACATAGGTCAGCGGGGATTCTGACCCTGGTTGTACATAAAAGTCATTTGGGAAACTTGAAAAAAATGCCATGTCAGCACCTCAAGATACTTTAATTTAAATAACCTACTTATTGCACATACTGGCATTTTCTTTTTCTTTTTTCTTCATTTTTTTTTCTTTAAGTTCTAGGGTACATGTGCAGAACATGTAGTTTTGTTACACAGGTATACATGTGCCATGGTGGTCGTGCCATGATGGTTTGCTGTACCTGTCAACCCATCACCTACATTAGGTATTTCTCCTAATGTTATCCCTCCCCTAACCCCCCACCACCCGACCCACCCCAGTGTGTGATGTCCCCTTCCCTATGTCTATGTGTTCCACTGCTCAAGGAAATAAGAGAGGACACAAACAAATGCAAAAACATTCCATGCTCATGGATAGGAAGAATCAATATTGTGAAAATGGTCATACTGCCCAAAGTAAATTATAGATTCAATACTATCCCCATCAACTTACCACTGACTTTCTTCACATAATTGGGAAAAACTACTTTAAACTTCATATGGAACCCAAAAAGAGCTCTCATAGCCAAGAAAATCCTGGGCAAGAAGAACAAAGCTGGAGGCATCATGCTACCTGACTTCAAACTATACCACAAGGCTACAGTAACCAAAACAGCAGGGTACTGGTACCAAAACATATAAATAGACCAATGGATCAGAACAGAGGCCTCAGAAATAACACCACATATCTACAACCATCTGATCTTTGACATATCTGACACAAACAAGCAATGGGGAAAAGATTCCCTACTTAATAAATGGTGTTGGGAAAACTGGCTAGCCATATGCAGAAAACTGAAACTGGACCCCTTTCTTACATCTTATACAAAAATCAACTCAAGATGGATTATAGACTTAAACATAAGATGGATTATAGACTTAAACGTAACACCTAGGACTGTAAAATTCTTAGAAGAAAACCTGGGCAATACCATTCAGGACATTAGCATGGGCAAAGACTTCATGTCTAAAACACCAAAAGCAATGGCAAAAAAAGCCAAAATTGACAAATGGGATCTAATTAAACTAAAGAGCTTCTGCACAGCAAAATAAACTATTATTAGAGTGAACAGGCAACCTACAGAATGGGAGAAAATTTTTGCAATCTACCCATCTGACAAAGGGCTAATATCCAGAATCTACAAAGAACTTAAATAAATTTACAAGAAAAAAGCAAACAATCCCATCAAAAAGTGGGCAAAGGATCTGAACAGACACTTCTCACAAGAAGACATTTATGCAGCCAACAGACATATGTAAAAATGCTCATCATCACTGGTTATTAGAGAAATAAAAATCAAAGCCACAATGAGATACCATCTCACACCAGTTAGAATGGTGATCATTAAAAAGTCAGGAAACAACAGATGCTGGAGAAGATGTGGAGAAATAGGGACACTGTTACACTGTTGGTGGGAATGTAAATTAGTTCAACTATTGTGGAAGACAGTGTGGTGATTCTTCAAGGATCTAGAACTAGAAATATCATTTGACCCAGCAATTTCCTTAACTGGGTATACACCCAAAGGATTATAAATCACCTTTGATTTCTAGCTGTTGGCAAAATAATACCAATCACCTTGCTTCACACTGAGTTGCCACAAATCAGGAAGGAATCTAGTTTTTGTGAGTCCAGTTGCTTGTGTAAAGTGAGGGATTCTTGTATGAAAATAAAATCACAAAATTATAAACACATAATTATGATAAATTATAAATTTTTTAAAGCTAACAAACACCACACTATAAAAAACCATCCAGACAATTAACATTTTTAATTAATTAATGCCCTGACATAGCTTTTTAATACCTATTTATCTAAATTTTAAGGCTGTAAATTTTTTTATCTTTTTTTTATGTGCAGTTATGTTTAATACTTTCTGTAGATTAACAATGTCATTCTGAATTTTCTCTGGCATTGTTAATCTAGGATTGTTTCTTGTTGACAGAGTAGAATAATTTTTTTCAGTTTCAAGGCTCAATTTTAGGTAGTATTCATCTGTAATTTTCTTTGTGGTTCTACTCAGATGCATTTCTGGCTCAGCAACAAGCCTACAAAGAACTCCTGTCACTCGCTCTCCCTACGTCCAGCAGAGAATAGAGAGATTTTTGCTTGCCTCAGCACCACCTACCACACTCATACTGTTCCACCATCATGATCCTGGGAATCAGAAGGACCAGTTTGCCATAATCTAGATGGTAGTGGCCCCATGATGATGCACAGCAGCATGTTATTGTTTTGTTGAGATCTAAGATAGGGTTGGGATGGCTGTTGAGGTACACTGGGGGCAGGCTGTTGATGGAACTAGACATAGATAGAAGTAGTGATGGAAGCCTGTCAGCCCGCCTACAGTATCAACACTGCCACCAGGAGCAGGTCTCCTGTTTTTCTGTTTATTTCTACTGCCTTGGAGAATAACACATGGAGAAATGGAAGATGCATATCTAAGTTGTAGGTTCTCATACTTATGCTTCATCTGCTTCATGGTAGATCTGTCTCTGTATAAACCTTTTTTGGATGGTTCTTTTTCAGGTATTGTTTCTTTTGCCTTGAAGTCTTTCCTCCCTTTAAGGCACATTCCTGCTTATAGTTGTATACACAGCTAAACTGTTAAATCATCTCTGGATACCTCTGCCAGAGTTAAGCATGACACCCTGCAGTATTTTACTCATTTTTAATCAAAATATTCACCATGGCATATTGTAATTTGTGTCACTGTATGTCTATCTCTCTTACTATATTAAGATGTTATTAAGGTTGGGAGCTATCTCTATTAATTTTATATCTTTTGCCTCTACCACAAGTTTTGTCACATGGTAAGATTTTAACAAATAATCATTAAATGAATAATTAAAAGTTTTACCTCTAAGCACCACCATCTCTAAAGGGTTTCTTTAACTCCTTTTTAAAGAATTATTATAGTGTTTTGTAGTATCAAATTCTTAACAAACTGTGCAGCAGAAATTAGTGTATGCTTTTTATTGTATTCACTAGATTATTAGCATATTATAGAAAAAAGTCTAGTCCTTGATTTTTGTTCTCAGAATCTAACACAGCACCTGGGATAAAGGAATGATTTACTTTGTTAAGATAGAAAAAGCTAACATTTATTGAGTATGCATTGGGTACTAGGCACTGTTCTAGGTGCTTTACATGAAATATTACACTTAATTCTTACAGTAACCTTGTAAGCAGGGATGTTATCCTTCCTTTCAAAATAAAAATACTGGGGCTTAGTAAAGCTTAGTAAAATGCACGAGTCTCGTTGTCAGCAAGTAGAAAAAACAGAATACAACCACTAGCCGGCTGAATCCAGAAACCCTGATTCTAATCAATTCACTACACTGCCTTTCAAGAAATCAATATTCAGTGGTTTGGGTCACTACATGACTCACTTTTACTGCTGCCAGTGATGGTTACATATGCCTTGTAACTTTATGTAAGTCACATACAATAAAATATCTGTCAACTGGAAAGCTCAGAGCATCTAGTTAATTGAATTTTTAAATTAAAATTTAGTAACCATTACCTTGCCTTAATAAGTAGAGAAAACATAACATAATTGAATGCTTATTTTCAAATTTAGAATCACTCAGGTTCTCAAGGACAGAATTTTGTATCTTATTAATTTCAAGTATACCTCATTTTATTGTACTTCATTATATTGTGCGTTGCAGATATGTTTTATAAATTGAGAGACTGTGGCAACTCATCAAGGAACAAGTATATTGGCATCATTTTTCCAATGGCCTGTGCTCACTTTGTGTCTCTGTTATATTTTGGTAACTCTCACAATATTTCAAACTTTGTAATATTTGGTTATTAAAAATAAGCTGTTATGATCTGTGATTAGTGATCTTTGATGTTATTAGTGTAATGTTTTGGGACACCCTGGACTGCACCCATAAAAGATGGCAAACTTAATCAACAAAGGTAGTGTGTGTTTTGACTGCTCTGCTGACTGTTCTTCATCTCTTTCCATCTCCTCAGGCCTCCTTATTCTCTGAGAAACAACAGTATTGAAATTGGGCCAATTAATAATGTTACAATGGTCTGTAAGTGTTTAAGTGAAAGGAAGTTTCCCACATGTCTCATGTTTAATAAAAAATCAGGAATGATTAAACTTAGTGAGAAAGACATGTCTAAAGATCACATAGACCAAAAACTTGGTTTCTTGTGTCAAACAATCAAGTTATGAATACAAAGGGAAAGTTCTTGAAGGAAATTAAAAGTGCTAATTCAGTGAACACATAAATGATAAGAAAGCAAAATAGCCTTATTGCCAATATGGAGGAAGTTTGAGTGGTATGAATAGAAAATCACACCAGCCACAACATTCCCTTAAGCCAAAGCCTATATCAGAGAAGGGTGCTCTTTAATTCTATGAAGGCCTGAGAGAGGTGAGGATGTGATAAGAAACTTTGGAAGCCAGCAAAAGTTGGTTCATGAGGTTTAAGGAAATAATACAGCTTTGTAATGTAAAAGTGCAAGGTGAAGCAGCAAGTGCTGATGGAGAAGCTGCAGCAACTTTTCAAGAAGATCTAGCCAAGAACTTTGATAAAACTGGTTTAACTA
This sequence comes from Macaca mulatta, assembly GCF_049350105.2. Lineage (NCBI taxonomy): Eukaryota > Metazoa > Chordata > Mammalia > Primates > Cercopithecidae > Macaca > Macaca mulatta. The sequence goes on along the minus strand of NC_133406.1, from coordinate 171,724,712 downwards.
AACAATGGATTTTCAATGCAGACAAAACAGCCTTCTATTGGAAGCAGATGCCACTGAGCACTTGCATAGTTAGAGAAGAGAAATCAATGCCTGGCTTCAAAGCTTCAAAGTACAGGCTGACCCCTCTTGCTAGGGGTGAATTCAGCTGGTGACTTTAAGTTAAATCCAACACCCATTTACCATTCTCAAAATCCTAGAGTCCTTAATAATTACGTTAAATCTTCTCTACCTGTGCTGTATAGATAGAAAAACAAAGTTTGGATGACAGCACATCTGTTTGATGCAGGGTTCACTGAATATTTTAAGCCCACTGTTGAGACCTACTGCTCAGAAATAAAGGATTCCTTTCCAAATTTTACTGCTCACTGACAATGGCACTGATCACCCAAGAGCTCTGATAAAGATGTACAGGACATGATGTCATTTTCATGCCTGCTAACATAACATCCACTCTGCAGGACATGGATCAGGAGTAATTTTGATTTTCAAGTTTTATGATTTCAGAAGTACATTTCTTAAAGCTATAGCTGTCATAGGTGGTGACGCTAATTGATCTGAGTAAAGTAGATTTAAAATCTTCTGGAAAAAATTCACCATTCTAGATGCCATTAAAAACATTCATGATTCATGGGAGAAAGTCAAAATATCAACATTAGCAGGAGTTTGTAAGAAGTTGACTGTAAATCTCATAAATGACTTTGAAGAGATAAATACTTCAGTAGAGGAATTACCTGTAAATGTGGTAGAAATAGCAAGAGAACTATAATGAGAAGTGGAGCCTGAAGATGTAAGTGAATTGCTTCAATTGCATGATAAAAATTGAATGGATCAGGAATCACTTTTTTTTGGATTATCAAAGAAAATAGTTTTTTTGAGATAGAATCCACTCTTGGTGAAAATGATATGGACATTGTTAGAATGACAACAAAGTATTTGGAGTAATACATAAAACTAATTAATAAAACAGCAGCGGGGTTTGAGAAGATGGACTCCAATTTTTAAGAAATTATACTGTGGCTAAAATGTTGTCAAACAGCATAACATGCTACAGAGAAAACTTTTATGAAAGGAAGAGTCAATAGTTGTAGAAAAAATTTTGTTGTTTAATTTTAAGAAATTATGACAGCCTCCCCAACCTTCAGCAAACACTACCCTGATCAGTCCAGTAGACATCAACACTGAGGTAAGACCGAGCATCAGCTAAAGATTACAGCTTGCTGAAGGCTCTGATGATTGTTAGCATTTTTTGGCAATAAAGTGATTTTAAATTAAGGTGTGTACATTGTTGTTTAGACATAGTGCTATTGCATACTCAATGGACAATGGCATAGTGTAAACACAACTTTAACATGCCCTGGGAAACTAAAAACTATACTGAATTCTTTTTATTGCAATATTTGCTTTATTTTGGTGGTTTGGAACCACACTTGCATATCACTGTGCTATGCCTGTGTTTTTAAAGAAGATAATTTTGGAATCAGTAGATTAGATAAATAGAAGTAAAAGGGAATATTCAGAGAAGTAGTTTCCATATATCAGGAAAATGGCAAAGATCTGGACAGAGACAATTACAGAGAGGATGAGAAAAAGAGTCAGAATGTACAGGCCTTCCTAAGGGACATCTGAAGATAGTAGATGACTAGTTTCTTTCTGGGACTGTACAATGAGGAGGGTTGACATTTTCTTTATGCTTGGGCAGTTAAAAACTTGTGGCGTTGTGGAGACAGAATGATCACCCATAAGAATGGGTTTTATGAGAAAAATCATGAGCTCAGTAGGTAGAAAGAAATATAGATTTAGAGCCTTGGTGAGATATCGGGGGTGTAGATAAATATGTAGGTGTTATCAACATATGGATGGTAGTTGCAGCCTTGCAAAAGGAGAAGATATATAATAAGAATGAAGAACAAAGAGAGGAAATTCTAAAAAAAAAAAAAAAAAAAAAAAAAAAAAAAAAAAAGAAGAGAACAATTAAGGGGGAAAGTAAATAAAGCCAACAAGTAAGTAAGGAAAAGTTGCCATAGAAGTTGAAACCAGAAATATTGTGGCACCTGAAGACTAAGTGGGGAGAAAGTTTCAAGTAGTGGATGGTTAATTTGAAAGGTTTTAAACAAGGATTGAATATAATCAATTTTGCTTTTAGAAAGTGAACTAAATGAAAAAAAATACAACTTAAAGAAAAGGAGATGGACGCTATCATATGCTAGGAGAAAGGAATTGACCTCCACCAAGCTATAGAATTGAGGATATGATGAAAAAAAGAGACAGAGAGGAAGTCACTTGGCTGGAAACTGATGGTGGCTAGAAATAAAGATTGGAGAAGGCAAGAGTCAAAGCTGATTTTTTTGTTTCTGCTTGGTGAATGGTTTTCTGTTTACTGAGATGGGTAATGGCAGAGAAGCCGATTTGGGGAAACTTGGGAAGAGATAATGAGGTTTCATTCAAATTCATTGAATGTGACATACATGTCTTAAGACACTCAGGTGGCAACGTCCTGACAAAGACTCAGGAGGGAGTTTTGAGCTGGAGTTATAACTGAGAGTGGGAACAACACAGGTTCTAGGTAAACCATGAGAGAAACTGGAGATTGTTTATTAAGAGCACACGAATGCTTGAGAAGAGTGCTTAAGATAGAAAACCGACAGCTGTGTGAAAGAAGCAGAGCCAATGGGTAACTGAATAAAAATTTTCCTAAACATTTTCGTAAAAGGCAAACAGCAGGGTCACAGTGAAGCCATCTGGCTTGGAATATGTGGTGCTTATTAGTAATATATAAACTGAGGTAAGGAGAAGAAAGAATGTGGGCTTAAAAGTGTTCCAAAGTTGAATTCAAATCCTGGATCTTTTCGTTGTATGTTGTGGAACTTAGGGAAATTTACTTAATCTTGTTGACTTACAGTTTCCTTATGTGTAAGGTTATGATAAAAAGTTCTAATAAGGCAAAGATCTGCACATTGTAGGTGCTCAGTGAGGCTAACTTCCTCCATCTCTCACTTTCTAATACTTCTCTGGCTTTCTTTTTTCTCTCTTTCTTCCCTGTTGTGTTTTCTTTCTTTCTTTCTTTTTTTAAAATTATACTGTAAGTTCTAGAGTACATGTGCACAATGTGCAGGTTTCTTACATATGTATACATGTGCCATGTTGGTGTGCTGCACCCACTAACTTGTCATTTACATTAGTTATTTCTCTTAATGCCATCTCTCCCCTCTCCCCTCACCCCACTACAGGCCCAGGTGTGTGATGTTCCCCGCTCTGTGTCCAAGTGTTCTCATTGTTCAGTTCCCACCTATGAGTGAGAACATGCAGTGTTTGGTTTTCTGTCCTTGTGATAGTTTGCTTCAAATGTTGGTTTCCAGCTTCATCCATGTACCTACAAAGGACATGAACTCATCCTTTTTTATGGCTGCATAGTATTCCATGGTGTGTATGTGCCACATTTCCCTTCCTTCCTTCCTTCCTTCCTTCCTTCCTTCCTTCCTTCCTTCCTTCCTTCCTTCCTTCCCTCCCTTCCTCCTTCCTCCCTTCCTTCCTTCATTCCTTCCCTTCCTTCTCTTTCTTCCTTCCCTTCCTCCCTTCCTTCCTTCCTTCCTTCTTTTTTTTTTTTTTTTTTTTTTTGAGACAGAGTCTTGTTCAGACACCCAGGCTGGAGTGCAGTGGCATGATCTCAGCTCACTGCAACCTCCGCCTCCCGAGTTCACGCCATTCTCCTGTCTCAGCCTCCCAAGTAGCTGGGACTACAGGTGCCCGCCACTACGCCCGGCTAATTTATTATTATTTTTTTTTTTGTATTTTTATTAGAGATGGGGTTTCACCGTGTTAGCCAGGATGGTCTCGATCTCCTGACCTCATGATCCGCCCATCTTGGCCTCCCAAAGTGCTGGGATTACAGGCATGAACCACCACGCCCGGCCGTGCCACATTTTGTTAATCCAGTCTATCATTGATGGTCATTTGGGTTGGTTCCAAGAAGAAAACCTAGGCAATACCATTCAGGACATAGATATGGGCAAGGACTTCGTGACTAAAACACCAAAAGCAATGGCAACAAAAGCTGAAATAGACAAATGGGATCTAATTAAACTAAAGAGCTTCTGTGCAGGAAAAGAAACTACCATCAGAGTCAACAGGCAACCTACAGAATGGGAGAAAATTTTTGCAATCTAGCCATCTGACAAAGGGCTAATATCCAGAATCTACAAAAAAACCCTGTTGTGTTTTCAATCATTTGCAATGAACACTGCTTTAGCTTATAATCTCAAATTGAAACACACTTTTTCTGTTGTTAAGGAATTATACCGTAGTCAGGATTGCAGCCATAAATTAAAATAACTGTTTGGATACTCACATTAGCAGCACACATTTGAGAACATCGATTGAATAGGCTCTGATGCTAAGATGGGTCACCTAAAACACAAGAGAATAATGAGAGAGAGAGAGAGAGAGAAAGGAGAGAGAGAGAGAGAGAAGAAAGGGAGAGAAAAATGTTGAAACAGGCTAATATGGTTTGGCTGTGTCCACATCACAAAGACTGTTTTTACATTTTCAGAAAATAAATCTTCTGTTTCTTGCCAGAGGAAGGAAGAAGTAGTTACCTGACTGTATGGATTGTATGGAGAGAGAGAGAGAGAGAGAGAGAGAGAAGAAAGGGAGAGAAAAATGTTGAAACAGGCTAATATGGTTTGGCTGTGTCCCCACCCAAATATCATCTGGAATTCCCATGTGTTATGGGAGGGACCAGGTGGGGGGTGATTGAATCATGGGGACAAGTCTTTCTTATACGGTTCTTGTGATAGTGAATAAGTTTCATGAGACCTGATGGTTTTAAGAAGAGGAGTTCCCCTGCACAAGTTCTCTCTTTTTCCTGCTGCCATTCACATAAGATGTGACTTGCTCTTCCTCGTCTTCCACCCTGATTGTGAGACTTCCCCAGCCACATGAACCTGTAAGTCCAATTAAACCTCTTTCTTTTGCAAACTGCCCAGTCTCAGTTATGTTTTTATGAGCAGCATGAAAACAGACTAACACACAAGCTAAATAAGTTGTTTTTTAATTTCTGAATAAGGACAATTTTTAAATGCTGTGAATACTATGTCCATGGACACATTATAGAATCATTGAAAAAACTAGTAAGGATCTTAGAGATTATGGAATCTGATATTTCTCATTTTGCTTTCTTTTGCAGCAGAACTTTCTTCTGGCAGATAAAACCTTATGCAATTTTTTTAATTATTATTATACTTTAAGTTCTAGGGTACATGTGCATAACGTGCAGGTTTGTTACATATGTATACTTGTGCCATGTTGGCATCCTGCACCCATCAACTCGTCAGCACCCATCAACTCGTCATTTACATCAGGTATAACTCCCAATGCAATCCCTCCCCCCTCCCCCCTCCCCATGATAGGCCCCGGTGTATGATGTTCCCCTTCCCGAGTCCAAGTGATCTCATTGTTCAGTTCCCATCTATGAGTGAGAACATGCGGTGTTTGGTTTTCTGTTCTTGCGATAGTTTGCTGAGAATCATGGTTTCCAGCTGCATCCATATCCCTACAAAGGACACAAACTCATCCTTTTTTATGGCTGCATAGTATTCCATGGTGTATATGTGCCACATTTTCTTAATCCAGTCTGTCACTGATGGACATTTGGGTTGATTCCAAGTCTTTGCTATTGTCAATAGTGCCGCAATAAACATACGTGTGCATGTGTCTTTATAGCAGCATGATTTATAATCCTTTGGGTATATACCCAGTAATGGGAAGGCTGGGTCATATGGTACTTCTAGTTCTAGATCCTTGAGGAATCGCATTATGCAAATCTTTAAAAGAATTTCTCATATTGATGCAGAGATGGAAGCCACTGAGCCTTACTTTCTCAGCCTCCTTCAGTCCTCTACTTTGGATGATCACTGAGGCACCATAGTGAAACCCTAGGGCTCTGAAGCATGAAGCATGAAGTAAAATCATGCTTTTAGTCCAACTGCCTTATTTAAGGAAGGGGAAACTGAATCATATGAAGGTAAGTAGCTTGCACTAGATCCTGGCAGAGCAGTCTTCACTTTCCCCCAGGGCTTTTGTTGGAGTGGCCTTTTAAAGCCTGCATTTTGAGCAAATCTCCACCTTACCACTTTATTTTTGCAACCAGTGTTCCACAAAAATAAGAAAATATTCATAATGGAACTGCAGCCCCTCCATCCACAGCAGAGTCCCAGGAGGATGACAATCACATGGGAAAAATACATAAAAGTTCCATTCAGGGGATTAACTAGCCACCTGCCAAGTTCAATTAAGTAGGAGTGGTAGCTGGCAAGGGAGGTGGGCCTGAATGAGTAGATTCCTTGATGGCAGGCAAGAAGCAGAAGTCTCTCACGTGAAAATGTAGCACAGAATCCAACTGGGACTAAACTGTGCGTCTGGGAGCCAGGACTTCATGGGCACACATTCATTTCTGGTGCTTAGATGAGGAGACCACTGTTGTTGGGCTTTCCAAAAGCTATCTGTGCGTGTATGTGGGTGGGTGAGTGGCAAGGGAATAAGAGGTCTGAGCTCTGCATGGTCAGGAAGCACCAAAGAGACATCGGGGGCTTTAAGGATGAGGTTTGCTGGTTTTAGGAGGAAGGAAATGATGTCATAACTAATCTTTTCTGGGTTAAAATCTCAGATTTTATCCCAGTGGAATATTCAACTTATTTAAAGTAATTTTCTGAGCATCTACTATGTCCAAAAAGTTGTATGGTGAGCTTCGGATGATCAAAATAAGTTATTTTATTTAAGAATTAGATACGGTGAGAGAAGTAAGCATGCAAGTAAAAACTGAAGTAGTGGCTTATTCATTTGTTCATTGTCTCATATGGTGCTTAGCTCAGTGTATTTACTTACTGAATGCATTTATAGCCCATCTACATCTGAAAAAGATTTGAAGCAGTCACAAAACACTTTTCAAAGGTATATTAATAGAAAGAGAAATCAGGAGCAGAACAGAAAGAGTAATATAATTTTGGACTGCAAAAGAGGATTGCATTAAATTGGTTTCAGGTCGTGAGTCTACCACTCATTACCTGTGTGAGCACTTGAAAGTTATTTAAACCTTCTGTCCTTCAGTCTCTTCAGCTATAAAGTGGTGATAATGTCTACCTTATGGATTGTTGCGAGGATTAAATGACAACACATCTATGTTGTGATCAATAAAGTTTAATTATTTTGTTTTGCTTTCTGGGAAATTTCCTCTATATTTCCTTCCTCCTGTTTTATGAAGTTCTAAATTGCTATTGAATCTTGATGTTTCCGCTTAACTTCCAAGGACGATTTTGGGTATCATAAGTGTTCCTTTTTTGTGTGTAATGTACTTCATTAATGCAATTATAATTTTTCTGAATATAGTAAGGGTCTTTCATTCATAATTCATTTTAGTTTTCTTCTACCTTCATAGACTCTGATTTTTCCAGGATTTTACAATCAATTTTTTTGTGGTTATTATCAGTGAAATTACAGCATGGACTTTCAAACACATTTGACTGTACAGTAAAAAGTATTTTTTATTTCTGTACTCACTACCCATCTCACTCATACACACACACACACGAAAAGAGAGGGCAGGAGAGAGAGAAATACACATTTGCACATCACTGGGGATTAGAACTTCATGTAACAGTATTTCCCTTACTATGAACTATCAGACATCTGATCATCCATGACTAAAAATCCTAATTGAAGGCTCTAAGTGTGCTAATAGGCATTATTGACTGTGAGTTTCACTAAATTGACCTGGCTTGGTCATGCAGTTGATGATACATCAATGTTAATATTCTTAAGACTTTTCTATTAGGCTCAGCAGATTCTCAGGGAGGTTGCTACTAATTTCCTGTCTAGATGGTCAAGGACTGGTTGCCAGAAGTTTGGAAGCACAGTGGGGGAAAATGCTCCGGATTTCAGCATCCAAATGCACTTCCTTTATTCAATTCAATGTATCAAGTCTCAATTCTATCTGGTGAGCCACATCACAAAGACTGTTTTTACATTTTCAGAAAATAAATCTTCTGTTTCTTGCCAGAGGAAGGAAGAAGTAGTTACCTGATTGTATGGATTGTATGGAGTACTGTCTGATCTTTTTTTCTTTTTTTCTTTTTGAGGCAGAGTTTCACTCTGTTGTCCAGGCTGAAGTGCAGTGGAGCTATCTTGGCTCACTGCAACCTGCTTCCTGGGCTCAAGCTATCCTCCCACATTAGCCTCCCGAATAACTGGGACTACAGACAAGTGCCTCCATGCCTAGTTAACTTTTGTGGTTTTTATAGAGATGGAGTTTCGTCATATTGCCTAGGTTGGTCTGAAACTTCTAGGCTTAAGTAATCTACCCACCTCAACCTCCCAAAGTGCTGGGATTACAGGAATGAGCCACCATGCGTGGACATAATCTGATTTGTATAGTTGATTCCTACACAGATATTCAACTAATCTTTGTAATTTTAGCCCTATTCATCCCCTCTTTCAGAATACTGATGTTACCAATTCCTGAACCTACTGGGAATTCTGCAGCCTCAAAATGATTTGGTTTTTAACTTTCACCCCATCAGCCTGTGGTTTAGTATTCTCAAATCTCCCAAATATTGACTTCTCATCCATTTGTGGTTTAGACTTTATGAGTTTGCTGCTGATGTCCTCTCTGCCTGTCTCCCTGTCCTTTGTGATTAAGCCTAAAATCTTCTTTACCGTCAGTTTAATGGAGTTTTGGAATGGGTAAATATAGACATTACTTTTGAAAGTAAACATGTACATTCAGTGCACCACGTTTAACTGAAAATTCTTTTCCATCTGTATACCTAAGTAGCTATGTGCCTTTGAGCAAAAATATGACAATAGTAAGATCTTGTAAAATGATAAGATACTTTCCTTGGGTATGAAAAGTACCTTGCAAAGTTTCTGCAACATTAAAAGCAGAGGTGACATTCAAAATATTTCACAAGCATTGCAGCATGAGCACTGGCCACCTAGATTCATCAGGATTTTTGTTCCATTTCAAGACTATTAGAGTCTCGGGAGAAAGAAACCCATTTCATGTTTCTTATTTCTTCTCCTTTTCCACAGCCTGTTATTAGGAGTCAATCATTGTTTCTACTATTTGCAGATATAGGAAGTGGCTTTTCATTACACTTACTAATAATTCCTATAGATTTATACTTTAAAAATTATTATTCTAATTTAATTTGGGCTCTATATCACTGTAGATATGACTTTTTGAAAATTTCATCCTCTTATCCTGCTACCTGGTTAGGATGGGATGATTCATGCAGAAAAACAGGCAAGGGGGCCGGGCACAGTGGCTCACACCTGTAATCCCAGCACTTTTGGAGGCTGAGGCAGGTGGATCACCTGAGGTCAGGAGTTCGAGACCAGTCTGACCAACAAGGTAAAATCCTATCTCTACTAAAAATACAAAAATTAGCTGGCTGTGGTGGCAGGCACCTGTAGTCCCAGTTACCAGGGAGGCTGAGACAGGAGAATTGCTTGAACCGGGAGGCAGAGGTTGCAATGAGCCGAGATCACACCTCTGCACTCCAGTCTGGGCAACAGAGAGAGACTCTGTATCAGTAAAACAAAAAAGCAAAGGGAACATTCATTTGGGGATCACTGAGCTATTGTCTCCCCAACCAGAGCCTTGAGAGTGAGAATCTCCATTGGTTGGAGTTTATGGCGGTTACTCTTTCTCCAAATGGAGTGAAGAACTGAGTGAATTTGAGGACCAAGAATAAATGTGAGTGTTTGGTAGCCACTTCACTACTTCTCCAAAGTGTAAGCTCTGAAAGAGTGTTAAGGAGAAATAAGAAAAGGAGAAACATCCATACAGTGTAATTTACACAACAGTAATTGGGTTTTCCTCACATTTTCTGGGTAGAACAGAATGCTACATCCCCTTCAAGAGATATTTTCTCTCTGGCCTAGTTCTGTGTTTCTTTTTCTTCACGACATTAACAGTTGTACAAGTACCTTATGCAATTTCAGTGAATTGTTGCTCAGATCAATCAATAAAGTTCCAGTACTGACAATTTCTCAAAGCGCATACCCCTTAAAAGCCACCTTGTGAACAATTCTGTATAAGCCTCATTTAAGGCTCCCTTGGAATTTAAGTACTCTGCAGGAACGATGATGCCTAATCGATTTTCCACAGCAAATTGACCCCCTCAGACCTTGGGCAAGCATTGGAGCTCGCCATAATAAACTGAAATGGGAGCCTTTAGGATAAATGGTTGTGGGGGTGGGGGAGAAGATTCAGAGGTGCCGACCTGCATTGGAGAATGCTGACTCATTCATCCTCCCAAATAGCCAGTTAGCGTGGAAACTCTCACAGTGGTAAAAGAGATAACCAAAATGCCTGTATTCCTTCTTTTGCTGAAAACTACAGGCCCTTTTAATTCATATTTTCTTGATATTTTGCCCTCAAGATGGAGAATACAACTAGGTATGCTTATCATATTTTTAAACAAAACGTAAGATTTTTTTTTCCCCATTACAAGAGGAACATACTCATCTAAAAAATTGTACTATACAGAAAGGCCAAAAGAAGCAGGGAACATTCTGCCATGTTCTTAACACACAGAAATAATTATTGTTTCTGTATATTTTGGGAAGTCCTTTTTCTCCCTAGAAGTAAATTTTTGAATATATGAAAAAATACAGTTTTAAGCCTATTGTTTCTAGAATTTGATTGCTTGCTTTCCTCCAGCATAAGATCAAGGTATTGAAAATTCATTGTAAACATTATATTTAATTACAGCCCAATATTTTATTGAATAGTTTGATTTAATTATCTTTTGCTATGTGATATTCAAGTTATTTCTAGTTATTTCAAATTTAGAATCTGATAAAGATAGTATTTCAAAGTAGTGGGCAAATGAAAATAATATTCTGAACACCATCACCCCAAAATAACCACAAATTATATTACCTTTCTTAACTTTTTTCTAAATAAATTCCAGATGAATTGATCATTTAATCTTTAAAATGGTATCAAAAAAGGGTTAGCAGAATATAAGGGTGAATTATTATATAATCTTGGTATAGAAGGGAATTTCTAAGAAACAAAGCAGAATTCACACAAAAATATTTAGTATATTTAACTGCACAGAATTTAAAAGCTGCTTTTAACTGGATACATACATACATAACATTGAAGGAAACATGACAAACCAAACTTCCTAAAATACTCTTAGAAAAATCAATAACTAAAAATACAAAAAAAGACATAAAATGGTCTAAAATTGATGCATAGATGATACACTACAGAAAGGATGACAAACATTTAAAATGTTCATATATTATAGTAACAAAAGACATGTAATTAAAATATGTTTTATCTAAACACTAGTAACATCTTGTGCTGTCGTAACTGTGGGGAAATAGGCATTTCCAAGCACTTATAGGAGTTGATATAACTTCCCTACAAGATATTTTAACAGTATATATCAAAGACCCTAAATATTGGGTACTTTAAAGAAATTGGGCCAGGCACAGTGACTCACACCTATAATCCTAGCACTCGGGGAGGCTAAGATGAAAGGGTTGCTTGAGGCCACGAGTTGGAAACCAGTCTGGTCAGCATAGTGAACCCTGTCTCCACAAAAGAAAAATTTCAAAATTAGCTGGGTCTGGTAGTGCACTCATGTAGTCCTAGCTACTCAGGAGGCTGAAGCAGAAGGATTGCTTGAGTCTAGGAGGTCAAGGCTGCAGTAAGCCATGATCATGCCACTGTACTCCAGCCTGGTGACAGAGCAAGACCCTGTCTCAAAAAAATTGAAATAGAAAAAGAAAGAAGAAAGAAATTGAACTCTTTGTATTTATTCTAAGCATGCAATTAAAGAAGTATCCATAGGTATGTACACATAGATATTCATCTCCATGTTGTATATAAACCATGAATAGTTGAAAGGAACCTAAATGTCTAGCAATGCTAGATTGTTAAAAAGCATACTGGCATGGTCTCATAATAGAAAGTCATGTGGTTCCTAAGTAAAACGTTGCATATTTATATATTATAGTATTACAGAATTGAGGAGAATTATTATTTTTAAATGAGAAAAAAATTATTAAAGAAAATTTTATTTTATGGTAATCTATTTTTTGCATATATTTATGTTTCTGATCACTTGGAAAACATCTGGAAGAATCAGCCAGAAAATGTTAACAATGATAATTTCTGGGGAATGAGATTTTGGCTGATGTAACTTTACGTACCTCCTCCAATCTATATTTTCCATTTTTTGTTTTATTAGAATCATGTATTTCTTAGTCTGTACTTGTTCAAGTAATAAAAATATGTAAGTAGTATTTCAAAAAATACTGAAATCCATATATTCTTAAGTATAATTATATTTATTATTTTTTTACCTTAGGATACATAATTAGAATTGGGAAGTTCAGTTCAAAAGGTGGGAACATTTTTGAAATTCTTGACATACGTTGCAAATTGTCCTGTATCAACATAGCAACTCCAGAAAAAGCAACATAAAAGTGCCCATTTTTACCATACTCTTGTCATCACTGGTGAAGTGACTATTAGTAAGAGTACATTTTCACATTTTAAAATATTTGTTAACCCGTAGAATTTTCACTGTGGAAAATTGTTTCTTGGAAGGCATATTTTAAAAACCATAAGAAGAGAGCTTATACTGTAGACAGTAGGTTTTTCAGATCATCATAAAAGGCCACATTAATTCCTTGGCCTATGGGGTAACAGTTATTCTAGGAGGGAAAGCAAATTGGAAGCCTCTGGAACTCCCTCACTCCAAGAAAGATAAAACAAAACAACAACCGCTTCATCCTAAGGAAGAGTTCCTGAGTGCAGTGGGGTGATCTCGTCTCAGTGCAACCTCCGCCTCCTGGGTTCACGCCATTCTCCTGCCTCAGCCTCCCAAGTAGCTGGGATTACAGGCGCCCGCCACCACACTCAGCTAATTTTTTGTATTTTTAGTAGAGACATGGTTTCACTATGTTGGCCAGGCTGGTCTCAAACTCCTGTCCTCATGATCCGCCTGCCTTGGCCGCCCAAAGTGCTGGGATTACAGGCATGAGCCACTGCGCCCGGCCAGGGCTGATCCTGTTAATCTACCATTTAACACACCACGATTGCACTGGAAAAGCAGACAGGTCTTGGAGGGTGACAGTGGACTCTCATAAACTTGAACAAGTACTTGTTTCGATTGCAGCTGTTGTGCCAGATGTGGTATCTTTGCTAGAACAGGTTCATGCTGCCACGGAACATGAAATGTGTCCCCTGATCTTGCGAATACATTCTTTTCCATTTCTATCAGGAGGAAGAAACAGAAGCAAATTTCATTCACATGGGATGGAAAACATTTTACATTTATGATTTTGCCCCAGGGCTATGCTAACTCACTGGGCCTGTCACAATATAATCCAAAGGGATCTGGATTGTCTGAACATTGCACAGAATATCAATGTAGTTCAGTGAATCAGAGGCATCATGTTCATGGGATCAAATAAGAAAGAAGTAGAAAGCACCTTAGAGGTACTTCAGAGAGTGGAAGAGAAATCTTAGGAAGCGTCCTGCCAAATTAATGATGTTTTTAGAGATTCAGGATTCGAGGGCATGCCGCAATATCCCCTCACATTAAAGAACAGATTCTTTTATTCTAAATTTTTCACAACTAAGAGGGAAGCACAACATTGGGTAGACATTTCTGGGTTCTAGAAGCACATATTCCACACTTGAGAATATGTCTCTATTAATGATCCCAGAGCAATAAAGCCCTCAGCACCTGATACAGGCTACAATGTAGGCAGCCCTGATGTTGAGCCATGTCTGGATAGTTCATATAGCATTATAGATATCTACGATGAGAAAAAATGGTATGTGGAGTTTATAGCAAGCTCTGGTTGAAAAACTACAATACAGATCTTGAGTGTTCTAAAGAAAAAAGTCATGTCATCTGCTGCAATGAATTACAAACCATTCGATAGACCACTCATAACACGCTACTGCATCCTGGTAAAGACAAAGCTTGCCACCATGAGCCATTAAACACTGTTTGAACAGAACAGCTCATCAGAAGCTGGATTCTATCAGGCCCACAAGTCATATAGCTGGGCAGGTCCAGTCAGAATAAGGTCATTGTGAGGAGCACCAGGCAAGACCTCAGGAATCGTATTGGAATGGAGGACTGAGACTGACCAGAAATGGCCAGCCTACTGATTAAGAACACTTTTTAGTCATAATCCAAGACCCTGTCATCTATCATTAAAGACAGAATTCTATCATTAAATGAGCCAGTACATCATCCTGAAAATTCTTATGAATTAACTGTCAAACTTCTACTATTCAAATGAGTGGAGTCATTTTTGTAAGGCTTGATATATTAATTGTTTATATCATAAGAATGACTCTCAGTTAAATCTCAAGAGCTTTCATAAACCCTAGGGTGACACTGGCATTTACTAAGACGTTGGTTATACTCCCTACCTTTAATATTCTTTGTATACCTTCTTGCTTCATTCCTCCACCATAGTTATCAATAACATATTATCTATTATTCATCTTGTTTATCGCCTCTTTCTCCCATCAGAATGTAAAATCAACGAGAGGAGTGATTTCTGTCTGTTTTGGTAACTCAAACTAAGACTATACTTAACATACAGCAGTTGCTCAATAAATATTTTCTGAATGAATGAAAGATATATAGGAGTCTAGTGCAGTATCCTACTTCTGTCTGGTTAATAGGGTTATATTAGTACACTGAACTTGGAGGGAAATAAAATGGATACTCCAGTTGTAGCAATAACTGTGAGTTACAGGAAAAACTGGGAGAAGTGGAGAAGCTGCTTTATGGAGGTGTTAACTATCTTCTGAATCTTTTATTTATTTATTTTTTCTTAGAGACAGGAACTCTTTCTGTTGCCAAAGTTGGATGGCAGTGGCATGATCATAGCTCACTGCAGCCTCCAACTCCTGGGCTTAAGTGATCCTCCCACCTCAGTCTCCCGAGTAGCTGGGACTATAGGCATGCCACCATGCCCAGATTTTTAAAAATTTTTTTGTAGAGACGGGGTTTCTCTATGTTGCCCAGTCTGGTCTCAAACTCCTGGGCTTATCCAATCCTTCCACCTTGGCCTCCCAAAGTGCTGGGATTACAGGTGTGAGCCACTGTGTCCAGCTGGCTTTCTGGCTATTTGTTTATGTCCTTTCTTGAGGGGACAGCAGTAGTCCTGGTTAACCATAGACCCAGCTCTACGCTACTTTACTTAATAACAGGAAAACCAAAAGTAGGAAAATTCTGACCTTTCAGGTGATTTTGAAGTTCTCCATTTGGTGAAGGAACACAGGTGTGGAGGCCGTTCCTACTAATTTGAGGTTGCAACCTTTGAAAGCCATGAATGTGAAGCCCGGACTAGCTTCACTCTGGATATTAGGAAATGCTCTTTCACTTTTGCTTTTCTTCTTCTCTGGTGTCTCTCTCTTCTTTGAACAGGTATACCTTTGCCCTCAGAGTGAGAGATAAGTATTTAGTAGTACAGAGATAGGTAGTGAGAGATAGGCTCAGGGATGAACAAACGGGAAGTTATAGTTTGGTCAGCATATGAACATGCCAAAAATGGTGTGTGGATTCAGCTCAACTCGTTAACAGATGCAAGGCAGAATGGCAAAAAGGAAATTATTTATTATGTCCAACAGCATGCCTAAAGGCAAAATAATTTATGGTGATGAAGAGACTATATATGTCTCAAACGATAGGAAATTAATAATGATGCTTCTGTACTCTTGGAATCAGGCTTGAATTCAGTGGTTCTTGGGAATTCCAACAGCTACTTCTTATTCACATTCAAACTAAATTTATATCAGCATTAAGCTAAGAGAAACTGTATCTGTCAATTTATTCCTACAAAGGGTCACATATCTACTATCTACCTTAGGAAATTCCTTGCCATGAGAAAGCAGTGGAAACATATTTAGGCGAGAATATTTTATGTAAGATTTTAAGAACTTGTTGAGGCTTGTTTTATTGATCCAGTCTGGAAAAATCTTAGGCCATGGCTCTGGAATGGCTCTTTTTAATTATATATATATACACACACACACACACACACACATATACACACATATATGATATATACATACATACACATACATATATACATGCACATATATTTTTTAAAATTAAATCATATTAAATTTAATTTAATTCTATTAAATTCTATTAGATTAAATTAAATTCTATTAAATTCTATTAAATTAAATTATATTTAATTCAATTTTAAGTTCTTAGATACATGTACAGGATGTGCAGGCTTGTTACGTAGGTGAATGTGTGCTATGGTGGTTTGCTGCCCCTATCAACCTATCACCTAGGTATTAAACCTCATGTGCATTAGCCATTTATCGTGAGGCTATCCCTCCCCACCGACACCCTGAGAGTGTGTGTTGTTCCCTTCCCTATGTCCTTGTGTTCTGATTGTTCAGCTCCCACTTATAAGTGAGTGCATGCAGTGTTTGGTTTTCTGTTTCTGTGTTAGTTTGCTGAGGATAATGGCTTCCAGTTCCATCCATGTCCCTGCAAAGCACATTATCTTATTACTTTTTATGGCTGCATAGGTTTTCCTGGTGTATATGTACCACATTTTCTTTATCTAGTCTATCATTTATGGGCATTTGGGTTGATACCATGTCTTTGCTATTGTGAATAGTGCTGCAGTGAACATATGCATGCATGTATCTTTATAACAGAATAATTTATATTCCTTTGGGTATATACCCAGTAATGGGATTGCTGGGTCAAATGGAATTTCTGGTTTTAAGCCTTTGAGGAACCACCACACTATCTTCCACAATGGTTGAACCAATTTACATTCCCTTGGTGAGAATTTTTAGATAATATTACATTCCATTTCCAAATAAAAAATAGCAAAATAAATTTAAATTGATCCAAGTTCTTGACAACCTTTTCAATATGGTTATATAAACTGCCATGTTATTCCATTAAAATATAATCACTTTAAATTCATTTTCTACTGAGGATTCATTACAAATGATGAAATTATTCCCAAGTACTATCACTAAGTGAATCACAGTGAATATTTGAACCTTCATTGTCTAAAATAAGTATTTTTTTTTCAAATTTGTCAAAATGCAAGAATTTGTAGCATGACACTTGAGGGAGTTGATCTAGCACAAAAATACAGACTTTTGGATTCTGTAAATTTTACCTTGAAGGAAGTGTGGGATGTTCTGAACTGCATGCTATTCTATTCAAATTCTAGCTGTCTTTTCACACTGAAATACATGACACCTACAGTATGCCACTGATTGACCACTTGTAAACTCAGGAACTTAATGAGGTGACTTTATATATATATATGTGTGTGTGTGTGTGTGTATATATGAATAAATTAAAATTATCTATATATTTATGATATATAGTTTAATTTATCCCTCATCAATTCCACTATGAATGCAACTATGAACGGCTGGTGCTATTATTTCCATTTTATGGATGAGGAAACTGAGGATCAAATAATTTACATAATTGTGTCCCAAGATTATGCAGTCAGTAAGTGTGATCAGTCACATATTCCAAAACCAGTTTGCCAACAGTAAAGCCTATCCTCACCAATATTATGCTTGGCTGCTTGTTACTATAGTAGTGTCATTTTCTGACATCCCTATCATTGTTTAATGTTTACCTGGCAGTATCTGGAAAGGTGCCAGCAAGGTATCCCATCACTTTTCTGTTTCCTTTTTAACACAGTCTCTTCATCTTATGAGCTAAATAGTTTTTAAAAAGTAGAAACAGGAAAAAAATTAAGATATACTACATACAAAAAAAAGAGTTATGTTCACTTGAAGGACACCATAGCATTTTAAAAAGTCAAGATGTACATGTGTCTTCTGAGTATAAAGACTTGAGTTTCAATCAAAAGTTTGCCAATTATTGACTGTGAATCCTTGTTTGATATTCTGGTCACTAGTCTATTTGCTCTTTGATTTTTTTCCTTGTACTTTCTCTGCTCTATTCTGTATTAAAGGGCACTGACTTCATCAAATTGCTTTTCACAAGCTCTTTTGCCAATTGGATTCTAGCTAGGATCAGCCAATGGAGGGCACTGGACGAGAACTGAAAGGTGAAACAAGAAGAAAGCTGGTTTCTTTCTCTCCCACTCTCTTCTACAGGGAGTCCTTGGGCAGCGGAGTCCATCTTCTTTGTAGTTTATAGTTCTTGCATTGTAGTGATTGTAGCTTACACTGGGCCACTTTAGCACTTAGAGTCTGGTAATACCACCTACTCCTTGGCCCTTCAGTCCCAGGGCTGATGATGGCTTTTTGCTATTCCTGAGTTCTGAGTTGCTTCACTACTTCTTATTTGCTTTTTCAGCTCTGCCAACCCCTTTGAGAATAGTTCTCCATATTAAATATTTTCTACTGAGCTACTCACTGTGGATTCATTTTGCTAACTGAAAGTGACATAGCATGGCCAGATATTCAACTTTACTGAGACTCAGTTTCCTTGTTTACAAAATAAGAATGATAATAACTATTGCAAGTTACTTTAATCCTTAGCTAGAATAACTAAGAAAAAAAAGACATATTAGTAAAATCAAAAATGAAAAAGAATATATTTCAACAGATGCCTCAGATATAAAAAGGATCATAAGAGACTACTATAAATTATTATATGCCATAAATTATATAATCACAAAGAAATGGATAAATTCCTAGAAACATACAATTTATCAAGACTACATCAAGAAGAAATAGGAGCCCTGAACAGACTAATAACTTATTTGTTATTAAGATTTAAGCTGCAAACAAAACCTCTCAACAAAGAAAAACCCAGAACTCGATAGTTTTAACAGGTGAATCCTGTAAAACATTAATAATAATTCTTCTTAAACTCTTCTATAATATAGTAAAAGAGGAAGCACATCCAAACTCATTTTATGAGGCCAACTTCACTCTAATAACGAAGCCAAAGACACCACAAGAGAACCATATATCTGATGAACATAGATGCACAATTTCTCAACAAAATACTGCTAGCAAATTAAATTCAACAGCACATGAAAAAAATTATGCTCCATGACCAATTGTGATTTATCTCTGGGATTCAAGTTTGTTTTAACATATGGAAATTAATCAATATGATATACCACATTAACAAAATGAAAAATAAAAACCGTGTGACCATCTTGATACAGAAAAAGCATTAACAAAGCTCAATATTTATTCATGATAAAAACTCTCAACAAAAGGTGTATATAAAGAACATACCCCAACACAATGAGGGCCATTTATGGAAAACCCACAGCTAACATAATCAATGGGTAAACACTGAAAGCTCTTCTTTTAATTAGTAACAAGGCAAGGATGCCCTCTCCTACCACTTCTATTTGACATTGTACTGGAAGTCCTAGCCAGAGCGATTAGACAAGAAAAATAAATAAAAGCCATCCAAAAAAGAAAGGAAAAAGTAAAATTATCTGTTTATAGATTATAAGACTTTATATAGAGAAAACGCTAAAGACACCATTAAAAATTATTAGAACTAATACATAAATTGAGTAAAGTTGCAAGAAATAAAATCAACATGCAGACATCAATAGCATTTTTTACATAATATCAAACTATTCAAAAAAGGAAATTAAAACAAACCTCATTTACAATAGTATCATAAAGAATAACAGACTTACAAATAAATTTAACCAAAGACACAAAAGATACGTTCAACAAAAACTAGAAAACATTAGTGAAAGAAATAGAAGAAGACACCAATTAATGGAAAGGTATCTTTTGTTCATGGATTGGAAGAAATAATACTATTAAAATACCCTTATTATCCAAGGAAATCTACAGAATAGATTCAGTTAAATCCGTGTCAAAAATCCAATGGCATTTTTCACAGAAATGGGGGAAACAATTTTTGAATCCTAACTCAAATTCTGGGTCAGCGAGACCAATCACTTCTGTTATTAGGGGCAGAAGATCACGAAAAGGTTTCACTCCAGGTGAGTCCCTTGGCAAGACTCTTTTCAGCACCTGGAGAATAGCAAAGCTAATTCAACAGGGCATGCATGGTGTGGCTAGCACATGAAGTTTGAGAAAAGTACATTAGAGAAAAAAGAAATAGTATATGGAGGAATTTTTCTGGAAACCTGCCTGTATACTGAGCTGAAGAGAATCCTGACTTGAATTATCCAGATGACCTGTTCCAACCAGAATTTTATATAAAGTAGGAAGATGGGGAAAGAATGACAATGACTATACAACTCATACAGTATTCTGGTAAAAGTCACATAGCAAGAATGAACTGTGCCCTTGTTCCAACTTTATTACTGGTACTTGGTGATGTTCTATTTCTCCATCCTCAAATACTTCCTGACCCACAGAGCTAGACTTTGGTAAGGTGAAATTTAATAAATATTTATTAACCTTTATTATGTGTCTGGTAGTGGTATACATCTAGGGATGCAGCAAAGTGATTTCATTCCAGAGAGAGAGTCAGACAATTAAAATAAAAACATACTTGAGTAGCATGGATAGTATGCTAGATGATGGTAAATTACAGAAAGAATAAACTAGGGAGTGTGAGGAAAGGGGCATACTTTAAATAAGATGATCAGGGAAGGCCTCAATAAAGAATATTAAATATGGATAAAGACTAAGCAAATGAAGAAACAAGCAATTGTCTTTCTAAGGATAGATCACTTAAACAGAGGAGAGACGAAGAAAATGTTCTGACACAGGAATGCTCAATGGGTTTATGAACTAACAAGAAAGCCGGCATGTGGACGAAAGAAAGATGACAGAAGATTCAGAGAAGTAACGGCATGGGGTAGGGTGTAATAGATCTATAGGATCTTGGAGGCTACTTTGGCTTTAGTCGGAATGAACAGCAAAGCCATTCAAGTCTTTTGAACAGAGAAGTTATATTATCTAATTTATGTTTTAACATGATGCCTGCAGTTTCTGGTTGTTGGCAGGATGAAGCAGGGCAAGAGTGGGAGAGGGGAGACTGGTTAAGAAAACCCACCTTCCACCTGCTTCTTTCCGTGTCCTTAGCCTCTCCTTGCAGGTTGTGTACTTCCTTCTCAACCCCCGCTCCCACGGCTCTTTTACTGCAAGTCCTCTTATAATGCTCTTTCTAATTTTCTCAGGAAAAGAGATAATAAACTCATTCACTTTGAATTATAAGTGATATATAAGCTTTGCTGAATAAGCAGAGTGTGTAGCTTAAACAAAAATAATGGAGCTCTAATTATAGAATTTCAGATATAAGTGGACAATATTTTATTTGGGTCAGAGGGTCTTCTGAAAATACCTAAATGACTTTATACAGATACCCAGATACTACGAGTAATGAAGATAACTTCAGTTCAAATCTTTTGTAATAAAAGGCAAGTTGTACACACAGAAATGCAACCAGAAGAGCAGGCTTCCTTGCAAATCTCACAGGATAATAGAATATTACATATACCCTGTCAACCTTAATCCAATTACTTACTATGTCTTTTACGGGTTCTTCCTCCTTAATCTGTCTCCAATAAATCTCTTCCTATTGTTAGGACATTCAACTGCGATTCTGAAAACTGATTTAGTCTCCTAATTTGCTTCCAGTCCTCCAGGCTTTATCCCCAACCAAACCAATTTTCACACCAGAATGATCTTCCTAAAATTCAATAAATAAATAAACAAACAAATAAATAAATAAAAATTAAAAGTTGCAATGGCTCTCCCTTGCCTTAGGATAGTCCAGTCTCTTTGTCTGATGTATGAGTTCCATTAGGAACCTAACCATCCCAACGCCATATTAATACCTCCCACACACATTTTCTACTCCAGCCACACTCCCTGTTGTCTCTTTCCTCTGGGGTTTGGTGCTCTCTATTTTCTTTTCCTGGTAAACATTCTTATTCTCTTTATCTCCCTACTTTCCGCCAACTTCTCTAACAGCTCATTTCTATTCATTCTTCAGGGTTTGGTATAGACATCTACTCCTACGAAAAGCCTTCCCTGATGCCTATGACTCAGATTCCTCTTCCAAGGGTTCCCATAGCAACCTTCTCTGGCATTCTCACACTTACATAGCAAAGGGATTTTCTGTTAGTTACTGGTTTGTCCTCCCCATTAGATTTTGAGTGCTTAAGGACAGGGATCTTGCTTTATTTGAGTGTCTATGGTGCCTAAGAGGATGTCTAATATATAATAAAACTCAATAGATGATTGGGTATATAAATGAAATGATTGGGTATATAAATGAAAGCTGTATATGGAACTTCTTATGGAAGTTCCAAATATGAAAGAAGACAAAATGATATTACTATTCTCCAAACAAACCAGTTGCTCAGGAGAAATATAACTATCCCTGATGCTGAGACCAAAGGGAAGTTTCTCCCTTGGATCTTCAAAGAGAATGCACTAACAGTATATAATAGGCTTAAATAATATGTAAAAAGAAGTAAACAATTACCCCAGTAGTTACTACAAATTGGTGCCACTAATCTTTAATTTACTGAAGTTAGTGAGGCTAGACATGATGATGACTTCAGTCTTTTTCCAGTTTTAAGTAGTGTTTAAATAGCGATGATCATTGCAGTGTAATTCTCTGCAAAAAGTTCACATATTCATTTGTAGGTGATTTTCTAAAACCCAAACATATGCTAAAAACCTTTTTAAACAGAACATTTGTCTAATTTAACACTACTTTAGGTAAATAATTCTTCAGTGTAAAACAGAGAATTATTATATGTGAGTCTAAAGAAATCTTATGATTATGAATATACAGTATAAAAAGCCCAATTAACAATAAGCATAAATTAAATTGCAATTTTTTTCGAGGCCATTAAACAATGAAATTATGTTTTTCTTTCCATTAAGCTACAAATTCTGTAGTTCTAAAAATAAAAATTACAATGAATATGGACCTCTTTTTTCATTTTTAAAAACTTTATTGGAAAATAGCAATCATTGGCCAATTGATTATTTCCTTTTGGGTTAACAGTAGGTTATTTAAGTCACTTCCAGTTTCCATTAGGTTCTAAGGATTAATTATAGTTTTTCAAACCCTGAAATTTCTTATCCACCTTGTGACCCCAGCCTGCCTGCTTTGAAGATCTATTATCATGTTCTCAAGGCTCTAGAGGGAAACTTTATGAACTCATGACAGCTCCCTCCTGAGATCCCTGCCTTAGCAATAAGAGACATTGAACTAAGTACTTCATCTGTATTTTCTCAATAAACTAAAAGAAGAAACTGAAGAAAAATTAATATAAGTAGAGTTTATTTGGACCATGCTTTGGACAGCAATCTGGGAGGATACAGTCAAGTTGTCCTAAATATATACTCCAATTAACAGCAATTATCAATGGATTTTCTTTTCTTTTCTTTTCCATATATCGAATGGATTTCTAATGAAAAAGAAGAGGCAATTCCTGAATTGTTTACCAATAATTTACATTAAAATAGCATAATCTATTGATGAGCTAAACATTATTCTTTGTATGACAAATTCCATGGCCAGGCACAGTTGCTCATGCCTATAATCCCAGCATTTTGGGAGGCTAAAGCAGGAGGATCACTTGAGCCCAGAAGTTTGAGATCAGCCTGGCAACAGAGCAAGACCTCATCTCTACCGAAAATAAAAAAATAAAATAAATTAGCCTGGTGAGATGGTGCACGCCTGTAGTCCCAGCTACTCGGGAGGCTGAGGTGGGAAGATTGCATAAGCCTGGGAGCTTAAGGCTGCAGTGAGTCATGATCGTGTCACTGCACTCCAGCCTGGGCAATGGAGCAAGACTCTGTCTCAAAAAAAAAAAAAAAAAAAAAGGAAAGAAAATAAAAGAAAAAACAAACTAAAATTCCAGTAATATGAAGATAATGGGTGAGACAGCTAGTCAGGAACAAAATTACTTTAAACAATTGCCCTCAGGCATGGAGGAGGAGGTGACATGACTGAAGTCCCACACTCCTGTCTCTCTGGGCCTGATACATTTTACGTACTTCACACAGCTCAGATTGCTCTGAATGATTTTTCTTTTCTCAAGTTTTTAGTCCAAATCATCCTCTAAATTGCTGTGTAAATCTGGTCAATGAAAATCATGCCTGTAGTTCTATTAAAGGAGGTATTTGAATAAAAGGTTCCCTAAATTTCATTTCATCTTTAGTGTCCTAAGTTTTGGGACTATCATTGTACAGGGAATTTTAATTGTTTTTATAAATTTTCCAGCCAGACAAGTGCTGAACTGGATGCCTCAGGCAAGGTGTACCTTTTTGAACCCCTAGACTGATATTATCAGTACTTGGACCTCCTTTTTAGGATTTAGCCCTTTGGGGGTCCTAGGATGCTATAAAAGAACACACACACTTTTTTGGCCATAAAAATGTGTCCTGCTACATTGTCACCCACCTTACCATGGAAGTTAGGTAACGTCTCAGTCCAATCTTGTTCAGACAGAGATACTTCCATGAAGAAATCAGCTCAATAATGACAGCATTGTCTATATCCGGTCATCATAGCAATCTTCACTACAAAGGTGATAAAAGGAGACATCTGCTGAGATTTCAAGTGCCACATAGACTAGATTCCAAGTTTAGAACAATTTAGAACATTAAAGATTCCAGGGTATTTTACATTTCATTGGAGCTAGTAAGAACAAAAATCAAAGGAAGGAAAAAACGTGAAAGTCAGTATGCAATTCAATTGCTATTTAAATCTCTTTGGCTTTGAAGGCACGAGACAGAGTAAATGCAGGAAGGAGAAATGTGAATTATCTAACCTCAAGGGTCCTGCAAACCCTGGTTCCAGCTGTATCTGAAATCAGTAAAGCAAAACCATGACTGAAAGAACTTACATGGAGATTTAAGTGGTAATTGGTGATGACATCATTTGTGGTTGGACTAGATGTGAAGTGCGAAAGAAAGAGAAAAGTCAAGAATTACTCTGTTTCTGACCTGAGCAACTAGGACAGAGTTACCATCAATTATAATGAGGAAAACTATTGACCCAGTGTGCATTTGTCCTAAGCTTGTTTTGTGAGATAAATTGTTCATGTTTCCATCTCCATTGATGGCCCAGAATAGTTGCAGAATCATCAAATTTATATTCTTAAATGTTCCCTCCAACTTGGCTTTTTCAAACCATTGTCATTGTTGCCGTTTATAAAGGACAAAGCACTCTTGGAGATGGAGAACTAGCCAAACCACCTGAAGTAAGGGACTGTCATCACAAGAAAAATATTCAAATGCTAGTGTTTGATTAGAAATTTCAGAATAATGGCAAGGCTGTTCCTATGAAAATCCAACATATCTTCTCCCTTAAAATATAACTCAATATGATTAATTCTTCAAAAGAACCATGACATTTTGCAGACATTTATGCATAAACTAAGACAACAGTTTGGTTCTGTGAAATCAGGCTGCAACCTCTTCCAGAGACAGTGTTGGTGCCCTCAGAATACACTATTTACATGGATTACAGTGCTCACCAAAGTTGTGCAATGCACTGGCCTTGACGTCATCATTCTAATTCCACTGAGAAGAGTTATGGAGAGGGCGAATTATAAATTTGTATAGGTGCTGATTGTAATAAGGAGCCACAGTGTGTACACTGTACTTAAAACCGAGTGAATTATGGAGTGAATAAATAAAAGTTTCCAAAATAACATTTCCAGAAATATCTAGCATGTTTCCATTCATTTCTTTTCTTTTTAAGTGGGCCAAAACTATGTAACATGGACACCTCTAATTGCAAGGAAGGCTGGGACTTCGTTTGTTGTTTGTTTGTTTTGTAGCCTGGGAACACTGATGCTCCAAAAGCGTAGGTCTCTTGGTAACACAGAGGAGAATGAATAATTTGGTACACAGCCAGCACTAGTAGTGTCTGCCATATATACCCCTTTCTTTGTTTATATAAATTAACTTGGTTAACCATTTGTTTTCTTTGCAAAAAATTTGCTCTTGGATACCCGCAAAAAATTCCTGATAGCATTTGAGAAATTGCCCAATGATAATATTTTATATAAAATGCACTTTGTCACAATAAGAAGTAACAAAGAGAAAGACCAGTGAATTTGTGTTTCTTTGTTTTCTTTTTAATATAGAATGGGTTATAACATTATTTTGAAAACTAATGTCTTATCCCAATCTTTGATTTTACTAGTTTACTTATTAACTTATGGAAAATAAACTCAAAGACACTCAGAAAACACATTTATTCTTTATTAATGCAAAAAAATTAGTGACCAGAATTGCTATTTTCTAAGTACCCTTAGACACGGTAGTGCAAACAAAATACTTAGAACAACATTTTGATATTTGTTAAGCAATCAATCATGCCACTTGAACTTTTTCATTCTCACCATATCCTGGAATACTTGAAAAGCCAAATTCAAAATATGAATGTTCTGGGCAACATAGTAAGACTTTGTCTCGACAAAAAAAAAAAAAAAATTAAAAATTAGCAAAGCTTGGTGGTGCGGGCCTGTAGTCCTAGTTACTTAGGAGGCTGAAGGTAGGTGGATCACTTGAGACCAGAAGGTTGAGATTTCAGTGAGTCATGACTGTACCACCACATTCCAGCCTGCACGACAGAGCAACAGCCTGTCTCTAAATAAATAAACAAATAAATAGAAATACAACAAGTTTTTGGAAAATATGAAATCAAAGTAAAATAAACTAGTTAGACATGAATAAAATAGGCCATGTGGAACTCAGAAAACTGTCATTATTCCAGAGTACACCACTTTGATGAGCAAAATGCTTATTTTCCACATAATCTCTGCCTCTTTTTCTGTTTCTATGCTTCCCACCTGCCTCTCCTTCTCTGTCTGTTTCTTCCTCTCTTTCCATGTGAGGATAAGATTTGATAAATGATGCATCCTGGTCTCTGGTGTATCATTTCTAAAATCACATTGATAAGGACAGGAGGCAGGAAAATACTGGGTAGTAGAGGACAGTACCCTGCAAAGGCCCCACCCTCAGGCCTGGAAACACACAGCCCTAAATAGAAACATGCATTGCTAGTTTTCCTGTTCAAATATCACCTTTTCCAAGGCCACTCTGGCCTGCCATGCCCCCATCCTCTGCTCATATAGATTGCAAGCTCCACAAGCAGAGAAACAGAGGAACAGAAGAGTGGCAGAGCATTGCAGCAGAAAAGGAGAGAAGAGAAGGAGCATCCGAATGTTGAGAGGAGTTTGGCTGGGGACGGTTGGAGGGGAATTTACCATAGACGGCCAAACCCCAGTGGAAAGTCATCTTCCCACTCCATCCCCTTTCCAGCTTCCCATCCATCTCACTGAGACCCACCTCCACCACTCAATGAAAGCCCCTCAGTCACCATCCTTCAAGTCCAGGTGACCTGATTCTTCTTGGACACTGGACAAGGACCTGGGTACCAAGCAGTCAGGGTGTAAAAGGCTGTTACCCCGACTCTCCACTGAGCTGGTTTAACACTTAGCCATCCATGGATGGCAACTGTTAAAAGGGCATTAGTTGTAACACATCCCTAGATGCTACCATGGGGCTGGAGCCCAAAAGCGCTTGCGTCAGCTCCTGTACTTGCCCATCTGCATGCTCCCCCACCCATAAGGGGCTTGAGTGAGTGGTGGTGAGCAAATGAGTCACACCCCTGTCACAAGTCCTACGACGGGGTCAGGGAACTCTCCCATTTCAACATGCTAATCAACAACTTATATCTATGTACAACATTTCTTTAAGACAGTCATTTGAAGGTTTTTATATTTGTTTCTTTTTAGATAGATGCTTTCCATTTTAGGGGCACTCCTTTTTCTCCTTGCCAAACTGATGAAAATATCCCAACCTGTTAGAATACTATTTTATCTTACTTCTCTGAAAGCCATCAATTTTTCTTACATTATATTTGCTTACATTCAGAAAATGACATTTCTATCTTTTCTTTTGATTCTAGGAGTTTTTTTTAATTACAGTCCTGCCACCCTATATTCCCTGCCTAAAATACTCTATTCTTTGGAAACCATCTAATGTAAATCTCAAGAAAGGGCCACTAATGAGCTAAAGATTGACATAGTAATTGTTGTTTCAATGAGAACAACATTCAGAGGGTGAGGAGTGTGCATTTCTCTTACTTCGTTTCAATAGTAGCAATCAAACTTCTAATTAAAATTAGGCCCGCAATTATTTCTAAATGATTTTGATGACTTCATTAATCTGCAGTGATGAGTTACCTCTCTAATATTTAATATCCTAACAAGGCAAGCCACGTATTATCAAGCTCAAGTCAAATTTCAGTCAGACCTCTATTTCTGGACACTAAGAATCCATTGCTTCTCTTGTATGGTGAGGGGCATATTTTCAGAAACAGTTCATGTCCTAAATAGACTGAACATTTGTCTCACATTGTAAACTTCCAGAGGGCAGACAACAGTGGCAGTTGTAATGCATTTTAGCTCCCTCAAAGGAGCACTAAGGGGAGGTGAAGAAGCTGCTCATCAACTCTCCCAGCCACTCGGCTGGAACTCCTTGGTTTTGAGGTTGAAGTAGCTGCTCTCAGAGGCTAGTGGGACCTCTTTTATTCCTGAGGGGAGAGTTGCCCTTTTGTAAGAATCACATCTTTAAAGAACAATTTTATTGTAACATGCTCAGAGGTTGCTTTTATCATAGTCCTGTCCTTGGGGATTCTCATCCGTGATCTCATGATGCTCCTAATCTTTACCTCCAATCCTATCTTCTCTTTTG
Organism: Macaca mulatta; assembly: GCF_049350105.2. Classification (NCBI taxonomy): domain Eukaryota; kingdom Metazoa; phylum Chordata; class Mammalia; order Primates; family Cercopithecidae; genus Macaca; species Macaca mulatta. The sequence continues at coordinate 171,696,001 of NC_133406.1, read as the reverse complement.
TGATCTGGACTCAACTGAAACTGTCCTTATAAATTTTAGAAAATTTATCATAGAAGAAGTGAGGGGAAGAAACCAAAATAAACCAAGCTTCCGGCACATTCAGCATTAATCATTAGGTCAGCTTGCTCTCTGACGTGCTTCCTCATAGTTATTCACAGCCTACTGCCACAGAATCACATAAGCCCTGTCACAGATTATAGCTCCCCTTAACTGCTTTATAGTCAACAACCTAAACACTATGAAATATTAAATTCCCATTTGAGGTATTCTTTCAAGGCCTGCATACCAGTGAAATTACTGACATCAGCTGGTCTGAAGGACCCCAAGAGAAGCTGACTTACCCAAACAATGCAGTTTCCACATCCTGATGATTTCATCCTTCTTGCCCCAACCAACGAATGGCCCCAATTTTTCATCCCCTTGCCCTCCAAAAATCCCTTTAAAACCCCGGCCCCAAACTCCTTGGAGAGATGGATTTGAGGGTCTCCTTCCATCTCCTCAGCTACCCTGAGATCATTAAACACTTTCTCTGATGTAAACCCAGCTGCCTCAGTGTATAGGTCTGTTATTATGCAGCGGGCATATGAACTTGGTCCTCTAACACAACCATCCAACTCATTTCTAAACCTCACTTGAATAACAAAGAATCAGGGCTTTGTCAATCCATTTTCTTTACTTTAAAATATGTTCATTATTGAGGAATCCCAGTTACCTATGTGAGAAAGTTGAGGCTCCGGGCTTCGCAGAAAGTCTCCGGCCAGCAGGTAGCAGGTTAAGCAAGCACCGGCTGCACGAATTTGCTCTCGCTCACCGCTTGTAAGACTGGGAGCACGCCGCATTCTCGCTGGCGACCGGGGGTCGCGCATGCTCTGTGAGAGGGAGTGGGTCGCGGCTCCCACCAGAAGTGTTCTCCCTCAGTCTGCATTTTCTTCCTGTGCGAGGCCGGCTGAGGGCATTTCTCCGGCTGCTTCTGCTCCTGGGTTAACAATCAAGATGGTACATGCTGAAGCCTTTTCTTGTCCTTTGAGTCGAAATGAAGTTGTTGGTTTAATTTTCCGTTTGACAATATTTGATGCAGTGACATACTTTACTATCAAATGGATGGTAGATGCAATTGATCCAACCAGAAAGCAAAAAGTAGAAGCTCAGAAACAGGCAGAAAAACTAATGAAGCAAATCAGTATGAAAAATGTGAAGGTCTCAGAATATGAAATGAGTATTGCTGCTCATCTAGTAGACCCTCTTAATATGCATGTTACTTGGAGTGATATAGCAGGTTTCGATGATGTCATTACAGATCTGAAAGACACAGTCATCTTACCTATCAAAAAGAAACATTTGTTTGAGAATTCCAGGCTTCTGCAACCTCCAAAAGGTGTTCTTCTCTATGGGCCTCCAGGCTGTGGTCAAACGTTGATTGCCAAGGCCACTGCCAAAGAAGCAGGCTGTCGATTTATTAACCTTCAGCCTTCGACACTGACTGACAAGTGGTATGGTGAACCTCAAAAATTGGCTGCTGCTATCTTCTCCCTTGCCATAAAGCTACAACCATCCATCATCTTTATAGATGAAATAGACTCTTTTCTATGAAACCGTTCAAGTTCTGACCATGAAGCTACAGCCATGATGAAAGCTAAGTTTATGAGTCTCTGGGATGGATGGGATACTGATCACAGTTGCCAGGTCATAGTAATGGGAGCTACCAGTCGTCCTCAGGACATTTACTCTGCTATAATGAGAAGAATGCCTACAAGATTTCACATCAACCAGCCTGCTTTAAAACAGAGAGAAGCAATCCTGAAACTCATCTTGAAAAATGAAAATGTGGATAGGCATGTAGACCTGCTAGAAGTTGCCCAGGAAACTGACGGCTTTTCAGGAAGTGACCTAAAAGAGATGTGTCGAGATGCTGCCCTCCTCTGTGTTAGAGAATATGTTAATTCTACATCAGAAGAAAGCCATGATGAAGATGAAATTCGGCCTGTTCAATAGCAGGACCTGCATCGGGCAATTGAAAAGATGAAGACATCAAAGGATGCAGCATTTCAGAATGTTTTAACACGTTTGTTTAGATTAAGAGTAAAGATTATTTGTACAGTTCTGTGATCTAGTTTGGTGCGTCCTCTTATCAGTCAGTGGAAATAGAATGGAAAGAGTGTTCTTTAAACAATGAGGGAGCTCGATGTTTATGGTTTTATACTCTGAATTCTAAGTTATTGAGATATAGTTGTTACATAAGTGGTATTACTGTTTGTCAAAAATCATGAGGAGGAACAGTTGAATCCATCCTGAACATGGGTGCTTGTGTTTGACCTCTTTAGCCATATATTGTACAGCCTTATAGAATCTAAGCTGGTCTTAAAGTCATAAATCATTCACTGGGTCATTAGTGAGAAACAGGGATGTGGTTAGGTGCTGGTTCCTAGACATGCGAGTATGCGTTTGTGTGTATGCGCATATGTGTGTGTATATTAAATGTATATATGCACACATTTTATATTGACATTCTGTAGATATGTTTGAATACAGAAACCTTTTTTACCCCAACTACTGAATCCAGGAGTACCAAATAATATATAGTAAAACTAAGATTTAAGGTTGTGTCAAAAAGGTACAGTGATTCAGCCATTTCCATTTGTCATTTGTTTCAACCTTTTTTAAGTTGAGTGTTTTTCTTTCTGCAGTTGATTAGTTGGATCCTCCGCATCTTGCATATATACATGGGCTCAATTATTATGTTTGTCAGGATAATCAAATAAAAATATTAGTTCGTGATCAGCATTAAATGGTTGTTAGGCAGTCATGTGCTCAATACTGATTTCACCTCTTTCTGTAAGTACACTGAGTATAAACTTTTTAAGTTTAAATTGATTTACATGAAAGTGGATTAAAAGACTTTTCAAAAGCAAAGGTTTGAAAAACCTCAGTACCCTTTAATACATGTACGTTTCTTTACTTTCTTCATTTAATGTAACATATGTCTGTTGTAACTATGTTTCTTAAATATTATTTTAAGGTTATGTGTTCTTTAATTATGGTCAAATATAATTTGGTCATCAAAAATGAAATAATAGTTTAAAACAAGTAGCTGTTACTAAGTGTGCTAAAAATACTCATTTTGTAATTAATTTTACTTTACTTAGTATATTATAAATTGTACCCTGGTCAAGTACAAATGTACACATCAAAATGCCCATATTGTATCTATCTGTAGTCATTTAATGTGAATTATATGTCAAATTTTTTTCAATATTTTACTAACCAGAATTCTGTTATAGGCACCTAAACATGCAGCATGAGGAAAATGGCACAACACAATCTTGAGGTGCCTTCTGAATCATCAGATTAAATTATGCTTCATATGTTTTTGCTTTTACTATACTTATTTAAAAACTCTCAATCTTTATTCATGTGTTACTGGATTAATTTATCTGATAATGTCTCTCACAACATCTATAAGATCATTTATTCTTTGGTTGTCCTTTGAATGGTGGGGTAGAAGTTTCAGGTGAACACTGGATAACAAAAAGCAAGTTAATGGAAGATTGTGAAGAGGATGGAAAAATTGAATACAAGATACCAAAAATGGAAAAAAGTGTCCCATTTTTAATAACTATATTATTATAGTTTTATAATTATATAAATGTGTAATAAAGGGGTCCCTCTTTAAAAAAAAAAAAAAGTAAGTTGAGGCCTCTTTCTCAATTTCTTTTTTTTTTAACCTCTCATAATTAATCAATGATCAACTCTCAATCCTTCCATCCTTTTAACATTTCTCTGTCCTCTCCATTACTTCATTCCTGACATTAAACAAAAAAACTTAGACCATTATCATTCAAAGTACCTCTTGATAGCTGTCTCCCAAGCACTGCTTTCCTGTTCCCGATAGTAATCTAAATGTTGTTCCCATATACACCTTTCCTGTATATGACCTGGATAATTCAGAAAAACCTATTCCAACCCCCAACTTCAGGGACAGGTCTGATTGATTGAATGGCAATTCTACCATCCTTATCCCAAAGAGTGGTTCCTAAACCTAGCTTTTCATATTCCCATGAACAAAAGATTAGATGAAGAGCACATAATCCATTTTGCCAATGAGATGCAAGGGGACAACTGCTGGAAATTTTCCGAAGACTTAAAACCTGAATTAATTCACCACATGAGGAAAACCAGCCAGAAGATAAGGTATAGCCCAGGAACGAAAGGGAAATGGATCTGAGACAGGTGCTTTAATCCATCTTCAAAGCCCACCCTACTTCACTACTTTCATTGCATGAGCCAATAAGTTTACTTATTTATTAACAGAATTGGACTTGGAATATCTCTCATTTGCAACATAGAAATCTTAACTATTGATTCTCTGTCACTATGGTTATCACAACAGTCTCCCAAGTTATTTGTCTATCTATGGTATAAGCCCCTAATGCTGACCACTCATTCTCTTGACAGTGATCTTTTGAAAAACTTTTCAAATCTAGTCATGTGCTCCCTGCTTAATCTCCTGCCGTGATACCCTATCATCTTTAGAATAAATTAAACCTCATCAACCTGACACACAAGGTCTCAATTATTGAATTTTTTTCTGTCTCCCCAGTCTCATATCTCCCTTCTTCTGAATGTAAATTCTATGCTGTAACCCTGGTCAAATGATTAGGGCTCCCAGAACACAAGGTTATCATTCACCTCTTTGCCTCTGACATGCACGTTTCTCATTCTAGAATTCAATTTATCTCCATTCTCTTCAGCAATCACCTATTTTGAACCTATATTGTATCCAAATGTGTGCAATGCGCTGGCAAAGTTATTTTCTCCTTGCTTACCTGATGCCACCCTGCTGTAAAACCTGTCTCCTCCTTAGAGAACTGTCCTTTCTCCTTTGTTTCATGCTTCCTTTCTTGTTAACACATATACTACTGTTTTAATGGTTTGTTATAATTGGCCTCTCTTTAATGTCTGTCTTAAAGTCAAGATATATTTATTATTTATCTCCATATTTCGAACTTCCTAAGGTCGAGGTTAGTATATTGATTTATTCACACAATTGAGCAAACAGAAAACCAGATCGTTAAAACTGGGAGTCACATTAAGTATGAGCTAATACTAAGAATGAGTGAGGTGACCTACTGCCTGCTGAAAAATGGCCCCTGATACTTGGCTTCTACGTAAGAGGTGCCATAGCAAGTGAAGTGGCTGATGGTGATTGGAGAGCATGTACAGATGCCAGAGACATGCACATCTCAGCTCAGATCATTGCTGGGAGGTAAATAGGCTCCATGTTGCCAGCACATCTAATGGTCGTTCAAAAAAAGAAAAGAAAAACCCACCACAGAGGGCCAATATGATTGGCCTCACCTTTATGGACTAAATATGTCCAGGGCCCGATAGCATCCTCCAATTTATTCCAGTCTCATTTTGCAAGTGAGGAAACCAAAACCAGAACCAAAACACAGTTTCCCCTAGGAGATCACTTGATTGAGAGTACATGCCTCTGCTGCACACTCTAATGGACGCTGCACATTTAAAGATTTAGAGGAGCTTCTTTATCTGTATCCCTCCTCCATCACAGTGCATGTTCTATGAATGTAGAGAGTTCCCTTGTCTTTCACCTTCCACAGGACCAGGATCGCAGTGCTCTGGAAATACTCCTTGAACGGATATTAAATGGAAATCATGCTGCTGTCAGACAGTATTTGACCCTTGGCATCATCACCACCTTTAACATGTAGATTTGTAGATCCACTCAATAGGACATTTCATAAAACTTTCCTTGCTGAACTCTTGGAAGTTTGGAGTGGAATGGATGGTACATCTTAAGGTACTGGGAGAGTTATGTAGATTAGTCTCTGCTATAAGGCATAAAGGTGACATAGAAGAATAACAACTTGTGTTAGGCAAAGAGGAAGAAGCATCAGTTATAGAGGTGGATATGGAGAGCTTCCTTAACTGAGTGACCAAGTGTATGTAGGGTTCTGACAAATAGAGAATGAACTGTTGGCCTGAGGAGTTGGTGTGCCATCTCAGCAAATGTTGGGCATATATTCACAGTGTCTTGCTGCACTCATTTTTGCCTCCATGAGCATCTCTGTACTAAGTAAATGTTTAGGGGAGATTTTCCTAGCTGTCAAAGGCAGAATAATGGCCTGCTACATATCCATACCCCAATCTTCAGAACCTGTGACTATGTTACGTTATATGGCAAAGAGTAATTAAGATAATGCATGGAATTATTGTGGCTAATCAGCTGACCTTAAAATAGGGAGATTATTCTGGATTATCCAGATAAAACCAATGTAACAATAGAGTCCTTATAAGTGGAAGACAGAGACAAAAGAACCAGAGTCAGGTGTAAACTAAAAATAAAACTCTAAGCCCCAACCAACTGTACAAACCTCCTCTTGGCTAAGAAGACACCATTAAAAAACTTGAAAACTGATAGGCTAGGAGGTCAAACACACCTGGTTATACTCCCTTCCTTTTGGAGTTTAGCGAAAACAGTGTTAAACTGGAGATCATAAGACTGACAGGACAGACTATGTGGCAGTCAGATATCAAACTACAAACAGGACTTAAGGCCATGCCAGGCAAGGGTTAAGTCATCCACCCTTACACTTAAAAAATAAATTATGTTCTAATTGTCACAAATATTTCCTTTTTCTCTAGCAAGTGGCTACACATACTGGCCTTCAAATAAGCAATGTTGAAACTTTCCACTTTACTAATCATTAGACACTGACTAACTGAGGGCCCCCGTTTCACCAGCCCTAACTAAAGCTTTGATTGGACAAGAGACTGATTTCAGCAACTTTCTCCCGATTAGAAGACCACTGACCATGGATAAGTTTTGGTCAGTTTACAGAGGCTGCACGTTTGAGTGCCTTTGTGTCCCGAGAAGACTTGCAGACATACAGGGTCTAGTTGTCATATATCTAAGTGTTAAGTCTCCACCTCAGAGTGAACATAGATTGTATGTTACATGCATGTTTATTCAGTGCGCATGTGTCAGGACCATCTTCCTGAATATTCAGAGCTTCTCCTACATCCTGTTAAATATGTATGTGTAGCCAATCTGTTCATCATAAAGCTCCTAGCCTAACCCCTCCTTCTTTGAAGTGCCACCCCTTGTCTTTGCCAGACTATGCTTCCGACTCTGTGAAATGGCCACGTGCAGGCTGTAACCCTTTACAAGAAATAAAATATCTTTTTCTAAATGTGTGGATCTTGTGTTTTTAAATTAACAGACTATGATGTGTGACCATGAATGCAGAGGTTAGAGTGATGAAGTTGTGAGCTTTGAAGACTGAGGAAGAGATCCATGAGCCAGGCTATGTAGGCAGCCTCTAGTAGATGGGAAAGGCAAGGAAACAGAGTCTCTAGAGCCTCCAGAAACACTCCCTTATTTTTGACCCAGTGAGACTCATTTTGGACTTCTGATCTCCAGAATTGTAAGAAAATTAATTAGCATTGTTTTAAGCTGCTGTTTATGGAAATTTGTTACAACAGCCATAGGAAGCTCATACATTAGCTGTTTGACTTTGACAAATCACCACACCTTTTGGAGCCTTGCCTGTGTGAGACGGTATATAAAATCAACCCTAAAAACTAGCTTTACTCTTATGATTAATATTACATAGACGATACTACTGAGCTAACAATAGTTTTAATGGGGTGTAGGCCTCTGTCTTTATCATAATTGTGGTCAACCTACATGCTTGATTTTTCTGTTTACATGGTGCTATCAACCCTGAACAGCTCTGGGCAGAGAATTCTGGCTGACTCATTGCAAGCATCACTGAATTCCCACTGCATATTGCCATGTTCACTGACTGAGGTTTCTGCTGGAAATATCTGTTGCCTAGTTAAGGGAGTGTTCCCTGCTTTGAGAGCCTAGGCAACTGCATATGTGAAAGTTTCTGGTTTCCTGGGATTACAAATTAAATGTCAGGGAAGATAAAAATGCTGTGAAAGGATTCCAAAAAGCAGTGCAATGAATTAGATAAGGAGAAGAATCCCTGTTTGGCTTGGGAAGCACTTTCATTGAAGCCACTAATAGGTAAGTCTTAGATGATGGCATTCCCCTCATCCACAGCTCCTCACCTATTACAATAAAATTAGATGTTGTGCTGGTTGAAAATCATGCACTCTCTCTCCTGAGTAAGATCAGGAATCAGAATAGGTTGTGTTTTTACCATTAGCAAGTTATATTTACATTCTCTTTGATTCTATTTCTTCATCTGTAATATGACACTAGAAGAGTAACAAAAGACACTGCAAAATTTAAACATGACAAGGCTAACATTTTTGACTGCTTACTATGTGCTAGGAATTGTTCCAAGTACTTTTAATGTAATATTTAGTCTTCACAACACTATGAAACATTCCAGTTTTACAAATGAGAAAATTGAGGCATAGGGAGATACATTTCTCTAGGACTCAGAGGTACTAAGTGCGGAAAATTTTACTAATATGCTTAAATGCCTCTCTAAGATTTGGTACTTGGCATGGTAAAGGTTCAATACTGTGAACTGATGTTGTTATATGGCTGCCTTGCAGTATAGTGTAGTTGTTAGGATTAAGAAAAAAGTCTTTTGAAAATAAAATAATAGCATGTAAGGAGCATTTCTATAAGGGAAATGCTATCACTCATTCCTCTTTGTGCACTCTTAGCTTGCCTGGTGTTTGCAACCACATCCTAATTCTTCTTCCTCTAGTATGTTCCCTGACCTCACAATGCTGTGAGAATGATATTCTAAAATGCAAACCAGAAGGTGGCATTCCATGACTGAAAGCAAATATGCAATACATTCAACTCCTATAATGTACTATAAAGGTCTTTCAACATGCTGTGGTTAACACCCACTTCTCCAGTCCCTCTGGGGCTCCATGTTCACTAACATACTTTATTCAAGCTCTGTTAAAATACTTACTTCATTATCTATGGCATCACAGATGCCATAACTGTATCACATTACTTTTTGGCTGGACACATTTGCACATGTTATTTCTTGGACGTAGAATATCCTTGCACCATTTTCACGCCAGGTCAAGCCATGCTCACCTTCAAAACTACGTGCCTGGTGTGGTACAATATTTTTAATGAACATTAGATAATATGCAAAGTGACTGGTCTACAAATAACATTTTTGCAAAAGGAAATAACTCATCTTTTGTTCAGTATTTTTATTTCCTGGGTCAAATTCTCTCACTCCATTCTTTGTTCCTTGTTTTATTCACACAAGCCCCCTGGTTATTTTCTACTTGACTTTTATCCTTCTGTTTGGTACACAGTTCAGGTTCTCCTAACTCCAGGATTCAGCTTCCTTCCCAGCTACATCATTGTTCCCCTTATTCACAGACAACCATCATGGTAATACCTCTTTGGGCTCCTGCTACTTTCAGGACCTCCCCTCACCAAAGTCTGGAGGTTGAGGCCTGGCATTTTAGATCGAAGGTCAACTTCCTTTGAGAAGTCTTTTCTGATCTCTCTAGGAAAAGCTGTGCTCTCCTCCTATGGAGTTGGTTCATTGTTTTACTATAGCATCCATCTTGTTGGGTGACTAATATGTACTGATTCTGTATCTAGAGTGGAGTGGGCCTCTAGAAAGCCGCAATAATGTTCTAACTATTCCTGTCCCAGGCCTTGCCACTTAGGTTTGGAGGAACCACTTAACCTTCTTTTAGTTTCACTTTCCTAAACTATGAATTGTTATAATATTCTGCAGAGCTATAACAATTAGGTACTATGTAAAAAGAACATAGAATAGTGTCTGCACATACTAAGAACTAATATTTGTTAGCCAATACTATTATCTAAATTCAAAGAGACACTGGATAATTTCCTCAAGACTGAAGGTGAAGAGGAGGAAGAGGGTTGACTTTGCCTTCTCAGCTTATTCAGAAGCCACTACTGATCAGACATTAACTATGGCATCAGCCTTAACCATCAGAGTGAAAGATAAGGATAAAGAACCAGGGTTATGAATTTGTTTCATTGCCATTGTATCAGTACCTAGTGCGTCTGGAGTACATCCTGGGCACCTATGACACCCGTGATGTCCAGCCTTCTGTAGCCCATCTTTGTGGTGTTGGCTGTTCACTTTGCTGTTTGATTGTCTCCATAGGCCTTCCACGAGGGTTGCCTAAGTCCTTGTTAAAGGGTATACCCCTTTTGACCAATGACCTGGACTTTGCCAAATCTCTTCTCTGAAGGCCAGATCTGGTCTTTTCTACATCATGGCTGAATGCTCCAAAAAGCCTGTTTATTCTACCATTTGAGTGCTATCAATTGGACTACTATCTGGGGAGGACTATCAATTGGACTACTATCTGGGGAGGACACAGTCCTATAGCCCAATTTGTGTCCTCAGCCCTGGCTTGTCCTCCTTACTCCCCTAGTGACACTTCTAAGTTTCCAGAATTTTTTGCTACTCAGAGTTCATATGAGTTATGTGAGAGGATGACTCATATTTTTGTAAGAGTTGAAAGACTGATGACAAGCAACTAGATTCTGATATTCCATACCTTCCTTCCCAAGCCAATGTATAAATTCTGATGGTGCATTTATTGGCAAAGGCTCTCCCTTCACTCTCTATTTCTATGTGCTTAGAGACCATCACTACATCTCTCAATAAAGGAAGTTATTTGATCAAGCTCCTCACATTGTTTGGTTCGTTCAACTGCCTTTAAAAAAAAAAGGAAAAGAAAGTGTGTTTTCTCTTAAACCTGGATATCGATACAGGCTATCGGTTTGAAAATAACTCATAGCAAGTACTGCTTATTAGTGTCATGCATAAAGTCTACCTGGTACCCAAATTCCTATCGTAAAATGAGATTTTGTGGCAGGAACGTTTAAAAAAGAGCCTTTGTGTAATGCAAAGGGGTGTAACTATTAAATCAAAACGAATGACTGTTCACCCAGGCCCATCTTTCATATTCTTTCTAAAGATACTTTTGAACGCAGTGGGATGTATTCCTCTTTTGGCATAACTTTTAATACTTAGATTGCCTCTGCACTGTGCCAAATAGAAAACCTTCAGCCAGGGACAAAATCTCATCTGTAGAAATTATATTTTTGTGAGTTTGTTGAAAACTCAAAGGAAAATTTTCTCTAAGCACTGGTTTACCAAAAGATCTTAAAAGGTAGCTTTTTGGAATTTTTCCTGGTGAATTAAATTGTGAACTGGATTATGTGACTTACTGCTTGAACAATTCAGCTTGTGCTCTTCTTGATAAGAACTGAAGAAAAATATGAATCATAAAAAAATGACTTCAGAATTAAGTAACCAAATATAAGGATTGAGATGGGTAATAATGGAGTCCTATAATGGACTTATGAAATGACATGACAAAACTCTCCTATATATGTGTCTATTTACTTTTATTCTGGGCTTTAGAAATTATCAGATGCTATTTTACACATGAAACTCACCTTTTTGGACTTTGAATCATGTTATTATTCTTGACTTTTAAACTAATTTGTCTTCTTTGGTTTTATAAAATCAGGATTAGCTTCAGCTATTCCTTTTCTCATTCTTCGTAGTTTGTCAGTCAACAAGTCCTGCCAGGTTTGTCATTGAAATGTTTCTCTAGTTCTCACTCACTTCCACCACAGCACAACATACAGACTCTCAAAACACATACCCTCCAGTTACATTAGCAGTATTCTATTTCAGGGTCAGCAAATAACTGCCCATGGGGGAGTATGCCAATTGTTTTGCTAATAAAGTTTTATTGGAACACATCCATGTTCATATGTTTATGCATTGTCTGTGGTTTCTTTGGCATTACAGTGACTGAGTTGAGTAGTTGCAAAGTCTAAAATATTTGCTATCAGGCTTTCCACAAAAAATGTTTGATGACCCCTGTTCTAGTTAATGCTTGCATCACTTGGGTAATTGTAGACAGTCATCCCATTGGTTTCCTTGCTGCTACTCACTCTAAAACTAATCAATTAATCATACTAAGGTCAAAACCACTTTCTCTCTCAAATTATAGCAAATTCCATCTAAGTCTTCAAGGTCCAGATTACCTTTAATCACGAATTTAGGAACTAAAGATACAAAGGTGAACAAAATAAGCCAGATTATTTTTCTCACAGCTTTTGTTCTCTATTTTAGAACAGATAATAGACAATCAATCAGCAATGATATAACTGTGTAATCTGTACCTTGACAGGTATGATAATCTAGACAAACTGCCTAGATTTAAATACTGGCTCCATTCTATGTCAACTGTGTAACTATGAGACATTTACTAACTTTTAACCTCAGTTTTCTTATCTCTACTATGGTTTTGGTCATCAAATGAGATCATTCACGTCAAGCATGTGATATTATGTCTGATGCATACAAAATAGATTTAAGCAATAATTATAGAGAAATTATAACTTTGGAAATAGTGAGCAGAAATATTTAGGTTTGCCTTCAGTGTTGTGGAATAACTGGTATGACTGACGTTTACACGGAAATCCAAGGGTAGGTTAGCAATAAGAAAAGGAACAGTGTTCTGGGAACTGGGATTGGTACGTGCAAAAATTTGGAGGAAGAAAATTTTCTAATTTCCTGAATGCTAAATAATTGCTGTCATCTCTGTGCTCCCTATAGTACTATATTTATATTGCTAATATACCTGTTACCACATCATGTTACAGTTGTGTTTTTGAGGATATAGCCTAGTCTTAAATTTTAATCTTTATATTCCCAGCACTTATAAGCGGCTTAACACATAACACAAATGCTCAAAAAACTTTGTTTTGTAAAAACCCGCAAAAGTCAAACAGCATGATCTTTTGAATAAAAAAAAAAAAAAAAAGCCTAGGCTTAATTTCAGGTCTGCCATTAAAAGGTGGATGACTTTGAACACATTGAATGACTTCTCTGACCCATGGGTGACTTAGCTCTCAAATGTGGAAAGGAACACCTGCTACACAGATTTGTAAGACTTAACTACAGAGCACAGGAAAAGCTTTTGTTGTGTCTGCACATAGTAGGTATTATCGATAATGAAGCTTTTATTAATTTGGACTTGGGGTAATAGCACAAACTCTTTTAGAGGTTAACTGAGCAACTGAGAGATACCAGCTAACTTCACAAACATGCAGTCCAGGTAAACGGACTAAATATCCAGGTTTTTGGCCTACTTTTTTTCATTGTATCCAACAAATATTTATGGAGTGTGTACTCTGTGGTGGGTACCTGACAAGGTGCCCAGAAATTTGTGTTGAACAAGACATGTCCAAGCCCTGCCTTCTTGGAGCATACAGTTTAACACAACATGATTGTCAAACATATCATGCATTTTGTCTGAGATCATTTTTTTAAGCAATGTGTAAGTAGCCTGTGTAGTCCCTTACTTAGAGTAAGTGAACTCTGAGTGTCTTTAATTGAGAGGATACTGAGTAGAGCCGGAAGTGGCATATTTAATTAAACTGGGCCAACAAGAATGAGTTTGTTTCGTTTTTGTTTTTGTTCTTCTGCTTATATTCCCAGAGAGTGGCCAATACAAATACAGTGATTACTCACTCTGGCATCAATCCCACCACGTAAGGCCTTGACCTCATTGAAATCACCTTCCCTTCTAATATGCAGGTTTCTCTGTACCTCCTTCTCACTATTCTCTACACATGATAATCTGATAACAAACTAATTAATAAATATCATTTGAATAATATATGTCATAACAAAGTAAAGATCAAATAAAAATAGGTAAGAATGATAATGACCACTCTTAACTTTCTTTTTACCACAATCCAGGCATTTTATATTACTCCTAGTCCTCAAAAACTATCACAATTTAGAAATTATTAAATTCATTTTGCAAATAGAAAACTAAGTCTCAGAGAGGTTAGCTGGCTAAACTCATTTACTGGGTGAGAGAGCACACTTGGATTGTAGTATAGATTTGCCTGAGCCTGAAAGCTATGCACTCTCCATGGTGCAACATCTCCTGTGAGAGGCAGAATAATGGTCTCCAATGTTCACATGCCAATTTCCAGAACCTGTGAATATGTTAGTGTACATGGCAAAGGGGAATTAAGTTTTCATATGGAATTATATTGGATGAGCTGGGTAGCCTAATGTAATTACAGAGGCCCTTAAAAGTGGGTGAGAAAAGTAAAAGAGTAGGTAAGAGTACACTTCCACCAATGGTATCCAAGAGTATTATTTTACCGTAGTATTTTTAGTGTGATGGATAGGATCAACCTTGTTTATCATTGTTAATCTGTCAGAAATAGAATGGATGCTAGTTACTTCAACATGTGTTTATTTAATTAGACATTAATTCTTTCAACAAGTTCTTGTCAACAAATATATTTTTCAATAAAAGCAGCTTTTATGAGATAAGATATGATGTGGGGATTCAACCCACTTTTGCTAGCTTTGAAGTTGGAGAAAAAGGCCACAGGCTAAGGAATGCAGGCAACCTCCAGAAGCTGGAAAAAGAAAATAAATAGATTCTTCCCTAGAGCTGTCTGAAAGGAGCATGGCCCTACTGACATGATGATTTTAGCCCAGTGTGAAGGTTAATTTTATTTGTGTCTCTAGACAATATAGACTAACACACACTGTGAGACCCATGTCAGGCTTCTGGTCTATAGGTATTAGAAGATAATAAATTTATATGGTTTAAGTAGCTAAGTTCAAGGTAATCTGTTATGGAAGCAGTAGAAAACTAGTATCCCACCTTTGTAGGTGCAAAATGATTAAAAAACATACACCAGAAAACGATAGAGTTACATCTTATCATCCTGTTGGAAAGGAATTTAGAGGATCAAAACTTAGAAAAAAGATGCATTCAGTGTCAATTTTGGTATATGAGTAAGACTTCATGTAGAAATAAAGAATTTCAAGGATGAATTTAAATCAAGGCTTATTAAAATAGAATGTGATTACATATTATAGCTGGGAGTTATAACTGAAAGGAGAGAAGAGAAGGAAGGAGAAAGAAACTAAAAACAGGAAAGGAAAGGAAAAAAACTTTCAACTGTGTTTCTTAAAAAAAGAAAACAGATTCGTGTAACTTTTTTTAATTATTGAGAAGGAAACAGCATGAAAACAAAAATAATAGGGCAAGAAATATCTTTTATCATTGCTTTCAGTTCTGGATCTTTGCATTACATTAATTCAATAGAGAAGTTTTTCTTCCCTCTATGCCTTATTCAAGCAATCATTTTAGCTTTTTGAAAAATAAATAATACAAATAGGCTTTGTGGAGATCTTGCATTTACTCATGAAAATAATAGACAATACAAATAGGATTTGTGGAGATCTTGCATTTACTCATGAAAATAATAGACAGATCTGAATTATTTATAAAGCCAATTAATTTTACAAAGACACTGAATGGCAGGTAATGGCAAAGGAGGGATTTGCTGGTAATTTAATTTTAAAAAAATTGTGAAGAAATCTGTGCCAGGTTTTAAAACTTAATTAGCCTGTGGTGCATTAATAGAAATGCTTGAAAAGAAGCCCGTTTGGTGGTAACTTTGATTAAAGTGGGAAAGCTACAGGCAAATCTAGTATCACAATGCTGCCTGCAAGTCCTTTTGGGATTTTGCTTGCAAACAAATGTAAAGATGTGTGATTATGTGAACATTATTCTGAATTATATTCCAGGAAAAAAAAAAACTGAGTCACAAAAGTTAAGAGCTAGAAGGCTTGAAATAAGGTTGCAAAACTCTTAAGGTTTGCTAATTTTCCTGAATTCCAGAGAAAAATTATTTCTTCTCCCTTGAAACATTCCTTAGCTTGTCTATTCTTTGCTAGGGATGACTGTTGTAAGTTTAAGAAAACATCTAGCATGATGTCTCTGCAATAACAGCTTTTTGTACTCATGTTTCAGTTGGAAATTTTGATTAATAAGGTGCTGGAGTCTTTTTCTAGATTGAAACAGTAAAACAAGCATATGTGGAAAAAGAACTAACAGTACCAATGTGCGCTCAGTGAAAAGTAAATTTTCCACCATACCAGACCCCTGCTCCACCTCCCAATGGCTATCAATGTCACCAGTTTCTTAATCAGCTTTCTAAAAATAGTGTGCTTATACACAAACCACTTATCCATTTATTTGACACATATTTTTACAATGAGCAGTATTCTGCATCTTGCTTTTCTCATTTAACAATGCATTTCAGAGATAATTTGATATCAGTACTTACAGGTTTTACTTCACACTTATCAATAAAGGGAAGTTGTTCCATTTAATTGATATATCATAATCTATGTAACTAGCCTTCTATTGATAGGCATTTATATTATTTCCAGGGTTTTACTATCACAAAAAAACTCCATAGGGAATGTACTTGAGCATACGTTTCTGTACTCATATAAGTATGTCTGTGGGATACCTTCTTAGAAGTAGACTATCTTGACTAAAGCAAATAAGTGTTTAGCCTTCTAACAGGAATTTCTAAATTGTTCTCCAAGAGATTGTTCCAATTTACATTTCTGCCAGTGATATCTAAGAATATTATTTTGCTGTAGTCTTTTTAACGTGATAGATATGATCAACCTTGCCTATCATTGCTAATCTGTCAGGAATAGAATGCACACTCATTACTTCAATATGTATCTATTTAATTGGAAATTCATTTATACAACCAGTGCTTGTCAACAAATAAATGTTTCAATAAAAACAATTATTATGAGGTTTTTTCCAGTTATCTATTGCTATAGACAACTATCCCAAAACTTAGTAGCTTCAAATATTTTATTACTATTTTATCTCATGATTCTGTGGGTTGGGATTTCAGAAAGAATGCAATGCACAGTTGGTACCTGTACACAAAGTACAAATACAAACTGTGTTAAGTGCTATAAAATGTATACAAGTAGATCTTCATCTGGTCTCTGGGATTAGGGCAAGGTTTCCTTGAGGAATTGAAATTTGAAATGAGATCAGAAAAAAAAAAGAGGAATGAAGTATGTAAAGAGCACCAAGGCAGACAGCAGGGCTTTAGGGAAAAGGTGGAGTGGGAAGAGAGGAGAGTGATAAGTAAATCATGTATTTCAGGGAAAGTCTAGAGCATTTACAAATTCTTTAAAATGGGAGAAGACATGATGGTTCAAGGACCCAAAACAAAGTCAAGTGGCTACAGAGCATGGAGCTGGGAAAGAAGGCACAAAAGCCTTTCTTATGGACCATCTTAAGGATTTGAGTCTTTATCCAAAAATCAGTAGGTAATAAATAACCAGGAATTGCTTTCCCAGTCCAGGCTCTTGGTTTATTACTGTGTCCTCTCTCAACAACCCAGACTCTGCCCATGGTTCAGGCTCCTGAGACAATGTCTTCCTCCCACCCTTTCTAGTCTCTTGGTTGATTTATGGAAATAAATCAGGCAAAGGATTTGAGATGCTGGAAGGTTTCTCTTTCCAATGGTTATCCTATTAGGAGTTAGTGCAGGGAAGAGAAACAATTCCATGTCTTTCAAGAAGTAAGGGATTTAATGTAAGGAATTGGGTGCTTATAAAATGATTAGAAGGGCTATGGAGAAGAAAAGTCAGGAGGTTTACTAGTGAACTACTGATTGCAAGATCTATCTCCTGTAGGTGAAAACCATCAAGACCCTACTGGTGCTACAGTCACAGTCAGAGCTGCCTCACACCCATGGAACACCAGAGCAAAGAGTGCAGTCATCTCCATCATGGACATTTGTTGGAACTTTGGGGAAATGACCCCCGCATGCTTTCCGCCTCCCAAATCTTGAATGAGCACATTTCATTGACAGAAACCTAATTGCATACACAATCCTATTTGCAAGACAGCCAGTGCTAAGTGGTTTTCTAGCTTGTAATTGCTGAACTATATGAAAGGAAGTGGGAATAAATGCTGAGAACCAACAAACAAGGTCCAATACATTCACCGAACCTCCCTTTCCTGAGAGAAACAAGCAAGGATGAGAAATGAAGAATGAACCATAGTAAATGCTCAATGATTTTCAGTAATAATTGAGGCTGTGTTCCAGGGAGATAAAAATTCAAAATGTGTGATACTGTGTTGCTCATTGTATGTACTTTTTGGATGGATGTCCCCAACAGATAGCACCTTGTTTCTCTAATCTGTTTGCAAAGAAGTTGGAAAATATTACAAAAAGTAAAAACATGGAGATCAAAATGTTTCATTCACAATTCACTAAAAGGTAAACTTTTATGTGTAGGATTATGTTACAGTTGTGTTGTGTATGAGAGTCTTTTCATTATATCCAGAACTTTAATTCTTTTTCTAGTATGTGTAATTATTAAAGTAATCTAATTACCTTACCAGGTTTTGAGAAATAGTGTAATTGCCTGTAAATGAATATATCATAGTGGAGCAAACATGGTAATTAGAATGAGAAAATGTGAGTTATCGCTCTTGTCACTTTCTTGAAAAGTCACAACCTTCTGGCACTTCAACTTCCTCATACGTGAAATTAGAATTTGGGGGTTAAAAAATTTCCCAGATACATCCTCTCAAAGTCTACTTTATTATTTTGTAATTTTATGGATTCAGTAACTTGAGTTGGATGCAGGCATAACCATACTGAATCTTCCATTTTAGTTCGAAGTCTAGAAGTTTAGAAACTTTGAACTACTCTTCTCTTGTTGCTTTAAAGAAAACAAACCTTTATAGGGCTACTTTTCTCTCCACATCTCACTACATAGATTCTTTTTCATCCCTGAGGTAAAAAAATAATCAGTACATTATACTTATTTTTCAAGAGGAAAGTTTGCAGTATTGGAAACATCCCTTTAAATCACCCTGTGTAAACTTTCCTAGTGAGCAGAATGTCCAGTAATTCAGCATCCATAGCATAGACTTCTTAAAATCTGTCACTGGGAATTGAACAATGAGATCACTTGGACACAGGAAAGGGAACATCACACACCGGGACCTATTGTGGGGTGGCGAGAAGGGGGAGGGATAGCATTAGGAGATATACCTAATGTAAATGACGAGTTAATAGGTGCAGCACACTAACATGGCACATGTAAACATATGTAACAAACCTGCACGTTGTGCACATGTACCCTAGAACATAAAGTACAAAAAAAAAATCTGTCACTGGTAGTTTGCAAATACCATGCGAGCAGTTGAGGGCCAAGTCCTCATTCAGGGCAGTGTAACAATTTGACCTACAAGGACTCCATCCTCATACATTCATTCAACTTTCTCTGAAGACGCTTGTGTCACAAACAAGAGATCTCTCTGCAGCGTAAGGCTTCTTATTTGAAAAACCAATTTCATGAACAATAAAATTTCACAATTTTTGTTCTTACCAATTACAATTGCTTGAAATGGATGCTGGGTTTTCATGAGCTGCTTTTTTAAAATACAAAGAACGAAGGCTTCCCAGGCATTGCTGGAGGTACCAGCTGTGGTCCTGCTATGAGGACTTGTAAAAACAGTAAAAAATTTTGAATTTGTATTGGACATTTTTCCCTTCCAGCTGCAGAGTTAACTTATTTTTTTTCTTAATGCAAATTTTTATGTTGATGCTTTTTCTATCTTTATATCCTTATTTGACCATTGGAGCAATTTATTGAATGTCATCTTTCTGGAAAGATTTTTGTCTTTCTAGAATTAACATGCTGAGTCAGAAGCTGTCCTATATATCCACAAAGCATAAACATCAAGATGCCTGACTATGTCAAGCTTACTCTGTAAGAGGAAGCTATGAGTCCAAATGCCTATCAATATTCTTACCTCTTTTCTCATGGGATATCTTATTTTTCTGCTATATTAATTTTCCTTTTCAGATGTCTGAGGTTGTGCGACATTACTAATTCTGCCTACTTTAACTCAGCGTGTCTGTTTATCTGTAATGTCATTGCAAGTTTACCTGTAATGTCACCCAATAAGATGGTATTTGAAGATGGGGCTTTTAGGAGATAACTAGGTTATGACGGTGGAGCCTCATTAAGGGGATTAATGTCCTTACAAGAAGAGGCAAGGAACTACCTCAGTCTCCTTCCACCGTGCGATGATACAAGAAGTCAGCTATCTGCAACCTGAAAGAGATTCCTCACCAGAACCTGACCATGGTATCACCATGATCTCTTACTTCCAGCCTCCAGAACTGTAAAAAATACATTTCTGTTGTTGATCAGCCACCTATGCTATGGTGTTTTGTTATAGCTGCCCAAGCTGACTAAGATACTGACTTTAAAAAACGTTCAAAAGTAACTGGAAGGTTGAAGGAGAACCTGAAGGAGTCATGCAGACTGATGGCTGCTGAAAATATTTCCTGGGGACTGTTCATTTATTGAGCCTGTGCTCCATGTCATGCACTGTGCCACAAGCTGGGACACAACAATTAAGTCTGTGACCTCAAAAAGCTCATGCCTAATGGGCAAATCAACAAACTGCTTCAGTAGAGTGAGGTGAGTGCCGCACTGGTGAGGGATATATGCCAGGTGGTTGGAATAAGCAATAGTTGGCTTATGTGTCACCAAGTAATTGGTAACATTTATGCTGAATATTCAAATAGGATGTGGTGGCTTATCAAGAAGTCCAAAGCACAACAAAGGAAATGTTCAATCAGCGGGAACAGGGATGCAGAATTCTGCTCAGGAGAATAGCATATGCAAAACTGTGGAGAAACTTATCCTTAGAAAGCTATTAGTGATTTGGCATCATTGGATAGCAAGTTGAAGAACTAGTTAAAGAGTTATAGGACTAAATAGATACATATCAGAACAGTGAGATTTATCCTCATTACTTTAGGAGCCACACTGTTTCTTTTCTAATTGAGGGTTTTCCCTTTCTTCCATTTATTTTCCTTCTCAAATCACTGATGTAATCATTAGGTTCTTAGAATTCTTCATGTTAAACTTTAATTTTCAAGTAAATGTTCAAAACCCTGGCTTAATAAGGTGGGTACAGAAATGACAGTTGCTTTTTTGGGAAAGACAACACATGTCATTGTGACAGTGTGAGGAGAGAGGCCTGGGGAGGGGTGAGGAATATTGAGAAAGAGTGGCTCAGAGGCAGTCAGAAATGACTCTTCATGGAGAGAATGGAAGCGTCCCAGAATTGCCCAAAATGAGTATAAGAACTAAGAGGAAAACAAACTGAGATCTCATTTTTCTAATGGAATGGTGGTGTTCTGCTGTTGGAGCTGAAAAGACAGAATAGGAAATATTGCAAGTTGATAGAGTCATGGAGTGAAATAGTATTCCATGCCTTCATGGAATCAAGGAAACGGAGAAAAGAGGTAATATTAGGAATAGAGTAATGAGGAAGACTCAAGGAAATGTTGAGGCTGAGGAACAGGTAAAGGTTGAGGTAAAGCTCAAAGTTGGCTCAATGGTCAGATACAGAATGAGGTATTGGCATAATAATTAGAGATAATGTTTTAGCACTAATGTGGCTATTATGACTCCAAAGAAAAAATACTACCTTCACATATTGCATCTGAATATTCCTTGAGCTAAGAAATCAGTAAAGCAGAGATCAGTGAGGGTTTTCTGCCCAGAATCAAAATTCAGTGTATGTTCTTTTGTGAGAAAGGGACACATTAAGTAAAATATTCCAAAAGATTTTCTCATTCAGAAATCTAGCAAAATAAAGAATTTAGCATCTGTACCGGAGTCCTGGGAACCACAGCAGGTAGATCCCAAAATTCCAGCCAGGAAAGCACAAGCATTTGCAGGTCAAGTGATTAGTTTTACAGAGTAGAGATTATCAAGAGTTTTCAACATATAAACACAGTCTATATACTGAGTGTTAATAAATGTGCTTTGTAGCATTTCTGTTAACTATACTCCTTAATATAAATTTATGTTCAGAGTGCTTATCTAATATTTCAGGTTTTCCAAGGAATACTGGCAAACTACGGGGTAGATTTCCAACCCCATTTTTTTTTCATGAATCTAATTACATAAGAATTCGTGAACAATTTCATTGTTGAAACTACTATATAATTTTGTTTCCATTGTGAACAAGTATACTATACTGGTATAGATGTGAATAGGCAAGCATTTTGAAGAATGAGGAAATCATGTAATAAGAATTGCAGAAAATTTATGTTTAATCCTAAGAGATTTAGCAGAGCTCTAGGGCGATGAGTCAGTAATGGAAATTCTGAAGAGGAGTTAGCACAATGGTTTACGAGAGGTAGTATGAAAACCAGAGTTCTGGACAGGACTGTTTATAACCCAATAGGGCAAGAGAATGTCTGAAGTCAGGAAAAGAAGTTGGTTAAAAATCTGAAAGTGATTGTCATGGTTTTGAGCAGATTTAAGATCCAAAGTTATTAATAATAAAATTGGAGTCATAAACCAACAGTCCTTGTAGAGAACAGAACAAGAAAAGGATGAGCTCAGATGCATTCCTGAAAATTTGCTATTATGATTCTAGCTTGATGTTAATGCCTTTGAGGGAAACTGAGATGCAGCACAGAGCTTTGTAACCAAAACTATTCACTCCTTTAAGCAGCCTTCTCAAAAGGTTTATTCAACTGTATTTTTACCAAAAAGAAGTAGCCTCAGACAGCTTCTTCATGGGTACTCCTCAAGATGTCTCCATGGATAATATGAAGCCAAGGTAAAAGATCTCTTTGTTAGAAGGCTATGGGTGACTAGTCACATGGGCAAGGTGGCATAGGGCATGGAGCAGGACTAGGGAGAATGGGTACCTCCTTTGATTCTTGCTGCAACTGGTCAATAACAGATGAGACAGATGAACCAAGAACTTCCATTTAACATTTCATGGAGGTCATTATGGGAATGAAATAAGCCAGGCACAGAAGACAAACATCACATGTTCTCACTCATATATGGGAGCTAAAAAAGTGGATCTCATGGAGGTAGAGAGTAGAATGGTGGTTACCTAAGGCTGAGAATGGGAGTGGGGAGGGAAGAATGAAGAGAAGTTGGTTAAGGGTTACAAAGATACAATTAGAGAGAAAAAATATTGATAGTACAGTAGGGAAATCATAGTTAACAATAACTTATTGTATATTTTAAAATATCTAGAAGAAAAGAATTGTAATGTTCCCAATACACACAAAAAAGATAAATATTTGAGGTAATAGATACCTCAGTTACCCTGATTTGCTCATTACACGTTGTATCAAAATAGCACCTGTATCTCAAAAGTATGTACAACTATTATATATCAATTTTAATTTTTAAAAAATTCACAGAACATAATGTGCAGCGATTCACATTTTATTTATTTTTGAAATGTTGTGCCATCACATATTTATAAGGAGGAAAAATATCTTAAATGTAGTAAGCAGTAAAAGCCGGACAGGCTCTTGAAGACATTAGCCAGAGTCACATAGTAATGGATCTTCCATGTTAACACTGAAAATGCCTGGCCAGAAAGCACTTCATCACTGAGAGGAGGATTTTAAACTCGGCATCGCCACCAACACTTTACTTTGATTAGAGATTCTGTCAATAGGTTTGATCAATGTTCTGCTTGCCTGGTGGTACCTCCTAAATTCTCATTTGCAGCTGTCACTTTTTAGGGAATTGCAAACTCTCAGATCATTAAAATGGCATGCCATGTGACTCAGATTTGACAGACAATCGCTTACTAAAAATATCTGTCCTGATCAGTGCTGATGTTCTAAAAGGATATTTTCAGCTTCTTGTTCTCTCTGCCTTTCTGTGATGACACTGTGCCCGGTGAGTTAAAAGCAACAGAAGAAAGAGCATTATTAAAGGCAGCAGGTTATTGTAGAACATGGCCTGCCAATGGGGATTTGGGTCGGAAGCAGGAGCTCATGCAGCCCTGTAAAGGTAATATCTCTGCTGATCCTTGTAGCCCATGGACCTGTCACTGCATACTCCCACGCTTCTCAGACAGCCATAACTCTTCTCTCCAAATGGCCTTTAATTAGAACTGCTGTCGCTGTTGCTTGGTTGGGTAGGTTTGATCTTACTTTGTTCAAGGCCATTATAATCTCTTCAGGTTCATGCTTAATTGGTGTGTCAGAGATCAGGGCCTTGCATGATTTCTCAAATTGACAAGTAGTGATGGTTATGGGCTGGGATGGCTAGATACATTGTGAGAAGGTGGTCTCAAGATATCATTACAAGGTTAATCTATGGTGTTCTCAACTCTCCTATTACATATGTCCTGGGTTTTAAACAGGATGGGTAGCAAATGACAGGGTAGAAATTGGCTTTATAAACTGCCTTCTTTTGTGAATTCTTCTTACATGATCTGCCCACTCCGGGATTTGGAATTTTAACTGTAGTTGTCATTGTGACTTACCCATTCCAGTATCTACCTTTAGCTATTGCTGAAAGAGTTGCTTTACAGACATTCTTGATATTTCTGTTGAGAAATATCTATTTCCAAACTGAATACCATACCAATGAAGACTACCCACTGAATAGAAATACGTTGTTATTGCTCCTTATGTCATATTTTCAAAGATCATTTCTTTACTCTAAATCTAGAAGCCCAAGATTGTGCTGTTTAAATATTTCACCCTCATCATATACATGCTATTTTTGCTGACACTTTGTTCTGCTACTTTGTTGTAAGTGAATGCAGTGAAAATGTAATTGACATTTTTTCCTTCTGCCATGACTGTTCAGTCCTCTAGAATTGCATTGAACAATGAACCCAATCGATAAGTCAGGGCCCAGTGTCTACCCAGATTTCTGAGCTAACTGAGGCAGGGACAGAGAACATGGTTCTCCATTATGGTTAGTACTGGATTGAAGATTTGTTTTTAACTCTCTGATGAGTTAAAGGTAAGGCCTATGGTTCTGTGTAATCTCTTGAGTTATAAAATCCTATTTGCATTTCCTCTCTTCTGGTCAATTTCATATGAGTATATTTTTAAATTGGATTCTTTGCCCAGCACTCCACATGAACTGGAACTCTTCCTGAAATCTCACATCTTCTCGTGGGAACTCTGACCACTGGGTTGCTCCCATATACTTCCTCTCTTAAGGATCTGTATTCCACTCTAAGTTACTCTGTAATCGGTCAGAATCTTTCTGCAGTCTGGAATTTCTCCCCACAATATTCTCTTAGAAAATTAAGTTCTTCTAACTATCTTCTCCCATTGATGAGGGCCCCCAACACTTGGCTTTGTAAAACTGCCGTTTCTCTCACCAGTCTCAGCCTGATTTTTCCAGCCCATGCAATAATCTGGAGGGACTGAGACGACATCTAATCCTAGAATGCTCTGCTCCCCATTGGTGAGTTTTGCTAAGGTTCTAGAACACTTCATACCCAAACCTCCTCTCAGTATAATTCATTACTGATACCACCACCAATGCTATAGGACTGGGGAAAGAGGGAAGGATAATTTAGCTACATTCTGTAAAGACTTCTTAAAATTTTTCTGCAGAGCTATATTAAATCACAATTTCTTTTTCTTTTTGTTTGTTGAAATTTTTAACTTAATTTTAATTTTTATTTCAGTAATACATGTATATTGTTCAAAATGTTAGTTAATGCTTCGAGGCTGACCATGGAAAAGCAGGAGTTTCTTTCTGTAAATATCCTTTCATCTGATTCTCACTGCATGAGGACAATCTTTTTAAGCACATTTCGCTGTTTCTTCTGGTATTTAATACCATATTTCTAAAATTAACTATCTATTGCCGTTTCTTGCTTTTTCCAGTTTTGAGGTTATTTATGCATTTTGAACTCATGGAAGATGAGGCTTAAGGGGTTCTCACTTCCTTCTAGTCACCATAGTCTCACCCAAGTTTTATTCCACCCCCCTCTGTGTATATTTCTGTCACCATTTAGATTGAACAAAAATGTAGTATGTTTATTATTCTGACTCTCAACTCTGTTCACACCTCAACCTAAGGGGTATACTATGATTATATTTTCTTTCTTCAACTTTTAATTTTTCCTGAAGTGGCTAATTGTTCCTTTTCTTTGTTTGTTCAGTTTCCTTTTTACGTACCATGAATTCATGTCCATACTCTCCAATACAACAATGAAACACCTCTCAATTATGTCAAAGTGGTAGGGTAATCTATTGTCCTATTTCTTTTAATATTAATATCCCCCTGGAGCCCTGTCTTTTTCTTTTCTAATCTGTACTCTGGTTTTACTGCACAGCTGCCACCCTGGGATTTCTTTTCACTTTCCTTCTAGGATTCCTCTAACTTGTACACTGCTTCCTGGATCCTATATCTTCATCTTCTTGGTTTACTCCATTCATTTTGGTAGAACATATCCATGGTAGAGAGATTCTAAGTTACTGCCATTATTCCTACATCCTGATATTCATGCCATTGCATTGGTGGGGATATAGAAACTTGCTTTTATCCAATATAATATGGCAAAGAAGACAGGTTGTCAGTTCCATGATTATATTACATAAGACTGTAATGCATAATGCTCGTCTTACTAGAAGGCTCTCTTTCTTACTGGCTTAAAAAAAAAAAAAAAAGGCTTCCATATTGTGAGGTGTACTGTGAAGAGGGTCACACAGTGAGGTGGTGAGGACAGCCTCTGGCTGACAGTCAGCAAGAAACTGAGGTCCTCAGTTTGACATCCTGCAGGAACTGAATGCTGCCAACAAACATGAGAATGTGGGAGCAAATCCTTCCCAGTCAGACCTTCAGATGAGAACAAAGTCCGAGCTATCATCTTGGCTATAGCCTTGCAGCTAAGTCATGCCCAAGCTTCAGCCCCAAAGAAAGTATTGAATAGTTAAAATATGCAGTTTTAAGTCACTAAGTTTGTGTTAATATTATTACACAGCAATAGAAATGAATATAGATTTCAGAACCTGGAAATGGGGTATTGTTATAATAAATATTAAAAATTGTGGAAAGGACTTTGGAACTCGGCAGTGGATGGAGGCTGGAAGAATTTTGAGAGGAATATGAGAAAAATATTGATAGGCTGTTATAAATTTAGATTTTAAGGATTCTGCCAGTGAGGTCTCAGAGCCAGTGAGTAACGCATTATTGGAAACTGGATAAAGGAGCATCCCTTTTATGGAGTGGCAGAAAGCTTAGTGAAATTGTAACCTGTAGTCGTGTGGGAAGGAGAGCATGAAAGTAATAGATTTATTTAACTAAGAAGATTTCCAAACAAAGTGCTGAAGTTTCTTTCAACCTAGTATCTTCATGCCACTTCTGGTAAAATGTGAGAAGAGAGACATACTTTGAGGGAAGACAGTAAACAAAAAGGAAACAGAAATTGATTATTCTGAAAAATTTTAGCCTCTCCGTATGTCAAAAGACACTAAAATTAAGAGATGGCTTCCAAGCACTGTTAGAAAAGTATAGTCTAGACAAAAATTCTGGGGTATGCCTATACAATTTTTTATTAAAACTTCAGATCAAAAGATCATAGTAATGCTCAATCACACAAGGAGCCCTTGAAAGAGACTAAGAGTATGCTTTTTGGAATCTCTCAATCAAACCATATGGCACTTAGAAATATTAAGGGTATTGTCCCTCACCTATCTCAGAAGGAATCCAAAGTGCAGAAGAACTTGAAACAAAATGTGGCTTTTGCCTGATGGAGTGGACCTTAGAGGATTTAAACATTTTTGAAAATGTTATTTTAGCAAAACCACTGCCAGCTTGAACTGAAAGGTAGAGGGACAGTGTCAAAAACAAAGAGGCTATCAAACACTTAAATTACATAGCAAGAGGCAGGCTAATATAACTGCTGAGTAACAAATGCTTGTTATACTTTTCTTGACTTAGAGGGTAGAACTAAAAGTCCAGAACCAGGGAAAATAATTCCTAGATCTTAAAAGCTAATCAAGAAACTCCCAACATTTGTGAAGCTGGCTTTTAGAATTGCTGTGATTCAGTGATTCTTGCATACTATTTGTCCTCCTTTTAAAAATAAAAATGTCTATAGCTGTTATCCTATGCCTGTCCCATCACCATAATTGGAGTGTGTTGGGGGGAAGGTAACTTGTCTGTTTAGTTTTTGCAGATCCATGCATCAAGAGGAACTATACTCAAGGAAACTCATCCATGCCTGAACTTAATTTATATAATGAAATTCTGAACTTTCAATAGATGCTCTAATAGGTTGAGAGTTTTGGAGATCTTGGGAAGGAATGAATGTATTTTGCATGGGGAAGGGACATGAATCACTGAGGGCCAGATGATGGACAATGGCAGACAGACTCTAAAAATGGCCCCATGATCTCCACTCCTGGTATCCACACCTTCTATAATCCCTTCCCCTTATTCAATAAAGTATATAAGAAGGACAGGTTTTCACTTCTGTTATTACATTACATACAATTGTAGTACCTGTCTTGCTGGAAGACTTCTCCATTCCTGGCTTTAAAGAAAAAAGTTACAAATTGTGAACAGCTGCCCCATGAAGAAGCCATGTTACAATGAACTGGGAAAAGCCACTGGCCAACATCCAGCAAGAATCTGAGGCCCTCAGTCTGCATTCCTCAAGAGACTGAATGCTGCTGACAAAAATACAGGAGGAAGTGGATCCATCCCCAATCAAGCCTCTAGATAAGAACCCAGTCTTGGCCAAAACCTTGATGGTAACTTTGGAGAAGACTCAGCTAAGCTGTGCCTGGACTCCTGACTCACTGAAACTATGGGCTAACAAATGTGTGTTGTTTTAAGCCAATTAATTTGCAGTAACATTATTATGCAGCAAAAGTTAACAATTTATTATCTCTCAGTACCTTATCCTTGATTGATGTTTGTTCTGTATAAAATTGCACACTTAAAATATGTATATTTTACTCAAATTTTTGAAAAATAATATTGTCTTCTAACCCATATTATTGCTATTTAGAAATCTGATACATTATAATTTTTGAACCCTTGTATCTGTTCTCTCTCTTTTTTTTCTATTATAAGCTTCCAGGATTTTTGGTTGATGCCAAATATTTAAAAAGATAATGTTCATTGATGCAGGTCATTTGGGGTGGCCTCTGCCAATTTAGAAACAGATGTCCATCAGTTCTGAGAAATTTCTTTCTTTAAATGCTAATTTCATCTCTTTTTTTTTTTTCTAATTTTCTGTTTCTAGATCTCCTATTAACCACCTTCCTCAATCAATCTTTAGATTTTTGTATTTTTTCTCTACTATTTTCCAAAGTTTTAATCTTTTTATTTTCTTGGACCTTTTCTTAACTTTATCTGCCATACTATTTGTGAAATGTCTTATTTCTGTTGTCATGTCTTTAATTTCCAAGTATTCTTTCATTTTTTTTTCATTTTATTCTAGGTGTTATGCCTATCACCAGGCAATGAAATAATGACTGGCCCAGTGGGATTTGTACTTGAGCTATGCAAATTAAAAGATGGTCTATCACAGCACTACTCCTCAGAATTATAAAGTCCTCACATGCTTTATTATTTTTGACCTCATTTGATCATAACACACCTTCTTCCAGGTCACCAAGGATAAAATTCCTGGTGACAGTAGACACGGAGTGTCTGGGCTTGGGTCCTGGTTTTGCAACTTAATAGCTATGGCATCTTGGGTAAATTCTTTAAATTCCCTAATGTTCCAGTTTTCTCATCCATAAAATGAGACTAGTGATTTTGGAGGCCAAGGCAGGTGGATCACGAGGTCAGGAGTTTGAGATAAGCCTGGCCAACCTGGTGAAATCCCCTCTCTACTAAAGATACAAAAAAACTAGCAGGGCGTGGTGACTCACACCTGTAATCCAGCTACTTGGGAGGCTGAGGCAGGAGAATCACTTGAACCCAGGAGGCAAAGGTTGCAGTGAGCTGAGATCATGCCTTTGCACTACAGCCTGGGTGACAGAGTGAGACTCCATCTCAAAAAAATAATAATAATAATAAAAAGAAAAAGAAAAATGAAAATGAAAATGAGACCAGTGACTTCAACTGGCTAGTGTTAGGTTGAATCAATATAATTCCTATCAAGTTCTTAATATATTGCAGGGTAAGTGAACCATAAATGTGTCTCTGGTTGGTGGTGTTGTAGCCCTTCAGAGTCAGCTGGAGAAATACTTCACAAAGCTTTCCTTGACTGTCTTTATTATATACTTAGTTTTTGTTTCTCTATGTTTCTACTTCACTAGTTCATGCTTCCCTTATATAACCCTTTTTGTCTTCTAGTTTCATACTCTAAGCTCCTTGAAGGAAGGCCTTATGCCTTTTCATTCACGTATTTCAATGCCTAATACAGTATCTGCATCGAACTAATGCTCAGTAAATAATTTTTGAATGAATCCTCAAATGAATTTTACATCTTGTGAACTGAAATTTGTTCTTAGTCAATTTTTGCTCTGTATCTGCATCCACACTTGCATCTGAGGCTGTAGAGGCATTGTTGATATAAATAGCTTTTAGTAGCTTAATATGCTATAGCCACAAGGGAGATAACTCTGAAGCAGAATTGCCTACGAGCACAAATTTCACTAAAATTTTGTTCAACTCAAGGACATAATTTATTTCTATTCTTTGTATATACAAAGATGTAAATGAAGCACCAAAATAACTCTTTGTATTAAAGAAAAATCATTCTTTTAGACCTAACTGAAGACTCACCTCTCCCAAATGATTTTCTGGGCAAAGCAGACCCAACCAGATTTTCTTTCCTCCTTCCCTTCCCTGTCTATGTTCTTCCTTTCTCATATATTTATTGTGCCATTACACTCAGCATCCGAGATATTATGGCAGGTGCTAAATATTAAGTCATAAACTCAATAGACATAATGCCTGCCTCTGCAGAGCTCACTTTATAGTGAGGGACTCAGGCAATTGTCCACATGTGGGTCACTTTGGACTTTGATAGATACACATGTGAGTAAACTATCACACCCACTAGGGTGTTGAGTGTGCTCTAGGAACCAGCCTTCCAACAGTCAGATAAAATTTGCAGATACTGAAAAAGATGCCCATCTTTGGGGTTCACATGGGGCTCCAAAGACCTGAGAGAATGTGACTCTGGCCAGCAATGGAGTTCAGGCATATAGAGAAAGAGATAATGATGAAGGAAAATCATATGAAGGAAAATAACTGTTAAATAGAGCTTTCCCTGTCCCCTCGCAATCTCTCTTTGCCAGAATCCATGAAACTAAAGGCCTTGATGCAGCTGTGCGAAGCTGATGGTCCTCTGAAACTCAGGGATAGACTAAGACAATACAATTATATACAATTTACTCAGTGTCCAAGTGCCCTATGAAGGAGAGGACAGTACAAGACAAACATCATAATTAGGTTAGATTAGATTCTTGCCCAAATAATCTGCTTCTCTCCAGAAGCAGAAGACTTGTTGCTTTCTGGAGAGGGAGAAGAGCACCAAGGTCAGCAGTCCAGACAAGGTCTTCAGGGGAACCAGCAGTGGCCTCTTTTCTTCAGTGAGCAGAGGAACCTCTGAAGGACCGGTCATCTAAGCAGAAAGGCTACAGAACTGCAAGCAGCAGAGGAGGTTCTTTGTGAGGGTCACATTTCTCCCCAAGCCCAAGGACTCTCGGTGAGTAGAATTAGGGAGAAAGACAATATTTCCTATTAGTCAAGAGTATAAAATCTTGGACCATTGCACTTTGGGATATTTTTGTAATTTTCACATAGTTATACTTACTGGCAAGTGAGACACGGGAATATATGGGTTACATTATTAAATACACAATCGCAATACAATGTTAATGTAGTAATACCTAATATCTGCTGAATGCTTACCATATGCTAACATTCTAAGCATGGCATGTGGATTATCTCATTTAATACCCATAGCAAACATGTGAAATGAGACGTTTCTGTGGTTTGAATGTATGAGTCCTTCCAAATTTTATTGTTGAAACTTAAACTTCAAGGTGACGATATTAAGGGGTGGGACCTGTGGGAGGTAATTAGGCCATGAGGGCTCCATCAGGGATGAGATTAATGCCCTTGTAAAATGGTTTGAGGGAGCATTCATCTCTTTTTTGCCCTTCTATCATGTGAGAACACAGCAAGAAGACACCATCCTGAAAGCAGAAAGTGAGCCTTCACCAGACACAGAATTGTCTGGTGCCTTGATCTTGGTGCTTCCAACCTCCAGAACTGTGAAAAATATATTTCTATTACTTACACATTACCCAGTTAGAGGTATTATGTTACAGCAGCAGGACAGACTAAGACAGTACAATTATATTTAATGTACACATGAGGAAATCTCACTTTAATCAATGAGATTAAATTACTTGCTCAAGGTCACACAGTTAGGGATTCACCACTTCTCTGATTATCATGTCAATGAAACCTTGTCTTCTAACTAGGTATAAGCTTTTCAAGGGCTGAGACAGTGTCTTGTGGCTATTTAAAGCAACTCCAAAGGCATGTAACAGAATCCTGGGCCTGGGGCCCCCCTGTAGGCAAGGCTTCCAACAAGTAACCTGTACTCTATTAGCCCAATGCTCTACCTGCTGTGTTCCTTCTTCACTCCCCATTTACTCTCATCCATGCATCTCAGATATCTGGCAGGTTACACAGCTAAGTACTTTTCCCAACAACCTGCCCTGGGTTGTTTTTTTGTCATAATCGTCTCATATTTTTGTCATAATCGTCTCATATTATAACTTGCTCCTTCTTCCTTCAGTAGGAGACTCCTTTACTTTAATATAACAGATCTTGGTCAGGTGAATCGAGGAAAGCAGTTCCATTAGGATAACTCAAGTTAGCCTGAAGTCATTCAGTAATCATTTATTGAATGTTTTTATTGTTCCAAGCACTATGATGGATAATGTTCTCTAGGAGATGTAGTGTTTGCAATAAGAACTATAAAATTAGGTGAAATGAATTAAGTATCCAATATATGGTATGACAGGAGAATTTGGAAAAGGGAGAAATCACTTTGGACTTGAGATGCCAATGCTTCATGAAAGTGGCACTTCAACTAGTCCTTGCAGTGTTGACATAGATAAGAAAAAATGTTTATTTTCAGGGAGCAGCGGGGGACATTCCAATAAGGGAGCCCTTTTACCCCTCCAATAATTATTTGAATTTTTAAAATGAATGTCAAGTCAAATGAATCTCTAATGAGTGAAACTGCTGCCTGTGGGAAAAGGGAATGGAAAGATAACTGTCACTAATGGGGTTCTTATTCAGCACGCTGCTATGCTAGTCGCTTTTCCTATTTTACTGCATTTAAGTTCACAGCTCAATGGACTGACCATTATTATCTGCATTTATAGAAGAGGATTTTGAGACTTAGAAGTTAAGGAACTTACCTACATTCCAAGTCAATAGATGGCTGAGATGGAAGGAAGATTCTATTAGATTCTGCCTGGGTACACAACTGGACTTTCCTTGCCTAGCTGTTTTGAAGTGTATGCTATGGTACATTACCTGGAAATAAGAAAAGGGGGGAAATAAGGGGGAAGAAAGAGTTCTACAGGAAAATAAAACTGGAAAATTACTCTAAAGTTAAGTAGATCCCATTATTTCAGGCATCCTGGGAATCTTACTGTTAGCAAACATTAAGAATCTTCAAGAGTAGGTATAGGCTGCATTATTTCCCAAACGGGACCATGAAAGTGAATTTTTTAGAGCATCTCTGAGATCTATTTATCAAATATATCTTGGAAAATGCTGCATTATAGCCAGAAAGACAGAGCAGAGTGGGAGGTGATATTGGTCAAGAGGAGAATGAGGTAGTAACTATTTTTCCTTTTTCCAGTTGAAGCATATAAATCAGCTTCCCTAGCTTCAAGATGGGTCAGCCTTAGCTGAGCACATCTTAGGAGCTCAATCAATACTTAGAGAATTGAACTGAATTAGGGAATGCAGCATATCTTCTCATTTCACCAGAGTTGTTACCAACAGCAGAACTATTTAGAGAGAGGAACTGTGTGAGGGACTGCTCCAGCAACGCTTTGATATGGCTGCTCTGGAGGCAACAGCAGGTCATCTTGTGGGGGTCCTCACTCTCTGCACAAGCCAGTAGGAAATTCCAGTTTCTCCTGCTACTCAGGATCAGTTTCTGTCTTTATCCCCAGCCTCAAAGTGTGACCTAAAGTCTTAGGGTGTGCGTTTTTAGTGTTTGTGCATTCTTAATGTTTCAAAGGGAAACTAGTTTGCAGCTCTCTTTTCATCAAACATTTATATGGTGGCTCATTTTGATGAAAAAATACTGTACTTTGTGCTCACCGAGAAATAATTGCAGCATTGTGATCTTTATCTGAGTTACGAAACTCCAGAAACAAGTTCACATAGTTTCTTGAATTTTCAGGTAGACAGAAAATATGATTTTGAAAATGAAAAGGGAAGAAGTCTGACCCAAATGACTTCAAGGTTTATTCTATTGCCTTTTCAGTTTTTTTTTTTTAAAACAGTGTTTGTGTTTTCTTCTTAGAGTGTGGTAGAGAAGAATAGTGATAACTCCATTTATGTGGTGCTTCTAGCTACTCAGAAGATTTTTAATATTCATTTCATTACTAACCTTGATTGTTACTACAATACTCTAAGGAAAAATGGTAAATTGTTGAATGATCTCCATATTATAGAAGAGAAAACAGAGATCTGAGAGGATAGCAACTGTTAATGGCCACAAATCTATTTAATTTATTCAAACACATCTGTAAAGTAGTAATATATGCTAAGCACTGTACTAGGACCTGGGAATGTGAAGATGAAGGTAAATAAGATACTGTCAGAATTCAGGAAGAAAGACCAAATGTAAATAGAAAATTCAAATCTGTGTTGATAAGCACATGACAAGGTCAGCCCACAGTGCTGAGGGAGCATCTCTTTCTTAGTGAGATATGACAGACATGTGCTGAGAGTGATTTGGGGCAGTGGTACTCAAACTTCAGTGCACATCAGAATCACCATAGAGTAGGGGATGGTGAAGCCCCCTCACCAGACTTCTGAGTCACTAGGTCTGGGGTGAAGCCTGAGTATGCTTTTGAAGACATAATGTTGATGCTGCTGATCTGGGGATCACATCACACTTCAAGAGCCACTGACTTGGGGGACTGGTTAATGCAGGGCCTTGGATGTGTGACAAAAGTTGGATTCATCATTAAAGGGACAAGAAAAGGGTATTAATTAAGGCTCAGGAGAAAGACTGTCAAATTGTTCTGAAAGTCCAGAGAGATGGGAAGTTATAAATTTTTAATGAGATAAAATTAATACCTCTCCACCATGTTGCTACCAAGACTTGGAAACATGAGAAGAGAAGTGGAGAACTAGGATGTATCAAGGTATCCTTGCTTAAGACTGTTCCAGAAGCAGAAAAATGATGGATGCTGGTGACAATGTTGTTAGACATGTGGTTTTATTTTTGTAGGAAGGAAGTAAAGACAGGTTGAGACTGATGGGCCCACCACAGTTGTTTTTATACTGTGAAATAATGGAAAAACTTATCATGGCTGTGTATCTGTGGAGGTGTCCTGAGGGGAAAAGGCAGGCTTTTTGCCCCCAACTCATTGCTGCAAGTAGAGCAGCTATGCTTTTATTTCGTATCTGCTGGGAAAGCTTGTGATAATTCATTTTCAGAAAAGGTTCTGCAGCAAAATGGAATTTGACCACAATGAAATTAGTGTAAAAGGAGAGGTTAAGAATTTGAGGGATTTTATGGGATTTGCTGAAATGGGGGTTCTTCGTAGTTCCGTCATAGCTCGTGCTCCCTTCTGGTTGCCAAGGTGAAAAATCCTTTGTGTAGCAGTGACTCTGGAATAATGTTTTCATGGAGAAAACCCAAGCAAGAGATAAACAGCTGTCTGCCAGTGAAAAGGTTATATACAATTACTCCTAAGGACTTTGGGGAGGACAAGCAATGAGTAGCCCTTTTAGCTCGATACTGTGTCCAGGGGTCATTTGTTTATTGGAAACACTGAGTAATTAGCAGATTTGCTGGTCCAGTTGGCATTTGTCTTATTGATCCCCTGATATTTTATAAATGCTTTCATTCATGTAATGCTATTTGCTCTCCTTATACAGCCTTTCAGTGTGTTTCTAGAGAAAGTGTTGGAGAAAAATAAGATAATTATATATAAATATAATTTTTTTTTTGTGTGTGTGTGTGTGTGTGTGTATAAATGCACCCACCAGAACAAGGGTGAAATGGGGGCAAAATAAAAGCA
Source organism: Macaca mulatta (assembly GCF_049350105.2). Taxonomy (NCBI): domain Eukaryota; kingdom Metazoa; phylum Chordata; class Mammalia; order Primates; family Cercopithecidae; genus Macaca; species Macaca mulatta. Next base: position 171,660,042 of record NC_133406.1, on the reverse strand, counting down.
ATGTCATAATTTAAGTGATTATTTCCAAAGTATGTTTGGATAATAAATCATATAAAATGCTTCTCAATAGTAAGATGTCTAAATATAGAACTACTAAATAAAAGTTTCCATGGGATACCTAGAATTTGTACCTTCACAAGTTCCTAGGTGATTCTTTTCAGTCAACTCATTGTTAGGCATTTAAAAAATATGGATTTAGGTCATCAAGGCACCTACATATGCCCCTATTTGATGTATTCAACCAGGGTCAGTTGACAATGCACAAAGCTATGGAAAACCAGAGGGGCAGCCTATCCTTAGCACCCACTACTCATTCATCATCACCATTTTTATTTGTCTGATTGTTCAAAATAAAATTATGTACCCCCCAAAAAAATGTTTAAAATAAATACTAATGATCCTCTAACAAACTGGTGGCAAAAACTGTAAAAAATATAGTTGACAGAACTACCCTCAGGGAGAAATATAAACTAATTCCAAGACTGTAAAAGCTATTTGATCCTTAAATGTCTAAGAAAAATGCTATGGTCTGGATGTTTGTGTCCTCCCACCCATAAATTTCTACATTGAAACCTAGTCTCCAATGTTATAGCATTAAGAAGTGAGGTTTTATGGGAGATGATTAGGTCTTAAAGTCAGAGCCCTCATGAATGGGATTAGTGCCCTTAAAAGAACTATGCACTAACCAATTGTGCTACTGGAGCTACAGTTAGTGCCCTTATAAAATAGGTTCAAAGGGGCTCATTTGCCTCTTCCACAATGTGAGGACACAGTGAGAAGTCAGAAGTTTGCAACCTAGAAAAGGGCCTTCACAAGAACCTGGCAATATTGGCACACTCATCTTGGATTTCCCAGCCTCTAGAACTGTGAAAACAAATTTTTATTGTTTATAAATTACAAAGTTTGTGGTATTCTGTTAGATCAGCCTGAGTGGACTAAAATAGAAATTGATATCAAGAAGCAGGGTGTTCCTATAAAATGTGGAAATGGCTTTGGAATTGTGCAATGGATAGAGGCTGAAAAAGTTTTTAAGAGATTTCTAGAAAAAGTCTATATTGTTGTCAGTAGACTAAAAGCAGTCATTCTAGTGAGGGTTAGAAGAAAAGGAGAGCTATAGAGAAAAAGCATCAACCTGCTTAGAGATTACCTACTTGGTCATGAACAGAATGTTGACAGAAATATGGATGATAAGGGCCATTCTGATGAAATCTCAGATCGAAATTAGAAACATTATTGGAGACTGGAAAAAAGTGACCCTTGTTATAAGGAAGCAAAGAATTTGGGTGAATTCAGTTTGTATCCTAGTGTTTTGTAAAGATGGCACTTGTAAGCACTAAAACATGATAGTTGGTAGAAGAAATTTCTAAGCAAAGTGTTGAAGGTGCCATTTAGCCTCTATTGAATGTTTACAGTAAAACGCAATAAGAGAGAAATGATTTAGAGATGGTATTTTCAATCAAAAGAGAAATGGAACTTAGAAAAATTTGGAAAATTCTTAGCCTATTAATATTGAAGGAAATAAGGAAGTAGAAGAGAAGACAAAATGTGTCCAAGCAACTGTTTGACAAGGAAATTTGTATGATTCAGAGGAACTCACTTGCTTTTCCTCAGGACAATGGAAGAATGGCTCCAAAGGCCTTTTGGAGATAGTTGGAGCTACCCCTCCCATCACAAACCCAGAGTCTAAAGATCCTGAGAGCAATTTCAAGGCTTCTCTCCCTGTATTTCAGCTCATCAAGACTCAGCAGTGGGTTCAGAGTCTCGGGGGCCCAACCACCACCCCAATGTGTCCAGAAGGTAAGATATTGAGTCAAAAAACATTATTCTTGAGCCTTAGGATATAATTGTGTTTGCTGTATTGGGTTTTGGACTTAGATGTGACCTGTTACCTTTTTCTTCTTTATAATCTCTCTGTTCCAGAATAGAAATGTCTATCCTATGCCTGTCTCATTATTGTAGTTTTGAAGTATATAACTTGTATGATTTCACAGGCTTACAATGGAGATAAATTTGCCTCAGAATGAATTGTACCTTGAATCTCACCACTGATATAGATGATATTTAGATGAGTTTCTGGAGTTCAGAATTTTGAGTCCATCCTGGACAGAGTTAAGACTTTCGGTTCTAATGAGATAGAATGAATGTATTTTTCACGTGAGAAGGATACAAAATTTGGGCTGGGGTAGATAGATTATTTTAGTCTGAATATTTGTGTCCCCCCAAACCTCCTATGTTGAAACCTAATTTTTAATGTGATTGGTAGTATTAGGAGGTGGAGTCTTTTGGGGGGTAATTAGGTCATGATGGTAAAGCCCTCGTGAATGGAATCAGTGGCTTTATAAAATAGCCCCAAGGGAGCTCATTTGACTCTTCCACTATGTAAGGACAACCCTCAGCAGAACCTGACCTTGCTGGCACCCGACTCTTGGACTTCCCAGTTTCCAGAACTGTAAAAAATAAATTTCTGTTGTTGTAAGCCATCCAGTCTATGGTATGTAACAGCTTGAACACACGAAGGCAAATGGGTTTCTGTATTTTGGTGCTGCTGAAATAATGCAGTTGGTATAGCATTTGTAGAGAACATGGGAAGAAAGAATACTTTAATTGTATCACCTTTTTAGACCCTCAAAATAATTCTGCATTGTAACATCATTTTCCCTTGTGTCTAGATGGGGGAACTGAGGCCCAGAATAAATAACTACCTCATTGTCATATAGCTAAGGCAGCATCAGGGCTCAAACCCAAATCTTTCTGATTCCAAAGGCCGTGTTTTTTCACTATGTCATGTAATGTCTATGTAGCTTATCATGTTTCCTGCCAACATTAGCACTGATGAATGTCAAGTGCATTCATTCAAGGAAATGGCAGTGTATATGGGATTGCTTAACTAAGGCTGCTCAGAAGGAGGGTGATTGCATGTGTGGAACTGTACAGAACACAAAGGATGGGAGCAGGCACGATGGATTCAGGCTTAAGATTCAATGCACCCAATAAATTTGTGTGATCTTGAGCAAATTATTTTAGGACCACTAAGTCTCAGTTTTCTTATCAGCAAAATGGATGTAATTACAATACCTACTTAGAGGGTTGTTAAAAAAATTTACCTTCTATAAAGGGTGTACTCAGCACAGGGCTGATAGAATAAAAATTATACAATACATTGATCAAGTTGGAGTCATTATTACCCCCCACTAGTCATGTAGGTCCAAATCACCCAAGTCCAGCATGTGGTTGGGAGTCATATTCTAGATTCTTTTTATTAAATTATTTTATTTTCTGTGAAGCAAGAGCTTTTATTTATCATATTAATGAAATCATATATTTTTCAGGGTAATTCTGGTTTCATAAAATTTAAGGATTCATGACATATGTAATTTATAACTATATAATTGAAAATAGTTTGACTTTACTGTCATAAAACAGAATCTTAGAATGGAAAGGGCTTGGATTTTGAATTCATTCAATGAAAGATTGGGTCCAAATGTCTCTACCATCATTGTCTAGTTGTTTAAACTTGGGCAGTTTCTTCGAAACTCATTTTCAAACTGTGAAATAAAAATAATGGTTATTGTGAGGATTAAATGTTGAAAGGGTCTAATAAAGTGTAAAATAGTTACCAACTAGTAGAAGTGCCATTTAAAAATGTTTTCAGCAGCAAATAACAGGAAACCAGGTGGCTTAAACAAATAGTGTCTTAATTCATTCAGGCTACAATAACAAAATACCATAGACTGGGTAATTTATAGCTTATAAACAACAGAAATTTATTTCTTATAGTTCTAAAGCCTGGAAAGTCCGAGACTAAGTCACTGGCAGATTTAGTGTCTGGTGAGAACCCATTTCTTGGCTCACAGGTGGTACCTCCTGCTGTGTCCTTACATGGTAGAAGAAGCAAGGCAACTCTCTGGGGCCCTCTTTTTATAAGGGACTAATCCCATTCATGAGGGCTCTCTGCCCATGTCATAATCATCTCCCAGAAGACCCCACCTCCTAATGCCATTACACTGAGGGGAAGGAATTCAATGTACAAATTTAGGGGTACACAAACATTCAGACCACAGCAAATAAGGCTCCGATAATAAAATTTCCAGGGAAGATAGTTGTTGGCATGCGATCAGCTACACAGTAATAAGGACAGAAACTTAAACTCTTTTATTTCTACCAGCCTGAGAACATTATCTTTCATCCTAATGTTATATCATGATCACAAGATGACTTGAACAACATCACACTTCAGTTCCAAGAAGGTGAAGATAAAGAGAATTAAAAAGTCTGCTCTTCAGGAGACTTGTGCTTTGCATTCATAAGTAGAATTCTTCCTCAGCAGAGTACCCTTGCACACATCATTAGCCACAATTGGGTCACATGACCCCTGTAAATCAGTCAATGGCCAAGGATAATAAAATTACCACGATTCATCACTTGGGCTGGAACAGGGAAGGATCTGTCCTATATGCAATAAGGGAATCTTGACCAGGTTTCTGAAACAATTAGGGTTCTATCAGACAAGAAGGAGGTGGTATGGTGAGGAAGATGTTGGGTAGTCCACAGATGGTGTCTGCCATGATGGTCATTCAACAAAAGCTACTTTTTCTCTCCCCTTAACTGAAAAAATTAGCAAATATATAAATAAATAAATCTTGTGCCACTTTATGAGTCCTGATATTTATTTTAACCCTAAATATACTATAGGATTTAGGAAATTGACCTTTAGAGGAGGCAGATTTTCTTTGTATTATTATTATTACTACACTTCAAGTTCTAAGGAACATGTGCACAACATGTATGTTTATTACATATGTATACATGTTCCATGTTGGTGTGCTGCACCCATTAACTCATCATTTACATTAGGTATATCTCCTAATGCTATCCCTGCCCCCTCCCCCCACCCCATGACAGGCCCTGTGTGTGATGTTTCCCTACCTGTGTCCAAGTGTTCTTATTGTTCAATTCCAACCTATGAGTGAGAACATGTGGTGTTTGGTTTTTTTGTCCTTGCAATAGTTTGCTGAGAATGATGGTTTACAGCTTCATTCATGTCCCTACAAAGGACATGAACTCATCCTTTTTTATGGCTGCATAGTATTCTATGGTGTATATGTGCCACATTTTCTTAATCCAGTCTATCACTGATGGACATTTGAGTTGGTTCCAAGTCTTTGTTATTGTGAATGGTGCCACAATAAACATACGTGTACATTTGTCTTTATAGCAGCATGATTTATAATCCTTTGGGTGTGTATCCAGTAATGGGATGGCTGGATCAAATGGTATTTCTAGTTCTAGATCCTTGAGGAATTGCCACACTGTCTTCCACAATGGTTGAACTAGTTTACAGTCCCACCAACAGTGTAAAAGTGTTCCTATTTCTCCACATTTTCTCCAACACCTGTTGTTTCCTGATTTTTTAATGATTGCCATTCTAACTGGTGTGAGACAGTATCTCATTGTGGTTTTGATTTGCATTTCTCTGATGGCAAGTGATGATGAGCATTTTTTTCATGTGTCTGTTGTCTGCATAAATGTCTTCTTTTGAGAAGTGTCTGTTCATATCCTTTGCCCACTTTTTGATGGGGTTGTTTGTTTTTTTCTTGTAAATTTGGGAGGAGCCAGATGGGAGAAGGAAAGTTAAGAGACTAATATGGTAATTGCAGCCCCATGACCAGACCTCAACTAGGATAATGGTAGGAGGGATGAAGAGGCAGAAATGGATTTCTTAAATATATGTATATGGAAGGAGGGGTTCATATTGGCATGATCTAGTTACTGATTAAATACAGCAATAAAAAAGATAAAAAGCAAGTCTAAGGTGAATCCAAGATCAATAAATACTTTTCTGGATGGATGATGAATAGGTACATGGATGGAAGGATGGATGGATGGTTGGGTGGATGGATGGATGGATGGATGTTGAATGATTGGATGAATGGATGGATGGATGGATGAATATTTCGTGTACATAAATGCTGAAAGAATTAGGTTTGGTTCTGGATCGCATAAGGTACCAGATATTTCATTTGGCTTTTACTCCTATAAGTCTGATTACTCCGTGAAATTAGTCACTCAAATACCAAAATCTCATGAATCTTGTCATGTACCAGTTAAAGTACTAGGCTATGCTGGGATATTATTCAAAAGTGAATAATGCTGACCACGTCCTTTAACAGGTTTTCACTCTTGGTAGGGACACATGACTTAAAGTTAGTCATCTAAGGTGGTCTGGGAGTAAATGACAGATCCATATTAGTGGCTTAAGTCCTCAAATATGAGAGATGGGATAGGGTAGCTTGGATGGCTTCCTGTGGCATTTGCAACTTTAGTTGGGAAAAGGAAACACAGATTGAAGGAGTAGGGAAGGGATTTGTTGTAGGGAAAATGGAAAGTATTGAGCTGAGGGCATTGGCAGAGCTGGGATTGAGGACTATAACCAGGCTAGTGTGTCTGGAAATGCTGTCACTCTTGTCTGGTCACATATGGAACATGCTAAGTGATCCAGCTTTTGCATGGACCTCTTTGATCTATCATAGCAGATGTCTGCGGGGACCTTTGTGACCTTCTAAATGTTTTAGCTGTCAAATTATTCCCCCGTCCTAGTTGAACACTGAATTCCAATAAATAAAATAAATAAAAGGAGAACTGAACGTATCACAATGGAGGGGAGGAGCTAGCCCCTGTTCATCCCACCACCTCAGAGATAAGGCACCTCATCCAAGGTAGTTATGAGGAAATTCTAGCCTTCTAAAGAACTCACAGTTTGGAAACTATTGGTTTAGTCCAGTTCTTTCATTTTATAGATAGTAAAACAGGGACACAGAGAGGTTATGAGACTTGCTCAAAGCCAAATACACAAATATCCTCTGACTCAGTGGAGTTAAGCTATAAATAGAACTCATGTTTCCTGGAACAAGCCTAAACCAGAACAGTTTCTACATCCTTGGTTGGAGAGAAGCATCTTACTAAATCATACATTGTCCAGTTTTTGACCCTTTTCAGACACTTGCAAGTTGCCATTGTCCTCGGGATATGCAGAGTCTGCAAATGCCCTGCCTGGCTTCTAATTGAGGGTGGTTTGGAAGGCAGCTAGGAAGCTTCCCTTTTGTAAGCAATCACCAGGATAAGGAAGTATTTGCATTCAGCAGTGGGCACAGTTGTGATGTGCCTTGTACTGGAGCAGCATTAATTTTCCCTGCTCTGTGTTCTAAAGAAAATATTCCCATTTTTGACAGATGTTCTAATTCAACAATTAGCAGTGACTATGACATGCAAAAATTACCAGTTGCTAAAGTCCCACTTAGCCAAATGGGAGGCATAGAGTATTTTTATATTCAGCAGCCTTGGACTGTGTAGCTTGAAGAACACACTTGCCCAGCATTTCTCTGGCTTATGTGTTTTATCACTAACTGTAATTTATTTTTAAATATTCTAAAAATGTGTCCATCGCAACAGCTTCTGGGTGGTGGGAGGAGAAGAGAAAAGCATAAGATGCTGTATGAAATGACATCCACTAAAGGGCTCCCTTCCAAGCCCTTGGTACCATTAGATCATGAGAAAGGCTGGTAGCTCTTTAGCCAAAGGGCAGATTTGCTAAGACTATTCAGCTCCAGCAAATGAGTCACCTTACCCTTGACACTTAGGGTTCTCGGTAAAATAAATAAAGGAGATTTAGTTGGTTTCAATGATCCCAGCCTGTCTCTCTGTATGTTTTCCTCCTCTTATTATAATAAAAATATGCTCTTTCCATTTGTCCACTCCACCCAGGTCATTCCCATACCTCCATTTTTCACCCCAAAAATGTCTTCTCTCCAGAAAATTCAATCTTAGTATTTTGAAATAGCTACAGTGCCTCAGAGTTGGAAAATTATTAACAGCTATGTTCTACATCTCTTTCCATAAGATAAATACACATATACATATATTTAGATCCATGTCCTTACATACATAAAAAGGAGCAAGTACATACAATATAGGTGTACTTATAAAATACATGCACAATGTACATCCAGGAAAATCATAATAGCTAATTACAGTGAATGCAAATAGTTTTCTTAATAATTTTACTAATTTTGACCAAATGGTTGTCAAATCTGATTTGAATGTCAATTTTTAAATTTTGATGTGGTTAATGAAGGCTTCATACAAGGGATAGGAGGGAGAAGTCTTAGTTGTATCATTTTCTTGTAGTTGAATATTACATAAATTATTTATATGACCTTCACCTGTGCAATTCCTCAGTGAGTGTCACATAAGCCAAACATGTCTTTTTGTGGGATTCGTTTAATACCAGATATTTTACTCTGTACACCTACCTTGTGTAAAGGATAATTTGTGGCAATATCCCAAAAGCAATCCCCAAGTGCAGGCACCATAGCCAACCTTTCCACCTATGAAGTCCTAATCTCCAGTATGTACTACTTTTAACAACATACAGACTCGAATCAAGAAGCTGGTCTCATTCCAGGTATTAGATATTAGCATCTTTTCTCTTTAATTCGTTTTACATTAAAAATTAGAAGTTTTAATATTTGTTTCTCATTTTCTAGTTGCTTATCTTGAACATTCCACTTTGGAGGCTGTGAATGAGCCTTGGTGGGTGGGCCCTTCTGTCCTTGCTCGAGGGAGTAGAATACACATTCGGATTGACTGAACGGTCTGTGTTGATTGTGAGGCCTTAGAGAGAGGTGATGTGTAACAGAGCAAATGCTCAGTGGTCTAAACCTGGCTTCTAGGAGTTTTGGGTTGCACACAGTCAAATTCAACTTCTTCAAATCTGCATTTGCCAATTTGCAATGCAAATTACCCAGGAAGGTATAGCCAGACGGGCTATGAACAAGCCAGCCAAACGAGTAGCCTGACCTAGCCACAAAAGTGTTAAATTCTAAATGTCTGTGGGGTTCTCTTTCTGATTTTTTTACCAGTCTCCTCATAACAGTCTGTGCTCTCTTTCAATCTCTCCCCTCCTCCCCGTCCCACCCGCCCTCTTTCTGTGTATGTGATTCTCTCACCACTTTCTGGCAATTAGGTTACTTGCTGTTACCATATGAGACATTCATAGTACTCTCAAGCAGAGCATGCCTGGCTCCCGATATCCAGCTCCTTACCAATTCCTGTGGGTTCCACTCCACAAGTCCTCTTACGTTGTCTACTTTTCTCTATCCTCACTGTTAGCATCCTAATTCAGGCCTCATTATCTCTTGCTTCAATTGGGACAACAGCCCCCTACCAATATTCCCACCTTTCATCTTCCTTCACACAAATCTTCCCCCCATGCCACTGACACCTCCAACTATACTTCACTTTGCTTGGAAGTTTTCAATGGCTCCTCCACTCCCTATGGCACTAAGTAATCAGCAAGTCGGATTGACATTCACTTTCATATTGCATGTGACCAATCTCTTTATCCTGACTTCCTGCACTTCTCTCTCAATTATTTTTTTATTTTCTAGACAAATGAATCCTTCTTCTATTCCTTTACCTAATCTCACATTGTCACACTTTGTGCCTTTGTTACTAGTTTCTTCTGCCTGAAATATAATCCCCAACCTTCATGCTTTAATCTATTTATTCAACTGCTAATTCTTAAGCATCTGCTATGATTTTCAAAATTTCTCACCTATAAAATGTCTACTTGTCCTTCTATAACCTCTTCCATTAGGTCTTTCTTGCCTTTGCAAAGCAATACCATTTCTATGTCTTCTAAACTTCTTCAGCATCTTAATCTTGCTTTTCTTATGTACTGTTTTCTGTTTGTTTGTTATGTCCTACATTTTGGTAAAAAACCATTTAAGAAATATCTAGTTTGTGCTAAGCATTATAATATGCCATTAGGATTATATTTAATACTTTCAATATATTTGCTAGACCCATAAGCGTATTCCCATTTTAAAGATTAGAAAATGAAGCTCAGAAAAATCAGGTTAACTTACTCAAGGCCAAACCACTAAGGTTCAACAGTTAGGGATCACACCAAATTTGTTTTCCTTCCCGATTACATGATATACTGATTATAATCATCATTGTACTTTTTCATACCCAATAATACATCACAAAGTCCTTGAAGACATGACTGAATTAATTGAGTTCACTTCAATCAAATTGTACCTGAGGGAACTTGCAGAAGGGAAGTCAAAGGGGTGGTCTCAATATGCCTCTAGACTGGCCAATCCCATAGTATGGACCTTCCCCCAGACCTATTATAAGACAGCCTGAAATAACTCAGTCAGCCTCGTTCTACATAGGTTTTAATTTTCTAGCTTTCCAGAAGTCACTGCTGCCTAACTCCTGGCTGCTGCACAATGTGTTGTAGCTTTAAATATTCTCTATGTTAATGCTGATTACTGAATAAACTGGCAATTAAGTTTTCATGGCATAATTTCTATGTTCCACTGAACAGTACTAATAGTACATTGTGTCTGTCCCTTCCAAGAACCCACCTGTTTTGCGGGGAGATGGCAGCAGGCTGGTGCTGCAGGCTGCTAAGCAAAGTGCTAATGTTACTCAGGGATTTGATCATGGCATCAGCAGCCACAGAAGACCTAGGCTACATGAGAGCTGAAAGCTGTACACATGCCTTCACCTCTGCCCCTCCAGAGGTAAATTTGTCTTAAACTTGAAGAAAACCTCCTCTGTGGCCTTTGCCGCTTTGTATTTCTCGGTACTTGAAAAAGCAAATGGAGCCATATTTTACAGGCAACAGGAAAAACTACAAACCTTCAGTGAAATTGTACCTGTGCCACAAGAAATTTCTCTCCATCTTGTCTACCTCTTTACATTTGCAGTCTCAACCTTCATTTTCCCACAGCAGTTCTCAGATCTTTAACTCATTCTGTCATCTCTGCTCCTCACGTTGGAGTCAGTCTCACTTCAGTCTGACTCTTCATTTCCCCAGCCCACTGTCATTCTGGAAGCTGACTTCTGCTCCTCTTTGCTCTGGCTTTGGGCTCCACAATCAAGGCCAAGTCTCAGTTCCTGGACTCTAGCCCCAGTTTAGAGTCATGAATATACCTTTCTAGCAAGCCCTGCTGTTAGATATGCTGGGATCTTAGTAGCAGTCAGGATGGACAGAGCTAAGAATGGGAAGGGGAAAGACTGGAGGTGGGGTACTGGCTCAGCTACAGGGCTGACGACTAGAAAATTAGGTGATTTTGCTTTGGCTGTGTTCCCACCCAAATCCCATCTTGACTTATAGGTCCCATAATGTCCACGTGTTGTGGGAGGGACCTGGTGGAAGATAATTGAATCATGGAGGTGGTTTCCCCCATACTTTCTTCTCATGGTAGTGAGTTAGTCTCATGAAATCGGATGGTTGTATAAGGGAAAACCCCTTTTGCTTGGCTCTCATTTCCTCTCTTTTGCCTCCCTTCATGTAAGGTACACCTTTTACCTTCCACCATGATTGTCAGTCCTCCCTAGCCATGTGGAACTGTGAGTCCATTAAACCGTTTTCTTTATAAGTTACCTAGTCTTGGGTATGTCTTTATCAACAGTGTGAAAATGGACTAGTACAGAAGGTCATCAAGTAAAATTTCACTTCTACAGTGGCCTGGAGAAGAGAACCAGACTCAAGTCTAAGATAGTTCCGTCTGGTGCACAGTGCATAAAAAGTAGAATCCTAGTTACTGGCAACATGCAACATCAGACTGGTGGTAGCTCTGTTAATGTGAGTGGTTTGCATAATTTGGAGAAGTTTATCCTAGCCCAAGGTGAGTTAGGCATAATGGAAAGGGATTTAAGCTTTGGAGTTAAAAAGACTTGGTTCCTAATTCCTGATTATCTGTAACTAGCATTGTTATTCTGGCAAGTTAATTAATCTCTGTGAACCTTAGTCTTCTCATATAGAAATAGGGAAAATAATAATTACCTCATAAGGCTTGTGATGAGATTTGAAAATGGAAATAACAAATATTTCATGCAAGAGCTAACAATAAAAGACAGTTATTCGTATGGATGGTGGGGTTGAGATCCCAGCAAAGGTGAGGGGATACAGGCAGATAGTAAATAGTGGCTCGTGTTCAGGGTCTCAACAGTGGAAATGAAGAGTATATCAGGAAACAAGGTCTGAAGACTGGAAATACAGATGGGACACTGTGAGCCTGATGGAGGGCAGGACAATGTCAGGGCTCCCTGATCTACCTGGCTAAGACAAGACACATTTTAGACCTCACCAGCTGGTAGGTCAGAAGCGTTAAGGTGCTCCCTGCCTTGGTCAGGTTTGGTCCAAATTGGGCAGGGAGCCCTCAGAGGGCATGGAAGAGCAGGTCGGCCTCTCAGGTCAATAATGAGAGCAGCTTCTTGAGAAGTAATGGGAAAGGCACTGCCAGCAATCCTGCCTGCCTCCGCCTCGGCCAGGAGCTGCAGCCACCTGGAAGCCAGTCCTGAAAGCCCCGAACTCAGGCTGCAATAGCTCTGTACTTGGCGCTTGGGCTGGAGGACCTGAGTAGGGCAGGGCTGATTGGTGTTCAAAAAACATCTTGGAACAGAGTAGTGTTATCCTTTAAGGGGAGAAGCAGATCCGAAGTCAGGTGCCAAAATGTGCCCACTGACAAGGTCTCAGTGATCTTTTCTGTTGCTTTTGCTGGTTCTTGGCTAATTTCTCTACATCCAGCCTCCTGAGCTTCTTTAACAGCCATGATATATGTATGTATACGTATGAATGCATGTATGTGTGTGTGCACTTATACATTTATGTAAAAACAAGACAAGAGTGAGTAATGGAAAATCAAGGGGTATAGTAATCAAGTTGCCTAAATATTTCAAAGGTCCCATGATTCTAATCTTTCTTCCCATATTAATCAGATAAGCATCCCTACCCCAAACTTTAAATTCCATGAGAACAGAGAGGATTTGAGTGTCTGTCTAGCACAGAATATGCACCTGGGAAATATCAATTGAATGAGTCGTCTATGTTTTAGGCCTGTGTGAGGTGTTTCACTATATTATTTCTAATCTTAGTCACAACCCTATGAAAAAACATCAACCTAATTTAATAAACAACAAAACTGACATTCACAGAAAGTTCACACAAAATTTGTAAGTGGTAGAGTTTGGAAATATTCTGTACTTTAGTTCACTCATTGTAATGTTTCCAGATTTGAGTTTTGGAAACACAGTTATTCATTACTAGCTCTAAAGAAGGAGGGAGACTCTCAAGAATTCTGGGGTTAAGTGGGTAAAATAATATGTCGCAGATGGAAGGAATAAAAATCTGCTGTTTCCGAAATGACATAATTAACATTACTGCTATTGCCTGATTTAGTATTGTCAGATTTAGCAAATAAAAATATAGGACTCCAGGTACATTCTAATTTCAGATAATGATTTTTTAGTATATCTTGAACATTGCATGAGACATACTAAAAATTACTAAACGTTTATCTGAAATTAAAATGTAACTGAGCTTTTTATTTTACCTGGCATCTCTGTTTTGGTTTAAGATATGAGACAATAACATGGTATTAAGACATTGGTTAACACTGATGAGGATGGAGTTCTGGTTGAAGAAGTCATCTAGAGGTGGAACAAAGTTTGTCTGATGCACATTCTTTCAGTCACTCAACAAACGTTTTTGGACAATTGTTCCTTGCAAGGCATTGTGAGGAGAGAATAATGTCTTGGTACCAGTTAATGCACTTTTGGTACTTGGAGCCCAATAGAAGAGCAGAGTATATTAGTTACCGTGATAATAGGCTATGGGAAGTATGTGACACATCACTGGTGGAGATTTAATATGGCCTGGACACAGGGAAAGCTCCTTAGGGAAGCATTTACCCCAGCTAGGCATGACCCAAGTCTCATTTCCTTGCTCCCACTTCACAATCTAAGCTCCACACTCTTGCCAAAATGATCTTTCAAAATGTGTAGCCAATATCCTACTGAATGGGCAAAAGCTGGAAGCATTCCCTTTGAGAACCTGCACAAGACAAGGTTGCCCTGTCTCTCCACTCCTATTTAACATAGCATTGAAAGTTCTGGCCAGGGCTATCAGGCAAGAGAAGGAAATAAAAAGTATTCAAATAGGAAGAGAGGAAATCCAATTGTCTCTGTTTGTAGACGACATGATTGTTTATTTGGAAAACCCCATCATCTCAGCCCAGAAACTCCTTAAGCTGATATGCAATTTCGGCAAAGTCTCAGGATACAAAATCAATGTGCAAAAATCACAAGCATTCCTATACACCAGTAACAGACAAGCAGAGAGCCAAATCATGAGTGAACTCCCATTCACAAATGCTAAAAAGAGAATAAAATACCTAGGAATACAACTTACAAGGGATGTGAAGGACCTCTTCAAGGAGAACTACAAACCACTGCTTAAGGAAATAAGAGAGGCACAAACAAATGGAAAAAATTCCATGCTCATGGATAGGAAGAATCAATATCATGAAAATGGCCATATTGTCCAAAGTAATTTACAGATTCAATGCTATTCCCATGAAGCTACCATTGATTTTCTTGGAAAAATTAGAAAAATATACTTTAAATGTCATATGGAACCAAGAAAGAACTCATATAGCCAAGACAATCCTAAGCAAAAAGAACAAAACTGGAGGCATCATGCTACTGACTTCAAACTATACTACAAGACTACAGTAACCAAAACAGCGTGGTACTGGTGCCAAAACAGATACATAGACCAATGGAACAGAACAGAGACTTCAGAAATAACACCAAACACCTACAACCATCAGATCTTCAACAAACCTGACAAAAACAAGCAATGGGGAAAGGATTCCCTATTTAATAAATGGTGCAGGGAAAACTAGCTAGCCATATGCAGAAAACAGAAACTGGACCCCTTCCTTACACCTTATACAAAAATTAACTCAAGATGGGTTAAAGTCTTAAATGTAAAACCCAAGGCCTTAAAAACCCTGGAGGAAAACCTAGGCCATAACATTCAGGGCATAGGCATGGATAAAGACTTCATGAGGAAAACACCAAAAGCTGTTGCAACAAAAGTCAAAATTGACAAATGGGACCTAATCAAACTAAGGAGCTTCTGCACAGCAAGAGAAACTGTCATTACAGTGAACAGACAACCTACAGAACAGGAGAAAATTTTTGCAATCTGCTCATCTGACAAAGGTCTAATATCCGAATCTACAAGGAACTTAAATTTACAAGAAAAAACCAAACAGTCCCATCAAAAAGTGGGTGAAGGATATGAACAGACACTTCTCCAAAGAAGATATTTATGCAGTCAACAAACATATGAAAGAAAGTTAATCATCACTGGTCATTAGAGAAAAGCAAATCAAAACCACAATGAGATACCATCTCACACCAGTTATAATAGCGATCATTAAAAAGTCAGGAAATGACAGATGCTGGTGAGTCTGTGGAGAAATAGGAACGCTTTTACACTGTTGGTGGGAGTATAAATTAGTTCAACCATCGTGGAAGACAGTGCAGCAATTCCTCAAGGATCTAGAACCAGAAATATCATTTGACCCAGCAATCCCATTACTGGGATTATATCCCATTACTGGGGTATATGTCCAAAGGATTATAAATCATTCTACTATAAAGACACATGCACATATATATTTATTGCAGCACTATTCACAATAGAAAAGACTTGGAACCAACCCAAATGATAGACTGGATAAAGAAAATGTGCCACATATACACCATGTAATACTATGGAGCCATAAAAAAAGAGTGAGTTCATGTCCTTTGCAGGTACATGGACGAAGCTGGAAACCATCATTCTCAGTAAACTAACGCAGGAACAGAGAATCAAACACTGTATGTTCTCACTCATAAGTGGAAGTTGCACAATGAGAACACATGGACACAGGGAGGGGAACATCACACACTGGGGCCTGTCGGGGGTCGGGAGCAAGGGGACGGAGAGCATTAGGACAAATACCTAACACAAGCGGGGCTTAAAACCTAGATGATGGGTTGATAGATGCAGCAAACCACCATGGCACATGTATACCTAAGTAACGAACCTGCACATTCTGCACATGTAACCCAGAAATTAAAGCAAATTAAAAAAAAAAAAAGCAACTCTGTATACATCCCAACCCTTGCTTAAAACCTTCTAATGGTCTCATCATCTTTTAATTTAAACACCAAGCCCTTCTGCATGGGATAAAAGTATCTGTCTAGTAGAGACCATATGAACTGCCCAGCCTCATCTCCGTTCTGCTATGAAGAAACATCCTGCAGCTTCAGTCATGCACTCCTTGACCTCATGCTGCCCCTCAAGCTGGTTGTACCCCCTGATGTGGCTTTAGCCCCTCCTCACAGTTGCTTAACTCCAGCTGTTTTTTCTATATGACCACTAGGTATAAAACATCTTCTATGTGGCCAACTCTCTACAAGATACTGAAATCACTTAATCCTCCAGGATTCAGTCAGAGTCACACCTTCTTGAAGCCTACTCCTCCCTGTCTGTGACCTTGTGGACTCCTCCTGTTAGCTTTCCTTTACTAGAGTATCTGCAACCAGCCGAGGTCATTGTCAGTTGACTTTTCTGTCTTTACTACAAAGTGAGATCTTTGAATAGAAATGTAGCATATTACCTTTGTCTGTATCTTCACAAACTAACACTGCACTAGGCATGTGGAAAGGATTCAGACAATTACATAAATGAATAAATATTGTTAAGAAAATTAGAACTCCCCATAATAACATTAGTACTAATAACTATTATTTACTGAACCAGAAGTTGTGTTAAGTATTTTATATGTATGGCTTTACTTAATACTCTCAGTGACTACCTAAGGTAAAAATTTTTATTACCACCATTTCATAAATGAGGAAACAGAGGTTAGAAATGGTAGAAAACTTGCCCAAGCTAGTGATGAGGCTAGCATTTACATTCAAACCTAGGTGAATCTGACTGCAGAGTCCACAGTGTTAACCACTAGGCAGGCCCCTGCCTCTCAGATGTCCCCTAAGATTGGCATCATCTTCTCTAAGCTATATTTCCTAGTCTTTCCCTAATGGGTTAAGCATACTTGTCACATTTGGTTGCTCAGGAAAACTCAACAGGGCCAAAGAAAGCATCTCTGTTGAGAGACTCAGAGCTTATGCAGATATCCAGACTGTGGGGAAGGCCTGTGGTTTCCCTTTGTGCCCTGTTTATAATAAATAGGCCACACAACATGCTCAGGTCGTTAACAGAGATAGATGAAGCCAACCAAACCATCACTCTGCACTTGCCCGAATGGAATTGCTATTCCGTTCATGAGGATTCTCCATTTGCAGAGCAGAGTCGTGAAGGGGTTCCACGCCCATTATGTGCTTCAAGACAATGACCACACAGGGGAGGATAAATGGGGTGTAGGAGAAACCTCCAAAGGAATTTTTGGGGAAAGCCCTTACCAAAGAAGGCAAATGAGGGACTGGCTGGTGCAGACTCAAGTGTGTGATCTGCCTGCAAGTCTTTGTACCCCTGAGATATCAGCGTCCTCCTCTGTAAAATGGTCTTGGGGTGTCCTCAGTGTTTTCTGATACACACTAATTCTGTAGTATGTTTAAAGGTATTATAGGGTAAAAATAACCTCCTTTTTAAAACAAATGGGGAAATGTCTGTTTAGACAAGGTTTGCTGTTTTTGCTTTTGTGTGATTTTTTTTTTTTTTTACTGCAGGATTTTTTCAGGGCCTTTAAAGGCTAATATAATTATTAATCTCACAGAGATTATAAACTTGAAAGCGTTTCCCAACTTGATCACCAAAAATCTTTTCAGTCTATCATGGGATACAGTTTCCCAGGACAGAGCTCAGGAGAATGTAAAGCTATTTGCTGTCTGGGTGTGATTTGTCTGAAGGAAAGCTTGGCTGCCACTTCTTTTTGTAAAGAGATCTTGCGATGGGGCGGCAAAGCTGATTCATCTTACTGGGGGGTAGAGAGAAGGACACACAGACGTGCTTTCTTGGTTAAAAGTTCTTTGCACATCTGTGTCCCCAAAACTTCTCCACTTATTTGTTAGTACCTAAAATCCTGTCAGAGACAGATTGACTTTACATTGTGCTTTGAGAAAGAGAGTTTATGCCTACATTGAACACACACTGCACCACACATTTTACATACATTTTATATAAATTATCTCATTTCATTTTCACGGGACTCCCACAACAATGGTTGTGAATATCTTATAGTAGATGACATTCATATTCTTGCCTGAAATGTACTCATTATTGTTCCTATTGAACTGGCAAATTGAGGTCTAGGGAGCTCAAGTATCAGAAAAGGTTATAAGCATAGGAACTGGTATATAAACCTAAGTCTCTTTCTGTTGAAGTACCAAGGATATTTTAATTCTTTTCCAGTTAATTTTTTACTTTTTAAAATTAGACTGACCTCAATAAGTAGCAATTTACAAATGTAAACCTTAGTACAAATTCAGAATTCAACTTTTAGTATCTTGGCCACTCGAAGAAAAATGAAAGTTGCTGAAGTATATGAGAAGTTTGATCAATTATCTATTTCTACATAATAAACCACCTGAAAACTTAGAGACTTGAAATGATTTTATTTTCCCATAGTACTTCTAATAATCTCACTTGGGGTCACTCATATGGCAGCAGTCACCTGATGGCTCAGTTGCAGCCAAGGAGGCCTAGCACAGCCTTGCTATCATAACTGATGATGGTTGCTGGCTCACAACAGGAACCTCCCCCCATCCCTAGACCCCAGTACCCAACAGACAATTGTGGGATTCTTCACGTGATAATGACAACATGCGTGGGCTTCTTGAGACTTAGGCTTACAGACTCTTAACGCCATCACTTCCCCTAAATTCTGTTACTCAAAGCAAGTCACAAATCTAGTTCAGATATAAGAGGCAAAAAATAGATTCTCATTCTTGATGGTAGGAACAGCAAAGTCATACTGCCTACAGACAGGAATTATTGCTGTAATCTTTGCAAACACTCGACCACCATTTTAGCAGACACCTCGTAGAACATCCGTTTCGCGTCAATGTCCCATTTTCTGGGACTCTATCTTCCATTTTCTGGGAGTCTACCTTCTTGTTAATGCGATAGGGCTAACTCTAGTCGCTAGTAAGCACTAATTAGATAAGAGATAGACCCCTACCTCAGGAGGGGTCAATTCATTGCCAGAATTGCTTCAACCAGATTATTTTCCTAAGAATTTTAAATTCTCAAGCAAAGAAATAAGTTAGTGAATCAGTAGTACTGAAATCAAAAGCCATTAGATGCAGCCATTTTTTCTCCAAAAGGTATCCAATTCATTTGTTCGTTGAAAAATATTTAGCCATATCCATTATGTGCTTGGCACTGTAATAGGCACTTGGCTCACTCAACTGAGAAAGAATAATAAAAGCATATGCATGGGGATAAGAGACTAAACTCCGCACGTTTCCAAAGAGACAGAGACTCTGTTTCCAGAACCTGATGATATCTGGTTATTTATCCTTCCCTTGTTTGCTCCAAATTGCCTCTGGAACTGAACAATAAAAACTCTTATTTTCCTTAAGCTGGTAGAAATGGCTTCTATTACTTGTTTCTAAATGAGCCCGGAGATAGTATTCTATTGAGAGAAGCTGCCAATTACTTTCTGTATTGGCAGAGAGACTATAACATTGAAACAAGCTGTCTACTGTCCCTGGAACTTTTAAGAATTAGTACCTGGGTGATATGGTCATTTGAATTTGTCGACAGTAGGACCTGAAGATGTCAGGCAGATTCTTCTTTATTTTTATACAGCAAGATGTTTCTAAATGTAGCAAATCTCTGACTTGCTTACTGGGCATAAAATGACTCAGGAGGAATAAACCTATCTTTCTGATAATGCTTATTTATTCAGTTTTCCACTGATTATTCTTTGAGTGCTTATTGTGTGCCAGGCACCATTCTAGGCACTTAAAAAACATCAATAAATCAAATTGACAAAAGTTCCTGTTCTTACAGAGCTTACAGATGAGCACATTCTTCCCTAGTTATAAAAAAAAAATGTAAAAGGAAAAGCATAGATGTCATTTTTAACTCTCTTGGTCTGTTTAGAAAGACATATTTTCTAAAATTGCTAGTTTCTAGAGGAGATATTTTCTTATTGAGAAATCCAATGGTCAATAACATTATCTAGTCCTTAAACATTGTAGAATGTACAAGTGCAGTAGAAAATGACAAACAGGAACAACAAGATCCTTAAAAAGGATCCAGTGATGTTGATATACTCAATGTTTCTATGAAATAATTCACTCACTTATTCTCTTGCAAGATTGAGTCTATATTTCTGGCTGGAGAAATGCTGAGCTGCCCTCTGCATTGAGATAGAACTGGTGAGGGTCAAGGGATAATAGATAATAGAGCAGAATTTAGAGCATTGTAATTCATCTATTGTCTGAATGCTAAGAGCTTGATTTCATTCTCGTTAGTCCTGGGCAGTCTATGTTTTTCCTCTGGCAAAACATAATATTGTTAATACAGATTTCAATCAGTTTCTTCTTCTGTCTATTGGGAAAACTGTCTATTTAGCTTTTAAAGCATTTTTTAAAAAATTAATACTCAAATATTTCCTGAGTTGTTTTTATATGGGAGAAGCTTTGACTTTTAAAAAATGTGGCCTCTTTTATAATTGTCAAGCTGTTGCTTCTCAGATGGCTGGCTTTGAATCTCTATTCTGGGAGTTCAAACATTAATATATTTCCTAAATAATTTGCATGTTAGCTAATATACTCACAAAAGAATATTTACTAAATCAATTTTCAAAGCAAACTTTTACCCCAGAATGCTGCAAATGCCTCTACAACAGGGGGATATGGGAGAGGATAGATCAATGATATATAGAGATACAGAAATGTATGGATAGAGATTTGATACTCATACTGTATTTGCTACTGGAAATCATTATCCTCCTGGTGGACCCTGTGAAGGCTTAACCAGAACAGTTGAAGTTCTGCCTATGTTTGATACCATTTCTTTTTGCTCAGCCCATAGAAACATATCTGCACAGTTGACCTGGTCCATTAAAGACATTTTACAGAGAAAGACATCATGAAATAACTACTCCATAAAAAGAGAGGTGACCTAGCATAGGAACTGTGAATATAGGTCTTGAAGATAAACAGACAGGTTTCGATTCAAGCTTGGTCACTTACTGGCCACATGACCTCGAACAAATTGCTTAGCATCTCTAAACCTGGAGCTTTTTCATCTATTATGAGGGCACCCTTATCCCATCTAGTTCATATTCATATGTGTGTGTGTGTGTGTGTGTGTGTGTGTGTGTAAATAAAATAATACATAATGGCACTGAATAAGGCATTGTTATCAATACTGCAAGATGATAGAACAATAGTAGGGTAAGAAAATAAGTGAGTAGAACATAGATTTCTGGAATCTCAAAGCAGAAACAAACCTTACCAATAAGTAAGCCCTTCTACGTTTTCCATTTTATCGACCCTGAGTCAGAGGCCCTGAGAAGTTAAGTGACTCACCGTGAGTGACCAAGCAAGCTGGCAGAGCCAAGAGTTATACAATCAGACATAAGATGCTTTGTAACTGTTCTGTTGTTTCCCTTTCCCTCTCATAAGAAGAAGGCAATGTCTCTGATCGTTATAGTCATATTACCTGAGTAACTTTAGCAGTAACTTCAATCCAAGGAGTTACCTGAGACTCCACCACTTAAATGTAGATTTTTCAAAAAGAGGAAACTTGTGTATCATCAGGATAAAAGGGAGCCCAGTGCTTGAAGAACAGATTGTATCCCTGAGTCTATTAACTCTCTTTGTATGCTTCAGAAGAAAATTCTCTTGGGCAGATAAGAAGTTGGTCTTGTAAAAGGTAATAAATACATAAATTTTCATGCTCAACAGTCAGGGCTTGAACAGGCTCGTCTGCAATGCAGCCCACACCATCCAGCTTTCACCCAGCCTCCTAGCTCTTGTGCACTACTCATGGCTCTGAGTAACAGAGGGGGGCAGTGCTCATTGTTCAAGATACAAATTCATCAACGGAGGGGGCTGTTCTGATTGAAAATGTACACTCTTTCCTCCTACCATATATCTCCCCTCTGAAGACGCCACATAGGATGAGAGGAGCTTGGAGGGCCGTGGTGGAAGAAGCCACTTGCACTGCATTGCCTGAGCACTTGAGGCTCCCTGCTGGACCACAACGCTGAGCTCCCTGGGCTGAGCATCTGTACCTTATAAATAGATCCTTTAAGAATCAGCATCTGTAACTTTCCCAGGTGATACTGCCCTGCTAACCTGGAAAGAGACAGTGATATAAAAATAATCCATTTTTGTCTGGAGTAGCAGCTCAGAAATGCCATAGTGATCAGCTATTTAGTTCCATGGGCATGTTCTTTCGTGGCCTCTGATAGGGAAATGTTTGTTTAGTTTCTTCTAGATTGCTAGGCCAGGTTATTTTCAGAGGGAATTCAAAAAAGAAAATAATTTTATAGTAAGATAAAAGCAAATTGCTTATAATTAAGTTCAATAATGACATCATCCTAATTTATTAAAACTTACTTACTTTATTTAAGGTCTTTAATGTTTTGTACATGCCTGTTGAATGAAACAGCAGAAGGCTGTTTTACAAAGTAAGATTCAAATAACTAGGGAATGATTTGTGCTTTCTAAGCCCTAAGTTTTCAGTCTGGGTTCTTGGAAAAGGAAGAAAATGAATGTACATTATTTGTTTCTGGAACAACACATTTTATTTGACTTCATTCTTGCCTTGAAAAATATTCATGAGTTTAAGTTGCAGAGGCCAAATGATGCTTGTTAAATATTATTCATAATATTCTAACTGAACTGAAACATAATGAGACAGGAAATATTTGAATGTGTGCCCTAACCCCACCCACATTGACTAACATCATCTCCTGAAACAGAATAGCTGTGAATGACCATAGACGGATTTCTTGTTGTTTCTATTCTCCCCTTTACTGTGTCCCTCTGTTCCCCTTATCACTTAGAATACCTTAGCTAAAGCACTTTTATTTGTGGTCAGTCGAGCCTTTTGTGACCAAGAATGTAGCCAGGGGAAGGTATATTTTCTTACTGCCATTTCCTATTGATGTATAAAATTAAGGTAACTTGTTATCTTTAAATCTCAAGCCTGGATATTCTTGTTAGTGCTGTGGATCATGGAGTAGCTAAGGAGACAAAGCACTCCCACCCCTCTGGATAAGAATCAGCAACCTCTTCTCCAATCTGTTTTGTTATATGCGTTGCCATGGTGTTGGAAGGTGGTGGCCTAGATAAAGCATTGCAGTACTGTGGTTCAGAGAAAAGCTTTGTGAAATATCTTCGCTCTCAGTCAGCCTTAGACTTAGCTAGGGTCTTCATCTAACTTCTGCGATCTAATGGATGCAATATCAATGTCTTCAATAAAGTCTTCTAAAATGATCTTTGCTTCAGTTCTTCTAGAAAGTTCTTCTAATGATCTTCTAAAAAGATCATTAAATCTCCTTAATGATCTTTGCTGTCTTTACATTTCCAAAGGTCTCCAAAGTGCCTTGGTGCCTGTTTTTCTGTTTCTCTCTTTGTGTTTCTCCCCTCTTTCCCTCCTCTCTTTCTCTCTTTTACACTTATTTATTAAGTACCACATACAGTACTGTGCAACAGGGGACTGGTTTCTCGTAACACAACCCTGTTACCAGGTATTCTTTTTGCCTTCTTAACACATATTGCACCTGAAGCTTTGGGCAATTGAGTGCTTTAGTGCTGTGATAGGATTACACTGCCTAGAAGTTTTGCAGAGCCAGGCTCTGACATCAGAGCTGCTGCACTTTTCATCATATCCAGGACTTTCAGATCTAAAGTGATCTGCTGGCTGCAGACACCCCTAAGGCTCCCCAAGTAGCTGACTTCTTACAAATTTGTAGATCTCAGGATCTCCTTCTTGGTGAGAAAATTAATAGTAAAATCTAAAAGGCACAATTACCTGAGGTGGCTGAGGAGATCCTATAGGAATCAACTGCTTGCATCTAAAAGCAGAGTGTGTTAATTCAACTCTGCAGCAAATCATTTTAATTTTATAAGACTTACTCAGAGAATGCTATTAAAAATTCAGATTCCTGATCCTGTAGCCTTTCTTTGTAATTTACTAGAACAGAAATGGACGCCAGGAATCTGAATTTTTAGCAGTTTCCCTGGGTGATCCTATGCAAGTGTCCTGGGGACCATACTTTAGTATGCACTGTTGGAAGGCAGTGTTATCAAAGTGGAGAAGATTGAAACAGCCTGGGAAGTTTTAAAATAATATAGATTTCCAAGCGTCATCCCACACCAATGGAATTAGAATCTTTGTGACAGGCGAAGATGGACCCTGAGATTTTGTACTTTTTTAAAGTTCCCCAGGTGATTTTGAAATAACCAGTCTTATTACTATCATTTGGTAAAAGTTTTCAACTACTTTCCCATCCATATATCATTAGCATCAGACTCTTGGTTCTGTATCTGCAATCCTGACACCTCCTTCCAGGCCTTTGACTGTACTACTGTTTCCCCCTCTCCCCTGATCCTCTTTCTAAGGGGTTAGAATATGCTTAAAGTCAGACTGCCATTTTGAAAAAATATTCCCCTAGGAGACAAGCACATTTCAAGCACCATTCTGAGCTGAACTCTTGATTTCACCAAAAATAATGATAATAATAATGATAATAATATTAATAATAATAAGCTGTTTTAAAATGATAAAGAAAATGATGAAGAGCATCATAATCACTCATGGAGATTATGCAGGGACTCTGCTAAGGGGGGAAGGTCTCATCCCCAAGAATTATTTCTTTATTTTCCCTTCCCAGAGTTTTTACATGGAAATATGAAATATTGTCTTCCTACTATATAATTATTAGGAAAAAAAAAAAAAACAGAGCCTGGATTGTACTACTATTGAAAATTTCATAAAATTTATCCTACATGACTAAGCAGTAGCAGCTTTTTGTATTCAGTTTAACCCACATGGAAAATGTTAAATCACCATATTAACAAAACAATCTAGCAGTTAAATAGCATGACAGTTACCATGGGAATGTGCCAAACACAGGTGGGCTGACAGTGTGTGTAGGGGGTTTTGGAGGGGGGATGTATTGTATATTAGAACTGCTATGCCTGTTTTTATATTAAATTATTTATATAGTCAACGGATTTTAAAGAGATGCAGCTGGACTTTCTAAATTATGATCTTCCGCCTCTTTACCTTGTCAAACTCTTACAGGGAATTATTTAATTGCTATAAATGCAATCTTTTTCTTTTGGTGAAAAACATGGTTATTTCTTCCTTCAGTTAGAATCTCTGATTTTTTTAATATGCACACTTCTGGGCATAGTAATAATAATAATGACCAAAAATGTAAAATCCACATGCATTTTATATCCTGCAAGACCCTAGATAAATGAAAGCTTACCTACCTCTCTGATGTCACCTTGTACAGCCACTTGTTTTATCCTTATAATGACCCTATGATATAGATCCTATTCTTATTTTTTCCTGTTTCATAGATAAATAGAAAACTTGGTAGTATAAGAGCTAGAAAGCAAGCCTAGCCTTTTGGACGCCAAAGCCTGTAACACTGTAGTGCCTCATGACCAAAGATCTTACAGATTTAAACAACAACAATGAAACCTGGTGTTAAACTTGTTAAAGAAGATTTGCTACCCACACATTTAGATTCATTACCACACTGGTTTGGCCAACTCCTGGTGGCATATTTGTGAGTCTGCATCATAATCACTCATGGAGATTATTAAACATAACAGTGCCTGGCTCTACCCCAGACCCATGGAATCAGATTCCCAGGGGTGAGTAATGAGGAGCTACAGAGCTCAAGTAAAGGTAGTCTTAAGGCATTCTAGGTTATTCTGATGCACAAGGGTTGAGAATGACTGTTGAATTATAAAATAGCTTATTTTGCACGTGAGACATTTGTGATGTTTAGTGCTGTTAGGGCAGGACTAAGAAAGAAGTTTCATAAAGTCACTTCCATTTTTTATTTGTCTTTTTTTCATCAGTGCCTAGTGCAGTGTCAGGTCAATAATAGCACTACTTGCCGGGTGTGGTGGCTCACGCCTGTAATCCCAGAACTTTGGGAGGCTGAGGCAGGTGGATCACCTGAGGTCAGGAGTTTGAGACCATCCTGACCAACATGGTGAAACCCCATCTCTACAAAAATACAAAACTTAGCAGGGCATGATGGCAGGTGCCTGTAATCCCAGTTATTCAGGAAGCTGAGGCGGGGAATCTCTTGAGCCCGGGAGGTGGAGGTTTCATTGAGCTGAGATTACTCAATTGCACTCCAGCCTGGGTAACAGAGCGAAACTCCATCTCAAAAAAAAAATAATAATAATAATAATAATAGATAACACTACTATTGCTTCTATTCATATTAATATTGAAAATAATGATAATAAATACTGAGTTAAACTGATTTATCCAGATTAGGCATTGTACAAAATTATGC
This sequence comes from Macaca mulatta, assembly GCF_049350105.2. Taxonomy (NCBI): domain Eukaryota; kingdom Metazoa; phylum Chordata; class Mammalia; order Primates; family Cercopithecidae; genus Macaca; species Macaca mulatta. Next base: position 171,633,649 of record NC_133406.1, on the reverse strand, counting down.
ATATTATCTTGTTTAATCTTGCAAACAACCAATGGAAGTAGATACCAAAATTATCTTCTGTATTTTTCAGGTAAGGAAATTGAGGGTCACCCAGGCTAAGTTATTTGCACTGGGTCCCATAGTAAATGTGTAAAGCAGATGTTCTTATTTTAACTCTAGTTTTAACCTTTACACAGTGTTTATTCTCAAAGATACTTAGCTAATGCTTTTGGAAGGAAGGAACTGGCAGTAAGGAAGGAAAGAAGAAAGAAAAGATGAATGCAAGCAATAAAGAGAGGAAGTGAGAGAGGGAGGTGAACAATAATGGAGGGAAAAGGAAGGGAAGATGGAGGTAAGAAGAGTATTTGTGCTATGAAAATAGAAATATAAGTCAATCTTGAAGTCAACTCACACCTGCTTTTCTTCAGAAAAATGAGACTCCATTGTCACTTGCCAGCAATATGTCTTATGTCTGTCACCTGTGGGACTCCTGTCTTCCATGTGTTATTGAAATGGCTGTCTCTTTTCTCCCAAAGGAAAAGTGCCAGTGTGGGACAGTGATGTTCAAGTACATTCTTAGGCTATGGTGTTTGGGGGGTAGAATTTTTGGTGTACTGAACAAAGGGATTAAAAAGGTCAGTTTTATGTAGGGACTCTCTTTGCTAAGGGGGAAAGGTCTCATCCCCAAGAATTATTTCTTTATTTTCCCTCCCCAGAGTTTTTACATGGAAATATGAAATATTGCCTTCCTACTATATAATTATTAGAAAAAAAAAACCAAACAGAGCCTGGATTGTACTATTACAATAAGGTGTGGGGGAAAGGGAAAAGGATTCAGCCAAGTGCCCCAGATTTTAGGTTTTACTCTGGGTTTTCTTTCTCTGGTTTTATCTTCCATTGTCTCTTCTCATCACTGGAGTGATAATGTTTAGAGGCCCAAGATTAGACTGTGGGTATGGGGTAAGGTAGCAAGGGGCCACAGTCTTCCCTTGACCTGGGCCTGTCATTGTCTGCCCACTGTAAGCCAAAGTTGTTCCTGTTTAGCTCAATAGCGCTGTAGTTTTCATACAGGGTCAGAGACCAATGTCCCACAGGGTAATAAAATGCATGCATTTGGTTGGAGTGTACTTTCTATGTATCTTATTGTGGAATCTGAATGAACAACATATGGCTATTCAAAAAATTCATGGATCCTGGGTCCTAGTCAAATATCACCTCTTCATGAATAATAGAGCCCTCGTTTCTCAGAGCCCACAGTGAAGAGAGTACTATTAACATAGCAGTTCCTAACACCAGTGAATTCCAAAGTCCCCTGTCGCTAAAGAACAATGTCTTTTGTAAGGGTTGTTGCAGGTTTCCAGGCAGGGCTTCACCTGCTTGAACTGGGAAACTTTTTCTAAGCCCCACGTCCTTTGCATTGTGAAAAATGCTACTTCTATTTTTTTTAATTAAAAAAAAAAAAAAACAGAGCAGAAAAGTACATTGTATGAGAGCACAACCTTCAGAGTCAGACACACCCAGGTTTCATCCATGAAAATTACTCAATATGAATTTGGATTTTCTGTAAATCTATTTCCTTATCTCTATATCATGGATAATAACAATGACTGTATAGGCATTTTGTTATGATTAAATGAAACACTCTTGCATTGGTCTTTAAGTTTTTATTTTATATTGTGTTCTTTCCCCCAAGTCTCACATCTTTGGCCTCAAAGGGATTAAAATGATGCAGGTTGTGTTCTCCGGGAAGCCAACCCTGAGATACAGTTTAGTGTGCAGTATGTTCAGATGGGAGAGTTCTTGGGAACAAGTCCCATGAAAGAAAAGGAAGGAAGTAGGATTGAGCAAAGGAGAAGGCTGAGCGGTCTTAGGTGATCCCACATGAAGACTGATCTGAAGTGACTGTTAGAATTATCCTGTATTAGACCGAAATGACTATGCCTTTTTACCTGTGCCTCAAGAGTCATTGGATGTTGCTGCCTGAGGAGCCTATTACCTTAGATGAGGTGGCTCTCTGCAGCTGAGGCAACAGGCAGCTGGAATGTGCCTGGTGGCAGCACCCCCTATAACTGAACAACAAGTGCTCCTTGAAGAGGGTTTTGGGTGGGTCATCCCTGTGTCCCCCACACCATGCCCCTGACACATGATGCTTAATGATAACTAGCTTTTGGCTTCCTATGTTCCAAGCAGTGTGTCATAAATTTGGCAACATCTATCTATCTATCTATCTATCTATCTATCTATCTATCATCTATCCATTCTGAGCACACATAACTAAATTGCCCAACATCAACCATCTGGTAAATGATAGTTTGTCCTTTGAAGCAACACAATCTAGCTGCACTGCTCCTACTCTTAAACTCTGCTCTACTCCATCTTGCAGTGACCTGGGTGTTTAAAGAGACCTGCTGGTCCTGTCACACATAGCTGTGTGTTTCTAGTACAGTGGTTCCCAAACTTTGATCCCCAGGTTAGCATCATCAGCATCAGTGGAAATTTGTTAGAAATGTGAATCTTCTGGCCTTACCCAGACCCAGAATCAGATACTTTTGGAGCAAGGCTCACAATCTATGTTTTGAGAGGTCTTCTAAGGGATTCTGCTGCACTCTCAACCTTGAGAAACACTGCAATAATGCGTAGAGACAACAATAGCAACAAAAATAACATAGCACATTCTAAGGGCCTTTCTATTTAATCTTCTTTTCAGCTACCCTCTCCCTTGGAACTCTGATCCTTCCTGGCCAATGGTTCCAGCTGCTGAAATCTTCCCCTGCTGGGTTTCACATTAGAAATGGACAACTCTTTATTCCATCATGTTGCCATCACTTCCTCTTAGCCTCAAGGATAGTGTTCCGTTCATTTTATTATTTATAATTTGATGTTGTCCCAAGGCAAGCGTGGCAACCCAAAGCATGTATGTTGGTTTTATTGGCAGGCCAAAGAGCTCTGAGTTGAAATCTCAGGCCCATGACTAACTAAAAGCATGTCCTTGACCAATCTCAAATTGATCTTTGTTTCAATGTTTTTATCTGAAAAACTGGGAGTAAAAATACCTGCCTCACAGGGCTGCTCTGCATATTTAATCAGATCATTAATTTCTATATTCACCTAGTTTCTAACATATAAAATATGCTCTATGAGTGACTTGTTTAAAACTTACATGGAAGCCCCTTTCCCTCTTCCTGCTGAGATATCTTTGAAAAACCAACTGGACTTAAGAATTACCACCATTTAGATATATGATATATTCATTCTAAGTGCAGCATTCTACTCATCTATCCTTCTTAACCTCACCAAGAAAAACATTTATTAAAATATTTTACATTTTTTTCTAAAGAAAGTCCCAGTAATTTGTTCAATCTGAAAATATGTGTGCATACACACACACACAGAGACATTTAAGCTGTTGTGTAAAAAAACAAAAACAAAAACAAAAAACCTTCATATAATCATGTTATGAGTCTGTAGAAAAAGAAAGGTATGATACTTTTCCTCATCTGTCATAAGGGTCATGACTAACACTCCTATAACAAAAGACATGTCAACAAGAGAAAAGCATGACAAATTTATTTCATCCAATTTCCATATGGCATAAATGAAAAGCCAAAGGCCCAGGGGAAAATGTCTATTTTTATGCTTTAATTTAATGAAGAGTGGATAGCCATGTAGACAGGTGACTGGACCAAAAGGGTATGACCTAATGATAATTGACTGGGGTGGGGAACCCAGAAGACCTCTTCATTTATGTTCTTCTCGGCTTCTCTGTGCCACGTTCCTTCCTCCTTGAGGGTCTTATGACCTATGGTCAGACAAGTTAGGTCAGAGAGTTTCTTTGTGGCCATCTACACAGAGAGATGGGGAAAGGTTAAAATTATATTTCTATGTTTTATGCATTGCTTTAGGAGAAAGGGGTTCTAGTTTCTATGATCCACCTTGGAAAGGAGAAATTCTGCTTCCTATGACTTGCTTCTGGAGAGAAAAGGGGACAGGAGACAGGAAAGCAGGAAAAGATCAGAGACACTTTGCTTCTGAGGCTGCTTCTGATGCCTTCCAGCCTCCTTTAGTTCAAAGTACTCAGCATGCCAAAGCATCATACTTTACAATGGTACTTTTTGAGCCCTAAAAAGGTCAATATCAATTATATGAGTTAAATATAGACTCTTCCATTTTAGTGATGACAAACCACCATTGATAGTGGTTAACTATCTTCCCAATATTATGCAGTTAACAAAGGGCAGAGCCAGAATTGGAGCTCAGAATACCAGAATAGTTTTCTTTCCATTGTACATTCCTACCTCAAAGAATTCTGATTAGCTCTTAAATTAATTTTTTTAAACTGAGAAAGATATCTAGGTGTTGATGATAGATAAGGACAGTACCCAGATAATGACATTCACCTTTTCTAATCAGAGCATTACTGAAGATTTCTCTTTGGACAGATGTTGAGAACTTTGCGGAGAAAAATTTGTGATCAGCAGGGCCCAAAAATCCCGTAATGTGGAAGAAGCTGGAAAGTTATTAAAATACCAAGGGATTATGATTTAAACCTAACCTAAGGAGCCTGTGACAGAGGAATGAATATCTCCTGGAGTGAGGCCCATTAACATCCTATGAAGAGCTAACTGTGGAATAGGACACAGTTAGGAACTAAGAGCTTTCTAGAGGTTGACCTTGAAAACCCAACCAGACTCCACAGGAGTCTTGACTACAGAAGTCCTGGCTGAGCTGCAGTTTCCTAGGCATTAACTCACATAAGAGTGACCAGAGCAGTAGTTCTCAACCTTGGCTGCATGTTAGGATTGTCTGCAGAGATTTTTAAAATTCTGATGCCCAGGCCACCCCTAGACTAATTAAATCAGGATTACTAAAGGTGGGACCCAGTCATTAATATATTTTTAAAGCTCCTTAGGAGATGATAGTGTGTAGCTCAAGTAGAGAGCCACTCTTCTAGAAGCTAAAATGTTTTTCTCTTTTTTTTCCTTTTGTTCCTTTGTATTTTTTTGCCTTGCTTTCTTCCTCTCTTTCTCCTTCCTTCCCATCATTCTTTCCATTCTTTCTTAAAAACAGGTTTGAGAATTTATTACACAGAAGCCATGACTATAAAGATATATAAGATGTGATTTCTATCCCTCTCTCATTTTTATGTAGCTTTGTAGCAAATCTATGCAAATTTGGAGATTTAAATTGCACCTATATATTAACTAATAGTTCTGTAGTTCAGAAGTCTGTCACAGCATGAATGGGCTCCCTGATCAGGGTATCGGAAGGCAGAAGTGGAAGTGTCATCAGGCTCAGTTCTCATCTTGAGGTGCTGGGAAAAAAATCCACTTCCAGGCTCCTTCAGGCTGTTGGCTGATTTCAGTTCCTCAGGTTGAAATATTGATCTTTTTTATCTCAGTTTTTTTGCTGTCAGGAAGAGGCTTCCCTCAGCACCTAAATGCCACCCACCTTTCTTGCTATTTGATATCCTCCATCTCCTAGCAGCAATGGTGCAATGAATCCTTCACACTTCAAATCTATGACTTCACCTTCTATAACCAGCTGGACGAAAGTCTTTGCTTTTAAAGAGTTGAAATGATTAGGTCAAATCCATTTAGATAATCTCTCTATCTAAAGGTCAGTTGATCTGAAACTTTATTACATCTTCAAAATTGCCTTCACAGCAACACCTAGATGAGGATTTAAATAACTGGGAGAAGATTTGTGAACATACAGGACAAGAATCTGGGGGCCATCTTAAAATTCTGCTACCACAGCCTCCAATGAGTTCACCAGTAGGGAAACAGGCTTGGGACTTAGTATAAAGCAATAAAGGACAGTCACAGCTACAAGAAATAGAAGTTGTACCATGTGATAATCTTGTTCTTGGAGAAGGGGCTAAGGTGGCCGAATAGGAATAGCTCTGGTCTGCAGCTCCCAGTGAGGCCAACTCAGAAGGTGAGTGATTTTTGCATTTCCAACTGAGGTACCCAATTCATGTCGTTGGGACTGGTTAGGCAGTGGGTGCAGCCTATGGTGGACATGCAGAATCAGGGTGGGAAGTGCAAGAAACTGGGGGGACCTCCTTGCCACAGCCAAGAGAAGCCATGAGGGACTGTGCTACCTGGCCCAGATACTAAGTTTTTCCACATTTTTTTGCAGTCTGCAGATCAGGAGATTCCCTCATGTGCCTAAACCACCAGGGCCCTCGGTTTCAAGCACAAAACTAGGCAGCTGTTTGGGCAGACACTGAGCTAGCTGCAGGAGTTCTTTTCATACCCCAGTGGCACCTGGAACACCAGTAAGACAGAACCATTCACTCCCTTGGAAAGAGGGCTGAAGCCAGGGAGCCAAGTGGTCTTTCTCAGTACATTCCACTCCTGTGGAGCCCAGCAAGCTAAGAACCACTGACTTGAAATTCTCACTGCCAGCACAGCAGTCTGAAGTTGACCTGGGATAATCAAGCTTGGATGGGGGTGGGGGGTCCGCCATTACTGAGGCTTTAGCAGGTGGTTTTCCCCTGACACTGCTAAGGAGGCTGGGAAGTGTGGACTGGATGGAATTCACCACAGCATGGCAAAGTGGTTGTGACCAGACTACTTCTCTAGGTTCCTCCTCATTGGGTAGGGCATCTCTGAAGGAAAAGTAACAGCCCCAGTTAGGGGCTTACAGAAAAAACTGCCATTTCCCTAGGATAGAGCACCTGGGGGAAGGGGTGTCTATAGGCACAGCTTCAGCAGATTTAATCTCTCCTGCCTGCTGGCTCTGAAGAGAGCAGCTTATTCTGACAAGAGGAATTCTCCCAACACAGTGCACCAGCTCTGCTAAGGGACAGACTGCCTTCTCAAGCGGGTCCCTAATGCCCATGCCTCCTGACTGGGAGAGACCTCCCAACAGGGGTCAACAGATGTCTCATTCAGGAGAGCTCCAGCTGGCATCTGGCAGGCACCTCTTTGGGACGAAGCTTCCAGAGGAAGGAGAAGGCAGCAATCTTTGCTGTTTTGCAGCCTCTGCTGGTGATACCCAGGTGAACAGGATCTGGAGTGGACCTCCAGCAAACTGCAGCAGACCTGCCAAAGAGAGGCCTGACTGTTAGAAGAAAAACTAACAAACAGGAAGCAATAGCATCAACATCAACAACAACAACAACAACCAAAAAAAACCCACACAAAAACCCCATCCATAGGTCATCAGCCTCAAAGATCAAATGTAGATAAATCCTTGAAGATGAGGGAAAAAACAGTGCAAAAACGCTGAAAATTACATAAACCAGAATGCCTCTTCTCCTCCAAATGATCGCAACTCCTCTCCAGCAAGGGCACAAAACTGAACGGAGAATAAGATTGACGAATTGACAGAAGTAGACTTCAGAAGGTGGGTAATAACAAACTCCTCTGAGGCAGGAGAGTATGTTCTAACTCAATGCAGGGAAACTAAGAACCTTGATAAAGGTTATGGGAACTGCTAACCAGAATATTCAGTTTAGAGAGAAACACAAATGACTTGAAGGAGCTGAAAAGCATGGAACAAGAACTTCATGAAGTATACACAAGTATCAATAGCTGAATCCATCAAGCAGAAGAAAGGATATCAAGATTGAAGATCAACTTACTGAAATAAAGCATGAAGATAAGATTTGAGGAAAAATAATGAGAAGGAATGAACAAAGCCTCCAAGAAATATGGGACCATGTTAAAAGACCAAACTTACAAATGATTGTGTACCTGAAAGTGATGGGGAGAATGAAGCCAAGTTGGAAAACATACTTCGGGATATTATCTAGGAGAACTTCCCCAACCTAGCAAGATGGGCCAACATTCAAATTCAGGAAATACAAAGAACATCACTAAGATACTCCTCAAGAAGAGCAACCCCAGGACACATAATTGTCAGATTCTCCAAGGTTAAAACAAAGGAAAAAATGTTAAGGGCAGTCAGAGAGAAAGGTCAGGTTACCTACAAAGAGAAGCCCATAAGACTAGCAGCAGATCTCTCTGCAGAAACCCTACAAACCAGAAGAGAGTGGAGGCTAATATTCAACATTCTTTTTTTTTTTTGAGATGGAGTCTCACTCTATTGCCCAGGCTGGAGGGCAGTGACGCCATCTCAGCTCACTGCAACCCCTGCCTCCCAGGTTCACACCATTCTCCTGCCTCAGCCTCCTGAGTAGCTGGGACTACAGGCACTTGCCAATACACCTAGCTAATTTTTTTGTATTTTTAGTAGAGACGGGGTTTCACTGCTTTAGCCAGGATGGTCTCAATCTCCTGACCATATAATCCGCCCGCCTCAGCCTCCCAAAGTGCTGGGATTATAGGTGTGAGCCACTGCACCCTGCTCAATATTCTTATAGAGAAGAATTTTCAACCGAATTTTATATCAAGTCAAACTAAGCTGCATAAGTGAAGGAGAAATAAAACCCTTTCCAGACAAGCAAATGCTGAGGGATTTTGTCACCACTAGGCCTGCCTTATAAGAACTCCTGAAGGAAGCACTAAATATATGAAGGAAAAACTGGTACCAGTCACTGCAAAAACACACCAAATATAAAGATTAATGACACTATGAAGAAACTGCATCAACTAATGTGCAAAATAACCAGCTAGGATCATGATGACAGGATCAAATTCACACATAATAATATTAGCCATAAATGTAAATAGGCTAAATGCCCCAATTAAAAGACACAGTCTGGCAAATTGGATAAAGAGTCAAGACCCATCAGAATGCTGTATTCAGGAGACCCATTTCTTTGCAAAGACACACATAGGCTTAAATAAAGGACTGGAAGAAAATTTACCAAGCAAATGTAAAGAAAAACAGAAAAAAGAAAAAAAGCAGGGGTTGCAATCCTACTCTCTGACAAAACAGACTTTAAACCAACAAAGATGAGAAAAGACAAAGAAGGGCATCACATAATGATAAAAAAGAACAATTCAACAAGAAGAGCTAATTATCCTGAATATATATGCACCCAATACAGGAACACCCAGATTCATAAAACAAGTTCTTAGAGACCTGCAAAGAGACTTAGACTCCCACACAATAATAGTGGGAGATTTTAACATCCCACTATCAATATTAGACAGATCAACGAAACAGAAAATTAACAAGGATATTCAAAACTTGGACTCAGCTCTGGACCAACCAGATGTAATAGACATCTACAGAACTCTCCAACCCAAATCAATGGAATATACATTCTTCTCAGCACCACATAGCGCTAATTCTAAAATCAACCACATAGTTGGAAGTAAAACACTCCTTGGAAAATGCAAAAGAACAGAAATCATAGCAGTCTCTCAGACCACAGTGCAATCAAACTAGAACTCAGGATTAAGAAACTCACTCAAAACTGCACAACTACATGGAAATTGAACAATCTACTCCAAAATGACTACTAGGTAAATAATGAAATTAGGGCAGAAATCAAGAAGTTCTTTGAAACCAACAAGAAGAGACAACGTACCAGAATCTCTGTGACACAGCTAAAGCAGTGTTAAGAGACAATTATATAGCAGTAAATGCCCACAACAGAAAGCTGGAAAGATCTGAAATTGACACCCTAACATAACAATTAAAAGAACTAGAGAAGCAAGAGCAAACAAATTCAAAAGCCAGAATACAAGAAATAACTAAGATCAGAGCAGAACTGAAGAGATAGAGACATGAAAAACCCTTCAAAATATCAATGAATCCAGGAGCTGGTTTTTTGAAAAGATTAACAAAATAGACTGCTAACTAGACTAATAAAGAAGAAAAGAGAGAAGGATCAAATCGATACAATAAAAAATGATAAAGGGGATATTACCACTGATCCCATAGAAATACAAACTACTATCAGATAATTCTATAGACACCTCTACACAAATAAACTAGAAAATTTAGAAGAAGTGGATAAACTCCTGGACACATATACCCTCCCAAGACTAAACCATGAGGAAGTCGAATCCCTAAATAGACCAATAACAAGTTCTGAAATTGAGACAGTAATTAATAGCCTACCAACTGAAAAAAGCCCAGGATCTGACAGATTCACAGACAAATTCTACCAGAGGTACAAAGAGGAGCTGGTACCATTCCTTCTGAAACTATTCCAAACAATAGAAAAAGAGGGACTCCTCCCTAACTCATTTTATGAAGCCAGCATCATTCTGATACCAAAACCTAGCAGAGACACAACAACAAAGAAAAATTTCAGGCCAATATCCCTGATGAACATTGATGTGAAAATCTTGAATAAAATACTGGCAAACTGAATCCAGCAGCACATCAAAAAACTTATCCACCACGATCAAGTCGGCTTCATCCCTGGGATGCAAGGCTGGTTCAACATACACAAATCAATAAACGTAATCCATCACATAAACAGAACCAATAACAAAAAATCACATGCTTATCTCAATAGATACAGAAAAGGCCTTTGATAAAATTAAATATCCCTTCATGCTAAAAACTCAATAAACTAGGTATTGATGGAACATATCTCAAAATAATAAGAGCTACTTATGAAAAACCCATAGAAAACATCATACTGAACGAGAAAAAGCTGGAAACATTCCCTTTGAAAACTGGCATAAAACAAGGATGACCTCTCTCACCACTCCCAATCAACACAGTATTGGAAGTTCTGGCCAGGGCAATTAGGCAAGAGAAAGAAATAAAGGTATTAAAATAGGAAGACAGGAAGCCACATTGCTCTGTTTGCAAATGACATGATTGTATATTTAGAAAACCCCATCATCTCAGCCCAAAAACTCCTTAAGCTGATAAACAACTTCAGTAGAGTATCAGGATACAGAATCAATGTGTAAAAATCACAAGTATTCCTATATAACAATAATAGACAAGCAGTGAGCCAAATCATGAGTGAACTCCCATTTACAATTGCTACAAAGAGAATAAAATACTTAGGAATACAACTTACAAGGGACTTGAAGGACCTCTTCAGGAACTACAAACAACTGCTCAATAAATATGACAGGACACAAACAAATGAGAAAAAAAAAACTTGCATGCTTATGGCTAGGAAGAATCAATATCGTGAAAATGGTCATACTGCCCAAAGTAATTTATAGATTCAATGCTATCCCCATCAAGTTACCATTGACTTTCTTGGCAGAATTAGACAAAACTACATTAAATTTCATATGGAACCAAAAAAGAGCCCATATAGCCAAGACAATCCTAAGAAAAAAAGAACAAAGCTGGAGGCATCATGCTACCTGACTTCGAACTATACTACAAACTACAGTAACCAAAACAGCATGGTGCTGGTACCAAAACAGATATATAGACCAATGGAACAGAACAGAGACCTCAGAAATAACACCAGACACCTACAACCATCTGATCTTTGACAAACATGACAAAAACAAGCAATGGGGAAGGAATTCCTATTTAATAAATGGTGCTGGGAAAACTGGCTACCCATATGCCGAAAACTGAAACTGGACCCCTTCCTTACACCTTACACAAAAATTAACTCAAAATGGATTGAAGACTTAAATGTAAAACCTAAAACCATAAAAACACCAGAAGAAAACCTAGGCAATAGCATTCAGGACATAGGCATGACGAAAACACCAAAAGAAATTGCAACAAAAGCCAAAATTGACAAATGGGATCTAATTAAATTAAAGAGCTTCTTTACAGAAAAATAAACTATCATTAGAGTAAACAGGCAACCTATGGAATGGGAGAAGATTTTTGCAATCTATATATCTGACAAAGGTCTAATACCCAGAATCTACAAGGAACTTAAACAAATTTACAAGACAAAAACATACAAGCCCATCAAAAAGTGGGTGAAGGATATGAACAGCCACTTCTCAAAAGAAGACATTTATGCAGCCAATAAACAGGAAAAAAATCTCATCAACTGGTCATTAGAGAAATGCAATCAAAATCACAATGAGATATCATCTCATGCTAGTTAAAATGGTGATTATTAAAAAGTCAGGAAACAACAGATGCTGGTGAGGCTGTGGAGAAATAGGAATGCTTTTACACTGTTGGTGGGATTGTAAATTAGTTCAACCATTGTGGAAGACAGTGGGTGATTCTCTAAGGATCTAGAACAGAAATACCATTTGACCCAGCAATCCCATTACTGGATATACTCAAAGGATTAGAAATCATTCCACTGTAAAGATTCATGCACAAATATGTTTATTGCAGCACTATTTACAATAGCAGACTTGCAACCAACCCAAATGCCCATCAATGATAGACTGGATAAAGAAAATGTGGCACACATATACCATGTAATACTATGTAGCCATAAAAATGAATAAGTTCATGTCCTTTGCAGGGACATGGATGAAGCTGGAAACCATCATTCTCAGCAAACTAACACAGGAACAGAGAACCAAACACTGCATATTCTCATTCATAAGTGGACACTGAACAATGAGAACACATGGACACGGGGAGGGGAGCATCACACACTGGGGCCTGTCAGGGGGTGGGGGGCAAGGGGAGGGAGAGCATTAGGACAAATACCTAATGCATGTGGGGCTTAAAACCTAGAAGATGGATTGATAGGTGCAGTAAACCACCATGGCACATGTATACCTATGTAACAAACCTGCACATTCTGCACATGTATCCCAGAATTTAAAGTAAAATAAAATAAAATAAAGACATTAAAAAAAGACGTGGTACTAATGAATTGCTGAAAGACTAACTCCAGGAGATATGTGTAAAGGGTCAAAGTAGGCTTCCTAGAGGAGTTGATACCTTAGTGCAATCATGCACTGGGCCATTACTTACTAAGTAACTACTGCATATACCAGTCACTGAGATGAATTTTGAGAGATAAATAGTTTTTTTCTGGGTGGACAGGAGAAAGGATGAGCTTTCTGGAGAGGAGTCATTCTATACCACAAAGCATGTGACCAACATGTGACAAAGAAGAGAAGTGTTTAAGGGATTAGCTGCAGTTCAGTCCTACTAGCAAAATATATGTGGAAAGTGGCTGGCAAGGAAGCCAAAGTGATATCAGATATCCTGTGACTCAGATTTTATCTTACTCTTTGGTGATAGGGAAACACTGAGGGTTTCTCCTCCTACTTTACTGAAGCATATTTAAAGTACAATCAATTGTACATATGTAAAAGGTACAGGTTGATGCAATTTTACATATTCATAGACCCATGAAACTTTCACCGCGATCAAGAAAACAAGTATTTTCTATCACTCCGAAAGTTTTCTTATGCCCTTTTGTAACCCACAGCCACAGGTAAACACTGACTTGTCTTCTGTCACTATATGTTAGTTTCCAGTATTTAGAATTTTATATAAATGGATTTATACGGGAGGCACTCATTTGTGCTTGGCTTCTTACATTCAGTATAATTTTGAGGTTAATCTATGTTGGTGCAATTATTGACAAGTCATTTTTTTTTATTCCTGAGAACCACTTCATTGTATTGTATGAACATAACAGACAAATATGATGCCTGTGGACAAAAAGGGTCAATGTGAAATAATTGTGATAATGTGAAAGCAATGAGGAGACTATGTGAAGAAACTGGTATTTAAGGCCAGAAGTGGTGGCTCATGCCTCTAATCCCAGCACTTTGGGAGACTGAGGTGGGTGGATCATGAGATCAGGAGTTCGAGACCGGCCTGGCCAACATGGTGAAACCCCATCTCTACTAAAGATACAAAAAAATTAGCCAGGTGTGGTGGTGTGCACTTGTAATCCCAGCTACTCAGGAGGCTGAGGCAGGAGAATTTCTTGAACTGGGGAGGTGGAGGTTGCAGTGAGCCAAGATTGTGCTTTGCACTCTAGCATGAGTGACAGGGTGAGACTCTGTCTAAAAAACAAACAAACAAACAAACAAACAAAAAAAGGTATTTAATAAAGATTTTGGAGGCAGATGATGATATTTTACAGTTTGACATGATTGGAGAACATTTTGGGCATAGGGAACTATGTAAGTGAAAGCTTGAGGGTATGGCTACATATATCATGTTTGCAGGTCAGAGTCTTGTGTTGTGGATAAAGCAGGGCAATATGGGTAAGTGAAGGACTGATGGGCTTAGTTGGATTTGAGGCTGGAAAGAAAGGTTTGGGCTAGATGACATGTGATTTCAGGTACCTGGATATACAGTACTTTGTCAGGTCCTATGTTAGATTAATCTGACATAGTAAGATGTGGTCCCTGCCTCTAAGAAACTCACTCTTCAGTGATTAAAATAATCCAATAAGTAATTGTAAAGAGGCTGAAACATGCAGTAAGGACATATGTAGGGTGGAAGGCACAAAGTAAGAAGTAACTTATTCTGTCTGTGGAAATCAGGAACTCTTCACTCAGGAGAGTCTTAAATGGCAAGTGGAGGTTTCTGGAGGCTGTAGGGTGGAGCATTGTTTAAGGAAGCCTTTCCATATAGAGAGAGCAATATGATCGGAAGTGTGCTCAGGCTCCATCAGATCTCTCTTATTTTTTTTTTCCTCTTGCTTCTAACTAAAGGAAATACAATGTAAAAATCTGTGTTTGGGTTTGGAATGGAGAAAGAGATACTGCTTCAGCTTCCAGTGTCAACTGGGTCAATTTAATCTACCAACACCAGAGAGTCCTTATTATGGTGTGAGGTGCTAGCCCAGCTTTAATGATGAAGTAGTATTTTATTTCTCTTTGCGATATTGGTCCTTGTGTAAATCTGCTTCAGAAATCTCAGTGAGGAAGCAGTGATTACAAGGCAAGGTTCAGGTTTTATTGTTTTCCCATAGACACCTTACCCATCCCTAATATTTTGGAGTGAAGGACAGTCCTCAGAGCAGACAAGGCTTTCACTGGAAATGCTAAATTTCCAGAGGATTCTACAAAGCTATTTGCTGTTTTCTTGGCTCAGTGGGTTCTCCTTATTGCCTGTATCAGAGCTCTGCAGTTTCTTGCATTCTGATGGTAAGAAACCTTAGAGGAGACAATGCAGCTGTTTGGAATTTCAAGTGATTCAGCACCACTGGGGACAAGACATACTGGAAATGACAATCTCCCCATTTCCACCTGCCAGAAACTCAGGGACCAGCAGCACCATCTCTCCATGTCATGAATATGATGAATAGCCTTGTGCTCACCAGGCAGTTATCTTGTTGGAGTAATTCAGGTTGAGAAGATGCTTTCTCAATAGAAAGCTCAAGTATTAACTCAGAAAGTACTTGAACATATTGGAATCTCTATGTATATAATCCATGTGCTTCAATGGGTTCTATCATTTTCATTGGAGTCCAAGAAATAACCCTAGATGTATAGGCAATGGTGACTATATGTGACTGTATCCTAGTCTTATAGTCAGTGGTGACAGAGTGACTGCCACATGTTGAGTTTCCTGGGGAGTAGATGCTGAGGTGAAATGTGTTAGCTTGGGCTGCCATAGTTAAATACCATTGACTGGGTGGCTTAAACAACAAAAATTTATTTTCTTACAATTCTGGAGTCTCGAAGTCTCAGATCAGAATGCTGGCATGGCCAAGTTCTGATAATTCTTTTTCTGGCTTGCTCTTGTTGCTTTTCGTCTGTCTTTCCACATGCAGAAAGAGAGAGAGAGAGAGAATCTTTTTCTTACTCTTTCTATAAGGTCATTAGTCCTATCAGATTAGGATATCACCTTTATAATCTCATTTAACTTTAATCTATCTCCAAATATATTCATGTTCAGGGTAAGGCCTTCAACGTATGAATCTGGGGAAGACATATTTCAGTATATAGCACAGAGATTACCTTGCAAGAGCTTGATTTAGCAGTGCTTAGATTCACCACTTCAGGAAGGGAAGAGAAGGAAACAGGATTGAACAGAAGGAGAAGTTGGACTGTGAGGCAAACTCACTGAAGATCTCAGTTAACCCTATAAGGAACTCTAAAACCCATTTAGAGTTGTGTCGACTTGAAGTCTTTTTATTACCATGTCAACCAGTCCTTGGATGTAGGCTGCCCTAGTAAAAGTTTTTAAATTCTCTTTGATGATGTGTATGCATTTTAAGGATATGTGGATAGATTTCTGGGCAGCTGACATTATTCTATAGGAGTGTGAAAAGCCTGTTTCAGATTCTCGTTATAGATGAGGTTTTGATGACTCATGTTCAAAAGGGGTGGGGGCACAATGGGAAGGGAGAATCCAGACAAAAGGATTATGCTTCTGAAGTCAATCTAGACAGCAGACACTCAAAATTTCCTAGTTGTGGGTGAAAATTAGGAAAATGCCAGTATAAAAAATATATAGTTATCACTTTAAGTGATTCAATTTCTAAGTAACATATTCACCTGTCAGTGTTTTTTAAATCAAGGCTGGCTGGCTCAGTTAGCTATGTTAACCATTTCACTTTCTGATCTCTCATCTAGAGAATATTTCTATATCTCCACCCTGTTAGTCACTAGAACCTTTTAAGCTTTAACTTCTCTTATTCTCACAGAATTAAGGTTTTCTATTATGATCTTCTTAGAATACAGTACTGTGTTCTTGGTAGCAGGTCCCACATATGTAATTACCTGACTGATTGTTTCTCTGTTAGGAGGTAAGTACCATAAAGATAAGGAAACATGCTTGTCCTATTCACCCTTGTACTACCATTATCCAGCACAATGCT
Source organism: Macaca mulatta (assembly GCF_049350105.2). Classification (NCBI taxonomy): domain Eukaryota; kingdom Metazoa; phylum Chordata; class Mammalia; order Primates; family Cercopithecidae; genus Macaca; species Macaca mulatta. The sequence goes on along the minus strand of NC_133406.1, from coordinate 171,617,097 downwards.
TGGCATGCAGTCAATGCTCAAATATTATCTGTTGAATAAATAAATGGATGAATGAATCAATGTTTGCAAGGAAAATGTATCCATCATATCTTTTGGAGTCAGTCTGTATCTATGAGGTAGAGTCCACAGAGTATGTGTCTATATATTAACATGTACCACTTTTTAATAGCTCATTTTAAGAGCGAATTGTCAAAACTGTACATACTTTTTCCTCAGATTACATTGGCAGACAACATCTTGGGATTGATTTTCTTGCCATACAATAACAATAATTTGAACTTGTAAAAAAAAAAAAAAGCAATGATATGAATTTGTTCTTTATGGTCCCTTACAACACATTAGGGGGTTCTCACAGGAAGATGCACATTATCTATTCATATCTCTTTACTAAAGGACAGTCTCTTATCATGGAAAGTTTCTCTCTTTGAGTGAAGCAAAATGGAGGATGCTTACCTTGCTGGTCAGAGGACCCAAGTTCACCTTGCGTTTTAAAGCATCACAGCTAGATCACTCTAGTATTCAACTTCCCTTTTCTATTTCAAAATTTAAAAATTGGCTTATTAAGTTCATACAAAGAGGTTGTATTGAGGTTGTATTATTAATTATCCTCAAAAAGACTGTCAGGTTTGTCTTGGCCAGGTGGTAGACATTGATACTAAGTCATGTAAATCTTTTATGCTTCTGTGTTAATGTTGGTCCTTAGTTGGCAAATGGTATCTAGATTTATTGGAATAACTGCCTCAACCTTTAAAGAAGCTATTGCAAATGTGTGCTGTGGCTACTTGTATTTCTATACTGATCCCCATGGGAGATGACACTAGTTATAAATAATACTTATTCCTATTAGACCTAAAACTTCTTCAGAATCCTACTCAATGTAGTATGTTAGGCAGCCACTATCACCATGTTGATATATGAGAGGAAATCTCTTTTCCATTCTTACTGTAAGAGAAGACATGATTTAATTGGGTAAAACTCTAATTTAGGAACACATCAAAAAATGAGTGATGGATCAAGGGATAGTGTAAATACTCAAGTGGATGAATCAAACATGTTTATACATGTTCCCATTATCACGAATTCTGTGCATGTATTAGTCTGTTCTCACATGCTAATAACGACATATCCAAGACTGAGTAATTGCTAAAGGAAAGAGGTTTAATTGACTCGCAGTTCAGCATGCTGGGGAGGCCTGAGGAAACTTACAATCATGGTGGAAGGGGAAGCAAACACATCCTTCTTCACATGCTGGCAGGAAGGAGAAGTGCAGAGGGTAGAGGGTGAAAACCCCCTTGTGCATCATGAGATCTTGTGAGAACTCACTCACTATCACGAGAACAGCATGGAGGTAACCACCCCCATGATTCAATTACCTCTCACCAGGTTCCTCCCAAGACATGTGAGGATTATGGGAGCTACAGTTCAAGATGAGATTTGGGTGTGACACAGCCAAACCGTATCAGTGCACGTTCTTTAATTTGATATTCACAACATCCCTATGGAATAGGCAAATCAGGCATTTTCTTCCCATTTTACAGATTAAAAAAAGCAAGACAGAGAAGTTAAAGGGTTTGCAGACTTACTTGGGATCATAAAGATAACAAATAGAAAACAATTGGTCTTCTGATTCCAAATTATTTATATTTTCTATAGAAAGACAGTGGGTTTTAGTAATTTCTTTCTAATGACCTAATTAGTTTTTATCTAAAGACTCTGAGCAAAACTTTCTGAAGTCAAAAAATATAATGTGTCAAGCTTTCTATTATCTGATAAGAAACCAATTAAAGGCATCAGGGATAAAATACGATTCTCATATGAACTTTATTCAAGACAACTGAAAAGGTCTTCTGACTCAGAGAAAAACTGGTTGTTTTCCAGAGCTATTGTCAAAATACTGGCTGATTATTATCTTTCGGGTAAACAAACGGCTCAAAAGCCATCCTGGGGTGCTCGTGGTAAGCCCTATCACTGAGCAAGAAAGCAGAAAACATTACTATGCTTGTTTAGCATAGGCACAGTCACTCCGGGAAGGAAGACAATACTGAAAGTCACAATCCTGGCTGCACTTCTGTTTTCCCAAATCTCTTTCCTCTCAGCACTCTCAAGCTCTTCTAGACAGGTTCAATACAAATGGATCTGTCAGTTTAATTTGTTTTTGAGGCTATTTGGATGGCCTGATTTATTTTATCAGTATAAAAAAATAATTGTATGTGAGGCCAGGGGCTGCAAAGGGTCAAGTTATAAGGGTTTCTAAAATAAATGCATATGTCTGTATCTGTGTCTGTGTGGGATTGTGTGGAAATAAAGGACCTTAAAACAAGGCATGAAGTTTGCTTAATTTAGAGAGCTTTCCAAATTAATATGTAATCAATTCAAGTAGTTGGTTTGAAAAACATAACAATAAAATCCTTCAAGAATAACAGGCTGGACGCTGTGACTCACGTCTGTAATCCCCGCACTTTGGGAGGCCAAGGCAGGCAGATTATTTGAGGCTAGGCAGGCAGATTATTTGACCAGCCTGGCCAACATGGGGAAACCCCATCTCTACTAAAAATACAAAAATTAGCCAGGCGTGGTGGTGCACACCTGTAATTCCAGTGACACAGGAGGCTGAGGCAAGAGAATTGCTTGAACCTGGGAGGTGAAGGTTGCAGTGAAACAAGATCTCACCACTGCACTCCAGACTGGGCAAAAGAGCAAGACTATCTTCCCTCAAAAAAGAATAACAAAAATAATATTTCTTTAACAATAGAGAACTATATGTATCCAATATTAAAACCAAATACTTATTAAAGACAAAGTCATTATATTAAATACAGTGAGCAACTGAAGAAATCAAGACCAACGGATGTGTGAAACAAATAGTCCTATTTAAAAGCATAAGTAATGTAAAATATATACAGAGATCTTAATTTTAGTTGTACCTTAATTAATCAAGTTTTTATTCAGCTTTAGTTTTGTCATCAGGACTTGCTCTGAGTAGCCCCTCCTTCTGCTTCAAAAAATTAATAGCTTTAATTGCAGGAATTTTAGCCACAGATCATACCATCAAGTGTGTGGTACTATTTCAAAATGAAGAGCAAATGAAAACTGCCTAAATATGACTAAAGAATGTGTGTGGTAAAATGACATAAATTCTGAATTTTGACTCAATGATTACATGCCAGGCATTACTGGACAGTAGAACATGTATGCACTTTGAAATCAGAAATACGTATTGAGATTAAAAAGAAATGGTTTGGCCTGTAAAATCTGACTTCCAAGAATCAGATATTTTATTCAGTATTGAACTTTGCTAGTAATTAAAAAGATACAGGTGATAGCAATACATCGGCAATGTGTTTCATTGCCTTTGGAAAGATTTGAAACAATCAGTACAGTTCCATTAGAAACTGTTCAGTTTTTTTTATTAAACATATTATGTTCTAGGCAATAGATCGATAATATTGCTTGTTATAGAAGGAGCCATTTTGGTTATTGAAAGTGTTATTGAAAACCAAATACTACATGTTCACTACTAGCCTATATTTTCAATAATACTTCACTTATTATCTAGTTTATGTGATATCTTCCAGTGGGCTATGACCCATGTATCTATGAATTCTTGGGGTATGTACAATTGCAACCTAGACAGACCAGACGTACTCTGCTAAAAGTTTTTCATATTTAAGGACTTTCTGTAGTATCTTTCTGCTAGTAGTTTAAAAAGGACTTTGACCAGAACATCTTGTTCTTTCCTAGATGTCCCTGATAGAGAAAGAAAATATTTCATGGGTATCATTGGGTTGCCACTAACATATTCTTTCCCACATGAACTCAAATCCTTTCTTCATTGTTTGCTCACTAATTGTGATTATTCTGGAAGACCTTTGTCAATTTCCTCTATATAAGTCTTAGGGCCTCTGGTTTCCACCATACAGATTATTTTTTTTTTTTTCTTTTATCATTACAAATTATTTCTAACCCTGGATAAGTTATTTTTTTAAAGCCAGAATAGGTTTTACTCTAGAATGGAGAAAGTTGGAAAAAGCATTGCTTCTATGCTAAAAGCAAGAAAAAGCAAGAGAAAAAATTAAGTCACACCTTTTCTTGAACCCATAAGGTAGCTGAATTTTAAGAAAACCAAGCAGCCTGAAATCCAAGGACAGATGGGACACTGGGCCTAGATCATCAGTGGAAGACAATAGAAGACTTATGTAGCAGCTATACAGGTAGGTAGGAAGAAATCAGCCAGAAATTTTTTTAGCAATCTCCATAATTTTATTTAGAGTTGACTTAAATTATTTTACTTAGAGTGAAAGATTTAAAATAGTTAACCCATAGAAACTTATTTAAGCCTGGCCGGGCGCGGTGGCTCAAGCCTGTAATCCCAGGACTTTGGGAGGCCGAGACGGGCGGATCACGAGGTCAGGAGATCGAAATCATCCTGGCTAACATGGTGAAACCCCGTCTCTACTAAAAAATACAAAAAACTAGCTGGGCGAGGTGGCGGGTGCCTGCAGTCCCAGCTACTCGGGAGGCTGAGGCAGGAGAATGGCGTAAACCCGGGAGGCCAAGCTTGCAGTGAGCCAAGGTGGTGCCACTGCACTCCAGGCTGGGTGACAGAGTGAGACTGTCTCAAAAAAAAAAAAAAAAAAAAAAGAAACTTATTTAATAAGCCTTTATTTTAGGTTCAGGGGTATATATGCAGGTTTGCTATGCAGGTAAACTCATGTCACTGGAGGTTGTTGTACAGATTATGTCATCATCCAGGTACTACCCAATAGTCATTTTTTTTCTGCTCCTCTCCCTCATCCCACTCTCCACCCTCAAGTAGACCCCAGGGCCTATTGTTCCCTTCTTTGTGTCCATGAGTTCTCATCATTTAGCTACCACTTATAAGTGAGAACACGTAGTATTTGGTTTTCTGTTCCTATGTTAGTTTGCTAAGGATAATGGCCTCAATCTTCCCGCAAATGACATTTTCTCATTCTTTTTTATGCCTGCATAGTATTCCATGGTGTGCATATACCATATTTTCTTAATCTAATCTGTCAGTGATGTGTGTTCATGTTGATTCCATGTCTTTGCTATTGTGAATGAACATATGCATGCATGTGTCTATATGGTACAGTGATATATATTCCTCTGGGTACATACCTAGTAATGAGATTGTTGGGTCAAATGGAAGTTCTGTTTTTAGCTCTTTGAGGAATCGCCACACTGTTTTCCACAATGAGTGAACTTATTTACACTCCCACCAACAGTGTATAAATGCTCCCTTTTCTACATAACTTCTCCAGCATCTGTTATTTTTTAACTTTTTAATAATAGCCATTCTGACTGGTATGAAATGGTATTTCATTGTTTTGATTTGCATTTCTCTAATGATCAGTGATGTTTTCATATGCTTGTTTGGCCATTTGTATGTTTTCTTTTGAAAAGTGTCTGTCATGTACTTTGCCCTCTTTTAAATAGGGCTGTTTTTTTTTTTTTTTTTCTGGTAAATTTAAGTTCCTTATAGATGCTGGATATTAAGTCTTTGTCAAATGCAGAGTTTTCAAAAATCTTCTCCCATTCTTTAGGCTGTCTATTTACTCTGTTGATAGTTTCTTTTGCAGTGCAGAAGCTCTTAAGCTTAATTAGATCCCATTTGTCCATTTTTGTTTTTGTTGAGATTGTTTTTGGCATTTTTGTCATGAAATCTCTGCTCATTCTTATGTCCAAAATGGTATTGCCTAGGTTGTCTTCCAGGCAATGGTATTACCTAGGTAGTGTTATAGTTTTGGTTTTTACATTTAACTCTTTACTCCATGTTGAGTTGATTTTTGTATATGGTGTAAGAAAGGGGTTCAGTTTCAATCTTCCCCATATAGCTAGTCAGTTGTCAGCATGATTTATTCAATAGTGAGTCCTTTCTCCATTACTCATTTTTGTTAGTTTTGTTGAAGATCAGATGGTTGTAGATGTGCAGTTTTATACCTGGCTCTTCTTCATTCTGTTCCATTCTTCTATGTGTCTGTTTTTGTACCAGTACCATGCTGTTTTGGTTATTGTAGCTCTGTAGTATGGTTTCAAGTTGAGTAATGGAATGCCTCATCTTTGTTCTTTTGGCTTGAATCAGCTAAAATTTGAAATGGATGGATAAGTTAAATGTGGGCTAGCACTATTGTATAGATGACTAGGAAGCCTAGAGGCAAATGAAATTTTTATTCACTGTAGATTTAGATCAGGTAGGTAGTCCAGAGAGAGCTACCTTCAGAGTGCAGGTGTTTAGAAGGAGATCTGCTGCCACAGCAGGAAAGGCATGAAGCCCCAGCCCCTGCTTAGATCCTTCTCTCAATGGGAAAAAGCCTTAAATAAAGAAAGGGCAACAAACCCTGTCAACAGGAGTGAAAAGTCATTGCTCCTGGAGGAAGCGTGGAAAGCACCCTCTACCCATGGAGAAGCAGTAGGCAAGAGTCCTCTATCTAAAATTCTATAAAACTATTAAAGATTTCCTACCACTGGAGGAGGAGCAAAAAACTTCCACCTGCCCATGACCCATACAGAAAATAGGCAGAGTTTGGCTGCCATGTGGAAGAGGGGCAAGAAAACTGTGGAAATCCCACCACAAAGCCCAGGCACACAAAGCCTACCTCCATTTATCTGAACTAGATAGCAAAGAACCTCCTTCTCATCAGCCCAGTAAGCACCAAGTACCAAGGAATAACAGTCTGATACTGAGAAAGGACAAAAGTGTGACAAGAGACCCCTCTATAATGTAGGCAAATCAGGATGGCAGAAAGTTCAGGGTGGAGCACACACATTAAGACAGAGCCTCAGAGGAATTTGAATTTTATAGTACCGTGAGGGTAGCCATAGCAAAAACAAAATCCAAATCCAGCTTAACTCTTGAATAGATCAACTCAATTTTCCAAAAATAATGGCCTGGTTGAAGAAGAGGTATATGCACTTTCAAGCATAAATAGTATTTGCCTCCATCTCTACTGTTCTACTCAACGTGGCTGGCATTCTTCTGAACTCATCATATTTACTAACATCCAAACAACCTCTCTATATCTTTCCTACTCTTCAAATTGTCCAGCCATTGAACAAATAAGTAATAGATTTTACTTAGGACCAAAACACACAGTGTTCAGCCAACCAACAAATTTGCCTTCTCACTGTGTCCTCATATGGTGGAAGGGGAAAGGCAGCTCTCTGGGGTCTCTTTGATAAGGACACTAATCCTACTCTGGAGGCTCTGCACTCATGACCTCGTCATCTCCCCAAGGCTTCACCTCTTAATATCATCACTTTGGTGATCAGGTTTTCAACATAGGAATTTGGGGGAAACACAATCATTCAGACCACATTATATGCCATCAAAAGAAATAAGTAATTCAGATGCAAAGCAGTTTTAAAAGAAACATAAAATTCAGTTGTGGCTCTCAACACTGTGCATTAGAACCACCTGAGATGCTCTTAGAGCCAGTTTTAACTGCCTGATTTTTCCACTAAATGAAAATATAATGAGAACATGAGTCACATCATCTCTGAGTGCACAGTTATACCCAAGAGCGTAGTGTTTGGCATAATAGGTGCTTTTAAAATAAATAAAATTCCTGAATTATCAAAAACTCTAAAACTTATATTAATTCTCTTAGGTTGAAGTAGTCTGGGTTTGGTAAGGAAACTGCACTAAATATGTCAAGTGATAAGGGGTCTAATGCAAGGAATTAGAGTCCGGAGAAAGCTTCCTTTATTGGTACAGGTATATAGGAGGTCTGCCACCACTGAAAGAAAGGCATGAAGAAAGGTATGAAATCCCTTTTAATACAGAGAATTAGAGGCTTACATAACCTTTCAAAACTCTGGAGGAGTGAAGGTATGAGAACCACTGCTATCTTTTCAGGAGGTCCATACGAGAATGGATTGCAGAAAGGGTGTTGTCAATAATCTCAATTTCCTGAAAAGTCTAGGTGCGGCATTCTCAGGAGGACATCTGGAACCTGCTAGCAAAATCTCACATCTGCCATTTCTCTATTCCATGTCTTCCCATTGCTACTACAGGAAAATTATGACTTTTCTCTTTTTCCTCCACCTCCCAAATATTAAATACATTCCCCAACATTATTTTTTAAATGTCATTTTAAGTGTCATTTTTTTAGCCACTGTAGTAAAAGGGAGAACTTTGAAAGGTGGGTGTAGCATCAACATCAAATGATATCTGGCAGATACAATGTGCATTTTATTCTTAGCCTCTTTCAAAGGTAGAAGGCAACCCTTTCACAACTGTTTTTGTCTTCTCTTCCCTCCAACATGCAGAATTTAGGGACCACTTTTCTATTATCCTCTCTTGCCTCACAAATGCACATTTTCTTGTACTTTTGTTCAATATAAATATTTGATATCATCTATTGATAGGTTGATTCTTTCCATTTAATTCAACCGTGTATAGCAACATCTAGTGTAATTCAATATTAGTATTGTTATTATTGTCGCAGATTTTACTCTTTTTTTTTTTTTTTGAGATGGAGTCTCGCTGTGTCACCCAGGCTGGCGTACAGTGGTACGATCTCAGCTCACTGCAACCTCCGACTCCCTGGTTCAAGTGATTCTCCTGCCTCAGCCTCCTGAGTAGCTGGGATTAGAGGCATGTAATTTAAATTACTAAAAAATTAGCCCAGCTAATTTTTGTATTTTTAGTAGAGACGGGGTTTCACCATGTTGGCCAGGATGGTCTCGATCTCTTCACCTCATGATCCGCCCGCCTTGGCCTCCCAAAGTGCTGGGATTACAGGTGTGAGCCACCATGCCCACCCACAGATTATGCTCATAAAGAGAAAAGGTATGATTGCTTTCTTGGCTTTGATTAAGTTATTCACAGAGTATACTCATCAAAAATTGAGCCAGGGCTGAGCACGCCTGTGTCCTCACATGGTGGACGGGGAAAGGCAGCACTCCCTGTAATCCCAGCACTTTTGGGGGGCCGAGGTGGGCGGATCACAAGGTCAGGAGTTCGAGACCAGCCTGGCCAACATGGCAAAACTCCATCTCCACTAGAACTATAAAAATTAGCAGGGCATGGTGGTGGACGCTTGTAGTCCCAGCTATTGGGAAGCCAAGGCAGGAGAAACACTTGAACCTGGAGGCAGAGGTTGCAGTGAGCAGTGATTGTGCTATTGCACTCCAGCCTGGGCAACAACAGAAAAACTCTGTCTCAAAAAAAACAAAAAAAGTTGAGACAGATGTTAGGACCGCAGAAGAATAAAAATATTATTTGAAGAAACCCACTCATCACCTGGTCCAACCTCTCATTCAATGTACAAAAATCCTAACACCTCAAAAACTCTTCCAACTACCAAGTTCTCACTTCATGGTGAGGAGTCCTTTCTATTTTTCTTTTTTGTCACAGATCAGATATTTACTCATTTCTTATGGAGGATTTGTTTTCCAGTAATGCATAGACAATTACACATTTTTTTATCAAATAAATAGCATGAAGACATGATCCTACTAACTTTTACTCGGGTAAATATTTCCCCTTGTAAATGTAAGGCTATATGTCTCTAAAATTTCATGGTGTCTGTCGCAGTTGCATAATAACATTTTCTGTTTCAATTGCATCATCCAATACACGAGTCAAATTTCTCAGCTGTAGGTATCTCAAATAAGCAGTAGCATTCCATATATTAACTCAAAACACTCTTAAAATAAGGAGAGAAAAAAATAATTATAACAGGACTACGGGGCAAATCATTCCTATCCTCACTTCAGTTAGACCCCAGTGTATCATTCAATGGTTGAGGTTTAATTAGCTACAAATCTACCTGACAATAGCAATATAGTGTACCCATCTCAATTTTGGTCATAAGACACATCATTATCAAATATCTTTCTGAAGTTCAGTCTTTAAAAATATTTTACTGAAATACAATTGACATAAAGTGAAACACACAGATCTTGCATTACAATTTTGTGAGTTTTGACAAATGCTATCATCCAGGTAATCTACATCCCCTAAAAATATGCAGATATTATCCTCACCCCAAGAAGTTCCCTTGTGTATCATCCAAGTCCACTCACACTTTCCTGTCTCCAAAAGCAAGCAATATTCTGATTTATTTCACCGTAAGTTAGTTTTTTCTGTTCTAGAACTTCACATAAAAGGTATCAAAGAAATAATGTGCAGGCTTTTGTGTATGACTGTTTTCTTTTAGCACAACATCTCTCAGGACAACATGTGGTGCATATTTTAAGTAGTTCATATTTTTTAAGTTGGTGACTAGTAGGTTATAAATATATTATCGTTTTATGCGTTCATTCTTAAGTAGATAGGCATTTGGGCTGGTTCCAGGTTTGGCTGTCATGAATAAAACTGCTATGAGCATTCTTACACAAGTGTTTTTGTTGACAGGTATATTCATTTCTCTCAAATAAATACTTAGGAATAGAACTACTGGGATATAGGGTAGTTGTATGTAATTTTCCCAAAATGATTATATTATTTTCTATTTACAATGGAAATGTATGAGACACTTGGATGCTCCAGATTCTCACAATGTTTTCAGTCTTCTATATTTTAATTACTCTAATGTGTGAAAAATGATGAATTCCTTTTCATATACTTATTGGCTGTTCACATATCATTTTTGAGATAGAAGTTTACAGATTTAAACCATTTTTTTAAAAGTTGGGTTACTTTATTTTTTAGTGACTTGTAGGGATTCTTTACATACTCTGGATGCAAGTATGTGTATTTAATATTTTCTTATTATATATTTAATAACAACCCTAGGCACTAGAGATAGTTTTTGTCTTTCAATCCTGATATTGGTAATTTGTGGTTTCTTTAAAAGTCAGTGTAGCAAGTTTTTAAATTAATTTTATTGATTTTTTTTTCCAGGAACCAAGAAACTAATGTGTGTGCATGTATGCCCAAATATGTACTTACTGTTGTATGCCACTCTATGATTTGCCTACACATTTTCTTGATACTGCCTTTTGATAAGCAGACATTTTAATTTTTAAGTAAATGTAAGTTATCAGTTTTTATGGCTATTGCTTTCTGTGCCTTATCTAAAAGTTATTTACTTACCCCAAGGTCATGAAAACATTCTTATATTTTCACCTAAAAGATTTACAGTTTTGGGGTCTATATTTAGATCTATAAAGTAAAGGTGTGCCCGGCACCGTGGCTAACGCCTGTAATCCCAGCACTTTCGGAGGCTGAGGCGAGCGGATCACGAGGTCAGGAGATCAAGACCATCCTGGCTAACATGGTGAAACCCCGTCTCTACTAAATATACAAAAAATTAGCTGGGCGTGCTGCCTGGCGCCTGTAGTCCCAGCTGCTCGGGAGTCTGAGGCAGGAGAATGGCGTGAACCCGGGAGGCGGAGCTTGCAGTGAGCCGAGATTGAGCCACTGCACTCCAGCCTGGGCGACAGAGCGAGACTCTGTCTCAAAAATAATAATGATGATAATAATAATAATAATAATAATTATTATTATTATTATAAAATAAAGATTTAATTTATGTCTTCTCAGTAGTCTTATTACAATTTGCCAAAAGACTTTCCTTTCTACATTAAATTGCTTTGACAATTTTTTTTAATGAGTTGACCACACAAATGTGTGTATATCTCTAGACTCTCTATTCTTTTTCACTGATCTATTTTTTATCTTTATGCTAATATCAAACTGTCTAGATTACTATGACTTTGCAAAATATCTTGAAATTAAATAGAACAATTCTTAGTTCTCTTTTCTCAAAAATTGTGTTGGTATTCTAAGTCCTTTGAATTTCCAATTAGACTTTAGATTTAGCTTGTTAATTTATATTTTTAGAAGTCTGCTGGGAATTTTATTGAGATTGTATTGAATCAATGGATCAATATTTAAAAATTACATTTTGACATTATTGAATCTTTTGATGTACAAACATGTACATTTATATAGGTTTTTAAAAATTTGTCTCACAATGTTTAGCAGTTGTCAATAGAAGTTTTGCATTCTTTTAGTAAATTTATTTAAAAGCATATTTTTGTTTCTGCTGTTATAAATAATATTTTCTAAAATTTTATTTTCCATTTGCATGCTGCTAATAAAGTTTTTATAAATTTCTGTATTAATATTGAATCTTATCACATTGCTAAATTCACTTATTAGATTTAGTATTTTTTGCAGATGCACTGAGATTTTTATGGACACCATCATGCTCTTCTATTCAAGAGCTGTATTTCTTTCTTACAATCTATAGGACTTATGATTTTTTTTTTTTGCCTTGTTGCGGCAATAGTAATCATCAGTTCAATCTTGAATAGAAGTGGTGAAAGAGGATTTATTATGTTTTTCTGCCTCCATTGGCATAATTATCTGGATTTTCCCTTTTATTCATATTTAATATGGTGAATTACATTGATTTTTCAATGATAAGCCAACCTGGATTTCCTTGGACACAATATATTATCCTTTTATATGTTGTTGTATTTAATATGCTAATATTTTATTAAATATTTGTGCATGCATGTTCAAAAGGAATATTAATCACTAATTTACTTTTCTTGTAAGATTATTTTCTGGTTTTGATATGGGGGTCATTCAGCCTCATGAAAAGCAATGGAACATATTATTTCCTCCTCTATTTTCTGAAAACATTTAGTAATATTGGTATTATTTCTCCCTAAAATGTGTAATCGAATTCACGCGTGAAATCATCTGGATTTCAAATTTTCTTTGTGAGAAAATTTTTGATAAGAAATATAGTTGATCACATATTAAGCCATTCGTATTTTCAGTTTTTCTTTCAATTAGGTTTGGTAAATTTCATTCTTTCAAATAATTATTATATTTTAACTAAATTGTTGACTATATTGGCATATAGTTTTCTTAATATTTTCTGTATATTTTGTCTTTTTTTTCTTTTTAAATGAGGTGTTACCTTGTTGCCCAGGCTGGTCTCAAATCCTGGGCTTGAACAATCCTGCCTCAGCCTCCCAAGTAGATGGGACTACAGGTCGTGCCATCTTGCCCAGCTTTAATATTTTCTTATTATATATTTAATAACAACCCTAGGCACTAGAGATAGTTTCTGTTTTTCAATCCTGATATTGGTAATTTGTGATTTTTTAAAAAGTCAGTGTAGTAAGTTTTTAAATTAATTTTATTGATTTTTTTTTCAAGGAACCAATAAACCAAACATTTTCCTCATGCTGTTTTTTTTTTTTTTTTAAATTTTATTGATTTTCACTTTTGTCTTTATTATGTTCTTCCTTCTACTTACTTTGGATTTAGTTTTCTCATCTTTTTACAAAAATTTTTAAAGGTGAAAATTAAATTACTGATTTGACACCTTTATTATTTTCTATTGTAATCATTTGATGGTGTAAATTTCTCTCTAAATATTCAGCTTTAGCTTATTCCCAGAAATCTTGATAGAATTTGTTTTTATTTTTATTTAATCCAAACTGTTTTCTAATTTCCTTTCAGATTTATCCTTTGACCCACGAGAAATTTTCACATGTCATTTTGTCATTGATTTCTAATTTAATTTTTTGTGGCTAGAGAAAATACTTTGTATCATTTAATATTAAAAAATTATTGAAACATTTTATGATGCATTATATTAGACAATATCCTTGATGGATGTGTCATGCGTAATTGAATAAATGTGTGGTCTACAGTTGTGAAGTGCTCTGTAAATGTCAGTTATCGTGAGTTGATCAGTGGTGGTTTCTCAATTTTTCTATATTTTTACTGAATTATGACAACTTTTCTCTAACAATTGAGAAAACAGCAAAAAAGTTCCAACTATAATTTTGAATTTGACATTTTATTTCTTTAGTTCTGTCAGTATTTGCTGCCTATATTTTGTTCTATTATCAGATGTGTACACATTTAGATTTTTTTTTTCAGAAACAGTCTCACTCTGTCACCCCAAATGGAGTGCAATGACATTATCAAAGGTCATTGCAGCCTTGAACTCATGGATTCAAGAAATACTCCTACCTCAGCCTCCTGAGTAGCTGGAACTACAGAAATGTACCACCACACCCAGAATTTTTTTAATACTTTTTTAGAGACAGAGTCTTGCTAGGTTGCTCAGGCTGGATTTTTGTCTTCTTAATGAATTAACCCTGTTATCATTATTAAATATCTCTCTTAAATTCTGATGATATCATGATGTCTATTTTTTGCTGATAATAATAGAGCCACTTTACCTTTTTTATTCTGACTTTTAGCATGTATATACTTTTATTATTCTTTTACTTTTATACTTACATTTAAAGTACTTATGATTAAACTGTATCTTTAAATATAACTCATACTTTAAGTGTGCTGTGAAGATTACATTTTGTATCAACTTTACTGCACCATGAGATGCTCAGACTATACATTATTTCTGGGTGTGTCTGTGAGGATGTTTCTAGATGAGAGTAATTTAAATCAGGGATTCAGTAAAGTAGATTGCCTTCTATAATGTGAATGGGCATCATCCAATCCATTATTAAAGGCCTCAATATAACAAAAAGGCCAAAGGAAGGAAGAAAGAAGGATGCATGTGCCCCTTTTTGCTTCCTGTCTGCTTGCTTTAACTGAGATACTGGTCTTCTGCACTTGGACTAGGGTTGACACCATCAGCTCCCCTGATTCCCAGGCCTTCAGACTTGAACTGGAATTACACTGTTGACTTTCCCGAGTCTCTAATTTGCAGATGGCAGATCGTTGAACTTCTCAGCCCCCATAACTGGGTAAGTGAATTCCTCATAACAAATCTCTTTTCTATGTCTATATTTATATCTATATATCTATCTAGCCTATCGGTTCTGGTTCTCTGGAGAACTTTGACCTAAAACATGAGCTTAAATTTAAACTGTGTAGTGTGTCTCTTTAAAATAGTATCTAGTTAAGTATTGCTTTTCAAAATACAGCCTGACAATCTCTGCATTTTAATTGGAGTGTTTAATTTATTTACATTTAGTATAATTTTTTTTTTTTAGACCAAGTCTTGCTCTGTCGCCCAGGCTGGAGTGCAGTGGCGCTATCTCGGCTCACTGCAAGCTCCTCCTGCCGGGTTCACACCATTCTCCTGCCTCAGCCTCCCAAATAACTGGGACTACAGGTGCCCGCCACCAAGCCCGGCTAATTTTCTGTATTTTTAGTAGAGACAGGGTTTCACCATGTTAGCCAGGATGGTCTCAATCTCCTTACCTTGTGATCCGCCCGCCTCGGCCTCCCAAAGTGCTGGGATTACAGGCATGAGCCACCGCACCTATTATAATTATTTATCTGATTACATTTAGAAGTACCATTTTCTCTTTGTTTTCTTATGATCTGATATGGTTTTTGTTTCTTTTTTCTTTTTTTTATACCTTTATTGCTTAATTGAATTTTTTCAGTTTTCAATTTTATTTCATCTACTGGCTTATCAAATATCTCTATATTTTTATTTATTATATTTTATTGGTTGTTTTAGTGATTTTATATGAATCCTCAATTTATCACAGTCCACCATAAATTAATACTGTATTTCCTCATATATTATGCAAGACATTGCAACAATATACTTTTTTTTTTTTTTGAGATTGAATCTCACTCTGTTGCCCAGGCTGGAGTACAGTGGCATGTTCTCGGCTCACTGCAACCTCCGTCTCCCAGGTTCAAGCTATGCTCATACCTCAGCCTCCCGAGTAGCTGGAACTATAGGTGTGAGTTGCCACGCCCAGCTAATTTTTGTATATTTAGTAGAGATGGGGTTTCACCATGTTAGCCAGGCTGGTCACGAACTCCTGACCGCAGGTGATCCATCCACCTGGGCCTCCCAAAGTGCTGGGATTACAGGTGTGAGCCACTGCACTCGGCCACAACAGTATACTTTTGTTTGCATTCCTCCCATCTTTGTTATTGTTGTCATATAGTTTATTCGACATTTGTTACAATCCCCACACTAAATTAGTGTTATTTTTCTTTATACAGATAATTATCATTTAAGTAAATCAAAATGTAAAGTAAAAAATGTTTCATATTCAACCATATATTTACTATTTAAAATTTTTAAAAATAATTTGCATATATCCAAGTTTTCTTCTAATGTCATTTTTCCTCTGACTAAAGAACTTTTAACATGTCTTGTAGTACAGGTCTGCTGCAACAACAACAACAAATTCATCAGCTTCCTTTTCCCTGAGAATTTACTTACTGGCCTTCATTATTTAAAAACACATGCGGAGGGTATTTTATTCTTGGTTGGCAGTTATTTTTTTTCCTCTCTTAGCAATTTAAAGGTGTCATTCCATTTTTCTCTTCCTTAAATTGATTCTGGCTTGAATTCAGCAGTCAATGTTACCTTTGCTTTTCTTGATGTAATATATATTTTCTGCTAAATTATTAAAAATTATATCTTCATCATCGTTTTTTAGCAATGCTACTATGATTTACCTAGGTATGGTGTTCTTCCTATTTATTGTACTTAGAATTCAGTAACCTGCTTGTATCTGTAGCTTGATATCCCTCATTAAAATGTGCTACTGGACATTATTTTTTCAAAATTTTTACGCCACAATCTGTCTCTTCCAGAAATACAATTACCTGCTTGTTAAACTGCTTGAGCTTGTTTTGTTAATCTTTTCTCAGCATTTTTTCTCTCTGTGCTTAATTTTAGATAATTTATATTTTATTATCTTCAAGTTTACTGACTTTTTTAGCGTTACACAATCTGCTTTAAAGAGAATCTCTTTATTTTAAATATTGAAATATTCAATTCTAGAACTTTCATTTTTCATAACATCAATTTCTTTTCTGAAATTTCCTACCTCTTGTTCATTTTTTTCTTTTAATTCCTTAAACTATTTATAATAGCTCTTTTAAAGTCATTGTCTGCTAATTCTGACATTTCTGTTATCTCTGAGTCTGTTTCCAATTGCTAGTTTTTTTCTAGTTATAGGTAATATATTCCTCTTCCTTTGCATTTGTAGTATCTTGTTTTGTTTTGCTTTCTTGCTACTGTTGATAGTGTGTTATAAGTAACCGTGGCTTATGTTATATTTTTTTTAAAGAGTGCTTGCTTTGATCTGGAATCCAGTTAATTTACTGAACCAACTAGATGCTTTTCAAGCATGTTTTAAAGTTTTCTAAGGTGGGTCATGAGTATCTTTTACACTCAGGCTAGAGTGGCCTTACTGCTATTCTGCAGTATCATCTGAATATTCAAGGTGTTTGCTGAGGTCTCTATTCTGTCTGCCTACAACTTCTACTTTTGGTATGATCTCAAGAATTTCCATTCAACTGACGTTTCCTTAGAAATCATTCTATAATAGCCCTTAAGGAGATTTCCTCAGCTCATATGCAAATATTTGATCAAAGACCTTAGAGCACCACTGTGAGTTTGTGGTGCATCTGTTCTGCACAGTACTTTTCTCTTCAGCATCGTGTCCCATGCATCCTATCTGTCTCATCATCACCAAACTCTGGTATCTGTCTTACCAGCTTAGTGAGAATATCATGCTTTGCTTGGCATGTCTTCCTGTGCTACAGTACAGAGAGTGACTGCAGACAGAAAGCCAGAGTGACTAAGGGTCTTACCTGATGTTTCTCTTATTTGGGGTTCACAATCTTATGTGGATTTTTGTTGAATATCTGAAACTGCCATTTCATATATTTCATCCCATTTCATAGTTGCTTATAGTGGGAGGGCTAGACGAGTAGTTATTCAATCATGCCCAGAAGCAGAAACAAAATAAAATTTTACCACAGACGTCTCAATTTTTCAGACAAGTAACAAGTGTATTCCTAACCTCTAGAGTCACAATAGTATTTTAGAACCTAAAGCATAGACTCAAAGTTATCTGAGATTGGGTGGAGACAGACAATCTGTCTTCTCTGTTGGTTTGGCCACTTCCGAATGATAGGCAGTTTAGGCCCGTTGTCCTAATAGCACAAGTTGTGAATAAAAATTCAATAGGAAGAAATCTATAAGGAGAGTCATTTTACGATTATGTGAATTATCATAGGTAGAATAAACTCTATCTATGCATTCTATCCTCTGCTGGTGAAGAATGATATCTGAGACATTGCTACATTCTTTTGCAGTTTTTTTAATTGCAATCATCACAGTCATCTTTATTTTCCATCTGGCATATTCGAAACTTATTAATTCTCATTTTACCATTGGCTCCCATGTTTCTGGCACCAGTACTAAAATGAGTATAGGGTCAGTTTAGTGACAGCTTTCTTGGTACCTTTGAAAAGGCATTTCAAATTTTATGGTAGCTATTGACAGTCTTGTTATGGGATTTCTTACACCTCAGAAACCCGCTTTCTTGGAAAGACATTCCTATTGATCACATTTGTTCCATACAGATAATCATGCTTGGTGGATTCCGGAAGAAATCTTGTTACTCTAAGGACTCAGTGATGACCAAAGACCTCTCTTTTGCAATCATCAAATCATTTGTTTTCTTATTTTTTAACGTTTTGAAACTTTCTTTCACTAAATCTGTAATCCCAGCACTTTGGGAGGCCGAGACAGGCGGATTACGAGGTCAGGAGATCGAGACCATCCTGGCTAACACGGTGAAACCCCGTCTCTACTAAAAAAAAAACTACAAAAAACTAGCCTGGCGAGGTGGCAGGCGCCTGTAGTCCCAGCTACTCGGGAGGCTGAGGCAGGAGAATGGCGTAAACCCGGGAGGCTGAGCTTGCAGTGAGCTGAGATCCGGCCATTGCACTCCAGCCCGGGCAACATAGCGAGACTCCGTCTCAAAAAAAAAAAAAAAAAAAAAGATTTGCTTCCAGTGTTTTATTTTTTCTCTATTGTTTCCCTGTGTGCCTTTTATACACACCTTTTAGGAAGGGCTCAATTGTGTTCATAATAGCTTTACCTGCTTTGTGGACTGGTCTTATAGTTTCCCTAATACGTGTAATGTGAGATGGAACCAAAAACTTTCTTTCATTTTACCTTCTTTTCTCCTTATTCCCAAAGAGAGAAAACTTTAATTTTCTACATATTCCTCTTATTTATCTTTTTTATTGTCCTATAGTGAGATATATGAAGTCAATGAATTCTGAGCATACCAAAGCAACCAGTGAAGAAATATATCTTGTCAGTTTTACTTCTCTGAGCTGGATAATATCGCCCAGAGATTATTACCCCATTGGACATGTATTTTGCCTAGGTCTTATGTCAATTTATTTTTGACTTTCTTATGTCCTCTTAATCTGCCTTATCTTGGCTATGTCTACCCCAGAGTTATATTTTCAGAATTTGGGGGCATAATTTTCTCAGGGCACACTCAGCAACTGCAACCTAACCACAATATTGTTTGACAATTTGAAGATCACCCAAAAGTTCTTAAAGTCTGTATTCTAATAGAACTTCCTCATAGCTCCATCCCAATCCTGTGCATTTTGTAACTTTCTAGTTTAGCGCTTGGGAGTATAGGTAGTATATGTAACTCTTCTTACTCTGAATTCTCGAATTGCAGCTTTAAGAATATATTTCTTAGTAGTTCCCCAGAACCTGATTCCTTCTGGGGAGCTGATAGACTGAGAATTTGCATGTTTTCTTTTACTGTTTACTTTGGATTTCAATTCACTTTTCTGCTTATAACAGCATCTCCCTCTCTTCTAACGCCCTTTATAAGAATAACTAGATATAGCTATGATTATCCTTTTTCCTGTATCTCCCTTAGTCATTAAAATCTCATTTTCCTTTCCATCTATGAATAATGTGTCCTCTAAGATGTTTATCATTTCCAAACCCTACAGAAATTTATTTCTTCTTCAAGCTAGTTAGCTTACATTCATTTACTCCCCTTCATTTACTCAGATACTTCTCTGTGCATCTGTTCTAATGAGAATACTGAAGAGTATTTTAAATATGCCAGTTCTTCCCTTATTTTTTAGGCAAATGTGATTGTTAGAAACACAATATATTTAAATACCTTGGGTATCTTTGGATTTGCCACAATTTCTTTGATTTTGTGCTACACATTTACCAAGTAAAATATATTATATTTAAAATTAGGGAGCTCATTCATTTTTTATTTGTTTACGAACAAAATATTTCACATTATTAGGGATGCACCACTTCGGTTGACAGAAATCAAGTTCAGAACTTGTATAACAGGAAAAATCCATTACAAGTTATAATCATGCGATGAAGGGTGAGTCTTGAATTTGGCAAAGATGTTGTAACTGTACCAAACAAGGCTTGGCACTAAAGATTTAAAACTAGAACCTCAAAAGGGCTCTGAAGCAGAGGCATCTCAACTGCTAATCCAGTTTTAGGCCCATATCCCTGCCAAATATTTGATTTAAAAACAGGGTAAAAACAGCAATTAATTTTTTACAATGCTGGCTGGCAAATAAGCCTTTCTGGGGGAAGAGAAAGAGACTGTTTTTCAATTGTTCAATTTATTTTTTAAAAAACTCAGTCCTAGAAAGAAAATTATAAGAATATTACAAGGAACACACACACACACACACACACACACACATACACACACACACACACACTGACATTCTTCATCTAGGTTTGCGTATTGTCAATATTTAGCCACATTTACTCTATTCTTTCTCTTCCTATTTCTTCACACACACACACACACACACACATCTATATGTAAATATATAATATATTCATTAATTTTGAGAAAACATTTGAGAATAAAGTATAAAAATTGAGATGTTTTATTTCTAAAAACTGTAGAATAGATAATGTATCTCCTAACAAGGGAATTCTCTTACATAACTACAGTTACCTTATCAATTTCAGGAAATTTAGAATTCAATACTATTATCTAATATACAATCCATACTCAACTTTCTCTAAATTAAAGGAACATTTTCCTTTATAGAATTTTTTTTTTCTCAATACAAGATCCGATCCAAGATTAACCACCGTGTTAGTTTTTGTTTCTCTTTATTCTCCTTTACTCTGGCAAAGATACTTAGACTCATTTTCTCTTTTATAACATTAACATTAACATTTTTGAAGAAAAAGGCCCAATATTTTTTAGAATGTCCCTCAATTTTGGTTTGTCTGATATTTTTATGATTTAAGATATTTTGTATGTGTGTGATTTTATTTCTATTCTAACCTTGCCTACAATAACAAACTAAGGAGCACTATGTAGTTCAAGGTCAGTTCCATTTGGCCAGTACCCTAAGCCCTTACAGCTGACATTTGTTACAATCTGCACCCGCACCCTTCCCTGTATAAAAACAACACTTACTCAAATAATGTACCAAACCTTACAGTGATCTACCGAGGTTAAAGTCTTACATGCATACTGGAACCTGAGGCTTAAAGCTACTTAGGCCATATCAGTTAAAACACATCTGCATGATTATAAAAGATATTCTGCCTAGCTCAACATAAATTGAGTAAACCACCATAGTTAAAGAAAATACCTATGGACTATGCTTACTAAAGTGCCACAAAAACCTAACGTCACCGGCACTAGCCAAGTGAGGAGTTCCAATCTTTCATGTGTTACCTCTGTCTCCAAATTTAATCCTTTGCTTAAGTTTCAAAGATCTCAGCCCAATGTAGACACAATGCCTATGACTGGTGGGGTCTTAATACATAGTTGCTGTGTCAGATGAGATTGTAAATGGATTACACTGATGTTTGAGCCTAAAACAAGATGTCCTTTTGCAAATGTGGTAAGAGCATAATTTTCTCCCAGTGTTGGAGAAAAATTACCTCCATTTTCTCATTAGATTATCCACCCAAATAGTCAGTAAAATTTGATATTTCAACAAGGCTTAACCACAAATTCAGTTAGCCAAAAAATTGGGCATTGAAACAGAAGCACTGCTTAAGTGATGGGCTGAACCTCAAGGGCACTCATCAGACCCTGGATTTTGACATCCATGAAAGTGAATACCAGGCACAGAGAGCACAGATGTGTTGTTGCTGTTGACAGAAAAGACCCTGCAGTGTTGGCAAACAGAAATGAAAATGATGAACTAATCAGTCCAGAAAACAGGTGCTGACATGTGGCTTCATATCAGATGGAACACTTCCTTCACTTGTGTGACAAGGAAATCAAGGACAGAACACCCAGCAACATTACACAAAAACCAAATCTTGAAAAAAGAAACAGAGAGGCATAAAAATGATAGATGAAAAGGCCATAAGAAATGGCCTGATCAAACAATTCAAAACCGGTGGTGATTGAAGGCTATGTGGTGATGCTTTACTCCCGGCTTCTGTCCTTGGCCTCTGGCGACTTCACCTCAGCTGGCTCTTGCATTGAATGAAGGTTGTAATGCACAGTCCTTTTTGGTGGACTAAAAAGGTTCTTTCGGTTTCAATGCAGGTTTGAAGAGCCCTGGATTTCTAACCATGAAAAAAGGGAAAAACTAGGACCAGGAAGCTTATTTTAGCACATCATAATGTAGCATTTTCTAACCTATAGAATTTTCTAGAAAGAATATTAGCCAGCAGTTTTCAAAGTTTGATGTAGGAGCCTCTAACTGTTCCTGAAACTCTTTAAAGGAGTTTGTGCAGTTAGAACTATTTACATAACACTAAAATGTTATTTGCCCTTTTCACTCTTATTTTCTTATGAGTGTGCCGTGGAATTTTCCAGAGGCTACCTGTAGTGTGATGGCATTATCCTATCAATCTGATAGTTAGTGGAACATATATTTATGTATTCTGGAATTTTCTAAGGTAGTATAAATATATACTTTCTCAGGGATTAACTCAGTTTGTTCTCAGTGCTTTTCTTTTACTATCTCTGGCTATCTACAATTATACCTCCCAGTCTCTCTAAGTTTGTCATCAAAAAAGTCATTATTTTGAAATTCCTAGATAAACCCTACAATTTTATGAAAAAGACAAAAGGCACATTTTGGAATTTCAACATAACAACTTTATTAGGTAATAACGAGGTTATATGGGAAGTAAAATTACTAGTACAACAGTGTCAACAAGGTGTACTAGTAACTTATTTTTATCATACTTGTAAATGCCAGTTTTACATAAAACCATCATTGATAAAGTTGTAGCAATGTCTAACTTTATCAGCTATTGACCCTTGAGTACTTTCTTATTTATATTTTATGTGACAAAATGGGAAACATACGTAAAGTAGTTCTGCACACCAAAGTATAATGGTTGTGTCAAGAAAAAGCACTGTGTGATTTTGTTTTGATCTAACTGCTTTTCTCATAGAACACAAATATAGCAACTATGGGTATTCGGACTGATGTATTTGGCAGACATTTTCTGAAAAATCGACAAAGTCAGCCTGCCATTTTGAAGAAAATGGTGGCCAATAATTGTAGTAAATGATAAAATTAGGACTTTCTAGCAAAAATTAAGATTTTGGCAAACCTGTGTCCATCAGTGTTAACTTTTAAACTACTTTGCAATACTTAAAAACTTTTCTATGGAGCTCTGTAATATTAACAAATGTGATTTATTGATGATATTATCTAATAAAATGTGTCTATATGTGGAAGAGCCACACAAATCATTAAATATTAAATATCAATTAATATTTTTCAAGTGATTCGTGCATGATGTTACAACATCATACATGAGTCAAACATTCCTTGAGACTACAGTTAGACTAATGAAATTTAATGTAACAATTCATTGACATGGACTCAGATTCTACATTGCAAATAACCTAGACAAAACTACGACTTATGTCATTTTTATGTGGTATCAAAGAACAGCATATATAATTATTTGAAAATGCTTTGAAATACGTACCTCTCCTTCCAATTCAGATCTGTGTCAAACTGATTTTCTTCATTTACTTCAGCTAAAATGACATACTGTAACTCATTGGATGATGAAGCAGATATGAGAGTCCAGTTACCGTCTAGCAAGCCAGACTTCAAAGAGGTTTGCAAACATATAAAATAATGCCATTTTTCTCACTATTTTTGGAAAGTATACATTTATTTTAACAAGTAGTACTTTTTATGAATTAATATTGTTTTGTATTGCTAATGTAAGTAATATAACTAGACAGAGAAAATGTATGGGACTCTCAATTTTTCATAGGATAAAGGGAAAATGGGACCAAAAAGTTGAGAACTTCTGACATAAGCTACTTTTCATTTATATAATATCAAAACAATGTGGACACTTATGTAAGGAATTATTCTAGGTGGCAGAGTGTCAGAGAAGAAAAAAAAATACAACATGCATTTAAGATGCGTATGTTGAATGTAGTAAAGAAAACAACTTGAAAGGCACCTGACCTTATTTCTGTAACATTAATGTGAACTATACACTAATACTACAAGAATGAGATGCCTTCCAAGTTTTTGTTGTTGGTGTTGTTTTGAGACAGGGTCTCTCTGTGTCACCCAGGCTGGAGTGCAGTGTTGCGATCTTGGCTCACTGCAACCTCAATTTCCCATGCTCGAGCAATCCTCCCACCTCAGCCTCTGGAGTAACTGGGACTACAGGCACACGCCACCACCCTCAGCTACTCATTTTACTTTACTTTTTGTAGAGATGAGCTCTCACTATATTTCCCAAGCTTGCCTCACACCCCTGGGGTCAAGTGAGCCTCCTGCTTTGGTCTCCCAAAGTGCTAGGATTACAGGTATGAGTCACTGTGCCTGGCTGCCTTCTAAGTTTTACTCAAAACATTCAATATTTATTGAATGCCTACAATATATCAGGTGCTTCATATTCATTATTTCTAATTTTTCCAATCTCTGTCAAATATCTGCATGTGAAGAATGAAGTTGAGATCTAAAGAAGTAAAGAAACATGCCCATGAACGCATTACTATTTGTTTACAGAGCCATAAATCAAGTACAGGACTGTCTGTTTCTAAAATGCAGATTGTTTCCATTTTACAAAAGCGATATCATAAAGAAAATGCTTAAATAGAAGTCTGATGACTCAAAAAAGAAATGTCGTGTAAAATTTTCCTGCATCAGAGGTTGTTGGACCAATTAGCATTTTGATATTGCCTATACCATAGATATTGCCAGTATTGTGATTCAAATATTCATGTTTATTCTGTTACTATGGTATATTATATTGTTATTTAAATTTTAAAATAGCATTGCTTTCCTGGAATGCCACCCACATAGTTATTATGTAATACATCATTATCCTGTATAAATACTAATGGATTTGAAACATAAATCTTAGATCTTGGCTTGGTTTTCCTATGAAGGTTATGCCTTCTACCACAGTTTTCTGAAATGTTTGTGTACAGGCGAAAATCTTTTCTAAACATTCGACAGTGGAATTTTATTTGTGGAAATGTTTTTAATTACAAATGTATTTCTTTTATAGGACATAGGGATATTCACATGTTCTGTTTTACAATGTGTTAGATTTTGGTAATTTGAGTCTTATTAATAGCAATTTGTCTATTTTATCTAAGTTACTGGAATTTTATGAATATAAAATTGTTCGTAACATTTTATTAGTTTATAAATGTGGAGGATCTGTAGTAACATTCTTCTATTTCTGATGTTATTAATTTATGTTTTGTATTTTATTCCTTATTAGTGTGGCTAGCAGTTTTTAAAATTTTATTAATTTTAGTATAAACTATTGACTCAACTTTCTCTAAAATTTTCTATCAACATTTCTTTTTGCTCCTATTTTTATTATTTTCTTTCTTCTATCTACTTTGGATTTAATTTTCTCTCTTCTTCTTAAATTCTTATAGTAGAAGCTAGATTATTTTTCATACCTTTCTTCTTTTTAATGTAAATAAAGACGTAAATTTCTCTAGCCAATAACTTAGCATCATCCCATAATTTTTTATTTGTATTTTCATTACCATTCTGTTCCAAATTCTTTTCTATTTCCCTTGTGATTGTTATTTGATATGTGATTCATTTAAATTGGTGTTGTTACTAATATTTGGAGGCTTTCCAAATATAATTTTCTTATTAGTAACTAATTTAATTTCACTGTGGTTAGATCATGTACTTGATACAATTTCAACCTTTTCAAATTTATTGAAACATGTTTTATGTGTTCCAATTTGGCCAGCATTCCATGTACATTTGAAAATAGTATGTATTCTGCAGTTGTTGGGTGTGGTTTACTATAAATGTCAAAAACATCAAAGTGATTGATTGTGTTGTTCAAATTAACTATATCCTTAGCGATTTCATTTCTATCGTGCTATCAATTATAAATAAAAGATGTTCAAATCTCCAAACATGGTTGTGAATTTGTTTTTCTTTTTAGCTTTGCCAGTTTTTAGTCCATATATTCTGAGTTCATTAATCAAGTGCATGCGTATTTAGGATTATTATATTTTCTTGCTCAATCAACTCTTTTGTCATCTTGAAATGCTCTCTCTTAATCTCTTCTGATATTCCTTGTCTTTAAGTCTACTGTGTCTGATATTAATCACTACCATCAACGCCATTTATTTTTCAAAAACTACTACCTAATAGATTGCATTTGTATCTCTGTCAAAAATTAGTAGACCATATTTATATGTGTTTTTTTGTACTCTCTCTTCTGTTTTATTAATCTGTCTGTTCTTTCTTTCACCAATAGCACATTGTCTTGTTTACTGAAGATCAAAATTGGATTACTGCTTCTTTTAAATTTGTTCACCTTTTAAACATTGTTTTGATTATTCTAGAATAATCAAATAAGATTATTGAAATAAGAATTTATATAGCTTTCCATATAAATTGAAATTCCATATTAATGGAAAGCCATATAAATTCTAAAATCAGCTTATTTACGTTTACAGAAACATTTCTGGGAGTTTAGTTTGCATTGCGTTAAATCTATTCAACTCTTTGGGAAAAATTGACATCCTAACTACATAGAATATTTTAATCCATGAAAAAACATATTTTTCTTCATTTATTTAGATTTTGTATTTCATTTCATTAGTGTTGTATATTTTTCAGGAGAGTCTGTGCATATTGATTATATTTATACCTAAATATTTTATCCTCATACAGCTATTGTAGGTGGTATTGTTTTCTTAATTTCAGTTTCCAATTTTCTAATGTTGATTTGTAGAAATATGGCTAATTTTTGTTGGATGATTTTTTTATGCATGATATGAACTTGTTAACTTCCCTTAATAGTTCTAGGAGCTTTTTTTGTAGATTGTGTAAGGTTTTCATCAGAGATAATCTTGCTAATTTCAGATAGGGGCAGTTTTCTTTCTTTTTCATAATCTGCATGTCTCCAGTTATTTTTCTTGTAATATTGTACTCTCTAGAATGTTTAGTATGATGTTGAATAGGCGGTAAGCATGTACACGCTTGCCTTGTCCCTCATCTGAGGAAGAAATTATTCAGTTTTTCACCATAAAATATGATGTTGGTTGTAGATGTTTTTCAGATTTATTGTATCAGTGTTAACAATGGTTCCTTCTATTTTTAGTTTGCTGACAGTCGTTATCATGAATTGATATTGAATTTTGTCAACAGTATGTTCTACATCAATTGATAAGAATCTGTAATTTTTCTTGTTTAGTCTGTAAAGATGGTAGACTACATTAATTTTCAAATGTTTAGCCAGCCATCTATTCCCAGGATAAATCCCACTTTGTGGTGATATATTAGTCTTTTCGTGTATTGCTTCTTTGGATTTATAATATTTATTGAGGATTTTTGTGATTACATTCATAATAAATATGTATCTGTTAACTCTCTTTCCTTGTGAGTTTTTTGACTGATTTTAGAATTCATGTAATGTTTAAATAAAATGAGTTTTATCTCTACTTCTAATTTATAAAGACATTGCATAGAATTTGTGTTACTATTTCATTCTTTAAAACTTTGGACTATTCAGGTTATTTATTTCTTCTCAGATAATTTTGATAATGTGTGACTTTGAGAAATGTATTATTTCATCTAAGTTGTTCAGTTTATGTTCAAGGAGTTTTTAATAATATTCTCTTTCTGTTTTAATGTCTGCATGGTCTGCAGTGATATGCTTTCTTCCATTCCTGATATTAGTTATTTGTGTCCTCTCTCTCGCTATGAAATCGAATCTTACTGTCTGTTTATTGGTTTTATTGATTTTTTCCAAAGAACAAGTATGTTAGTCAATGTTCTTCACAGAAATATAAAAAACAGAAGATATTTGTTTATTTATTTACATGAATGAATTGGCCCATGTGACTGTGAAGGCTTTAAAATCCAATGAGAAAGGTTGGCAGTTTGGAGACTCAGGAAAAGTGGTGGTTTGGGTCCATAGATAGTCTGTTGAAAAGCTCATGCTGCAAATGGAATCTGAAGACAGTCTGCTAGAAAACTAGGAAAAGCTTATGTTTCAGATGAGGTCTTAAGAACTTTCAGCTGATTGGATAAGGCCCACCCACATTATGAAGTGCCATCTGTTTTACTTAAAATTTACCAATTTAAATGTAAATTACATCTAAAAAAAACCTTCACAGAAATATCCAGAATAATGTTTGACCAAACATCTGAACAGCATGGCTCAACCAAATTGACACATAAAATTAACTATCACAACAAAATTGGGTTTCATTGATTTCTCTATTTTTTCCCTGATTTCAACTTCATTGATTTTTTTAAAATCTTTTTCTTATTATATTTCCTTCTGCTTGCTATGGGTTTATACTACTTTTTTTCTGATTTCTTTAGATAAAAAATAATTATTCACAGCCTTTCTTTTATATTAGTAATATTTAAAACTGTATATTTCCCTCTAAGAACTGTTTTAATTTCATTCCATAAATTTTGATGTATTTTATTCTAATTTCCCTTCAATTAAAAATATATTCTTATTTCCTGAAAATTCCTTTTGATCTTTGTTTCATTTCCAAATATTTGAGAATTTTGTTCATGTGTTTCTGCTATGGATCCCTAGTTCAATTACATTGTGGCCAAAAAGACGAACTTTGTGTAATTTCAATTCTTTACATTTATTAACATTTATTTTATGACCCATGGTGATAAATCTACTGTGATAAATGTTCTATGTGCACTTGAAAGTAACGTGGATTCTGCGGTTATATCTAATACTCTCTAAATATCAATAAGATCTAACTGGTTGATGGTGTTTTTCCAATCATCTTTATTCATACGGATTTCATTATGTTTGCCCTATTGTTAAACCTGCCACCTATAATTGTGATATCGCTTATTTATCCTTTAAATTCTATCAGTTTTGTTTCATGTATTTTGAATATCTGTTGTGACATGCCCATACACTTAGGGTTATTATATCTTCTTAAATTAACCCTTCTATCCTATTGTATTCTTCTTATTCCTGATACTTTTCTTTGTGCTGACATGCAATTTGTCTGGTATTACTATGGCTCCTTGAGCTTTCCTTTGATTAGTTTTTGCATGTGATTTTTAAAACTGTTTTTATTTTAAACTATCTATACCATTATATTTAAAGTAGCTTCATCATATACAACTTATAATTGGGCTTTTTTAAAATCCAATTTGACAATCTTTCACTTGGTGTGCTTCGATCATTTACATTTGATGTAATTATTAACATGCTTGAATGTATGCTAGTATTTTATTACTTGATTTCTAATTATCCTCTTTGCTTTTAGTTTTTATTTTTCCTTCTCCTGCTTTTTGGTTGAATTTTTAAATCCTTTTTGCTAATTACATTTTTATTTAATGAGTTTTTTACTATATTTTTGTTCAATATACTCAGTGACTTCTCTAAGGATCATAATACACATATTTACTTCACAATCCACTTGAAACTAATATTTTATCACTGCAGTTTGAATTTGTAAATCTCACCACCACAGTCCTTTATTCTTTCTCTTTTTTGTTGTCATATATATTACATCTATATACATTCACAAAATCCGCCCGATAATGTTATAATTTTTAATATGGCATACCTATCCTATTTAAAATTATAATATATTTTAATACATTTAACCAGATTGTTACAATCTTTTTTTGTTCTCCCTTCATTTCTTAAGTTTGTCCCATCCTGAAGTTTCCTTTAACATTTCTTTCAGTATAAATCTTGATGACAGATTTTGTTTGTTTTTCTTCATCTGAGAATGTTTTTATTTCACCTTCACTCCTTAATGAAATTTTTTTTAGCTAGAATTTTGGATTGATAATTAGTTTCTTTCAGCACTTGACAAATGTTTTACTGCCTCTGTGGATTCAGATGAGAAATCCACTATTATATAAATCCACTATTATATGAATTCTTGTTCCTCTATAGGTAATGTATCATTTTTTCCTTAGTTTCTTTCCATTTTTTTCCCCTTTTATTTCCACAAGTTGGATCATCCTATGTCTGAGTGTAGGATTCCTTGAGTTTATACATTAAGGGCTTTTTCAAAAACCATTTAATGGAGGGGCTTCAAGATGGCTGACTAGATACATCTGGTGCTTACCTCTTCCACGAAGAGGACCCAAAATAACGAGTAGACATTCATATTTGGAATAGGTTATCTAAGAGAGAACTCTGACATTCAATAGAGAAGTGACAGAAAGCAAAGAAAGAGAAATGAGGCAGCGTGTTTGCCTGGGATTGGCTGGGAATTGGAGCAGCTCCTTAATACGGGGAAAAGGTAAATGATAGACCCTCAGTATTGCATATTCCTGCCACAGACTCCTACAATTCTAGCAGTGGAAGAGCCCCTTAACCCTCACAGGCCTCAGGATTAACATTAAAAAGCTGCCTGGAGACTATATGAAGGCATTGCTCTACAAAGAGTGCTCATACGGGGTACCACAAACCCCCATGTCTTAACCACTTGTAGCATGGTGCTGTTATAAGAACATAGTGTTTGCCAGTCAGTATCCTACAATACCACCTGGGCTGAGGCATGAACCATGAACAATGATCCCACACATTACCCCCACCACAGCACAGGTACTGCCTCACATTTTCATGCGTCCCAAGGACAAATTCCACTGCCAGCAACTGCCACGGCTGTGGGCTGCTGCACCGCTGATGCACAAGTGAAATGGATGCCCCACAGCTGCTTGTTTGCAGCTGCTCCCAGGGAAAGCAAGCTTTCCCTTTCCAGTAACAGGGTCTCAGTATAGCCTCTGGAGTACACCTTGAGCATTCTATCAGCTGCCTGGGGATAACCACGTCTCTGCTTACGACAACTAACACTTTAATGAACAATTCACCACCAAAGGGCCTGAAGGTAGATCCAGGTTCACCAAGCTTCTACCCCCATAGTACCTATGCATATTGTCCAGAGACATGAAGCCCAGTCCAATCCACCACCAGTGGCATCTGAATTCTCCTGGGGTCTGAAATCAGGACCTCTGAATCTGCTGCTACCACCACTACTGTCACCCACCTGCATAAATTACCTTTAGGTGTGGGCAGCAGCCTGTCCAACCTGTTGCAACCATTATGAATACCCACATGAACTGCTTTGGTCATGGGTGTTGTTGCATCACTGCTACTGTCATCACCCATGCCACACTCAATGCTTAAGAGTTCAAGAACCCACCCATCTACCCAAACCACCACTATCATTCCTAGAACATAAGTGAGCTACTTGGAAGCCCAATAACCAGCCTGCCTGGACTTGCTAACAACAGTGCCAGCATACACCACTCAAGGACAGGCATGCTAAGCCCACCAGTGCCATCTCTGGGGCCTGAAGCCTGGCCTACCTGGAATTCAGGTGTCCAGAAAAACTTCACCACAGCCTCCACTAATAACCATACCCTCAGCCACCAATGAAATCATAGACACCACTGACACTGTTTATAGCCAAAGAAATTATACAAAGACTACAGTACTGAATGCAGCCAGAAGCAAAACCAAAATGTTTTATCCAACCAACATTACAGATACATTTTCAGAAAAATGTCCTTCTCAGTGAAAGCAAATTTGAAAACTGAAAGAAGCAACAATTACACCAGAAGCACATATATCAATGTAAAAACACAGGAAACATGAAAAAACAAGGAAATATGATGTCTCCAAAGGAGCACAATAATTTTCCAGCAACAGATCCCAATCAAAAAGAAATTCATAAGATCCCAGAAAAAGAATTCAAAATATGCATTATATAGAAGCTCAGCGAGATAAAAGATAATTCTGAAAAACAAAGCAAATAAATCATAAAAGCAATTCAGAATATGAAGGAGAAATTTATCAAAGAGATAGATATCATACAAAAGGAAAAACTCCAGAAATTCTGGAACTAAAGAATTCATTGAATAAAATACAAAATACATTCAGCATCTTTGACAATACACTATATCAAACAAAAAAAGAGAGCCATAGAACTTGAAAATAGGTCTATTGAAATAATCCAATCAGGCATTCATAAAGAAGAAAGAATAAAAATGAATGAGCAAAGTCTTGATGATACATAGGACATCACAAAGTGACAAAATATTCAGATTCTTGGTGTCCTAAAAGGCAAAGAGATAATGAAAGGGTTAGAAGACCTATGTAATTAAATAATAGGTGAAAATCGCCCAAGTCTAGTGAGAGATTTAGATATCCAGATTCAGGAGGCTTAAAAGATCTCCAAATGAATATAATACAAAAAAATCTGTTTTAGAACACATTGTATCCAATAAAAAGTCAAAGACAAAGAGAACATTTTGAAAACAGCAAAAAAAAGTGTCTAGTCACCTATAAAGGAACCCCCATCAGTTTAACAGTGGATATCTCACCAGACTTACAGACCAGGAGAAAATGGGATGATATATTCAAAGTTCTCAAAGGAAAAATAATGTCATTTTTCACAGAATTAGAGAAAAACAATCATAAAATTTGTATGAAATCAAGAGAGAGTTCAAATAGCCAAAGCAATCCTGAGCAAAATCATCCAAGCTAAAGGTATAACATTACCTGACTTCAAAATATATTGCATATAGTAACCAAAACAGCATGCTATTGGTATGGAAATGAACACATAGACCAATGAAATAAAACAGAGAACCCAGAAATAAGTATTTACAGACAACTGATTTTTGACAAAGGCATCAAGAACTTACACTGGGGAAAGGTCACCCTCTTTAATAATTCATGATGTGAAAAATGAATATCCACATGCAGAAAAATAAAACTTGAAAGCCTATCTCTCACCATATACAAAAATCAATTCAGGACAGGTTAACAACTAAAATGTAAGACCCCAAACTATAAAACTGTTAGAAGAATACATAGGGAAAAACACTTCAGGACATTGGTCTAGGCAAACATTTTATGGGAAAGACCTCAAAAGCACAGGCAACAAAAACAAAAATAGACAAATTGTAACTATATTAAACTCAAAAGGTTCTGCACAGCAAGCAATCAATAGGGTAAAGATACATCTTGTTGAATGGGAGAAAATATTTGCCAACTATTCATCTGACAAGGGGTTAATATTCAGAATAGACAAGGAACTCAAACAACTCAACAGAGAACAAAATAAAACAAATAATTCTATTAAAAGTGGCCAGAGGATATGAATAAACATTTCTCAAAAGAAGATGTACAAATGGCCAACAGGTATATGAAGAAAAATGCTCACTATGACTAAAATCAGAAAAATGCAAATCAATACGTCAATGAGATATCACCTTACCCAGATAAAATGGCTGTATTAAAAACACAAAAAATAACATGCTGGTGAGGACATGGAGAAAAGGAAAAGGGACATGGAGAAAAAGGAAAAATTATACACTGTTGGTGGGAATGTACGTTAGTGCAACCACTATGGAAAACATTATGGAGATTTCTCAATAAATTAAAAATGGAACTATTATATGATCCTGCAACCTCACTGCTGGGTATTCATCCAAAGGAAAAGAAATCAGTATAGCAAAGGGATACCTGTAGTTGCGTATTCATTACAGCACATGGCACTCTACAAAATAGCACAGAAATAGGATCAACCTGAGTGTCCATCAATGATGAATAGATAAATGGGGTATATATACTATTTGGCCATCAAAAGATTAAATTATCTTATTTTTAGCTACATGGATGAAACTAGAGATTATGTTAAGTGAAATAAGCCAGACCCACCCAGAGAGACAAATTTTACATACACTTACTCAAATTGAGAGCTAAAAAATTTGATCGCATGAACTATAGAGTAGAACGATAGATACCTGAGGTTAGGAAGAATGTGTGGGTGGGAGAAAGAAATGAAGAGAGGTTGGCTAATGGGCACAAGCATGCAGTTAGATACAAGGTGTAAGTTCTATTGTTTGATAGCTGAGTAGGGTGACCATAATTAGCAACAATGTATTGTATATTTCAAAGTAGCTACAAGATAGAACGTGAAATGTTCACAACACATAGAAATAATAAATACTCAGGGTGATGGATATCCCAAATACCCTGACTCAATCATTACATATTATATGCATGCAACAAAATAGCGCATGTACTCCATAAATATGTAAAATATTAGGTGTCAATAACAAATTTAAATTATTATAATCTTTAATTTATAAATTTATTTTTTACCAAATTTGGGAAGTTTTCATCCATTATTGCTTCAAATTTTTTTTCTGCACTACACACTGTTCTAATTTTGATCTTCCAGTAACATGAATTTAGATCTTTGATATTGTCCCACAGATCAGTGTCAAATTAGTGTTTCAAAGCATCATGGAATCCCTATGGGTCACATGACAAGGTAAAGCTTTATAAACAACATAGACCTGAACTCATTCTTGATTGTTAAAAAAGATTGGAACACACTGAGAGAAATGGAAAAAAATATGATTGGTGGCTGTAGAATCCTGAAACCACACTGCAGGACAAAAACTGATGACTCCCTTATACTTTTTTTTATAAACCAGACTTTTATGTAAAGGAAGTAACTCTAGATAAACGTAATACATTCTAAATCATAAGGTTCAGTCATGGCAAGGATGAAGATGCTGTGTAGCCCCACAAAACTGACGCTTAAGCAAATATTTCCTTGACATCTCATGCCTGCCTTCTCTCATGATCTGCCTGTTGGGTATCCTTTATCTTGTCTGCTTCCCTGACTATGGGGCATCCAGGACACTTATCTCAGGCTGCTTATGAATTTTGGGTAACAAGCTGAAAAGTATAAGCACAATTGTTAAGAATTCAATGTGATATTCTTTTCAGGAAAATCCCCTTTTAAAAAAGAATAGCAATTGTCATATAAAAATAAATTATTAATGTCATGCCTCAACTGTATAATAATTTGGAATAGCTGAAGGCTTTCTTCTCTTTCACTTACAATATGTGAGTGAGGAATTAGTGTTCCCATGTACACAGAGGCGACCCACTGATATTAGTAATCAAGATGCTTATTCAAAAAATGTTACATACCATGGAAAATTTTTGCATACTCAGAAGATAATGCAATTAAATATTAAATACATAATATTTCTTGAGAAATTTTTGACTCTTCCACGAATGAAGATCTATCTTTAATTTTAAAAAAGGCAGAAGAATAGAATGGGGGTGGAATATGTTTGTTTCAAGATAGGCATGACATCATGAAAATATTTATTAATATCTTCTGCACTAAATTGACAGCTGATTCAGGAGAATGTAGTTCTTTGATTCCAGCTCATAAAGAAAACATTCAGGTGTATATGAATGCCATTAGCTCAAAGAAATAAAATGTAGTTGTTGTTTGAAGCAAACTGCTTCTGTTTTTATTTGCCTTGACTGATAATAAATCTTGATTCTCTATAAAGCATTTTATTAAAATTGTGGAATGTAAAGAAAGAACAATCATCTTCAAAGTAACCTAGGAAACCCAGGTTATTTCATCAAGTTCTGTATTGTATATATGGAATTAAATTTCATTTTTAAAAATCCCTACTGAGTACTCATAATGTGACTGACAGTCATTGTAGTAGATGCTTAATATCTGCACTTCATTTGATCAATACAAGTATTCTGTGATATAGGTGTTATGATTCCTATTTCTTTTATTTATTTGTTTCTTTGTTTCTATTTTAGAGGCAGACTCTCACTCTGTGACTCAAGCTGGAGTACTGTGGTGTGATTACAGCTCACCTCAGCCTTGAACTCCTTGGCAGAAG
Source organism: Macaca mulatta (assembly GCF_049350105.2). NCBI lineage: Eukaryota > Metazoa > Chordata > Mammalia > Primates > Cercopithecidae > Macaca > Macaca mulatta. The sequence continues at coordinate 171,581,177 of NC_133406.1, read as the reverse complement.
TAATCCTCTCAACTTAGCCTCCCAAGTAGCTGGGACTACAGGTATGCACCACCATACCCAGCTAATTTTTGAATTTTTGTTTTTACAGATGGTGTCTTACTATGTTTCCCAGGCCAGTCTCAAACTTCTGGCCTCAAGCAATCTTCCATCTCAGGCCTCAGGACTACAGGCATGATTAACAAATATGAAAACCCAGGTTCAGAGAAGTCGAGTGATTTGGCCAAGTTAGTTATGATGGCTAATACTGAGTGTCAACTCAATTGGATTGAAGAATGCAAGTATTGATCCTGGGCGTGTCTGTGAGGGTGTTGCCAAAGGAGATTAACATTTGAGTCCCTGGGCTGAAAAAGGTAGACCCACCCTTAGTCTGGGTGGGCACCATCTGCTGCTAGCGCAGCCAGGATATAAAGCAGGCAGAAAAACTTGAACAAGTTAGATTGGCTTAGCTTCCCAGCCTACATTTTTCTCCCATGCTGGATGCTTCCTGCCCTTGAATATTGGACTCCAAGTTCTTCAGTTTTGGGACTTGGACTGGCTTCCTTGCTCCTCAGCTTGCAGATGGTCTACTGTGCGACCATGTGATAGTGTGAGCTAATACTACTTATATATATATATAAAATCTTAGTTCTGTCCATCTCGAGAACCCTAATACAGTATACAACTAGAAAGAAAATGGCATAAACCCTGATCCTTGAGTCTGAAAAATGTACTTTTTCAATTTACTTTATTAAAATCTTTCCACTATAGTTTGAGATATAGAAAAATAAACTGAGGAAGCAAAGCAAGATGGTGAAATAGAAAACTCCACCAATCATACCCCTGCAAGGACATCAAGTAAAAATTATCTACATAAAAAAGACATCATCATAAGAACAAAAAAATCAGTTGAGCACTGAAGAGCCTGGTTTGAACTTTATGTCATTGAAAGAGGCACTGAAGAGATAGAAAAAACAGTCCTTAATCACCAACACCACCTCTCCCCAACTCCCTAGCTGTGGTGACAAGATATGGAGAGCATCTGTGGGTCCAGGAGAATACAGCAATTGTAAGGCACTGAATTCAGTGCTATCCTGTTAGAGCAGGAAGAAAAACTGGACCAAACTCAGCTGATGTCTGCCCATGAAGGTAGCATTTAAACCAGCTCCAGCCAAGGGAAATTGCCAATCCTAGTGGTACAAACTTGAGTGCCTACAAATCTTACCACTAAGGGCTACAGTACTCTTTGTTTCCAAGTAAACATGAAAGGCAGTCTAGGCCATAAGGACTGCAATGCTTAGGTGAGTTTCAGTGCTGAACTAGGCCCAGAGATGGTGGACTAGGGGAGTGGGGAATGGAACATACTAAGAGAAAAGTTGGGGCAGAAAAGAGAGTGCTGGCCTCACCCCTCCCCTAACCCCAGGCTGCACTGCATGCAGTTCCAAAAAAGACCTCTTCCTTCCTCTTCAGGAGAGGAGAGGGAAAAGTGGGGAGGACTTTATCTTACTTCTAGGATACCAGCTCATTTATAGTAGCATAGGGCACTGGTAAGAGTCATGAGGCCCGTGTTTCAGGCCCTGGCTCCCAGATGACACTTCTAGACACACTCTGGGCCAGAAGGGAACCCACTACCTCGAATGAAAGGATCCAGTCCTGGCAGTATCCATTACCTGCTAACTAAAGAGCCCCTGGGCCCTGAAAAACCAGCAATAATACCCAGGTACTACATCAGGGGTCCTGGGTGAGCCCTGCTGGCTTCAGTTGAGACTCGACACATTACCAGCTATGGTGGCTACAGGGCAAAAATCCTCCTGCTTTAGAAAAGTGGATGGAAAAGTAAAGGGGACTTTGTCTTGCATCTTAAGTACCAATATGGCCACAGAAGGAGAGAACGGCAAGTGGGCTCTTGAGGTCTCTGATTCCAGGATTTGACTCTTGGGTAGCATTTCTGGATCCTTTCTGGACCAGTGGGGAGCCCACTGCCCTGAAGCGTGAGTGCTAGGCCAGGAAACATTCACCACAAGATGACTTAAGAGACCTTGAGCCTTAAGGAAACATTTGTGGTAGCCTGGCACTACTCCTCGTGGCCTAGAGTGGCAGTGGCTATGGGGTAAGGCTCCTCTGCTTCTGAAAAGGGGAAGGAAGAGTGGCAAGAACTGCATCTTGTGGTTTGAGTCCCAGCTTAGCTTCAGTAAAATAGAACACCAGGTAGACTTCAAAAACCTTTGATGTCCTTGACTACCAGATGAAACTTCTGGATCCACCCAGAGCCTGGGGGCCTTTGCTACCCTCAAGGGAAGTATACAGGCCTGGCTGTCTTGGCCACTGGCTGATTATAGAGTCCCAGGCCCTTGAACGAACATAGGCAGTAGCCAGAAAGTGGTTATAACCTGCCTTGGGTGAGGCCCAGTGCCATGCTGGCTTCAGGTTTGACCCAGTGCAGTCATAGTAGTGGTGGCCACAGGGGTGCTTATGTCATTGCACCCCCAGGTTTAGGACAGAAAGATAGATGCTGTCTGTTTGGGAGGATGTAAGGGAAGAAAACATGAGTCTTTGCATGGTAATCCAGAGAATTCTCCTGGACATTGCCCAAGACTATCAAGGTGGTACCCCTACAAGTCTGCAAGAACTACAGGGTTACTGGCTTGGGGTGACCCTTAAAGCAGACACTGCTTACATAACAACACCCAAGTCCTTTCAAATATCTGAAAAGCTTTCCCAAGAAAGATGGCTACAAATAAGCCCAGACAGTGAAGACTACAATAAATACCTAACTCTTCAATGTCCAGACACTGAATAACATCTACTAGCATTCACACCATCTAGGAAAACATGACTTCACCAAATGAACTAAATAAGGCACCAAGGACTAGTCCTGAAGAAACACAGATATGTGACCTTTCAGACAGATAATTCAAAATAGCTGTGTTGAAGAAACTCAAAAAAAAATCAAGATAACATAAAGAGGGAATTCAGAATCTTATGAGATATATTTGACAAAGAAATTGAAAGAATTTAAAAGAATTAAGCAGAAATCCTGGATGAGAAAAAAGAAACTGGCATTTTGAAGAATGCATCAGAATCCTTTAATAGCATAATTGATCAAGCAGAATAAAGAACTAGTGAGTTTGAAGATAGCTATTTGAAAATGCACAGAGGAGACAAAAGGAAAAAAAGAATAAAAAACAATGCAGGATGCCTAGAAGATCTAGAAGATAGTCTCAAGGGGGCAAATCTAAGAGTCATTGGCCTTAAAGAGGAGGTAGAGAAAGAGATAGTGGTACAAAGTTTATTCAAAGGGGTAAAAGTAGAGAACTTCCCAAACCTAGAGAAAGATATCAATATCCAAGTACAAGAAGGCTATAGAACACCAAACAGATTTAACCAAAAGAAGACTATCTGGAGACATTTTATAATAAAACTCCCAAACGTCAAGGATAAAGAAAGAATCCTAAAAGCAGCATGAGAAAAAAAAAAATAATAACATATAATGAAACTCCAATATATCTGGCAGCAGATTTGTCAGTGGAAACCTTACAGGCCAGGAGAGAGTGGCATGATATATTTAAAGTACTGAAGGAAAAAGAAACAAAAAAAACCTTTTACCCTAGAATAGTATATCCATTGAAAATATCATTCAAACATGAAGGGTGAAATAAAGACTTTCCCAGACAAATGAAAGTTGATGGGTTTCATTAATACCAGACCTGCCCTATAAGAAATGCTGAAGGGAGTACTTCAATCATAAAGAAAAGGACATTTATGAGCCATAAATAATCACCTGAAGGTACAAAAATCACTGGTAATAGTAAGTACAAAGGAACACAGAATATTATAACACGCTGTAACTGTGATGTGTAAACTACTCTTATCCTAAGTAGAAAGACTAAATGAGGAATCAATCAACAATAACTACAACAACTTTTTAAAACATTATCACTGCAATAAGATATGAGTAGAAACAATGAAAAGTTAAAAAATTGGGGGACAAAGTTAAGGCATAGAGTTTTTTATTAGTTTTCTTTTTCTTTGTTTATGCAAACAGCATTAAGTTGTTATCTGGTTAAAATAACGGATTATAAGATAGTATTTGCAAGCCTTATTATAATCTCAAATGAAAATTCATACAATGAATACACAAAAAATAAAAAATAAGAAACTAAATCATATCACCAGATAAAATAATCTTCACTAGAGGAAGACAAGAAGGAAAGAAAAAAAGAAAGAGAAGACCAGAAAACAAATAACAAAATGGCAGGAGTAAGTTCATACTTATCGATAATAACATTGAATGTAAATGGACTAAACTCTCCAGTTGAGACAGAGACTAGCTGAATGGATGAAAAAACAAAACCCATTGATCTGTTGCCTGTAAGAAACATACTTCACCTTTAAAGATACACAGACTGAAAATAGAGGGATGGAAAAAGATAGTCCATGATAGTGGAAACCAAACAAAAGAGCAGGAGTCACTATACTTACATCAGACAAAACAGATTTCAAGACAAAAGCTATGAGAAGAGACAAAGAAGGTCACTATATAATGATAAAGAGGTCAATTCACCAAGAGGACATAACAATTTTAAATATATATACAGTCAACATGGGAGCACCCAGATATATAAAAGAAATATTATTAGAGCTAAAGAGAAAAATAGGTCCCCACACAATAATAGCTGGAGATTTTAATACCCCACTTTCAGCATTGGATAAATCTCCCAGACAGAAAATTAATAAAGAAACATCAGACTTAATCTGTAGTGTAGACCAAGTGGATCTAATAGATGTTTACAGAACATTTCATCCATGCTGCAGAATACATATTCTTTTCCACAGCACATGAATTACTCTCAAGGATAGACCATGTGTTAGATGAGAAAACAAGTCTTAAAACTTTCAAAAATTTGAAATAATATCAAGCATTTTCTCTGACCACAATGGAATAAAACTAGAAATTAATTACAGGAGGAATGTTGGAAACTATACAAATACATGGAGATTAACCAATATGCTCCTGAATGACTAGTGGATCAATGAAGAAATTAGGAATGAAACTGAAAAAAAATCGTGAAACATATGGTAATGGAAACACAACACACCAAAACCTAAGGGATACAGAAAAAGCAGTACTAAGAGAAAAATTTATAGCTATAACTGCCTACCTCAAGAAAAAAAAATGTTTCAAATGAACAGTCTAATGATGCATCTTTATGAACTAGAAAACCAGCCAGGTGTGGTGGCTCACATGTGTAATCCCAGCACTTTGGGAGGTCACGGTGAGTGGATCACGAGGTCAAGAGTTCAAGACCAGCCTGACCAACATGGTGAAACCCTGTTTCTACTAAAAATACAAAAATTAGCTGGGCATGGTGGCATGCACCTGTAATCCCAGCTACTCAGGAGGCTGAGGCAGGAGAATCGGTTGAACCTGGGAGGCAGAAGTTGCAGTGAGTCGAGATGGTCCCACTGCGCTCCAGCCTGGGTGACACAGCGAGACTCTGCAAAACAAAAAAAAAAAAAAAAAAAAAAAAGAAAAAGAAAAGAAAAGCAAAAGCAAGCCAAATCCAAAATTAGTAGCAGAAAAGAAATAATAAAGATCAGAGTGGAAATAAATACAATTGAAATGAAAAAAGCAATGCAAAAGATCAATGAAACAAAAAGCTGTTTGTTGAAAAGTTAAACAAAATTGAGAAGCCATTAGCCAGACTAAGAAAAAAAGAGAGACGATCCAAATAAACAAAATCATAAATGAAAAGGGAGATATTAAAACTGATACCATAGAAATTCAAAGGTTCGTTAGTGGCTACTATGAGCTACTATATGCCAAAAAATTGGAAAATCTAGAATAAATGGACAAATTCCTAGCTACATACAATCTACCAAGACTGCACCATTAAGTCCAAATCCTGAATAGATCAAATAGCAAGTAACAAGATCAAAGCCATGATAAAGAGTTCCAGTAAAGAAAAGTCTGTTACCTGATTTCTTCATGATAGAATTCTACCAAACATTTAAAAAAGCACTAATACCAATCTTTCTGACACTATTCCAAAAAATAGAGGAGGAAATACTTCCAAACTCATTCTACCAGGCCAATATTACCCTGACATGAAAACCAGACAAAGATACATTAAAAAAAAAAGAAAGAAAGAAAACTACAAGCCACTATCTCTGATGAATATAGATGCAAAAATTCTCAACAAAATACTAGCAAACTCAATTCAACAATACATTAGAAAGGTCATTTATCATGACCAAGTGGGATTTATCGTGGGGATGCAAAGATGGTTCAACCTAAGTGTCCATCAACAGATGAATGGATAAGAAAAATGTGGTATGTATACAAAAAGGAGTATTATTCAGCCATAATGAGGTGTGAGATCTAGTCATTTTCAACAACATGGATGGAACTGAAGATGATTATGTTAAGTGAAATAAGCCAGGTGCAGAAAGACAAACATCACATGTTCTCACTTATGTGTGAGATCTAAACACCAAAACATTTGAATTTATGGACACAGAGAGTAGAAGGATGGTTACCAGAGCTGGGAAGGTTAGTGGGGAATGTAGGGGAGGTGAAGTTGGTTATAGGTACAAAAAAAAACAAAGAAAGAATAAATAAGGCCTACTATTGGATAGCACAATACAGTGGCTATAGTCACTAATAACTAAATTGTATATTTTAAAATAACTTGAAGAGTGGAATATGCTTGAGGGGATGGACACCCCATTCTCCATGGTGTGCTTATTTCACATTGCATGCCTGTTTCAATATATCTCATGTACCCCATAAATATATACACCTGCTTGGACCCACAAAAATTAAAGAATAAAATAAATAAAATATATTAAAAATAGACTACGTTTTTACTTACAAATTTGTATTTTGTTGCATTACAAAAGCAAAATAGGCTGGGCGCAGTGGCTCATGCCTGTAATCCCAGCCCTTTGGGAGGCCAAGGTGGGTGGATCACGAGGTCAGGAGTTTGAGACCAACTTGGTGAAACATCATCTCTATTAAAAATACAAAAATTAGCCAGGCGCGGTGGCGTGCGCCTATAATACCAGCTACTCAGGAGGCTGACGCAGGAGGATCGCTTGAACCCAGGGGGCAGAGGTTGCAGTGAGTTGAGATCCCGGCACTGCACTCCAGCCTGGGTGACAGAGTGAGACTCCATCTCAAAAAAAAAAGAAAAAAAAAAGTGTAACAATACATGTGTTCCTAAGATTTTACACATGTACATATGTGAAATGAGGTTGAGGTAAAATAAAATAAAATTCATTGACAATAATAATATGCAATGAACTAAGAAATAAGATTAATTTAACTCTCTGTCCCTAAAGACTAAAGAGAAAGCGAAAAGAGAGACAATAAATAAAAGTAAATAAAAATAAAAATAAATTTCCAAATGAGAAATATGAAAATTTTGAAAAAAATTTCAAGTACAAATAAAACTTAGTCTAAAAACATTCTTGACATTAAATGTGTTAGTCAAAATTATGCTGAGTTAACGCTATTGTTTATAATTAGTTTCAATTAACTTTATAATTTTAGCTTCCCATGACATTAAGACTTTTTGAGAATGCAATTTTTAATGCTATATAGTTGTCTAACATAGAGATAGACTGTAATTTATTTTATTATTTTAGAGGGCTATTGGAAATGTCAGATTATTTCTGTTCTTAATATTATAAGTTATGGTTTGATTGACATGCTTGTACATTTTGGTCAGAATTTTTTATCATTTCTGTAGTGTACATTCTGAGAATACACAGACCAAAGGGTATGGATATTTTTAAGACTTCTTGGAAAATTACTCTCTGAAAAACTTTTCTCTTTGTGCTAACATCAACAATATATTAGCATGTTTATCTTAACATACTTTGTAACAGTGAGCATTAGTTTTAGATTTGATAATTTATGAGTAAATTAAGGTAATTCATTATATTTTTGTTTAATGTCTTTATGGATAAATTTCACGTATTTCTTTATATAATTATTGGGTGTCTGTAAATAATAAAATACATATGCTTTTAAATTTCTCTGAGCAAAGCTACTTAGCTAATTTTACCCAAATAATAATAATACCTCTAAGTAGGTACAATTCCAAATTTTATACATATATATATACACACACATATGTATATGTGTGTGCATGTGTGTGTGTGTATACATACATGTCGGTGCAAAAGTAATTGCAATTGGAAATTATGCAAAGTAATGGCAAAAAACATAATCATTTTTGCACCAACCTATATTTATTATGTAAATATGTAAATAAATAAATATCCATATATATGGGTTAAATCCATACGGGGATGTATGGATTTAATTTAACCAATGTATTTATTATATTAAACATATACAAACCTAGGTGAATAGTCCTGGAATTTTCCCCTTTTAACAACTATACTTTATTCACTTTCTAATGATATTCATTTCTAAGTGTGTTCATATTTATAACTGTTATTTTTATGATTATGCTAGACTGTATCAAAATTTTATTCTCAAGATGAAATGCTAGTTCTCATAGAGACAGAAAATATATTTTGATCAGAAAATGATGCTCATTCAAGAGATGAGACCTTTTACATGATTTATATTGATTTAGACTGTATAAAATAAGACTATCTAGATTAAAAATAGCATGTACAGGTCAGAAGCTAGTTCATTTTCCCATCTGAGTCATCTCATAATGGAGCTGTTTTACTGAGGAGACATATTTAATTGTGTGCATTTTACCTTTACAACAAGCAGAACTTTGATAGTTGAGAAAACAGGCTTAAGTATGATTAAAGGCAATAAAAACACAGCGGTAAAAGAAACAGATATGCACTATTAGAGAAACAAAAACATTAGAGTCCCTTAACAATTGTCTAGAAATATGTATAAAATAACATTAATCTATTATTCTGTAAAATTTGGTGTGAATATGTCTCTCAGTTTTCCTTTAAATATTATGATATTTTTGATATTAAAAAATATTAGATTACCTATTTTTTGAAAACTTTTTTTAACTTTTATTTTGGGTTCAAAGGTATATGTGCAGATTTGTTATATAGGTAAACTGCTTGTCATTGGGGTTTGGTATACAGATTATTTCATCGCACATGTAATAAGCATAGTACCCAACAGGTAATTTTTCTGATCCTCCCCTTCCTGCCACCCTCCACCCTCGAACAGGCCCCAGTGTGTGTTGTTCCCCTCTATGTGGTGTCGATGTGATCTCATCATTTAGCACTGCCTTATAAGTGAGAGTTTGTGGTATTTAGTTTTCTGTTCCTGTGTTAGATAATGGCCTCCGCTCCATCCATGTTCCTGCAAAGGACATGATCTCACTCTTTCTTATGACTGGATAGTATTCGATGGTGTAAATGTACCACAGTACCACATTTTATTTTATCCAGTCTACCACTGATGGACACTAAGGTTGATTTCATGTCTTTGCTACTGCGAATAGTGCCACAATGAACATCTGTGCTCATGTGTCTTTATAGTAGAAAAATTTATATTCTTTTGGATATATATCTAATAAAAGTATTACTGGATCAAATGGCAGCTCAGTTATAAGTTATGTGAGGAATTGCCACACTACTTTTCACAATGGCCGAACCAATTTACAGTCCCACCAACAGGGTACAAGCGTTCCCTTTTCTTTGTAACCTCAGCAGCATCTGTTATTTTTTTATTCTTTACTAATAGCCATTCTGAAAAATGTGAGATGGTATCTCCCTGTGGTTTTGATTTGCAATTCTCTAATAATTAGTAACATTGAGCATTTTTATAGGCTTGTATATACTGCATGTATATCATCTTCTGAAAAGTGTCTGTTCATGTCCTTTGTCCACTTTTTAACAGGGTTGTTTGATTTTGCTTATAAATTTGTTTAAGTTCCTTATAGATTCTGGATATTAGAACTTTGTTGAATGCATGGTGTGAAAATATTTTCTCCTATTCTGTGGTTTGTTCACTCTGTTGATAGTTTCTTTTGCTCTGCAGAAGCTTTTTAGTTTAATTGTATCCCGTTTGTCAATTTTTTGTTTTGTTGCAATTGGTTTTGTCAACTTTGCCATAAAAGCCTTGTCAAGTCCTGTGTCCAGAATGGTATTTCCTAGGTTATCTTTCAGGGTTTTATAGCTTTTCATTTTACATTTAAGTCTTTAGTTCATCTTGAGTTAATTTTTGTTTGTGGTTTCAGGTAGGGGTCTAGTTTCTATCTTCTGTGTATGACTAGCCAGTTATTCTAGCATCATTTATTGAATAGGCAGTCCTTTTCCCATTGCTGGTTTTTGTCTGCTTTGTCAAAGATCTGATGGTCATCAGTGTGTGGCCTTATTTCTGGGTTCCCTATTCTGCTCCATTGGCCTACGTGTCTGGTTTTGTACCAGTACTATGCTATATTGGTTACTGTAGCCCTGTAGTATAGTTTGACGTCAGGTAGCCTGATGTCTCCAGCTTTGTACTATTTGCTTAGAATTTCCTTGGCTCTTCAAGCTCTTTTTTGGTTCCATAAGAATTTTAATTTTTTTTTTCTAGTTCTGTAAAGAATGTCATTGGTAGTGATATCAGAGTGGGGCAGAGAAGTGCTAGGTAGGAGAAAGGTGGGGTCCTGACAGTTGTTGTATAGAAATGCTACTGATTTTTTATAAGCTGATTTTGTAACCTGAAATTTTGCTGAAGTTGTTTATCAGATTAAAGAGCCTTTGGGAAGAGATTATGAGGTTTTCTAGATATAGAATCATGCTGTCTGCAAACAGGGATAGTTTGACTTCCTCTCTTTCTGTTTAGATGCTTTGTATTTGTTTCTCTTGCCTGATTGCTCTGGTCAGGACTTCCAGTACTATGTTGACTAGGAGTGGTGAAGGAGAGCATCTTTCTCTTGTTAGAGTTTTGGAGAGGAATGCTTCCAGCTTTCTTCCATTCAGTATAATGTTGGCTGTGGTTTTGTTATAGATGGCTCTTATTATTTTGAAGTATGTTCTTTCAATGCCTAGTTTATTGAGGGCTGTTAACATGAAGGAATGTTGAATTTTATCCAAAGCCTTTTCTGCATCTATTGATATAATCTTGTGGTTTTGTTTTTAGTTCTGTTTATGTCATGAATCACATTTATTTATTTGCATATGTTGGGCCAACCTCCTGGGGATGAAGCCTACTTGATCATGGTGGATTAGCTTTTTGATGTGCTGCTGGATTTGGTTTGCTAGTATTTTTGAGGCTTTTTGCATCTATGTTCGTCAAGAATATTGGCCTGAATTTCTCTATGTGTGTGTGTATGTTTGTGTGTGTGCATGTCTCTGCCAGGTTTTAGTGTCAGGATGATTCCGGCCTCATATAATGAGTTAGAGAGGAGCCCCTCCTTTTCAATTTTTTGGAATAGTTTCAGTAGAAATGGTACCAGCTCTTCTGTATACTTGTGGTAGAATTCAGCTGTAAATTCTTCCGGTCCTGAGCTTTTTGGTTGGTAAGATTTCTATTATTGATTCAATTTTAGAACTCTTTATTGGTCTGTTCAGAAATTCAATTTCTTCCTGGTTCAAACTTGGGAGACTGTATGGGTGGAATTTATCCATTTCTTCTAGATTTTCTAGTTTACATGCAGAGAGGTATTCATAATGGTCTCTGGGTTTTTTGTTTTGTTTTGTTTTGTTTTGTATTTTCTGTGAGGTCAGTGGCAATATCCCCTTTGTCATTTTTAATTGTGTTGATTTGGATCTTTTCTCTCTTTTCTTTTAATTAGTCTAGCTCGCAGTCCATGTATTTGATTAATGTTTTCAAATAAGAAACTCCTGAATTTGTTGATCTTTATAGGGGTTTTTGCATCTCAATCTCCTGCAATTCATCTCTGATTTTGGTTATTTCTTTTCTTCTGCTAACTTTGGTGTTGGTTTGTTCTTGCTTTCTAGTTCTTCTAGTAGTGATGTTAGATTATTAATTTTAGAGCTTTCTAACTTTTTGATGTGGGTGTTTAGTGCTATGAACTTCCCTCTTAACACTGTCTTAGCTGTATCCCAGATATTCTGGTATATTATATATTCTCATTAGTTTCAAAGAATGTCTTGAGTTCTGCCTTAATTTCGCTATTTACCATAAGATCATTTGGAAGCAGGCTTTATGTTCCCTTCCCAGCTTGGAGGCAGCAGGGGAAAGGACCTTAGCCATGGTTGTGGCAGAGGGTCTTTCACTTGTCTCTTGAGATTCCATCCCGAAGAGATGTGGAACCACTATCAATTAGTGTCATCAGCCCGGGATGGGTCAGCTATGTTGTGGGCCAAGACAGGAAGTCCCTGTCTGGTGATGAATTGAGGGGGTGGGTGGAACCTGGTCAAGGCCAACTGGCCTTCTCCTTAGAGCAACTGCAACTTTCTAGAGTTAAAGCTGCAGGTTAAAACACTCAGGGCCTTTGCTCCTTCCCCAGTCTGGGGGTAGCAAGGGGAGTAGCACTGCAGTGGCAGTGGCAGTGGTGCTTTTGGTTGCCTCTGGGAGCTCCACCTTAGAGAGATGCAGAGCTGCTCCTACTGGGAATGTCCAGGGAGTGGTGCAGATTCTCTGCTAGCCCATGCTGAGGGCTCTACTTGGTAAAGAGCAAGAGGATTGAAGGCCCACAAAGATGAGAGACTGGGCTCCTCTCCATATAGTGACAGTGGCATGCTGGAAGCTCCAGTGAAACCCTCAGGCTCTTTGTTTCTTCCCCAGACTGAAGGCAGCAGAGGCTAAACTGTGTGGCAGTGGCAGATGGGCTATCAGTTGCATTTGGGAGCCCCTCCCCAAGGAAGTACAGAGCCACTAATAGTCAGTAGGCTCAGGGGTGTGTGGGATGGCTATTCTCCAGTCCCAAGCTGGGGGCCCTGCCTGGTGAAGAGTAGAGAGTGGGGGCTCACAAGAAAGAGAGACTGGACTCCTATTTTACAGTGGCTGCAGTATGCTGCAGGTGGCAGCACAGCAACTAGACCCTTTGTTCTTTCCCCTGCCCAAGGGTGTTAGGGTGATACCATTGCTACTGCAATGGCAGAGTGGTGGTGGATTGTCACCAGGATTTCCTCCTCAGAGAACTGCAGAGCTGCTTCTGACTAATGTGGTCAGCTGAGAGCAGGGTAGCTGTGATGGAGTCCAGATCGGGAGGTCCAGCCGGCAGAAGCAGAGATGGCAACCCATGTGAAGAACAGTCCAGATACTTTTCCCTGGAATGGCTATGCTGTGCTGGAGATCCATGTAACTCCCTATCACTGCTTGATCTCCAGAGATTGAAGGCTGTACTAGTGAAGGCTGCAAGACAGCAAAAGCAGAGGTCAGTCTCTCCCTCTGGGAGCTCTGTCCTACACAAGTACAGAGCTGCTACCAGCCCAAGATGCCCAGTGGGTGGTGACTGGAGTTCCAGATTGAGGGGGGTCTCATTCCATGAGAAGTGGGATTAGGCACCCATGTAAAAAGTAGTCTGGCCACTTTCTTGTGTGATGGTTGTGCTGTGCTGGAGATCTGTGCCACTCCTTAATCACCACTGGAGCCTGAAGGCTATGGTGGCAAGGGCCGCGAGATAGCAAAAATGGCAACCAGTCTCTCTTTCTGGGAGCTCCATCCCAAGGAAATAGAGAGCTGCTACCAGCCCAAGAGCCCAGACAGAGTTGGCTGGAGACTCAGGCCAGAGGGTCTTACTTATCCTGTGAGATGCAGGGGAGGTGAGGCCTGCAGTCTGCTGCTCAGCCCCCAGATTTGGCCCCTTTCCTGAAGGTGTGCAAGAGAGTCTGACTTTCCCACTCCTGGAGCTGCAACTGCTAATGCTAGGATGCCTGGGGATTCAAGGCTCCTGGGACTCCCTGTGTGTCTGAGCAGAGGCTCTGTCCAGACTCCACATAGCTCTCTGTGTCAGTCTGGAGGTTCCAGAGGGGTGAGCTTACAAGAGGATCGCCTGAGCGTACGGTTGCAAAGGTCCATGACAGAAGTGTCTGTCCCTAGGGACTCAATTACTCATCATTTCCCCAAGGTAGAAAAGTCTCCCCTGGCTCCATGCCACACCCGAGTGGGAAGTTGTCCTGTCTCGCTCCTCTCTGTTCTCCATAGGTCAAGTTGTTTCCTTGATGAATCCCAGTGTGTTCCAGTTGAATGTTCCAGTTGAAGATATAGTAATTACTTGCTACTCTTTCTTTCCATGAGAGTGATGCACACTAGCTGCTTCTAGTCAGCCACGTTGGCCTCTCCCCTAAAATCTTTTCAGTATAGTTTATCTCATTACCTTTATCATAAGAAAGTCATTCCATAAGCTAAGGTTACCCAAATCGTATTTGCTATGTTCATTTTTACAACTCTATAATTTACATTTTATTCTCTAAGGCATCAAAATTCATTGTGGTCTATGGTGAAAGCTAATAATATAAACTAATTATTTGCTAATACTTTGGCAATTTTTAAAACCATGGTTTATTTGTTTGTTACAGTGAGCGTGAATACTATTAATTTTATAGTGTTATTGCACTGTCGCCTTACGAGTTTTACTTCTGAAAATTGATTGAGGTTATTTTTCTTATGTTTTAAAACATTCTATGAGGGGCTGGCAATATATATTTAAGTTTTAGGTATGCATTGAATGTATTCACTATTCAATGTATATCTAAAAATAATGTGTATCTAAAAATTAAGTAAACATTATCATTCAGATTTTTCAAATACTCTATATTCTTTATTTTGGTTTCAGTTGTCCCATAACAATTGTATATACTGAGAAATTACATCAGGTGCTTCTGGTTAAATAACATTTTAAACTTGAAAAATATGAAAACAAGCTAGGATTTTTTTTTTCTTTTGTAAAACCAGAATGTAGTTTTGAAGTTTTATAAAAATCTGAGTAAATTCAAACATAAAATTATTGAAAGAATGTGAGTAGATGAAGCTTAGCAGTTAGGACTTGCTAATGTAGGGTCTTAAACATCATGGCAAGGAGTTGAGGCCTTATTTTTTAGGCCACCTATTTTTAAATGCTGGTTTTGTTACAGCTGCATAAAAATAACCTGAAGATTTTTGTAAGTATACATTGAAACCATATTTAAATTACAGTTAGATTCTGACAGCAACTTTAAGAGGCAAACTTATATTATCAAAATAAGTGCTGAAGAACCTCTTAGCATATACTTGTGTCGTCACCTTGTACAGCAACTCCTATGGATGCTACAGTCTGAGTATCACCAAAAAATGAGAATGTCGTGAAGATGATTGAGCATTCCAACTTATCTACACTTAAGATAAATATCCATATATGTTGGTGAATGACGATTAGGTTCAAATATTGTCCTGGCCCAGTCTGTTTCCCTTTTGCTCCTAGTACTCCAATTACTTGTTTAATAATTTTTATTAAAATAGTAGATATTTCTCTATTCCTTTTTAAATTTTCTGTCATCTTGCCTCTCAATGATTTAGTCTATATTTATTTTTTGAACCATCTTCCAGTTTACCAATTTTTACTTTATATGTGTCTAATTTGTTAACGCCAATGATTGAATTTTACTTTATTACATTTTTATATTTTATATTACATTGTATTATATTTTGTTAAATATATAATAATGAAGATATATATATATTTATTTTATATATATTACCTTGTTATTATATTTTTCAGTGCTAGGATTTCTAATTGATACAGTTTCCAGTCCTCTGCCTAAATTGTCCACCTTGCATTTTAATTACTTGAACATATTAATCACAATTTTAGAGTGGATTTGAAAATTCACTTATCTATATCTCTGGTGGAGATTTTATTTGCTCTTTTTCTTGTTTTTTTGATTAAATCTTTTTGTATGTTTGGGGCTTTTATTGAATGACACTAAATGTAAAAATAGTAAGCATAATTTGAGACTCTAGATGTTTTCACTCTGCAAAAATTATTTTAATTTTGTTTCTGGCATGTATCTATCGGGGACAATAGCAACACCAGATCATCTTAATACAATAAAGGTCTAAGATAATTTGAAGCTGAAACTTAATCCTTCTCTTAGCTTTCACCCTTATTCCTATGCTTAGTCCTTTAAAGTCCCAGCAGAAACCTATGCATGTGCCAGAACCCTTCCTGCTTGGTGGGTCCTGAACTCCAGTTTTGGTTCTCTCAGCTCTTTCTGTCTGCCAAATTCTCTGCCCACATTCTCAAACTTTCCAAAAAGACTTTCGGAGTTAGCAAATTCCTCAACAGGGAATGTAGTACTAATTGCCAAGCTCATCTCTTTGGTCTTCCTCTTGCCCCCCACACCCCAAATCCTAGCTCTCAAAATTTTGTCTGATAACTTTTCAATGCCTTTAGATATTTTAAAGCCTACTTTGCCCAACATTTCTAGGAAGTATAAGAATTTTATATCACAGTTCTCCAAGAAACAGAGGACAAAATAGAATTAGCCATGCAAGAGATGTATTGGAAGCAATGCCTGTAAACATAAAGGTGAGAAAGTGAAAGAGTAGGCAGAGAGATTCTTGAGACGATGATGCAGGTCTGAAACCTGGGAAAGAGGAGAGGGAAGGAAGAATGATTGGTTAGTACAAGTTTTATGCTACAATGTACTTCTGGAGAAGTCTCAACCCAGACAAGGGGGAGCTACAAAGTGAAGATTAACTATCAAAGAAGTCTCCTGTTAGCAGAAATGGCCCAGCTATAATACCCCTGCCAAGTTCAGTCATTAGCTTTGGGCTACTCAGAGTGAGCATGGCCTTGGGGAAAACACTAAACTGTAGAGGATCCAAAGATGTGGTAACTGGAAGATCTTTTCCAGCTACTGTGCTCATAGGAAGTTTCCTTGAAGGGATAGCTAGAGACCTATGGAACCACAGGCTTTATAGCATAAATGTACTGTGTAAATATGATGTATGATTTATCCCCCATCCCCTTTACTTTTTCTTACCTTGTTATTTAGTGATTGATTTGTATATTTATAAGACTGCCTCAAAATAGCATTGAAATAAAGAAGACTGTAATATTTTTAAACTTGTGGATTAACCCAAAAAGTAAATATCTAAAAATAAATATTGGAACACACTAGAAATAGAATGGATGTCATTTTATTTAACTGGATAGTCTATTAAATTCCTTAAGCTTTTGATTTTATTGGTTTCTATTTTTGTTTTATGTTTTCTTCATCAGCATATTACCTGTAGACTTTATTTACTGATTTTAGGGACTTAAGAGGCCTAAATGTGCTTTCCTGTTCCCACCTATTGTTAGATGCTTGAATTACACAATCAGATTAACAATATATTGTCTCATACTTCATGTTTTCTCCTGCATCTCCCTGGAGTGCCCCTCATTGCTTCTTATTGTGGTTATTTCTTATGTCTCTTTCAAGGATGAGTTCAAGCATCATCATCTTCAGGAAGTACCCCCATATAACTTTTCTATGTTTCTGTAATATCTTATGGATATGTTCATTATATCACTTATCCCACTGTGCTTTAATGATTGTTTGAGTTCCTTGAACAGAGACCTTGCTTGTGTTTTTCATAGTATTTCTTCTAAGTAGCACTTTATAAATAAGTGCTCAATAAATGTTTGTTCAATAAAAAAGCTTAAGTTTCATGAGAAAATATATATAACCACAGGTATGTTTAGCACCACTATTTAGTCATATTCACTGATAGTGATGAAAAGATAGGCATAAGTTTTGCTTGATGTAGGGGGCAGGATGCAGTTCTAGGTACTAGTGATGGGGCACTGCATATGGAAGAAGGTTTAAAAAATGACCACTCCCTTAAGAGGTCAGGAATTTTAGAACAGCCTGGCCAACATAGTGAAACCTCGTCTCTACTAAAAATGCAAAAAATTAGCTAGGAGTGATGATGGGCGCCTGTAATCCCAGCTACTAAGGAAGGTGAAGCAGAAGAATCACTTGAACCCAGGGGGCAGAAGTTGTAGTGAGCCGAGCACTCAGCCTGGGTGACAGAGCGAGATTTTGTCTCAAAAAAAAAAAAAAAAAGAAAGAAAGAAAAAGAAAAACAAACAAACAAACAAAAAAACAAAAACAACTGGCCAACCCTAAAGATCATAGAATGTGCTTACCATGGGAAACCTGAGACTAAGTTACTTGCTGAAAAGTAACTCACATTTTTTCAGAAAGCTCTCTGGGATTTCAATTTTAGTTTGTTTTCAATATCCATTACCTAAGCCTAAGTGGATAGGTTTGGTAAACTAAGTGTTTTTAGCCATTAGTAAAAAGCGAATGGCATTCACATATCTGCTTAATGAACAAAAAACATGTTTTGTTAGTTTTCTATAGATGTGGTCAAGAATAGGGCGTTAGTTATACCCAGGAGCAAAAAAATCAATACCAAATGTGAAGTGTCACTTAAAGCTTTATCTTGTTGCCAGTTTTTCTTTTAGACCTCACTTGATTTCTGCAACAGAGCCTCTGAGACTATTCATTTGCGTGGTTGTCTTAGTTGCTCTCCTCCAGAACACTCACCAGCCTTTTGATTCCCAACTCCCTTATTTCTGTTGTTCTCACCTCCAGAACACTGCTCAGATTTAATGGGAACTAGGCTGGAGAAATACTATAGCTCTGCTTTATGCAATATCACATTTAAGCAGCAATTGGCATAATTATCATGTTTTAAAAATTAATAATAGGCCTGGTGCAGTAGCTCATGCCTATAATCCCAGCACTCTGGGAGGCTGAGGCAGGCGGATCACCTGAGGTCAGGAGTTCAAGACTAGTCTGGGCAACATGGTGAAATCTCATCTTTACTAAAAATACAAAAATTAGCAGGGCATGATGGCACTTGCCTGTAATCCCAGCTACTCGGGAGACTGAGGCATGAGAATCACTTGAACCCAGGAGGCAGAGGTTGCAGTGAGCTGAATCACACCACTGCCCTCCAGCCTGGGTGACAGAGTGAGATTCTGTCTCAATAATGATGATAATAATAATGATAATAATAATAATAAGAAGAAGAAGAATCATGACATGTTAGAAACCTCACAAATAGGACTACTCTGAAAGATACTTATAAACATACCTTTATTTTTTCCTTATACTGAGCTTAAGATACTTGACTATGGAAAAGCTATTATAAGAGCAAAAAACAAAATATTTTTCTCTAAGCTTTGTGGACATCACGTTTCTGCTTAAAGTTTTCCAATGGCTTTGCACTGCAAACAGAATAAATTTCAAACGTAAAATCTGCAAGGCCTTACATAATCTGGATGTAACCTGTCTTTATAATTTATTCTCTTAATGTTTTTTCCTGGTTCCCTATCCCAGTAGACTTCCTTTCAATACTCAGTCATGTCTAGGCTCTTCCTTCCTTAGAAATTTTGCCTGTGATCATCCACATTTTCCCTGGTCTTCGCATATTTGGTTTTTTTGTTTGTTTGTTTGTTTCTTTTTTTCATTCAGTTCTCAGCTCAAATACCATCTTCTTAGAAATGTCTACTCTGACAATCTTAGATAAAGTAGGCCCCTCCTCACCCTGCCTCTATTTTATTAGTCTATTTTACTTACTCTAAAGTATTCTACATTACCTTAACCTGTTGATTCCAAGAGGGCATGAGCTTTTTTGGTCACTATAAAGGAGACAACTTGGCTACAAATAACAATAGTGTAATATTTGATCCTGCCACCTTCAGATTCAGTTCTTTGAAAGTCCAAAGATTAGCTTTGATTGTGAGAGAGGAGAACAGAAGAAAATGGTCAAGCAGACAGTTTGGGTGGGCCCTTGGTTGAATTATTTCAAACAAAAGAACAGCCTGAAAAATCAAGCTATAAGCACAGATAAGAGAACTTACACAGCAGGGCTTGCCTAAGACATGCCTACTGCAGCACAGATAAGAAAGGCTACACAGGTGACTTGCCCAGGCATGCCTACAATGAAAAATTCCATCCTCTAACACATGTGCAGTAAGGGGAACAAAGCAGTATGGAGTAACTCAAGCTAAGGGCCCACATATGCACTAGGGTGATGGGGATGGAGCTACCAAAAATTTGTGCCTTATGCAAATTAGACATCCAGCCCTCATCAGTTTCTTACAAAAGTCTTTGCATTCCACTATAAAAACAGCAACCCGTTTGGTCCCCTTTTCTGTTGCAGAGAGCTTTCTTCTTTCACTTAGTGAACTTTCACTCAAACCTCACCCTTCGTGTCTACATTCCTTAATTCTCTTTGTTGTGAGACAAAGAACTCCAGGTGACACATCACAATGAAAGACTGCTACATTGTGGTACATTGGTAACATTGTAACAATTGGACTGACTTCACATATGGGTAGTCACTGAGAAGAGGACAACTGGCTACAAATATCAACAGGCTTATAATGATCTTCTTACCTTCAAGTCCAGTTCTTTAAAAGTCCAAATTTGCTCTGAACTGACTTCAAGCAAGTGCCCACTCTTGAACCAATTACCGAGGCTGGAGGATAAAGACACAAATTGGCCAAACTTGGATTACCTGCCTTCTTCATCTTAAAGGTAGGACCAGCTCAGAGAGTAAAGACTGAGAATATGAATGAATGATTTTCCAGAGAAAATTAGGGTAATTTTTCTGAAGAAATTGGGGTTTGGGGGAATGGAAGCTGGGCAGTGAAAGCAGTGGTTGCTAACTAAAAGAAATAGTAATTGATATGTTCAGTTTAAAGGGCTGCAAGGCATTCCTTAGGGTGGATGTATACTAACGTAGCCTATCATTTCCTTGTGGATGAATATTTTAGGTTGTTTGCAAAATAGTATTATGATAAACATCATTGTTCATTTGTTTTGATTATATCAGAATTACTCCTAAAAGTAAAAATGCTAGGTTCTAGTGTGCATATTAAATGTTCAATTAAGGAAAGTTATATTAAACACCTTGTAGAAATTCATTTATCTTGCTAAACTAGTTTTGTCCCATAGAAACATAACGTGAGTCACATATGTAGTTGTAAATTTTCTAATAATCAACATTTAAAAAGTAAAAAGGGGCCAGGCATGGTGGCTCACGCCTGTAATTCCAGCACTTTGGGAGGCCAAAGCAGGCAGATCACAAGGTCAGGAGTTTGAGACCAGCCTGGCCAACATGGTGAAACCCTGTCTCTAATAAAAATACAAAAATTAGCTGAGCATGGTGGCACATGCCTATAATCCCAGCTACTCGGAAGGCTGAGGCAGGAGAATCGCTTGAACCAGGGAGTCAGAGGATGCAGTGAGCCAAGATCCTGCCACTGCACTCCAGCCTAGTGACAGAGCAAGACTCCTTTCCCCACCAAAACATAAATAAATAAACAAATAAGAATAAATAAAAAGTAAAAAGGAACAAGTGAAGTTGATCATTTATGTATTTGTTTAACCCAAAAAATCAACAATAGTCTATTTTAACATGTAATTAATACTAACATTTATTTACGATATTGTTTACATTTTGTTCTTTTACTAAAGTCTGAAACCTGGGGTGCATTTTACACTTACAACACTCTCAATATGGATTAATGTTCAGCAGCCAAGTGGAATAAGTGACTATCTTATTGGAGAGCCCAGCTCTAGAACATTCTAGTTCTAATAAACACATAGGGGTTTTACATACCCAAGTGCTCTCTTTAAATCTAGCTTTAAATTGAACCTAGTAGAAATCACTCATTAATCAATAGACTGTCCATCTCTAAGAAAAGTCTCACTCTAAGTGGTGGTTTGGAAATACATGGTGAAGAAAACTTGACAACATCTCAAACCAATAATGAAGACAAGAGTCATCACCAGGAGGAGGCTTAAGAAAAATGCTGGCCGGGTGCGATGGCTCAGGCCTGTAATCCCAGCACTTTGGGAGGCCGAGACGGGTGGATCACGAGGTCAGGAGATCGAGAGAGACTGTCCTGGCTAACACAGTAAAACCCTGTCTCTACTAAAAAACAAAACAAAACAAAACAAAACAAACAAAAAAACCAAACTAGCCGGGCGAGGTGGCGGGCGCCTGTAGTCCCAGCTTCTTGGGAGGCTGAGGCAGGAGAATGGTGTAAATCCGGGAGGCGGAGCTTGCAGTGAGCAGAGATGCGGCCACTGCACTCCAGCCTGGGTGACAGAGCGAGACTCTGTCTCAAAAAAAAAAAAAAAAAAAAGAAAAGAAAAATCCTGAGTCTTAGAATAATGAAAAGTTTGCCTGGGGTATGGTGAGAAATGGTAAGACTCTGGGAAAACTTAGATAAAGCTACCCAAAGGAGAAGAATGTGAATGTGGTAAACTGCAGTTATGAAGTATCAGTGCAGTAAATTCCAGTGTGATCTCAGAGAGTTCATCAGACTTTGGATGAAATATGGTTTTAGATTGTGCAAATCTTTTTACTGTGATTTCAGAAACATATCAAATATATATTGAATGCTTACTCAGAGCTGTGTTCTGTGTTCATTTGTTTCTCACAACACGCGAATTAGGAACTGTTCTTACACTAATTTTGCTGATAAACCAATTGAGATGCAAAGTAATTAATTTCATAGTTAGCAACTGGTGATGCTGAGATTTAAACTGCTGATTTCTAACTCTATAGTTCACTCCATTAGCTCTGTTCTATTTTATTCTTAGTATATTACATGTGTTTTTATAGTCAAGTCCTTTGACTAATATTTATCTTTCAGTTCACACTGACACTAGCAAATAGGTCACTTAAAATCTTAGACATAAGTATTCTAACCAGCAAAAGCTGTATTTCCCTTTGAAAATTACTGCTTAGAAATTCGACTTATATTTTGATGTCTTATGAAATGGCTAACAAGGTTAGTCCCAAGGCCCCAGTGAACTCTGGCTATGCCAAAAAATAAAAAATAAAAAATAAATAAATAATACAATTATTTAAAGTTGAAGACTGTAGGAGAGAAAGAAATAATATATTTTTCTCCTCACCCATTGCAAGGTTCATGGCTGACACCTCTATAACAAAAGGCAGATTAATTAGAAAAATACATAACTTTATTTAGTAGTTTTATACAACATAGAAGCATTCAGAAATAAAGACCCAAAGATCCATGGAAAACCCTATTTTTATGGATAGTCGTGCAGAAGTGTGATTGTAAGACAAAGAGTAGGATCTAATTATAATAAGCTGGAGGGAACTTACCAAGGCCTGTTTTTTCAGATTCTTCTTGGTTTCTAGATGAAGAGTAAAGACCCTCTGGAACGAGGGTCTCTGACTTACTTTCAGCAGAGATAGTCAGAGACTTCTTTTATGACCTGCTTCAGGACATAAAGGCAGAAGGTCAGAGTGACAACCTTGCTGCTACTGTGGATTTCTTGATTTCCTTCTGCTTAAGATGCTCAACATGCCAAGATGCCATATTTGTAGTATTGTGATCTGAGGTCTGGCAAGACCAAACCCTGAGTCCTGGAGACTCCATTAGACCCTACCTGAATAGCCAGCCTCTCCACCTGTCCTTGTGACCTTGCCATCTCATCTTTCAGACAATTCTATTGAGTTGTTAGAAAGAAATTGCCCTGGGATAAATAAGAAAGCATCTGTCATCTTAATGTGACAGTTAGTAAAGTAGCACAGGACCAGAACAATAATCATTCAATTGTTTTCGATTGCTTGGGAAATGCCACTGAGCCTCCAAGAAATGCCTGGGGAAGGGTGTAATAAAAATGTTGGTGTGGGAGTGTGCATTATCTCATTCCAATTCCCAAGGTTAGTTGGAGATCCAATAGTCTGACCCACTCCCACCAACCTCCAACCCAATAAGAAGAAAGAAAGAAAAGAACAGAAACAAAAAATTTACTAGACTGAGAATGTAAATGTTGTTATGTTTCTTTGCTATTAGTTACTTCAAGGCTTCAATTTTTGACTTTGAGAAAATCTGTCTGCTGGTGGCACCATGCTCGGGGCAATGGGAAAAATATGTGAACCAGTATTCTTCCTATAAGAAAGGAGAAAATTCTGTTACACACGGTATTTATAAACAGCCCCCAAAATAATTACTGAATTCAGAAACAGTTTATCATAGGCAAGCACAAGGCTGAGCAGAAGTAAAAAGATAGTCCAACAGACTTTTACAGCCTCTCAGGCGTAGTGCTCAGGGAAGGCAGATGCCATTCTTCCTCAACCTGTTTTGGAATCCTAACAGCATGGTAAAGAGGGATTTGGCAAAGGTTCCTGAGCGTAGGAACTGTATTTCTCTTGTTTTTTGCTGTATCCTCAGGCTGTGGCACTGGCAAGGTATTATGTAAAGTTTTATAAGTATCGATTAAAAGCTGCTGAATAAATAAGAGACTTTTTTCTCTTACCTGTCTTATCGCCCAGAATTTCTCTCATTAGTGATTGTTTGGCTGTATATCTGGAATTAAATATAAGCTAGTGGACCTCTTGGTAGACTGCCATAGAGGAAATTCAGAAGGGATCAAAGCAGATAATCTCAACGTCAGTTTTAATCTTGAGAGCCTACAGTTCTAAAACCTTTCAAAGACTCAATTTGATGGGCATGATTAAGCAAAATGTCTCGTCCCTCAGTATCAGGAACAACACACCTCTGATGGAATTGGTGGATTTTTTGATGAAGATATATATTTACAAGAAAAGACTGCTGGACTCCTCCAGATGCAGGTTGATACACAGGGTTTATCTGTCACAAATGTAAAATCAGAGCCTCTCCACAATTTTAGAAAATAATTTTCTTATTATATTAGGCTCAGAAATGACCTCATCAGTTTGGGAGAACTTTTCTCAAGGTCCTTGAGCTCCATGGGAACCATTTGAGTCTGGGAAGGTACCTGGGTGACCTGAACTTAACTGGCTCCTCTCTTGGCTCCTCTGAGACCCTCACTGAATCACCACATACATGGAAGTAATGACACTTACCGCCTTGCATTCATTAGTATAATAGCTTTAATGATTTGATTTGCTCCTATAAAAGGTGCTATATAAATGCAAATGATTGCCAAGGATGATAATTAACAGTCTTCAGCTGCAAACTACTTACACCTCAAGTCCATAGGTCACAGAAAGAGAAATGTAAAGGTATTATTTAAGAAGATTGTTACCTCTTTGTGCTAAATATGATGACAGGCATTTGTAAAAGCTGCGTGTTTCTCTAGTTACATAGCCTGGATATTTTTGCTGACTGAAGGAGATACTGGTATAATTCATCTTTCAGAAGTGTTAAATGCTAGGGTGGTAAGATATTGCATTCAAGATGGGGGAGGGGGTAAGAGAAAGGAGGGGGAACCAGGGAGTCTATTTCCAGATAGGAAAATGCAAAGTCCTGGAACTCTAGGTGTATTTAATAGAGAAAGATTTATCATGATTTGTACTCTGCCAGCAGTATACACAAACAGTTTTACAAGATAAAAAACAAAAGTGCAATAGCAGAATCTGAGCATTTCGAGTGAAATGTAATTTACTCCCTTATGTATTGTTTACTCTGTCATGGCCATGTGTTAGATACTTCTTATTGACAACATTGATTATCTCCACGAAACCAACAATTCGATTAAATAGCAAAAGCTTCAGGTCTCTCAATTTTAATCTGGAAGGAAGAGGGAATTTTTGTTGCTAGAGATGAGCTTCCATTGCTCATTAAGTCCAGCTGCCCATCTTGCTGTTAAATTACAAAAAATAAAAATAAAATAAAAATAAGATGAACTAAAATAAAAGGAAAAGGTGGCTGTGCTTTCATTCCTCTCACAGGCTGGCTCCCTTTTTAAAAAGATTAAATTTTATAAAGTTTTAATTTTTACAGTGTGAGATAGAGAGCTCAAGTACAGCCTTTGTTTTTTCTTTTAACTGATATATCCCTTTAATAATCCTTGTACAGATGGACATGTGGCAAAATCCTCCACTCAGCATATTACCTAAATGGAGAATTAAGTAAGAATAAAGAATCTTTGCCACCTGCTTAGGCGTCTTATCTTCCTTGGTTTGTAGGGACAGTTATTTTTACATCTTTTAAGGAGTTCTCATTAACTTCTTATAGTGTCACAACGTTCTCTGATCATAAATGCTTGCCTTCTCTTTGTAAGCCATTCCAGTTTTACAGCTTATCTCTTTCATCTATTGCTTGATCCAAGATCAGTCTTTCATTTGTTTATAGATAGTTTACTTCTACTAGTTATTTGGGATTTTCAAGCACAAAATGTCAATCAAAGTGAGAAGTTCAGAAAAGAGACTCAAGTACTTTGAAGTAGAAGACCTTTAATTTCAACTGGGTGCAACCACCTTTGCAAAATTAGGACTGAGACAGTGAAAGAGATCTAAACTAACTGACTCCATCTTACTTCTAACCTTTAAGCTGTCCTTGTTATTTCCTGGGCATAGACTGGCTAACTTTGGGAGGAACTTAGTTTATAGTTTAAAACAAAGACAGTAACAACCCTTTCCTAAAACAAGTCTCCTTCTTGCCCAGGGACTAGAATGCCTTTGTAGGACTAACAGATTAGCCACAAGATTAGAAATTATGGTTTAGAAGTCATGCACCTGGAAGATAGAAGATTCTGACCCTCCCTAAACTGTTCCTAAGGTCAGTGCTTGAGATATTTTCCTGCACTTGATGGATCAGCTGGCACCACCCAGATGGGTAAACTGGCACATCTGATCTTGTGGCCCCCCACCCAGGAACTGACTCAGTGCAAGAGAACAGCTTCAGTTCCCTATGATTTCACCTCCTACCTGACCAATCAGCACTCCCGGCTCACTGGCTCCCCCAACTCACCAAGTTGTCCTTAAAAACTCTGATTCCCAAATGCTCGAGGAGACTGATTTGAGTAATAATAAAACCCCAGTCTCCCACACAGCTGGCTCTGCATGAATTACTCTTTCTCTATTACTCAGTTGGCCAGTGGGCAAGCTGAACGCATTGGGCAGTTACATGGTGAGGGGCGTTCATACTCCAAAGGTGGGAAGTCTCATAAAGGTTGAGAGACTGGTGAACTCATGAACTGACTTCTAATGTCTTATGTAATTTGCTTTTAAAAAAGAAGCAGTGTGTTTGTAATTTGAGTTCAAAATAGAGTACACACTGATAGGGGTCCGATGAGTGGAGGATCATCAGGGTTCTTTGTCTCCAGTGGAGTTAGATAAAATGACACGGACACACGTGGAGTGTTTTACGGAGCAGAGAGTTTAATAGGCAAGTAAGAAGTAAGAAGGAAGAAGCTCCCTCATACAGAGACACAGGGAGGGGGGCTCCAAAGCCAAGAGAGGAAATCCCTTGTGCAGCAGAAAAGTGGCTGCTTGTAGGAGGAGAGGGGAGGAGGTGGTGTCTGATTTGCATAGGACTCAGGGGATTGGTTTGACCAGGCACGTCACTCACATAGCCCGCAAAAAAAAAAACAAAAAACAAAAAACAAAAAAACAAAAAAACGGCCCTCTCACCCTAGCTTTTAATATGCAAATGCAGGGCACCATGATGTTCTACACGCGTGGGGATAGGTGGGGGCAAGGAAGAAGACGGCAGGAATTTGCAGGTTTGGGTGAACCCAATTTCTAATGGCCTGTATTTGTATATCAAAGGTTGCCTGCCCAGCTCTAAGACCCTGGGCTTTCCTGCAAGACAAGAAATGTTTCTGAAGCTGCTTTCAAGGAAATAAAAACTTTCCAAGTCGCCGTTTTCCTGTCTATCTGCCTAAAATAATTTCTTAATAACTCCTACAACAACACAATGAGAAAATTAATACTGAACTTTAAAACAATTTTTTTTCCCCATGCAGACGGGGAATTTAGTGTGGAAACTGGAAGAAATTGATCCTGCAGCCAGCTAGTGGTACATATTAAAATATAAATTATGTAAGGAAAAAATAATTTTATCTCTACCATGATAAGTTCTTGGCTAGGGTCCTTGTAATAAAAGACAAATTGACAGGAGCAAAACAAACAAGTTTATTAATATTTGTATTTCATACATACATGGGAGACACCCAGAGCAATGTGTAATTCAGAGTGGTGGCTTAGATTCAGGCTAAATATCACCTTTAGCTAAACCAAAGGAAGAAGGGTGTTGGCAAAGTCAATTACAGGGAGGAGACCAAGAAAAGCACATTAGACAATAATAAGTTTTGCTATGTAGATGAAAGTCAGTACTTTCTCCATAGACGAGACTCTCTTGTGATTTACAGTCATCCTGATTTTCCTGGTACAGAGAAGGAGACACCATTACAAATGGAGATTTTCTTTATAAATGTAAATTTTCCTTATAAAAGGGTAACTTCTACTCTGTTTTTAGAGCTTTTCCTGTGTCTGCTGTTTCTCAAAATAATCAGCTCAAAGTAATCCTTATGCCAAAGAGGCATATTTGAGGTGGCATATTCTGGCCTCCTACAGTCATATTTTGGGGTGGCATATTCTGGTCTCTTACAGTCATATTTTGAAGTGGCATATTCTAGTCTCTGACAGTGGTAATATTTTTAAAGCATATTTTAAAGCAATCCAACCAAATTACAGGGTTAAAGTTATTTGAATCCTCAGCAAGTTTTCAAAATTTGCAAGTTTGTTTTGGTTTCCTCCTTTTTTTCTTTTACTGTTCTTGTTTACCCTCATGCTCTTTTGGCCTCACCTATATTTTAGTTGTTTAAATTTCATCTGGCACTTAACATCCCACATGCCCCCTTTTTCTTCATGTCCTTCAAAAGTCTTTTCTCTGTAAGGTGATTTCAGCTGGGTGTTAGGAGTTGTTGATGAAAAGCGATGAACTCTAAAATATTTAAAGAGATGTATTCTGAACCAAATATGAGTGGCCATGGCCTGTGACATAGCCATCAGGAGGTCCTGAGAACATGTGCCCAAGGTGGTTGGGGTGCAGCTTGGTTTTATACATTTCAGAGAAGCATGATACATCAATCAAACATTTAAGAAATACATTGATTTGGTCCAGAAACGTGGGACAACTCAAAGTGAGGGCTCCCAGGCTATAGGTAAATTTAAACATTTTCTGATTGACAAATTGGTTGAGTTTGTCCCAAGACCTGGGTTTGATAGAAAGGGAATGCTCAGGTTAAGATAAAGACTATGGAAACCAAAGTTCTTTTGAAGTCTTATAGCGGCTTCCGTTAGAGACAATAGATGACAAATATTTCCTATTCAGATCTTAGTTAATCTCTTTAGGATTGGGAGGGTCTGGAAGAAAAAGATCTAGCTGTATTAATAGAGATTCTTTACAGATGCAAATTTTCCCCCACCAAGAATAGCTTTGCAGGGTCATTTCAGAATATGGAAAAAACAAAACAAAACAAACAAAACAAAAAACCATGTTTTGGGGTTAAATATTTTGATCTTATTGCTTGTCTTGTAATGTTATGCCAGAGTCAGGCTGGAAAGTAAGTCACAATATACATGGTTAAATATAACCCATCTAATGAGGATTTATGATTTGTAGGGCATGACTCCCTAGACCCTTTAGATAAGAATTTGGGCAAGATTAAATAATCAGCGTTTAGTCCTCAGAGTAAATAACTTGTCTTTACTAGACCAGTTGAGAAAAAAAATACCTTATTAAAGTAACAAAATTCTGATATGATGGCTGCTTACCGGTATTGTCCCTTCTGGGAAACAGAATCTTGATGTTGTGAGGGCCAAGTTCTTTGCTCCCTTAAAGACTCACTGAAAAATCGACATGAGGCACATTAATTAATGGGAAAAAGGGCGTACAAATTTATTTAACATTTATACATGAGAACCTTCAGAATGAAGACCTCCCCACAATAAGGTACCTACACTTACATACCATCTTGAGATTATAGAAAAAAGGTGGGCTTAGATTCTGGTAAAACAGATTATGGGAGGAGGGAGAAGAGGAATTCTATTGAGGGGCAATAAATGATTACTTGGGGGAATGATTAGATCAGGAAACAAATTCTTGATAGGTTTCTTTGGAATTAAATGATTCTTAGAGATAGCCATTATTTTGCAAAGGGTCTGTTTAGATGTGGTTATATTCTTGGTCCTCTTTTCTGCTACTATGTGGAGGGGGCGAGATAAATTGTTCTCTCTGGTGGGTCTGGAATTTAGGCAGACAAAGGAATCTTCAGAAAGGTTTCACCCACTAAAAGCTGAGTTGGTAGCTGTGGAGGGAAAAACTGAGTTAATAGCTGAGTGGAAAAGGATCCGATTCAACCATTCTCCCATTTCTGGGAATGGGCCAGTCTCATTAAACAGCTGTGTCTCATTTAAGGATATGACATTGAAGATGGGTTTTCAAAAGAAGAAAATGAAGATTAATGTTGAGAGCAGTCTAAGAACCCATGTCCTTAGAGTCTGGAGGGCAGCCAGTTGAAGTGTCCAGATGTTAGACTCAAAGCATCTTCAGTTAAAGTGAAAGAAGGCAGTGGCAATCTGACAAGTTTTTCTCACCTGTATTTCAAAGTATGAGTTTAAGTTTGCAGGGCCTTAGGAAAATGGCAGTGGCAATTTCATTAAGTCCAAGTGAGAAAAACAGAATAAAAATATAAAAATCTTAATTTGGAGACTTGTAGTCAGGAAAGAATTCAGCATTCATTCTAAATTGTAAGTAAATAATAAAAACTGAAAAACAATGGGAGAGGCTAGAATTTAATAACAAGTATACTATAGTTTTTTATTTTATTTTATTTTTATTTTATTAAGTTCCAGGATACATATGCAGAATGTGCAGGTTTGTTAAATATGTAAACGTATGCCATGGTGGTTTGCTGGACCTATCAACCCATCACCTAGGTATTAAGGCCCACATGCCTTAGCTATTTATCCTGATGCTTTCCCTCCATCTTGCCCCACAACAGGCCCTGGTGTGTATTATGTTGTTCCCCTCCCTGTGCCCATGTGTTCTCATTGTTCAGCGCCCACTTGTGAGTGAAAACATGCAATGTTTGGCTTTCTTTTCCTGTGTTAGCTTGTGGAGGATGATGGCTTCTAGCTTCATCCGTGTCCTTGCAAAAATCATGATCTCATTCCTTTTTATGGTTGCATAGAATACCATGGTGTATATGTACCACATTTTCTTTATCCAGTCTATTAGTGATGGACATTTTGGTTGATTCCATGTCTTTGCTATTGTGAATAGTGCTGTAATAAACATACATGTGAATGTATCTTTATAATAGAATGATTTATATTCCTTTGGGTATATACCCAGTAATGGGATTTCTGGGTCAAATGAGATTTCTGATTCTAGATCCTTGAGGAATTGCCACACTGTCTTCCACAGTGGTTTAACTAATTTACTTTCCCACCATCAATGTAAAAGCATTCCTATTTCTCCAAAGCCTCGCCAGCATCTGTTGTTTCCTGACTTTTTAATAATTTCCATTCTTACTGGCATGAGATGGTATGTCATTGTGGTTTTGATTTGCATTTCTCTAATGATAAGTGATGTCGAGCTTTTTTTCAAGTTTGTTGGCCCCATAAATGTCGTCTTTTGAGAAGTGGTCTGTTCATGTCCTTTGCCCAATTTTTGATGGAGTTGTTTGTTTTTTTCTTGTAAATGTTTTTAAGTTTCCTGTAAATTCTGGATATTAGTCATTTGTCAGATGGGTAGATTGCAAAAATTTTCTCCCATTCTGTAGGCTGCTGGTTCATACTGACGATAGTTTTTTTTTTTTTTTTTTTTTTTTTTTTTGCTGTACAGAAGCTCTTTAGTTTAATTGGATCCCATTTATCAATTTTTGCTTTTGTTGCAATTGCTTTTGGCAATTTCATCATAAAATCTTTGCCCATGCTTATGTCTTGAATTGTATTGCCTAGATTTTCTTCTAGGGTTTTTATGGTTTTGTATTTTACATTTAAGTCTTTAATTCATCCTAAGTTAATTTTTATATAAAATCTAATGAAGGAGTCCAGTTTCAGTTTTCTGCATATGGCTAGTCAGTTTTCCCAGTACCACTTATTAAATAGGGAATACTTTCCCCATTGATTTTTTCTGTCAGATTTGTCAAACATCAGATGGTTGTAGAAGTGTGGACTTATTTCTGAGATCTCTATTCTGTTCCATTGGTCTATGTGTCTGTTTTGGTACCAGTACCATGATGTTTTGGATACTTTAGCATTGTAGTATAGTTTGAAGTTGGGTAGCATGATGCCTCCAGCTGAACTGCATTCTTTTTGCTTAGGATTGTCTTGGCTATATGGGTTTTTTGGTTTCATGTAAATTTTATTTTATTTTATTTTATTTTGTTTATTTATTTTGAGATGGAGTCTCACTTTGTCACCTAGGCTGGAGTACAGTGGGACAATCTTGGCTCACTGAAACCTCCACCTCCTCGGTTCAAGTGACTCTCCTGACTCTCCTGCCTAACCCTCCTGAGTAGCTGGGATTACAGGTGCATGCCACTGCACCCAGCTGATTTTTGCACTTTTAGTAGAGATGGGGTTTACTATATTGGCCAGGCTGGTCTCAAACTTCTCACCTCAGATGATCCACCCACCTCAACCTCGCAAAGTGTTGGGATTACAGGCATGAACCACCATGCCTGGCCAGTTTCATGTGAATTTTAAAATAGTTGTTTTTTGTTTGTTTGTTTTTTTAATTCTGTGAAGAATGTCAATGGTAGTTTAATGGGAATAACATGGAATCCATGAATTACTTTGGGCAGGATGGCCATTTTTATATTGGTTCTTCCTATCCATGGGCATGGAATGTTTTTCCATTTGTTTGTGTCCTCTCTTATTTCCTTGAGCAGTGGTTTATATTTCTCCTTGAAGAGGTCCTTCGTGTCCCTTGTTAGCTGTATTCCCAGGCATTTTATTCTCTTTGTAGCAATTGTGAATGGGAGTTCATTCATTACTTGTCTCTCTGTTTGTCTATTGTTGGTGTATAGAAATGTTTTTAATTTTGTCACACTGATTTTGTGTTCTGAGACTTTGCTGAAGTTGCTTATCAGTTTAAGGAGATTTTGGGCTGAGATGATGGGGTTTCCTAGATATAGGATAATGTTGTTTGCAAACAGAGACAGTTTGACTTCCTCTCTTCCTATTTGAATATCCTTTATTTCTTTGAGACGGAGTCTCGCTCTGTCGCCCAGGCTGGAGTGCAGTGGCGCGATCTCGGCTCACTGCAAGCTCTACCTCCCGGGTTCACGCCATTCTCCCGCCTCAGCCTCCGAGTAGCTGGGACTACAGGCGCCCGCCACCACGCCCGGCTAGTTTTTTTTTGTATTTTTAGTAGAGACGGGGTTTCACCATGTTAGCCAGGATGGTCTCGATCTCCTGACCTCGTGATCCACCCGCCTCGGCCTCCCAAAGTGCTGGGATTACAGGCTTGAGCCACCGCACCCGGCCAATACTATATTTCATATGAGTGTTGAGAGAGGGCATCCTTGTCTTGTGCTGGTTTTCAAAGGGAATGCTTCCCGTTTTTGCCCATTCAGTATGATATTGGCTGTGGGTTTGTCATGAATGGTTCTTACTATTTTGAGATATGTTCCATCAATAACTAGTTTATTGAGAGTTTTTAACATGAAGGGATGTTAAATTTTATCGAAGGCTTTGTCTGCATCTATTGAGATAATCATGTGGTTTTTTGTCATTGGTTCTGCTTCTGTGATGAATTTTGCTTATTGATTTGTGTATGCTGAACCAGCCTTGCATTCTGGCAATAAAGCCACATTGATCGTGGTGGATAAGCTTTCTGATGTGCTGCTGGATTCAGTTTGCCAGTGTTTTATTGAGGATTTGGTATCAGGATGATGCTGGCCTCAGAAAATGAGTTAGGGAGAAGTACTTCCTTTTCACCCATTTGGCATTGTTTCAGAAAAAAATGGTACCTGCTCCTCTTTATAATTCGGTAGAATTAGGCTGTTAATCTGTCTGGTCCTGGGCCTTTATTGGCTGGTCAGCTATTTATTACTGCCTTAATTTCAGAACTTGTTATTGATCTATTCAAGGAATAAACTGAATAACAGAAATGTATCCATTTGTCCAGGAATTTATCCATTTCTGGTAAATTTTCTGGTTCATTTGCATAGAGGTGTTTATAGTATTCTCTGACAGTATTTTGTATTTCTGTGAGGTCAGTGGTGATATCCCTTTTATCATTTTTTATTGTGTCTATTTAATTTTTCTCTCTTTTCTTCTTAGTCTATCTAGTAGTCTATCTATTTTATTACTTTTTTTCCCCCAAAAAAACAGCTCCCAGATTCATTGATTTTTTTGAAGGATTCTTTATGTCTCTATCTCCTTCATTTCACTCTTAGTTATTTTTTGTCTTCTGCTAGTTTTTAGATTTGTTTGCTCTTGCTTCTCTAGATGTTTTAGTTTCAATGTTAGAATGTTGATTTGAGATCTTTTGAGCCTTCTGATGTGGGCATTTAGTACTATAAATTTCCTTCTTAACACTGCTTTAGCTGCATCCCAGAGATTCTGGTACATTGTTGCTTTGTTCTTATTCCTTTCACAGAACTTCTTGATTTCTGCCTTAATTTCATTATTTACCCAGGATTTATTCAAGAGCATGTTATTCAATTTCCATGTAATTGTGTGGTTCTGAGTGAATTTCTTAATCTTGAGTCCTAATTCAATTGTGCTGTCGTCTGAAAAACTGTTATGATTTCAGTAGTTTTTGTATTTGCTGAGGAGTGTTTTACATCCAATTATGTGATTGATTTTAGAGTAAGTATGAGAAGAATGTATATTCTGTTGTTTTGGGGTGGAGAGTTCTCTAGTTATCTATCAGGTCCACTTAATGCAGATCTGAGTTCAGGTCCTAAATATCCTTGTTAATTTTCCTTCTCAATGATCTGTTTAATATTGACAGTGGGGTGTTAAAGTTTTCCACTATTATTGTATGTCAGTCTAAGTATCTTTGTAGGTCTCTATGAACTTGTTTTATGGATCTGGGTGCTCTTGTAATGGGTGCATATATATTTAGTATAGTTAGCTCTTCTTGTTTATTTGAACACTTTACCATTATGTAATGCCCTTCTTTGTCTTTTTTGATCTTTGTTGGTTTAAAGTCTGTTTTGTCAGAGGTAAGGATTGCAACCCCTGCATTTTTCTGTTTTCCATTTGCTTATTACATTTTCCTCCATCCCTTTAATTTGAGTGTATGTGTGTCTTTGAGATGGGTCTCTTGAATACAGCACACTCATGAGTCTTGACATTTTACTCATTTAGCCAGTCTGTGTCTTTTAATTGGGGCACTTAGCCCATTTACATTTGAATTTAATATTTTTATGTGTGAATTTGATTCTGTCATCATGATTCTATCTGGTTATTTGGCACACTAGTTGATACGGTTTCTTCATAGCGTCATTGCTATTTGTATTTCAGTGTGTTTTTGCAGTGGCTGGTACTAGTTTTTCCTTTCTATGTTTAATGCTTTCTTCAGGAGCTCTTGAAAGGCAGGCCTGGTGGTGATGAAATCCCTCAGCATTTGCTTGTCTGGAAAGGATTTTATTTCTCCTTTGTTTATGAAGCTCAGTTTGGCTGGATATGAAATTCTGGGTTGAAAATTCTTTTCTTTAAGAATGCTGAATATTGGCCCCCAATCTCTTCTGGCTTGTAGGGTTTCTACTGAGAGTTCCGCTGTTAGTCTGATGGGCTTCCCTTTGTAGGTGACCTGGCCTTTCTCTCTGGATGCTCTTAACATTTTTTCCTTCATTTTGACCTTAGAGAATCTAATGATTATGTGTCTTGGGGTTGATCTTCTTCTGGAGTATCTAACTGGGGTTCTCTGTATTTCTTGAATTTGAATGTTGGCCTGTATTGCTAGGTTGGGGAATTTCTCCTGGATGGTATGCTGAAGTGTGTTTTCCAACTTGGTTTCATTCTCCTCATCTCTTTCAGCTACTCCAATCAGTCATAGGTTTGGTCATTTTACAGAGTCCCATAGTTCTCGGATGTTTCATTCATTCTGTTTCATTTTTTTTCCTCTATTCTTGTCTCCCTACCTTATTTCAATGAGATAGTCTTCAACCTCTGATATTCTTTATTCCACTTGATTGATTCAGCTATTGATACTTATGTATGCATCATGAAGTTTTCATGCTGTATTTTTCAGGTCATTTATGTTCCTCTCTAAACTGGTTATGTTAGTAAGCAGCTCCAGTAACCTTGCATCATGGTTCTTAGCTTCTTTGCATTGGGTTAGAACATGCTCCTTTACCTCAGCCAAGTTTGTTATTACCCACCTTCTGAAGCCTACTTCTGTCAGTTCATCCATTTCCTTCTCTGTCAAATTTTGTTCTTTTGCTGGAGAGATGTTGTGATCATTTGGAGGAGAAGAGGTCCTCTATCCTTGTGAGTTGTCAGTGTTTTTTCATTGATTCTTTTTATCTGCATGAGTTTGTCTAGTTTTGATCTTTGAGGCTGCTTTGATGAGGTTTTTGTGGGACTTTTTGTTGATGCTGTTGAGGCTTTCTGATTGTTTGCTTTAGTTTCGATAGTCAGGTTCCTCTTCTGTAGGGCTGCTGAAGTTTTCTGGGGATTCACTTCAGGCCCTATTCATCTGGGGCACTCCCGTACCTGGGGATGTCACACAAGGAGGCTGGAGTAAAGCAAAGATGGGTGCCTGCTCCTTCCTCTGGGATCTCTGACCTCAAGGGTCACTGACCTGATGCGACTAGGAATGCTCCTGTGTAGGGTGTCTGGTCACCCCTGTTGGGGGTGGTCTCACCCAGTTGAGGAGCATGGGAATCAAGACCTGTTTAACAAACATTTTGGCTATCTGTTGGTGGAGGGGGTGTGTTGTGCTGGGGGAAAGTCACTCATCTGGGCTGCTTGGATTCCTCAGAGCTAGCAAGGCAAAAGGCTAAGCTTACTGGTCCATGGAGACTATGACCACCCCACCCCTTAGGGGTTCAGACTCAGGAGATCAGAGTTCTGTCCCTAAGCACCGGGCTGGAGTTGCTGGAGTTACTGCAGGGAGGCCCAGCCCAGTGAGGAAGGATGGTCGGGGTCCAGCCTAAAGATGCAGTCTGGCCATGGTCTGCTACAGCTGGTGTGCTGTGCTGTGGGGAATACTGACTGGGACCAAGCCATCTAATCTTCCCAGCTCCAGCAGGGGAAAAATGCGGCTTGGAGCTATAGTGATTGTTGTTGCCCTTCTCCCCGGGAGTTCAGTGTTTTAGGCAGTTAGCAGCCACCATGATGGCGGCCATCTTTCTCCTGGGGAACTTAGTTTTCTTAGGCAGTTGGCAGCTGCAGTGATGCTGGCCACCCCTTCTTCGGGGAGCTCAGTTGTCTTAGGCAGCTGTGATGATGACTGCCACTCTTCCTCCAGGGAGCTTAGATGGCTTAGACAGCAGGCAGCAGCAGTAATGACAGCTGCCCCTCTCTTTAGAAACTTGGTGGTCTTAGGCAAACTCCAGCCGAGGAGCTGATGAGAACCTGCATGGGTCTGTGGTTGGGGCCCAAGGACCTGGAGTTGCACAGTTCCATGGAAAAAGCACTGTTTCCCAGGCTGGGTAGCATGCTCATTCACCCCCTTCCTTGGCTGGGGGTGGGGATTCCCCTGCCCCATGTGGCTCTCAGTGGGTCAATGCACCACCCTGCTTTTCCTTGCTCTCTGAGGGTCATGCCAACTGCCTAGTCAGTTCTGATGATACAACCTGGATACCTTGTTTATTAGTCCATTTTCATGCTGCTGATGAAGACATACCCAAGACTGGGCAATTAACAACAACAACAACAACAAAAAACAGAGAGAGAGGTTTATTGGACTCACAGTTTTACGTGCCTGGGGAGGCCTCACAATCATGGTAGAAGGTGAAATGTACATCTCACATGGAAGTAGATGAGAGAAGAGAGCTTGTGGAGGGAAACTCCCATTTTTAAAACCATTAGATCATATGAGACTTATTCACTATTACAAGAACAGCAAGGAAAAGACCCACCTCCATGACTCAATTTACCTCCCAGTAGGTTTTTTCACATGTGAGAATTATGGGAATGGGATTTGGGTGGGGACACAGCCAAACTGTATCATTCCACCCCTGACTCCTCGTGTCCTCACATTTCAAATCCAGTAATGCCTTCCCAACACTCTCCCAAAGTCTTAACTCATTTCAGCATTAACTCAAAAGTTCATAGTCCAAAGTCTCATCCAAGACAAGGCAAGTTACTTCCATCTATGAGCCTGTAAAATCAAAAGCAGGTTAGTAACTTCCTAGATACAATGGGGTTACAGGCACTGGGTAAATACAGACATTCTAAATGGGAGAAATTGGCCAAAACAAAGAGGCTACAGGTCCCATGCAAGTCTGAAATCCAGCAGGGCCATAAAATCTTAAGGCTGCAAAATGATCTCTTTTGACTCCATGTCTTGCATCCAGGTCACGCTGATGCAAGAGGTGGGTTCCCATGGTCTTGGGTAGCTCTGACCCTTTGGCTTTGCAAGGTACAGCTTCCCTCCTGGCTGCTTTCATGGGCTGGCATTGAGTGTCGTGTCGGTGGCTTTTCCAGGTGCATGGTACAAATTGTTGGTGAATCTACCATTCTGGGGTCTGGAGGATAGTGGCCCTCTTCTCATGCCTCCACTAGGTGGTGCCCCAGTAGGGACTCTGTGTGGGGGCTTCAACTCCAAGTTTTCCTTCCACACTGTCTTAGAAGAGGTTCTCCATGAGAGCCCTGCTCCTGCAGCAAACTTCTGCCTGGGCATCCAAGAGTTTCCCATAAGTCTTCAGAAGGCAGAAGTTCCCAAAACTCAATTCTTGACTTCTGTGTACTTGCATGATCAACACCACATGGAAATTGCCAAGGCTTGGGGTTTGCAGTCTCTGAAGCCATGGCCCAAGCTCTCCATTGGCCCCTTTAAGCCATGGCTGGAGTGACCGGAATGCAGGGCACCTAGTCCCTAGGCCGCACACAGCATGGGGACCCTGGGCCTGGCATATGAAACCACTGTTTCCTCCTAGCCTCTGGGAGGGGCTGCCAGGAAGGCCTCTGCCATGCCCTGGAGACATTTACCCAATTGTCTTGGGGATTAATATTCGGCTCCTCATTACTTATGCAAATTTCTGCAGCCAGCTTGGATTTCTCCTCAGAAAATGGGATTTTCTTTTCTATTGCATTGTCATGCTGCAAATGTTCTGAATTTTTATGCTCTGCTTCCTTTATAAAACTGAATGTCTTTAACAACACTTGTCACTTCTTAAATACTTTGCTGCTTAGAAATTTCTTCTGTCAGATACCCTAAATCATCTCTCTCAAGTTCAAAGTTCCATAAATCTCTAAGGCAGGAGCAAAATGCTGCCAGTCTCTTTGCTAAAACATAACAAGAATCATCTTTGTTCCAGGTTTCAATGAGTTTCTCCTTTCCATCTGAGACCACTTCAGCCTTAATTTTATTGTCCATATTGCTATCAGCATTTTGTGAAAAGCCATTCAACAAGTATCTAGAAATTTCCAGTTTCCCACATTTTCCTGTCTTCTTCTGAACTCTCCAAACTGTTCCAACTCCTGGCTGTTACCCTGTTCCAAAGTTGCTGCCACATTTTTGGGTATCTTTCCAGCGGTGCCCCACTCTACTGGTACCAATTTACTGTATCAGTCCATTTTCATGCTACTAATACAGACATATCCAAGACTGGGCAATTTACCAAACAAAGATGTTTATTGGACTCACAGTTCCACCTGGCTGGGGAGGCCTCACAATCACGGTGGAAGGTGAAAGGCATGTCTCATATGGGGACAGACAGGAGAAGAGAGCTTGTGCAGGGAAACTCCCATTGTTAAAACCATCATATCTTGTGAGACTTATTCATTATCATGAGAATAGCACAGGAAAGACCCACCCCCATGAGTCAATTATCTCCCACCAGGTCCCTCTTACAACACATGGGAATTGTGGGAGTTACAATTCAAGATGAGATTTGGGTGGGGACACAGCCAAACCACATCACCTTGGTTGCCAGTGCAGGATTCACATGCCGTTTTGGTTCTTCTGGGTAGGAGCCTCCAACTTCTGCTGCTTCTAGTTGGCTATCTTAACCCCACCCCTCTACAGTTTTCTTTGGAAACATAATTTTCCCTCTCCTGCTTCCCATTTCTACCAAATACAAGTCACAATAGGAACAACTTATTTGCAAAATTTATTTTAGTCTTATTATACTTGGTGTGATTATTTTTATAGTAGTGTATGTAAATAATAGCTATTGGCTGTATAGACTCTTTTAAAATTGGCTTTGCTGGACTTTTTTTCACAAATAATTTTAAGTTAGACTTTTAAAAGCCTCTTGATCCAAGCCAAAAATTTATCTATGCCTGCAGATACCTGTATGAAATGGGTAAATTCCTCTCTTTTTGAGGTTCTAAAATAACTTGGTGTTCCTGGGCCTGTCAGAAAGTGGTATTCTTTACTTACTACAGGAATTTTGTAAAGAAATTATATTATATAAAGGAAGTATCAGAGCAGTCTTTTCAAGGATCCTTTTCTCGGCTCTCTAAAGTCAACCTTAATTCTTAAAAGTAGTCTGGTAATACCTGGAAAATATGACATTTCAGTCAAAGCCTTGGTAAAATAACCAGTGTTTTGTATTGTGTCCTGCTGTAAAAGAGAACAAATACTTATTGAGCTTATTCAAGTAATTCTAATGCCGTAAATTAAGAATATTCATACCTGGGTGATGGGATCATGTATACCCCAAACCTCAGGGTTACTCAGGTAAGAAACATGCACATGTAACCCCTGAATCTAAAGTCAAAGTTGAAAAAAATACTCAAAAATCTTTTATTCTAGAGAAATCAGATGGAGAGAAAAAGATATGCTTTAAATTTTCCTTACAAGAGTAAGTATATTTTGCCCAATTTGTTGTAAGTTCTAAGCAGCCCAAAAGAAAAAAGTTCATCACTCTGGAAAATAAAACATAAAAAGAATCAGTATGCTTCACATTTTAAAATAAAAGTTTAGTTCTCTATTATTTCAATCTCAGGTAATTAACTGTTGTTCTGCTTAATATTGGATTAGGAATCCTCATGAACAGATCAGCTTTTTAGTAAAAGTCTTGGAAGATTTTTTCCAAGCCCAAAGGTATAATCTCCAAAATTATCAAAAACCTGTACTCAACTTGTCAGAGTCCTTTCTACGATTTTCTTTAAAAAAGCAAATTTTTGACTATAATCTATTTTTTGAGAAGAATCAAAGTAAAACAATAATTGCTTTGAATGACATTAGTCTTAGAACAATTATAATTAAAGACAAAATTGACAAGGAAGTTTGGTTATTTCTGTGACACACAAGAATTTATCATAATAATCATAATTATTAATCCTAACATACAGTAAGACATCAGAGTTTTAGGAATTTCATGCAACTGTGGGACACATGTTAATAACATGTTTTTATAAACATAACCCACAGAAAGTTAAACATCGTTTTATATTTGGCACTGCTTCTTGTATAATTTTAATAGGCTGATTATATCTCTCTTGGACTTTCAGGGGCCCTAATATCCAAACTGTTAATTTGACGTAAAAAAGATTAAATTTATAATTTGAAATACAATTTTGGAAAGTTTGTCAAATATCAAAGGTCTAAAAACTTGATATCACAAAATAGTTTCACAGGTCACTATAAAATAAATCATTCATTTAGCCAATGTGATAATTCAAAGATTTCAAAAAGCAAAGCAAAATCCTTTACTCTTTTATAGAGAGAAGACTTAGTTTCCCAAGCAATCAAAATACCTCAGAAGGCAAACTGAATCTATCTCTTCCTCTTTCCCTCTTTTTGTTTGTTGCTTACTCAAAAAGTAAACAAAAATATTTTATTTCTTCTTATTATTATATGGAAATCTCTTTCCAAAGAGAAACCCAAATTTCACGTTTACATTAAGGTAAAATTTGCAAAATGTCTAGCCTTTCCTTGTTTTAATACCTAATGTGCATTTTCAACAGCATATTTATTATCAGGGTCACTGAGATTTGCTCCCTCCAAAGCCCTCTGAAAAACATAGGCATCTTGCATATGTTAACAACCTGTGTTGGGGTTTTTTTTTTGGTCTCTACGTTTAATGCTGAAGTCTGTTTCTTTGGGACACTTCAAACTCTCTGATTCATAGCCATGTAAACTACCCCTCTGCTTTCTGCTGCAAACAGGAGAAAGTGCTGCAAATAAAAAATTCTTTAAAGTCCGTCTTATAGTGTGAGCTTAAAACAGCTTCCTTTCTACTTACACTATCTTCCTCCTCAAATGAATAAAGATATAAACATCATCACAATGTCTATGTTATATGCTCTCATTATTTAACTATGTTATACTGCATTTCAGGCTGGGCATGGTAGCTCACGCCTGGAATCCCAACACTTTGGGAGGCCAAGACGGGACCCAGGAGCTTGAGACCAACCTGAATAACATAGGGAGATCCCATTTCTAAAAATAACAATTAAAAAATTAGCCAGGAGTGATGGTGCACACTAGTGGTCCCAGCTACTCAGGAGGCAGAGTTAGGAGGATCACCTGACCCTTGCGGGGAGGGCCAAGGCTACAGAGAGCCATGATTGAGCCACTGCACTCCAGCCTAGGTGACAGAGTGAGACTCTCTCTCTCTCTTTCTCTCTCTCTGTTTCTCTCTCTCTCCCTCTATCTCTGTGTGTGTGTGATACCTAAACACAAACACATACACACATATATACATACATATATATACACACACACATATACTACACTTCCCAATCAAAAAATAATTTTATTCACTCATTCTAAAGTTAATTGTAATAAAACCTAATAAACAAATACATTGAGTCAGTTTGAACACAAGGTAATATGGTTGTTTTATAAGGGGCACTTCCTGCTTCGCTCAGCACTTCTTCCGGCTGCCTGTGAACAAGATGCCTTGCTTCCCTTTCACCGTCTGCCATGATTGTCAGTTTGCTGAGGCCTCCCTAGCCATGCTGAACTGTGAGTCAATTAAACCTTTTTCCTTTATAAATTACCCAGTTTCAGGTAGTTCTTTATAGCAGTATAAAAATGAACTAATACACAAGGTAAGATTACTATAAACCTTTCATAATGCTTTACAATATTTTCCCTTCTCCTTTTTCAGCTTTCTGTACATTGTTTTATTTATCATTCTTTTTGGTTATTTGATTTAAAACAATCCTTAAAGCCTCTAACTTAGGCAAAAATATTTTTCCTTTAACAAAAATCACATCATTATCATGTCTTCTTATAATCTTTTTAAATCAAAAACACATCCTGCTTTTCTTATACACGTTGTATATAGAATTGTTTATCTCATGTCTAGTGCTTTTGATTATATACATTAGTTACAGTGTTAACTGTTACCCTTGTTTTTAGTGAAAAACTTAGAAGGTAAATACTTTGAAAGATGCAGAACCCAGGACAAAGGCACGGAACTTAGATATAAACAAAGGTAAGGTTTGTTATGTAAACTTTAAGCCATTTTCTTCTCCATCCTAAAAGTTTGTAGAGGTTTAGGTGCGCAGAGGGAGATGCTCTCACAAATGGAGATTTTTGCTTATAGATGTAAATTTATTTTACAAAGAGTTTCATAATAGCCAGATAAACGTCAGAAAGTTGTATTTTGGCTTTTTAACTTAGCTTGTATCTTAATTACATTATTGGCTT
Source organism: Macaca mulatta (assembly GCF_049350105.2). Lineage (NCBI taxonomy): Eukaryota > Metazoa > Chordata > Mammalia > Primates > Cercopithecidae > Macaca > Macaca mulatta. The sequence goes on along the minus strand of NC_133406.1, from coordinate 171,537,801 downwards.
CCAGGTGGAGCCCTTTAATGAGGAGAAAGAAAGTATGCAGTTTATAGTGCTAAAAATTTAAATGTGAAAAGCAGGCACAGGTGGAAGGTAGAAAACAGGTCCCTCAAAATCAGGGATCCCATTTTTACGTTAAACTCTGGGTCCCAAAAGTAGGGAAACACCGTGGGACTAGAGAGTGCAATGCTTCTGCGGAATATCTAGTTGCAAGCACATTCCCATTCCTTCGAGGCTGGTGGGCAACCCACTGTCAGTCAGCCCACTCTGTAATCACCTCATTCCCCATGAGTCTTATGCCTCAGTGGGGAGTGTTTCCATAGCCTCCAAGGGTCTCCAAGTCAGCCTTTCCTTATCCAAATGCACAAAGAGACAAGTAGCCCCCTGTGGTGATAATCATTTATTGCCAACAACTGTCATTAGCCATTTCTAACACAGTGAATAGTTCTATTTTCCAAATATTTGTGAAACCAGAACTCTATCCCGTTGACATTCTTTGAAAGTAGAATTTGGAAAAATATATTCTGGAGAAAGTTCCTAAAAGCATAACTTATGCAGGAATGTATGAAGCAAACTAAGCAGAATATATAATTGTGTTACATATAACATCCTCTTTTGTGACACTAATTGTTCCACCTTACCAGATCAACTGCAGCAGTACACAACATAATGCAGTCATTTCTTTCATTTAAAAAAGGAACAGGCCAGGTGTGGCGACTCACGCCACCACTTTGGTGTGGCTGAGGCAGGCGGATCATGAGGTCAGGAGGTCAAGACCAGCCTGGCCAACATGGTGAAACGCCGTCTCTACTGAAAATACAAAAATCAGCTGGGCATGGTATCAGGCACCTGTAACCACAGCTACTCGGGAGGTAGGCTGAGGTAGGAGAATTGCTTTAACACAGGAGGTAGAGGTTGCAGTGAGCTGAGACTGCACTCCAGCCTGGGTGACAGAGCAAGACTCCGTCTCAAAAAATATATATAATAATAAAATAAAATAAATAGAAATCTCTTTATTGACTGCACTCAATACCATCCCAGTTTTCTGACCCCCTGCTCTGCTCATCTGATTTAAAAAGTTGTCTGTATGTGCTGTGTTTTGTGCTGAACTGTGTATCCCCTCTAAATTCCTACATGGAGTCCCTGACTCCCTAGTACCACAGAATGTGACTACATTTGGAGACAGGGCCTTGATTAAGTTAAAGCGAGGCCATTAGGGGAGGCCCTAATCCAGTGTGACTAGTGTCCTTAAAGAAGAGGAAATTTGAATGCACAGAGAGACACTAGGGGGATGGGCACAGAGGAAAGACCACATGAGGATACCATGAGAAGGCAGCCCTCTGCAAGCCAAGGAGAAAGGCCTCAGGAGAAACCAGACCTGCCAACACCTTGATCTTTGGACTTTCAGCCTCCACAATGGTGAGGAAATATATTTCTGCTGTTTTAACCCAGAAGTCTGTGATATTTTGTTATAGTAACCCTAGCTGCCTCCAATTTGTCTCTTCCTTTTCCTCTTGAGCCTACTCCACCTGGGTTTTTACCAACACAGCTCTTCCAAAATGACACACAGCAAGGATAGCACACCGCATGTGATACAGTTGATTACTCTTTCTTCCTTAAAAACCACTTTTCACTTGGCTTCTAGGACACTAAACTCTACTGGTTTTCCTCCTACTTCCCTGACCATACCTTCTCAGTCTTCATTCAGATTTTTCCCTGTTCCCCTAACCTCTCGAACAACCCTCCCACCCTGGGATTCGGTACTCTGCTTTTCTTCTTCTGCTCTCTCAGCCCATTATTATCTAGCTTGCATACTTATTATCATTGTCTAATTCCAACACGGGAAGGTGAGGATTTTTTGTCTGTTTTACCCACTGATAGATTACCACCTAGAATAGTTCCTGGCACATGTTAAGTAAGCACAACACATGCTTTTTGAATGAATAAATTAGATGAAGTCAATCGATGCTCTTAAGAAAATGGTATTTTGTTTAGTGTAGGGTCCTGCCTTTCTCATTACGTTCTCTTCTGATGAACTTTTCTTGTGTTTGTTTGGAAGCAGGAGAGGTTTATTTCAGTAACATTTCTGAAGTTCTAGGATAGTCTAGTGTGAAGAGCATGGGCTTCAGACCGACCGGATGTTGTACTTTCACTGGTTTAAACTTTCTGTGCCTGTTAACTCAAATTTGAACAAAAGCTAATAATTATTTCTCTCCATAGGGTTATCATGAAAGTTAAGTGAGAAAATCACTAGGTAACACAGAGCCTCTTGCCTTGCAAGTCCTCAGTGTTATCTTCCATCACTGATATGATCAGAATATCTGTAGCAAAAATACATCAGTTTCTTGAATAGAGGAATCTTGGCTTTTCTTTCTTTTTTCCCCCCCACCAGTTGTTATTATTGAAATCTGCATAATGAAGACACTCAGAAATTCTCCTCAATAACCTATAAGCAACCCCCTAACTACCTAGGAGTAAGGAGACAACGGAGTCCCAAAGGTATAGACATCTATGTAGAAAAGTGCCAGCACTCATTTTTATTTCTCTGTTCAAAGCTTCACATGATGTCCAAAATATCTCTTGTAATTCTGTGCAAAAAGATGGAAGACAATTTGGAATCCTCTTCAAATTTAAGAGTTATGAGTCAATAAAATTATTTTTTGATTTGGAAGTGCAGTATATGTGTGTGTGTATATATATGTATGTATATATGTGTGTAGGTGTGTGTGTTTATGTATCACACACACAGAGAAAGAGAGAGTCTCACTCTGTCACCTAGGCTGGAGTGCAGTGGCTCAATCATGGCTCTCTGTAGCCTCGGCCCTACTCCCAAGGGTCAGGTGATCCTCCTCACTCCTGAGTAGCTGGGACCACAAGTGTGCACTGTCACTCTTGGCTAATTTTTTTATTGTTATTTTTAGAGATGGGATTTCCCTGTGTTATTCAGGTTGGTCTCAAGCTCCTGGGTCCCACGTTGGCCTCTCAAAGTGTTGGGATTCCAGGCATGAGCCACCATGCCCAGCCTGAAGTGCAGTATAACATAGTTAAATAATGAGAGCATATAACATAGAAATTGTGATGGTGTTTACATCTTTATTCATTTGAGGGGGAAGATAGTGTAAGTAGAAAGGAAAGTGTTTTAAGCTCACACTATAAGACAGACTTTAAAGAATTTTTTATTTGCAGCACTTTCTCCTGTTTGCAGCAGAAAGCAGAGGGGTAGTTCACATGGCTATGAATCAGAGTTTGAATTGTCCCAAAGAAACAGACTTCAGCATTAAACGTAGAGACAAAAAAACCCCACGCAGGTTGTTAACATATGCAAGAAGCCTACGTTTTTCAGAGGGCTTTGGAGGGAGCAAATCTCAGTGACCCTGATAATAAATATGCTGTTGAAAATGCACATTAAGTATTAAAATAAGGAAAGGCTGGACATTTTGCAAATTTTAAAAAGGAAATTATAGGCAAATAGGCAAGCAAGTGTAAAGCAGGACCCAGTTAGCATAACAAGTGGTTTAGTACAGTTGGAACATAGTGTGGGAGTGAGGTTTTCAATATGCTTTTGTTTATAAAATGATTTTTAGATTGTCGCAATTACTAGCTCTCCCCAGTCTTGTAAGCCAAAAGTGGACCAGAGCTTTCCTTTTCCTGGTATTGCATGAGAGATTTTGGACACTACAGTGCAAAACTCTAATAAGGGAATGGATTAAAGTTGCAAGAAGGGTTTAAGCTCAGCTTTGGTAAATGGTGTAGTATAAAACTTGACAGATGGGCTTTGAGTTCAGGAAAACTAGGTTCATATTTCAGCTCTGTGACTTGTTAACAGGATGATCTTAGGCAAGCCTAAATTCTATTTTACATAATGTAGTGATATTGCCTTCCTCACAAGATGGTTGTTAGGATTAAATAAAATTATGTATGGAAAGTATTTAGCACAGCACATACCATGTAATTAATGTTTGGTAAGGGTAAACGATGTCATTAATGTGGACAACGGCAATGATTGAAATAGACCTAGAAGGGAGATATTGGGAAAAAAGCTTTCTGCTTCAGAGAATGGACAAAACAGGCAAAAATTTAAATAAACCATCTTAGTTTCTACATTATGCTGAGCGATAAGAACCTCAAAGCTTCACAAGCAAGAATGTGCTGGAGTACCGGAACTTCTTGCATAATAGAAGGGAACTGGAGCTTGGGAGAGTAAGAAAATGTAATCAACTTTCTGCCTTTGTACTTGGCACGTAGCTCACTTAAGAATGCTTTTCTCCAACAGATGGCCAGCTAGTGTCAAAAGATCAGTGCTAATCTCAGTGAACTCCAACAAGCTTGATTCTAGAACTTTAGAAAGCCATAATACTCACGTACTGGGTGAGGCCAATAACAGAGAGAGAAATGGTCTCAATGGATTGTCAAGAATGAAAAAAGAGAATGTTTATTTTTAAAAGTCTTTTTAGTCTTAAAAAAATGTGTTTCTTTTGCAGTGATATTTCGGTTCTGTAGTGCTAGTCAGGTCTTATACTAGAAAAGATGTACAAATGCTGTCAGAGGAAAATTCCTGCTGCTCTTTGTTCTAAATTTCACAATCACCCTTTAAGACTATGCCCCCCATGGAAATGTTATATAAAGCCATCATTTTTCCTAAATTGTTTATTAAAACAATTTTTGAAATGGTTGAAGATTTTTATCTATGTTACCATAATCAATACCATGTCGATAAAATATTTTCCTGCTGATCTTCTCAGACTCTAAAGAAAAGCTTTCTATCCCATAATATGCTCTCATTTCTGAAATGATTACATTTTATGCTGGCTCATGGTATAAACTTTCAAAGCCACCAGCTGAGTTGTCATTGTAGTACAGCTGATTCCTTGATTGATATACAGTGTCTGAGATGTCTTTGTTCTCCTGACTTCCCACTGGTTACGAGATTACAGATAAGAATAAAAGAAAAGAGTGTAACAACCAGAGGAACACTGGGGTCTCTAATGATATCAGAGGTTACCTTCTCTTTAAGAGAGGATTTGTTACTTTAAAATTATTGGATCATCCCAATATGTCATGCTGCGCAAGTCAATTCAGCTAAAGACGGGGCTTTGGAAAGCTTTCTTCCTGATCCGGAGTTCATCTAATTTTTGGCTGTAGAAAATCTATGTCCTGAGAAATTAGATGTCTGGAACGATCTTTAATCTCAGTGGATGGCTTTTTTGGTTGTTGTTGGAGTGTTGCTCAATTGTGAGGAAAAATACAATTTTCCTTATAACACAGGGAAATAAAGGATTTTTAAAAAATTTTTACTTTATTATGTAAAGGAAAGTATTTAATGCTGGCCTATTCGTTTGCAGAAAAGAGATAATACTTTCCATTTGCTCTGAGAAAATGGTGGCCTGTTTTGTTTTCTTTTCTTTCACAATGAAAGAAAATTGGCATATTGAGACATTCCTTGGAAAGTGTATAGGACATCTAGAGTCAGCTTCCGTTCTGTGTATACTCAGCCTATCAAAAGATTCAGAACTAAGCCTTGATCGGTTAACTAATTTTTCTGTTTTGGAAACTTCTCTGAATCCATTATTATGTAAAACAAATAAAATTGGTTTTTCTTTCAAAGATAAACATCCACTGTGCTTCAATACTTGTCAGGGTTATGACTTCCTAGCTGGCTATTTATCATTTTTCTACAGAAATGGAAACTCTTCCTCCTCCTTCCCTCTCATCTTCTCCATAGTGCCAGGTGAGTTCGAGAGTTGAACACTTTAGATTTAAAAATCACTTTACTGAATCCCATCTGTGAGCTTTTACTCCTAATGAAATGCACTGATAGATCTTACACACTTGTGTCATGCAGTAGCTATTTGGTGAAAGAAGTCAGCATGCAGATGTATCCTCTAACAAGAAAAACTAAGACAAACCATATCATATTTTGAATTGATATAGGTTGAGATCACCACAGAGAAAATGTATAATCTATTTCAAACAGCCTAGGAGGAGAGTTTGAAACAAAAAATCATTAGGCTGAACAGTATTCTGCTTGACAGTAAAATTTGAGTTGTTGTTTTATATCCATGAAGGATCTTTTTTTTTTTAAGAAAACTTTTAAGGTTCAGGGGTACAAGTGCAGGTTTGTTACATAGGTAAGCTTGTGTCATGGGGGTTTGTTGTACAGATTATTTCATTACCCAGGTATTAGCCCTAGTAACCATTAGTTATTTTTCCTGATCCTCTCCCTTTTCCCACCCTCCACCCTCTAAAAGGCCCCAGTGTGTGTTGTTTCTGTCTGTGTGTCCATGTGTTCTCATCATTTAGCTCCCACTTATAAGTGAGAACATGGGGTATTTGGTTTTCCGTTCTTGTGTTGGTTTGCTAAGGATAATGGCCTCTAGCTCCATCCATGTCCCTGCAAAGGACATGATCTCATTCTTTTTCATGGCTGCATAGTGTTCCATAGTGTCTATGTATCACATTATCTTTACCAGGTCTATTATTGATGGACACTCAGGTTGACTCCATGTCTTTGCTATTATGAGTAGTGCTGCAGTGAACATACACATGCATGTGTCTTCACAATAGAACACAAATAACAGTCAAGCTGAGAGCCAAATCTGGAATGAACTCCCATTCACAATTCCCACAAATAAAATACCTAGGAATACAGATAACTAAGCAGGTGAAAGATGTCTCCAAGGAGAACAACAAACCACTGCTCAAAGAAATCAGAGGTGGCAAAAACAAATGGAAAAACATTCCATGATCATGGATAGGAAGAAGCAGTATCAGGAAAATGGCCATACTGCCCAAAACAATTTATAGATTCAATGCTATTTCTATTAAACTACTATTGACATTCTTCAAAGAACTAGAGAAAACTATTTTAAAATTCATATAGAATCAATAAAGAGGCTGAATAGCCAAGGTAATCCTAAGCGAAAAGAACAAAGCTGGAGGCATCATAGTACCCAACTTCAAACTACACTACATGGCTACAGTAACCAAAACAGCCTTGTATTGGTACAAAAACAGACACATAGGCCAATGAAACAGAATACAGCATGATCTTATTTCATCAGACAGTTTCACCTTGTTCTATTCAGTCCCATTGTACCAGGGACTGAATTAGGGGCTTCAGTCCCAGTGAAGGAAACTAGAATATGTCACCCCAGAATATATCTCTTTAACATAGAGAAAGTAACCTCTAATTTTTTAACTAAAGGCAATTAAGAAGCAGCAAAGAGAGAGAAGCTCTCTCTATCCTCCTTTTCTGCCTAAAGATAGGATAGAAATTCTCTTTTACTGGACACAGTTCTTATCAGCTCAGAGATGGCACCAGAGGAATATGCAAACAAGCCTTGCTCTATTAGTTTATTTTCATAAATTCACCTTCCCACAGTTTCCCACCTCTGCTTTCTTTTGTCCTGTTACTCCTCTAAAAGTTATTGTTCCTTGTTGAAGGTCCTATATAAGCCACGGTTTTAAGGCAGTGCTTTGAGTCACCTTTCATTGAAGTTTCTTCTATGTGAAGTCCACTGCATGTATTTGTAAACCTACTTGTTTTTCTCCTGTTAATCTGTCTTTTGTTACAGGAGTCTGTCTCACCTACAAACTTATGAGGGTCACAGAAAACACCCACAAACTTATGAGGATCACGGAAAACACCTCTACCCCAGCTTAGAGCCAATCTATTCAACCTGCATTGTTAGCAGGTAAGACTGTTTGTTCACGGGCTACCTATAATGGTAGAAAACACTTTGTTTTCTTAAAAGCAGACCTGAGAGGCTCTGACTCCTTCAAATATGCTAATCTCCTTCAAACAGGCAATGTGCCGGTCTTGTTTGTCAACGTGGGAGAGGCACGCAGCTGATCCCTCTGATCCATTTCACCGACAGGGCAGAAAAAAAAAAAAAATTCATGGCTGGAATTGTTATCTTTTACCTTGGAACCAAAAGTTTCACAGAGCTAGTGGGCATGAGGGCTGTGACAGACAGCTATCCGTAGGATAGTATGGAGCCAGCACATGGATATTTCAGAATAGCCACTCTAGCTAAGGAGGCAGAATAGCAAGGCATAAGATAAAGCGAGCTTGGAGGAAAGCATCTTTAGTAAGAAAAGCCTTTCCTTGGTTCTACTGGCCCCTCTGGGATCAGATTCCTATGATAAACAATATGCTCCGTTAATTCTTTTACCCTGTGTGTCTCATGTAAATAATAGTGTCATTTATAGAACGCCTAATTGTGGTGCCTAAACAGGTACTGCGTATATTAACTTAAATTCTCTTCTGTCAGATATTTGTATCACATCCTTCGTGTTTACATATGAAAACTATGAGACTCAAGAGATTAAGTAGCTTTCCCCAATTCACACAGCTAGTACATATGTATTAGGATTCAAATCCACATGTATTCAATTCTTGTATTTTAATTACAATACAAACCTGTCCCATTTCCTTTCTGCTTTGGCTATTCTCTTTCCTAATAATTCTCAGGTTTGATTGTCAAGTTACTATCCAAGAGCAGAATTCTTCCTGGAGCCTCCTCACTAAAGAAGTTCTCTATATTTATGGGTCATTAAGACAAGGACACCAACTGAGAACTGGTACTAATTGCTTGACCACATATTCCAATGCAAAGTGGCAATGCCGATGGACCTCTGTAGAAATGGATTTTTTTAAAGTAACTTTCAGCAAATAAATAGTATCGACTCTGTGACACTGACTGAGCTTAAATTATTCTCAAGCATAATTGATGACAAACAGAGACACAGAGATACTGATTTTTTTCAGTGGACACACTGCTGGATCTGTATTAGGTCTAGGCACATGCTTAGGGCTGTAAGAGTTGGAGTTATAAATGTGTTATATTTACAGCATAGCATGATATACTCGCAGTATTCTATACTGAAATAGATCTTAAATTATTGATGTTTGGTGATGATACACATTTCAAGCCTCATAGGCCTTAGGCCAAGACATTGAAGTCATGTGTTCCTATTAGGCTGTTTATAATAGGAAATACAGTATTCTTCTGATTTTAAACTCTCAAAGCAACAATGAGAGGAACCTAAGGAGATGGGCAAGAGAGGAGTTGAAGATGCTAATTAGCTGAGAATAGAGGGTATCTGTGAAGTCTGTCTCCAGCCATGAATCCCCTGCCTACGGTTCCTTTTTGCTCCAGTACAGCTGAAGCTGCTAAAAAGCAGACCCTATGCTAGGAAAGCAGGACGTCAGGCCTTTTGAATTTAAAAACACACTCGAGCTGCTTTTACTTGATTAGCAGCATTCTCTTTTTGGTTGACTAAGAGATAGTCATTGATGGAGAGGAGAACATTAAGAAATGTAAGTTATAATCTCTAACCCAAGAAGCCCAGTGGAGGTGGGGAGTCGGGCAATGTTTTAGATAGGTATAGTGTTTAACACAAGCGCTTGTAAAATGTTGAGTGCCACAGTTGTGGGGTGAAATTTCAGAGGAAGGGTAAAGCATGTGATCTCACATGCTATATTCTAGTCACAACAATAGCTCATAGGTATAAGTGAATTTTTCAGAGGTTCTATGAGTGTGTGTGTGTGTAACTTACATTTTCTTTTTGTGCCACTATCTCCTTATCTATTTTTTAAAATCATTACTAATTTCAAAAAGCCTTATTGTATTAAACGTGAGGAGTAAATGAAATAATTTATATAAAGATTTCAGTGCAGAACTTGGCACATGGAAGATTCAGTAAATAATACTGTGGCAGATATTGTTGATTGCTTACTTAATATTCATTCACTCCTTCTTTGCTGACAAAACTCCAGATTGGGGAGCAATGTGCCCAGATAGACGCTCATATTTCAGTTTCCCTTGAGCCAACAGTAGCCACACAGCTTCATTGCTTGGTTCTGTGTCCTTCATTGCTTGGTTCTGTGTGCAGCTGTGCTTAACATGTGGTAGATGGAAGTCTCCTAAATGTTTGGGGAAGGTTTTGCTTTCCTATTAAAAGGGGACACATCTGCCTGGTATCATCCCTGTCTCATTTTTCTTTCCTTGAATGTGGATCTAATGTCAGGAGCTGAAGCTACCATATGTGACCCAAGTTTTGGGGCTAGGAAAATGATATCCCAAAGTATGGCACTTTGGCATGCTGAGTACTTAGAACTAAAGGAGATGGGAAGGCTTTAAAAGCAAAATCGTGGCTGGGTGTGGTGGCTCACACCTGTAATCCCAGCACTTTGGGAGGCCGAGGCGGGCAGATCACAAGATCAGGAGATCGAGACCATCCTGGCTAACACGGTGAAACCCCGTCTCTACTAAAAATACAAAAAATTAGCCAGGCTTGGTGATGGGCGCCTGTAGTCCCAGCTACTCGGGAGGCTGAGGCAGGAGTGGCGTGAACCCGGGAGGTGGAGCTTGCAGTGAGCCAATGCCACTGCGCTCCAGCCTGGGAGACAGAGCAAGACTCTGTCTCAAAAAAAAAAAAAAAAAAAAAAAAAAAAAAAAAAAGCGAAATCTCTCTCTGACCTTCTCCTACTCTCTTTCTCTCCTGAAGCGAGTCGTAGAATTCTCTTGCCCAAGGTGATGGGTCATAGACACTAGAACCCTTTCCCCAAAGCAAGCCATAAAGCTTAGAAAGGTCACTCTTTTCTCTTCTCCCTTAAAGAACCTCATTTCAGAGGGGTCCTGACCCATATCTGGAAAAAAGGAATTCTACAGAAACCCAGAAGAATCTAGACAGGACTTACTAGGTTTTCCTCTCAGTCTTCTACCACTCAATCACCTTTTTTCGTCTAATCGCATTTCAACATGGATGTCCGCTCTTTATCAAACCTAAGCATAAAAATAGACAGTTTTCGCCGGGCTCAGTGGCTCACGCTTGTAATCCCAGCACTTTGGGAGGCAGAGACGGGTGGATCACCTGAGGTCGGGAGTTCGAGACCAGCCTGACTAACATGGAGAAACTTTGTCTCCATTAAAAATACAAAATTAACCGGGCGTGGTGGCCCATGCCTGTAATCCCAGCAACTCGGGAGGCTGAGGCAGGAGAATCGCTTAAACCTGGGAGGCAGAGGTTGCAGTGAGCTGAGATCGCGCCACTGCACTCCAGCCTGGGCAACAGGAGAGAAACTCTATTTCAGAAAAAAAAAAAAAAAAAAAAAAAAAAATAGTTTTCCTTGGGTCTTTTGGTCTTCATTTCTGAAGGCTCCTGTGTCACATAAAACTTTGATTAAACAAATTTGTCATGCTTTTCTCTTGCTAACCTATCTTTTATTATAGGAGGATCAAACGCAGCACTTACGATGGGTGAGTAGGTGCTACGTTTGATCCTCCTACAACATCAAGTTATCACACCCCTCTCCTGCCCCTACAGTTTCTGGTACCCAATGTGGGGTCCTTGAAACACCTGACTCACAGCAGAGCTTGGGACAACTGACAAAAAATCAACCACAGCAGCAACAGAACACTTTTTTTTTTTTTTTTAGCTAAGGTCACCTCTCCTGGATCTCTGCCTGTAGTGCCCAGTTAAGAATGGAAGGTAAGCATTTCTGTTTATCCCTTCCTTCCCAAATTCAGATTAGCAGGAAGAAATCATTTGTTTAGATTGTGTCTTTTGTGTAAATTTGGTTTGGAAATACATATTTGTTATTGGTCTTTTCCTTTCCAGAGACAGCCATTTCTTTCCCGTTTGTCTTGTTCTGTGTCCTGAAGATTTGGTTTTATGATCAGTGAGAATATTCTCTCCGGTCTCCGCCAGCTGGAGGGTGCAAGTATCAGTTTACATCAGGCAGCCAGTCCAAATAGACTGAGAGCCTGAATGTTTTTTTGCATGTCGTGCCAGCTCTCGGGGGAATTTGTCTTATTAGAGGTTTCAATTCGTAAGGGGCGTGTTTGTTTGTTTGTTTGTTTGTTTGTTTTTCTTTTGGTCTCAGCCTTCATTGCTTAGTTCTGTGGCAACAAAAGTCTTTCTTTCTTTCGACTATCTTTGGGGGATGATTCTGGATCTTGGGAGGACTACATCTTTTTGCACCCTCTTTTCAGGACATCTCTTTCATCCTTGGTTAAGTCATAAAAGACTTACTGATTTTGGTTCTGAGTCACTTGGTAGGGGCCTCAGTTTAAAAGCATAAAAAAAAAAAAAAAGCCACAAGTAGTTCAAGCAGTAGCTGTTTGTTCTGGCTGAAATCTGAAAATAAAAGATTCGAAAAGTTTTTTTTTCTTCAAAGAGCTCTGTGGTCAGAAGTCTGATTAATTGAAAGCTGGTATTTAAGCTTTACTTTTTTTTAAGGCCTCTCTGTTCTTGCTATTGGATATTGCTTCTTCCATGGGGACTTAGTTGACTGAAACTCCTCTTGTTGAATCCCTGCTAACTATATGCTCAGTCCTTCTGTTTTCTTTCTTGCTGGCATGATTTTTTGCTGAGGAAAATGTAGAATATCATTGGTTTTTTAGGGGGGTGGGGAAGGGGACTTAAAATCTTCTTAAACTGGCTCCTCTAAAACCCTTTCTTAGAAGGACTCTGGTTTTTGTGGCCAGACTTTTGTTAGGCTCCTAAACCTTCTCCTAGGTCCATCTGTGTATGTCCTTGTAAAATCCTGTAGTAAATTCCCATAATTTTAAGTTACCTCAGCATTCATTTTGAATCTTCCTCTGTGTCTCACTTAATGGACATGCCTGAGCCTAATTATCCTCCCAGTCAGGGCTCTACCATAGAGTGGCTATCTTGATAAGCCCATCTCTCTCACTAGAGAATGTCTATAAACACTCTCCAGTGATAACTCAGACAAAATTAGAGAAAAATGTAACACATTCAGTTGTAACAGAAATGGATAACTCGTCCACTCAGATGGGTCTTTGGAGACATTCAAACAGCTGTAAGATGACTCCTCAGTCACCAGCTTACAATCTAGTTTGTAGCCTCCATAAGATTGGTCTCTGATAGTAGGCTTTCTCTGTGCCTTTGATATGTAAATTTTCTACACTTTTCTCTAGAACTTGATAGTTACCTTTTGCAATACAAACTTCAGGGAGATGACTTTCATAGAAAAGAGGGAAAAAAAAACTATTTGGAAACTGGTCAAATGAAAAATTTTAAAAGCCTTCTCCAGAAGAATTGATAAAAAGCTGTAGCCATCTCAGTAGATAACCTTACCTAACCCAATTTACAGATCCAGCTAGTGAGCTTTAAATTATCGAACCTGGCATGTGGCTAAAAGTTATAGAATAGAAACTGTAAAATATGCTTCTGTCTGTATGTTTATATCATTACATCTAATACAGACATACATTTTTGCCTGGGTTTTCTGTACAGACAGGTTTATATTGTCTCTGTTAGATGTTTAAGGTTATAAAACTAGAAATCTAGCCTAAAAGCAGAATGCACAGTAAAAAATGAATTAATTGCTTAATGCATGTCAGTTGCAAAAAATAAATAAATAAGAGGAAAGAACATGTTTAACTTTTTAGTTTCTTTGTGTCTGTGATTTTTTGATACTTCTCTGATTTGTCAGCAAAAAAGATAAGATAATGGTTAGCATTATTTAATGTGTCGTAAAATTTTCATAAACAGTTCAAGCATAATTCTTAAAGACGAATGAATTAGATGAATGTGAGATAAAAGTCTATAAGTAAAATTTTCAATATAATTATGCTTTATAACATATGTCTCCTTAAGAATAGCTTCAAAAATCTTTTTTAGTAACTTAAAACCTTAATGTGCGATTAAGTAATATGTACTTACTACATGCCTCAGTAAGGTAAAATACTGAAACATTAAGTACTAAGAATAAGTTTAGGTTTAAATATTTTAGCATCCTGTTTTTATATGGCATAGAGAGCTACATATATCTGAGCCTGGTAATAAGCATGAAAAATTGAGGAAACATCTTTCTGGAAATTATAAAATGGTAAATGCTGATGTAAGCCCATTTACAATACTTGCTAGTTTTCATTAGAAATTAAGGTTACTAGAGTTAAAGATTATAATTAAAATATGTTATTAAGCTACTAGAAATTACAGGCATACCTTGGAGATGTTGCAGGTTTGTTTCCAGATCATTGCAATAAAGTGAGTCATACATACTTTTGATTTCCCAGGGTAATAGGAGTTATTAAGAAATTATTTTAAGCAAACAAAGAGGAAAGGGGGTCTTTGGGAAGTTTTTGTTTCTTTTAAGCAGCTCCAGAAACATTTTTTGCCTAGCAGGAAAGCCCTGGTTCTTAATGTTCTGGTCAGCAAGCTTTGATATGCAAATGAGCCCCTTAGAAACTGGGTCCACCAAAACATGGCAATTCCTGCCATCTTCTTCCTTGCCCCAACATGTGCCAGGCAACATGGCTGCCCCCACATATCCCGACGTGTGTAGGATGTCAGGGTGCCCTGCATTTGCATGTTGAAAGACTAGGATGGGAGGGCTAAGTTTTTCACAGCTCCGTGAATGTGAATAACCTGCCTGGTTGAAGCAGCCCCTGAGCCCTATGCAAATCAGACACCACCTCCTCCAGCCTCCTCATACAAGCAGCCACTTTGCTGCTGCACACGGAAGTTTCCTCTCTTGGCTTGGGAGCCCCCCTCCCACTGTCTCTGTATGGGCGATTTTCTTCCTTCTTTCTTGTCTATTAAACTTCCCGCTCCTTAAAACCACTCCATGTGCATCTGTGTCATTTTATCAAAATCGGTATGAGACTAAGGACGCTGGTGTTCCTCCTGTCATCGGAATCGTATCACTAGTGCATATAAAAGTCATGTTTATACTCTACTGTAGTCCATTAAGTGTTCAATAGCATTATGTTGAAAAAAAAATTGTACATACCTTAGTTCAAAAATACTTCATTGCTAAAAAAAATGCTAACAAAAACAAAGTGAGCACATGCTATTGAAAAAATGATGCAAATAGACTCACTCAACTTAGAGGTGCCACAAACTGTCAATTTATTTACAAATGCAATATCTGCAAAGCACAATAAAATGAAGAGCAACAAAATGAGATATGACTGTATAGAGAACCAACTCTGAGGAAAATAAGATGTTTTTGATAAAGAAAGGCACAAAAATATTTTTTTTAAACTTATGAATATAACAAAAAGTTATGAAAGGTTTGTAAAAATTTTACCTTGTGTTACCAAAGATGACTGAGATTGGATAAATTTATATATAAGGTTTTCTTTTTTTTTTTTTTTTTTTTTGAGGCGGAGTCTCGCTCTGTCGCCCAGGCTGGAGTGCAGTGGCGCGATCTCGGCTCACTGCAAGCTCCGCCTCCCGGGTTCCCGCCATTCTCCTGCCTCAGCCTCCCGAGTAGCTGGGACTACAGGCGCCGCCACCACGCCCGGCTAATTTTTTTGTATTTTTAGTGGAGAAGGGGTTTCATTGTGTTAGCCAGGATGGTCTCGATCTCCTGACCTCGTGATCCGCCCGTCATGGCCTCCCAAAGTGCTGGGATTACAGGCTTGAGCCACCGCGCCCGGCCAAGGTTTTCTTAAAGTTAACTATTTTACACTGATCTAACTAGAATTTCTTTTTCTTAGTTTAAAATCATGAAGTTTCTTGGAGTATTGGTCTGAGAATGTGAAGTTTTTTCTCCTTTTAAATAACTTGTTAGGAAACAAATATTTTGTGTTTTATCAAGATAATTTCTAGGCCGGGCATGGTGGCTCACGCCTGTAATCCCAGCACTTTGGGAGGTCCAGGTGGGCGGATCACCTGAGGTCAGGAGTTTGACACCAGCCTGACCAACATGGAGAAACCCTGTCTCTCCTAAAAATACAAAATTAGCTGGATGTGGTGGCGCATGCCTGTAATCCCAGCTACTCGGGAGGGTGAGGCAGGAGAATCACTTGAACCTGGAGGTGGAGGTTGTGGTGAGCCGAGATCTCCCCATTGCACTCCAGCCTGGTCAGCAAGAGCAAAACTTTGTCTCAAAAAAAAAAAAAAAAAAAAAAGAGATAATTTCTTATGTTTTATCTTTATGTTATCAGGTCTTTGATAATTTTTTTGTTTTTTTTTTTGAGGCAGGATTTCACTTTGTCACCCAGCCTGGGGTGCAGTGGTGTGATCTCAGCTCACTGCAACCTCCGCCTTCTGGGCTTAATTAATCCTTTCATCTCAGCCTCCAAGTCCCAACGTGGGACCACAAGTGCATGCCACCATGTCCGACTAATTTTTTGTAGTTTTTGTAGAAATGGAGTTTTACCATGTTGCCCAGGCTAGTCTTGAACTCCTGGGATCAAGTGATTTGCACACCTCAGCCTCCCAAAATGTTGGAATTAGAGGCATGAGTCACCACACCAGGCCTTGATTATTTTTATTTTTATTAGTAAAAAGTGAGTCTTCTCAGTATTAAAAGAGCTAGGTTGTTGTTCACAATATGTAACCTCTTGCATTTGCCTTTAAAATATGTTATTGTCTTTTTGAATAGATAGCCAAGCTCATATTTAATCACATGTTTTAAACCATTTGACATTTTTGACAAACTTCCCAAAGTCAAATTCTAAATTAACTCTGTTTGACTTTGAATTAACTTTGGAATTTTTCAATTGGGTCCCTGGAAAGCTAAAAGGATGTGTCTCTTACTTTATAAAAAAGAGATATTAAACTAATAAGTCTTATCTGATATGTTAAATTATATGGGATGCACTGTCAAATAATATGATAAGTGTTGCTAAACCTTTTAAACTTATATATATGTTAATATCAACAACATCTAAGTATATTTTTGATAGAGTGTCCCAAAAATTATATAGGATTCCTAGAAATCTGTTAGTCGTAATTTTGATTATTATTTTAAAATATTGTATACCACAGAAATAACCAAAATTTTTTGTAAGTTGCATCATTTTTATAATCAAGTCTCTCACGTGATTTTATACATGGTCATTCTTTGTCATTCATAGATGGTTATTGTTTTCCTTCTTCTCTAAAAGCACTTTTAGTCAGCTACAGTCCAAACTTGCTTCTTCAGGAAGATTCATGAAAAAGACTCTAAAGTACTCTTGAATATAGGTTTCTGATAACTTAGAGAATTGGACTGGGTAAGAATTTTCAGTACTCTAATGAAGAAACTGATGGCTTCATGAAACTGCTAACCAAAATCAAACAGAACAATAATTAATTACATGGAACTAAATTAACTGATAAGAATGTTTTTGGCAGGGCACAGTGGCTCATGCCTGTAATCCCAGCACTTTGGGAGGCTGATGCAGACGGGTCGTTTGAGGCCAGGAGTCCAAGACCAGCCTGACCAACATGGTGAAAACCTATCTCTATGAAAAATACAAAAATTAGTCAGGTGTGGTGACATGCACCTGTAATCACAGCTACTCGAGTGACTGAGGCACGAGAATCCCTTGAACCCAGCAGGTGAAAGTTGCAGTGAACTGGGATCGTGCCACTGCAGCCTGGCTGACAAGGTGAGACCCTGTCTCAAAAAAGAAAAAAAATGTTTTTATGGCATTTTCTTTGAAATTTTGTTGTTTTAATACAAGTTTTGTTATTCAGATTTAAGAAATTTATTTTTGTTTAAAATATCTATAGCTTACAGTCATTTGGTAAACTATAATTTTATGACCAAAAATACAAAAATTTATATTTTTCCCTTGTCTGATTCCTTCAGAATTTAAAAATATTATTTATGAGTATTCTTACTCTTTTTTCTTTTTTTTTCTTTTTTTGAGACAGAGTCTCACTCTCTGTTGCCCAGGCTGGAGTTCAGTGCATTATCTTGGCCTACTACAACCTCTGCCTCCTGGGTTCCAGTGATTCTCGTGCCTCAACTTCCCAAGTAGCTGGGATTACAGGCACCTGCCACCACACCTGGCTAATTTTTGTACTTTTAGTAGAGGTGGGATTTTGCCTGGCTTCAAGTGATCTGCCCACCTTGTCCTTTTGAAGTGCTGGGATTACAGGCGTGAGCCACTGCACCTGGCCTGATTATTCTTATTTTTATGGCGATATAGTTATTTGCATAAATTCAATACAAATCTGTTATCCTTATAACAGGATACAAATAGAAATATTGGTCTTCTTACCAAAACTTTGTTGGAATGCCTTATTTTCATTTGTGATCAGACAACTTTAAGAAACTAGGGTTGATTTTAGAGAGCCAGTAAAGAACTCGTTGGAAAAACTAGCTTGCTACCTTAAATATATGGTCCACACAGTTACCCTTCAAGTAGGTAAAGAATTTCACTTCCTAACAGACCAAGAAACCTCAGGATATTTTGGGGACCTCAAGCAGAAATAAATTTATCCAAATTTATAGGTCCTACAGGTTAATTTTGATGGTGAGTTCTTGACTTTGGCTTCCTCAATGAGATTTCTTATAAGAAGCACCAGCAAAGCAAATGTAAAGAGAGCTTATTGGTCAATCACTATTCTTGCTGCACTTTTTAAAACAAGCAGGTCAAGTTTAATGAAACTAAACCAATTTTGCAAACAAATCAGTCTTACTCTGATTTATTTTTGGTAGAAATGGGAGTGACTGTACGAAAAAATTCTGTTTCAGAAGAAAATTATAGTGTACCTGTTATTAGATTCTAGCTCATTGTTTCTGAAGGTTTGTCAGTTACCTAAAATCTGGACTGCATTCTTGAATTTTCTAGTTTCCTCCCATTTCTGGCTGCAAGTCTTCAAATAATTAACACTAATTTTTCTCCCACTTTCTGGCTTGGAATCATTGAAAAAAATACAAAAACAAAAAACTGTTCTTTTCCTGAAGCCTAGCAAACTGAAGCTGGATCACTTTATATAGACTTCAGAGAAATTACCACAACAACTTGTATATGAAAAACCTTCACGCCTGTTGCTGTATGGACTATTCAGGAAGTTCACTGGGCCACCCCATGCAAACAGTAAACCAGGAAAATTTGTTCAAATTACCACTGCCTGCCCTTACTTCAGCTGCAGCTACTCTGAGACTAACATCTAGAAATCTTGACCGGGTGCCCTCTGGACTCAAAAATTGAGTTTAGTTTGTTCTACTAACCTTTGTTTTTACTTTGTTTCTATAAAAATGCATTAAATACTTGATTGCTTACACTACATAAAAGCCTAACGTTGGTGAAAGCTCACCTATAACATTGCCTCCTGAAATGAGATACAACTGTTAACTGTTTAACTGGACTGATCTATTCTTGAGACTGGGAGTCTGGTTTAATGGCAGAGGAGCAACACACCAACCAAATTTCTCCTCCAAAGCAAGCCATAAAACCTAGAAAGTCATTCTTTTAATTTTTCTCTTGAAGACTCTGATTTCAGAGGGCTCTTGCCCCATACCTGGGAGGAAAGAATGCTACACAGAAACCAAGAACAATCTGAACAGGCAAGCCTTACTGGGTCTCCCCTCCCTTACTAGTCTATTATCATTATATTATACCCTTTGTCCAATCACATTTCTATACAGCCGTTTATTCTTCATTGAACGTAAGCATAAAAATAGATAGCTGTCCCTGGGTCTTTGGGTGTTCGTTTCTGAAGGCTCCCATGTCACATAAAGCTTTGATTAAGTTTGTTATGCTTTTCTCTTGTTAACCCATCTTTCATGTAGAAGGTATGTAGGCCATGATCCTTATAATGGGTGAGAAAATATATCATACCTTTCTGCCCTTAAAGAAGGAATAAGAATGGAAATTTCAAGAAAATTTCAGAATGTCAGCCCAAACAACATCAACCTTCTAAATCAATACCAGCAAGCACCTATCTCTGTTTATTTTTATGTAAGAAAAATACCCCCATTTTTTGTTTCTATATTGATTCTGCCAGAAGGTCTTCCTTTCTTTGTAGCCGAAAGCATTCCTAATACTTACCTATTTTTTATTTTTACTTTGAGACAAGCATTGCTTTATTTAATTTTTATAAAATTCCAGGAGAGTGGGTAGTTTTTTCTTCTCAGTTGAGATTTTTTAAAAGTTGGTATTAAAAAGTTTAAAAGTAAGCTTTTTGATATTAAAAATAATGGTAACAATAATATAAATAATAAAATATAATACAATAGTAATATAATAAGCTGACCTAATTTTTTTGCCACTTGAATTATGTGTGTTTAATCCTTACAGTAACTCCACAGAAAAAGTACTGTTATGGTCTCTACTTTACAGATGAAAAGTATGAGCCATAGAAAGGTTACATAACTTGCTCAAAGTCACAGACTTGAGATCCAGATCTAGATCATTCTGACCACCAAGCTTATGTGCCTAATCTCATAACTAATCCTACCTGTGTTCCTGCAGTTGCAAAATGCTTTCTGTCTTTTCCAGGTCTTTGTATATGCTGTTCCTTGGGCCTGGAACAGTTTTTTTCCCCACTGTCTTTTCTTGGCTAAGTCTTGTTCATGTTTTTATACTTCAATTTAAATATATCTTATTCTTGGAAGCCTTCCCTGACATCCCTTCTTCTCTGTATGATTCTTTGCCTCTATCAGCACATGATCCATTCTTTTGAATGTTTTATTTATCTATCTCACTAAGCCGTCAGAATATTGTATTCTTGATCACTGAATTCCTTCCTTGTTTACTACCATTGTTCTAGGCTTTGGCATATAGCATACATTCAATCAAAGGGTGTCAAGAGCTGACTACCCCTTTTGTTTTAGTTTGGGTGCTTGTGGGGAGTCAAGGTTCCTGGGGAGGCAAGAGCAAAAGGAGGTTTGAAGGAAAGGAGCATGATAGGCTTCATTCTAGGGCGCCTAACAGGACCTGCATGCAGGTCATTTTATGTCCTTCCAGTGAAATTGTTTGCTGTTTTAGCATTTACTGCAATCAGCTGTAGGAGGGCTCCTTAGTCCATGATTTAAAAAAAAAAAAAAAAAAAAAAGTGCTCTGAAAAGGTAGCAATGTGTGTCTCTGGAAGGCAAGCCTAGACATGTGGTAGGAGTTAAAGAAATGTAGAATTACAAAAAAGAATCCCTCCTACGAATGTCTAAAAATGATGTTCCTAGCAGCTTTAGGTATCACAGTTGTGCAGGCAGAAAAGTAGTTGATTAACTCACTGGCATTAGCTCTGAGGAGTGGGTGTCTTGGAAAACTGCATGCACAATATTCCTTTCGGATAAGCTACTAGACATTGTTCTACATAGGCTGCACTGTGGCCCTTCAGCTCACTCTGTACATGGCTGAAGGCATACGTTTAAAGAAGTTGTCCCCCCCAAGGTTAAGATAGCTGTGCTGTGGCCATTTTGTGCCTGGCATTTAAGAACAAGATACTGAAATTTAAAATTGACTTGGAATAGAATTTCTGAATGTACCAGAATAGGCAACACAGCCCACTCCACCCCCTTCACTCTCTATACTCTACTTTCTCCTGAAGGTTTTCAGATAGCTCTTTTTCATCCACATTTTTCCTCCCGTATTCAAGTATGTGGTGAATCAGATTTCGTTCATTTAGGTGGCAGTTAGTCATACTGTGATATGGAAGCCTGCTAAGGCCACATAGGATAAGATCTCCAGAAACAATGGGATAAGAATGTGGTTTGCCAGTATTCTCCCCCCTCTGCCCCTTTTCTGCCCCTGAGTCAGAAACACTTTGAGTGATTCCCACTGTCTTTTCACTTCAAGGTTTAGAAGGAGAAATCCAGGCAAAAGGAAATCTGAATTTCCAAATGTGACTAGGTATTCCTATTACCTTACTTGAGTCCATTGATTTATCAATGATTCCATTCATTTCTCTATTTGATTTAGTAGTAATAATAAACATTTTTAGATCACAGGAATATTCAATAGGTTTATTTCCTTGTCAATTTCAGTCAACCGGTAGTGGGTACCAGGAGCAAAATTGCTCCAGATTTGTTGATAACAAATCTGAAACTGTGTCTTAGTTACCAGATAATTATGCTCTAATCCAGAGGTTGGCAAACTTTTTCTGTATAGGGCCAGATAGTAAATATTTTAGGCTTTGCAAGCCATATGATCTCTGTTGCAACTGCTCGATTTTGCTGTTTTTGGTCCAAAAGCAGCCAAGACAATACATAAATGAAATGGTGTGGCTGTGTCCCAAAAAACCTTCCTTTACAAAAACAGTCTGCAGGCTTTGGCCCACTACTGGGCCGGAGTTTGTTGACCCCTGCAATTAGCAGTGCCGTCAGTGGACAGAGAGGGATTGGTGACACAGATGCCATACATGTCTCATCCCTAATATAGACACTTACTGCATCCAAACATTTTCACTTTTACAGTCTCACTGGTTCTGCTCAACAAATGTGAGGAAGTGCAGCAGCAGGTTATTTTAGGATAGTGATGTATTCTGGTTAAGAACAGAAGCTTTGGAAAGAGATTGGAATAGGAATTTATTCTGTCACTTATGAGCTGTGTGTGCTTGGGCAGACAATTACCCGCTTAGTTCCTCAGCCACCTAATCTGTTAGATGAAGGTAGTAGTATCTCCCTCAAGCATAAAGAGCCCTTCAGTAGATGCTTGGGATAAATGCAATTATTATTATCTTCTCTTTGTATAGACTGGGGTTAAGCTACTATGATATTTATGAAGATTAAATAAGGTAGCATATGTAAATCTTATAGCATAATAGTTAATACATAATAATTTTTAATGAACAATTATTATTCATATTCCAATTTTACAAATAAGGAAAGTTTTAAATGATCAGAAAGTTCTGCCAAAGCTTTACAGTGAATAATAGTAAAAATGGAGTGAAACCTACTCCTTTGGATTCCAGAGATCATTCTGTGCCCACTAAAACTAACAAATGTGTGTTAAAACTCCCTGAACAGGTACAAAGTGAAACTCAAATAGATTTTTTTTTTTTTTCGAGACAAAATCTCACTCTGTTGCCCAGATTGGAGTGCAGTGGTGCAATCTGGGCTCACTGCAACCTCTGCCTCCTGGTTCAAGCAATTCTCGTGTCTCAGCCTCCCAAGTAGCTGGGATGACAGGCGCCTGCCACCACACCTGACTAATTATTGTATTTTTAGCAGAGATGGGATTTTGCCATGTTGGCCAGGTCGGTCTTGAACTCCTGGCCTCAAGTGATCCACCTGCCTTGGCCTCCCAAAGTGCTGGGATTACAGGTATGAGCCACCATGCCCGGCAGAAATATTTTTCATTAGAAGTGATAGTACATAGACAAATTCTAACTTTTCACTCATTTCGATTGTTAATTAATTAATTAATTTTAGTCATATATTTCTCTGTAAAATACCTTGAATTGAAACTTTTATCTTTTTTAAAGGCCTACCAAGAGACAGCTTGGCTCTGGAAATAGAGCACAGGCTTAAGAACTGTTAGAGGGAAGATATTCTGAATTGCCTTTTCTACTAGACATGTTTCATCCTTTATGAAACAGAATCAATTGCCCTAAATACCTATGCTTTATTTAACATTGATCCCATCATTTCGGCCCTGGCTTAGTCAAGAAAATGGTAGACACATAAACCAAAGTGAAAGAGAGGCTATAGATATATGACTTGTGTACTTGTGTGGCTCAAAAAGATGATATGGGACAATCAGAACCATTCCTATCATTCTCTCGTCATCTCTCTCTCTCTCTGTCTTGGGAGTTTTTACTTAGGGACCCAGAAAAAGTTGCCAGTTTACAATGGCACACAAAGTTTAAGTAGAGTTAAGGCACAGAGGATGGCAATATGAGCTCTATGAACTATTGGTAAATAGGAAGATAATCAGTAAAGAGAAATGGAATGATTTAGATGGGCAGAGAGGAGGAGTACAATTCCCAGTTAGTCCCCATGGGGTCAGCTGTACTCAATTCCTATTCTTGGATCGGTATGAGAACCTACTGAGCAGCCTTATAATACCACAGGTTCCAGGTTAATTGAACTAGATTTATGGGCCTTTGTTCTTTGCAAACTAAAGAACTCTGGCTGAAATAGTGATGTCACAGAGGCATTGTCAGTGGGACAGACATTTGAACTATTTCATACCCTTGCTACTTCACATGCAGGGATGGGAAGTAAAAAAGAGAAACATTCACCTTCAAGACTTGTTCTAAATATTTGCTTCAAAGAATAAATCAAAAGTCTTAGTAAATGTAACTACATACGGAGGACTAACTGATTGCCAGCAAGAGTTTCTGAAGAAAGCCATATATAGACCCTACTCTAGCTGTTCTATGATTGTTGCTCATTAGGAAAAAAAAAGCCTTTCTTCCCAACACAAGTTGATACATTGCTCAGTGATATGGTGTGCATTTTATAATTTGGAAAATAAAATGGTTAGACACAATGCATTTGTTGGTGTTTTGCTCAAAGGAGTGATGGATTGGAAGAATGATCAGGTAGGAAATTCCAGGAAATGTTTTAATGGTGGTGGGATGGATGGCAACAGCAGAGATTCAACTGATGGTATGAGAAGGCAGGTTGCAGAGCACTGAATTTTTTGTTGCAGGCTCTTTTATTTCAGACATAATGTGGCTACATCCAAAGTAATAAAGCAAAGCCTCCAAAGGCAGTTCAAACTTAATATGTATTTAGCACTTGTGTGCCAGAGATTATACAAGTTATAAGTGATGTATCAAATGAATAAGTAAATAAATGCCCTTGAAAATCCCAGTAATGATTCCAGGGAGATCGACAGGCAAATAAAACGATGATTATGGTATAGTGTGATAAGTTTTTGTGATGGACCTATGTGGACAAAGCTATGGGAATTCATAGGAAGAAACAATTCATTCTGCCATGGACTGTGACAGGGTAGGGAAAAGTTTCAGAGAGGAGATGGTACTGAGAAGGGCATAAAGAATGAATAGAAATTGAGAAAGAACAGAAATGCAGGGAGAAAGGACAGACTGAGCAAAGAAGAACTGGCTGGAAAGAAGAGTGAGCGCGTAAGGAGAACTGCCAGGAAGTTTTTGAGATAGTTTCTTGGTAAACACCTAGCACAGTTTGGTGGCTGTAGCAGAATCATTCAAATACTTTTGGCTGCCCAATCCCTTTCCCCACTCCCATTAGGTGGAACATTTTGAGTGAAATCTAATTCAAAATCAGCAGCTGATACAGACATTAGTGATGGGGAGAAAGTTGTCTCAAGGAAATCTCTTCATAAGTCATTTGATATGTTCTTGTTTCCTATCCAGAGGCACCCACAGACTCTTTGACCCATGTTCAAACTGGCCCTGGGCTAAGTGGGGTATGGTTAACTCCAGTGAAACTCACCTTTGCAAATACTGTTCCATGAGTAATACCAACCTCCAGAAGAATACATTTACTTAAAATAGAAGGGAAATGAGAAGGAAAATGCCCAGGAGAAGGTACAGATGAGCACCTTTAAATATTTAAAAATAGGAAAGAAAGAAAAGCAAACACTTTAAAAAGGATGGCTCTTTCAGCACTGACACGCAACCGAGAAAGACATTTGTCAAGATCCCATGTGTTTTCTTGATGATACATCTCCTCCCTCTGTGAACAAATTGATAAAATTTCAAGAGCTGTTCTGGGGATAGCAAGCACAAAAGAACTCATAGTAGGTGTTGTACTTTGCAGCAGTGACTGTGTCTATTTGATTCTAGCCAAAACAGTCTCCTACTTGCCTGCAGAGAGGGTGGAGATTCTGGCCATGACTCATAGAGGAATGGCCAGAAGTGGATAGACAAGCATGGGCATCTCAGGATTTAGTGAGCCTGGTGTACCCTTGTATGCCTGAAGAATTGTGGGGGCGACCTTCCCTCATCTGCCTCCATTTACTTTTCACTCTCTCCATCTCTTTCTCTCTCTACCCCCACAAGTACATGCACACATTGAAGAGGAGAGTCTATTTTGGGAATGCTTGCAGAGAAAGAAATCACATTCAGACATAAAAATGCTAGGAGAAGACACTGCTAAGAAAGCAAATCACATCTGTGAACAACTGAGTTGACAGGAGGACCCTTCATAAGGAAAGAGACCTGCAGGTTACATTTGGTTTTTCCCTTTTGATTGACTTGTTTTACTTCAGTATTTAAATTTTTTCTCAATTTTGGCCACTAGCAGCTTCCATAACCGTTTCTGAAAGAATGACAGAGTGACTCCTTCAAGCAGAATTTCTTCCCTACAATTCACTTGAATATTTAACATGAATTTCCTTAAATTTTGGAAGAATGGCATTGCCCAACTAGTTCTTGGGGGGTCTGGTCATGTTCTGTTCTCTTTTGATTCATATATTGGGGAGGAAATGAGTCACACTTGATTTAAGGGGTTGATAATACCTACTCATACAAATTATGTGTGTGGCCAAGGAAACACGAAGCAGAATGCCATGGGGTAACAATCCTCCTTCCTCTGCTTGCATGTTGACTTCGCAGGCTGCAACTCCCAGCATGTTAATCCACAAGCTGTGAGGTCTGCAACCAACGCTGCGGAGAAGTAGAATGTGTGTGTGTGTGTGTGTGTGTGTGTGTGTGTGTATGTGTGTACCAGAACTCTGGTTCATCGTGATTGTCAAACTATTATTTATATGATCTTTATTGACTTTATGAAAGAGACTATATGAATGCCAAATCAAACTGCCAGGGACAGATCATGGTAATAACAATAATGGTTATTTATTATATGTTTTGAGCTTGGCAGTATGCTGTATGCATCTTCTCTTTTAATCCTACCCCATATTCCATAGAAGTAGATATTTATAATGTCTACTATAATAATCTGAGAGTTTAAATGAGTCAGCTTAACCTTAGGTCTTTATCTCTAAAATTTGTGCTATTTTATATCTTTTCCAATCTGATTTTGCAATTGCACTGTGAAACCCACCAACGTTTAAAAACATTCCTATGAAATTTAAGACAGTGAAATTGAATATTTTATTCATAATGTATGACAAAGCCAGAAATTGAAGATGTTTCAATATCTGCACCACTTAATTTAGCACGTAATTTTATATTCTCACAAATTGTTCTGTTTCTTTTATGAAGATCAATCCTTGAGGGCAGCTCGGTTTATTTTTTACTTTTTTTAAACTATTCTTTGTATCCTCCTCTGGGCCTCACATAAGATAAGAAATCCAGCTACAGCAAAGACAAGGGAGCAGACAAGATATTATCATATGTATGCTCAACACAGGTTCCTATGGAATCACATTTTATGTGAGGATTAGATTCTAAAGTCAGCACATATGGTGATTACTTTCCCGAGCATCAAGTTGCCTGGAAAGGCATAGGCTCACTTCCTAGCCATGTGGAATTTGGATGAGATTGGTCCATCACAGCTTTAGGATGGGCCCTGATTGACTCATATCAGTCAATGAATTCCATGTCATTCATCCTCAGCTACAGTTATTGATTCAAGGATGTCACATGACTCCAGCAAAACCAGTTGAGACATAATTTCTGGGTTTTGGCTTGAGGTATAAGAAAAGGTCATTTCCTTTTTTCCACAGCTTCAAGTCAAGTCCTTTATGAGGACCAAGAAGAAAATCCTGAGCTATAAAATGGTGAATAAGACCTGGGTCTCAAGAATATTGTTTGAGTCCCAAGTCACTCCTAACCCAAGACTAGGAACTAATAGATTTTTGTTATTGTGTAGGATAGTTTGAGTTGTTTTTCTATTCCTCACAACCACAAATGCTACCTGATTATCCAGGGAAAGTAAAAAGTCTCATGTCATTATGTTAGAGATAGTCACAAAATCTCATAGTAAGACCAATACAACAAGTGCTTTTTCTTTATTATTGAAACAGATCGTTGCTTTTTGAATTGAACAGGAGCTTGTTTTTTGTTTGTTTTGTTTGTTTTGTTTTTGTTTTGTTTTTTTTGGAGATGGAGTCTCACTCTGTTACCAGGCTAGAGGGCAGTGGCGCGATCTCGGCTCACTGCAGTCTCCACTTCCTGGGTTCAGGTGACTCCCTTGCCTCAGCCTCCCGAGTAGCTGGGACTACAGGCATGCACCACCACACCCGGCTACTTCTTTGTATTTCAGTAAAGATGGGGTTTCACCATGTTGGTCAGGATGGTCTTGATCTCCTGACCTCGTGATCTGCCTGCCTCAGCCTACCAAAGTGCTGGGATTATAGGCGTGAGCCACCGTGCCCTGCCATGCTTCGTTTTTATTAAGGGCCAGGTTAGGAAAAATATACTTTTAAAACTCTCTAATAATACCCTGTGTAGTGATATGCACAAAATGTGTAAGGCAAATGGCAACTGAGTTTATTTCAATAAATATTACAGATTCTTGTTCTTGCTCTAGGACGTTTACTTATTGAGAGATTGTCAGGTAATACCACAGACATTATTTAAAATTCTCTCTCTCTCTCTCTGCCAAGTATATATACTTTTGAAATCACATAAGAAAAATAAATATGCCTAGGATATGACTCCACCATATTATCTAATGTTGTCCTCACAATATCACTTTAAGGAAGGGTCAGTATTTCAGTTTTTTCCATCTGAGGGACATTGAGACTCAGGATAATTTAGTGCTTTTTTAAAAACATTTTAAAGATCATAACTAAAGCCAGGATATATAGCCAGGTCTGTCAGACACAAGCTACATGACACAGGAAATCGATACTTTCATTTTGATTGATTGGAAAGCTTATTGGATTTTAATTTAATGAAAGTTATAAATATGATGGCTAAACTGCTATCACCCAGAAAGCAATGAGACTGTTTAATAATGTGGTATTTAGAAGTCTTGACCTATATCTTTGACTGTTTGAGTTTCAGCCACTATACTTTAGTTTTAGAATCTTAGATACTTCCAAATTACAACATGCATGGGATCTGTGTAACATCATGTCCCTCAAGTAGTTCTATATGGCTAAAAACTGATAATTTCTTATGAAGCTAGGAAGTTATATAATGAAATATCACAGAAAATAGTTACTGGAATTAATAAAAAATGTAATTACTCACTGAAAGAAAAGAACTAGAAATAACTTCATGATTATGATTTAAAAAATCAAACTAGGTTTTAACTTCTTTTTCTTTTGAGAAGAGGAGGAAAGTCAGAGGGGGCCAACGTCTGCCAAACTCCAATGCAGAAGATGGTGCCGTTTGCTCAGCCAGAAAATACGACACAAAACCCAGGACAGAAAATGGCTGCCTGGCATTAGCTGCTGAATTATTACTCCCTGAGGGAGAAAGGTCACTATAAGGAATTGGTCTGTGAAAGGCCTGAGCTGACCCTTTCAGTTTACCTGAGGGATGCAGTGATTCAAGGGGTAGAATTAGGAGAAGGAGTGACTGATAAGCTTTGAATATTTTATCCTATTTCAGAAATGCTGTAGATTAGATGAGCAGAGAGATACGTCTGAGGCTTGTGAGACCAAATATTTACATTCCCAGGATTGTGTATTCTCTTTTGAGTAGGAAAAAAACAACAGTGGGAGAGGAGCCAGGCTCTGCTCCTAGTTCTTAGAGCTCACTCTGGGTAGAGTTTCTTTTCACATTTTTCTTATTAGCAGAGTGGAGAGAATGAACTAACATTTATTGAGGACATATATTATACTAATCTCTTTCTTGGTGACATTATTCAACTTCATCACTTCACATCTCTTTGAGATAGATTTCTGTTTTACAGAGATAAACAAATCATTGGAAATTTAAGAGATTTGCCAAAATTAATTAAATATTGGAAACCTAAGTCTTTAGACTTACAAATTCAGGCCAGAGTCAACCAGACCACATGTGTTTGCAAGTCTCTTGGTTATCAGAAATGATCGCCACACAGATGTTCTCTAAAGCGTTCTCCAAATCTACACCCTGATGATTGGGGAGATTTTCAACTTAATTATTTTTAAGTTGAAGAAATTAGTTCTCAATACTTTTCTTTGAATGTTTCTGCTAGACTGGGACTTTATCCTTTTTCCTGGCATTGCATATACTTTCTAGCCTAACTAGTGAGGGGTATACATATTGAGACAGAGTAGAAAGTGAGTGAAATGTGTGATCTTGGAAAGTTATCTAACCACTATGAACCTCCATTTTTTTCTCATTCTTAAAATGGGGATAGTGACTCTTCATAAGATTGTTCTAATAATGTAAATGTATAAGTATAGTACCGTACACAGCTGTATTTCAATCCACTGTGTCCATCTTCCTTCTGTAGTTAACTTTGGCAAAGGAATGGAAATCAAGTAATCATTAGACAAAGACTAATCATCTAATATGTCCCAGCCAATGTACTTCATCTTGGATCCCCATCCTGGTGGAGGGTTATTCAATATTCTGTTGTTATTTAATGCTTATAACAGCTTGTTGTCTTTAATTCTTTCCAGTGATTCTCAGTCATGACTGTTCATAGGAACAGTTGATGAACTTTCTAAAAACCTGCATGCCTCAAGCTGACTCTGACCCTGACTTACAAGCCTTCTGGGCTAGGGATCAGATGAGGAGCCCAATAATACATACTCTTTACACGCCACACAGGGGATTCTGCTGCACATGCCAGGTTGAGAACTACCATACTTTGGCCACATGTTCTAGAATGGCTCACTCTTGAAAATGTGAAAAGGTTGCATTCCCAGAAGTCAACTATACTATACCATTTCTCAAATATCTGTAACTGTGTTTCTTAAAGCACTATCTCCAAACTACCTGCATCAGTAATACCTGGTGTTCTTGTTGCAAGTGCAGCTTTCTAGGCCTAACCCCAGATTAGAATCCTTGTTTATGCAGTCTCAGTAATTTATGGGGTTTCTGTATTTAACATGTTTCCTAGATGATATTTATGCATATTATATTTTAAAAATTATTGACAGAGAGATTTCCAACAAGAGATACTTTGAGGACAGACTGGAAGAGTAAAACAAAAATCTGCCTTCATTAGCAAAGTCTTTGTTTAGGGTAGAGGCAAAATAATAAGCATCCTTTGAGTTTCTCGATTTTGTATCATTTTGATGAAAGCCTGTAGATATGTGTTTATGTTACATTCGAATGAATCCAGTAAAGAAGGATAAAATATCACTTGGTTTTATAAATCAGAAGGGAAACTACTTGGCAAAGCATGCAGCTCAATGCCCTAGTTTTTGACAGCCTATCTGGGAAAATGTCATGCTGCAATACCAGGGAAATTGCCAATCTCCTACAAAGAAAAGCACTTTTTTTTTTGGTAACTAAGGAGGTTTAGGGTGCACTGGAATGTGAAGACTTGAAAGCACTTGAATCTTCTATGGAAATGCCTGAACCACGCTTACCACTACCATGTCCACATCAATCAAACGCAGTTTTTTCCAAAGTTGCTTTGATTTAGCATCTTTCTAATCATGACTTCTGCCGAAATTTCATCATGTGGACAGGGCTTAGGAATAAAAGAACAACTGTGGTTTTAGAGATTTTTGTTTTATTTTAAATATATCTTGATTAAAACGAATTAAGCTTCAGTCAGTTTAACATCCCTTGCAATAAATTCATCAGACCTCTGAAAACATGAGGGCATATGAAATTGCTGCTATGTGCATGTATTCAGCTTCTGGTCTTTAGTATTCTATGCTTTATCAGTTTAGGTTTTGGCCACCATTTCATGAAGTATCCTTTTTTTAGTGTTGGGGAGAAGAAACCAGGAGGAAAAACAATTACTTTATAATTTCCTCAATTGTTCTGATGCAATTTATTTTTGTACAGTGTTTGGTCACAACTTTAGATTTTGTATTTATTGAAAGGGTAAGATGTAGTAATACATTTAGTGTAGTGTCTGGCCCCACATATATCTAAATTTTGGTCTGCAGTTTCTCTAAAGTAGCAAGAGTCAAGAAGCATTTTGAGGGCTGCTGGTTATCTGGATGTTGGTGTGATCTCCAGTGGCTTTTGTTCTAACTTAATTGATTTGTTTGTTTTTGTCATCACCATCCCAAAATGAGAGGAGAGAGTATAGAATTCACATCTAATACTGAGTCTGATGGTCATTACATTACACTCTAGTGTTATCCTCTTGCATATTTCTTTGCCTTTTTGGGCTTAGATTCCATAGATATGAATCATGCCTTCTGTGAAATCTTTAAATCCCAAGGGAGAGAAGATTTTTGTTGCCCAAAAAGGAAATGCTTCTAAAATAAATGGAGAAACTTTCTTGTAATTTAGAAATAAGGATTCAGATTGTGTTGAATAATTTAACACTATGATGGGTTATCTTAAAAAGGAAACATAAAAGATAGTATTTGAATTCAATAAATTTTACTTAACAGGATAAATTCCATGCTCCTCAATATGTGTCTGAGGTCCTCTTTCATTTACGTGCTTCCTACCTTTTGGCCCGTCCTGTCACTCATCAGCTAACACTGAATATTTCAACAACACAGAAGTGTTTAAATTTTTTCGTATACACCACACTGTAGGGAAACAAGAAACAGGTGGTTTTTCTGATTCTGGAAGCTGGAATTGTCCTGAAAGAGCTAGAACCATGGTATGAGCTGTCTGGTGGGACCTGAGACTACAAAGAAATGGGTTTTCCCTTGGGAGGTAAATCAAAAAAACACAGCAACTGCTAGAAATTCCACCATACAGAGTGAGAGACATGTAAATATTCTGGTTTCTCTTCCGGCCCTTCATTCTTCCACCAGTGACTTCCATTGCCTAAACTAGTTACAGGTCAGTTGGCAAGGGAGCTCAGGGGATGTCGTTCCCTGAGATACAAAGCAAAGCAGCAAGGAGAGGAGAGCGAATCTTACAGCAAACATGCCAATAAATTCCACAATCTGTCTTAGATTTGGCCTACCCAGAAGCGCTCTGAAACCAGGACTTGATTTCAAGTAGTTTACATAGGAGGTGAATCCAAGGTATGTAGGAAAAGAAGTAGAAAAATGATACACAGAAAATAAGGAAGTCAATGCATTAATAAGCAGATTGCCACGGTGGGCAACTGGGTAGAGCTCAGTCATGCTGGGGACACTGGAGACATTACAAAGAAAATGCCTCAGATATTCTATCTGAGGGGTGAGGAAGTCTACATATGTATGCACCAACTGTCCTCCATCTTTGGTTGAAAACTGCTCTTGGGAGGAGATGGGCCAATACCTGGGTGGCACTTCCAGCCTGCCTTGGGCTTGGGGTTAACATGTTCCTATGGTCACAGAAAGTCCACAGGCAAAGAATCACAAGCGCTTGCAGTAAGATCCTGTCAGCATGTGCAGGAATGGTGAGTGACAAGGGGTTATGGCATTATCTGCTGTATTCACAGACTGAATTAGGTGCTTGTTTTCTGTGTATCTTTAGTACCTTCTTTATATGTCTATCACTACATTTATTACCTATCTGTTTCTAATGCAAGCTTTTGCTCCTTAAGGCAGAAGCTATTTCCTATTCTTTAATCTCCATTAATAGGCCACAGAAATCCTTAATAAATGAAAGATATTAAATTGATATTTATTAACCCCGTCAGACCCAAGTTCTTCCCTTTTTATTAACAATAATTTGATATATTCTATTTACCACCCTGAAATTAAGATATAATATAACCTACTGTGATGGGCTAAATTCTCCCAATATTCATATGGTGCAACCCTAACTGCCAATGTGACTGTATTGGGAGATAGGGCCTTCAGGAAGTAATTATGTTAAATGAGCTTATAAGGTGTGGCCCTAATGTGATAGAACTTTGACCTTATAAGAAAAAGAGATCTCCTTCTCCTCTCTCTTTTTTCTCCTCTCTCTCTCTCTCTCTTTCTCTCTGCCATATAAGAACACAATGAGAAGTTGGCAGTCAGGAAGACAGCCCTCACCAGAACTGGACAATGCTGGCACTTTGATCTCAGATACTAAGCCTCCGGGAACTGTTAGAAAACAAGCTTCTGTTGTTATACCACACAGACTATGGTATTTTGTTATGGCAGCTTACTTACCTACATGATTAATGTGGGTATGTCTTAATTCTAATAAAAAGAAGGAATAATAAGCAACTAATATATAATAAAATAATATGAATTTCATTACATAAAAGATCAGGCATGAGTGCACTAGAAGGCATAATAAGATAAAGTACTTGCACCTACTTATAAAAATATATTTAGTTTTAAAAGAAAACAGAAAACACTCATCTGAATATTGTTGCCATTTAAAAAGTCTTTGTTAATGAAATATGGGCTAATACATAGACTCAATGTATATATAAATAGACTCAGTGTGAATACAATAAAAATTATGTAGAATAACAGGCAGTGCTATATTTACAAGTTAAATTTCATGAGATTGTGACTTACTGCATGCTTTTATCAACCTGAAGGCTTTTAGAAAATACAAAGATGATAAAGATCTACTTGAAAAATGGAGGACAGAACTGGGGATGTTGAGTGGAGAAGAAAATATTTAGGGAAGACATAGTATATATGTGAGTGAATTGAGACTCAGAGAGGTTGAATAACTTGTCCAAGGTATCAAAACTAATACTGATTGTCATTTAATTTATCAAATAGTCATTGCCAGGGTGAGACTATACATCTTTCGCAATATTCACAATCAACATGCTTCTGTGAAGAAATAAAATGAAAGATTTAATTTCATTAAGAAATGAAATGTTAATTCACAGTGAAATTACTTTTTTCATTAATTAACATTATGACATTTCTGAAAAGTTCTTTGTAATTAAAATGGAACAAAATATGTTTATATTTATCTTTATTTGTAACTATGTAGAGAGCTAGAATCTAGGGTCAGTTATATAGAGTTTATTCATCAACATAAATCTCCCACAGGATATTTGATAGTTTCCAGATATAGAACAGTTCTCTGATATATAGGATAGGCCTGGGCATTGCAGGATGGATAGCAACCCTGTTCATCACCTAGACGATCCCTAATCATTGTGACAACCAAAACATACCTAAAATTCAAAAACACCTCTTTGAAAGTGATACTGTTCCATTGAGAACTGCTGTGTTCAATGTTTGTTAAGTGCATCTGCTTCTTGAGAAAATAGGCCCTCAGTATTGGGTTAGTTGTGAATAAGTAAAATTTCAAGAGATTCAAATAGTCTAGGAATATAAAAAGTAGAAATTAACCAATGTATTAAAAATCACCTCCTGACTATAAAGATTGATGCTTGAAAAATATGGGTTTAAAAACTTGGATATTTATTAGGATATTTAAAACCATCTTTTAGAAGAGAATATGATGGAAGTGACCCTTTCAGTTCAGCATTTTCATAATGGTTTAGAAAAAGATATAGGGGTCATGCTTATCAGATATAGAAATAAAACAATGTTGAGAAGAATAATTAATTTGATGTGTCACACCCATCATAAAACAAGTTAAAACAAATATGATGAAATTCAAACTCAGGTCTTAGAATATGATTGCATCAATATAGAATAAAGACATAGGCTCACTTATACACAGTACCTAATTACTATCTTAATAAGTAAAGTGACACTGGTTTCACCTATGTCCTTGTAATCTTTAGCTACAATAGATGTCTAATATTCAAAACAGGCAAAGATATGGCACTCTTGTATTAGACCTGTCTATGGTAATGCCCTTAATTCTGAGTGCTCTACTTTAAGAGGAGCATTTATCAATCTGAGGGCTTTTAGAAAATACAAGGATGATAAAGATCTAACTTGAAAAATGAAGGACAAAATTGGGGATGTTGAGTGGAGAAGAAAATATTTGGGGAAGACATAGTATATATGTGAGTGAATTGAGACTCAGAGAGGTTGAATAACTTGTCCAAGGTATCAAAACTAACACTGATTGGCATTTAATTTATGAAATAGTCATTGCCAGGGTGAGACTATACGTCATTTGCAATGTTCACAATTAGCACACGCATTGGTTGTAGTAATATAAACTGCTATAAATTAATTTTAGTAGCTTAACACAATAAAAGTTTATCCCATACATTTAACTACCCAGTCTTTGATTCTGTTAAATGATATGCTTTATTAACTGTGATGATTCTAGAACCCAGGCTTCCTGCATCTTGTGGGTCTTTTGTCACCTAAAGTGTATATAGTAGCACAACTCCGTCTTAACAGCCATCTAGAAAATGAGTTCTTCTTCTTCCATTAGCCAGAATAACTCACAAGACCAAACTTCAAAGCAAGGGAGGTGGTGGGGAGAAAGGAGAGACCAAGTCAGAAAGGCCCTGAGAGATATAGGTCCCAAGTGGGTGGTTGTCTCACAGAGTCCTGGCTAGGAAAGACAGAATAACTTTGGGAGTGGATGACTAACTGTATTAGTCCATTTTAACACTGCTATAAAGACATACCCAAGACTGGTTAACATATTAAAAAAAGAGGTTTAATGAATTCACAGTTCGGCAGGGCTGGGGAGGCCTCAGGAAACTTACAGCCATGGTGGAAGTGGAAGAGGCATGTCTTACATGGTGGCAGGCGAGAGAGAGAGAGAGTGTGTGAAAAAAGCAAAAGGGGGAAGAACCCCTTTTAAAACCATCAGATCTCATGAGAACTCATTCACTATCATGAGAATGGCATGGGGTAAGTGACTTCCATTATCCAATCACCTTCTACCAGGTCCTGCCCTCAATATATGGGAATTTTGGGGATTACAATTCAAGATGAAATTTGGATGGGGACACAGAGCCAAACCACATCACTAAACTTTCTCAGCAACGAAAAGAAAGGTGCATTTCTCTTTCATTATTTTACAATTAAGAATAACAAAGGTCATGAAGATTCAAAGAACTTTAGGATTCATGACCTTTAAATGGCTGCTCAATTTTTATCTGATTTTAAAGCCTAGGTGTGCTACACTACACTAAACCATCTTCAGTGAGCAACAGTCCTTTCTGTTCTTTCTTTGTGCTCTTTTCCCCAAATGAGGTCAATCTTCCTATTTTTACTGGCTTTTTTATATCAGCCAGTGGTATCTTAGCTAGTTCTAACTTTCTTGAATCAAGAATTACATGTTTTTTCTAAACAAATTCTTTGGTTAGTCCCCTGAGGCATGCCACCAATCATTTTTCTGGTTGAAACATATACATACACATAGACACATACACTCACACATAGACTTGCAAACTCCTTCACTGACCTTTTCGAACTCATGCATTTTTCTCCTTTGGGGGATTAAACTACTCTTGGCTCCACCTCTCTGGTATTTAAATTAGTCTGCATAAAATACTTAAGTCACTTATCTTCCAGGCTTTGCTCAGTCTCCTTAGCAACCTCCTTAGCAACAGATTTCTTTAGAAAGGAATCTCAAAAAAAGTTGCACAGGACCATATTCCTTGCAATTGTACTAAAAATTGGTGGGGAAAAAAAAAAAAAAAAACACCTCTCATAACAACTTATATTGACTTCCCTCTCATTTGTTTATTCAACAACCCTTTGATATCTTGACCTGCCTGGTATTGTTCATTCTTCACATTGCTATCAGAGTGAGCTCTACACACAAATCAGTTTATATCTTTTTCCTACTAAAATCTCTCTTTGCACTGGTTTCTTCTCCCACCCTGATGATACAACCCAAATTTTGATGAGCTCCTACAAAGCCAACTCCAGCTGTCCCTCAGACTTCACTGTCTCTGCCCTCCTTTTCTCCAACTATTCTGTCTTGCTGTTACTCATTTCTCTCTTCAAGGCCTTCACATTTGCTATTTTCTCTCTGCCTGGGTTGCTCTACCCCCAGATTTTTACATGATTCATACTTTCTCATACTCAGTAAGGCACCTTCTCATATTCACGGAGTACCTCAATTAATCTACATTATTTTTTTAATAGAATTTGACCCTATTTAAAAATACTAACTTTACTTGTTTATGCATTTATTTTGCATGTAATTTCCATGATGGGAGGGATTTTGCCTTCACTGTTTTACTCCAAACTTGGTACAGGTTTGGGTTAAATAAATTAAATAACAGCCATCAATATTTGTTTAGTGCCTTTCATGTATCAGTCTCCTTTGAGCAATTTGTTGTTAACA
The DNA here is from genome assembly GCF_049350105.2 of Macaca mulatta. Lineage (NCBI taxonomy): Eukaryota > Metazoa > Chordata > Mammalia > Primates > Cercopithecidae > Macaca > Macaca mulatta. Next base: position 171,500,106 of record NC_133406.1, on the reverse strand, counting down.
GTATCCATAAAATGTCTGGTATATATAGAAGACAGGGCCTGGTGTCACGCCCATCCTGGAAGCAAGGGTTTGTGTACCAGAGACACCCCACCACAGATTTTGTTCAAGAGCTGAGTTGGTATTCTGGGAGGCAAGCAAAGCTGACCATAATTAGTCTGCAGAAGTAGGAAAGGTGCTGTCTATGTAGTTTTGCTCCCTGTATTCATTTTCCTTCAAGATCATGCATAAAACATATTTGCTTTAACTTTGGGCAAAGTTCGGCATACTGGACTTGAAGGGAAATTCATCTTTCAGACAGGTGGTATGTGAGATTCTAAAACTGAGCCCAGGTGACAAAAGAGGTTTGCTTAAGAGGAGAGGAAGGATTCCTTAATGTTTTTTATGCGTGTCCCTCCCCACCCTTTCTCAGAAACGGTGCTTGATAAGAAAAAAAAATTTGGCTAAGTGGGTGCTTTATAGATGATGCAGATTATTCCAGAGGAAACAAATGCAGCGTATAAGTTAATCAAAAGAATTTCCCTCGCATTGACTTTCCTTCTTAGCTCTTTAATTAGCTATTCAAGAACAGCACTCCTGCACATGTCTAAAAATAGACAGAAGCCTGGTCAGGAAAAAAGTAAAGCAACCTTGTTTTCTCTTTATTTCAATAGTGGTTCAGAGTTGCACATTAGTGTCATGAAGCTGATAGGTTTATAACATTTTTTTTTAATTGTGCATCTATAATAGAAAATACATACCTAGAGGTTTTATTCATTTTAAAAGCATAGTATTACATTAATTTTGCATAGGACTTTCTAGCTTGCAGAGCACATTAATAAAAATAATGCAACTTTTCTTTTCTGGATACAAATAGGCAATATTAACCTTAAAATCAATCATGGTGGCATCTTCTCCCCTTTTGTGCATACACTGGCAGTGCCTCTCATCTTTGTGTTTTATAAAGCTTGGAGGTGATGTTTGATCTTGTCTCAAAACACTGTGTGTTAGGTACTGTTATCTCAAGATGTTCATTGTTTTCTTTCTCTTCTGTTCTGGTTTGTCTTCTTCATGTTCTCTGTCCTCTAAACTACTTTGAAAATGCCTCATAGGGATGGTGACAGTGCTAAAAAGACAGTGCTAATGTCCACGCTGACCCTTGTGCCAGAGAGGTGCTGTGTTCCCCAGGGAAGTGGACAGAACGCTTCACTTTAACCAATTTTTTTTTTTTTTTTTTTTTTTGAGACGGAGTCTTGCTCTGTCGCCCAGGCTGGGGTGCAGTGGCCGGATCTCAGCTCACTGCAAGCTCCACCTCCCGGGTTTACGCCATTCTCCTGCCTCAGCCTCCTGAGTAGCTGGGACTACAGGCGCCCGCCACCTCGCCCGGCTAGTTTTTTGTATTTTTTAGTAGAGATGGGGTTTCACCGTGTTAGCCAGGATGGTCTCGATCTCCTGACCTCGTGATCCACCCGTCTCGGCCTCCCAAAGTGCTGGGATTACAGGCTTGAGCCACCGCGCCCGGCCCACTTTAACCAATTTTATGCTACATTTTCCTCCTTTCTTCTTCCGCATAATTGGATACTTATCACCAAGTACAGATTTTTTGAGCAGGTCCCCCATCAACTCACAAGGCACGCTCAGAAAAACCCTAGCACTGGTCCCAGTTTAGGCTCAAGTGGGAGGTTTTCCTGACAACCTTTTGAGACAGTTGGGGAAAGTCATTGTTTGTTCCATTTAATATATTAGAAACTAAAGTACAAGGTAGTTGATTTAAAAAATTTTTTTAAACAATTATTAATAATTATTTAGTTAAACTAGGGAATCAGATACATTTCTACTTATCTTAACCTGGATCTTTTCTATTATTTCTTTGTCTAAGCAATAGCAGCTCTGTGGTGTAAGGATGTCTAATTGTCCCTAAATGAGAAAAGCTGCCCAGGCATAGATGCAGTTCACGTAAGTGGAGGTTTAGAGGCAGACAGAGACTGGCCGCTGGTACATTGGAGTGATTAGATACCAGAGGAGGAATATGAGCTAGATAATCTCTATGATGTCTTCCCAATCCTCTTTTGGTCCGTAATCCCACAGCTAAATCGAAAACTAATCAAACAACGATGTGGTTCTGCTGAAGGGAAGGGAAGGGTCTGGGCTTTTATTAAAAGAGGGGTGAGGGGCACTGGGAGGAATATACAAAGCAAAGTGGTTGATAACATCTCAGAGAAAGGCAGAGGGAATGGCTTCTCAGTTTAGGTAAGGGCACGGTGGAGAAAAGCAGCTTGTAGATTACTAACTCGATCCTCATGCAAGGGCAGAGAAGCACTGACCTGACTGTAAGTCTTCCCTGGCTGCAGAAATTTGAAGATAAAATAATGAAACAGGGTAAGGAGGGGACTGCCAGGTACAGGTGCAAGAGTTGAGTGAGAGCAAAGTGTTTAGTTCAGAGGCAGCTCCACCAGACAGAGTAGTCTCAGAACACTCTCCAATTTAATTTTGGCTCCCTGTGCATGTCTAGGGGCAGCACCACCTTACAGACACCAGAGCAGTATCATTGGTAATGGTGGAACAAAACTCTCTGATATATAATAGCCAATCAGGGGAATTCAGCCTCACCGGAAAGAATAAAGACAAATGACAATTGTGACACATCCAGAAATCCCCTCTTCTAAGGCCCTCATTTTGAATAAATATGAATCAAAAAGTTCCGGGGAAAGAATCGTGACTTGACCGGTGACATAGGTTGGGAGTCTGGGAGAAGTACCTGTTACTCTGTTAAGCTTTCTATAGCTAATTGGCATTTTTCCACAGTTTTCTGTTCATTCCTTTTTTGTTTTGTTTGTTTGTTTTTGTTGTTGTTGTTGTTTGAGACGGAGTCTCGCTCTGTCGCCCAGGCTGGAGTGCAGTGGCGCTATCTCCACTCACTGCAAGGTTCCGCCTCCTGGGTTCACGCCATTCTCCTGCCTCAGCCTCCCGAGTAGCTGGGACTACATCAGCTGGGACTACAGGCACCTGCCACTGCGCCTGGCTAATTTTTTGTATTTTTAGCGGAGATGGGGTTTCACCGTATTAGCCAGGATGGTCTCGATCTCCTGACCTCGTGATCCGCCTGCCTCGGCCTCCCAAAGTGCTGGGATTACAGGCGTGAGCCACCGCGCCCGACCTGTTCATTCAGTTTTCTACAGGCTTCCCAGCATCTAGGCTTTCTGTACACTTGATTCCTCTCACACAGTGGGACTTGTCCGTGTGTGTGTGCGTGTGTGTGTGTGTGTGTGTGTGTGTGTGTGTAGGTCATGTTAAAGAAAAAAATTATTCAGTGTTCCTGTCATAAGGAACACTTTATTTCAACAAGGAACACTTTATTTAGGACTACTTCAGTAGGTGCCAAACTATCTCAATACAGAGAGAGAAAAGGCTCAATCCTTCATACTTCAAAGATAACTGGAGAACTGGGGATTTATAGCCAAGAAGCAAGGAGCAGGGGACAGTGAATAAATAATTACTAAGAGAAGATATCAGTGCTCTGGAGAATTTTTGCTAAACCAACTTAATGAAACCAAGGTTTGAGGATGAGGAATTTGATTAAATGTTGAGGATGATCAGATTCAAAAGGTAGGGAAATTGCTCTAAAGTGACTTACAAGGATTCTTGCTAAAACTGGACTAAGTAAGCCAAAGACAAGGCCCAAGAATGAGGCTTACTAGAAAACAGGGCTCAGAAGAGCCTGTCTAAAATCTCACAGAGGACAGTGTCTTGGTCAGTGGAAGGTGGTAGACTTGTCATGGCACCATCTTTTCTTCTGAAATGACTGTGTTTCTTAACTTTGACCTATGAAGTGTGAACATTCATACTCCTAAGTCATTAACCATTAGGACATGATACTCCACCTGACAACTCATACAGGTGCCTTTATTTCATTCATCTCAGCTGTAGAAACTGAGTGTTGTAATAAACAACACTCTACTGAATGATGTAATATTTATTTTGAAATCGTATTTTTTTACATTTAAAAAATGCGTTCAGACAGTTTTAATAATCTAAAATCTGAGTGAAGACCACATCAGAAAATAAAAGCAGTTTTTCTTTGCAGTTAGATAAACTGAGACAGGTAAAATGTGTTTCTCCTGGTAACAGTGAAAGTAACAGAATTGGGAATATAATTCACAGTCTGATTCCTAGGTCCCTGTTCTCATCAATAAAATGCAGTAAACACCCTGCTCTCTTGCTCTGATTGCTGTATTTACATGCCCCAATTCTCCCATTAAATCTAAATTGTATTTGTATTTAAATCTAAATTGTATTTAGCTTCTCCAGCAGAAGCTTTAATTTTTATAGCATGTTTAAGAGTTCTGAGGGGAGGTTATTAGAATTCTGTCTTGAGAGCTCAGGTGAAAAGGTAGTGCAAAGGTTAAATGACTCATCACAGGACATATACAGACCACTATTGCCAGTGTAGACAATGTTATTCCCTCTACTTTTGTGAATGTTTGAAAATTTTTAAACCAAAGCATTTAAAGTAACAATGAAATCAAAATACGACAAATAAAAGGAAAAATGAGTATCCATTTGCCCACTAAGTTTGCTTTCTAATATAATACCTTTAAGAGCTAATTATCTTTAATTCCTATGTTTTCCAAACCCCATTCACCTCTAGCATAGGTTTGTATGCGTATAATGACTATGATGTGTTGAATAGCTTCAGGAAAAATACTAAGGGTTGAACTTGCACACTGTCTTGGTATATATGTGCTAACTATTGACATTAATATACTCTTGGTTCCTGACTACACGTAAGATCCCTAAAGTGAAAGACACTGGATATAAAGTTGAAAGGAAATGGATATGATGAAATTTCGCAGTAATTCAGAATATTCCTATGTGACAAGGAAACTGAAAATTCTACCAATGTTTTCAGAAATTTCTGTTCAATCCAGAATGTGGGTAAAGAATAATGTAAAGCTCTGGTTTTAACACAAAGAAATAAATAAGACTTTATAGATTGTACCAAGTGTTGGTAAGTGGAACTCTTAATTAGAATAGAGCTAGGACAGAGTAGAATTTGTGCAAAATATAGAAGGGAAAATTGGGAAAATCTTTTATATGACTACATATGCTATACAAGATATAGTATTTTAAGAAATTTGAGAAGGGGAATGACATTAATTGCATATTCTTAAAACAGCATGGCAGTAATTAGAGGAGAAAAAACAGGAGTCAAAAAGCCAATTTGGTGGTTTTACAGAAATGTAGATATGAAATAATGCATGCCTAAACTAATATACTTACATGGTCAAAAGAAGGGGCCACATTTGAGGGATAAGGAAGTGGTGAAATTAACAGTAAATATGAGACTTAAGTCTTAGAAATTTGGGTAGACAGTGGCTCAATTTACCAGGATAGAGGACGCACAAATCTGTTGAGAAAATGTTGAGATTGGGAAATTTTGCTATGAAGTGGTTATGGGATATTTAAGATGACTAGCAGTCAATGGAAAAATCACACATGGAGCTCAATCAGGATGTCTAAGGAGAGATACTTACAGTATCCAGGTTATGGAGATATCAGTCAACTGGAAAGACTACTACAAGTAGAAAGAGACCTATAGATTGAATCTTGGAAATGCCACATGTAATTTAATAACAACTCTGCTATTGGCATTTTAAAGCACTAAATATAGTACTAAAATATATAGATATGTATCTTAATATATTTAATTATGTTTAAATATATTTAATGTATTTTAAAATATACATATATACACATATATTCATATATAAAATACTTTGGAGCACAGAAAAAGAAATATTCTGTTCTGAACTCTTTTCTAGTAAAGTAGAAAACTTTTCCTTAATCTTGGAGGATGTCTTCTGAAAGAGGAAGTAGATTTAGCCTATATAGTTTCAAAGGCATAATCAAGAGCAATTAAATAAGAAAGGACTTTCTAATAAACTGAACTGTGCCAAATAAGATAATTTGGTCAGGCAGAAGCAAATTTCCAGACACTAAAGCTATGTCTGACATACACGAGGCACACAATAAACATTTGTTAAGTGAATAAGACTGGTCATTTTTCTGAGAGTTGTAAATGACAAAATATTTAATGAGAAGCTCTTTAAAATGCCCCCTAACATTGATTTCTGTCCAGTCTTATGACTCTATGATTTTACACTGAGTAATTCTCTGGTCCATTTTTTGAGACCATTAAACATAAGAGCTCATGTGAAGATAAGATTTCCCTGAGATAGCTGCATAAAACTAACTTATCACCTTTCTCAGAGAGAAGGGTGTACCTGAATGTGTTTGAGCCTACTCAGTCAAACATAACCTAAAAACCCAATAAGACATTTGCACAGAACTAATACTTGACCAATATCTTTATTTTGAACATCGTTAGTTTCCTTAAAATTTTAAGATTTTGTTCTGTTTTCATTTCAGTTTCTGCTTTACCATTGTGCTATCATGTATAATTACAGAACTGAAAGTGGCCAGAAAGATCATTGATTAATCCATCTCCCTGGATTCAGGCAGAATAACAATTAGATAATTTTGGACTAATGAAGTCATAAAAATTGTCATCATAACAATTTCAAGGCATGTTATTTTCATAATTCATAAGTTTTATATTTAGAAGTGTGAAGTACACAGGAACATGTGTTTGATTTATTCTAAGACCTTTCTCCTAACCTATCTAGCTTTATTATTTTTTAAAAGGTTTAAAAGGTTTTAAAAGGTTTAAAAGGTTTATTATTATCTAAAAGCTTGCTTTTAGATAGAACTTGAAGCATATGTGCACAATATTTCCTAATATTAACCTGTATGTATCATTTTAAAATTGTTTTCATTTTTCTTACTTTTGTATTACTGTTTATTCAACTTTTTTCATGATATTATTCTATATGAACAGTGCATTCACATTTTAAATTTTAAACTTTTTTCGTTAAGTCTTCAATGGCTTTGCAATGCTTCTGAATTAGGATGATGTTTATTATTCTCAAAGACATGTTTTCATATATTCAACCTCTCTGAGTTTACTAAATCTTGGTATTAATATATAAGCATGTTATTTTTATTTTTTTATTTTTTTGACATGGAGTCTTGCTCTGTCACCCAGGCTGGAGTGCAGTGGTGCAATCTCAGCTCACTGCAACCTCCATCTCCCAGGTTCAAGTGATTCTCCTGTCTCAGCCCCGAGTAACTGGGACTAAAGATGTGTGCCACCATGCCCAGGTAATTTTGTGTACTTTTGGTAGAGATGGGGTTTCACCATGTTAACCAGGCTGTTCTTGATCTCTTGACCTTAGGAGATCCACCCGCCTTGGCCTCCCAAAGTGCTGGGATTACAGGCGTGAGCCTCCATGCCAGGGCAAACATGTTATTTTTATTGCGGTACAGAACCCTCTTTACTTTTAAAACATGGTGCAACTTTATGCTTCTGGATGCAATTAGGACTATATATGTATTTTTTAAAGTCAACTAGAATAAAATTGAATTTTAACACCAAATATATGCTATTGTCATTTTAGGGCACAGTCTAAAGTAGAAATTGTAGTGAGAAAAAAGCTAGCTTTCCCAAGCAGATAAGTCAATAAAGAAGCACTAGCTTCTTCCATAATATTGATATTATAGCCAATATATGTAAATTATTTTTTTCTTTGAGTTCTATGTGAAACCTTGTAGTTCGATATCTTACTGAATGCACTGGTGGGAAAATATAAATAGTATGTAACTCATTTGACTCTTTACAGCACAAAGTATATAGGAACTTCATCCGTATCATTTAGATTGATGGTAGAGATGCGTGGCTTGTTCTGTCCATATGGGTCTAAATATTGACTGAGAAGTTATTACCAAGTATTTATTTTGTGCTAGGGACAACGCACAAAGTCTGATGCCATCAATTAAGGTTATAAAGGTAATCTGGCCAAATAAAGAAACTAAAGAGATAATCAGTCCAAGTTCAACTCAGCAGATATTTAACACTTGTGTATCAAGCATTTGCTAGTATGTGCAGGAAGAAAATTACTAAGTTAGTGCATCGCAAAGTGTTAGCTGTGGTTTAGATAATAGTTTTAGGTAGTAGATTGAGATGGTATTAAATGGCAGAGCATCATACGATGGGCAAGCTCTTTTCACTTCTCTTCGAAACCCCCTAAGTATTATCAAGGAGAATACTTCAGCTTGATTCTCCTATACCTTAAGCTCCTCTCTAATGCAAGTATGTTTACAAAAGGGAGAGGCATCATTCTAAATATTTGAGGTACACAACAATATCATTAGAATTTTATATTATGATTTCTATTTTTGTCATTTTATTTTAAGATTTCTCTTTAATTAGAGCTAAGATATCATTTTTCTTTAGAATAAATGTATTTAAACCAATAAGCAAATAGTTTAAGTTGAAAGAATATTAATAATACAAGTGACACTCCAATATGGCAAACCTGTGGATTGTTACACAATGCATAAAGTTGGTAACCACTGGACGGTTGCATTCTTTGCTCTTGAGAACCACCATTTGGGTTATTTTGCATGGGGCAAACTTCTGTTCCTGAGTAGTGTTTTGTGCTCTGTTTTATACTACTGGTAATATGAAGACAAAGATCATCAGCATCCTTGAAGCCTGTGCTATTTTAAAAATGAGATATAAGTGATAGGGATAAGATTTATATAATAAGACAAAACTTTTTAAAAAGAAATAATTGAGAGCCACGTCTGCCTCAAATGTGTTTTTCCTTAAACATCATTTTGGTGGGGTGCTAGGAGAAAATATAGATAAGAAAGAATGAAAGAGAGGAAGGGAGAGGGGAAGGGAAGGAGGGAGGAAAGCGGGATGGGAAGGAAGAATGAAAAAAGAATGAGCAAATTCTATTATCTAGAAAGGATGGCTTTGCTTTTATTATCCCTGAATGTAGAGCTGTGAATTTAACCTAGATTTTAGCCCAAAAATATTTAACATGAATATATTCTTTTCTTAGATTGTAAGATAACTGCAGTAACTGTTGGTCAAAAGTTGTTTCTTCCTTAGTATCCATTTTAACTACAGATTTTTCTTTTGGTTAAAAAAAAAGAATTATCTCTGAAGTAAGTACTGTCTATATGATATGGCAAGCATATATACATGGCAATCTCAAAATGCTTTAGTCAGTTTTTTTTTACTTGTCTATGGGATTATTTTTGTTTTCAGCTCCAAAATGCCAAAAGAAAAGAAACATAATGCATTCTTTAAAAATCTAGATAATTTTGCTTTTGATTTGAGATCTGGGCACTCATCTTATTCTTGTACTGCAATTAGAATCAAGCAAATCATTAAGCATTTCTAAGAGGAAATCCTATGTGAATTTAAATAATTTATATTTTTACTTCACTTTTTCTGTTGTTAATTTGCTACATCACACATAAAAAAGCAGATCTAGGTCTAAGGTTTACCTAACAAATTTCTTAATACACCTTTTTTATTGAGATAAAAATGTAACATTTATTTTTTCTCCCCAGGTAGTTGCTTTCTAAATCCTCTATGATTATAGAAGTAAAACGGAAGGAAGTAGATATAGGAAAAGGAAGAGAGAGAGAAAGGAAAGGAGGGAAAGGACCTTTTACTTTGATTCTTAAAGCCGCAAATAGGTAATGTTTTAAAGGCAAGGCTTCAATGCTGGGAGAAAAATAGAGTGGAGAAAATCTTGTACAAACACAGAAAAACTAAGGAGGATATATTTGCTTTTCTGCCATGTTCTGGGAAACTTTAAGAAATGAATCTATGTTTTTTTATTATACAACATTGAACATCATTTCTCTCTATTGCATTTGATGTTTAAAAGTTTATTTTCCTCTTAATATTTTAGTAGAGTTTTATAAAAACTATTCTTACCAACACTGAATGATGCTGTTCCTAAGAGAGCTAGCATTGCATAAACACTGATCCTTCATTGAGGACAGGTACCAGTATTTTTCGTCTTTATATCTTAATGCTTAGTAAAGTGGCTGAAATGTAGTAGACACATCATAAAGTATTTGACCAAAAATATATATAGATGATTAAATATTGTGTAAAATGAGAAAGGTCAAATTTAAAACAAAACAAAATAAAACAATACCCCAGCCTGAGTATCTAATTTAGTTGAAAATCACAAATGTTTACTGCATGACTGCTATAGTTAACACACTGAATTCAATGCTGTAAATTATAGGAAATTAATAAGCATCTGATCTTCAAAGAACAGTTTTAATATCAGTCACATATTCTGTCATGGTGTTTTTAAGTAATCAGCATCAAGCTTTGTTTAATTGACATAATTGTGACATTATATATTGATATTAAGAATTCCATGATTATTCTTACTAATTAGTTTTCTGGCCTTTTGTCCATTTTGCAGAAGCTCAGAGGAAAGAGTCTTCATGTGTAACATTTTGTGCCAGGAAGATATAGCAGTCATTCACTGAAACTAGAGAAGCCTTTATAATTTTAAGTTTTATATGAAGCTTGAAGGAATTTCATTTTAGTTTGAAAATGATCAATTTTTTAGTCCCTGGCCATTGAAGGACCAGGTGTTGAGATGGTCAATCAGGACAATGAGCCAAACTTAAAGTAACAATCAAGCCTTTATTCACTGACTGTGGCATAGCAATCAAGAGGCAAACATTGGCACTGGCTCACCAGCATTTCTTTTTTTCTCTGTGGAACAGCAGCAGGTAAGGGTCAGATGGATCAATGCGAACAAAGAGGTGGTAAGGGGATGGTGGTTGGGGAGAGTTGTCTTACTGCCCAAGAGATCTGAATAAAAGGATCCTGCCTTTTTTATGGACCAGTGGTCCAGGGATGGAGAGGAGGAGTGGAAAAGCACTGAGTTAAAGTGGAGAAAAATACCTCAGCCAAGGCCCCCAGAGCAGAGATTTTGAATGAAGCCACTTAGGCTAGAATGCAGATATGTACATGAGCATGGCTGACCTGGGAAAGTGGGAGTGGCTTGAGTCCTTGACTGAAACTCCTTTCAGAAAATTTCAGTGCATCAAGACTTGTGTAGGATGGGCAATTTCCTTCCATGAGTCCTACCAGGCAAGACTTTATGGTTACCTATAATTGAGCTGGAAATATCACATGTAGTGATATTAGCGTGGAACCACAATGAACTGATTGACCATCATCCCTCAGCTCTTCAGCACTGGAGATTATATTAATGCATCTACATCAACCCTCTTCTGTTAGTGTCATCCTGACTAGAGTTCTCCAGCATTTGACTCAAGAATATTATTTCTTTGTAAGCACTCACTATCTTTCAGATACTTGGTCTAATGGTCAATTACCCTCTTTTTCTGTTAATCTTAATTTCTACTTCATATTGGCCATTTGTCACAAATAACAGAATAAAATACTGTCCCTGAGTTCCTTCAGTACTATCCAAAAACAAAATTAACCTGATTTGCCATCTCTTGCCATCCTTCTTTTTAGGGACAAAAATTCTTTTCCATCATATTTACATTTTTAAAATATTATTCTCTTAAATTATTAAATGAGTCTTTTCATGGTTGAATGTGATTTTTTTTTCCAGTCCAGACACCTGAATTCTGTTACCTCAATTGCTGATATACACCCTTGCTTTGACACACCCATCTCTTGGCATTTCAGTAGCAAGCCCTGCATTATCCTCACATTTCGCTTTCTCTACTCTGTTCCTACTTCTGGGCTACAATGTTAGATGTAGCCATCAAGCTTGGCTTACTAGACGCTTGTGCTCTCCAACCACAACTTGGCTGAGGACACTTGCTTGGCAATGCTCTTGTTCATCCGTCATTGGATTTCTGGCTCCCTCCCTTCAGTGGCAGATCTAGGCTTTGGCCTTCCATTCCTTTTCTTTCACCCACCTCTCCTTACAGATGACAACTTTTTCTATTCCTTCAGTGAGGTGTGAATTCTCCATCCTCCCGCTTAGTACCTCCGTGTTTATCTTTACTATTCCCTGTAGAAGAAAAGATGATACTCTCTTTTTCTCTAAAAGTAGCACAGCAGCATCTGTAATATTGTGGTATAGCATAATAGTTAAGAGCACAGGCTATTTTGGGGAAAATATGAATTCACATGCTGTATTTATAGCTAAATTAAAATATAATATGATGCAATCTCAGAATTTTGATTTTCACTCAATGCCAAGATAATGCAGAAAAATGCAAAAAAGAAGACAGACAAATATATGAAACACTTGTTTTCAAGACACTAGAATTAGGTACAAAAGATGATAAACTGTAAAAGACAGGAAACAAATGAGGTAAGCCTTATAATTACCCAAACTTAGCAGCTTGAGAGAGTTTCTAGGCTGTAGCTCACCGAGAGAAGACTCAGGCAGAAACCAACCAACTTCCTTAGTTGAGAAGATGAGAAGCAAGATCAGGAAAACCAAAGTGACATGACAGAATACCAGAGAGCTACATGAAGAAAAAAAAAGAAAGAAAGAAAAAACCTTGAGATTTGCAGAGGATACCACTCAACTATTCACTTGTGGAGTAATCTGTGTGCATGTGAAGAAACAACTTGAGGCTAGGGAAAAAAGGGATTACTGTCTTTGTACTCATGCAGGGTTGGGAGCAGTGCCTCTTCCCACCATCCTAAATGGAGAAACTAATTTACAGGGTATTAGGTGGAGTAATCAAGAAGGTCTTTTCTCAGGAGTGAAAAATAATTAGCCCTAGTGGGAGCACTGCTGAAAACCCACCTAGCAAAGCGTAATATCCATACCTGAAAGAATCAAACTGTTTTCAAGTATTAAACAACTTAAAACTAAATTACTAAATTAAACACAACAAAGCTTAAATTGGGAATACAAAAATATTCACCATTCAACAAGGTAAAATTCAAAATGTATAGCATCCAATCAAATATTTTCAGGTATACCGAAAAAGCAGAAAAACATGACTCACAATGAGAATAATTAGTAAGTTGAGGTGGATCCAGAATGGAAATAGATGGTAGAATTAGTAGACAAAGATGTTTAATTAGTTACTATAACCATATCCTATATGTTCAAAAAGTTAAGAAAAGACACATAAGATGTAAGAAAGATCAGAATCTGAATTATGAGGATTAAAACTATAATGACTGTGATTAAAAATGTACTAGATGATAACCTAGAGAAGATTAAAGACATATTAGATATAGCAGAAGAAAAAAAATGTGAATTTGAAGACATAATTAGAAAGTATCCAAACTGAAGCAAAAAAAGGAGACAAAATAAATAAAACAACATCAGTAAGCTGTGAAATAACTTTAAGAAACATAATATATGGATTATCAGAGTCCCCAAGGTAGAGGGAGGAGAAGTAAATCTGTGAATACAAGAAACTGTATGAACCCCAAACATAAAAACTGTGAGGAAAACTAAAACAAGGCACATCATGATTAAAATACTCAATGTTTGTGATGAAGTAAAAAATTTTAACGCCAACCAGAAGGTAAACAAGATGAATTTCATGCAGAAGCACAAATTTAAGGATAACAGCAGATTTCTTTTTGACAACAATACAAACGAGAAGAAAATATAGCTAAGTCTTTAAAGTATGGAAAGAAAAAATAATCTGTCAACCTAGAATTCTATACCCAGCACAAATATATTTCAAAAGTGAAGGCTAAATAACATAAACTCACTGTCAGACATACATACAAAAGCTTAAATAATGTATTACCAGTTCATTCACACTACAAAAATAAATAAATAAAACGTCTTCCAGGCAGAACAAAATAAAATGGAGATGGAAATATGACTCTACACAAAATGGAGATGGAAATATGGCTCTACACAAACACCTCATGTTCTCACTCATAAGAGGTCTAGAAATGATAATCATGTGGGTAAATATAATATTATTTATTATTACTCCTCTTTAAAAGATATTAAGAGCTTCTTTTACACAGCAAAAGAAACTATCATCAGAGTGAACAGGCAACCTACAGAATGGGAGAAAATTTTTGCAATCTGTGCATCTGACAAAAGGCTGATATCCAGAATCTACAAAGAACTTAAACAAATTTACAAGAAAAAAACAACCAACCCCATCAAAAAGTGGGTGAAGGATATGAACAGACACTTCTCAAAAGAAGACATTTATACAGCCACCAAACATATGAAAAAGGCTCATCATCATCACTGGTCATTAGAGAAATGCAAATCAAAACCACAGTGAGATACCATCTCACGCCAATTAGAATGGTGATTATTAAAAAGTCAGGAAACAACAGATGTTGTAGAGGATGTGGAAAAATAGAAATACTTTTACACTGTTGGTGGGAGTGTAAATTAGTTCAACCATTGTGGAAGACAGTGTGGTGATTCCCCAAAGATCTAGAACCAGAAATACCATTCGACCCAGCAATCCCATTACTGGGTGTATACCCAAAGGATTATAATTCATTCTACTATAAAGGCACATGCACACGTATGTTTATTGTGGCACTGTTCACAACAGCAAAGACTTGGAACCAACCCAAATGCCATCAATGATAGACTGGATAAAGAAAATGTGGCACATATACACCATGGAACACTATATAGCCATAAAAAAGAATGATTCATGTCTTTTGCAGGGACATGGATGAAGCTGGAAACCATCATTCTCAGCAAACTAACACAGGAATAGAAGACCAAACACCACATGTTCTCACTCATGAGTGGGAGTTGAACAGTGAGAACACATGGACACAGGGAGGGGAACATCACATGTCAGGGCCTGTCCAGGGTGGGGGTCTAGGGGAGGGATATATTATGAGAAATACTTAATGTAGATGATGGGTTGATGGTTGCAGCAAACCACCATGGCACGTGTATACCTATGTAACAAACCTACACATTCTGCACATGTATCCCAGAACTTAAAGTATAATAATAAAAAGATATTACCTATAAAATCAAAACAAATAACAGTACCTTATAGATTTTATTACAGATATAATGGTAAAATGTATGGCATTAAGGTCAACAGGGGAAAAACAAAGGTATACCAAATGCTGACAAGGACATGGAGCAACAGGAACTCTCATTCATTGCTGGTAGGAATGCAAAATGGTATAGCCACTATGAAAGACAGTTTGACTGGCAGTTTTTAACAAAACTAAACATACTCTTACTATATATGATCCACCAATCACCCTCCTTGGTATTTACCCAAAGAAGCTGAAAACTTACATCCACACAAAAATTAACATATAAATGTTTATAGCAACTTTATTCATAATTGCCCAAACTTGGAAGCAACAAAGATATTCTTCAATAGGTGAATAGAGAAATAAATTGTGGTGCATATAATAAAATATTATTCATCACTCAAAGGAAATGGTTATCAAGCCATGAAAAAAGAGAGAAAACTTATATGCATATTATTAAGTGACAGAAGACAATTTGAAAAAGCAACATACTGTATGAGTCTAAGTATATGACATTTGAGGAGAGGGAAAATGATGGAGACATTAAAACAAGTCATGGTTGTCTAGAGGTTGAGGAAAACAAGGATGAACAAGTGGAGTACAGAGAATTTATTTATTTTTATTTTTTTGAGACAGAGTCTCACTCTGTTGCCCAGTCTGGAGCACAGTGGCATGATCATGGCTCACTGCAACCGAGTTTCTCCCTCCCAGGTTCAAATAATTCTCCTGCCTCAGCCTCTCAAGTAGCTGAGACTATAGGCATGTGCCACCACGCTTGACTAATTTTTGTATTCTTAGTAGAGACGAGGTTTTGTCATGTTGGCCAGACTGGTGTCAAACTCCTGACCTCAGGTGCTCCACCTGCCTCAGCCTCCCAAAGTGCTGGGATTACAGGTGTGAGCCACATCCCCAGCCAAGAACTTTCAGTGTAGGAAGGCTACTCTGTATGATACTATAAAAATGGACATATGTCATTATACAATTGTCCAGACCCATAGAATTTACAACACCAAGAGTAAAACTTAATGTAAACTATGGGCTTTCAGTGATAATGAGGTGTCAATATAGGTTCATCAATTCTAACAAATGAACCTCTCTGGTGGGGGATGTTGATAATGGGGAAGGCTATGCATGCATGGGGACAGGAGGTATATGGGGAATCTTTGTAATTTCTGCTCAATTATGCTATGAACATAAAACTTTGCTAAAAAATAAAGTCTATTTTTAAAAGTATACTATTCTAAGACTCATACTATGCATGAAGTAAAATAATATCACTTGGAGGTTTACTAAATGAGTTAAAGATGAATGCTATAAATTCTAATGCAACAACTAAAATGATTTATAACTAATAAGACAGTAACAGAAATAAAATAGAATCATAAACATATTCTGTGAACTCAACCAAAGGCAAAAAAGGAAACAAGAGAAAATAAATAAAAAATAAATAGCAAGATGATAGCTTTAAACTTAACTATGTCAATAGTTAAGATCAATATAAATGATCTAAATGCATCAATTTAAAGATAGAGATTGTTATATTAGATTTTAAAAGCCAGACTTAACCATATGCTGCCTCACTTCAAATTAAAATGTTCCGCAGATAAAGCTCAGATGGTTGCACTGTTAAATTCTACCAAACATTTTAGGAAAATAATGCCGATTCAATACAAACATTTTTCCAGAAAAATTGAAGAAGAAATACTTTAAAACTTATTGCATGAACAAGGCCAGTGATAGATGTTATTATTACAGCACATATGAGGTATTTATAGATCTACCTGAGATGATTAGGAAAGCTTTGAATTTTCTTCCAAACCTTGTTGATTGTACATGTCCATAAGCTGTCATTACAATGCTGTACCTTGAGATAATGGCCAATATCTTTCCTGTTAGTACCGGAGGCAGTAACCAAAGAAATAGCCAGGAAATAAACAAATTTAAAAATGCATCATGAACAGAATGTCAGGTATGAAGCCATTAAATATCTATAATTTTAGAATTTTGATGTATTATTCACTGAGAAACATTTTAAAGGTTATTGTGGAAATAAAGTAATTTTGCTTGATAGAAATTTTGTATATCATTTCTTTAATGCAAGTTATTCCAATTACCATTTAGCTAATGAACCCTTCAAATTTCATTTGCATAATGGGTGCCAATTTTGACAAGAGGAATTTATCCTGCTGTGATAAAAGCATCATCGGACTCACCAATGGAGTGATGATTATTTAGTTTTAAATCAGCATGGACACACCATTGAACAGTCGCAATCACTGGCTTGTCATTCTGGGTTTCCAGAGCTCTCACTTTCTTTCTGGTTATAGGACCTGGACTCAAATCATGATTAACTACACTCAACGTTAAGGTTATAACTAGCAACGAGGCTTTCATTTGAATGGCTTCTTCAAACTACCCCTTTGTCAAATGTGATGTCATTTTTATATGCTATTATCTGTGTAGTGGGGACTCTCTCAAATCTCTTTCTCTAGCTCCAACTTTGCCCCTGAGCTCCAGAGTCATGTATTAAATTGCATACTAGACATCTTTAGCTGGGTATCCTGTACTATGCTATGCTCTGTGCTGAGCACTTTCCATACATTGTGTCAACCTTATTACAGCCGTTTAAAGGAGATAATATCATCCTTATTTACACACGAGAAAAAAAGAGATTACAAGTAAATTCCCAACTTCACATAGCTGGTAGAAGGAGGATGTAGAATTCAAATCAAATTACTCTGAGTCCTAGGCCATTTTATACTGTCTTGTACCTTATATTACATCTTGGAATTAATTTGACTTAAAATTGAGCTCCTAGACAGATTCCTGTTATTTAAAATCATGCGTTTAAAATTAAAAATACCTTCACCCTCCTGTACTCTCTATATTGATAGATAGCACAGCATCCTTTTGGTCAAACAAAAATGTCAGCTTTATTCTCTGCTTTCCTCCAAGCCCATGGTGGTAAACCATACCAACCTGTTTACAAAAGCTGTGTCTGGATATTTTCCTTAAGCAAACTGTAGCCTGATTTCTTGGGGAATAAAGCAGTGGTTTGATGAAGCAGAATACTAGACAAAATTATTCTAAAACTGATCACTCTCTCAGGCCAGAGCATACTTAACAATTAGTACAGATGCCCACAATACAACTATGGCAATTCAGAATGATTATACAGATACAAGAAATTGACCCAAACCAATCATCTACTTTTCATTATCTTTATATATCTTGTATATACACAAACAGATTCAGGTATTTTATAAAACTCATAGGTCTGTGAAATATCGCTGAGTTTGATGATTATGATAAGGAGAGTGTAAAACCAAGCTCGTATTTCTTGTCTCTCATTAAACTCTATGAAACCTAGTGTCCTCCTGGAATCGCTGTGTGGATTAAATCTGATATGATGAAATCAGTGATAACAATGTTTCCCATACAACACAATAAAGCAGGGGTTCACTATTATTTTCATTGATTTAGATAAGTTAATTCAAGAGTACTAACCACTACTGGTTGGAAAATTGCCTTTATTAGAGAATAGAGAAATAGGTAACATAAGAAAAAAACTATGTTTGAAAAAGAATTAGGAACTTACCTAGAAATCAGAGCTCCAATAGTCAGGGGAGTTTCAGGAATTTAATATTTGTTAAGTACTGATGGTGTGCTAGGAGGAGTGTGCAAAATGCTTAATATGTTTTACTACATTTATTCCACAAGGATTTACTTAGTACTTAGAGTCTGTGTGTTGTGTTCCAAGCATAATGCTAGTAAAGAAACCTGCGGTATCAGTGCTATTTTGTCCTTCTCTCCCTTTGTAAATAGATTTAACATTAGAACTTTAAGTCACTTGCCCAGGATTTCACCTGTGTTAGTTAAAAAATTGAACCTGCGTTTATTTGACTCCAAAGTACGTGTTCTAAAACACTACATAATGCTGACTTCTATATTCCTAGAAGTCTTTCTTTCCATGTAGTAAAATTAGTATATAAAGCCTGGCTTATAGAGCAAAAAAGAAATTGGAGTTTAAAATCTGGTTCCATGATCTCTAATTTTATGATCATTGATGGGTCTGATGTCATGAGCCTCAGTTTCTTAACCAGTATAATGACTAATAAACTTTCAATTTATCTGGTTTGTAATGAAGATTACATGAAGCAGTGTATGCAAAGTGTGTGATATGTTGTCTTATAAAAAGTATTTATTATATTATTTTAGAAGATTGCTGTCCTTTTCACCCTGCATCTCAGCATTTAGTATACTGTCTACTATGTTACAGACACTTAAGAAATGCCTGTAGAATGAATAATGAATAAATGAGTAAACAATGTATACAGTGCCTCCAAAGGTTGCAGACCTCTCACAATATGAGTTCCTCACTGAAATAGTCAAGATATACACCTACATTGTCAGTATTCTTGCTTACTGTTTACTTGCTTCTGAATGATTTTTGCTGTGAGGTAATATCAATAATGCTTCACCTTGTATTTTAAAAGCATGCAATGCCAGAGGATATAGCTGGAACTGAGTAAGCACAAATCATATCCAAACTAGGGCAAGAGAAAATAATCCGTTTATCCAGAATGCAACAACACTGTTACCGGATCAGAATTACTAGAGATGGTTGAGTGCAATCTGATTTTATAAAATAGTCCATAGAATAAATATGCTATTAAGAAACTTCCAATGTGTAAAGATGTTTGGAGCTGTACTTAGAGTGAATCTCCTAACTCAGAGATGAAACACTGTAGTTAGGAATAATAAAAAGAAACATTCAGATAACATAGAATTGTTTTAATGCAAATTGGCATAAAATTATGCATGGACAAATTAAAAGTGCTATTACTTTAGGAAATGGGTATTTAAATTTAACTGACATATTATTTGGAAATATTTGTATGTTACTTTTTCTGTAACAGATATGAACAAAGCCACTGAGACTGACTTTGCATTATGGCCTATGAACCTTATTATAATACCATTTTATATTGCTCACAAAAACAGATTTTTCAAAATTGAGAAAAATAAAGCAACCATTTTTTTTTCCAGAAAAAAACATGTAAAACATCTAATTTATGTTATATTGATCCTTTTTACAGGCTTGAGAAGTTATGGTAGATTTGATTGTTATTCAAAATACTTATTCCCTCCTTTTCATGACTTGAATGTACCTGACACTTTGGGCTCTGCCATGTAGATTTTTGTGGCCAATGAAATTTGTGTAGAAGCAATGACATTCCAGTTCTAAGCTTGACTTAACAGTATGGTGGTCAGTAGCAAATAAAAGAGTGCCTGGTTAAATTTAAAATTCAGATACGTCACAAGTATTTTTAACATAAGTATATCCAATGCAATGTTAGGGACATACTTATAGTAAGGTGTATTCTTTCTTATCTGATTTTAAAAATTAACTAAGTACGTTCTTTAAAAAGCACAATTAAGTCCACTCTTCTTTGAAGACTTGTCTCACAGCTATCCCTACACACTCTCCGTAGGCAGCCATGGTAACACCTTTTCTAGTCTTACCTTTATTATCACACTCACCACATAATATTGTAATCATACGCTTTTGCATTTTCTCCTCTTGCTAAATGTTAAAAGCTGCAGTTGATGTATAGGTAGTCCTCAATAGACGCTTATTGAAATTTTTATGAAATATTATCTTAAGGAAGCGTGATGAAGCTTTTGCTCACATTGAAAATTTCTAGAAATAAGAACATCTGTATTCTCTTTTGCCTGTATCAGAATTTCACATAATGGTCTCTGCAGCAAGTTTATTTATAGTGTTTCTGTTATCTAATATATGACAGAGCATTGTCCTATGTCAGAGTATTAATTAAAAATAATATTGTTTGTAAAGTACATGAAGTATTTCAGTATATGATTAAAGTTATAATTTTTACCTTTGCTCAATGATGTAATTCTCCTCAAGAAACATTTTTGTCTTTGAAGAAAACATCAAACTACTTGAATACTTATCTTCATGATCTATGTTTCATTGTCCTTTATAAATAAGATTATAGATTGGTAGCTAAATGGATGGAGAGAGAACCTGTGGGGAAAGTGCTGGACATGCCTAATGTTTGGTTCTCTTCAGAGATTTGTTTGAAAGGTCATAGCCAAGGTTACTAAATCTGTAACTTTGTTAAAAAATACCCTATTACTCAAGAAAAATATTCCATTTTGATTTACTCCAAGTGGAGAGTGGTGGATCGATATTTGTTGAATTGAATTGAAGTGCATTTAAAATCTGTTTCCTGTAACTCTTTTATCTAGAGCTCCTGAGTTATTTCTCAGGGAAAGAAAAAAAGGTCCCAGTGAATAATAACAATTTTATTTCCAAATGCTTTCTCTATCTTTATTTTCTAGGCTCCTCTTTCCACTGTCCTTATAAATACTCTTTTAACTTTTTAAAAATTAATCTCCTGTGTAGAGCATCAGAAAATGGAGCCAACTCACAGATGGAAAGTTAGAATTTGGGCCAGACAGCTAACGTATTCATCCACTGTCTTCTAGAGTTAGTCAAGTGTGTCCAGCTGGTTTAGCATAATAGGAGACTTAATACAACATAGCATCATAATCAGTGAATTGAGACTAAATTTTCTTTCAATAGAATTGAAACTATAGTCCTGGTGAGTCTTCCACAAACTATGGGGAAAAGCACAAGCCAGTTTAAACTTAGGATTCCTCAGGACCTAACAAAAGGATTTTCATCATGGCAAGCCGAATATATGTTTTTCTGGTACTGAATCTTATATCCCATTTACTATGAAGACATTTCCATCAATAGCTAATAATAGCTACATAGGGTAGATTTTTAGGGCACTTTGTAATAGATAAACTACAGTGTTCAAATCAAAATATTCTGATAGTGGCTTGAATTCCAGGTTGCCACAAGGTAGAAAGCCTGGGACATAAAATTCACAAGTGACATTTTAATAATTTTGCTTTCAACAAGGGCTCATCATTTTGTTACAGATTTTGCAGTGAATATCTTAAGCACTATCATCTAATTATGAGACAAATTCTCCTTCACATCATTCCTACCCAGCAGACATTCTCAGAGAAGGGGAGAAGTCAGACAATTCTAAAGCTAAGTAATGTAAGTAAACAAAATACTTACGCTTAAAATATGTGAAGGAGTCCAGAACTTATGTAGATAAATTTTTCAACTTTCAAATTTATCTTGTCTGACTTTTACCTCTAACATTATGATATTTATTAATCTTAACTATTTGGAAACATAATGTGTAAGTATAAAAACCTAGAAATGGTCTTAAGATGATGAAGGCAGCAATGATACTATTATTGTGGTGAATGTTAGAAGGATGTCATATTGTAAAGAGACAGCATGGGGTACTGAAGAGCATGGACACCAGGATTTAAATACTGACTTCACTAATTACCAGCTTTTACTCGTAACATCAATTATATTTTAAACTGTACTTATTATACTCTGTATAGGAGAATTATAATAGTATTTACTTCATAGAATTCTTATGAGGATTTTTTTTTTTTTTTTTTGAGACCTATCACCCAGGCTTGAGTGCAGTGGCACGATCTTGGCTCACTGCAGCCTCAACCTCCAGTGCTCAAGCAATCCTCCCACCTCAGCCTCCCAAGTAGCTAGGACTATAGGCACTCACCACTATGCCTGGCTAATTTTTAAAATTTTATTGTAGAGACATGGTTTTGCCATGTTGTCCAGGCTGTTCTTGAACTCCAGGGTTCAAGCAATCCACCTACCTTGGTCACCCTAAAGTACTAGGATTACAGGCATGAGCCACCATGCCCAGCCTTATAAAGATTATCATATATGATAAAACACTTAGAATACTGTCATATAATAAAAACTCAGTCATAGACATTATTATTACTATAATTATTTATCAGAAATATTATTACTGAGAGCCAGAAAGAAATGTATTTAGATCACAATTTTGTCACATACTAGCTTTGTAAACTTGAAAAACTTGTTTAGCTCCTTGGACTCTGTTTCTATGTCATAAAAGGATAATATTGTCTGCCTTATAGATATGCCATGAGGTTTAAACAAAGTCTTTCTGAGAATTTTAAACTATACTGCAAAGCACCCATATAGTTTCTGGCATAGCATTCAATAGGCAATAGTAATTATTATCATCTATTTTTTTCGATGTTAACATTTTAAAGGCAAATATTGGGAAGTTAAAAAATATATGTTCCAAATCTCTTTCTAAATATAATTAGGAAGTAAAGACATACAGAGTACACTAGGAAATGAATCATCCAAACATTTACAATTTTTTTTAGCTCACATTAAATCAATTGCACTTTGCCAATATATGAATATTTATTTATATCTAAAGCAAACTACCATGTGTATTATATATACAAACAGACTAAAACAATGACATAACATGCTATTAAAAATGTAAAATCTGACCTGGCGCGGTGGCTCACCCCTGTAATCCCAGCACTTTGGGAGGCTGAGGCGGACGGTTCACCAGGTCAGCCTGGCCAACATGGTGAAACCCGTCACTACTAAAAATACAAAATTTAGCCGGGCATGATGGCGCGCGCCTGTAATCCCAGCTACTCCGGAGGCTGAGGCAGGCGAATTGCTTGAATCCGGGAGGCGGAGGTTGAAGTGAGCCGAGATTGAGCCACTGCACTCCAGCCTGGGTGACAGGCTCAAAACGAACAAACAAACAAAAAAACGTAAAATCATTTTTACTCTTGCTAAAACAATATTAACAATATATACGTATATTATTCTTTTGGAAAAGCAATGTAATTAAATATGCCTCCTTTATTTTTAATCTTGCTTTAGCATTTTGTGGCATAGCAATATAAAGGTCTAATTTTGGCTTCTTTTTTAAATTCCTGATTTTTGACTGTCATAACTGAAAAAAAAACTAAATTGTAAAAAGGTATTATTGATTGTACTTAAAACATTACACAAAAATTTAAATTTACCAATTATGCCAAATTTATGTTAAATTTCATCTCATAAAATTTATTCTTCTCTGATTCAATTGATTGTTTATCAACCTAACTGCAAAATATTCCATTTTTACATTTTAAATATAGGATTCAAACCACTCCAAAGATTTTAGGAAGATAAAAAAAATGTATGTTTCTGAGATGATATAGACTTCAGATATGAATGTTTTTAGGGATGATATACAGCATTTTTGGCAGTAATACTCATAGGAATGGAAACAATTCTAAGCATCTATTTTTTTTTTATCTCTTCACAGTAAGAGTTTCTTTCAAAATGTGATTATTTTCTAACTTTTTAAAATTTGTACAAATTTATAGGTACATGTGCAATTTTGTTACATGCATAGACTGTGTACTTGTCAAGTCAGGGCTTTTAGGGTATACATTACCCAAATGATAATACTAATGGATACCCATTGTATGCATTAACTAATTTTTCATCATCTACCTCCTTCCCATGTGCTCTGCCTTCTGAGTCTATATTGTCTACAGTTCCATTCTCTACATTTATGAGTATACATTTTTTTACCACCCAATTATGAGTGAGAAGATGTGATGTTTGATTTTCTGTGACTGGTCTGTTTCACTTAAAACAATGACTTCCAGTTCCACTTGTGTTGCTGCAAAGGACATAATTTCTTCTTTTTTTTTTTTTTTTGAGACGGAGTCTTGCTCTGTCACCCCAGCTGGAGTGCAGTGGCCGGATCTCAGCTCACTGCAAGCTCTGCCTCCCGGGTTTACGCCATTCTCCTGCCTCAGCCTCCCGAGTAGCTGGGACTACAGGCGCCCGCCACCTCGCCCAGCTAGTTTTTTGTATTTTTTAGTAGAGACGGGGTTTCACCGTGTTAGCCAGGATGGTCTCGATCTCCTGACCTCGTGATCCGCCCGTCTTGGCCTCCCAAAGTGCTGGGATTACAGGCTTGAGCCACCGCTCCCAGCCCATTCTTTCTTTTTTATTTTTTTTAATGACTGAAGAGTGTTCTATTGTGTATATAGTCTACATTGTATTTACCCATTCATCCAGTGATGGATACTTATGATGATTTTATATCTTTGCTATTATGAATAGTGCTGTGATAAACATATGAGTGAAGCTATCTTTTTGATATATTGATTTCTTTTCTTTTGGATAAACATCCAGTAGTGGGATTGCTGGAAGAAATACATGGTAGTTCTATTTTTATTTCTTTGAGAAATATCCATACTGTTTTCCATGACACTGTACTAATTTACATTCCAACAATGTGTGAGAGTTTCCTTTTCTTCACCTCCTCAATGACATCTGTTATTTTTTGTCCTTTTAATAATAGCCATTCTGACTCAGGTAAGATAAGGTCTCATTGTGGTTTTGATTTGCATTTCCCTAGTAATTAGTGATGTTGAGCATATTTTTATATACCTTTTGGCTATTTGTATGTCTTCTTTTGAGAAATGTCTGTTCATATCATTTGCCCATTTTTTAATGAGATCATTTGTTTTCTTAATGTGGAATTGTTTGAGTTCCTTATATATTCTGGATATTAGTCCACTGTCAGATCCACAGTTTGCAAATATTTTCTGTCATTCTGCTTGTTGTCTCTTTATTCTGTTGATTGTTTCTTTTGCTGTGCAGAAGTTTTGTAGTTTACGTCTCATTTGTATATTTTTGTTTATCATGCCTGTGCTTTTGAGGCCTTATTCATAACTTCTTTGTCTGGACCAATGTCCAGAAGAGTTTTCCCTAGGTTTTCTTCTAGTATTTCTATAATTTTGAGACTTACATTCAAGTTTTTAATCCATCTTGATTTGAATTTTGTATGTGGTGAGATGGGCTATGGTTTTATTATTCTGCGTATAACAATTCAATTTTCCCAGAACCATTTATTGAAAACAGTATCTTTTCCCTAATGTCTTTTCTTGTTGACTTTGTCAAGGACCAGTTGGCTTTCAATATATAACTTTGTTTCTAAGCTCTCTGTTATGTGCAATTGATCAACATGTGAAAAATGACATTGGTACTTTGATAAGGATGGCATTGAATCTGTAGATTGGGAAGTACGGTCCTTTTAACAATATTTATTTTTGTGTTTCATGAGTATGAAACTTTTTTCCATTTGTTTGTGTCACCTACAATTTCTTTGAACAGCATGTTGTAATTTTTATTGTAGAGATCTTTCACCTCCTTGGTTAAATTTATTCTCAGTTATTTTTGTTGTTGTTGCTTTATAAGTAGAATTGCCGTCTTGATTTCTTGCTCAGTTACATCATTATTGGTGTATAGAAATGCTACTGATTTTTGTGCTTTACCTTTGTATCCGGCAAATTTACTGAATTAATTTATCACATCTAAGAGGTTTTTGGAGGAGACTAGGTTTTTATAGATATAAGAAAATATCATCAGCAATGAAGAACAGTTTGTCATCTTCTTTTCCAATTTGTATGTCTTTTATTTCTTTTTCTCACCTGATTGCTCTGGTTAGGACTTCCAGTAATATGTTGAATAGGCATGGTGAAAGTGGGCATCCTTGTCTTGTTCCAGGTCTTAGGAGAAATGCTTGCAACCTTTCCTCAGCTTATATAGCCTTTGTTATTTTGAGATATGTTCCTTCTCTGTCAGTTATATTGAGGGTTTTTATCATGAAGGAATGATGAATTTTATCAAATGTTTTTTGTGTGTCTGTTAAGATGATCACATGGTATTTTGCCTTTGATTCTGTTTGTGTGATGTGGCACATTTATTGATTTGCATATGTAAACCATTCTTATGTCCCTGAGATAAATACCATTTGATCATAGTGTGCTATCTTTTTGATGTGCTGTTGGATTCAGTTTGCTGGTACTTTGTTATGAAGTTTTGCATCAATGTTCATCAGGCATATTGGTCTGTAGTTTTGATTTTTGTTGTGTCTTTGTCTGGTTTTGGTATCAGAATAATATTGGCTTTGTAGAAAGAGTTAAGAAAAATTTCCCTCCTGATTTTTTGGAGCAGTTTCTGGAGAATTGAAATTCGTTCTTCTTTGTATATTTGATAGTACCTGTCAGTGATTTTATTGGTTCTGGGATTTTTTTCCTTGGGAGTTTTTAAAAACTATTATTACAGTTTCAATCTTGCTACTCCTCATTATTGGGCTGTTCAGGTTTTATATCTCTTCATGGCTCAATCTTGGTAGATTTTGTGCTCATGAATTTATTCATTTTCTCTAGGTTTTCTAGTTTGTAAGCATACAAATATTCATAATAATTTGTGATAATCTTTTGTATTTCTGTGGTATCAGTTGTAATGTCTCCTTTTTCATTCTGAACTTGTTTGGATGTTCTCTCTTCTTATCTTAGTTAGTTTAGCTAGCAGTTTATCAATTTTGTTTTTCTTTCATAGGACCAACTTTTTGTTTCCTTGATTCTTTGCATTGTTTTCTTAGTCTGTATTTCATTTAGTTCTGCTTTGAGCTTTGTTTCTCTTGTTCTGATAAATTGGGATTTTATTGGTTCTTGCTTTTCTAATTTCTTGAGCTACATCATTAGATTAATTTGTAGTCTTTCTATTTTTTCAAGGTAGGCATTTAATGCTATAAACTTCCTTAACACTGTTTTTGTTGTCTCCTACAAATTTTGGTATGTTGTCATTTTATTTTCACTTTGATTCCTGTCTTAATTTCTTCACTGACCCAGTGATCACTCAATGTAATGGTGCTTAATTCACATACTTTTATAGGGTCCAAAGTTTTCCTTGGTATTGATTTCTAGTTTGGTTCCACTATGGCCTGAGAAGACACTTGATATAATTTTGATTTTTAGAAAATGTGCTGAGACCTGTTTTGTGACCTAATCTATAGTCTGTTTTGGAGAAGGTTCCATGTGCTGTTGGAAAGAATGTATATTCTGCAGTCATTGGGTAGAATATTCTGTAAATGTCTATAATGTCCATTTTGTGTAAAGCCCAACTTAAATTCAACATTTTTGGTTGATTTTTTTGTCTAGATGATATGTCTAATGCTGTGAGTGGGGTGTTGAAGGCTCTCATTATTACTGTATTTCTATCTCTCTTTTTAGGTCTAGTAATATTTGTTTTATGAATCTGGGTGCTCCACAATTGGGTACATATGTATTTAGAATTGTGATTTCATTTCCTTTTGCCAAATTTACTCCTTTATCATTATATAATTTCCTTCTTTTTCTTTGTTACTGTTTTTAAGTCTGTTTTACCCAGTAAAAGCATAGCTCCTGCTTGCTTTTGGTTTCAGTTTGTATGGAGTATCCTTTGTCATTACCTTACTTTCAGCTGATATGTGTCTTTACTGGTAAGGTGAGTTTCTTGTAAGGAGAATATAATTGGGTGGTTTTTTAACCCATTCAGTCAATCTGTCTTTTTAACTGGCACATCTAATCCATTTGTGTTCCAGGTAAATGTATATATGTAAGGTTTTGTTTCTGTCATATTGTTAATTGTTTTCTAGTTGTTTCATATATATTTTTTTCTTTTCCTCTGATTGTTTTTCATTGTGGTTGGTGGGATTCTGTGGTGATGCCATTTGATTCCTTTCTTTTTCTCTATTGTTTAATTGATTCACCAGTGAGACTGATACTTTTGTGTGTTTTCATGATGGTAAAAATTGTGCTTTTGTTTCCACGTTAAGGAATCCCTTAAGCTATTCCTGTAGGACTGGTTTACTGGAGACAAATTTCCTTAGCATTTGCTTGTCTGGAAAAGGCTTTATTTCTCCTTCATTTATGTAGGTTAATTTTGCTGGATATAGAATTCTTGGCTGCCAGGTTTTTTTGTTTTTCTTTTTGTTTTCCAGCACTTTGAATATAGTATTGTATTTTTTCCTGGCCTGTAAGGCTTCTTTTGAAAAATCTACTATTAGTCTGATGAGATTTCCTTTACTTGTAACTAGATGGATTTCCTATGATGTTTTCAGAATTTTCTCTTACACTTTGCCTTTAGACAGTCTGATTATAATGTGACATAGCAAAATCCTTTATGCATTGTATTTTCCTGGAGATTATTGAGCCTTCTATATCTAGATACCTAGATCTCTTGCTAGATTTGGGAAATTTTCATCTGTTACTTCATTAAATAGGTTTTCTAAACCATTCAATGTCTTTTCAATCTCAAGGATACAAATAATCCATAAATTCTGTCACTCTATATTGTCCCAAACATCTCAAATGCGTTATTTATTCTTTTAATTCTTTCTTCTTTGTTTTTATCTAATTGAATTATTTCAAAAGACCTGTATTCAAATTCTGAAATTCTTCCTTCTGTTTATTCTAGCCTATTGTTGAAGCTTTTGAATATGTTTTGTATTTCCTTCAATAAAATCTTTAGTTATATAGAATTTCTGACTTTTTTGTTGTCTTATTTTATTTTTTAAGATATCTATATCCTTCATGAATTTCTCAGTCATATTTTGGATTATTTTTCTGAGATTTTTATATTGGTTTTCGGATTTATCTTGCATCTCATTTAGCTTCTTTCAAAATCAATTTTTAAATACTTTAGGATTTAGATAATTTCTTTTGGGTTAATATTTATTGCTTGATAATTATTGTGTTTCTTTGAGGGTACTGTATTACCTTGCTTTTTTATGTTTCCCATGTCTTTAACTTGATTTCTGCACATCTGGTGTAAATATTGCTTCTTCCACTTTTAAAATATCCTTTCACTGTGGTGAAAGCTTTTTCCTGAAGATGCTACTATAATGTTGGTTAGGTAGAATTTGCTTCTGTGTGCATGTAGTAGTGAAGTTTCTGTATGATTTCTTTGACTATAAACAGCATTATTGGTATCTGTAGTTTCCTCAGTGTGATAGAGTGCAGTTATTTGTGGAGGCTGTGGTGAAGTTGTCCTGGAGATTGGTATGCCAGATAGTATGCCATACAGGCTAATTCTTGTGCCTCTGGGTGGCTTTCTCAAATGTGAGTTATAGTAGCAATGTACCAGGTGGATGAGCAGGATCTCAAGCCCCTGGGTGGCTGGCATAGTATGGCAATAGTGGTAGTGGTGTTGAGAGGCTTTTCTTGGTTTCAAATGCTATGTGCTTGGCAGTGGTTGCAATGGATTTTGCAGGCTGGCCTCCAGACCAGCAGGTAGTGCTTGCAGGTAGGAGGCAGCAGAGGCCATAGTGGTAGGATGTTTATGCCCAACCCTAGTACCCTGGAAGGAGTGTTCAGGTGTTTCATGTGGTGAGTTGGGTTGTGCATCCTCCAGGACTCTGGATCCCACATTCTGTTTTCTGTTCCACATGGAGGTGAAGCTGGGTAGAGTCTGACTGAGCAGGCTTGCACTCAGGCCCCCCCCAGTGGCAAGTGCATGCACCATCCACGACAAGTAGGGGTATGGTGGCCTAAGGCTTCTGATAGAATGCTTGGGTGAGAGGCAGATGCCACTGCACTTATGTTCTCCCATAGTGGGTGGGATCAAGCCCAGAAGCAACATCCTTTACTGGCAGGTAGGGGACTTACATCCTTCTCATGCCTCAATCCCAGCAGGGCTTGCTTCCCAATCCTAACTGTCACAGCTGACCTAGCTATTCCTTCACATGCAGCAATTCACTCCTAGCCCACAACTCATAGGATTGCCATAGGATCCCTCACCCAACCCAAGGCCAAGCCTCCACAGTATCTTGTCCTGCTCAATTTTGGGGGTGGTTCCAACATCCAGTAACAGTAGCTAAATCCCATACCATGCTTGCTTCTCAGTCTTGGTTGCATGATCCCACCCCCTACTTTTGCACTAATTCAGCAAGCAGCAGCCCAAGTTTCCCTAACTCCTAGGACTGCTGTCACTGGTTCCCAGGACTTTGCATAGTCTATTCAAAACTAGGATCAAGAATGACATCTTGCTGTAGCTGCTTAGGCTTCAGAAAGTATGTGAGACCCAGGATGTGTCCCCTTCCTGGAGCAATTTCTTCTCAGTCTCTCACTACTTAAGTTATATTTAGAGCTTTGGAGGTCAAGGCACTCTCCCAAGACCTGAATTGTAAAATTCTGCAGGGGGAAAGTGGAGATCCGAAATACTGTTACTCGTGCTCTCTCGTTCTGGGAAGTCACTCACAATTCCTGGTCTATCCTGGTAAAACAGCTGCTTTTCTTCTCCTTCCTAGTTTTTGCTGTTTCCCATCACTTATCTGTTGAGCTCCCATGTTTCCTTTTGGATACTGTATTCAGCACGCAATTGTCTAGTCAGCCATCTTGAAAAAAATCTCGAATTTATTCTTAAAACATCACTTTTACCCGAAAAAGATGTTTTTAAATTCTTTATTTTTAATGTAATTAACAATATGATAACATCTCATAAATTCCAACTATGATATGCTACAATATTGAAGCCATCCAGTGAGAACACCATTATCAACATCTCCAACTTGTGGAGTTCTTCTGCTTTGCGGGGAAGAATTGAAAGAGTAAGGGTGTCACGGTTAGCCCATTCATTGAATATTATAAACCTTAATTTCCTCCTCATGTTTATATTAAAAATAAATATCAGGTACTATAACTATATTTTCTTCCTGCCCTCAGTGGATCATCTTGCCCATTCCTGGTTATGCACCTCCCACTTTGTAGACCACTGTAAAAACTGCAACCTTTGATGTAATGTATGTGGAAAAATTATCAAAAACTGGAGTGATGAGTAAAGCTGAGTTCTTTAAGTTTGAGTGAGGGGAAACAGCCTTGACTGGACACCTGTTTTTGTGACAAGTCTTTCAGTAAGTACTTTCACACTGATTCTCCTTTTCTGCATGGAAGAAAAATAGGAAATTCATATTCTCGGGGACCTGTATCTGTGGTATCCAATAAAGTAGCTACTATCCACTTGTGGCTATTTAAATTTAAGTGAATTAAAATTAAATTATATTAAAATTGTTGGTTCCTTGATTATGCTAGCTACATGTTAAGTCACATGGCTAGTGATTACCATATCAGACAGTATATATTTTAAAATATTCCTATCATTTTATTTCTGTTACTGTTGGATAGAACTACTTTGGAATTAGACTTCTTAGAAGGCAGGGGTTTTCAAACAGAGATTTTCAAACAGATATTTTTCCTGATGCCACTGTTACTATTTACAATTCTTAACAAACACTTTATTAGTATATAATATTATAAAATGAAGAATTTTATTTCCTCAATTAATCAAACAAATTTAGAACTCTAGACATAGACACTAACTTATAATTGTTAAGAACTTACTTTGTGTCGAACATCGTACTGTTTCATGACGTTTATTTCATTTAATTCTCATTATAGATTTTTACGATAAATTATGAAATAAATAAAAAAAAATTGAGGGCCATGAGGTTGATAAGCGGTAAAGTTGTGGCATAAATTCTGGAGCCAAGCAGTTAGTTAAGTGGCTCATGTTTGATGTCATATGTTCTATGGGACAGGGTGGAATGAAGAACCTCAGGCTCTTGCCACAAGCACAAAATTTAAAGGAACAAAATTTGCCATAAATCTCAGAAATCAAGATTGGTAATATTTTAATGCACTAATTTATTAAATTTAAAACTAATGCAAAAAAAAATCTATGTTGAATACAATATCAAAATTTTGAACAAAAATAGGATCATTATTAATGATTTTTTCTTTTCCTTCAGGTTCCAGTATGGCTGTGCCTGACACTTTATTTAAAATTATGGCATTTTCTTGATCATACTTTTTTTTGCATTAATTTGGTTTTAACAATACTCTCTTCATATTCTCTTTCAATTACTTCTTTTGACTCATGCTGAAATCATGCCTGATACAACTAATTAATCAGAATCTCTGAAGTTTTAAACTAGAAAGATTTTTTTTGACAGATCCTTAGGCTAGATTTAGTAAACACTGGTCCATGGCTCTCTCCATGCATTGTTTACTGGTGGTATATTCAGATATATTAACTGCCCAGGTACAATGACTTTATTATATTAGCCTTTTGCAATCACACAACCTTAGTTACTTTCCTGATTTTTAGGGAAAATCTCTCTTCCCATGAGACCCTGAGTAACAAAAATAAGTGATACCTTAGATATAGAAATTATTAAATAGAATTTTCTAGGTATATAATTATTGGGGGCACATAGTATGTACTCAGTAAAAGATAGCAATTGCATTAGATGCCTTTTTTCATTCTCCTTTGTATGTTTTTTTTTTCTGAGAGTTGAATACATTGACACAGAATAATTAAGAATTGAAAAAGTATAATGGAACTTCATAGTACATAAAATGAAGGCAGCCATAGTAACTGATTAATAAGCAACAATGTCCTATTCTGTAAGAGACTAGCACCTTCTAGCATTGTAGTCTACCATGGCCACTAAAAAAACACAGGGGACATTCCTTCCAAAGGTGTTTGTTCAATGTTCAATTCCCAGGTTTTACACTTTACAGGGTACCTCAGTTTCTAGAAGGCACTGTGACAAAGAGGAAAAGAAGAAGAGACAAGCATGAACTTTTAGCACAGACAGACTTGGACTCAAAATTTCATCTCTGAAAGCTATGCAATCCTGGGCAAGATACTTGATCTCCCTGAAACTCAGTTTCCTCCTAGAAAAAGCAATGATTATCTGAGTATGTTTGTATTTACTTTGGCTTGCGGTTTTTATTTTCCTAAGCTAAAGTGTATAGAGCTTGATTAGTTCTATGTCTAAAACATAACCTTTACTAAGTTATTACTAAACACCAGACACCGTATTTTCAGCTAATGAGATTAGGATCCTAGTGTGAAAAGGAAAACTAAATATCAAGAAAGGCAATTTAATTTCAATTTCTCCTAAGCAAATTAATCCAGCCTCCATATGTGAGTAAATTATGTGAATAAAAGGGCAACTAGTAGGCACATTGTTGGTGTTCCATATTAGTCACCATGACCTTTGGTATGCATTTGTGAGAAACCCAGAACTACCTTATAACAAACATAATATCAAATAATCAATTCCTATGTATTTGTGAAGGTCAAACTTATTTCTTAAGCCTTTTATATTTCTGACTCATCATAATCAAGTATACTTGAAGAAATCACTAAATAATTAGAGAACTAGACTCTGTCGTATTATTCAGATACATTTTGGTGGACACAAGCAACTGTCTTTGTGTCAGAGTAGTGGCAAATAAGTGGGAGTTGTGTATCAGGGAACCACAGTTTTAACTGAGATGTAACATATTTGTGTTGCATGTGATTTTATAATCAAGATTTCTATTTCAGGTTTCTGCTGCTGCCTCAAAAAAATACTATAAAACTTAGTGATACAAAACGTGATTTATTGTTTCTCATAGTTCTATGCATTGATTGGACTTTTTTGGGTAGTTTTTCCATGTGGCCATGAGAACACATTTGACTGGAAAGTCAGCTGGGGCTGAAGTGACCAAAATGTCATCTTATCCTCTAGGGTGCCTGTACAAATAGCCTGTTGACAGACATTAGTCTTGTGACTCGGTTCCAAAAGGTAGAAAGCAGAACATGCAGTCTTCCTAACACTTATTCTCAGAATGGTAGCCTAGCTGCATTTAAAGGAAGTCACTCTCAAGCAGAGAAGGAATAGACTCCATTTCTTGATGGAGTGAGTGGCAGACATGGACAAGGATGGAGAGAAGTGTTGACAGCCATATTTAGAGACCGTCTATCTCTGTACTCTGCCACAAAAATTCACAGCTCCCTTCACCTGAAAATACATTCATACCTCCTCCAAAAGCGACATCCCATTATGGAACCAGCTCCAAGTCCAGGATTCTGTCACTTCAGTCAAGCCCAGATATGAATAAAGATCCTCAGGATCTAAAGGATAAACCTGGGTAGAGTTTGCAACATAAAATATAAGGCCTTACTTGGCATGTGACTGGGTAGCTGGCAGAGACCTGAATGGTAAGTGAAGTGATTGTTAATGGAGGAAAATGGACACTGGAAAAATTGCTATGGAAAAGTGAAGAAAGCGTAAATCTTCATAATACATGAAGATTATGTCATGTATCAGCAGAAAAATTTGTGAGATTGTTGCCTAAAGTTACTTGGAAGACAGATAAAAGTATCTAAAGAACTCTGGATCTGGCTGGGTAAGTTTCTAGGCAAATTTTTGAAATTTTTAAGCTACCTATGAGAAACTAATGCAAAAGACAGATGAACTAAAGAAGAAAATTTTCAATTTTCAAGCAGAATTGAGAAGAAATGTTTTCAACCCAGGTATTGCTGGAATGGAAAAGAACACTATTTCTCATTCTTAATTTTTCAAATGAACAAAAGGCTTCCAAGATCAAATTGAGGCTCTGACAATAATGTGTGTCCTCAGCATTAAGAACAAATTAATGGTATAGAATGTTAAAAACTGAAGGATTGAAGGGTAGTGCTTGGTAGAAAATGCAACCAGACAAAAGCCTTTTAGGGATTTTAAAGATATTATCTTGGGACATCCTGAATCTCAACTTAAAGTGGAGAGAGGCCTGCCTTAAAGAGATGTGTGATTGTGCCGTTTTTCTAATGTATTGATTACAATTTGATATCTTGAAAACTCAGTGTTTTTTAAGGTAGTTGAATTACATTGGAACAAAGAAAGTTTAAAATGAAAAGAGATATTTAAATTCCCAGCTTTCTATGGGCAGCATGAAGGCCGAGAAAGTTACTCAGCTATAAGTATAGGACATTCCTTACGAAAAGGAAGGATCATTCTGAGGACAGAGCCAAAGGTTGAGGATGGAGCTTAGAGTCATGGAGAAGCACTTCCAGGAAACAGACTAGAATCAAGGAATATTTTCTGCCCCAGAGTAGCATGCTCTGGGAATATATGCCTTGCCATTGTATACATACATTTGTCTTCTTTGGATTACAAGTCTCCAATTGACAATATCCACATGGGAAGAGATTTATCTGATATGAACGTAGATCACATGATACTAGGCTTCAAACTCAATTCCATAATTAGATAAGACTTTTGTGTCTTGAGTGGGAGTGAGTGCCTTTTGCACGTGGGATAGATGTGAATTGTTAAAGCCAGACAGTTTATTGTGGTAAATTACCTGAAAACATTGCATTAACAATTAATTCCATTCAAATATGCTCATGATGCTCCAGCACTAAGAAGTGCAGTCTATTTTCTCTACTCTTGAACCTAAGATGCCATGTACTCTGCTTAGACTAATTAAATAAGGGAGAAGGAAGGTCTGGGAGTACTGAGTCTAAGCCTTATGAAAATTGACAACTTCCACTTTTTCTCTCTTTTGGAGTTCTGAGCCATCATGTAAGAAGTTCAGTTTTCCTGTTTTGGTGGGTGGTGTGGGTGGGATGTGATACTATCTTAGACATTTCCTCTGAGCTCCCAGCTGAAGGTAACCATGTGATAATTCCAGCTGATCCCACATGAGACCAAGTCAACCCAAAGAAGCATCAGAAATAATAAATCATTTTTGCTTCAGCCACTGTATTATTTTTCTGATGATATATAAGAAATTACCACAAATTTAGTAGCATAAAACAATACACGTTTATCATCTTAGAGGTTCCCTGGGTCAAAAGTCAGGTCTTAACCTAACTGGGTCCGCTGTTCAGGATCTCACAAGATTGTAATTAAGATGTTACACAAAACTGCCATCTCCGGCCGGATGTAGTGGCTCACGTCTGTAATCCCAGCACTTTGGGAGGCCGAGGCAGGCAGATCACAAGGTCAGGAGATCAAGACCATTCTGGCTAACACGGTGAAACCCTGTCTCTACTAAAAATACAAAAAAAAAAAAAAAATTAGCTGGGTGTGGTAGTGGGCACCTGTAGTCCCAGCTACTCAGGAGGCTG
Organism: Macaca mulatta; assembly: GCF_049350105.2. Taxonomy (NCBI): domain Eukaryota; kingdom Metazoa; phylum Chordata; class Mammalia; order Primates; family Cercopithecidae; genus Macaca; species Macaca mulatta. Next base: position 171,463,507 of record NC_133406.1, on the reverse strand, counting down.
AGGCAGGAGAATGGTGTGAACCTGGGAGGCAGAGCTTGCAGTGAGTCGAGATCATGCCACTGCACTCCAGCCTGGGCAACAGAGCAAGACTCTATCTCAAAAACAACAAACAAAACAAAACAAACCCTGCCATCTCATCTAAGTGTTGTCTAGAGAAGAATCCACTTCCAGGCTTATACAGGTTGTTGGCAGAATCCATTTCCTTGCAGCTATATACTTCATGGCCTGTCTTCTTTCTGGCTGTCAGCAGAAGGCCTCTCTCAGGTCCTAGAGGCCATTAGCAGACCCTGCCTCATGGCCTTCTCCATAGGCCATGTACAACGTGGTGTTTGCTCCTTGCTCCAATCAGCTGAGACAGGGTCTTGTGTAATACAGCATAATCAAAGATGACATGCCATCACCTTCACCACACAACATAATCTAATCACGCAAGACACATCTCAACACCTTTGTCATATTCTGATGGTTAGAAGCAAGCCACAGATTCCACTTGAACTTAAGGGCATTTGCACAGATTCCACTTATGCAAGAGCATGACTCATGGGTGGTCACCTTAGAGCGAGTCTCCCACAGCCACCTAAGTTTTAGATGGTTTCTCAAGCACCTATAGATAACTAGAAAACATCTTTCTTCCATCAGCAACTCTTTAGCTGAGTAAAATCTGTAATCTTTAGTCATTCAAATAAGAAATCTATTCGGAGAAGCCACTTCATTAATGTTTACAAAATTAAAGAAGCATCTTTTCAGTATTAATGTTGGACGTAGTACTTAGGTAGAGACTGCTTTCCATTTGAGTCTGTAGGTGAGAAGAAGTACCAATTCTAGAAAATCTTTAGCCTATTTCAAACATTGAGCTCAAGCCGAGCAGTATTCTATCCACAGTTTGCTTTTATATTTAACATTCAAGCAAATTCCTTTAGAGATAGGGTCACATTGGGTGAATATGCCATTTTAAAGCTCAAGAATAAAGTTCAGAAAACATTGCAATAATCCATATTGCCTGACATCATATAATCTTGAAAGCTGTAGATCAAGAGTTGTGATGTGTATGTACAGTAACAAGGGCCGTCAATGTTCTAACTTCTATACTAACAATCGAACCACCCTAAGTGAAAATGGGAAAAACATCAGATCATGCTGACTCCCTAACTGGAAAGGTAGCTCCCAGGTTAGCTCCCCTCAAAGAGCTATTTGTCAAGATTGCCAGGATCAGCATGCATCATTCAGGTTGGGATTATATAACAGTATAATGTTTTTATATACTCTGCTGCAGATGTTGCTTCATTGTAAACAGTAATGCACATATATAAACTATGATAATAATGTATATAACACTTAATGTCCACTACTCAATTAACACTCAACCTTGTTGTACGTATTGTTGTAAACTTTTTAAAAAACAAATGAGAAAAGTGAGTCTGAGAGGGTTTATTAAAATGCCAAAGTTTGCACAGCTAGGAATTAATGAAGCCTTGACTCCAACTTCATTCACTGCCATCAGATTTCCAAAGCCCATGTTGTATGCATTATGCCGAATTGCTCTTTTATTTATCTTCACAAGTAGGTGATGCCAAAACTTTCTGGGAAGCATTTGATTTGCACCACTGAAACCTAAGCATTCCTCTCATTAGAAATAATAATAGACAGAGGCAAGGATTGTCCAGAGTTTTCTTCAAAGAATGAAGGTTGTATATAATAGACAGTATCATTTCAAATACAACAAATCACTGATGTCTAGAAATGTAGTTTTTGTTTGTTTATTAAGTTAAAAAGAAAAGTTTGAATAAGCAAAATAAGATCTTGACCCAGTCAGCATAACTGGCAGGTTTTACCAGTTGTAATGGTAATAAAACCCAGTGGCATTCTAAACACAGAGAGCAGAAAGGAAGAATCAAATAAATAGAGTTTTTAAAAGTAATGTTTATGAAAAATAAAATCAATCAGCTGAAGAAGACATTTTCAATGAAAGAATGAGTGTGTCTAGTCTCATAAATAAAGTGAAAAAGTTTCTTACTGCTGAGCAGAAGAGAGTTGCTATACGTCACACCACAGAACTTTATAGAAATGCTAAACTTTGAACAGAGTGGCTACAGACAGCTATGAAAACTCAGGAATGCAGCCATTTTTCTAGGGTCACCTCAGAAGCTGGGCTACAGAAGAAAGAATTTGAGACCCATCAGTTTCACTCAGATTGGCTTCAAAATAGGCTTAAAATTTTCCTCATTCACTCATTTATTTTATCATGTATAAATACTGCAATTCCTACTATGTGCAGTGGGATTGAGATAAGTAAGACACCTCTGTTTTCTGCTCTCATAAAGCTTACAGCATAATGCAGTGGGAAAGAAGGACAAGAAAACAGGTATTTGTAATACAGTGAAATAGGTCAAGTGCTGTGTTAAACGAGCCATAGGAGACACTCCCTTAGTTAGTTGGAGTGTGTGTATGAGGATAGTGCATATCAGGTAAGACTTTTTGGAGGAAATCAACCACACATATGGTAAAAACGGAATAACGATAGATGACCAGGGTAAGAAGACTTTGGGAGCCTATTTTAGATAAGGAAATGGATTGGGTGGAGACATAATTCTGAGAAAGAGCAAGATAAATTGAAATAATGGAACAGATTATCACCAGACAGAGTACAGGGTGTAAGGGTAGAAGTGGTGAGGGATGATGGTGGAGTATTAGGCCAGAATAGAGTTTTGTGAGTCTTATGAATCTCATTTGGGCAATGGGAAGGAGTTTGCTGAATAGGAAGCGCTGAAGGGAATAGAAATGTTCAGATTATTCTGGCAGCTGTTTAGAAAATCAATTAGAGTTGGCGAGACATGATGCAGTGAGACTAGTATGATAGCCATTGCATTATAGAAGCAACAGAGTTTGATGATTAGTTGGCTAAAGGAGCTGAGGGTGGGAAGGAATAAAAAGGGTCTCCAAAGTTACTAGATTGGCTGAGAGTATGGGTGGTGGTGCTTTTCAGTAGATAGAAAATTCAAGATGGGTTTAGGGAGAATTAGAGAAGGGTGATGCAATGAGTTCAGTTTGAGGCAAGAAAAGATTTGCACGTGTATACGGAGAGCTGCTAGAGTAAAAGATAATATGCTTTACTGTATGATCTGATGTTTTTCCCATTTTCACTTAGAGTGGTTCGATTGTTAGTATAGAAGTTAGAACATTCGAAGGCCCTTGTTACTGTACATACAGTACACTTGAATTACAGTTTAGCTTTTTTTTCTTCTCAAGTTTTACTAACATTACTTGCATTTCTACTACTACTATTACCACGACCATCACCTAGCATTTATTAAACAGCTTCAAAGTATTAGGCTTGGTACAAATGAATTATATTGTTTAAATTATTGTTGTTATTAGGTCAGGTAGACACTGGGAAAACTGAGGCTTACTGAGGTTATGTAAACTATCTAATGTCATATAGATAATATATGGCAGAGGAAGGAATTGAATATGGTCTGTTGCTGACCTCTGTGTTATCAATTGATATGGGATATTGAAACTAGCAGTTCACTTGGAAGTTAGAAGGAAAAAAAAACCATCAATTTCTCTCTCTTAAGTTCCAAATACCATTTCTACAGACATAAGTGCATCAAGCCCACCCACGAAGAGCACACACTTCAGTGAAAGAGAGAAGCAAACATACACGATTGCAATGCAATCTGTGAGAATTTCTTTAAGGGGAGCAGGCCAGTGGCATTGAGGAAACAATAAAGAGGCTTAAAGAGGCTTAACTCAAAGTAGAGAAGTCAAGGACAACCTTAAAAAAGTCATGAAAGTCATAGATGCAACATAAAGGACAGGACACTAAATGATGAAAAAAAATTCAGAATAACTGGGCCACAGTGTAATATGAGAATGGTAAATGATACAGCTGAAAACTATCAGAAGTCAGATAATTAAAGTATTGGATGTCATGGTAAAGTGTTTTGATTTCAACCTAGAGTTAAATCTTTGGAAAAATTTTGTGTAGAGGAATTACGTCATTAGATTTACATCTTAAGGCAGGTAATTTCAGCAGCCAAATAGAAGACTCAGAAAGAACAAGAATTAAGTCACAGAGACCGTGTCCATAGAATTCATAAACCAGTAGGGAATTTGGACGCTGTGTGGTAAATTTTAATCTTTTCAGTAGTACAAACTCCAAGTAGTGCATCAGATTTCACTTTACTTAGAAGGAGAAATGGCCAGGTGTGAGGCCAATGGCTGGATGGTCAGGGACTTGGAAGATGATTGGCAAATTGATGACAAGGAAATTTTGGGAAAGGTATGCAGATAGAACTCTCTAAATAGGCAAAACAAACAAACAAACAAACAAAAAATAAAACCAAAAAAAACCCAAAAAAAAAAAAAACCATGAAGATATCTGTGTGTCAAATGAATGCTTACCACAGTGTGACCTAAGAAGAGGACAATTTTTAAAATGAAGTTGTTAGGAAGGCACATTCAGTGGATACCAGTCCACTTCTTTCTCCACTCACTCCTGCCATTGCCTAATGGACTCATAGACAAAGTGGCCATGGTGGCAAGAACAGAGGTTATATATGGGCTCAGCAACATGGTCTTCTACTCACCAAGGTAAGCCTGGCTGTGGCTGCTGCTGAGTGCCCTATGTACCAGCAGCAGAGACCAAGGGATATATTTGTTATGAATAATTTTATGTGTCAACTTACTGTGGAGTGAAAGATGTGACATTCCCACATATACCAGATTGTATTCTGACTATTTCTAGTTGAAAACATTGGAGAAATTGTAGTTTCACAAAGGGCTAACCCACTTGTCTATTCCTGCATACAGCAAACCATAAAAATTTATCTGAAAGTGGTAGCCTCCCTGTACCAGGGTGAGAAAATAGCCCTATCACCAGCGACTGAGAATTGGGGGCTGCAATGGACCTGAATAAGTATGCTTACCGAAGTAACCCTTATCTTCCATTAGTTTTACACCCCACCTCCTATATCTTCTAGTGACTTCCCTAAAAATTTACTGCTCTTAGCCAGATTTTTTTTGTCCTATCATTTCTTCTAAATTTATTATTTTTGTCTAAAAAATATAGAAGCATTTTGCTTTGGCTACTTTTTTAGACTTCACTGTCTTGTGAAGATCCTCATGTACGTGTAAAACTAATACAATTAGTATTCTTTTCTCCTGTTAATCTGCCTGGTGTCCATCTGATTTTTAGATGCAGCTGAAGAGCCCACTCAAAGCCAAAGAGGAGTTGAAGGTTGATATGGTTTGGCTTTGTGTCCCCACTCAAATCTTATCTTGAATTGTACTCCCATAATTCCCATGTATTGTGGAAGGGGCACAGTGAGAGATAATTTGAATCATGCAGGCAGTTTCCCCTCTACTCTTCTCATGGTAGTAAATAAGTCTCACGAGAGCTGACGGTTTTATCAGGTGTTTCCGCTTTTAAATCTTTTCTCTTGACACTGCCATGTATGAAGTGAATTTTGCCTCCCACCATGGTTCTGAGGCTTCTCCAGTCATACGCAACTCGAGTCCAATTAAACCTCTTTTTCTTCCCAGTTTTCAGTATGTCTTTATCAGCAATGTGAAAACAAACTAATTCAGTAAATTGGTACCAATAGAGTGGCACATTGCTGATACCTGAAAATGTGGAAGCGACTTTGTAACTGGGTAACAGGCAGCGGTTTGAACAGTCTGGAGGACTCAGAAGACAGGAAAATGTGTGAACATTTGGAATCTCTTAGAGACTTGTTGAATGGCTTTGACCAAAATGCTGATAATGATATGGGCAATGAAATCCAGGCTGAAGTGGTCTCAGATGGAGATGAGGAACTTTTGGGAACTGGAGTAAAGGTGACTCTTGTTATGTTTTAGCAAACAGACTAGTGGCATTAGAAATTTGCGGAACTTTGAACTTGAGAGAGATGATTTAGGATATCTGGTGGAAGAAATTTCTAAGCAGCAAAGCATTCAGAAGGTGACTTGGGTGCTGTTAAAGGCATTCGACTTTAAAAGGGAAACAGATCATTGGAAAATTTGTAGACTGACAATGTGATAGAAAAGAAAATCCCATTTTCTGAGGAGAAATTCAAGCAATCTGGATAAACTTGCATAAGTAATGAGGAGTCGAATGTTAATCCCCAAGGCAGTGGAGAAAATGTCTCCAGGGCATGTCAGAGGTCTTCATGGCAGCCCCTCCATCACAGGCCTGGAGGCCCAGGAGGAAAAAGTGGTTTCGTGGGCAGAGCTGAGGGTCCCCTTGCTGTGTGCAGCCTAGGGACTTGGTGCCCTGCATTCCAGGCACTCCAACTGTGGCTGAAAGAGACCAAGGTAGAGCTCGGGCCATGGCTTCACAGGATGCAAGTCCCAAGCCTTGGCAGCTTTCATGTGGTATTGAGAAAGTGAATGCACAGAAGTCAAGAACTGAAGTTTGGGAACCTCCCCCTAGATTTCAAATGATGTATGGAATCACCTGGATGTCCAGGAAGAAGTTTGCTATACAGGTTTGGGTCTCATGGAGAGCCTCTGCTAGGGCAGGAAGGAAAATCTGGGGTTGGAGCTCCCACACAGAATCTCTACTGGTGCACTGCCTACTGGAGCTGTGAGAAGAGGGCCACCATCTTCCAGACTCCAGAATAGTGGATCCACCAAGAGCTTGCACCATGTGCCTGGAAAAGTCACAGATACTCAATACCAGCCCATGAAAGCAGCCAGAAAAAGGGCTATATTCTGCAAAGCCACAGAGGTGGAACTTCCCAAGGCGGTGGGAGCCCACTTCTTGCCTTAACATGACCTGAATGTGAGACATGGCATCCGAGGAGATCATTTTGGAGCTTAAGATTTGACTGTCCCCCTGGATTTTGGACTTGCATGGGACCTGTAACACCTCTGTTTTGGCCAATTTCTCCCATTTGGAATGGCTGTATTTACCCAATGCCTGTACCTCCATTGTATCTAGAAAGTAACTAACTTGCTTTTGATTTTACAGGCTCATAGGCAGAAGAGACTTGCCTTGTCTCAGATGAGACTTTGGACTGTAAACTTTTGAGTTAATGATGAAATGAGTTAAGGCTTTGAGGGACTGTTGGGAAGGCATGATTGGTTTTGAAATGTAAGGACATGAGATTTGGAATGGGTAGTGGAAGAATGATATGGTTTGACTCTGTGTCCCCACATAAATCTCATCTTGAATTGTACTCCCACAATTCCCATGTGTTGTGGGAGGGACCTGGTGGGAGATAATTTGAATCATGGGGGCAGTTTCCCTCATACTGTTCTCATGGTAGTGAATAAGTCTCATGAGATCTGATGGTTTTATCAGGCTTTGCATCTCTCTCATTTTCTTTTACCACCACCACACAAGAAGTGCCTTTCACCTCCTGCCATTATTCTGAGGCATTCACCCAGCCATGTGGAACTGTAATTCCACATGAATGTGGAATTCACCACATGGTGAACTGTAATTCACCAGCCATGTGGAACTGTAATTAAACCTCTTTTTCTTCCCAGTCTTGGGTATGTCTTTATCGGCAGTGTAAAAACAGACTAATAGAGAGGTGATCTGGGGCTCCCCTGCCACAGGCCCACAGAATGATGAGATATCTGGCTAAACATTATTTCTGGGTGTGTCTATAGGGATGTTTCTAGAAGAGATTAGCATTTGAATTAGTAGGCTAAGTAGATGAATCTTTAAATGTGGGTGGGTATTATCCAATCCATTAAGAGCCTGAATAGAAAAAGAAGATGAAGGAAGGCTGAATTTGCTTTTTGACTGGCTGCTTAAACTGATACTTTGACCTTCACTTGCCCTCAGTTCTCCTTGTTCTTGGGCATTCAGACTTAGACTGGGATCTACACCACCAGTTTCCTGGGTCTCCAGCTTGCAGATGGCAGAGTGTGGGGCTTCTCAGCCTCCATAATCATGTGATCCAATACCTAATTATAAATCTCATATGTATATATATTCTATTGGTTCTGTTTTTCTGGATAATTTTGACTAATACAGCTACAGAAGTATTTAGTCACCATGATGCAAAACAGGATATATAAATAACAAACAAAAGTTTGCTTGTGAATGCTTTTAAAAGGGTCAAGAATTATTGCTTCTTGTAGTCCTCACTACTCCTAATTTTCTTACAGCTGTCTGCTTCACTTATTTTGTTACTATCCTAGTCCCTCAATTGACGATTAAGACATTAAGGAATAAAATAACTTAAACCAAGAACGACTGTAGAAATAATTCAGAGCAAAGAGACTAGACAGAGATTAAAAAGATAGAATACAGAAGTTGAAATCGGGGAGCTGGTGCCAAGGAATATAATTTGAGTCACTGTGAATTACAAAAGATGATCTTAAGGTAGATGAGTTCACCCTCTGTGGCTTTGCAGCCTGGTAAGAGAAGCAGTGCAAGGGTGACAGTTTGAGAAACATTGACTTAAAAGAATGTAGTTAGGAAGAGTAGTTCATAAAAAGACCTTGAGGGTGGGCTAGTGTGCAATCTCTGCCTATGTCTGCCCTTCTTGAATGACATTTGACTGTGAATCATGATTAAGAGAAAGAAATGGGGGGAAAATGTCTCACATACACTAAAAATGTCCTTAGAGTCAGAGAGTTACACTCAGCTCATTTTAAATTCCACTTCCTCGAAAGTAAATAGGAGAGCCCATCATGGCCAAATTAATGCATGGTACTACGCAGAGCCAAGGCCCTTGACCCCCTGGAAGCTCAAAGATTACTGATATGAGGCAGATTAATAGGAAAAAAAAAGGCATATAAATTTATTTTATGTGTTTATGAGGGAGACTTCAGAATGAAGAGCCAACCACCCACTGAGATTCAGAAGCTTATTTCCCATCTTGGCAAAATAGGTTCTGGGAGGTGGGAGAAGAGGGATTCTCAATAAAGATTCTCTCAATCTTTATTGAGAGACAATAAAGATTGCTAGGGAGAATGAATGGACAGGGAACAGAGATTAACTGGTAAGTAGATCTCTTTGGAATTTGAATGAGTCTGAGAGACAGCCATGATCTCATGTGTGCTTAGATGTGGTTACGTTCTTGGTCTGTTTTTCTGCAATAGATAATTAGACAACAGGGAGGGGAGAAAAACAGTTGTTCCCATTGGTTATAGAGAAAATTCAGAAAACAACTTTGACCTTTCTTTCTCCTTTTTATCCTATATTTTATCCTTTTATCCTATGCTTTGGGAGAGATATGCGTGTTGGAGAGGCAGAGGGGGGTGTCAGAGGGACTTTAAGCCTTCTTCAGTCCAGTCTGTCAAAATACCATATTTTGAGGTATTGGTTTCTGAGCTCCAAGAGTACTTCTGGCAACCCAATAATTTGGGTCCCTTTAAACCTAGTATTGTTTAGATAATTGTTCACATTATTTAGTGGAAGTGGGGAGAAGTTGATTTCATTAAATCGTTATTTAAATCATGCTATGGTCTGAACACATGTGCCTCCCTAAAATTTATATATTGAAATCTAACCTCTCAAATCATGGTAATAAGAGATGGAGTGTTTGGAAAATGACTAAGTAGTGACAGTGGAGCCCTCAGGAAAGCGATTAGTGCCCTTATAACAGAGGCTCAACAGAGCTCCCTGGTGCCTTTCTGTCATATGAGGGCACAGCAAGAAAGCATCATCTGTGACGCAGACAGCAAACCCTCACAAGACACCAAATCTGCTGGCAACTTGATCTTGAACTTCCCAGCCTCTGGAACTGTCAACAGTGAATTTCTGTTGTTTATATATTACCTCGTCTAAGGTATCATGTTATAGCAGTCCAAATGCACTAAGACAAATCACGTAAGATAAATATTAACTAATTTTTTTCCAATTTTTTATTGCAATAAAATAGACATAAAATAGAACTTACCATTTTAAGCAGCTTTAAGTTTGCATTTCAGTGGCATTAAGCATGTCATATTGTGCAACCACCACCATCTTCCATTTCCAGATCTTGCAATAATGAAACTTTATACCCATTAAAGACTAACTCCCCATTCCTCCCTCCCCCAGGTCCTGGCAACCAGTATTATAGTTTCTGTCTTTATGATTTTGACTACTCTAAGGACCTCATATAAGTGAAATCATATAGCATGTACCCCTTTTTTTTGACTGGCTTATTTTACTTAGCAAAATAACCTCAAATTTCATCCATGTAGCATATGTAAGAAGTTCCATTCTTTTTAAGGCTGACTGATAAGGAGGAACTTACTTCTGTCATTTTGCTATTTTTTTTCTATATGCCTTATGGCTGTTTTGCCCTTTATTTCTTGTATTACTGTCTTCTTTTGTGCTTAGTTGATTTTTTGTAGTGAAATATTTAAACTCCTTTCTCATTTCCTTTTGTGTATATTCTACAGCTATTTTCTTTGTGGTTACCATGGGGATTACATTTAACATCCTAAAGTTATAACATTCTAATTTGGATTTATACCAGCTTAACTATAATACCATATAAAAATTGCTCCTTTACATCTTTCTCCCCACTCCTTTCAGTTTTTGATGTCACAAAATTATATCTTTATATATTGTGTGTTCAAAAACGTAAACTCATAATTTTTCAAAATGCATTTGTCTTTTAAATTGTGCAGAAAGCAAAATGTGCATTTACAAACTGTTGTTACAACAATACTAACTTTTATACTAATAATTGCCATATTTAAAATGTATTAGTCTCTTAATATATCCTAGAGGGGGATGTATAGCTACTGCTACGTTAAGAGCTAAAAATGACCACAATTAACCACAATTTACTATACAGTCCTTCCCCTGGAAGTTGCAAGCCTTCAGTACTCTCCAGAGTTCCCAGATGGTTGTATCTGAAAGATTTTACCAGTGCAATTGTTGTCTAGGTGGGGAGAGAGAATCCTGGTGCTTCCCATTCTGCCTTTTTCCCTGATTCTTACTGTTAAAGAATACCTGAATATTTTAAAAGAACAAAGAGCAGAAAATGAGTGTCTCCTTACATTCCTTGCCTCTGATATTCCTCTGTATCTTCATAGCTTTGATTATATTACAGTTTATTGCTTGCTATATGTTTTCCCAGAAATTTTGTCTATGCTTTTATATGAACATTAGTACATCATTCTTTATTTGGATAAACTGCTACACACTTTTACATTGTATAGTAAAAAATTATCCTTACCAAGGAGGAATCTGAACTTCACCCTTGGCTTTTGGTAAAAGATCTCTAGGCCCTAGAATGTCATGACTAATAGGAGTGTCTTTGTTCGCCTTTGGGGGCTTTGGCCACTGGACAGTCTAACAATGTGATTTATGATGGGGACTTTGGGCTGTGACATGAAGTCCAAACTCCAGAGGAACTGATGACCAAAGGTATTAGCCAAATTTCCAGGAAGGGCTTGAGATTTAAGGTGAGTCATGCAGGTAGTATGTGATTGAGCTCCAATTAAAAACTCTGGACACCAAGACTTGGGTGAGGTTCCTTGGTTGACAATACTCTGTGCATATTGTCATATAAGGTGACCAGGAGGAGGCAGTGCCATCTCTGACACCACAGAAAGAAGACAATTGAAAGCTCCCTTTTTGGATCCTTCCCGGATTCTAGCCTGTGTGTCTCTTCCCCTTAGCTGACTGTAATCTGTATCCTTTTTCTGTAATAGATTGTATTGTGTGTATAATTACTTTAAATAAATTCTGTGAGTCCTTTAAGCTAATTATCAAACTTAAGGGTGGTCGTGGAAACATTTGTAAACTTGTAATTGATGTCAAAAGTGAGGATGGTTTTGTGTGGGAACTGTGCTCTCAAACATTATAGTTGGATCTCCTTGTTAACATGAAAGGTTAAGTACAGATTTTAAAAAGTTTCTTTTATTCTCTTTTCCAAAAAATATATTTACTAGCTCTATTTACGTTTCTTTTCTTTCTTTCTTTTTCCGTTTCCTTTCTTTCTTTTTTTTATAAATTGTAGAATTAGCTTGTCAGAGTTAACTAAGAATTTGGTTAGTATCATGTTTGGGACAACAGTAAATTTGTTTATTAACATAAGAACATTTATAGATGTGGCATGATATTTACTTTTTCCATTCATGAATTTTGTATGTCTATTTACTTTAGTCTTCTTTTATGTTCTTTGGTGTATTAAATATGCTAGGCACATTACTAGACATTTTATATTTTTATTGCTAATTCAAGTGATATTTTCCCTTTACTTTTTCTTATTGTTTATTTCTGTTGTATAGTTAAAGTAGTGGGGGTTTCTTGCATTAATCTTTTGTATTGATTTTTTGTATAGATCTTTTATATCCAGCAATGATAACAAAAGCCAGTTACTAATGTTGAGAAATTTTCAAGTGAGTTCTCCCAGATTCTTTTTTTTTTAGAGACGCATATCATTTGTAAATCCTTATACTTTATTTAGTCTTCTCAAATATATGTGCTTTTTATTTATTTTTTCTGATTTACTTCATTGTCTGGGATATCCAGAAAGATAATAAATGACAGTGATAATTGGTACTAGAAAACTAAATGTTTGTGTTCCCCCCAAAATTTGTAAGTTGAAGCCAGATTCCTCATGAAATGATATTTGAAAGTGGGGCCTTTGGGGGGTAATTAGGTCATGAACTTGAAGCTCTTGGGAATGAGATTAGTGTCCTTATAAGAAGAGACACAGGAGAGCTTCTTTTTTTCTCTTTTTCTCCACCATTTGAGGAAACAAGGAAGTGGGCCCTCACAAAACTCTGATCATGCATATCCAATCCTCCAGAATTGTGAGAAAAGAAATATTTCTTGTTTAAACCACCCAGTCTCTTGTTTTCTTGTTATAGTATCCTGAACTAAGACAGTTAACATCTATAATTTGTTCCTGAGTTCAATGTAATTTTAAAAACTATTTACCCTTAAGTTTTGCTGGGAGATTCTGATATACAGATATTATCAAATAAAAAAAGTTTTCTTCTGCTGCTATTTGCTGGTATATATTTTTTAATTACATCAATTTTTTTCATCTATTAGTTTTTAAAATTCATGAATGCAGTGATATATATATAATTTATATATATTATATATATAATTTGTATATATTTTGTGTGTGTGTGTGTGTATATATATATATAAATAAATTTTCTTAATTTAGAACTCTCTTTGTATTCCTTGGAAAGAAGCCCTTCTTGAGCAGAATACATTATTTCTGCTGTCCATTTTTGTTTTTAATACTTATGCTTGTTTTGTGATATTACTTGAGAAACTTTCCAATCTTTTGTATACTCTGATAAGTTAATGATGTTGAGACATGTTGGCATTTTGTCTCTTTTTCAATTATAACAGTTGTGGAGTATTGGAATATATTTATTTGTAGCATATATCTGTCTGTAAAAATGTATGTGTGCAAAAGGAAATACTTTTCTAAGAACAGACATGACCAATTAGGCTGTGTACACACAAAATATTCAAGTATTAAATGACTCTGACAGTGAGTTGTAAAATCTAAGGTTAGTCAGTAACACATCAGTGTGTCTCTGTTGAACCATAGCTCCTTCTGTGCTAGGCACAGGAGTGAAAATAAACATGAAAGTTATTGCTGCCACATTAACTGACTTCTTACTCAGGAGGGCTGTGCATTACAAATGGAGTAACTTAGCAATAGCCTTGGTAATATGAGATTTGATGTTAATGATCAGAGCCTTCAAATGTCATACTCCTTGATTCTAGTATTTATCATATTTAACTAGAATTTAACATCTCCCCTCTATCTACCCAAAACACTCCTTTCCTGTGTTTTCGAAGTAAATGGCATCCAACAATTATCATTAGAATTGGGAATCATATGTAACTTCTACCTTTCCCTTATGTCCATATTGCAGTGATCTCAATTTCTAGAATTCTACCATTTAATCTCTTGGAAATCCCTTCACTCCACATTAATTTACTCTTAGGTCTTTATAGTTTCATTTCTTACTGTCATAGAAGTTGTTAATTAAATACCACAAAGAAATTAGGGGCAGGGATTTAAATATTGTAAAAGAAACCTTATCTGACCCTAAATGTTTGCTACAAATTGCTCGTAAAATTTCTGAGCCTAATATTTGTATAGGCAGATCGTAGGATATCTTTTCATATTTTTCTATGGTTATTATTTAATTCATGTTTTTGAAATGTTGTTGAGTCAACTTTTAAAAATTATACATTATATTTCTAGGTTTCCAATAATTACTTTTGATTTTGAAGCTTAATCTTTTTTTCAACAATGTCTAGGGTTAATTAACATTTGTGTTCTCTATCTGATCAAAATCCAATCTGAGAGTCTTTGCAAAGTTTTACTTAATGGGGAACTTCTCTTCCATCTGCCTCTGCACAATTTTCTATGTAATAATCATCTTGGACTTTAGGTTCATGTATTATCATTGGTATTACACATCAAAATTTATTACAACTTCACTGTTTTTATTGGAGTTCTCACTTTGCATCCTCTCTTAAATTTCACATATTATTTTTCTTGATTATATTTCACTTTGCTGCAGAAATTCTTCAATTATGTCTTAATATGTAATAATTTGCTCATCTATTTGACCAAAATGTTGGCTCAGTACAGAATTCTTGTTTCAAAAGTATATTCTAGGGTTTTTTTTCCAAAAGATTGAAGATATTACTCCATTCATTCTAGAATATAGGCACCTCTGAGAAATCTAACACAAATCTCTTTAAAAGTTTTTGTAATTTGATTATTTTAAGGGTGGATTTTAGATTTTTTTTCTTTATTCCTTGAGTTCTTAGGTAAATCAGAATATGTCTATTTTTTTTAAGATTCCTGTTATTTGGCACCTAGTGACAATTTAAATATAATATTTGATGTCCTTTTTAGCTCAGTGGAAAGGTTTTCTATTATTTCCTTTCTTTGGTTTTCTGAATTCTTTCATTTGAAACTCCCTTTAGATGGAAAATGGGTATCTTGGATTGCTCTCTATGAAGCTTCATTTATTTACACTTTAAATTTTGTTGTCATGTTGCTCTTTATTAATTGTGACTTACTAGGATTTATTTTATTTTTCAGATCCTTAATTTGTTATTTAGCCATTTCCTTTTTCTATTTAATCTTTCTTCTAATTTTTATTTCTAATTTTAGTTGCCTTTTTTATTTTAGCAATTTATTCTACAGTACAGACACTTTATATTTATCATTGCAATTGCAATGAAAATTGTTAATCATATTTAGTTTTTCTCTGAAGCTGTTAATTAAATTATTATGAAAATTTCTGTTTTCCTTGAAATTTTTTTTTCCAAAATCAACTCTTCTTATTTGTTTATCTTGATCATTCTATTTTAGTTTATTGCTTTTCTTTTTATTCTTTTTGTTTGTTTGTTTGAGATGGAGTCTTGCTCTGTCGCCTAGGCTGGAGTGCAGTAGTGTGATCTCAGCTCACTGCAACCTCCGCTTCCTGGATTCAAGCGATTCTCCTGCCTCAGTCTCTCAAGTAGCTGGGACTACTAGCATGCACCACCACGCTCAGCTAATTTTTATATTTTTAGTAGAGACGGGGTTTTGCCAGGTAGGCCAGGCTGATCTCGAACTCTTGACCTCAGGTGATCCACCCACCTTGGCCTCCCAAAGTGCTGGGATTACAGGTGCGAGCCACCACACCCAGCCTATTGCTTTTCTTTAAAAGTCTAGTGGCACTTGTCTGCCAATCTGATTTAGGAATGAAGGACTAGGTAGATTAATAAAGGCAATGAAAGGCATTTTATTTCCAGATATGTAAGTCTGTCTGTCACCAACATTCCTCTCTTCTAATTGCTTGGGCTGGCTGTGGCATTTCTATTTTTGTGGGAAGAGCAACAGGCAAGCTTCACTTTAATGTATGTTGGGGAAAATAGTCATGGAAAGACTGAGAACCTTACCCTGCACTTCCACCAGTTGCCAGAATAAGGAGGTTTGCCTTGGCTCTGAAGCACTTTAGATTATTTTCTTTCTGTCAGGGCCACCTTTCTTTGTTTTCCAACCCTATCCCCACCCTCCACCTTCACTGTAACTCATGTCAGAATCTGAAGTTGACTGAAGCTCTGCTCTGCTCTTCTTTCTGAGTCCTATGCCCACACTAGGAAGAAAGAAGAAATGCTAAGTTTTAAAAAGTATATAGTTGTTTTTAAGTGATTTCTCTAGGATCCTCTCTGGCTTTTTGAGCAACCTGACTCTGAGTCTTGAGAATCATTTATAACTGTTTGAACTTAGATTCTAATTTTCCTCATCTTTGTGACATTATTTGGTTTCTAGTCACAGTCTATTATATTTTTATTTCACTTTTCAGGTGGTCCTCAAATTTTCTGTTCTATTAGTGATATCCTATAATTTTATTCCATTGATATTCTGTATTTAATCTATTTAAAATATTTTTCTATAATTCAAAGAATTTTATGAAGAAAGTAGAATTGATGATTATGCTGTGTCTGCATTTTTCATCTACTTCTTTTTGATTGTCAATTAATTAAAAGTGGATACTTTACTTCTTTATGTTTAAAATGAAAAATCTTTTATAAGCATTAACCATTCTGTAACTTTGTTACATTTGTAGTTAACTTCTATTTCATAATTTTTCTGACATTCATAAATAATGTTGGCCACTGGGTTATTAAGGGCTCTCCAGAGGAATAGAACCAATAAGATATGTGAATATACAAAGAGAAAGGCTTACTTTAGGAATTCCTCATTTTAAGGAATTGGTTCACGTGATTGTGGGGGCCTGGTAAGTATCAAATCTGCAGGGCAGGCTCTCAGGCTCAGGCCCCAGAAAGATGTAATGTTGCAGCTAGAGTTCAAAGACACCCTGGAGGCAGAGTTCCCTCTTCCTCTGAGGATCTCAGTCTTTTTCTCTTGAGGCCTGCAAAAGATTGGATAAGGTCCATTTACATTATGGAAAGTAACCTGCTTTACTCAAAAGCTATTGACTTAAGTGATAGTCTTACCTAAAAAGTACCTCCAGAAGAACATCTAGACTGGCATTTGATTGGATATCCGTATTCCATGGCTTAGCCAAGTTGACACATAGAATTAACCATTAAGTCATAAGTCATACACATTCACTAATATATAAATTATAATACATATGTATGATTTCAAAGCCTTGTTCAAAATATATTTTAAAAGTTCCCAAATATTTCTTGAGTTTTAAATTATTTTAAGAAGATTATTTATTCCCGACAGAAACTCCTGTGTCATGTATTAGTCAATTTCAAAATTTCAACCGATTACAACTATTGAATTTAGGCAATTCTTAATGGACTAGTCTCAAGGTTTCTGGCTTAGCTTGTCAAGATTCCAGTCAATTGGATGGATTGTAGAATTCTCAACAGATATAACTAATACCATAGGGGAGATTTCTGCTGTTTATTGTTGCTTTTAAATTTCGATGAAAAAAAAGTCATTTGGGATAGATGTGTTAGATAGTATTTTTGTCCTAACTCTTTATACTTTCCTTATAATAGAACTTTATGTCCAGACACTTAGCCATGTGCTTTGTGGTAGAGTACATAGAGAATATGTCTCTTCATTGACACTGAGCTGGGAGATGTGCCTTGCTTCGGGTGATGGAATGTGCACTGGTTTGCAGCCAGAAGCTACAGTTGTATGATTTGGTTTACCCTCTTATGCTCCCCTTGTTTGGTATTAGGAGAGAATGCTGTGAATAGTCTCTGTTTCAGAATGAGAAGTATGCAGAGAAGAGCTAAACTGAACCTATAGTTTGAAGTAGAGCCCCGTTAGACTCTGATCCACAGACATATGAATAAGAAAATTCATTATTTTTTAAAAAATCATTAACCTTTGGGAGCTGTTTCTTACACAATAATTTTACAAGAGCTGCCTAATATTTTAGGGGAAAAAAACACAATTTTCATGTCACTGCTCCTTGAATTCATTGGTGTCACCTTTTATCCACTTATTTCACAAATATGTATTGAGTGACTACTGCATGCCTGGGATTTTCCTGGGAAGTATTAGTACTTTCCTACTGCCAGGGATATTTCTTCTCCTTTCTCATATAGGGTAAAAGAAATCTACTTTTCTAGCTTCCAATTTGATTTGGATGCAGGTAGAGCTGCTGTTGAAGAAAATAAATCATCATATTACTTTTCCAGTGTAATGTTTTAGTCACTATGTGGCCTAAAGGAAGAAAACCAGATACAGAATATGATGCTTTCTGATTAACAAAGTGGCAATGGAATTTTAAACCTTTTATATACAAATGAAATTATAGATTATGGGTAAGGACAGGTCAGGATAGGCCACAGTGACAAATGATTCTAAAATCTCAGTGTTCTACAAAAGCAAAGATTTTTCTCACTGATGCCGTGGAGACATCATAGGGTGCTTATGGCTCTTCTTCATATTGTCTTTTCTTTGGGCCTCAGACTGGTGAAACATTCATATATAAAACATTGACAAATTCATAACAAAGGGAAACTACATACTTGCTCAAAAAGCTTCTGTTTGAGCTGGAATGTGGTCATTTTAATTCTCATTTCATTGGTCTATTCTGTCATGAGTAGGTTATAAAATTATAATCCTCCCCTAGGGAGGGCAGAAAACAATTGTTAATTATAATAGACTTTTTCCATGAAAAAACAAGTACAATGTTTAACCTTATAATTAATAGTTAATTTCCATAGAAGGAGATTTTTCAGCTTTTGAAGTCTATGTGCCTTCAAGGAAATTCTTCAAAAAAGCCAAGATATTTTATGATGAGGAGCTACAGAACAGGTATAAATCTGATACAAATCTTAATCTAACAAGAAACAGAGTGTATTTTCATAATAACTCTAGGTCAAATGCCTTCTAAACATTCCTAAATTTTGTCTTTATCAGTGAGCAGTCCAGAATTTTGCTTCCTGCAATGTATCTGAGTCCACAATATTCCACCATTTTTCATTAACGTTTGCTAATGAGATCCCTTATTAAGATCTCTGGTATAAGCATAATTTTTATTAGATAGGACTGAATTAAGGAATATGGAACTTAGAGGTTTTCTATTTTGACATTAAAGATTATAAGGATTATGTATTTTTATCTTCTCAATAAAGCAACTAACGAAATACCTGGCATAAAATAAGACTAAGAAAATCCCTCATCTCTGCCTGCAATTGTACTTCCAGCTGCCTTTAAGGATCATTTAACCTTTATAAAACCTAAAGTAAGGCTTTACCATTTATAAAGCACTTTTTAAAAATTCAATTAATTCTCATTACAATCTTATGCAATATGTATTACTACTTTAGTTTCTTTATGGATGAATATATTGAGACTACAAAAGTTAAATAACTTTTGAAACATTAAATACCTTAGCAACTATTTGCTAAGGGGACCTTTGTTCAAAATCCTATGTGCTTCCCAGCATGCCTGCTATAATGCCTAAAATTTGCTTTAAAACACTTCACTCCTGTTATTGTGGTAGTAGGTGTGTGACGGTTATTTACATTTTAGCTCTAGATGTGATTAGGTGATACTATCAGGACTTTAGGTTCAAAGGGTAGTCTGCTAGCAATGTGATAAAATGCCAGGCTTCTGCCATTCCTGCTATTAATACATAATTAATAACTGATACTTTACTGAATAAAACCTTATTGTATTAATAAAATTAATCTTATTAAATATCATAATTTATTTTTAAAAGGGATCTTATTTATAAAAGTGAAGATATTCAAGACATGCAATTTGACTACTTGCTTGCTGGTTCTGTGGACTCTTCTGGGATGGGACCTGTGATCTTGATACCCCAACTGGTTCCACCTCTACTTATTAGTTTGGGGAGGATTTCTGGATTGCATAATGCCGGATGGAGCCCTTGTCTCAGGAATTTTTCTGTATCTTCTTCAAAATGAATTTAAGTGGTTGGAATACCCAAAGGGCATAGATTTGGAATTTTTTCCAATGTAGGCAACGTGGCATGAACCCATTCTGTGCCAGCATTGCTAATAGATAGTAATCTAATAAATGTCTGTGTGAGGAGCAGAATTTAGGAACAATATATGGTGTGTTTTATTTACAACCTGACAGCTAAGTTATGGAGCTTAGCAAACACTAGCCCCCTTAGATTTTTCTGGTGGCTACTTTTATCTATGACCAGATTATCCTAGGTCAGTTCTCAATCACACTATGTATCTTCTCAACACTGTGCAGCATTTCTTCCTGAATGCTGTTCTCTGAAATCTGAGTTTACCTGTGTGCTAATATTGAGGACACTGACTCAGTGACTGGGGCATGATTTTTGCAGGGCCTTAAAATGCTCTGGATAAGTATCTCAATTCTGAACATAATTGTGTAAGCTAGAAATTAACTCCTTATGAGTGTTGCTTCAGACACCTCTGCAGCACCCTTATTTTTTTCTGCACAGCTATGGAGAATGAGAGATTTCTATTGCAGTTTTAAAAATTAATGTTACTTATATGCAGCCAGCATACAAAGAAAATATTGAAACTTGGTAATAAAACAAGTGCTTAGCAATTATACAAAGCCCATCTTTAGACAGCTTTACAAATACCAGCTAATTAAATTTTACTAAAGACAATTTATTTATAATATAATAAACATATGGTAGAAATAACAAAACAAAACATAGCCATAGAAAATAACACTCAAATCAAATGCTAATAGATTGAATTTTTCCTCCTCACAGGGTACATGCCCCACAGTCTTCAATACTTTTTATTATTGTTTCAAGAAAACTGGATAAATTCATTCTGAACATCACAGACTTGAAAGTCATTCTTACCATGCCTTTGAGAATGCCTATGGTTATCATAGCCATCATCTCAAAGGAAAATAATTCTTTGACTATTATTATATATGCAATTTGGAATAAAAAAAATCAAGTTGCATTGTTATTGAAATTAAGGACACAAAGTAATTTTCCTTTGGTTTTTCACCTTAAATGGTTTGATGCTTCAATTACCAACATTTTTTATCTTTCTTGTTGTGCTTTCCAAACTGGCACTATTATTTTGATACTGAGTTTTTGTTAATAGCAGGAAATAATTAGCCAATTGTGCAGCCCGAATCTTTTTTTTTTTTTTTTTTTACATTTTTATGCTGCTTTGTGTGTTTGAAATCAGATCTGTAATAGGAATTTAGAAACTTTGATTTGGCCTTGTAACCTTGATTGCTAATTACTGTGTCAGTAATCCCAGGAGCTGTATGGATGGAGTAGGTGGTGAGTAGGTGGTACTATCATATTTTTGGCATTTTATAATAGAGTCTAATAAACTTTTCTTATTTTTCCTTTTTCAGAAGCCTCTTACTTCCTAATATTATTATTCTCTCTTAAAACCTATTGGGGAAGACTGGCCAATATAAATTAAAAGTGGCGAACTTGCCTTATCACCTGTAGGACAAAACTCAAACCTCCTTAGCATGATATAGAAGACTTCTTAGGACATTCATTTTCTGATTCCTGTTGCTTATTCAGCCTAATCTCTCAGTTCTGTACAACCTGGATCTGGAACTCTAGTTACATAAGGAGTTCTTATGCTATTTTATATCTTGATTCTTTAGCACAGCTTGCTTCTATGCATAAGGTAAATTTTTGGCACCTGGTAAACTCCTAATCTTTCAAGATGACCTTGAATGTTTACTTTGACATTACCTGCTCGGGGACATAACTATAAAGCCTATCTAGTAGATTTTATGATACTCTTCTCTGGGTCACATATCATCTTGAACAAACTTCCATTATGTTTCTATTTGTCTGGATTACCTTCCTGATTTATCTACTAGTCATTAAGCTCTCTGATGACAAATGTTATATTTTGTTTCTCTTCATGTCTTTCATCAACTCTAGCACCTGGGATGGGTCTTTAGAGGGAAAGAAAGCTTACTCTACTCTCCCAATCCCAGGGATGGCTTCATTGTCCTGCCTCCTTTCTCATTATTCTTGAGGGAAGAGTGTCATTTATCTGATTGGTCAGACACAGCATGATGACCAGCCACATTAGGTCGTGGGCATGGTCATGGTGGGTTCTCTTTTCTGCTTTTTCCTGTCATGCACCTGGAGCAGTAAGTGGACCAGAGCCCTTCTTCCCACTGTAAGCCTGCTTACTTCTCTCAATTTCTGGTCATCCTTTCCACAGTATCAATAATCTGGAGCACAGTGAGACTGGACTTTGGAGGTAGAGATAAGCGGCTTATTAAACTTATAGTTTAGGAAGATCTGCAAGAATTCCCTTTCTTGACCATTCAGAGCTCCATCAATCTAGGATCTCTGCTGTGTGCTGTTCACTCAAAGGGGTAGAACACGTTTTGGCTCCCATGATTTGTGAGTCTATTACTAGTTAGGAAATTTCAATACCAGAAGTTGGCTCTAGAAAGGTGATAAAGAAAAGTCACAGCAAAAGGGTGGTGGACCTCATGGCCCACATGGCCTCCAAGGAGTAAGACCCCCAGACCACCAGCCCCAGCAAGAGCATAAGAGGAAAAGAGAGGCTCTCACTGCTGGGGAGTCCCTGCCACATTCAGTCCCCCACCACACTGAGAATCTCCCTTCCTCACATTTTCCATTCAGACCTCCTGGAGAGGGAGGGGCTGAGGGAGCCCCGCCTTATTGTGTACTATCAATAGAGTCCCCTGTGCTCAGTCAAAAAAAAAAAAAAAAGTCATAGCATATTAAAGGAATTCTCACAGCTGCAGAGAGAAAAAATAGCTGTTGGAGGAAAAAATGTCAACTTGAATAGAAAAATAATATGAACACTTAATAAGATTCAAATGAAGACTCATAGGAATAACTTTTTTAAATTAAAAAAATAAAAATCATGATTCCAAACTAAACAATTTGATAAGTAAACCAAAGAAAGTATGACCTTGGTTGAGAACTGAATTAGTATCCTAGAAGATCAAAGAAAACTTAGAGCAAACATTTTTAAATGGAGATATTGATGAAAAAGATAAAAGACTCTAAGGATAGATCCGGGATATAACATGCCAATAATAGAATTTCCAGAATATGAAAGAGGAACTGATGTAGGGGTTACACTAATTTAACATTCATTCAACAAAAATATCCCTGGGATAACAGAGGGTTTAATTTTATAAATTTAAAAGATGTACTGATTTCCTGGGACGAGTGATAAAAAAGACCATGGACTTAGGCATAAAAATTTCTATATTTGAAGATAAAGGGAAGCAGCCCTTAAAGCCTCAAAAAGAAAAATCAAAGTTCTTACAAAAGTAAAATAAACTAGAAAATGGTGGAATTAAATATAAATGAGTAATACATAAGAGTTAAAACCCCAGAAACCTATACCTGGTCAATGTGTTAACACGTAAGAGCAAGATAGACAGACAGATATTAGATGGATGGATGGATGGATGGATAGATAGATAAATAGATAGATAGGATAGGATAGATAGATAAATAGATACATACATACATGCATACATACATACATACATACATACATACATAGATAATTGAGAATTTAAAATGTGTGTCCCCTTAGATAGGCAATAATATATAATTTATCATTCCAACTGATAGTGAAAGATGGCACTCTTAATGATTATACTATAGCAATAAGCATAAATTAGGACTTTCTAGGAAAATTGGACTGGCATATAATTTATCATTCGAACTGAATGTGAAAGATGACACTATCGATAATCCACACCAAAGTAATAGTACTTCCTAGGAAAATGGGGATGAATGACCTCTATTCTTATACTACATTTGAGAAAAATGTTGTAAAACTTGAATTATTAAACAAATATTAGGAGAAACAAGTCAGAACTCAAGACAGAAAAAAACGAATTTTGGGAAGGAAACAAATGATGAGCATAAAGCTTACAATTAAATGTAAATTAGTAGTGACAAATCATTTGGAAATAACAATGTAATATTAAATAAAGGTTTCTGAAATACAGGAAACTCATTCCAGATAACTTCTAATAATAATTCAGAAATAAGAGTAATAAACATTGTCAGAAATAATTGAGGTAAGAGTAGGAAAAAGAGGAGGTGTAAACCATTTTAATCACTTCATTTGGAGGGAGAGATAATATAAGAGAGAGAGTAGTGAAAGTGTTCTTATGGCCTTAGTTTATTAGGGAGAGTGGAGGAGAAGCAGTGAAATAGATTACAGAGGATTAGGCAAATTCACAGATAAGGCACAGTCCTATAAATCTTCTCAATCTGCCCAGATTTCTGACACCAGCCACAAATTCAAGTGTCCTGCGAGCCATCCTTACTTCAGACCAATTTACTACAAATTTGAGGGTCTCCATGGACTCCTTCATGTTTAACAATTTACCAGAAAACCTCACAAAACTCAGGAAAGCACTGTATTTAAGATTGCAGTTTTATTATAGCAAAAGGATACAAATCAGAACCAGCCATAGGAAAGGACACATAGGGCAGAAATTAAGACGGCAAGTGTTCTGAACACAAAGATTCCATGTTCTCAGGGATGTGTTATCCTCCCAGAGTTGATGTATGGAAATATATACAGAGAGTACTGGCAACCCAAGTATCTCACCACAGCTTTGGTGTCCAGAGTTTCAAGCCTGAGGCTTGATCAGGGAGGTATTGTTGAGTGTGTTGCTGTTCATGTGGTTGAACTGAGTCTCCGCTACTACTGCCCTTCCCTGGAAGGGAATGGGCTGATACCATGTGGCTGCAGGTGCCAGACCTCTAGTCACATGGTTGCTCTTTCTAGTGTGGCCAGCCCCTATCTTGAGCCATCTTATTTGCATACATTATCTAACGAGCCTGACAGAAGTCATCTCAATAGCACAAATGATTAAATGTGGTCAAAAGAGCCTACTGAATAACAAAGTCATTTCTATTATTGACAAATTACAAGGTTTTCAGGTTACCCCAAAGAAACTGGGTGCAAAGGCCAGGTCTCTTTTTGGGCAGAAACATGTTTTTTTGTTTTGTTTTGTTTTTACAAAAGAGCATCTTTGTGTAGGAATTAAGCTAATTTTTTATTTTTGTTTATATTTTAGAGGTTATGTACCTAAAAAAGGAGTAGAAATATCTCGAATAACTTGTAAATTATCCAGGGAGAAAATAATTTTTTTAATTATACTTTAAGTTCTAGGGTACATGTGTACAACGTTCGGGTTTGTCACATATGTATACATGTGCCATGTTGGTGTGCTGCACCCATTAACTCATCATTTACATTAGGTATATCTCCTAATGGTATCCCTCCCCCCTCCCCCCACCCCTCGACAGACCCCAGTGTGTGATGTTCCCCACCCTGCGTCCAAATGTTGTCATTGTTCAATTCCCACCTATGAGTGAGAGCATGTGGTGTTTGGTTTTCTGTCCTTGCGATAGTTTGCTGAGAATGATGGTTTCCAGCTTCATCCATGTCCCTACAAAGGACATGAACTCATCCTTTTTTATGACTGCATAGTATTCCATGGCGTAAAATAATTAAATTGCTTAGCTAAATCAGCAGAAATAAGGAAATGTTAAAATATAAACTATTGGCTAATGGATAAAAAAGACAGTCATATTTTCACCTTGCAAGTCATTCCCTTGAAAGTGAGGCTCCTATCTACCCATTTGTTCTTTTTTCCATGCTACTAGCTGAAATGTGGATGTGATAGAAGAAGATGAACTATTTCTGAATGCAAGATGAACTCTGAATTGAGAAGATAGATGCCCTGGACTTTAACATTATTGAGCTATCAACTAAACTGCAGACCACTTACTTTCATATTTGTGAGATGAAAATAACTGTCTATTTTTAGAGGAGCCCAACCTGTGTCCTAACCAGTATAGCTAGGCAAAGAGATACTAAGGAATTGCTATAAATAGATGACCATAATGAAAATAATAATACCTGAAAAAGTGGTGTTTAATGTTTCAAGGACAAAAAAAATGGCTAAGATAGATCATTGTGTGATGATAAGAAGCAAAATTCAATATGATGGCCTAATAGTCATAAACCATGTATTTCAAACAATATGGCACCCAACTACCTAAGGAAACACTGTTAAAAATATAAAGTTTTAAAAAAGAATTGTGAATTTATAACAGAAGACTTTAATGGTGCAATCAACAAGTTTGGTTTAAGGAATATACATACATATATTATATAATATTACAGCCATCAAACAAAGAATATTCAGAATTGCATTTGACGTTTGCCTTCATTAAAATACTATACTTTTAAAAACATTTTGACTTTTTTTTCAGGGCAGATTTCCTGATTTTGAACCAATAAAATTAGAAATAGATAATTTAAGGGTGTTAAAAAAATCCTAGCAGTTTGAAAGATGCTAATAAATAACGTAGATTAAAAAGAAAAATCAAAACTGATATTAAGAATTATGTAACAAGAAAGAAAAGGAGAATATCTTATATCAAAACATACAAGAAATACACTTGAGAAAATGGATAGCCTTGAGTGCCTTTGTTTTCCAAACAAGATGAAAAATAAAAGAACTTGGTATTTATCTTAAGGAATTAGACATACACAATAAACAAAAATAATTTGGAGGGATGTACTTAAGAGTAAAAATGACGATATAATGAAAAAATAATGGAAAATAAATTTTAAATCTAAAAACTGATATGTAAAAAATGATTTTTATTAATTTATACATACTATATGATCTTAGAGACTTTATAGTAGACAAACCTTATGGGTTAAATGCTGTTTCCATGACAGAATGGTTTAAATTTTATTTGAAAGTTTTCTAAGTTTTTATTGTGATAACTTAAAAAAAAATCACAATGAAAATGAACCTTATGATACGCAAAAACCATCTGCAAGTTGAATTCAGTCTGTCTGTCACCGGTTTGTGACTTGTAATATATAAGATTCCTTGGTGTGACATTCGCAATGTTTAGCATGCTGTCTGTCAAATATGTCAGGTAAACTATGAAAAACACTTTTATGAAAAACAATCAGCCTCTTTTGAGTCCGTTATTTTTCTTCTTGGTATGCCTCTATTAATAGTACTGAGAGCTCAGTTGCTCTATTTTTATCTCAGGGAGAACAGCGTTACACTGACTTCAGAAATGAAGGAAATAAAATTCTTTAAAAAATAGTCATTTCATAATTAAACTGATGAACAAAGACAATTTTACTGGATGATTGTCAGATCTATGCACTCTTAATTATATTTTCCAATCATTTTTGTGGTGTTAGCGAGCCATGATCTACTCTGTACATGTCATAAGATGCTCAATAGTTTAATTCAACTATCCTTTCTCTTTTTAACCAAAGATAATCATGGAAAAACAGATTAGTATATATTCTGATTTATTTCAGACAGGCAGGATACAGTCAGCATTCACTTTTCATGGCTTTCAAGCCAACAACATTCATCTTCCTCATGAATTCTGGATAAATTCAGAATTGCCAAGGATTAGACCATAACAGATTATTTAGAAATGTGGATTAGTCATACAAATCTTTTTGAATCAGTTCCATAAAGATGATAAGTGGCTAAAGCTGTGGTGCCAAAGAAAAGAACAATGTACAATCTGTGAACAAAAATGCAGGCCATTTGGCTTCACTATAGCGGTATCCCAGTGTTTTGCCAGAGGAGAGGAAGGGCTTGGAAGATAAATAATGAGTCTGGAGATTGAAGCCCCATCTGTTCAGACAGGCTGAAGCTTGCTGGGTTGACAGTGCTTATGCTGGGCATTGATTGATATCATCTCAATTGGCTCTTGACATGAGAGGCAGTTGAGGATGTCTGAATTAGAAATTGGTCCTGGGATCCTGAACATGAGCCAAGAGTCGTAGTTACAGAAAACAAAAACAAAAACAAAAACTATAATAAAACAAAGTAAGTGTCCTCTCATTACTGCCTACACCCCTTTGAAAAGAAGAGAAGAAAAAAAGCAAGAAAAAGAAAAGAAGAAAAAAGGAAAAGATAAAGAAAAAGCAGAAAAAGAAAAAGAAAAGAAAAAATGTACAATGGAATTTGAGGCTCGGAAATGACGAATTACCACCTGCCTATTTACAATGAATAATCATTTACATATAGTTCTTCCATATGTTCCTTTCTGTCACACGTGATTCTTTTATTTCTATTGTTCTTAAATGTTAATTTTCTTTGACATCATAAAGAAATTTATATTCAATATTGACAGGTTCTGATAATTTATGAAATTTTCTTTATTTCATGTTTATGTTGTTAAAGCCTTCTTTGTAACCCTACTATTTAATATATACTACAATTACTTTCTGTGTTAATTTGTAATGTATTTCCACATTTATAATATTTTAAAGACATTATTTTAACAATTGTATAATGTTCACTACATTAATGTGCAGTAATTTAATCAGTTATTTTTTTGTTATATAGAAGGTTTCCAACCTTTCAGTATTTTAAATAAATTTGTGATGAATGTGTGTTTACATGTATGTGTAAAATTCTTTATGTCATTCAGATTGTTTTCTTTGACTGAATCCTTTAGAGAAATCTCTAGCAAAATACAGGCCCTTTAAATTATTTAGATGTATGTTGCTCATTTGCTTCTCCCAAATATCCGTAATATCTGACATGACAATGGAAGAATCCTAATCACACCCAGCAACTCATTGAGTAATCTCATTGAGTTTTGTTGCTGTTGTTGTTTTTATTGCTCTTGTTCTTGTTTTATTGGTTACAATGTGACAGACAACATAGTATCTTATTCTTATCTTAGTTTACATTTGTGTAATTACTTGTGAGATCGAATAAGGTATAATACAGTTTCCATTTCTTTTTTTTTTTTTTTTTTTTTGAGGCGGAGTCTTGCTCTATTGCTCAGGCTGGAGTGCATTGGCACGATCTTTCATAATTAAACTGATGAACAAAGACAATTTCACTTGATGATCGTCAGATCGATACACCCTAATTATATTTTCCAATCATTTTTGCAGGGTTAGCAAGCCACGATCTACTCTGTACATGTCATAAGATGCTCAAATGCAACCTCTGCCTCCCAGGTTCAAGGGGTTCTCCTGCCTCAGCCTCCCGAGTGGCTGGGACTAGAGGTGCCTGCCACCATGCCCAGCTAATTTTATACTTTTAGTAGAGATGGGGTTTCACTATCTTGGTCAGGCTGGTCTTGAACCCCTGACCTCATGATCTGCCTGCCTCAGCCTCCCAAAGTGCTGGGATTATGGGCATGAGCCACCGCGCCCAGCCTAGTTCCATACATTTCTTAATCAGTGGTTACCTGTTTGATGATGTGTTTTTCCAAGTTTTATTTCGTGTGTGTCTCAGCGCATCAGGCACTGTAATCAGACCTATCCAATCTCTGCCTGCTATAAATTGTATGACCTTTGACAGTTTTCTTAATTACTCTTATCTCGATTTGTTTACCAATTAAATGGGAACAATATTGGTATGGTGTTTATCTCTTGATTCATAATTTTATATTTCTCATCTGAATTCTACATCATTATATTCAATTCTTTCATGGAGTATTCTCTTTTATGTCTCATAGTTTTCACAAGTTCAAAATAGCTAACATTAAGTTCATGTTTTTAATCCTTACACTCTCCTATATATTTCTCTCTCTCTCTTTCTCTCTCTTTTTTTTTTTTGTGATGATTTGCATTCCCATTCAACCATTTTTTCCCCCATTCAACCATTTGAACAGGCCAGGAACTTAACAGTCATCATTCTCTTTTATTTTCCATAGTCAATACTTAACTATATTCTTTGACAATTTAACTTCCCAATATCTTTGTCACATTTCATTGAATCTAAAATCCAATCAAGTGTAACATGCCCCATTATTTTTGGTACCTCTAAGAAAGAAGAAATGCCACCAATTGACACATTGCTTGACTCAAGCGTACTAAATGACCAAGGCTTTTTACAAAATATTGTCATCTGTGCCTTCAAGAATTTTGGCTATGTACCTTTTCTAAGAATGTTGTTCTATTATCTTTTGAATTGTGCAAATTTTCATGCATTTGCATAGGCAATGACGATTGAAAGGCTAAATACAGCACAGAGACTTAAGAAGCATCCTAATTTCAGAGATGTTAAACATGTTTTAAATGCATCTT
Source organism: Macaca mulatta (assembly GCF_049350105.2). Taxonomy (NCBI): domain Eukaryota; kingdom Metazoa; phylum Chordata; class Mammalia; order Primates; family Cercopithecidae; genus Macaca; species Macaca mulatta. The sequence continues at coordinate 171,433,545 of NC_133406.1, read as the reverse complement.
AGAATTTTGAATTATGGTGTTTATCTTTTCCTCCGCTGCCATCCCAATAGTCCAAGCTTTACTTATTTATTGCTTAGATAACTGCAGTAGTTATTGAAGTAGTCTATCTGCATTCAGCCTTCCCATTTTCTACCCAATCCCATCTTTACCTAGCAGCTACACAGTTTGAAAATATGATAATGTCACTTGCACTGACTCTTTCTTCTCTACTCTTCAATGGCTTCTCATTATTTTTAGAATAAAGACAAAAACCTTCTTATCTACCAACCAGGACTTGCATGGTCTGACACCCATCTCTTCTCCAGCTTCATTCTTCTCTGCCTTTCTTCACACTCCACTCTAGAGGTCACAGCTCCTCGACTTCTCTGTTGAGTCTTTGCACACATGTAGCTTCCCCCGACCAAATGTTCTTCTTCCCCATAATTAAATTATCTTTGTACTTCAGATCTCAATTCCAATTACTTTCTGAGGGAAGCATTTCCTGACCTCTTCAGCCAGGTATCATTACCCACTAACTTCATTTGTATAGCACTTAATACAGTTACAGTCTTATAATTATTTCTGTGATTATTTGGTTAGACCATAAACTCTATAAGGACAAGGATTATGCTTGCATTTGTTCACCACTGTATTGTCGGCAATTAGCACAGATTCTGGGAAAGAATAGATGATTACCATGTATTTATTTAATGTATGAAAGAATAAACAGTTCTTACTAGAAATAAATGTAATCATGCAGGTTTGAGTAGTGCAGTATTAACTGTTTCATAGTAAGCACTTGATAAACGTTAACTTTTATTTTTGTGGTTATTGACTCATTCTTCAGATGGCATCTGTTCTGGCTTCTCACCCACTTTTTAAGAGTTAACATCCCTATATATTGTCACTAATTTCTATGTGTTTGAAGTGCGATGAACCCAAAAGATCTCTCTTAGTTGTAGAATAATTGTATCTTCCCTGCAACACTGGTTTTCTTGGCATCGATTGTAATGAAACTTATTGAATTGAGAGCACATCAAGCTAACACCATCTGGAATAAGCCTCAGATTTACATCTCTAGAAGAATGAGAAATCAAGATCCATGTTTGCCCCCATTTAAGAATCTCAAGTCTATAATCATGATTTATCTTGTCTTTGGTTTGTTTGTTTTGTATTTTTTTAGTAAAAACAAAGAAGAATAACAGGTTTGCTTTAAGTTGCTTATTATAACAATTCTACTTAAGGAATGCTAGCATTTCATTTTAATTATCTATCCTTAAATCCCTTAAAACTATGGATTTTTTTGCTCCAAGGCCGGCTCTACTTCTGCATTACTTATTAAAATCCCTTTTATATAAACTCCATTAGTATAGAAAAGCAGCCCACAAAAACATCCCATTCAACACTATCATTTCTGTGCATTTGCTTCTGGTTTAATTGGAGCCCTTGATGGCTATTTCATGATCATTATACATTTATTGACCATGTACTGTGGATAGGAACAAGATTAGCTATTGCAAAGGACATGGATACAATTTAGAGGCATATACGATAAGCTCTTTCAAGTTCTTTCTTTGTTTCTTAACAGCTTTTAATACTGGAAAGCTCTTCTTCTTCGAGAATAGGCAGAAAAAGCTTGCTGCTTCAGTTAAGAGCAAACTTACTAAAATCAAGTTTCATTAGCCACATCAATCTCTAATTCCTCATCTATAATACTATAGCTATCTGTGATAGATTGCATCATTGTCACCGAATCTTTATCTTTCTTGTATCCATGTCCTTCGCCTTCATAATTGCTCTCACTAAGGGCAGATCTATTTCCTCGCTCCAGTGATATTGGACTTGGCCATGTAACTTACTCTGGCCAAAGGAATTTTATTAGACTTGATGAGAACAAAGGCTAGCTCTCCTATGTTTCTGTCACAATCGTGAGAAACACATACTCAAGGTAGCCAAATTGTACAAAGAAAAGGCAAGTCATAAAAAGCATATCTAGATGACTCATGGCTTGGAGCCAACCCAAATTGAACCCAAAGTGTATCAGCTGACTCTCAACCTGACTGGCAAACCTATGAGCAAGAAAATAAGTTCTTAAAATTGTTTGCCACTGACTTTTGGAATGTCTTGTTATCTACCAATAGCTTGACTAATATATATCATCATATTTTTTACATAATTATGAAAGGCACTATATTTAAGGTGCTTAATACACTGAAATTCTAAATAAATGATAGAATGAGTAATGAAGAAAAACCTCCAGTAAGATCAGAAGGCTTTGGCAAAGCACCTTAGAGTCTAAAATAAACTGAACAGTATTTGACATTCTCCTCTACCAACTATGTGTCCTGGGGAGAATATTGAACTTCAGTAAGTCTTGATTTGCTCATCTTTAAATTGAAGATAGTAATGATGTATAACCGATAGTGTTTTAAGAATTCATTGAGATTATGCTTAGCAACAATGTGACACATAGTAAGCTTTCAATAAATGTTAGCTATTTTTATTACAACTACTTTTATTATTTATAAATATTCATAATAATTTTCGTTGCTTTTGTCAATACTATTTTGATAATTTCCTTAGAGGAAAAAAGAGTGCTCAGTTTTAGAAATATTGGCAAATCATATTTTTTTCTCAACCTACTTCAAAAAATTTGCCAAATCAAAAATTAACAATTTCCCCTTTATAGGTCCAATATATCTGTTGCTCAGAGTGCTTGTTTTGACAAAGGTTTCAAAATTGACAACATTTGAAACATCAAGTAGTTTGACTTCCACTGTTGTCTTCAAGATTTTTTGTTTGTTTGTTTGCTTGTTTTTCTGCGTCTAGTTGGTTAATGGGGCAAGATCATGAGTGAAGACTATAAGGATCATTCTATTCCATCATCTAAGTCTGGTAATTCCTCCTGGCCAGCACTTCCTGTTAATATTATATGGCATTTATGTAAGGAGCTTTACTTAAATGAATGTCTTTCTTGATGTAAAAGGTCATTTCCAACCATTACGGCATATATTTATTTATTCATATATAACATTTGTCTCTCTCAGTAGTAAGTAAGCTTTCTGAGGGAACAGATCTTGTCGTGCTCACTGAAGCATCCTTAAAGCCTAAAATATTACCTGGCACATAGGGCTCAATCAGCAAATACTTGCTGAGTGAGTAAATGAACTAACATAATTAAAAATAGCTAAAACTCCTTGCATTTTTACATGAATTATTAATAGCATTCTTACACTATCAATAAGAAACCAGTTAGTTGCCAAATATTGCACAGCTTTTGAAAATTAAATCAGGTCAACCCCAAAGTTCTACTTATAAAAACTACCCACTAGTTACAGTGCTGGAGCACCTATCATTTTATTATCATTTAATCTACCTATTAGAGAAGTCAGCTAGATTAGATCCATTTGCAAAGAATCAAAAGAGAAAACAAAACAAAACAAAAAAAGCACTAGTATATATAAAGAAAACCTATCAATTTGAATTTCTTATTCAAAAAATATTTTTAGTGCAGACAAAATTGTAGAGGCAGCAATAGAAAAAATATTTTATAAATATTAATTTTCAGTAGACACTTTTCATTCACATGAAGGTTTTCTTTCTGTTACTTTTTTTTTTTTTTACATTTATCTCTTGGAGTTATGAAGTCATAGCTGTTAGACATAAAAATAGCTTGAAGAGTCTGTTTCTGGTTCCTTTACAGTCATGTATTGCTTTGCTTTTGTTTTAAGATGTCTCTTAAATTTAGAAAAGAAATTGGCTTTCCATGGATCACTGAACCACACATGTGCTTTTTACTTGCCTGAGTAGCATTGCCTGAAATTCAAGGGTTATGACTCCAAAATATGGTTTATTCAAGGAAGGTAAGGGAATGAAGTAAGAAAGTATGCATTGATTTATTTTAGGATAGAAACGTAGACTCAAAAATTACAAATTTCCCAAGTAAGTTACCTGTGTGGTTTTGTTTCCTTAACCAGATCACACAGCAGTCCACATACACGGTCACACTTAAGATGATTGAACTGAATTAATTGATAGCAACTGATGTTAGAGACAAATTACTGAATTATTTTGTTCAAGGCATGAGATTTTGCAGAAATGCATGTAAGGTTTTTAGAGTATGTTTAATTAATTCTGAGAAGTTATTTTCCATAGTCTAACGGACCATTGTGGAGATGCACCCTATGCTACTTAAAAGACTTGTGTCTCTAGCTGCTCAGAGCACCCACTGGCAATGTAGCCCTAAAATAATCAAACAGATTTTCTGGAAAAGCTGAATTTTTTATCTTAGGGCAAATTTACCCTTTCACCATTTCTCCTCTCTCTCAAAGCTGGAAATTTAATGCTTAAAAAAGAGAATATATATTTCTTCAAAGGTTATATATGAATTGGTTACTCTAGTCTTTTATTAGTTAGCACTCTGGTTTCAAGTGAAATAAACACACTTGAACACTTTAAGCAAAGCAGGAGGATTTATTATGAGATTTCAGAGGTAGTTCACAGACACTGAGAGCATACAGCCTGCTGGACCTCAATAGTAACTTGGATGGTAATGCAGATAGTTTATAAGGTGATCCAAACATGTATGCCTTGTTGAACTTCCTGAGCTTGACCAATTCTCTTAGCTGGTCACCACTCAGTAGTTCCTAGCGTCATGCTGCAATTATTTTTCTACCATTCTAACACCTTTGTTTTCCCTCAGTTTGAAGTGTCTGAAGCTTCCTTGAAAGAGAGGTAGCAAAGGAAGCTCACCTCCTTCAGTTCTACTGGTTAATAAGAACCTTTCCTCTCTTTCCTATAAGCTTCAGAGAGTATGATATTTGCTTTCTTCAAATTATGGACAATTATGTTTGCAAGTAATTAGACTAGTTAACTCTTCCATTAACTGCCTCTCAGACAGGAGGGGAAGATCAACTTCAGGCTCAAAGCAGATTCTCTGGGAGCAGAAAATACTTCAGCAGGTTAAGCTTATGACACAACTCAATTCCAGAAGCTATAAACCTTCTGTCACTTAAAGTGATTTGTTATTTGCACTACCTATAATTATTCCAGATTGACATTTTATGGATTTTGAAAAGATTAAGAAAAAATAATATGCCATGAATTTACATCTTTTGAAATAATGGTGTATATAAACAACCAGTAAGTGCCAATAAAATTTAAAAAGTTATTAAAAAATTGCAAGATATTGAACCTACACTAACAGTCAATACTAATTGCTGACCCTTTATGATGAAGCTGTTGAAAAATAAATTATATCATTGCTTATTCTTACTAACCTGACTAGAAATATGTATTGCTTAAATCAATGGCTATTTGAAACTCTCTTAAGTATTCCTGTATGTCTAATTCTAATCAAAGTCTCAAAAGTGGGTGGTACCTGGAAAAATGATTCAGCTTAAAAGCCACCGCTTTATCAGTTCTAAGAAATACTTCCAGAAAGATATTTTTACTGTAACTGTCTAGATGTATATGATCATATAATATCACAAAATGACTTTTAGACATTCTTCAGAGTTCTGGGTTACAGACCACAGAATTCACTTATGTAGAATAAACAGAAAGATATTTGTTAGATGGGTTACAAAATTTCCAGGAAGGCCAGAAGCCAAGAGCGTATAGTACAGAGCCAAGAATAATGCATCCAGGAGATACCAAATATACCACTAAATGCTACTGTTGGCCACACTGCTACCACTACTACCTGGCACTCTGAATCTGTGTTTCTAGGAGGTGGAGTGTAGAACCTCCACCATCATATTTCTGGAAGACATGGTTTCCCCACATTGATCATGTCCACTTTTCTCACCAGTGCATAGGTATGGCAAAACTTAGATCATTTCCTAGAGGGAGCCTGGGGAGTATACATTTTACCTTTTCATTCTTTGTCCTATAAGACTAGGTTAGGGATTTTGAAGTACAAACTAATGAACCAATCAGCAATGTCTGCCACACCATGAGACCCTAATTTAGTGAAACACATTTTGAATGATGTTGATTCAATTTTTTTTTTTTACAAATTTTTTACAAATTAATTTTTTACAAATTTACAATATTTTACAAATAAAAATGCCTGTTAATTCTACCAAACATACCCCAAATATCTCCTGCTTTATGTCTTCCCAAGTCTCATCAAGACACAGAACTTTATGACTCCAGACTAGCATTTTGATTCACAAGTTTATTTTTTCATTATTATTACTGAACTGTGAACTCCACAAGCACAGAGAAAGTTTACCTCTGAAGCAATGTTATCTTGGTGGCTAAATCAGATTCTGATTATGGGCCATGTTAGAAACTCCTTGCTTTGTTTAATTCTCCTTCTCCCAATGCTGTAGCCTGCTTTCCTCTCAAAGCAGCACTCCCAATGGCTCACACAGTTTGCTTGGTCTTCAGCCAACCTCCTGGGGAGCTGCATACTGGTTTGAAAGAGCACTCATCAATCTGGAAGACTATCTGCTTTAACTGTACATGGTTGCACTAGATCCACAGAGCCCTTGCATTGCCCCTTGCCAACCTTAAAAGGACCTAGAAGTATGAAAAAATCATCAATGTCACTTGGGATGGACTTTGCACAAGGTAGGAGACAGCCAGTGGATACGTCTGTTTCTTTTCTCCCTTGACAAACTGTTCAAAGATATGATACTTCACAGTCACTCTGAAGACACTCTCCATGAGTGAGCATTCTTCTGCCCTTAGTGGGAAGCTGTGGTCAGTTCAGTAATGCACACTTTTTTATTCTCTTCTTCTCTGTCTCACTTCTCTTCTCCCTCACTTCAGTTTTAATGTGATTTCATACTCCAGTGATGTGTTAACTCATAGCTTTTGCCTCAATCCTATTTTCTAGGGGGACCAAGCTAAGACAATATTTACCGAATGAATACATGAAAGAATAAAGAAAGTATAGCTAAAAGTATAGTATTGACCTGCTTAAGGTCCAAAGACAGCTAGGGCAAAGCCAGAACACAGTCTCCACTCAATTTTAAGACCATTGAGGAGGGAGACATTGGTTATGATTTTATGTTCAACATTTTACACAGGGCCTGGCAGATAGCAAGAACTTGAAAACAGTTGACTAGTAAAGAAAGAAAGGCAGGCAGTCAGGAAGGAAAGAAAGGCAAAGAAAGGGAATAGGTAATCAAAGTAAGAGTTAAAAATGAAGCCCAGCAAACACCAGGATTTGAGAGGTGGGATCTAAGTAGCAGGCTGAAGTGGGCTCCAGCTTAGGGCTGGATCAGGCTATGGTTTAGAGTTTCAGGGCCAATGCTCAGGCTTATAGGGGAGGTAATACATCTCTAAACTTCCAGAATATAAAAAAGGATTCCAGACACTAGCAATCTCATGAGAACAAAATGCCCAAGTGTGGAATTACGGAATAATATGGGCTGAAAGGGCTTAAAAAATGCATAGAGCTTCCATTCTACTCCTCCTTTCCCCAGCACATCTCTAATACAGCCCAGATTCTAATTCCATCTCCTTATTCTTTTCTACTGAGCTCCTAGGGATCCTCAGAATCTTTCACATAGTACTCAAGGCAGTCATGTCCACAATCATTTGGCGTTTGTACATAACAAGAATTTTATTTGTCTTCCTGAATCTTACATAATTTACTCATTTAAAGAAGTCAAGAATGTAGACCAGAGATGGGAGGAAAAATTCCCAGTGTCACACCACACACATCCTACTTTAATATCAGTCCCTTCTCTTAGTCATCTGAAATATTTTATGTTTATGATTTCAGCCACTTAGAATTTTGTGATAACTGACTAATCTTTCATTGATGATCTCCTTAAAATATAGGCTGTCATCTTAACCTATTCTGAATTGAGTTCTCTTCCATCAGTTATTTTTTCCTCAAGGTCTATTCCACTTGAAGTATAGAGATGAATCTGTTCAGCCTTTCAGATTTTCATAATTTGACATTAGTTTACATTTTTAATAATCTTGTTTCAAGGAAAGATAGGTGATTCTGGATCTTCAATCTGGTGTTTTTGTTTTGTTTGAGTCTCATGCTAGAATTCTCTTTTTTTTAGATTTACTATGTTTTATTTTATTGATACATACTATTTTACATATTTATGGGGTATATGTGAGTGCTTGTTAATACATGGCATGTGAAATTATCAAATCAATTGGGTATTTGCACATTTATCATTTCTATGTGTTGGTATCATTTAATACTAGAATACTTGAGCAATTTGCAATGGGGATTACTAGACTTCTGGTCAATTGACAACTAAGGGTCAGATGTAGTTTTAAATATATTAGGGAATTATATTCATATTATTATATTTATATAATACATATAGCATACTGGAGTTATTTCTTTATTACATATATTATATATGTATACAATATATATTACACATACTGTATATATGTGTATGTTTATAGATACACACACACCAATAGAAACAAGAAGGAAGGAAGGAAAGAAGGAAGGAAGGAAGAAAGGAAGGAAATGGAAAAGGAAAAGGGAAGGGAAGGGAAAGAAGAAAAGGATAAAGCCAGGATGTGGTAAAGACCATCACCATCTCAAATACATCCGTGCTCCTCTACGTTTCTCACCCTCACTGAAATTATGTTCAAGGAACTTGTGATTGGGTTCAGCCTGATGAGATGCAGATACAACTGATATCAGCTGCATACAGACCAGGACTTTCTAAAACCACAGAAAATATCCAGCCTTTTTTGCAATGATTTTGTAATGACATGATCGAGAACTAAACTTTCAGTTTGATAAACCACTGAAATTTCAAGGCTAATCTGTTGCAGAAGCTAATGTTAATTGCCCTAACTGACATAGAAATTGCTTTCTGGAAATCGGTGCTGGCAAAGAAAGACCCAAAATATTTGTCAGTGGCTTTGCAGTCATGGGACAGGTGGCAATGAAATTGATTTTGGAATCTGAAAGGTAGTGATATAAGTCAGACACAAAATATTTATTGAAGCCATTGCCTGTGATAACTCAAAGGCAGGCTCTATATCTGTTGAATTTTTATCTCTGGAGGGCTAGCATGGAAAACAAAATGCTAGGAATGTGCTCTGGTTACTTATGATTTCATTCAGGAAGGACTGAGGAGAAAGATATGAGCTCAGGAAAGAATTAGCTGGTTTGCAAGTATAATCAAAGTGAATAACAAGAGACCAAATTTGAGATCTTGCCCAGTTGGAAAATCTATTCGGCATGTTTTCTGAATTTTAAAAAATGTCTTATATTGAACGTGAACAGGCATACCTTGGAGATAGTGGGTTTATTTCCAGGCCACTGCAATAAAATGAATATTGCAATAAAGTGAGTCATACAAATTTTTGGCTTCCAAGTACATGCAAAAGTTATAGTCACACTATACTGTAGTCTATTAAGTGTGCAATAGCAGTAGGCCTTTAATAACAATGTATATACCTTAATTGAAAATGCATTATTGAAAAAAAAAAAAAAAGTAACAATTATCTGAGCCTTCAGTAAGTCATCATCTTTTTGTTGGTGGAGGGTCTTGCCTTGATGCTGATAGCTGCTGACTGACCAGGATGGTGGTTGCTGAAGATTTGGGTTGTTGTGGAAATTTTTAGAAATAATATAGTAATAAAGTTTGTGGCATCAATCAAATCTTCCTTTCATGAAACATTTCTCAAGAGCAATGCTGTTTGATAGCTTTTTTTTGTTTTTAACATTAGAACTTCTTTTAAGATTGGAGTCAATCCTCATAAACCCTACTACTGGTTTATTAACTAAATATATGCAATATTCTAAATCTTTTGTTGTTGTTTCAGCAAATATTATGACATCTTCAATAGTATATTCCATCTAAAAGAACCACTTGTTCATCCGTAAGAAGTAATTCTTCATGCATTCAAGTTTTATCATGAGATGACAGCAATTCAGTCACTTCTTCAGACTCCACATCTACTGATAGTTCCCTTGCTATTTCCACTTCATCTGCAGTAAGTTCTTCCACTGAAGTCTCGACCCCTCAAAATTATTCATGATGATTGGAATCAAGTTATTCAAAACTCCTGTTAATGTTGATATTTTTTATCTCCTCCCATGCCATGAACCATAAATATTCCTAATGGTATCTAGAACGGTGAACTCTTTCCAGTGGGTTTTCAAATTACTTTTCCCAGATCCATCAAGGAATCGTTATCTATGGCAGTTATAGCTTTAAAAAAAAAATTTTTTTTTTTTGAAATAATAAGACTCGATCAAAAGCACTCCTTGATATTATGGGCTACAGAATGGATTTTGTGTCAGCAGGCATGAAAATAGCATTAATTTTCTTGTACATATCTACCAGGCTCTTGGGTGCCTCAGTGCATTGTCAATGAGTAGTACTGTCTGGAAAGGAATCTTTTATATTCTGAGCAGTAGGTCTCAACAATGGGCTTAAAATATTTAGTAAACTATACTGCCAACAGATGTGCTGTCATCCAGGCTTTGCTGTTCCATTGATAAAACTCCAGCAGAGTAGATACAGCATAATTCTTAAGAGTCTTAGGGTTTTTGAAGTGGTAAGTCAGCATTGGCTTCCCCATAAAGTCACCAGCTACATTAGTCCCTAATGAGAAAGTTAACTTGTCCTTTGAAGCTTTTAAGCCAGTCATTGACTTCTCTCTAGCTATGAAAGTCATAAATGCCATCTTCTTCCAAAAGAAGGCTGTTTCATCTACATTGAAAATCTGTTTTTGGTAGCCACCTTCATCAGTGATGTCAGTTAGCTCATCTGGACAACTTGCTGCAGCTTCTCCATTAGCACTTGCTACTTCACCTTACACTTTTATGTTATGGAGATGACTTTCCTCCTTTAACCTCATGAATCAATCTTTGCTAGATCCAACTTTTCTTCTGAAACTTTCTTGTCTCTCTCATGTTTTATAGATTTGAAGAGGTAGAGACTTGCTCTAATTATGCTTTGGCTTAAGAGAATGTTGTAGCTAGTTTGATCTTCTATCCAGACCACTAAAAATTTATCCTCATCAGCCAAAAGGCTATTTTGCTTTCTTGTCATTCATATATTCAATGGAGTGGCAATTTTAATTGGCCAAATTTCAATATTGTTGTGTCTCACGGAATAGAAAGGCCCTATGAGAGGGAGAGACAAGGTGGGGACATCTGGTCAGTGAAGCAGTCAGAACATACGACACTTGTGGATTAAATTGACTTCCTTATATGGGTGCAGTTTATGGCACCCCATAACAATTACAATAGTAACATCAAAGATTGCTGATCACAGGTCATCATAACAGATAATAATAATGAAAAAGTTTGAAAAATTGTGAGAATTATCAAAATGTAACACAGAGACACAAAGTAAGCATATGCTGTTGGAGAAATGTCACCAATAGACTTGTTTGATGCAGGGTTGTCACAAACCATCAATCTGTAAAAAAAAAATATACCTGCAAACTGCAATAAAACAAAGCACAATAAAACGAGGTATGCCTGTATTGCTTTTATGATGTAGAAAAATATTTGTAAATTAAGGAAAGTTTATTCACAACAAAATGAATAGTTTCCAGAGCACAGAAATGGTGAAGTAGAAGTAAGATTGAACAAAGTAAGGTGAAGAAGAGAAGAAATAATAAGGCAACAAGAATATCAGGTGCAGGTCATTGGGAAATGAGCTGGAATAATAATGGACAATACACTGTTAATACCGAATAAAAGGGAAGTACACAGACCTAATCAGTACTAGCTACAATGATTGGTGGGCTATGTTAGGAAATGATCTTCTTTAACTCATCCTTACAAACTAGAGTCCTTGAGAGCATGGTAGTCAGTCCAGCTGGACCCTAGTTCAGATGCCAAAACTTCAAAAATGGCTCATAGGGCTGGGACCAGTGGCTCAATCCCATAATCCCAGCATTTTGGGAGGCCGAAGTAGGCAGATCACTTGAGGTCAGGAGTTCATGACTAGCCTGGCCAACATGGTGAAACCCAGCCTCTACAAAAAAATACAAAAATTTGCCAGGCTTGGTGGCGTGTGCCTGTAAACCCAGCTACTTGGCAGGCTGAGACAGGAGAACTGCTTGAATCAGGAGGTTGCTGTGAGCCGAGATTGTGCCACTGCACTCCAGCCTGGGTGACAAAATGAGACCTTGTCTCAAAAAAAAAAAAAAAAAAAAAAAAGAATATAGGAAACTGTTAGCAAATTCAAGCTGCTGGCAAGCATTTGTCCTCTGTCTCTAAAGGGAAGAAGTGCAAAGACATTTGTCAAAGGCTCTGTAGAAAAGGTAGGTTGAAGAATAGGGAAAAATAATGCAATCTACCACATCTGCCTCATTTTTCTCTCTCCCCCCAACACTAGAATGTAAACACCATTAACAGGACTGGGTGTGCTATATACATTGCCATTTCCCCAGCATCTATAACAGAATCCATTACAACCATCAAACAATATTTTCAAATGCATGATATGATCTTGCAAGTGAGCTGGATTATCAACCTGTGAAAATGAATCAAAACTTAAACTTGTAGTTTTAAAAATACAACAGTTAAATAAACCTCAATTTTTGGATTACTTTGAAAAGTAGGATTTTAGGGTAAAATGTCTGTTGGTTAACATGGAAGAGAGTCTAAAAATTGAAGTTTTGATACTGAACACAGACTAGTTTCTATAGCAATGAAGCAGCCTCAATTCAAGGTTTTATGATTTCAAATTAAAAAGGGCAAACATCATATTGTCATATTTTACATATAAGTGGTCAGCACTAAACACATAAAAAGATAAATAAACATATCCACAACTTATAAGCATTTATAACATATTAACCAGAAGAAGCAGCTTTCTGCTCATGCCCTTGGTATTAATCATTATGGCCATTGTCTTACATTTTATTGATTACATTTTATAGCCTTCTTATGAGGGAAGGATTTTATGGTTTTCACTGCTCTTGGAAAATAATACAGCTTATGTCCACAGTGACAAGACCAACATAAATCTACCAGATGCTTGGTTGTGGTTTTTAAGACATGGGTTTAAAGAATCTATATAGTTTTAATTTAGTATGCCTCTTCAATGCAGTATCTGTGAAACATAGTAAAGTGCTTTTTTGTTGCTCTTATACATAGATTTTATGTGTAGTTCTGTTATAATATTTATTTTATAAATAATGTTCTGTTATGACATTTATTAAGTGTTTACTATATCATGGGCATGCTTTTAGGTATGCTACATATATGTTTTATAAATTTTCATGCTGACACTGAAAAAATACTATACTTTCCTCTTTTAATAGATATAGACACTGAAGGAGAGGGTTTAATTAAGTTGCAAATGATTTACATGTCCATCATTTATTCACTCATTTAACAAGGATTATTGAATATCCCTTTTTGTTAGGTATTATGATAGAGATTGGGAAGAAAGATGTAAATAAGCAGACAAGTTTCTGTATCTTGGAATACTTAAATATTTGTGATAAAGAAAATACATGAAAACAAACAGCAACAATAAAGAAGATAACTTCCTCTACTGATATCTCTATGAAAAACAAATTAAATTTAATGATAAATATAGTAAATATGGCTATAGATTGTGGCTTTAGATAGGAGAGTCAAGGAATGTTTAACAAAATGAAAGTTGAGTTGAAGCTAAGTGGAACTGAATCTGCTAAGACAAATTAGGCATAGAAGTTGTAGGGAAAGAGGCCGGGCGCGGTGGCTCAAGCCTGTAATCCCAGCACTTTGGGAGGCCGAGACGGGCGGATCACTAGGTCAGGAGATCGAGACCATCCTGGCTAACACGGTGAAACCCCGTCTCTACTTAAAAATACAAAAAACTAGCCGGGTGAGGTGGCGGGCGCCTGTAGTCCCAGCTACTCAGGAGGCTGAGACAGGAGAATGGCCTGAACCCGGGAGGCGGAGCTTGCAGTGAGCTGAGATCCGGCCACTGCACTCCAGCCTGGGCGACAGAGCGAGACTCTGTCTCAAAAAAAAAAAAAAAAAAAAAGAAGTTGTAGGGAAAGAGACTTCCAGCCAGGGTGAAGAGTGAGCAGGAACAGAAAGGAGACCAGTATATATACTGCAGCATAGTGCATGAGAGACAACAACAAAAAGAGGGCAATCAAGTAAACCCAGGTCCTCTCACTATGGAGCCTGCTTTCTTATGTAATAATTAAGATTTTGAATATTTTCAGCCATAGAGTATTCCCAGATTGAAAATGAACTGCAAGGCCAAGGTAGCTGTCCCAAAGTGTGAAATCTCTGAGAACTCTCCAGCGTTCTTAAAACTCACAAATTTTACATTCTATTTCCAATATATATTTAATTTATCGTGAGAATAATACCCCCTTCCTCTTAAAAATTTGGATTTCTTGGAAGATGAGCCATATTTCTTCTGAGACTCTGCAGGGAACTACCTGGAGCACTTCTGAGCATACCTGAATGTATATAGTGTGGGGAAAAGAAAGAAAGACCAGACTGTTACTGTGTCTATATACAAAGAAGTAGACATAAGAGACTCCATTTTGTTCTGTATTTGAGATGCTGTTAATCTGTGACCCTACCCCCAACTTTGTCCTTGCAAGAGACATGTGCTGTGGTGACTCAAGGTTTAAAGGATTTTGGGCTGTGCAGGATGTGCTTTGTTAAACAAGTGCCTGAAGGCAGCTTGCTGGTTAAAAGTCATCACCATTCTCTTAATCTCAAGTACACAGGGACACGTACACTGCCAAAGGTCGCAGGCACCTCTGCCTAGGAAAGCTAGGTATTGTCCAAGGTTTCTCCCCATGTGATAGTCTGAAATATGGCCTCGTGGGAAGGGAAAGACCTGATCGTCCCCAAGCCTGACACCCGTGAAGGGTCTGTGCTGAGGAGGACCAGTACAAGAGGAAAGAAGGCCTCTTGGCAGTTGTTGGCAGTTGAGATAGAGAAAAGCATCTGTCTCCTGCCCGTCCCTGGGCAATGGAACATCTCCGTGTAAAACCCGATTGTATGTTCTGTTTATTGAGAAAGGAGAAAACCGCCTTAGGGCGAAAGGTGGGACTTGCTAGCGCAATGCTGTTCTTCATGCACTAAAAAGGTTTATGAAGATGTTTGCATATGCATATCAAGGCACAGCACTTTTCCTTAAACTTATGTCACAGAGATCTTTATTCATATGTCTTACTGCTGACCTTCTCCCTACAATGATCCTATTATCCTGCTACTTCCCTTTTTTCTAAGATGGCAAAGATAATTATCAATAAATACTAAGGGAACTCAGAGACCAGTGCCAGCGTGGGTCTTCTGTATGCTGAGTGCCGGTCCCCTGGGCCCACTTTTTCTTTCTCTATACTTTGTCTCTGTGTCTCATTTCTTTTCTCAAGTCTCTCATTCCACCTAACGAGAAACGCCCACAGGTGTGGAGGGGCAGGCCACCCCTTCATATAGGATACATGTTGAGAAGCATGATTACCATAGCTCATGGTAAGAACTGGGTAAATGCTTAATGAACAAATGAATGAACTTAGTCCGTGTGTTACTCTCTTCTGAGCACATGAAGTGTCACACTATAGCCTTAAAAATCTTGTTGGGAGGTAGCAAAGAATAGTGTTAAATATGCATATGAATTTTTTATTTAGGTTTGTTTAGGTTTGAATTTTGACTAGCATTTGCTAGTATGTGGTCTAGGACAGATTATTTAAATTCTATGTGCCCAAATTTCCTCACCCGTAATAGTTGGGATAATAAAATACTGTAGTACCTTTGAGGAATGAGGATTGTGTAAGGAACTTAGCATGGCACATAGGTTATTGTATGAAGCAATGTTAGGTACTACAGATGGAATTGGAAAATCTCATCATCTGCTAGTAACCAGAGAGGAGCTGCTTTCAAGGACACATGGATGAGTATTTGGAGATTGAAAAGAGTTAAACTCAGACAATGCTTACGTCTGGGAGTGATATCAGGGGACAATATTAAACTATAGTGTCTTAATATAGCAGAGCCTGGTCATAGTAGGCTTTTGAACATGTATTGAATTAGTTAATCAGCAAATAAAGGAATGACCTGTAGCATGGTGTGTCACATGTAACTGGAACATGAAATAGTTGTTACAATAATATTTTAATTCATTCTGTTTTTTGTAACATATAGGGATTTCAATTTTATCTTAACATAACATCACTGCCAAAAGTATTTCATAGCCAAATATTTTAAAGATATCATGGATATGTATGGATATACTAAAATCTGTGATGACAGTACTCTCACCCTGCATATTTCAAACTATCTATGTAATATCACTGAATGCAGAGATGGAAAAAGACAAACAGAATTAGCTCTTTTGAGCTGTTGTGAACCAACTACAGCAAACCACCACTTTATTCTATCAGGATTTTCTACATGTATATGGTGACCTAAACTCCTCCCATCTTTTGTTACACAGCCTGCCTGTTAGCAAAGTGTGAAAATGTTTTGCAAGGTATCTGCCTTATGTTGTATTGCTTTTTATACATTTTCTTGAGTGGGCAACAAGGAAAAATGTTATGGTGCATGCACACTTCCTGGAGACAGTATTTCAGGTCCGTGAAATTGTTCTATCATGTGTATCACACATAAAATGCATTGAAACCTGATGGTGTAAGAGGAGGCCAATCTAATTTGATCCTCTTTTTTGAAGACACAGAGACTTGCTCATGCCAGTGCCCAGAGAAGATGAAGTCCTAAGAGTTTGACTAACTTGTCCTAACTGAAGTTTCTATGACACTGAGACAGACAGAAAACTGCCATGTCTGCATGACTAGAATAGAAAATATTCTTTTACTAGAAAGCAAAAATGAACCATAAGCTACCAATTAACACTATAAAGTTAAGCAACAGATGCTGAAAGTCCACTGATCGTCTTTTTTTTTTGTTTTTTTTGTTTTTTGAGTTAATAACTCTATACTTTAACTGGATCAAAACAAGACCTGATGCTTCCATTTCACTTTAGGGATGGTCTTACCAATGACACTGTTGGTTAAAATTGTCTTTACCCATGCAACTAACAGTGGAATGGATCCTGCCAGAAATTGCTTCAGTTTTCTTTTTCAGTGATCCCATGACTGATCACACTGATTCCCCAAACATCACTGCACTATTTCTTTATGTCTTTTTATATTTTTAGTCAACTTATAATCTAATCCTAGGTGCTAAAGTATTCTCTCTCAGAGTTACTGAATATCTCTGTTACCTGGGGGTCCTTGTTCCCAGATCATCCCAAGATGATCGCTGGCCACTTCCAAAATGGCAGCAGGCCACTTCCAAGATGGTGGCAAGCCTCGTGTTCTCTGACCTGGAGTTCTTGGCCTCACGGATTCCAAGGAATGGAATCTTGGGCCATGTGGTCAGTGTTATAGCTCTGTTAGAAGCCATGGGTCATGGAAGAGAACCGTGGAACCCAGTGACTAGTGTTCAGCTTGATTAGGACAAACCCAGGCACTTAGCCATGCAGGAACAATGGCAAGCCTTTAGCCTGATCAAGAGTGGCAATGGGCGCCTCACGGGATCAGGAGCACGGCAGGCACCCTGCCAGATCTGTAGGGATGGAAGTCAGTGGTGGGTCTATGATGGCAGCAAACAGCAGTGGTGGACAGCCTGCAAAAGCTCAGTTCGAGCCTTAACAAACATGGCCCAGAAGAGAGTGCAGTTGCAAGATTTAATAGAGTTAAAACAGAGCTCCCATACAAAGGGAGGGGACCCAAAGAGGGTAGCCGTTGCTGGCTCAAATGCCTGGGTTTATATCCTGATCATTGTCCCTCCTGTTGTGCTCTCAGGTGATAGATGATTGGCTATTTCTTTACCTCCTGTTTTAGCCTAATTAGCATTTCAGTGAGCTCTCTTTACTATCTGACTGGTCGGGTGTGAACTAAGTTGCAAGCCCCGTGTTTAAAGGTGTATGCCATCACCTTCCCAGCTAGGCTTAGGAATTCTTAGCCTAGGGAATCCAGCTAGTACTGTCTATCATCTCCACTCTGATCCACATTATACAAGTTGGCCCTTGAACAACACAGGTGCAAATAGTGCAGGTTCACTTACACACAGATTTTCTCCTGCCTCTGCCACTCCTGAGACACCAAAACCAACTCCTCTTTCTTCTCTTTCTCAGCCCACTCAATATGAAAATTATGAGGATGAATACCTTTAGGATGATTCACTTAAATATATTTTGCTGGGCACAGTGACTCACACTGGTAATCCTAGCTATTCAGGAGGCTGAGTCAGGAGGATCTCTTGAGTTCAACACCAGTCCGGGCAACATAGTGAGACTGCATCTCTCTAAAAAAAAAAAAAAAAAAAAAAAAAAAAACCACACACACACACACAAAACAAAAACAAAAAACAAAAAAGAACCTTTAAAAATTAACTGGAAATAATGATGTGTGTCTGTGTCCCAGCTGCTTAGGAGGCTGAGGCAGGAGAATCCCTTGAGCTCAAGAATTTGAGGTTGCAGTGAACTGTGATTACACCACTGCACTACAGCCTGGGCAACAGAGTGAAAAACCTGTCTCTTAAATTTTTTTTTCTTTTTCTTATGATTTTCTTAATATCTTTTTTACTCTAGCTTACTTTATTATAAAAATACAATATATAATATAATGTACAAAATATGTATTGATTGTTTTCATTATCAATAAAGCTTCTGATCAACAGTAGGCTATAAGTAGCTAACCTTTTTGAGGAGTCAAAAGTTATACATGAATTTTCAACTGCATAGGGTGTCAGCCTCCTTGACTCTCATGTTATCTAAAGGTCGAATTTATTTTATTCCCACAAATTCACTGTCAGATGATTATCTTTTCCCCCAGTTTCCAAGCTGTTGTGGGCAACTCACTGTTGCTAAATTTGTAGCAACGTAGCGTTGCTACAAAGTTAGTAACAAATATAATATTGGAAGGAGTTTGGTTCAGGGTTTTATTTATGCATCCCAAAATACTAACTGTTCCTTTACTATATGCCGTATTTTGTGTGGGACATTGGGAATACAATTATCAGCAAGACAAATGATCCCAGATCTCATGCACATATAGACCCACTAGTTTTACAACTTACTAGCTGTCTAAATGTGCAAATCAGTTCATCTCTTTAAGCCTTGGTTTCCTAGGCTGTAAAAATGAGTATAATATTTACCTTGCAAAGTATATTGGGGAAATAATAAAAAACAAAATCTTCCCTCAACCCAAAGATCCTCTGTACAAAGGTAGTACAGAAAGAAAATAGTTTTATTATTAATTGAACATTAATCCAGAATGTGATTTTTCTTCATAAGAAATCCACCGAGAAGCTACAAAGACAGGAAGAACTCTCACCGTTTTCTATAGCCAAGCAGGTACAACCTATTACATACATGTTCACATGATAAAGAACTCGTTCTCAAATAAGAGGATTTGACAGTACCATTTGTCACACATAGTTCATCCTAATTTTACCTAATAATTGAGGTGACCATCTGAGTTAGTTAATTGGCTTTGGCCATAGCAAAAACAAACTTCTCATAACTTTCTGAGATGAACTAGTTTTACAACTTGAAGCAAGGTGCCCAGGGAATTTAGGCTGTTATTCTCTCACGGCAACTGGGAGATACGGGTTCTATTTCTCTTGATGGTTACATTTCAAAGAGATAGTTTTCAGGTGTTTGAGAAAGACATTCCTGGGTCATTAAGTTGACAAAAGCCTATCTAGTTTTCAAAATAATTTATGTACATTTTAAAGAGAGGAGAAAGGTACTTATAATTTTAAATATTCTAAAGTAAATGCTCCAAGATAAAGAAGGGGGAGGTCTCTTCCTTTGTTTGCAATATGGAATATCAATCCTGTTGTTTTAACTTTTATTTGTCCTTACAGTTGTTGTCAGAATTGACTAATGTATGTAGAAATGCAAAGGCACTTTGTAAGCTCTTACATGCTTTTACAAACTGAAAGTGTAATTAACTGGAGTGGACATTTTGGTTCAGACATCTAGAAGGCAGATGGGTGAAGAGGGGCACTGTTGGAGAGGACCTAAAATGAGATAGGAAAGTGAGAAGGAGCAAGCCTCTTGAGGACATGGCAGAGCACTTTGCACCATTAGAACAAATGTGTTGGGAAAGAGTGGAGAATAATATTGTACCCAGAGTACATTGGAATTTGAATGTCACTAGGGTAATGTAATATTTTTCTGATAGTCAAGAGACATGAAGCAATGGTAATTTCCTCAAGGAGGAATGACGTGAAATTCTCTCTATTACAATTTGGATGGTTTGACTTATGGAATGACTGACAGTTGAGGGCCCAGGTGTTATCATCTGACCGATCTGGTTTTAAATTCAAGGTTCAATACTTACCAGCAAGACAAATTCGGACTGATCTCTTAATCTCTCTGCATCTCATTTTCCTTATCACTCTGTACCTTGGTATGTTTCCTCATTTGTAAAACTGGGATAATACCCACTCAGAATCACTGTAAGATTTCTAAGTGTTTAGTCAGTGTCTGAAATACAATAAATGTCAGTAATGATGACTACTATGACCACCATCTTCATTATGAATAAAAATAATAAATGAGTTTAGAAGGTTTTGGAACACTTACCTGATTTATACAAAGGCTGTTGAGTGTCTGGTTTGGTTTCTAGTTTTCTACATTATATAGGAAGGTAGCAAGTATTGCTGATAAGTTGTAAGTTTAATTAACAGAAATTGGACAATAATTTGGTGAAATAAATAGACAAGATTATCATCTGTGGTATATGGGATGCTTTATTGGGCCCAGTTCTTCACCCTTTGTTGTGGAAACTTGAAACTTCTTTTTGTAAGATGCAGAGTATATTTGCTATATGCATTGTTGTGTCCAATGAAGTGTTGATAGAAATGAGCTAACAGAGGCTTGCAAAAGCAACTGCGCATTTCTACTCTCTTACAACTTTGCTATTACAATGAGAAGAATGTGTCTGGAGCAACTTGTGACAGTTTGAGAGACGAGTAGAACAGAGTCAAATTGCTCCAGTCATCCCAGCTGACAACCAGGAAATCTCCAGACCTGTGAGAAAGCCCAGCTAAGAACACGAGAGCTAATTCCATATGCATAAGCTGTCAACTTTTTGTTGCATATCACTGAGATTTGTGGTTGCTTGTTACACAACAACAGCTAACCGATACATCAACAGACAAATATAGTATCAAACCTTCATCAGAAAGAAAAGAAAAAAAAAAGGAGCAGCTATCTTACAAGATAATTTATTGTAAATATTAAAACAGAAAAAGTATACAAAGTCCCTGACACTTAGGAGACATTTAGTAAGGTCTAGTTTCTGAGACTAAAGGAGTCAACAATATCTATAAAACTTGCACAAAGCATTGCATTTTAAAGTTTGTGATTAGTCTTTATTAGACCCAACAAAGAAAAATATAGATATGCTATTTTAGTGCCCTTAATGCTGGATTTCTGTATGTTTATAACTTTGAAATAGACTACTTTTCTGAATTTTTGTGTATTGCTTTAAAATATCCATTTTATATGACAGACATTAAAATAAGTCTCTCTTTAAACAATGCAGTGCTCAAAATGAGACTTTATTTTCCCCCATTAATGCAATGGCCTTATTTTCCATTCCCACAATGGACTCAAGCAGTCAGTGATTGGTTAAATTGCTCATTCTGCCTCTTGCCTGGGAGACTTTTGCTGTGAGCAAGCATCAAGCACAAAATCTGACTGCCATGGAACATTAAACAGGTATTCTCCTTTTTAAACTTTGTGATCTCAATTTCCTGGAGTTATCCAATAGAAAACAGATGCAAATTAAGAGCTCAATTCACAAAAATAATAGGTAGCATCTATATTGGCTTCCTATGGAGACACTGCAAAAAAAAGTGCGGAAAACACAGTTAGCACATCCAAATGAAATGTGTGTTCCTGCGGTTTCATAAATAATCTTGTTCTCTTCCAAATATTGACCTTTCTGGGCTGAATGCAAGGTAAGCGTAAGTCCAAACAGGGTGGAATCATAACAGAAAGCCACCTCTCTTTAGAACATGTCAATGCTTTTATGTGCTCTACTGCTTCTTTTCTAGACATACTGGAGAAGAGGAGTATTTTATTCAGTCTGACTCATGACTACTGAATAGTGAATTAAAGGGCTAGGAAGCTGAGCAGTTTCTGACTCTTTCTCAACTGATAAAAAGACTCAAGCATCCTAGAGAGTCCATTAAGAAGGAGATTCTTTGGTTTGCTCTGTGTGTGTGTGTGTGTGTGTGTGTGTGTTCACTTTTGTTTTCTATTTGGTTGTTCACTAGCTTTAGTTTTGTTTTATGAAAGAAAGAAAGAAAAAGTCCTGAAAAAGACTACGTTGCTCTGCGATGACGCATTTATGTTGCTCCTTAAGAAAGCTGCGATCATGTATTACCCTACATTAATTAGTGAGAGGTGACACATAGACTGTGATTTTCCCTAGAAATTTTGTAAACTTTGGTGGCAGTAATGGAAAGAGAAATAGACACCTGAACCCAAAATGTTGCCTATTACTTAGGAAACTGGAAAAGCAACACGAGGATTGAATATAGCACCAACTTCCACATGGAACTTGTTTTAGATGATCATTTGGCCTGAACAATTTATACAGTCACATCAATTTTACTGAGAACTTTCATCAGGAAAATCTGTTACACATGTAACACAACTAGGCACTGAGTACTTACTTATGGAGATGAAGTGAGGCTGAGTTGGGGAGCTACTAGAGCAAAGTATTGGTCACTTGAATGGTAGGACAAGATGGACATAAACAGTTGGATTCTTTGACATATCCAAGTATTTGTCTTACAGTAGGTAGAATGGCTACTGATTGTTCATTTTTCTTATAATTATTTTGGGAAGAGAAAATCATTAATAAAGAGATCTTGGGTATAAGGAAGGTGTCAACTTCCACTTCAGCTCTTGCATCTTAGATGTCTGCTGGTATCTTATGCCAAAGTGGACTCAATTTGTAAATGCAAGAAACAGACTTCAGTACCTGTTCTGTCAAATTTCCCCTGACCAGATTTTATTTATTTTCAATGCTTCTTTTCTGCTCTCATTTCCACAGCTCTCATATTCCAGGCTCAGAATTTTGCTGTTGTTGAGAACTGGCCTATGCCAAGATGTCTGTGTACAATTATTAGGTTATTTGTAGTAGATTTTGGTAGCACCTAAAATTAGATGGAAATGAGGGTTAGCTACTTTCTTTCAACATGAGTGCTTGGATATCAGATTATCATAACAGCAAGTGTCAGCAAATTCAGCCATACTTAGAGATATTTCTTAGAAACAATATTTATTTTAGAGTGAGAACATGTGGTATTTGGTTTTCTCTCCCTGTGTTAGTTTGCTGACAATGATGGTTTCCAACTTCATCCATGTCCCTGCAAAGGACATGAACTCATCCTTTTTTATGGCTGCATAGTATTCTCTGGTATATATGTGCCACATCTTCTTTATCCAATTTATCTTTGATGGGCATTTGGGTTGGTTCCAAGTCTTTGCTATTTTGAATAGTACTGCAACAAACATACATGTGCATGTGTCTTTATAGTGGAATGATTTATAATTCTTTGGGTATCTACTCAGTAATGGGATTGCTGGGTCAAATGATATTTCTGGTTCTAGATCCTTGGAGTTGAAAAGTGAGAACACATGGACACAGAGAGGGGAACATCACTCACTGGGGCCTGTTGTGGGGTGGAGAGCTAGGGGAGGAATTAGCATTAGGAGAAATACCTAATGTAGATGACAGGTTGATGGGTGCAGCAAACCACCATGGCACATGTATACCTATGTAACAAACATGCATATTCTGCACATGTATTCCAGAACTTAAAGTATTAAAAAAACCCAAGAGGGAAAAAAAGAAATGATATTTATTTTAAATGCAGTTCCACAATAACAGCTCAATAGCCTGTTCCATACATTCAGAGATGTACCAATTCTCTGTCCTTTAGGTGCTGTGAACATAACATACCAAAGAGGTTGATACAGAACATGCAACAACATAGAAACAAGATACAGCTAGCCTTATAGGCATCATTAGGAAAAGAGAATACTCAGGTGTCATAGCTGGATGCAGATCCATTTCAGAATCCAGCCCTCAGTACTGTCCTGGGGAGTGATGGGCAAATATCTCACTGAACATTTTCTTCATACTAGGGAGAGGGGTGCCTTCAAATATCTTGAGCAATGCAGGGATCTTGAATACTACTAATTCATCACCATTGGGAACCTATTTTAATATTTACATTAATTAGCAAAGCCTTTTCTATTAATTGGTGATAAATATGGCTGACTCATAACTGCCTCTGAAGACACCTATGAATTCCTAAGTTAACAACTACTCCTAGATTATGAATTGAAACACACACACATCCATATTGTCTGCAAGTTCATAAATTAAATAACAGAGTTATACACAATACATATTATCGGGAGATCCCACTCCCGATAGTTACATGGGTTCTTTTCTATTTCCTAGATGTCTCAGCCAGTTTGAGAAATAAACGGAAAGAGTACGAGAGAGAAATTTAGAGCTGGGTGCCCAGGGGAGACATCACATTTTGTCAGGATCCATGACGTTGCCTGAGCCATAAAACCAGCAAGTTTTTATTAGTGATTTTCAAAAGTGGAGGGAGTGCACAAATAGGGTGTGGGTCACAGAGATCACATACTTCACAAGGTAATAAAATATCACAAAGCAAGTGGAGGCAGGGCGAGATCACAGGACCACAGGATGGGGCGAAATTAAAATTGCTAATGAATTTTCAGCACGCATTGTCATTGATAACATCTTATCAGAAAACGGGGTTTGAGAGCAGACAACCTGTCTGATCACAATTTATTAGGTGGGAATTTTCCTCGTCCTAACAAGCCTGGGAGTGCAACAGGAGACCAGGGCTTATTTCATCCTTTCAGCTTCGACCGTAAAAGACAGCACGCCTTAAGGGGGCCGTCTATAAACACACCCTCAGGGCGCATTCTCTTTCTCAGGGATGTTCCTTGCTGAGAAAAAGACTTCAGCGATATTTCTCCTATTTGCTTTTGAAAGAGGAGAAATGTGACTCTGTTCCATCCGGCTCACTGGCAGCCAGAAGTCTTTTCTCTGGTGTTCCCTGAACATTGCTGTTATCCTGTTCTTTTTTCAAGATGCCCAGATTTCATATTGTTCAAACGCACGTGCTGTACAAACACTCTGTGTAGTTGACGCAATCATCACAGGGTCTTGAGGCAACATTTATCCTCCTCAGTTTATGAAGAATATGATGGGATTAAGAGATTAAAGTAAAGACAGGCATAGGAAATCACAAGGGTATTGACTGGGGAAGTGATAAGTGTCCATGAAATCTTCACAATTTATGTTCAGAGATTGCATTAAAGACAGGCATAAGAAATTATAAAGGTATTAATTTGAGGAACTAATAAATGTCCATGAAATCTTCACAATTTATGTTCTTCTGCCACGGCTTCAGCCGGTCCTTCCATTCGGGGTCCCTGACTTCCCACAACAACATATATACAATATAATAGTTACCAAACCTTTTTCTGGCCCTCTCAGCTTTTTTAACACTCACAACGTTTTGAGCCTGACTGTTTTGATTAATGAATGTTGGTGTTCAATTTGGGATCTGCTGTGGTATACAATGTGATTTCAGCAAGCACACCCCCATTTGTACCCCTCACCCAAAGTCTTCTGTATCTCTAGCCACAAAAACCCCCTAGGAAATGCCAACTCTCAGTAGAGGAGGTGAGGCTAACAGATGAGGGGAGGCTGGAGAGAGTAATACTTCCAATTATTTCCAGAATGTTGAAGAGTGAAGTAGATATGATTAAGTAGCAATGAGAAGTGGTATTGAACAACAACAAAAATTATTTCTGATTGAGTATAGTACAAATAATATGTAGTGGTTTTGGATTGAGTTTTCTTTGTATTTGAAATTTGACTTCATCTTTTACTCTATATGGCCTAATATATATTGCTTAACCTCTTTGAATCTTAGTTTTCTTACCTGTAAAATGGGGATAATTTTTACTACATTATGACACATATGAAGTGCTTAGGTACTGCCTAAGCATATATTACTTCAATAAATGGTATTAGTGGCACTGTTAGTAGTACTCTGTTATTATTGTTGCTGTTGTTGATATTGCTGTATATAAGTTCCTAAAAACTATATGTGAATTTGTAAGAAATCATTGAAAGCCATAAAGTGAATAAGATTTTTAAGGAGCACGTGGAGTGAATTGGTATGTGAATTGGTTACCTATAAAGACTAGACACTACTAGTAATTCATATAAATGAGCACTTCTATGTGCACAGATTGCTCATCACATATGGGTCTTTAAAACCCTACCTGTATTTTGCATTATCTTCAGTGGTGCTGTTTCCATTCATAAAGGACAGCAAATGGAGATTTATATGTGCATATAAAGTATAATATGTTTTACACATGCATTTGACCCCAAAGAGAGGAATGCCAAAGGGGATCTTAAGAATCTGAATTTTAATCCTAAAAGGAAACAATTCTTTATTTTCACAGTAAGTACTCTAGCACAGCGGTTACTAATTTTAAGCTTTGTATAGACCAGATCTTTGTTGTAATTTAAAGTCTACCTCTTACAGGCCATGAAACCTCAGTTGTAGCATCAATACAATGGGAAGAACAAAAAAGTTGCTGTGAAGATGAAATGAGGTAATGCATGGAAAGCATTTAATATAGAACCTGGCATAAAGTAAATGTTAGCTATATCAACTTGACAGCTAAGTAGAAAAATAGAAAATCTCTCAAATGTGCCACTGATATGTTAAACCTGATTTTAAAAAACTATTGCTACATGGCATATTTGGGTCCATCAAAAAATTATTAATATTTTGGCTATTGGGAAAACTTTTGACTATGAACACACACTTTCAAAAGGCACAATGAAGGTTTGTGATCAATCTCAGATCACTGTTTAGGAGAAGCACAGTGCCATCCATAATCTAAAGATGATCTCAATGGGAACTGAGCTAAAGAACATCTGACCCCACTTAAACACAGCCTCCACCTTAGACTGTCATGTCACCATGAACCAAAGCTTAATTTTTCTTCTCAGGCAGGTCCTGACAACTGATTGTGGAAGGAAAATGAGAATTTCAGATGCCTGCTGAGATCTGTGGATGCAGTGCTGTGTCCACAGGGCACTGAGCTCTGGCCAAACCAAAGGCTTGTACTGCATAGGTGCTCTTCAATCTCTATAGCTGGGAACTCTCTTCTTTTTGTAGTGCTTGCCCATTGTAGATGTTTAATAAGTTTGCATTACATACAGGAGAAACTATGAAAGTCCCTTATAAATATAACAACTGTAATAATACAAGGAAATGTGTTTGCTTTTCCAGATGCATTCTAGGCCCTGGGCTAAACACTCTTTTAATCCCCACAATGACTATACAAAATAAGCTCTATTGTTTTCTTCAGTTTTACAGATGAAGATGCTGAGTCTTAAGAAATTAAATATCTGCTCACAGTTGCATATCTAACAGACATATGGATTCAGGCAATATGACTCCAGAGAGTAGATTGTTAACCTTTAACCTACAGTACTTCTTTTTTGCAAGTATCCCTCACCATTAAGTTATAGGGGAACACCAATGACAAATCCTAGAGAAAGTTGCCATTTAAGACCTGAACAAATGTGTTGTAAGGCCAAAGCGTCTCTATGCATTAAGGTCAAAACATTGCTCGCCCTCAACGAATAATTAAGACAATCCTTTACTACCTTTAAAACTGACTGGAAACCTTTCACAGTCTCACGCCTATTTTACATTTTTGTCCCATCTCTCTCCACTAGCTCCTCACACCTTTGCTCCAAGTCTAAGCTTCAAACATATTACATTACTTTAATTTCCCAGAACAAGCCTACATTTACTCCTGTCAAGGCTCTGCACTGTCCTTCCCACTGGCCAGAATACAGTCTTCTCCTTTTCTCTGATCAGTATTCCACTGTTCTGTTTAGTGTAAGCTGGACCTGGAAAGCCAATGGCCTGACTAGGGGATGAGTGATTCTCTGACAACCTAGCTTTGGTGTTTGCCCATGACATTAGGGGCGCACATCCTTCCAATTACTTTTCCCAGGATTTTACATCTTTTTGAAATAGCACATTTGTCAAGGAAGCAGGAGCAGAAAGTGTTTGGTGCATGCAGATGTAGAAAAACTCTTGAATTTAAAAGCACTAAACTAGGAGTCAGGCTCCTAGACCCTGGGGTGTGACATTAGTCTGTTTTTGAGCATCTAAGTCCTGGCTGAACAATCACTGGTGTGCATTTGTCACAGTCAATATTGAAGATCCTATAGTTGGAGATTGTGAGAATAATAACATTTAAGGCTCATGCACATTTTCTTTACAGTTATTCATTGTTCATTTTGTGCGTCTGTCATCATGGAAGCTACAAAATACCATGTAGATGGCACCTAACTAGCAATAACACTTTGAACAAATGGCCTAAAAGTAGCTGAGAAAAGAAGGACAAGAAAAGATAGAACAATAACGTATCCTGGAAGCCAGATCCTCATTGCATGTATGCATGTTAAACATTTACAATTAAGAATGGCTTTAGCATTTCATGGGGGAAAATGTGCAACAAAAGAAAAATGCAAATATATCTTTTAAGGTTAGCCTTTACATTTCAACATACTGAATAGCTTATTTATCATTTAGGAAAATCTCGAGGGGAGATTATTTAATAATTTACTCACATTTAAAAATATTTATTTAAATAAATTTAAATAAATTTATTTAAATATTAAATAATATTTAATAATATTATTTGACAATTTAAGTTTTTAACTTCTCTCTTTCTCTCTCTCTCTTTTTTTTTTTCTTTGAGATAGGGTCTACCTCTGTCACTCAGGCTGGAGGATGGTGGCATGATCATAGCTCACTATAATTTCAGTCTCCTAGGTTAAAGAGATCCTCCCAACTCAGCCTCCCGAAAAGCTGGGACTGTAAGTGCGGGCCACCACATCTGGCTAATTAAAAAACAGAAATATTGTAGCAATAGTGTCTATGTTGCCCAGGCTGGTCTCAAACTTCTGGCCTCAAGCTATCCTCCAGCCTTGGCTTCCCAAAGCACTGCGATTGCAGTTGTGAGCCAACATGTGGGGCCGACCTCTTTCCCAAATTTCCCACATTGATGACTGACAAGGTAGGGCTTATCATCACCACCTTTTGTACTTTACAAATGGGAGAAAAGAAATAGGGAGGATGAGTGATTTAGAACATTGAACCTTCAAACTCTTTATCTTCTAATTTCAATAATGTTCTCCAAATTTCTCTCTGTACTCTCCCATGTATCATTGGGCTTTAGAACTAATGCATCAAATATCTGGTCTTTATTATGAAAAAAATAGCCACTTGTCAATGGGTCTTACATTGTGGAAACTCAGCCTCTGTAGTCAGAAAATTATTCTGCCAGTTCTTCTCTATCCCTCTCCCTTGTAAGTCTTTGTTCACAATCATCCTTCTATAAAAGGAGAGCAGGCTTCAGAAGCCAGGGGGAGCAAAGAGTGAGAACATTCTCACTGGGTCTTGGCCTGCTTCCAGCCCCAAGAAGGGTATCATTTTCAGTCTCATGCTTCCAGTTTCCCTGGAAAAGTCTCACCTCTTTTCCCATACCCAGCCATCCCTAATCTTGCCAGCTTGTGTCTGAATTGTCTCTGTTCATCTCTGCCTTTTCAAAAAACCTAGATGCTTATCTTAGCTATACCATTACAAGCTCCTCTTCTTATCTTTTCTAAGTTTTGTCACTGATACCAACCCTGTTGTCAGGGCTGATTATTGAGATTTTAATCTTTTATATGTATGTATATATATATGCCTCTGTTTTCTGAATGAGAGAAAGCCTGGATGCTGACTTTGAAGGACGGTACTTATTTGCTCTTCTTGTTTCCTCCAAGGGACACAGAGGCAACATGTTTATGTTAACTATGATTCTATAATTCCAACAGGATTTGCATAACAGAATACATTTCACTACCATCACCTTATATCAGACCTCCATTACCTTGTTGCCTGTATTATGACAATTGCCTCCTAACTGGCTTCCTTGTGTCTTTCCAAACAGCGTTTCTCAGTAGTGGCAAATAGAATTATCTTTCCCAAATGGAAATCCTCTTTCTCTTCTCTTGTTTAAAATCTCTCACTCACAGTATCCCAACAGTCTTCAGGACTAGAATCCACATGCTGTAGAATCACCTCTCAAGCCTTCCACCGTGTGGTCCCTGGTTGTCTCTTTGGCCTCCCTCCTCTCCTTTCATTCTTTTTGTCATCTGTATTTCTTGCAATTTCCTAAACATGCTAGCCTCTCTTGTGACTCTAAAGTTTGGCACATGTTGTCTCATTGTTTAGGATGCCCTTACCTCTGCCTGGCCATTCAATTCTGCAGAACTTACTCAAGCATTATCATCTTAATTACACAAACACCATGGACCTAGGAAAAGAGTTCTTTGCCTGGACTCCAACAGTACAATTTCCTGAGAATTTTTCGTAGTCTGAGAATATGTGTTCTGCATTATTCATTCTGTGCCTCAGTGCCTCACACGAAGTGAATAATCAGCAAATAATAATCAAATGAACTGTTGATATTCTATGCTCTGTATATGAACATGCACAATACTCCTACAATCCCATCTGCTTAGAAATCCGTCTATTAGCGGTCAAGCAGGATACCACCAAACTGGGAGGCAGAATTCCATCTCTTTTACTGACTCTTCAGGCCACTCCAGGCCACTGTCTAAGTCTCCATTTTATTCATATATTTTAAACTATTTATTTATTGAGTTCCTACTAGGTTCTGGCATTGTTCTAGGTGCTGAGGGCAGTGGTAAACGAAACAGGTAGAGTCTCTTTCTCCTGGAATTCAAATTGTATTTGAAGAGATAAAAAACAGACAGGCACACAAATGAATAGATACATGTAAATATATATGTCAAGTTCTTCTAAGAGTTACAAAAAATGAAACAGGATAAAGAGGTTAAAGAAGCAGGTGGGTAAAATTTCAAATAACGTGGTCAGTAGAGACATTTCTGCTAAGGTGATATTTGAACGGAGACCTAAAGGAAATAAAGGAACGAGCACATACACGTTTGTAGGGAAAGAGCGTTCCAGGCAGAAGGAACAGTGAGGTCAAAGAGCCTGAGGCAAACCCATGCTTAATATAGCCACCAAAACAGCAAGGCTGCTGTGGGATTGCAGCATAGTGAACGAGGGTCAGGTGGTAAAAGACAAGGTCAGAGAGTTGGCAGAGAACACGTCATGCAGAGCGCGAAGCTCATGGTGAGGTATTTGCTTTTTACTGAGAGGGGAATCTAATTGGGGAATTTTGAGTAGATTTGTGGCATGATCTGACCACTTTTTAAAACTCTGACTCTTCTATGGAGTGGATACTGTTGCAGAGGGTGGGCAACTGTAAATGCAAGGAGGCCAGTTAGGCACTGCTAGTGACATGGACTAGGGTGGTAGCAGGGAAAGCAGGGAAAAATCATTCTAGGTTTATTCTGAAGGTCTATTTCATAGCATGAAATTTTTCCTTTAGAATTGGATTTGAGATGTGTGAGAAATAGAACAATCAAGGATGACTCTAAAATTTCATTTACTGAGATGAGGAAAACTGTAAGAAGAGTGGACTTAGCATGGGTAGAGAAGAAGCAAAGGATCAGAGTTAGATATTAAAATATATAGAGAAAATATAGATATTGATACAGAGACAGTTACGCATAGATTGTAGATATAGATGCTACATCTATAAATGGAGATCTTGAGTCAGTAGTAAGATAAATGTGGGAAATTGTTTGAGATTAAAATCCAGGAATCATCTAAATATGAATGGATTTGCAACCATAGCAGTGGAAGGCATCACCAAGGGAATGAGTAAAGGCACAGACAATGAGGGGCAGGAGCACAGGTTTAGAGAACAGGAGAAGCCGTCAGAAGACACTGAGAAAAAGAAATATCAGTTACGAGCAAAACCAAGAGAAAATATTGTCTTGGAAACCAAGTGAAAAAGTAGGTTCAATGAAAACATTATCAGTTGTTTCAATGCTGCTAGTAGGCTGAATAAGATGAGGACTGTGATTACCCCAGAATCTGGTAATGTGCAGCTTATTGATGACCCTGACAAGTGCAGCTTGAGGGAACAGTGAGAACAAAGCTGCTAGAAGCAAGTTTATGAGTGATTAGAGAGTAAATAGACAAAGGAGTATAGACAGTTCATATAATAAGCCTGTTGGGCTAATTAATTTTTGAATTTTCTTTCATTTTTAATTTTTGCTATTTAAAAAAATCACGTTGATGTACACCAATATTTACACGTGTTGCCAATTCAGAGCGTTTGAGTTCAACCTAATATTCTGAATACTGAATTACAAGGAATGCACTTTATTTTTCCTTTGAGAATTCAGAAGGCACTTTAACTTTTTTGGAGGCTCAGGTACACTTTTAGCCTTATCAGTTATCATTGTGTGGCAGAGCTGGTTAAGTGTCAGTTCATAGTATTCTGGGTAACAGCTTATTGCATATATAGTCTCACCTTGTCTTTTGCTTCATCCTTCCCTGTGTCATGTGGATCCTATCATTGACTCATTCATCTATTTATTCATCCACCCATCCATCCATCCATCCATATATCCACCCATTCATCCATCCATCCATATATCCACCCATTCATCCATCCATCTATCCTTCACTTGTTCATCAAGCATTGGAAATATTAATAT
This sequence comes from Macaca mulatta, assembly GCF_049350105.2. Taxonomy (NCBI): domain Eukaryota; kingdom Metazoa; phylum Chordata; class Mammalia; order Primates; family Cercopithecidae; genus Macaca; species Macaca mulatta. The sequence goes on along the minus strand of NC_133406.1, from coordinate 171,400,857 downwards.
CTCAGACATTCTCTGTCGTTTTGTTGGAGACATAGATAGGGAGTCTCTCCTGACTCACAGAAGTCTCCCAAAGCAGGTTGCACAGAACAGGCCCTGGAGGTAAGCAGGTGCAGAGCTATTAAAAGAAGAGAAAATATATGAAGAAAATCTGAGGCATTGTAGTCAGAAGACTATTTTAGTCATAAACCCAGAGTGAATCTTGGGCTGAAACCATAACATTGTGCTAGCATCAGATTCAAAAAGAGGCTTTGGAGAAACTTAGGTGTAGTGTCCATCCAGCCTGAGTCAGCAAAATAATTCAGGATGAAGTCTTTATGTGGGGGGTGTTAACAACTCACTTTTATGTTATGAAAGATTAAGAAAAGGGTGCAAGACTGATAGCAAAAGGTAGTATGCAGTACCAGAATAAAACATGATTAAAGTAACGAAGACCTTTCTATGATAAAGATATGATTAAGACATAGAGGAGCAAATGCTGTCTTTCCTTTCCTTTTTTTTTTTTTTTTTTTTTTTTTTGAGACAGAGTCTGGCTCTGTGCAGTGGCATGATCTTGGCTCACTGCAACCTCTACCCCCCTGGTTCAAGCAATTCTACTGTCTCAGCCTCCTGAGTAGCTGGGGTTACAGGTGCATGCCACCACACCCAGCTACATTTTGTATTTTTAGTAGAGACAGGGTTTTGCCATGTTGGCCAGGCTGGACTCAAGCTCCTGACCTCAAGTGATCTGCCTGCCTCGGCCTCCCAAAGTGCTGGGATTACAAGCATGAGCTACTGTGCCTGGCATTCCCTTTCCCTTTATTCCTTCTTTTTCTATTCTTCTTCCCTTGCTGAGTCTATTCTTTTTTCTCATACACAGCACAAAAAAAAATTGTGATACAATCCATGGTGATGAAATTCAGAATAAAAAACACATTTCTTTTTTAAAGCACATTATTGAGCTTTAATCTAAATTAAGCCACCCCTTTTCCTTTAACTTCATTTCTTAAGTTATACATCTAATTTTTTTTTCTCAAAGACAGTTATTTTCCAGAAGTGACATTCTTGACACTTTCTCAATGGGTAGAAAACATTGCATTATATGATATTTTAAGTGCAACTTCCAGCACAGCAACATGGATGAGCACAATCAATACAAGAGAGATAGCAAACTAGAAAAATGGTCTGCAATATTTTTACTCTTTGGTACTTCAGCAGGTCAAGCGAAATAATAATTTGGCTTTACGTGTAGAGGTTCCAAATCAAAGCCAGTGAAGCAGAACGATGTCAGGCTATCAGATGGAGATGCTTGTGGCTCCTATAGGAAGAAACTTTCGCCGCCAAAGAAAGAGGATCCTGACACTCACACCTGCCTCTCTATCAGACACTTAAGACAATTGGAGCAGTGGAACAGATGTGCCTAGAGATATCAAATAGATGTGCTTGATAGGGGAAGCATAGAGCAGGTCGGCTTCAAGTTCTGGAGGAAAATAAGTTGCTGCAATTCATGGAACTGAGAAGGCTCATTATGTGGGACACTCCTTATAGGATGTGGATCTTCCTAAGAGAATTCTCCGCCAGAGCCTTAAGGATTTTTACCTTGCTCAAGAGGATTCTAAGTCTTGAAATTGATTTCTCTTCTAAAATAGGTTAGACTTTCCCTCCTGCCTTGAAAAAAGATGTTTCCAGTAGTTATGATAGAGAGAAAGAGAAAAAGAAAAGTATCTTCAACCCCAGGGCCTGTTTCTGAATTAAAAAGGAGTAGCTATGTTTTACTGATGGATCTTAAGACTAATTACTAAAGGGTAAGACGGCCTAAACTCTAGAGTGTTTTCACTCTTCCCTGTGATCAGAATCCAATAATGTAGATAGATATACCAAAGGACAGGAATGTCAATTATTTTGAAAAAGACATGAGCACCTACCAAGTGCACAGTCTGGAAACATTCTCCCCTCTGGCATGATCCTGTCGAGTGTAGAGTAGTATCCTTGAACCCAAAGTTTCATCTCAATATTGTAAAATAGCATTTCTGAGCTCAGTTACCCTCATCTAAAACAATGATAATTCCTACTGAGTTTACAGTGTGGTGAAAAGATGAAGTAGCACTCACATAACTCTAGTTAAACTGTAACTTGCTATAAACTTTTATTAATCTAACTCCACTGTTGGCCACTAAGTTGCTCAAGGATAAGGATAATTATCACTGAATCCCCAGTACCTGGCATATTTTAAATATTAACTAAGTACTTCTTAAAGTGAAATGTGAGAAATTATTAGTATGATTACTCTTCTTCTTACACATTGTTTTTTGTGCTCCTATTCCTCATGTCCCTGCTGATTCCTAGTACCTGTGGAACTATTCTCTCTCTACCACCCCTAATCCTGGCAAACATTATTATACTCTAGAGCTTATGCTACCCAGTCTGTTAGTCACTACCACATGTACCTACAGAGCCCTGGAAATGCTGCTAGTGCAACTGAGAAACCAAATTTTTAATTTTAATTAATTTAAATTTAAAAACTGGCCCTACATTCAGTTATGGAGAACTTTTAAGTGTATTTGAAACATCATAGATACATACATCAACTTTTTCTCTAAATATTATAAAAACTAAATGCAGATCAAGTATTTCTGATGAAAATTTAGCATCCTAGTTATGCTATAATTCTAAAGAAAACATAAAAAAAGTGAAAATTATAGTAATTAAACATTTTATAATGTAAAATCAGTTTTATAATGATTACATGTTAAAATATTAGTTTGAATATATTAAGTTAAAATATATTATTAAAATTAATTTCATCAACTCACTTTTGCATGTTAAAATTATGTTAGTTTGAATATATTAGGTCAAAAATACATTATTAAAATTAATTTCATCAACTCTTTTTTGCATTTTGTTTACATTTCTAAATGTGGCTGCTAGAAAACTAAAAATTGCATATGTTTCTTATATTTTTATTGAACTTTGCTTCTCAAGGGAACCTCCATTGATGGCTACCTTGTGCTCTTCTTTCAATCAATACCCTGAACTTGAAACTCAGTTTGAGACTATTCTAAGTAAGGACAATGATGATGATGAAGATCACTGTAACGACAAAGATAGCACCTTGATTTTATTACTTACATGGCATTCTAGAGTTTACAAAGCAATCTTACCTATATCATTATATTAAACCTTACCATTCCCTGTGATGTACTATAAAATTTATTGAAGCTCAGAAAAGTCAAGAGACTTATCCTGTTATTGTGCTCATTTTTGGCAGGGCTTATATTGGAACCCACATGTCCTGGTCCTAAAGGGCCTTTTCTACCCATCTCACTGGTCTTTCACTTTTGTATTGCCTGTGATTCCATTGTTGATTATAATAGTGTGTCAAGCATAATTACATACACTTGTAAAATGTCTATTGAGATCAATCGTTGTACCATGCCAAATAGCGACCAATGGTTAGAATTGATAGCTAGCCCGTTGTTGAATCATATTTGGAATGATTTCCTTTTTCTCACAAATCAACAGCAACAAAGTTCAAATCCTAGCACTAAAATTTTTCATAACTCTCTGGAGTGAATCTTTCACTCAAGTACTGTCAGAGCACCTAAATGACAGAGACCAGGAATTTCCTTCAGCTTACATGGCCATACATTCATCCTACGTGGCCATTAAGTGTAGCTGCCTGCTAGTGAATGATTGTCTATGTTACCAAATTGAGTCTGAAACTTGTTTATGTGAATTGTTAATGTGTGGAAATTGCTAAGGGAAGTACTAAGATGTAGAGTCTTCTTGAGAGCCTTTCTGTATCATCTTTAGAAATAATTTAATGACCACATTCTGTAGCCAGCATCTCACAAACTGGCAAGAATGAAAAAGGAAAAGAATTGCTGTAAAGTAGGGCAACATATGATCAAAGCATATTCCTTTAACTTGTGTCCAGTACCTCCCATGTGTTGGAAGATTTCATCATCTCATTTAATTTAAACATAAAATAGTCTCTTAAGAGAGATATTATTACCATTTTATAACTAGAGGCCACGAGCGGAAAATGGTAAGGGGCTCAATCTTACACTGATTGCTATGGCTTGAAATCTTTATTTTTCCTTCTGTGTAGAAAGCTACTGTTATGGTTCATTGCAATAAACACTAGGCTTTGAATCAGAATTCAATCCAAACTACAGGCACTATACTTAGGATTATTAATACTCAAGATTCAAAAAGATTCACAATGCTTAAGATTTAAATTCAGGCACAATATTCAATCTCTATCCAACATCATTTAACACTGTTTTTATTCATTCATTTATTCATTCAATCAACAAGTGGTTGCTGATTGCCAAACCCTATGTTAAATTATTGGACATGATGAAGACAAATGAGATGCATCTGGAAAAGTACTTTATAAAGCAACAAATACTGCAAAGTGTTTATTTCTGTTTTTCACTAGTAATGATGAAATAGTCTGTGGTTGACTGAAGAAATACTATTACCTGTTCCTGGAGGCAAAGATTAAAGGAATAGACACCCTCCTCAGCCAGAATGACCCAGGCCAGAAGCCACAGTGTCAACTTGGAAAACTCCTCCTTCCTCATCTCCACATCATGTCTGCAGCCTTAACTGCTTGACACCTGACAACTACTCTCACCATCCCCATTGCTGTTGTTTTGTTTAGTGTCATGATCTTTTTGAATGGGCAATTGTGATGATCTCTTAACCTGTTTATTGACCCCAAACTTCACCTGTTTTCCACACTGCTGCCAGAGTCAGGACCCCTTACTGTGGGCTCAAAGGTGATGATTTGTATCTCTAGCTGCTGTTAACCCCACCCACTCACCCCTGCGTTGCAGATAGACTCAGACACTTTCCCAAACAAGTCAGACTGATTGAAATCTCCATGCCCTGATCATGTGTCTGCCTGTACTCAGAATGCCCTTTCTCTGGTTCTTCACCTAATGAGCTCTTACTGATCTTTCAAAAGTTATCTTATCAGCCACTTTTAGCTTTTATGTTCAAATCCCTTACCTCCAACACTTAGGTTAAATTGACCAACCTCTCATCCTTCTTTATTATCCTTAAATAAGCGTAAAATATGATGTTACTATAGCACTACCAATAAATACTTAGCTGCGGTTTTTAGTTTACACGAGAGGCTCACCCACCAAACTGTACGCTCCTTGAGATAGAGTGCTGTGTGTTATTCATCCCTAATGCTTGGCAAGAAGCAGGCACTCAGTCCATGTTTACTGAAAAAGTGAATTAATAATTATCTTGCTACTGCCTAAAATCTTTCAGTGGATGTCCGTTTTATATGAAATAAAGTCTGAAATCATTTTGAAGCGATACCAGGCCCTTCCTCCCAAGGTTCTTGCATAATATAGAGTCTCATCTCTTGCTGTGTCCATACAGTTATTCATAATCCTATTATACTAAAATATAAGCAATTCTCCCATTGAGTCTTAGGGTTTCAGGCTTCCAGGCCTTGACTCATCTAAGTTCACAGTTGAATTATTTCAGGGTCTGGTTAGTCATGCTGTCCCTGTACTAAGGGCCAGATGAGAAAGGGCTTGTGGGAGCTCTTTGTTACCTATAGATCTGAAGAGAGTGGGTGTGCTGAAATGTAGGCCAACCTTTAAAAAGAGAAACCTAAAATGTTTCTGGACGATTTTATATACCCCAGGTCTTGCCAATTCTGTCTCTCTCCAGCTGAAGTTCTCTAAAGCTTCCCTGCCCTCTACTCTCATACCCTACTTGGTGCTCAGGTCTTTTTCTGTGGATGCACATGACTCTCGCTGTTTTCTAGCCCTGCCTATATTTGCATCATAAGGTTCTAACTGGAATCTTAGGTCGCAAGTGTCACCCACTTCTATCACCCCATCTTGACTACTTTCCTGTTTTCATGACTACTCAGTGAAAGCATTGTAGATAGGCCACTTTATTCCCCATTAAATGTGTGGATGCTTGGAAATGAGAAGGTGTGCTTTCCAAGAGAAGAGATCGAGTGAGCTTTCTGCAAATCCCTTATACCTAGCGAGTTCATTTGATGTTCCCTGCACTGTGTAGGCTAAAGCTGGCACATAGCAGTACCAGCATTTCCTCTGCTGCTAGCATGCAATTAAAAACTTTGTAAAGCATTTGGGAATATTTAGTTATGGGAAAAAATTACAAAAATGAAGGTTGCTTTTGTCTTTGTTCTTTAATCTAAGGTAGCTTGTTTCCTACCTTCATTTGATCATCTTTTTTTCAAGTATTTATTGATCCCCAGGAAGCCTGAGTTGGACTTTTAGACAGGCAGATTTTGTTTTTCAGATTGGGAAACCTCTAACAAATTATTGTATCAGCTGCAAGTGGAGCAATGGCTATTCATTATCCCATTTCTTGTTTCTATTCTCTGATATTATCTGGTAGGTCAGTAACAGGCTGCAGTTTTAGGCGAACTTAATTTCTTGCTGACTCTGCCTTTCCGAACCCCTGTTCATCTGTCCCTTTCTCTGAGCCAACTATGGCAAACTCAGAGGCTATGTAAGAAGCTCTGTGTTTATCATGTGATGGGCTTTGGATTGTGTAATAAATAGGCCCAGTGTCTGGTGTGCCATGGATAAGCATTTGGTTAAGTTTAAGTAGATTCCAAGTCACAGTTTTATCTGCTCCCTGACTCCTACAGCATGTTGACACTTACTTCCAGAGGACAAGGCAGGCCTGTTCCATTTGCCTGATAAGACAATGATCTTTCCTGAAACCAACACGGCCATGAAACCTGTGCAACTCTTACCAGGTGATTCTTTTCCTCTCTTTGATGTCTCCTTGATTTTCTACCCAAGGCTATAAGATACATGACATTGTCCTTAGACCACCAACAACAGCTAGGTTATATTAGTTAACAGCCCTTCACACTGCCACACAGGCCAGATTTGACATTCTTCCTGTCTCCATGTTCCCCAAGCAAAGGTGCTGACATCTGCCCAAACCATGCCAGGGCTTGCATGTTGACTAGACTCAGTGTCACAGAACCAGGCCCTATATCCTTTAATTCTAGTTTCTTTCCTCTCCTCATTGTCGTTGTTGCCAAGGGTTTAGTATGCCACATAGTGAGGCCACTCCAGTTATGAAAGGTATCACCTCAGAATACTCATCTACTTTTTTCCATGGACAAATATATTCCCTTTTATATGTCATTTTCATGTTTAGTACTAAAAACACTAGCAGAGTGTTCCTCAAATTTGAAGACGTGAACATATATATAACCATGTTCAAAAATACTTTGAATTCTACTCATTATTTATCTTGTTGATTATTTTGTTGAAAAGACTACTTTAAGAGGCTATATATGCATGTATTTATACATATGTAATTATGTACATATACATTTAAGACATATGGTACACAAATATATATAACATAAATATAATATATTTGTACTATAATGTTACTAATACATGTAAGAACCTTCATTTTCACAAATTTATAGTAAAGGAGAAGAACATAAACAATTCAGTGTTAAATATACAGTAATATTATTTCATAACAAATTTTGGATATTTCTTTAATTAAAAGACTATAATATTGAAAGCCTGACTACATCACAGTATATATGAAATGTAAAGTACAGCCAAACATGTTCCAGTAATTTAAAGAAAAGAAAGGAATAGGACCAGCCACAGGAGGCACAGACAAAATTTGTAGTGATGCTTAATTATACCCTTTGCATCAACTCAACCTAGATTATATAATGAGAATGATGCTCCCAACAGGCAGACTATTTCATCTAGAAATAATAGTCTTCTATTCCACTATGTAAGAGGTACATCAGCTACTTGCTCATCTAGGAGGGCAAAGATTACCTCCATTTGCCAGTAGTCATAGGCCCACTACATTCTAAAAACTCAGATTGGAATTTTTTAAAGAACACTTCAGGTTTCAGTTGTTATCCTGGACAGTACATTATGTGTCATTTGGTGCAACAAAAAGATGACACTGTTCCCAAAACACACCTGAAATGGAGTTAATAAGGGAAGATGTTCAAAGTCATTATTCAATAACATGCTGCCTGGTAAAATGGCTAAACACACACACGCGCACAAACACACACACACACACACACACACACAAGCTTTTCTTGAAGTATAATTAGGCTTTTTAGACTACAATATCAGAGATGTTGTGTGACTATAAGACACTGAACTTCTCTGAATCTCAGTTTCTATGTCTGTAATAAGGGGATTATAATGCCCACGTATTCACATAGCTATTATGCCAATGGAGAACATATTAAAACTTTATAATGGCCTTTATAGGGCCACTAATAAGAAAGTGACAGATAACAATCATTAAATAACTTTTATCTACTTCCCTATTCTCTTGCATGTGAAATTTGAAGGGCTCCTGACAGTAGTTCTTTCTACAAGCAGACTGTGTCCCAAGGACAAGTCTGGTTTTGGTGGACATACCACTTGATTAACTTAGTCATCTAAATTAATCCTCCAGTCTGAATTGTTTTAAAACAATCTTGGCTGCCTTCACATTAGCTAATATGTTATATTATGCTATAATAATAATAATCATTTTCATTTATTGATAATTGTGCATTATCTCCATACCTAAAAGCTTTCCCAAAAGGTGAAAAGTTATTCCCATCATTTTGCAAATGAAAACATTTAGGCACCATTAGACTAGAAGGCATATCCAAGGCTCTACCAATAATAGCACATGCCAAAGCTGGTAACCAAGGAGCTGTGCTGACACTCAAGCATGGGTATTTCCATGACACCACATGGCCTCTCTTTTGTTTCTCATCTATCTACCTCAGCAGTCTATGAGATAGAACCTGCATTATATTCATGCTATTATCTTTACTGCAAGATACAATTCCAGGTATAGAGTAAATCCTAAATAATTTCATGAAGGAATAAGGGATTATTCAGCCCACCTAATCATGTCATTCATTTAAGCTTAATACATACCTTCAAATATATTACAATAGGCCTATAAAATTCTCATTAGAAAACTATAATCCCAACAAGAAAGATTGTTGTAGTTAGTTACCTAAAATAAGTTCTAGGTTGTTTTCCTGAAGGAACTTGCAATATATTGGGAGACTCCATATGTATAATACTAAAGTAATCTAAAACTGAATATATTAAGCTAAGAGTGATGTCAAATGCTTTAGTTATGCACTGGATTCTGCTTTGGCTGATCAGAAAAGTACCCACAGGGAGGTGATATCTGACTTGACCTTTAAATGATGAGCAGAATTTCAGTAGGTGACCATAGGACAAATGGCATTTTGAGCAGGGAGAGATGTATTAGCAAAATCAAAAGAGTAATTTCTATGCATGACAGTTGTACTTAGAGCTAATTTAGGCTGTATCAGAGACCTTCTAAAACTCCAGAAATAACTTAAGTTTGCTTCATTGAAAGCCAAACTAACCACAAGGCTGAGCATTTATAATTCATCTTTAAGAGTAAGAAACAGTGGCCAACTTTGATCAAAAAGTTTACCTTTATCTCTATCCTAGCAAGGCATGGCAGGGAAGAGTCAGCTATTATCTTTGACTTGTGTAGAACTAGATGAGTGTGAATTAAATGAAAGAAACAGTAAAAGATGAGCCCAAGGAGAAGGAAAGGAGGGAGATCAAAGAAATCCTTGAAGTGTTAATTGCAATCATTGAAAAAGAGGTAACAAGAAGCTAAGAGTAAGATGATCTGCTATAAATAGCATTTGAATGCACAATATTAGAAGGTCAGCAGATGGGACTCTAAGAAGTACAAATTACATATAAATTCAGACTAAGAAATAAGACTGTGGTAAATTCAGAGAAACATGACATCAGATAAATTCAGAATTAAGAGATAAATTTTTACTTTGTGGGTTAAACCAGTTACATAGAAAGAATATGGCTAAAACCAGCTCTTTGCAAAAGTAACTAAAGAATAAAATGGTTCCCCAAAGCAAGGAGAAAGGAGAATTTGTAGAAACAGATTCATAAGACCAGGATGTGGTCCTAGGAGGCAGTCCATAGTAAGGAAAGTGTATGAACTCTGGTATGAAGCATGTTGAATTTTGCATATTCTCTGTAGGTAGCTCTTACTGATTGTGTTACCTTAGACAAGTCACTTCACTTCCCTGAACATCCATTACTGCGTCTGTGTACTTGCTGTAGTTATACCTGAGGAGGCAGCATCCAGACCCAGATTGCCTGGGTTCAATTTCTAGCTCTATGATTTACCATCTGTGAACCTTGAGCAAGGCAATTAATCACCTTGTGTCATTTTTTTATCTGTAAAATGTAAATGATTACCTATATGTCACATCACTCATAAAAATCATTTCCAGGGGGTAAAAATCAAAACTATAAAGCCTCTTGAAAGCAATATGGAATATCATCATTATAAACTCAAGAGTGAGTAGGATATTTTCAACAAGAAACTTGGGCTATAAATCTCAAACAGAAAAATGGATAAATTTTACTACATTAAAATTAATTACAAAGGATACAGTGAACAGAAAAAAGACATAAAATTGGAGAAGATATCAGCAATTCATAGAAAACATGAAATCCTGTATTGATATTCAGGATAGAGTAAAAAAACAAAAAAAAAAAAACAACAAAAAAAAACACCTTAGGGAAGAGAGAAGATATTAACACATTCAAAATAATGGTTCATTAAGATGGGACAGGAGAGGAAAGTGATGTGTGTTTTATTTCTTAAGAGGGATAGTGAATACTTAGGTGTTCATTTTATCATTATTCACATTTTATACATTCTTCTGTGAAGAGTATTCGTTTCTCAGTATATCTTTAACAATGGAGATTGTAATAAATACCTACTTCATAAGGTTGTTGTGAAGATAAGCGAGTTACTTAGAATAGTGCCTGCAGCATAGTAGGTATTTAAAAGTGTTAACTGTTATTATATTAAGACATTAATAACATTGTAGAAACTTAATAGAAGGTAGCTATTATTTTTAAGCTCTTGTCTCATGAAAGAATGTGTTAACAGAGAGAAAGTGGTCTGCATTCCACCAGAACACAAGAAAACCATCCCAGGGAAGGCCTGAAACTCACTTGGCATGTTTGACCCGACAGTGGAGGTGCTCATCACAGTGTTAAAGGTCTATTATACTGGCCTTAACAATCCCCCTTGCAGTCATATCAAGTTCACATAATGACCCTATATTTTCTCATATGGCAATTCTCAGAAGAACAGGATGTGTAAATCAAATATTCTGCTCCTTTGCTGAGTTTTATCTCATTTTATTTATTAATAGGAAAACATTTTTCTCTCAGTCTCTTATGAGTAGAAGTCTTAGCTTCCTCACTTCAGAGAGCATCAATCAGAGCATGTTTCTAGACTGATGAAGCAGAGGACCTCGGTCATGATCCAGCCTCAGAGTAAAGCTTTGCCTGATCAGCCCAGCAGGCCCCTCTCTGATCAGTCACTAACTATAAAAAAATTGAAGACGAAAAGTTTTGATAAGAGATTATGTTTAGGGTTCTTGTTAATGATATGTGTCATCTCTTGATATCATTTCAGTGTACTAGAATGGCCACCAGGCATTCTTTCTTGTGACGAGCTCTGAAGTATTACTCAGAGAATGTAAGTGAGTTAACCACGTGATGTAAGCAAGTTACATGCGTTGACCGTACATGACCTAATGAGAACGATGCTCCCGACAAACAGGCTATTTCATCTAGTCATAATATTCTAGATGGTTAAAAATACTCTTCTAGATTATTAACCACAGGAAAAGGGAAGGTCTGTGATAGCAAGTGGGTCCTGAAATGATGGAAAAGCACTGATCATCAAACCAAAGAGAAGAGTAGTTTTTTCATGTGTTCATTTTAGAAAGACATAAAATATCAGGAGAAAAGCTGAGCTATTAAAAAGACAATGAACACTAGGCTTGGACTATAAATGCAAGAGAGAGAAGATTCCACAGAGGGCATAGTACTTGCTCTGTGTATAACTTAGAGCATGAAACATGGAGTAAATCTACTTACTTCTGGGCTTTAGGTTTAGAAATAAACAAGTGATCAAGGAACTACACATTTATGTATGATTTGTATGTGAATGAGATTATAGAATCTAGATCTGAATATCTATGCTCATATGTTGGTCAGTATTATAAAAAATGTGAAGTAATCCCCAAGGAAAGTGATATAGTTTATGTAAATAGATACTGTAATAAAGCAAGAAACAATGTGTTTTCTGACCATAATATGATAGTAGTTGAAATTTATTTCAAAAGCTGGAAAATTTGACAGAGATAAATACAAGGAGATCAAATTCCCATTAGAGTAGTGTTCTTAATAGTAAGCAGGTTGATAAATAGGAAAGAAAGTTCTCTCTACACTCAAAACATCCAGGAGTGGTAATACTTGGTGATACATGATGTAAAAAACACTCACAGAAGAAATAATAAGCCCCAAACTCTAAATCTTTAAGCAGAAATTATGGGGGTCCTCCCGTTAATTTTAGTTATGAAGATATTGGAATGAAAGTAATACACAGCACCAAAAGTAAATGAGGCAAGTATGATAACTCCAAGTTGATTAGGAAAGAGATAAAATAGATAGATTAGATGGATGGATAGATAGATAGATAGATAGATAGATAGATAGATAGATAGATAGACAGACAGATAGATGTGCAGATACTAACAGAACCTTCATAGGGCATACACAAGAACAAACATACAAATAACATGTTAAAAAATAAAAAAATAATGGATTAGAGAATAGTTTATTTTGGAATAGTTTTAGAACACAAAGCACACAGAAAGAATCATTGAGACATTCCTTCATTGTTAGATAGTCATTGTGCAGAAGCAAGATGAATCCACACCCAAATTTGCTTTGGATGTCAAGACTGATGATGAACACACATACACACACACACAAACACACAAACACACACACACACACACACACACACACACCCCAAGAGAATATGAATAGATTTATTCCTTATATAATAAATTTTTTTGAGAGAGCAAGGTAGACTTCCCAAGCTGGCCCACAGATGGCTTCACAGAACAAGAAAAGGAGACTGGCTTGGATTTTTAAATTGTGGTTAGGCTTGGGGCTGGGGCAAAGATCTTGATTTGAATCTTTTCCATGCATCAAAGCAGGGAGCAGCTGAGCTTCCTAATTAGTTTGCCCAGATATTTGGGAGAGGGTGATGGGCCTTAGATGTGCACCATGGAATGAAGCTGATATATTTTTCTGGCTGCAACAAGAAGGTATTGAAGCATTGGGAGATTTTGAGCAATCAGAATATGATCTAATTTACATGTTTAAAAGCTGAATTCGTTTGCTTCTGTATTGAGAATAAATGGAGGGAACAAGAGTAAAAGCAGAGACATTAGAAGGATTCCGAAGCAATCCAGGTTGTTTTTACTTGGTAAGTAGCAATGAAGGTGGTAGCAAGAGGTTAAATTTTAAAAATATTTTAAGAATAAAACTGACTTGACTTGGTGACAGATTGCATTTAAAGTATAGGGAGGGAAAAAAGGAGCATAGAATGACTCCTAAGTCTAAGTCTTGGTCAAGTAGGTGAATAGTCATTCCATTTAATGAAATGGAGAAGACAGCGGTTGGAAGCAACAGGAGAAGTTGTGTTGGGACATGTTAAGTTTCAGATACCAGTGAGACATTTAAGTGGGATTGTCAGTTAGGCATTTTGGTATACCAGAGTCAATACACTAAGAATTCTATACATTTTAATGTCATCACTGGGTAAAGACCAATCAAAATTATGATTTGTCAATACATGTAAAAAGCACAATGTTTTCTCATGTGTGTAAGCTGTTTGAATGTCTTCTTTTGAGAAGTCTTGGTTCATGTCCTTTGCCCATTTTTAATGTTTTATTATGATTATTATTATGATTATTACTATTTTGAGAAGGAGTCGCACTCTGTCACCAGGCTGGAGTACAGTGGTGCCATCTTGGCTCACTGCAACCTCTGACTCCCTAGTTCAATCTATTCTCCTGCCTCAGCCTCCCAAGTAGCTGGGATTACAGGCATGTGCCCCCACACCCAGCTAATTTTTAGATTTTTAGTAGAGATGGGGTTTCACCACATTGGCCAGGATGGTCTTGATCTCCTGACCTTGTGATCCGCCCGCCTAGGTCTCCCAAAGTGCTGGGATTACAGGTGTGAGCCACTGCGCCCAGCTGGGGTTATTTATTTTTGCTTGTTGATTTAAGTTCCTTATGGATTCTGGATATTAGACATGTGTCAGATGCATAGTTTGTAAATATTTTTTCCTTATCTGTAGGTTATCTTTATATTCTGTTGATTTTTTTTTCTTTTTTTTGCTGTACAGAACATCTTTAGTTGGCCCCACTTGTCAATTTTTGTTTTTGTTGCAATTGCTTTTGAGGACTTAGCCAAAGATTCTTTGCCAAGGCCAGTGTCGAGGAGGGTGTTTTCTAGGTTTTCTTTCAGAATTTTTATAGTTTTGAGGTCTTACATTTAAATCTTTAATTCATCTTGAGTTAATTTTTGTAAATGGTGAAAGTTAAGGATCTAATGCTTATTATCACTAATCAACAGAGAAATGCAAATCAAAACCACAATAAGATACCATCTCATAACAGTCAGAATGGTTATTATTAAACAGTAAAAATCAACAGAAGCTGGTGAGGATGTGGAAAAAAGAGAACACTTATACATTGTTAGTGGGAATGTAAATTAGTTCAGCCACTGTGGAAAGCAGTTTGGAGATTTCTCAAATAACTTAACCCAGCAATCTCGTTACTGGGTATATACCCAAAGGAAAATAGATCATTACACCAAAAAGATGCTTGCGCTCCTAAGTTTCTTGTCACACTATTCACAATAGCAAAGACTAGGTACCCATCCATGGGGAACTGGATAAAGAAAATGTGGTACATATTAGTATATATTATAGAGTACTACACAACCATAAAAAAAAGAATGAAATCATGTCCTTTGCAGCAGCACAGATGGAGCTGCAGGCCATGTCCTAAGTGAATTAAAAAAGGAACAGAAAAACAAATACTGCATGTTCTCACTTATAAGTGAGAGCTAAACATTGAGCACACATGGACATTAACAGGAACAACAGACACTACAGATCACTAGAGGCGGGAGTCAGGGATGACATGGGTTGAAAAACTACCTATTGGGTACTGTGCTCACTACCTCGGCGCAATATACCCACGTGGCAAACCTGCACATATACCCCTTGTATATAAAATTAAAGTTGAAATTAAAAATTAAAAAGTCAGGTACTTTAATTTACTTCAGCAACATTAATCAACAAACATCGTGAATTTGTTCAAAAGAAAGAATGCATAGGATGAAGCTAAAATCCCTACACAGGTTCATCAGCCAATAAGTGGAGGAAAAGCCTCTGTGATGCCACTCGATTGGATTGAGATCATTTCTGAGTTCTCTCAAACATCTGAGAATGGCTTTGAGCCAACTCTTGGCTGCAATTTTAATGGCACATGGGTCAAAGATGTAATGACCAGCATGATGAAACGAGAGATAACAGTACTCAAATAAAAGTAAAAGAGACAATATTTTATAAAGTAGAGGCAAGAAGGCTTACTTACCACTGACTACATCATTTGGGGTTAGCGTCTTGCTCACAGTCTGGCAAGACAACAGAAGACAAGATGCTAAAGTTAACAGCACAAACTTAAGGTAAGTGCATATAAATGTTATCAGGATAGACTAGGAAGAACTTAGATATTTTTGTTGGTGAAACAAATTAAAATTTTTCCTATTATGATTATATTATGCTGTTCAAAGGGAGATGGAATGTGTGAGGATGTTTCATTCAAGTGACCACATGTTCAAAGCTCTTGGGTACATAAAAATAAATTAGCTTAGGCAAGGACATAATGTTCAGGTTGCCCTTGAAAAATCTAAGACTGGGGAGTACATGCTTTCACAGGAAAAGTTGTTCACCACCTGCTTTCCTATCCACATGCCACTCTCTCCATGCTTTCAGACATCTTCCAGTTGCAAAAATCATATGTTATTTCTCCCATTTCTGGAAAACTTTATCAAAGCCCTCCATTATCTAACATCAAACGGTTTTTTCACATCCAACATTCCACTCATTATATTTCATCGTATATATTTCTACTAAGCAGTCCTTCTCTTATGTTCTGCCTCAATGTTTTAGAAAAAATTTTCCTACAAAATTCTCATCCATCACCATCCAGGCTAACTGTCTTCTCCTCTGTGAAGCTTTCCTTGATTATCCAGACATAGTGAGTCTTTGCTTCCTGTGCTTCTCTTCAATAACTAACTTTGACTTCATGAGCAAGTACTATAGCTGTTATATAGTTGTCAAAGTCTGGTTTTTCAGTAACTATAAGCATCATGGAGCCAGACACCATATTTCATTCCATGTTCTAGTTTTTTCTCAGCCCTTTGCAGAGTACCACGGTAGTTATGTACAAGAGAGGCTTAAAATAATGAAATTTCAAATGTTTTAGCAGTGCTGTTATAGAATTAGGATTCAATTAATCTTAGTTCTTGATACTAATATCAGTAATTTTTTGGTGGGAGGGACAGAGTTTCACTCTTGTTGCCCAGGCTGGAGTGCAATGGCATGACCTCAACTCACTGCAACTTCCACCTCCTGGGTTCAAGCAATTCTCCTGCCTCAGCCACCTGAGTAGCTGGGATTACACCTGCTCACTACCACACCTGGCTAATTTTGTGTATTATTAGTAGAGATAGGGCATCATCATGTTAGCCAGGCTGGTCTCAAACTCCTGACCTCAGGAGTTCCACCCTCCTCAGCCTCCCAAAGTGCTGAGATTATAGGCGTGAGCCACCACGCCTGGCCTATCGGTAATTTTAACACAAAACCAAAGGGGCTGAATTATTTTTCTTAATTCCATTTTCCCTATTATCTAACTATACATTGAAGTATGATCCAGAAGTTTGGGGAAGACCTGGTCCTAATTCTTCACAATTTATGTAGCATATTCAGAGGATGAGCAGAACATTGGTGCCTACTCATGGATCTAAATAGCCTTGAAAAAGCTTCTATTTCATTCTCTTTGTTCTACAGTCTGGTTGCAAGATCCAAAGATTTTAGATTTGAATTCAGGGCACCATGGTTCGAATATGTCCTCCAAAGTTCATGAATGGGAAACTTAATCCCCAATGCAACAGTTTTGAAGGTGGGGCCTTTCAAAGGTGATTAGATTAACGAGGAATCTGCCCTCATAAATGGATTTACGTGATTATCACCGGAGTGGGTTTGTTGTAAACCAAGATTGCCCCCCACCCCTTGCTCTCTTGAGTTCTCTTGTACTTCTGCCTTCCACTATGGGATGACACAACATAAAAACCTTCACTAGTTGTGTGTACCTCCACCTTGAACTTCCAACATCCAGAACTGTAAGAAATCTCTCTTCTTTATAAATTATCCAGTCTGTCCATTCTGATATAGTAGCACAAAATGCACTAAGACAAGAGGGAATTTTCAAGGTGCAGTTTATCATATAACCTAACTAATGAGCATTTTTAAAGTTCTTGATGTCTCCATACAAAGATGCTGTGAAAGAACAAATGATTTTTCTTCATAGCTTCACTTAATTTCTTTTCATTCATAGTTATTTGTGCCAAAGGTAACAGGCTTTATCTTTCTTCTTACTCTCTAACAGTATTCAGCTTTATTTAAACAAGCTGTTCTCCAGAAGAAAAAGTTTATGTGACTTTAGAACCCCATATCACATAGAACTATAATAAAACAAATCTTTAATAAAATATAATTCTTATAATTTAAAAAAATAATTTTTTTATTGTTTCATTTTTATTGGCATTTCTGGAATGATTAGTCACATTGGAACATTTTGAATTTACTGGAATTTAATGGGTCTATCAAATAACTGTATGGCAAATGGTCATTTTAAGGTAGACTTGGCAATTCCTCATTTTGCTTGCATACATCACTGAGTTTTTAAGCTGTAAGATGCAGGTTTGACCCTCATTGTGAACACAGCTTAACTCCTGAAAAAGCTGTCTAAGAGGCAAGATTTTTTTCAGTGAAAAAAAATAAATAAAGAAGTTAGCAAAATATTAATTGCAATGCAAAATCTATAGTTATTACTGTGCTGTTAAGGTGAACATATTGTTATGAGCTAAACTGTATCCCCTCCAAAATTATATGTTGAAGCCCTAACCTCTAGTATCTTAGAATGAGACTGTATTTAAAGATAGGGCCTTTAAGAGGCGATTAAGTTAAATGAGGCCATTAGAGTTGGCCCTAATGCAATCTGAATGGTGTCCTTATTAGAGAAAATTGGAACGTGCACAGAGAGAGAGAGTGAGAGAGACCGGGGGTGTGCAAACACACGGAGGAAACACCAGGACTACATGAGGACAAAGGACAAGGTGGCCATCTGCAAGCAAAGAGAGAGGCCACAGAAGAAACAAAACCTGCCAATACCTTGATCTTGTACTTCCAGCTTCCAGAACTGTGATAAAACATATTACTTTTGTTTATGCCTCCCAGTTGGGTATTTTGTCATGGTAACCCTAGCAAACCAGCACACTTATTTCACACTAAGGTAGACTACCATCCATTGGAGTAAGACTTCCTGGCCTCTCTTACTACCTTTTTATCTGATTGGTACTTAGGGAAATAAGCTGAGAATGCATGGCTTGACCCTTCTCTTATAGCTTCTTTCGTTTTGTATCTGTCTGTCTCCAAAGAATACATGCTCCTGTCTGCTGTTGGCCAGAGCAGGTACTGGCCTTAGACATCTTGGTTGCTCTCTGCTTTCTTTGTCCTTGGAAGCTGCCTGCCTGCTGTGAGCATGCTTTCTGCTCTTCTCATTCCTGCTGTGAGTTTTATACTGGTAATCTCTTTCCCTGAGGAGGGAAGACTGCTCTCTTGCAGTGCTGCCCAGGACTGGGTGTTTATATTTGTACATGCTTATATTTGGTACAGTTTTTAAAATCTCACTGTTACCCCAAACAACATTCTTAAGAGCTAATTATTTAAGTCATTGATCAAATTGACTTTTTGTCTCCATCTGATTACTACTTTCTTTATTCCCTTTGATTTGTGGTGAGTTGGAAAGCGATATACTTCATTTTATCTTTAAACCTCAACATAAAAGAAATTAAACACCAAATTAGAATAATCCTATAGGACTCTGGATCTGCTCATGATAAATAATTTATTATGCACCAATTCATTATGGTCCCAAAGCTACACAAGCCAATGAATGAACTGCTTATAGACATGCTCTGACTCTTCTCAACTAGAAATGACTGGTTGGTTGGTTTTGTTCAACGTCCCACCTAAAAATCAAATTTCCAGTTTGTGCTTGTTCTTAATATGTTATTCTCTTATCTATCCTCTGAGTTTTGGACATTGTATTACTAATCCACTTTTCCCAAAGGTAAACAACAAGCTCAAGAAGAAGGAGAGCTACAAGCAGCCCAATTTATACCTGGTTGGCTGTTCTGTTAAGAGACTTGATTTTAGTAAAAAGAGACATATTGGCTTACCAGTGCTGTCAAATTATCCAAGCTATAAAATTAATATAATAATACTTGTAATTGAATTCACTGTGGATGTATTATGTGCCAGTATGTGTGCCTTATAGCAGAAGTCTAAGTGTGGCACATGCATTGTCTAACTTAATTCTTATAACAACTTTATGATAAAAGGAGGTGCAGGGGGCTTAAAATATCTTGTGCAATTTCACCCAATTGGCAAGTGACGGAGTTGAGAATTAAACTTGGGCTTTCTCACTCCAAAGTCCGTGTTCATCACAACTTGCCACTTGCTCTATGCCAGGAATAAGCATTGAGAGCCACTAAAAATCTTTCAATAAGGGGAAGAAATACACCAATTTGTGAAGTCACGGTCAACTGGAGAAGATTAACTACTGAACAAGTGACTTCTTTCATTTCACATTTTTGAAAAAGTAAAATTTTGAGTCCTAATTTATAGACCTTTTCTCATTTTTTTTCCCTAAAAGTACACCTACATTTTCCTTCTTTTGTAAAATAGAAGAAAATGGTGATTTAGCCATTACTATAGTTGTTTTAAGCAAATAAGTGGCTCTTGAATCACATTTTATAGTTCAACAAAACAAAAAGTCAAACTGATTTTGCCAGAAACATAATCTTAAAAGATTTTTAAGTGTTTTAAGATTCCTAAGTAGACTGTCTTAGAAAACAAATGCTAAAATTAAATTACTTGGCAAAACTAAACTAATATATGAGTGCTAACCTAAAAGTTACCCAGCACAAACAAGTAACCATAGGGGCATTTTATATTAAACTTTGTTTACAGAACAAAAATTCCCACTTGGTCCTTCTTTCTTATAAATACATTTCCCAAGTATTAGCACATTTTGTTAATTGCCATTGGAATCATGCTATTCTCTATTAAAATCTAAATCTGGATCATGTGAAAATAACAGTGTAAGTAAAAGTGAGTCTTATTTCTTGTGCTAGATGAGCTAAGTATAGTTCTCAAAATGCATATTCTCTGATAAGATGGTCACTCACAAAAAAATTTTTAAAAATCAAAGATGATATGAAGACCTCCAAAACCATATGCAGAGAAATTTAATGAGTATTAATGATATTCTAAAAGAGATGCTAGACTTGTTAGTGGTGAGCAAGGATGCTTAGATCATGCTAGTGTTAAAACCTAACAGATTTCCTAAATGCCTTTCATGTTGAGGCGAGATTCCTGTTTCCATGGCAACCTGCAGTGAGTTAAGAAGGGTACTGTTAAACTGTATGGCAGTTTTGCTTAGTCTCTCTGAAAGAAAAATGTCAGGAGAAACCATTTCTCTATCCATGATTGTAATCAGAGATCCTCTACCCCCAACCACAAGCTTCTACTGCTGTTCCTGAAGAAGATATTAAGGGCAGTAAATCAGAAATCTATTTAATGATCTACTATACTCTGCATGAGCTGCAGACCCTTTGCTGGTCCAAAAATCACAATTGCAGCAAATTAACATTGGCAAGTCTGTAAGAAGGGATCAAAACAAATAAAGGTGCCAAATAATGATCAGGAGAAATAATGAGGAAAACATCTATGATGCCTTGATTCCTAGAGGCTGCTTTCAAATGTGTTAAAACAACTTCCTTTAGGGTAGTGCCTCACTCTCCTGTTTTTGAAACTCTGCTATTCTTTGCATTTGAGAAATAAAATATAATGCATATTTCTGTTGTTCTGCAAGGAATCCAAATCAAAGCTCTGACAAGAAATATCCACCCACATGTTTGCTTCAGTTTTTCCTAATACACTCATTACCCCGCGCAAAGCGCAAGACCAAGTGATCTCACCCAGAATGACAGAGGCAGCATGTCCACTGGCAATTATCCTAGTGTATTCAATGGGAACAGTGCAACTGAAAATCAAAGATCCTGAAACAAGGCATCTGCTACTCATAGAAACTCAAAGTCAATTGTTAAAACTACATTTATTTTGCTGTCATAGAACATTTGTAGCTAACATTTATTGCACACCTATGAGTACCAGTCATTATGATCAAATGTTTTATATGCAGCATCTTAGTGATTGTCATAAAACTACAAAAGATAGGAATTACAAATATTATTTCTGGTTTTACAAATAAGAAAATTGCCTAAGATCACACTTATTCTAGGAAAATTTTTTTTAAAGTAATCAGAGGTAGACTTGGAGGCTGCCTCTCCCTCCCTTTTAAGTATTATTCTGCTGTTTAAAAATTAACATATTTATTTACAAATGTATGCATACATACCTTTAGGAGTCATTCCAGCAGCTTAACTGAGTAAAACGGTCTGGCAGGCATGGAGAGACAATAGAGCCTAGTGGGGACTTAGGCAGTTGGAGTTCACATGTCCCAGCTTCTGCTGAGGTTTGTCATGCAGAAATGTGGGTTCACTGTGACCAGATTTTATTTCTTTTCAAGACAATCCACTAATCCCAATTTTCAAGTGAAATTTACACATTTAAAAAATGAGTACCATGAAAAAGAGTGTGAGAACCAAGAGGAAGATCTGCTCCAGGCTGCCTGATTGTTTTCTCTGTGTTAGAAATTATTCATGCTTCTCTCCAAAAACAAAAGTATTTCAAAAGAAGATTCCCCCACCACCATGAAAACAAAACACAAGGCTAAAATTTAGCAAGGCAGTAAGAACGGGAAAATTTTAGGTTTTGGTGAACCTTTCTGGTAAATAAAATGAAAAGAATAGTTGCATAAATAGCATCTAGGGGTAGTGCCTCCTTCCAATTTTAATTTTATTTACTGAATTTCTCACAGAAACTTAATGCTTTCCCTTTTATTCAATGTATATTTTATATCAAACAATTGAAGCAAAGCAGAATTCTATTTACTCTTTAATTAAATGAAATAACATTTTTAAAAAACGTGTTCTATAATTTGGTTCTGTGTGATGATGCAAGTGGCAAGTTTAATTTCATTCAACTGAATGACAGCAATAATCATACAGAATAGAGATGAGTAATTTAGATTTTCAAAGCTTCTGTTCTTGAAGTTACCCAAAGTGTCAAAAGTACGAACAGTCTTGAAGGTATACACCTCCCCAGCAACAGCTTCTTTCAGGCAGCAAGCAAGAACGAAGCTGAAGATAACACTGGAAAGTGTTTACCATTGATTCCCTTAATGCATTTACTTCTGATGACAGAGGGGCAAATTACAAGACTATTTCTATACACAGAAAAGAAAAAATAAATCTGACCCCCTGTTTTAACTTAACTGTTTCATTAACATGACAATGAACAACAAAAGCCCTTCTTGGGAAGAAGGTGTGGTATGTATGTTCAATACATTTGCTAGATATTTTCTAAAGCAATGTTGCTGTTACATTAACCAGCAACAAATTATTTTATTGGAATAGTGGTGTTAGGTGATTTTCCACATTATTTTACTGCAGTCATTAATTGACCAGATGAAAGACCCAAAGTTACATGAAAGTGAACATGACTATAAAAATAAATTTGAGTGCTCACAGTGGTCCAGCAACACCTGTGACAATTTATAAATATGGCCCCACAAGGATATTTCAGAGATTTTTTCCTAACCTTACAAAGCTATAAAGAGAGACTGTAAAGCAACCAAGCTCAAGCAGCATTTTGTCATTAATAGCAGCTGATCAGACCTAACAAATCCTTGAAATGCAAGCACATATGGGTGTAAGTAAAAATTTGTTTCTAGGAATCTGAATTTGAGGGCCATGGCAAGGCATCAGGATAAGTATCTGAATCTCTGTTTCCCTTCATGTACAGACTGTACTTCCCATCGACCACTGTTACTAGACAACAATGATGTTAGAGGGGTAGTGCTGTTTCTATGTGTTCTTATTTAATGTACACAACTCTGAGAGAGAGTGATTGTTATCTCGATGTTACAGAGTAGGAGACTTGTGCCCAAACAGCTGAAGTAATTGACCAAAGAATCAAAGGAGAAAGGGCCAGAGCAAAGATATAAGGCCACCCTTTTTCATGCCAATGCGCCCATCATTCCAATGTTAGAATCCTACTGCTGTATTATTATTGTGGCACTGTGAATCCGGGACTTCACCGAGTTCCAGAGAGCTAAACAGGCTGAGAGAGCTACTCCATCATTTGAGGAACAATCTTACCTGTAAAATGTCAATAATGCCTTTGCCTTGCCAATTCCATGGGATTATTGTGAAGATCAAACGAGTAAATGTGTACGTAAATGAGATTTGAGCAGCAGAGATCACCAGCAAACAAATTGTTAAATGACATCATTGGTTCATCCCGTCAATTAAATAGAGGAGTATTTACTTTGCAAGAGGCAATAAATGATATTCCTTTTCTCTTATGATTTGAAACAATACAGAGACAGACAAGAGAGCTAGGCAGAAAGAGATCAAAATATGAGAAGCTAACAGCATGGAGGACATGGCTTACATGTGTGGTAACCATGGAATTCCTAATTGTTCCTGCACTCTAGTTTAGATCTCTGAGTAAACAAACAGAGGGAGATTTAAATTTTCAGAGAACTCCCTTATTCTGTCGCCCAGGCTGGAGTGCAGTGGCGCGATCTCTGCTCACTGCAAGCTTTGCCTCCCGGGCTCACACTATTCTCCTGTCTTGGCCTCCTGAGTAGCGGGAATACAGGCGCCCGCCACCGCGCCCAGCAATTTTTTTTTTTTTTTTTTTTTTTTTTGGTATTTTTAGTAGAAATGGGGTTTCACCATGTCAGCCAGGATGGTCTCCATCTCCTGAGCTCGTGATCCGCCCGCCTCGGCCTCCCAAAGTGCTGGGATTACAGGCCTGAGCCACCGCGCCTGGCCAGAACTCCCTTACTCTTCATCAGCAACATACTGGCCTGAGGAAAAGAGAGCAGAAAGAAACGAATCCTTCACATTTAGGACTATTGGACTAGGTGAGCTCTACTTGATACAAAATCACGGACTGAAGGCTCTACTTGCTTTTCCTACTCACTTGCTGGGAAAAATAAGAGATGGGGCTAAAAGCGTGGAGGGTTTAGGAATAAGCTCTCCTAATGTAAATCAGATTAGTGGATGACAAAAATTTCACAAATAGTAATCTCAGTCTCAACTGTGTATTTGTTGTGGGATCATAGGCCGCTATTTCAGTCTAAATAAAAATAAATAATGAACACCAAAACTTGACTAAGGCAAGTGATAAGATCACCATGTTTAAAACCGTGAAAAGACTCTGCTTAAGACAAAAGTTCCCAGGCTGTATTGCGTGATTCAGTTTGCCCCTCTCGTTCCTCATCAATTAAATATGTTGGCATTTATTGTGCATCTGAAGTGTACATTCCTTTCAATCTTTCTTCTCCTCTTGCCTAAACAGAATTAAAGAGTATGTTAGGAATAAAGATAGGTGGAAATTTAGCTTTACCGAGAGCCACGTGGAAAAGTTTTGACTGAAAATATCTCAAAATAGTTGTCACTCTGAATTTGGTCTCATTCTTTCCCTCTAGTCACACTCTCCCAAGCTGCCTCCCACATACATACATTGTCACACAACTTGTGCCCCAAGCATTGTATGCTTTCCACAATCACCCGAGAACTCCAAGCTCCTTCATGCACGCAACCTTCTGCATTTCTGGTTCCCTTTGTCCAACATGCCATAAGGTCTCTTTGTTGAACAATGAACTCTTGCTCATTTTTGAAGATTAAGCCTATGAGTTACTACCTCAAGAAAGCTTTCTATGACTCCCAGAGTCAACCACTGTTCATTTCTCCATTATAGCACTTACCATGTTCTATGTGTAGCAGGATGTTGTACCTAAGTCAGGCTCCGTGCGTTATTAGTGGGTTGACGGACACAATTTGCATATTTTGGATGAGACTTTTAGTTTTTTGGCTAAAGGAGAAGGAAATGCTGTGTTTTTGTTTCATTGGTTGTTTCAAGCTCTTGAGAGACAAACAGAAATGGAAAACAATGGAGCCTATTTCCCTGCCTAATTCCTTGAATAGGTTGTTGGCTTTGTAGAGAGAAGAGTGAAAGTCATGGCTGGAGACTTTTTCTGAAAGTCTGTGAGACCCTGGACATCGATGGCTCTGGTTCAGACACCATATTGCTTAAACTCAACTAAGACCAAAGCAGGGGCAATTTTCCTACCCTACTCTGGCACAGAAAAGCGGAGTGGCTTAGGACCAACATCAATAGTAACCACAGTGAAGTTCCCACCAGCAACTTTATAAAAACAGGACAATGTTATTCCTCTCCTCCTATGGCTTGCTTTATCAATGTGTCTACAATAAAGTCCCTGCAGCTGATAGATCAGTTTATGTACTGTAAGAACCACGCACTGGCTAGTTCTAGGAATCTTTGGAGATGTTTAAAAGGAGGCTGAACAGTTAAGTGGTCAGGTGGGTGAAAGAGCAGGGCTGGAAATTTGAGGGACACGGAGTTACATATTCTATGGAGCATTAAAGGTTAGCAAACAACTGGATAGCTTTCATTGCCAATGTGATTGCTATCATAATTGTTTTATTGCATAGCTATATATTCTTATATGTTGTACACTTCTTCTGATCAGAAACAATGTCTTGATAACCAAAGTTGTGCACTTCATCCAGTAGGCACTCCATGCGTGAGTGTTCAATAAGAAAATGATTAAATCAAAGCACAGAGCTGATCATTGCTTTGAGCAAGTATTGTTTACAATCACACATACTATTCTTTATGTAGTATGAATCCTTGTAAAGTTACCTAGAATCATGAAACAGCAACATGAAATTGAGAAAACTGCTAGACTTGAACATCTTACCAAGGCAAAGCAACCCACACTATTCTACATTCATATTTTGTAGGCCACACAATTTTCTCCACTATTAAATGGTGCTTCACCCCCAGAATAAGAGTAGTATAGTAGTTAAAAGTGCAGTTTTGGAGTAAAATTGCCTGGGTTGAATATTCAGTCTGCTACTCTCAAGCCATATGACAATGGCTCTCTATATTTCAGTTATCTCATTTGTAAAACAGTAAGAATAGTAGTACCTACCTTGTAGGATTATTATGAATATTAAATAGTTATAATTAAAGTACTGATAACAGTTTTGGCACTTGGTAAGCATTCATCAAACATTAGCCAGAGTAGTATTGGTTTACTGAAGGCTATTTCACTTAGTAAGGTCTTGCCTCAGCCTAAAAGGTAGTGATTGTAGCCACTTACTCAGGTCAAATTTCCTATACCTCAGTTTCATTTTTGTAATATTGAGTCTAGGACTGAATGGACAGATTGAACATTGGCAATAGCACAGGTTAAAAATTTGGGGTAGAAAGGTGTTTTAAAATACCTGTTTGTGCTGGAGCCACATTTCTTGTTCTGTGGAGGGACAGTAAAAGTCAAACGCTGTTTCAGACTTTATCTTTGGCCTTTTCTCTTTCATTTTAACATTGCCCCGACCACTCATGATTATTGAACTCCTGTGGAGAGCCTGGTTTCCTAGTGATACGTGTACTCACACAGTTGCAAGCCCATAAATTGACCGATCAGTAGGTGAGAACAACTCATTCCATTTTGACCATTACTGAGTCCTAGAGAGTTGCAATTAGAACTGTAACAATTGCTATGTGAGAGAAGTCCCAGGGAAAAGGTTTCAGCAAAGGAGCACAGAGATATTTAGGAAACACATGGAGTCATAATTAAAAATACGCATTTGTGTTGAGTGTTGAGAAAATGCATATTAAATTAAATAAGGAGAACAGTTTCTGCTCACTGGCAATGTGCCCATTTCTTTTGCAGGTAGCACGGGATGCTGGTTTTCCCCTGATGGATCGTGTTTGAGTAATTGCAGTGTCAGTCCACTTGAAATACCTTGCTGGGAGTCAGAGATGACTATGAACTCAGCAGAAGTCATGGCATTCTGAAAAGTCAGGCACAATAAAATAAACAGAGGTTTTGTAGAAGACTGGGGAGGTGTGGAAGTTAGATTTCAAAGGAGGCCAAATAAGTGTGCTCCGTTTTGCAAGTGAAATTGTTGTCAGTCACTTTTGTGCATTGCCTTTTTCTCTGCAGAACATGAATGCCAAGAGAGATAATCCAAATTCCTATTTTTTGTTATACGTCAGCCTTGTTTGCTGTATTATTGAGACTATAATTTATCTTCATCGGGCTGTATTTACAGTAGTATCATGTGTTGCAAAATATAGCAGGTTTTTATTATTATTGGTTTTATGATGAGACCATATTGAATAGGGGCTCCTTAAGAAACTTGAACACTTGGAAAGAGATATCTGCCATTTGCTGCATGACTAGTTTTCTTTCTCTCTAATTTCTCATCATATTACTTCAACATTTTCAAGCCTTCACTGTTTTACCATTTCCCTTATGAAATGTTGTGAAGATAAAATACAGGAAATGTTGCAAGATAAAATACAGGGCACCCAGTTAAATTTGAATTTCAAATAAACAATGAATACTTTTCCAGTATAAGGATGCCCTATATATTGCAAGTGTTATATGACACATACTTGTACTAAAAACAATTTTGTTTTTTATCTCAAATTCAAATTAAACTGGTAATCTTAATATTTTTATTTGCTTAATCTGGCAAACCTGCCTTTGGACAAAAGTCTTAAATCCATAACTGTGTAGAATACTGTGTTTCTCCTGTATACAGTTCCAATTTCATTAAAAGCCACTCACACTCCACCTTTTGTGCTCCAACCATATTCAGCGTAGTTCATTAAATATACAGTTATGTGGCTCACAATGATGTTTCAGTCAATGAAAGACCATATATATGATGGTGGTCCCATAAGATTAAAATGGAGCTGAAAAATTCCTATCACCTAACGGCACCATAGCCATCCCAATGTTATAGAGTAATGCATTACTTATGTGTTTGTGGTGATGCTAGTGTAAACGAATTTACTGCACTGCCAATCATATAAAAGTATAGCACATGGCACACACAATTATCTTCAGTATATAATACTGGGTAATGATAATAAATGACAATGTTACTCGTTTATATATTTACTGTACTATACTCTTTATCATTATTTTACTATGATCCTTCTACTTAAAAAAAAAAAAAGTTAACTGCAAGACAGCCTAAGGCAGGTCCTTCAGGAGGTATTCCAGAAGAAGGTATTATTATCATAGGAGATGACAGCTGCATGTGTGTTATTGTTCCTGACAACCTTCCAGTGGGATAAGATATGGAGGTGGAAGGCAGTGGTGTTGATGATCCTGACATTGTATAGGCCTAAACAAATGTCTGTGTTTGTGCCTTAGTTTTTTTTTTTTTTAAGTTTAAAAAATAAATAAAAATATTTTAAAATAGGAAAAAGCTTATAGAATACGAATATAAAGAAAAATTATTTTGTACAGCCATTCACTGTATTTTAAGGTTAGTGTTATACAAAAGAGTTAAAAAGTTTAAAAAATTAAAAGGTTTATAAAGTGAAAAATTACAGTAAGCTAAGGTTAATTTACTGAAGAAAGAAAAACATTTTAAATAAATTTAGCAAAGTCTAAAGTATACACTGTTTACAAAGTCTGCAGTAGTATACAGTAAGTAATGTCCTAGGCCTTCACATTCTCCTACAATTCACTCACTGACTTACACAGAGAGATTTCCAGTCCTGTAAGCTCCATTCATGTATGTGCCCTATACAAGTGTACCATTTTTAAAATCTTTTGTACCACAATTTTACTGTACCTTTTCTATGTTTAGATACACAAATACTTCCAATTATATCACAACTGCCTACAGTATCCAGTACAGTAACATGCTATACAGGTTTGTAATCTAGGAGCAATAGGCGATAGCTGGCAATACCATGTAGGTTTGTGTAAGTACAGTCTATGTTTGCACAAGGACTAAATTGCCCAATGATGCATTTCTCAGAACATATTCCTGTCCTTAGGTGACTCATGATTGTATTATATGTTCTCTGTGCTATGCCTTTGCAATGCTATCCTCTTAGCCTAGACAATTCCTACTTCCACCACCAACAACCTATTTCTTTGCCCAATCAACTGATATTTGTTCCAATCTTTGAAAGTTTCATTAGGAAGACCAATTTTTTAGTCTTGTCCTAGTTAGGGTTTTAGTGGAATAATAACCCTGCCAGCACTTTGGGAGGCCGAGGTGGGTGGATCAATTGAGGTCAGGAGTTTGAGACCAGTCTGGTCAACATGGTGAAACTCTGTCTCTACTAAAAATACAAAAATTAGCTGAGCATGGTGGCATATGTCTGTAATCCCAGCTACTTGGTTGGGAGGCTGAGGCAGGAGAATCATCTGAACCTGGGAAGCAGAGGTTGCAGTAAGCTAAGATGGTGCCACTGTACTCCAGCCTGGGCAACAGAGCGGGACTCTGTCCCAAAAACAAACAAAAAAACCCTGTCTTGACCTCTTAAATTTGGATTCAGTTGAGAAATAAGGCATAGAGGACAAACAGAAAGAAATCAAAATTGACTAAATAATATGATAATAAATTTGCAGCCAGATGGACCTCTACTTTCCTTGAATTTGAACGAATTTCCCAAATTGGAGGCCTTAAGAGGCAAAACAAAAAGTCTGAGCTGAATGTTTTCTCCCTAACTGATGAGTCAGATAAGTCACTCTTCCTTCCTTGGGGCTGGAGAGAAACTTGGAGGCATTCTTCTAAAACTTTCCTTTGAAGGGAGTTGAGTAGAAATTATCTCTGCTCTCCACTCTGACTTTGAAAAATTGGGAATGTGAAATAAGTGCATATCCACCAGATAAAAATCTGGCCACCAGATTTGTATTCTCTTAATAAGATTATCCATTAGGTCTATGGTCAACTATTGGTGTGCCCAGTTCATTAGTGGGAGGTAAGGATGGTCATGCTATTACCTTCATGAAGTCACTTCACCATATAGACCGCTGATCCTTTGTGATTCTTCCAGGCAACTGGTGGGCAGGGAAGCTTTGCCCTCTAGAAGACCCCGAAATGGGTCAGAATTGAATTAACTTGGAATTCCTTCTGAATCCTGAGTAGAGCATACATTCTTTATTTAATTTTACAGCCTGATTTTTATCTAGCCATGTTGTCTAGGAATAATCCTTAAAAAATGTAAATTTGAATAGAAATCATCTATTATGAAGAACATGAGTAAAAAAGGAAGTCCAATAATTACATCTCTTTTTCTTTAAGTATTAAGACCTAACAAAGTACAAAATACACTTAGTCATGATCAGTCACTTTCTTATTCTGCTCAGTCTTAACACAGAGGCATCCCCAGTTTGAGGACTGTGTGGAGTTGGGATTGGGTAGACAGCCACCTGGGCTATCTTCTGCTAAATAGTATAGTTTCTGACACATGTTCACAGTGGAAATAATATAGACTAAAACCTCTCAGAGGCCATGAATTTTCTAATATTTTGATACAAGAACTGTTGTAACATCAACCTCACCTTATAAAATTTAAAAACACAAGTCAAATCTAGCCTCTATAGAAATATTGTTCCCCAAATCCAGTACTCTGTATTATCCAGGTCCATGTAATTGTTAATGGAAATAAGAGCAGATATTCAGTAACTGAGGGAAAGAGGAGACATACAGGGAAATATTGGCTTTGAGATTGCCCAGGTTGCATGCAGTTCATGTCAGTTATAGGAAGGCTACAGCCTATAAAAATTAAAACTAAAGAAAAATCTCCCATAAGCTCAATTGTAGCACTATGTTTGCCATTTAGAGAGGGAAAGTTGGGGGAAAGATGCACTCCTGCAACTCTCAGAAAATAGCATTTGAGACATTCCTGCCC
This sequence comes from Macaca mulatta, assembly GCF_049350105.2. Taxonomy (NCBI): domain Eukaryota; kingdom Metazoa; phylum Chordata; class Mammalia; order Primates; family Cercopithecidae; genus Macaca; species Macaca mulatta. Next base: position 171,369,648 of record NC_133406.1, on the reverse strand, counting down.
TCTTTCAAAGACACTGGAACTGGACATAAGTGGCAGTTTCAGTCATCAAATCTTATTAGACATGCCTTTCATTCCCACCTGGCATATGCAAAATCTATTTGCATTTTACTCTAAATTCCTAGCACTTAAGAGTGGGGGGAGGATTATGTTGTATGTTTTGTCTAGTAATATAGACTCCACTCTTTTCTTATGAGCAGGCAATTTTGTCTTGTGCCATAGCAGTCATTGCCACTGCTTCTTGCTACTAAAGTCCCTGACAATTGAAATCTGCCTTCTCCACTTTTGTTTATGCTGAGAAATCACATGCAGCTTCCTGCATTGTAAATGCTATTGGTGCTTCTGAACCCTGAGCTCCCTGGGCCCAGTGAGCACTAAGATGGCTGCCATTTTCCACTTAATGTCTTACATTCCCAGACTCCCTTCAGAGAAGCAACCGCAGTCTTCTTTCTAAAACCCCAACTGTCTTTTTCCATTCTTTACATTTCATCATCCTTACCGACTCAGAGATAATACAACTATCATGCTTTTAATACATTTAGATTGTTTTACATTTTTATTTTTTCTGCTGTTACTGTTCTAATTCTCAGAAATAAGAAATAAAAATATTTTATGATAATTTGTCCCTCTTTGATTTGCTTGACAAGCTTAACTTCTAAAGACTGAATATTCTGAATACATTTCTTCTCAGCTCATGGATTTGCAAAAAATTCATGGAATTGTTTCTCCACATCAATCCAAGAGCTGCCATTCCTTTCAAGACGTTAACTAATTGTTACTTAACAGAAATGAACACTTCTGTGGTTAATACCGTAGTATAAGTCTCCAATTTAAAGCCACAGTCAAGGCTTATGGAACCAACAAATCAGAGAGCTAACCTGAGATGACTTGGTAAAGGGAATGATGACTCGGGAGCTTAAGGACAATCTAAATGAATCCTAGAATTTAGATAGGATATATTTCCCAGTTAGCCCTGTACCATGATAAAAACCACATAAAGAACAGAATTTGGAGCTCCTGAACCTGCATTCCTTCCCTAAACCTGACACAAACACATCAGTGTTCAGTGATCCTCAATGCACTTAGCCGCCTTTAGAATTTAAAAGTTTAGTCTATAATCTTTACTGAGAAATTCAGTAAATGCAGGGAAAAAATTGTTCTGCCCACCAAGATGTCAAAAAGCCTGTGTATCAAAGCTCTGCCTATCTTAAGGTGCTGTTCAGATAGAATGACTCTCTTTCCTCTATCATGTGATTCTTTAGTTGTGCCTTCTTAAATAAAATCCAAGTCAGTCACAAAGATCTGCACAGTCCCAGCTTACAATCTCCCAAGTGTCACCATCCTCAGTCACCAAGGGCAAGGCCCCACATGGTTAAATTGACTAATTCCCTGCTATATTTCAAGGCCTCCTCAGTTTAAGCCCAAGTTCTCAATTCTCTATTTGTCAGTGGGTTAATTTGATTCTTAAATGCAAGTTTTTTGTAAGTACTTCTTTGATATCTGACAAAGGCATCAAGATGAAGGGCTTTAAGGGATATTGATAAATAACATATTTATTTTTTCTTCTGAATTGAGAATCTATTGCAAAATAAGGCTGGATAGAGGAATATAGAAATATCAGCTCAATTTTAGTTCCATAAAAATGATTAGAAAATATGGTTTAGCTCTGATGCTGATGCCTGAATTGAACCAACCCTTCACCATTTCTGGCTTTCTCCTAGCGGGGCCAGAGAGTCTGTGCTGAACTAACCAATCAGAGAAGAGATGATCATGGTAAACCCTCCCTGGAGGTTTTCTATTCAAAAGAGAGAACCAGGGAGGTTGAGCATGCGCTGCCTGACCCCACTGCACTGCACTGTCCAGTCAGCCATTCCTTTTTTGGGGAAGATGTGAGTGAGGGGGCAGAGAGAAAATAAAAATCAAAGGAGTAGAGAATTAAAGTCCTAGCCCCAACTCCCCTGATAAAGTCAATGTTCCCTGTTGTGAAAGTTCTAGCAACTCTATTTCTTATTTTATCTGTCTTCAAAGATATAACGTCCTTGAAGGTAGGGATTTTGTTTGCTTTGTTTGTCACTATATCCTTGACAATCAGCTGGCACTCAGTAAATATTTGCAGAATGAATAAAAGATTGCATGGGTTCACTAGTGTGGAATTCTGGGATAAACTTAGGTTGCAGCAACTGGCAATAGTATTACCTGGAGACCCAGATATAAGACATTCTTTCTGCTCTCTTTCCATAGCACAGGAGAAAATAGCATGACTCTGATATAAGGATATTCACCATGTCATTGTCCCCTCTGCATCCTATTTCTGGCATTGCAGAGTATCAATGTACAGCCCCAGGGAGCCATCAGTCATTCTCTTCCTATGCAGTGGCAGCAGGAGAATATTCTAGTTATCTATCTCCTGAGACGACTGAGTAGTTCCAAGAAACCTCCTCACAGAATGACAAGTTAACTAAATATCTTCAATTAAAGAACATTGTATACAATGTTTATTTTATTTTATTTTCTTAAACTCTATTTTTAATGTAAAGCTGTAACTCAAAAGCTTTTGTATTAGTGACCAAATAGTTCAGAAACTGGTTTTACGATAAGTATAATCATTTTTTAAGAGAAATAGTATTGACCACAAAGCTTCCTACTTTGCTATAACTCTGTGTGGAAATGATGGCAAGGAGGACATATGGGGAAAAAATTGAATAATGAGAGTGCCATAGACGATAACTCCTTATATCCTTTCAAAGGACTGGAAGTGAAATCCTCAACAGAAAAAAATTAAATAGATCCTACATAAAATTGGATGGAGGCCATTCACTCAATCCTATCCATCAGCTGGTATTATATAATTACTATTCAGTGAGGAGTGGGCTTCCTTGGATAATAATTACTGTCAATTATAAAGTACTCACTGTATATGCCAGACATGGTACATTATGCTTACTACACAAGATCTCAATCATCCTGTATAAACTATGAATCAGATACTATGATTCTCATTGTAAAGATGAGAAAACAGAGGTTTAAAGAGTCACCTAAAGAACTCAAGTTTACAAAACCAGTAATATGCAGCAGGCTTAATAACACAGGTCTGTCTCTTTCTGAAGCCCATACTCATTACTAATAAACTACAATGCACCCAAGATTCTTCAAAAAGAAAAATAAATAAAGCATATTTGAAGTGGCTGTAATTTAGTGTTGAAAGGAGAAAGCCAAAAGATGGGACACCAAAACGTTTTAAAGGATTCTATCCTACTTGCCTGGTAGGGGTGAGTTCCAGTAGAAATAAAAAGTGTGCAATTGTTAAAGTTTCCTCTGCCGTAAGATCCTCAACAAACAGGCACGGAGGGAGTAGAAGGCTGTACAAAGACGTGGAGCAGAGCATAATATTGAAGGACTTGTGAGGACTGGACTGGATGCTCTACGTAGAAATAGTCCTAACAAAGCTATCCACCTAGCTCATGTAGCAGATGGCCAGAAGAGGGGGCTCCTGCTTCAGAATGCAGTCTGGTCCTGTGGGCCATCCTTGGTAATCAAGGCACTTTCTTAAAACTTTTAAGTTCAGGGGTACAAGTTCAGATGTGTTACATAGGTAAATCAATCTACATGCCCATCAGTGGTAGGCTAAAGAAAATGTGGTACGTATGCACCATGGAATACTATGCAGCCATAAAAAAGAATAAGATCATGTTTTTTTGCAGAGACATGGATGGAGCTGGAGGCCATTATCCTTAGCAAACTAACACAGGAACAGAAAATCAAATGCCACAGTGCTCACTTATAAGTAGAAGCAAACTGATGAGAACACATGGACACCTAGAAGGGAACAACACACACTGGGGTCTTTCAGAGGGTGGAGGGGGAAGGAGGGAGAGGATCAGGAAAAATAATGAATGGGTACTAGTCTTAATACCTAGGTAATAAAATTGTCTGTGTAACAATCGAGGCATGTTGATAGCAGGGAAGGTTGAGCAGGGGCAGCTCATTTGAGAGGTTTTTAAGTTTAAAATACAAAGTTTCTGAGATTCCATCACAAGTACTATTTGTTAATAGAGTATGTACATACTACATGCTAGTAGCACATCTAAACTCCACAAAATAAAACTTGTCCTTCTTTTGGATGGATATATATATATATATATGTGTGTGTGTGTGTGTGTGTTTATGTATATGTGTGTGTGTGTGTGTGTGTATACATATTCCTTAGCTCTTGAGAATGTTTAAAGCACACAGAACCATGCTTGTGTTTTTAAATTTCTTCTGAATTTCGCTTTTAAGTCAAAGTTGCAGTTTAATTACTTTATATTGCCATAAAAGGTAGACTAAATCCAGTCTATGCATTTGACAATAGCAGCCTATAAAACTATAGACGAACCAGAGATCTATCTTAAGGAGACACAATGCTAGCTAAAACTTAGATTTTTAAAAAATTAAATGTATGGCTTCTGAGAGGACTGCATTTTTTTGCAAGAGTCATTTTCAGAACATCAGATTTAAGACAGGCATTAGTATAACCTCTGATCAAATTTAAAAATGTTTTGTACAGTGTCGTGAGAAGTGGTCATATAGATCCTTAAACACTGAATCTCGTGTTGGATAGGGAAATAACTCCTCAAACAGCCATTTTCTTTTGGAGCTGTTCTGATCATTATAAAATTCTTATATCAATTTGAAAGATTCCTTCATAATTTAGGGTAGTGAAACTGGAAAAGACTTTAAAATTCACTTGGCAAAAACCCTTTTGTTATAATCAGTTCATCAATTCACTCTGTGAAGAAGCACTGTGAATCTGCTATGTGCCACATATTGTTCTTAGAATGAGGGATATAGCAATGACTACAATAAACAGAGGTCCCTAATCTATGGAGCATACTCGTTTTAAATTAACTTGTTCAAAGTTACACTGAATTGGAGGGAAATGAAACAAATTTTGCTTGCATTATACTACATACATATTTTGTCTCCTTTATTCAGACTGCCTTCTCCTCCTTCATTCCCCCATCACGTTCTACTAGGCATCAAAACATTATTTGTCACCCACATTTTCGAGTTCAGTCTTCTATATTTTCTCAAAGTCCTTTGTTTATAATGACGATATGAGGTAACAGCAAAGGCTCTAAGATGTGGTTGAATTCTTGACATGGAATTTGCTATTTGGAAATGATGTGATAGAAAAATGATTTTAAATTGTTTTACAAGGATGATTTTAAGACTTTAGGTCTGCATGACTGAAATAAAGAAGTTGCCATCAACAAAGATTTAGAATGCAATCAATAACGCAGGTTGTGGAGGATGATGAGGAGGCAGCAGTTTTTGATATAAGGCTGAGATACCTATTTGGCATTCAAGTGGAGATATCATGTTGGTTCTTAATTATAAGAAAGCTTGAGGGAAAGCAGAAGGAGAAGATATGATCTTAGATGTATATGGTTGTGTATGCACGTGTGTGCATGGCATCAGCATATAGGTAACACTTAAAGCCTGAGTCTTGATAAGTTTACCAAGAGGCAAAGTCCAGGCCAAAAATGAAAGAGAAAGTGGTGCTATCCTGTTTAAGAGAGAGAGAAAAGTGTGAAATGGTTATTTAGGAGAATGGGAACAGTAAACAGAGTAAGAAAACAGTGTGATTTCCAGACAGCATTAAAGGCACACTTCAGATTCATGCTCATGAATCTAAAGTGAGACTAGTTAGCATGGTTTTTGTTTCCCTTTAGCCACATTCTGTTGCATGAGTGCAGGTAAAGTATAGATGAAAGATTGAGTTTAACATTTCAGACATCCTTAAATACATCCTGCATGAACTCTAGCTATCTGGGAAATATATGGATAACTAGCATCAGACTTGTGTGTAAGAAGAAAATACATTGGTTGTTACCTCTTTACATGTAGAAGGTGGAACTCCAAGTACATGAGTTAAAAGGATACAATTAAATATGCACAGAGAAAAAATGTATACTCTGCATAAGAAATTACACGTGTTTAGTAATGGAGAAAGTAGAAAATGAAGAGGGTGCTGGTGAAAGAACAGGTCAGCAACATGATGGGAACCAGAGTCTGAGGAGGAGCGTGGTGAAGGGAAAACTTCTGGTGACCAGGCAGCAAGTAGATCAGATAAACAAAAATGACTCGTGTCCATTATTTTAAATATTCTAGGATAATACAACTCAGTTGCTCTAAACATTTAATAAAATCTGCCATACGCACAAAAACCTGAATGAATGGACAGGAAAATTAAAAGAAAATCAGAGATGAGAGAAGAGAACAGGCATGTTAAATGAGACGTGAGTCAGAGATCAAGAGCACCAAAAACTTAGAACAGGAAATATCTGGGAGGCCATAAGCACACAAGGTTGTACAGAAGTTCGAGAAAGACATTAGATATAATGTTGAGTTTGTGGGTTCAGTTCAATTTTTTATTACGCTTTATTTTTTTCTTTTTATGTTTTCATGTATGCTTTCTCTTTAAAATGTACCTTTTAAACAATAGCAACATATCAGCTAATGTTTCAGTTAAATGATAATAGCTACCATTTTTGAATGCTTACTATGTGCCATGCATACTTACATACATGTCTGCTATGAAATAACTTTTCTCATTACAACACCTTGCAAAATAGGCATTATTAAGTTTTGATGATACTATTAATAAAACATCTATTTATGGCTAATTTTTTATAATTGATGTCTGCATTGCACTTGATATAATTTATCATGTTTTGTGAAATGCTATTAAATTGCTGACATGTCTGCTTGATATCATCTTAACATTTAAAAAAATGCAGCAATATTCTCACTTTATAAGTGATAAAACTAAAGTTCAAAAAGGTTAATTAACTTGTCCGAGTTCCCACAAATCACTGAGCCAAGGATTCAAACCCATGTCTCTAGACTTCAAATTTCTGACTGTTGCCTCCTCTCAATTCTGATTCTTCCTTCCACTATTTTAAAACAAGCCCTGATTCAACCCGGCAAGCCTAATTCCATTTACACACCCAGGAATACATGTTCATGTCATAAAAGCAAAACATTTTCACACAGCTTCAATTCATCAGACTACAAAATTCTTGGTGTCAGCAGTGACACAGAAAGCTTCTCGGTAGCAGAAACAAAAGCAAGTAATGTAGCTATGTGATTTATTTTAAAAAGCAGAGGGGTCACAGAGAATAAGATAAATTCTGAAGGACGGAAAGAAATCTTGTTTTCTTACAGAAGCAAAGAAATGATGGGGAGTGGGGGAATCAGCCAGAAGTAACTGCTAAATTTGAAATACAAAAGTGATGCAAACAGTTGGGGGGAACAAAATTCAGCCAAACTGATTGTTCCATGTGGTGAAACAAGTATTTACAAAACCATTAATCGCTCATCATATAACCCCAATGACACCTTTCAACATGATGTCCTTTTATGGATGTAATCCACTCCATCCAACCTGGGAATCTTATTATTTCCCTAAACGCACCATACAGTTTGGGTCCTATACAAAGAACGGGTGGACCAGGTTCAAAGCTGTGGCAGGAGAGTTGAATCCCAGGAGAGGGGGAATTTGGAGCAGAGCTATGCTTGCTGAATTATAACAGTCAGCCAAGGGAAGAAAATACCTAGTAATAAAACCAGAGCCCCTGAGGAAAAGCTATTACTGGAACTATTAAGCCAAGGGAATATGCAAAATAGCTAGTGGTAGAATGTTTTAGAAGGCAAATTCAGGACAAGCTTGAAATAAAAAGATTGATGGCTGGACAATGGCAAAGGGTTCATAAAGATAACAGATTTTTTGTTTGTTTGTTTTGTTTTAACCCTTTGCCTTCTGTGTCTTTTTACTGCCACAGGTTTCCTCTGGTAGAGTTTGTCTTCAGGAACCTCTCACCACCTTTATGACTCATCTTAGATGCTCTTTTGATTTAAAAAAAAATTGATCTGTGCAATTCCTTTCATATTTTAACTTTTTCCAAAACGACTCAGTATCCTAAACAGTTTTGTCCCAATTGACTAGTAAGGCCACCTGGACTTTCCACATCTGAGTAGAATACTATCTACAATTTACATTCTCAGCAGCAGTATATAAAAGTTACCACTTTTCTGCTTCCTACACTTAGTCAGGTTCTCATAAAAGTTGAGCCCAATATTGCTGTAGTACAATTTTCTCCAAAATGCAGAAGAGAGAGTTTTGCAAAACCTGTAAATTACCCATAGGTGTATACGTGTATAACACTTGGTGTTAGCCAATTTTTAATTTTTCAAATCCGATGGGTATGAAAATGTGAGGTTGAAAATCCTTTCATATGTTTATATCTTTCAGTTTTTACCTTCTGCTCGTATCTCCAGCTTTCTAATGGGTTGTCTCTTACTTACTGATTTGTAGGCTATATTTACAGGTGCTGAATACTAATATTTAACTTGCTACATTCATTGAAAATATCTTTTCCCAATGTATGCTATATATTTTAACTTTGTTTATGGGGTCAATTTAGAAACACTTTTATTTATTTGGTGTATTGTTTTTGTCTCCGCTTCATTTAAGAAATCCTTCCTTATCAGGATATAATTATAGTCTTTCTTTTTTAAGAGTATTTTTTTTTCTCTTATTTTAAGTTCAGGAGTACATGTGCAGGATGTGCAGGTTTGTTACATAGGTGAATGTGTGTCATGGGGGTTTGTTGTACAAATTATTTCATCACCCAAGTATTAAGCCTGGTATACATTAGTTCTTTCCTGATCCTCTCCCTCCTTCCATCCTCTGCCCTCAGGTAGGCCCCAGTGTGTGTTGTTCCCCTTCTTTTAAGAGTTTTCAAGTTTTGATTTCATGTTTTTAGCTTCAGTCAATCTGGAACTTACTTGTGTATATGGTATGGGGTAGGATACTGATTTTTTTTTCATATACAGATAAGCCAGTTATCCCAGTGCAAATTAATGAACATCTTACCTTTTCCTACTGATTTCTAATGACACCTATGACATTTACCAAGTCCCATATATGGATGAGTCTATTTTGCCTTCTGTGGTATCATTAACTCTTTCTCCTGACTTTCAAAGCCCTCTGTATTCAAATCCTGCAGACTTTAGAAGTGTTTTCTATATTACAGTAACAGCATTAAATTAACGGAATCAGAGAAACTTAAAGCTTGAAGGCAATAAATGGGTTAAATAATCTGATTATGTAATTTCATAGATAGGAAAACTCCATCCCAAAGAAGCTAAATGAGTGCCTGGGGTCATACAAGCAGGCATTGGTAAAGTCAGTTTTAGAAGCATGTTGACTCGTCTCCTCCTGCAGTGCCCTCTCCATAGAACTGGTGCACAGCACATACTAGAATGATTTCCTGTTTGAATTAAATGACAGCATCAAATGGAATCAAATAGGGGAAATATAATTTGTTGAGTTCCTACCACGTGCAGTACTATGTTAACCGCTTTCTAACCCCTCAGAGTGACTTGCCTTTGAACTTTGTCTTGTGAATCCTAGGGTTTTTTTTGTTTTGTTTTGTTTGTTCGTTTGTTTTGAGACGGAATCTAGCTCTGTCACACAGGCTGGAGTGCTGTGGTGCGATCTCGGCTTACTATAACCTCCACCTCCTGTGTTCAAGTGATTCTCCTGCCTCAGCCTCCCGAATAGCTGGGACTACAGGCACGTGCCACCATGCCCAGCTGATTTTTTATGTGCTCTTTCCTCTGTCTCTGTTCTATGAATGATAATTCTGAGTATACTCTTTGGTTCTATTCAATGCTGAGTCCAATATTGCTGTGGTATAATCTTCTCCACCATGCAGAAGAGTTGTACAAAACATCTAAATTATCCATTTGTGTGTGTATATGTGTATGTGTGTGTGTAATGTTGATGAATACATACATGCATGTATTGTATACATCAATCTGGAATTTATTTTTGTATATGGTCTTAGATAGGATACTGATTTTTTTCACATATGCAGATAAGACAATTATCCCAGTGCAAATTAACTAACATCTCACCATTTCCCACGGATTTCTAATGACACTTATGACATCTGTGAAGTCCCATATATTATATATATGTATAATACATGTACATGTATTTTATATATATATGAACTATAAAAGAAGAATTTCTCCTTAGAAATTCAAACTGAAACTTACACCTACTCTTTTAGATTGTATTGACTTATTCCACACATATGTTAACTATCCACAATGACATAGATTAACATCATAAGTAACCTTCCTGTCCAATAGGATCTTATAGACCAACTGTGAAATTGGCTCATAAAAATACATTTATAATTCAATTATATGATCATTAAATAGATAAGAACAACAAAGTTATAGAGAAGCACAAAAAGGTGAGAACTGATAATTCTACCTGGTGGAAACCAGTAAACCCTCATGAGTGAGATCATATGGACTAAACTAAAAGTACAGGAAAGGAAACAAATATTTGTGCACAGATGTGGATATCAATATGGAACATTATGTCACAGAATTTAAGGAAATTGAGATTTTGTGTTAGTTGGCAATGTGTCAAATTTTTCTAAGATCTCACATTGTGATCAGTATCCCTTCATATTTGTTAAGCTGTCAGTTGGTATATGGGCACTGTTCACACTCACAGCATAGAGGGGTTCCTGCTTTCAGAGGTAGGGTACCCATATAATTTATCATTCAAATGAGCAAACTTTGAGACTGCAAAGAGAGTCTCTTAATAATTACAGTGTGATGGGATTGTCCTAGACTAATTAGATTTATGGCACTATAGTCAGAGGAAAATAGTATGCAATGTGACCATACAACAGGGTTTCTAACCCTTTTTGAGGTCCTATAGAAAGTTGTGTAAATTACATTTCTCCATAGAGTCAGGACCAGCTCCATGCAATCTCTGTGGTTGCACAGGGTGCCTCACTTAAAAGGGCCTTGCAGTTAGTTTAATATTTAGCTGTTGCTATCTTTAAATATGTATATATTTTTTAAAAGGGAGAGCCACATTTTTGTTTTCTACCGGGCCCCACAAATTATATAAAAAAATACTTCATAGACAACACAATTTAATCTGATTTGGTTAGAAGACAATTAGAATGCCAGGAGATTCAGGAACTATATGGTATAAGACTAGTTAAAGGACCTGGAAATGGTTAGCTGAATAAAAACAAATCTAAAGACCAAGTAAATAACTACCTTAAGATAATGAAAGTTCAGATGGTTCAAAGGATTAGTAGAATTTTCTGGTGCAGTGCCAGAAGGGGGAAACAAGAACAATTCTTGGAAGTTATAGGAAAATTAAAGAAAGGCAGAATTTCACAACAATAAAAAACAGTACATCATATAGGAATCCCCAGTATTCAGTGTATTAATGCTGAGGCTTGGTGACCATCAAGTCATAGAGAATAAGTTTTTGCATTCATTAAGAGGAAAAATAATGAGATTATCATTGTGGTCCAAATGAATGCTAAGATTTTATATTCATAAAATAAATACATTGAAACTCCCTTGTCAACATTATCTGCATCTCAGAGTTCTAGGAAGTGAAGCAGAGAACTTAAAAAAAATCTACTTTCAGCTATCTTTATATAATTTTGAGCAAAGAAAGTGAAGAGAAATTGTAGAAGACTGATAGACTGCTTGCTTAAATTTTCTCATTAATGAGCCTACAAATCATGCTGACCTTAGTTGTGGTTACAATCCTCAAAGACATGACTTTAAAATTAGCAAATGATAACAATGATTAATGCATTTATTCAGCAAGTGAGGTCCGCTGTTTTTGCTTAAGCTTCACAAAGAACTTGTGAGTTAAGACTGTGTGTACTACTTTATAGATGAGGAAACCAAAGCTCAAAGAGATGAATTTTTAGTCACATAGCTAGTTAACAGAAAAGCAATTAATTGGTTTATTTATTCATTCACGAGCTTAATAAATATATTGAGTACTTAGTATGTTCAGGCTGTGCTGTGTGCTCAGAATACCAATTTGAGCAAGACAGAATAGAGTTTATACTGTGTCTTAGTCCACACAGGCTATTATAACAAAATACCATAGACTGTGTGGCTTATAAACAACAGACATTTATTTCTCACAGTTCTGGAGGCTGTAAGTCCGATATCAAGGTGCTGGCCTGGCTGGGTTCTGGTGAGGGCTCTCTTCTAGGTTGCAGAGTGCTGACTTTCTGCTGTGTCTTCAAACGGCAGAAGCAACTAGCTAGCTCTCTGGATCTCTTTTATAAGGACACTCATTTCATTCATAAGGGTTTTACCCTTATGACCTAATCACCTCCCAAAGGACCCACCTTTGGTATTAGGAAGGTATTAGGAAATACCTTCATCCTGGGGTTAGAAGTTTAATGCGTAAGTTTTGGAAGGACATAAATATTCAGTTCATTCCATTCCACCCCTACCCCTCAAATTTGTGTCCTTCTCATATGTAAAACACATCATTCCATCCCAGTAGTTCCAAAGTCTTAACTTTTGCTGTCATCAAATCAAAATTCTAAACTCCAGAGTGTACTCTAAATATTAACTAAATCAGATATGGGTGAGACTTCAGGTAGAATTTGTCATGAGGCAAATTGCTCTCCAGCTGTGAAATCAAATGTGTTATGTGCTTCCAAAATACAATGGTGGGACAGGCATGGGATAGACATTTCCATTACAAAATAAAAACATAGGAAAGCAGAAAGGGGTAACAGATCCCTAAGTCCAAAACTCAACATGGCAAAAAACATTAAAGCTGGAGAATGATTTTCTTTAACTGTATGTTTTGCCTTCCATACGCACTGGGGTGAGAGCTGGGTACCCAAGGCTCCAGGTGGCCCAGTCCCTAGGCTTTGCTGGGAATAGCCCAGGACAGCTCTCCCAGCTAAAATTTCACACTAGTGGCTTCACCAGGTATTTCCCTGGTAGGGATTCTCTGAAATGACATCACTCTCAGGGCCTGTGTCTTGGTTGTGTGCGCAAGACTCTTCATGATTTCATCCCTCAAAATCTAGGACTATGTAGCTAGGCCACCATGGCTGGTTCACTCTGTACTCCAGCACAGATAACACTGTGCTGGGTTGCTGCCAAGGGTTATTCTCTATGCCTTCTGGAGGGGTGGATACAGTAGTACCTTGAAATCATTTTGCCCCTCAGGTCCTAGTATTCTGGGCCTGTGATTGGAGAAATAGCCTCAGTGATCTTAGAAATGCCTTCAGAGTTGTTCTTTCATCATCTTTTTTTTTTTTTTTTTTTTTTTTTTTTAATTATTGTACTTTAAGTTCTAGGGTACATGTGCACAATGTGCAGGTTTGTTACATATGTATACATGTGCCATGTTGGTGTGCTGCACCCATTAACTTGTCATTTACATTAGGTATATCTCCTAATGCTATCCTTCCCCCCTCCCCACTCCCCACAATAGGACCTGGTGTGTGATGTTCCCCTTCCTGTGTCCAAGTGATCTCATTGTTCAATTCCCACCTATGAGTGAGAACATGCAGTGTTTGGTTTTCTGTTCTTGCGATAGTTTGCTGAGAATGATGGTTTCCAGCTGCCTCCATGTCCCTACAAAGCACACAAACTCATCCTTTTATATGGCTGCATAGTATTCCATGGTGTATATGGGCCACATTTTCTTAATCCAGTCTGTCACTGATGGACATTTGGGTTGATTCCAAGTCTTTACTATTGTGAATAGTGCCGCAATAAACATATGTGTGCATGTGTCTTTATAGCAGCATGACTTATAATCCTTTGGGTATATCCCCAGTAATGGGATGGCTGGGTCAAATGGTATTTCTAGTTCTAGATCCTTGAGGAATCGCCACACTGTTTTCCACAATGGTTGAACTAGTTTATAGTCCCACCAACAGTGTAAAAATGTTCCTATTTCTCCACATCCTCTCCAGCACCTGTTGTTTCCTAATTTTTTTAATGATTGCCATCCTAACTGGTATGAGATGGTACCTCATTGTGGTTTTGATTTGCATTTCTCTGATGGCGAATGACGATGAGCTTTTTTTCATGTGTCTGTTGGCTGTATGAATGTCTTCTTTTGAGAAGTGTCTGTTCATATCCTTTGCCCACTTTTTGATGGGGTTGTTTGTTTTTTTCTTGTAAATTTGATTGAGTTCTTTGTAGGTTCTGGATATTAGCCCTTTGTCAGATGAGTAGATTGCAAAAATTTTCTCCCCTTCTGTAGGTTACCTGTTCACTCTGATGGTAGTTTCTTTTGCTGTGCAGAAGCTCTTTAGTTTAATTAGATCCCATTTGTCAATTTTGACTTTTGTTACTGATGCTTTTGGTGTTTTAGACATGAAGTCCTTGCCCATGCCTATGTCCTGAATGGTATTACCTAGGTTTTCTTCTAGGGTTTTTATGGTTTTAGGTCTCACATTTAAGTCTCTAATCCATCTTGAATTAATTTTCATATAAGGAGTAAGGAAAGGATCCAGTTTCAGCTTTCTACTTATGGCTAGCCAATTTTCCCAGCACCATTTATCAAATAGGGAATCCTTTCCCCATTTCTTGTTTTTCTCAGGTTTGTCTAAGATCAGATGGCTGTAGATGTGTGGTATTATTTCTGAGGGCTCTGTTCTGTTCCATTGGTCTATATCTCTGTTTTGGTACCAGTACCATGCTGTTTTGGTTACTGTAGCCTTGTAGTATAGTTTGAAGTCAGGTAGTGTGATGCCTCCAGCTTTGTTCTTTTGGCTTAGGATTGTCTTGGCAATGCGGGCTCTTTTTTGGTTCCATATGAACTTTAAAGCAGTTTTTTCCAATTTTGTGAAGAAAGTCATTGGTAGCTTAATGGGGATGGCATTGAATCTATAAATTACCTTGGGCAGTATGGCCATTTTCACGATATTGATTCTTCCTATCCATGAGCATGGTATGTTCTTCCATTTGTTTGTGTCCTCTTTTATTTCACTGAGCAGTGGTTTGTAGTTCTCCTTGAAGACTTCCTTTACATCCCTTGTAGGTTGGTTTCCTAGGTATTTTATTCTCTTTGAAGCTATTGTGAATGGGAGTTCATTCATGATTTGGCTCTCTGTTTGTCTCTTACTGGTGTATAAGAATGCTTGTGATTTTTGCACATTGATTTTGTATCCTGAGACTTTGCTGAAGTTGCTTATCAGCTTAAGGAGATTTTGGGCTGAGACAATGGGGTTTTCTAAATATACAATCATGTCATCTCCAAAGAGGGACAATTTGACTTCTTCTTTTCCTAACTGAATACCCTTGATTTCTTTCTCTTGCCTAATTGCCCTAGCCAGACCTTCCAAGACTATGTTGAATAGGAGTGGTGAGAGAGGGCATCCCTGTCTTGTGCCAGTTTTCAAAGGGAATTTTTCCAGTTTTTGCCCATTCAGTATGATATTGGCTGTGGGTTTGTCATAAATAGCTCTTACTATTTTGAGATATGTTCCATCAATACCGAATTATTGAGAGTTTTTAGCATGAGGAGCTGTTGAATTTTGTCAAAGGCCTTTTCTGCATCTATTGAGATAATCATGTGGTTTTTGTCTTTGGTTCTGTTTATATGCTGGATTACGTTTATTGATTTGTGTATGTCGAACCAGCCTTGCATCCCAGGGATGAAGCCCACTTGATCATGGTGGATAAGCTTTTTGATGTGCTGCTGGATTTGGTTTGCCAGTATTTTATTGAGGATTTTTGCATCGATGTTCATCAGGGATATTGGTCTAAAATTCTCTTTTTTTGTTGTATCTCTGTCAGGCTTTGGTATCAGGATGATGTTGGCCTCGTAAAATGAGTTAGGGAGGATTCCCTCTTTTTCTATTGATTGGAATAGTTTCAGAAGGAATGGTACCAACTCCTCCTTGTACCTCTGGTAGAATTTGACTGTGAATCCATCTGGTCCTGGACTTTGTTTGGTTGGTGGGCTATTAATTATTGCCTCAATTTCAGAGCCTGCTAGCACCTGGCTTCTTTGAAATTGCTGATCCATGCTAATTTTCTTATCAAATGGTATCTTGGCCATACCATTGTTCTATCCTAAACAGGTTTTTTGATTTGTTTTCAATAGAATTAGGCTGAGCATTTTCCAGATTTTTAAGTTCTGCTTTCCTTTTGATTAACAATCCATCTTTAAGTCATTTCTCTCTTCTCTAATTTTACTATAAGAACTTAGAAGAAGCCAAGCCATCCCTTGAACACTTTGCTGAGAAATTTCCCCAGACAAATATCCAATTGTATCTCTCACAAGTTTGATATTAAAAACAAAACAAAACAAAACAAAACTGGAACATGATCACAATTCAGCAAAATTCAATCTGATAACAGATACAGAAACAGAAAGGGGACCTCTAAAAGAAGATGATATTTATTTTGGGAATGGACATTGCAATGGGAATGTACATGCCATAGTGAACTATGCATATTCAGGAAGATAAGAGAAGACAATGGTTTTTTAAAGGAAAAACTAGGAGGATTGCCTTATTGTTTTGAGATACTTATCTTTGGCTACAAGAATCAATAACAAAGACGATGCTGATTTGAGGTTGGATAAGCATTTGCTGGACAGATGCACTCTCCAAAATTTTATTTTGTGTAAAGTTAAGATGACTGTTGTGAAAGATTGGAGTTTTTGAGTCTTTTATGATAGTTCTTGTTATCAGGTATTCATGTCTGAGAACCCTCCCTTTATTGCTTTTTTTGGCTTCATTTGTCAGGGTTTTTAACACGAGTGACTCCATTTTGATTCTGCTGTCACAACTGTAAGCACTCAAGAGAAGCCAAGCCACACCTTCAACACTTTGCTTAGAGATTCCCCAGCCAAATATCCAATTTTATTTCTCACAAATTCTATCTTTCACAAAACACTAGAACCAAGCACAATTCAGCCAAGTTGTTTACCATCATTCTGTAAGAAGCACAGCCTTTCCTTCACGGCCCAATAATATGTTCCTCATTTCCATCTGAGAACTCATCAACATGGCTTTTCTGTCTGTATTTCCAAAGCTTCTTTCACATTTTTAGATATGTGTTACAGCAGTACCTCCATTTCTCTGTACCACTTTTCTATCCTAATCAATTAGGGCTGCTATTAATAATAAAATGTTATAAACTGGGTGACTTATAAACAGCAGATATTTGTTTCTCATAGTTCTGGAGGCTGAGAAGTGCAAGATGAAGGTAATTTTAGTGCCTGGAAAATGCCTATTTCCTCATGGATGGTCATCTTCTCATTGAAGCCTCACATGAAATGATTAGCTAGCTCTCTGAGACTTTTTTATATAGGCATTAATACCATTCATGAAAGCTCCATTCACATGACCTAATCACAGTTCCAAGGCCACACCTCCTAATACCATCTCCATGGGGTTTAGGTTATTAACAAATAAATGTTGAAGGGACCCAAATCTTAAGTCCACTGTACACTGTAACAGACTAGGAGGTTATAGTAAACTGTTTGCTTTAATGCATTCCAAAGAAAACTCTCAGCCAACCTTTCTCTTTGGCAAGCAATTCTTACTTTGAGTAATTTATCTGCACAGATCATATTTATTTAGCCTTTATTTTTCCTGGTACTGTGATATCAGGAAGTAGAGAAGGCAGGTTTCTTGTCTTTTGAGAGGTATAGGAAAAAGTATGTGTGTGTGTGTGTATATATATACACACACACACACACACACACACACACTATAAATACCAAGCAGAATAAAATAAGTGGTAAGCATATTTCTTACATTGTATATAAGAAGTATTCTAAATTTAATATTGGAAATATTATAATATGAGAGAGGAGAAGAAATGGGAGAGTTGATCATGACTGGGTTATCAGGAAAGGCTTTATGGAGAAGGTGAGCTGAGAACCCTGATATACGGATAAAAGCTCAAAATTATGAAGACAAACTCCAAAAGAAGACATATTATGATGTACAAACCTACATAATCACAGCAGTTAACCAAGTAACTAGCACATATCTAACAATAAGTGATTATTAAATTAATATAAAAATTAATTTATTGGTGTGTATTTAACATCGAACAAGAAGAAAGATCAAAGTCGCAAGGGTATGCATATTCATGTTGCATTTGGGTAGTGAGTAGTCTGAAGAGTTTGAATGATGAGTTATATGGCAAGGTTTATGGACAGTTACTTATGGAAGAAAATCAAAAAATCAAGTAGGAATTAAATTGTGGAAAGCCTTGGCTTTTTAAGTGAAGCTTGAAGTTAATTCACCAGGAAAAGGCAAGCCTGTGACTTTTAGCACCTAGCATCTATCACAGTGTGTTAAACAATAGTAAACAATAAGTGTTTGCCGAGTGAATAAATAAAAATGTGAAATAACAAATGAGTAAGAGAGTAACACTCATCAGTTTATAGTTTATTCAACAAATATTTGTTGAGCACTGTTCTGTGCTAAGCACCATGCTACAAAAGCAAGAAAGAAATTATCTTTGTCCTCATACACCTCCCTGGTTACTGTGGCATACACACATGTCAGTGAGCAATGATGATGCTGTATGAGATGAGTACTAAAGAGGTGAAAAAGAACATTCTTTGGAGCAATTCAGAAAGATTTTCTAACCTAGTTTATGTGAATTTTCAGGTTTATTTTATTCTTATTTTTTCAGGGAAAAGTGGCTAGTGGAGGACAAATAACATAAGAAAATGACCTTTATATTAAGGCATAAAATATGAGCAAGAGTTATGAAGAAGAAAGAACAAAGCATGCTAAGATTTAGAAGATAGAAACGTTAAGTAAACCATTCAAAGAAAGCCACAGGAAGAGCTCGCCTAGAGATATAGAAAGGAAAGAGAGAAAAGATAAACTTACAAAATTGAGAAGCTAAATGCCAGGAGGTCAATGAGGTAACTAAAGCAGTAGTTCATGGGAGAAGTGACCAATGCAGTGGCAATGGGAATGGTAGAGGGGGACGTCTTTTTAACCATCATGTACTCAATGTTCAGTAAATATTACATGGCAACAAAATCTGGGGACTGATTGCTTATGCAGAATAAAGTACAAAAGTGAGACAAAATTGACCCCAAGGTTTAAAGTTTGAGGCATTAAATTGATTTTTACTACGTAATTTTACACTGGAAATACAGTCATATCAATTAGCATTCTCCAGAGAAACAGAGCCAACAGGACATATGTATAGATATGTAGAGAGGGAGATTTATTATTATTATTTTATTTTACTATTGAGAATTTGGCTTACATGATTATGGAGGCTGAGAAGTTCTAAGATCTGCTGTCTCCAAGCCAGAGACCCAGAAAAGCTGATGGCATAGCTTCAGTCTAACCCCAAAGGCCTGAGAACCATGGTAACCAAAGATATAAAATCCAGTTCAATTTCAAAGGTCCAAGAACCAGCAGGACTCATGTCCAAGGGCAGGAGAAGATGGATGGCCCACATTAAGCTTCGAGTGAATTTACCCTTCTTCTACCTCTTTGTTCATTCAAGCTCTCAATGGATTGGATGAGGCCCACCCACATTGGCGAGGATGATCTTCTCTCCTCAGTCTACTGATTCAAATGCTCATCTGTTTAGAAAACACACTCACACACACACAATGTTTTACCAACTATCTGGTCATCCTGTAGACCAGTCAACTTGACTCATAAAATTAACCATCACAGACATCGAGGAGATTTTGAGTCTAAGTTAGTAAATTAGTAAATTTAATTTTGTATGTTTTATATACATTTAAGAAGCTGATGAGGGTCAGGGCACGCTGCCCCAAAATATGGCACCTTGGCAAGTGAGAAAACGGCAGAAGCAGAAATCTGCTCTCTCTTCCCCCTCGCTTTTCTCCCCTGAAGTAGATCATAAAATCTTCACTCCAGAGGTACCCTCCCTACAATTGGCACTAAGGAGCATTCTTGTCCTCCAAGATACAGACACATCAAGAAGAACAAACAGACCTTGCTAAATTTCCCTCAGTTTATTACCAATAGATCAGACCCCCTTTGCTCAATCATACCTCTGTACTACAGTCTACTCTTCATCAAACCTAAGAATAAATCTCACAATAAGAATACATGTTTCCCTGTTTTTTGGGGTCTTCATTTCTAAAGGACCTGTGTCATGGTCATGTAAAATTTACATTAAAATATTTGTATGCTCTTCTTTTGTTAATCCTTTGTTATACGGGACACAACCATGAACCTTGCAATGGGTGAGGAAAATAAATTAATTTTTTCCCTGACAAAATGTACCTACCATGTCTTTGGTATTACCTAACAGAGTGGAAATATTGTATTTAGAGCTCAAATATCATATTGGTAAAGGGCAGTCCTCAGGAAAATCCTCTTCCTCACACAACCTTGTGGTAATTTTTCCTTTCTGTGGAAATCAAATGGAATTAACAAATGGTATTTTCTATTGTTCTTAAGCAAGAGATTGGTAATACGGGATTAACCTTTCCACAAAGGTAGGCTGCTTCTCTACATAGAGAATATACAACACCTGCATATCTCCTACTGAAAGGCTTTTAACTTTTGTTTAATCTTTTAATGTATATTCCGAAATAAATAACTTGTAGGAAAATAAGTTCCTTTGAATATTGAATAAAGCAAAACAAAATTATGCTTGGATATTTCTTAATTTCTGCATAAGGAGGATGATGAAAAGAACCAGAATGATCTCTTCTCCCTTGATGAAAGTGTTGCCCATAGAAGCTTGTCCTTAGGCTGCTACCAAAGATCCTTCCGTGTCCACTCTTTTCCCTAAGCAAGCCCTTATTTCTTAGAACATTGAAAAATCCCGTCGTTGACAAAGATCTGAATGCAGTATTGCTTAGCATTTACTTAATTGTGAGTTAAAGGAAAGTGAAATCCCTTCAGTAGAGTTTGTCTATTGATGTTCCAAAATATCTATCTAACTGCAACCAGAGAAATCAAAGTATAGTTTAGCCCAGACAGGAAGGCATCCATCATTTTGGGAGATCTTGGAATATTTAGAAAGACAGATATAGCATTTGAGCCCATGAGAAAGAGTAAGAGAGTAGAGACAGAGAGGGGAGGGAGAGAGGAACAGAGAGAAAGAGGAGAGAGGTGTGAAGAAAGGGGAAGAAAGGAGAGGGGAGAGAAAATACAAAATAGTTGAGGCCAAAACTCAGAGGAAAATGTCTCTAGAGAGGCCTGGTGAAGACAGAAACTTTTAGAGGAAAAGGCTGAGATGAATAATTTAAACTGAATATTTTGAAGAAATAAAATTTTGGGAGAGAGGAAAAGTGAAACCAATTTAATGGAAGGTGTTAAGAAATGGTTGAAAGGGTAAAGACAGAGGCGAGACCACTGCATCTGACCACGAGGAGTTCTTTGGTGATTCTGAGAGAGCCATTTTCACAAAACATTTCTACTAGACACAAGGGAAGGGAAATGGATACTGTAGAGATCATATTTATGATGGCAGTGATAAATGTGAAATGAGATAGGGGGTGTGTGAAGGTGAAATGTTTTCGGATTTTAAGAGAAGTCTTATTTCTACAGCAATCTGGCCTATTACCCTGCTATGTGCCTGGCACAGACTCAATTTCTTAGTCTTAATAGCTGTAGTAAGGTCTGGTGGGATGACAAAATTAGCCTCCTGTGGAGAGTCCATTTCTCACTAAGTCCATCCTTCAATATTTTGAGTAAACAACAGAAATTAAATACACAAGGTCAGTGCATTTCAGTCATTCAGGTTAATCTTTTTAATTCAGATATATTAGCCAGATAGATGACACTTATGTTTCATCACTTTTCAAGTCCCGTTAATCCTTAATCCTAATTATGCCTGACCTGATCCAAAGTGAACAGAAATTCATTTTCAATGAAGTAAACAGGAACTATAGAGCTTTTGTTATTTGTTAGAACAAGCGTTATTAAATAGCAAGCATCTGCTCTCCATTCCAATTATTGTTCGTGGGTTTTAAGGGTCCAGGTTAAGTAGAGTTGTCAGATTTCACTTTGTTGGATAATGAAATCAGAAACATGAATTAATCACAGCTCAAATTTGTGTTATATATTGCAGTTTGCTAGTGTATTTATTACTTCATTTGATTCTGATAATGCTAGGAGGTAAGTAGGTTTGACTCCTCACCTGTATAATGGGAATAAAAATTACACTTTCGTTATAGGGATGATGTGAGGATTAAATAAGTTATTAAATTCAGGGTGTTAAAAATTGTGCCAGGCACTTAGCAAATGTTCAATAAATGGGAGCTGCTTTGGTTGATACTATTATGATTATTAAGGTCAGGGTACTTTATATAGTCTGTATCTCACTGAAAGAAGAGGGAGAGAAAAGAGGATGATCAGAGGGACAGGGAAGGAAGAATAAATGAAAGAGAAAGGATGGATTAATACCAGGCATATAGATGAGAGAGTCTGAACCTTGCCGATTTGAAGAGGCTCTTCGGGTTAATGCCATGCCATTAAGAAAAGTGGATAGAAGCTGATATATTAAACTGATATTGATTAGCTTTGTAAATGTCCATTCTCTTGCAGTCAGTAATGGGAGATCATTTAGATTAGAATAAAGTGTGAAGAGACAGGGCATTCTAGGGATTAAATGAAAGGACTGAGAACCACTGACCATCTGTATGACCCTGTGTGCTTGAAATTAGTCTGTCAGGGCCTGAACTACCTTCTCCACAGCATGGACTTAAATAACAGTTTCTTATGTTTATCTTGCAGTGAGGCTATTAAAGCCAGAAAGGCATTTGGGGTCCTTCACATAGGCTGAATCCAATGATAAAGAATGTCAACAAATTGCACCCTCAGTTGTTTTATTCATTATTTGCTTTGTTATATCTAGCCTGAGTTCAAACCTTCTTTATGCCTCACCTAGACAATTGTATAAGTTATTACTCTTCAGTTCTTCCTCCCCTCAATCCATCTGCCATAGTATCTACCAAACATTTACAAGATCAGCTTAATCCCACTGCCCAACAAATAATCAAATCAAACTGCAGCATGGATTTCACCACACGAGACGAGAATTTTTATATTAAAGCTTAGTCATTAGGTCCGTGGTTCTACACTTACACAGACTAATTTCCTATTGCTGTTCCACCATCATTAGCTGTGTGACTTGGCCTTTCCTGATCTCTATTTTTATTTATTAAAAAAACTTTACTGCTTTTTATGTATCAAACACTTTACAAATATTAACCTATTTAATCTTCTAACTTCCCCTATATAGTAAGATCAAATGCATTTTACAAATGAGGAAATTGAGGCACAGGGAGATTGATCACTACGCTAAAGTCACACAACTTGTACGTTATAGATGTGAGATTTGAACATTGGTGGTCTAACTCCAAATCTGCATTCTGCTTGTATATTGTGCTGCTGTCTTATACTCTACCACCAATCATTTCAGACTTCTGTTTATTTTCATAATATAGCAAGCATTTTTATACTACTGAACAAAACATGATAAGCTTTTTAAAGACAAGAGCACATTGTTGTTCTTAAAATTCTCTGTAACTAGAACAGTGCTTGGCATGGAGTAGACCATATATGAATAAATTAATCAATCAATCCATCAATCTGTCAGCCAGAGTACCCTCATGCAATTTTCCTTCCATTAGTAATACAGGATCCCAGGTACTGTCTTTGACCCTAGAATAGAATAAAGTTCCCAGAAGACCCAGAGTTTAGATTTAGAAACCTCAGATTTAAGCCCCAGTTCTGCTGCTTCCAAACTGTGTGGCCTTGACCTTGTCAATTAACCTCTCTGTGTTTTTGTTTCTTCAACCTCAGAGAAAGGACATTATTACATGTGCGCACGCACACACACACACACACACACACACTGCACAACTATTGCAAGTATCAAATAAGAGATGCTATATGAAAGTACCCAGAAAGGTTTTATGAACAACTGCATGAATTTGTTAATAATAGGAAAGTAATGATTCCCCATTGTAGTCCTCAGAAAGGGAATAGGCTAAAAGACTGATTTAGGAGTGTTACTAACTGCAAAACTCATCTATAGTTGGAACAAATGGACTTGAAAACTAGGCAGTGCTGCTGATAGTTCATATTTGAGAACAAGCACAGTTTTTATGAACTGCTTTGAGCTGTATAAAGGTCTTTTAACTTTCTGGAACCTTCATTTTCAGAGTAAGCAATCCATCAATATGCTTGGTCCTATTCTCCTCCTCCAACTTGCCCTAATTGTTACCCTCATGACAGAAAGTGGACATCACTGTTGTTTACAAGGAAACTCCACCAAGCACTGTGCATGCACTCAGGGGGTTGTCCACACCCACCCCACTTCTGTTTCTATGATGTTCCTGGATACAGATTTATATTTTGTGAAATGTTTGCTTGCTACTTATAACCTTGTCCTTTGAATTTGATTTCCTAACTTGACTACTTTTAATAAAAAATCTGGTTCAGAATCAGAATAATGCTGCCCCATGGCACTCTTGGAGAAATATTGACCTTATCCCTCCCTGCCAGTATCAACTCAACTCTGAGATCATGCAGGCTTAAGGCAACCCCCAGATCAGGCACCCAACTATTGAAAGGAAAACCTTAGACAAACTAAACTTAACAAAGTTTAACTGAGCCAAGAATGATTGGCAAATCTTGAAAGACCCAAATCAGAATAGGTCCAGTAAGGTTCCAGCGTGGTTCCATATGGTTCCACATGATTCCAGTAAGGTTCCACATGGTAGAAGAACATTTAAAGATAGAAAAAGGAAAGTGAGATATAAAAAATGAAATGAGGTATAGAAATAGCCAGACTGGTTACAGGCCAGTGTCTTTACCTTGTCTGAACATGATTTGAACAGCTGACTGCCTTTGACTGGCCAGACTTGATGACTGGCACAAGAGTAGGTTACAGTCTATTTACATGCCCAGTTAGGTTATGGTTCATTCTGTATGGAGAAATTTTAAGGCCAAACTTAGAATATGTAAGGAGGCAGGTTTAGGCTAAAATTAATTTAATACAACTTATCACATTCTTTGTAAAACTGTAATTCTGAGTATATGTGCTTTGTTATTGCTGATGAGAGAGCTGAATGCTAAGCTTGGCAGTACATGTGGTATTCTCTATCTATTTAGGAAAAGTCATGCACCTATGTGAGAACTTAAACATTACATAATAAAATTTACTTACTTAGAAATCTTGCATTGATTCATGTTTCTACCCAACAAGAGTTTTAAAATAAAAGAAGGGCTATTTGAGAAACTGAAGTGGGAGGATTGTTTGAGCACAGGAGTTGGAGATCCAGCCTGGGCAACATAGCAAGACCCAGTCTTTGTCTAAAAAACAAACAACTTAATTAATTAATTTAAAATAAAGTAAAATAAAATAAAGACCATTAAAGCCAAAGCAGTACATATGGCAGACACTTTGCAAATACAGTGTTTTCAAACCGGAGTTTACTAAAGCCCATTGTCTTCCTTTGGCATCAATTGCTAATATACTTCACTAATCTGAAGCTCCTTGCAGAAGAGTTTCACAAATTCTTGATGCAACTCAATTCCCTATCTCTGCCATCTGGGTATAGGTTGACTGAGAAGTAAAAAAACCAAGCTAATCAGATAGAGCCATTAGGATCCCCGTCGGGCATTATCACAAATGAAATGATTTCACCTCTGCTGCCTTCTTGGCTAATTGACTGGTACTTTTTAAAGTCATCCTAATTCAAATTCAGTTCCTGAGCCCTCATTCCTTAAGTTGTTCTAATTTGTACCAAAATGAGCCAAAAGAGGTTTCATCAAAGGTCAATTTTCAGACTCAAAGAGGGTGAGCCTTAACAAAGAGATAGTTTAAGTAAGGCTTAACTACTCTCAACTAATCAAAGAAAAGAGAGTGAAACTTTAGGCAATTTTAAAACAAATATATTTTGGAGAGTATAATATCTTATTGCCTGATGAAGATTTTTGCTCTCACAAATAAATCAAATGCATTTTGGAGCATCAATCTGAGTGCAGTCCTTACAGTTGGCAGATAAAAATTTCCTCTTTCAATCTTCTTAACTCAATATAATTTAAAAGAAGCTATGAAGATATAGATAAAACAAAAGAAAATCTCAGTATTTCAAATCTCAAATTTTAAAAATGCACAAACTCAGTTTTCTTTTTACCAGAACTTAAAAGACCTGGGTTCTCTTCTCAGCTCCAAACGTTGTTTCCACATCAAATTGTTCATCCAAAAACAATGATTTAGTGTCAACTCTGTGCTGCTCAGTGTTTCAGAGCCTAGAGATAAGTGGTAAGAAAAATTACACACTGCATTATGCATCTTAGTTTGTAGTTATAAGACAGAGAATAATTTTTTAAGTAATCATATAAATATACAGACATCCCCGAGAATTGATTCCAGCACCCTGGCATATACCAAAATCTGTGGACACTCAAGTTCCATAATCAGCCTTGCAGAACCACGTAAATAAGAAAAGTGAGCCCTCCAAATATGAAATTCCATATCTCACGAGTTATCTATTTTCATTCGAAATTTGGTTGAAAAAAATCTGTATGTGAGTGAACACAAGCAGTTCAAGCCCATGTTGTTTAAGCGTCAACTGTATATAATTTCACACAGTGGTTAGTTATACATTTAAAAAATAACTCTGTAAAGGAGCAAAATGTGAAGTGGTATAGGGAAATATGGGAAACCAGGAATTCTACTTACTATATGGTGATTAAGGAATCCCTTTGGGTAACTAACATCTGAGCTGAGCCTTGATAGGATGATTACTCACATTCTATAAACCTCACACTTCTTCACTAAAAAATGAAAATAATAATATTATGTATACCATATAAGGTTGTTAAATGTATTAAGATGTTGCATTGGAGGGTCTTACCAATCAAATGATGTTGTATTTTAAATACTCAATGAATGATATTAATGTTTCTGTGTTAACTATTACAGTGATGATAAGATTGAATATATTTAAATAATAATACAAGTAGCAAATGTTCTCTAGCATGGATGAAATCAGGTGGCATCATTGTCAAAAACATATAGTTAATTAAGAAACTAACTAGGTAGAATGATTACAACATAGCAATAAAACTAAAAATATCAAAAGCCATGTTATGACTTATCACAGTTTTTTACCACTCGTTATCGTATTAGATCAAAAATAATTCTTCATATTTATGTAATACCATTTATCTGTGCATTTTAGCATGCCTGGATCATATCTGATAGAATTAGGGAAGTCATTCCTATTGGTGTTTGATAATAATATGTTTTGGCAGTTATAATACACAAAGTTGAATCAGAATTTTACAGGTGAGCTAGAGTCTTGTATATTATACAGGATATGATTTTCTATCCCTGTAGAACTTCAAAAGCAGCAAGATGGTGTAGAATGTACATTTGTTTGAGAATCACAGATCCTTAGGTAACAATTATTCACTTGTCACTCACTAGTTGTACCTAACATCCTGAGACTGTTTCCTATGTGTAAAACAGAAGACAGTATATCCTAGTCATAGGATATTCTTGATGTTTAAGTGATATAATATACAAAAAAATCAACTAGTACAATGTTGGTGATGGAGTCGTGAGAGAGCAAATATGGCCCTCTCTCATTTAATCTCGTGAGGAAAAGAGACACAAACAAATATGATTAGGATTGGGCAAAATACTATTAAAAATAAAACAATATAAAAATATGAAATAGCCTGAAAATATCATGAAGAATATTAAGGCCTATTTTTTGCAGTTATTCCTGTTTTGGAAATAAACTTGAAAGGAGTGGAAATCATATTTTCTTCAGTTGCTTGATCGAGAGCCTAATACAACAAAAATATCATACTTAAAAAATTTATTTGATAAAGGTGATTGATTACTGTAATTTCGAAGTAAAAGTAGGTGACGTGCTCTGGTTAATGCTACAGGAAGATAACAAGCTAACTAACAGACAGTGTCTCATACATCAATGAGTCTAAAATCGTTTAGACTCATTGGGCATAGGAAAATAGTCCTCCTTTGTCTGGAAAGAGCATCCTCTGAAACAGCTCCTGGAGGAAAGAACAAAGACAAGGAGACGCAAAGGAGAAAGAAAACCTGTCTTGCCAGCAAATCACCCCAATTAGCTCCATGAACCAAAAAGGTGATTATCTTTGTCAGAACCACATCCTTCCCAGTGGCCACAAAAACAAGGCAGAATGCTACAACTGACATAAAAGAGAAACAGGTAAGTTGGCTCTGTACCACATGAGATGAAATAAACAAACAAAAAGAAATCCCTGGTGATCCTCCAAATTTGGGGATTCCAGAAGTTTGTTTCCATTGAAAATAACTTTGAAAGTACTCCAATTTAACTGATAAATTTAGACAAAGCTAAGTTGTAAAAAGAACAATTAATTGTGAGGCCACTAAGCTGAGTGCTTTTTCCTACCTAAGCAAATTGAATGATCATAACCTTAGAAAAATAGAATATTAACCAATCAGAAACTACCAACTAACTTCTAACTAGAAACTTTGCCAGTCAGAAACCATCAAGTTACCTCTAACTATGGACTCTCCACTTGAACCATCAATTATTTTCTCTGTCTTGCTTCTGGGAATACCTTACAAAAGTTTTCTACTTGTGCCTCTTCATGGAGCCCTGAACTGCTAGTAGTCTGGTGCTTCCCAATTCATGAGAGGCCATTTGCTCAAATAAATTCTTCAAAATTTTGATGTTCCTAAGTTCTACTTTTAAAAAATTAACATATAATTGCCAAGTAAGTCTTAGGAGGGAAGTTCTGTACTGTTAGTTACTTCACTTTGTCATTTTTTCCTTGGATATCCACCCATTTAAAGAACAAAAATTGTGAGCCACCCAAGCTGAAAGAAAGATACTGGTCTCTTGTGTGTAAGATAAATACAAAGATTTTGCTTATATTGCTTCAGAAAATGTGTGCCAAAGAGTAAAAGAGGCCATGGGGCTCCAGCACACTGTATATTTTGCTTACACAGAATAGAAACTTAAAGATCATTATTGAATACTTGTCCCTATTTTACAAGACTATTTGTCAAAAGGGCATGTTTACATACTCTCTGGCAGCTCATTAATTATCCTGCCACTTCAGTTGTGGAAATCAAAAACAAAAATAGCATCTACAAATGGGAATTTAATATTTTTTCCTTTAAACAGTACAATTTTTATATATACATGTGCAATGCATTTCCTTCAAGCAGATTGACTAGCTTCTGCCACTCACATAACTTCTCTTGTTTCTTAGAAAAATGAAAACTCCACATCTTACTGAGAGCAGTAGGCTCCTTGCAACAGAGAGTATTAAAAAATTTGGCGAATACAAATCCCAGAAAGAAAAAACAATTAATGAATATGCCAAATGCTTTATTAGCACTCCATTCTTATTCTTAAGATAAAGAGGTATGAAGAAGTACTAATCCATTTTATTATTTTAATAAAATGTAGAATTGGGCAGATGTGTGAAACAGGAGCCCCGAAATTCTTTTGAATAATAATTATATTCAAATATTAAATGTCATATTTGTTGAGGATGAATGAGATAGGGACAAGTGGAGTGACTTAGTCAAGTTCACACATTAAGTCAAGGGCAGAGAAATTAGATATGCTGACTACCAGTAACATGCCATGTTCCCATGAATGTTCTGAGTGCAGTTATGGACTCTTTATCAGACACATCAATGGAAGGGAAAACACTGAAGCTGCTAACAATAATAATAACAACATTTTTTTAAAGGCTGAAGGAAAGCACCCAGCCACAGAAAATTGCTCTGTGAATCTTAAAGGTAGTTAATGTATATAAATATGTTAAAGAACATAAGGTAGGTGGGATAACATCAACAGCACCTGACACTCCACTTCCAATTTGTAGCACAGAGGAGAGGCCTTCTATCGTCATCTTTGTGTTCCCCTATGCGTCCATTGGCAGAGGAATGCTGTCAACCCAGCAAGTCTCTGGATATCACGAATACCAAAGTCAGATACATTTTGACAATGGTGGGTGACTACTCTTGAACTTTAAAGATATCTAGAGATCTCTTTTTCTTCAAGAAACTTGAAGATGTTTCTGAAATAAATATTTAGGTGCTTAAATTATACATTGCAAAGGCTGTAAAATCATAGCAAATGTATCAAAAGAATCAGCTTCCCTCCAGATCTCAGCATGATGAGATTTGAAAACACAGTATTTCAAAGGAGCCATGTTCTCTGGTTTGATGTAACTTATATGAAGTGTTAGCAGTCCCATATTTTTATCCACAGCAAAAAACTATAACATGATTAATTATTATAATAGGCTAATAATTTGGAAGAATGGAAAAATAATGTATACTGTTTTTCCATTTCTAATCCTTTCTTATTAAGAGGATTTTTCCTGTTAAATACAGATTTAAGTGTCTTAGAAAGCTGCACTTGGAAATGTGGAAGATCTTTGTTGCAGAGGCAGTGCAACACAGTGGTTGAGGGCCAGTTTCGTAGGCAGTCAACCTGAGTCGCACTCTCAACCTCACTGATTACTAGCTCTATGTGATGTCACAATTACTCATTCTCTATGTTGAATGTAACTTATTTGCTTGGTACTCAACATCTATGCCCACCTTCTAGTATGCCTTTCTTTACCATACAGTTTGTAAGGCTGAGAACTATAATACATTTCCCAGATGTTCTTGCAGCCAGCATTCTGGAGGCAAATTAGGTTCACCAATTAGGTGCACTTAGTCAAGTGCTTGAAAGGTGGAGGGGAGATTATGTAGACCATATTCTTACTGCACTTAGCTTTTTTTCTGGCTGAAAGTACCATGGAAATGAGGGCTTTTTTCTGCAGCAGTGCATTAGTGTCTAGCTTTGTAAATATCAAGAGGGAATTGTGATGTTTTCAAGAACTCCCTGATCTTGTATTCCACTTCCAAACTGTGCAGCCGCAGCCGTGTGTTCTCAGATTGAGTAACTCAGCAGGGACCTCCTGATCCTCCACCTTTTTCATGGGAGATCAGGCCTGCCTGTTATGTTCTTTGGGTGTTGTTCCTAGACTCCCTGCCTAGGGTCCACTCCTTCCACTCTTCAGTGATTTTTGGAAGTACCTTAGTCTGTGTGTTAAATCCACTTCTGCATAAATTGCCTGGAATAGTTTTTTTTCTGGACTAAAACCTGACTGATAAAGCTATCCTTCAGCTGGAGCCTCCTCATTTGTAAACTGGTGCAAACTGGGTGTTGTTAAAGTAAGGGAATTTTGAAAATTAAATCAGATGGCTATGTGAAACATTGGACCCAACACCAGTCATACAGTAAGCAACCAGTATACATTAGGTATTATTGCTTTAAATGTCAATTTAATGCTGCACTCCCCACTGATGTAGTCTCTCTAAATTTTGCACACTTGTTCAGTAATGGTAATAGGAACAATTAAGAAAGAGAAATTGAATAGAAACAATTGAGATAGTTATACATATTTTTAGGGTTCATGTGATATTCTCATGATGATCAAATCAGGGTAACTGGAACATCCATCACTTCAAACATTTACCTGTAAGATTTCTTGACTGTATGAATAACAAGGTTAGAAAACAGGCATGTTCCATAAAGATAGATATGGGTCAGAGAATTATCTGGAAAGAGAGGCTCCAAGAAAAAAGAGGAAATCTGTCTCTGGCCAGCAAAGAAAATAATAGTAGGATGATATAGAAATAAGGAAGCAACTGAGAGTGAATGGGGTGGAGAAATCTTTTAGACCAACTGTCACACTAAAATAATTAACTGTGGAAATTTAATAGAAATGAGCTAGTACTGGTTTTACAAACCAGAATGTAAAACTTTTAACACTAGATAACCAAATGTTGTAGGGTAAAGCATTTCTTCTTCTGTCTCCAGTACCTGAGATGCCTGCTGCCCTCTTCACTGCCCCTTGACCAAGAATAATTTTATTGGTATTTAACTCTGACGTAAAAGAAACACAGTATATTCAGGGGGTTAATTTTTAAAGCTATCAGAAGTAAGGATTATTAGAGTATTTATAGCACAGTTCTTAATCATTTTACCATCTTTTAGCTATGCTTTAAATTAGGCAGTTGCTCCCCCACCTTTGTTAGGTTAAGTCAATCAATCCTGTCTGTAAGCGTAAGTAGTCTCTCTTATGCAAATTGGAGGTCACATCATAGGAGATAAAATTAGAAGAGGCTCTACAAAGAGACTTTAATGAAAGCTATTGATCTGCTCATTACTTGGCCGTCAGTTTTTAGACATCATTAGCAGGAAGGAACTTAACTGAAAAGCCTCATTAATACAGGGAAGGTGTGCTAGCATGAGAAATGTACGAAGGTAAAAACAGATATCAGAACTCTTTAGACAGGTATAAAGTAGTCCCTGTGCAAAGAAAATAGCAGAGAAAATGCCTTTTCTAAAGGCAGTTTTCCTTTTGCCTTATGGTTGTCCCAGCAAAATAATTATGATTATTAATTATAATAATATATATTTAATTATAAATTAGCATACAAATACAACTTTTCAACAGAAATCCATTTTTTTCTGTAACTATTTATACACTCTCTGAAATCTTAAAAATTATAAAACTAATATATAGAATCTATGACCCCGTTGGAAGCAGAGTCCTGATGCACCATTCATGTGAGTTTGCTATCACATTATACTTCTTCCCCCATACTTTGTTATTTGCAATTCATATAATTTATGCCCTAAAGTGATTTATTTTTTTCTGAGTTACCTGGCAAGGCTAAACACACAATTTAATTTAAGTGTTTCATTCTCAGCTTTACATTTCATTACATACTGGGTGGCACTTGTGTCAGAGAGATTCACAAATCTTTATATAAATGTTTTTTCTCAACGTTTCAATTGTCCATGGGGTAAATCTAGTTTTAGAGAAATTCATAAATTTGTATATGAATGTGATAGTCATCATGGAAACTAGGTTTTGAGAAACATAATTTACAAAGTTTAAATGATAGGCCTCATCTTTACTCTTTATAGACTGTGAGAATGTGAGATGGTTTTAAGTAAAAAGTCACAAAAATAACAAAGAAGAAATCCAGAGAAAAGTGAGGAGATGTGTTGGGAGCAAGTCCCCCCAAAACTGGCCATAAACAAAATCTCTGCAGCACTGTGACATGTCCATCCATAATGGCCATAACGCCCAAGCTGGAAGGTTGTGGGTTTACGGGAATGAGGGCAAAGAACACCTGGCTAGCCCAGGGCGGGAAACTGCTTAAAGGCATGCTTAAGCCACAAATAATAGCATGAGTGATCTGTGTCTTAAGTGCATGTTCCTGCTGCAGTTAACTAGCCCAACCTATTCCTTTAATTCAGCCCATCCCTTCATTTCCCATAAGGGATACTTTTGGTTAATTTAATATCTATAGAAACAATGCTAATGACTGGTTTGCTGTTAATAAATGTGTGGGTAAATCTCTGTTCAGGGCTCTCAGCTCTGAAGGCTGTGAGACTCCTGATTTCCCACTTCACCCCTCTATATTTCTGTGTGTGTGTCTTTAATTCTTCTAGTGCCTCTGGGTTAGGGTTTCCCCAGCCAAGCTGATCTCGGCAGAGATGGAGAGCATTATTTTTATTTTTTATAAAGTCAAAATATGCCTTTGTTTTAGGAAAGATAAATTAGAATTTCAATGGAATGGAAACATGCATAATTGGCATCTGAGCAAGCCATACCAAACTCATTAGGAAACGTCCTCAAGAAATTTTGGCTCTTCTCCTGATCTTGTCAAAAATTCTATAACAGACATCTGGCCAAATCACTTCACCTCTCAGAGCTTTGGTGTTTCTTGTTAGGCAAATGAAAAGATGGCTCTGTGATTCAAGCTGGATTCTGCAGTTCCCTAGGCTCAGCTTCCTCTTGAAGGTCCATGAGGACAAGGGGAAATCTACATGAGAGGGACTTCAAGGAAAACAGAGCAGGTGTGCTTTTGTCTCTGTCATACATTTCACTTATGATTTTGTTTAAAAATAAGAATTCACTCCTTAAAACAAGAAGTCATCCCTATCATTTGAGTATATTCCCAGGTCTGCAATTCTAAGACTCTAAATGGCTGATTTACTTGTCAGATCTCACTTTTAGTAGTTGGAGTAATCCATGTCAGAGGAAATTTGCCTTAGAAGTGGAAATAAAGGAATGTGGCCAGTGGAAACTGTAAGAAAAGATTTTCTTTCCCATGAGAAAATATCTTAGTTAGGCCTCACATTGTACCCTGGTGTCTTGAGTTCACCCCAGTGTGGTTATAAATTCTGTTAGAATCAGCCGACAGTAGGCAGCGGCCAAGTCTTCAGCATGCAGTTATACTCACTGAGTTAACAAATGTTTCCTGAGCTCTTACCAGGAGGTCTTTTGATTCTAGGCCCCAGAAATAAAGAGGTATATAGTCTTGCTCATTGACCTCTGAGACTTAGAGTGTTATGACAGAAGCAGATATTACACAAATCTACACCCAATAAATATGCTCGCTGTTTTAAAAAGTTTTTTATTCTGAAATAATTTTAGATTTTCAGAAAAGATGAGGAGACAGTACAGAGAGTTCCCAACAGTCTTCACCCAGTTTCCCCTAATGTTGACTTCTCACATAACCATGGGACATTCGTCAAAACTAAGGCATTAACACTAGTAAAAAAGCTAACTAGAGACTGTATTTGGATTTTTCCAGTTTTTCTACTAATGTCCTTTCTTCAAAATCCAATCTAGGATACCACATTGCATTTAATTGTCATGCCTCCTTAGGCTCCTTCCATCTGTTTCTCAGTTTTCCCTAACTTTTTATGACTTTGATACATTGGGAAAAGAACCAGTAAGGTGTTTTGTAGAATGTTCCCCAATTTGGGTTCGTCTGATGTTTTTCTCATGATTAGAGTGAGGTTATGGGTTTTAAAGGAAAAGTACCACATAGGTGAAGTGCTATTTCGTGTTATCACATTAGGAGTACATGCTGGTGACATGACTTATCACTGGAGCTATTAAGTTATTATTTTAACTTTTTCATACACCATTTTTTTAAATGGAATCTTGCTCTGTCACACAGGCTGGAGTACAACGGCATGATCTTGGCTCAGTGCAACCTCTGCCTTCCGAGTTCAAATGATTCTCACGCCTCAGCCTCCCGAGTAGCTGTGATCACAGGCGCACACCACCTCACCCAGATATTTTTTGCATTTTTAGTAGAAATGGGGCTTCACCATGTTGGCCAGATTGGTCTCAAACTCCTGACCTCGGGTGATCCACCTGCCTAGGCCTCCCAAAGTGTTGGGATTACAGGCATAAGCCACAGAGCCCAGACTTTCATACACAATTTATTACAAAGGAATCACTGAGTCCAGCCCACACTTAAAGGGAGGAAAATTTAGCTTTGTTCTCTGGAGAGAGGAGTGTCTACACTTATTATTTAGAATTACTCTCTAAGAAAGAGTTGTCTCTTCATTCCATTTCCAATAAAAAGTTTTACAAATTATGATAAATGCTGTGTAGGAAAATAAAAGGGAGATGTAAGAGAGAATAATAGGAGAGATCTATTTGGAAGCTCTGTAAACAAGATATAAGCCTTCAGATGTCCTAGATTGATACCTGTAAGGACATTAGAGAAGCAAAAGAGAAAATGGCAGGAGAAAAATGTACCCTTACTCATGTCCTTTCCTCCCCCATCACCTACAGCAGGGATAACTTACAGATATTCAGAATTAGTGGTACGGGGATACAGCATCATTAAAAAAAATAAAATAAAAAATAAAAATAAACAACCGAAAAATGTAACATTTTTTTTCTAGGGCATAAACAAAACTTGTATCCTTCAATGATGGCTACTATTGAAACAGTATCCTGAAGCAATTCTTGAAGAAGCAGCTAACTTGAGCAAAAACAAGAAAAAGATCACAAGTTAATTTTGCTGTCTGGGGTGTACTAGAAAGATTACTTCCTCTTTTTCATACTTATTAAACCCAGTTGGTATACAAAAGACAGGAATTACAATACACAGTATCACAGGATCTGAGATTGATATATTTGAGATGTATAAATGAGAAGGGTAATTGAGGTAAGGATATGGAGGACATAGGATGGAGTTGGCATTGCAGAGCCAGCTGGAATGAAAGGAGTCAGAATGAGTTCACATCCTAGTTTAAACCCATGTAGCCCTAGCTTATTGGACTAATGAGAAACTGGTAGATATAGATGTCTGACTTCAGAATCTTTTCTCAGTGGAATGTGAAACTACAATCCCCTTGTGAGTTTGCAAAATTATACAGAGATAAAATACAAAATGTAAGAAAATAAATATTTTAAATAAACACTTAAGATAACTACATTATGAGACCAAAGAGGAAACAGATTGGTTAGTTAATTGGTACTCTACTTCCAGCAGGAGAGAAGATAAAATAAGCAGACAGAAGTGCTATCTAAGCTTCTCTGCCCTTGTTTTATATGCTTTAACTTTCTTTCCACAGCTCTCAATCCTGTGCCCTATTTCAGAGCCTTTTTTTTCCCCTACTCATCTTGTGAACCTCAGGACACTGAGGAAATTTGATGTTCAGACATTTTATTTTTAGGATATCACATTATGTAATATCTTAGGCTGGTGTCATTCATCCCAAAAACTGCTGTTTTGAACGAGAACTGAGACAAATGTACCTAGTGGATATCAATCTTTTACATCCAACCTATCTCAAAAACACCTATAAAAGTTCAGCAGTCCCTTCGGAAAGCATTTTTCTTCTTCTTTCCATTAACAAATATGTATGTGACTCTAGGTTCATTTTCAAAGTCTAATGCCTGCATCTCTATTTCTGGCAGTATTTCTCAGGTAATTAACATTCCTATGAGCACAGTTAGGCACAATACTAAAAAAGAGAATTTTTACTTATTTGATTTTTCTGCTGTGTAAAGAATGTTACAACTCTACTTCATCCTTTGACAAAATATACTCTTGTTCTCCCATCAAGGACACACATGAAAGGAAAATATAGAAAAGGAAAAAAAGTTACAAATACAAGGAATAATGAAAGATGTTGCATGTGTACTAAGGGTCCAAATATCTATAGGGCTCTGCCTGATAAAGGGCCCACAGTCACATCTGCTCACCACTCAATGTGATCTTTTCATCTCAAAAAAGAAATTTTGTGGGGTGTCACTGACAATGAGACCGGTGTCAATTTAAAATTCCACATGGAAAACAATGGTGAGCTTCTGATCAGCAAGTGTTATAAAATCAAAACATCTTATACTTTTATGCTGAATTAGTAGAGTAGTTTTGATATGATATTTATTTAAAAGGCTTTTCATCAACTCTATCAATCATTTCTTCAGTGCATCTTGGTAATGTAGCTGGTGTGATGTTTAAACAGAAAACTGCAGCAGTGAAGTGGGACAGCAGTCCTAGAGTGCTGCTAAAATACCCATGGATCAGCCAGCCTACTCATTAGCTTTATTGCTAACAAAGAGGAAAACCATGCATATAATTACATGAATTGCAGAGCCAGCAACACAAGTTGGCACCGGGAATTCGTTCTCTGCCACCACTGCTTCATCAGGATCAGATATTGCTTGTATGCCTTCAAAGGGGCACAGGTTTGGAAACAAAATAAGCAAGTGTTCTTTTTTCACTGTAGACTATTTTTCAACCCTAAGCAAACCTCTCTCTAGCCATGGCCAGCCCACCTACTATTAGAAGTCAGTGTACCCAATGAGTCAGTGACTTTAGGCTTCTTATAACTAATGTTAATACAATATTACTAGTAACATTACCAGTAATGTAAAAAATAATAACAATATTATAGAGAATATGACTTAAGAACTGAGGTTCAGAGAAGTTTGAGTTATTCAAATGTACAAGCCTAGTAATGTGTGGTGTGTGTGTATGTGTGTGTGTGTGTGTGTAGGGAAGCTGGAGCCAGAACCTAGGTCTTCTTGCCTGTCTAGCATCTTCTACATGTTCTTGTTCATTGTCATCACTACAGTGGGAGATAAAACTTTTGAGGCTCATTCACTGAGAGCAAGACTCTAAGTGCCATGATCAAATATAAATCCAGACCAAATAGACTTACTACTTGGAACTGCTTTGAGAATTATTATATTCTTATTCTATATGGTTCCTTTGGATATCAGCTTTATAGTTATTTTGCATTTCTATTATTCTATGAACTTAAATATGATAATATGAATAACTCATTAGCATGGCTCCTGACACAAATCAGACATTCTCCATTCTCCAGATACATTCTTATTTTTCTCTCCTAATGTAGTAGAAGGGCCCCCGCCTTGGGACACAAAGGACTTTTGCTGACAATGATTTTTAGTCATTCTAATTATTCCCTATAGTGTGCAGTTTATACCAACTGCCCTACTTTTCCTAAAGAGTTGATATAAAAATTGAAGGAGACAATGCATATGAAATCGTTTAATTTATGATTCATTGGCTGATTTTACTTCAAAGCTAAACAGAATTTTTTATGAAGCATTGTTGCTTGAAGCCATTGGGATTCCTTTTCTCTAGGAAACCAGACTTCTCACTATCCTTGATTTTCTTTGGCAAATCATGGTATCTATTGATTATAGAAATTCTTTTCAACATGTCAAGTGCTTAGAGATTTATAAGCAAAGGGAAAAAAATCCCTGTAAGCTTCATCAATTTGGGGAATTCGTGAGATGAAATATTACCATGTAAAATGAAAATAAATCACAGTTCCAAATAGCCTTGTAGCTGGACGCCTCCCAGTGACCCACCCCAGCTCATAGATGCAGCTGCGGCAAATAATAGCCAGGAGTGATGATCACTGTGCTTTCAGTCCATTACCAGAAGACTGATATACATAAAATATAGGTCAAAGCATTCTATTTTAATGCCATATTTATCTTCGGAACATGAAGCATGAGAATGTTGTTATAGGACTAAAGAAACGGAAGTGATAAATGAATAGTTTCCCAAATGCTATTTAAATGACTACATCGAACTTCTAGCTCCTCATTGAAATATAAATTCCACAAGAGAGAGCATCATGTTTGTTTTCTACTATGTCTCAGGGCTTAGCACAGTGCGTGCCTCATATCAGTCCTCAATGAAATACATGTAGATGATTTAACTCATTAATTTGATTGAGATCTATATTGCTGCACTTATTTACTTACAACTGTTTTTCTTTACTAAACCAGCCCCCAGTGTGGGAAGAGACTATGTTTTATTCATCTTCTTTCTTTTCTTTTTTAGACGGAGTCTTGCTCTGTTGCCCAGGCTGTAGTGCAGTGGCACAATCTGGGCTCACTGCATCCTCCACCTTCCAGATTCACGCGATTCTCCTTCCTCAGTCTCCTGAGTAGTTGTGATTACAGGCACTTGCCACCATGCCCAACTAATTTTTTGTATTTTTTAGTAGAGGCAGGGTTTCATCATGTTGGCCAGTCTGGTCTTGAACTCCTGACCTCAAGTGATCCACCCGCCTTGTCCTCCCAAAGTGCTGGGATTACAGACTCATACAGACATGAGCCACCACATCCAGCCTATTGTATTCATCTTTAGCCACTACCTATGTAGGTGCTCATTCAGTGAACAAATGACTATAAGAAGAGATGCAGTATAAAGAGTAGTTGAGGTCAGTTACTTCTCCTCCAGGTCTTAAGCATATGTAAGAAGAGAATAAAAATTCTGTAATGGGGAAAGTTGTTTTCAGGGATTAAACCAGCAAGAAGAGGAACTGATCAATGAAAAAAGATAGAAACTATTATGGATAGAAAAAGTTATAAGAAAGACAAGAAAATAATGGGATTTTCTAGACATAGGCTCATTAGCACAGAAAACTGAAGGTCCACTCTGGAACAAGTTGAGAAGAAAGAAATGCAGGGAATTCATAAACTCAGAGAGGTTTCTAGAGAGTGGTAAATACCGCATAGTATGTTGCTTTTTAAATGTCAGAGCATAAAGAAAATTTCAGAGTTAAGTTATGGGTTTCAACAGCAAAAATTTAAAAGAAACAGCATGGAAACAATTGTTGGAGGGTTAGTGATGTGTTTAGATGTAATTATGTGAAGAATATGGCAGTTTTCATTATGAAAAGCTGTGGTTAGAAATACAGGAAACTGTTTTTTAAGCTAAATGAATTCAGATTGCTGAAGATGATCCAGAAGCTGCTGTGCATAGAATTTAGTGTTTGCATCTTGGAGACTAACACATTATATTTGGCCTTTAGTTAAAAATGATTTATTCAATGCTTTCTCAGAGATGATATGAAATTTATCACAAATTAAATTCAGACATTTGAAAATTCTGGGGTAAAAGTTAGGCAGTGGCTGTCATTTATGCAAACTTTTAAAAATGTACCTCGCTCTCATGTAAAGATGAATTTTAACAGTTTGTCTGTTACCAAAATATACTTCCTAAAAATTATGAAAATAAGAATCTTAAAGGTGAAAAAAATGGCAGAGCAATACTTTGTATTCCTCAAAATGATTGATTTGTTGATTTAAAATTACGTTTATTCTAAATTTTAAAAGTCCTTTCCAGTGTATAAACATTATCACCTAACAGATAATAATAATTCAGTAATCAACCATAGTGAATTGCGTGGTGATGCTTAAAGCCAATAATTCTTGTAGAAAATATTTAAATGTATAAGTAAATTAAAATGATTTTTGTTATGCTAAAGTTAACACTCAAAGAAGCAATTGTCCTATTTGAGTTACATAAAAGATATACTATGTGTTTATATAAAGGTTAAACAAATGGAAATTGGTAAAATGGCAAACATACATTTTAATACACATTGATTACAGGTAGGACTTCTAATTAATGTCCTCACTATCTGGGGTTTTTAATGAAAATCTGAAATATCTACACTATTATTGTCATTTGTGTTGCTACCAGTCAAATCTTAACAGTTCAAGTGTGGGTTTATGTTTCTGTCTGACTGGTTGGGGATTTATTTAACTAGATTTATCATCCAGTTAATGTTAAAATTAGAATGTTAATATTGATTTTGATTCAAGTCTAACAAGCACTACACATGACAAATTTAAAACTAGAGCATTTGACTACATAATTATGGGCAAAAATCAAAGCTAAAATCAAGTATTTTATAAGTCATGTTTTGTAGACAATTTCAAAGTTTCAACTGTTTTATAAAGAGCAATGACATAAATTGAATGACCTTAAAAAAAAAACCAGCTCTGGAGCACATGTCTAATTACGTCATGAACAGCTGTGAGGTTGACTTCCTTAACTTTCTTTTTAAGCATAAAACTATTGTGGCAGTGCCATAAAGAATATAATTAGGTTTAATTGTCTATTTACTTATGTGCAACAGTGAAACCAAAATATCTTTCTAAAAAAAAAGAATTGATCCTACTGATGAGTTTTCAGACAACCGTCAGAATGGATGTTTATTCCTGTCTCCCATGATCTGTTTAGGTGCATGGGTCTTTAAACAATTGACAGCATAAAATACCTGTTTACCAGTACCTTTTATATGACTAAACAAATTTGAGATAACTATAATGTAATTTTGTCAAAGTTCGTTTGAGAGATACAATATACAAAAAATACGCGCAAAGCAAACTACCCATTCACTTCCAGATATTCCAAAAGATCAAGCTAGGTCAGTGAAGAGCTAAACATACAGATTATATATTAAAGGCTACAAACCCTCCCGAGTTGCTTCTTCTGGATTGTCTTTTGATGCGATCGTAACTTCAGCCTACACTGACAGTCGTAAGAGATAGTCTTGTGAAATTCAGTTTAGTTAAATGAATTATTGAGCACCTATTACGTGCTAACCATTAGACTGAGGGAAAAATACAACAGTAAGCAAAACAGAGATAGTCTCAGCGCTGATGAAGCCTGGAAAAGTGTCCAGCTAATTGCAACTCAGAGAGATAAATGCTGTGGTGGGAGCCACATACAGTACTCTGGGAGCCACAGAGTACTGTGGAAGGCAATCTGGTGGCTAAAGAAGGGCTTACTACGGAAAGTAATATCCCAACCGCTGATTTGAAGGATGTGTGAGAGTTAGCCAAGGAAAAGGACAATGTCATGCACCATTAAATCTTCTTTAGTCAAGAAATATCCTCAAGAGGATATTTCCAAGTATATATATTTTTTAATGTCAGAATGCTATTTTTTGCTTTTTTTTTTTTTTTTTTAAAGCAGCCATAAGGTCTGGCCTTAATACTATGATTGCTAGCTTCTAAGAGTTCAGATCAAGTGTTTAGGTGACTGTGAGCTAAATGTTTTACCTAGTTTCTGGCAACGACTTATGTCTCTATTCTTTTTTTATTTTATTTTTCAACCAGTTTATTTCTTATAAATAATTTTTCCGGTTACTAATGCAGTACATGTTCAATGTAGAAAACTTTAGAATTTTCTAAAGTGATTTTGTATCCTGAGACTTTGCTGAAGTTGTTTATCAGCTTAAGAAGCTTTGGGGCTGAGGCTATGGGGTTCTGTTACAGATATAGGATCATGTCATCTGCAAACAAGGGCAGTTTGACTTTCTCTCTTCTTATTTGGATGCTCTATACTTCTTTCCTCTTGTCTGATTACCCTGACCAGAACTTCCAATACTATGTTGAATAGGAGTGGTGAGAAAGAGCATCCTTGTCTTGTGCCAGTTTTCAAGGGAAATGCTTCCAGCTTTTGCCCATTCAGTATAATGTTGGCTGTGGGTTAGTCATAGATGGCTCCTATTATTTTGAGATACGTTCCTTCAATACCTAGTTTATTGAGAGTTTTTAACAGGAAGGATGTTGAATTTATTGAAAGGCTTTTCTGCATCTATTGAGATAATCACATGGGTTTTGTCTTTAGTTCTGTTTATGTGATGAATCACTTTCATTGATTTGCGTATATTGAACCAGATATTTTATTGTATACCCGTATGAAACCTACTTGATCGTGGTGGATAAGCTTTTCCATGTGCTGTTGGATTCAGTTTGCCAGTATTATGTTGAGGATTTTTGCATCAACCTTCATTAAAAATACTGGTCTGAAGTTTCCTTTTTTGTTGTATCTCTGCCAAGTTTTGGTATCAGGATGATGCTGGCCTCATAGGATGAGCTGAGGAGGAGTCCCTCCTCCTCAATTTGTTGGAAGAGTTTCAGCAGGAATGGTACCAGCTCTTCTTTGTACATCTGGTAGAATTCAGCTGTGAATCCGTCTGGTCCTGGGCTTTTTTTGGTTGGTAGGCTATTTATTACTGCCTCAATTTCAGAATTTATTATTGGTTTGTTCAGGGATTCAGTTTCTTTCTGGTTCAGTCTTAGGAGGATGTATATGTCTATAAATTTATCCATTTCTTCTAGATTTTCTAGTTTATGTGCATAGAGTTATTCATAATATTCTCTGATGGTTGTTTGTATTTCTGCGAGATCAGTAGTAAAATCCCATTTGTCATTTATTATTGTGTCTACTTGAATCTTCTCTCTTTTCTTCTTTATTATTCTAGCTAGTGGTATATTTTATTTTATTTTTTCAAATACCAGCTCCTGGATTCATTGATCTTTTGAATGGTTTTTCATGTCTTTATCTTCTCCATTTCAGCTCTGATTTTGGTTATTTCTTGTCTTCTTCTAGTTTTGGGATTTGTTTGTTCTTGGTTCTCCAGTTCTTTTAGTTGTGATGTTAGGTGGTTAGCTTGAGATCTTTCTAGCTTTTTGATGTGGGCATTTAGTGCTATAAATTTCTCTCTTAATACTGGAGCTTACCTGTGTCCCAGAGATTCTGGAATTTGTTTGTGCTTGGTTCTCTAGTTTTTTTTAGTTGTGATGTTAGGTTGTTAACTTATGATTTAACTTTTTGATGTGGGCATTTAGTGCTATAAATTTCCCTCTTAACACTGGAGCTTACCTGTGTCCCATAAATTCTGGTATGTTTTATCTTTGTTCTCATTCATTTTAAAAAACTTTTTGATTACTGCCTTAATTCCTAAAAGTCATTCAGGAACAGATTTTTCAATTTCTTTGTAATTGTGTGGTTTTGAGTGAATTTCTTAGACTTGACTTCTAATATAATTGCACTGTGGTCTGAGAGACTGTTATGCTTTTTGTTCTTTTGCATTTGCTGAGGAATATTTTATTTCCAATTATGTGATTGATTTTAGAGTAAGTGCCCTGTGGTGATTAGAAGAATGTATATTGTTTTTTGGGGGGGCTGAGGGATTGGGGCAGTGGAGAGTTCTGTAGATATCTATCAGGTTCATATGATCCAGTGCTGAGTTCAGGTCCTGAATATCTTTGTTAAT
Organism: Macaca mulatta; assembly: GCF_049350105.2. Taxonomy (NCBI): domain Eukaryota; kingdom Metazoa; phylum Chordata; class Mammalia; order Primates; family Cercopithecidae; genus Macaca; species Macaca mulatta. Next base: position 171,325,568 of record NC_133406.1, on the reverse strand, counting down.
TTTCTGTCTCAGTGATCTCCCTAATATTGTCAGTTGGGTGTTAAAGTCTCTCATTATTATTCTGTGGAAGTCTAAGTCTCTTTGAAGGTCTCTAAGAACTTGCTCTATGAATCTGAGTGCTCCTGTGTTGGGTGCATATATACGTATATATTTCGGATGGTTAGATCTTCTGGTTGAATTGGACCCTTTACCATTATGTAATGCCATTCTTTTTTTTTTTTTTTTTTTTTGATATTTGTTGGTTTAAAGTCTGTTTTGTCAGAAATTAGGATTGCAATCCCTGTTTTTTTCTGTTTTCCATTTGGTTGGTAGATTTTCCTCCATCCCTTTATTCTGAGCCTATGTGAGTCACTACATGTGAGATGGGCCTCTTGAAGACAGCATGTAAATGGAACTTGGTTCTTTATCAAATTTGCCACTGTGTGTGCTCTTATTGGAGCATTTAGTCCATTTACATTTAAGGTTAATATTTATAGGTATAAATTTAATGTCATCATGGTGTTAGCGGCTTATTTTGCAGACTTATTTATGTAGTGGTGTTATAGTGTCTGTGGTCTGTGTACTTCAGTGTGTTTCTCTAGTGGCTGGTAATGCTCTTTCCTTTCCATATTTAGTGCTTACTTCAGGAGCTCTTGTAAGGCAGGTCTTGTAGTAACAAATTCCCTTAGCATTTACTTGTCTGAAAAGGATCTTATTTCTCTTTTGTTAGGGAAGCTTAGTTTGGCCAGATATGAAATATTTAATTATCTAGAATATTTATCAGCAACTAATAGATTCACAATAAATATTTTTGTTGACAAAAGAAAGAGATCACTCTATAGACCCTGTTTTGTGACATGGTGTTGTTTTTGTTTAATAAATAATAATGTAAAAAAATTTATAACAGTAATATCAACAAAAAATCAGATATGAAAATAAATTGCCCAGAAATAACTTCAAACAATTTTCAAATAAGAATATACTGTATACTCAGAATGTTTAGATAGAAAAAGATAACAACATAGATTTTTTAATTGAACTGCCTTGCATTTTAACTAAATATTTACTTATCAATGCATCATAAATGCCTTCCTATATCTCTAAATCCTGTTTGGCAAAAGCAATTTAGTGGTTATATAACAGCTTATACTCTGAAGGTATTATAATTAATTTATCAACTGGAATTATTTTCAGACATCTTTTTTTTTAAATTTAGCGCACATGCACAATTCAAACTTTCCCTTAAGAAATATTTTATCGAAGTATACCTCCATCATTGTTTTCTTTCTTTTTGTTTATTTTCTTGCCTTCATATAATGTAGCTTTTAAAAATATTGAGTCTTCATCCATCTCTGCTGTGAAAAATTGTATTGTTAATTGAGATTTGATTAGGATACAAAGAACTAGCAATTGGGCCAGCTACCTAGGAATTTCTGAAACTGCCTTATTTAAATGTTTATGCTTTTCTTTAGGTATTTAACAGTTTGATTTATGATATATTGTAGTTTTTTTCAACTTATTTTGATATTATCTCATATGTAGTTGAAAGTTGTTTCTGGAGTATATTAAAACTCACAAGAATGTTTCTTTATGTTTATATCTTTGGTTATATTCTTGGGAAAGCACTTCACCATACCAATATCTACAAAATGCACACACACACACACACACACACACACACACGTATATATTTCTTTTTTTATTTTTTTTACTTTGGTTTCCTATACTCTTAACTTATATCATCTTATTTTATTTTACATACTTTTACATGTTGTTTTAAGTCATTTCTGGAACAAACCAGTATATAAATAACAATATATTTCTTGAGATCAAAACAAACTGAAATCTGAACACATACATTTAATGTATAACTTAAAAAAAGAAAATATTTTAAAGTAAAATATTTATTATTTTTATATAAATATTAAATTAACAACTTATAACTTGACTCTAAAAATCATAAGTTTCACTGAGTTAAGGGCATTTACTGTGGAATGCAAAGTACATAACATTTAAATGTAATTTTGAAGCTGAGAGCATATTTTCACTTAGTCATACTAATTAATAGCCTTCATCAAGAGAAAGTGATAAGATCTTATTTAAGCCCAGAAAAGCATAATTTTCACAGCAAAGGTGCACAAATGTGTGCATTGCTAGTCTTTACTGTAGACATTAGTCAGTATTCAGCATTTTGCTGTGATGTCCATAAGAAAAGATTCATTAAAAATGGCAACTTGAGGTATCTTTTTATTGCCATGTAATTGGGAAGACTATGTTTTTCTTATTTTAAGCAGAAGTTTAGTCTCTTGAGATGACATATAAGCATGCGATGGCAAAGCAAAAACTTTTTCCTCCTCTTAATCAGTAGCTTTTGGATACACACTAAATTGGACCACATGGATTAAACACACATAAAAGTCTCTAATTTTTTAATGTCTGTATTCATAATTTTGGTGCTATGAGTTGAGATATTTGATTTTACTGAAAACTAATTTAGTCATTGCAGTGGGCATTTATAAAGTGACTATTCTTTACTTTATAGAGTAAAGAATATGGATTTCAGTCAGAAACATCTGGGTATACCTCCCAATTTTCTAGCATGTTGTATCTATGACTTTGAAAAATTATGCAAGCTGCATGTCTCAGATTGTTATCTATAAAATAAGAGTAATAATAATTACCTTACCATGGCTTACTCTAATAATTAAATTAGGTTACAATCATATAATTTTAAGGCATGAAGAAGCCAGCCCAGAGTAGAGAAGGTGCTCAATGGTTATTTATTTTTTCCCTTAAATATTAAACTTCATTATTCTTGTTTATATAGAAGAAAGAAACTTCAGTTTAGCAGTTACGATATTATAAGCATTACTGGACACTTTTTTGACTGTAAAAATTTGTTAAATATTTCTGGTTCAAAGTGGTAGAATAAAGTTCACATTATCCCACTTTTTCTTCTCAGATACCACCACAGTCAGCAAGAATAACAAAACTAGAATCATAAACACTCCTTACTGTAGCTATGGGCTGTCTATGTCTACAATATGCAAAATATCTAGAAGTGTGGCTGCAAGTAATAAACACCAAGAAAGCTGAAGTAGGAGTAAAAAGAGAATGTCAATCTAGCAATTTCTCTCCTAGTTATATACCCATAAGAACTGAAAGCAAGGACTCAAACAGATACTTGTACACCAAGATATAGAGCAGCTTTACTCACAATACCCAACAGGTAGTAATAACTGTTTTCCATCAACACTTTAATGGATAAAGAAACTGTGAGGTATACATATAACAATATACCATTCTGCCATAACAATTTTGTTGTCATGCTACAACACAGATAAACTTTGAAAAGATTGTGCTAAGTGAAATTAGCCAGACACAGAAGGAAAAATATTGTACGATTTCATGTATATGAGGTATCTAAAGTAGGCAAATTTATAGAGAAAGAAAGTAGAATAGAGTTTACCCAGGGGAGTGGAGAGTTATTGTTTAATGGGTACTAAATTTATATTTTGGGTAATGAAAATGTTCTGGAAATAGATAGTGATGATGGTTGCATAACATTGTGAATGCACTTAATACTACTGAATTGTATACTCAAAATCATTAAAATGGTATATTTTATATTATATATACTTTACCACAATAAAAAGGGGGTGCAGAATACCACTGGCTACAGATCTCAGAAAAACTGCAAAGTAAACCTCTCCATGATGAAGGAAATGTCCTTAAGGGAAGAATCAAAATATCATATTTACAACAAAGAATAGAATGTCTTGGCCTAACAATGAGTACTTTTTTAAACGTTTGTTTGATTCTAAGTACCAAAATAGGAAAGAAAGTCTACATTGTGAGCAATCTTACAGCTACCTGGATCCACTAGCATGCTAAAGGTGAAGGCTAAAAGATTTCACTCAATTCAAATAAAAATTTCTGCTGACCTTTGAGCAAAATATGGCCTTGGTATCCTGCCAACATAAATCTGCTGCAAAGAACTAGTTGGGGAGAAAAAAATCACAACCAAAAACAAAAGTGAAGAGCAGGAAAAATAAGCTGCAGATTACAATCACCCACCAGAAAGATGGTATTATGAACAAATAAAAATTATACTCAAATATGACCATATATTGGATTTTTAATTATTAATGAAATAATGCTATTAAACAGGACTATAGGCAGAGATAAAAGAGTTCAGAGAAGCAATTTTGAGAATTATAGAAGAAATAAAAAATAGAGGCAGCTCAAGAATAAATAGAAGTGAAAATAGATACTAAAGACAGGAATGAAAAACTGAACACAATAAGAAGGAGATAAATGTCTGACAAGATTATAGAGAAAATGATAAATATCAAAAATAAACAAAGGAGATTTGAACTACACATTATAGAATTCCACAAAAAAGCAAAATAATGAAACAAAAGAAATTTCAAGAAATAGAAGAATTAACAGGGCCTATCTAGCGAAATTTGGTATTGCATAATTGATCTTGTTAAATCTGTTAAATATCAAATGTGAAAAATAAATCCTTGTTTAAAAAATGCTAAAGTTGAGACTTGGACAGTGACTCACGCCTGTAATCCCAGCACTCTGGGAGGCTGAGGGTTGGATCACCTGAGGTCGGTAGTTCAAGACCAGCCTGACCAACATGGAGAAACCCTGTCTCTACTAAAAATACAAAATTAGCAAGGCATGGTGGCGCATGCCTGTAATCCTAGCTACTCGGGAGGCTGAGGCAGGAGAATTGCTTGATTCCAGGAGGTGGAGGTTGCGGTGAGCCGAGATCACACCATTGCACTCCAGCCTGGGCAACAAGAGCAAGACTCCATCTCAAAACAAAAAAAAAAACAAAAAAAAAAACTGAAGTTGAAAAAGAGGGCATGAAAAGCAGAGGAAGATAAAGTCATATCTTCATTTGTCAATGAGAATCCCTTAGAAAAACTGGCCTTATAGTTATCTATGAAGTTCCTTTCCGTAGGGTTCCTGACCAATGGAAAGTGGAGAGTGTCACTTTCTGACAGACCTAGAAACCTCAAGTTGTTTTGGGTCCCCAAGAAGAGAGGGGTTCACCCAATTCTTACACATATTTTTAAGTGCAGATGGATCCTTGGTTGGGCTCAAGAGGCCTTTGGAAGTCAAGTCTGAGATTCCTAGTGAGAGATTCCAGCAAAGTCCATTTAGGAGAGCCCTGTTGGACAATGATTCTTGCTGTACTCTGTATGAGTAGTCAGACCAAGTACAGTGGGACTGAAGCTTATTTTGCAGGTAGGTTAGTACTGCTGTGATTTGTCCTTGGTGCAAGTGGGGGACTGAAGAGAAAAAGATTATGTTTCAGAAGAAACCCATAGTGTTTAATATTTGATTCCTGGGTGGCCATGCAGTCACCCCTGGTAGGAACCTGCTGACAATGTCCTCAACATGTAGCAGCCAGAAAGATTGATGACCACATTCCCCATGGTTTAGGAAATGATAAATTGAAAGGGGGAGACTGAAACCCACGCAGTTTTCTCATAGAACTGATGTTTGTGGCTTCATCTGAATAAACATAGAAATTAACTCTCCCAGTCTTAAAACTTGAGAAAGTTATATTTGTCTTACCTGAGTTCCTCTCTCAGGAAACCAGCCATCTGTCCTCCCAGATAGTATCAAGGAACTGAATCTTGCCAGATCACTGCATTTGGACAATGAGATGCAGGACTCCTCACCTGTCATGATTGCCCAACCAACCACCTGCTTCCTATTGAAAAACTCCTCTTCTTTATCCCTTCAACATTCCTGTTTCCCACACATAGCTACATTTCTTCCCTGCTATAAAGCCCCTAAGTTTAGTTGGTCAGGGAAATGGATTTGAGAATTATTTCCTATCTCCTCAAGTGCAGCACCTGATTAAAGCCTTCTTTCCTGGCAATGCTCATTGTCTCAGTGAATGGCTTTCTGTGTGGTGAAGAGCAGGACCTAGACCAAACCCCTGGCATTTCAGTAACAATATCAGGAGTACCAGAGTCAAGGGTAAGAATGGTCACTATGAGCTTTGTGCAGAAGGTGACATTTGAGCAAAATCTTGTAGACATTGAGGCAGTTAGTTGTAAGTATATTTTAAGGGTTTCATAAGAATATTTTAAGGACTTCATAAGAATACTATAAGGAAGTGCTAATAGAAATATCTTAAGGCAATAACACACGTGCAATATTTGAAGAAGTAAAAGATTAGTGGATTTAGAGTAGAATAAGCAAGAAGAAGAGCAACTGGTGATTAGGTCTGTGAATGAATATGGTCCAGATCATGTAGGGAACTGTAGGTGGAAATAAAACCAGCATTGGAGGGTTTGTGCAGAATAGTGACACATGATCTGAATCACAATTTAGCAAAATTACTCTGTTTGTTATGTTGAGATTAGACGGTAGGAGAGCAATAATGAAAGCAAAGAGATCAAGTCAAGAGGACTTTCCAATTGCCCAATGATATGACTTGAATCTGTATCCCTATCTGATATGGCTTGACTCAGTGTCCCCACCAAATCTCATTCTAATTGTAATCCCCATGTTTCAAGGGAGGGATCTGATGGGAGGTGACTGGATCATGGGGGACCGATTTCCCCCTTGTTTCTGTCAATAGTGATAGTGAGTTTTCATGAGATTTGGTTGTTTAAAAGTATACAGCAGCTCCCTTCTCTCTCTTGGTCCTGCTCTTGCCATGATGATTCCTGCTCCATTTTTGCCTTCTGCATGAATTAAAGCTCCCTGAGGCCTCCCCAGAAGCAGATGCTGCCATGCTTTCTGTACAGCCTGCTGAAAAATGAGCCAATTATACCTCTTTGTTTATTACTTATCCAGCCTCAGCTATTTCTTTATAGCAGTGTGAAAATGGACTAATACATCCGAGTGAGAAATGTCAGTGGCTCTTCCCGTGTGATAGTAGCAGAAACGATAAGTGGTTATACTCTTTCTATATTTTGAAGGGACAGTCAATAAATTTCAGAAAAATAAATACAAATAAGTATTAATATATTAAAAGTTTATTGTCATTTATATTAAGAGAAATTCAAATTAAAACTATACTAAGATATAGCCATTAGAATAGCAAATAAAAAATATATGTAATTGCAAATGTTAGTGAGGATATGGAGCTACTCAAATTCATAAAAATTGCTGATGGTGGTGTAAATTAATATGACCACTTTTTTCCCACTAATTTAGCAGAATCTACTAAATTCGACATATGTATACCCTATGATCTCATAATTTTACTTCTAGATACAAACCTAATAGATATGTATATAGGGGTCCACTGAAAGACATACATAAGAATGTTCAAAAATCACTATTTGTAAAAGCCACAAACTGGAAATTTCCCAATGCCCACCAGTAGCAGAATATAAATTGTGGAATAATTGAAACCAGCAAAGTTCCTTTATCTCTCTCACAGAGCACGCGATCAGGGTGTGGCTAATTTCTTCAGTGCCTGGCTGCTTAAACCTCCAGGGGAAGCATGCAGACAGGCAGATTGTGGGGCTCCGACCCCACTGCAGCATCTAGCGATGAATGCTTACCATTTTTGAAGCCCCAGTGTGTGAGTGTTACAGTGTGCTCTTTAAGTTTAGTCGTTGTGTTTATCAGCTGAATTAGACCCTCTGCCTTACTGCAACGAGAGAGGGCTTTCTGTATCCCGGGTTCTTGCCTTGGTGTACCAGAAAAATTGGATCACATGTGAGCTTGGAGGATAGGTGCAAGGTTTTTTATTGAGTGGTGGTAGCTCTCAGCGAGGTGGATGGGGAGGCCAGAAGCAGGGTGGAGTGGCAAGGTGGTTTTCCCTGGAGTCAGGCCACCCAGCAGCTGGGCTCTCCTCCAACCACCTGGGTCAAACTCCCCATCATTCTGCCAGTTGATGGCCTGCTGACATCTCCTGGTGCCTGTTGGTGTGCTCTTCTGCCTGTGTGTTCCTCTCGACATCCAGCCACTTGTATCTGTGCCTGCTAGCATCTCAGGGTTTATACAGGTTTTCTTCTCAGGATGATGCTAGCTGTATAAAATGAGTTAGGGAGGAATCCCTCATTTTCAATTATTTGGAATAGTTTCAGAAGGAATGGTACCAACTCCTCTTTGTATTTCTGTTGGAATTCAGCTGTAAATTCATCTGGTCCTGGGCTTTTTTTGGTTGGTAGGCTATTAATTACTGCCTCAATTTCAGAACTTGTTATTTGTCTATTCAGGAATTCAACTTCTTCCTAGTTTAGTCTTGGGAGGGTGTATGCATTTAGGAATTAATCCATTTTTTCTAGATTTTCTAGTTTATTTGCATAGAAGTGTTTATAGTATTTTCCGATGGTAGTTTGTGTTTTTGTGGGGTCAATGGTAACATCCCCTTTATCATTTTTATTGTGTCTGTTTGATTCTTGTCCCTTTTCTTCTTTATTAGTCTAGCTAGTGGTCTGGTTTTTGTGTGTGTGTGTGTGTGTTGTTGTTTTGTTTTGTTTTTCAAAAAACCAGCTCCTGGATTCATTGATTTTTTTGGAGGATTTTTTGTGTCTCTAACTCCTTCAATTCTTCTCTAATCTTAGTTATTTCTTGTCTTCTGCTAACTTTTGGATTGGTTTGTTCTTGACTCTCTGTTTTAGTTGTGATGTTAGGGTGTCAATTAGAGATCTTTCTAGCTGTCTGATGTGGGCATTTTGTACTATAAATTTCCCTCTTAATACCGCTTTAGCTGTGTCTGAGAGATTCTGGTACATTGTATCTTTGTTCTGATTGGTTTCAAAGAACTTCTTGATTTCTGCCTTAATTACATTATTTATGCAGGAGTCATTCAGGAGGAGGCTGTTCAATTTCCATGTAAGTGTGTGGTTTTGAGAGAGTTTCTTAGTCCTGAGTTTTAATTTTATTGCACTGTGGTCTGAGACACTGTTTGTTATGATTTCAGTTCTTTTGCATTTGCAGAGGAATGTTTTACTTCCAGTTATGTGATCAATTTTAGAATAAGTGCCCTGTGGCACTGAGAAGAATGTATATTCTATTGATTTGGTGTAGAGAGTTCTGTAGACATCTATTAGGTTCACTTGGTCCAGAGCAGAGTTCAAGTTCTGAATATCCTCATTAATTTTCTGTCTTGTTGATCTAATCCTGACAGTGGGGTGTTAAAATCTCCCACTATTATTGTGTGGGAGTCTAAGTCTCTTGCAGGTCTTTAAGAACTTGTTTTATGAATCTGGGTGCTCCTGTATTGGGTGCATATATACTTAGAATAGTTAGCTCTTCTTGTTGAATTTACCGTTTACCTTTACCTTTACCATTATGTAATGCCCTTGTTTTTTTGGGGGGGGATGGTTTGGTTGTTGTTGTTTTGATCTTTGTTGGTTTAAAGTCTGTTATTCAGAGACTGGATTGCAACCCCTGCTTTTTTTCTTTTCTTTTTTTTTTTCTTCTCATTTTCTTGGTAAATATTTCTCTATCCCTTTATTTTGAGCCTATGTGTGTCTTTGCATATGAGATGGGTCTACTGAATACAGCACACCAATGGGTCTTGATTCTTTATCCAATTTGTCAGTCCGTGTCTTTTAATTGGGACATTTAGCCCGTCTACATTTAAGGTTACTATTGTTATGTGTGAATTTGATCATATCATTATGATGCTATTTGGTTATTTTGCATATTGGTTCATGCAGTTTCTTCATAGTGGCATTGGTCTTTATATTTTGGTGTGTTTTTGCAGTGGCTGGTAACCGTTTTTCCTTTCCATATTTAGTGCTTCTTTCAGGAGCTCTTGCAGGGTAGACCTGGTGGTATCAAAATCCCTCAGTATTTGCTTTTCTGGAAAGAATTTTATTTCTCCTTTGCTTATGAAGCTTAGTTTGGCTGGATATAAAATTCTGGCTTAAAAATATTTTCTTTAAGAATGTTGACTATTGGCCCCCAGTCTCTTCTGGCTTGTGGAATTTCTGCTGAGAGGTCCACTGTTAGTCTGGGCTTCCCTTTGTAGGTGACATGGCTTTCTCTCTGCCTGTCCTTAACAGTTTTTCCTTCATTTCGATTTTGGAAAATCTGATGATTATGTTTCTTGGGGTTGATCTTCTCATGGAGTATCCTAATAGTGTTGTCAGTATTTCCTGAATTGCATGTTGGCCTGTCTTGCTAGATTGGGGAAGTTCTCCTGGATAATATTCTGAAGTGTGTTTTCCAGCTTGTTTCCATTCTCCCCGTCTCCTTCTGGTACTTCAATCAATCGCAGGTCCAGTCTTTTTATGAAGTCTCATATTTCTTGGAGGCTTTGTTCTTTCCTTTTCTTTCTTTTTTCTCTATCTATACTTGTTTGCATGCCTCATTTCAGCAGGGTGGTCTTCAAACTCTGATGTTCTTTCTTCCACTCGGTTGATTCGGCTATTGATACTTGTGTATGCTTCACGAAGTTCTCGTGCTGTGTTTTTCAGCACCAGCAGTTCATTTAAGTTCCTCTCTAAACTGATTATTCTAGTTAACAATCCCTCTAAACTTTTATCCAAGTTCTTAGCTTCTTTGCATTGGGTTAGAACATGCTCCTTTAGCTCTGCATAGTTTTTTGTTACCCATCTTCTGAAGCCTACTTTTGTCAATTCTTCCATCTCATCCTCTGTCCAGTCCTGTGCCCGTGATGCAGAGACATTGTGATTATTTGGAGGAGAAGAGGCACTCTGGCCTTTTGGGTTTTCAGCATTTTTTCATTGATTGTTTCTCATCATGAGTTTGTCTAGTTTCAGTCTTTTAGGCTGCTGACCCTTGGATGGGTTTTTTGTGGGGCTTTTTGGTTGTTGTTGATGCTGTTGTTGTTACTTTCTGCTTGTTTGTTTTTCTTTCAATGGTCAGATCCCTCTTCCTTAGGGTTGCTACAGTTTGCTGGGGGTTCACTTCAGGCCCTGTTCATCTGATTCTCTCCCACGCCTGTAGATATCACTTAAGGGGCCTGGAGAACAGCAAAGATGGTTGCCTGCTCCTTCTTCTGGGACCTCTGACCTCTAGGGGCACCACCCTGATGCCAGTAGGATCACTCCTGTATAGGGTGTCTGACAAGTCCTGTTACAGGGTCTCAGCCAGTTGGGTGGCATGGAGGATAGGACCCATTTAATGAAGTACTTTTTCCCTTGGTGGAGGGGTTGTGCCTTGCTGGGGAGAAACACACTTGTCTAGGCTACCTGGATTCCTCAGAGCTACCAGGAGGAAAGACTAAAACTGCTGGTCTGCAGAGACTGTGGTCCCCCTTTCCCCTAGGGGCTCAGGCCCAGGGAGATCTGGGTTCTGTTCCTGAGCCTCTGGCTGGAATTATTGGAGTTCCTGTAGGGAATCCCCACCCAATGAGGATACATGGGTCAGGGGCGGGCCCGAAGAAGCACTCTGGCCGCAGACTGCCACATCCAGTGTGTTGGGCTGTGGGGCACAAGTCTTGGGACCAAGACCTCTGGTCTCACTGGCTCCAGCAGTGGAAAAGCACAGCCTAGAGCTATAGAGATGGATGTTGCCCTTTTCCTGCCCAGGGAGCTTAGCATGTTAGGCATTTGCCAGTCCCAGTGCTGGCTGCTGCCCCTCCCACAAGGAGCTACAAGGGCTTAGACAACTGACAGCCACAGCATGGCGCTGCTTGCCCCGCCCCCAGAACTCAGCAGGCTTAAGCAGATTCCAGGTGAGAGAGGCTGACGAGGATCCGCCTGTCCCGAGATTGGAACGCTAGGCCCGATGGCGTGGGTTGGTGAGTGGGGTCTTCTGATCTGTGGGTTGCACAGTTTCATGAAAAAAACACGGTTTCCCCTCCTGTGTAGCATGCTCACTCACCGGCTCTCTTGGCTGGGGGGAGGGGACTCCCCTGCCCCATGTGGCTCTCAGGTAGGCTGCAGGACCACACTGTTCTTCCTTCTCTCTCTGCGTCATGCCAGCCTTCTAGTCAGTTCTGATGAGAGAACCTGGATACGCTGGTTGCTGGTGAAGGATTAACACTCTTATTATGTTTTTTTTTCCAATGAGAGCCACATGCTGCTGTTTCTAGTTGGCCATCTTGGCCCCACCTTATACTTTATTTTTAAATTTTCATTCTATTGTTGTAAGAATACTTAGCATGAGATATATCCTTTTAACAAATTTTAAGTGTACAATACAGCATTGTTGACTAGAGATACAATGTTGTGCAGCAGATGTCTAGAACTTACTCATCTTGCTTAACTGAAATTTATAACCATTTATTAGTAACTCCCCATTTCCTGGACCCCTTGGCTCCTGGTAACCACCTTCCACTCTTTGATTCTAAGAACATGACTATTTTAGATTGTTCATATAAGCAGAATCATGCAATATTTTTCTTCATGCGACTGGTTTATTTTACTTATAATGTCTTGAAGTTTCATCAATGTTGTTGCATTTTGCGAATTTTCTTCCTTTTTAAGGCTGAAAAATATTCAATTGTATGTATATTCCACATTTTTTTTTTTTTTTTTTTTTTTTGCAGCAGGGGTTTAATAAGCAGAAGAAAGAGAAAGGAGAAGGGAAAGACCATATTCCACATTTGTAATCCATTTTCTGTTCAAGGACATTTAGTTTGTTTCCATATGTTGACTATTGTAAACAATGCTTCAATGAACATAGGAGTGCTCATATCGCCTCTGGATCCTAATTTCAATTCTTTAGAGTAAATATCTAAAAGTGAGATTGCTGGATTATATGTTGAAGCCCTTGACTGCATTTGGTATTTCATTCATTTAATTATTCAGTATCAGGATTTCTGTTTGATTCTTTTTTTTTTTTTTTTTTTTTTTTGAGACGGAGTCTCGCTCTGTCACCCAGGCTGGAGTGCAGTGGCCAGATCTCAGCTCACTGCAAGCTATGCCTCCCGGGTTTACGCCATTCTCCTGCCTCAGCCTCCCGAGTAGCTGGAACTACAGGTGCCCGCCACCTCGCCCGGCGAGTTTTTTTTGTATTTTTCTAGTAGAAACGGGGTTTCACCGTGTTAGCCAGGATGTTCTTGATCTCCTGACCTTGTGATCTGCCCATCTCAGCCTCCCAAAGTGCTGGGATTGATTCTTTTATATATGTGTGTGTACATATACATAATATCTATATATATAATAACTATATATATATATATATACATATAAAAGCTATCTCTTTGGTAAATTTCTCATTCATATCCTGAATTGTTTTTCTAATTACTTTGTATTGTTTACCCATGTTATCATGTATGCCAGTGAGCATCTTTAATACCATGGTTTTGAATTTTTTTTCAGGCATTTCATAAATTTTCTTTCATTGGGATTGGTTGCTGAAGAATTACTGTGTTCCTTTGGAGTGTCATATTTCCCTGCTTTTTCATGGGATCTTTTGTTGATGTATAAGTGCATCTTGTGTAATAGTTTCTTCTTTCAATTTTTTGAATTGGCTTTTGCAAGGGGAAGAAATTTTCCTGTAGCTGTATTTATGGTGTTGGTTGGGTAGAGTACCTTAGCTTTGATTATGGGTATGTGAAGTAGTGTAAATTTCATATCATTTTTTGGCTGTAAATAGCATCAGTGGTATATGAGATTTCCTCAGTGGTTTATGGTATGGTTTTTATTGCATGCTGTGGTGAGGTTTTGCTGGTGAGACCAGATCAGTCGGTACTCAGGCCCCAAGAGTGGGAGCAGTGGCAGACTGTGCCTGTCCTTGGGGCCCCCAGGTGATGTACACAGGCACCAGTATTTACAGGTCAAGGAGGGTCAGTTCTTTGATGTCCAGTCTGCTTGCTTAGGTGCCAGTAGTGGCAGCAGTGGAGTGGGTGAGTAGGCAAGTCTTTGGGCAGCTGGGCAGCATATGTGCTATGGGCGATGGTAGTAGCAATAACAGGACAACCCTAGACCTCTAAGGCATCACTTTGTGTTAGCAGTGGCTGCAGTGGGATGAAAAGGCCAGTTCCTAGGTTCCCAAGTGGCACATGTGGGTGGTGTCAGCAGTGGTAGTGGGGGCATGCTGAATGAACCCTTCATCAGGCCCTTGGAGGAGTGCCCAGATACCAGCAGTGGTGGATGGGGTGAGTAATCCCCAGGCCTTCAAACAGCTTGCTTGGGTACTGGAAGCAGGTTTTCTAAGCCTGTGGTTAGACACCCTGGTACTACACATGCAAGCCTGTGGCAACTGACAAAGTAAGGTTATCTCCACGAACCCAGGTAGAACGCTTGGGCTGTGGTGGTGGGGGTAGTATCAAGTGGGGTAGGCCTGTTCTCAGGTCCCTCTGATGGCGTACATGAGCATGGGGTATACAAGCAGGGTAGGGCAAGCTCCAGGCCTCTGGTCAGTGTGCTAGGGCACTGGCAGAGGCATGTGTTCTGGGGTTGTCATTAGACCTCTGGTACTGTATATATGCTCCTGGGGTGATTGACAAGGCAGTGCAATATCCAGGCCCCTGGACACCATGTTCAGGCACTGAAGTCAGGGCGGTGTCTCACCAGGCAGGTCTGTCCTCAGTCCCGGCAGTGGTGTGCATGGGCACAGGCTGTGGTGAGTGGGGCAGGGTGTTCTCTAGACCCTGTGCAGCCAGCTTGGCTTGAGGCAGCAGAGGCAGCAGTAGATGAGGCAAGCCCATCCTCAGGGAATGAGCAAGTATGCAGTGGCCCTTCTTCCACTGCTGAGGGGGGTGGGTTTGCTGTCTGTAGTAACCATCCTAATCAGGCTGGTTTCAGGCTCTGGGGAGCGCAGTCTTCAATCTTTAGCATTGGTAGCGGCGGCAGCAGCAGCACACAGGGAGAGCTTATCCTCAGGGTGAATTCAAGTGCTTGGCAGCTTTGATGCTGGGGGATGGGGCCAGGGTCTGTCTGTGGTAGCTGTACCAGGCAGGTGGCTGTCAGGCTCTGGGAAGCACATGCTTTGCTCCTGGCAGTGGCATTCCTCAGGGTGCATGCAAGTGCACTGTGACTCAGCCTGTCTCTGGGGCAGGGTTGCTATTGATGACAGTGGCCCTAGGCAGGCAGGTTTCAGGTTCTAGAGCACATTTATTTGGCTGTAAATGCTTCAGCTTCCTTTGTCATGAGGGCAGCCTCTCTAGTGTGCTGCGCCGCCCTTTCCCTAGCATGCAGGTTGCTGTGTGGGCTGGAATGCTGGGGAGCCAGCCACTCTGCTGGGTTGAACCTGAGTTGCACCACTGCAGCCTTTTAGGTAGATGTAGGGAGATATCAGTGGGGCTCCAGGGACAAGGAGATGCAGGGACTGTTTGGTCCAGGACAGGATGCTGGGGAGCCAGCCACTCTGCTGGGTTGAACCTGAGTTGCACCACTGCAGCCTTTTAGGCAGATGTAGGGAGATACCAGTGGGGCTCCAGGGACAAGGAGATGCAGGGACTGTTTGGTCCAGGACAGGATGCAGTCTGGTGCAGGTGGGATTTCAAAATGGCAACATGCTGCAACTGCCCAGAACTTGGGGGGTGGGGATGCATGGGCCCAACATGCCACTCTCTGGAGCTGTACCATCAGGAGGACTCCAGGGAGCTCTCTATGGTAGTTTCAGGAACCACAGAGGACAAAGGGCTCCCTTGTTGCTAGTATTGCAGTTCACGGTGAGAATGTGAACAACTGGGGATGTCTTATTTGCCCTTTCTCTTGCACTAGGACATCTCTTCAGGCTCCTGACCAATCCCAGCCAGCTGTCCGCCTTGCCTCCCTTTTCTTCAGCATCTCACGTGTTTTGTGTCATTTCTCTGATGGATTCCAGCATTCTCTCTTGGATATTCTATTCAAAGTGTGATTATCTACTCGCTATTTTGGTTCTCCTTTGTGGAGGAGGCAGGTGTCCAGTGCCTCTAGTCTGCCATCATGAAGCCCCATGTGTCCTTTTTAAATTAGGAACTTTTAGAGCTCAATTGGCAGGATGTCCATTTTCAAATGCCAGATATTATTTGCTTAGGCAATTTAATCCCTATGTGTGACATTTTCTTTCCAAATAAAGTATAACGACATGCATATGTAACCACATATCATGATTTTAAGTAATGCTATACTCAAAATCTTTTTATCTGTGTTATATAGGATCAAAATTTTGTTTTGAAAGATTCTTAGTTATACAGTACAAATTTACCTGCTTTAATGTTAGCATAGACTTATTGACTGATTGGTTAAGCTATTCACTAAGCGTATTTATTATAGGCTGACTATATGGAAGACACTGTGGTAAAGGCAGGAGATGTTTGAGAGTTGCTGCCATCAAGGATTTTCTAGTTCAGTGGGAAACATAGCTTTATAAACAAATTATTGTAATCAATATTAATATATTCAGAAAGAAAAATAAGGGGCTACAGGTGTAGAGAAGAGAGCTTACAAATTTCAATTTTTGGAGAAAGGATTCACAAAATGACTGATATTTAGGGTCTTGAAAGTTAAGAAAGAGTTCTACCCTGGGAGAAAATGATATTCCACACAAATGAGGAAAAAGAGTCTTCCATTCAGCAGCATGGAATGTATGTACACAGCCATGAATGGCGGGAAGAAAGAATGTGCTCCAGATATGTTCCAGAAGCTGCAAGTCTTACGCTCAGTGTGACTGGAGTACAGCATGCATGTGTCCAGGAGATACACCAGGACAGTTTGGAAGAGGGGCTGCACTAGGGAGCTTGGACCTATATCTATAGTATGGACAATGAGAAGACACTGAAGAGTGTACAATCATGAATACAACCAAATTTCCTGGTTTTGTAGCAAAGAAAAGGATGAACTGAGAACTTGGGCAAGTTAAGAGGTGAGGAGGCCAGGTCCCATAATGGTTATAAAAATGAGTGAAAATTTCTGAAGATCTGAACTAAAGCAGTTGTGGTAAAACAATGACTGGAACAGAAAGAGGTTTGATAAGTATTTAGGAGGTAAACTTAAGATGACTTCCAATTTGAAGTAGTTAATGCATATGTGTGTATATTCATGTGTATACTGATTCATTCATTCATTTCACAAACGTCTGTTGTGCAGTCTTTATGTAAAATACCATGATAGATCAGTTACCGTTCCTGCTGAGTCAAATCACAGGTGAGAAACAAAGAAATGTCATATTTAAATACATGAAAGGGAAAGTAAAATGTGATTAATATCTCACCAGTTGGAAACTTGATCTATAAAGTATAAAAAGACTCGGAAAAAACTTGAATTAGAGTATTATAGACATTACTAGCTCATTAGTATGTAAAATGAAACATTGATTTCAAATATTAGGGTATGACCCATAGGCATATTCATTCTAGGAATACTAGTTACTTTATGTACTAAGCCTTCATATGTACCCCTGAACCTAAAATAATAGTTCACAAAAATTGAAATATATATATCTCAAAACAAAACAAAAAAAGTGAAATGACTTTCTTTTATCTTCTTGAAGATAGTGTTATTAAACTAAAAAGAAAGTATTAAAGGCTTCCTACCTTGTGTTTAGAGTGACACAGAGGGAATGGAAGGTATTTAAGGCTGGGCAAAGAGTATGAACAAATGAAAAAGTGAAAAGGAGATTCCCTGCCTGACCAGAATTAAGACTGAATTTTTAAGGAGGAGCATTTCTTAAGAAACCTGGATCTTAATGCTAGGGAAAGCAGCCTTACTATAAAACATAAACCATTAACAAGAACAAAGAAAAGGTGAGAAGAAGCAACTATTTATCATTATTTAGAAACTCCTCATTGAAAGACAGTAAAATGTCATTAAGCACTGGTTCGTTAGAGGGGCAACCTTGGATGAACTGCTTGAGCTTTCTGTACCTACATTTTTTCTGTGAAATAGAAATAATAATACTATTTACTCTATGGGATTATTAATTAGTTGATATATTTAAAGTACTCAAAACAGAGTACAACACATAGTAGCTGCTCTTTAGACATTCGTTATTATCATATACAATATTATAGGCAGTTTTTTATGGTAGAGAGCTCATAACCTATGGCACATGGTAGGTCAAAAAATATTTGCTGAAAAAAGATGAAGAAATGCTGAAAATGAAAAAAAATATGAATATGAATTCCTACACTGTTATTCACAATTTTTGTGATCCCAGGCTAATGGGTTAACTGATCCATGCTTTATGTATTCTTTCACTTATTAAAATAAGCACTTACTGAATATCTATTTTGTGCCCAATACAATAGAAAATGAGACAGATCTGTTCTTTGTTTTTATAGTATTTACCTTTAGAGGAAAAGACAACAGCAAGCATGTAAACAAATACATAATAAGAAGAATTTCAATTTGTGATAAGCATCCCAATTCTCTCATCTTCAGGTGGAATATAGCAAAACTTACCCTCTAACATGGTTTGGCTCTTTGTCCCCACCCAAATCTCATGTTGAATTGTAATTCCCAATGTTGGAGGAGGGAGCTGGTGGGAGATGATTGGATCATAGGAGTGGATTTCCCTTTCTCTTCTCGTGATAGTGAGTGAGTTCTCAGGAGATCTGGTTGTTTAGAAGTGTGTAGCACTTGCCCCTTAGCTCTCACTGTCCTGCTCTGACATGTGAAGACCTACCTGCTTCCCCTTTGCCTTCTGCCATGATTGTAAGTTTCCTGAGCCTTCACAGCCGTGCTTTCTGTACAGCTGTGGGAAATGTGAGTCAATTAAACCTCTCCTCTTCATAAATTACCCAGTTTCAGGTAGTTCTTTATAGCAGTGTGAGAATGGACTAATACACCCTCTAAAGTCCCAGTAATTATTATAAATAATATGCATAAAAGTACTTGCATAGTGCCTGGAATAAAATGTAGGCAAGTACTCAATGATTCATTAGTAGTATTATTAGTATTCAAATAAGTATAGCATGATTTTGGCATTTAGTAGCCAATGGTTTAATATAGCTGTCAGAAATGGACAGTCCTTGGGCTGGCCAGTTGTTTTTGGTTTTATTTTGCAAATAAAGTGTTACTGTAAGTGAAGTTTTTGTAAATAAAGGTTTTTGGGTTTTTATAAACAATCATGCCTATTTATACGCTATCTAGAGTTGCTTTCTTGCTACAAAAATAGGGTTGAGTAGATATAACAAAGACCATATGACTCCCAAGCCTAAAATTTTTTATTTGGCTTCTAAAAAGTTTTCTAACTCCTGATCTAGTGTTCTAGTTATGCTGTATTTACAAATAATTAGATCTAACATAGGGCTATTATGATACATCCAGTGATGGATATAAATCTTTTTTGTTGTGTAAGAAGAGAGATTGCTCCTGATTATCAGAGAAATCTTCCTAGGGGAGAAAATATTTGAACTAGACTTTGAAAGATAAATAAGAATTTAGGAGGTGGAAATCATTGGGGGGAGGGCATTCCAGGCAAATTCTATACAGAGAAAGGCATAGTATGAAGCATAGTATGTGACAAACACTATGATTTTAGGAAATGTTTAGTTATAAAGCTGAAAAACATGGGAGGAGAAACACTGATAAGTTTTTTAAAAACCAGATCAATGTGTTTGAATTTAATTTGGTAAGCAATTGAAATTCACTGAAAATTTCTGAGCGTGAGAATGACATAATCAGTATTTTAAAAATATTCATTTGCCAATTGGTGTGCAAAATAAATTGAAGCAAAGAAACATTTTTTTTAAAAGGCAACTCTCAGTAATTGACTAAAAAATTTACACAGGCATAAGATAATGAGGGTTAGTGAGCACTAGGATGATAAACAGGGAGAGAAAATATAACCACAGATATTGCCACAGTTCTCTAACAGATAGTGCATGCAAGGTAGAATTGGGGGAAAGAGTGAAAGCTTTGTGCTAACAGTATCAATGGTACTGAGAATTGATAAGAATGATGAACAATGTCAGAGTCAGCAGAGAAATCAAAATGAATGTGGACTCAGAAAAGATCAATGGATTTTGGTGTGTAGGAAGTCAATTGTTGCCTCTAGAGTGATGGTGACAGATGTGAGATTATGGCTTAAAGAGATGGTGTGCTTGAAGAAAAAGGGGAACAGAAACTATTAAGATTGTGCTAATAAAACGTATCATCATTGAGAGTTTATGATGTGCCAGGTAGTGCTTTAAGCACTTCAGGGAACTACTTCATTTAATCTGCATAATGACCCTATGAATAGTCACTGTTATTATCATGCCCGTTTTACAGATGAGGAAATTAAACTTCAGCATGATTAATTTTTCCCAGGCTTTCACGGTTAGTTATGCCAGTGTTTGAACTCAGATAGTCTGACATCAAACCCTTGTGCTTAGCCACACAACTGCACTGCATACCCCGCAGGAACAACAAAGAAGTAACGTAAAATGAATCAAAGCAATGGTGCTTTTAAATTTTCCTGTTGGTTATTGAAATTTTTTGTTGCTATTTGAAAAGGGTTACCTGACTACTATTTATAAAGAAATCTTCATTGTTATGTAGATGAGGGCTGCTTAATTTAGAATCTAACATCTAGTCATCAAAAATGTAGCATGATGGTATTTTAACTAGTTAGCCTCTTCGTAAGTGTTGAGAGGAGAGAGAGTAGCTACCTAAGGCTGACCTGGTTTGTAAAAGAAACAGCAGGACTCTGCAGCCACCTGCTGTAATGGTGGTTTCCAATACCCCAGCTTCCTGTGTGCAGCAGAGGTGGCCTCTCTGGTGGGCCAGTTCTGCAGGGCTGTTCTGTGAATCACTTCTAGAAGCTCAACCTAAAGCCTGTCAGACTGACCTCCAGCTCTCTCAGTGATTTTTGTAAGCACCAAATTCCCTCAGTTAAATTCCTTTTTACTTTGTCTACCTGGAGTGATTTGTGTTATATGAACATTAACTTATCCTATAGAATATTGAAGCAATAAAATTAGCAAGCATGAGATTGATGACATTGACATTCCAGGAATTTCCCTGAAACTTCTTTTTAAACATTCTCTGCCAAACAAGGGCCGTGCACCATCAGGCAAGGGTGGGATTAAAAATGATGTTTCTTTACTTGTGGCTGTTTTCTAAATTGACAAGTGGATAGAGAAAAATGCCAACAGCCAATAGATAAGGTTTTTCAGGTTTAAGATCTATGTGTTTGGATACGTTTTACTTTCTTGTGAAATTGACCAGAATCAAATAGTCTTGATGCCTTCTAGGATTTTAAGGAAATTGTTCCTAGAAAATCTGCCCAGTAGCTGCTGGTGGCCATTCCACCCAAAGCAATCCCTGGGCTTCTGAATCCACACCAACAGGAACAAGTTCTAAATTCTGTGCCCTTCTAGAAGGGCAGCCTCTTCACAGCCTGAGACAGGTGATTTTGGGAGATTTTTATATTTGGTCTTAATTTCCAGTTGAATTGTATTGTCATCAGATAACACAATCTATACTAATTCAAATTTGGAATTGAATGACTTTTTCTTTGCAGTTTAATATGTGTTTGTTTCTATAACTGTTTCATGGGTGAGTTCTTTTTTTTTTCTGCACTTCTCTATGGACTTATATTTATTCGCCTTCCTTATAAGCTCCATTAAAATCCCTTCTGTTCTTATATATTTTTTTCTATTTATTCTAACATGGAAAAAAGAGATGCATGTAAGATTTGGCTTTCACTATTTTGATATTATGACATTTAAGTATCAGGGACAACTGTGTCCTTATTGTGGGTTTCTGCATTATAATTACAAAGTGGTACTGCCTATGCAATTTAATTCTTCTTAAATTTAATTTTGTCTCACATAGTTTTTAAAACTTTAAATACATCCTCACCTGGTCTTATTAAAGAATCGTAAAATTTAAAGATAGTTAATAGGCAAAAAGAACCACCACCCCAAAGATAGTGTCATTATTCCCTCTTTTCCTTCATGGTCAGCTTGTTTAATCTGAAGTTTGTAGATAGAAAAATGATTATATCTTGCAAGGGTCATAAATTGTTTGTATTTGTTTACATATTTTTAAATATTTGCACAATTGGGGTATTAGAATTCAAGAGATCATTAATTCTCAATATTTAATCCCTTCAAAATCCCAGGTAAAATGTTATTAAGTAATTCTCCCTCTATTTAGTCAATATAATAGATTTTATTAGGGCCTTTAGTAGAAAGAAGCACGCTATTTTCTACCATGCTTATAATCCAAATAATAGATTTTTCATAGCTTTGTGGAATTTTTCTTTGATCTCATTGGGAATTTTAGAAAATTAATCTCATTCACCAGAAATATTACCTTAATAATTCTTACACATGTTAAATAACCACAATGAAATGAAAATATCTTGAATGGCAGCTGTGCCACAATCCAGACTGATAGTTATGATTGGGCATGCTTGGCTAATCAATGCTTATAGTCATCATTTAGATCAAATCTAGAGTGTCTGCCTTTTTTTCTCTTTTATTAGTTTTGACCTTCCTTTATGTTAGTCATGACACACTTAGCAATCAGATTAGAAAATTTATTTTGGCATTTGAAAAATGTCCTCAACTCTGAGGGGCACCCACTGTAAATCCTGGGTTATTACTAGTTGGCACTTAGTAGGAGCAAAGAAATGTACAATAGAACTGAGGGAAAAATCTTATTTTATACTCTTCCATTTTTCTATTTCCTCTTAGATTTTATTTTTAATTTGTCAAGTTTGTTGCTTTTTCATACCTATTAATTTTTAACTGAGTTATCAACATTAATTGTTTTATAGCAATTTCCCTACTCAATCTAGTAAAGTCTTGATAATTTTCCCAATTATCAAGAAGATGCACCCCTATTGTGATGAATCTTTTCTCAAATATTTTGGCCAGTCTGATGCCTCTCCCCCAAGAAGTGTCTGAGTTTACAGATATCTCCACATCTATGACTTCATTGTTTGGTCTTCCACAGGGCTAATTTGTGAGTCTGTCCAGATCTTCTACGCTGGTTTCACTTCCTGTTTTCATTCCTTCCTCTGCTCTTTCAACACCATGTTACTCTGCCTCTCTTTGTCTACTACTGACCCATCACTGTCACCTGCTATGCTTCTTCTTCCTCTAAGTCTATGTCAGCCTAAATGGACAGACTTATATCTTTCTTCCTTGAGTCCAGACTGTCATCACAGGGTTCACTGTGAAGAGTATAGAATAATTTTTGCTATAGCAGTTACTCAGACTAGTTCAGTATTTTTAAAAGTCTACCATCTAGTGTGCAAAAATAATGGTCTTACTGAAGTCATTTTACTATATTACTTTTTAGAATCTTTCTTCCATTTATGAACATTTACACTTGGTACCCTGCATACTGCTGGACAGATTTCCCTGCATAGTGAAAATCTGGCGACATTAAACCATACTTCCATCTTTGTATTCTTCATATCTGCTCCTCAAGAAATTACATTCTCACTGGAAACTTACTGGATCACATGGTCTTTTGAGGGACTCTTCTCCAAATCATAGGTCACAGATCAGGGACCTCAGGGCTCCCATGTTCTGTCTTCCTGGCTTTCCGGACTATATTATCTGTCTGGCATCACCTAGACTGACTCTTACTTTGAAAAGTAAAAATAAAAAATATTATCTTTCTCTCTGACACGTACACTTAATATACACAATCACACACAGAAACTAACTCTCAGAAAAGACTAGGGATCAATAAGCTCTTTCTAGGGGATTAAATACTGCCTCATGTGGATGACCAGTTAATGTATTTTTAAAAGTAAGGGTAGTGTTTATACAGCAATATGTAAAATTTGAAATGATCAATTATTTATACAGATACACGCCACTATTGTCTTAATTTTTACACTTGTTAAATGTTCTGAAATTTTTTGCTTGTGCCATTGGCTACCAAGAGTTAACTTTATTATAGAAGCAGAGATAATGTCTATTTCCATCGTTTTCAATAGCATGAGGGCAAGGCTTACTAGATGATTTTTTTTCAATAAGGATGAGATTAAGTCAGGCCTATTGTCATGTTTAATGCCAGAGAGATTCAAAGATGTGATTGATAATTTCTTGAGACAAATCCCTAAATTAATCAGTTATACAAGATGTCACTGTCAATCAGTATCTAGCTATAATTGGTCCCCAGATTTTTCTATGTACTGCCCATGGCCTCGTAGGACTAAAGGGAAATTAGAAAAAGCAAAGACTGGTTAGCTCACAGGTACTTGGAAAAATTTTTTAGCTATTAGAAGTCACAATATCCCAATCCAAATCTAACTCAGAGAAAGACATTTCATCAACTTCTTTGGGTTTCAATATTAGAGTTTTTCTCCAGTGCCCCTTCTAATCTTTTTCCTTCTATTACATCCACCAAACCAGGTAATG
This sequence comes from Macaca mulatta, assembly GCF_049350105.2. Taxonomy (NCBI): domain Eukaryota; kingdom Metazoa; phylum Chordata; class Mammalia; order Primates; family Cercopithecidae; genus Macaca; species Macaca mulatta. The sequence goes on along the minus strand of NC_133406.1, from coordinate 171,301,435 downwards.
TCTATCCAGTCCTTGTCTTTCATCTGAAATCACATGTTATATATATTTAAAAAAATCTTCTAGCACCAAGTTTAGCCATTGTGCTTTTGAAGATTTTAAATATTATAAATCTACATAGATGAGTTTCTCTCAAGGAGCTAAATAGGTAAAAATAGGTTCAATATTTTAAAAACAATCAGTGGGCACAACGGGAAAAATGAGACTAATCATTTATTATGCGTTGAGCAGATAATGGTGCATCTTATTTATAAAGACCAAGAAATGCTTCTTTCCTCTCTGCTTAGTATTGGTAGGAAAAAGGATTCAAAACTTGTAAATAAGCAAAAGGATGCCTATCTTTTCAATGTCACACTAAAGCATTGTTTAACAGAATCACAGAACCAATGTTAATGTTTTAGAAGGATATATTATTGTTTGACTTTGTTATTTATTACCTATTAAGAGTTAAGACTGTACAGTTATATGTGAATTTTGAGATTTTTTTATCGGGTAAAACTAGAAACAGTTTCTGCTGTAGAAAAGTTAATCTTATAGTTTAACTGTAGGACACTAACCATTTTTTTTTACTCCAACCTGGTAATCTTTTTCTGATATTCCTTTATCAATTATCCTATATAAGGGTACCTTCTGAAAATTATTTTTTGTGGGTCTATTCCAATTCTGCTTGAATTCTAAGCCTTTTATTGCAATCATTTTTAGACTGTATGGCAAGTGCTTCAGCAAACATAACTCACCAATTCTCCACAGATGATGAAATTAAAAGGATTCTCAAAAATGAGGAAAAGAGGGCCCCTTCTGTGGGTCTACATTGTTTTTGCTGGACACTAATCTCATCTGATTTCCTGGGCTTCCTGACAGAGGAACCAACTACTAGAATGGAACGAAGATAATCAGTTGACATGGCCCTTGAAGGTTCCAACTGGACCATTATAAAGGTGGTTTCCAGGCTGCCTCGAACCATCAGCTTCCTGTTACATTTCCATGTTGGCTTTGTTTTCATTACTGTTATGTTAACATTTCTTGCGGAAGCAAGCCTTTTGATTTTACTTTCTGGCCCCCTTCACTTCCACTACTCAAATATCTGGCTATTGCTGCTTGGCCAGTTAACTGGGGTGCCAAAGGAAACCCAAAATATCATAACACAGTTCTTATATTCTATTATATTTTGTAAATAAAAAGGATTCAATAGAAAACAAAACCATTCAAGGAAAGAAACAGCAGGTGAATACAGATTTCTTCTGTGAGAATGGTTTTAGAACTAAGCAGATATATTTATTTTCTACTTTCAAGATCAAAAAATTTGAAAGAATATATCAAAGGCCCAACATCATTATTACAGAAGTTCCCAGGGGTCAGAGAAAACAGACTGGAGACAGTACTGTGGGCACTGGATATGGCCACAGTGCAGACTTCAAAGAGCAAAAAGGGTCTGAAGGATGCTAAAGTGGTTCTTTTGGCAAGTTCTGAAAATAGTTCGCCAACCAGCATTTTAAAGCTGTAATAAATTTTGTAAAACCCCAGGGCCATAATTGACATGGAATGGAAATAAATCCTTTTCTGATGTTACCTATGTAGCCCAGCTTGTTTCTAATCTTTGCATCCTGAAATGGAGGCAGTTAATGGTGGGCATTTCCTGTTCTTTTCTTTTGCAGGAAAAAATCCTATTGTTCTTATTTTAATTTCAACGTGGTGCTATAGCTATTTATCTTAATAGTTAGCTGGCTTAACACAAAGTGACTGAATAAAACATTTTGACTTGCTAGGTTGATTAATTCCATAAAATCAACTGCATATTTGGTGAAACAAGCAGTGGAGGTTTGGTAGGGAGATTGTAAAACACTCTTACTTCTTGTGTGCTTGTTTACCGAACTTATTGAATTACTTTGGTTCGGAGACCAAGTATTTGAGCTGTATGTGACAGTAAAATAACAAATTGACATGGTTATATTTTGTTTTTAATCAAACCAATTATTCAATACTTTATAGACCAAAGACTTGATTAGACAAATATAATGTATTTTTCCAGAATGCACTTAAATGACTTATGTGCTAGTGTGTATTTTAAAACTCATACAATGAAATTCCTGAGCAATGAGATTCCTGAACAGATTCAGATTTTCTAAATCTGACTTTAGAAAATGCAGACATCTCTCTGAGGGAACACAGCAGGAAATCCAGCATCTGCTACAGCAATAGGAGAAATCCCTTGGTTTCAAAACTGCCTCTGTCTTAATTTCCTGTCCTCCTTTTTGTTAGCTTATTTAACCTGCAATTTTATAATTAATGTACAATGTTTTCAGCTCACTAAAAATAATCTTAGTCAACCTTTCTCCCCTCATGTGGATACAGAAGCCCTGGTGGATTTTTCAACAGGTTAGAGGAATGTCTCTTTTTTTCTGAGCTTCTCCACTCGGCACAGAGTTTTACAAATTGAGTGCCTCATCATAAAGCACAAAAGGGAAGAAAATGTGACTACTCATGTGGCATTTGGATCAAATGGTATGGGTTTAATTCCTTGGATCAAAAATAATAATAACAAAATGACCCATTGAAGATGTTTTGTCTGGAATTCTAAGGAACCTTTTAAAATGTCAGGCCTCACAAAGAAAAAAGCCATCTATTTCCTTTAAAATTCAGAAGATTGTATGCCAGAATAAAATTCACATTCTATCTTTAATGTGATTTTGCATATTTAATTCTTATTCATTAGGTCTTGATTTCTTGGTTAAATTTACACAGAGAAATCTTATTTTCCTAATTTAAAGGGTCTTATGGGAAGCATCTCAGTGGCTTTATCTACTGACATCAGTGTCATCTTTACATCTTTTCTTTTGAAATTTCCTTCCTTTCTTTTTTGCTCAGCAAGCCTTTCTCCATCTAGCAATTAGAAAATACCTACCATATTAATCAGGATTCTTTCAGATATAAAAATCTAATTCAAACCCTCTTGAGCAAAAAGAAAACATAAAGGAAATGTATAAATTCTGATGGTATGCAGCCTGCTCTCCTCAACTCCTGTCATTTTTTATAATAATATTCTCCTTTCCTTAGGTAAAGATGGATACCATGGATTGCAAATATTATTAGGAATTTGTCTCTCTTCCTTCCTTAGCTCTACTTCCCTCCAGGCAGTCTCTACATGAGATGGCCTGTGGTAGTTTCAAACTTACCTCATCCCAGCCTAGTAACCACAATGGATACAAAGTGCTTCCTTCCTGAGAATTCTAACAAAAGTGTGTAACTTAACTTTTATGGGGATAGTGTGAATGTCTTTTCATTTGCTTGTGTCCTCTTCAATTTCTTTCATCAGTGGTTTACAGGTTTCGTTGTAGAGCTCTTTTACTTCTTTGGTTAAGTTTATTCCTAGGTATCTTTTTTTGTTTTTGTAGCTGTTATAAATGAGATTGCTTTCTTCATTTCTGTTTCAGCTAGTCTCAGTATGGGTGAATGGAAATGCTACTGTTTTTGTATATTAATTTTGTATTCTGCAACTTTACTGAATTCATTTATCAGCTTTAAGTGGTAGGTTGCTGGTGGAGTCTTTCAGTTTTTTATATATAACATTATGACATCTGCAAACAAAACCAGTTTGACTTCCTCCTTTCCAATTTAATGCTCTTTATTTCTTTCTATTGCCTAATGCCCTGGCTAAGACTTTTAGCACTATGTTTCACAAAAGTTGGAAAAAGTGGGCATCATTGCCTTCTTTCAGCTCTTAGACAAAAGACTTTCAGTTTTTCTTCATTCGGTATGATGTTAGCTTTAGGTTTGTTATATATGGCCTTTATTATATTGAAATACATTCCTTCTAAACCTAATTCATTGAGATCTTTTCTTGCAGAGAAGTTAAGTTTTGTCAAGTACTTTTTCTGCATCCATTGAGATGAGCATATGGATTTTGTTTTTAATTCTGTTAGATGTGATGTATATCATTTATAGATTTGCATATGTTCAACCATTCTTGCATTCCCAGGAAAAATCCCACTTGATCATAGTGTATACTGTTTTTGATGTACTGTTGGATTTGATTTGCTAGTATTTTACTGAAAATTTTTACATCTCTGTTAATCAGGGATATTGGCCTGTAGTTTTATTTCGTTTATGTGTTCTCATCTGATTTTGGTATCAGGCTAATGCAGGCCTCATAGAATGTGTTGGACAAATTCTCTCTACTTTATTGTTTTTTTGGAATTATATTTTGAAAACTGTGTGTTAGTTCTTTAAAAGTTTTATAGAATTCAGCATTGAAGTCATCTATTCCTAGCCCTTCTTATTGGGGATACTTTTTGTTACTGATTCTATCTCATTATTCATTTTTGATCTGTTCGGAGTCTCTCTTTCTTTATGGTTCAGTCAGGATATGTTCTATGTGTCCAGGAACTTATCCATTTCCTCTAGGTTTTCCAGTATGTTAGTGTATAGTTGTTCAAATTATTCTCTAACGATCCTTTGCATTTCTGTGGCATGGTTGTAATGTCTTATTGTTTTTGATTTTATATATTTGCGTCTTCTTTTCTTTTATCTTAGTCTAGCTAATGTTATGTTGATTTGTTTTACCTTCTCAAAAAACAAGTTTTTATTTTATTTGAAGAAAAAGCTTTCAGATTTCTGTTTAAGTCTCTATTTGTTTATTTCTTTTCTGCTCTTATTATCTCTATCTATTACTTTTAGGTTTGGTTTGTTCTTGCGTTATTAGTTCCTTGAGATGCATTGTGCATTGTTAGGTTATTTATTTAAAATCTTTCTACTTTTTTGATGTAGACATTTATTGCAGCTTCTCTCTTAGTACTGCTTTTGCTGTATTCCATGGGTTATGTATATTATGTTTCTATTTTTATTTGTTTAAGGAAACGTTTCCATTTCTTTCTTAATTTTTTCATTGACTCATTGGTTCATCAGGAGCATGTTGTTTAATTCTCATGTATTTGTATGGTTTCCAAAGTTCCTCTTTTTTGAAAAAAAAAAAAAAAACTGAAAAACAAAGTTTAGAGTTGAATGTTGAAGTCCCCAGGTATTTTTGCATTGGAATCTATCTCTCTCTTTAGATATAATAATATTGTATTCACATATCAATGTGCTCTGATTTGCGTGCCTATGTATTTACAATTGTTATATCTTCTTTCTGAGCTGATCCCTTTAACATTACATTATTACTTCTTTTTTCTCTTTTGGTAGCTTTTGATTTAAAGTCTTTTATTTGATATAAGTATAGGTACTTCTGCTCACTCTTGGTTTCTGTTTGTGTATGTATTAGTTTGTTTCACATTGCTTTAAAGAACTACCTGAGACTGTGTAATTTATAAAGAAAAAAGATTTAATTAACTCACAGTTCTGCATAAATGGGGAGTCCTCAGGAAACTTACATCATGGCAGAAGGCGAAGGGGAAGCAAGGAATATCTTACATGGCAGTAGGAGAGAGAGAGAGGGCAAGTGTATCAGATCTCATGAGACTTCACTTTCTATCAGAAGAACAGCATGGGTAAATTTACCCCCATGATCCAATCATCTCTCATCAGGTTCAGCCCCCCACCCCCCGACATGTGGGGATGATAATTTAACATGAGATTCGTGTAGGGACAGAGAGCCAAACCATATCATTTCACCACTGTCCTCTCCCAAATCTCATGTCATTCTTACCTTCCAAAATACTATTCTGCCTTTTCAACAGTCCCCCAAAGTCTTAAGTCATTCCAGCATTAATCCAAAAGTCAAGATTCAAAGTCTCATCTGAGACAATGCAAGTCCCTTCCACCTATGAGCCTGTAAAATAAAAAACAAGTTAGTTACTTCCAAGGTACAATAGGAGTACAGGCATTGGATGAATTCTTCCATTCCAAATGGAAGAAATTGGCCAAAACAAAGGGACTACAGGCCCTATGCAAGTCCAAGATCCAGCAGGGTAACCGTTAAATCTTAAAGCTCCAAAATAATCTCCTTTGATTCCGTGTCTCACATCACATCCAGGGTATGCTCATCCAAGTGGTGGGCTCCCAGGGACTTGGGCAGCTCCACTCCTGTGGCTCTGGAGGGTACAGCCCCCACAGCTGCTTTCACAAGCTGGATTTGAGTGCCTGTGGCTTTTCCAGGCTCACAATGTGGGTTGTTGGTGGATCTACCATTCTGAAGCCTAAAGGATGGTGGCCCTTTTCTCACAGCTCTGCTATGCAGTGCCCCAGTGGGGACTCTGTGTGAGGGCCCCAACCCCACATTTCTCCTCTGCACTGCCCTAGTAGAGGTTATCCATTAGGGCTCTGCCCCTGCAGCAGAATTTTGCCTGGTCATCCAGGCATTTCCATACATCCTTTGAAATCTAGGCAGAGGTTCCCAAATCTCAATTCTTGCCTTCTGTGTATCCACAGACCCAACACTACGTAGAAGCTGTCAAGACTTGGAGCTTGCACCCTCTGAAGCAATGACTCGAAATGTACCTTGGCTGCTTTTACCCATGGCTGGAGCTGGAGCAGCTAGGGTGCAGGGTGTCATGTCCCAAGGCTGCACAGAGCAGCAGGGCCTTGGGCCCAACCCACAGAACCATTTTTCCCTCCTAAGCCTCCAGACTTGTGATAGAAGAGGCTGCTGTGAAGATCTCTGAAATGCCCTGGAGAGAGTTTCCCGATTATTTTGGTGATTAACATTTGGTTCCTTGTTACTTATGCAAATTTCTGTATCTGGCTTGAATTTCTCCCCAGAAAATGGGGTGTTCTTTTCTCCCACATGGTCAGGCTGCACATTTTCCAAACTTTTAGGCTCTGCTTCCCTTTTAGATATAAGTTCCAACTTCAGACTATCTCTGTCTTTGTGCATATTAGTGTACAGTTTTAGTAATAGCCAGATTACCTCTTGAATGTTTTGCTGCTTAGAAATTGTTTCCACCAGATACCTTAAATCATCTTTCTCAAATTTAAAGGTCCACAGATCTGTAGGGCAGGGTCAAAATGCCACCAATCTCTGTTCTAAAGTATAGCAAGAGTGACATTTTATACAATTCCCAATAAGTTCCTCGTGTTCATCTGAGACCACCTCAGCCTGGACCATATCACTATCAGCATTTGTGTCACAACCATTCAGCAAGTCTCTAGGAAGTTTCAAACTTTTCCTTGTCTTCCTGTATTTTTCTGAGTCCTCCAAACTGTTCAAACCTGTGCTTGTTACTCAGTTCCAAAGTCACTTCCACTTTTTCAGGCATCTTTATAGCAATGTCCCGCTTCTCTTGGTACTGATTTTCTGTATTAGTTTGTTTTCACAGTGCTATAAAGAACTACCTGTGACTGGATAATTTACAAAGAAAGGATGTTCAATTGACTCACATTTCCACATGGTTGGGGAGGCTTCAGGAAACTCACAATCATGGTGGAAGGGGAAGGGGAAGCAAGGCACATCTTACATGGTGGTAGGAGAGAGGGGAAAGTGCCACACTTTTAAATAATCAGATCTCATGAGAACTCATTCACTATCATGAGAACAGTGATCCAATTACCTCCCACCATGATCCAGTTACCTCCCATCAGGTCCCTGGCCTGACATATGGGGATTACAATTCAACATGAAATTTGAGTGGAGACACAGAGCCAAACCATATCAGTGTAGGATATCTTTTTCCATTTATTTACTTTCAGCCTATGTGTGCCTTTACAGATGAAATGAGTTTCCTATAGGTTTCTTATCATTGGGTCGTTTTATTTTTATTTTTATTTTTTTACTTATTAGCCAGTCTATATCTTTTAATTGGGAAGTTTATTTGTTTACACTCAAAGTTATTATTAAGAAGTGAAGCCTAACTCCTTTCATTTAGTAATTGGTTTGTGGCTGTTTTGAATGTTCTTTATTCCTTTCTTTATTGTTGTCTTTCAAATTTGTTGGTTTTCTGTGGTGATAAAGTTTAATTTCTTTCTTATGCCCATTTGCATATTTAATCCACAAGTGATTTTTATCACTTCGTGTGCTTCCATGATGGCAGTTATTGCCCTTTTTCTTTCATATGCAGGACTCCCTTAAGTATTTCTTGTAAGGACAGTCGGATGGTGATGAATTTCCTCAATTTTTGCTTATTTAGAAAAGATGTTATTTCTCCTTCATGTCTGAAGGATAGATTTACTGGGCACACTATTCTTGGCTAGTAGGTTTTGTTTTGTTTGTTTTGTTTTGTTTTCAGCACTTATATCATCCCATTCTCTTCTTGCTTGTAAGATTTATGCTGAGAAATATGGTTTTAGCCAAATGGGGATTACTTAACATGTGACTTGACACTTTTGCTGTTTTTAAACTTCTCTAACTATAATGTGCTTCAAAGGGGAACTTTGTGGGTTGAAACTATTTGGAAACTTTTGGGTTCCCTGGATCTAAATATTCATATCTTCTCCAAGATGAGATAAATTTTCAGTTACTATTTATCAAATATATTTTCTATGCTTTTTCTTTATATATTCTTTTTCTGAAATTCGCATAATGTGAGTATGTGTTCATATTTTTGTCTCACGAGTCTCTTAAGTTTTCTTTGCTTTTTTAATTTCTTTTTTTCTCTCACAAAGTTATTTCAAAAGACCTGTCTTAAAGTTCAGAAATTCTTTCTTCTGTTTAAACTTGTCTGTTTTTGACGCCCTTGCTTTTCTTTTTTATTTCAATCATTGAATTATTCAGCTCCACATTTCCTGTTAGGTACTTCTTGTTAAGTTCTATAATAATTATCTCTCTGTTGAATTTCTCATTCTGATAGTGAATTGTATTTTTGATTTTGTTACATTATCTGTTTTCTCTTGTATCTTACTAAACCTTCCTCATAATCATTATTTTGAATTATTTTTTCAGGCATTTCATAGATTTACTTTTCTGTGGATTCTGTTACCGGAAAATCATTGTGTTCCTTTACAGGTATCATGTTTCCTTGTTTTTTCATGTTTTTGTGTTCCTATATTGATATCTGCAAATCTGATGGAATAGTAGCCAATTCCAATTTTATGGAGTAGCCTTCACAGGAAAAGACTTTCCTGTAGATATGCCCTGTAGAATAAGTTGGGTAAGGCATTTTTGGCTTTGGTTCTGTGTGAGCGTGGCACACAGCAGCTCCATTTGTAAAAAGAACAAGGTTGCCTGTTGCAGCAGGTGCTGGGCAGACCAGCCTTTGGTCCCAGGAAATGCACGTGGTGTTCAGGATCAGCAGTGGCAGTGTGGTTAGATAGCCGATCCTTGGGCCCTGGGTTCACATGCTTTGCTTCACCCATTTGTGAGAGCAACCTCCCTGCTATGCTGGGCCACTCATTTTTAGTGTGAATGGTGCTGAGTGGGCTCAGGTGCCAGGTTCATGATTGTACTTCTGAGTCTAGTTGGGGTCATGACACTGCAGCCTTTCATATGGGTGTGGTGGGATGATCATGGGACTTCAGAGATGTGGAGATGCTCAGGGGTATTCGCTTCTGGTACAGAATATACTCCAGCAGTGGCTCTGTTCTCAAATGGTACTGTGCTACAGCAGGTTGTGTACTTGGCAGTTGAGGGTACCCAGTGTGACTTCCTTCGCTTGAGCAATGCAGCTGCAAGAAATGCAGGCAGCTCCTTATGCTGAGCTCATGGTCTTTGAGGACTGCGGGTCTCTCCTGTAGCTGGAATAGCAGGCATCCACAGTGGCAAGGGGGACCACTAGCAATCTCATGCCTAACTTTTCCTACAATGGGGAGTTTGTCTTGTCTTTGAGCAAATCCCAGCTAGGTGCTTCACTCTCCTCTCTGTGCTGTCATCCTGAGCCTCTGTGCTTTAGAGGATTATTGTTGCTTCTCTCCTGAACTGCATTGTTCTCTCCTAGACACCTTACTGGAATTGTAGTTATAGACTTGTTTCCCTGGCCCCTCCTATCTCACGATTTTGACATTATTTTTCTCACTAATTTTGAGTGGCATCAAAGTCAAAACCACTTCTATATTTGTGATGATTCAGTGAATATTTCTTTTTCTGATTTGAATTATAAAAATCTCTTTTCAACTCAAAGTAATGACTGACTGATTATACACTCCTCCTATAGAATGGCAATGACATTAAAATCCAAATATGCTCTCATCCTTTTATACCTTAAAACATTTAATGCTGATTATGTCTATTTTTCAAATACAGAGCTTGAAAAGTGTTAAAAACATTTGATTGGACAAGTATTCTACTTTTATATCAGTTCTCAAATTTCAAGTGTTGCTATCTTTAGCAATCCAGCAATATTTACCACATCTGTGAGTGATCAATAACTACTGAAGTAGGTTTATGCTGATTTTCATAAAATTAGATTGATAAGATAATATTTGACTTTAAGGTTTTTAAAACCTTTGCATCACAATTTGGAATATGGTATCTATTTTGTGTCTGTTTGGATGTGGAGTATTGATTGAGTTGCTGAGTGAAATTTTTCAATACTAAGGTTGCAAGTCTTTAGAAAGAGTTAATACAGCACAGTATAATTCATTTCACTTTTAAGTGCTGATACATAATACAAGGGTTTATTATAAATATATCCAACTACATTGAAAACATTATTTGTAACACATATGATACAATGTAGTATAACACACTGTATTATAACTTGTTGTGTACTTTCCTATAGAGCAAGAACTATGCAATGCATTCCACTAGTTCACTGCTTAGCCTAGGGCCTTAATAACAGAAAGTATTTGATAAATGATTTTTGAAAACACATCAATCAATAAGTGTACAGGAGTTCTACATTTTACTAGATGAAGTTTCTAGTAATGAAATGAATATCAATGTTTTCAGCATATAAATTAATCCACATAATGATCTGTTTATAGTTGCGTTATCTTTTATTATAAATAATCAAATCACAATTAAGTTAGTAACTGGCTAATGTTAATTAATAAAAAACCACCTAAAAGGTTAGGCCTGTGACACATTTTTTAATGATTTTATTGTTTTGTTTATGTTGAAAGAAAAGATCATATATATTTATTGAGTACAACGTGGTTTTTTGAAGTATGTATACATTATGGAATAACTAATAATTTATTTTAAAATTTCCATCCTCTTTGAAGTCATTTAATCAACTAAGGTGTGTTTGTTGACTCTCTCAGAGGGAAAACGTGTTTGAACTGACTGTTTTTTTCATTTTGGAATGATTTTGTCAACATGAATATTCTTATATTTGTGACTTGAATTTCACATATTTCTATATTCATAGTCATATTTTATTTTAACAATCTTATATAAATATAAAACTAATATATGTTTAATTACAAACACTTGCAAAATACATAAAAGTATGAAGGAAAAAGTAACCCATAATGCCATGAATGAAATGCCCCATTATAAGTAGGTTGTTGTAATGCAATTCATATGTAAATAGCATTATGTTTGTTTAAATTTATACATTATAATAATGTACATACTGTTTTATAACTATTTTATTTTTACATAACATTTACCAATCAGGCAATAAATATTTTAATAACATTATTTTTAACATCATACATTATTAAAACATGATTTAATAAATTAATTCCTCATTGTTGAATATTTAGGTATTGCCATGTTGCTAGTATTATTAAATATAATGTCCTAAGCCTTCTTATATCTGTTTTTGTTTTGTTTTGTTTTGTTTTGTTTTTTGAGACAGAGTCTCGCTCTGTCGCCTAGGCTGGAGTGCAGGGGTGTGATCTCGGCTCACTGAAACTTCCGCCTCCCGGCTTCAAGCAATTCTCTGCCTCAGCCTCCCGAGTAACTGGGATTACAGGCATGCACCACCATGCCCGGTGAATTTTTGTATTTTCAGTAGAGACAGGGTTTCACCATCTCAGCCAGGATGGTGTTGAACTCCTGGCCTCATGATCCACCTGCCTCAGCCTCCCAAAATGCTGGGATTACAAGCGTGAGCCACCATGCCCGGCATCTTATATCTGTTTTTTTGCACACATATCTGCAATTTATTGGTAGGAAAAAAATAAGTGAATTGTTGTTTCAAAGTGTATGTACATATTTAAGCCACACTTCACCTAAAAGACTATTTCAGCTTCCATTGTCTTCTCCCAACTTAAATGTAGAAGAGTTTGTTACATGGTATTTTTTAAAAATCAGTGTAAATTGAATAAGCAATTTGCCTTACCTCACATCATTTGTTTTACAATCACTTATGAATTATAATGAACTCTTCTCATATAAGATAGTATCAATAGTATAAAGAAATAACTGCAATTATAATCATATTCGGTACTGACTGAGTGCTTACTAACGTCTGGCACACTCCTAAGACCAGCATGCTCCTAAGACCAGCATGCTATAGCATATTAACTCACCTAATTTTGCAACTCCTATGCAGTCAACACTGTTAGTTTTCCCATTTTAAAAGTGAAGAAACAGTCACAAAGAAGTTAAGTAGTATGTTCGTGGTAAGAGAGATAGTGAGTGACAGAGCTAAGTACTCTGGCTCCAGAATCTATATCATTAATCATTATGTTGCAGTGTCTCTAATATAGCAATTGAGATATGAATAGTCTGAATAATCTATTTTCTATTGATTGGCAGTTGGCAACCCCTAGCATATACTTCATGGAAACTATGTTCAATTTTTTTAAAGTGCTTACAGACTTATTTTAGATTAAAATGTTTTCAAGTAAAAGTAATAGCCATTGATCTGGCCCTTAATTAGGGTTTCATGTATAAGATGTTTTACTTATACTGTTTTAAAATACGGAAAACTGAACATCTTTCTCCTTACGGGATAATGTACCAAGTGTAATATTTGAAGAAAGGAAAAATATAATCTGATGGATACCTCAGCAAAAACATTGCTAGTCTTTCTATGAAAGCTAATCAAATATGTTTATAGTTGGTACAAAACAGAATCCTCTAGATGTATTTCATTTGAAATCTCTTGTTTCAAAAGGCATATTTACTTCTGAAAGGAAATTAACTACTACAAACTCTTATTATTAGCCTAAACTACAAAAGAGATTAAATTGCTCCATTCTTTCCTACAGCTGAGACCTTGATCTATTAATTTTCCTTACTCTCTTAGTCTACTTTTCCATATCTGCTTATCTCTTCCTTTAAATTAAACGGTAGAACACCACAGACTTTGGAACCATGCAGAATGATGCCGTTAGGTAAGAATAATATAAGGGGCCAGTGCAGTGGTTCACACCTGCAATCCCAGCATTTTAGGAGGCCCAGGAGAAAGGATTGCTTGAACTCAGGTATTTGAACCAGCCTGAGCAAAATAGGGAGACCCCATCTCTACCAAACAATAAAAAAAAATAATAAATAAATTAACTGGGCATGATGGCATGTGATAGTAGTCCCAGCAACTAGGAGGCTAAGGTGGGAAGATCTCTTAAGCCTGGGAAGTTAAAGCTGCAGTGAGCTTAGATTGCACCATTGCAATCCAGCCTGGGCAACAGAGTGAGATTCTGCCTCAAAAACAAAACAAAACAACACAAAAAGAAAAGAACAATAAAAGGAATAAAGATCACAGTAACACTGTTGTACATGGATTATTTCATACTCAGTCTTTGAGGTAGATAGCTTTCTTATCTCCATTTTACAGGTGAAGAATTGAAGGCGTAAAGACATCACATGAATTACCCCAGAATACACAGCTAGTAGGTAGAAGATCATAGACTTCAACCCAAGCCCTTTGACTCCATAGCACTTGCTTGTAATTCACTATTATCAGATTTTCTATAGCATTAAAACAACAATCACTATATTGCAGAGTTTCTGTGAAATTATCTATCACAGCAGCTGGAACATGATGTGCAATTAACACATAATTGAGTTGTTGATGATATTACTATTGTCCCATTAAAAATATACCTTATTATGTATGTTAAATATTTAATACACACAAATAATATATTTATTATGAATAATCATAAAACAAACACCTACCCACTACCCATTTTAAGAAATAAAACATGACCTCTGCCTCTAAAACACTATGCAGGCCAGGTGCAATGTCTCATGCCTATAATCTTAACACTTTGGGAAGCCAAGGGAGGCAAATCGATTGAGGCCAAGAGATTAAGACCTCTCTAGCTATAAAAGTCCTAGGTGGCTCATATGGTTTGGTTGTGTCCCCATCCAAATTTCATCTTGAATTGTAGTTCTCGAAATACCCATGTGTTGTGGGAGGGACCCAGTGGGAAGTAATTGAATCATGGGGACAGGTTTTTCCCATGCTTTCTTGTGATAGTGAATAAATCTCATGATATCTGATGGCTTTTATAAAGGGGAGTTCCCCTGCACATGCTGTCTTGCCTGCCGCCACTGTGAGATTTGACTTTGCTCTTCCTTTACCTTCTGCCATGATTGTGAGGCCTCTCCAGCCATGTGGCACTGTGAGTCCATTAAACCTTCTTTCCTTTATAAATTATCCAGTCTTGGGTATTATAGCAGTATGAAAATGGACAGGATAGTGGGGCATGGCTGTAAAGATACCCAAAAATGTAGAAGCAACTTTGGAACTGGGTAACAGTTAGAGGTTGGAACAGTTTAGAGGGCTCTGAAAAAGATAGGGAAGTGTGAGAAAGATCAAAACTTCCTAGAGACTTGTTGAATAGCTTTGACCAAAATGCCGATAGGGATATGGACAATAAAGTTCAGGCTGAGGTGGATGGAGATGGTGGATCTCAGATGGAGATGAGGAACTTGTTGGGAACTGGAGTAAAGGTCACTGCTATATAAAGAGACTGGCAGCATTATGCCCCTGCCCTAGAAGTCTGTGGAACTTTGAACCTGAAAGAGATGACTTAGGGTGTCTGGTGGAAGAAATTTCTAAGTGGCAAATTGTTCAAGACCAAGCAGAACTTAAAAGTTAAAAAAATTGGCAGGCAGATGCTGCAATAGAAAAGAAAATCCCATTTTCTGGGGAGAAATTCAAGCTTGCTGCAGAAATTTGCATCAGTAACAAGGAGCCAAATGTTAATCACCAGGACAATGGAGAAAATGTCTCCAGAGCATGTCAGAGACCTTTGGGGTGGCCCCTCGCATCACAAGCCTGGAGGCCTAGAAGGGAAAATGGTTTCCTGAGCTGGACTCAGAGCACCCCTGCTTTGTGCAGTCTTGGGACTCGGTGCCTTATTTTCTAGCCATAGCTAAAAGGGACCAATGTGCAGCTCAGGCCATTGTTTGGGTGCAAGCCCAAAGCCTTGGAAGCTTCCACATGGTGTTGTGCCCGTGGGTGCACAAAACTCAAGAACTGAGGTTTGGGAACCTCTGCCTAGATTTCAGAAAATGTATAGAAATGCCTGGATGTTCAGGCAGAGGTGTGCTGCAGGGATGAAGCCCTCTTGGAGAACCTCTGATGGCGCAGTGCAGAAGGGAAATACTAGGGCACTGCCTAGTGGAGCTGTGAAAAGATAGCCACTGTTCTTCAGATCCCAGAATCGTAGATCCACCAACAGCTTGCACCATGCACCTGGAAAAGCCACAAACACTAAATGCCGACCCATGAAAGCAGTCATGGGGGGGAGGGGGGGCCGTATCCTGCAAAGCCACAGGGTTAAAGCAGCCAAAGACCATGGAAACCCACCTCTTGCATCAATGTGTCCTGGATGTGAGACATGGAGTCAAAGGATATCATTTTGGAGCTTTAAGATTTGACTGCCCTGCTGGATTTTGGACTTTCATGGGTCCTATAGCCCATTTGTTTTGGTCAATTTTTCCAATTTGGAATAGCTTTATTTACCCAATGCCTGTACTTCCACTGTATCTAGGGAGTAACTAGCTTACTTTTGATTTTACAGGCTCATAGGCAGAAGGGGCTTGCCTTGTCTCAGATGAGACTTTGGACTATGGACTTTTGAGTTAATGCTGAAATGAGTTAAGATTTTGAGGGACTGTTAGGAAGGCATGATTGGCTTTTAAATGTGAGGACATGGAATTTGGGAGGGGCCAGGGGCAGAATGATATGATTTGGTTGTGTCCCCATCCAAATCTCATCTTGAATTGTAGCTCCTATAGTTCCCACATGTCATGGGAGGCATCTAGTGGGAAGTAATTGAATCATGGGGTTGGGTCTTTCCCTTACTGTTCTCATGATAGTGAATAAGTTTCATGAGATCTGATGGTTTTATAAAGGGCAGTTCCCCTGAACATGCTCTCTTGCCTGACACCGTGTAAAATGTGACTTTGCTCCTCCCTCACCTTCTGCTATAATTGTGAGACTTCACTAGCCACGTGGAACTGTGGGTCAGTTAAACCTCTTTCCTTTATAAATTACCCAGTCTTGAACATGTCTTTATTAGCAGTTTGAGAACAGTCTAATACAGTTGATGTCATGCATAGAGCTCATCTGTGATCCCCCAGACACTGCAAAGGAAATAGGACTCATTCCAGATTCCAAGTATTAGTGGAAAGTAGCTCCTAAGACACTAATAGATTTTTTTTCCTCTAAATTCTCAGCAACTGTCTGCCATGGATGACACTTGAAGTTTAAATGTTTCACAGTCTGACACCAAGTAGAGCTGGTGAAGAAAGCAGGGCATATTCCTGTTTCTATGTTTTCAGTTTCTACTTCCCCCTTCTCTTGTAAATGTGGTCTTTAGTTGTAACACTTTACCAAATTTTTCCCATTATCTTAGTTTTTTAGCCCATTTTCCTTTAATTTTTCAAATATTGTCATGTATTGCATAACATTGTTTCTGTCAACAATGGGCAATATTACAACAGTGGTCCCATAATATTATAAAATCATATTTTTATTGTACCTTTTCTATGTTTGAATATGTTTAAATGCATAAATAGTTAGCATTGTGTTCCAGTTGCCTACAGTAATCAGTACAGTAACATGCTGTGCAGGCTTGTAGTCTAGGAGCACAGGGCTATATCATATAGCCTAGATGTGTGGTAAGCTATACCAACCAGATTTGTGTATGTAATGTCTATGTTGTTTCACAAAGATGACATCACCTAATGATCCATTTCTCAGAACATATCCCCGTCATAAGTGACTCATGACTATATTTGAAAATATCAACGAATATTTCTAAATCTTTCTTTTTTTTCTTAAAATGAGTATCTCCTGGTTCTCCTATTATTATTCCGTATCTTACTTGTTTATCTTATTTGCTGGTTGTCATTCTACTTCCTTTTTCCTAAATATAATTTCAAATAATCTGCCTTCATTTTTTTTTGTAATTTCCACACAACCTCCTGTTGACTAACCCATTCCTATAATTCTGAACTACTGTCTAACCTCTCCTTTGAATTCTTGTTCCTCACTTCCAACTTGTTATAAGTAGCCTTACATACATATCCCACATCTATTCTTAGTATAATCTATAACTGATCTAATTAGCTTCTGCCCCAAAATTGGCCATTCTCGCGTTTCTTGTTGATGATTAAAGGCATCGACATTATGCCCAACACCCAAACACAAAACCTTAGTGCTGCAGTTCTCAACCTCTCAGAGAAATCTTTCCTGATTAGCGCATTTTTAACATTTGTAAGGCCTGTTGAGTTGGGATTGTCATAACAATTCAGGTTTTCTAGCACTACTGAGTATGCAGAGGGTTAGAATGCTACACATCTTGCAGATCAAGCTGCCCATGCACCAACGAATTGTTCTACATTTTGAATGAATTTAAAATGTCCTACTAGACATTTAGATAGGTGAAAAAGAAAAACCTATTTTAGAAATTTCCTCAGCACAGAATCTAACTGTTTTACATAAAACATAAAGGATTTTTGGCAAAGTTTTAATATATATTGAATTTCCAGAAATTCATACACTATGTAAATTGTCCTTTTTCCCCAAACATTGCCAGGAGTTTTTCACCATTATAGAAAAGTATATCATTGTTGGCAACACTGCTCATGGTGTTTGAGTCAGCAAGTACACAAGCAGGCCATAAGTTTGCATTTACAGCTGTTGCATTTTTAGTGATTATTCATGTGGATGCAAATATCTGAAGAATTACTTTTTCATTTATTTACTCATTCAAAACTTATTGACTTTATTATTTCCTCACAGGTTACTTATGTTGAGGATTTATATACCTTAGTATTTGCTATAAATTATTTTCCTTTAATTTCTCTTTTATATGTCACATTTTAAACATTTAATCACTTTGTTTTCGGTATATAAAAATTACATTGCAAGGTAAACAAAGGGGAGTTGTTAGTAATATTTACATATAAAGGGAGTTTAGTGGTCTCATAGAATTGAGAACTATTAACTTAGAGTCCTTTGTAAATTTTCCCTCTCTCCACTATCATAAAAATATTCCCAAATTCTACAAATGTAGGTTTCATTAATATTGTATTTCAATAATTTTAACTTTTATTTTAGATTCAGGGAGTACGCATGGTGTGATGCTAAGTTTGAGGTATAATTGATCCCATCAGCTACATAGTGAGCATAGTGCCCCAAAAGTCTTTTAATCCTTGCTTCCTCATTACTATTCTTACATGTATTTTCAAATATTACTATTCTTAATTTCAGTTTACATGCTCTTCATCTAAATGCTCAATGGCTTCCTAATTAACTTTGTTTATTTGAAAGGTGAGGTTATACAGGTTTTTAAAATATAGGTTTTGGAATCATACTGACATAGATTTATATATTATCTTTTCACTTATTATAGCTTAACTGTTTTTATATTTAAGAAGAAACTGTTCATATCCTTTGCCCACTTTTTGATGGGGTTGTTTGATTTTTTTCTTGTAAATTTAAGTTCTTTGTGTATTCCGGATATTAGCCCTTTGTCAAATGGATAGATTGCAAAAATTTTCTCCCATTCTGTAAGTTGCCTGTTCACTCTAATGATAATTTCTTTTGCTGTGCAGAAGCTCTTTAGTTTAATTAGATTCCATTTGTCAATTTTGGCTTTTGTTGCCGTTGCTTTTGGTGTTTTAGTCATGAAGCCTTTGCCCATGCCTATGTCCTGAATGGTATTGCCTAGGTTTTCTTCTAGGGTTTTTATGGTTTTAGGTCTTAGGTTTAAGCCTTTAATCCATCTTGAGTTAAGATATAAGGTTAAGGTATAAGGAAGGGTTCCAGTTTCAGTTTTCCACATGTGGCTAGCCAGTTTTCCCAACACCATTTATTAAATAGGGAATTCTTCCCCCATTGCTTGTTTTTGCCAGCTTTGTCAAAGATCACATGGTTGTAGATGTGTGGCATTATTTCTGAGGGCTCTGTTCTGTTCCATTGGTCTATATGTCTGTTTTGGTACCAGTACCATGCTGTTTGGTTACTGTAGCCTTGTAGTATAGTTTGAAGTCAGGTAGTGTGATGCATCCAGTTTTGTTCTTTTTGCTTAGGATTGCCCTGGCTATGCGGGCTCTTTTTTTGGTTTATATGAAATTAAAAGCTCATCATCACTGGTAATTAGAGAAATGCAAATCAAAACCACAATGAGACACCATCTCATGCCAGTTAGAATGGCGATCATTAACAAATCAGGAAACAACAGACACTAGAGATCATATGGAGAAAAAGGAATGCTTTTACACTGTTAGTGGAAGTGTAAATTAGTTCAACCATTGTGGAAGACGGTATGGCAATTCCTCAGTGATCAAGAACCAGAAATACCATTTGACCCAGCAATCCCCTTACTGGGTATATACTCAAAGCATTATAATTTATTCTACTATAAAGAGACATTCACATGTATGTTTATTGCAGCACTGTTCACAATAGCAAAGACTTGGAACCAACCTAATTCCCCATCAATGACAGACTGGATAAAGAAAAAAATGTGGCATATATGCACTGTGGAATACTATGCAGCCATAAAAAATGATGAGTTCCTGTCCTTTGTAGGAACATGGATGAAGCTGGAGACCATCATTCTCAGCCAACTAACACAAGAAGAGAAAACCAAACACTGCATGTTCTCACTCATAAGTGGGAGATGAACAATGAGAACACATGGACACAGGGAGGGGAACATCAAACACTGGGGCCTGCCAGGGTGTGGGGGACTAGGGGAAGGATAGCATTATGATAAATACCTAATGTAGATGACGAGTTTATAGGTGCAGCAAACAACCCTGGCACATGTATACCTGTGTAACAAACATGCACGTTCTGCACATGTATCCCAGAACTTAACGTATAATGATAATAATAAAGAAGAAACTAATATTTCTTATCTACCAATAACAATGTTGTTAGAAATAAATAGGCAATGTGATATGCCCAATGTACAATAGTAAATATTCATTTAATGTTAGATGTCTCTTTCAGTTCTCTGTTATGTATAAGGTAATCATAACATTCTGGATTTTCTAAAAGAGTCTTGATTGTAGTGTCATATACAGCTTGCCAAACCATGTGACATGATGTTAGGCTTAGAAAATAAAGTGAACATAATCACAGTGTATCTCTTGGTGTATGTACTGAAGCCTCAAATGTGTTTGTATCCACCTCACAAATAATTGAGAACTCCTTTAGTAACAGGCATTACGTGACCTCAGGAGATAAATTTTCATTACTTCTCCAATAATCTTGCAGCTAAATTTGATGCTGGGCATGAACCAAATTTTCTTCTCCCTTGCAAACTGCCATTTCTACTGAATGTCAGCAGCTTACTTATTTTCAGCTTACATTTTTTATAAACTCTTTTCCATTCAATTTCTGTTCACCTGAAATAAAAATATGAAGTACTTATCAGAAAGCAGGACTTTTTCTGCCTTGTTATAAATGCAACATTCTTGAAAATTAATGTGGTACCTTAAGTTAATAGCAGTAATTTGAATGCCTGCATGGATGCTACATAAAGGAACTGGAAACATAAGTCTTTTATTATTATCATTATTATTATTATTTGTAAAGCCCATTTCAGAAGATTGTTTATTTCCTCCATTTTGGACTTTCTTATTTAAATATTATCATTATTATTATTATTTGTAAAGTCCATTTCAGAAGATTGTTTATTTCCTCCAGTTTGGACTTTTGTATTTTAAATATTCATTTGTAAAATAACTTGTCAGAAAGCTAGTTTGAATCTGCAATACTGGCCAGTTTCCATAGATGACTTTTTTAAACTTTCACGGATTAGTTCATTTATGTCAGGAATATTCCCAAAAGGAGATCAGAGACAACTGTAGAAAAGAAGGAATGAGTCAAGTCTGGGACATTAAGGACAGTAAAAAAAACTTGCCTTTAACTGATTCTAAAGGGCTTGGTATACCCACAGAAATACAGAGAGGGAGCTCAGAGTATTTTGAGTCAGCAAGGAAAATGTGTGAGGTTGTTGACGAGACAAGATATGCAGGCAGAGAGGAGAATGTCATTCCAAAGATACAGACTATGCACAGTTCTGAGAAATAAATACAAAAGTATTGGGAGGATTACGGAGTAAGAAAATATGAAGAGGATTAGGGAACAGGGAGATGTAAAATTGATCACATTAGATTGAAAGAGAGAGAGATTTTGAAAGATTTTGAAAAGAGAAGAAAGGAGGAAGGTTGGATTTAACACAAAATGTAGGTATCAAATTGTATATGTGTTGATAAAAACATTGTCAAACAAAACATACAGTCAAAATCCAGGATGAATATGCTTAATATAAGAAAACTAGATGGCTCCTTTAGTTAAATCAAACAAAACCTAGAGTTTTATGCATGACTTTACATTTGCAGCATGTATTTTTTAAAACATAAGTTCATTGTCAGGTGTCCAGCAATTAAATCAATAGCTTTCTTTTACTGTTAATGACAAAAATTAATCAAATTTGAAATCACCTAGATTTTCTAATTAGTTAGCATTTTGGAAGCTAGAAAATTCTGGCTATATTGTTAACCCAGACTTTCTGAGAATTAATTTAAAATGTCAATGTTTAGGGACATAAAATACAAATGATCATTGGAAATCCTGCTTCCAGCCACCACAAGAAGTTATAGAGTAAGTTGTCTGAAATTACCATCCTGCTTTAAACAGCTATAACACTATACAAAATATACGAGGCAACTGATTTAGGCATTGAAAAACCTGCAGTGCAGGACCGGATACTTGAGAGAAGTTAATACAAGGGGTGGTGAACTCCCTGTTCAACCCTTTCCATCTAGAGGGAGGCATTCCCCTGACCATGGCAACAGAAGGTGGACCCCCAGTAGAGTACGGTGAGAGGCAGAGACTGGAGATCAAAGCTGCGGAAACACTTGTAATTTGCAGGGCAGAGAACCAGACAAAGGGTAGCTGTGGAAGAAACTACCAGAAGTCAGGAGAGGGTTCTATGAAATGTATTGCCAAGGACAGTACTGCACATCACAGGGCAAGATTCTGCAATACCTTGCAGAAAGCAAGTGTTGTGGGTCTGAGAGTTGAATGATATGCCAATAGTCATATGGTGCTGAGAGACACTGGGGTCCTAATCTAGCTGTGGGGTAGAGACCTCACTGAATGAAGAACCTCTGACATTCAGTAAGTTAGAAAGAGTAAGGACCAAAGTAACAGCCTAGAGTAAAAGTCATATCCTAGAACTGAAGTAAAACACTAAAATAGATTATTTTCCAGTAAAGAATAAACTCGAAGTTGACGGGATCAAAAGTACTTGCTAGCAACTTAATTATCTGCTAGAACAAAATTCAGTGTCAATTAAAAGAAGACATCATAATCTAGACTCTCTACAACACATCATTCACCAAGTCATCCACAAGAATTCTACATGTAGTGAAAATAAGGGCATTTTCAGGTAAACAAAAGCTAAATGACTTCATTTTTAGTAAACCAACACTACAATAAATGCTAAAGAATTTTTTAAGGCTAAAAGGAAATTATACTAGATAAAAACATGGATTTATAAATAACGTATTAGTTTGCTATAGGTACTATAGCAAAGGACCACACACTGCATGATTTAAACAACAAAAATATATTGTCTCACCATTCTGGAAGCTAGGAATCTGAGTTCCAGGTGTTGGCAGGACTGGTTCCTTCTAATTCTGGAGGCTGTGAAGGAAAGTATGTTCCATGCCTCTTTCATAGTTTCTGGGGTTTTACTGGCAATCTTTAGTATTTCTTGACTTGTTGAAGCATCACCTGATCTCTGCCTTCATCTTCGTGTGTCATTTTCCCTGTGGGTGTCTCTGTGTCCAAATTTCCTCTTTATATAGGACATTAGTCATACTGGATTAAGGCCCATTCTGTTTACCTCATCTTAATTAATTAAATCCACAAAGACTATGTCAAGTAATGTTAAATTTTGAGGTTCTGGGAATTAGAACTTCAACATATAAATTTAAAGGGGACATACTGTAACCCTTAATAAACAAGGATAAGGAATACCAGAAGGTATAAATGGCTGGATAAGTAAAATAGACTACTGTGCGTTTTTTCCTTTTCTTTTTTTAAGAGATAATTGATGGTTTAAGTTAAAAAATAACAGCATTGTCTCATAAACTTTATAATGTTTATAGAAGTAAAATATATGACAATATAACAGTGAAAGGAGAGGGAAAATGGAGTTATTTAATTCTAAGGTGTATTTTTGTTCAAATTTAATATGAAATACACAATTCTAACTCTAGGAAGACTTCGTAAGTCACAGAAGCATATTGGAATACAAAAATAGACATTAAAATGAAAAAACTAACTAGAATAATAAAAATGGAATACTCAAAAATATCTAATTGAACAGAAAACAAAAAAGAAGAAAAGAAAGTGGGGGCAGATCCATACAGAACAAAAACTATACCACTATCAACATTTTTGAATACAATGAAACAACATTTTGAATAGAATTAAAACTAAAATTTGAATAAAATTAAAAATAAAATTAAATGTAGCTGAATTAGACACTCTAATTAAAAGTCAGAAATTCTGGCACTCTAATTAAAAGCCAGAGACTCTCAAGCTGAACAGAAATGCATATCCCAACTACATACTGTCTACAACAGATGTCCTTCAAACATAAAGTCAATTCTTTATGACTTTAAAGATAAGTAAATATATAGAAAATATATATCATGCAGATAGTAACTTTTAAAAGGTAAGTATGGCTATATTAATATTAGACAAAATATACCTCAAGACAAGTAGTATCAGAGATGAACATTGCTTCAAAATGACAATAGTGTCAATTCATCAGGAAGTCAGAGTGATTACATATGTGTGTGTGGCAGTGTACCTCAGTGTGTACACATATACACACATGTGTGTGTACTGCATATGTGTGTTTATATGTGTGTATATATTGTATATAATTACACATATTATATATGTGTCAGACTTCAAAATACAGGAGGCAAAAATAGAACAAATATTTGATCATAGTTGGAGAGTTTAACACTGCACTGTCAGCAATTGATAGAACAACTAGATTACAATCAACCAACTCAATCCAACTGATGTAGAATACTGTACCCAAGAACTACAAAAACCACAATCTTTTCTGAAGTGTACGAGGAACATTTACCAAGGTAGACCACCTACTGGATCACAAAATACTTCTTATTAGTTTCAAAACATTGATTCTTCTAGAGTATGTCCTTTGTTCACAACAGAATAAAATAAAATTGGTAATCAATAAGTTAAGATAGCTGAGATACCTAGAAAAATCCAGTTATTTGAAAAGTAAACAAGACACTTCTACATGGGCCAAGGCTCGATAAAGAAATGACAAGGGAAATTAGAATTGATAGCAAGCAATGATAATGAAAAAACAACATAGCAAACATTGTGGGAAACAGCTAAAGCAGTGCTTAAAGGGAGATTTATAGTTCTAATTTCTTATGTTAGAAAAGAAGAAAAATTTAAATTCAATGTTTTAATTTTTCAGCATGAGAGGGTAGGAAAGCAAGGAAAATTTAAGTCAAGTAGAAGCATGAAAAATAGGACTAAGAATAGAAATCAATAAAATGGAAAACATATAATAGAGGAAAATAACAAAGGCAAAGTTGTTCCATTGATTAAAAAATCAATACATTTTTTAATACTGTAAATAAAATGATAAGGAGCAAAAGGGAAGAAAATATAAATACCAGTATCTAAAATAAAATATGAGATAAATCTATAGATCTTACTATATACTGAAATGATCAAAAGGAAATATTATGGACAATATAAAGCCAATAAATTTGATGACTTATGTGAACTGAACAAATTCCTTGAACTACCTGACTCAAAAAACTGAAAAGAGATGTTAAAATAGAAAATATAAATAGCAATTATATATTAAAAGAATTCATTATCAAAATCCTACCAAAGTAACACCCACGCCCACAAGATGTTCTTGTGAATTCTATGAAACATTGAAGGATGAAAACAATAATAATCTTCACAAATTATTTTAGAAAGTAGAGTACCCAAGAACACTTCCCCATTTATTTTATAAGGTCAGCATATCTCCAACACCAAAACCTAAACTAATAGAAATAAATTCAACAAAAACAATGTAGGGCTTCTACATTTAAACCACAACACTTTGCTGAGGTAAATTAGAGAAGGTTTAATTGAGTGGTGATATTCAATGATTGGAAGATACATTGTTAGAATATGAACAGACCAATTGAACAGAATTTGTAGTTCAGAAATAGATTTTAATCGAAGGCACCAAGGTAACTGAACAGGGAAAAGAAAGTCTTTTCACAGATTGTGCATCTCAATAAATGGATAGACAAAAATAAACCTTGACCTCCTAACTCACATAATATCCAAAATTTAATTTAATCAATTATTTTTTTAGAGAAGGAATCTTGCTTTGTTGCCCAGGCCGAAGTGTAGTGGCATAACCTTGGCTAACTTCAGCCTCAACCTGCTGGGCACAAGTGATCCTCCTACCTCAGCCTTCGGGATAGCTGGGACTACAGGTGCATGCCACCATGCCTGGCTATTTTTTGTATTTTTTTGTACAGAGAGTCTCACCATACTATGTTGCTCAGGCTGGTCTTAGACTCCTAGGCTCAAGCAATCTTCTTGCATTGGCTCCCAAAGTGCTGAGATTACAGATATGAGCCACTGTGCCCAGTCCAAAATTTAATTTTTGACAGATTATAGAATTAAATGAAAAAGGTGAATGTATACTGCTTATAAGAGAAAACACAGAAGACTATCTTTGTCACCTTAGGGTAAGTACAAACTTTCAGACAGGTTACAGAAATTACTAACATAAGAAAGATAATTAAAAACTAATACATCATCAATATTAAAAACTGCTCATCAAAAGACAATTAAGATCAGGAGCTGCAGATGGAATAATATTTTGCAATACACATATATAACTAAAGACTTGCATCTAATATTAAAAAATTTTGAAGACGAGTAGTAAAAAGGAAACAACCCTACAATTCTTAAACATTTCACAAAAAGAGATGTAGAAATACTCAAATCATTTACTCATAAAGAAAATGAAAATTAAAATCACAATGCGATACCAATTTACACTAGAGAGGAAAAAATTAAAAAGTGTGGCAGTGTTAAATGTTGATGAGCAGGTGAAGCAAATGGAAATCTTATTCTTTGTTGTCTATTAGGAAGAAAGTGTAAAATAGTATAACCACTTTGGAAAACTCTCTTTTTGTTTTTTAAGACAGAGTCTCGCTCTGTCGGCCAGGCTGGAGTGCAATGGCGTGATCTCGGCTCACTGCAACCCCCATCTCCTGGGCTCAAGCAGTTCCCCTGCCTCAGCCTCCCAAGTAGCTGGGATCACAGGCATGCACTAGCATGCCCGGCAAATTTTTTGTATTTTTAGTAGAGACGGGGTTTCACCATGTTGGCCAGGCTGGTCTCGAACTCCTGACCTCAGGTGATCTGCCCGCCTTGGCCTCCCAAAGTGCTGGGATTACAAACGTGAGCCACCGTGCCCAGTGGCAGTTTCCTATAATGTTAAGACAACCTACATTATGATTCAGTAATACCCTTACTTGTTTACCCAGGGAAAATGAAAACTTCCATACACTCCTAGGTGTTTCCCCAAGAGAAATGAAAACATCCACAAAAGAGAAAGTTTATATGAATGTTTATATGTTTGAACATATATATTTATCCATAATATGAGAATGTTTATAGCAGTGTTACTTACAGTAATAAAAACCTGGAAACAAAACAAGTGTCCATTAATGAGATAATCAATAAACATGCTCAGAAATTCAGCAATAGAAAAGCAACTGAACTACTGATAGACACAACAAAATGGACGAATCTCAAAAATAGTATGTTGAACAGAAGAAGCCAGGCACCATGGAGTACATATCATAGGATTATGTTATATGAAGTACAAGAATAATATAAAATTAAGGTATGTTGATAGAAATGAGAACCTATGGCTAGGGTCTGGATGAAGTGAGTGGTTGGAAGAAGGCACAAGGGAATTTTCTGAGATAATAACAAAATTTTATATGTTGATTTGAGTGTGTGTTACATAATTTTGCTAAAATGTGTCAAATTGTACCCTTATAATTTTTACATTTTACCATACGTACATTTTAACTCAAAATAATGATCATGATAAACCATCTCAAAACTATTGTTAAAGTTCAAGTGCTCATTTTTCAAATGTCTATAGAATCCCTCTGCCTCACCTAATGAAAAGTCAATTATCTTCAACCTCCTTCTCTCTGCTCTTATAAACCAGTTCTTCTTGTTTTTCATGTCATTTCTGACAATGGCAGCATTCTTCTCCCAGTCAGTAAGAGCTGGGAACATTTGATTTATCTTCTCTAAATCTCTTTCTTTCAAGCCTGTTGTAGCCAAATTCAACCTCCTTTTCAGAGTTACTTTTTACCTCCTGTCAACATTTTAATTTAGACCAAAGGCGATTATGCTTTTTCTGCAAAGGATCAAATAGTCAATAGTTCATGCTTTTCAAGCCATACTGTTCCTGTTGCAAAGACTCAACTCTGCCTCTGTAGCACAAAAGACATCTAATATAGACAATCTACAAATAAGTGAGCATGGCTGTGTTCCATTAGACTTCATTTACCAAAACTGGTCGTAGGCTGGATTTGGCCAGTGGACCAGTTTCCCAACACTTCATTTAGATTCTCATTGGGGTTAACAATTTTGAAAAATCTTTTGACCTTTAGTTACTTCGGTAAACCCAAGCTGCCACTAATGCCATTAAAATTTATTCTCCAGACATCATCCAAAGTAATGGTCAAAAACATAAACCAGATCATATTATTCTGTGGCTCAAAATCTTTCAGTGACTTCTCATGGCTCATAAAATAAGACACCTAATCTTTAGTATGACATTTAAAGGACTTCCTATCTTGGTCCTTGCTACCACTTCAAGCTTATCTTCTATCACTCTATGTTTTCTTCGCTATGATTTGCCCACATTGTCTTTGTGAATCAATAATTCACACTAAGCTTCTTTTTAAGGGGACATTTTGTTTCCTGTCCTTCTGCCAGGATTACTTTAATCATCATAAGCCACTTCTTTTTATCATTCACGACTTAGCAGAAATGCCACTTCCTCAAAGTATCATTCTAATATAGCCCTCCAAGCCTCTGTCACAATCACATTATCCTATTTTACTTTTTTTTTTTTTTTTTTTTGAGGTGGACTTTCACTCTTGTTGCCCAGGCTGGAGCACAGTGGCGTGATCTCGGCTCACCGCAACCTCTGCCTCCCAGGTTCAAGCAATTTTCCTGCCTCAGCCTCCCCAGTAGCTGGGATTACAGGCATGTGCCACCACGCCTAATTTTGTCTTCTTACTAGAGATGGGGTTTCTCCATTTTGGTCAGGCTGGTCTCAAACTCCTGACCTCAGATAATCCACCCACCTCAGCCTCCCAAAGAGCTGAGATTACAGGCATGAGCCACTGCATGTGGCCCCTATTTTACTTTTTATAGCATGAGTCTCTAGTATTATTTCATTTATTTTTTGTTTAGTTCTGCTGTGTTTCCTATACCACACATTCCATATAAAACAGCAACTTTGTTGTATATTCATTACTGTCTCAAATAGTACCTGGCCATAGTAAGCACTCAACAAACATTTCTTGCATGCAAGCATGCATGCATGAATCCTAAATCATGTATACAACTAGGAGGTCCATTTTCATACACACCAGCCAGTCTGGACTATTAAGTCTTCCCTAAAAGTACCATCATTTTGTTGTTATTCACTAATTTTACACACACACACACACACACACACACAAAAACACACACACAAACACACACACACACACGCACACATGCATGCACACACACACTCATATTCCTAGAAATCTTACCTATGCTTTTAGGCTCTTCTAAAATGTAATCTACTGTACGAAGCATTTTTAACTTACTAACTAAATGCAAACTCCTCCTCACTTGAAATCAACATTAGACTTATACTAGTTGTAGGACATCTATCTTACATAGATACTCATTTAAATTAATCTGGACATTTGCTTTTCTCTTCTAAGCTACTTAACTGTTAATTGTTGTTAATATGCCACTTAACAACAGCGATACATCTGAAAA
This sequence comes from Macaca mulatta, assembly GCF_049350105.2. NCBI lineage: Eukaryota > Metazoa > Chordata > Mammalia > Primates > Cercopithecidae > Macaca > Macaca mulatta. The sequence goes on along the minus strand of NC_133406.1, from coordinate 171,272,084 downwards.
ATGCATCATTAGGTGATTTCCTCCTTGTGTGAACATCATAGTGTGTACTTACACAAACCTAGATGGTATACCCTATGACTCACCTGGGGTATATGATATATATAGCCTATTGCTCCTAGACTATAAACCTGTATGGAATATTACTGTACTGAATACTGTAGGCAATTATAATAGAATGGTTGCTATCCAAGAATAAAAACTGCGACAGTAAAATACAGTATAAAAGATAAAAAATATACTTATATAGGGCACTTGCCATGAATGGAGCTAGCAGGACTGAAAATTACTCTGGATGAGTTGGTGAGTGACTGTTCAGTGAATGTGAAAATCTAGGACTTTTCTATTCACTGCTATAGACTTTATGAACATCTTCCACTTATGGTACAGTAAATTTATTTTAAAAAAATTTTCTTCAGTAATAAATTGACCTCAACTTACTATAACTTTTTGCTTTATAAACTTTTAATTTTCAAAATAGTCTTGACTCTTTTGTATGAACACATCTCGAAACACAAACATATTGTACAGCTGTACAAAACATGTATATCATTCTATAAACTTTTTCTATTTTTTAATTTCTTTTTTTTTACTTTTTAAAACTTTGCTAAAAACTAAAACACACACACCATTAGCCTAGGCCATCAATAGCACTGTCTTTCACCTCCACATCTTGTCCCACTGGAAGATGTTCAGTAGCAATAACACACACGGAGCTGTCATCTCCTAATAGCAATACCTTCTTGTGGAATACCTTGTGAAGGACCTACCTGAGGCTGTGACTACATTTTTTTTTGCTTTGTTTCTACAAGTAGAAGGAGTACACTCTAAAATGATAAAAGTATAGTATAGCAAAGGCATAAACCAGTAACATATTTATTATCGTTATGCAAACCAAGATCGTTTTGTTTTGGCCAAGTTTACAGTTTTATAACCTTCTATGCCAAATGCTGACATCTCAAAATAACTAGCAAAGACAAACTTAAAATCTAGAAAAAAAATGTATGCTGTCAATTCTGAAGGCATTTCTATTTTTATTTTACCAATAATTTTAAAGCCAGCTTGTTTAGTAAAGTTATACTTAAGTAGCGTGAACTTGAAAATTGCTTAGACTTACTTGCTTAATTTATGGGCACTCTTTTACTTATAAGCCAATTTGGTAGCCACAACATACAACAATAAGTGTACATACAAATAAACACATTTAGACATGTACACACACAAAGATCTGATAGCTTTGAACCCTAGCCATGAGATAGCAATACAAGCTCACCAGTTTTACTTTGTTTTCCTTAATAGATAATCCAATGAAGTCCAGGAATCAAAATTTGGGGGAAATCAGTTTCCATGGCAGTTTGATTTTCAAAGACCAAACCTCCCCAGACTTCAAAGAACACCGAGGCCAAATAGCACCACAGGAGAGCATCACGCGTTAACCAACCCCACGGCTTAGAACAGCAGCACAAAAGCCTGGATATATCCAATGCCCTCCCACTTTCCCATTCGCCAGTAAACTCCAGATTCCAAAAACATTGGGGCCAAACAGTATTGAAACTGTGAGAGAAAGTTCTAAGGAGGATTCAGTGTTAAACCTCAGAACCATTGCCAAGGATGTCCCTTTTGGAGAGGCTGAGGTCCACAGGATTTCCTGGGGCTTCCCCCTGTGAGGGCCAATCTTGGAGCGCCAGACACCTCTGACCTTAGGTGGGCACTAGTGCTGCTTTGCATGCTTTCCTCCAGGGGGCAATGGCTTACCATGAGCTTCCTTTGGTTCCTGGGTATAATCCCCGACTTTCAGCATCTTTATAATTTGGTAAGGTTACACTTTCCTATGCTTCCCGTTCCACTAGAGTGATAACCATGAACTATAGTGATAGGAATTGCAGGTTTAGTAGGCTTCTTTTGTCCTTGGCCAGTTGAGTAGGCGAAGGAAAGAATTTAGAATAAAAAAAGAAGGTTTACGTTTCCTGAAACACGTGGGAGTTTGCTCTGAGCTGCACCACACTACAGATCAGGGATCACAACTGGAAAAGATAGAAGAGTCCTTCAGAAGGGCCCGGCCAGAAATCTGCAGTTGCCGCCATGTTTAGGTACTACCCACCAAGGGTCCCAAGTTGGAAAGGAAAAGAGAGAGGGAAAGATTCCTCTGTATGAGGCAGAAAGAAAAAGGAGAAAAATAAATCTCAAACTTTGGGCTTACCTCCTGACTAGCTTGCCAAAATATGTCACTGGTGGAGGGTGTCCAGGTTCTTGGTGTCTTGGAAAAAAGAATTGGACAAAACACACAAACAAAGCAAGGAAAGGATGAAGCAACAGAAGCAGAGATTTATTAGAAATAAAAGTATACTCCACAGTGTGGGAGCGGGCCCAAGCATAGGGGTTCAAGAGATCAATTACAGAATTTTCTGGGGTTTAAATATCTTCTAGAGGTTTACATTGGTTATTTGATGCACACCTTATGTAAATGAAGAGGATATTACCTGTCATTGCTGAAGTGTTTCCATTTGATTTAGTTCTACGAAGTCCTTAGGTTCCCTGCCTCCAGGGCCTATTCTGCTGGCTCACAATTATTCTTATTTCTTTATTTTTGCTTGTTTATTTATTATTATTATTATTTTCACTGGAATGGAGCCATAACTAACAGAATAATATTTCCAGAGTTTAAGAAAGTCAGCATGGAACTCAATAGGATTGAAACTGATTACTAACTATGATGTTTATTTCATATATTGTCTTGAACCACTTACATAACTGACCTAAGATCCAATTCTTTCATCTGTAGAATGGGCAAAACAACAACAAAAACTTGTTTGGTAGGATTGTGGAGAGGAGCGAATGTCATAATACATACATGAAGCATGTAATACACAACATGGCACATGGAGGTGCTAGGTTGGTGTTAGCATTTACTAATAATATTTACTAATGTTACTATTTTGAAGCCAATTTCTTATTGTTCTTATTTTAATACGACTTTCACAACAAAATCATAGAGATTAAATCAAGGATAAATCCTCATAGGAGCTGATGAGATGATGGAGAGGTAGTGTACTTCTGAGAGGTGTTGACAACACTGCTCTGATTCATCCAGCATATCACAGGTACTGGCCTATAGCTCACAGGTGACCAGAGAAATCTGCAGTGTGACATGATCCTCACAGCCACAGTCAATATTTTTAAACTGATTAGTATGTGCTGGTCCAGAAAGCATAGAGAATATGTTTTCCTCAGTGGCTGGCCACTGATGTTAGTCAAATCTGAATTTATCTCTAGACAAATGAATGTCTCAAAACTAGACAAACTTCTTAGGAGACATGAGCTAAGCCTATAAAAAAATAGTAAAGTAAAAAGGCAAGTAGTACAAACTCTAATTAATAAAGATTTGGAAATGTGTATGATGAATGTGACATCTGCCTTCTATTTTACATTTAAGGCACTTTCCTAAATATTATCTCAGACCCTTTATTTAATATAAACTAATTTAGTAGTTCAGCAGAATTTCTGAAAAGGCTTCAGTATGCTAATGTGCATTACAACTCTCTAAGAAGTGTCATAAAATTAATCATTTCTCATTCATTTCCCTTCAAGCATTATTAACCTTTCATGGGTCCAAAATTCCACAGAGCACAGCTTAGAAAGTGTTTACACTGAAAGTTTTTGAGGTCTTTAGGGGTATTGTGTGTGCTTCAATCAAATCTCTATCTTCAGAACCAAGATCACAGATTTTTAAAAAATACAACAGCAAATAAAAACAACATTTTAATGCCCATATCAAATAGTTAATGGCAGAGATGGGATTTAATTCTTATTTGCAGTCTTCTGCTCTGTGAACTCAAGTGGTCAGGCTTCCTGCTGGAGGTGGACAGGAGATAGGGCAGAAAGGATATCAAATTGGTAATTAACAAATAAATGCTCTGGTAGTGTGTCTTGAGGCAAATTATGCAAACTATCTGGGCCTCATACGCTCCTCTGGTAGGAAATAGAGAAAGAATTAGCTTAATGATTTCTGAAATGCCCAGTACCTCTAAAATTATCTTATTTGATTTGAGTTTTGAAGGAATGACAATGTAAATTGGTGAAGAAGATGAGAAAGATAGTTTCAGTTATCTGGGGAACAACTTGAGCCTTCAAAGCTATCTATTGGCAGACTCTTCCTAAACCTGAGCAGCCACCACTAGTCATCTTGTTTAATTCATATTGCTTGTGTTTTTAATCTCTTTATTATTATCAATAACAGTATTAATAACAATAATGGTTGCTTAAATTAATAGAGCATCTTCATTTCTTAAAACTGTTTCATCATTTATTTTACCATCTTATCCTTTGCTAATTATGAGGTAGAAAGTGAAGGCAGACATATCTCATTGTATCTATTCTGTTAAGGCAACAAGGGATTTGCATAAGGTCCCCCAATAAGCAAAATGCAGAGTCAAGGCCTCCTGACTTCCAGCCTTATGTTTTTCTTTTAAAAAATGCTTTTTCCTTTCTCTCACTGACATTTAAAATTTTTTAAGCATGTAGACCTCTTCCATATTTATATTAATCAACATTAATTTTGCACAGGGATTGTGATCTTTATATATCTGAAGCCAGAGCTGCTTATTTTCTTTAAGTCCTGCAACTTTCTTCCTTACCTACATGTAGATGATTAAAACATCTCACTAATTGTAGGACTGCCCCTTGTAACATCATTGTAAATGCAGACTTCAAATCTCCTCTGATGAAAATGCCTTAAACATCAAATCACAGATAAAAGTATCAGGCATTGAAACTATATCAGAGATTTGATCATTCTCTCTTTAAAGGCAGTTTTCATACAAATTATTTTATATATTCACGGTATAATAAAAGATAAGAATGTATTTTAGGTTGCAAACATGATTGTCAGTTATTTAACGGTGAAGAAGATGTTGGTAATAAAATGTAACTACAAAATTTGGCAATGAAATATAACTACAAAATACCTGATAGATTAGTTAACACAATAATGTTCAATAATTCTCAAATGATGTACCTTAAGTGGGTAAAATCATTCCTTTTATGTGGTAACATTTATGCTTCCATAAAATATTGATTGAGAAACAACTTTTGTCAGGTTTTCTGCTAGACTCTGGTGGATTTAAAGATAAGTAAGATAAAAAGAAAAAGAAAATCCTTGGCTTCAAAGACTTCATAGTCTACCGGGGAAGAGAGGAAACAGCTTTATATTGTTGAAGTTCAAGATAATACACCTCTAAAGGCAGGTCCTTCTCAGGACTGATTCAGAGAGGAGGTGGGGCTTGAGTGGAACCCTAAAAGATGGATGGGAATCCTCCAAGTAAAAAAATGGGTGAGGATATGGTAACTCCAGGAACAAATTTCAAAATATGGAAAAAGCATGTCACTTTATGGGTAATGGATACTCTTTGTTACGTCTGGATTACGCATATGGATGTGAGAAAGTTCTCTCTGATGGCTAAGTGAAGAAAATTGGCTTGAATGAAATCATGTGGAAAGCTTGCAGAAGTCTAAATGAGGATACTGTCTCTTATATTGGGTTGATCACCAAGTGAGGGAGAGATATAATGAAATAGAACATTTTGGATATAGAATCAATACAGGTAATGGATTAGAAAGGATGAATAAAAATTTTTCTCAAGTTGTATGTATTAACAGAAAAGTAGTTACTTTGAAAAGGGAAATTTGGGAGAACAAGGGTTCTCCATTACATAAAATATTAACTATCCAAGTAGAAATATAGAAATTTGGATACATAAATATGTAATGTAGGGAAGATTTATAGGCTGAAATTATAAATTTTAGCAACATCAGCGTAAAGGTAAGACTTGAAACAAGGGTACTAATAAGTTCACCTAGAGAAAAAGTGTAGAGATATCATTCAGTACCTTGGCTGAGAATACGTAAGGGAGAGATTATTATTTGAAGAAAATAACTGCTATTAGAGAAAATCAAACCTCATTCCTTCCCTTCCATTACCAAATGCAATCCAAGACTGTACCTGGAGCATAAACAAGAAAGTCTCTCTGCAAAAAATGAAGGCATTACTTAAGTTTGAGAATACTCATTGTGGATAGAAATTACAAAGCAGATAAAATGCTAGCTAACTTTAACATGGACTGCTCTTCTTCCTCTTCCACCTATGTTGTAGAAGGACCTATTATTTTAGGACAAGAATGATCCTTCTGTCTCTTCTCTTTGGTAGATGACCTTTCTTTTTCCCATGTGACTGTGAAGCTAAGGACTATTGCCCTAACCTGGACAACCATGATGCAAACAGCTTAGACCATATCTGTTTAATGAATTTAATTTTGTTAATTAAAAGAAATTAGCACAATGAACCATATATGATATGTAAATAAAACTTTGAAATGTGACAAATGGAGTATTAAAATTACCAGCAGAGTATCCTTCTGTAACCACTGTTTTTCATTGTTGATGCCAATATTGTCAGGCATTTATCTCTTTCTAAATCTTCTTTTTTTTTTTTACGATATGGAGGCTGATGAACAATTTCTGAAAACATGAATATGGGATAAAAGAATGCATTCTGATCAGTCATATTTTAATAGCCTATCTTAAGAAGATCTGTGTTATTTAGCTTATGTCCTGCTTACAAGCCTCAACTAACCAATTAGACTGAAGCAAATATAGTATTTCTTATTGATCAACTTGTGAATGGTACATGGTTCACACCATGACTGAAAACTCTTCCAGGGGAGGGGTGAAAACAATGTGTGTTCTTGTTATTATCACAAAAAGCCAGAAAGTGAAGTCGTAACAACAGATATTCACTTTATTTTTAATTTTTATTTTAGGTTCAAGGGTACATGTGCAAGTTTGTTATATAATAAACTCGTTTCATGGAGTTCATTGTACATATTATTTCATCACTCAGGTAATAAGCATAGTATCCAATAGGTACTTTTCAGTCCTCTTCTTCCTCCCACCCTCACCCTTGGATAGGCCCTAGTGTCTGTTGTTCCCCTCCTCTTTGTCTTCACATGTTCTCATCATTTAGCTCCCACTTATAAATGAGAACATGCAGTATTTGGTATTTTGCTCCTGTGTTAGTTTGCAAATTATAACGGCCTCCAGCTCCATCCATGTTCCTGCAAAGAACATAACCTCATTCTTTCTTATGGCTGCATAGTATTCTGTGGTGTATATGTACCACATTTTATTTTTCCAGTCTACCAATGATGGGCATTTAACTTGATTCCATGACTTTGCCATTGTGAATAGGGCTCCAATGAACATACATGTGCATGTGTCTTTATAATAGAACAATTTATAATCCTTTGAGTGTACACCAGTAATTAGATTGCTGGATTGAATGGTAGTTTTGTTTTTAACTTTTGAGGAATCACCACAATGCTTTCCACAATGCTTGAACTTATTTACACTCCCACCAGCCGTGTATAAACATTCCTTTTTATCTGCAGCCTCACCAGCATCTGCTATATTTTACTTTTTAATAATAGCCATTCTGATTCATGTGAGATGGTATCTCATCGTGGTTTGATTTGCATTTCTCTAATGATCAGTAATATTGAGGTTTTCCTCATAAGCTTATTAGCTGCTTGTATGTCTTCTTTTGAAAAGTGTCTGTTCATATCCTTTGCCCACTTTTTAATGGGGTTGGTTTTTTCTTGTAAATTTGTTTAAGTTACTTATAGATGCTGGGTATGACACCTCTATCAGATGAATAGACGTTTAGGCTGCAAGTATTTTTCCCAGTCTGTAGATTGTCTGCTTACTATTGATAGTTTCTTTGGCTGTGCAGAAGCTCTTTAGTTTAAATAGCTTCCATTTGTCAATTTTTGCTTTTGTGCAATTGCTTTTGGCATCTTTGTTACAAAATCTTTGCCAGCTCCTTTGTCCAGAATAGTATTGCCTAGGTTGTCTTCCAAGGTTTTTATAGTTTTGGGTTTTACATTTAAGTCTTCAATCCATCTTGAGTTGATTTTTGTATATGATGTAAGGAAGTAGTCCAGTTTCAATCTTCCACATATGGCTAGTCAGTTATCCCAGCACCTTTTGTTGAATAGGGACGTCTTTCCCCATTGCTTGTTTTTGTAAGTTGTGTCGAAGATCAGATGGTTGTAGGTGTGTGGCCTTATTTCTGGGCTCTCTATTCTGTTCCATTGGTCTATGTGTCTGTTTTGTACCAGTACCATGCTGTTTTGGTTACTGTAGCCCTATAGTATAGTTTGAAGTTAGGTTGTGTGATGACTCCAGCTTTGTTCTTTTTGCTTAGGATTGCCTTGGCTATCTGGGCTCTTTTTAGTTCCATATGAATTTTAAATTAGATTTTTCTGGTTGTATGAAGAATTTCTTTGGTAGTTTGATAGGAATAGTATTGAATCTATAAATTGCTTTGGGCAATACTGCCATTTTAACAATATTGATTCTTTCTACCCATGAGTGTGGAATGCTTTTTCATTTGTTTGTGTCATCTCTGATTTCTTTGAGCAATGTTTAGTAATTGTAGTTGTAGAGATGTTTCACCTCCCTGGCTACCCGTATTCCTAGATATTTTATTCTTTCTGTGGCTATTATGAATAAGATTACATTCTTGATTTCACTATCAGCTTGTGTATTTTTGGTGTATAAGAATGCTAATGATTTTTGCACATTAATGTGTTTATTCTGAAACTACTGAAGTTATCAGTTTAAGGAGATTTTGGACGGAGACTATGGAGTGTTCTTGGTATAGAATCATGCCTTCTGCAAACAGATCGTTTGACTTCCTCGCTTCTTATTTGGATGCCCATTATTTATTTCTCTTCCTGATGCTTTCACCAGGACTTTCAATACTATGTTGAATAGGAGGGGTGAGAGAGGGCATTCTTGTCTTGTACCAGTTTTCAAGGGTAATGCTTCAGGCTTTTTTTTCTATTCATTATGTTGTTAACTCTCAGGTTGTCATAGATGGCCTTTACTATTTTGAGGTATGTTTCTTCAATACCTAGTTTATTGAGAATTTTTGACATGAAGGGATGTTGAATATTACTGAAAGCCTTTCTACATTATTGAGATGATCGTGTGGTTCTTGTCTTTAGCTCTGTTTATGTGATGAATCACATTTATTGATTTGCATATGTTGAACTAACCTTGTATCCTAGGGATAAAGCCTACTTGATCGTGCTGGATTAGTTTTATGATGTGCTGCTGTATTTACTTTGCCAGTATTTAGGTGAGGATTTTTTGTTCAGTGTTCATCAAGGTTATTGGCCTGAAGTTTTCTGTTTTTGTTGTGTCTCCACCAGGTTTTGGTATCAGAATGATACTGGCTTCATAGAATGAGTTGAGGAGGAGTCCTTCCTGCTCAATTTTTTGGAATAGTTTCAGTAGGAATGAAACCAGTTCTTCTTTGTGCATCTGGGAGAATCCAGCTGTGAATTCGACTCGTTCTGGGCTTTTGTTGATTGGTAGGCTATTTATTACTGATTCAATATTGGAGCTAATTATTGGTCTATTCAGAGAATCAATTTCCTTTTAGTTCAGTCTTGGGAGGGTGTACATGTCCAGGAATTTATCCATTTCTTCTAGACTTTTTAGTTTATGTGCATAGAGGTGTTCAAGTTGTCTCTGATGCTTATTTGTATTTCCCTGGGGTCAGTGGTAACATTCTTTTCGTTGTTTCTAATTGTGTTTATTTGGATATTCTTTCTTTTCATCTTTATTAGTCTAGCTAGCAGTCTATCTATTTTGTTAATTTTTTTTTTTCCCCAAAACACCCGCTCCTGGATTCATTGATCATTTGAATGTTTGTTGTGTCTCAAGCTCCTTCAGCTCAGCTCTAATTGTGGTTATTTCTTGTCTTCTGCTAGTTTTGGGGTTGGTTTGCTCTTGCTTCTCTAGTATTTTTAGTTGTGGTCAGGTTGTTAATTTGCAATCTTTCTAACTTTTGGATGTGGGCATTTAGCACTGTAAATTTCCCTCTTATCACTGCTTTATGTATGTCTCAGAGATTCTGGTTATGTTTATCTTTTTTCTCATTAGTTTCAAAGAACTTCTTGATTTCTGGCTTAATTTCATCTTTACCCAAAAGTTATTCAGGATAAGCTTGTTTACTTTTCAAAAACTGTATGGTTTTGAATGATTTTCTTAGTCTTGAGTTTTATTTACTTTTTATTTTTTTGCACTGCGATCTTAGAGGGTGGTTGGTATGATTTCAGTTTTTTGTTTGTTTGTTTGTTTGTTTTGGGGTTTTTTTTTGCATTTGCTGTGAATTATTTTATGTCTGATCATGTTGTTGATTTTAGAGTATGCACCATGTGGCAATGAGAAGAATGTATATTCTTTAGCTTGGGGGTGGAGGGTTATGTATATATGTGTTGGGTCTATTTGGTACTGTGTTCAGTTCTTTGTTAATTTTCTGCCTCGATTATCTATCTAATACTGTCAGTGGGGTGTTGAAGTCTTCCAATATTATTGTGTGGGAATCTAAGTCTCTTGGAAGGTCTCTAAGAATTTGCTGTATGAATCTGGGTGCTCCTGTGTTGGGTACATATATGCTTAGAATAATTAGGTATTCTGTGAAATTGAACCCCTTACCATTATGTAATGCCATTCTTTGTCTTTTTATATTTAAATTCTGTTTTGTCTGAAATTAGGATTGTAACCGCTCCTTTTTTCTATTTTTCACTTGCTTGGTAGATTTTTCTACATTCCTTTTTTTGAGCCTGTATTTGTCACTGCAGGTGAGATGGGTCTCTGAAGACAGCATACCACTGGTTCTTGCATCTTTATTCAGTTTGTTGCTCTGTGACTCTTCACTCGGGTGTTCAGCCCGTTTAAATTCAAGGATAGTATGGATATGTATAGATTTGATACTTTCACCACGTTGTTATTGGTTTATTATGCCACCTTGTTTTTATGGTTGTTTTATAGTGTTAGTGTTCTGTGTACTTAGTGTTTTTTTGTAGTGACTGGTAATGGTCTTTCCCTTCCTTATTTAGTGCTTTTTTCAGGACTGTTTTAAGGCAGGTCTGGTGGTAACAAATTCTCTCAGCATTTCTTTGTCTGAAAAGGATCTTATTTCTCCTTTGCTTATGAAGCTTAGCTTGGCTGCATATGAAATTCCTGATTTGAATTTATTTTCTTTAAGGATGTTAAATATAGTCCTCTGATACCTTGTGCTTCTAGGGTTTCTGCTGAGAGTCTGCTGTTAGTGTAAAGGGTTTCCCTCCGTAGGTGACCTGTCCTTTCTCTAGCTGCCTTTAACATATTTTCTTTCATTTCAATCTTAAAGAATCTAATGATTATGTGTCTTGGAGATGATCTTGTGAAGTACTTTGTAGGTACCCTTTGCATTACCTGAATGTGAATCTTGGCCTCTATAGTTAGTTTGGGAAAGTTCTCATGTATGATATCCTTAAATATGTTTTCCATGTTGCTTCCATTCTCCCCATCTCTTTCAAGGATGCCAATGAGTCATAGATTTGGTCTCTTTACATAATCACATACTTCTCAGAGATTTTGTTCACTCCTTTTTATTCCTTTTTTTCTTTATTCTTATCTGACTCTCTTATTTCAGAAAGTCAGTCTAAATTCAAGCTCTGAGATTTTTTTCCTCCACTGGGTCTATTCTGCTATTAATACTTGCGATTGCATTATGAAATTCTTGTAGTGTGTTTTCCAGCTCTGTCAGGATGGTTACATTATTTTCTCTATTGGCTATTTTGTCTGTCAGCTCCTGTATCATTTCATTGTGATTCTTACCTTCCTTAGATTGGGTTTTGATGTTCTCCTGAATCTCAATGATCTTCATTCGTATCAATATTCTGAATTATATTTGTGTCATTTTACCCATCTGAGCCCAGTCAAGGACACTTGCTGGAGAGCTAGTGCAGTTGTTTGGAGGAAAGTAGATACTCTAACTTTCTGAGTTGTCAGTTTTTGCACTGCTTCTTTCTCATCTTTGTGGGTTGATGTTCAATCTTTGAGGTTGCTGTCTTATTTTTGCTTTCATACTATTTGATGACCTTGGGGGTTTGATTGTGGCATAAGAGGTGTTTAGTTGACTGGCCTCATTTCTGGAAAATTTTAGGGGGCCAAGTGTCAGCTCATAACTCCTGGACTATGTGCTCTAACTCTGGGAGACTGGTATCAGGCCTTGCCTTAGTTATCTAGTCCCTCAAGGTTAGGACGTGCTGTGCTGAAGAAACTGAGGTGCTCCCCAACCACAGGTCACAACATTCTGATGGGTGGTGTCAGCCAAAGAACTTCATAGTTCTGCCACATAGGTGGCAGCAGGATCTGTCCTTCACATCTGTCTGAAGCAGCACCAGCACCAGCACAGCAGGGGTACTCCTTGTTAGCTGAGACAGGGTACAGGTGGGTGCTGGGTTTAGGCCTCCATGCAGACGTTTGCAGCAGCAGCAGTGGCAGTGTGACTCAGGGGCTTGGGGGACCCCATCAGTAACTGTATGCATCCTAGCTGGTGTCGTGGTGGTGTTAGCATGGGGGCAGGGCACCTGTGGCTGCAGGAGAGTTTGTGCTCTCTGTGCACATTCATACTGGTGGTGGTGGCCACTCAGGCCAGGAGCAGGTCCTTTGTATTCCATGTCTAGTTTCACGCTAGTGGAAGTGTCAGCACAGGGGCAGGATGCTGGTGGGTGTGGGACTGGCAGACAGGGCGCCCTCCAATGATCCGACAACAATGGTGACGTGGTGGAGAAGGGGTGCACTCCTTTGGCAACAGTGGCACTAGCAGTAGCAACAGTGCACTCCTGTTGGCAACAGTGGCAACATACACGCTGGTGGGGAAGGGAAGGCAAGAACATCCCAGAGCTTCGTGAGGGGCTGTCATGGGTGGTTGCATGCCAGCAAAGCAACATGGGAGAGGCTGCAGTGAAGGGGATAGTAGGGGTGGGCTGGTGTGTCCATTGGGGCTGCTCTATTGGAGCATTCTATCAGTCAGGCACAGTCCACTAGCACAGGAGCTATGATGTGGGCCCTCAGAAGGTATCTAGGGACTGCAGTGCAAGCATGCACAGCCATGCTGGAGCCCAGGAGAGGCCATCAGACCAAGTAGTGCTCAAGTCAGACTGGCTCCATCTCATGGGCAAGGTTGTCCTGCAGAGTGCAGGTTCAACCTTTCCCCTAGGGCTAAAGTCTCATATTGGAGGAAGTTGAGTCTGGGGGTTGAGGGTCCCTGGCCATGTTTCCCTACAGATGCTCTGTTCCGAGCCCTCTGGGCTTTGTAGGGGCTGGAGTCTAAATAGCTCTAACTGTCAGCTCAAGTGTCTGTGGTGGTTACGGGACCCCATCCTCCTGGCAAGATTCCAGAGACCTGTCGTGAGAGCAGGTTGCTCCTTATTTGTTCAACTCACCCCTTCTCCAGGAGTCACTGGGGTCCAGGAATGAGTCCTGGTGTGCAGAAGCCCCATGAAACATTCCCAGCTTCCTCCCACTTCAGCCCAGGATCTGTGTTTTCCCTCCATTCAATCTCAATGCCTTTCCTCTGAAGATGTGCTGGAAGTGCACCAGTATTTCCAGTGTCCCATTCCCTTGGTGGAAGATGTTCCTCTTGGCTATGTCTAGTTGGCCATCTTGGAGCAGCTCCTGAATATTCTATTTAAAATAGCCCAGAAATGTAGTAATCTTGACCTGTATTTCCCTTGAGTGCTGGCAAGATTATTGCTTTGCCATCCTATTTTGTTTCTCGGGAAAGTAAAACAGTAACTACATATGCCGTTCGAGTGACAAAGAGCACAAAAAGTCCCATAGCTGCACATGTAAATGGAGCATGCTGTTTCTGGTGGTTTCCAGGGAATAAAGTTTGTTCATATGAAGAAAGTAAACATATGGAAGGTACGAATTATTCATCCATTTAAATTTCAATATATGCTTTCATAAACAATAATAAAAATCTTCTCAGCATTCCTATGCTTAGTGTTATTATAATTTTATAGATGAAGTCCAGAGAGTATATAGATTCACCTAATCTTATGGGAATAAGTAGCACAACTAAAGCCCAACATAAGACTTCCCAGAAAGGTTCATGAGCAGCTAGGAGAGAAAATGAGATCTCAACACATTAATCATGACAAGCGCAATAAGGAAAGAAATCCTAGATAATGTTCTACAAATGCTTACTGAATTTTGACACACTCAATAAAGTCTTCAGAGTCTCCATAATACTTTATGAGACTCTTCTCTGACCTTTTTGTTTCCCAATCTGCTTCATTTAGCAAGTACAATTTGCAAGTGAAGATGCTGATACCCATGAGCCCATCCACTCCAAGCCTAAGAGCTTCACTTTCTTTCCAAGAGGGAAAAATAAACAGAATCAATGCAGATGTGTGTGTGTGTGTGTGTGTGTGTTGATCACACTCAGGCTAGAGAGAGTGACCGGACCAAAGACTGAATTTATCTCCAAATGTAGACTGACAAACCAAGTTAAACAAGAAGGATTATGAAAACACAGTAAAAATGAAACCAGAGTAGGTTTAATCTTTTAAAATATATACATATATATTTACTGTCACTTTGAGAATTTGGTTTATTTGATAACTTGGACAAATATTTATGTACTGCATTATGCATTTGAATTTAATATAAAATCAGTTTAAAATATTCCCAATTGCAACATAGCTAACAAGCTGAATACTGAATAGGATTACTGCTGTAAGTCAGAGTCTTCTCTTGGTTTTCCTTAGGTGAAATGATATTCTCATCTGCATGCCCCTAACATCAAATACACCAACTTGTTATCAAAAGGCCAGTTTGGAAGACTTCCATTTTCAATTACTCTCTTATCTAGTCAAATAGGATTACAATGAATAGAAAAATTACAGCCAATGTAATTCCAAACATTAGAGGGTAGACAAGAAACAGTCTCTTGCTCTCAAAGAATAATGCCTTACATGAATATGACGCTTTGTCATTTTTAACTTGCTTTAACACAAACAATCCCATTTTTGTTTCCTTTAATAAATACTCTATTTTATAAATAAGGAAACTGGATCAGTTACCTAAAATTACACAAGTAGGATGAGGTGGGCCTACGGCTAACATTAGATGTCTGGTCTACTTTCTAGTCTCTAGAAGTCTCTGGCACAAACTTCCTCTAGTATTTCCAGAGTATGTTATTTGCAAATTATAAATTTTGTGGAAAATTAAGGCAATCTTTCATTGTAGGGACTAAACTTTCATGAAAGCTACTTCATTATTCAAAACCAAGAGGCTATTTCTCTTATTGCAATAATAAAATTTAAAAGTTCTGCTTTTGTTGCCTTTCTCTTCTGATAATTGGAAGAAAAGAGAATGGAAGACAAAAATAAGACTGAGTGAAGACAGAAGAGAGAAATAAAAAGAAAGGAAGAAGAAGAAGAGAAAGAAGAAGAAGAGGAAGAGGAAGAAGAAGAAGAAGAGGAAGAAGAAGAAAGGAGGAGGAGGGGAAAGGAAGGAAGGAAGGGAGGGAGGGAGGGAGGAAGGAAGGAAGGAAGGAAGGAAGGAAGGAAGGAAGGAAGGAAGGAAGGAAGGAAGGAAGGAAGGAAGGAAGGAAAGAAGGAAGGAAGGGGAGGGAGGAAGGGGAGGGAGGGAAAGCAAAGGTGGGAAGAAAGGAATGAATGATATTGTGAAATTATTCAGATTAATTGCTTTAGCCATATTAAATATAAATAATCCAGAAGATGGTAAATCTATCTTTTCTTCACTATTTAAGACAGAAGGCACCTAATGTGTAGCTGTTTTTCCACAAAAACAATAAGCTAGCTCATAAGCAGGCTCTCTCAGCACCAATTCTCTTGTATCACCTAGAAATTATTTTCAGATGAAATCTAAGTACTTTATTTCATTATTTATAGATTTAAAATATACTACATGTATGACATACAAATTTTTCTGTTCACTAATTCCACAATAAAAGCCTTTTGATTCTATTAGCCAGACATTCCTGAGCTGGCAGATAGAGGCCTTGGAAAATAGTACAAATGCTTGCTTATCAAATTAATCTTGCTTATAAATTAAGAAGTGATTCAAACAGCAATTGTTTAACATGCATATCTACTTCAATAGAAAGGGAGAGATGGTTTGTGGACTCTAAACTGAGTATAGTTTGAATTTGAGGAAACCTAATGTTAATAAGTAAAAGTTTTTACCATGCAGCATAATATGAATTTTATATAAACAATTACTTTACAGCCTTTTGAAATTATACAATTGATAGCACAGAGGACTACTTAATTTTTAATAACTCAAAACTTTTATCCTGTGAAATTTTCATAGCAGAGCTTATCATTACTCAGTAGCACTACTTGTAAAGTGTATTGCTAAAGCCCTGCTCTTAGGGACAATATATTATAGTATCATGGGGGGAAAAAAAAAAAAGAGAGAGAGAGACAAACAGAGATAGAATAATTTGATTATGGTAAAATTGTTTATTTAGCATGTTATCTAAATTTTCCGATGTATGAGAAAGTGTGATTTCCAATTATTGAATACATTTCTATGTTCCACGGCCATATAGAGATATAACTAAAGGTGGAACAAAGATCACCAACAATAAACAAAATATAAAACAATGTTCATGTAGGGACTATATTTTTAGGAAACTTCTTTATTCTTTTACTCAGCAAATATTTATTAAGCTGTTATTCCATTGAGGGCACTGTGTTTGTTTCCCTGGTATGTAGCAGTCCATCTTCTCATGTGGGTGACCATGTGTTATGAGAAGAGTTTTGACTTTGTTATATGTAGACCAGGGATTAATTTTTGAATCCATCCCTTGTTAGTGGAGTAGTACTGCATTATCCTGAGATTGTTTCTTATCTGCAAAATAGAAGTACAACAGATGTATCATGAGTTCATGAGCGTTAATTGAGATATTGTCTATAAATCAAGTGGGAGAGCATCTGATTTAGAATTCAGTACTTCTGGGGATTTTTGTGGTGAAATAGGTAAAACCGAAGATATTTACATGTCAATAAAATCTCTTTCATAATGAAAAAATAACTTTATATAAAAGTATGTGCTGAGGCCAGGCGCCATGGCTCACGCCTGTAATCCCAGCACTTTGGGAGGCCGAGATGGGTGGATCACGAGGTCAAGAGATCAAGACCATCCTGGCTAACACGGTGAAACCCCGTCTCTACTAAAAATACAAAAAATTAGCCGGGTGCGGTGGCGGGCGCCTGTAGTCCCAGCTACACGGGAGGCTGAGGCAGGAGAATGGCGAGAACCCAGGAGGCGGAGCTTGCAGTGAGCCGAGATCGCACCACTGCACTCCAGCCTGGAGGACAGTGAGACTCCGTCTCAAAAAAAAAAAAAAAAAGTGCTGAAATCACTTAGGAATGATAAAATATTTTATAATGATAAATAAATAATAATGACATTTATTTTAGTTTTAAAATACTTAATTATTAGATATTGATGATGGTTGATTTTATATGTCAACTCAACTGGGCTAAGGGACGCCCAGATAGCTGGTTAAACATTATTTCTGAGTACATTATTGAAGATGCTCCCATAAGAGATTAATATTTGAATCAGTAGAACAAGTGAAAAAATAAAAAAGTCTGCCCTCACTAATGTGAGTAGGCATCATCTAATCTATTGAGGGCCCCAAGAGAACAAAAACTGAAGGGAAGAAGGGCCAATTTTCTCTCTTCTTGTGCTGGGACATCCATCTTCTCATGCCCTTAGATGTTGGAGCTTCTAGTTCTCTGCCTTTAGACCCTGGGACTCACATTGTTAGCCCCCCTGGTTCTCAGGTGTTCAGACTCAAACTAAATTATACCACTGGCTTTCTTAGTCCTCTAGCTTGCAGACTGCAGATTGTCAACTGCTCAGCTACCATAATCTTGTGAACCATTTGCCAAAAAGTAGGAATATACATATATATATATATAAAACTTATACATAAAGAATATACATAAGTATATTCCTTATTTTTGGGAAATAAGGTACATGTATTAATCTATTTCTTCATAGAAACAGAACCAATGAGGAATTTATATATATGTCATATATATTCCTTGTTTTTTATTTATATACATTATATACATATGGAATAATATTCATGATGGTTAATTTTATATGTTAACTTGACTGGACTAAAGGATGCCCAGATAGCTGGTTAAACATTATTATTAAAACATATACGTATCAACAAAGATATATTCTATATATATGGAATATACATTACAATATATGAAATATATATAAATTAAGAACTAAAGAATATATATCTTATAAATAAATAAGGAATATATATATGTATTCATTATTGGTTCTGTTTATGTGAAGAAACAGACTAATACATCTCCCTGACTAATATATTTACCTTAGGTTTAGAGTTTGAAAACATATATTCAAATATATATAATATTAACTAAAGAAATAACTAGAAATCCATAACCAAAGTTAAGAAATGACATGGCAAGCATTTTCAAAGTTTTATCATGTCCCTAGGCGTCCCTCCTCAATTATACCAGCCTTATTCACCTTCAAAAGGAAACTACCATTCTGATTTGTGTGCTAATAAGCCCATTACATTTCTGTACAGTTTTTGTTATGTATACTGGTGACTCTAAGGAATATGTAATTAGGGTTTTCTATTTTCACATTTTTAAATTATGAGGTTATATTTTATTTGGTTACATGATGTATTCCTCCCAATATTATGTTTTGGGAATTAAATTAATCTAATTCATAACTGTAGTTAATTTATTCTGACTGCTGAGCACAATTGTTAATTCTACAACTGATCAGCATTTAATATGTAAACTTTTCTTTTTTCTATTGCAAATGTTATTGCCTTGTAAGTTGCCTTCTGCACATGTGCAAAATTTTCCTCAATGTGTACACCTAGAAATGAAATTTGCCTATTCGACTTTACTACACACTGGCAAGTTATCTTCCAAGGTGTTTGCAACAATTCTCACCTCATGAGCAGTGGATGAATGTTGCCATTGTGCTGCTGGTTGTCAACACATGGTGTTGTAAAATGATATGTTATTGAAACATCAATATACACTTCTGGAGTTGCTAATAAATTTGAGTGTCTATTCGTGTATTCAAAGGTCATTCATCTACCTCCTCTATGAAATGTCTGTTTGCTTTTTGTTGTTCTTGTTCAATTTTAATTGGTTGTTTCCTTTGTTTCTTGTTGATTGATTGGCAGGATACTAGTCCTTTGTTGGTTATATATGTTGTGAAATTTTTTCTCAGTTCCTAGTTTCTATGTTGTAGTCTCTATGATGTCTTTTGATGACCCAAAGTTCATAATTTTAATCAATACTATATTTTATGTAAAATATATTATAATCTATGATGTGCATTTTCTGTTTCTTGGTTAATAAACTGTCTCCTTCCCTGAGGTCATAAATTGTCCTGTCATAATTATAAAAGTCTCCATTCCTGCTCACATTTTTATTCATCTACAGCTGATTCTTTGAATGATGTAGAGTTAATCTGACATTTTTTCTCAAGTGATAAACAATGATCCCAGGATCATTTATGAAAAACCTTACTACTCTCCATTGATATACATTGCCAACTGTCACAAATTCAGGTAAATTTTCATATGTGCATGTGATCATTTCTGAACTGTCTATTCTGTTGCATTTGTCTAGAATTCTATTCTTGAACCAATGTGGTATTATTAAAATTACTATAGCTTCACAGTAATTTTTATTATAGTTAAGAAAATATTGTTCTTCAGGGTTAGTTTTGACTCTTTATTCTCTCTTTAAATTGATTTAAAGACTCTTTAAAATTATTTAAATAATTTTAAAAACTAGTTTGTAAAATTTTACAAAGATCCTGAGAGCATATTGATTAGAACTGATCCTTAGAAAAGTGGCATTTTTATTACAGTGAACGTTCCTAACTAAATATGTAGACACCTTTTCATATTCAGGTCTTGTATAACATCAAATCAATGTCAAAATATTTTTCACAAGGCTCTTGAACTATTTTCTTAGCTTTATTTATAGATAGCATTTGCTTTTTCCCCTTCCTATAAATAATAAATAGTATATCTTGAATTCCATTGTTTAGTCAATCATTACTTTTAGTTTACATATTGATTTGGTATCCATTATCCTTGTTAAGGTCTTTTATTAATTCTAATATGCTATCTGTGGATTTTTAACTTCAATTTTATTGTCTGCCATCATGACAGGTTTTGTTTGCAATTTACTCACTATAGATTATTTGTGTTGCTGTTACTGTTGTAACTGGGCTGCCAGGACCTTCAGTGTCTTTAAAGGTCTTCTTTAAAGATACCTTCAGTATCTCTAAAGGTCTTCTTTAAAGATACCTTCAGTATCTCTAAAGGACCTTCAGGACCTTTAATATCAGACCTTGTCTCTGATATTAAAGAGAATAATTTCAACATTTCACTTTTATATATAGCATGTGCTCTAGATATTTTTTTATGTGTCCTATATCAGCTTAAGGAAGTCCCTATCCTTTTTTGATCTCTGGTTGTTTTTATGTCTTGAATGGATGTTTTTAGAATGCCTAGCCCTTACAAATGGTCAAAACAAAAAAGTCTTACACTCTCTGGCTCCCAATGATCTTCTCCATCTCCTTTTCCATCCCACTTCTACTCTACCACAGTCCCAGTCACACTGGACCCCCTTTTACTCCTCTAACACTCCAGTCATGCTTCTGCCTCATGTTTTTGTTTGATGTATCCTCTACTCTTTCCCCAAAATATGTGCATGGGTTCTCCCTTCCTCCTTCACAGTCTTTGGGTTATTACTGGAAAGTCTCTTTCTTAAAAATGTATTCCAGGGATGCCCCACCTAAAATTGCAATTCTCGCTCTCACCATGATGCTTCCTGTTTTCCTTCCTCACTTTATCTTGACATTGGAACTTATTTGTAATATGCTATATGCGTTTTTTATCTTCTTAGTGTTTTACTAAGGAACATTTTCTCTTTAAGTATGAATCTCTGCTTTCAAAAACAAATCAACTGAGAAACTGTGTTAGAGACAAATAGAACTGGTTCTGTCTCCTCCATTAAATGCTTACTATCATTCTAGGTAAGCTGAATGTTCTTTGTCAAAAGGTAAAAATACTTCAAAAAGTTTTCAGTAATATATAGATATATTTGCTGCAATTTATTCCATTGATCATGTCTTCTCTGACTAGGCACAAGGGCTAAATTATGGTTATGGTTGTTGTTCATTTGTTTTTTAAATTTTATCTATCAGATAATGATTGTCTCAATTATAGAGGAATACAGTTCCTTTCCTAGTTAAAAAAGTGACATATAGAAGCAGATTGACTAGAACTATGTTTCTATGGCTACTAAAATTATCCAACAACAAGAGATAAAATAACAGGCAGATTACTGAATATTATGGTCTCAGTATATTTTGTTTTCTATGGGCATTTTACAAGTAAAAACAATTGTCTTTTATTTAAACCAGAGAAAAAGTGAGTAAATTTTCACTTATTTATAGAATCATTGCATTGTGATAGACAAAAGCATGCTTGTTGACTTTATCTGGCATTGAACTGTTGTTGGTAGTTTTACAACAGGAGGAGGGATTAGGTAGACAATAAATGGAAAAAGGGCATTGTATTAGTTTGTTTTCATACTACTGATGAAGACATACCCAAGACTGGGCAATTCACAAAAGGAAAACGTTTAATGGACTTACAGTTCCATGTGGCTGGAAAGGCCCCACAATCATGGTGGAAGGTGAGAGACATGTCTCACATGGTGGCAGACAAGAGAAGAGAGCTTGTGCAGGGAAACTCCCATTTTTAAAACCATCAGATCTTGTGAGACTTATTCGCTATCATGAGAACAGCATGGGAAAGACCACCCCCATGATTCAATTACTTCCCACCAGGTTCCTCCCACAACATGTGGGAATTCTGGGAGTTACAATTAAAAATGAGATTTGGGTAGGGACACAGCCAAACCACATCATTCTGCCCCTGGCCCCTCCCAAATCTTATGTCCTCACACTTCAAAATCAATCTTGCCTTCCTCACAGTCCCCCAAAGTCATGACTCATTTCACTTCAAAGTCTCATCTGATACAAGGAAAGTCCCTTCTGCCTATGAGCCAGTACAATCAAAAGAAGTTAGTTACTTCCTAGATATGGTGGGGGTACAAGCATTGGGTAAATACATCCATTCCAAATGGAAAAATTGGCCAAAACAAAGGGACTGTAGGCCCCAAATAAGTCTGAAATCCAGTAGGGCAGTCAAATCTTAAAACTCAGAAATGATCTCCTTTGACTTCATGTCTTGCATCTGGGTCACGCTCATGCAAAAGATGGGTTGCCATGGTTTTGGGCAGCTCTGCCCTTATGCCTCTTCAGGGTACTGACTCCCTCCTGGCTGCTTTCACAGGCTGATATAGAGTGTCTGTGGCTTTTTCAGGCACACGGTGCAAACTGCCTGGATTTCATTGTCTGTATCACTATCAGCATTTTGGTCAAAGCCATTCAACAAGTCTCTAGGAAGTTCCAAACTTTCCCTTATTTCTCTGTCTTATTCTGAGCTTGCCAAATTGTTCCAACCTCTGCCTGTTACCCAGTTCCAAAGTTGCTTCCACATTTTCAGGTATCTTTTCAACAGTGCCCCACTCTACTGGCACCAATTTACTGTATTAGTTTGTTCTCATGCTACTGATAAAGACATACCCAAGACTGGGCAATTCACAAAAGGAAAAGGTTTAATAGACTTAAAGTTTTTCACATGGTTGGGAAGGCCTCACAGTTGTGGTGGAAGGTGAAAGACATGCTTCATATGGTTGCAGACAAGAGAAGAAAGCTTGTGCAGGGAAACTCCCATTTTTAAAACTATCAGATCTTGTGAGACTCATTCACTATCACAAGAACAGCATGGGAAAAACCCACCCCCTTGATTCAATTACCTCCCACAAGGTTCCTCCCATGACACATGGGAATTCTGAGAGTTACAATTCAAGATGAGATTTGGGTAGGGACACAGATAAACCATATCAGGCAGACTGTGACCAATACTGCAGATTAGCTTTTCAAGTCCCTTCCAAGCCACTCTATTGGGGAAGCTGAAAAACTTAAAGCTTCTCAGCACAGGGTGGGGGGACTAGGATGAGACAAGTGAGGTGTCTAGGCCCCCAAATTTAAGGAGGCATTCAATTTCAAGCTTATGCAAGTATGGGACTGGCATGTGAGAATGAGTGCCTCCTTAAATTTTGTGCTCTGGATATCTTTCTTGCCTTACACTAGTCCAAATCTTGCTTCTCAGGTTCCCTGTCAGCTTATCTCCATATGTGACCCAGCTTCTGCTAAGACAGCACACCCTTGGAGATTTAGAAGTAAGAAGTGATGCAGGATCCCTGCTCCTGGGACTTCTTTTGTTCCTACTGTAAAGCAAGGATGAGAAGTTTGGTGTTTGGGTTTTATTAGCTTCATCAGAGGTTTCAGTAATTGGTTCCCACACATGTAGGCATTGAAAGGAGAATTCAAGGAAGGACATTCATTTTGCTGGCATGAAACAAAGATGTGTTGAGTAGTGGCGTGTTAGAGCTAAGAGTTTGATGGCAACATCTTGATCTTCAGAATTCAGCAGAGCTGGGATGATCCTGGAACCATGAACTAGAAAAGCAGCTTCTGACTCCAGAAGCATCCTGATGAGACAGGCAGCAACTCCCTTAGTGGCCTTTCTATATTGGTGTTCTGGAAGTAATCTTAGATGCTTAACCTCCACCTGCCCTTTTGACGTGCCAACAGTTTTCTTAGCACATTATTTCTTTTTGCCTTTCTGATACCTGTGACATGAGCCTTGACTGATACAAACAGAATGAATGGTTTTCTCTATTTCTCTAAAGACTGAAATAAGGAGTTTTCTGGTATATCATCAGGATTGACTAGAAACAAATGAATCCCCAGGAAATATGTGTTTATGTACATATTTATTTTTACATATATACATATGTTTATGTACATATTTTATTTTTAATATTCACCATATGAAACATATGGATGCTAGTTTAGACTGATAAAGAGAAAATTCACTTTGTGCCATGCAAATAAATCAATCAACAGTTCTGTGATTGTGATTAGACTCTGCTCTAGAGTCTGGGAGATGAAAGACACATATACGATAAAAAGGTCTTTAAAAATAATGTAACTGGTCGGGTGTGGTGGCTCATGCCTGTAATCCCAGCACTTTGGGAGGCTGAGGCAGGAGGATTACCAGGTCAGGAGATCGAGACCATCCTGGCTAACACGGTGAAACCCCATCTCTACTAAAAATACAAAAAATTAGCCAGGCATGGTGGCGGGAGCCTTTAGTCCCAGCTACTTGGGAGACTGAGGCCAGAGAATGGTGTGAACCCAGGAGGCGGAGCTTGCAGTGAGCCGAGATCGCACCACTGCACTCCAGCCTGGGTGACAGAGCGAGACTCCATCTCAAAAAAACAAAATAAAACAAAACAAACACGTAACTATTATCATTTTAATGATAATAAAGAACTTTAAGTTATGAAAATAAGATCGCTCTCCAAGCAGGCAAGAAGTTTCTGTAAGAGACAATATATAATGATTCAGGACATTCATATTCAAAGTTATCTAACCGAATATATGAGTGATTACAAAGAAAGAGTCTATCAATGAAAGGGGTGAGGGACTGGTCTGCCACAGAATAATGATAAAAGAAGAGTCACAGAGGCAAGATTGTTGTCTCCAGTGAAGTACTGGCCAGAATAGAGGAGCCATAGTCATGGGTCTTGAGTAGCTTCAGTTTCTACCACACTGGAAAGAACATTTCCATTATACAAACATGACAAATTATTTTAGCTTTATACCACTGCACTTCCGATTTCTCCAATACCCTTTATTCTATTTTTCTGCTCCAAGTTATAGTTTAATTATGTTTTGGAGGAAGTATACTGATCATGTTCATCCACTTTCCATTTTGTTGCAGTACTTATACGTCTCATAAACTGTGATATTGCTATTCTTTCTTCATTCGTCACTCTTCAATTCACTTTATGGGTATCTGTGGCTACAAAATATATTCCTTCTTGATATCTTTATAAAATCAAGTTTGAAGACTAAAAACTGAAGGCCTAGACTCTGGAAAATTTACCAGTACTAACCCATGATGCCTCTTCTCTGAAAATGAATGCATCCTTCCACAGGAAACAGGCACAAACCAGACACTGTAAGACAGCAAGTAAAATGTACTTTCCTAGAAGCATAAGAGAATGAATCCTATAGGTCCTATCCTACTTATTGACCCATTTCATCTGAACTTCTAAAGTTTCTAAAGCTATGCCCAAATTTTCTTTTCCTGTACAGGTATATTGAAGTCTAATCCAAATAATGCATACTATACTAAAATAGAATACCCATGCCATGTAATTTTAAATGGCAGCAAATGTTTTCTATATGATTTATTATTCTAGATGATCTCTAAAGTAATTTTCAACTATACAAATCTAGAGTATCTAACATGTTCACCATCTCTTTAGGCTCCTGAGTGCTTCCATATGGTGGCTTTAATGTTAAATTATGAATACTTAAAAATAAAATGTAATCTAAACTTCAAAATGCCTTATACTTCTTTTTCATCATGCCCGCTTCAGTGAATAGTAAATGATTTACAAATATTTCTTGATAATGATGAAACAAGTTTATTTTAACTAGACTATGCTAAGAAATGAATTGTACCTTTCATAATTTTCTTCCATAGCCAAATTTGAGGAAATGAGTAATATATTTGCCACTTAATCTCTTTATCTCTTTTAAAAAGTAGTCACGATAATTTAGATTCAATTTTGTACCAAGAGAAGGGGATTATGACTTGGGCTTTGTGGACACCTTACCAGCCCTCCAAAATATATCTAATCCCAGACTATTTATAAGCCACAAAATATGATCCCCAAATTTTTGATACAATAATAATATTTCATAACTCATTTCCAGTGCTTTGCATTTTTAAAAGCACTTTTGTAGCTATCATCTATTGACTTTAGCTTGTAAGCAAACTTGTTATGTAGGCTGGACAAGTGTAATTTACTATTCCTAGCATGTAGTTGTAGAAAATGGGGCTTAGAGATTGTTGTACTGGGTTCCTACTCACCTGGTTACTTAGTAGTAGATCCAAGTCTGAATTGAAGTGTTTTTTTCCTTCCTTGAATCAACTGTATTGAGGTATAATTCGCAAACAATGCAATTCACTCATTTAAAAATATACAATTTGGTGTTTGAAAATTTTATATACCCATGAAACCACTATCACAATAAAGATTTACAACACCTACATCAACTAAACCAATTCTCTTGTGCCATTTTGCAACAAATCCCTCATCACCACTACACATGGCCCTCGGCAATCATTGACAGGTTTCTCTCCATAAAGATTGGTTTTACCTCTTCTAAAATGTTATATAAATGAAATAGTGCAGTATGTGCATTTTTGTGTCTGGCTTATTTTGCTAAACATGTATTTGAGAATCACTCAGGTTGCTGTGTGTGTCATTATGGACTGAGACCTTTGAATCCTACAAATGGTTATTTCTAAGGGACAGTGTTCTAATAATGTTCCCTTCTTTCCATTCCAGCTTTAAATAGCCCTACATTTTCATTCCACTGGACTATTAAAAGTCTCTTAACTAATATCCTTATTTTGAGTCTCAATCCTATCTATCGTACTGTTAAAGAGTGTTGTTTCAAATATACAGCCTTGTCAGCCCATTGCATAACATCACTTCTCCTAAAAGAGTAGTTCTCCAAGTGCTCCACCGAGTGTAATGAGCTGGCAAGAGCAGGATGGATAAGCTCTGCTTCTGGATCCACCTTTCTGCCTTCAATCAGAGCAAGCCAATGTCTTATCCAGTTATATATCATACTTCCATGAAAATTTTTAATTTTAGAAAAATATATTTCCTTTAAACATTTGAAGGTAGCTAATCTATGGAACACATCTACTCTCTGGTGACTGCCTGCCCCTCCAATTTGTGTTTCACACTGAACCCCCTCTTCAGTCATTTTTCTACCATCACAGATATGAATCCCACATAGCTATGCACCACACCCTTAAATCCCCAGGCTCTTTCACTGGCAAGTCCTTTGCTCCAACTGCTCCATTTTCCTGGAGTAATTTTCTACTCCCCACCTTTACTTATCTAGCAAACACATACTCATGGCTTAAGACTTTAAGCTACAGGTACATCTTATTTATGAAGCTTCCCAACTTCATCCCCTAATATGTAGAAATAATAGCTTCTTACTTGTAACTGTACAGTTTCCTAAACATATTAACACTGTACTAGGAAAATACTTTTTTATATTCATGCCTGTTTTTTAGTAATTATATACACTTATACGATTATCTTGAAAGTAACCACTGTACACAACACTGACTAACCAATGGCCACAGTTAATTTATATGGAGTAATTCATAACTCAACTCAGGCCAGTGAGAGACTCTCCCCACGTGCTGCCACCTAGACACATCCATTGGTTCAGGATGGGCATGTGATACAGAATAGGTCACTCAGAGGTCGTAAGTTTTCATTTTTTGTTTAGGCTAGTTCCAGTTAAACTTTTCTTACTTGTGACTGAAAACACTCCTAAAAGTTTTTTAACACCAAAGTGCATTTATTTGTATTTTCTAATTTGTGTATTATCTTTCTCTCTCTTTTTTTAAATTACACTTTAAGTTGTAGGGTACATGTGCACAATGTGCAGGTTTGTTACATTGTATACATGTGCCATGCTGGTGTACTGCACCCATTGACTCATCATTTACATTAGGTATTCCTCCTAACGCTATCCCTCCCCACTCTGCCCACCCCACGACAGGCCCTGGTGTGTGATGTTCCCCACCCTGTGTCCAAGTGTTCTCATTGTTCAATTGCCACCTGTGAGTGAGAACATGTGGTGTTTGGTTTTCTGTCCTTGTGACAGTTTGCTCACAATGATGGTTTCCAGCTTCATCCATGTCCCTACAAAGGACATGAACTCATCCTTTTTTATGGCTGCATAGTATTCCATGGTGTATATGTGCCATGTTTTCTTAATCCAGCCTATCATTGATGGACATTTGGGTTGGTTCCAAGTCTTTGCTATTGTGAATAGTGCCTCAGTAAACATACGTGTGCATATGTCTTTATAGTAGCATGATTTATAATCCTTTAGATATATACCCAGTAATGGGATGGCTGGGTCAAATGGCATTTTAGTTCTAGATCCTTGAGGAATCACCACACTGTCTTCCACAACGATTAAATTAGTTTACAGTTCCACCAACAGTGTAAAAGTGTTCCTGTTTCTCCACATCCTCTCCATCACCTGTTGTTTCCTGACTTTTTAATGATTGCCACTCTAACTGGTTTGAGATGGTATCTCATTGTGGTTTTGATATGCATTTCTCTAATAACCAGTGATGATGAGCTTTTTTTCATGTGTCTGTTGGCTGCATAAATGCTTTCTTTTGAGAAGGGTCTGTTCATATCCTTTGCCCACTTTTTGATGGGGTTATTTGATTTTTTCTTGTAAATTTGTTTAAGTTCTTTGTAGATTCTGGATATTAGCCCTTTGTCGGGTTTGTAGATTTCAAAAGTTTTCTCCCATTCTGTAGGTTGCGTGTTCACTCTGATGGTAGTTTCTTTTGCTGTGCAGAAGCTCTTTAGTTTAATTAGATCCCATTTGTCTATTTTGGCTTTTGTTGACATTGCTTTTGGTGTTTTAATCATGAAGCCCTTGCCCATGCTTTTGTCCTGAATGGTATTGTTTAGGTTTTCTTCTACAGTTTTTATGGTTTTAGGTCTAAACATTTAAGTCTTTAATCCATCTTGAATTAATTTTTGTATAAGATATAAGGAAGGGATCCAGTTTCACCTTTCTACATATGGCTAGACAGTTTTCCCAGCACAATTTATTAAATAGGAAATCCTTTCCCCATTTCTTGTTTTTGTCAGGTTTGTCAAAGATTAGATGGTTGTAGATGTGTGGTATAATTTCTGAAGGTTCTGTTCTGTTCTATTGGTCTATATTTCTCTTTTGGTACCAGTACCATGCTGTTTTGGTTACTGTAGTATTGTAGTATAGTTTCAAGTCAGGTAGCATGATGCCTCCAGCTTTGTTCTTTTGGTTTAGGATTGTCTTGGCAATGCGGGCTCTTTTTTGGTTCCATGTGAAATTTAAGATAGTTGTTTTCCAATTCTGTAAAGAAAGTCATTGGTAGCTTGATGGGGATGGCATGAAATCTATAAATTACCTTGGGCAACATGGCCATTTTCACGATAATGATTCTTCCTATCCATGAGCATGGAATGTTCTTCCATTTGTTTGTGTCCTCTTTTATTTCATTGAGCAGTGGTTTGTAGTTCTCCTTGAAGAGGAACTTCACATCCCTTGTAAGTTGGATTCCTAGGTATTTTATTCTCTTTGAAGCAATTGTGAATGGGAGTTCACTCATGACTTGGCTATCTGTCTGTTATTGGTGTATAAGAATGCTTGTGGTTTTTGCACATTGATTTTGTATCCTGATATTTTGCTGAAGTTGCTTATCAGTTTAAGGAGATTTGGGGCTGAGATGATGGGGTTTTCTAAATACACAAACATGTCATCTGCAAACAGGGACAATTTGACTTCCTCTTTTCCTAATTGAATACCATTTATTTCTTTCTCCTGCCTGATTGCCATGGCCAGAACTTCCAACATTATGTTGAATAGGAGTGGTGAGAGAGAGCATCCCTGTCTTGTGCCAGTTTTCAAAGGGAATACTTCCAGTTTTTGCCCATTTGGTATGATATTGGCTGTGGGTTTGTCATAAATAGCTCTCATTATTTTGAGATATGTCCTATCAATAGTTTATTGAGAGTTTTCAGCATGAAGAACTGTTGAATTTTGTCAAAGGCCTTTTCTTCATCTATTGAGATAATCATGTGGTTTTTGCCTTTGGTTCTGTTTATATGACAGATTATGTTTATTGATTTGTGTATGTGGAACCAGCCTTGCATCCCAGGGATGAAGCCAACTTGATCGTGGTGGATAAGCTTTTTGATGTGCTGCTGGATTTGGTTTGCCAGTATTTTAATGAGGATTTTTGCATCAATGTTCATCAGGGATATTGGTCTAAAATTCTCTTTTTTTGTTGTGTCTCTGCCAGGCTTTGGTATTAGGATGATGTTGGCCTCACAAAATGAGTTAGGGAGGATTTCGTCTTTTTCTATTTATTCGAATAATTTCAGAAGGAATGGTACCAGCTCCTCTTTGTACCTGTGGTATAATTCGGCTGTGAATCTGTCTGGTCCTGGACTTTTTTTGGTTGGTGGGCTATTAATTATTGCCTCAATTTCACAGCCTGTTATTGGTCTATTTAGGGATTCAACTTCTTCCTGGTTTAGTCTTGGAAGGGTGTATGTGTCCAGGAATTTATCCATTTCTTCTAGATTTTCTAGTTTATTCACATAAAGGTGTTTATAGTATTCTCTGAAGGTAGTTTGTATTTCCGTGGGATCAGTGGTGATATCCCCTTTATCATTATTATTGCATCTATCTCATTCTACTCTCTTTTCTTCTTTATTAGTTTTGCTAGCAGTCTATCAATTTTCTTGATTGTTTCAAAAACCAACTCCTGGATTCATTGATTTTTTTTGAAGGTTTTTTTGTGTCTCTATGTCCTTCAGTTCTGCTCTGAACTTAGTTATTTCTTGCCTTCTGCTAGTTTTTGAATGTGTTTGCTCTTGCTTCTCTAGTTATTTTAATTGTGATGTTAGGGTGGCGATTTCAGATCTTTCCTGTGGGCATTTAGTGCTATAAATTTCCCTCTACACACTGCTTTAAATGTGTCCCAGAGATTCTGGTATGTTGTGTCTTTGTTCTCATTTGTTTCAAAGAAAATCTTTATTTCTGCCTTGATTTCATTATTTACCCAGTAGTCATTCAGGAGCAGGTTGCTCAGTTTTCACATAGTTGAGTGGTTTTGAGGGAGTTTCTTAATCCTGAGCTCTAATTTGATTGCACTATGGTCTGAAAGACACTTTGTTATAATTTTTGTTCTTGTATATTTGCTGAGGAGTGCTTTACTTCCAACTACGTTGTCAGTTTTGGAATAAGTGTGATGTGGTGCTGAGAAGAATGTATATTCTGTCAATTTGGGTTGGAGAGTTCTGTAGCTGTCTATTAGGTCCACTTGGTGCAGAACTCAGCTGAAGTCCTGGATATCTTTGTTATCTTTCTCCTTGATCAGTCTCCTTGATCTGTCTAATGTTGACAGTGTGGTGTTAAAGTCTCCCATTATTATTGTATGGGAGTCTAAGTCTCTTTGTATGTCTCTAAGGACTTGCTTTATGAATCTGGGTGCTCCTGTATTGGGTGCATACATATTTAGGATAGTTAGCTCTTCTCGTTGAATTGATCCCTTTACCATTATGTAATGGCCTTCTTTGTCTCTTTTGATCTTTGCTGGTTTAAAGTCTGTTTTATCAGAGACTAGGATTGCAACCCCTGCTTTTTTTGTTTGTTTGTTTTCCATTTACTTGGTAAATCTTCCTCCATCCCTTTATTTTGAGCCTATGTGTGTCTTTGCATGTGAGATGGGTCTCCTGAATACAGCACACTGATGGGTCTTGACTCTTTATCCAATTTGCCAGTCTGTGACTTTTAACTGGGGCATTTAGCCCATTTACATTTAAGGTTAATATTGTTATGTATTAATTTGATCCTGTCATTATGATGTTAGCTGGTTATTTTGCTTGTTAGTTGATGCAGTTTCTTCCTAGCATCAACGGTCTTTACAATTTGGCATGTTTTTCCAGTGGCTAGTACTGGTTGTTCCTTTACATGTTTACTGCTTCCTTCAGGAGCTCTTGTAAGGCAGGCCTGGTGGTGACAAAATCTCTCAGCATCTGCTTGTCTGTAAAGGATTTTATTTCTTCTTCACTTATGAAGTTTAGTTTGTCTGGATACGAAATTCTGGGTTGAAAATTCTTTTCTTTAACAATGTTGAATACTGGCCCCCACTCTCTTCTGGCTTGTAGAGTTTCTGCCGAAAGATATGCTGTTAGTCTGATGGGCTTCCCTTTGTGGGTAACCTGACCTTTCTCTCTGGCTGCCCTTAACATTTTTTCCTTCATTTCAACTTTGGTGAATCTGACAATTATGTGTCTTGGAGTTGCTCTTCTCGAGGATATCTTTGTGGCATTCTCTGTATTTCCTGAATTTGAATATTGGCCTGCCTTGCTAGGTTGGGGAAGTTCTCCTGGATAATATCCTGAAGCATGTTTTCCAACTTGGTTCCATTCTCCCTGTCACTTTCAGGTCCACCAATCAAACATAGATTTGGTCTTTTCACATAGTCTCATATTTCTTGGAGGCTTTGTTTGTTTCTTTTTACACCTTTTTCTCTGAACTTCTCTTCTTGCTTCATTTCATTCATTTGATTTTCAATCACTGATACCCTTTCTTCCACTTGATCAAATTGGCTACTGAAGCTCGTGCATGCATCACATAGTTCTCGTGCCATGGTTTTCAGCTCCATCAGGTCATTTAACGTGTTCTCTACACAGTTTATTCTAGTTAGCCATTCGTCTAATCTTTTTTCAAGGTTTTTAGCTTCTTTGCAATGGGTTCAAACATCCTCCTTTAGCTCAGAGAAGTTTGTTATTACTGATCTTCTGAAGCCTACTTCGGCCAACTTGTCAAAGTTATTCTCCATCCAGCTTTGTTCCACTGCTGGTGAGGAGCTGCAATCCTTTGGAGGAGAAGAGATGCTGTGATTTTTAGAATTTTCAGCTTTTCTTCTCTGCTTTCTCCCCATCTTTGTGGTTTTATCTACCTTTGGTCTTTGATGATGGTGACGTACAGATGGGGTTTTGGTGTGGATGTCCTTTTTGTTGGTGTTGATGCTATTCCTTTCCATTTGTTAGTTTTCCTTCTAACAGACAGGACCCTCAGCTGCAGGACTGTTGGAGTATGCTGGAGGTCCATTCCAGACCCTGTTTGCCTGGGTATTACCAGCAGAGACTGCAGAATAGCAAATATCACAGAACAGCAAATGTTGCTGCCTAATCCTTCCTCTGGAAGCTTCATCTCAGAGGGGCACCCAGCTGTATGAGGTGTCGGTCAGCCCCTACTGGGAGGTGTCTCCTAGTTAGGCTACTTGGGGGTCAGGGACCCACTTGGGCAGGCAGTCTCAGATCTCAAACTCCATGCTGGGAGAACCACTGCTCTCTTCAAAGCTGTCAGACAGGGACGTTTAAGTCTGCAGAAATTTCTACTGCCTTTTGTTCAGCTATGCCCTGTCCCCAGAGGTGGATTCTACAGAGTCAGGCAGGCCTCCTTGAGCTGCGGTGGACTCCACCCAGGTTGAGCTTCCCAGCTGCTTTATTTACCTAGTCAAGCCTCAGCAATGGTGGACGCCCTTCTCCCAGCCTCACATTGCCTCAGAGTTTGATCTTAGACTGCTGTGCTAGCAGTAAGCAAGGCTCCGTGGGCGTGGGATCCACCAAGCCAGGCACCAGCTATAATCTCCTGGTGTGCCGCTTGCTAAGACTGTTGGAAAAACTCAGTATTAGGGCGGGAGTGTCCCGATTTTCCAGGTACCACCTGTCAGGGCTTCCCTTGGCTAGGAAAGGGAATTTCCTGACCCCTTGTACTTCCCAGGTGAGGGGATGCCCCACCCTGCTTCTGCTCACACTCTATGGGCTGCACCCACTGTCCAACAAGTCTCAGTGAGATGAACCCTATATCTCAGTTGGAAATGCAGAAATCACCTGTCTTCTGTGTCACTCATACTGGGAGCTATAGACTGGAGCTGTTCCTATTTGGCCATCTTGGAATGATCTCCCATCTTTCTCTTTTTAATTACAATTTTTTTTTTTTTTAAAACAAAAGACAGGGCCTTCCTCTGTCACCCAGGCCACAATGCAGTGGTGTGATCATACGTAGTCTCAAATGCCTAGGTTCAAGTTATCCTCTTGCCTCAGTCTCCGAAGTGGATGGGACTACAGGCATATTCCACCACGCATGGCTTATTTTTAAACAATTTTTGTAGAGATGGGGTTGTACTACATTGCCCAGGCTGGTCTTGAAACTCCTGGCCTCAAATAATCCTCTCACCTCAACCTCCTAAAATGTTGAGATTACAGACATGAGACAGCACACCTGGCTCCAGATTTGCATTTTATCGTGACAGCCTTCTTGGTCTTTATATGTCTAACACCTAGCCTAATGCCTTCTACAAAATGGATATTTAATACATACTCAAGGAGTGAATGGAAAAATCAGTGAGTGAACCAAATATGCCTATAGAACATAATAATTGAGAACTTACAGCAGTGAATTTATTTAGCAATTAAAATTAAAGGCAATTATACATAAAATATACAGAAAAACTGATGGAATTTAACATAACAATATGATAGAATAAAGGCATAAATCCAAGTGGATATAGAAGGATTAAGTCAGAGAACAAGGTTAAGTAACTTGAAATTTCAGACTGCCATAAGAATCTGGTAATTTTAAATCTTGTAGGGTACCTTCTTTAATAGACTTTTTTTATACATAGTCTTCCCTCGGTATCCATGGAGAATTGGTTCTAGGACCCTTCTGTGGATATCAACATTTGATTGATGTTCAAGACCCTCATATATTAATAAAATGATGCAGTATTTGCATATAACCTAAATACATCTTCCCCATATACCTAAATTATCTCTAGATTGTATGTAATACTTAACACAATGCCTACACATCACTTCATTCATGTGGAATTAATGTAGCACTCAGGGCACAGCAAATTCATATTTTGCTTTTTGAAACTTTGTAGAATTTTTTTCCCTGAATATTTTCTATCAGAGTTGGCTGAATCCACATATGTGGAACTCATGGATACAAAAGGCCAGTAGAGACCAACTATATATACAATTGCTAATAGTGATTTCCAGGAACCCCAAAAAGAATGAACCAGAATTGCACAAGTAAGCATTTTCACAGATGAGCAGATAAGAGTGAAAGTCACAGTATTGGCCTTTGCTTTTTAACATAAATAAATGAGGCTTGTGTATTCATTCTTCCATGGATAATATATAACAGAACCTGATTAATATCTCATGTCATCTTCAATGTAGGATGAAATAATAAAGATCATTTGACCTCTAGACTTTCTTTAAATGTCATTAAAGCATTCATATAAATAATGATGTGGAGAGTGCATTTTCTTTATTTTACCACAGAGTTTTATTGAGTGCGTAAGGAGTACCAGGCATTTGTTATGCAAAATCAGTACAACAAAGACCATATCCTAGAATGCCTTACAATGCTATAGAGGACATCAACCAAAAAAGAAATTATAAGACAGAATGATAAAGTGCTATAAAAGGGTATGAATAAAGCACAGCAGAGGTAGACTTAAAATTCACCAAACAAAATTCTCAAATATCTTAGTAAAGAGATTGAAGGATATGATCTATTCTGAAAGTGAGAATTTTAACAACTATTCGCATCTCTTTAGCTAACTGTAGCAAGTTTTATTGGCTGTCTCTTCCCCCCTTCCTCATATTTCATTGAGTGTCATATTTACTAAAGGGTTCTAGGGAGAAAGGGCAATTCACTAAATAGAATAGAATCAAATGGGAGAATGATTTGGGTCCTATTATTTATTACCATCATAAATATTTATGTTGCATATTCTTGTGCTTGATCATCTACAAGGTGCTAATTCTTATGAGCTTAAAAACCAAGGATAAATTAATGAATTACCTTCATACATATATGAGACATGTTTAATAATGATGCATAGGTAGGAGTGACCTTATGAAAGATGAGGATGGGCAGCTCTTTATTTGATTTGAGAAATACAGGCTCTTATCTGCAAAAGGGGTTAAACATATTAAATTTTGATTTGGTAGTGAATTTGCTACTTGTGACTGAAAACATTCCTAAAAGTTTTTAACACCAAAGTGTATTTATTTGTTTTTTTAAAATTTGCATTTTATCTTTTTCCTTTTAATTAAAAAAAAGGTTGTTTTTTTTTTTAAAAAAAAAAAGGACAAGGTCTTCCTCTGTCACCAAGGCTACACTGCAGTGTATTTAACCCATAAATGGGTTAAGAATATTACCTTCCCACTGGGCTGGCTTTGAATACATATCTTTTGATGAAACCCATATTTTTTGTTTAAGTTATTTCCTTTAGAAAGTCACTTATATTGTGCATATAAATTTACTGGAAAAGGAAGTCTCATTGGAATGCTGGCAATGACTAATGTGCTAATGTGTCAATTAGTGTCCTGTCCTAAGAATGATCTGAGGAGATAGGATACAAAATTGTTCAGTCTTGCAGGAACACAGGGAAACTAAAAACATCTTGAGGATGAGAAGACTTTTTAAAAAGACAGATCCAGAAAACAACAACTACTACTACTACTATTACTACTACAGTTGGACGAAAAAAAGGAAATCAAGCTCAGAAAATACAGAGAAGCACAAACCATTCCAACATGGAGAAACCCCATCTCTACTAAAAATACAAAATTAGCCGGGCGTGGTGGCGCATACTTGTAATCCCAGCTACTCAGGAGGCTGAGGCAGGAGAATCACTTGAACCTGGGAGGCGGAGGTTGCAGTGAGCCGAGATCACGCCATTGCACTCCAGCCTGGACAAAAAAAGCAAAACTCTGTCTCAAAACAACAACAACAACAACAAAATATGTTGCTTCGCACTTTATATTGTATGTTATCCTTGTAACCAATTATATATCTTTAGTACAATGTGTGTTTGTGTATGCGTGTGTGTGTCCTATTTTAAGTAACCTACACGTTTATGTAAGGGATTGCTATTGAACACCTACATGTGCCAGAATATTGTGGGAATTGGAGATGTGATAGTAAGTAAGAACCCAGATTTCTACATCTTAAAGAGCTTACAGTATACTGGAAGACATGGGCACATTTAGTGAAATATGCTCTATGACAGGAGATATACCAGAAATATCGGAGCATTGAGAGGAATTTATGTCTGATGTGAAAGGTTAAGGATGGCTTACAAAATTAGGGATTTCTGAGATGAGATATGCAGTATGGGCACAAACATGCCAGGAAACCCAGGAGAGGTAAGAAGTGAGAAGGTAGAGAGGGCAACATGTGCAAATATCCAGCAAGAGGAAAGAGAATACCCAATTCAGTGATCTAGGAAACATTTGCTCCTCTAAAGTTCAGAGGATAAAGAGGGAATGTTGAAAGATACGGCAGTTAAGTGTATTAGAATTCTTTTGGAGCAAGACACGAAAACAGATAATTCCCAGCTTAAGTAAAGGAAGAATATATTACAAGGCTAATGTGATAGATATCTTGTAAATTCAACTGTCAGGAATCTCTTTGGCTTCAATAAAGAAAGGAATTGAGCACTTAAATGGTATCGAGATTGCCTCAGCATCATTCCTCTCTGCTCCACTGTCTGGGTTGGCCCCATTCTCCATGCTCACTGCTGACAGACTCTCTCTACTCAGTATAGAGAAACTTTCATCCTCCTTATTTCTTATAGTGGATACCCAGGAAATTATTTGTTTAGTGCCTTGTCTTATACTGAAAGATCTCCTTATACTACCTAAGCCATCCTTGTGGATTCCAGTGGCAATTTTGTACCTAATTGATTGATACAGAAATGGGCATTAGGCCCAAGAAGATATAATAAGAATATTTCCCCTGGCTAGTCCCTTTAATGGAGACACTTTAAGCTTGGTTTATACAGGACGAACATATC
This sequence comes from Macaca mulatta, assembly GCF_049350105.2. Classification (NCBI taxonomy): domain Eukaryota; kingdom Metazoa; phylum Chordata; class Mammalia; order Primates; family Cercopithecidae; genus Macaca; species Macaca mulatta. Next base: position 171,234,403 of record NC_133406.1, on the reverse strand, counting down.
ACCATGAGGCTCATATGAGGAGCTATTTAGAATTAGACAAGGAGCTAAACAAACACCTCTGCAGGTATTCACTACAATATAATAAATGGGATTGAGAAATTTGGACTAGAATGTATTAAAAACGAGTTCATCAAACTGCTGAAATTTTTTGCTTTTTGAGACGGAGTCTTGTTCTGTCGCCCAGGCTGGAGTGCAGTGGGGTGATCTTGGCTCACTGCAACCTCTGCCTCCCAGGTTCAAGCAATTCTTCCACCTCAGCCTCTTGAGTAGCTGGGATTACAGGTGCATGTCACCATACCTGGCTAATTTTTTTTTTTTTTTTTTTTTTTTTTTTTTTTTACTAGAGACAGTGTTTCACCATGTTGGCCAGGCTGGTCTCAAACTCCTGACCTTGTAATCCGCCTGCCTTGGCCTCCCAAAGTGCTAGGATTACAGGTGTGAGCCACTGCACCTGGCCTTTTTTGCTTTATTAAAATAAAAATTATTTGAACTAGTGTGCTTTTCTTCTATATTTAACATTTGCTAAATTTTCATTTGCTTGCAACTTATTAGGAGCAAATTCACTGCTAAAACAAAGTGAATTTTTGTGTGGTTGAATCCCCTTGGTGCATATGAATTTCTGACACCAGGTCTGCAGATGTGAGCCATTCTCATCAAATACCACACTGGCCTCCACAGAGCTCGTTATGATTATTTGATCCTTCAGACTCCATGTGAGCTAGAAGTGGTGGGTGGGAGCAGATGCTATCCAAGCATTTCCATCACTTTTGGCATTTTAGTTTCTGATCTGATAACATTTTCCTACATTTATTTTGGATGTAGTCCTGCAATTTTCTCCTGGGCACTATTATCTGCACTTGACAGACTGTGTACAGCAGAAGTGCTGATCCTTGGTCATGGGGCAGATAATATGACATATGAATGCTGCAGTATGCTACACACCAATAATCAAATCCCTTGAAAAAGCATGGAATAGAACAAACAGGCTGAGTGGACCTTTCTTATTCCTACCGACACCGTTTTGAAAAATAGTTTTAAAAAGCCCTGGATCCTGTCATATTGAGAAGAAAAGAACATTTTTGTTTCTTGTGCTGTCACAAGTAAGAAGAATAACAACAATCTTTTATTAGGTACATGTCACATTGCAGGTACTTTGAGTAATAATAGTACACTCATATGGGAATCTTTCTTACTTGGCTTTGGTAGCGATTTAAAGCTGGAATGACAGGGGGCACAACAGGTACCTCTTCTGGTTATTACTGAGTGACAAATGAAACCAACATTTAGAAGCTGAAGACAGCCCTTTGATTGTGCTGACAAATTCTGTGGGTCGGGAATTTCAATACAGTATCTGAGGCCTCAGCTGATTCCAAGGAAGGGGATTATTCAAAACCTAGGGACCAAACTCACCTGAAGGCTCATTCATGCACACTCCTGACACTTGAGCTGGAGGATTCAAGGACTGGAATTGACAGCTGGAGTTCCTGCCTGTGCCTTCTCCAGGTGTCTTGGCTTCCTCATAGTATGGCCACGTCAGGGTACCTGGCCACTTACATGAAGCTCAGGACATCCGGTGCAAGTGTTTCAGCAAACAAAGCGAAGCCTCATCACTTTTCATGACCCAGCATCAAAAGTCACACAGTGTTACTTTTAATATATTGTATTGATCAAACCCCAGCCATATTCACAATAACATAGATCTTCCTATTAATGGACACCAAAATTTTGGTGCCATGTTTTCAAAAAGCCAAAGTATCAGTCCACAAAGGCAAAGTGGCATTGTCAGTTTAGGCTGCTATAAGAGAATACCATAGACTGGGTAACTTAAACAACGAACATTTATTTTTCACAGTTCAAGAGCCTGAGAAGTTCGAGATCAAGATGCCCATAGATTCAGAGTCTAGTGAGGACACTTCCAAGTTATAGAATGCCAAGTTCTTGTTGCACTTTAAGTGGTAGAAAGCAGAAAGAGCTGTATGGGGTTTCTTTTATATGGACACTATTCCCACTATGAGATTGGCATTACCTCCCAATCAACTTACTTCCCAATCTAATTACTGCCCAAAGGCCTTGTCTCCTAATACCGTCACATTGGAGGTAAGGATTTCACCATATCACTTTGATGGGGAAAGGGTACAAAAATGTAGATCATAACACTTATAATGGTTTAAAAATTATAAAAATGGTATTGCAGCCAGGAGCAGTGGCTCACACCTATAATCCCAACTACTTGGGAGGCTGAGGTAGAAGGATCACTGTAGTGAACTATGACTACGCCACTCTACTCCAGCCCAGGCAACAAAGAAAGACCCTGTCTAGAAAAAATATTGTAAAAATGGTACTGAAATTCTTAACTCGCCATCTACTTCAAAGATTAAAAAAAGATGCGAAGGATTAGAGAAAGCAGACATGAGAACCGCTTTGGAGAAAGTGTCAGTATTTCCTGTATTCCACTGCTCCATGTCAACCACTGTGAAAAACATAATGAGAGGAGATAACTTTGCTCTCGCCCGAGAGGAAGAGACACTTTCAGAGTTTGGGGAGCCTGATATGATATGCATCTCCTGAAATTTGAGGGATGCAGTGACTGGTATCTGACTCATGCCTAAAATGTCTAACATTAGCAGTTTTGACTAGCTGAAATAGTCTACAGCAGCAGAATAAAATAGTCTTCACTGAAGCAAGCCACCTTTTCAGAGTCTGTCTGGCTAAGGACACCTGTGTGATTTCCACGTGTCAGAAAAGAGATCACTGTGAATTGTCTTGAAAATGACTCAGCTGGGCACAGTGGCTCATGCCTGGAATCCCAGCACTTTGGGAAGCTGAGGTGAGTGAATTGCTTGAGCTTAGGCATTTGAGATCAGCCTGGGCAACAGGATGACACCCTGTCTCTCCAAAAATATAAAAATTAGCTGGGTGTGGTGGTGCATGTTTGTAGTCCCAGCTAGTCAGGAGGCTGAGGTGGAAGGATAGCTTGAGCCCAGGGTGTCAAAGCTGCAAGTAAACCATGATCAGGCCACTGAACTCCAGTCTAGGTGACAGAATGAGACCCTGTCTCAAAAAAAAAAAAGAGAGAGAGAGAGAAGGTAGATTACGCCAATCTCTTTTCTTCAAAGATTAAGAAGACCTTGGCATAAAGAAGCTAGGATTAGAAGGAAGAACTAAAGGGGGTTGGATGTTACCAGCTTGAAATTATCACCTACACCAAGGAACTAAAGTCAAAGATTCATAGAATTGATGCAGGGAATATGTAAATTGTTTGAGATATCCACCACACCTAGAAAGCATCACTGCAAGATTACAAGTAAGATCTCCTTTGTCTCATAACTTTCCTATCTCCCATTGTGTTAAAAAACAACTATCTGGTGATGGAGGTGTCATATGAAATCATAGTAGAATCCCATTCACGCTAGAGGATAAGGGAAAATAAAAGTTTTTAATTGAATGAGAAACCTGTGTTTCAATGTCTACAGACTGATCTGCTGTCATTAAAACCTGGGAAAGGAAAGTATTCTTGGAGTACCTGAGAATGACTAAATGTTCTCTGATATCTGCCAGAGATTTTATGCAGGATTAGAGATAAATGAGCCCTAAAAAGATGACAATTGGCAGGATCAGTTGGTAGGAGAGAATAAAAATTTCTTGCTTCCTAACTTTTTCAAGTATTTCAATAAAGTTGACTTATATACAGTCATGCACTGTATAATGAGATTTTGGTCAACAACAGATCATATATATGACAGTGGTCCCATAAGATTATAATACTGTATTTTTGCTGTGCTTTTTGTATGCTTAGATATGTTTAGTTATACAAATAGCTAAAATTGTGTTACATGCCTACAGTACAATAATATATTGTACAGGTTTGTAGCCTAGGAGCAATAAGCTATATCTTATAGCTTAGGTTTTTAGTAAGCGATACCATTTAGGTTTGTATAAGTACACTATGTTGTTTATACAACAATAAAATTACCAGTTGATCTATTTCTGAGAATGTATCCCAGTCATTAAGCAATGCATGACTTTATATTAAATTTATTTAATTCTCATGACTCTAATGAGGTAGGAAATAATATTATCTGAGGCAAATAAAGGATGGCTATAAACTCTTTGTCATTCTGCCCATCAAGAGCTGAAGACTGTGTGTTCATCTTGAATATAGGTCATCTCTGTGATTGCTATCATAAAAAGAACATAGCAGAAGTGATACTGTACCAGGTTCCAGGCTGACACCTAAAAAGACTGACAGCCTCCATTTCCTTTCTCTTGGAAAACTCTCCCCAGGGGTCTGGAAGGCAATGAAGTCCAATTACTCTGAAAGCACCCTGCTAGAGAGGCCATGTATAAAGCTGACAAGTCCCAGTAGAGCCCAAACATTCTCCCCACACAGGTGCCAGTTCAGGGAGGGAGTGAAGTCATCTAGGATGCTCTAGACTAAACTATCTCTCAGATGAATACTGTTGAATGATTCTTAGTCAATGCCTCATGGAGCAAAGAAATTGTCCAGCTAATCCCTGCCCAAAGTAATGACTCATGAAATCATGAGCTATAATAAAACAGTTAATGGTTATTGTTTTAAGACACTGAGTTTTACAGTAATTTGTTACACAGCAATAAATAGCCAAAATATCTCTATTTATAAGTAAGGAAACAGACTAAGAAAGGTCAATATTTTCTCAAGAAAACCTGTTTAACAAATGGACAAGAAAAATATCCTCATAAAGCTGACCTACTAAATAAGGGGAATAGAGATAATAAACAAGATAAAGGATAAAGGAAAAAAAATAAATCAAGGAGTGGATAGAGGTTGAAATATAAGAAGTGGTGGTCAAGAAAGGCTGAACTGAGAAGTTGACTATTGAGTAATGAGCTCGAGGAATTGTAAGAACAAAACATATGGATTCCAGGAGAGAATATTCTAGGCAGAGGGAAAAGAATATGCCAGAGGCACAGACAAAACCAATATTTTCAAGTAAACTTTGTATTATTTTGTTCACATGTATGAAAGATTATCATGTACATTATTAGCTATATCCAGTCAAGAATTAAAATGAAGGTGACTTAGACCAAGGTAGTAATAGAGCAGATGTTGAGAAGTACAAATATTTTGAAGGGAGAGCCAATGGAATTTGCTGACATATTGGACATGGTATGTGAGAGGAGTCAAGATTAATTTCAGTGTTTTGACCTATGTAACTAGAAAACTGGAGTAGCCATTAACAGAGATGGTGATGGCTTTGGTAGATCAGGTCTACTCTGTGGGAAGAATATAGCAACGACAACATGAGTGGATGAGTGGATAGAAAGGTAGTTATAGATGGAAGAAAAATTAAAACACACAAATGTTACCAATGCTACACCTAAACCCAGCTATTCATATATATTTTAAATAACTAGTATTTATTGAGCTCCTATAAGGAATTAGGTGTTACACCATGCTTTACTTACTCCCTTAATCAGAGTCCTGTTGGGAAAACAACAAGTATGTCAAGTATTTAAACAGAGTCTATTTTATGTAGAGAATCAGTTACACAATTGTAATCACATTTGTTGTCAGCTTTCCCCTAGATCTGTAAAGAAATGTTATAGAAATGTAAGATTAGGTAGATATCATGAGCCAGAGTCAGGTAGCCAGGCTAGAACTTGTAGGAAACAACACAATGTTTTCAGGAAAAAAACAGTGGTGAGACATCAGGTGGATAAGACCTAAGACATTTCAAATTTGCTATGGTAAAGCAAATATTGAAAAGTACTGTGCTGCTCTTTGGATGTGTCAACTTGGCTAGACCATAGTTACCTTATTCAATGGAACATCAATTTAGCTGTTGCTTTGAAGGTGTTTTGTAGATGTGATTAAAGTTTATAATCACATTATCAGTTGATCTGAAGTAAGGTAGATTATCCCAGATAATCTGGGTACCTGTGATTCAATCAATTAGAAGGTCTTACAAATAGAGCCGAAGTTTTCCTGAAGAAATTCCATCCATGGACGTCACCTCTACTTCATGTCCCAGAGCTCTAGTCTGCCCTTCCTGATGGCCTGCCTTAGTGATTTTGGATTTGCTGAGCCAGCCCCCACAAACAACATGAGTCTTGCAATAAATCTTTTACCTTCAGGTGAGGAACTATGGGAATGGAGTGTACACAGCAATAAGAAGGTGGGATCATAGTGAATGAAATAACTTTTGCCTCAGCCATGCGACTTTGGGTTATCTTTTCTGTTTGGATAGTAGTCAGTCCTTAGCATGGGAGCCAATCACAATCCCAAATGCCATAATCCTGATCACCATAATTTTGAATGTTGAAATCCAAAAAGGTCAAAATTCTGAAATATAATTCTGGAAAAATAATAAAATTATTTAAAAGATATTTACTTACATGTTTAAAAGAGGATTTATTTGAGAAACATAAAAATACAACAGAAAACTTCACAGACCACTTTACATAGTGGGCAATAATAACATAAATATTTTTGAAAGCATAAGCACTCAGGTATACTAACAAGAGTCACATGGGTATTTTAGTTATGAGCAGGCAAACTGGATTCATGAATAAATAGCTCATATAACTATGGTCATTTGAAATACCATGGTTGACAACCTATGTGTTTTGACAAGATCAATAAAAAACCATGATAGGTCACCAGTACATGTACAGTCATCCAAAAAGCCAAGATCTGAGTAAATTTTATCTTTCACAAATGCAGATGTACAAAAAAGACATCTCTACATTTATTGAGGAAGTTTCAATGTTTTTATGGACAAACACAATGCTTAAATACAAATTCAATATTGTGATAACGCACCTTTGTGGAGTCAAGTTTGCAAAAAATACATAAAGCAAATTACAACTTCATAAACGTCTACGCGATTTATACCTCTGGTATTGTAAATAATGCAAAGATGAAATACACAGCATAGCAAATTTACCAAAATAATGCTGACAACTCAAAATAGTGAGAGCGAAATCCAAAAAACAACAAAGAAAACGTAAAAAGGAAATTTGGTGTATGAGAAAGCATCTTACAGGGGTACATTAGGGGCAATTGCACAGACGTAGTCCATAAGGGCTGGCCAACTTTCCATTAACTATATTTCAAAATCTTGCATTGCAGTGAATAGCTGCTTTTTCCTTGGAGAATTTCTTGCATGACTTTCCTTGAAGAATACACTCATATTAATTTTTTTTAACAGAGGCAAGATCTCACTCTGTTGCTCAGGCTGATCTCAAAATCCTGAGCTCAAGCAGTCCTCACACCTCAGCCTCCCAAAGTGCTGAAATTACAGGCATAAGCAATGGCGCCTGGCCTCGCATTCGTTTTCTAAGTGGTGTTGCTCTTTTTGAAATTCTTTTGTGATTCAATATACATGGACATGAGCATGCACTATTAAATTTTTCCATCTTCTGTGCCATGCTTCTATGTAGTTTTCAGCACCATAAGTCAATTTCACATACACTCATATACGGACCACAAATTTGGTGGAGTGGTGAGTGAACTGCAACACCATTGCAAATCATCTTATCCTACAGTGCATGTAATTATTTTCAAAGCAGTCAGTAATTTCACGGGCTTTTTTTAAAAAAAAATCTATTTTAGGTTCAAGGGTACATGTGCAGGTTTGTTATATAAGTAAACTGTGTGTCATTGAGTTTTGGTGTAGAGATCATTTCATCACCCAGGTAATAAGCATAGTGCTCAATAGGTAGTTTTTTTGTTCTCTCCCTCTCCCCACACTTCACCCTCAAGTCAGTTCCCATACCTGCTGTTACCTTCTTTGTGTTCATATGTTCTCATTGTTTAGCTCACACTTATAAGTGATAACATACAGTGTTTGGTTTTCTGTTTTTGCGTTAGTTTTCTTAGTATTATGGCCTCCAATTCCACCCATATTCCTGCAAAGGACATGATCTCTTTCTTTCTTATGGCTGCATAGTATTCCATGGTGTATATGAACCACATTTTCTTTATCCAGTCCTACTATTGATATGCATTTAGGTAGATTTCATGTCTTTGCTATTATGAATAGTGCTGCAATAAAGATATGTGCACATGTGTCCTTATGGTATACAATTTATATTCCTTTGGGTATATACCTAACAATGGGATTGCTGGGTCAAATGGTAATTCTGTTTTAAATTCTTTAAGGAATCACCACACTGCTCTCCACAATGACTGAACTAATTTACCTTCCCACTAGCAGTGTATAAGCATTCTCTTTTCTCCACAACTTCACCAGCATCTGTTATTTTTTGAGTTTTTAATAATAACCATTCTTACTGATGTAAGATAGTATCTCGTGGTTTTGACTGCATTTATCTAGTGACTAGGGATGACGGACATCTTTAAAATGTTTGTTGGCTATGTGTATGTCTTTTTTTGAAAAGTGTTCATGTTCTTTGCCCACTTTTTAACAGAATTGTTTGCTTTTGTTTTTTCGCATGTAAATTTGTTTAAGTTACTTACAGTTTCTGGACATTAGAACTTTGTTGGATGCATAGCTTGCGAATATCTTCTCCCACTGTAGATCGTTTACTGTGTTGATTGTTTCTTTTGCTGTGCACCAGCTCTTTAGTTTAATTAAGTCCCATTTGTCAATTTTTGTTTTTGCTGCGGTTGTTTTTGGCATCTTTGTCATGAAATCTTTGCCAGGTTCTATGTCCAGAATGATATTTCATAGGTTATCTTGCTTTTTATAGTTTTTATAGTTTTAGGTTTTACATTAACGTCTTTAATCCATCCTGAGTTGACTTTTGTATATAGTGTAAGGAAAAAGTTCAGTTTCAGTCTTCCACATATGGCTAGCCAGTTATCCCAGCAACGTTTATTGTATAGGAAATCCATTCCCCATTACTTGTTTTTGTTGACTTTGTTGAATGTCAAATGGTTGTAAGTGTGAGGTGTTATTTCTGGGCTCTCTATTGCGTTCCATTGGTTTATATGTCTGTGTTTGTACCAGTACTATGCTGTTTTGGTTACTGCAGTTGTGTGGTATAATTTGAAATCAGGTAACATGATGCCCCCAACTTTGTTCTTCTTGCTTAGGATTATTTGGCTATTCAGGCTCTTTTGTAGTTCCATATGAATTTTAAAATAGTTTTTTCTAGTTCTGTGAAGAACGTCACTGGTAGTTTGACAGGAATAGCAATGAATTTGTAAGTTGTTTTGGGCACTATGGCCATTTTAGCAATATTGATTCTTCCTATCCATGGGCATGAAATGTTTTTCAATTGTTTGTGTCATCTCTGATTTATTTGGTCAGTATTTCATAAGTCTTGTAGAGATCTTTCTCTTCCCTGGTTAGCTATATGCCTACGTGTTTTATTTTTGTCGGTGTGGCAATTGTGAATGAGATTCCATTCTTGATTTGGCTCTCAGCTTGGATGTTGTTGATGTAAAAGAATGTTACTGATTTTTGGCTGGGTGTGGTGGCTCACACCTGTAATCCCAGCACTTTGGGAGGCCAAGGCGGGCAGATCATGAAGTCAGCAGTTTGAGACCAGCTTGACCAGCATGGTTAAACCCCATCTCCACAAAACATACAAAAATTAGCCAGGCATAGTGATACATGCCTGTAATCCCAGCTACTCAGGAGGCTAAGGCAGGAGAATTGCTTGAACCTGGGAGGTGGAGGTTGCAGTGAGCCAAGATCACGCCACTGCACTCCAGCCAGTGCGACAGAGACTCCATCTCAAAAAATAAAATAAGAATGTTACTGATTTTTGTACATTAATTTTGTATCCTAAAACTTTTCTGAAGTTGTATATCAGGTCAAGCAGCTTTTGGGCAGAGACTATGGGGTTTTCTAGCATAGAATTATATCATCTATAAACAGAGATAGTTTGTCTTCCTGTCTGCCTATTTGGATGCTTTTTATTTCTTTCTCTTCTCTGATTACTCTGGCCAGGATGTTCAGTACTATGTTGAACAGGAGTGGTGACAGAGGGCCTCCTTGTCTTGTTACAGTTTTGAAAGTGAATGCTTCAAGCTTTTTCTTATTCTGTATAATGTTGCCTGTGGGTTTGTCATAGATGGCTCTTATTATTTTGAAATACGTTCCTTCAGTGCCTATTTTATTGAAGGCTTTTAATATGAAGTGATGTTGAATTTTATCAAAAGCCTTTTCTGTATCTATAAAGGAAATCATGTGGTTTTTGTTTTTAGTTCTGTTTATGTCATGAATCATGTATGTTGATTTGTATACAATGAACCAGCCTTGCATCCCACATATAAAGCCTGCTTGATTTGCTGCTGGATTCAGTTTGCTAGTATTTTCCTGAGGATTGTTGTCTCAATGTTCATTGAGGATATTGGCCTGAAGTCTTTTTGTGTGTGTATTTCTCTACCAGGTTTTGGTATTAAGATGATGCTGGTCTCATAGAATGAGTAGGCAAGGAGTCCCTTCTCCTCAATTATTTTGGAATAATTTTAGTAGCAATGGTATAAGCTCTCCTTTATACTTCTGGTAGAATTCAGCTGTAAATCTGTCTGGTCCTGGTTTTTTTTTTGATTGGTAGGCTATTTATTACTGATTCAATTTTGGAAATCATTATTGGTTTGTTCAGGGATTCCATTTTTTCCGTTTCAGTCTTGGGAGTTTGTACATGTCTAGGAATTTATTCATTTCCTCTAGGTATTCTATTTTATGTACATGGAAGTATTTGTAGCAGTCTTGGAGGGTTTTTTTGTGAAGTTAGTGGTAATGTCTGCTTTGTTATTTCTAATTGTGTTTATTTAGAGCTTCTGTCTTTTTTCTTTACTTATCTAGCTAGTAGTTTATCTATTACTTTTTAAAAAGAACTATCTCCTGGATTTGTTGACCTTCTGTATAGCTTTTTTGCATCTCAATTTCCTTTACTTCGGCTCTGATTTTGGTCATTCCTTGTCTTCAGCTAGCTTTGGGTTTGGTTTGCTCTTGTTTCTCTAGTTCCTCTAGTTATGATGTTAGGTTGTTAATTGGAGATCTCTCTAACTTTTTTATTTTATTTTATTTTATTTTATTTCATTTTTTTGAGATGGAGTCTGGCTCTTGTCACCCAGGCTGGAGTGCAGTGGCATGATCTCGGCTCACTGCAACTTTGCCTCCTGGGTTCAAGCAATTCTCCTGCCTCAGCCTCCCATGTAGCTGAGATTACAGACACCTGCCACCACACCTGGCTAATTTTTGTATTTTTTACTAGAGATGGGATTTTGCCGTATTGGCCAGGCTTATCTCGAACTGTTGATCTTGTGATCTGCCCACCTCAGCCTCCCAAAAATGCTGGGATTACAGGCGTGAGCCACCATGCTTGGCCCTTTCTAACTTTTTGATGTGAGCATTTAGTGCTATAAACTTCCCTCAACACTGCCTTTGGTGTGTCCCAGAGATTCTGGTACATTGTGTCTTTATTCTCATTCATTTCAAATAATTTCTTGATTTCTGACTTAATTTCATTATTTGCCCTAAAGTAATTCAGGAGCAGGTTGTTTAGGTTCCATGTAATTATGTGGTTTTAAGCAATCTTCTTACTATCGATTTCTATTTTTATTGCATTATGATCTGAGAGTATGATTAATACTATTTCAGTTTTTTTGAATTTACTAAGAATTCTTTTATGTCTGATTGTGTGGTCAATTTTAGATTATGTGCCATGATGTGATGGAAGGAAAGTATATTCTGTTGTTTTGGGGTGGAGAGTTCTGTAGATGTCTATCAGGTCCATTTGGTCAAGGGTTAAGTTCTGGTCCTGAATATCTTTGTTAATTTTCTGCTTCAATTATTAGTCTAACATTGTCAGTGAGGTGTTGAAGCCACTCACTATTATTGTGTAAAAATCTAAGTCTCTTTGTAGGTCCCTATAAACTTACTTTATGAATCTGGGTGCTCCTGTGTTAGATGTATATACATTTAAGAAAGTTAGATCTTCTCATGAAATTTAACCCTTTACCATTATGTAATGCCATTCTTTGCCTTTAAAAAAAAAACAAAACAAAAAAAAAACAAAAAAACTTTGTTGGTTTAAAGTCTGTTTTGTCTGAAATTAGGATAGCAACCCCTGCTTTTTTCTGTTTTCCATTTGCTTGGTAGATATTTTTTTCCATCCTTTCAGTTTGAGCCTATGTGTGTCATTGCATGTGAGATGGTCTCTTAAAGACAGCATACCATTGGGTGTTGCTTCTTTATCCAGCTTGCCACTCTGTGCCTTTTAATTGGGGCTTTTAGCCTGTGTACATTCAAGGTTAGCATTGATATGTGTGGATTTGATCCTGTCATCATGTTGTTAGGTGGTTATTATGCAAACTTGTTTTTGTGGTTGCTTTAGGTATCAATGGTCTGTTTACTTAAGTGCGTTTTTGTAGTAGCTGGTAGTGGTCTTTCCTTTCCATATTTAGTACTCCTTTCAGAACCTCTGGTAAGGTAGACCTGGTAGTACTGAATTCCCTTAGCATTTGCTTTTCTGAAAAACGTCTTATTTCTCCTTCAGTTATGAAACTTAGTTTGGCTGGATTTAAAATTCCTGATTGAAAACTCCAGCCTGGGTGACAGAGCGAGACTCCATCTCAAAAAAAAAAAAAAAGAAAAAGAAAAAGAAAATTCTTCTCTTTAAAAATGCTGAATATAGGCCCCCAATCTCTTCTGGCTTGTAGGGTTTCTACTGAAAAGTATGCTGTTAGTGCGACGGGCTTCCCTTTTTAGGTGACTTGCCCCTTCTCTCCAGTTACCTTTAACATATTTTCTTTCATTTTGACCTTGGAGAACCTAATGATTACATATCTTGGGGATGGTCTTCTTGTGTAGTACCTGACAGGGGTTATCTACATTTCCTGAATTTGAATGTTAGTCTCTCTAGTGAGGATGGGGAAGTTTTCACGGACAATATCCTGAAATCTGTTTTACATGTTGCGTGCTTTCTCTCTTTGTCTTTCAGTTACGTCAATGAGTCATAGACTTGGTCCCCTTACATTGTCCCATTTTTCTCAGAGGTTTCGTTTGTTCTTATTTATTCATTTTTATTTATTTTTGTCTGACTGAGTTAGTCTGGGGAACTGGTCTTCAAGCTCTGAGATTCTTTCCTTCTATTCTGCTGTTAATACTTGTGATTGCATAATGAAATTCTTGTAGTGTATGTTTAGCTCTGTCAGTCTGGTTCTTTCTTATAATGGTCATTTTGTCTATCAACTGCTGTATCATTTTACAGTAATACTTAGATGCCTTTCGTTGGGTTTTGAGTCTCTGCTAAATTTTGCTGATCTCCATTCCTATTCCTATTTTGTATTCTCTTTCTGTCATTTCAGCCATTTTATCCTGGTTAAGAACCCTTGCTGGGGAACTAGTGTGATCCTTTGGAGGAAAAAAGATAGGCCCCTAATCTTAAAAAGCTTTTTAAGTTGCCAGAGTTCTTACACTGGTTCTTCCTTATCTCTGTGAACTGATATTCCTTTAACTGCAGTGTTATTTGAGTACAGTCAGTAGACTTTTTTTTCTGGATGTTTTCAGAGGATCAGGGGTTTGTGCATGATCTTTATTTATAGCTGAATTATTGTCCTTGGTTTCACAGAGGGATATAGCAGCAAGTATTTTTGGTGTTGAAGTTTGGGCTATGATCCAGTAGACGGCGCTTAAGAGTAATGGCCAGTAGGTAGGCTCTTGCTCAGCCACATGGCTCCTCTGTGTTTCTTCACTATTGCAGCTGTCCTCCCACTCAGTGTTCTGAAAGCAGGACCTTCCCATCCACTTAATTGTTTGCTGTAGATCTTGAATTGGCAGTCCCGGGCTGTACGCCACAGCTCTGGGGTGAGCTGAGGCTTTATGTTCTCACCAGCTTGAAGACAGATGGGAAAGGGACCTTGGCAGTGGCTACAGCAAAGGGCCTTCAGCTGTCTCTTGGGACTTCACCCCAGAGAGATGTAGAGCTGCTATCAATCAATGTGATCAATCCAGGGTTGGTGGCTGCACTGTGGGCCAAAGCCAGGGAGTTCTGCCTGGTGACAACCAGGGGTTTGGGGTAGTCTCAGAGAGACAGGCTGGCCTCTTCTCCTTAGGGCAACTGCATCTTGCTGGAGGTGTGGTAAAAACACGCAGGGTCTTTGCTCCTCCTCAGTCCGAGGGCAGCAAGAGCCATACCACCACAGCTGCAGTGGCACGGGGACTTGCAGTTGCCTTTGGGAGCTCCACCCCAGCAAAATGCAGAGCCACTGCTACTGGGAATGTTCAGCCAGGGGATGGGGTGGCTACACTGCTGGCCCAAGCTGAGGGCTCTGCTTGGTGAAGAACAGGGGCTTGAGGGCTCACAAGGAAGAGAGACTGGGCTCCTTTCTTTATGGTGATTGTGGCATGCTGGGAAGTGTGAGTGAAACCCTTAGGCATTTTGTTTCTTCTCCAGACTAAGGGCAGCAGAGGCAGAACCACTACCATGGCAGTGGCAGAGGGGCTGTTGGTTGCCTCTGGGAGCCCCTCCTCAGGGAAACACAGAGCCACCACTGATGGCAGCAGTGTCCTGTCCAGAGTGGCTGCTGCAAAGACACCAGCTGCAGTGGGGGAGGCACGGCTAAGGCTGTGTGCCCCGTGGAAATGGTGGGAACTAGGAATGGGGAAGAGCACTGCCCTTTTCTGAGTTGGCGGGGCAGGAGCTCTGCACTCCAGGTCGCAGCTTCAGCTGCTCTGACATGGCTGTGGACCTGGGCATCCCTGTGCTCTCATGGGCCTGGGAAGCCCCCCTGCCCCCTCAGGCTCAGAAGAACCTGCTCCTGCTGCCTAGTCTCTCACTGCTCCCAGCTCCCACTTCAATTTCAGAGCAAAGTTGCAGCCAAGCCTGGGCACTGTCATGACCCAGCTGGGTGTGTGAGTGCTCAGGGCAGTACTGATATGTCAGCCGCCTGCCACCCCAGCCCCCTCTGGATCTTGCGCACTGACAGCCACAAGAGGGAGGCCAAGAAGGGGCTGAAGGTGGCTCAGCATAGGCCTGCAGGTACCTCTCAGCATGAAGAGCCTGGGTGCCATGAACAGTGGCAGGAGCCTGGGCAGAAAGGGGAAGGTCTCCTGTGAAACTCCACCTTCAAGCCAGGGATGACCTGAAGCCTGGGCCTGGGCTGCAAGTTCCGTGGACTGGAGTGAGCACCTATGGTGCTGTCTCTGGCCCCACCCATGGCTGCTCATGGACCAATCAGCACACACTCCCTCCCCTCTGAAGCCCATAAAAACCCTGAACTCAGCCAGACTCAGGCAGATAGTAGAATGACCTGCCTGTGGAAAGGAGCTACCCATTTTGGGTCTCTTGAGAGCTGCTCCATCGCTCAGTGAATCTCCTCTCTTCCTTGCTCACTATCCAGTTGTCTGCATTCCTCATTGTTCCCAGACACAGGACAAGAACTCAAGAGCTGCTGAATGGTGGGACTGAAAGAGCTGTAACACAAACAGGGCTGAAACATGCCCCCACTTGCCATGTTTCAGGCAATAAGAAGGAGAGAACTGTGGCTCTTTGGGGATCCCAAACCTAGGGGCTCCCTGAACCAGGTCTGTGACACCCTCTTTGGGGTTCTATGGTTCCTGGTATCTCCAAGCTTCTAGGTACCAAAGCATTCCCCAGTGCCTGCAGTGGAAGGCACTTGCAGTACACCTGATCCAGCCACAGCCTTGCATGGAGCCAGCACCTGTGCTAGAGTGTGCAGCTGCTCACCCCTCTGCAGCCAGCACACCTGACTGTGTGCAGTGTCTGGACCCCATGCTCACCCACCCCTCACTGCTCTGCACCTGGCCCACCCTTGGCAGCCATGGGATCCAGGCCTGCAGTGTGAGGTCTCTCCTGGCTCCATGCCATGCCTGGGTGGGTGGTCATCCTGTCTCACTCCTCTCCATTCTCCATGGGTCGAGTTGTTTCCTTGATGAATCCCAATGTGTCCACCTGGATGTTGCAGTTGAAGACCTAGTATTTACTTGACACCTTTTCTTTTGTGAAAGCAGCACACACTAGCTGCTTCTAGTCAACCATCTTAGGACCCTCCCTATCACTGGCTTCTTAAGGCAAATGCAACTTTAATTTATTAAAACTTCCTTGAATGTTATCAGCTGGAAGGAATTCCACTGCAGGCAAATGATGCATTTTTATTTTTATTTTTATTGTTACTGATATATAATATGTCTGCCTATTTATGGAGTACATGTGATATTTTGTTACATGCATAGAAAGTGTAATGATACAGTCTGTGTATTTAGGGTATCCACCACCTCCAGTATATATCGTCCAGGATATGGGAACATGTCCTATCTTACAGCTATTTTGAAACATACAATACATTGCATAAATAAAGGTTTTGATCTTTTCAATTTCAACATTCAGGATTGTCAGTGGAGATGGTGTGTTTGGGGATCATGATCCAAATCTGTAAAGTAAGATAGTTGCGATAAGCTATAGGCTGAGTTTGTGGAATATAGAGAGCTTTCAATATCAGTAGCTGTTACTAGTGGCCATGGTTGTTATTTTCATGTGTTTGCTGGAGGGAATTCTTGAAATTCTTCCCAGCTAAGTAAATTAGAAGACCAGTCTATCAGTAACTTATTTGCTGGCCCACACAATGCTAAAGATCTCAGATAGGAAAAAAGTCACTTTTTCTCATTTGTTATAGAAAGTAATTCTGAATCGGATTTAATGAGTTTTACATCTATGGACTTGAGGCTGAGTCATTCATCAAAGTCTGCTATAAGTCTTTCTGCCTGCTGTAACAGTGGCAGTGTCTCTGCTCCTGGTGACCCTCATAGTGTGCCATCACTCACAGGTGTTAAACCTGCTTTATCCATGGCATGGCTTTTATATACAGAACCTCCAAGCAAGCTCCAAAGGGCTTTATCAAAATCTGGCACTGAAAATGAAAAGCCCAGTGTGTGTGCTGAAAGTTGTCATAATACACGATCTCAATAATTGGTTCCACAGAGCAAAGGATAGGCATTGGGGCTATGCTGCTTAGAAAGCTATATGTGGACAAAATCTCTTTTCTAAGACAGAGATTCTTTGCAGAGAATAAGAGTGATGTAATGAGATAAGCATTGAACCTGGCATCAGGAGAACTGGCATCCCAGATCAGTTTACATATGAATTTGTTCCAATGGTTTCCATCTCTGTGTCTCAGTTTCCTCACTGGGAAATTGGAGATAATTATACCTACTCCAGAAGGCTCTGTGAGGTAATACATGTGACAGAACTTTCCACTGTGCATATTAAATAATGTGTATATGAATCATGTTTGCACTGGAAACATTTAAATGTCAATTCTTGGGCCCTCCACCAGAGATTTGGACTTAGATCTGGGGTGAGACCGACAAATTTAAATATTGATCATGCATTCTGTAGATGATCATGCAGGTTACCTGCTGACCATACTTTGAGAAACTTTGGAATTTTTGTATGTTGTGTACATATGAGTTATTTAGTACTACTAATGGCTATAAAAGAAGCAAATGTACTAAGTTATTTTCTCTAATGTTTGAAAATATCAAATAGAAAACTCCCCAAGAGAAATATGTAGATTCAGAATATTGCTTTCTTCCCCACTGTTTTCAGCATAAGTATTCTTATCAAGAGTGAAGCAAGTGATGAAAACATTAGCATGCCAATAAGTAAAGACAGATTCTAATACCCTATTATATCATGGGTCTAAACAAACTTAAGGCTTGAATATAAATAGAAAGACTGTGATAGAGAACAGAGAGTGACATAAACTAAACGTACCTTTGTTTTGGCTTGAGTAAGATAGGCAATACCACTAACCTTTGTCTTCTCCTTAGCCACATAGCTATGGCCTCAAAATTAACTAGCAGTGTCTTTTTAATCAATACCAAAGTCCTGGGACAAAGTAATAAATGGGGAAAAATCAATACCTAAAGGAATATCACAGTATTTCTATCCTATCAAAACCAGGCTCTGAGCCACTATTGTCTTTGTGCAATTTATACTCTTGAAACAGGTGTTATGATTAGTTTCCAGACACCAGTATTACAAGCACAGATGACCTCTACCACCCCTATTACCAGGAAAGCTATTTACAGAGACAGAGTCATAGTTTCCCTCTGGGTCATTATTTGAAAGGTGCATAACGGACTCCCTTCTCTGGCCAAAAATGTATTTCTTCCACCGACCTGTCACCAGCTGATTTCATATAACCTCTCTTAAAAGAGCTTTTAGGAATCAACTAAGTAGTTTTGATGAGTTAAATTAAATAGATGTTTTATTATATGGTAGGAAGAGTCAGAAACACAGGAATATCCTGGATTCCTATCTCTTTTAAGAAGTTAAGTAGTCATTAGAGGTCTTAAATTACATTCTGTAAGTTTTGTTTCAGACAACGTAAACTAGTTTATTTTTAAAGAACTCTGCTGCTTAGAACAACTGGAAAATTGCAGACAAAATAATAAAGTAAGGTCTGTGTGTAAGCATTGTTTGCAAGCTATCAAGGAAATAAGGTTTATCAGCCCAAGATCCAAAAAATGAAAGAAACACAGAAATATGAACCTGATACTTGGGACAGCTCATTCCCTTAAAGCATTTGCTGATTTGAAAGTGGAAGTTGATAGGCTAAGAAAGGGAAACAAGAACTTTTGGCAGCTTCAGAGCCTAGGGGAATAAAACTGGAGATCAAAGACCATCAAGAGTGAGGGGTCCCAAATTGGGGCGTCCAAAGTTTACGCCCTAGGAATAAAAGTCAACCTGAAATATACCAGTCCTTTCGAGATTAACATTTTCTCAATCCCTGTTATTATGAAGGTAGCATGCTCTTCCCCTAGGTATCTGACAGGAGCAAATTCATGACCCCACTACTGTAACATATCATTATCTAAAACTTCAAATTATCTCTGGAAATGTTTACCTAATCTTTTCAACCAGTGCTACTGGTTTAATTGGATTATCTTTACAGAAAAACAACGGCTTTATTTTTACTTTGTACTCTACACACAGAAAATTCCAGTTATTTAATAAAACTAAAAGTGAAAGGCAAAACAGTAAAGCTTATAGACCATGACACAGAGGTAATAACTATCCAGAAGAACATTTTTAACTACATTAAAATTAAAGCTTCTTTTAAACAAAAGAAACCTTTAAACATGAGCAAAACAAAACATGAGCAAAACAACCTACAGACTAACACATGACATTTGCAAAATATGATGTATCCAGTAGGACGCGAGGCCAGGTTATATAAAGAATTTCCATAAATCAATAGGAAATTTTCAGACCCCAGTGGAAAAATGAGCAAAAGGCTTGAACGGGCACTTGAGTAGAGAGGATACCCAAATTGTCATCAATAGGGAAATGGAATGAAATGAAAAATAAAACTGCAATGAGCCATCATTACATAGCCACCATAATAGCTAAAAAAATTGTAGAAGATTGACCATAATGTTGATAAACACATAGAACAATAAGAGCTATCACATACTGCTTGTACAAGTAAAACTTAGTATAATCACCCTCAGAAAGCTATATGAAAGTAACTATTAAAATGAACATATACATGCTTTATGACTCAGCAATCACCATTCTAGAAATGTGTACACACGTGCACCAAAAGACAGTTACAATTCAGGAACATTTACAGCAGCATCATTTATAATTGCTCCAAACTGGGAAATAACCCAAATGTGCATAAACAGATAAATAATTGTAATGTATTTAAACAGTTGAGAATATATAGAGAATAACAAGAAGCAAATCTTTGCTACATACAACAGCATGAATTAATCTGGAAAATACAATATTGAGTGAAATAATTCAGATTTTTAAAACTCTATTACTTCATCAGTATGAAATTCAAAATAGGTAAAACGATCTTTAGTGCTAACATTCAAGGAAATGGTTGCTCTTGAAAAGGCAGTGTTTAATGCTTTGAAAGGGTTATGGTTGGGGCGGGGTGTGGGGGGGCTCTGATTTTTGTTATTATTCTATTTCTTGACATAAGTGTGTATTACATGGGTATGCTCCTTTCTGATTATTCATCACTTGTGACTTTGTACTTTACCTATATTAAACCTCAATTTTTTTTTTTAATATACTTTAAGTTCTGGGATACATGTGCAGAACATGCAGGTTTGTTACATAGGTATACACATGCCATGGTGGTTTGCTGCACCCATCAACCTGTCGTCTACATTACGGATTTCTCCTAATGCTATTCCTTCCCTAGCCCCCACCCCCTGACAGACCCCAGCATGTGATGTTCCCCTTCCTGTGTCCATGTGTTCTCATTGTTCAGCTCCCACTTAAGTGAGAACATGCGGTGCTTGGTTTTCTGTTCCTCTTTCCTGTTTTAGTTTGCTAAGAATAATAGTTTCCAGCTTCATCCATGTCCCTGCAAAGAACATGAACTCATCCTTTTTTATGGCTGCATAGTATTCCATGGTGTATATGTGCTACATTTTCTTAATCCAGTCTATCATTGATGGGCATTTGGATTGGTTCCAAGTCTTTGCTATTGTGAATAGTGTTGCAATAAACATACATATGTATGTGTCTTTATGGTAGAATGATTTATAATCCTTTGGGTATATACCCAGTAATAGGATTGCTGGGTCATATGGTATTTCTGGTTCTAGATCCTTGAGGAATCACCACACTGTCTTCCAAATGGTTGAACTAATTTACACTCCCACCAACAGTGTAAAATCATTCCTATTTCTCCACATGTTCTCCAGCATCGGTTGTTTCCTGACTTTTTAATGATCACCATTCTAACTGGCATGAGATAGTATCTCATTCTGGTTTTGATTTGCATTTCTCTAATGACCGGTGATGATGAGCTTTTGTTCATATGTTTGTTGGCCACATTAGAGTCTTCTTTTGAGAAGTGTCTGTTCATATCCTTCACCCCCTTTCTGATGGGGTTGTTTGTTTTTTCTTGCAAATTTGTTTAAGTTGTAGATTCTGGATATTAGCCCTTTGTCAGATAGATAGATTGCAAAAATTTTCTCCCATTCTGTTGGTTGCCTGTTTACTCTGATGACAGTTTCTTTTGCTGTGCAGAAACTCTTTAGTTTAATTTTATCCCATTTGTCAATTATGGCTTTTGTTGCCATTGCATTTGGTGTTTTAGTCATGAAGCCTTTGCCCATGCCTATGTCCTGAACACTATTGGCTAGGTTTTCTTTTAGAGTTTTTATGGTTTTAGGTCTTACATTTAAATCTTTAATCCATCTTGAGTAAATTTTTGTATACGGTGTAAGATTTCTACATATGGCTAGCCAGTTTTCCCAGCACCATTTATTAAATAGGGAATCCTTTCCCCATTGCTGTTTTTGTCAGGATTGTCAAAGATTAGATGGTTGTAGATGTGTGATGTTATTTCTGAGGCCTCTGTTCTGCTCCATTGGTCTATATGTCTGTTTTGGTACCAGTACCTTGCTGTTTTGGTTTCTGTAGCCTTGTAATACAGTTTGAAGTCAGGTAGCGTGATACCTCCAGGCTTGTTCTTTTTGCTTAGGATTGTCTTAGCTGTACAGGCTCTTTTTTGGTTCCATATGAAATGTAAAGTAGTTTCTTCTTATTCTGTGAAGAAAGTCAATGGTAGCTTGATGGGGATAGCATTGAATCTATAAATTACTTTGGGCAGTGTGGCCATTTTCACGATATTAATTCTTTCTATCCATGAGCATGGAATGTTTTTTCATTTGTTTGTGCCCTCTCTTATTTCCTTGAGCAGTGGTATATAGTTCTCTTTGAAAAGGTCCTTCACATCCCTTGTAAGTTGTATTCCTAGGTATTTTATTCTCTTTGTAGCAATTGTGAATGGGAGTTCACTCATGATTTGGCTCTCTCTTTTGTCTATTATTGGTGTATAGGAATGTTTGTGATTTTTGCACGTTGATTATGTATCCTGAGATTCTGCTGAAGTTGCTTATCAGCTTAAGGAGATTTGGGGTTGAGACGATGGGATTTTCTAAACATACAATCATGTCATCTGCAAATAGAGACAATTTGACTTCCTCTCTTCCTATTTGAATGCCCTTTATTTCTTTCTCTTGCCTGATTGCCCTGGCCAGAACTTCCAATACTACGTTGAATAGGAGTGGTGAGGGGGGCATCCTTGTCTTGTGCCAGTTTTCAAAGGTAATGCTTCCAGCTCTGCCCATTCAGTATGATATTGACTGTAGGTTTGTCATGAATAGCTCTTATTATTTTAACATTCGTTTCATCAATACCTAGTTAAGAGTTTTTAGCATGAAGGGGTGTTGAATTTTATTGAATTGTAAAGACCATCGACACTATGAAGAAACTGCATCAACTAACGGGCAAAATAAACAGCTAGCATCATAATGACAGGATCAAATTCATACATAATAATATTAACCTTAAATGTAAATGGGCTAAATGCCCCAATTAAAAGCCACATGCTGGCAAATTTGATAGAGTCAAGACCTATCAGTGCCCTGTATTTAGAAGACCCATCTCATGTGCAAAGACACACAAAAAATAAAGGGATGGAAGAATATTTACCAAGCAAATGGAAAGCAAAAAGGCAGGTGTTGCAATCCTAGTCTCTGATAAAACAGACTTTAAACCAACGAAGATGAAAAAAGATAAAGAAGGGCCTTACATAATGGTAAAGTGATCAATGCAACAAGAAGAGTTAACTATCCTAAATATATATGCACCCAATACAGGAAGACCCAGATTCATAAAGCAAGTTGTTAGAGACCTAGAAAGAGACTTAGACTCCCACACAATAATAGTGGGATACTTTAACACCCCACTGCCAATATTAGACAGATCAATGAGACAGAGAATTAACAAGGATATTCAGGACTTGAATTCAGCTTTGGACCAAGCAGACCTAATATACATCTACAGGACTCTCCACCCTAAAGCAAGAGAATATACATTCTTCTCAGCACCACATCACACTTATTCTAAAACTGACCACATAATAGGAAGTAAAACACTCATTAGCAAATGCAAAAAAAAAAAAAAAAAAAAAGGAAATCATAACAAACAGTCTCTCAGACCACAGTGCAATCAAATTAGAACTCAAGATTAAGAAACTCACTCAAATCACACAACTATGTGGAAACTGAACAACCTGCTCCTGAGTTACCACTGGATAAATAATGAAATTAAGGTAGAAATAAATAAGTTCTTTGAAACCAATGAGAACAAAGACACAATATACCAGAATCTCTGGGACACAGCTAAAGCAGTGTTTAGAGGGAAATTTATAGCACTAAATGCTCACAGGAGAAAGTGGGAAGATCTAAAACCAACACTCTAACATCAAAATTAAAAGAACTAGAGATGCAAGAGCAAACAAATTCAAAAGCTAGCGGAAGACAAGAAATAACTAAGATCAGACCAGAACTGAAAGAGATAGAGATGTGAAAACCCCCTCAAAATATCAATGAATCCAGGAGCTGGTTTTTTTGGAAAGATTAACAAAATAGATAGACCACTAGCCAGACTAATAAAGAAGAAAAGAGAGAAGAATCAAATAGACACAATAAAAAATGATAAAGGGAATATCACTACTGATCCCACAGAAGTACAAACTACCATCAGAGAATACTATAAACACCTTTATGCAAATAAACTAGAACTAGAAGAAATGGAAAAATTCTTGGACACATACGCACTCACAAGACTGAACCAGGAAGAAGTTGAATCCTTGAACAGACCAATAACAAGTTCTGAAATTGAGGCAGTAATCAATACCCTACCAACAAGAGAAAACCCAGCACCAGACAGATTCACAGCCGACTTCTACCAGAGGTGCAAACAGGAGCTGATACCATTCCTTTTGAAATGATTCCAAGCAATGGAAAAAGAGGGACTCCTCCCTAACTCATTTTATGAGGCCAGCATCATCCTGATACCAAAACCTGGCAGAGACACAACAAAAAAAGAAAATTTCAGGCCAATATCCCTGATGAACATCTATGTGAAAATCCTCTTTAAAATACTGACAAACCAAATCCAGTAGCACATCAAAAAGCTTACCCACCATGATCAAGTTGGCTTCATCCCTGGGATGCAAAGCTGGTTCGACACATACAAATCAATAAACGTAATCCATCACATAAACAGAACCAATGACAAAAACCACATGATTATCTCAATAGATGCAGAAAAATCTCAATTTTTAAAGTTAACATTAAATCCTTGGTGCAAGGATACTTGGTGCAACCTGATTTTTCAAGTATGTTTTGGCTTACTTTAGATTGTGAGCTTCCCAAGGACCTTGGCTAGTGCCATTTCCAAGATTATGGTCATGACCTGCATTGAATTAGAATCTTTCAGAATGGGACCCAGGAATTTATTTGTTTGTGTTGTGTTTTATTGTATTTTTTTATATATGCCTAAGTGCTTTTTGGCAGCCAAGATTAAGGACAACTGCACTAAGGCTTCCAAGTGTTCCTCAGTTGCACTTACATATTTTCCCCCTTTGGTACCCAACAGTTACATTTATTAGTATGCAAATGTGTATAAAGTAAAACAAACATTTTATTATCTTTCCATAATTATTTCTCTAAGCCCAATTTTTGCAGTAAAAGATATTTGATCTTTGGGTGAAACTGAATTACTTGTATTTGAAAGACTTTTTCTTCATGAATGATTTATATAAAACATAGGTTTCTGTTATATTTAGTGTATTGAGTTTTATCTCAATATAGATTTCACTGGGATTCATCAAGCATTACTTAAAATAGTAAAGCTCAGAATACAAAAATTATGGGAACTTTGCAACTATTATTGCCTCCTTGTTATTATATCTGAATGCGAAAAAAAAGAATTAAACCTGATTTATATAGGCCTTTAGAGGCAGACATTGAGCTAGATGATATCATTCAAGACAATTTAACATATTATTATAATGGTAGGTAGAATCCTAAGATATCTCCCCAAGATATTCCATGCCTCTGAAGTACATGCCCTGTATAATCCTAGGGATCATGAAGATAACAGATTTTACTCCTGTGATTAGGTTGTGTTACAGTTGACTTTAAGAAAGGGAGATCATCCAGGTGGGCTTGACATGATCACATGAACACTTTAAAGTAGAGTTCTCTCCAACTGGTAGCAGAAGAAGTTGTAAGAAAGATGCATTCTGACTGGCAGTAAGAAAGCAAGCATCATCTTGTAAACCGCCAATAGAGAGGGGTGACCATGAGGAGTTGAGGCCCCCAGCTGATAGCCACCAAGGAGAGAAGGACCTCAGACCTACTATCACTAGAAACTGACTTCTTCCAACATACGGTGAGCTTGGAAGGGGACTCCAAACCTCACATGAGAACTGCAGCCCCAGAAGACATCCTGATGTCAGCTTTATGCTACTTTGAGCAAAGAACCCAGTTGTACCATGTCCATACTTATGACCTAAATAACTGTGAGTTAACAAATGGGTGTTGTCTTAAGCTGTTAAATTATGTCAATTTATTACATTGCAATAGAAAACTAATACAGATTTTGGTACCCAAAAGCCGGGTCCTACTGTAACAAATATCTGAAAATATGGAAGGGCTTTGGAACTAAACAGTGAGAAGAAGCTGGACGTTTGAGAATACTGTTGAGAAGCATGCCAGAGAAAGCCTCAATTGCCCTGAACACACTGTTAGTAGAAATATGAATGTTGAAAATGCTACTGATGAGGGTTCAGGAGGAGAATAATATATTATTGAACATGGGAGCAAGGGGGCTGAATCCCTGTTCTATAGGGTGGAAACTGTGTCCTACAGTTATGTAGAAAGCTGAATTTATATGTGATGAACTTGGATATAGAGCTAAGAAGATCTACAAGCAAGTAATTAAAGATTCTGCCTGATTTCTTATTGTGGCTTATAGTAAGATGACAGAGGAAAGGGCAGAGATTGAGGGAAGAACTATTAAACTAAGAAATTCACCATCTGGAAGCATATTCTAGAGAAAAGGCTGACCCTTTTGCTGAAACTTGAAAAAGCCTTTTGCTGAAACTTCTAAAGATCAAAAGGTCAGAGTATTCATTCACAAAACATTAAGAGCTAGCCCTACAGAGCATCTCAAACAAACCAGAAGGCCTCGAGGAAGCTCGAGAGTATTATTCCTAAACCACCTCAACAGAAGGCCAGAACAGAAAAGTCATTATTTCAAATATCTGTGGATGTTGCCTTTATCTAATAGAATAAATGCCCTATGAAACAACACAAGGTCCACAACATTCTTGAGAATATTATGTCAGCAGAACATTTCCCGCTTAGAGGACAAGAAACAGAAAGAGTGTGAAATAAAAAGAGGCTCTTGAACGCTCAGAATTTTATAGGAAGGTTGATAAAAATACTCAGCCCCACTGTGGATAAACAAAGATGACTCAGAGAACAGAAACAAGAACCCAAAGGCATAACCAAGTTCCAGAAGGCAAAATCAAGAGCCATGGAGGATTGTTCCCAGGCCTAGAAACCTAATCAAGGAAGTCTGGCTGGATTGCCCAGCAGGATTTCAAAATTACTTGAAGACTTCTTACTTTATTTTACTTTAATTTTAATATTTGTGTTTATTTTTGGTTTTGCTTTGAGCAGGAATGCCTGTAATTGTTATCCTATACCTGCCCCATGATGATTGTTTGTTGGGAGTGTTTGGGGCACATAATATGTTTCTTCAGTTTCAAAAGTTCAAAGATGTAGAGGAATTGTGCCCACAACCTTCATTTAATGGGTTACTCATTTCCACTTGATTTAAATGATTGAGATGAGGAAATTTGGAACTATGAACTGAGGCTGTAATGAGGTGAGATCCTTGGTCACCTTGGGAAGTGGAAGGGGAAGATACAGAGTGGACTAAAAGTGTGCAGCATCTTAAGGATAGAATAAGTGGTATATTCCGTAGGTAATAGGAAATCAGAAATAACTCGTTAATTTTAAAAAGTGATAAAGTTCAAGAAATGCCTAAAGTAAAAGCCTCTGCCTCTGTAACGTAAGATTTTTTTAAAAAATTAGTGTGTGAAATGAGTCATTCTTCAGAAAATGAAAAAAAAAATTACTGTAAAATAAACTTGATCTCAAAGAGTTTTAGCTTCTTGTCAGTGATGACCCTACAGATATAAAGGTTCTATAAAGTAGGATGTAAAGATTTTTCATCATTAATAGTTTTAGAATTTGCATTTTGGTTGGAAATATTCATTGAGCTCTTTGATGTTTCAGAAATTATAAGCTTTCTTCCCTTTATGTCATGAATGGTTGTGTAAATACTCTGATGTTTGTATTTATTTATTCCTTACAGATTTAAGGCAAGTGCCTCATCAGTATTGCATATGTGATAGTATTTTAAAGTACAAATTATAAAAACCTTGATTTCCCCCAGTTACCTTTATTTTAACTGTAAAGGATGCCATTTCTCCCAGAGTATTATTGTATCATGCATTCAACTATAATGAGGCCATTTTTTCTTTTGTTTAACCAATTCTAGAGTTGTATGCTTTACACTCCCAAAAACCTCGTCATAGTTTCTTTAGCAGATTATGGCCTCCTGTGCTGTAACTGATGACAGTATATCCTGGATTTACAATGTGAATAAATCTTCTAGACTCTCCGTTGACAATGGAGTTTTCTGAATTTTAGCAGAAGCATTGAACCACAGTCCCACCAATTAATGAGAAATCAGTTGCAATAATAGAGCATTTTCTCAGAAATTTTGGCATAGGCCTGAGCGATCTAGAAATCGTGTCATATGAGGAATGACAGGAGAAATTAGGGGCATTTAATCAGGTGGAAATGAGGCATACTCAGTGTTCACTAAAGGGGCTTGTAGCAGTGGGAGAACATTAAATACAAATCACTATTTGGGAGTCATACCTAAAACCTTGATTTTTTTTTTTTTCAGCAAAATAGTTTCTCCTAAGTGATCTGTTAACCTTTTTCTAGGACAGCTAATTGATAGCCTATCAAGTATTCATTGGGCATCACAGACTTTACTGTTTGTGTAGCAGCATCAGGTATAATGGACTAAAATTCCTTTCAGCACTCTCTAGGATTCTCTCTTGCAGGATTTCTGATGTAAAGAAGGCCAGCTCAGCTGGTACAAAAAGAAAAAAGGAAAAAAAAATACATGACTAAAGGTGACCTATATTATTTTTGAAATAGAAACTTTGCCTAACAGAATTATAAGCAAAAGTAAAAGCATACTATTCCAAAAAGATCTGAGAGCAACTTTGGAATTCATCTGGTTCAAACTCCTAATTTTTCTAATGAGGAAACTAAGACCCAGGGAGTTGATGTGACCTGCCTAAGATCACACTAAGGTCACACTCCTAAAAGGTAAACAAGTCAACTCCAGATTCCTGGTACTTAGGTTGTAGCTCTTAGCACTGGCCTGGGCTGTGTTACAACTGCAGCACTGTTGGTTATTTATTCCTTACTGAATACCTTAAATGATAGTGTGTCCTTCCTCAATTTCCCTCTATCATCTCACACAGTTCATTGACAATGCTGATTTCTTCTTCTCTTCCCTATCCTTCCACATCCTCTCCAACCTCACACTACACACTCAAAGACCTAGCTACTTCAGTGAAATAACAATGGGCAGACAGCAGCCTGATCTCAAGTAATGTGGACTTGAGGTCTTAGGGACAAGGTGGCAATACTAAAGGGGGAAAAACTATTACTTGCTATGGTCAGAGCAGATCAGAAACCCTGATCAGAAGCCAAAAGTCATGACAATCAGAATAAAAGGGAACAGGAAATATAAAGAGGTGATTCTGTAGGAAACCTAGGACTAAAAGATTTCTAGACACGGACAAAGCACGAACATTTGGTGACAAACTCCCTTTCCCTTCCTTGGCCTTCTGAAGCTCTGATCCTACTCATTACATAAGAGGACCATATGCTCGCCCTAGAATATAGACACTGTCAACAAACTCTGACACCAAACTTACATAGAAAAACACATCTCCTACATGTTTCCAGACCTTTCTGGAATTGTTTATTTACACTAGGGACAACAACACAAATATTAAGATGCTGTTCTCTTTTATTTAGTGGGTTTCAAAGGTTTTTAAAGATTTTTCTGATGATAGCTTAAACATTTAATGTAAAACTAGTTCAAACTGCTTATCTCAAAATTTGATTTTAAGATTCAGAATGAAAAGAAAACTTGTTTTTAGCTGACAATGCATACTTCAGCTAAACCCACCAAGCACCCCCAGACCTATGTCAATGTATTTTTTAGTTTAAATATGTGCATCAAGTACTATGTAGGATATTAGTGTGTTTATTCTCAGATCCTTTTATCTGAAGCATTTAAATGTGTAGGGTAGTTCAGTCTATTTTTCTAAGTCTGTTTTCACCTTGAAATTTTGTTTCCCTTCCACTATTATGCATTTTATATTCTAAATAGGAAAGTGCATTAAGTAACCATTGATTTTTTTCTCCCACTCTCCTCTGCACACTGAATACTTTTGAGAAAACATTAGGCTTCCACATGGGAATCTAGGTTAAGTATCAAAATGTATTTTTTACACAGTGAGGCTAGAGTAGGATTGACAGGGAGATGAAATATTAATGTCATTTTGTGATGATCAATTAACTATGCTTGTTTTCAAAAATGTACTTGATAAAAATTTAGAGGAAATTATATCCATCCATATACAACTGGAAGGTTGGGGTATTATAACATCTATGTCAAACAAGTCCAAGGACTCCAGCATGGATATACAGTAGTCAGTAAACCCAGAAAATAAAGAAGCCTTGATAAAATACATTTGGTAAGGTATATTGCTAACTTATTTTATCCATCCAGGGCTCTCCTGACATAAAAGTCAGAAGGGAGCTACTTTGGTCAAATACCTATCTGTAACAAGGCTTGAAGGTGTTCTTAATCTCAGGACATATGAAGACAAAATGCCTTGTTAAAAATGACCAAACTCACGATGAGAAAATAGATGTCAACCTATGTTACTGTATGTAATTGTATACTACTTATTCTAAATTGTATTTAGGTTGCAATAAAATATTTGAAATGTATCATTTTTAAAGACTGACAGAAATGAGATTCTGTGTCTTTAAGTCTAGGTCTGT
The DNA here is from genome assembly GCF_049350105.2 of Macaca mulatta. Taxonomy (NCBI): domain Eukaryota; kingdom Metazoa; phylum Chordata; class Mammalia; order Primates; family Cercopithecidae; genus Macaca; species Macaca mulatta. The sequence continues at coordinate 171,204,410 of NC_133406.1, read as the reverse complement.
TTTCTGATCCTCTTCTGTTCCTCATTCTTCTGCCTACATGGCCTATGGTCTGAATCACGGGATGCTCTTGTTTATACTCACTTACAGTGAATGTTGATATTTTGTATTTGGGAAGACCACAGTGTTACTTGAGATCAGGCAGCTGTCTGCCCATTGGAGAGCAGTGCAGCCATGGCATATGGATTAGTGCCATAAATTTGGAATAAACAGCAGCCTGGGTGAATCTATGACCATAGGTCAGATAGGAACACGTATGTGTCAATAGGTGTTAGAATAGACAAATAATAACATAGACTTTGTTGTGTTATCTCACTCCTAACATGGGAAGACCACAGTGATACATAAACCCACTCTTCCTCTGGAATTTGTACAGTCAATTTCTGAAAGCATATTTAAAATAAATTAAGGCCACTAAAATAAAATATAACACTTCGGGTTTTACACACTCCAATTTGTGGCTTTCCCAATACATACAACATACCATTGATAAGGACCTAGTGCTCAACCTGAACTTTGAAGAAAGATAACATACTTCCCATTTATGGCACTAATCCCTACGCCATGGCTGCACTGCTCTGCATGCATGAAGGATATGTTTTATGAATTTGAAACCCATCAGGCTCTGGGTACCTTTCACACTAGTACTTTGGAAGGCACCGCCTTAGTTTTACTTTAGCTCTGTGAGCATTCTTAATGTGTGGTCACACCAAGTGTATGCTGAATAATTTCCTATCTGCTTCCTCAAGAAATCTTCATGTGGTGTGTCAGGGGCAGGGCGCAAATCTACTTCTTGAGGAAATGCCACATACTAAGCTGTTTACATTCTCTCTCATCCTTCTCTCATTTTCTCCCAGAGAAACTCCACCTAATCTGGGGAGGGAGATAAGGTGGGTAGTCTGTTTTCTCATCCTTTCTTTCAAAGTTATCACTTGTGCCATGTGATATCTGAGTTCTTAAGAGTTTAGGCTTTTGAATAACTGAGGACTGGATTTTGGTAATCCTATAGATTTTTATTTTTTTAAATGCTTGTGTGCTGTATTGTTCCTCCAAAGAGGGAAGTACAAAGGGTACAAGAAAATCTGAGGAAAACTCTTTGGTAAATATTTTAAATACCAGCCTTGGTATTTGCTTTCCTCTAAAATGGTTTGCACACATCCTGCTGTGCCTTCAGGCACTATGTGAATTTCTCCTCCAGTTGCCTCTGTCTTCTACACAAACTGCAACAACAGGAGGGAACGTTACTTTCCCTACAAAAGAGCTGATTTTTAATTTTCTGTTTATGACATTAGTGGCTCCCCTATTGAGAAGAAATATGGATGCCATGACACACACTGAGCTATGTCATTAAACATTTTCCATTCTGCCACACCTCCATCCTGCTGGCTTTGGTAGCCCAGCAGTATAATCATGTAATAAAACTATACTCAATATTTTATGAGCTTCAGAAGCATATAATAAACTCTTAAGTGCTATTGATATATGTAATGCCAAGCAATCAGCACAGATCAAAGAATCAGCTAGTTTAGCAGGATGAGATTCAATTTGAGCGGCTGTCATTGAGGAAGGGTCATGTTTAGTGGTTCAATATCAAGAGTATTACAGTAATTGACTCTTCTATTGAGTACAGTGCAGATGTTAACACTACATTGCAGTAGAGTAACATATTTAATAAGTAAATGACACAACCTCAATCTTGGCTTAAAGGACAGTAGCTGAATGTGCTGCAAGGCCGACATATAACACGAACACTATGGACTCTATGAACACTATAGACTCTATGTCCATAATACATAAACCTTATGGCTGCTAGTAATTAATTAAACTGAAGAATTATTGTCTTCTAAAACAGATCCTTCCTGAACCTTAACTGAAATATGTTGTCTGATTAGAAAAAAAAGTTAAAATAAAATAACAAGTATATAATTAAATTTTAAAAAGCAGGACAAGCATCATATGAGAAATAATCTTTTAAAATCTTATGAAAGGTAAACTGAATGTTCACATTCAGCTGGAGAGATCCAAAAGTATTCATGGAGAAGTTGTCACCTAAGACAATCTTAGAAGACAACTAAGACTTTAAATAGCAGACATCATGCAAAAAATTAAGAAAATATTAACGTGAGTAAGATGGAGAATAATATGACTAAATAAGAAAAATATGGGGGATATTCAACAAGTAGGTTTGACCTATGTGACTGGAGCATAGGATTATTAAGATAAACTAAAAGTGGGTCTGGAATTGGTAGGTGCAGCAAATACCATGGCACATGTATACCTATGTAACAAACCTGCATGTTCTGCACATGTATCCCAGAACTTAAAGTAAAATTTTAAAAAAGAACTAACCACCACCCCCCAAAAATAATTGGGTCTGAAGCCAGATACTGAAAGACCCGACATATCAAGGTAAGAGGATGTACCAAAGTTGTTAGGCAATAACAAGCTACTGAGGGAATCAAACTATGTTGAGTGTGTTTTCTGCAATTTTTCTGGATTAAGAATAAGCTGTCACATATAACAACTAACTCTTACTCTTTTTTCTTGATCCCTTTTTCTATGTCTATTTTTAAATCTAGGTTCCCAATATTAATCCTTGTATTTCACTCACCTCTACCACATAAACACACAGACACACACATGAATGAATGATCATGTGTCCACAACCGTGGCAAGCTCCTTTTCAAGCTGACTTACTGTTTGTTGTCTTATTATTGCCTATGCGTATGTTTTTTCTACCATGAAAATATACCCAATAGCTTTAGATTAAAATTATGATGATTTCTGGTCAATTTTTTGAGAAGCCCAGCTTCCATTCAGTATATTTTTTTTCTTTGGCTGTTTATACCACAGAGGCTAAAAAAAAAAAAAAAAAAAAAAAAAAAAGAAAAAAATAAATACTCACTCTGTCAGATTTTCTTGCAATGGAGAGCTGTCATGTGATAGATATCTTGGTGCACAAACACAAATCTTTTTTGGTGGCTTCTGGGAAAGCTCTTGCCCAGGCAAAGGGGTTGAATTAGTATCACTAGCACCACTTCCTTCCTCTGTCTTCTTCCTGAAATGTGAACATGATGCTTGTAACTGAGGACAGTGAGGAGACCGAGGGGATTTCAGAAATGTTGGTTTTGATATCTTTGAGCTATTGAACTAATACTAACAGACTATCTACATATATCTGATTATATGAGAAAAGTAAACCTCAAGTTGCTTAATCCACTGTTAGTATACTTGCTTCCAAAACAATGTTCCTATTATATGACATTTATACTTTACATAAATCTTGACTTTACATAAATCTATAGAGTGTGTTTAAGTCAATAACTTATTTGCTGAAGTCCCCATATGCTGAGTCTCACTTTTTTCATTTATAGAATGAGGAAAATATCACCTGCTAAGAAGAATTATCAGAACTAAGCGCAATAAAACATCCAATACAGGATTTAAAAAGACATCTACCACAAGGCCTGGCCCAGAGCAGTCAATAAATAAATACATTAAAATAAATGAATAGATGAATGAATAAGACATTTATACCTCTGAGAAGTTCATTTGAATGGTATTAAATTTTTATTGGGTTGATTGCTTAGACGTATCTTTGAACAATCTTTTTGGTGATCTTTTCTTGCTATTAGAAGAAAGTTGAATATCAAAGAATATTTGCAACCAATCCAAATATAGATTTTCAGGTCAGTGTTATGTCTATAGTTAAGGTAAATGATTGAGACAGCATTTTGGGTTTTGTGTCTCTACCTTGAAGCAGAACTTGATACTAAATCAATCTTGGTGATTAATACGTGACAAATATCGTATTCAAATTTAATGCTGATGTGATTTCACAATGTTTGGAAGCTTGCTAATGAAACCTTTTGACTTCTGTGACCCAAGATTATATTCCTTCTTTATTTGTGAATGGCTTAAACCCTTACTATACAGATAGTTGGATATACTAAAAGCTCTCAACATTGTATAGGAGCTACAGAATACTGTTTGTCAAGGACTCCTGCTATATTATGATTCCACTCAATACCATTGAGCTTTAGCGTGATGCTGACTGATACTAAAAAATATTTATTATTTTAGTGCTTAAACAGCAAAGAAGCAGCCATTGTATGAAGAGGAGTACTGACATTTAGTCACTGTCAAATCAATGTCACCCTCAATAATTTGATACATGAGCAGAAGATAATATCCAACTCCTAGATGAAGAGGGGGTGTAGCAAACAAAGTCAGATCAAAAGTGGTTGAAGAGTATGTAGGTTGAAGCTGGCAGCTTGGGGTCTGATCATATCAATCTTCAGCATCTTCTTGTAAGATTAATCTATGACAATTGAATTTGTGTACAGATTCTTACAAAACTCTATTTAGAATTTTTGAAACTGATTTTGTTTGGAATCACAAAAGTTGGCTACAAGGTCTTGTATTTAATGACATCAAAATATTTTTTTCCTTTATAAATGATTCCTACCCAGAACTCCTGCTGAACATGTAGAAAGTCAGAAGAAATTTTACAGAGGGTTTTTTATTGTGGCTCACTCCTAGAATCTAGGTTGAACCTTTAAAACAATAAACATGACCTCATTGGCCACAATGTCACAAGTGAAAGAATCATGGACTTCAAAAAGCTCCAGTAAGACTTTTTGCTTTCGAAGTTGAATAAAGGACAAGTAGGAATATGCTCAGCATTTTAACAGTTTCACATTCAAAGAAAAATTTTCCATTCAGAGCATTTTTCAGGGTCTTCCTATCAATGATGTGAATGTATTGTTTACTTCCTTTATTATTTCAGTGGATTGTAATGAGGACACTTTCTTCATATATCAACATAGGAGACAGCAAGGGTGGGAACTTTTAAACAGAGAAATAATGGATGTGGTTTTAGATTTAAAAAATTTTCCTCCAGTTAAAGTAAAATTTTTCCTAAATTTCCCAAAAATAGTTTTTATTAAATGATAAACAAGTATTCCAAACCATACTGAAGATAGTGGCTTTTCATGTCAAATTTTGCCAGATAAATTAAGATAGAGCTGGGCACAGTGGCTCACTCCTGTAATCCCAACAGTTTGGGAGGCCGAGATGGGTGGATCACTAGAGGTCAGGAGTTTGAGACCAGTCTGACTAATGTGGTAAAACTCTGTCTCTAGTACAAATACAAAAATGAGCCGGGAGTGGTGGTGCATGCCTGTAATCCTAGCTACTCGGGAGGCTAATGCATGAGAATCATTTGAACCCAGGAAGCAGAGGTTGTGGTGAGCTGAGATTGTGCCATTAAACTCCAGCCTGGGCAACAAGAGCAAAACTCCATCTCAAAAAGAAAATAAAAATAAATAAAAAATAAAAACAAAAATAAAACATAAGTTAAGATAGAATAAGCTAATCACGATGGCAATACCTTTAGTGTACATCTTTACAGTCAAGGAGCACTTCTCTGACACTAAGAAGGGGATGAAAAAAAAAGAAAAAAGCACATTTGTGTGTAGGGAAATTTAACATAAAGGTAATTAAGGTAAGGATTAAGATTATATCATCCTGAATTAAGGGTGGGCCCTAAATTCAATGAGAGAAGCCATAGAAACAGCAGAAAAAGTTACACAGAGACAAAAATGGAGGTGATGTGAAGACAGTTTCAGAGACTGAAATTATGCCAGCCACAAGCCAACAAATGCCAGGAGCCACTGGAAGCAGAAAGAGGCATAAAACCACTTACTAGAACTTTTGGAAAGAGTGTCATCCTGCTAACATCTTGATTTCGGACTTCTGACCTTCAGAACTATAAAAGAATAAATTTCTGTTGTTTTAAGTCATCAAGTTTGTGGTCGATTGTTGCAGCAGCTCTAGGAAGTAAATATAAGTAGCTTCCATCCTCTGAGACTTCTTGTGCTTTGAAAGCTACAAATTTCGGATACTCATTTTTCCAACATTCCTCACAGACAGGGCTCAGGCCCAAGGTCTAAGTTCATCACAGATTTAGTTATCTACTGCTAAATACCAGTAGCCACACTCTTGGTGGCTTAAAAAACACACACTTTTAAGTTCATAATTTCTGAGGGTCAGCAGTCTGAGCAGTACTTAACCAGGTGGATGCTCTGTCTTGGGGTCTCATAACACCTCAAATTGTCATCCAGTGTTGCAATCTCATCTGAGCCTCAACTGAGGTAGGTTCTGTTTTCATGTTTATGTGGTTACTGTCAGCATTCAATTCCCTAAGGATTCTGGACTGGGGGCTTCAGTTTTTGCTGGCTGTCATCTGGTGCTACCCTCAGTTTCTTGCCAGGTGGTCCTTTTCAGCATGGCTGCCTGTTTGCTCAAAGTCAGTAAGGAAAAGTGTCTCTTTGGAAAAGGTGTATTACAATCTTATGTAACATAATCACATACCTTCCAGTCACTGTTTTCTATTACTTACAAGCAAGTCTCAGGCTCTGCTCACACCCAAGGAGAGGGGATTACATAAAGGCCCTAGGAGGTAGGTATTGTAGGAGCCACCTTAGAGTCTGTCCACACAGTAAGTTGGACCCATCTGTACTTTAAATGGGGAAATGGTGACATAGAGAATTAGGAAGAGTGAGGAATCCATTCTGGAGTCACTAGCGATGGTGGCAGCAGCATTCTGCTCCCAAGACAGCAGTCTCCAGGGTCCAATACCTGCATTTTACTGGCAAAATACCAGTACCAGTAGGAGGTGCTACTGAGACTTGAGTTCGTGGGGAGGGGCTGCTGTCATCAAACTAGTTCTAAAGCATGATTTTGGCTACGGTTTTGGCTACAAAACCTCTCTTGCTTCTACTCATTTTATTCATCTGTTTTTTAACCTTCCCGGTGATTTTGTGACCTACCTGAAAACTTTCCAATAAATTCATTTTATGCTTTAATCAACTACACTTGATTTCTATTGTGTGTAATCAAGCACCCTCACTGATACACTTAGTAAACTAAAGATTGCTTTCTAGGATTCCAGTCTACCTGCCTACGCCTCTCCTGCCTTTCCTTACTATAAACAATAGAGTCTACGATCATTAAACTTGGATAGAAACATAATCTTATTTCTCTCTAGAAGAGCCTCCCTGACTCCTCAATTAGGTTAAGTATTCCAGTTGTATGTTTCTATAGCATTTCCCCTTTGTAACAGTTATTATGCTCGACTGTCATTATTTTTCAAATAAAGTCTTCCCAAGTAAACTCAAAGTTTCCTTTCTCCACAGCCTTCATTAACATCTAAATCAGTGCTGTTAGATAAATAGAATTTAAGTGCTAAAATAATAAAGGTATGAATGAAATTTTATTACTATGTTCTCTACAAACCCAGTCCCACCTAGTAATCAATTCTAACATTGGATAGCTCTATTTATCAAAAGGGTAAAGTTAACCTTTGCTGTCATTATTTTGCATTTTTATTCTGAAAATACTGGTTGCAAAATTCGTTCATGCTAAGAATTCACATTTCCTCAATTCAGTGTCAGAAAGCAGAAGTATTATTTCATCTTTTGGTCTACCTAGATTCCTTATAACATGTTCCAAAATTTTATGATATTTATACAATAGCAGATGAAATTCTTAGTGGATGTTTGCAACCAAGTTTATCTGTTTTATTGCCATATGTTCACTACACTTTCAATATTCTTTTTTTCTTCCCTTCACATATTCTTTGCTGCTCTACTAGATCACCATGTTCTATCAGCATAGCTTTGTTTGTATGTTTCCTTTCCTTCCAACGCTCACTTCCTCCTTCTACAAATATTGACATGCTACTCATCCAACAAAAATATAATGCTTTCTGCTACCATTTCCCTGCCAAGCCGAAAGTGACATTTTCCTACTACAAACTCTCACACTTATTATTTTATAACTTCTGTAATAATTATGTATGTCTTATCTCTTTTAGCACAATATAAGTTCCTTGAGTATAATGTATGACTGATTCATCTTTACATTGTCTGATTACTTTATATATACCAGGCATGCTGTAAATACCTGACTGATCTTACAGTGAGGAGAACACAGAATGGAATGGATATAAGAGCAATTCCCATTAAAGACTACCTGTGGATATTAATCATCTTCCAAACAAAAGATGCTGAGTTCTCTAAATTGCTTCACGTGAGATGTAACATAAAACCACACGTGAGTATAACCTAAAAGAATTGTGTAATCCAAATAATACCATGCATAAAAAACCTTGTAGAATTAATCACCTCCCTCAGTTTCTGTAGTATTCCTTAATGGTACTGTGTGCCAAATATTTCTGGCTTTATTCCATCTATCTTCCAGGCACACACACAATTTGGGATTGTGTGGAGTTATGTGACTTGTTTGATGAGTGTGAGTGAGAGTGACATCTGCCAATTCAAAGCCATAGAATTTAATGGCCTAATGAGATTTTAAGAGACCTTCTTGTACTTGGGCATGGTAACTTACTGCATTTGAGATGATGCCACCCCACATTCTGGGTCCCTGGCACACTATGATGAAGAGAGTTTTTGCTAACCTAAAATGGACATTTAGCATGAACAAGAAATAAAACCATGGATTGTAAGTCACTGAGAATCAAAGTTATTTGTTAAAATAGTGTAAGCCTACTTATTCTAACTGATAATACATTTATTTTCTTCACCATCCAGGAATCCTGGAGATGTTTAATAACACAGTATGCTTATGATTTTTAATTTCTCACTGTTCTTTGCTTCACATTTCCCATCACCAACTGTTTAGAACATCAGCCATAATTTATGCATGTGCAAAAGGAAGTTAGAATTATTGATGGGAAAAATTAGCTGTTATGAATTGCATATGAAGAAAGATGTATTCAATAAAAATATAGGGGTATAATAGAATAAATTCCTTTAGAAAATAAGTAAAGGAATAAAATTTAAGTGTAGAATGTCATTAATATTATACTACTCTCAAATTCCTGTGGACTTTTGTTGTTTATTTTGAGAATTATCTATAAAAGGAACACAAGATGATGAATGCAACTGATAAAAAGTGTGGGTTTTAGGCTATGATTATAAAGGTAACTTTTTCTATGGTAAAAATCTGAATATTTATTAGATGAGCATGTTCATAGAGAAAATTTATATTAATATACAAATACATTATTATGCTTTTTAGAATGTTACATTTGTCATGTGTTACCCAAAATTTTAATGAATTATTTTTCTTTTATAGAAGATCAAAATTTTAGAGATAAGTTACTTGCCGTAGGACACAATTGCAAGCAGTAAAAGTTTAAAAAATAATATGGTCTGCCCACTTAGTCTTGGAGTAACTAATTTAACCATGTGATGGCCAAGAAGCAATTTTAGCATAACAAGCGTTTTCTATAGAAGATTAGAGTAGGAATTCTATCCTAGAGGATTCTTAATTATGATGAATTAAAAATTCTTAAAGATGATATTATTTTAGCTCACTATGATGTTTGAGGTGTTAGGAAACTTCTTTATGTGTCTAAGAAGGAGCATATATGACAATGGTAAAGCATGGAGAGGACAGTAAACAAGGGAGCCATCACAGTCTTATGGGAGCCAAGAGGAAGGATAGAGTGAGGTCTTATCTTGGAACATGCAAGGGCAAGAGTAGTTGAGGCAAAAGAGTGAAAGTTTTCATAACTATGGTTATTTTCTAGACATACAGGGCTCAAGATAAAGTTTATCATCATCAATCCCAAATCCAAGTTTCAGTTAGGACACAGAAATCACTCTAAGTATTTTTTAACAAAGAGAGATTTCACATAGGGGATTAATTGCTTACAAAATCTTTGAAAGAACTAAAGATGCAAAAGTCAGGGGTAACTTCTTCTAGCTTTCAGGTTCACCACTACAGGAATAGTGTGGAAAACCAGGTGGTAACCAGGGCCTGCCTACCAGCACAAGGAACTCCAGAAAACTATTCTTGATGATCACAGCAAAACCTCTACAGAAATTTCACATCTGCTGAAGCACATGGCATTTGCCTAGCACTGCCAAAGGAAAAAATAATGTATTCGTGTCTCTCTTCCACCTTCAAAATCATGCTCCAGTGCACCTTGTTGTTAGAACATAAATTGTATTCTATTCCATAGAGTCAAGAGAATCTAGAGAATGTGGTTTCTAAATTCCCAGCTCCTTCAAAACAGAAGAAACCTTAGAAGGGTTTTGCTGCTTGCAAAATGAAATTAAACCTGCACACCTATTTCTGTTCTCTTAATAAAGACTTTGAAGAGATTAATTCATTGTACCTGCAATGTTTCTCACATTTTCTTGGACCATCTCAAATCATTCATACCTGTGTTTCTCCCTTGCTTTTCAGTTGCCCTGCTGCCAAATACCTTCACTCTCATCCACTGTTTTTTTTTCCTCTTTGTCCTACTCCCTTCCCTCCATTCCTTTATGTTACTCAACTTAAAAATGAAAAGCAAACAAATAAACAACAACAACAAAAAAGACATTGAGCAAGCTTTGGATTTCCCACTGGATGTAAGATTCAGGCTTTTAAGCAATTGTATGTAAATTTCCTAAGCCCACTCAATGTGTGTGTCTTTTAAGTTCTTAGGTGTTTATGAGATCCTGGTCACTATGTATAGAGTAATATGTTCTCTAATCAAAATTGACCTTTTGTATAGGACCTAGTTCCTTTCTTTTGTTTACTCACAACAGCACTCTTGAAAGTCACTATCAGCCCAAAATGTTTGGCCTGATTGAGTAAGGGATACGTAACAGCATCATATGGCAAAGGTAGATTAGATATTCAACACTTCTTTTTATTTGGCCACCCATACCACTGAGAACTTCTTTCTCTTGTCCTTCTCTTCCCCTGTTTTTGCCTTCCTTTTTTTCCAACTCCTAATCACTCTTTGTTTCTTATGCAGAATGTAAGTTTCATAATCTCCTTTTATACTACAGTAGGTGCAGGGAGATAAGGAGCATCTCACTTTCCCTTCCCAAGGAGACCTATGAAGTATTTTATTAAATGAAAAATCATCTACTCTAAAGAGCAGTTATGTCATTCCCATAGGGACAGAAGTAGTGGCCAATATTGTTCTTCTAAACAGAGCAACTTATTTCATACTATGCTATTCAAAGAAATACCAGTGCTTTCATTCTCAGTTCTTAACCTCATAAAAGGGTGAACTGTATAATTAGTACAGAAGCAAACTGAAAACCAGAATGCACAGAGAAACAGACTATTGTTATTACTAGTTTGATAATCTGACATAGAACCCAGAGCAACACAGGCTTCCTCAGTGAAGGCTTCAGTGATGTTTGAATGAGTAGAGGAATTGCAATCCTCCCTTCCTGAGCCATGTTTGAATTATTTCTATGGAGAAATGGTGGGTGTAGTGGATAAGGGTGCGGAGCCTGGACTCAGCCTGCCTGAATTTGAATCTTGTCACTGTACTTAATTATGATGCAATCTAGAAAATCTGGATCTAGGACAACTTCGCTAACATTTCTAAGACTCTGTCTCATGGATAAGAGATGAAATACAGACAAAAACTTCCCTCATAGCCGTTGAAAGGATTAAATAAGGTGATATGTGTAAAGTATTCAACAACACACACACAGATGTGTGCATTAATGCACACATACTCTTATAAAACCCAAGTTACCAAAACAAAAAACCTCATTGTCATTCCAGGCTCCTTTCTCCACTCAGCCTCCATATCCAATTGTTCACAGCATTTAGCCAATTACACCTTTTAAATATCTTCCAAATCTTTTTCCTTCCTACTTTAGTTTAAACCCTCAAAAACATCTCCTGCCTATACTGTGGCAATCACATCTTAACTCATTGTTATTATTATGGTTGTGTCATAACCCTACCCACCCCACATTACCATTGATTACTCACACCACAGCCAGTGTTCTTACTGTACAGAAAATGTTACATCTAACTCCAATTTAAATGCCTTCACTGTTTCTGAAATTCCTACAGAGTAAACTTTAATCTTTATATTTTAGTAAATATGAACCTTATCATCCAAATTTGCCAACATCTACAACAGTGAGTATCAAACTCCAGAGTGTATCAGACTTTCCAGGAATATTGCAAAAAATGTTAATTTTAGATCCTTACTCCATGAACAGCCTCATACAGTAGGTCTCAAGACCGTCAGTCTGAATTTTATCAGTTAATCCAGGAAACTCTGAAGCAAGAGTCCTGTGATCATCCCATGAGACCTGTGGCTTCACTATGTAGTCACATAGCCACCCATTTCTTCACTACACCCACTTTCTGTCCACCCTACACAACCAGTGGATCTTCACATACAATATAGTTAAAATGCCTTCATGCCTCTACTACTTGGAAAGTACATACATACTTGGGAAGTACAACCCCATACTTCTACTTCTTGGAAAGTCCCCCCACCCTTTCTGTCTAGGTAATTCTCATTCATCTGTCAGAGTTTCATTCAAGGTCACTTCTGTGTGAGTATATCCCTAGTCCTCTCATGGGGCTGTTAGTTATATCTTCTCCTGCATTTCAGTAAGCTCTTGTACTAACCTCTGCTTGTACTTGTTGCATTGGGTTACAAGTGAATTTTAAATGTTATTCCTCCCTACTAGACTAGGAAATTATGGCATGCAGGGAAAACTTCCTACTTATTTTTGTGTTGCCATTATTCAGTACCTGATACATATTAGATGCTCAACAAACAAATATTTGTTAGCTGAGTGAATAAACTAATAAATATTAGAAAGTCACTTACTTGGGATTATTTAAAAATTGAGGTCACCTCCATATGACAAGATATTTCTTCCACAAGCTTTCTGTTCTTATTCGAACAGCCATCATTGGATACCACCTCAAATCTTTACAAGACTAAGAGCTACATGTTATTAACTTTATACTTAAAACATTTGACAAAATTGAAGGCTGTTTTCTATTTATCTGATTAGTTGGTTTAACTGAATGAGAAATTACAAGACTCGATGAGATGGAAAGTGGAAAGGAGTATTACTTTTCCTTTATTTCCTTTTAAATACAATGTCTGGAATAACCCAGGTGTCACCTGAAATGTTGATGACTTTGCCTGACAGTGGAATTCTCTAACCATCTGCAGCTGGTGCAATTGACTGTGGGAGTGGATGAGCTATAGGTTTACCTGACACTTGTAGCCAAGCTCTGTCTGCACAATAGAGTGACCATTTAAACAAAGGCTAGCATTCTTTCCAACTTTTTACTATTTCACTGAAAGGAGATATTAAAGACTAACAGTGCTGAACTTTGCCTGAGTTTTGTGCTCCTAGAAAACAGCAGTGATTAAGAAATCCTTCTACCCTTTTGTATTTTAGGAAATTGCTCATTACAAACAACCATCCTTTCTCATGTGATTTAAGACTCCCAGATGACCTCCTTGTTTTTCTATGACAAAGCTAGATGCACATCCTCCAAATGTTCATTATTTGTCTTCTAAATGATTAGCTAAAATGTTTAGCCCCACTCACCAATCTGGAAAAAATGCCTACTGATTTGACTTGACATAATTGTCTACAGGCTTCTCTGCTTCCTTAGGCTCCTGAATTGGGCCCACCCTGGAGCTTAATAAGCAAGCACTGAGAGCTTATTTATGCATTAGAACATGGAAAAACTCCATTTAAAACCCCTTCTGAAGATTCAGCTGGTTGTTAGAATGACATGTCTGCTCAGCTATCCACTCATGCCCACCTGCTTATCCAGCTGCCCATACTCATGCACCAAAGCATCAGGGTAGATAAAGAGGTAAGTCATGATTTTCTTCTTGTCAAAAGGCACTGGTCTGCAATCATTTCTACTTTAGAATCATCATAGAATAGACTTTATGACAATTTATTAAGTGCAGAGGGATGAGAAGAGTAAAAAAGCGCCAATCATACACTGAGTAGGGTTGCTCCTAGGGGTTAAAGAATGTGCTAGGATTTTACTTCTCAATGAAATTGGAGGAAACCAGAATTAAAAGGTAACTAATAATGTACTACTTAAATAAGGTAACCATGGGTCAAGTTTGAGATTTAGTTATGAGAACCAGTAAACACACAAAAGTAGATTACCAATTATCAGACTTTTCTTAATTCTAATAGGTAGAAGCACAGGCATTAGGCACTTCAATTTCTGGGCATATTACCCTAGGAATTGCAGAGAGAAAAATGTAGAAAATTATAGAGGATAATTGTCTAATACAAATGTCATGCTGGCTTTTAAAAAATTGATTTACTTACCTTCAGTTGGGCCCTGGCATACAGCTGGAGGCACTGAAAGATTTTTGTGTGAAGGGTAAAATCTCAGGCAGCTCTACTTAGCATGATTGATTGTTTTTTTTCTCAATTGCATGATTCTCAATTAGAGTTCTTCATCCAGGGTATTTGTTAATTGAGATATCACTGTACAAGGCAGCATGGCATGCAATATATTTATTTTAAAAATGGCATTGTTCTTTGGCTTGAAATTCTACTACATAATACCAGAATGTTTAGGTTTTGTAAGTTTACAAATTGAATGTTTCATTATGTCCCAATTCTAAGCATGTTATAGAAATCATTATCTTTTGCCTGCATAGTCTAATCACATTGCTAAGAAATATAGATGTGATTAGAAACACTTTGATATTCAATGTAACATAATGACTTTGAAAAGTGATACTTATGGCTGATAATATGTATGCTTCATTATTCTCTATCTGAGCTATCATTGCCTTAAAGAATGGAGATAGCTATAGTTATAGTAATGCAGACAGAATATTCAATAAAAATTAACAATAAAACAAGAAAATAACATTTCCCAAATTCTACCATTACAACAGTGGATGACTTATAAAAATAAGAATATCAAGAGAAGGAAATAGAAAACTGTTAGCAATTAAAATTTAACTATAAAAACACTAGTAGTAGTAGGGGTAGGGGTAGAAATACTGGAAAGTCATCATTTGGCATATATGATTTCTCATGCAGCATTTTACCAAGCGCTCATCACTTAACTGAAACAGGACAGTTACTTTTACACAACTATTAATATTAGAATAGCTCCAAATTCATATTAAGAGGGATTCACAACAGCTGGGTAGAATAGTACTCCTGTTCTGCATTATGCTAATTTTATATGGAAAGTGTTTTGTCATAATTACGTTGGCTATCCACCTATTTAAAAACTAGGAAGATTATTTTTGTTTTAAAGACAAGAGTTTCTGTGAAATTTTCCGGACTTAATGCACTGAAATCAAATTTGACTATTTCCAGTATAGACTACTCCTCCTCACAGAATCTTAGTCAACTTCAGTTCTTCTACCCACTTCCTCAACTCTCTTTTTAAAATTCTATTTATAAAATATGGCCATGGAAGAAACAACACCACGTTTCAAAACATATTCCTGATCTTATAGAACAACACCCCAGCTTCACAAGGTGTTGCCTCCGACATGACACTATAGTCAATTAGTTAATGGGCCATTTCTACATCCTATAAGGCCAGCTGCAACATGGTAATTGAGAATCAATGAATCCTATAGTTTTAAGCCATTGCTATGCTTCTCTTTCTGTAAAATTAGTTATTTGGTCAGGAAAATTTTTTTAGCATATTATACTGTAAATCAGACATTTTATGAATCCACGTATGGAAGCATTGCAAGTATGGAAGCCATATTCATATCAAGAAAAAGTGTCTAACCAGTTAGGATTAACCACTACTCACTTCATGAGAGCGGGGTTCTGATGTAATTATTCTGCTACCAGTGCCTTGGTGGTTGAGTACATACATAATCTTCAACCCCTGATGCCATATCCACTTGGCTGTTGAGCAAGTACTATGTGTTAGGTTGCCTAGGGCTGCCATAACAAATTATCCCAAACTGAATAGCTTAAATCAACATAAAATTTTCCTTTTATAGTTATGGAGGCCAGAAGTCTGAAATCATGGTGTTGGTATGGTTGGTTCCTACTGGAGGGCCTTAAGGAAAAATCTATTCCACCTCTCATCCCTGGATTTTGGAGACTGTCAAAAACCCTTGGCACTCCTTGGCATAACTTCAATCTCTGCCTCCATCTTAAATGACCTTCTTCCCTGTGTGAATTCATATCACAAATCTCCCTCTTCTTTCTCTTTAAAGGATACAAATTGTTGAAATTAGAGACCACCACTAAATGTAGGATGATATTATCTAGAGCTGCTTAAATTAATTGCATCTACAAAGACTCTATTTCTAATTAAAATTATATTTACAGGTACCAGGTCCTAGGATTCGGTAATAACTTTTTGTAAGACATAATTCCATTCTACACAGCAGTTGAAGAAAAGTGATTGACTGAACTTGACTGACTATAACTAAAGGTTTTTCTTTTCTCTGTGAATATTGAGATATTTTTCTGCTCTGAACACCCTTTGTTATTCATGTGAGGCACAAATATCATTATAATCTGCCTGTATTAAGCTAACCACCCATATACCTCATCTGTATATCTTTTTGTTAACAATTCACCAACTTTTTCTCTCTAAGTTCTGACCATTTGGCCAAACGATTAGCCATGCTCCATGAATCAATGTAAATACATTCAGCATAGATCCATTCATTGTAGATTCATCATCTCTCAATTAAAGTGTCAGTAAGATGTACTGCTTTAATTTCTGATGTATTTTCTTTAATCCCTTTGAGAGAATTCCTTATTCTTTATCTTTCAGGAATTTCCTTAAGTAGAACTTTAATGTTGCAAAAGTTCTCTTCTGGCTAGTGCTAGCATATTGTGGAGAATGATTAGTAAGCCCAGACCCAATATTTTTCTCTTTCAGTCAACGAGATGTAAGAAACTTTCTGTGATAGGGGTTGGTACCCTATGGCCCATGGGCCAAATCTAGCCCTCTGCCTGTTTTTATAAATAAAGTTTTAGGAAAACACAGTTATATTCATTTGTTTACATATTGTCTGTGACTGCTTACACACTATAATGGCAAAATTGAATAGGTATGATCAAAGCCATAAGTCCACAAGCCTAAAATATTTATTTATCTAGCCCTTTACAGAAAAAGTTTGCAAACTCGTTCTATGAGGTCTTAGAAGTTGGTTGAAAGAAAGTAAACGATATAGTTTTCATGGAGTCCAAGATCACAACATTTCATTATGCTTTCAAAACCTATTCATGGCCAATCTTGTATATCCACTTCCACTTACTGATGATGTACTGGTATACTCACTGAGCGGGTGGGTCAGATAAGTCCAGTCGTGTCACTTGGTGTCTCATGGTCTGGAATCCAGACATTATTATGGACAATAGCAAACTACATATATTATTATTCTAAAAGACAATTGTTATTTTTTAGAAAGAATATGCATTTTGTCCCAAAACTCTGTGATTCACCACATCTGGATTGTATCAATAGCATTCCTGTCTGTTACATATACTTTCAGCATCAGCTAATCTCTTGGATCATTTGGACCAAGTGGAGAGAAGCTTGCATTGCATAACAGATTGTTATGAAAAAGAATGAAATTAATTTTCCAATTTGTTCATGTCTCAGATTACTATATTAAAACAAACTTTACTAAATTCCCAGAATTGTCACAAATATGTCTTCCACACTGGGATTTTTGTGCTTTGCCAAGTCATTTAAGACATTCCTTGCAATGATGTCTAATTCGCAGAATGTTGTCAATGCAGGGGACCAGTGGGCGTTTTTGTAAAGGCAAAATGGTCAACGTGCTTGTGATATAGATCATGACAAAGAGTCAAAGAGCTGACATATGTCTGAGACAACACTCTAAGGCATACCGTTGTCACTGTCAGATGAAATCAAACTCTTTCTTCTAGTCATCACTAAACAGTGTTAGAAGAGCATTTTTCAGCCCAATAACTCTGTACCAAATGCCAGTGGCTGTGTTGATTTGCTCCAATTAAGAGCTCAATCTGGAACAGGAACTGCAATTGTAGTAACCACCTGGTTAGGTTTATGATAATGCACAGTCATTCTCTAGGACCCATAGGACTTTTTAATAAGTCAAAAAGTAAATTAATTGAAGATGTTACAGGACTACCTTGCATCTTTCAAATCTCTGATAGTGGCACTACTTCCTGAAATGACCCCAGAGATGCAGTATTACATTTGATTTTCTACTTTGGTAGGTATTGACATTTCAGTAGCTTCTACTTGGTCTTTCATAATAATAAACCTCACTGAAGAGGTCAGGAAGCCAACATGGGGATTTTACAAGTTGCCAAAAATGTCTATTTCAACTATACTTTCAGGAACTGATTATGTCTGCATAATCACTGGGGCTGTCTTTGAGAAGGTCTTAGGTCCAAATTCAATTTACCACCTGACCTCCATAAGCCTCTGTTTGGACTATTGAACCACTGTATTATTTTAGGTCTCTGGGGATTAATGTCACATCAGAACCATTGTTTAGTAATCCTCCAAAGGTCTAGATGTTTCCCTCCATTTCTTCAATTTCTTTAGCAAAGATGAAGATTTACAGTATTACTTGTGACAGTATTGCAAAGCAATTTGATTTTCCCTTCAATAAAGTGGCTCTGGATCTGTGTTATTTTAGGTATTGAAAATAGATAAAAACCACTGTGACAACTCAAGTCAGAGTTCTGAGCACCAGATCTAGAGTTTTATTTTGATGTTATTTAGATCAAGTAATATTTCAGTTGGCTCTTGAGCCCTTTCCTTCCTAAGAACACCATGCTTACTTAGCCACTGCCAAAACTCCTTGCAGGTGAAACATTGTAATTGTTCTGTGGTTTTGCTGCCATTTTGTTAACTACACCCTGCTTTGTATATGTGTTTTAAGTACTATCAACAGTCCTCCTCTATTCCAGGATCCTATTATCTGAATATGGATACATTCTAAGGTTCTGGGGTTGGGACTTCAAGAAGTAAATTTTGGCAGAAAGGACAGAATTCAGACCATAAGTGTTAGGTAAGTGCAGCCATATCAATAAATTCATCTCAGTGTAAGATGATTTCATCCTTCTTGTTCTAGCACAATCCCATATAAATTTCTTAGTCTCTGCTGATACAAATTGTCAAAATCTTTCAAAACTTTTAGTGGCTAGATTATCTCCTCGATGCTGAGACTTTATATTTGTTGTGCTGGGACTATCTGAGGTATCTGATGCTAGTTAAATGGAAATGGAGGCTAATGGGATGACAATTGAGGAAAATGGGCATCATTAGATAAGGTCACTGATGCTCTTCAAGCAAGAGATGTCTAATTTCCTCAAATAGAGAAGAAAGGGTTGCTCTTACAGTCAAGGGAGGCTCTGATTCTATGGGAGTTCAAGGTTCTCTAATCCATCAAATCCAGCTGAATATAATTCTCATTCTCACAGTCTCACACCTTTACAGTCATTGATTTAATATCAGAGACATGGAAAAGCTGAATTTAACGTATGTTGTAATTCTGTAACCTACATAAAAGTCTTTGTATCCCCAGTGTAGTAACTATTCAGCATCTCAAGAAGTCTTTCCTCATGGACCCTGCTGAAGAGAGTGGAATAAACAACACCAACAGCCCGGCTACTCAAAGGCTAGATACCTTGGTCCCAGAGAGAGTATCAAATTACACAGAAACCACTCAAGGTCTTTAAAGGAGGCAGAAATTTAATCCAGGTTTTATTTTTAGGTTGTTTATTTTTCTGTTTCTGAAATGAGAGAATTCCAGAATTTTAGATTAAAAAAAAAAAAAAAGGAGGGCTAAAGGAACAAGAGTTTTTGCTATTATCTTTGGATTTAAGAAACATGAGAAGTTATAATCATCACTCCATAGGAGTCCAAAGGTTCCCACAGAGCTGATATTCCTCAAACTCCCAACTCTATTCTTTCGCAGAAGCTGAGTGGCTCTCACTCAGCATTGTCACTTCTGGAGCCATTAGCTGCAACTGGCCTTGCTGGAGCTATTGCTGCTGTTACTTCCCAGGCGGAGTGGCTTCTACCTTCTCTCTGCCTGGTAATCTCAATTGAGTTACTCTCACAGTCTCTAGAAATACTCCTCACAGCATCTATTTTTGTTGATTTGTTTTCCCAACAAGGTTTTTCTAACCTGGAGATACACTTAAGGAGGTAAAAATGAAAAGAAGTTTCTAATACATCTGAACACAGACATCTGTGGTCTGTGATTTCGTGGATCCTGCCTTTACTGGGATTCTGCCAACTTCAACAACCAATGAAGGCCCTTCCTCACTGCTTCTCTAGATTTACCTGACCACCCCTCTTTTGTCCATAATTTTTTTGGTAGATAGGTCAATGTTACGGATTAAACTACAGTCAAATCACTGATCCTAACAACCTAGTAGACCTTCTACATTCAAATATGAGTTATCTAGCTTTTTTATCTAACAAATAGTGCCTTAAAAATACTAACGCATTAATCTTAATATGAACTTTATGAAACAAATATAGTCATGCTCCACATAATATTTTAATCAATGATGGGCCGCATATACGATAGTGGTCCCATAAGATTGTAATGGAGCTATATGATGGAATAAACTATACCACCTATGTTTGTGTATGTACATTCTATGATGGTCATATGACAAAATCACCTAATGATGCATTTTTCAAAATATATTTATGTCATGAAGTGAGCATGCATGTAGTATCATTACCTCCACCTTACAGCTGAGAATTGAGGTAAATAAAGGTTGAATAACTTGTTTAAGGGTATATAATTAATAAATGGTAGAGCTGGGATTATCAGCCCAGGCAGTCTGACTCCAGAGGCCATGCTGTTAACCAAGATGCTATGCTGCTTATGAAGTTAAAATTTTGTGGCCGGGCGCAGTGGCTCACGCCTGTAATCCCAGCACTTTGGGAGGCCGAGGTGGGCGGATCACAAGGTCAGGAGATGGAGACCACGGTGAAACCCCGTCTCTACTAAAAATACAAAAATTAGCCGGGCGCGGTGGCGGGCGCCTGTAGTCCCAGCTACTCAGGAGGCTGAGGCAGGAAAATGGCGTGAACCTGGGAGGCGGAGCTTGCAGTGCAGCCGAGATCGCGCCACTGCACTCCAGCCTGGGAGACAGAGCGAGACTCTGTCCCAAAAAAAAAAAAAAATTGTAATTTTATAATCCATTTTATGTTTCACGATTTGGTTTCATAGTATGAATTTTCTCTTGTTGTCTCTATCTCACCTTTGCTAAACCTCCCCAATGCACATGTGAATACACATCACACCTGTGTACATATGTCCATGCACACACAGACACATATACATCCATACATACTTCAGGCTTCAGAAATATTGAACTGCTGGTTGTTCTCACAGCACAACCTGTTGCTTCCTACTTAAATTATTTTGCATTTGCCTCCTTCTCCCTAGTATGCCCTCCCTTACCTTATTAGCCTAAAGAGCACTTCTTTCATGTGTGAAATCCTCCTCCCCGACCATGCACATACTCCAAATAGAGTTTGTAGCTTTTTTTAATCAGTGAAGTTTTTGCAAACTTCTACTATTGCAGTTTTTATTTATATGTCTGCCTCTGTTATTACACTACATGCCCAATGAAAAAAAATCAG
This sequence comes from Macaca mulatta, assembly GCF_049350105.2. Lineage (NCBI taxonomy): Eukaryota > Metazoa > Chordata > Mammalia > Primates > Cercopithecidae > Macaca > Macaca mulatta. Next base: position 171,182,954 of record NC_133406.1, on the reverse strand, counting down.
GTCTCATTTATCTTTACAGCCCCAGCACCTAGCATAGTACCTGGTACGTAGTATATATTCTGCAAATACTTTGTCATGTTTAACTGAAAGACATTTTTCCATTCGTTTGCTTAAACAATCTTCAAAAAGTCTCTATTGACTATATTTTTAAAAACCTAAAATCTCTTAGCACAGTGGTAAACCCTCCTTAGTTTGCCCACATTTACTTTTCCAACTTAAACTCTCACATAAGCACAGGTAAAAACACATACCACTTTGGGCTCCAGCAAAACAAAACCGGGATCATGTGAAGGTTTCAGAACACAGTTTTTAGGGGGAGCAAAAATTCACCATTGTACAAACGTATCTTGTGGTTTCTTGCTTTTGTGCTTTTTCTCACATTGTCTTCTCCATCTAGAATGCATTCTCCAGTTTCCACTATTCTCTGAATTCTGCTGAGCTTTCAATGCTCCGCTTAAATGCCATTCCCCATTAAACCGTCTTTTATTCTCTAAATCAGATAAAATTTACCTTTTTATCTTCTGTTCAACCACTCATTATACTTCGCTCTCCCTCTAATTTATAAACAGCCATGCTTTATTTCATGCAATGCACTGTTAGCTCCGTGGAGGCAGGCACTGGCACCTGTTTAACTTTCCGTTTTCCTTACCGTCTCCTCAAAGCACTTTGCATTGAATCTTGCCCCCATACAATTTCCCGGTATTTGTTATTGCACTGATGTAGTAGAGTGGTACACCTGCCCACATTCTTACTCACTGCTAAGTATAAACACATGTATCTTATGACAGAGTAATAATTAAGATATGATAACAGCAGAATAAATATGGTTCACCAGTCACATTTCATTAATAAGCATATAGATTCATAAAACTTGAAAAAATAAAGTCAGAAAGTAATACAAGTGGCTACCATTTACCAAGTGCTTACAGTATGTCGGCACTATGTTACCCATTGATCTAATAGTGTAAGTTTTAGCATCTGTATTTTTGAGATAAGAAAACCAAGGCTCAGAAAGTTTAAGAAACATGCCTAAGATCACACATATAGTGAACTGAAGAGCTTTGAGTTAAATCCTGGTCAGTCTCCTGTACTTGTGCTCATAACACAACCCTAACTATATTTCCCACTTTCACATTACCCTGAGCATTTTACATGTACTATCATATTTGATCCTTACAATAACCTCATAAGGTAGGTATTGTATTCTTCATTTTACAAATGAGAAAGCTGAGATTCTGGAAAATGGATTTATTTCCTAGAATTCATAGAGCCAATAAGTGGTAGAGTTGAAATTTGAACCAGGACCCACTCATGTCAATCTTAATCCTAAATTCTAAACTGTTTTCTGCATGGATTTTTCTGCTCTAGCACTTTTTTCCTTTTTGGCTGTGGACTATTTGGAGTGTGGAGAGGAAGCCATACTAGACTCACCAGGTTTTAAGATGTTTTCTTCTGGTAGATAAAGGACTTTGAATGCCCCTAATTTACAAGCCATTATCCACTTTATACTGCTAAACAATTTCTTGTCTTCCCTAGCCTTGGAGTAGAAGAAAGACCCTAAATCTACATCTAATTGATTCGTTGGGCACCTAGTTCTTATTCCACGAATCATTTTTGGAAGGATTATTGATTCAAGTGTGAGCTGATTTTTAATTAGTTTATCTCTTTATTGCAATAAAATTTATAGTTAAATTGATCAGCGGGCAGGTAAATAACTCATGGCAGGTATACATGCACTTAAATTCTCAGTGTCTGACATTTTGGCTTTGATAGAAACCCTTTGTTCAGCGATCTGTTGAGACACACTAAGGTTTCCAAAGGGGAGAAGCCCATACTCTCAGGCAACAACTGGTAAGGTAAACATGGGGGCTGGTGCTAATCCTCAGGAAGCGAAGAAGAACTGAATCCCAGCCTGGCGTGGCCCTGAAGCAAGCAGCCAGGCCTCACCCTACTGTATCTACTCATTAGAGTAGATGCCCCAGAGAAAAGGCAGCTGCATATTGGCATCCTAGCTAACTTCTTTATCAACCTAGTAGGCTTATGATAAAAATAATAGGAACAGTGATGCTTTTCACAGTTAATTGTTTTAAAGGCTTTTCCTTGTAGCTGTGCTTCTCAAGTTCCATAGGTATATACCTTGGAGACATGTAGGTACTCCAGAGGTTGCCACAGCTTCTTAGAATATCAATTCTATTCTGTTTTAAGTAATGTAAAACATTATTTCATATTAAGTCAAACATAGGTGTATTATGAAGTAGACTGAAAAATAAGCATAAAATTTTAAGATAAAACTACAACTTCAGAGAAACGTGTCTAAGTTTTACCTCTAAGTTGTTTCAGTTAACTTGAATTATTCATTCAGAACCTTGGGGGGTTGCTTTCACTCTCTTTTACCTTTGGAGGTACATACGAAGAAAGTTTGGAATGCACTGATACATTCTTTTATAATTTTACTAAGTGGATCAGAATGATTTTTATGGTTGTAGCCTAGGCATTCTAAGATTTGCGAGATATATCTTTAATTCTTGCCTTTCCCACCATCCACTTTAAAACCACTCAAAGCTCTGGGTATTTCCTGGAGCATATGGGAAATAAGTGGGTGCTCTTAGAACATGAAAGATCCCACCATGCTCTACATTTGTGCTTTCCGTGAATGTTCCATTAGCACCCGTTGACCATTTATTGTCTTTTTTATTAACCTCTTGGATTAGTTGTTTGTTGTGACTCAGTAAACTCTTTTGGATGGCATAAGTGATCAGTTGATATTTTAGATACTCAATGGCTCACTTTTTCAAACTTCAGTTCATAAGAATCTATAACTAGCGATAATTCTGCCAACATTCCCTAGTTTCTTTCATAACTTGATCTCGTAATTATATCTTATGTGGCACTTGGTCATTCTAGCCTAAATATTTTATCATATTTCTCATTTGCAACTTCTCTCCTAAGACAGATCTTCAACTGACAGCTCTTTCCTTCAACGGGTGCAATAGTACATAGCATTTGGGAATGGTATTATGGAATAATTTAACACATGCCCTCTGATGTCTGTAGACCTGGGTTTTATTCCCAGCTCTACCACTGACAAGCAAATTGTTTAACTTTTCTAGGATCAACTTCTTAGTAGTCAAAATGAATACAATATCCTCATGAAACTGATGTGAGAATTAAATAAAACAATCACTTAAAAAGTATTCTGTTCTTAACTTAGAACATGATAAAAAAATGATAATCATATTTATTATTGTTGATATTATTTTTAATGTTTAAGTGTAATATTAAAACTTCAAAAACCTTATTTTTACAACTCAATATAGTTTTACAAAGTTATTCCACTGTGGGCAGACCTGTGAAAACCTACTTTCAAAAGTCCGAGGAAGCCGGACTTTTTGTCCGAAGAGGACAAATAACATGGCTGACATATACAGTTCCTCAGAAAGAAACATATAAACATATAATGGGCATTTACAATCAGAAGCCATATGTGTGTCTTAGGGAGAAGCAAGACAAGATGGTGAGTCTGCATGCCATTGTGGCCCAGACTCAAGGAAAGAATATATGTGCTCCAGAAGGGGTGTATACGACAATTGCTTAAAGGTAAGATTAATTTTAAGTATGATAACATCAAAGTTGTCTTTACCTAAGGGCAGGATTCACAGTAAGGACATGTTGTTACACAAGGAAGAGTAGATATAACAGAAATCTTAGAGGCCTTCCCCAAACCAGGGTTAATCAGAAGTCAACATGATGGATTAGTATCCAAGATGGAGTTGCTTTAGACTTCACAAAATTAGCTACTTATGTCAAGATATCAGCATACTTAAAACCTTGCTCATGCCTCCATTCAGTCATTAACCGTCTTAAGGAAATGATATTTTTACTTCTATCATCATGCTGTGGCTTGAATGTCCCCTCCAAAATTCATGCTGAAATTTAATTGCCATTGTAACAGCATTGAGAGATGGAACATTTAAGAGATGATTAGTTGATAAAGCTCTGCCCTCATGAATGGATTAATGCTGTTATTGCAGGGGTAGATCAGTTTTCTTGAGAGTAATTTCATGATAAAAGGAAGAAGTTTGGCCTTCATCCTCTCTGACTCATGTATTTGCTTGCCCTTCTGCTTTCCACCATGGAATGATGCAGCATGAAGGCCTTTGCCAGAATTAGGTGCCATGCTCTTGAACTCCTCAGCCTCCATAACTGTGAGCCAAATAAACTTCTGTTGTTTATACATTAGCCAATCTGTGATATTCTGTAACAGCAGCTGAAAATGGACTAAAAACAGAAAATCGGTACTGAGAATAAGATTGTTGCCATTAAGAAAACAAAACATTCTAACTGGTGTGAGATGGTATCTCATTGTGGTTTTGATTTGCATTTCTCTGATGGCCAGTGATGATGAGCATTTTTTCATGTGTCTGTTGGCTGTATGAATGTCTTCTTTTGAGAAATGTCTGTTCATATCCTTTGCCCACTTTTTGATGGGGTTGTTTGTTTTTTTCTTGTAAATTTGTTTGAGTTCTTTGTAGGTTCTGGATATTAGCCCTTTGTCAGATGAGTAGATTGCAAAAATTTTCTCCCATTCTGTAGGTTGCCTGTTCACTCTGATGGTAGTTTCTTTTGCTGTGCAGAAGCTCTTTAGTTTAATGAGATCTCACACCAGTTAGAATGGCAATCATTAAAAAGTCAGGAAAAACAGGTGCTGGAGAGGATGTGGACAAATAGGAACACTTTTACACTGTTGGTGGGATTGTAAACTAGTTCAACCATTATGGAAAACAGTATGGCGATTCCTCAAGGATCTAGAACTAGATGTACCATATGACCCAGCCATCCCATTACTGGGGATATACCCAAAGGATTATAAATCATGCTGCTATAAAGACACATGCACACGTATGTTTATTGTGGCACTATTCACAATAGCAAAGATTTGGAATCAACCCAAATGTCCATCAGTGACAGACTGGATTAAGAAAATGTGGCACATATACACCATGGAATACTATGCAGCCATAAAAAAGGATGAGTTTGTGTCCTTTGTAGAGACATGGATGCAGCTGGAAACCATCATTCTTAGCAAACTATCGCAAGAACACAAAACCAAACACCACATGTTCTCACTCATAGGTGGGAACTGAACAATGAGATCACTTGGACTCGGGAAGGGGAACATCACACACCGGGGCCTATCATGGGGAGGGGGAAGGTGGGAGGGATTGCATTGGGAGTTATACCTGATGTAAATGACGAGTTGATGGGTGCTGACGAGTTGATGGGTGCAGCACAGCAACATGGCACAAGTATACATATGTAACAAACCTGCACGTTATGCACATGGACCCTAGAACTTAAAGTATAATAATAATAAAAAATAAAAAATAATTAAAAAAAAAAGAAAAAAGAAAACAAAACAAAAAGTAAACCTGAGAATGTGGAAGTGGCTTTGGAACTGGAAAGTGGATAGAGACTGGGAGAATTTGGAGAAGCAAGGTAGAAATAGCCTAGATTTCTGGTGAATGGAGCATTAAGGGCAATTCTAGTGAGGGCTTAGAAGAAAAGAACTGTAGGAAGAGTCTGAAACTTCTTAGATGTTGCTTAAGTGGTCATGACCAGAATGTTGGTAGAAATATGGACAAAGAAACCATTCTGATGTGGTCTCAGATAGGAATGAGGAAGAAGGTACTGGAAATTGGAGTAAAAGTATTCTTGTCATACAGTTGCAAAGAACTTGGCAGAATTGTGTCCATGTCTTCTGACTCTGTGAAATGCAGAACTTAAGAGTAATGAACTAGGATATCTGGTGGAAGAAATATCTAAGGAGCAAAGCATTCTGGCTACTGTGTGGCTACTTGTGAACACATACAATGAAATGTGACAGAAAAGAAATGACTTAGTGATAATTTATAAATGAAAGAGAAGCAGAATAAAAAGATTTGGAAAATCTGCATTCTGAACATGTGAAAAGTAAAAAGGCATGTTTGAGAGAAAATACTAAGAGTATGGTCAAGTAATTGTTTGCTAAAGAGAATCATATGGCTAGAAGGGAGCTAGGTGCTGTTCATTAGCACCATGGAAGAAAGACTCTAAAGGAATTTAGATCTTGGAGGCCATCCCTCCCTTCACAGGTCCAGAGCTCTAGGAGGGCAGAATGTTTTGGGAAAATGGGCTTGGGGCATCCTCTGTGTACTCACTACCCAAAGCTGCCTCAGGACTCTTCTTCCTGCATTCCAGCACCATGCCCCTTAGGCATGGCTCAAGCAGGCCCAGGTATACTTCAACCCATCACTCTGGAGGTTACAAAACAGCTATAAATGTTGATGGTGTCCATGTGGTGCTAATTCTGCAGGAATGCGGAATGCAAGACCTGTGCAGGCATGGCTACTTTCACCCTAGATTTCAAAGGATGTTTTGGACAGCTTAGGGGCCCAGAGAGTCTCCTTGTAGAGATGGAGCCACTGCAGAGACCTCCTACTCTACTAGGGCAATGCCAAGTGGAAATGTGAGGTAGGAGAGTTTCCACTAAGGCAATGCTTAATAGAACTGTGGGAGTGGGGCCATTACTAAGACCTCAGAACTGTAGAACAACGAGTGTGCAATGCCAACCTGAGAAAGCTGCAGGCATTAGACTCCAATGGAGAGAGCTGAAACATGGGCTGAGCCCAGAAAAGCCATAGGGACATGGCTGCCTGAGGCCTTGAAGTCCCAACAGCAGTCACAGTGTGCCCAGGATGTAGGACATGAAGTCAAAGGAAATTATTCTGGAGTGTTAAGATAGTGGTGTTCCCTGTGGAGTTTTGGACTTTCTTGGGATCAGTTACCTTTTCTTCTTGCCTATTTCTCCCTTTTGGAATGGGGTTGTCTATCCTGTATCTGTTTCACCACTGGATTTAGAAGCACTTAAATTGTTACTTTCGCAGTCTCACAGGTGGAGAGCAGTTTGCCTCAGGATTAATTGATCCTTGAGTCTCACTCAAGTCTGATTCAGATGAGACTCTGGATTTTGAACTTTTGAGTTGACACTGGAACTAGTTGACACTAGGGCTACTGGTATAGAATAAGAGTATTTTGTATGTGAGAAGGTCATGGATTTTGGGGGGCCATGGAAGGAATGCTATCATTTGAATGTCACTTAAAAAACTAATGTTGAAATTTAAGTGCCACTGAAACAGTAAAACAGATGTCAGACTTTTAAGAGGTGATTAGGTCATAAGCTCTGCACTCATGAATAGGTTAATGTTGTTATTGTGGGAATGGGTTAATGCTGTTATTGTGGGAATGGGTTAATGCTGTTATTGTGGGAATGGGTTAGTTATCATGAGAGTAAGTTCTTGATAAAAAGAATGATGTTTGAACTTCATCCTCTTCCTGTCTCATGCTCACTTCCCCTGCTGCCTTCCTCAATGGGATGACATAGCACAAAATACATTGCCAGATGTTGGCAGCATGCTCTTGGAATTCCCAGTCTCCAAAACCATGAGTCACATAAACTTCTATTGTTTATAAATTACCTAGTCTGTGGTATTCTGTTGTAGCAGCAGCAAACAGACTAAGACATATGATAAATTAATTTTTGTCTGTGTTTGTAATTTACATGCATACAGTGAGATCACATGTACTCTTCTGTGTCTGACTTCCTTCTCTCAATATTTTGTGATTCCTTCATGTTGTTGCCTGCAGCAGCAATTTTTTCATTTTTATTTCTGGACTGCATCAATATAAAATATTTTCATTCATTCTTTTGTTGATATTTACTCTACCATTAAATGTTGATAACATTTATTTCTAGTTTGGAACTAATGTGCTAATGCTACTATGAGCATTCTTATACGTCTTTTGTTCTCATTTTTGTTAGGTTCAAACTTCGTTTAGAATTACAGGACTATGAAATGCATATCTTTGGTTTTAGTAGATACTACAAAACACTTTTCCAAAGTAGTTGATCTAATTTGCACTTGTACAAGCAATGGATGAGAGTTGCAGTTGCTCCACGTCTTCATCAACAGTTGGTACTGTCAATTTTTAAAATTTTGCAGGTGAGTAGGAAATGGCATCTGATTGAGGATATAATTTGTATTTTCCTTATGATTAGTGAGGTTGAACACCTTTCAATATGCTTATAGTCGATAGGATATATTCATTTTGTTGAAATTTTTCACTAATATTTCTATAGTATCTGCTTTCTGTTTTATGACAATACAAATTTTGTACATACCATGGGTTTTAGTTCTTTATAACCTGTCTGTATTTCAAATATTCCTATTTATTATGTGGCTGGATTGTTCATTCTGTCAATGGAGATTTTGATGAACAGATTTTTAAAAATGTTAATGAAGTCCAATTTTCTACCTTTTCCTTTGTGATGAAGTTTTTTTCATGTTTTTAAAATATTTGCTTATCTCAAAGTCACAACAATTTTTTTAGTGGTATCTTCTAGAAGATTTATTGTGTTAAATTTCACATTTGGGTGTACAAATCATATATTTATATATGTGAATTTATATATGTGAATTTTCTCCTTTAATTTTACCAATCAATCTAGCATCGTATTTTCTTCACTGCACTGCAGTGTCAACTTGTTGTGAAGTGACCATATGTAAGTGGGTTTGTTTCTGAGCTTTCTGTTTCATCAGTCTTTTATCACTCCTTGCACAGTACTATACTGTTTTAAATGTACTAACTGTACTAAGTTTGTGTACCTGATAGTATAAATCCTGGCTTAACTTTGTTCTTTTAAAATATTGTCTTTATTATTCTTGGCCTTTTAGGTTTCCATAAATATTTTGAAATTGGCTTGTCAGTTTTTAATACCCCACCTCAAAAAATGTCTTGGGCTTTTAATTGGGATTGTATTGAATCTAAATTTTTGTAGCCTTGAATCATTTGATATTGGCAAATATTTTACAAATATAATTTTTTATAAATAAACCTATTTCTTTTTGGGAAGAAATAACATCTTTACAATACTGAATTTACTAATCTATGGATATTCAATATTCCATCATTTATTTAGGTCTTTGATTCAAAGTGAGATTGTTCATTCTCTCTTTTGAATTGGTCAGTTTTGCTAAGAAGTCAGCATTTTATTTGTTTTTACAATCAACTTTTTGGGCCTCCTTTGTTGTATGTATGTTTTTATTTCATTGAAGTCTACTATATTGCATTATTTGCTTTATGACACATTTTGTGATATTTTCTGTTCTTTTTGTTATTTTGAGACAGGTGATTATAATCATTAATTTTCAGCTTTCTTATTTTCTACTTTATGGGTTTATAGCTAAATGTATATCTCTAGCATCCTTCATGTTTTGATATGTCACATTCAAATAATTTATTCTGAATATATTCAAATTTGTATTTTTAAATAACCCACAGGTTACTTACAAGTGTGTGGCTTAACTTCAAATCATTTGGGGATTTTCTAGCTATCTTTTTTAGTATTCCATACTAGCTTAAGTTCTTTGTAGTCAGCAAATTCTCAGAATTATCATGAGATTTGCTTTATGGCATACTAATCTATCACTTTTGGTAAATGTTCCATGAGTGATATGGTTTGGCTCTGTGTTCCCAACCAAATCTCACCTAGAATTGTAATCCATAGGAGTTGAGAGAGCGACCTGGTGGGGAGTGATTAGGGAGGCAGTTTTCCTCACGCTGTTCTCCTGATGGTGAGTGAGCTTTCATGAGATTTGTTTGATAAGTACTTGGCATTTCCTCTGTGCTCTTTCTCTCTCCTGTCACATGTGAAGAAGGTGCTTCCTTCCTTTCACCTTCCACCATTTTGTAAGTTTCCTGAGGCCTCTCAAGACATGCAGAAATGTGAGTCAATTAAAATCTCTTTTGTTTATAAACTACCCAGTCTCAGGTTGTATCTTTATAGTAGTCTGATAATGGACTAATACAGTGCATATTTGAATACAATGTGTTTTCTTCATTCACTGATGCTGTGTTTTAAACATGTAAATTAGAACATTTTGTTAATTATGGTGTCTACCTCTTACTAATTTTTTGTCTTTTTTTTTCCTCTCAGTTACTGACAGAGGTATGATAAAATCTCTGGCTGTAATTATAGGTTTTCCTGTTTCTCCTATAATTCTGCCAGTTTTTGCTATGGATATTTTGGATCCATGTAATTAATTGCACACAGATTGTGAATAGTATGTTTCTATTGAATTAACACTTTTATTATTGTGAAAAGTATCTTTTGTCCCTGGTAATATCTTCTTACATTGAAGTCTAAGTTGTCTTCTATTAGTATAGCTCTCTGGCTTTCTCTTAATCGTGGATTTTATAGTGTATCTTTTTTCATCACTTTACTTTCAATCTTAGTCTGTCTTTATGTTCTTGACTCTACTATTAAAATCTATCTTTTTAACTGGATGTTTAGTTTATATGCATAATAAAAACTAGTTTGATTTTAATTTGTCATATTTTTTGTTCTTTGTTCCATCTCTTGGTTTTTTTTTTTTTTTTTTTTTGCTTTTAATGTCTTATCTTCTATTTGTTGGATCAAGCATGTTTCAGTTTTTGTTTCCCTATTAAGCTTGTTAGTTACACTCTTTTTTACTGTCCTAATTGTTTCCTTAGAGGTAGCAATAAATATTGTATTAGTACAATAAAGGTACTAATTTAAGGTAGAATGTACCTTAATTTTCCATTTTGTGAAGTGTTTGGAACAAAACTCTTTTTACTTCACACCCAACTTCTAATATCCTGTTTTTACCATGCATTGCAGTCACACATACTATGAAACTACTCAAGACAGATAGTTAGTAAACCAATCATCAACTGATTGTTTCTCAGCCCCAAACCCAACCCTGTTTGCCTGCTTTTCTCAATTCAAGTGGCACCCTCTGAATGTTCCCCTTGCCATCTGGAGTAATGCTAGACTTTGTCAATAGAGGACACTGTGATGACAATAGAGGACAATAACAGCAAGGAGACACTCTTTCTGGCTGGGGTATTCTGTGTTTTTATTTAGCATGAATACCCCGCAAACCTCACAGACTAGTTTCAACCAAACCTTCAAGACTTGCTCTCCTCACCCAACGGCCATTTCCAAGTGCACCATGTGCTCTGTTTTGGCAGCCATGGCTGAACCCATTTCTCCCCACCTCATGGCAGGTTCTGAGAAGGTCCACTGCACTGCTTGCCTGGCAGCTCTGGCCACACCCTCAGGCAACCACGTCCCTGCTTAGAGGGTTTTTTCCATTTGTCAACTCTAGTCTGCCCACAAGTCCCAGCACTGACAGGACATTTGTAAAGATCATTCCTGACCTGTTACCTCTGGCATCTTGCTTCACAGCTGTTAGGCAGCATTTGCTGTGGTAGCCATGCTCTCCTTAAAGAAGTCTGCATCTCAGCTTCGGGGTGGGGAAGCTGTCTCTTGAGTTCTCAGTTTGTTTATTTTCTATATTCTCTCAGTCTAGAAATACCAGCTGTTTTATGTTTGTTTTGTATGCACATACTACTTATGGACCCCTTTAAGTCTTCGTTTATCCTTTTAGGTAGTTAGTTATCTTTGAAATGTACAATTCTTCACATCACATTTTCTTTGTTCTAATAACTGGTTTGCTTCCTGTCTCCTGACTAATATACTCAAAATTTGTGTTTGCGTAATTTAGCATTTCTGATGCTTTTTTCCTTTCTGCATTTGTGTGATTCCATCTGAGAGCATTTTCTTTTTGTCTAAAGAGTACTCTTTAGTGTTTTTTATACTGCATGTCTGCTGACAATAAATTATTTAAATCTTTGTCTAAAATGACTTAATTTTACATTACTTAATAATTAATAATTTTGCTTTGTGTAGAATCTGAGGTTGGCAGTTATTTCTCTTTAGCACTTTAACGATGCCATTTCTTGTTTTTGGTTTTACTGTTTCTATTGATGAGTCAACTGTCATTCCCGTTGATGTTCCTTTGAAAATAATACACCCTTTCTGTTTGTTCTTGCAGAAAAAGTTGTAGATTTCTTTTGTGTTTTTAAGCAGATTTTACCATTATGTGCCTAGAAATGGTTTTCTTCACACATTTTCTTAGAATTCATAGAAATTCTTGAATCAGAATTTGACATGGATCATTAGTTTTGGCAAATTCTCAACCAATATTTTTTCAACTATTGCTTTTTCCCCAGTTCCTTTTCATCTTCCTTCTGTGACTCTAATTATGTTTATATTAAACCTTTTCATGCCCTTTTCACTCATGTAATTTCATCTTTAAATTTTTGTCTGTGCATCAACTTGCAGACTTTTTATTGACCTGTCTTCTAATTTACTATTATTCTCTCCTGCAAGGTCTAATTAGTTGCTCAAATAAATATACAAAGTGTTTATTTTCCATTATTAATTGCTCACATACAGTATTTTCATTTTTTTTTAACATAGGCCAGTTGTCTCCACATTTTCCTCTGTTTCTATGAACACAGTAACATGCTGTAATGTTCTGTTTCACAACTTCAATATCTGGATCACACATAGATTTATTTCTATTGCAAACTTTCTTCATCATTTGCTCTTTCTTCCTGTCAATTCTTGATTAAGCAACAGAAGTTTTATAAAATTTACAAATGTACATTTATAGTGTGTGCCCTGTTTCAATTTTTGCTGTTTTATTTTTATAATTTTTGAAGTATTTTCAAAATAAAATATAGATTCTAGGCCGGGCGCAGTGGCTCATGCCTGCAATCCCAGCGTTTTGGGAGGCTGAGGCAGGTGAATCACGACGTCAAGAGTTTGAGACCAGCCTGGCCAATATGGTGAAACCCTGTCTCTACTAAAAATACAAAAAATTAGCTGAGTGTAGTGGCGGGTACCTGTAATCCCAGCTACTCGGGAGGCTGAGGCAGGAGAATCACTTGAACCTGGGAGGCGGAGGTTGCAGTGAGCTGAGATTGGGCCACTGCACTCCCGCCCTGGTGACAGAGTGAGACTCCATCTCAAATATATACATATATATATAGAGAGAGAGTATATCTAAAGAAAAGTGAAGTTTACTCTGACAGGAGTTTTTCTGCATGTCTATCTTTTTATAGGGCCTAATTCTAGAATTACAGTTTATAATTAAATTCATTATAAACCACTACATATTTATTACTGGCCTTTTCACTTCATTCTGATATCTTCTAATATCTTTCCATGGAAAAGTATATGTAATATATTTTTGGAAAGATAATAAAAAAGTAGTATGAAATAAATATCATCTTTATTAAGGGAGTAGGTCACATTTGGAAGAGATTTACTTTTGTCCCTAGGCATTCACACTATAAACCTACAACAAATAATTGTTTTTGAAATGTAACAATTGCTATTAAAACAAAGAAGAAGATACCAAGCATTTAAAATTTTTGTAGACCTTGTAAAGTCACACATAGTTCACAGCTAAACATTTAATTTCTGGATATATGTCATCATCGCTTCATGTTTTAAAGCCAGAGAATTTCATATTGAAAAAATATTTGTGGAGAAAAAAATCTTTAAGCAGTGGTGTGGGTACATAACTATGGGCAAAGACAGGGAAGAAAATTACGTATGATACAGAGGAGAGAATTACATATAACAAAAGGTAATATTTCCAAGGAATTTTATATTCCACCATTGTGGAAAAATTGTATTTGCATAAGTCATATCTAAATATAACATAACAAGTCAGTATGGTGAGAAAGGGTATTAAAATAGAATTGCCTGGGCCTGGGTGTTAACAGGCAACAGAGGCAGACTCCAAATTTCAGTCTGGAGGAAGGTATTTTCTTCCTATATTTTACTCCTGTATCTGCACCTCCTGAGGGTATAAATAAGCAGCATTTTTCCTAAGCAACACTGTCTGCCTGGGTTAATTCACCCTAGGACCACTGCTACATAAAAATTTTGATACCCACTCTCTCCTGTGGCCCAATACTTTAACAGTCATATTTACATAATAACTTTTAGAGATGGAGCTACTCCAAATATCTCAGTTTTCAAACATTGGACGTTGATCCATATGGCTGCAGGGATAATGAACTCAGATCTCAAAGGATCTCCATGTTTTTAGTAACAATACTGTTAATTATGCAATGGGATAAATATAAATAAAATCAATCTTCTTGTTTTTCTGTGTTCCACTAAAGACCGTTACGTGTATGATGGCCTGCATTAACCAGATTGGGTGTCAGAATATTGACTGTTAACTTTAAGACCTATGAAATGTTGAAATTTGAAAGGAAGAGTAGATAATTATTCAGTAGGAACTCAATATGACTTGTTAAACAAATCTTTGATGTTGTTTGTCAAAATTCAATACAAAGCATTGAACACCATAGACTGAAGTTCCTGGATTTCAAGAGACATTTCAGTTGAAAAAGTTATCACAATACAATAGAGAATTGTTTGATTTTATTAAAAATCATGTTTAATAGAAATTATTTTGTATGTTTAGGAAAACACAGGAAAATGACAAACCCAAAACACTTCATTTTATATTTTAATTTTTATTTTAAATTCTGGGATACATGTGAAGGTTTGTTACATAGGTAAACATGTGCCATGGTGGGTTTGTTGATAGGCTGTACCTATCAACCCATCACTTAGGTATTCAGTCCAGCATACATTATCTATTTTTCCTAATGCTCTCTCTCCCGCAACCCTACCCACTAACAGGTCCCAGTGTGTGTTGTTCCCCTCTCTGTGTCCATGTGTTCTCACTGTTCAGTTCCCACTTATAAGTGAGAACATGCAGTGTTTGGTTTTCTGTTCTTGTGTTAGTTTGCTGAGGATAACAGCTTCTAGCTTCATCCATGTCCCTGCAAAGGACATGATCTTGTTCCTTTTTATGGCTCCATAGTATTCCATGGTAAATATGTACCACATTTTCTTTATCCAGTCATCATTGATGTGCATTTGGGTTGATTCTATGTCTTTGCTACTGTGAATAGTGCTGCAATGAACATACAATGCTTTATATTCCTTTGAGTATATACCCAGTAATGGGATTACTGGGTCAAATGATAGTTCTAGTTCTAGATCTTTGAAGAATCACCACACCGTCTTCCACATGGTTGGAATTTACATTTGCATTCCCACCAACAGTGTAAAAGCATTCCTATTTCTCCACAGCCTCACCAGCATCTCTTGTTTCTTGACTTTTTAATAATTGCCATTCTGACTGGCATAAGATGGTATCTCATTGTTGCTTTGATTTGCATTTCTCTAGTAATCAGTGATGTTGAGCTTTTTAAAATATTTGTTAGCCACATAAATGTCTTCTTTTAACAAGCATCTGTTCATGTCCTTTGCCCACTTTTTAATGGGGTTGTTTGTTTGTTTCTGGTAAATTTGTTTAAGTTCCTTATAGATTTTGTGTATTAAATCTTCATCAGATGAATAGATTGCAAAAAGTTTCTCCCATTCTGTAGGTTGCCTGTTTGCTCAGATGATAGTTTCTTTTGGTGCGCAGAAGTTTAATTATATCCCATTTGTCAGTTTTGGCTTTTGTTGCAATTGCTTTTGACGATTTAGTGATGAAGTCTTCGCCCATGCCTATGTCCTGAATGGTATTGCCGAGATTTTATTCTAGGGGTTTTATAGTTTTGGGTTTTCCATTAAGTCTTTAATTCATCTTGATTTAATTTTTTAATAAAATATAAGGAAGGTGGCCAGTTTCAATGTTCTGCATATGGCTAGCCAGTTCTCTCATCACCATTTATTAAATAGGGAATCCTTTCCCCATTGCTTGTGTTTGTCACGTTTGTCGAAGATCAAATGGTTGTAGATATGTGGTCTTATTTCTGAGTTTTCTATATTCTGTTCCATTGGCCTATGTGTCTGTCTTTGTACCAGTACTATACTGTTTTGGTTATTGTAGCCTTGTAGTATAGCTTGAAGTCTGGTAGTATGATGCCTCCAGCTTTTTTCTTTTTGCATAGGATGATTTTGGCTATATAAGCTCTTTTTAGGTTCCATATGAATTTTAAAATAATTTTTTCTAATTCTGTGAAGAATGTCAATGGTGGTTTAATGGCTATAGCATTGAATCTATAAATGACTTTGGGCAGTATGGCCATTTGCATATTGTCTCTTCCTATCCATTAGCATGGAATATTTTTCCATTTGTTTGTGTCCTCTGTGATTTCTTTGAGCAGTGGTTTATAGTTCTTCTTGAAGAGGTCCTTCACTTCCCTTGTTAGCTGTATTCCTGGGTATTTTATTCTCTTTGTAGCAATTGTGAATGGGAGTTGATTCATGATTTGACTCTCTGCTTGCCTGTTGTTGGTGTACAGGAATGCTTGTGACTTGTCCACAGTGATTTTGGATCCCGAGACTTTGCTGAAGTTGCTTATCAGCTTAAAAAGTGTTTGGGATCAGAAGATGGGGTATTCTAAATATAGGATCATGTCATCTACAAAAAAAGACAATTTGACTTCCTCTCTTCCTATTTGAATGCCCTTTATTTCTTTCTCTTGCCTGATTTCCCAGGCCAGAAGTTTCAAAACTATGTTGATTAGGAATGGTGAGAGAAGTCATCCTTGTCTTGTGCTGGCAAAACATTTTATTTATTTATTTATTTATTTATTTATTTATTTATTTATTGAGATGGAGTCTCACTCTGTCACCCAGGCTGGAGTGCAGTCATGCGATCTTGGTTCACTGCAACCTCTGCCTCCTGGGGTCAAGCAATTCTCCTGCCTCCGCCTTCTGAGTAGCTGTGATTGCAGGCATGCACCACCACACCCAGCTAATTTTTGTATTTTTAGTAGAGACAGAGTTTCACCATGTTGGTCAGGCTGGTCTCGAACTCCTGACCTCAGGTAATCCACCTGCCTCGGCATCCCAAAGTGCTGGGATTACAGGCATGAGCCACCGCGCCCGGCCAAAACACTTTATTTTAAATACTTCTGTTTAGATCTTCAGAAGTCATTTTCTGCTTACCAATGAATTTTTTTTTCTTCTGTATTTGGTCAACAATCAAGCTTTCATTAGTTTTAAGAAATGTATAGCGTATATTACAAAAGCATTGCAATGTTTCTGGAAAAAATATTGATGACACTCTCAGTGAACATTTCCACTTGAAAATTCTCTGAAAAAGCTTGCAATGTTAGTTTCATTTCATCCAGACCTATTCTATTCAAGGAACTCTGCTAGCCAGAGGGAGTACAAAGATAAGTAATAGAGATTTCCTGCCTTTAAGAGATAAGACACAAATTTGCAGGAAGATGTGCTATGCTAGTTTAAATATGGATTTCAGCCTGGTTTTCTAACTGATCTTTCAGCTTCCTAAGGGAAAAAAATTAGATATTTGATCATAGTATGGGTCAAAATACAGCAATGAATTAAAATGATTGTCAATACAAGCTATTTTATTTTTTGTCATAATTACAAAATTTTTATATAGGTGAAATCATATGAAATAACCTCTTCTTTATAAAATTAAAAAAATATGGCCCTGAGATAAAGTAAGTCACAAAGCATTTCCAAAATCTTTTTTTTGTCAAAGTATTGGTTGTGTAATTTTTTAAATAAGAAGAATGATTATAAAAACAATTTTGTGGGGCTGGGAGCAGTGGCTCATGCCCGTCAGCCCAGCACTTTGGGAAGCCAAGGCAGGAGGATCAGTTGAGGTCAAGAGTTTGAGACCAGCCTGGGAAATATAGTGAGACCCTGTCTCTCAAAAAAAAAAAAAAAAAAAAAAAGCTTTGAAAATTTTTTGGGGCTTGGTAGTACATGGCTGTAGTCTCAACTACTCGGGAAGCTAACGTAAGAGAGTTGCTTGAGTCCAGAAGTTTGAGGCTACAATGAGTTATGATTATACGACTGCACTCCAGCCTAGGTGACACAGTGAGACCCTGTCTCAAAAATAATTATAATAATTTTGTGAAATAATGTTTGTTATATCCATCTGTGAAGAATCCCTATATATAGTACCTATATATAGTATTAAAATGTTTGCAAAATCATCTGATTTAAAAATTGTATTTCAGTTTTGTTTAACCTAGCTTTTCCCAAATTTATTTAACCACAGAGCTTCCTTTGTGAAATACGCACAAAAAATAATGAATTGTGGACAATGCAAAAAGAACAATATCAAAATTTTTATTCTCAAGCCTAGATGATTTTCTCTAAGTACACTTGCCTGGCCAAGTGATAAGAGAGAAAAGTTAATGTCCTCACATGGAGATTGTGTCTATGGCATGAGTCTTGTAAGGCAACTGACTAAAAAGTGAAACATTGACCAGAAAGCAGAAAGGAGCTATGTAGGAGAAAACATCAAAAGTTTCTGGAAAAAGCCTATGTCATGCCTAACAGCAAGGGCTCTGGATTCAGACTGCTTGTAATCAAATCAACTTAAGGCATATTAGCAGTGGGACACTGAAATTTTCATTCAATCCTTGCATGCCTTAATTTTCCTGTATGTAAAATGGGAACAGTAGAGATTAGCACCATCATGTATTATGATCACTAAATTATTTAATATGATTAAGGCACAATGTATGGCACCTAATAAACGCATTTAAGTTTATAAATAAATAATCCTTGAAGTTCTTTTTCTTTTCAAGTCTCCTACTTGGTGAATTGTTTTCTTCTAATTGGGAAATTCCATTTTTCTTACAAAGTCAAATTCACTGGACTAACACCCATCGAAACCACCATATTTGGGAAATGTTTAAAAATGTATTTCTGGAGTGAATAAAGTGAATGGAAAAAAAGGAAATACTTCTTTATATTTGCTAGCCAAATCTTTAGTGCATGTTCATACCCAATACCTTGGGGCATATTCACTGGAGAAAACCAACTAACCTCATGTAATAAGAACAACAAATTATTTCCTGTATTGGTCCCTGCTGCCTCCAAATGCTTGCTTGTAGACCTTGGTTACACAATGTTAATAATAATAGTATGTTTACTCAGTGCTTACCATGAGCTGTGTGCTCTTCTTAGGGGTTCATATGTCATTTTTCAATAAATCCCTACAACAATCCTACGCATGGGATATTGTTATCCCCATTTTATAGATGAGAAAATGAGAGATGTCTTCTTAATATTAAATTTAAAGTTTCATGATTTTAAAAAATATTCCAAATGTTTTCCGTTTTTAACCTAGAAAATAGCTATTAAATAAGAACCTTTTTTAAATATAGAATTGTTGGGCACAATAATCATAACTTTACAGGTGGATATTCACAATTTGTTCATTATGCACCAAGAAGAGCAGAGACACTCACCCAAACTTATGAGGTTGCTATTATTACTCCATGTTACTGTAAAACAAACTGAAGTTCAGTGAAGCTAATTGACTTTGTCTGTTTACAATAAAAATGATTTATCTCCTTTAAAATAGGCTAAAATTTTTGAACATAAACTACAGATGCTTTTAGCACCAAGGCTAGAGAAAGAACTGTTAGCAGCGGAGTAGATATTTAAGAGATTATTAAACAAAGGAAGGTGTTCCAGTGCTGAGCTAGAAAAGTAAGACATAACTCAGATCAAGCTTTAGTGAGATTTTTTATTACTACTCACTTTTACTGCAAAGGCTGATTATGGACTCATATATCTTATCAAGAACAAAGCATAAGGAAGTTACTTTAGTATGTGTTAAATAGGACACACAGAAGATGAACATTTAAATATTTCAGTATTTCCAATACAGGTACATGTCCACCTCTGAACTGAACATAGGTATTCGAACCACTGTTGCAATTATAGGAAGGGTCAAGAGAAAACTCACAACGATTTCTTATTATCTCCAATCTTAGCCTGTCTTGTGTTATTATAATAGAACACACGAGACACAGTAATTTATAAAGAAAAGAGGTTTATTTCACGCACAATTTTGCAGCCTGGGATGTTCAAGGGCATGGGCCTGACTTCTGGCAAGAGCTTTTGTGCTGCATCATTACATCCCTCAAAGGGGACGCAGATAGGTGTGAAGACATCACATGGCAAGACAGGATGCAAGAGAGTGAAACCGAAGAAGCCAGACACTTTTTAATAACCTACTTTCTCAAGAACTAATCCATTCCCATTAGTGAGCAAGAACTCCCTCACTCCAGCAGGACGGTGTTTATGTCCTTACTCATGAGGGATCCCCCCCATGACCTAAAAAACTCCCACTAGGTTCCACCTCCCAATACAACCACACTTGGGATGAAATTTCAACATGAGTTTCAGAGGAAACAAAGAAATCATATCCAAACCATAGCAGTATCCATTTATATCTGGTTTCCCTAATAAAATGACATGGAGCACCCTCCAAACAGCATAAATATGCATATCCTAGTTATGTGCATATTTTCAATTCACTGAAAAACTTTCAGTTTCAACAAAGAATGCATTGTTTATTTTTCTCTGTACAAAAAGCTTGCTGTGAGTCTGTCTCCCCCAGGAGAAAAATAAATAAATTTCATGACTTTGTAATTGTCATCTTAAAAAATTTCTTGCCTTCATTTAGTTATTTAAGAAAAACATATCAAGTACTGTTTATGTCACTGTAAAGGTTGGAAAAACATCAACTAATTGTCAGGGAAAAATTCAATTTATATTCAAAGTTTCCAACATTAAATATTGTGAAAATGCAAAGAAGTCCTTCTACTTTCACTTCTCACTTGTAGGATTTAGATCTACTGTCTAAAATATGATAAAATATTGGGTGACAAATTTCCTTTGAATACAAGGTGTGGAAACTAAAATAAAATGTGATTCAGTTCTCTTTTGTAACCTAGATAAAAATAATGCCTGGATTAAAATTCTTATCACATTCAGAGAACTTCAAGTAGTTCATGGTGGCCATAATGTGTAGGTTAGAATTCTGGGCTCTAACAGTAGGCTACCTTGTTTTTGTATCCCACCCAACTATACCACTAACTGGTTTCATGACTATAAGCCAGCAACTTTACTTTTCTTAATCTCAATGTTTTCTCATGTAAAATTGCAATAATTATAACAATAAATTAATTATAAAATATATATTAAAATTATTTATTACATAGATAAATATTTATTAATTTCCAATATAAAAGAATGCTATGCAAAGCTTTGATGAGATAATGAATGTAGTCTACACATCATGCATTGTAAATGGTAGCCACTGTTACTTCTTTGGCTAGATGAAAAATCGTATTTGAACTGGAGGGGTCATACCCACAGCTTGAAAATCTGTTATTCCATGTAAGGATTTCAGATTTCATATTGTGGTAGACAATGGACAATCACTAAAGAATTTTGTCAGAAGAGTACTATGTTGCATTTTGCATTTTAAATGATCATTCTGCTTGCTATGTGGGGGATGAATTGGAGGGCACATAAGGAAAACAGTTACAAGACTATTTAAATGGTCCATGAGAGAAATGATAATTGCTTGAACCAAGTCAACCACAGAAACAACAGAGAGCAAAATGTATGAGATTATGAGAAGCCAGAAGTAATGGAACAAAGTTACTAATATATGCTGCAATGTGGGAAAGGAGGGAATGAAGAATGACACTCAACTTCCCAAGAGATGACTTTTATCAAATACAATAGTATTTTTACAAATACAATAGTAGACCCTGGTAGGGGAATGTTGGGAGTGTGGAGAGGATGTAAGGAAGGCTAAGTGAATGGGATAAGGTTAATTTTGAAGAAGTAGAGTTTGAGTTATCTCTGGAACATAAAATCACAGGTATTTATTATGCAATTTGTTACATTGGTTTTAATTTGGAGTTCAGAACATTCATGAGTCACCTACACATAATAGGCAGATTAAGTTATGAGACTGTATGTGATTGCCTATATAGACTAGATAGATTAATGAGAAGAGATCTAGAATTGAACATAAAGAAACATCAAAATATAAAATATAGGTAGAAGAAATAGTACTTAAAATGGAGACTGGGAAGGCATAACTAGGTAGTACAAGGGAATTAAGGAGATACTAATGCCAATGAAACCAAAGTGGAAATGTATCAAGAAAAGCAAGGGGTAAACCATGGCAAATGTTGCAGGTATAAGTAAAATAACCTTAGGACAAAATAAAGATCATATGATTTGGCAATTGTAATGTTTATAGACCAGTTTCATTGCAGTGGAAAGACTGTAATCAGATTGCCAAAGGTTGAAGGAAAATGAAAAGTTCTGGTAGATTGTCTTTTTCCAAAAGTGAACACAGCAATATTGCTGATCCCAAATATTTCAGAACATTGCTACACACCATCATAGGTGGAGGCTGTTTCCTATTTCCTTGAACCTAGGCAGGGCTTTGTGACTGCCTTAATGAACAGAATGCAGCAGAAATGATGCTGTGTGACTTCCAAGTCTAGATCATAAAAGGAAATAAATGTTGTGTGCATCTCCCCCCATATACCCTGATACCCCTCTCTTGTTCTTGAAACCCACCATCCACATTTTGAGAAAGTTCAGACCACATGGAGAGTACATGTATATATATTCTGGCCCACAGACTTAGCTATCATTTCAGTTGTAATGCCAGCACCAACTGCTTAAGTGAGCAAGCCTTTGAATGGTTTTCATACCTAACCTTTCAGCTGCTCTAGCTGATAACATTGAAAATAGACATAAGCTGTCCCTGTGGAGCTCTTCTCAAGTTGCAGATTAAATATTCTAGACATTATAGGCCACTAAGTTTGGAATCATATTTTACATAGCCATACTAGTATAGAAGCAAAGGAGAAGAAACCGTAAACATAAATTATCCTTGGAAAGGTCTTAGAACTGAAGAATTGCAGGATGAAAAGAAACCAATAACCAGATGAGCATAGAGTCAAGAATGTTTAGGAATTTTTAAATTTTGTTATTAAAATAAGGTCAATGTGAACAATAGAAGATGTAACATGAAAATGCATGTTAGAAAGAGGAAAGAATCATTGGTGTAAATTCTATACCCTGGTGGATACAAGGGATATCACATAGAGAGCATACGGAATGTGATAGTTTTGAATAAGGAAACTGACATTTATGTATTTGTACATAAATAGGTGCTTATAGATGGGACACAGGAAGTTAAAGAGGATAATTCCCAATATTCTAAGTTGTCTCTATGAAATCAGAGGCAAAATTATCTGCATTGAAAAAGAAGTAGTGATGTAGATGTTAGGCAGAAGGTGTATGGTGTGCAGAATAGTAGGTTTTTTAAATAAGGAAGCATGTAGAAGAAAAACAAAAGAAGGAGATAATCAATAATAATTTAGAAAAATTGCCAGGCTCAATTGAAGCTGGAGACCATAGTTTTTAGTGGCAAAATCCTATCAGCTGTATCATTTCATTTTTAATAATGCTTAGTACCTCAGGTGCCTGATGATATAAGCATTACATAAATTTAGCAGCTCACTGATTTGTCCTCTTTTAAACTTTCTGCAGAGAGGCACTACACTTAGCTAAGAGTTCTTGGATATGGAGCTGAGTCCAGCAATGTCAAGGAACAACTCACAAGCTGTAGGGTTCAGGGCTATAGGACATAACTGAGGTGTCTCTCTAATACAACAGTCAGTTACTCTCCCTTTCCTGACAAATACCTCCTCAACAGCATCCCCCAGCACAGGCAGCTTTTTGCCTCCAGGAAATTTATTCTACTACCTACTCCTTATTCTAGGTACTTACTACTTAATTCTTTCAGAGCTGATTAGTGCAAAGTGAATACTTGACTCTACTGCACCAATCATATTGTCTCTGAGGGAATTTGGCATTGGGATAAAAACAGATTCAGTTCATTTCTTCCTTCCTAAAACTTTAATGATTAAATTCAGAGGCTTTAAAATATCTAATGTGACATAGTTAAAGCTATATATATATAGTGATAAATAAAAGTAAATTACAGAGAGGAACAAAATCAAGAAATTGGTACAGAGTATTGTCTAGGTTTCTAAATATTTTTCTATTTCCATAGCTTGATTTTTAACTGAGTTTTTGCCTACAGGATATAGATAGACTGATAATATAGATATGGAAATAAGTGTGGATACAGGCATAGATATAGAGATAGATGTAATCTAGTTTTTGTTATTTTTGAAACTAGCAATCAATCAAGAGAGTCTAAACTTGGAACAAAGTTGATGTAAGAGATTGTCTTCCAAGTATGTAGCCAGAATCAAGAATATAAAAGAAATTATAGATAAGACTCTAAACTGAAATTCTTAGGCAGTGAGACAGAAATCAGAAAGATCCAAAAGAAGAGTAACTGGTGAAAAACAAAAAAAAGTGGGAGATTCCTCTTAGAATCCTTAGAATTCCACGTATAGAAGTTTCATAGTATGCCCTCACTGGCCTGGAGAGAATTCTGAAGGGGTTGAAGCCTGATGAACAAATAATACAAAACTGTATTGTCAAAAAATAAATGAAAACTTTTAGTTCACTTAATATACTCATGATTATTTTTGAGGACCAGAATAAAGAAAAGCATTCGATACCTGTTAACCTATAAACTGTTCATATTGTAGAAAACATACATCTTTTTATTCCATATATTTAATTAGCAGGCCAGGCACGGTGGTTCACACCTGTAATCCCATCATTTTGGGAAGCTGAGGCAGGCAAATCACTTGAGGCCAGGAACTGGAGACCAGCCTGGCCAACATGGTGAAACCCCGTCTCTACTAAAAATACAAAAATTAGCCAGGCGTGATGGAGCACACCTGTAATCCCAGCTACTCAGGAGGCTGAGACAGGAGAATTGCTTAAATGGGGGAGGCAGAAGTTGTAGTCAGCCAAGATCGCACCACTGCACTCCAGCCTGAGCAACAGAGCAAGACTCTTGTCTCCCCACCGCCCCACCCCCCAAAAAAATTCAATTAATGAACATCATCAAATTCCCCTATGCCCAATCCTTGACTCTGAGGTTAACCATTTTATAGTGACCTCTATCACTATTAACTAGTTTTGTCTATTTTCAAAATGTATGTAAATGAAATCACAGAGTAGATACCCTTGTGTCTGGCCTGTTTTGCTCAACATTATGCATATTACATTCAAACATGTTTTGCATGTAGGAGCAGTTTGTTTATTAACATTACCAAATAATATTACATGATATTAGCATAAAAGTCATTTTCTCATTTGAATATCTGGACATTTGGATTATTTCAAGCTTGGGGCTATTAAAAGTAATGCTTTTATTGGATATTCTTGTGCATGGCTTAGCTGCAAATATGAATACATTTCTGTTAGGAAGATACTTAGGGAAGGAATTTCTGGGTTAAGATATGCATATTTTCAGCTATAGTTCATATTATTAAACAGTTTTACAAATGGTTATACCCATTGACATTTCCACCAGCAGTGTATGTGAGTTCCAGACCTTCCACATCTTCACTAACACTTGGTCTCATGGATCATGTTAATTTTAGCTGTTTGGGTACATGTGTAATCCTTTTCATTTTTCTATTTGATTTATTGTCTTTTTTCTTAAATATTTGTAGAAGTATTTTTAATTTTTGATTTTGTTCTTATTTTTAATTTGGGGTTCAAATCTTTTTTCATTTATTTGCTTCACAAACGTTTTTTTCCTTCTGTGTGGTTTGCTTCCTCACTCTCTTAAGAGTGTCTTCTGAAGAAATAAAGGCCTTAATTTAAGGTCATCTACTTTATCAGTCTTTTGCTTTGTTGTTAGTGTTAAGTAAATTAAAATGGTGAGCAAGAGGTGGAGCAAGATTCAGATAAAACCCTCGAGCAACCATCTTCCTGCAGGAACACAAAACTGAACAGCTATCTACACAAGAAAACACCCTCATAAGAGCTAAAAATCAAGTGAGCAATTACAGTACTGGGCTTTCACATCATATCAAGGAAAGAGGCACTGAAGAGGGTAGGAAAGACAGTCTTGAATTGCCTACATCAACTCTTACCCCCAAACCCTTGGCAGAGGGAGAACAAAGTAATGGCAGAACTTTGCATTGGAATCCAGTGCTGCCCTGTCACAGTGGAAAGCAACTCAGGGCAGAGTTCAGTCATGGACAGAACATTTAGACCTGCCGCAGACAGAGAGGAATTGTTCATTCCAGTAGTTGGAACTTGAGTTCCAGCTATCCCCACCATCACAGACTAAAGTGCTCTGGGGTACTAAATAAATTTGAAAGGCAGTCCAGTCCACAAGGACTACAATTCCGGGGCAAGTCATGGTGCTGTGGACTTGCTGTGCATGTGACCCAGTGATATACTAGCTGGGTCAGCCAAGGGAATGCTTATGTCACTCCTTCCCCAAATCCAGGCAATGCAGCTCATAGCTCTTGCAGAGACTCCTTTTGCTTGGGCAAAGGAAAGGGAAGAGTAAAGAAGACTTTGTCTTGCAACTTGGATACCAACTCAGCCACAGTAAAATAAAGCACCAAATGAACTCCAAAAGCACCCATTCTAGGTCCTAGCCCCAAGAGGACATTTGGAGATCTACCCTAGGCCAGAGGGAGACTCCTGCCCTGAAGGGAAGGACCTTGTTCTGGCAGGATTCATCACCTGCTGACTGAAGAACCACTGGACCTTGAATAAACATCAGCAGAAGCTAGAAAGTAGTTCAGATAGGCCTTGGGTAAGAATCAGTACTGTGCTGGTTTCAGGTGTGACCTAGCACATTCCTAGCTGTAGTAGCCATGGGTAAAGACTCTTGCTTGAGGAAAGGAGAAGAAAGAGTCAAAAGGACTTTGTTTTACGACTTGGGTACCAACTAAGCCAAAGTAAAATAAAGCATCACGCAGACTCCTAAAGTCTCCAATTCTCGGCCATAGCTCCCACAGTACATTTCTAGATCCACCCTGAGCCAGAAAAGAACCTGCTGCCCTGAAGGGAAAGACACAGACCCTGCAGGATTCACCACCTGTTGGCTAAAGAGCCCTTGGACCTTAAATGAACATCAACAATAGCCAGGCAGTAATTGCCACAGGCCTTTGGTGAGACCCAGTATTGTGCTGGCTTCGGATGTGACCCAGCACGATCCCAGCAGTGGTGGCAATGGGAGTGATTGCATCACCCTTCTGTCAACTCCATGCAGCTCAGCATGCAGAAAAAGACTCCAGTTGTTTGGGGGAATGTAAGGAGAGAACAAGAAACACTGCCTGGTAATCCAGGGAATTCTGCTGGCTCTTACCTAAGGCTACCAAGGAAGAACTTCTGTGACTCTGAAAGAGTCACAACTTTAGTGGGTTTGGGATGCCTGCTAATGCAGGTATAGTTGCAGTAACCCAAGAGTTAGGTCACAACATTCAATTCCCTTCAAATATTTGGAAGGCTTTCTAAAGGAGAGGTGAAACAAGCCCAGACTGCAAATGTTAAAATAAATACCTAGCTCTTAATTGCCTCAACATTGACAAACATCCACAAGCACCAGGGCCATTCAGGAAAACATGACCTAATCAAACAAACTAAATAAGATACCAGAAACCAATTCCACGGTAAGAGATATGTAACCTTTCAGATGGATAATTCAAAATAACTGTCTTGAGGAAGCTCAAGAAAATCCAAGATAACACAGAGAAGGAATTCATAATTCTATCAGGTAAATTTGACAAAGAAAAAGAAATAATTTAAAAGAACCAAGCAGAAATTCTGTAGCCAAAAAATTCAGTTGACAAACTGAAGACTGAATCAGTCTCTCAACAGCAGAATGGATCAAGAAGAAATAATGAGTGAATCTGAAGACAGGATATTAGAAAATGCACAAGCAGAAGAGACAAAAGAAAAAAGAATAAAAAGAAAGAAGCATGTCTACAAGATACAGGAAATAGCATCGAAGGGGCAAATCTAAGAGTTATTGGCCTTAAAGAGGAGATAGAGAGATCAGGGTAGAAAGTTTTTTCAGAGAGATAATATCAGAGAGCTTCCAAAACCTAGAGATAGATATCAACACTCATGTACAAGAAGGTGATAGAATAAGCAGGTTTAACCCAAATAAGACTACTTCAACACATTTAATTATCAAATCCCCAAAGGTCAAGGGTAAAGAAAGAATCCTAAACACAGTAAGGGAAAAGAAGCAAATAACATATAAAGGAGCTCCAATATGTTTTTACATTCTTTTTGCATTCTGTTTAAAAAGTCTTTGCTTATCTCAGAGTCATAAAGATATTTTCCCATGCTATCACCCAGAAACTTCAAGTTTATTCTTTGCATTTATATAAATAGTACATTGTGAGTTAATTTTTGTGTATGATTTGAGGTAGAATTCAAGCTGTGCTATTTGTTATGCAGATGACCCAGGACCTTTTAATTTAAAAAAACATTATTTCTCCGTTGTACTAGTGTCATCTTATGAACATATGTGTCAGTCAGTTTTTTTGGACTCTATTTCATTTGTCTGTTAGTCCTTCCACCAACACAGCACTCTATTTATGACTGCAGCTCTTACATTAAATACATTAAACTTTGATTAGTGACAATGTTAGGCATAGAGGTTTGTCATACTGAAAATAGTCTTGGCTGTTGTTTGCTCTTTGCATTTCCATGTATATATACTTCAGAATTGTCATTTTCATAAAAAATAAAATCTTACTGTAATTTTGATTGGGATTACAGTAAATATATAGAATAATTTGGAAACAATTGACATTTTTATAATGTTGAAACTTTCAATCCATGGACATGATATATTATCAATAGATTCATCCATATTGTAGAAGAAGCAAAATTTTACCTCTACCCTCTCTGGGTTTTTCAGCCGAGCCTAATAAAAAGAAACTGACATAGGAT
Source organism: Macaca mulatta (assembly GCF_049350105.2). Lineage (NCBI taxonomy): Eukaryota > Metazoa > Chordata > Mammalia > Primates > Cercopithecidae > Macaca > Macaca mulatta. Next base: position 171,154,321 of record NC_133406.1, on the reverse strand, counting down.
AGATTAACAGGAAAAAGTATACAAATTTACTTACGCTTTATGTGTCACCAGATCTTCATAAGGAAATGAAGACCCAAAGATGCAATTTGTATGTGTATATATACATATATAGATACATGACTTTTAGTTCATCCTAATGTATTGACGTTTTTATCATTGTAAAATGTCCTTTTTTTCTCTCTTGTAACACTGCTTATTTTGAAGTCTATTTTATCTCATATTAATATAATGATTCTAGACTTCTTTTGCTTGCTGTTTGCATTGTGTATTTGTTCCATCTCTATTCAGCCGCCCTCTGTCTATATTTAAAATGCATCTCTTGTGACAACAAATAGTTGGATCTTGCTTTTTTTTAATCCATTCTAACAGTCTCTGAATTTTAGAGTGTTTACTACATTAAAGTTTAAACAATTAATTACATGATCAAATTTAAACATGATGATTGTTTGTTTACTGATTAACATTAACCTCACTCTGTGCTTTTGGTCTCTGTTTCTCCTGACCTGCCTTTTGCATTGCTTAAATATGTTTTCTAGAATTCTGGTTTAATTTTTCTATTGGTACTTTAGTTATGCCTTTTAGTATTGTTATTTTGGTGGTTTTTCAAGGTATTTCAATCAACATTAATCATGTTTTACAGTCTAGTTAGGGCTAATATTGTAGTATTTCATAAAAAATGTGGAAATTCTGTAATCATGTAAATCACCCTTCCTTGTTTATGCTGTAATTATCTAATATATCACATATATTATAAACTACAAAAGAAAATGTCATAATTTTGCTTCAAGTAATGCATGTATTTTAAAGGAAATTGATGAAGACATTTACAATCACCCAGATACTTAACAAATTTTGAAGCTGTTTGCCATTCCTCCTAAAGAGTCAAATTTCCATCTAATCATTTCCTGTCAATCTGAAGTACTTCTTTAGCATTTCTTGTAGTGTACATCTGCCAGCACTAAATTATCTTATTTTTTAACAATATCTTTATTTGCCTACTGTATTAAATAATATTTTCATTGCATGTAGAATTCTAGGTTGAATTATTTTTCTTTTAACACTCTGAAAATGTCATTTGGTTATCATCTTAGTTCTATAGTTTCTAATAAGAAATCAGTAATACTTATTTTTCATCAATGAGCATGGTTATAATAGCTACTAAAAGTCCTTGAAGGCTAATTTCAACGTGTGGGTCTTCTTGGTACCCTCCATTTTGTGTTTTCTCTTGAAAATTGATTGCATTTTTCTGCTTTGAGTTTTTGTTTCCATTGTTGTTGTTTACACTGTGGACATTGTGAACATTGTTTGCAAGTCTGAATCCTATTATAATCCTCTGAAGAGTCTGGATTTGTTTTTACCATATATCATTTCTCTTGATCCTAATTCTTGATATGTCAAAATATATTTTTCATAGGCTCAGGGTAAAGTTATCCCTCTCTAGAGTTGATTTACCCCCTACTCTGATGAGTAACAAAGAACAGATCATCTAGATCTAATCATGCCTGAATTGACTTGAAGCTGGCTTGCAGTCTGGCTGAAACTCTTTTCTGCCATCTTCCTAGAGGAAAGCTCTCCAGAATTATCAATTGACAGCCTGGGTTGTATTTTAGAGCTCTCCTTCTTGGTGGCTCCTAAACTCCATTTCTTTTCTCAGCATCAGAAAACTGCCAAAAACTCGCCTCTATTTTATAGTCACTTTTGACATAATTCTTAGCTTCTTGCCATTTACAACTGCAGTGGTAAATGTTTTGGTGGTTAAACATGTGTTCAGTGTCAGGGTGACTTACTTGCACCTTTCTACTCTCCAAGATCTTATTTTTTCAACCCCAGGTTCCTTTGGTAACTGCAAACTAAATTTTTATCTTTCCATACTGAAGAGGTTGTCTTGAAACTCAAGTGGCTTCTCTGTCAGCATCTACTCTGGCCATTTCCTTGGCCTCTTAGCCTCTTGACCTCTTGATCCGTACTGAAAATGGGCAAATGCAGAAAGTTGGAAACACTTCAATGAATTTTCCTTCTTTGTTTGATCTGGCCCCTCATATCCTGGTAGCTTAGAAATTCTCTAATATCTTACAGATTTTCGTGGGGTTTTTTTCTTGACTTTCATAAATCATAGTAAAAGTGTTAGTCTGCTACAAACTGTTCCACCATTGCCAGAAGAGGTCCCTATAATAAATATCTCCAGAAATTTGTCAGATTATTTTTGTAACAAAATATTTATGATTATGTTATATTCCACTGAACTGGTGTTCTATAACTCTCTTAATGTCTTCCTATTTATTGCATTTACAATAATCTTATTTTAAAATTTTTTTGCAGTGGGCATCGTAATTTATGTGTTTTTTTCCCTGAGGAATTTATTTTTTTTCCAAATGAATTCCTAGGAGCAAGAAATCCTTTACTGTTTAAAAAAATACGAACAATGTATTGTTCATTAAAGGGTTTTTTTGGATAACCTTTCAGAAGGATTGTACCAATCTGTAACACCACATAAAATGTATAATTGCTGCATTTTTATTACAAGCTCTCCAGCAGGGAACAATTTTATATTTAATTTTGGATGATTTAATAATTATAAATAATATATGTCGTTTCAATTTAAATTCTCTTTGATCACTTACAAAGTAAAGAAGTGTGTTATATGGGCAGGCCAGGAGTAATTTCAAAGACTGCATGTCAGTAGAGCTATGGGGGAGTTTTCATAATTTTAACAGCATGTGAGTTCATTTCCCAGTTGTTTCTGGTGTATTCTTCCTTGTATTCTCAGAATTTTGCATAGGCTATGTTCAATAAACATGTATTAATTACTACCATTCTTCTTTCATTTTTCTTTTTTCAATGACTTTGGACAGAGTCTTTGAAAAATATTTCTGAGGCTTTAGTTGCACATGATACAAAATTGTGTCTTATCTGTTTAAATCACTAAACATATGTCCAATATCCTCCTTTCCTGGATGCCTCTTTCTGATCTATTTTACCATCATGAGAAATAATAGATTCATAAGTTATGTACCTGTTATCTAGACTTAGATTGGTAGCTTTTCCTTTTTATCTGTAGCAAACTGGCAAAGAGAACACAATTGTATTTCTGGATTTGAGCAGGCACGTAATAACAAAGTTTTGAAAAATGAGGACGTTATTCAAGGCTGCAAGATAAAGCATGACAGACAGAGTTTTTGATTGGGCAAACAGTCAGTTCTGCTTAACCATCATTCTGTAAATGCCCATCTTTCTGTAAGCAAAAATAATGCAGCTAATTTGTTATCAATAGTGTGGTTTTGAGTTGCTTTTCCAGGAGTAGTAATCAATTTGCAATGATTCTATCTTGTATTGTAAAATTTCCTGACAAATTAAAATTATGGCAAAGCAGAAAATATTAATTTTTTAGATAATAAATTGTCACTTTAATATACATAATATCCTTTATAAATTTTTATAGACTTTTCACTTAGAAACACAATACATCCATCTTTATTTTCTCACAAACTATTATATTTACTGTGTTAAATTCAGATGTATAGTTTATTCAAGCAATAGCTGCAAATGTCCTAATTTAAATTGTTTGCAGTTCTTTTTTTAAATATGAAGTCATAAGCTACTTCACATTAAAGATAACATCTCTTGAGTTACACAGGCTAAAATTTGTAAAGTGGAGAAAATGCATTTGCTAAATAAAAATAAATATAAATACATACTTTAGATCTACTCTCTCCTAGAAAGATAAACGGGTAGAAAAATATTTTCTTTTAAACAGAGACACTAAAGAGAAAAATTTTAAAGCTTGGAATAAAGTTTTATTTATTTGGTTTCATTTCCAGTTGGAAACAAACTTTAAATTTGTCCATTCCTTACTATCCAACAAATCAATACTATTTCAGTTATCTCTCCTAGATAGTTTTCTACATTTTGGTATTTCATGGCTGAAGAAAGACATGCATTTCAGGAAATGTCCAGAGAAACAAATGTTGTTTCGATAACTCATCCATTTTGGTGAGTTAATGACAATAGAAACAGCAACCGATAAAACCTAAAATCTACAAACATTATTTTACAATAAAAAGTGGATTTGAATACCTAAATAGAGGCAAAAATTAGTCTCAGGGTAAAGACAGACTTTTCATCAAATCTATTAACCTTTTAGAAAAGTTGTTACTGGTTTTATAGTTTCTTTTTCTCACCTTTACATCTTTATGCGCAATACTTATTTCTAGAACTACATGTCAATTACATGGGTATGTTCACTTTGCTTCAATAGAACAAAAATTGTTTAAAAATTGGAAAAATATAGAAAGCTTTCCCCACAGCCTGGAGCCAATACTCGGACAAACATACATCTAATCTAAACACTACCAACCACAGAAAATTTACTACTTTATAAAATAGGAAAGCTTTAAGTTTTAAAAATATTTTTATTATTTTAAAACAAAAGTTACTTCCCTGTAATTTCCTTTCACAATACTCTAGGTCAGTCTTTTGGAACTATTTAGAACAAGTCCATTCTCCTTTTCTGTAAGTATTAAGACAATTAGTGAAGTAAAAGGGTTGGGATCGTATTAGTAGTTTCCAAATGTCTTCATGCCACATTTCATCATTTTCAGGGACTTCTGAAACCCAAAGCTTTGAGCATATTCAATACAACTTTCTGCAATTTAATGGGCTAGTTTATTTCTTGATTTGGTCTGAGTTCAATCCGGATATGTGAGCTTCAGATAATGGTGGACATCTTTGAAGTAAGCAAGAAGCAATAATCAGAGACCTTACCCACAGAGTGCCAGAAGGCTTTTCTTCTTTGGCAGCTTCTGCGACTGCATTCCTAGATCAAACACTGGAAGGTGCATTCTGTTTTCCAACTGTCGAAAATGCCTTTCCACCACAAGTCTTCATGCGCAGCATGGTTTTCTATCGCATGAGTGCCATTATAGCACTGCCCTTATCTAAGGAGAAGTGTCCCTGGAGGCAGACATGAATCTCACTTGCTTTTGAGAGATGTATTATTTGTCCATGGTTACGGAGATAGTGATGATCTGTTCCTGTGTAATTTAACATCCTCCTCTTGCAACATTCATAGGAATCATCTAAGGGAGTAAAAGCTGAGTAACAGTATTACAGCATTTAACCAAAGGGATATAATTCTAATATTATTCTCATCCTATTTGCCACGCTGCTACAACACTTTCTGTAAATATGTTCATTGCTTTTATACTGTTATCATGTTATTTTCAAAACTTAGGGTCTTCTATGTGGCTTAGAAAATCTTTCTGACCTGAACCTGCCTGCCCTATCTGCATCATCTTTTGCTATTACTACCCTGACTCAAAACTCTGACATTGAACCACAAGTTCCTTGAAACCCCACACTCATTCTTGCCTCAGTGGCTTTGAGCTGGTTACTTCCTATTCCTAAAATGCCTTGTGCCACCAATCTTCTTCTGGATTATATAGCAACAGTTCTCATCTCATCAAATAAGCATCCCCTAACTCCTGCATGTCTCTATATTACTACAACATGCCACATGCAGCTCCATTCTGCACAAGTCACACTTACATTAGAGCTTTTATTTTGTATTTCTATAGACTGTGAGCATCTTAAAAATAAAGACCCTAACATATCTAACTCTGTATCCTCAGCAGTTTGCACAGTGCCTGGCATAAGCTAATCTCCTTGGATAATTTATTTTTTCTGTTCTCCATTTTGATAATTGATAAATGCTCTTTCATATTATCTTTTTTACAGCCAGCTATAGACATATATAGGAAATCTGCCTAGAAGATAGAATGAAAATGGAAAGAAACACCCCTCCATGCCCCAATGCATATCAAAAGAGCATATTTAGCCTCATTGCCAAAGTTGTCCAATGGCATGGTGAATACATCATGAACTTTTTGACATATTTTGTCTTACCAGGTATAATTGTCATTTCCCTTTTTGGTAGTGCCGTGATACTTGGTGGTTTTGTAACAATACATAGATTGTACTGTTAGTGTCAATCAGAATGCCTGTGTGACCACTGTATGTAGAATGGCTGACAACTGTGAAGTTGGGATTACAATGAATTCGTCATGCATTTTTATAGTGACAAGTAGAAAACACTGCTTTATATTTTCAGCTTCCCAGTTAAATATATTTTATATTTTCTTTCAAATATTTCCCAGTCATCATGCTTGATGGATTGACAACCTCAAAATCATTTTCTTACAGGAAAAATTTAGCAAAGCATCACAACTTTGTTCAAGATAGAATAAAGTTCGGAAAATAAAAGAACATGGATTAAAGAAAATATTGGTTGTATCAGGACATATACTACTTAGATTAAAAAGAAAAATCAGAAGACATTTCTCTGCAAAGATCATTCCACCTTTATACACACACCTGCACACACACACATTTTTTGTGTGCGCAGTAAAATAATAAATGCTGCCAATCGAAACTTCTAAAAACAAAGCACTTTTTTTCATAGTATTAGTCTGTCAGTAATCATCGAGTAACCAGCCATTTTAATTAAAAGAAAATTAACCAATTTCTCTTTGGAACCCTCAGCAAGTTTGTGGCTATGGATTTGCTCAGTAGAATTGGCATATCTGTGTGGTGGGCTCCACCATTCTCAGCATATTCAATCACTTGTTGTATTGCAAGTGTGGCATAGGCAGAGATGGGATGTAATATGCGAGAACTATTTACTCAGCGCCAACTCTTCACCAGATATTGGGTCAGTTTCATTACAGCATTATTTAATTATTATGTGAACTCTCTGGGTAGTTGTATCTCCTTTTTATGAAGGAGGAAGCTGGCTCAATTATACAGGCAACCCAGAATTCAAATCAATGTAAACATGACTTCATAGCCCTTACTTACGCTATGGTGTCACAATATCAATGAGATATCTCATTTGTGGTTCCATCTTCATCTAGTCTACACCAATACTGAGTAAGACAGGAAATAGTTCATGAGGAGCTGCCAAATAGGTGACGTGTATATTTTACCCCATCAAGTTGGCCCAGTTCATATGCTTCAGTATTATTTGCTCAAATTTCTTAAAATCCATAAATCTAAGTATTACTTCAGGTCTACATAATCAGAAAACTTAATGAGCAGAGCCCAGGTATCTGTAGTTTTAAAAGCTTCATGGATGATTCTAATGTGCATGCTAAACTATTTTCCGAACTTTTCTATTTTTTTACATCCATAATTATTTATTCAAAACCTACTAAGGCATCTACCAAAAGCTAATTTTGTTACAAGAACCTGGTAAGTACTAAGAAACACATGTTATTATTTTCCTAACTGACATTTGCCCAGGGCCTGGAAAGTGATTTTGATTGACCAAAGATTGTCCCAAGGGTGCTTTAAATATAAAAAGAATTCATCAGCCTATATACAGATGTCTATCACCTATAGGTAAAACTAGGTACATTGTTTTGCTTATGCTCATCAGGAAACAATCTAACCTTGGTCTTGGTTTTTTATTGTCAAGAGTGATGTACAATCCTATGGACACATGCTCTGGCCTTTTCTTGAATCAAATCAACAAACAGCATGATTTTGATACTTGAAAAAGAATCAATGAAGTTTGAAATATTATGCTAATGGTCCCATTACATTATCAATAAGTCTTAAATGACCTTATTTTCTTCAAACTAGAAAGAAAATAAATTTTCTCTTATTTGGGAAAAAATATTTCCTATTTATGAAAAATCACAAACCACAGATTCCTGGTTTCCAGCCAGGCATATAAAGAGCTTACAAGTCACCACTCTACCCTAACAAGTGAAAAGCTAAACAAACTGAAAAATCAACAACTCTTCTTACACCTCTCAGGGATTTCAGGTCACTCAATTCAAACACTGCTACTGCTACTCCCAAAATTAGAGAGACAGACAGGCAGATACAGAGAATCACACTTCACTGGAGCAAAACCCACTGGCAGGAACCTCCACATGAACCACTGTAAAAGTAGGAAACCTAAACTATAATTGACAGCTCGCTGGAGGCTTGATATGGACAAGTATGAGAGTTAAAGAAATCAGGTAGACCTAATCATAGGACGGCTTGCATACTTTAGGGAGTTTTCCCTCCAGGAGACCTACTGGGTCCTCACAATGAATGTCAGGGAAAAAAAATCCCCTCTTGCTTCAGTCAGGGAGAGGAGAAAAGGAGTCATTTTAAAATACACCAGAACAGTCTGTTCTTCACAAGGCCTGCTCTCAGAAGAAGCTATTTTACCAGAACCTAATCTGCTGGGGTTTTATCAGAGTCTAACCTACCTAGGGAAAAGAAAACGCCCAACTCCAGTTCCTACTATCCTTCCAGGTGGGAGAAGAAAATAGCCAACTCTAGGCCCTCTGGCCATCCTGTCCCACCTAAGAGGGGAGAAACACTGAGAAGCACTTCAGAAGTTCATAGTTCATAAGCACAGGCTCACCAAAAGACTGAAACCTAATCATAGGACCACAGTATGCATCCCTTTCCCCTTCACACCTTAACACTAGTATCAAAGGCTCATTCATCACAGTTCCTTTTACCAGAACATCATGCACCTCTTCCAACAAAAAATTACAGGCATACTAAAAAGGGAAGAGACGGAACATGCATCAGAACCAGAGTCAGATACAGCAAGAATGTTAGAATTATCAGATCAGAAATTTTTAAAAATCTGTGATGAATATGTTAAGGAATGTAATGGAAAAAGTAGACAACATGCAAGAACAAATTGGCAGTATAAACAGAGGTGAAAATTATAAGAAAAAATCTGAAAAAATGCTACAGATCAAAAGCACTAACAGAAATGAAAAATGCCTTTGCTGGACTTATTAGTAAACTGGACACATCTGAGGAAAGAATCTTTGTGCTTGAGTGTATTACGATAGAAACTCCTGAAACTGAAAAGTGAAGAGAAAAAAAAAACTAGAAAAAAGAACAGAATATTCAGGAACTGTGGGACAACTACAAAAGGTAATACTAATGTGTAATGGGAATGCCAAAGGAGAAGAAAGACAGAAAGGAACAGAAGCACTATTTGAAGCAAGAATGATTGAGACTTTCTCCCCAGTTAATGTCAAACACCAAATCACAAATTCAGGAAGCTCAGAGAAGACCAAGCAGACGATAGGTTAAAAAACAAAACAAAACAAAACTGCACCAAAAAATACATATTATATTTAAACTTCAGAGAATCAAAGACAAAGACAAACTCTTGAAAACAGCCAGAGGAAAACCAAACCTTACCTATAGAGGAGCAAATGCAAGAATTAAATACAAGCAAGAAAATAATAAAGTGAAATATTTGAAGTGTCGAGAGAATACAAAACAAAACGTGTAGAATTCTGTTACTCTGCAAAATTATCTTTCAAAATGAAGGAGAAATAAAACTTTCTCAGACAAACAAAAGCCAAGGGTATTGTTACCTTCATTGCAAGAAATGTTAAAAAAATTTCTTCAGAAAGAAGGAAAATGGTAGAGGTCAGAAAATCAGATTTACATTTAAAAAGGAGCAACAAAGAAGGAATACATGAAAGTAAAATATTTTCTATTTTTTATTCTTAATTGACCTAACACATGACAGTGTTTAAAATAATAATAGTAGCAACATATTTGATTATATATTTTATGTATATATGTATATGTAATATATACATATGTATATGTTCATATATATCTTACATATATACATATACATATATACACTTATGTATGCACTTATATATAAGTGAAATGAATGACAGCAATGAGAGATGGAAGAAGGAATTAGTAATATTTTGTGTTGATAAGGTACTTGCACTACCCATGAAGTGATACAGTGTTGTTTGAGAGTGGAGTTGGATTAGTTGTAAATGTATATTGTAAACTCTAGAGCAACCACTAAAAATATTAAAAAGAAACATGTAATTGATATGCTAAGAAAAGAAAGAAAATTGAATCAATGAAAACCCCAGAGGCAGAAAAAGTGTGGAAGACAAAATAGGAACCAAAAATAAGGGCAACAAGTAGAAAACAGTAACAAATATGGTAGATATCAATTAAACTATATTAACAACCACTTTAAGGGTCAAAGGTCTAAATACACCAATTAAAAGACAGAGATGGTCAAAGTAGATCAAGACAAGATCCAACTACATATTGTTTACAAGAAACTTACTTTATGTAATATATAAAAACGTATGAATTAAATTGATGGAGAAAGATGTACCATGTTAACACTAATCAAAGAAAAGGCAAGAGTGGCAATTTCAATCAAAATCTGAGCAAATTATTTTGAGGATATCAGCAAACTGATTCTAAAATTTTATTTGGAGAGGTCAAATACCCAAAATAATCAAATAATACCGAAAGAGAAAAAGTCAGAGGATTGACACTACCTAACTTCAAGACTTTACTATAAAACAATACTAATCAAGACTGTATGGTATTGGTGAAAGAATAGACAAATAGATCTATGGAACAGAATAGAAAGCCCAGGAGTAGACTCACATAAATGTAGTCTACTGATCTTTGGCAAAGGAGCAAAGACAATGGCAATACCACAGAGCAAAGATACTTACTCAACAAAGAGACCCATTTCAACACATGGTATTAGAACAAACAGACATCCACATACACACACACAAAAAGTGTGTCAACACAGATCTTACATCCTTTGTAAACATTAACTTAACAATGTGTCATAGACCTAAAAGTAAAACATAAAACTATAAAACTCTTAGAAGGATAACGCAGAAATAAATCTAGATGACTTTAGGTATGGTGATATTTTAGGTATAACATAAAAGGCATTTTCAATGAAAGAAGCAATTGATAAGTTGGATTTTCTTTTTTAAAAAAAAAATTTGTTATACTTTAAGTTCTAGGGTACATGTGTACAACGTGCAGGTTTGTTACATATGTATACATGTGCCATGTTGGTGTGCTGCACCCATTAACTCATCATTTACATTAGGTATATCTCCTAATGCTATCCCTCCCCCATCCCCCCACCCCACAACAGATCCTGCTGTGTGATGTTCCCTTTCCTGTGTCCAAGTGTTGTCATTGTTCAATTCCCACCCATGAATGAGAATATGTGGTGTTTGGTTTTCTGTTCTTGCAATAGTTTGCTGAGAATGATGGTTTCCAGCTTCATCCATGTCCCTACAAAGGACATGAACTCATCCCTTTTTTATGGCTGCATAGTATTCTATGGTGTATATGTACCACATTTTCTTAATCCAGTCTGTCATTGATGGACATTCTTAAAGTTAAAACTTCTACACTGTAAAAGACAAGTTCAAAAGATTAGAAGACAAACCACAGAATGGGAGAAAATATTTCCAAAGACATATCTGATAAAAGACTGTTATCCAAAATACAGAAAAAGTGCTTAAGAACTCAACAGGCAAACCAACAACTTGTTTAAAAAAAATGAGCAAAAGACTTGAACAGACACCTCATGAAAGTAGACATACAGATGGAAAGTATGCATATGAAAAAATGTTCAACATCATATATCATTTACAAAGTGCAAATTAAAATAAAATGAGATACCATTACTTCCCTATTAAAATGACCTAAATTTGGGAGGTGGATGCAGGTGGATCATGAAATCAAGAGATCGAGACCATCCTGGCCAACATGGTGAAACCCCATCTCTACTAAAAATACAAAAATTAGCTGGGTGTGGTGGCACATGCCTGTAGTCCCAGCTACTTGGGAGGCTGAGGCAAGAAAATCTCTTGAACCTGGGAGGTGGAGGTTTCAGTGAACTGAGATCATGCTACTGCACTCTAGCCTGGTGACACAGTGAGACTCCATCTCAAAAAATAAAAAATAAATAAAATAAATAAAATAAAATGAACTAAATACAAAACACAGGCAATATCAAATGCTGGCAAGGAATTTGGCAAGGAACAACAGGAACTCTCATTTATTTCTTGTGGTAATGCAAAATGGTACAACCACTTTGGAAGAGAGTTTGACCATGTCTTAAAAAACTAAGAATGCTTTTGTCACACGGTCCAGCAATCATGCTCCCTGATACTTACCTAAATGAACTGAAAGTTTATGTCCATACAAACACCTGTACATGGATGCTTATAGCAGCTTTATTTATAATTGCCAAAATTTGGAAGCAAGCAAAATTTCATCCGGTGGGTTAATGGATAAACTGTGTTATATCCAGATGATGCAATATTATTTAGCACCAAAAAGAAATGAACTACCAAACCATGAAAAGAAAGAGAGGAAACTTAATTGTATTGCTAAGTTAAAGAAGCCAATCTAAAGAAAATTACATACTTTATCTTTCAACTGTATGACATTCTGGAAAAGGCCAAACTATGGAGACAGTAAAAAAAAAAATGAGTGATTTCAAGAGGGCTAGGAGGGGGAGAGAGATAAATAAGTAGAGCACAGAAGATTTTTAGGGCAATGAAACTATTCTGTGAATGGCAGATACACATCACTATACATTTGTTAACACCTATTGAATGTACAACTCCAAAAATGAAACTTAATGTAAACAATGGACCTTAGGTGATAATGATGTGTCAATATAGGTATATTGATTGTAGCTAATATACCACTGTGGTGTGGGTTGTCAGTGGTGGGAGAGATTATGTCAGTGGCCAGGGAGTACATGGAAACTCTCTGTACTTTCTGCTAAATTTTGCTGAGAACCCAAAACTTCTTTAAAATTAAAGTTTATTAATTTAAAAAGAATCACAAACTATGTAATACTATGTCAAAGTCCCAAAGGTATTCTTTAGGAGTGAAAATATGTGCAGTAAGTAAATACCCATGATTTTTTTTAAAATTGGGGGCACATTGATCTAGTGATACTGAATTTGTTTAGATCTCTGTCTTTACCTGGAGAAATGAACCGTTTGTTAATGGATTAGGAATCAACTCATTCCATGGTGTATTTATTTCACTTAAGGATAAGTACCTATTATAATTTGACTTCCAAAAAGGGACAAGCAACCAGAATGTGCTTTTATATATATACCTACTTTAAGTTCTAGGGTACATGTGCACAACATGCAGGTTTGTTCTATATGTATGTGTGTGCCATGTTGGTGTGCTGCACCCATTAACTCATTTACATTAGGTATATCTCCTAATGCTATCCCTCCCCCCTCCCCACTCCCCACAATAGGACCCGGTGTGTGATGTTCCCCTTCCTGTGTCCAACTGATCTCGTTGTTCAGTTCCCACCTATGAGTGAGAACATGCGCTGTTTGGTTTTCTATTCTTGTGATAGTTTGCTGAGAGTGATGGTTTCCAGCTGCATCCATGTCCCTACAAAGGACACAAACTCATCTTTTTTATGGCTGCATAGTATTCCATGGTGTATATGTGCCACATTTTCTTAATCCAGTCTATTACTGATGGACATTTGGGTTGATTCCAAGTCTTTGCTATTGTGAATAGTGCCGCAATAAACATACATGTGCATGTGTCTTTACAGCAGCATGATTTATAATCTTTTGGGTATACACCCAGTAATGGGATGGCTGGGTCAAATGGTATTTCTAGTTCTAGATCCTTGAGGAATCGCCACACTGTTTCCGCAATGGTTGAACTAGTTTACAATCCCACCAACAGTGTAAAAGTGTTCCTATTTGTCCACATCCTCTCCAGCACCTGTTGTTTCCTGACTTTTTAATGATTGCCACAGAATGTGCTTTTTTAAACCATTAAACACTTTAAACCATTAAATGCACATTTAAACCAGAATGTGCATTTTTAAACCATAAACACTCTGTATTTTCTCATTAAAATAGCAGGCTACATTCTTAGTGAATGACCTACCACGTTCACCAAAATTGACAATTTTGAAGAATATTCTTTAGATTCCTAGGTTATAAACAATCACTTTATTGTCTGATTAGACATAATCTGTCAGTAGGCTCTAAATATCTTAACATTATCCATAGAAGTGAAGGAGCATATTGATGTTTCTGTGTGTGTACATACACACATAATGATATAAACCATGAAATTACTATACTCAGCCATAATGCTTTTTGCCATTATGTGAACTCTCAACTCCTACCTTTCTGCTCCACATGTACACAGGACCTATGGGACCATGCATATAGCCAGCATGATAAAGGGCGGGGGGCGGGAGAACAATCTCCCATCTACTCCATGTGCTCAATATTGTTCATGGGCTAGTTACTAGCTTCTTTGTGCCTCAGTTTACTGCTTGTTAAACATTACTTATGACAGCCAACCATATCAAAAGAGAAGAAAATATGAACTGACATGCAAGTATAGAGATGCTGCTATATAAGCAAAATCTTACCAAACCGTAACATTAATGTGGAGTGATAGGAAGCAAGGAATCGAGAGTTAACAAAATTTCCCTTAATGGAGAGAATGTTTTGAGAGTTTGAGAGGTCCTGTGAGACCTTGGTGGTTTGAACTTAACAAAGATCTTATACAACCCACACCTGTAGCTGGGTTAAGGGAGTGTAGGATACAGCTGCTTAAAAGGAATTTTTCATCTCTATAGGAATCTAGCAGTCCAAAGGGACATTGCAAATAGTAAAGATGTAGACTACAGTACAGCAGGCTTAAAACTCCCTATCAAAGCAGGAAATAAAAGGCCATTCTCAAAGTGGGTAAGTAGACATCTATCCAAAGGTCAGAGGAATTGAGCACTTGTGAGCACATCTTGAGAGTTTGTTGGCTTGGTGGCAAAGGACATTTATTGTTGGGAAGCTGAGCAATGTCACACAAATGTACTTTGTTTCAGCTTCATTGGACTTTCCCCCAGGTATCTAGGGTAAGTAATGCTAGAGGTATCTGGGGACCTAAAATCAGAGTCTGGTGGAAGATATGATGATATACTTCAACATATCAAAGTAGCAAAATCATCTTTCCAGGAGAGTAAACATAAAGGAACCACACCCGAGTTAGAATCTGGAGAAGAACCAGATTCACAGGAGACTTTGATTACCTCAGGTCATCATTCAAAGCTTGGAAATAGCAGTGATATTTTCAGCTCATGTGGATGGAGTGAACAACAGTATGAGTGATAACTGGCAGAAACAGCGAATAGTGAGAATATTTACCAGGGACACCGCAAAATGATGAAAGGACTTCACTGTCATTCCTCTCACTCAGTTGAACTGAGAACTAAATGTACTTTTTCAAACCATTCTATTAACCAAACAGTCCATATATGGTATGGTCCAAGGATACAAGAATGACACAAATAAATAAATCTAAAAATTAATGATGGATATGGGGGAAAGTATTTCTTAAAGAAATTAATAACAACAACCTGAAAGCAAAGAAAAAATGACAATGTATAGATCTCTGCAGAGGAGTCATGAATCTATAAATATAATCTCATTTTACTTAATTCTCACAGCAAAAGATAAAAATCAGCCATACTGAGGTTCAAGTACTAGATCCAACATGTTGATCTGACTCTACCCTATATAAGAATTTTGCCAAGACTGTCTCCTTTGAAAAGGGTACACAAAAGCATTTCAGAATTTTCTCTTAGGAGAAATATGAGTCATCATTTGCTTTATACAAGTTTTTGTGTGATATTCAAGGGGCAAAACAAAATACCTGCTTTTAGAGATGGTGTTAGAAGCAAACTTCTTAGACAAACTGAAAACAATGTCTCAGAAATGAAGAAATAAAATTTCTTAGACAAACTGAAAACAATGTCTCAGGAACAATGCTTGGAAATGTGTGTTTCAAACTTAAAAATACCTGTGAATGAGGTAGAACTATTTGTAGGAAATGTGTTTGTATCTCTATGAGTCAAGGTTCCCCAGAGAAACATAACCAATAGGATATGTGTGTGTATATATATATATGTGTGTGTGTGTATATATATATATATATATATATATATATATATATATATTCAGTGATATTTATTTTAAAGAATTGACTCACACAATTATAGAGGCCAGCAAGTCCAAAATCTGCAAAGCGGACCGGCAGACTGGAAGACCTGCAGGGCAGACTGGCAGGCTGGAAGATTGGCACCCAGGAAGCACTGCTACTCAGTTTAGGTCCAAAAGTTGTCAGGCTAAGAAACCAGGAGCCAGTGTTGCACCTCAAGTCTGAAGGGTGTCTGGCATGATTCTCTTTTTCTTGACAGAAGTCAATCTTTTGTTCCCTTCAGGTCTTCCACTGCTCGGTCGAGGCCTCCCATTCACATTTGTGGAGGGCAATCTGCTTTATTCAAATGTCACCAATTTAAATGTTACTTTCATCCAAAAATACCCTCACAGAAACATCCAGAACAATGTTTGATCACATATCTTGGCTTCATGGCCCAACCATGTTGACACATAAAATTAACCAACACGGTATCTATATAAGCCACTTTATTTTTTAAAAATTTTAGTCTTTTGTCCAAAAATCATAAACACGTTTTCAGAGAAGACCCCCTAAATGTAGAATATTACATTAATTGCGTATAATTATGAAATAAATGAACTCCTCATAGTTCCTGTTAATACTAGTACTTCAGGTACCTCAGTGGTTTGATAAATAAGCTCAAAATTTGCCAGAGAATTATATCTCTGCTTAACAATTACAGAAAGAGAGTACGAGAGACCACTATTCTCAGAAGAGCATCCTTTCCCTCTAGATAACTTTACATTCAAAGCACCTAGATCATTTACCAATATTTGACACACCTGTAAGACCACTTTGCTGAAAAAACTGCTGACTGAGACTCAGCCCAACTTCAAGGCCAATGATGTTTGACACATACTAGACATTCAATAAATATGTATGGAATATATGAATAGAAGTAGTCTATGAATAACCTGAATTTGTCCTTGCTTCTTGAGATAGTATTAACCACAACTATTGAAACTTTGATATGACTTATCATAAAAATTCCTTCCATAAACAATTTCATGAAAATCTTTCCATCTGGAATTTGTGTCTTTGATATCACTAAGTGGTGCTCAAGCTAATTTTTGAAAATGTTTGAAATTCATTTTTATATATGCCTGCATGCAGCTCTCAGCACAAATATATGCTTCTTTTATTATGTATTCCTTTCTTCTTTCTAACTCATTCGTTTCTTTTCTCTTCTTATTTTTCTCTTTTAATATGTTTTGTTTCTCTTTTCTTCTTTGCAATGGTTTAGGCTTAAAAGAGCCCTCTCCAGCCCCCTGTGATATTATTTCGTTCTTTTACAGGCACTTGAAACTATAGTCTTTCAGCTTTTCAGTGGTCTTAAATTCAATCATTTGTTATTTGCATTAATTTGCTTCAGTGTTTATCTCATAAAGTTCTTTCTACAAAGTGTAAAGTTAATGACAGATATTATAAAGATGAATCATGATTGATGAAGATGATGGTGACAATGATGCTGTTGTTGGCAAATGACTTGCAAAGTGGACTACTGACATTTTTTACCACCTGGCTTATCTCTCATTTTGATAGAATAACTGCCCTTTGACAAACATGCCTTTTAAACTTTGCTTTTTAATTTTTTTCTAAGTGAGACAAACAAAATTGCACCTGGCAAATGCTGATTAAGTCGAGGGCAAATGTCTGACTCTAGAGAAAACTCGTATAGGTTGACTAGTGATTTGTGGAACTGTTAGAAAAGAGAAGCTGGTTTATTATTATTCCAACTCCAGGACTTTGATATATAAAAGACTCTGTTAAAATGTGCTACATCTGGGAGGTCACAATAAAAGTTTACATTGGTGGTCATTGCCCGAATATATGTATAAATCAATCAAGCCAGAGGGTGGGTGTAGTTAATGGTGGAGATAAATACAGCCAATTCAGGAGAATAAAAGTACAGAGAGACTATATAGCACCTGAGAGATGCAGAAGAGTCAAATTTTCCACTTGAAATTTCTAGTTATACTTGTTTCTAAGAGTCATGAGATCCCCAGGTGGTTTTCTGTTTCTTGATAGCAGAAGAGTCATAAAAGATTTTCAGGAGTCTCTGTCTCAGAAGAAAGAACAATTATAATTTTTATATCCTTTAACATATATTCTACTAGCTATATTTGTTCAGCATCTACTGCATACAAAATCCTCCCCAGAAATCACAGAAATAGTATAGGATAAAGCAAAGGAATAGGATATAGTAATCCTGTATTTTATCTCCACAGAATTGGATGAGTTTTAGTATGTCACATATTCCAGCAAAAGTGTGTTTTTCTTCGTTTCCCATGCCGCTAGGTGAGGTCACGTGAGTAGCTTCTAGCTGTGAATCGGAAGTGCTCTGTGCAATTTCTAGGTGAAGTCTTTAAAGATAGGGAGCATGCTTTCCACCCTCCCTTATTCCTTTCCTATTGAGTAGGATACAGTCATTATAGTAGCAATCATCTTAGACTACAATATGGTAGCCAGACCATGGCGACGGCAGTCTCTGATATTACGGACCTTTTATTTAAGATCTGGATTCTTTACCTTTGCATTCTTGCATGAAATCTCCATGTTATTTAACTCAGTGTTAGTTTGTCTTTGCTACAGCAGCCAAAGAGATATACTAACAAACAACATTGATGAGAAGGAGATTCTGTTAATAGGAGGAAGGAAAAGCATCAAAAGTAATTAGATGAAGTAAGATGATTTAGTTTTGGAATTTAGAAGGAAGTGCATACTTCACCAAGGTGTTAAAAGAAACAGGCAAAAAAAAAAAAAAAAAAAGAGGAAAACTGCATAAAGTTAATGTGTTCTCAACCACAAAAATAAAGTGAGTAAAGAACACAGCAGATGTTTCCCCAAATATAGTTGAGGTAGTGGTTAAGGATGAACTTCATATGCACCCTTCTGATTGCCCTAAAAAAAGTACACTTCTCTATGTTTAATGTAATCTATATGCAGATATAGAAAAAAAGATATAACCTGCTACATATTATCTAATTAGCAACTCATCCAGGGTAGATCCAAGTATTTCTGCCATCAACAATAACTAAGGTCATGGTTAGAAAACTTTAATTATGTAGAAAACGATGAATTTGAACTTGTGCTTGAAAAATCGTCTGTGAACGGCATGCTTGTTTTTTCCCTAGGACTTTGTTAAAAGTAATGTAGATAATAAGTATGTAGTCCATATCTACAGTCTCATCAGTTTCAGTTATTGGTCTTACTATCTTGAAGAACTCTATCTGAGAAGTGGTTTAAGTTCTTTTCCTTGGTGACCTGTGTGAGCTGCTCTGGGATGAGAGTAATTGTAGAAGTTTGCTGTTAGATTGTTTTCCTTGCACTTATCATTATTAACCAGGGAGAATGGAATGGCCCAGCGAGGGCTGTGGGAGAAAGGGAGGGAGACAAGAATCTGTAGAAACCTTAAGAGTTTAATAAGGGTTCCAAAAACAAATATGCTGTATCTAGATCTGTAATCAACATGAAATGTTTTTGTTTTGGTGATAGGGGGATGGACTGTCCTCTCCACAGCTATAATGATGGTTAATCTAAGATAGAATGCAAGTCTTAATTAGATATATTAAATGCATTTATTCCTATTAAATATTGGCTTTATTTTTTGTATGACAACAATAATGATTAATGTTACAGAATTGCATTTGTGTAAACATAGTTTTTAGTGTTTAACAATAATTATAAAAAGCTATGATTTCCAAGGACAGAGAGAAATAAAGAAGTAAATAATACTAATTTATATGGACATGTTATATTCTAAATATCAGAATAATAATTTCTTCCCTTGAAAGACTTAGACAGTTTTTGCTCGGGGAAGCCTTTCCTCAGAATTCCTACCTGTGTGTCTAGGTTAGGTGTTTCTTTTCTGTGCTTCAATAACACAACTTATCACTCCATTATAATACTTTCATAAATTTATTTTTTTGCCTCTATACAGTAAAGTCTCTGATAGTAGGAACATATATTACTTGATCACCATATTTTCCAGTCATCAATTTCTGGATAACAAATAACTCCAACACTTTGTGGCTTAAAGGAATAATCATTCTGTTCATAATTTTGTAAACACATGTAACAAATTATGTACAAATTCTGTTGTAAACAAATTCTGTAAAATTCTGTAACCAAAATAGCGGGTAGTGTCCTGCCATTTGGACAGGACTCAGTGAGAAAGTCTTGCCTTTTTTCCACACAGTGGCAGGGGAATGGATGAACTGGGGCTGGGAAATCTGCTTCCAAGATGGCTTCTTTGAATGGTTGGTGTATTCATTATCTACTACTGCATGACAATTTACCTCAAATGTAGCAGCTTAAAAACATTATCAGTATGTGGGTTTTTTCTTTTTAACACAGTTTCTGTGGATTGAGTACGTGAGGAAGAATTAGCTGGGTGGTTCTGCTCAAAACCTGTTCTCAGAACAGTTTTGTGATTGAGAATAGCTGCGTGGTTCTGCTCAAAACCTGTCATGATACTGTAGCCTAGGGTTGCAGTAACCTGAAAGTATGACTGAGGCTAGAGAATTTTATTTATAAATGGCTCACTCGCACAGATAGGGAGCTGGTACTGGCTATTTGTAGAAGACCTGAGTTACTTACCACATAGACCGATCATCGGACTGCATGACACAGCAGTTGGCTTTCCTCAGAGTGGTCTAAGAGACAGCAAAACAAAAGCTGCAATGGCTTTTAATACTTACCCTATGAGGTCACATGCTGTTATTTTTGTAACATCCTGTTGGTCGCACAGGTCAGTCCTATTCAATGTGGGAGGACCCTATGCAAGGCCATGAATACAAGAAGGTAGGAATGATTATAGCCACTGTAAAGTCTGGCTACCTATCACGGCTGTTATATTGGCATTAGCTATCACCTATGCTTTCCCATAAGGCTCCTCGGACTTCCTCAGTGCATGGTGACTGGGTCACAAGGGAAAGAAGAAGCAAGGAAATTAAGAGGCAAGAAGTAACACAGTGGCTAGACCAGTTTTTAAAGCCTATACCCAAAGATAGATACATCATCTCCACTTTATTCTACCAATGAAAGCAGTTATTTCCACACAGCATAATCTATAGAAGGAATGACAAAATAATTTGTAATTTTTTTTTTTTTTTTGAGATGGAGTCTCGCTCTGTCACCCAGGCCGGAGTGTAGTGGCACTATCTCGGGTTCCGGTGATTCTCCTGCCTCAGTCTCCCAAGTAGCTGGGACTGCAGGATCACACCACCATGCCCAGCTAATTTTTGTATTTTTAGTAGAGACAGGGTTTCACTATGTTGGCCAGGATGATCTCCCTCTCTTAACCTCATGATCTGCCTGCCTCGGCCTCCCAAAGTGCTGGGGTTACAGATGTGAGCCACTGTGCCCAGCCATTTGTGATCACCTTTACAATCGTGTGTATGACATCTAAACTAAGCACAATGTTCTGAATTCCATAGGCAATCATTAAATATGGGTTCAAAACATGAATATACTTTGAGTTTAATTTGTAAAGTATTGACTGGTATAGGAATATGCAATTTTTATACACACTAATAAATTAACAAATAGAAGAAATAAAAGATGTTTTTATGTTCCAGTTAAAATGCATATTATATTATTTAGCATTAACCATTATCATTTCTTCCATGGAAGCTGCTTTCTCAAAACATTTTTTTTTCCTGTAAAAATGAGTTTTGAGTGGAACCTGAGACTATTAAAGGCTACGAAGACATAATACTCTTATTATTAGGTTGGGCACATGGCTCATGTCCATAATCCCAGCACTTTGGGAGGCTGAGGTGGGTGGATCACTTGAGGTCAGGAGTTCGAGACCAGCCTGGCCAATGTGGTGAAACCCCATCTCTAACAAAAATACAAAAATTAGCCAGTCATGCTAGTGGGCACCTGTAATCCCAGCTGCTCAGGAGGCTGAGGCAGGAGAATGGCTTGAACCCAGAAGGTGGAGGTTGCAGTGAGCTGAGATTGTGCCACTGCACTCTAACCTGGGTGACAGAGTGAGACTCCATCTCAAAAAAAAAAAAAAAAAAAAAATACTGTTACTATTTAAGGTTGAGATAGTAGACAATATATAGTACAGCCATTAAAGAAAGTTCATAGAATTTATTTGAAGGGATGAAGACCTTTATAAGGTAGAAAAATCAGAAGACAGCTAAGATAAAGTTTCACAAAATGTCTTATAATATATGATTTACTCATAATGAACTATACTAAGAAGGTATAATTCCAAACATTTATATTTTTTTTGCACTGTTATAAAAAGATATACCCAAATTGGTTCAGGCAATACTCATCTAGTTTAAAAATAGCACTTAAAGCATAAATGTCTATGTTGTTTATACTTTTTAACAAAGAGCTAACTGTATTTTTTGAAAGGTAGTAAAATAAAATTGCAGTTCTGTTGGATCCAGTTTCATCTTTAGACAGTTCTTTTCAACCAAATTATAAAGGTTTTATAAAAGCAAGGCAGGCATTTAATTACTATCACAAGAGCAGTACCATTCCAATATAAGTCAGTAACAACACATACTATCAATCAAATTGAATTTTCAAGACTGCTTTGTGCAGAATACACACTCGATTATGTACTTTGTGTCACGAAGAGTTTTCTAAGGACCTTAATCCATATTGGCTTTAACCCTGTCCCCTAAGGTTCTCTGCAGCATTCAATCTGGAGTGAGAATTTGTAATGAATAAATAAACAGTATGGTATCTAGTAGTTGTAGGCAACCAAAGCATGGACTGGATTTTATTGCTATTTCACAGCTAAGCACAAGCTGCAGCAACTTGACCATGACCTGAACAATCAGAAAGAAATGTGCATTAATTTTCACCTTGAATAGCTATACTGAAGTTTTATTTATATAATTTATATATAATAAATATAATATTTATTTATAAATGAAATTTATTATATAAATTGTCCATAAAGTTTTCTCTTTATTAACATTTATCCTAGTAAATTATTTTGAAAACAAGGCAAAGTCTATACTACCTTTATATATTAAATACTATACACAATGAAGGTAACTTGGACAGACTGATATGCATTCACAGGAAAAAAAGATTAATAAATAGAAAAAGTCAATAAATAGAAAAAAATATCTTCAGAGGTAATATTTAAACTGAAATCTGAAATATGAGAACACAGCAGATTTCAAGGATCCCCAGGAACATGATTTTAGTTGCAATGAAAGAGAAATGCAGAGCAGAGGAAAGAAATGAACTCAGCATCTACAAGGGAATTTCAGAAGCAAGTGGCTGAAGGGTAGAGATGAAGCAAGGAGGAGGATGATACAGTATGAGTTTGGACACGTAGGCAAGCAACAGCTTAGGCAGACAGTAAGTGCCATGATAAAGAATTTAGACTTCTTCCCAAGGACAATGAAAGTAATGGAAGGGTTTTAAATAAGAAAGTGTTGTGATGAGATAAAAATTTAGCAAATACATTGTAAAGGTGCAAAGGGAAATATGGAGACAAATTAGTACCTGATTCCAACAAGGCTGCAGATGGTGCTTACTGACACTGGAGTGGAAGCAGTGATGATGAAGTGGGACAGGCATATTTGAAATGCATTATATAGAACCAATGGAACTAGGAGTGCATCAGATGTGGGATCTATAAGAGATGAAAATATCAGGAACGATTACCACGTTCCTGAATTTAGCAGCTGAATCTATTTTGGTGCCATTTAGTGAGATGAGGGTAGACTAGAGGGAAATATTTAGAAGGAAACTTATATATTATAATTTGGGGATATGTTAACTCTGAGATGCTTATGAACTGTATAAGTGGGTAACAGTTCTTGCTTTGGTAATAAGAAGTCAGAATATCAGGGGGAAATGTCCATACTGTACATATAAATATGGGAGTTCACAGCATAAAGATGATTTTCAAAATCATAAGAATTGATGAGTTCACCCAGCAAGAAAATATAAAGACAAAGACCAATGACTGTGCTCAGCAGAGAATTACAATAGTTTAGCATAGAAAGAGAAGCTAAATTCTTTGGAAGAAAACCAGTGGAGCATAGTACTATTAAAATCGAGAAAGGATTTGTTCAAAAAGACAGTGGCCAACTAAGTTGAAAGATACTTCGAGGTCCAATAAGATAAGCATAGAAAATTCCCCATCAAGATTTAACAATATAGATGTGTTTTGTAAATTAGAGAACATCAATTGCAGTGGCCTAGTGGGGACAGAAGACTGATTAGAACGGTTAACAGAATGAATGGGATGTGAAGAAATGAAGACAGTTGATGACTCTTTCAAAATATTTTACTATGGGAGAAAAGCAACGAAATGTATAGAAACTAAGGGGCATATGTGGGATCGAGGGCAGATATTTTTAAAATGGGAAATACTCTAGCACATTTATATACTTCTAGAAATCATGCGTAGTAGAAAAGGAGAAAATGATGATGCAGAAAAGAAAGGTTGTTGTCAGAGTGTCCTCTTGCCTGGCTGATGCAGAGGTTTAAAAAAAAAATAGAGGAAGCATAGCGAGACTCTGTCTCAAAAAAAAAAAATAAAAATGAGCCAGGTGGCTGTAGTCCCTAGCTACTCAGGAGCGTAAGGTGGGAAGATCGCTGAAGCCCAGAAAGTCAAGGCTGCAATGAGTAATGATTCTGCCACTGCACTTCAGCCTGAGCAAAAGAGGATTGAGGTTTTAAAAGAAAGAGTCATATTCTCAAGAAGACTAGAAGAGTGAAATGTAGAAAAAGAAAGAAAAGATGAGGGGTACTTTTTCTTCTACAGCAGGAGAAATCAGGGACAGATGGGGCAAGGTGTGAAATAATTATTTCACAGAGTGAGAAATAAATGGCATAGGCAAACACAGCAGAACTATGTGCAGAATTAGGGACCTGTTTGAGATTTGTACTCAGGAATTTAAAGTGAAACCAGTGCTGTGTGATTATCTCTGGCAATATTCATTTCCCTGGGTACAGGCGCAGAGAGGTAAATAATGTGTTTACTATATGATTGGGGATATATCAGGTGATAACAGAGGGAGAGAGGGGCAAGTGAGCTAGGGATATTTCCTAAGGTATGAGTATAATTATAGACAAGGGAATTTAACCAGGACAAGGAATGCAGTAAAGGGGGAGGGAAAGAAGCAAAGAGATAGGGATGGTAGAAAGCCTGTTTTAGGACTCGGCGAAGTTGAATAATTAAAGAAGGTGTGGTTCCAGAGCAAACGTCTTAGAAGTATAGAAAGTTATGGTTAGATATTGAGATATTTGAAATCCACATCTAAGAGAAACCTCAGTTTCTGATGATGGCCACATCCAATGTGTATCCAGAGGAGCAAATGACTAGGGTGGAAGGAATTGTCATTGGAGGTGGAGAGGGAAAGAACTCAGATTCAAGTTCCCACAGAGATCATTGACATGTAACCTACTACAGATGTGTGGGGAGAAAGACTGTGAGCCGAGAACAGAAGTCTTCATTGTGCATTAAACCAGATTCTGATTGCTACCCCTATGAGGAACAGAGCATATTTATTTTATTGAATTGGTCTTTTTAACGCAATCAGATTTATTGCTTTTCAATTTACATAAACTCATGAAAAATGGAACTTTTTCCAATACAAGTTTTTCAGTTATATATTCTGAAAATTTATGCATTTCAAACCAGAACACTTTGCCACTGCAGTTCTGGGAAATGTCGAATCTAGAAATGACTAGGGACAGCTGTTGAGGTTGCAAGACAAAACCAGGGAAGCACAGAGGAACAAAACACCTAGGAGCAGAAGAGAGAAAGATCCAGGAGCAAACTACATGGGAATGGAAAGGGGAAATTAATTTAGGAAAAAATAATCATATAATATTAAAAAATGGGTTATCTATTCAAATCTTTTCTCCAGTATATATGAGCTGAAAACCTTGTTACATAGCCTAGTGTCTTGAGCAGAAGAACAAAATGGAGATAATACCCAAGATATCTGATGGTTTTAAAACTTAAATGAGGAAATACATCTGAAGTTCATTTATTAGTTGGGGTACAGGCTGAGATACTGGTTTTTATGGAGTTTTTTCATTTCTCGTTTTTTTGCCACTAACAGACCGGGGTAGGTAGGTGAACCCTGCTTTGCAAGGCCAGCCCAGGACTTCAGTTCTTTCCACCCTGTCATATCCGATGGCGTGGTTTGCATTTCTTATGGCTGAAACTAGCTGAACTCCATGTCTGCATGTCTGTCAGGGAGGAGGCAAGAAAGAGTGGAAGTCCAGGGCAGACAGCTTGTCTTCAGGAAGTTGACACATGCTGTACCTGTTATTTCAACTTGCATTCCACTGGCCCAAACTTAGTCACGTGACTAGTGTGGTCTCTAGCAGGCTAGTCTCATTCTCAGCCTTAATTTAGGGGTTTGGGAAACTATTACCAAAATTAGTAAGAGGAAAATGAATTCTGAGGGAGAATTTCAGTCCCTATCATGGTACCTATCACAAAAATTTACCCATATTTTTTCTAATTAATAGTTCCATTAACTACAGTTTCCATAAATTTCTTTATTCAGCCTTTATAGATTTTACAGACATTTAAGTGCAATCACAATGGATTTTTATTTATAAATAGAGGTAAAACTGAATTTGTTAATGATTATAGACATAACCTATCAACAGTTCAAAAACACTTTACAAGTACAAGCATTTAACCTGGCCGTTGGCTGAGTCTATTCACATAATAAAATGGTAGCACAGTGCATAGTTTAGGTAAACAGAGAACTTTAAAATGGAGCATACACTGAGACACTTGTTATGTATGGAGATGGATGCATATGACTTATTTAACTAAGTGCAACAGGTTTTCAGCCCAAAGAAAAATACTCATAAGTAGCAAGTTAATGCAACATCATAAATCACATCTTATTCACTTAATTCAGTAAATGGCTTCACAGTAATACATTATCTCTGCTAAAAAACAAAACAAAACAAAACAAAAACTGTAACTATTTAGTTTAGTTATCTCTATTTTACTTATTAAACATCTTTTTGCTTTTGAATACCTCTGATTGTTCATCACATGTCCAGTGAAGCAAGAGAACATTTGCCTCTAATTCCACTAAAGCATTTCCAATAATGGGCCTGTGCTGAATAAAGCAACTGTAGAGGCACCAGGGACATGTAAATCAGGATGTTAATGAAGAACTAAATGCTATCAGATTTAAAGAGTTTCCAGGAACATGACCAACAGAAATAAAACAGGTCATTACTACTCAAAGTCAATTTTATTGAGGAAATAAGGTATTTAACTTCCATTGACAAGTGAAGAACTTTGTAAGAGGGTGTCTGTAAAATCAATGAAAAAAATTATACAAGTGATTTTTTTTTTTAATACATGTGCCTATGTAAAGTGCCTCCTCACTTCTCTCCTTTGAAGTGATATGCATCATCTCTTTTAAGGTAATTTTATAGTTCTACTTCTCCAGAAGGTTTTTCTTGATTATTATACTTCTGTGTTCTCTTTTTAATTCTTTAAAAATATTTGAAACCTTTTTATACTTGTTGATATCTGGGTCTGGAACAGAAACAATATTATGATTTTATTGTTTAGCTATTAACATTATGAGTACAAACAGGGAGGGAGAGAAAGAAACCAGCATATACTTAGCACAGGATATGCATGTTTCATTCACATACATATTTTTATTTATTTCAATGCAGTATTGTATAGTGGTTGAAGCTCATGTTCCAGAAACAGACAGTACTAGGTTCTATTGCCAGCTTGCCAATTTTTGCTTAAGTAACCTCAGGCAAAAATCAGCCTAAATTTCTTCATTTTGATAATTATAGAACCTACCCAATAATGTTGCTGAATGATGAAATGAAGTAATATGTATAAAGCTCTTAGCTTTTCCTAATATGGAATAAACTGTAAATAAGTATTAGTTAGCTTTGTTGTTATTACCAATTCCTTCTGAAGCTATAGTTATGATATCTATTGTATAGGTGACAAAACCAAATTCAAAGATTAGATTACAGGTAACTTGAAAATATATGTAGAATGGACGATTTAGAATTCAAAACCTTGTCTAAATTCTAATGTGTTGTGCTTTCTTATCACTTTTTTTGTTTATTTGTCTTTTGTATCTTCCTCTCCACCAACACCTAAGCAAATACTGTTGTTTTCAGAATGATTACTAGGAACAGCAGCCCATTTGGAGGAAGGTTGCTGATTGGTTATTCTGTATCTGGGGTGGCTTGAAATAGAAAGATAGTAATTGCTTTTTCATACACTTTGTCTCCTTTGCTTTTCACAAGATGTTGTTAGATAAGCAAATATTTTTACTTTGGCTCTGCAAATCCATCTTCCTTCTTTCTCTGTCTTCTCTTTAAGGGAAGGGAGAGGAGAGAGAAGGAACTAAAATGGATCAGACCAAAAGCAAAATGTATAAACAGTGAGAGGACAGTGAAGGAGCTCTGCATTGGGTCTGAAAAGTCTGGATTACTGGATTACAGACTCCAGGGCTAACATTTTTACTATGTTACATGATGCTACTTACTTTGAGAGAAATAACATTTATTATCTTCTGAGAAGCAGTGTAAGGGCTTCTAAGCTATAAGTTTTGTGCCAAGCAGAGTTTAAGATAAATCCAAGTTCAGATATCAAAGAGAGAACATAAGAATATCAAGTTTAAGTGTCAACATTCTGAGTCACCAAGCTACACTATATTGTCCATCCTGTTTTGGGGAACAATTTGCAATCCAGCCATAGTCATAATATTCATATATATGTATATGTATATATGTGTATATAACCTATCAATAGTTCAAAAACACTTTACAAGTACAAGCATTTAACCTGGTTTTATACATATATATACATATGTATGTATATGTGTGTGTGTGTGTGTATATATATATATATATATATATACAGTATGTAACTTAAATTGAGTACTCCTAAGGTTTAGTGCTGATTTTAATTAATAGGAAATTTCTTTCTTTTATCTCAATATATGCTGGTGTATTGGCAAGCATGTTCCACTTCTACATGTATCATTTTGTGAAGACAGGTGGTAAAATACTCTGCATGCTACTGGTGTATGGACCTACCTTTTACCATTATTTTACTGTTATTAATGTTTAATACCAGTGTATGGACCCACTTTTAGGAGCAATGTTATGGAAGGATGGGGCAGGATGGGTGGCAGGGAAATAGTTTATAATTGCATTGTTGTGTGTGAGAGGTGATGAGAAACTGAATTAAGTGGAGATGTGGTGACAGAGAAAAGAGATGTTAAAATACCTGCAAGCATCAGGCTAGATTAATGCTTGGAATTTAAGAGGACAAAAGAAAGAGACTTGGGATGAAGCTTGGATCTGGGTTTTGAAGACAGGTTAAAAGGTTTGTAAAAGAAAGGTAAAAGTAGGAACAAGTTGAGTTTTAAGGATTATAAAATCACAAAGGTCATTCAGATGAAATTCAACTACATACAGTAACATTTTTAAAATTTTTATCTAAAACCTTATTTAATCATTTAAAAATCTACATCAACCACTATGTGCTTCATCATAGCTCCTTTTAAGCATCATTTAGGGATATTATTCTTATTTTAAGACATAACCCAAAGCAAAATGTAGTATTTTGAAGACATTCATTAAAAATGTTTAAAGTAGTATTTTGAATCTGTCTGAAACTTCCTCTTTGTTCAAGATTTGTTTTGGCTTAATGTAAGATTCTCTGACCCAGTGTAAATATAGTTGACTCTGGTTATTGCTGGAACACTTACAGAAGAAAGTTGCACATATTATATAGTGGGTTATATTTGTTTTAGTTAAAATGATATCCTGA
Organism: Macaca mulatta; assembly: GCF_049350105.2. Lineage (NCBI taxonomy): Eukaryota > Metazoa > Chordata > Mammalia > Primates > Cercopithecidae > Macaca > Macaca mulatta. The sequence goes on along the minus strand of NC_133406.1, from coordinate 171,124,665 downwards.
AAAGGATTAAAAAAAAAAAACACACAAAACCTTAGCTCATTGCTTTGGTATCATCATAACCAGGCAACATTCATTCCATCCAGAGGCCATGTCAGACATCCAGATTAATGTAAAACACTCATTTAATTTGAATGGGCCAAGGACATTGCAAGTACTACCACAAATCAAAAATTCCATTTTAGCATATTTTTTTATTAAAGAAAGTGAATTTTATCCAGATTTCTCATACATTGGAACATGAACAGTTCAGTTACTCTAGTTCATCCGGCTGTCTACCAAAATTCAGAATGGATATTTTAATTATGAATACAATAAAACGTATATTTTACTTTTATTAGTGATTCTATTGACATAGCCTTAGACAAGGCAGCACAACATTAACCAACACTTCATTTCTTTATATCTGTCACAAGGACATTTTCAGTTTTAATTCTACTTGATTGGAAATAGAAAACAGTTTTGCAGCAGTGATTATAGCTTTCTTTACCATTGTTCCCACCTTCCATATAGAAACCTTTAACTACAGTGTCTAAATAGCATTCTAATGACATACATTTTCTAATAGATGTGACTCTTTTTATTTGTTTCTTCTTATTGAAAAGCTTTATTTATGTATTTATTTATGTATTTAATTTTTTTGAGACAGAGTCCTCCTCCATCACCCAGGCTGAAGTGCAGTGGCACAATCTCAGCTCACTGCAACCTCCACCACCAGGGCTCAAACAATTCTCCTATCTCAGCCTCCTGAGTAGCTGTGATTACAGGTGTGCACCATCATGTCTGGCTACTTTTTAAAATTAACTAATGTATTTATTTTTATTTTACTTTAAGTTCTGTGAAACATGCATAGAATATGCAGATTTGTCGTATAGGTATGCATGTGCCATGGTGGTTTGCTGCACCTATCAACCCTAATTTTTATACTTTTAGTAGAGGTGGGTTTTCTCCATGTTGGCCAGGATGGTCTCAATTGCTGGCCTCAAGTGATCCACCTGCCTCGGCCTCCCAAAGTGCTGAGATTACAGGTGGCAGCCACTGTGCCAGGACCCCTTGTCTATAAAATTAGAGAAACAACCCAATTCTCAGAGTTAGTGCAGGAGTAAGATAATAATTGAGGTATCAAGTGAGAGAGTAAGATAGTAAGCTATTGAGATAGTAAATACAAGGCATTTTGTAAACCTGCTAAATGTAAATATAAAACCCTATTAATTGCAAAAGGTAACTTGTGCATTCAACAAACAGTAAACATTATAGAAACATTAGCTGGACACAAACTGTGCCAGCTATTAGGGATGTGAAGATAAACAAGGCAAAAGCCCTTTTTGTAAGAAAATCCCAGTCTAGGTGGAGATATGGTAGCATAACCACACACAATCTGTTTGATACGATATGACAGTAAACACAATAAGATGTGCACAGGACTTTGAGAATGCGTAGAGAAGTACATATCTACATTTGCCAAGAGGTTCACTTATGAGAATTCCTGATGGGTGAGTAGGAGTTGTTCATTAGGTTAACAAGGTGAGCAAGGCAGTCTTACCTTAGGGATAGGATGTCCAAAAGTAGAGAAGCTTAAAATGAAATGTTGAGGCCAGGCAGGGTGACTCATGCCAGGTAATCCCAGCAGTTTGGGAGGCTGAGACAGGAGGATCGCTTGAGACCAGGAGTTCAAGACCAGTCTGGTCAACATAGCAAGACCCTGTCTCTATATTTAAAAAAATGGAAAATAAATGTAAAAAAAAGTGAATGTTGAGACTTCAGATTTCATGAAGATGGAGTCGCTCTATTCCTTCCAGGTTCTGTTCCTTACAATTAAAAAAAGCTTGAACCTAGCTAAGTAAGCATAGGGAATCTAAAAGGTGGGAAAATGTGGAAAACCTAGGGAACTCAGGATTTGAGGAATGACTCAGTGATGAGTTACCTGGTTTTTCTTATTGCCTCTCATACATCTCAAAAATGGTGCTACAGACAGTTCCAATCCATACCACCAATAAGCACAGAAAAAAAAAATGGGTTTTTAAATAGCCCTTACTCCTGATAAAGGCCCAGAAAAGGGGTGACTAAACAACAGAGAACGTTTATGGCAACACTAGTCCTACTTCAGCCAAATATCACTTGGGAAATCCACACCTTCCCCTATCCCAGCCCTCACTCCCTGTGGTTTGAGTGAGCTCTCTGCCCCTAAAATAAAGTGATGTTCTCATTCCCCTAACCAGTAGTGTCTCCAAGACAGAGTGAGAAGCAGAACCACATGGTGCTACAATTCCCTGACTGGGAGGGTGACAGCAGGTTCCAGTGGCCAGTGGAACCATACTACCAGCTAACAAGATTCCAGTGGTGTGAGGGAGAGCTAGACCAGTAGGTTGACAGCTCAGCTCTGTGGGGAGCAGTAAAGTGACCTGAATCAGCCCCCTACTTCCTTCCTCTCCAGCAGGGAATTGTTCTTACTATCCCATTTGTATATAATCAGGCAGTGCCCACTTTCACAGAGAAATACCATCAGGGTCAAGGGAGAAGCTGAACTTCCACCATACTAATCTGCAATAAGGCAGTGTGAGTCTCAAAGTCATAAAATTAATAATGTAAATTATTACTTCGAGTAATTAGAAAAAGAAGAGCAAAATAAAACCAAGGCAAATAGTAAAGATAACAACAGAAATCAGTGAAATTGAAGACAAGAAAACAGTATAAAAAAATCAATGAAAACAAGAGCTAGTTCTTTCAAAATGTCAGTAATATCAATAAACCTATAGCAAGGTTAACAAAAATAAAAAGAGAAGAGACAAAGCACAATGAAACTGGAGATATCCCTACATATAGGGCAAGCATTAAAAGAATAATGAAATACTATGAACAACTACATGCTCATAAACTAGACAACAGAAGAAATGGACCAATTCCTTAAAAACCACAAATCAGAAAAACTCAACCAAGTTAAAATAGATGACCTGGATAGTCCTACAACCATTAAATACATTAAATTTTATTTTAAAAACTCCTGAAGAAGATATATCCAGGCCTAGATGGCTTTGCTGGAAAATGCTATCAGGCTTTTGAGAAAGAATCAACACCAATATTATAAAATCTCTTCCAGCAAGTAGAAGAGGTGGGAAAATGTTCCAACTCATTTTATGAAATTGATATCATCCTGATACCCAAACCAGACAAAGACAATGCAACTAAGAAAACTACAGGCCAATATCTCTCATGCAAATATATGCAAAATTTCTCACAATGTTAGCAAAAAGAATCCAACACTGTGTAAAAAAAAAAAAAAATCTACCATGACCAAGTGGCTTTATTCCAAGTAGGCAAGTTTTGTTTAATATTTGAAAATCCATCAGTCAATGTATCTGACCACCTCAGTAGACTAAAAGAGAAACACCACATTGTGGCATCAATTGATACAGAAAAAGCACTTGACAAAATTTTACACTCATGCATAATAGAAAACAGTCTCAACAAATTAAGAATAGAGGGAAACTTCCTCACTTGACAAAATCCGCAAAAATCCTATAGCAAACACTATACTTAATGATGAAAAACTCAATGCTTTCCCTTCATGATCAGGAACAAGGTAAGGATGTTCACTCTCACTATTTTTATTCAATATGGAGCTGAAAGTTCTAGCCCTTACAATAAGGCAAGGAAAAGAAGTAAAAATTGTACAGATTGGAAAGGAAAAAATAAAACTATAACTATGTCACCATGACGTGATATTTTATGTAGGAAATTCCAAAGTATATACAAAAACAAAAACAAATTCTTAGAACTAATAAGTGAGTTTGGCAAGGCCAAAAGTTAATACAATATTAACACTCACAAATCAATAACATTTCTATATACTGACAATGAATGTCTGCAATCCAAAATTAGAATACAACGCCATTTACTACAACTCCAAAGAAAGTGAAACACAAAGTATTTAGTTATAAACTTAACTAATCATGCACAAAATCTGTATTCTGAAAATTACAAAAGACAGATGAAAAAATCAAGGAATAGCCTACCTACATATTTGAAGATTAATACTGTGTTCATGGGTTCGAATGGAAGGCTCAACTTAGTAATAATATCAACTCTCCACAGTTTATCTATAATTTAAATTTAATAAAATTCCTTTCAAACTACCAGCAAGTCTTTTGTAGACATAGACAAGCTTCTTCTAAAATATATATGGAAAGCCACACTCTCTAGAATACCTAAAATAATCATAACAAATAATAAAGTAGAAGAAAAGGCATCACTCTGTCTGATACTAAGGCCTGTTGTATAGCTACATTGATCAAGAAAGCATGATATCAGTGAATAAGCAGACAACAAATACGACAGAAAATCCGGAAATAGGCCAACACTTGTCCATGTAGCAAAATGATTCTTGAAAAAGCTTCAAAAGCAATTCAATGGAGGATGGAGGGGGAGTTTGAACTGCATCCAGTGATATCCAATTTTTCTTTATTATACATTTCTTTCCTTTTCTTTTCTTCTTTTTTTCTTTTTGGTTGTTTGTTTTCTGATTTTTTTTTTCTTTCTTTTTTTTTTTTTTTTTTTTTTTTGACAGAGTCTTGCTCTGTCACCCAGGCTGGAGTGCAGTGGCACAATCTCAGCTCACTGCAACCTGTGCCTCCCAGGTTCAAGCTATTCTCCTGCTTCAACCTCCCGAGTAGTTGGGACTACAAGTGTGTGCCACCATGCCCGGCTGATTTTTTTTGTATTTTTAGCAGAGAGGGAGTTTTACCATATTGGCCAGGCTGGTCTCCAACTTCCGACCACTCACCTTGACCTCTCAAATGCTGTGATTACAGGCGTAGCCACCACACCCAGCCTTCTTTATTATGTATGCTATTAACAAAAATGTTTGAGTCCCAAGATATGGAGAACATATACAAACTACAAAATTTTTAAGTATAAAACTATAACTAGGGGTTCTAATAGTTTATTTATTTAATCCAATAGATCATCTTATGTACTTATGGGATGTAATCACCTCTGTTTGGTGATGGCCATTATAAACAAAGAAAACTTGGTGTTCTTTTTTTGGTTGTTGTTTTAGTATCACATTTTATTCTATTTATTTTCCTGAAACCACTGCCCTGACACATTACAAAAGACTAAATAATATAGGTGTTATTCTCACAGTATTAGTCAGAGCATGCCACCATTCTCTATAAAATATTTTGTGTATTATTCACAGTGGGAAATTAACCATTTTCTGAAGGCATGAGAAATGTGAAGTAGCTTGAGTTTGCTCATTATATTTAAAATATGAGTGATAAGTTTGTAGTGCTAAGGGTGCAGAAAATAAAAATGTACTTTCAAAATTTTTCTTCTAATCAGTCTTCTCTTATACTTTACACTTCCATGCAAAATATATGTTAATTGAAAACTATAGCTTTTCCAGTGTGCACGCATGTGTGTATACTTTTATATTCCATTCTGCTAAAAACTGATGAGGACTTACTGTACTAAATATGTTACCATAAAATGTTTATGTTCTCTGTTTTTAAAAATTTTTTTCCTGGAGCTTATGGAAACAGCTTATAACAAGTAATCTCTGAGGTTTTTATAGACAGGACAAGCTTTTTGTGTCACATTTCTTCTTATGTGACCTATAGGTATACTTTGGTGAGTAGACGTTAGAAAGAATACTCTGTATATGAAGTACAAAATAATCAATAACAAATATTCCAAATGCATTATGAAAACACTAAGGAAGACTTCCAACAAATATTGTGAAAATGTTGGAATAAACATATTTCCACATCACCATCTTTAAAAACCAAGATTTTAATAATAACAAAAAAAGCCCAAATAGAGAAAAAAGTATTGTTTACTCTGATTCCAGAACAGAACTCAACCTTTTACCACAAATTCTAGTGAAAACTCTTCTGATACAAAACAGTCTGGACCAACTTAAGGAAGGATGCTAATAACCAATATACAGCTCAGTTGTAAATTTAATAAATATGTGTTCATTGATTGCACAGATAAACATAAGAGAGAGTCAAGGAGACTTCACCTGTAGTATTTCGTGACAAATGAACTTAAATAGAATTTATTCTACCTAAACATAAGTAAATAGAAAAAAAAAAATAGGACCTTAACAAAAATGTGACCAAAAATGTATTTTGCAATCAAGGACAGCAAAGAAATCGTGGGTTTTAGGAAACAGAAGTTATGGTAATCAATTAAATGAAAGAGACTAAAACAGAACAAGGCAATAAACTATAGAGAACAACAATGATAGTGCAGAACTTATGTATAAACGTAATAAAAGAAGGAAGGCAGTCAACTTTTCAGAAGACCAAAACAATGACATTCGGTGGAGACTTCAGAAAATCACAAATAATACACTGAAAAACAATCAATAAAAAGGTAATAGATGAGAAAGACAACAGATATCCAACAAAAAGATTATTGATATGCCTGGAGAAGAGAACTGAGTTAGTAAACACAAAAAAAAATCAAATTCAAAATATAAATGAAAGAAAACTTTCCTGATTTTTATTATTCCTTATTTTTATTATTGACATTGTATTTATAAACATTTAAAATATTTAAAATGTTTATCCAAGAAACATTTAGCTAGAAGTACTAGGTTTCCTATAAAAGAATAAAAAGTAGGCTGACCTCAGATTTCTCTGGCAACTATAGATGTGAGCAATGGAGCAGTGTCCAAAACTGAACAATAAGGGTACAAATCAAGAACCTAACCCCATCAAGATTGTCATTTACTTGTATTGGTAATAGAGACATTTTCAAATACACCAGGACTCTGAAAGCATCACCTCTGTATCCTCCTTCAAAAATAAAAAAATGTTTCAAGTATTTTGGGAGAAATGAATAAAAATAAAGAATGTATAAATAGTAAAGCCATTGTCCCAATCTCGGAACTTACAGTCTCTATTTTGAAACTCAAAGCTGAGTAGTGACTTCTTTGTTCAGTTAGTATCTGTCTTCTCTCTGATACAGTGAATGGTTTGATGGGTAAATGGCCACAGAACAATAAGAAAAGAGACAGTAAGAAGAAAAGAAAATGTGGTTCATAACCTCAAAATACCTCACCTCAACTGCATTTAGGAGGAACTATTTTAGCTCAAAGTTTCTGGTCATAGTTCTTTAGTTTATCTCATTCTTCTACTAACCTATCTATTGATTTTTTTCCCAGAGAGTCAATATTTTTATTTCGAGTATTTCTAGTTTTTAAATTATACACAACATCCTCAGAAATAGTCTGTTATAGCCTTATAAACACCATTTTTTTTCTTTCTTTTTTTTTTTTTTTTTTTTTTTTTGAGACAGAGTCTCATTCTGTCACCCGGGCTAAAGAGCAGTGGTACAGTCTTGGCTCACTGCAACCACCACTTCCTGGGTTCAAGGGATTCTCCTGCCTCAGCCTCCTGAGTAGCTGGGCTTACAGGCACACACTACTACACCTGGCTAATTTTTGTATTTCTAGTAGAGATAGGGTTTCACCATGTTGTCCAGGCTGGCCTCAAACTCCTGACCTCAGATAATCTGACCCCCTCAGACTTCCAAAGTGCTGAGATTACAGACGTGAACCACTGCACCCTGCCCTGTTTATTTTATCAATATTGATGTTTAGTTAGGTGTCTCTCTTTTGTGGTATCTTTTTTAAAACTGTCAAAGATTATTGGCTATCCTCCCATATTTGTACTGAGATTCTCTCTTTGCCCTCATGCCTCTGGTTCTTGTGAAGGATTATGAGGAGAAGTGGGTTAGTAAGTTGTCTTTGGAGTTTGGGTGCCACCTATCCCTGCTAGAGTTATTAGCTAATGTGAGCACTATCTGATTTTCCAGGTTTCAATGTAGATTTTTACTCATTTAAAGCTGCAAGCAAATATACCAACTACTCACTATTCAGCGAACTGCTCCAAAAGCAGATCACCAAGCGACCACCCTATCATATTCTTTCCCTTCACTTCTATCCATGTGCTCTGAACTCAGTTTCCACAAATCACTCCCATCACCTCAGGAAACTTTTGCTGATATTCTCTACTTTTTATCTCAGCAATTCCTTGACATTTCTGATGTAGTGTCCTTACTGACTTCATTTAAGCAGAGTAAAGAGTTAAAGTAGGACTGGGTGTGGTGGCTCACGCCTCTAATCCCAGCACTTTGGGAGGCCAAGGGGGGCCGATCATGAGGTCAGGAGATCGAGACCATCCTGGCTAACACAGTGAAACCCTGTCTCTACTAAAAAATACAAAAAATTAGACGGGCGTGGTAGTCCCAGCTACTCGGGAGGCTGAGGCAGGAGAATGGTGTGAACCCGGTAGGGGGAGCTTGCAGTGAGTCGAGATGGCAGGACTGCCCTCTGGCCTGGGTGACAGAGTGAGACTCTGTCTCAAAAAAAAAAAAAAAAAAAAAGAGAGAGAGAGAAAATAAAGTAAGAGAAGACCTTTAGGGAGGTGGTGTTTGAACAGAGACATGAATGAAATGAGCCATAATATCTTTAATATGATATAATTTACTATTCCATTATCATTCTATATCTAGAAGACTAGTATTCCACATAGTGAGCACAGCAAATATAAAATCTCTGAGTAAAGAATATGCTTGGCTCATTCAAGAAATCCAGTAGGACTGGAATGCAGTGTGATAGTTGCTTCTTGGTAGAAATGAGGAGGGTAAAACCATGACTGTGTCACCATATAATGAGGGTGACAGAAACACACACATATAAAACAACCCAAAAGGCAATAAGATCAAAATATGAGAATAATTATATGCCAAGCAAGCATAGGAATAGGAGAGACTAATTCAGGCAAGGTAGACCGAGCAAGATTTTCTGAAAGACTTGGGAAATGATCTGATCTTTAAAAAAGGGGGGTTAATTTTGTGTTTATGTAAAAGCATGAGTTTATTTGTTGACCTTGCAATGTGATTTAATCAAAGGTTTCATAATTTGTAAAGGGTTGCTTTTGTCTGAGTAGTCTAAGGTGTCTCATCACTGTGCAGGCATTGCAAATGGAAGAAGGAGGCCAGAGAAGGTTGTGATCATTACCCCTTCCTAATAAGGGCAGACTTGAAAATCACACTCATCACTTCTACTTACATTCCATTGGTCAAAAGTTTAATCACATGGCCAACTTTTCTGCAAATGTAGGGTTAGAAGTGTAACCTTTATAACAGGTTGCACACTACCTAGCTAATTGCTATTACACCGGAAGAGGAATGAGGAAATACAAGGGAAAATTGAGTGTCTATATCAAACTTTCTTTAAAAAAACCTTTATAATTCCAATAACCAAAATTTGTCAGTTATAAACTGCTTAAAGCTCTACTGATATATAGACTTCAGTTTTATTAACTATTTATGATGGTTAATATTGAGTATCAACTTGATTGGACTGAGGGATACAAAGTGTTGATCCTGGGTGTGTCTGTGTGGGTGTTGCCAAAAGAAATTAACATTTGAGTCAGTGGACTGGGGAAGGCAGACCCACCCTTAATCTGGTGGGCACCATCTAATCAGCTGCTAGTGAATATAAAGCAGGCAGAAAAACGTGAAAAGGAGAGACTGGCCTAGCCACCCAGCCTACATCTTTCTGCCATGATGGATGCTTCCTGCCCTTGAACATCAGACCCCAAGTTCTTCAGTTTTGGGACTCAGACTGGCTCTCCTTGCTCCTCAGCTTGCAGACAGCCTATTGTGGGACCTTGTGATCATGGAAGTTAATAATAAACTCCCCTTGATATATGTGTATGTATATATATGTGTGTGTGTCTGTATGTATAGATATATATATATATCTATTAGTTCTGCACCTCTAAGAGAACCCTGACTAATACACTATTTAAAGAATCACATTTGCCTTAGGATGGAGATAAGTCCACCTTTCCTCATATTTAGCTATAGATATTATGTGGAATATTATTTGACTTGTTGAAATACTGGGCTAGCAGATTATAGCATAAATTATTTGAATTAAGTAGACATTCTCCATCAAAATGACAAATACTTCATAGGTTACTTGTCAGATTCCAAATTGTATTGAATGGAATTTTTATTACTTTATTCCCATCACTTCCATGGATTTTGATATTGCCATTTGTAAGGGTCTTTTCTACTTCAAATGTGATGGCTATGCATATTATATGAAGCAATCTATATTTATGTTCCCTGGAAAGGCTGGAAGTTGAGTAAACACATCTCGAAACTGCTCCTGTAAAAATGCAGTTGCACACATCATGAATACGTTATTGCTGCTGCAGCATCTGCAGTGCATTTGGCACAAACTGCTGCAGGCTTTCATTAGACTGCAGCAAAAGGCAAATACATGCTGCTCCTTGCTCCAAGAAGAAAATTCTGCATATTTTTTGTGAAAGTACAATCCCCAAATTTGCATCAACTGCAACAAAACACAAAAACCCTATATAATTTCAACAGCTGTGATTTTCTATAAATGTAAGTTTAAGTAATTCAACACATATGCTAATCTGCAAAAGAAGTTTATTATTCTATGTTATCAATGACTTCAAAATTCTGACTCTGAATGAACGTTAATTTTCAATCTTGATTTGTTACACTAGTATTTTTGTGGCCAGAATTCATCTACAAACACTATAAATATAAATAGAAGAAATGATTTCTAATGTATTAAATGATGTAAAAATATTCTCTATTACTTTCATTGCCTATATAATAACAAATAGCCCCATAGTTTAATAAAAAAGAATGAAGAAAGTAGACATTTTAATAACCAGGTATATTTTATTTTTTGGAGGAAAAAATCTCTAAAATTAAAGTGTAGTAAAGAAAATACAACAGTGGAAATCAACCCGAATTTGCAGAGCCCCATGACCAGTTTATTTTGGAAAAAAAAAAAATTAAAATCATCAGAATGATAAGAAATTGAGTTGATAAAATATAGTGTCATAAAAATGGAACGATCAGAAAAGAATGAGATTTTGAAAATTTTAAAGTGACAACCAAAATAAAAATATTCAGAAAAACAGTTGAAAATGTTGGAAAATAGCATCACTTTGAAGGAGAAGAAAAAGATATCAAAAATAGAAAGGAAGGCTAAAAACTTAAATGGCCAATATAAGGGATGATATATCTGAATAATAAAAATTTTTGAAAGATCAGAGAAAAAGAAGGGCGATATTATAAAAGAAGTAATAAAGGAATATTTTCTAAAACCAAAGACATGAGTCCCTGCATTGATAAGACCCAGCAAGTCTCCACCACATTAAATAAAAAGGATTCATACCAAGGCAGAATTGTAAATTTTCAGAATATTAAGAAGTCCAAAATGTGGATGCTGAGAAAATTCTAAAAACTCAGACAGGAAAAAAGTTAAGATTCAAAGGAATAAGAAGATGAAATGTCACTAGACTTCTCAAGAGCAGCTCTGGATGCTAAAAATCAATTAACAATGCCTTCAACATGTTGAGAAAAAAAGGAGTTTCAACTTAAAATGTCATATCTGGCCAAACTCTTAACCAATTGTGAGGGTCAAATTTTTATCATATAAAGAGTAAAAAAATACTGCCTGTCATGCACGTTACTACGTGACCAATGAATGATATGCTTCAGCAATATAAGGGAATAAAGAAAGAAAGATCTCAGCAACAAAAAAGACAAGCAAAGGGCATTTCCAAAATGGAGGCAAAAGAAGTCTCTAGGCGGCAGCTATTTGCCAGGGTGAGAAAGAAATCTGTCCAAATTAGAGCAAAAAGCACAAAGAGTTTTATGAAGGAAGACTGGCGTGTGGAAAAAATAAAAGCATGGCAATGACAGATCATCTGATGTTTGGCAGTCTTTGAAAATATCACTGCAAGGTATTTGGCAGACTTGTTAGTACTTAGAAGAAAAAATGGCAACTGCTGTATGTAACGCTAAACAAATGGATAAAATGAGACAAGAATTAGCTCCAGGTAAAACTGACTGTTCTTTTAAAAAGGAAGTAGAGTCCTGAACAACACAGAGGTTAGAGGTGCCATTCCTCACTCTGGCACAGTCAAAAATCTGTGTATAGATTTCAAATCCCCAAAAACATAACTGCTAATAGCCAACTGTTTACTGGAATCCTTATGGATAACATAAAGAGTTGATTGACACATTCTGTATGTTATATGTATTATATATACTATATTCTTAAATGAACATAAGGTAGAGAAAATAAAATGTTACTAAGAAAATCATAAGGAAGAGAAAATATATTTACTATTTATTAATTGGAAGTAGACCATCATAAAAGTCAGTCTTCATCATTTTCACGTTAAGGATGCTGAGGAGGAGGGAGAAGAGAAGGGATTGGTCTTGCTGTCTCAGAGGTGGAATAAAGGGAAGAAAATCCACGTATAAGTGAGCCTATGCAGTTCAAAACCATGTTGTTTGAGTCACCTATATAGTCATGGTATACCACTTGACTCTGTAATTTGCATAGTCCTAGCAATGTAAACTGACTATTGATTTCACCAAAAAATATAATGATATGGAGAGGAGAGGAGGGATGTTAGCTCATCCAAACTCTTAACTACTATAACATAAAAGTAAATAGATTCTGTCAAAATTAATCAACCAAAACCAGGCATAGTGACCTGCGCCTATAATCCCAGCTACTCAGAAGCCTGAGGAGCCTTGAACCCAGGAGCTTAAGACCAGACTGGGCAACATAGCAATTACTTATCTCAAAAAAGAAAATCAATAAAGAGCAGAATATCTGTCATATTTAGATTTATGGATGCAAACATCAGAAAACACCAGAAGCAGCAGCTAAAAATTGGAAAATGGCTGCCTCTAGAAAGCATGACTAAAAGAGAGTAAGTGCTGGACACAGCTTCTTTTTTAATATAAGGGTGATATTTAAATGGACAAAATTTAATAATGTACAAGTAGAAAACAAATTGATGCTTCCTCTGCTGTTTCAAATATTAGCTGCGGTCTTTTTGTTATTGTTGTTCTTTTTTTTTTGCGTAAAATTTCTAATAGGTGCAATAACAATTTTAGGTTATCCTCAGACAATAAAGTACCCTCTCCTCATTTTTAGACCCAGCATAGTAACTACGTTGTCCACACTCAGGTCATAATAGTCGAAATCTATATTCGTTCCCAATTTAAAGCTTTTCCTGGATCCTGCCTCAGTATTGTTGTAGGCTGGGTGTGCTGTTGGGAGAGAATGAAAACCTTCTTCGAACTATTTAGTGCGTTTCCTTTTCCCTAACCTCCTGATTCTTTTCTGTGGTGAGGGTACTTTTGTGAGATTCTCCAGGGTGCTCTTTTTCTTTTTTCTTTCTTTCTTTCTTTCTTTCTTTCTTTCTTTCTTTCTTTCTTTCTTTCTTTCTTTCTTTCTTTCTTTCTTTCTTTCTTTCTTTCTTTCTTTCTTTCTTTCTCTTTCTTTCTTTCTTTCTTTCTTTTTCTTTCTTTCTTTCTTTCTTTCTTTTCTCTCTCTCTCTCTCTTTCTCTCTCTCTCTCTCTCTTTTCTTTTCTTTTCCTTCTTTTCTTTCTTTCTTTCTTTTTTTTTTTTTTTTTTTTTTTAACGGAGTCTTGCTGTTGTCTGCCCGGCCTGGGATGGAGTGCAATGGCACGACCTCCCTCACTGCAAACTCCGCCTCCGGATTTGCAGCAGTTCTTCTACCTCAGCCACCTGAGTAGCTGAGATTACAGGCGCCCACCACGACGCTTGACTAATTTTTGTTTTTTCTTTTCTTTGTCTTTTTTTTTTTTTGAAACGGAGTTTCACTCTTGTTGCCCAAGCTGGAGTGCAGTGGTGCGATCTCGGCTCACTGCAACCTCTGCCTCCCAGGTTCAAGCGATTCTCCTGCCTCAGCCTCCGAGTAGCTGGGACTACAGGCATGAACTACCATGCTCGGCTAATTTTGTAGTTTTAGTAGAGATGAGATTTCTCCATGTTGACCAGGCTGGTCTCGAACTGCCAGCCTCAAGTGATCCGCCACCTCTGGGCCTCCCTAAGTGCTGGAATTACAGGCGTGAGCCACCGCGCCTGGTCCAGGATACTTTTTCTAAGGTTCCTATCACCGAAGCTTGTTTGCTGTGGACAACAATGGCTCACCATTGGTTACCTGTCCTCCTAGGATGGTAACCTCAGGCTCTGAATTCCATGATAACACTTTCAGCCTATAAGATATACTGTTTTAAGTTGTCTCCAGACCATGAACATCTTATGGGTCAATGGGGCTCATGGAAGAAAGTCTCATATCCCTGCCAGGCAAAGTAGAAATGTAGCTTCCTTACAAGACAGTCTCCCACTTTTGCTCTGCTCCACGCAGGCAACTCCACCCACTAATTTTCACCTTTAGCCTTTCCAGATGTGAGTTGCTTATTAGTTCTGCTGGGCCTTTAAAATCTAAGAGATGTGTACAAGTTATCATAGTGATTCTCTAAGACCCCTCTCATGTATCTTGAGATGTGAGGGAGTCATTCCTTTCCCTCCACTTTAGAGAAGTGAAAACCACATAGCGCATAAAAATACTTTCCAGTATTTTTACTGGAAAAATACTTCTACTGCCTCCCATCTTATTGCTGAATGTGGGTGATTATCAAGGCTGAAAAAATGTTTCACAATTGCTGAGTCTGTATAACATAGGTCTATAAGACACCAGCTTCAGAATACAGGATATTTGGCAGCTAATTTTTGCTCCTGGCCTTTAGGCATCAGCTAAAACTAAAAAATAAATCTCTATTTATTATCCTATTGCATTAGATTTTTAGTAGTTTTTGAACCACATACTTTTTTATTTGGATAAAAAATAAGTTGTTTTTGTTGTGTTTTTTTGTTTTTTGGTTTTTTAAGTGAAAACATAATGAGACACCACAATGTAAACTAAATAATTTTAACTCTGACTTTTTTTTTGTTGGGTTTCTTGGTAAAGGAAAATTTGGAAATATGTGTCATAATAAAGCAGCAGGCTTCAGGTAAGAATCATAGGTCTGATATGCAAAAGTTGCAAACCCAAATGCCCACAACCACCAGACATATAATGTATATGCATGAAGTAGTGTAACTGTGCTATAATAAGACATGTATTTGGCCTTTGACCCCAGTTCTTAGCACAGATCTACTAAAAACCCTTAGAATTTCTTAAGTGATAGGAGTGTCTTTTGTTATTCATAACAAGGTACTGAGTTCAGATCACACCTGATTTTATGCCAAGAAGGTGACCTAAGGTGGGGCCCCAAAATAACTTCAGGTTGGGGCTGGTCACCAGAAAAACCAGGTGATTAGAGGGTTGACACTTACAGTACCACATGAGCCCTGGGGAAGTGAGAGGGTCTAGAGATCGAGACTTATAAAACCTCTTAAGGAGATTTGGACAGCTTCTAGGCTGGGGAACACATGGACACCGTGAGGATGGTGAGCTCAGAAAGGTCATGGAAACCCTACACACCATGCCCCATTCCTTGAACTATGCATTTATATTATCTGGCTATTCTTGAATTGGATCCTTTATAATAAATTGGTAATGTTAGCCCTAGGGAATGTATCTGAGTCACGTAGCACTAAAGTATGTTAGTGGCAGTGAATCTGTATGGGTCTGCAGCAACCTCAGTGTTTGACTCCTCAGAAGAAAGAATTTGACTGAGGAGCACATGGCAGAGTGAGAGACCACAGCAAGCTTTAGAGCAGGAATTAAAGTTTATTAAAATTCTTTAGAGCAGGAAGTAAAATACACTTGGAAGAGGTCCTAGCAGGTGACTTGAGGGATCAAATGGGTGGTTTGACCTTTGACTTGGGATTGGCATGCTTCTGAGGTTGAATTACTTCTCCCCTGATTCTTCCCTTGGGGTGGGCTGTCTGGATGCACAGTTGCCTGCCAGCACTTGGGAGGTGAACATGCGCAATGTGTTTACCAAAATCGGGTGAGCATGCGCAATGTGTTTACCAAAATCGTGCATATGCTTGCTTGAGGTGTTCTTTCCTTACCGGTAGAATGTTCTTAGGGCAAGGTCATATACCAGTTAAATTCTGCTATTTTTGAGGGGTGCATGCTTGAACCCACTTACCCAACCCTTGAGATTTTATCAGGAAGCTGCTGATCACCAATTTTAGGTGTTTCTATCTATTGGAAGACCCCGTTTCCATTGTACCAGCTCCAACCAATTATTATTTTAGAGAGGCAGTTTAACAACTGCCTGCCCGTTACCTGATGGTTTCCTGGCATTCCTGAGGGCTAGGGGCTCTCCTGCCCTGTTTATGTCTCACTAACTACCTACTGTAACAATAAATGTAAATAAAGTATTTCCCTGAATTCCATGAGCCATTCTAGCAAATTGTCAAATCTGAGGAAGGGGTCATGGAAACCTTCAGTTTATAGCCAGTGGTTGAGAACTGTAGGTGGCCTGGGACTTGTGACTGGCATCTGAAATGAGGGCAGCCTTGTGGAACTGAACCTTCAAATCTATGGAATCTAATGCTAATTCCAGGTGGTTGGTGTCAGAATTGAACTGAATGATTGGACACCTAGCCGGAGTATGGTGTCACAAAACACCCCAGAGTAACCTTAACAAAAACTGCAGTGCAATTATACTGAGAGGAAGCAACCAGTGTCAGAAAGATGGGAGTGAGTAGTGGGGATTTTAAGAGTCCACATAATCTAAAGCAGGCAGCTACTACTCAGTTTCAGCTAACTATGCAATGATTTTAAATACTCCAGTTTCAAAGAGGAACTCTTAAAAATAAAAATGATAGCTGCTTGAAAAAAATCAAAAACATTTTTAAAATAAACTTGTCTGTCAGCCAGATCTAGCATGTGGGCAACCTCTGGACTGTGGATTTCCTTGCACAATGTCTGTGGTGTATCAATGCTGTTAAATAGGTAAAATATTTTCCCCAATACTGTGCAACTTTCTCTGAGACTATTAGTTCTAGATTACAGAACCAATAAAACCAAGGTCAATAACTCAGTCCATTCAATCATTTAACAAATACTTATTGAGCACTTATTATGCATAAAGTACTATACAATACAAAGAAATAAGACAATGCAAAGATCTACGTCTATAAAACCTTCTTTTGTGTAAACATTAGGGTCAGAATCTTCAATCAAGTAGTTAATGTGTCATAGATGAAGTGTATCAAAAATAAAGACTTTCAAGAAATGAAAAATCCTTTAAGGAGAAATAACTGATGAAAATTAAAGTATAAGCTTAACCTAAGTATAGTATAGAAAGATAGTAGATTCTCACACAGAAAAGATTAACCATGCTGTTGGTGACAATATCTTTTATTACAATTATTTAATGTTATTGGAACTCGGTACACACAGTGACAACTTCTCCTTTAATAAGCAGTGGCATCAAGAATTTCTTGGCTGGGCGCGGTGGCTCAAGCCTGTAATCCTAGCACTTTGGGAGGCCGAGACAGGTGGATCATGAGGTCAAGAGATCGAGACCATCCTGGCTAACACGGTGAAACCCCGTCTCTACTAAAAAAACACAAAAAACTAGCCGGGCGAGGTGGTAGGCGCCTGTAGTCCCAGCTACGCGGGAGGCTGAGGCAGGAGAATGGCAGGAGAATGGCGTAAACCCGGGAGGCGGAGCTTGCAGTGAGCTGAGATCCGGCCACTGCGCTCCAGCCTGAGCAACAGAGCGAGACTCTGTCTCAAAAAAAAAAAAAAAAAAAAGAATTTCTTGTGTATCTTTTAGAAACCTATCCATCTCAGACTCTCAATTGCAAGAGGCAAGACAGTATCTTGAAATGAAACTGCCTCTGTAGCTGGGAACCAACAATATGTTTACTTGATCAAATCAGAGTACCAACTTTAAGTCCTTTGCTTTTCCTGTGTTTCTAGGGCTATGAAGAAAAATTAAATATGAATCCCTTCAATTAACATACACACACACACACATTTAAAAGACAGTTGTATCTTTCATATTTTTTATTGTTGTCTTTCAATATTTTACTTTTTCATTTGTAACCATTTTTAAAAATATAACTAGTATAGGCTGGGCACGGTGGCTCACACCTGTAATCCCAGCACTTTGGAAGGCTGACACGGGCAGATCACGAGGTCAGGAGATCGAGACTATCCTGGCTAACATGGTGAAACCCCATATCTACTAAAAAATACAAAAAAAAAAAAAAAAAAAAATTAGCCGGGCGTGGTGGCGGGCACCTGTAGTCCCAGCTAGTTGGGAGGCTGAGGTAAGAGAATGGCGTGAACCCGGGACGCAGATCTCACACCACTGCCTTCCAGCCCAGGCAACAGAGCAAGACTGTCCAAAATTAAAAACAAAAATAAAAATTATATATACACACACACACATACACACACATACACATAAGTAGTATATAAGTAGTTTAAATATTAGGAAGTTATTTGTAGATATTCAGCACACATCTTCAATTTATAATGAAGTCTTTTTTGAGTTTATTTTCTCAATAATGTGAGTAAATATAACCATCAGAACCCCAGTAAACAGCAAAGTCATGGCTTATATATCTAGTTTACATTCCCCTTTTCTCCAGCTATTCAATTTCCCTAATTAGTGCCTAACCCATTGTGTCAGATGCTCTCAGTGCTCTACCCAAATATTCAGACACCTTTACTTATTTTCCATGTATCACCTGCTGGTGTGCTATTCCTCCCAAGAGCTGGAAGTTATCACCCATGTATCTTTGCTCTTGCTGCTGGCTACTTTATCTGCACACAACGAAGGCCAGAAGTACCCCCCTGTTCCCCACTCCCCAATCTCAGTAGGCAGCTCTTAACCAATGACAGATGTGTACAGGAGTTCAGAAGCTCCTGCACCCTTGCCCCTGTCAACCTCAATAACACAGACTTGCTCTCTGATAGAAAATGATGTTTATTTAAGAATAGGGCACTGCAGTGGAAATACACATGCCATAATAAGCTATGTGCATATTCAGATAAGGTAGGGAAGACAAAGGTTTTCAAAGGAAAGGTTAGGAGGATTACTTGTTTTGAAATAATGATTCTTGGCTACAAGAATCGATAGCAAGGATGGCATCAGTTCAGTGTTGGACTGAAGTATTTTTTTTGTGTGTAAATGATATGATTTGGCTCTGTGTCCCCACCCAAATCTCATCTCCAATCATAATCCCACATGTTAAGGGAAGGACCTGTAATCTCCATATGTTGAAGGAAAGAGGTAATTGGATCATGAGGGTGGTTTCCCCTATGATGTTTTTGTGATAGTGAGTGAGTTCTCATGAAATCTAATGGTTTTATAAGCGTTTGGCATTTCCCCTGCTGGCATTTCTCTGTCCTGCTGCCATGTGAAGAAGGTCCTTGCTTCCTCTTTGCCTTCTGCTGTGATTGTAAGATTCCTGAGGATGAATGGTGAGTCAGTTAAACCTCTTTCATTTACAAATTACCCAGTCTCAGGTAGTATCTTTACAGCAGTGTGAAAATTGATTAATACAGTAAGGTTATGATAGCCTTTGTGTAAGATTGTGGGTTTTGCAGATTCTTTTGTGATAGTTCTTGTTATTAAGCAAATGTGCAGGAGAACCCTCCCTTGCTCTGGCTCTATTTGTCAGTGTTTTGTTGTTGTTGTTATTTGTTTTAAATACAAGTGATTTCATTTTGATTTTGACAAGTTTCAAATTTCTCCTTTTTGATCAAGATCTTTTTCCAAAAGCATCGCTGATCAATCATCCTTTAGTTAGGTTTTGATGTCCCTCAATTCCAGGATGGACCTGTCCTGGGTTGCTGATCTGTTTCTATGTTGGAGGGAGTGACTGGTGATTAGGAATCGTAGCAAAACACTTTTAGCCACATTTGAGCAACAAGGGAGGGTTGAAGGGAGTGGCTCTCAGGCTAAGTCTACCTGAAGTCCATTGTTAAGTTCAATTGTGTCTGTTCCATAGGCTTTTGCTATCATCTCAAAGTGCAGGACCAGCATTATTCTGTTAGGAGTTGTATTTGTGCAGAACTTTAACAAGTAATAGATGCAAATTTGAAAAAGGGAAAATGCAAAGCAAAATTAATATTAATATGGTAACCCCAGTTTGTGTAATGGTTTTTAGTTATGAATCTAAACTTAATATCAACCAACGGAATAAATAAAATGACCATGGGGAATTAGGTGAGACCTGTTGTAACCATGTGAGTTGTTTTGTTATTTTGTGTATGTAAGTGTCTCAACTTCCTCAGAGGAATTTATTTAGGAACAGCAGGTAGTACTGGTGATAGCACAGACATTTCCTTATTTAACCATTAGATACTGAAGGATCTCTTCGGTCAGGTTCTGTCAAGTTATTAGCAGAAGCTACTGATCCACAAGCTTTAATTATACTGCTATTCTGCCAAGTGAAAAAGAGAGCATTAAGAGGAGTAAGAGTCGCATGTTATGGAGGTTTGTTTCAACATCTTGGGAAATGCTACCTACAGGGTAAAACTGTCAACTTCCTGTCCTGGTTTGTAGTTTGAATGTATCTTACTTGGGCACTGGGCAGCTTGGTGAACTTTCCTTGTGACTCATACCTCAGGCAGGGGGACTGGTTCCTTAAAATTCATCTAGTTTTAGCTTATAGGGCTTCAGGAAGAGAACAACTCTCATTTTTAGTAGTTCTATAGAAGAAAGTTGGATTGGAGGGATCTAGATAAATTCAAGATCTAGTCTAGTCTGTAGATAGTTAATAGGAACTTGAAACAATGCAAAAAGCTGCAATCTAATAGCAGGTGTATCATAGCTATTCTTTGGAAACATACCTTTTTCTCTCTACATTGATCACATAGAAATCTTAGATTTAAACGTCTCTTGAGGCTAGAAAGCCAAACCAAGGCAGTCTTAAGTTTCCTGGGACTGCCAGGAAGTGACAGTTTCTATTCATTCACTGTAAGGCTGGGAACCCTTGAAGTCAGTCATCCTTTGCACATTCTCAAATATGACATTCCAGCCAAACCTAGGTAATATAACTGATGTTTCTAATTGTATCCTGTTATAAAGAGAGAGAAGATTTTCATTGAACTTATATAAACAATTATATTGTCATAAAAAATACTCAAGAATAGTGTTGTAAATACTACTCAAGAATAGTGTTCAAATTTTGGAGGGACCAAGCAGGGTAAAAAGGCAAATACTTCCACCTTTGTTCGCAAAAAATATACTTTACCAAATTGCGGTAAACTGTAGATAGCATAAGAGGGAATATTTTCTTAATTCTGAAAACATGTCTGTAAAGAACAAATAGTGTTTAAAATAAAAGTTATAGAAACATGATCTTTATAAGTTACTTAAGCTCATGTGATTGATTTTTACTTTGTCTTATCTTTATTAAGTTTTATATACCAATCAGTTATAGTGAGGATTTTTTTTAATCCAAGAAAATTTTCATTTTATGTATCAGCCTTAAAGTTATTAGAAACCTGCATTTAAAGTATTTCTTACAGTCTTTCCCATGAATCTGATTACAAATGCTTTTAGAGGAAAATCAACACAGTAATGATAGATGACAGAGGTTTTGAATAACCATGGTTAAAAGTATGAAGAAAGTTTATCATAACCAGAAATTGTAGTTACTTTAGTGGCATACAACATAATAATCAGAATTATGACTGATGACATATTACATTTCTAAGAGTTTACACAATTTTAGAACATTCATATCAATCACCTACCCCTAAATGTAACTGATAGATCTTATATCACTCATCATTTGGCAATGCCTCCCATACAATTTACCAAAAAAGTATAATCATTTAATGTCTCTACAAGATGAAAACCACATTCTTTGAGACGCTCCAGAGGTCCAATTGGAAGATCCCAAAGTTAATTTTAGACCAAAATCGTAATTTAGGATTTTGATCCTAGGGAAATCTGCCAAAGATGTAAAAACCTTCACATTCAAAATACTTGATCAAAACAAAATCACAGGTCATTGTTAAATAACAGTTATTCGTTTAACCAGAGTGATATTCAAAGAAGTCAAAAGCAATACAGAAAGTTACATGGGTATGAAAACCTTAACCATCTTAAAGCAGAGTATTCTCAAGTAACCTAAAACCTGATAAAGACAATGCAGAAATTATCTTGACAAAACATAAACTCTGATTTTTCAGGCCACTTACCAAAAAGATAAAAACTTTATGCAGCCTGTTTGCTTCTCCTTATTGGAAGCATACTTAGGTATCCTGGAAGTTGAACTTCATGAATTTAATCAGACACAGGAAGAGTGTTTACAAGGTTCTGAGTGTACACCATATCCTACAAGAAGGCAAGCAAGAAAAACAGTACATTGATCAGGGGAATACGTGGCTCTTAGAGAAAGTAAAAGTGTGTGAAATACCTGATTATGTAGAACAATTCAGGCATATCAAGAAAAGTCAAGAGTACAGAATCCAATTATACTGGAAGAAAATTCTGCTTTTCCAGGCCTTTAATATAACATCGAAGTTAGAATCAGAGAAAACAGTTACAAGAGCTGATGCAAATTTTGAAGGACAGCATTATCATCCAAGACAAGCAAAAAGATACGCATCAAAATAAGAGAGATGAGAGAGAGCTGAAGGCAATCATGCCAATAACAAAAACAGCAATACCTGACTCATTCACTATTAACTATGCATCCAACACTCTTGGAAGCTCTTTATATATTCAACTTATTTTATTCTCACAATAATAATATGGTTCCCATTTTACAGATGGAACTGAGGCACAGAAAGATTAAGTAACTGGACCAGAACTGAAGCCAGACAGTCTCATGCCAGAGCACATAATTCTAACTGCTATGCCAGTGAAAAACTTTATTTATTTATTATTTGTTTTCTGTTAATTTCAGGAGAATTGCTGTTAGAAGTTAATATTTGTCCTGTCTCTGATTCCAAATCTTGTGTAAAAGATCTAAGCAAGACTACTAAATCTAACAATTTTTAATATTTTAATGTGAGCTTTGTATCTGACTCAATTGATTTCACCAGGTAAAGCAGCCACGTTACAAAAATGGAATTTTCAAACAAATCAATATTGTCCAAATAGAAGCAACTTCATCTACTCAAATACAGCATATTTAAATCTCAGTGGTAATGGATATTTTAAACACTTCAATTTTAAATAAACATTTTATTTTGCTAAATTTCAGGATTTTTGCTTTTATATTTCCATGTGCTGAAAAGAATCATAGCATATTTGAAAAGGTGCTAAAACTGGCATTTTAGTTTTGGTTTTATGCTTTGAATTTTTTTCTTCATCTTTCAAACAAGGAAGAAGAACTAGATTGTTTCTAATTTTGCTTCTAGCTCTTACATTCATAAATAGAAAACTGATAAAATTTCTCAAAAACGTATTTCCTACAGTTTAAATCTATATGTACTTAAACATAGTTATATTAAAAAGCCCCCAAACATCTGAATTTATACACTAAAATATTTTCATATATATTGTTTATGTGTGTGCATACACACACATAAATACATACACACATACACACACAAACACATACACACATACTATTTTAGAACATGTATTAAAATACTGCTTAAGCAAATAGCCTTCTCTCTCTCAGACAAATGACTACAGGCTAAATTTTCACAGACAAATTTAGAGTACGTCTGTTAAGTACATTGAGTTTCATTGGCATTCTAAAAACTAATACAAGACATTGGTATGGTTTTAAGTGTCAAATATAGTTTCTCTCTTTGAGTCAAATCAGTGTGAAACAGAAAGTAAGTTTAACTACTTGACATAGAGCACAAAAACACCGACATTAATTTTTCTTTTTCTCTTATATAGTTCTAGTAAAAGCAGTTACTTATCATATATTCACTTTGACCCAAGGGCCTTGGCCATGCATCGGCTCTCAGCACACAAAACAGCTCTCAGCACAGCTAAAACAGACACAGCAGACAAAATACTGTCAGGAGTTCTAGCTTTTCTCTGATATGGATTTGATATTTTATAATACGCATTGAGGGTAATGGGTCAAACTTTCAGTACATAGAATACACTCAGGTTGTCTAGGAAGTCACAGTAAAACTTGGAAGCAGCCTTATGAAATAGAGAACCATATATTTGGAATTAATGTCTTGCATAATCATCTTGGTTGTATCTGTGACTTGTGGGTATTTTATCTAATATTTGGCTTCTTTATCTATAAAGAGAGGCTGAAGATGATGCTTACCAAACAGGGTTGTTACTATAAATTCTCTACTAAGCTAAAAATATATGGTTTTCTTAGTAAATGAGTACAGTAAATGAAATCAAATTTCTCTCCTAAGCACTAAATCTGTATGTCAGCTGTCCAACAATGAAACCAAAAAGACTGTTAATTGAGCACTTAGGATGTGTCAAGATTTTTAAAAATGAAGACTATCTACATTATTGGTAGACTAAGTTGTCATGGAACAGTCTCCTGCTTAAATATATAGACTACTTGATGAAATATGGAAATGTAAAGATGCATAACTTAAAATAGAAAAGATGAGAAGCCCCAGATAACAGAAGTAATGAAATGTCATTTCAATAAGGGCATGGGTTGATTGCAAGAGAATTTAGGGAAGCATTACACCACATATAATCCCTAAATGTTACGGTTTGTGATTCTAACAAACAGCAGGAAGCAAGAGATGAGGCCTTGGCTCACAATAAGGTAAGGATCTAAAACTTAGATATTTATGCTAAGGTGACACCATGGAAGAGTTCATCCCAGCACTAAAATGAAAAAAATAAAAGTTCCTATCTCACCCTGGGTTTGACATGGTTTGGGAGTTCATACTGACACTATGTGGAATGGAAATTTCAAACTTTGAAGTATAAAAGTTGGCCCAAGACCAGTAAAATTCTGGTATTCTAACTATGGAATTCCAAGAAAAGGCAAAACTTTGCATTAAGGAAAGTTTTACAATCCAGGACACATGGGATGCCCCCAGATATGGAAAATACAAACAAACAAACAAAGCAAACAAAGAAATAAAAACCTCCATAGAAAATGACCATGGGGGAAAAAAAACCTGATAAGCCACTAGCAAGTAAAGAAACAATTCAAGAGAGAAAGTTAAAGAAAATAGAAACAAAAGAATTAGCAACTCAAGAAATTGACATTAAGTCTGCAATCAACAAAACATTCCTGTTTAAAGTAACAACAAAACAACAATAGCTAACATTAATTTTGTGCTTACTATGAGTCATGCACTGTTCTACCTGCTTTATATGCATTGTTATTTTATTTTTACAATTACATGTACAACACGAAGACAACTTAAAAGACAGGTCATCTATAAAGACAATATTTAAATGAATAGCAACAATAGTAAAAGTCTTACAGACTGAAAAATATTGGAATACCTTCTTTAAAATGCTACAGAAAAATAACTTATCAATCTAAAATTCTATAACCAAATAAATAATAAACTAAGAGTGAAGAAACAAGGGTATTTTAGACAAAGCCTAAAAAAATTTGCCATATATAAACCCTGTTTCCAATAGCCACTAAGGTCTATATTTTAATAAGGAGAAATTCAAATCCAGAAGAAAAGAATGTTATGTAAGGAATAATGATCAGCCTAGTAATTGGTATTGGCAAATCTAATAAGCATTGAATATATAAAATCATAATGATGATGACTCATTTGAGGATATAAAGTCAAGTTGGGACTAAAATACTGAACATCAGCATGTAAGATGAGAGGGGAATGTAAAGTTCTAAAATCTTTATAGTTTTCTGGAAGAAGTTTTATGGATTAAGAAAAAATTGTATTAGGTCAAGTATCTAACAAAGGAGTAAACATGAAAATGCATAAATCTCCAATCAGTAGAGGAGAGGAAAAGAAAATGCTTATGAATACATTAGAAAGTAAGAAGGGAGTAAAAAAAACCAAAAGTATTGTGAAAAGAAAACACAACTAAGATGTTAAATATAAGTCAAAATAATCAGGAATAACAATAAAAATAAACATAATTTAGTCATTGCAAAACAGACCACTACAGAATCTATGCATGTAACAAAATTGTACTTGTAGCACATAAATTTATATACATAATTTTTAAGAAAGTTTCAGATTGTATTTAACTATTTAAATCCAGCTACTTAATAAGACATTCACCACTATTTCAGACACACATTGAACATATAAAGATAGACAGATTTTTTTAAAAGGGATAGAATATTGTATGCCAGCCAAAGACTAACTAAAAGATGCTGTGGTTCCATTAAAATCAGGTCAAACTGACCAAATAGCAAAAATATTATTTGGGATGACAAAGGTAAAAGTACAACAAATTTAGTTATAGATCTAACTGGTTTTTATTTGTGATTCATGAGTCGGGGGTAGCCTCCATTCTATAAAATAGAATAAGTGCTCCACTAAACAATGTCAGAACAATGAGTTTTGTAAAGTGGCAGTGAGGAAACAGAACAATAGGTAAAAAAACAGATTGGTTAAGGTCAGGGTGCTTCAGGTTACTTTTTTGTAGGAGTTAAAGCCAGGGAGACTTTCTTATTATCCTGACTCAAGTAGACTAGAATCTCCTATTTTCAGGAAAAAAAGAAAAAACTGGTCTGTTTGGTAATCTGTCTGCTTCCTTAAAACTTCAATTGATTCTGTGGCATTAACATGAGTGACTCCATTGTTTGGTCTGGTCTGTTAGGGCTCGGCCAGGGCCTGTGTCCAAAGCAAGAACCTCCTTTAATATCACACAATAGGACAAACAAGTATAACACTCACCATGAAGATACTATAATTCTAAATACACACACACTAACAAATCCCTCAAATACATAAAGCAAAATTGACAAGATTACAAAAATAATCACAATTAACCACGATTATAGTAAATTTTAATATATTTATCTCAATAATTTATGGATTGTGCAAACAAACATTAGTGAGAAAATGGAATGTTTAAACTACACAATTATTAAATAAAACATTGAACTTATCAATTAGATAATCCATTTTCTTCTCAAGCACATGGCACGTATAAAACATGCTCAAAATTTGATCACTGTCGTAGTTCATTTTGCTTAGCTATAAAGGAATATATGAAACTCTGGATAACATAAAAAAAAGAGGTTTGTTTGGCTCAAAGTTCTGCAGGCTGTACACAAGAAGCATGGCACCAGCATCTGCTTCTGATTCAGCTCATGGCAAAAGGCAAGGGGGAGCTGGCTTGTGCAGAGATCACATGGCGAGAGAGTAAGCAAGAGAGCATAAGGTGCCACATTCTTTTTAACAACCTTCTTAGAGTATAGAACCAGAACTCAACCCTCTCAAACCCCTCATCCCAATCCCCAACCCCCAGCCCCCTAGGCCTTTAATCTATTCATGAGGGATCCACCTCCATGACCCAAATACCTCTAATTAGGCCCCACCTCCAGTGTTAAGGATCAAATTTCAATAGGTGATTTGAAGGAAATAAACATCCACACTGTAGCAATTACCTACTAAACTACAAAGAAAATCTCAACAAAGTAAAATACAAATTACAAATTCAATAATCTCTGTCCATAAAACATTCTTACACTCAATAACAAAACACTCCCTAATTACTATATGATTTAAAACAAAAACTATAATTCCAAATATATTGGAATATCTCGAAGAAGAAATATGAATGCAAACGGCACAATGTTAAGAATATGACAATAAAGACACTAAAAACAAAAACTTTTGAGATGTCACAGAGAAATCAATGGCATTAAATGTAAAAAGATTAAGAATTAATAAGCTAAAAGTTTTAAAATTATGTAAGAACAAAGTAAATCGAAAAATAGAAATAGTGAGAGAGACTGGGCACTGTAGATCACTCCTGTAATCCTAGAACTTTCAGAGGCTGAGGCAGGTGGATCGCTTGAGCCCAGGAGTTGGAGACCAGCCTGGGCAACATGGTGAAGCCCCATCTCTAAAAAAAACAAATACAAAAATTAGCCAGGCGTGCTGGTGGCCACCTGTATTCCTAGCTTCTCAAAAGACTGAGGTAGGAGAATCACCTAAGCCCAGGAGGTTGAGGCTGAGGTGAGCCATGATTGTACCACTGCACTCCAGCCTGGGTGATAGAGTGAAACCCTGTCTCGAAAAATAAATTAACAAATAATAAAATAAAGAAATAGTGAGAGGAAGGTAATAATGAAGATATACATTAAAAGTATTGAAATATAACACAAAATGATAGAATCAATAAAAGTAAAAGCTAAATCTAGAAATACCAATGAAATGTGGAAGTTTATTTAAAAGCTAGGGTTGGGGAAAGAGGGAAAAGTGAGAGACAATTATTAATATTTAAAATGAAATGAATCCAGAAACACAAATCTGATACACAGTATAAAATATTAATACTGTAAAAACAAATAACAGCAAAAAGCCTCCTTTCTAGAAAGTTCCTTCCCCAAATACTTACATTGCTTTTTCTTTGCCTACATTTAGTCTATATTCAAATATGCCTCCCAACTGATTGGTATAGGTAGTTTGATGGAAAAAACAATAACATATTATTACTGAATGATATGACTGCATATAAAACCAGTCAAATCTACAAACCCTTAGAATTAATAACTAATTGAACTAATAGCTAATTACTAATCAGCAAGTTTCTGGATATAAGTTCAATATCTACAAATCAATAATAATAATTCCCATCTAATATCACTATCAGAAAATACAAGTTTTAAGGAAATGGTTATATTTACAATATGAAAATAATTTGTAACTAAATATAAATCTTGATGATCAGAAAGATCATGAGGAGCATGAAAGAATATTTTATTATATCTAGCAATCTAACATATTCATCAGTTGTAAACCCATGCTTGCTAGAAGATAAATTTTTCCCAAATTGAATCTGTACATTCAATGCTATTCCCATCAAAATTTCATCAGGGTTTTTCAGTAATTTTTGAAAAGCAAATCAAAGTCAAAAATTTGTGTTTAGGTTAATGGATGAACCAGAATAGCCAGGAATATTTTGAAGTATAATGAAGGGGAACTTGTCCCATCAGATACTAGAACTTACTATATTTATTTTATTGTAGACTCATTTGACATAGTGTCACTTGTAGGAGTGAAACAGAAATGGTTCCACAAGTACAGGGGAAATTGATTTATAACAAATTTTGGAAATTAGTAGACAAAAGATCAAGATCAACTAGTTAATGTATGGCATTGGGAAAATCAGCTATCATATGACATAACAATGAATTATTGCTATTTTCTTCTCATTTCCAGGAAAACTCACCCAAACAAACTTCAATGTTTTTATCATCCAGTATTCCTTTAACTTGAAGTTTTTTTGTTTTTGTTTTTTGTTTGTTTTTTTGTTTTTGTTTTTCTTTTAATTTTTTGCCTGCCAATATACTTCTTTCTGTATTCAACCAGGCTCTTGATCTTTCCATTTTATTTGTTTCTTTCTGATCTCAAGTCCGTCCTTAGATTTCTTGGTTCATTACACGAACCCCTCTCTCATCAACACCCTCAGATTCTTCAAATTCATGTTTTTTGTTTGTTTGTTTTTTGTTTTTGTTTTTTTGTCTTCCATATGGAAAAATCCCAACCTTGGATCATTTTCACAGCTGGCTTTTTCTGATCAGAACACTGACTGCGTGGTAAAAATTACACAGTCACGCACATTGGTGCCATTTAGATTCAAATTTATGGATTTTAGTCTCAGCACTCGATCACTTTTTACACTCAATCAGAACTTTGGTTATCTCCTCTATAGGACTTTTTGGACCTTCACTATTTTTTTCAGTTTTCTTCAAATCTCCTGTTCTAATTACTCTCAGCAAATAATCTTTCCTTCCTCCTTTTTTTTTTGTGGGGGGGGACAGAATCTCACTCCCGTTGCCCAGGCTGGAGTGCAGTGGTGTGATCTCGGCTCACTGCAAGCTCCGCCTCCTGGGTTCATGCCATTCTCCTGCCTCAGCCTCCCAAGTAGCTGGGACTACAGGCGCCTGCCACCATGCCCGGGCTAATTTTTTTGTATTTTTAGTAGAGACAGGGTTTCACTGTGTTAGCCAGGATGGTCTCAATCTCCTGACCTCGTGATCTGCCCACCTCCGCCTCCCAAAGCGCTGGGATTGCAGGCGTGAGCCACCACGCCCAGCCTTTCCTTCCTACTTTAACAAACATTTAAGGCTGTTTGGCCTGAAATACCTCATCTTCTCTGCTGTCCACTTAGAAATATTTGACATTTATGCTCATGCACAATTCTTTCTTCCTACCTGCCTCAGGAGTAGAGGTGGCTCTCATCCTATTCTTGATGTGGCCCTCCTTTTGTACTCTTGATGTGACCCAACTTCATGGCCTTTGGGACTTTGCTCTATTCTCCTTTCTCTATATCTTCAATAGCTTACTCTGAGTAACTCATTTCCCTCCATGTAAACATCTTCATGTCTCACCCATCAAAAGCAAATATTTCCCATTGATGGTCTCCCCTCTAGCCACTGCCCTATTTTACTCCTTCCTCAACCAAGCTCCTTGGAAACAAAATAGTGATACTCACTGCTTCCATTTTCTTACCTCCCACTCTTCAGTCTCCTAAAACAAGCAAACAACAAACAAAAATGTCTTAACATCCCCAAGAAGTTCATTGATCATTCAGCAGTGCATTCCAAGTCCTCATCTTGCTAAACTTTTCACTTGTATTTTACTTTTGGTTTATTTGTTCCTTTTTAAAACTCTACAGTCATTCTTAGCATTTCAAGAAAATTTGTATCTTGAAATATTCTTTTTGTTAAAAGGTCTCTGTGATCAAGTTTAAGAGAAAAAAAAAGATCACTTCCTTGCGGATCTTTACATACATTATTATATTTAAGTGTAAACGCATACCTTTTTACTCCTCTGTCACAAAAATCATGCTTACTGCAATATTTCCATTAGTCTAGCTTCAGGGAATGGAAAATGGAGTCAATATTTTCTCTGGAAGGAGTATACTCTGAATGAAAGGAAATCTGGTCAAATCCTGGGGAAGTGGAAATTTTGCCTCTTTGATTTCAGATAGATAGTTGGAAGGAGAAGAGATCCTGAAGAGGAGGAATTAAGCAATGGGATATGTGTGGCCTGTTCTTTCATTTCCAGCCTAAAGTAGGGCTGTTTGCTGTGTAGGTGAGGGGAAATTCAGGAGCAGAAAGGCCATTCTCTCAATGGTTTTAGTAGGGAGAACCTCCTGCAAAATTATTCTGCATAACCAGTGGCAACTACATTAATATATTTAAACAAAGTCAAGTCAGTGGCATCATGTGTTTGGACAGAGGCTAACAAGAGTTACCCGTCCAGTGTCAATTCCCCCTTGCCCTTTGGGTTTAGCAGGTGTCCATAAGTTCCAAGTAGCCTTCGAGAGGCACGCGAAGCTGCTGGCTAGCAAGCTTACCCTACAAGTTGCTGTCTCTGCAGTTGTAGATTAGGGTTCAATTAAGGTACATCCAGACCTCAAGTGATGGTGAGGACTAAGATAGGGTCGAGTTATCAGCGGGGACAAGAGGCCCTGGCCAAACTCAGAAAAAACATCATATGCTCACCAGCTGCCAACTTGGGTAGTAAATTTTAGCTGAAAGAGCAGTGACCAAGTAGACAAGAGAGTAATTGCTGCAGAGTCCAAAAAGAACACCCATAGATACAGGGCTCTCTTTCTAGCACAAGAACACAGTAATCTCCTATAGAACTCCAAATGCCATTTGCAGGAAAAGCAAAAGTTTGCAGAACTATGAAAAACTGAGCATGTACCTATAAGAAACTAATTTAAACTAAAAATTATTACCACTAGGTAGTTTGTAAATTTAAAATGATTTTTAAAAATAAAAAGCAACTCCCTAACTAACCAGAAAAGTGAGGGTGAATTAGAAATATTAGATTTGAAAATATTTTAAAAGTTCATATTTTATACTTTACATGGGTTGTGCTATGAATGCATTTAAAATGGCACCAATAAATTCCCCAGATATAATTACAGTAAAACTCTTTCTTTCTTTCTTTCTTTCTTTGTTTTTAGCACCCATTAGCATGCAATAGAAGAGATATTCTGAGGAACTTATTTGATTACTCTCCCCTCTACAAATTTATTTTCATGATAATTTGCTTTCACAGTTTCTGAATTACTCAGGTTTCTCCAGAGAAATAGAACCAATAGGACTGAGAGAGCCAAGGGGTGTGTGGAGAATAGAGATACGCCTGGCAAGTTCACATCTGATCTGCAATGTGGGCCAGTAGGCTTGAGACTCAGGAAACCTGATGGCGCAGGTGAAATCTGAGAGCAGTTTGCTCAAGAACTTTCTCTTCCCTGGGTAGGCTGGTCTTTTTGTCCTATTGAGGCTTTCAGTTGATTGGATGAGACCCACCCACCTTACAGAGAGCAATCTGGTTACCCTAAATTCACTGATTTAAGTGTTAATATTCATCCAATAACAGTTTTGCACTCATCTTTCTGCCTTTTCATTTGCAATGTCGTCCATAGTTTCCTGTTCCCCTGCTAACTCTCGTTTCCTGAGACATCCACTCATCCACTCTTGGTTCCCTGCTCTTTTCTCTCCACAGTCTTTTCACTATTTCATCTAGTCTCAAAATTTTAATTTTAATTGCCATTTAGACACTAACAGTGTAAATCCATCCCACCCATGATGTCACCTTTAAGCTTCAGGTGCATATATTTATATTCTAGCAGCACCAATTCACTTGGCATGTTATAGACACAGATTCAACAGCTTCCAAGTTAAACTCTCCAAATTTCCCTTTTCCCACTCCACTCCTTATTGCTACCTGCTAACATTCCTTCTATGCCTAAAATCATCCCCTAGTCCTGCTGACATAATCTCAGCATTTTAAAGTTGTAACAATTTAGCTGGGCACACAAAGCTCTGAGTGACCTAAAACCCATTTTTTTCTAACTTCATTTTTTGAAGTATCGAAGTATATATAGATGTTGTGTCTCCATACCTTAATTCAGGGTTACTCTTTGGCCTAGAGCACTATCCTGTCTCCTGTTTATTCACCTGGGAAATCTCCTTTCAACTCTGGATGTCGTTTCCTGAATCTGCAGACAGAACTAGGTGTCCCCCTGTCTTCCTGTGTTCTACTCGTTTCCCTCTGCTTGTCTATCAGAGCACTTACATTATAAGGGTCAAAATTCTACTCTCAGGCCTAGAATGATTCTAGCATGTTCCTGCTCCTTGAGAGCAAAAGCATTCTACATCTTTCTAGCCTTAGCACCTATCACAATGCCAAGGAGAGAAGTTGGTTACACATATATTTTTTTAAACCTTTGAATTGAATGTACAAGTTAAATTGGCTGACTTTACAAGGTTTCTGAAGAGCAGTAGTTCTCAGACTTTAGACCCTTGAATGTCCTTAAGGCCTTTATAAGTAATGTGAAAAGTCAAAACTATTTTCATAATAATATCAAGACATTCTTTGCTTTACTCATTACATTGAAATTTTCACTAATGGTGCAAGAGCAATGATCAGAAAAATTGCTGGCTTTTAGGCAAGAATCAAGGTGGTGGCCCTGAGTTATACTGTTAATTTCTAATACAAGCTATACTGTTAGCCATTGCATTTTATCACACACTTTCATTTTAAAAATAAAATTACATAATAATCATACTAATAATAAGAGAATGTCAATTTCACTTAAGAATGGTTTTGATGAAAAAAATTAAAATTATTAATTTTATTAAATGTCAGCCTTAGAATATATTTCTTTTCAATGCATCCTGTGGAAGAAAAATGAGAAATATGCCAAAACACTTCACTACATAACCAAACATATTTGTATCAAGAAAAGCACTTGTGTGATTGTGTAAATTGCAAGCTGAAATAATCGCTTTTCATAGAACATAATTTTCATTTGAAAGAATGACAAATAGGCAAACTATAGCTATTCATACTTGGATATTTGGCACACATTTTCTCAAAAAATGAACAAAGTGAGCCTGACATCTCAAGGACAACTGACAGTATTTTTGCCAGTAATAAAATTTGAACTTTCAAGTGGAAGAGTTGGAAAACTTACG
This sequence comes from Macaca mulatta, assembly GCF_049350105.2. Classification (NCBI taxonomy): domain Eukaryota; kingdom Metazoa; phylum Chordata; class Mammalia; order Primates; family Cercopithecidae; genus Macaca; species Macaca mulatta. The sequence continues at coordinate 171,090,773 of NC_133406.1, read as the reverse complement.
TCTGCTTCTGTAAGCCTGACAGCTTCCCAATACTTACAGACCTACCTGATAAGATCAGTGGCAATATTAATAAATATGATGTTTATTGCATAATGAAATATGTCAACTTTGGAAGATCTGTATAAATAAGTAAACTAATATTTTTAAATGAACATGCATGACAGTACAAAAGTATATGTGAATAAAAGATTCATTCAAAATTCAAGAGAAGCCAATGGATTTTGTTGTAACAGAATACAGAAAATTCAGTGATATGGTTTGATTGCATATTGCAACTACCTTTTATAAAGTATCACATGTCAAATTTTAGAGTGGTATCAAGGAAGAACATACAAAATTATCTTAAAATACTCATTATTTGCCCAGCATAGTGGCTCATGCTTGTATTCCCAGTACTTTGGGAGGCTGAGGTGGGCAGATCACTTGAGGTCAGGAGATTGATACCAGCCTGAGCAACATGGTAAAACCCCTTTTCTACTAAATATGCAAAAATTAGTGGGGCGTGGTGGCACATGCCTGTACTTCCAGCTACTCAGGAGGCTGAGGCAGGAGAATTGCTTAAACCCAGGAGGCAGAGGTTGCAGTGAGCCAAGATCACGCCATTGCACTCCAGCCTGGGTGACAAGAGTGAAACTCCGTCTCAAAAGAAGAAAAAAAAAAAAAGCTCATTCTTTTTCTGTTCACTTATTTATGTAATGACCTTGTTTATACACTTCAACCAAAAAATATATAGCATGGATATAACAGATAAAATAACCTAGCTGTCTTCTATTAAGTTAGACATTAAAGAGATTTACAATAATATAAACCAATGCCCCTCTTTTTAATGAATTTTAAAATTTGAAATGTATCATTATGTTTAACAAAAATATACTATGTATGTTAACATGTCATGGGCTTATTAATGTTATTTGAAATGAATTAATAATTTAAATTTGTTTCCATTTTTAATTTCTAATATGGTAAATAAAGATAGGTATAACACATATTTTTAAATCTCTTTATGATCCTGAATGGTTTTTAAGAGTGTAAAGGGACCTTGAGGCTGGGTGCAGTGACTCACTCCTATAATCCCAGCACTTAGGGAGGCCAAGAAAGGACTGCTTGAGCCCAGAAATTCAAGATGAGCCTCGGCAACATATAGAGACACTACTTCTACAAAAAAAATAAAAGAGAAAAATTAGCTGAGCATAGTGACTCATGCCTGTAGTGCCAGCTACTCAGGAGGCTGAGGCGGGAGGATCACTTAAGCCCAGGAGATTGAGGCTGCCATGAGCTGTGATCATGCCACTGCACTCCAGTCTGGGTGACAGGGTGAGACCCTGTCTCAAAAAATAAAAATAAATAAATAAAGGTAATCCTGAGATCAAAATGTTTACAACCACTGCTATAATAGTATTTACCTTAAGCTGTGAACAACTGACCTAGATGTATTTTTAATAATACCACTGATTCCTAAATTGGCTACCTAACTTCAATATTTATTTAAAAATATATTTAAAGTAATTTATTCTGTATGTTTTCATATTCAAGTAGACCACCGGTTAGAGAGGTGCATGGAGTTATGCAGACCAATCTTCAAATCCTGGCTCTATGACTTAGATGCATTAGGAGCAAGGAAGGAGAGAAAAAATGGATGTCTGTTAGAGGTAATTGATAGAGTGTATCACTGTTCCAAATTATTGTGAGAGGATTCGATTTTTCTGATGGGATAATTTGACTTTCCTGCAGTCATGACATCATGAAATTAGCTTTACCCAATGAAATGTGAGTTGAAGTGATATATGCCAATTCATCATGAGGTTCTGACGTTGTCTTTTTCTCTCTCCCACAAAGGCCCCCAAGTCTCATACCGGGCTACTCCTTCAACCCGGGTCCCAGAAGGAAGAAGACATGGAGCAAAACTATATGGACAATGTAATATGAACAAGAAATAAAGCATCATTTTTGTAAGACAGCATAACCTGGCAAAATTTGATAAATGTGCTAGGTCACTAATAGTGTCTATCACCATAGTCACTGTTTATATAGATAATATGATAATTACATATTTTATGAGTAGTAATCCTATTATAATATCTTAATATAGTAGGCTCTTGGTGAGTAAAAAATGCAATTAACTTTTTTAAAAAACTTATCCTCACCCATTCACTTCTTTCTTCCCATGAGAACCTCATTTTTCTTTCATATAGTAGCCTTTTCTATGCAGGAAAAGGCTCATGATTCAGGACAAATGTCCCCATTTCTTAGCTCTGAAATAGCCCTCATTATTCTAACAGTCCTATTCCTCCTTGTCAGAAATTGGTCAAAGAATATGCAAATGTGTTAGTCAGTTCAGGCTGCTATTGAATATAAAATGTATAGCAGACTGAGTAGCTTATAAACAGCAGAAATTTATTTCCCACACTTCAGGAGGCTAGATGTCCAGGATCAGGGTGCTAGTATGGTCAAATTCTGATGAGATCCCTTGCTAAGGTTTGAATGTCAACTCCAAAACTCATGTTGAAATTTAATTGCCATTGTAGCAGTGTTGCAAGGTGAAAGCTTCAAAAGATGGTTAAGTCATAGAGTGCTCTGCCTTTCCTGCATGAATTAATGCTGTTATGATGGGAATGAGTTAGTTATCAAGGGAGGGGACTCCTGATAAAAGAATGAGTTTGACCTCCATTTTCTCTCTGTTTTGCATGCTTATTTACCCTTCTACTTTTCTCCAAGGGATGACCCTAGCCAGGTGCCAGCTGCATGTTTTTGGACTTTCCAACTTCCAGAACCATGAACCAAATAAATCTCTTTTCTTTATGCATTACCCCAGCTGTGGTATTAGGTTACAGTAGCAGAAAACAGACTAAGATAACTATCTTCCAGGTTGCATACTGTAGTCTCCTGATTATATCTTTACATGATAAAAAGAGGGTGAGATAATTCTCTAGAGTTTATTTTATAATGGCACACTAATCCCATTCATGAGGGTTCTACACTCAAGACCTAATTATCTCCCAAAGGCCCTCCTAATATTGTCACATTGGGAGTTAAAATTTTAACTTATGAATAATTTTTTTGATGGTGGGCGGGTGAGACAAAAACATTCAGTCCATTGCAGCAAGTGACCCAATTCCAGATCCCTGAAACAAAACCCAGAAAAATATATGGTAGAAGATTCTAGAAATTTTTTCTTTCTTTTCACTCCATATATTTGTATATGAACAAGACAGAATATGGATTCCATTACTACTAGCTATAATCTAATCATCTAGGTGTCTATAAGTAGGGATATAGAAAGAACCTGGGGTTTTAACAATACTATTGAGATATTAGATCAACCAACCCTGAGACCTTTTCTCCATTTGGACTTCATATTATTTGAGCCATCGAATTTTGTTACTGTTAAACTAATTTGAGTCATATTTTGTGATCTCTATAGCCAAAAGCATCCTAAGTGCTATAAGACATCTATTTTTTATTATCAAATTTCTCATAAAGTAGAATTTTATAGATTTTTGATCCTCATATGTTGCTTTTTGCCATAGGTAATAATTTGCAGGGAAACTGACGTTAATGTTATTCCACTAGTCTAAAACACCCTCCCCACCCATTTGGCTGATTTATTCAGGCCCCAGGTAAGGTCTTTTAAACTTTGGGTTTATATTTTTCATAGCAATGAGAATTTATGATACTGCACTAACAGATTTGCTGCTTACCTAGAATTGCTAGCGGTTTCACAAATGCATCCTTCTCACACTTTTGAGAACCGTATTGGAGAATAAAATTACACTAAATCAAGTAATGCATTGATGACTATCCAAGGATGCTGTAATTTTACTCCAAAATGCACTGCTGATGTTTTGTATATCATATTTGGTGTGTGATCAGATAAGATATCAATAGATTAAAATATAAACTAAACACATAGTTCATGTCTTTTAAACTAGGCCCATGAAAACTACCCCATGAATCTGTAAAATGTAAGAAAGTGTGTAATTAAATGTGACTTAAAATTGTTGTTTTTGTTTTTGTTTTTTTTCAGTAATAACAAAATGTCTGGCAGAAGATAGTCCAGGATTGATTCAACAGGTGAAAAATGTCAGCATGCTGAGTCAGGTTATCAGTGATTCTGTGGGCTTTTCTTCATAGTCTGAACATGACTGCCACAGTTCCACGTTACTTTCTCAACTTATACAATTCGAACTCAGAAGCAACAGAAAGCAAAAGTCTTTTTGTATTCCTCTTTTTTTTTTTTTTTTTTTTTGACTGTGGCTTCCCTCTGGACCTCTTTCCTTTTTATCAGGAAGGAACTTATTCCCCTAGAATATCAGGGCATACTACCCCTCCCATCTTATGGCAAATGCAAACCAAGCACTGACAAAGTGTTATGGGATTATTATGACTGGCTAGCCCTCTTTTCCTTATCATATTGATACTCAATATCTGAACAAAAGTGGGACTTCTTTATTAAGTAAGAAGAGGATACAGCCTGAACATAGGCAACCAAAAATATCTGCCCCTTACCATCCCTAGATGAGATGTAATTTCATCCTGTTTCTCCTAAACAACTCTACTCCGTCCAAAATTGAATTGACCACTTATCACTTTGGAAAATTAAAGTTGTTTTCACCTACTTCAGAAAAAAGTAGGTTGACGGTGCAAACCAAGAAGGATGGGAAGGACCAGTCTGCAAATCAGTGTCATTCACCTATGCATAATAGAAAAGGTGACCCAGTCTGGTGTATTCAACACCTGGTGACTTAACAGATAGCACGTTTCCTAAAAGAATGACATTTCAGCATGAAAAATCGTGAATGACATTATCTCAAAATAAAAGGTAGTTCTCATGAAGAGAACAGCTGTAAACCTATGCTGATAATGCATAGACAGACATAGATAGGTAGATCAATTTTTTTTGTTACGTTTGAATTTCTCTCTGGACCAAGACTGGTCCTCAGATTAACAGTGTAAGTGAACTAAGTACACATTAGAAGTAGTATCTAAACAAATTGAGGCATTGTATAGCAATATTTAGAAAAAATACAAATCCCTTTGTACAAGTCAATTGTCCATCATTTTTCCTCTAACTTTCATCATCAGACCCAAATTAAAATAATCCAACTTTGCTAGTCCCATCTTTCTAAGTAGCTGTAATTTATTCATTTATTTAGTCTATTAGCACAAATTGAGCATGTATTGCATGCAACCACAGTGATAGATGCTTTAGGAACATAGTGAAGTAACGCAGGGGTCCCCAAACTCTGGGCCAAGGACTGTTGGTAGAACCAGGTTGCACAGTAGGAGATGATCAGCAGGCAAGTGAGTGAAACTTCATCTGAATTTACAGCTGCTCCTCATCACTCTCATTACCACCTGAGCGCCTCCTCCTGTCAGATCAGAGGCAGCATTAGATTCTCATAGGAACACAAACCCTATTGTGAACTTCATATGTGAGGGATCTAGGTTACATGCTCCTTATGAGAATTTAATGTGTGTGATCTGTCACTGTCTCCCTTTACCCCCACATGGGACCATCTAGTTGCAGGAAAATAAGCTCAGGGCTCCCACTGATTCTACATTATGGTGAGTTGTATAGTTATTTCATCATATAATGCAAGATAATAATAACAATAGAAATAAAGTGCATGATAAATGTAATGTGCTTGACTCATCCTGACACCATCTCTCCCCACTGCCCTCTACCAGTTGTTGGAAAAATTGTCTTCCATGAAACTGGTCTCTGGTGCCAAAAAGGTTGGGGACCACTGATGTATAGAACCGGGTCCATTCTGTCAATTACTCTCCTCATTCCCCAGTTCTATCCATCAGATTCACAAGGTATTAAAATGTCTTGCTTAAAACTTATCAAAGAAAATGAGAATATTTTCATCTTATTTTTCCTTTTTAAGTTCTTTGTGTTACTTACTCTGTGCATTTCTCTCTGTTCTAACAATGACTATCTTCTTTGCCACATTTAGAAGAGGTTGCCTTTAATGTTTTTTTAACTTATAAGATTAGCTTTACAATCAGGCATATCGTCTTGTTATTTGCTTTCATAGTGCTTTCTCCTTCATATAATTTACCATGAGAATAGGCAAATTATGGCTTGATGTCTATTTTTCCTGCTAGCCTACAGTCTGTATTAAGGCATAGTCAGAACCAGCCAGTGCACCATCATATCCGCAGTACAAAGAGCAGTTTCTTAAACATTGTCAGAACCCAGTCAGGTTTTTTGAGGAAATAAATGAATGAATTCCTAACCCAATTCAGCATTATCTTCATTTTTCACTGGCAGTAGTCGGTGTATACCAAAGCAATGAATATCCATTGAGCAAGGGTTGAATGAGCACGTGCTACGTGTCAGGTATAAAGGTTGAATGAGCATATGCTATGTGTCAGGTAATGCAGAGTTAAAGCTTAGGATCTCAAGGAGCTTACAGTACAGTGAAACTTACTTTACTACATTTGAAAAGTTGAATCTGATTTATAAAACCAGTAAAAATGGTACCTACCCATTCATCCATATCATTCTCCAGACATTATTTTTCTTTCAGTATTTTAAACAAACTTGAACATAAGGAAATTGCTTTAAATACAAGCTATATAATACATTCCTGTTAAGAACTCAGACAGAAAATAGAGAAGCTAGAGGGGAATGTTTGAAAGCGAACAGAGTCATGCAAAGGGTGATTAGGGACATTTATGATGTCTGGTGCTCATGGAGTGAAAGCCGGGGGATTGAAAGCACACATGCATGAAAAAACATATCTGAACTATACAAATAATGATCACAGTTACATGGGTTTCTTTCCACTCAAATAGTGGGATTCATAAGAATTGTTAAATAATATTTTTATTTTGGAAATGTGGTATTTTTTCATATTATTCTCCAGTTGTCTGACCCATGCTTCAAGTGCCATCTCTTCTAAGAAGTTTTCAGTGATTCCTCTAGCTAAATGTAACCCTACCTACTGCACAGAATTGTTAGGAAGAGTAAAGAACAAATTTAGGTAAGCACACTTTCTGAACTGTAAATATTAAACAACCTTTAGTTTATTCATTCTTTATTTCAACCAATTTTGATTATCCACAATGTATCAGCATTCATTTTTTCCAGACACTGGACAAATACTAATCAAGAAAAAGACAAAAAAAAAAAAAAAAAAAAAAAACCTCTCATGAAGTTTACACTATAGCGAAAGAAACCAACAATTAAAAACATAAGTAAAATGTATTAGGTGTAGAGCTAAATGCTTAGGAGAATAAACAGAAAAGAGTGATATAAAATAGGTGTATGTGGTTAAAATTTATATAGGATGACTGGGAAAGGTCTCATTGAGAAAGTGATTTTTGACTAACAATCAGTAAGTAAGAAGGTGAGCTCTATGGAGATCTGGCAAAGAAGAACTCCAGGCAAAGGAAAAAGAAAATATAAAATTCTCTAAAGAGGACTTGTGTTTGGAATATTGGAGGAACAGTGAGTAGGTGTGTGGCTAGAGTAAATGAGTGAGGGATAACAAGTAGAGAACGAGGTCAAGAGCTCAGATATGGAGATTATATAAGGATTCAGTTATCAAATATGCCAATCGGTTATTAGCAGTTAGTTTTTATAATTAACAATAAATATTTCCCTACTTGAGCACTCAAAGTGCACTTTAATGATATCTCCTTAATGGTCCTTATAATTCTCTTTCTTGCATTCATGGTTATTCTTCTCTATCAGATCATAAGATTAAATCTTACTTATCATGTTGTACCTTTCAACATTACACTGAACAAATTGCTGCCCATAAAGTTATGAGACTAAAACCCGAATCACTTAATTGACCTTTACTGGGTTTTTTTAATCATAGAAAAATAGCCATAAACATGGCTCACCCTCACATCAGCCAAAGAAGGATTCACTGAAATTTTACAAGTTTTATTTAGTCACAGTCCAAACACCTGATGATTGACCCTATGTAGATATGTACTTTTCCAAATTTTGTTTGAAACTATTAATGTTCTCTACTAGTTGACTAGATGATACCTATTCATTCAGTAAGTCAGCAAATGCAATTCAATGACTACCACATGCCAAGCATTATGAGGATACAGTAGACAATATGATAGACATTATCTCTGTTCTCTAAAACTTATACTCCAGTAGGGAAAACATTCATTTTTTGTGGTTGTAATGCTTCTGATATGAAAGTGAATATTTTTGCTTCTAGACTAAATTAACATTTAACTATGAGGGTTAATGGTAAATAACAACTACCATTTATAGAGCTTTTATGTGTGCCAAGTGTGTGTGAAACACTTTATAGGCATTACTCTAATATTCATACAGTCTAGAGAAGTAGATATCATTCCTATTTTCTAAATGAAAACACTGAGGCACTGATAGTTTTAAAATTTTGCTTCCAAAATACAGACAGTGTTTTGCAGAACTGAGATTTCAACCTAAATCTGCCTAACTTCAATGTCTTATTCTTAACCCCATAGACAGTGTGTTTCTGCTTTAGCGTGTTATATGAAGTAATGTCTTTAGCATATTATATGAAATTTTGTATATATTAATTACTTTTGAATGGCAAAATGGCAGGGAGAAGTATGGGTTAATTTTGGGCTTCCTGTAACATTTTTCTCATAATGTCTGAGCACTGTAAATGTCCTTACAATATCCAAATTATCAGATGTTACTTCATGTGATATTGAAAATTAGTGTGTGAGTGACCATAAGGAGAGCAGTAAGAGTATAGGAAGGATTCAGGACTACTCAAAGATAGCCCAAGCATATTAATTCTTAGTGAAGGTAATACCTAATTATTATAATTAATTGTTATTTCAAGGATTTTTTGTATATTTCTTCACAAACACTTCATGGTTGCTTGAGCTAATTTTAAGAATGCAATTTAAGATACCATGTCATAATGAAGCAGCACTGTTGTCTGGGGTAAGTACCCAAGGTTCATTGTCTTGCATCAAGAAGATTAAGGACACAAACACACATGAGGAGTGAATTTAGGAGCAGAGGTTTCATAGACAAATGAAAGAGAAAGGAGAGCAGCTCGTTCTCTCTCTTGTGAGAGAGAGGAATCCAAAATCCAAAAGGGAAAAAGCTGGCCTGCAGCGGACTGTAGCAGAATTTTTTTTTTTTTTTTTTTTTTTTTTTTTTTTTTTTTTTTTTTCTGAGACGGAGTCTTGCTCTGTCACCCAGGCTGGAGTGCAGTGGCGTGATCTCAGCTCACTGCAAGCTCCGCCTCCCATGTTCGTGACATTCTCCTGCCTCAGCCTCCCAAGTAGCTGGGACTACAGGTGCCTTCCACCACGCCCGGCTAATTTTTTATATTTTTAGTAGAGATAGGGTTTCACCATGTTAGCCAGGATGGTCTCGATCTCCTGACCTCGTGATCCACCCGTCTCGGCCTCCCAAAGTGCTGGGATTACAGGCATGAGGCATAGCGCCCTGCCGACTGTAGCCGATTTTATAGGCAGGCTTGAGGAGGTGGTGTCTGATTTACATAGGGCCCACAGATTGGTTTGACAGATGTGACATTTACCTAGCATATGGGGAAGACTGGTTGCCCCACCCTAATCTTATTATGCAAATAGGCTTTCCACTTGGCCAGCCCCATCTTGTCTGATCCTTACTGTACACGGGGCTGGTCAAGAGAAGAGAAGATGGAGCGGCCATTTTGATCATGGCTAGTCCCAGGTAAACTTTTCCTATTGGCGCAACTGTCAATATTCACCTGTGCAAGCTTGCAACTTGCTCGTCTATTTCTGCAGCTCGATTTTACAGGCTGCTCTCTGTTAGAAAAGAAAATGATTTGAGGGCTGCTTTTTATTAACAGGAAAGCCTTACCGAGGATTCCTTACCCTCACTATCTGCCTAGATAATTTCTTTTTAACTCTTACATCAATAATTTGACAACATATCTTTTTTGAGAACTCCAAAAGATGCAGTAAGCTCCTCTGTCCCATAAAGTAGGCAGAGAACTGACAAAAGCTTTAAAGGAATTGATTTTATATCAGAGTTTTGTGAGAGAGTTAATAATAATTTCTCTGATGGATAATTTGTCCCATGTACTGTAAAACAATCATAATCTAGACTTTACTGCCCAGGCTAAGAACAGGACTAGAACCTATTGTCTTAATCTCTGAAATATATAGTCAGTTTCTGGTATGAGCATTATCCACAGGTGCACGTGTGCATGCTTTTCTTAGGAGCTTTAAGATTCCCTGAGTTTTGTGAGTTATATAGAAAACTGTTGCTTGGATTATTAGACAGGGGTGATTTTCAACACAAACTAGCAAGGACTTAGACATCTCCTCTCCTTTATGAAAAAATTCCTGATTATCCCACTGTTGAACTCATAAAATATTTCCAGTTGATGTATTCATTCAGAACTAGTCATGCTCTGCCATAAATTCTTACTACATTTTTATATGTATAACCCACATATAAATTGATCATTCTCATAGGCAGATTTTTCTCACCCGTTCAGAAGCTTGTAGGTAGTCTTTGTAGGCCTCGTTGTTGCAATAAGATTCTAAACACAATTAGCGTTTTCTTACTTTAGCCTTTTTGGCAAAGATTTGGTAAGTTACAAGGCAGAATCACATTTTGGCATTTGATTCCCTTAATCTCACTACGTGATTTTCCAAACTTTCTCATTCCTTGTGATTTCTTCTATAGTTCTGCACCAAATAGTGTCCAGTATCCTAGCCTGTACCCTTTTCTTTGATTTTTCTCTTCGTGGCAATTGTCAGCACTACCACTGCCCACTTGATTTTGCAGAATAATATATCCAGTATCACATTCTACCCTCAATTATCGCACTCATGCCTATTTTAGTCCTCAGAAAATATGACAATAATAAACAATTTCAGCTACAATGAATGATCACATCCTAGGAAACAATGAGAGTTACCAACAATTCTAAAAGATTTTTGTACATTTTACCCCCCTTACTGGTTTGAACATCCTTCAAGGGATTGCTTTGTAATTGTCTATGTCGTTTAAAGTTCTTTGCACTAGGCACTCTAATATATGTTGTTTGGTTTATTTCCCCAGAATATATCAGCTGTGAAAATAAATGAGTAAAAGAAAGATTTCCTTATCTCCAACATTTCTGGGAAGGGGTGTGTCGGTGGATTTTATGTTACTGGAAAGAGACAATCCAGTAGTCCACTTTGTCAGGAGTGTTTCAAACAACATCTGTGAACTCACTAGACTTCAAGCTCCTACAGGCTAGAGATTTGGTCTCTTTCATCTGCATTGTGAAAGGTCATGGAGATCGAGAATCTAGAATTACTAGACTATAATGGATGAGATTTATAAAAAGTAAGATGAAGGTAAGCAGCTGTGCACAACTGCTCTGCTATATTGTGAGGAATCTAGAACAAAGATTGGGAAACAAGAGTTGCAAGGGTATATGTACATGTTCTGCCTGTGTTTAAGAGCTTATCTATGTTGCACTTTGAGTTATCTTGCCTGAAGATAAGTTTGCAAGTTTGAGGCAAAAAATCTTTGGGATCTTGTGGTAAGATCATCAAGGAACAGCTCTCTGGAGGTGGTGCAGTGCATCAGAGAGAAACTGGCTAGTGGTGGAAATAATAGACTCCTTGGAAAAAGAAAAAGAAAATTTAAAATGGAGTCTATCTTCTGGATGCAAAGAAATTCTCAGCATCACATGGGAGCAAGGTACCATATATTTGCTTCAACTGTATAGATTATTGAATAAGTTGTATTATGTGGCTAGGATATTTTTACCTTCTTTCTATTCTCTAAGACACCCAAATATCTAAGCCAGTCACTGCCAAGTTAAGTAGTCTTGCTATTATAATTTATATTTTTCATTGCACTTAAAGTGTTTTGCCCATAGTATGTGCTCATTAAATGGGTCAAACGACATTTTATACAATTAATCATGTATTCAGTAGAAGTAAAACGTGAAAACAGAACTTTAAAAGGCTTAAGTTTTATTATAATTTTATATAAATAGTTAATGGCCTGTAATTTAAAGAAAATAGGCATATTATTGAACACAGAAACTACATAATAGTGAAAGCATAAATAAAAAGGAATTTTTACTGAAATCATTTTGATGTAGATTACAGTTACAAAGATATTTGAACGTGCATTGTGGGTAGTATAAGCAGACAGTTCCATCGTAAATTAAGAAATTTTTAATGTAATAGCTCTTCTACCTTTATAAAGTTTCCATTTATTTCCAGGAAAGTAACCTAATCCATTTAAATTTAATGTTGGCATAGCTTGAAGATCTTAAATTAAACAGGTGTGTACTTCAGAGAAACAGGAATACATCTAGACATATTTAGATATACACAGTCCCTAAAGGTTACATACCATGGTAAGACCTTCCTGGTTCTCTTAGATATGCGTTTAACATCATAAAATAACCTGTTAGATTTTAGAAGATAGCGTTAGCATTCTGATCCAGTATCTACTTATGTAATAAAAGTAAATCACTTCTGCAGGTTTAATACTGCAAATAAATTGCATTAACAATGATTTGCATATTATCTATTCATTCTCAAAACTTTCCAGATTCTTACTTATGTTTAAGTGCTTTGTATTATACAGAGAAACTACTGTAGAGAAAGAAACACTTCATTTTTATTTGAAATCAAATATCAAGTTTAAAACAAAATGACTGACTGAAATGTATTTAATTTTACTTTCTTATGCAGGAAAAAATACACTAAATAAATCAAGCTCAGATATAGTGGTCTATGGCATTTTCAAGCCATGAAACTGAAAAAAATAACTAAAACAATGTTATTGAGTTGAAAATTACACAACGTGAACTATCAGCGTGTGATGACAAGAATAAGGTTATCAAAAACCTTTTGGCTATGCCTATGTAATGCCAAATTCCTGTATGAATCTTAAAACATTTCTTTAACTCAACTGGGGTAAGGTTAGTTTATTGATATGGTTTAAATCCTGGAGGATATCAGAGACTCTCAGCTCTGTGACCTTTTCTTGAAAGAAATGAGAAGGAGCTGGATGATGGGAGAGTGGGGCTATATAATGAGTTGACAAAACTTCAACACGTTTTCCTTTTACTACCAGACGGTATCATGAAACTTAACTAAAAACTGATTTTCTATGGGAAAAAATTATATCTATATTGATACCTAATTTTTACATACTTTTTGCCACAGATAGAAAATATGGTGACAACAAAATCTCGTCCATTTATAAATAATAAGGTAAGTCCTCTGCATTTCAAGCTTATATAATTCTGTATTTCAAATTTTCATTGTTGTAGGTATAGAAATTAAATAAATGAAATGTGTTTGTCTATCAGACAGGGAATATTTAAATGATGTTTGGTATGCAGTTAGGTAGTGTGAAAACAGGAATTCTGATACACAGTTATTAAGAACATGAACTAGTTTAACATTTTGGGAAGGGAAGGTACTATCAAATTTGTGTAAATGTATAGTTTTTATATTATCAATAATATTTCTAAAAATATATGCTATAAAAGTGTTACACCAGAATGCAAAAACATATGTACAAAAATGTTCATTGCAAAAATTGTTACAATAGTGAAAAATTTAGGATCCATCTAATCATTAATAGGAAAGAGGTAATATGCATGATAGTACGTCATGCAATAAGATTCTATGAAGCCTATAAAAAGAAGGGATGTAGTACATTGGTACTAAAATAGAAGGATATTTCACAATATATTCAATAAAAAGCAAGTTATAAGACAGTATATATAATAAGAATACATTTCTGGGAGATAAAACCAATAATATAACTATGTTTCTATACACTGAAAAAATTTAGAGAAGTATACCGTATTAATAACTGCAGTTATTTCAGGGATATGAATTATACAGACCTTTTATATTTCACAACATAAAATGTCTATGTTGCTTTGGATCTTAATAAGAATATATTACTTCTATGTTCAGAAAATATAAAAATATAAAAACTGTCAGAGAAATAGGTAATTTTTGTTTTTTTCTTGAACAATGCTATAATGCTACTAGTTTTTTTATTACATAATTTCTAGTTTATTGAGTTATCTTGTATGTGTTTATCAGAAAGTTTAAAAAGAGCTAAATTTGCTTGGCTTTCTGTTTTTTAGGTCTCAGTGTTAATTGTTAACTGAACATTCGGAACACCTTTCATGATTCAACTTGTTTATGCATTTTGCGTTTACAACACGAAGAGATTTCAGTCAAGTAATTACCATTAATGCTAACCATGAGTGTGCCCTACAGTACAAAAATAACAAATTTTGCATTCATCATCTAGCTGATGGAAATAACCACTATTTAAAAGAGATTTTTGCTTACACTGACCCTGAAAACATATTAGGGTCATTAAGAAAACAACCAAAAATATGTTTTTGTTTGTTTCACTTAGAAGCTATGGGTAAGTAAAGTTAACATTATGTCCTGTGTAATAGCATCATGGTGGCAAGGCTTATTTCCACTGCCATCTCTTAAAATACCATGCTTGACAGAAAGGCAATATACAAAATGCTACTTAACCTAGCTAACTTCAGAATTTCTACACCAAAAAAAAAAAAATCACCTGAAAAATTGTTATGTAAACAGATGTTAGTCTACTTCCAAAATATGGCAAGCTAAATACCATGAAAATACCTCTAGGACAAAACCCCTAGAAATGCGGGGGAAAAAATAACAAACTACGTTTTTTATTGTTTTGTGAACAGTGAACTTCCTAAACAGAAGGGAAATGTTTGGAGACCAAAATTAAGAGAAAACAGGAAACCACAATGGCAAGAAACATTAAGTTTACATCTACCCTAAAGGAATTTGTCCATTTTCGTAATCTAGAACTTGTCTACAAAGTGGTAGCTGAACAAGATCCTAGACCTCTAACCTAAGAAAGGTGGGAGGTAACTGAGATCTCTGCTTAAATGTGAGATCCTTGAAGGATTACATCTTCACTAAATGGTTTGTTTAGAAAAGATCTACCCTCTTGAAAATACAGATTATAAGACACTTGTCTCCTTCAATCTTGATTCTAGGTGGGGAAGGAAGTGGTGCTAAGGATTGATAATCACAGATGTGTCCTTTTTAGCAGTCGGGGTTTATCTGTGTCATCTGGGAAATCCACAGCTTAAGTTGAAACAGTTTAGATAGTTAGCTCCCTGAGGCACCTAGAAGAAACAAATAAAAATCCTCATTGGAAAGAAACAACCAAGGGTTTATGTGATTTCCCCAGATAAAATCTAACCCAAAATTCAAGAAAACATACCAGCATGAGCAAAACTGAGGAGAAAATAAATCAGTACCTCAAATTAGATCCCATGGAATTCAGATAATAAAATTAACAGATACAGCATGAAATATGCTATATAAAGCATAGGTAATTCACTCCTATATCTGAAGGAGTGAATCAAAAATATGGGGAAGAAACATGATGCTTTCAGAAAAGATTAGAAAAAATCGACTTATAACTTCTTGAAATTATAAATGTAATTAATTGCATTAAAACTCAATGGTGGGTTAAATGTCACATTGGATAGTTTAGAGAGAATTAATTAGTCAACTGGAATATAAAGGTCAGAAATTTACACAAAACATAGCACAAAGAGGCAAAGCGAGAAAAGTATGAAAGAGAGGTTGAGAGATGAAAGATGAAATGTGGAAACAATACAGAAAACGAGGGGAAGACAACATGCAGAGAGTAAAAGGCTAACTTCTTATCCGAAATCAATTTTGAATCCCTAGTGGCATAAAATAAAATAATATAAAATAAAAAGAAAGGAAATTCCATGCCTAAACATGCAGTATTCAAAGAAAAAAAAAGAGAAAATATCTCAACAATGACCAGAATGAAGGAATGATTATTAGCTCCACCAAAATGGTAATTAGACTGAGAGCAGATATATCAATAGCAACAATGAAGACCAAAACTCTTTGGATAACATTTTTTAAAAGCTGTCAACTCCTGACTTTGAATCCTATACTAGTTAACTTATTATTTGAGAATAGGTTATGAAAAGACATTTCCATCTAACCAAAAAGTTTATAATTTGGGGTTTCTATACTTATAGATGACAGGATATCAGGTGAATACTGTTCAGGAGAAAACGTCATGAAATAAAATCTTTTCCTGAATCCTTGTGAATCCCTACTTGTTTCATATTAACAGAATGCTGCTTTTCCTGATGATAAAACTGAATGGTCTTAAAGAAACAAAATTGAATTATACCCAGTAGTATAACTTTATATCAATTATTCTTATTAATCAATAGTATCAAGACTCCATCTTGAACTGTGATTAAATTTGATGATAAACATCACCATTTTAGAGCATATCGAAATATTCTGCTGGAATTTAGGTACTAAAAGGCATTTCTTCAGCTTTGAAGAGCAAAATAGTGTGACCTAACTAAAATGTCCTGGGCTCTTGACAACATATAATGTCCAAACTCCCCTGCTTTTACTAAAAATAAGTAATTTAATAAACTCATCAAATTGTTAAACTTGCTGGATTTAATACCACTATCTGACTATTTTCTGTCAGGCAAATAGACTAATAAGATTGTACAGACTGGAAAAGTTGGAAAAAACTTGTACAGCAAAATTGTCAAAGTTATCCCAGCTTAGTATATTATCCCATAGTCAAATTAGGATATAATTCTACTTCTATTGTACTCCATCATTTTTATTTAGGTTTAAATGTGGTCTTACATAACAAAAATGTGGTTATAATATTGTTCTTGCTATGTTTATTCCCCCATGATTAAGTGGAAATACATTCTTTCCTAGGAATTTGCTTTCTGAACAAAAGAAAATTCCTGACATTGCAATTGAAGTCCCAAGACTTGAGTTGTGAAAGAAGACAATTTTAGATGGACCAATGTGACACCATGATATTTTCCATTACAAAACATCACTCCGGCAGTGATTTGAAAAAGTAGAACCATTAGAAATATTTAATTATTGCTAATTTTCCAGTTATGCATCTGGAGGTAAGACAAACACAAAGCAGAAAAAAAAAAGTATTATTTTTCCCCAACCTCTAAGAAAATATGTCTGGTGTGTCTCTACTAACTGAGTTAGCACAAAAAACAATTTAATATTAACAGTATTCAGATTCTTGAATTAAAAGATTACCTAAGGGAAAGGGAGTATTGTGTATGCTCTGGATTATTGGCACATGTAATCTTCTGAACTCTGGTCATCAGTATAATTTGTATTCATATATATGCAGACCACTGGAAGTTCTTCAGTAATTTATAGCTGTCATTAAGAAAGATTTTGTGAGAAAAAAACATCAATTCCCCACCAGATTTTTTTTAATGATTTCTAACTTCTCAAATTAACAATAATGTACTATATTAAATTTTGTGAGGGGCTGGAGCAGCCAAGATGGCTGAGGAGAAGCAGCTGTGATCTGCAGCTCTCACTGAGAAGAGCAAAATGGCACATGAATTCACCACCTTCAACTGAGGTATCCAAGTTCTCTCTTTAGTACTGATAGGTGGTTGGCATGACCCACAGAGAGTGAGGAAAAGCAGGGTGGGGTGACAGCCCACCTGGGTGTGGCATGGGGCAAGGGCGGCTCCCCCCACAAAACCAAAGGAGGTGCTTCCACTAGTGATACCTCCAGGTGTACGACAGACCTAGGTGAATAGGGTCTGCAGTGGATCCCCAGCAAACCACAGCAGCCCTACAGAAGAGGGACCTGACTGTTAAAGGAAAAATAAACAGAACGTAATAACAGCAACAACATCAACAAAAAGCCCCACATAAAACCTCCAAGCAAAGGTTAGCAGCCTCAAAGATTGAAGGTAAATAAGCCCACAAAGAGGAGAAAAAAAATCAATGTAAAAACACTGAAAATTCAAAAAGTCACAGTGCCTCTTCTCCTCCAGATGATCACATCTCTCCAGCAACAGAACTCACCTGGGGCTGAGTTGGATGAATTGACAGAAATGGCTTAAGAAGGTGGGTAATAATGAACTTCGCTAAGCTAAAGGAGCACGTTCTAACCCAATGCAAAGAAGCTAAGAACCATGATAGAACATTATAGGAGCTGGTAATCAGAATAACCAGCTTAGAGAGGAACGTAAGTGACCTGATGGAGCTGAAACACATGAGAACTTCACAATGCATGCACAAGTCTCAATAGCTGAATAGACCAAGTGGAGAAATGAGTCTCAGAGCTCGAAGACAAACTTGCTGAAATAAGACAGGCAGACAAGATTAGAGAAAAAATAATAAAAAGGAACAAACAAAACCTCCAAGAAATGTGGGATTATGTAAAAAGAATGAACCTATAATTGATTGGGGTACCTGAGACAGAGAGAACAGAACCAAGTTGGAAAACATACTCCAGGATATCATCCAGGAGAAATTCCCCAACCTAGCAAGACAGGCCAACATTCAAATTCAGAAAATACAGGGAATCCTAGTAAGATACTCCATGACAAGATCAACCCCAAGATACACCATCATCAAATTCTCAAAGTTCGAAATGAAGGAAAAAAATGTTAAGGGCAGCCAAAGAGAAAGGCCAGGTTACCTACAAAAGAAACCCATCAGACTAATAGCAGACCTCTAAGCACAAACCCTACAAGCCATAAGAGAGTGGAAACCGATATTCAAAATTCTTAAAGAAAAAAATTTTCCACCCAGAATTTCATATCCAGCCAAACTAAGCTTCATAAGTGATGGAGTGATAAAATCCTTTTCAGACAAGCAAATGCTGAGTGAATTCATTACTACCATACCTGCCTTGCAAGAGCAGCTGAAGGAAACACATATATGGAAATGAAAAACCATTACCAGTCTCTACAAAAACACACTGAAGTTCACAGACCAGTGACACTATGAAGTAACTACATAAACAAGTCTGCAAAATAACCAACTAGCATTCTGATGAGGGGATCAAATTCACACATAACAATATTAATCTTAAATATTAATGGGCTAAATGCCCCAATTAAAAGATACAGAATGGCAGACTGGATAAAGAGTCAAGACCCATCAGTGTGTGGTATTTAAGAGACCCATCTCATGTGCCAAGGCACAGATAGGCTCAGAATAAAGGGATGGAGGAATATTTACCAACCAAATGTAAAACAGAAAAAAACAGAGGTTGCAATCCTAGTATCTGGCAATACCGACTTTAAACCAACAAAGATCAAAAAAGACAAAGAAGGGCATTACATAATGGTAAAGGGTCAATTCAACAGGTAGCACTAACTACCCTAAATATACATGTAGCCAATACAGGAGCACCCAGATTTATAAAACAGGTTCTTAGAGACCTACAAAGGGACTTAGACTCCCACACAATAATAGTGAAAGGCTTTAAAATCCCACTGTCAATATTAGACAGATCATTGAAACAGAAAATTAACAAAGATATTCAGGACCTAAACTCAGCTCTGGATCACGTGGACCTGGTGGATATCTGCAGAACTCTGTACCCAAAAACAAGAGAATATACATTCTTCTCAGCGCCACATGGCACACTTACTCTAAAATTGATCACATACTTGGAAGTGAAACACTCCTCAGCAAATGCAAAAAACTAAAATAATAACAAAGAGCCTCTCAGACCACAGCACAATCAAATTAAAATTCAAGATTAAGACACAAACCACAGAACTACATGGTAATGGAACAACCTGCTCCTGAATGACTCCTGGGTAAGTAAAGAAATTAACGTAGAAATCAAGAAGTTCTTTGAAACTAATGAGAACAAAGAGAAAACCTACTTGAATCTCTGGGACACAGCTAAAGCAATCTTAAGAGGGAAATTTATAGCACTAAATGCCTGTATCAAAAAGCTAGAAGACCTCAAATCGATATCCTAATATCACAACTAAAAGAACTAGAAAATCAAGAGCAAACAAACCCCAAGCTACCAGAATACAAGAAATAATGCAGATCAGAGCAAAACTGAAGGAGAGACACACATACAAAAAACAAACAAACAAACAAAAACCCTCAGGACATCAATGAATCAAGTAGCTGTTAAAAAATAAAAAAATAAATAAATGAAATAGACCACTAGCTAGACTAATAAAGAAGAAAGGAGAGAAAAATCAAATAGACACAATCAGAAATGATAAAAGGAATATTACCACTGACTCCACAAACAACCATAAAATAATACTATAAACACCTTGATGCAAATAAACTAGAAAATCTATAAGTAATTGATAAATTCCTGTACACCTTCCAAAAATCTGAACCAGGAAGAAGTTTAATTCATAAATAGACCAATAAGGAGTTCTAACATTAAGGCAATAATAAATAGCCTACCAACCAAAAAAAGCCCAGGACCAGACAGATTTACACTGAATTCTACCAGAAGTACTAAGAGGAGCTGGTACCATTTCTTCTGAAACTATTCCAAACAATTGAAAAGGAGGTACTCCTCCCTAACTCATTTTATAAGGCTAGCATCATCCTTATACCAAAACCCGGCAATGATACAACACAAAAAAAGAGAAGTTCAGGTCAACATCCCTGATGAACAGTGATACAAAAATCCTCAAAAAATTTTTTGATTTTTGATGTGCTGCAAACAAAATCCAGCATCACATCAAAAAGCTTGTTTACCACAGTCAAGTTGGCTTCATCCCCAGGATACAAGCTTGGTTCAGCATACACAAATCAATAAATATAATTTGTTACATAAACAGAACTAAAGACAAAAACCACATGCCTATTTCAATAGATGCAGAAAAGACCTTCAATAAAATTCAACATCCTTTCATATTAAGACAATAAGCTAGTTATTGAAAGAATGCACCTCAAAATAATAATAGTCATCTATGGCAAAACCAAAACCAGTATTATACTGAATGGGCAAAAGCTGAAAGTATTCCTATTGAAAACC
Source organism: Macaca mulatta (assembly GCF_049350105.2). NCBI lineage: Eukaryota > Metazoa > Chordata > Mammalia > Primates > Cercopithecidae > Macaca > Macaca mulatta. Next base: position 171,069,919 of record NC_133406.1, on the reverse strand, counting down.
AGCACAAGACAAGGATGCCCTCCCTCACCACTCCTTTCAACATAGTAGAAGTTCTGGCCAGCACAATCAAGCAAAAGAAAGAAATTAAAAATTTATTTAAATAGGAAGATACAAAGTCAAATTGTCTTTGTTTGCAGATTATATTATTCTATATTTAGAAAACCTTATCATCTCAGTCCGAAAGCTTCTTAAGTTGATAAGCAACTTAAGCAAAGTCTCGGGATGCAAAATCAATTTGCAAAACTCACAAGCACTACTATACATGAAAAACAGGAAAGCAAAGAATCAAATTACGAATGAACTCCTGTTCACAATTCTTAAAAAGAAAATGAAATACCTAGAAATACAGCTAACAAGGGAAGTGAAGGACCTCTTGAAGGAGAACTACAAACCACTGCTCCAAGAAATCAGAGTGGACACAAACAAATGGAAAAACATTCCATGCTCATGGATAGGAAAAAACAATATTGTAAAAATGGCCATGCTGCCCAGAGCAATTTATATATTCAATGCTATTCCCATTGAACTACCATTGACTCACAGAATTTAAAATAAAACTGTTTTAAAATTCACATGAAACCAAACAAGAGCCCAAATAGCCAAGACAATCGTAAGTAAAAAGAACACCGCTGGAGACATCATGCTACCTGACTTCAAACTATACTACAAGGCTACAGTGACCAAAAGGGCATGGAACTGTTACGAAAACAAACACATAGATCAATGCAACAGAAGAGAGAAATCAGAAGACTGCACGTATACAACCATCTGATCTTTGACCAACCCGACAAAAACAAGCAATGGGCAAAGGATTCCCTATTTAATGGTGCTGGGAGAACTGGCTAGCCATATGCAGAAAATTGAAACTGGACCCCTTCCTTACACCTTGTAAAAAATTAACCCAAGATGTATTAAAAACTTAAATGTAAAACCCACAACTATAAAAATCCTAGAGAAAAATCTTGGCAGTGCCATTCAGGATATAGGCATGGGCAAAGATTTCATGATGAAAACACCAAAAGAAATAGCAATAAAAGCAAAATTTGATAAATGGAATCTAACTAAACAAAAGAGCTTCTGCATAGCCCAAGAAACTATTATCAGAGTGAATAGACAACCTGCAGAATGAGAGATATTTTTTTCTTTTTTTGCAATCTATCTATCTGACAAAGGGCCAATATCCAGAATCTACAAGGAACTTAAACAAATTACACGAAAAAAGCGTACAAACCCATTAAAAAGTGGGCAAAGAACATGAACAGATACATCTCAAAAGAAGACATTCATGCAGCCAACAAACATGAAAAGAAGTTCAACATCACTTATCATTAGAGAAATGCAAATCAAAACCACGGTAAGATAACATCGCAGTCAGAATGGCGATTACCAAAGTCAAGAAACAACAGATGCTATTGAGGTAGAGAAATAGAAATGTTTTTACACTGTTGGTGAGAATGTAAATTCGTTCAACCATTATGGAAGACAGTGTGGTGAGTCCTCAAAGACTGAGAACCAGAAATACCATTTGACACAGTCATCCCATTACTGGGTGTATACCCAAGGGAATATAAATCATTCTATTATAAACATACATGCAGGCCAGGTGTGATGGCTCATGCGTGTTATCGTAGCACTTTGGGAGGCCAAGGCTGGTGGATCATGAGGTCAGGAGTTCAAGGCCACCTTGACCAATGTGATGAAACCCCGTCTCTACTAAAAATACAAAAATCAGCTGTGTGTGGTGGCGCATGCCTGTAGTCCCAGCTACTCTGGAGGCTGAGGCAGGAGAATAACTTGAACCCGGGAGGCAGAGGTTGCAGTGAGCCAAGATTGCACCACTGTACTCCAGCCTGGGCAACAGAATGAGATTCCATTTCAAAAAAAAAAATACACACATGCTTATGTTCATTGCAGTACTATTCATAATAGTGAAGGCATGAAATCAACCCAAATGCCCATCAATGATAGACTAGATAAAGAAAATATGGTACATATACACATGGAAAACTATGTAGCCATAGAAAGGAACATGGTCATGTCCTTTGCAGTGATATGGATGGAGCTGGAAGTCATTATTCAGCAAACTAACACAGGAACAGAAAATCAAACACCACATGTTCTCGCTTTTAAGTGGGAGCTGAACGATGAGAATACATGGACACAAGAAGGTGAACAACACACACAGGGGCCTGTGAGGGGCAGCGGGGAGAGTATCAGGAAAAATGGCTTGTGCAAGCTGGGCTTAATACTTGGGTGGTGGGTTGACAGGTGCAGCAAACCACTGTGGCACACATTTACCTATGTAACAAACCTGTACATCCTGAACATGTATCCTGGAAGTTAAATTTTTTAAAAAGTAAGAGCATGCAATTTCTTAATATAATAACACAATTTTAGAATTAGGAAAACTTTTGCTTGCTTTAACTACATAATATCCATTTTAGAATGAAGAAAAGAATTTAAATTTTTGTATACCTATAAAACCACCTAGAGATGGCAGATACTTTTTCAGGATATTTGTATACAGTAATGTGGTGATGAAGTTATCTACATTGTTTTTAAAGATATATTTCATTCTTGACTAGTCTTTTTACTCAGTTTTTATCTAAGATAAACTTTCTGTTGGAGTACTGGCATGATAAATTTAGTCTGAATTTCTTGTGAGACAGAATTGCTAATTTGTTATAACACTACACAGAACAAGGTCTTGTGAAATAACAATCTGTTTTTAAAAGACTTGTGGTGTGAGAAAAATTTTAAATGCTATTATGAATTTGCACCATGCTTAAAAATTAATGGTACAAAAAGAAAGGATTAAGAATAGTCAAACATTTTGAAGAACAAGATGAGGCTCCTTGTTCTCCCTAGATATCAGTGCTGATTATAAAGCTTGAGTAATCGGGACAGTTTTTTCAGTTTTCAACTTGCATAGAATAGAAAGAACAAATTGCACATCCCCAAAAATAAACCAATGAACTGATATATGATATGCTATGCAGTAGTGCAAGCACTCATTTCATAAGGAAGAAAGCAGAAAAGTAAAATTAATCCCAACCTCACACCATAGAAAGAATCAATTTCAGATGATTTAAAGTCTGAAAAGTAAAACATTAAAATTATGAAGCTTTTAGAATACGACATAGAAAAATACATTCATAACTGGGGGAGGGTAATAAAGGTTTTCTTAAGCTAGATATAAAGCACATTCCATAAAGGAAAGTATTGATAACGTTATCAATTACAGCTTCTTTTTACAAAAATACACCACTATATGAAGATTGAAAGCCAAAGTGATACAACTGGCAGAGGGTTAAAATCTAGGCTACACACACAGACATAGATATACAAATCAAGAAAACCCAATGAAAATTAGTGAAATATATAAATAAGCAATTCATATTGAAAATCGGAATGGCAAATAAACCTATTAAAAGGTGCTCAACTTCATAAGTAAGCAAGGAAATGTGAATGTAAACCTTAATAAAGGACCTTTTTACACCCCTTAGACTGGACAACATGAAAATATCTGATAATACCAAGTATTGCCAGGGTGTGGACAAACAAAAACTCTTACAAATACTAATAAAACTGTAAACCATGTGAAAAACAATTTAATATTGACTGTAAATCTGCTCCTAGGTGATACATAAACTAGAAATAATTTTAAGGCACATTCATAAAGAGATATAAACAAACATGTTTCCAACAGTATTACTTACAATAGTAAAAACTGTCATCAGAATGTGAATATGATGAGTTTATACAATTAACTATTATGCAGCATTACAAATCAGTCAACCAGAGTGACACATAGGAAGATGAATCTTTCTCATTTACATAATGTTGATTTTTTTTTTCTTTCTTTCTTTCTTTTTTTTTTTTTTTTTTTTTGAGACGGAGTCTCGCTCTGCCGCCCAGGCTGGAGTGCAGTGGCAGGATCTCAGCTCACTGCAAGCTCCGCCTCCCGGGTTCACGCCATTCTCCTGCCTCAGCCTCCCAAGTAGCTGGGACTACAGGTGCCTGCCACCGCGCCCGGCTAGTTTTTTGTATTTTTTAGTAGAGACGGGGTTTCACCGTGTTAGCCAGGATGGTCTCGATCTCCTGGCCTCGTGATCCGCCCGTCTCGGCCTCCCAAAGTGCTGGGATTACAGGCTTGAGCCACCGCGCCCGGCCGATTTTTTTTAAATCAAAAGCAATTTGCAAAAGAATACATACTGTATTATATCATTTATATGAGGGTTACTTATGCTAAGCAATACAAAAAATACTGTTAGTAGTAAAAGTGCACAAAATATGTGAATGTATAAATGTACAAATAAATACAAAGAAATGAGGTTACCTTTTGTGTGTGGGGGGATGGGGTGGACAGAGAGAGGAATGGGAGAAGAGACATCAGTCATATCCATAATGCTTTCTTAATGGGCATCAATATCAGTGGTCATTGTATTTTTTCATCTTAAACAGGCAAATTAATGCTTACAAAATAATTATTCAAATGAATTAAAATCCACAATAAAGAAGCATTTTCTTGAGCTAGAACAGATTGCTAATTTGAGGACCAATTTCATAGTAAAACCCTCTAACAAATTCATTTGAAGAAAAATCTTAATGACCTACCCCCATTTTCTATTCGGAACCTCCGCCTGGTTTTTCAAAAACTAACCACAACAAAGCATCACTCTCTACCCTTATGGTATCCCACTCATACTGATCCTGTCTTACTAAGGTCTACTGTCTTTGAGGTTTTCAGACCTTCATCTTCACACATCAAAATTTAGTAACATTTTCTATTTCCCCAATTACCAGTATCTAATTAAGCCAATCCTGTTAAGATATTAACAACTCAAAAACTAAAAGTGTTATCCTCTCTATATGTAGTTTTATATTAATGAGTAATTGCCAAAGGGGATATCTTTTAAGACAAGGGTAACATTTCAGGCATCCAAAGAGAACTATTAGAAGATATTTGGCATCTTATTGTTTAATATCACCACGAGTTTTATTTTCAAATAAGGTTAGTCTTGTTTATCCTAAGAAGCATTATCATTTCAAAGATTTTAGTAGTGTGGGTCAAATAAGTTGATTAACAACTTGCAAAATTTTATAGCCTTAATGTCTAATCATTTATAGATGTAATATGAACATCAAATCTGTTAAAACTGCCTTGATCTAATTTTTTAAATGGTGATAATTTTTAGTGTTGGGCCTCTGCTTGAACAACATCCAAATGATATTTAGCATTCATCTTTCTCCAATTTTTAGACAGTCATCTGCATTTCCAGAGGGTTGATGACAGGGCAGCTTGAAGTTTAAAGACAGCACCTGCATTTGCATTTCAATGGTTCCATAATTCTATGAAATGGTTCCATAATTCTATGAAACCATTGAAATCTCTTCAATGTCTCAATGTTTAAATAGTAAAGGTGGCCAGATTTTGTTCAAGATTCATAAATCTTACAAAAATATGGAGCCATTGTATTCAAAGCTTATTCTAAAGAAAACACCTTTTCCTACTTTTTAATACCATAATCATGTTTGTTAAAACCCATAGCCATTAGGTGGACATCTGAACATATTTAAAATATTTTATCCATTGGATCTCTATGGTCCAAAATCAAGATTCTAGGACAGGATAAATGGGAAAGGAGGACATGTAGTTTGAAATACGTTATATCAGCACCATCCATTTTTAATTTGGGGTTCCAAAATTACCTTTTTCTCCATTGGAAAGGAATACGTTTGTTTTCACTTAGGAACCTACTTCCGCTTAACACACAGAAGGTAACCTCATTGGTAGGTATGCTGCCTTTATGCAAGGATCTGCAGTTACTCATAACTGGCCATGAGTTTAAACAGAATAATTTTTGTCAAATATTTTGATACAAAAGAATGAAACCTGAAGTTAAAATAAATTCTGGGCTCAAGTCCAGGGCAACTGGATACCCCTTATGAGATGAGCCTTTGTGCGCTTCCTGTAAGTGTGGATTAGATTATCCGCCACCTAGATTTAGGAAAGGATTAAATGAAAGAATATGTGTGAAAGTACTGTGTTGATTGTATTCAAAAGAACTGGAAACCCGTAAAGGACTGCTATAATTGTGTAATTGTTGTGCCAGGTTATTTTGTCAACACATTTTTAATCAGCATCTAAAATATTTAATGTCACTCCATCCAACTGAGACATTGAGATGTGGCAAGATGTTTAAAAGGACAATACTACAGGTGAAAAAAACAGAGCACAACAGTAGTCAATTCGAAAAAATTCTTTTAACAATTTTATTCCATTTCCTTGCCATTTTCAGAACCCTTTCTTTTGGTGTTTTGTAACAATATAAAAAATGATCTGGCTTTTCAAAATATACTCCTTTTCCTTTCTATATGCAAATGATATGAAACACTGGCAAGTTGTCCTTAAAAGTCAGCCCACCTTCATGGCCCAGATAAAGTGGGCAATAATTCCTCTCTAGGTCCTCTGAACGTTAGGTGCCAGTCTCTCGAGACTCTTCTTACACAATTTCTAGCAGCCAGGAAGCATAATTTTTGACCTTGAAGACTTTAGCATTCCAAATTTAAGAATACAATCAAGTGTGTTTTCTTTTGGCAAACTGTGAGCTTACACACACTCCAGAGTGGCATTTGAATGCTGTGCACAGTCTTGACTGTGTTTGAGGTTAGAGAACTAAAGCAAGATTCTTTCTCTCTTGTAATGAAGAAACAAAAACCACATAGCCTATATTCCACAAAAGAATACCAGCATAATATATCCATTTTTAAAGATGTATTTCATTAGATGTGTGTAGAGATAAAAGTGTAAATATAGGCCGGGAACGGTGGCTCACGCCTGTAATCCCAGCACGTTGGGAGTCCAAGACAGGTGGATCACCCAAAGTCAGGAGTTCGAGAGCAGTCTGGGCAACACGGCTAAACCCCATCTCTACTAAAAATACAAAAAATTAGCCGGGCGTGGTGGCACGTGCCTGTAATTCCAGCTAATTGGGAGGCTGAGGCAGGAGAATCGCTTGAACCTGGGAGGCAGAGGTTGCAGTGAGCGGAGATCGCGCCATTGCACTCCAGCCTGGGCAACAAGAGCGAAACTCCGTCTCAAAAAAAAAAAAAAAAAAAAGTGTAAATATAGTACTAGCTTCACCAATATGTCTTGCTGCTTATGAGACTTTAGAGAAGCGTATGAGAGGAAAAGATGAAAGTGTGTGTGTCTTTACGTAAGGGAGCATATGAGAGAGAGAGAGAGAGAGAGAGAGAGAGAGACTGTGTGTGTGTGTGAGAGAGAGAGAGTGTGTGTGTGTGTGTGAGAGAGAGAGAGAGAATGTTCATGGCAGGAGGTGGGGCGGTGAATATATGAAGGGAAGTTGGGAAACCCCTTCCCTTTTTGTGCACTCCCAGGGCAGCAGCCGCAACCCCAGAATGAGGAGAGGACTTGAGAGCGGGCACAAGGTTCGCTGCCATGACTGATGTGAAGCGACCTGACGCACAAGCAGAGACTTTTCTCCTTGGCAGCCAACAACCTGCAGCAGGCAAGGCGGGCGGGGGAGGAAACCCCGAGGAGGCGCTCCCGGCGGCCTCTTTGCTGAGATAGCAGGAGCAGCAGCCTGAGGAGCCACGAGCTCAGCGTCACTGGGCTGGTGCGGGTGCAGGGGTGCGCAAGCGGGCGCACAGGCCGGGAGCCGCTTCTGCCGCTCAGGCGGCGGCGCTGCAGGACGCCGCGCCGCGCTGCCAGAGCGCCCGGGGCTGGCCCGCGAGCGGGAGGAGCCGGCCGCCGCGCTCCACCCGGCGCTGAGATTCGTGCCACCTGCCTCGAACACCACGGAGACGAGAGGAACCCAGAGAGCTCGGCCTCTCGTCCCGTTATCGAAAAGCAGCCTATGGTGACGGAGCCGGGAGAAGGCTAGCGTTTCAATTCTGTGCGGGACTGGGATTTTTCTTCTCATAATTTGGGGTAGCCCGAGTAGAGGTCAGAGGGACAGGCGAGGATCTCAAAAAGGGACCGAGGGTTGTGAACATGGTTACCCCCTCCTATCATTGGAAAATCTCCTTGACATTTTTCACACTTTGAAGCAGCTGCAGCTGGTGTAGTCGGAAAAGGGGGTGGGAAGAAAGAGAGGGGGCGGGGAGAGCGGAGACACAGCCAAGAGCCATGAGCGGCGCCTCCTCGCCTGCCAATCCTGGCACCTGTGCGCCGAGCCACTGCACCGAGGAGGACCCTACTCCAGGTGAACACCGGGCTTGAAGCCACGGACACCCAGCCCCTGTGCAGCGGGTTCTCGCCGGCGGGACCTGCAGCCGCCCACTCGGGCCACCGCCACCGCCTCCTGCAGCCGCGGAGCGCTCAGCCCCTCCGAGACGCCCGCTGCGCCCTGGCCCCTGGGGATCCTCGCCCTGCACAGGCGCGGCAACGGGCAGGGGTTGTTACAGAGTTGGGTGCAGGATTCGCCTTTCCTGCTCGTCTCTTCTCCGCCCAGGATTTATTGTCTGTGGAGCCTTCTGGGGGCGGGGAAGGAGCTGCGCCTCCGCCACCGCCGCCGCCGCTGCTGCTGCTGCGGTTGCTAGCGCGGCGCGCTGGGCAGGCTGAGGCTGGGGAGTGGACGCGCTCCTGCCTCCCCCGCCGGCGCTTCGGGCTTCCCCTCGGCCCCTTCCCGCGGGAAGCTCTCCAGCCGTCTACCTGAAGGGCACCGGCATCATGGTCTAACGTGGCACCTTCCTGGATTCCCCTCTATCTCCTGTTCTTCCTACCTTCTACTCCTTCCCTCCTCTTCTCCTCCTCCGAGGACCCTGGCGCCCACTCCACTGCGGACCCCTGAACACTTAAGGAATAATCCTTGGCAGCTGCACGACTACGCTCTCCGAAACCTCATGGGCAGTTTCTCCCGCCGGCGATGTAAGTAAGGCACGCTCGCTCCGTGGCGGAGGGTGCTGCGGGGGCCCAGCCGCGTGCGGCCGCGGCGACCGTAGGCGCGCTAGGTGTGGGACCCCAGAGGCCGGCCCGGGGCGGGGGTGGCAGGGCGGGAGGCTTCGGCGCTCGCGGGAAGCTGCTCGTGCGGTGGCCGGCGGAGGCGGCGCTGATGTGGTAGGTTGCAGAGCGTTTGGAAATGGGGTGCTAACTGGGCGGGTGCATGGGAGCACCGAGTAGCTTGAGCTGGCAAGAGACCTTAAAGGGTTACATACTGCGAAAAGGAAAGGTAAATTTTGGGCGCTGGTGCTGGGACCATTGGTTCCGCTGAAATTAGGTTTAGCTCCTCGTTATTATCTTGGGTATCTCCAGTCAGCTTTTTTCCCAGAGGTGTCTGAGGGATGAAGCGCGTGTTTGATCGTGACACACACACACTCACACTCACACACACTTGTGGCAGGACGCACTTGTCTCTATCTTGGAAGGTGTTGTATCAGTGTCTCGATGTCTGTTTGAAAAAAATACAATTAGAAGATTTTTATGCCATTGGGATTGAAGGGAAAGGGTGGGGTTTGGTGGGATGGAGGGGAGGAAGGAGCATGAAAGACTGGAGGACGGAAAGAAGTGGGAGAGCCCGTTCCCTAGGAGTCAGGGAGAACCTTGCCTCCCTCCCTGACAGCTAGACAACTCCTACCCACACATCTCCTTTGTGTGGCACGAGAAGCTGGTGAACCTGCCTATTCCCAATCCAGCGCTGGGTCCCCTTGAGGATCTTGCGTCCTCCTCTCCGAGTTATTAAGGATGCAGGACGTGTTTCGGATTCGACGTGGAAAGAGGGAGGGAAGCACATTAGCATTAAGGTAATCATGGCACCCGGGCTCGTGGACTATTAGATTGGCTACCAGTAGTCTCTAATCTTACTGTTTGCAGAGTCAAGAATGGGGGCGGGGGTTTGGGGGACTGTACAGATTGCCTTTTAAAATAGTGTGACTTCATAATAACGGAGATGGCTGCAAGATTGCTTCCTTACACTACTTCTCGGCCATCAGGGCTGAATAAAGGACCCGCCTCCGCCCTCTACTCCCGCTCTTCCCTGACTGTCTCTTCCCCATCAAGTCACAAAGCGAGCGGGTTGGGCGAGAGGGCACAGCTCCAGGCAGAGAAGAGACGGGGTCACTTTCACAACTCCCAGGAATTGGCTTCAGAAAGGAACCATCTACGACTCCCACGTTCCTTTCGAAGTTCTCCTTCAAAAGGAATTACAAAAAAAAAAAAAAAAAAGCGATGGGGGTGGGGATCGGTAAGACGCAGGGGCCCTCCACCTGCTCTTCTTGATTACTTTTCCGATACTCTTTAAACACATCGAATTTACCTGCAGTGGTAACTGAGTCAGCAGGTAAATAGATTTGTATCTGTGTATGTAGAAATGTGGCTCTCCTGATGGATGAAAAGCAATTTTATGTGAGCATATTCTAACCTAGGCGAAATTTCTAAGCACAATAGAGATTTTTATAGCGTGGGCGAGAAGAGTGCATTCCAGCGAAAGCAGGACACGTGATCCCTCCAACGGGAGAGATACAGTATTAGGAACTCGATTTTCTTTGTTCCAGCCTGAGCCTATGAGATGCTCAGCATCCCGGTTGCTTAAGTCCTCCTATAGAAGGAAAATGATGATAATAATAATAATAACAACAATAAAGTTGATCGGAGGCGAAATAGAGGGAAAATAAGCACAGATAGATATGCGTGAACGGTTTGAAAGCTTCGCCTCTGCCTTTTCTTTTTTTTTTTATCGCCCACCCTTCACCCCCACCCCTTGCTCCAGCCAGCCCCCTATTTTAAAATGAGACATTTCCTCTGGGAGACGGTGGAAAACTTCTCCAGCCCCTGCACACGTGGGTTCTCCAGCACTTCAGAACCTGCTGTGATTCGCAACAGATTACACCACCTCCCCATTCCAAGTGTCACACCTCCGTCCAGGCTTCCTTGAGTTGGCTTCCAGGACTCTAAGGGAACTACCACGAGGTGTTTTTTATTTGTTTGTTTGTTTGTTTTTACAAAAGACAGTAAAGCAATTAAGTCTTTACTTTTTAGAAATCATTGATTGCACAGGGGGGAAATGAGAAAGTAGGGATGTAGGAATTATTTTATTTTTCCTTAAGAGTCATAGGGCTAAAGTATATTGGGGGTGTGTTTAGCGATTGCGTTTGGACTTCTGAGGTGTCTCAGGCCTGTGAAAAATGTCCTGAGGACAGAATATTTATTAATTTAGTGGAGATATAACTTGTTTACGATCCAACATTTAGAGTTACCTGACTTGGAGATTTCTTGTTTCATTTTCACTTAATACTTTATAATTCATCTTAGTAGGCTAAAGTTTTTAAAAGACGGTTTATTTCTGTATTATGCTGCATTGCATCATACTAATAAGTAATGATAAGAAAAACAGTCAATTTTCATGACATTATAAGGTGAGAGTTCTTTATACATTTTTAAGAAAAAATTGACTATCCAAGAAAAAATGTGTACTTACCATGGCAACACTTACATTCTACATCACTTGTGTCTGCACATATGCAGCTTCAGAATTAGAAACAACTTCATAAAGAAACCTGGTCCAATTGCAGTAGCCATATTTTATTCAGAATTTTAGTGCAGCTTTAGGCTGGCATTAACATTTTCTCAATTAAATTCTTATTCCACTTTCTTGTATAAGCTTTTAATTTTTCTAATTCCTTTATAAAATACAGAACATAAGCTTACAGTGTTTTTGTGTGTCTGCATTTTTGTTTGCTTTGGATTTCAAAAAATCACTAAAATATAAATTAATATTATAAAATGTTATTGCTTATGAAAGTGATAAACTATATTATCTATATGATGTTCATTCCAAAGGTACTCGTAGATCTCTCTTATTTCAGTACATAGTACATGATTAAATATTTGATACAAAAACTTGATCTTGTTAATCACAACTTTAAAACATTCACTTAGAACAGGTAAAATATTGATGTTAGGTTTTAATTGATGTATCAAAATTACATTTATAGATACTAAAATTTTATTTTCAGATTTATATATTTAATTTATAACTTCATTTCTTATCCAGATTAACAGACTACACGAAGAGTAACCAATTATTGATAAATTATCGTTTGAATTATTTGTGGATTCTTCTTACATTTTCTTTCTTCACATAAATTATTTCATAGTTTTTTGAAAAAAATATTTCAAACATATATACTGTTGAACACAATAGTTATAATAGCCACACTATCATTGAAAGACATTATTTGGTGTATTTTATTGTCTCTAATAACAATGACTGCTTTGCAGAGTATCATCCACATTCTTTTTTGAAGCCATGTAAATTTGCAAGATGACTTTAGGGGAATGTTAGTTCAAATCTGTGACATATAACAGACTCTTAGTTTATGACAAGCTGACTTACTATTAACTAATTTTTATTGCCATGGAAAGATATCATTGGAGATGACTCTAGGCTCTTTGGAGAACCTTGAAGTTTTCACTCTGAATTTCATTAATGTAGTAGTCAATATCAGTCTTCAATAGAGGGTTCTCAATGTTCCAATATTAAGAAATAAAATTTTAACATAAAATAGCAATTTAAACCTATAATGAAACAAATTGTATTCTATTCTGACAGAATAAAAAGAGCAAATTATATAAGCTGTTGTAATTAAATCAAATACCTAAATCAAAAAAAGGAGATTCATAGACAGGCTTCACATATGCTTTAAAAAATTGATTTGTGAATTGTCAATAAAAACTCAAAATGAAAAGTGACACTATAAATTAACAATGTTTGAATGATGGTTGCCACAAATCAACAGTATTTTTTCTTGTTGTGGCTTTTAACCATGTTATTTATGTGACTCAGGTTTGAATCATTATAAATAATTTTATATTTTTATAGAAACAACTGTAGAGTATTACCCTGAGATAGTGAAAGAGGAGTAAGAAAAACTTAGGTACGTCTAGAAGTAATATGCCGTCTTAGGTAATACGTCTCTTTTAACAAGATAAAATATAGGTGGCAATAATTACCATTTTATAACTGTAGGATGTACCAGATAAAACAAAGGGGTACAATGAAATGTGGTTTGGAAATTTTACAAGAGTGAAGTATAAACATTTGTGTACTGATTAGTTTTTTTATAGTAATGTGTGTGTGGGGTATGTGTGTGTGTGTGTGGTTGTGTTTAGTGATAGCATAGTATAATTATGTGTATTATATAATGGTGTAATTAAAAGCATGCCATTTAAATAACCAAATATGTCTATTTCCTATCTCAAAAAAGTGAATATGCTCAGAAATCTATGAGTATCACTTGTCACATTGCCTCCCCTACCATAGTACCCAAACTGTAACCATAATTATAATAAGTTACCACTTGCTAAACTCCTACCATGAGTCATGTACTTTACTTCAAAATAATCCTATAGGAAGCATGATTCTCACTGTTGTAAAGATTAGAAAACTGAAACTCAAAGACAGCAAGTGGCAATTCCATGCCACATGGAAACTGATGGGCCAAGATTTAAGCCCAGATTTGGTCCCTGTTCATTTTTCCCCATTCTGTGCTCTCTCCTTCATGGCATAAATTGCAGTTCGGTAAATAACTGAAATCTGTAGATTACAGAAGTTTTTCCTGGTGTACAAAGAAAAATTAAGATTTTGAGTCAGTTTTTCAAAGCTGCATATTTGACAATAATACACCCTATCATTTTTTGACTATTATTTAGTATAGGTATAGAAAATACTATTGCTTATTATCTTGGAATAATTCATTCATGACAGAAATTTGATAACCTAGTAGAATCTGTCATATAAAAGTACATTATGGAAATTTTCAATAAAGCAAATTTTGAGTCAATAGCTGTCATGTCTATTTTGAAACTATGATGATGCACTTGATAATTAAGCCCCTGGGGAGGCATCATATATGCTAATTAAATTATTAATCATAATAGAAACATCATTTGTCATTCAAAGACATATGGGAAAAATATTAAATACATTAATAACCCAAAGGATTTCCTGTGTACACTCATTCTCATTTTATTGTTCACTGCTTAGTAAACTACTTAAAATCTCTATACAAAATATTATTTTACTTCAATACATGTGAAAGGAATATTAGTTGTCAGGGATGAAGCATTGAAATGTCTATTAACATTGACATGATCTGTTTAAATATTTTAACAATGGAGCAGTTGTTTACATTGTTTAAAGAATTCATTTACAGACTTCTTAAAGATGCAGTTTCGTCAGTTGTACCAGGATATTTTTGCTGTACATGGAGTTCAGTAAGGTTGAAAGCATACTTAACACCAGGGGATAGGTATACCCAAGGTAGTATCATAACAAATGGCTTAAGTTAAAAACAATGGAACTGTAGGATATTTGTGTGTGTGGCGGGGTGAGTCAGATGAGGGAGATACTTAAATGTTGTGATACTCAAGAGGTAAAGTAGTATGAGAACAAGTGAGAAACTATTGATTTCAATTGTAGGAAAGAGGTAGCTGACCTTAAAAACAAAACGATAGCATAAGTACTATCATTATCATCATGAAGTTTTCATAGGTAAAAAGAAATGGTACTGTGAAAAGCAGAAAAACAGAGCTAACAGAGGAAAATGTGGGACAAACAATTGGAAAAGAGCTGTTAGACAAGTCACTGAGAAACTACAGGATTTTATGTTATTACATTGAAAAAGAATACTCTGGTGTAGTGGCAAAATACTTTATAGATACTTGGCTGTATTGTCAATTTATTCAATAATGGAAGAAAAGGTAAGAAATGGACTTTATTAAGATAGTGCCTAAGTATTATGAAGACATTTGTTGCACTAAAAAGGTAAGTAATGGACACAAAGCTAAAATATGACAGCTGAACTTAAAGAATTAATGTGTCATAGATGGTGTAACTAAAACAATCAAAACTTGCAAGTAATAGACTTCTAAATACTAACGACTTAAGTGTTCTGCATCAAAAGTATTCATCACTGTAGTTTTTTTTGTTTTTTTGTTTTTTGTTTTTTTTTTGAGACGGAGTCTCGCTCTGTCGCCCAGGCTGGAGTGCAGTGGCCGGATCTCAGCTCACTGCAAGCTCCGCCTCCCAGGTTACCCCATTCTCCTGCCTCAGCCTCCCGAGTAGCTGGGACTACAGGCGCCCGCCACCTCGCCCGGCTAGTTTTTTGTATTTTTTAGTAGAGACGGGGTTTCACCTCGTGATCCGCCCGTCTCGGCCTCCCAAAGTGCTGGGATTACAGGCTTGAGCCACCATGTCCAGCCTTCATCACTGTAGTTTTTACCACCAGTAGGTACCTTACAGAGCCATGTTGGATGGAGATATACCTTGGACCACGTATTTTGAGCACTCATAATATTAAATAGTTACTATCCAGTGCTATTCTGATCAGTGTAATTCAAGACATGAAAAAAATTTCTTCCCTATATCAAGTGTGATTAATTTCTTAAGACAATTATAAAAGCTATTGTAATTAAATCAAATACCTAGTTAAACTTAGAGTGAGTGTTAAATATTAGCGAAGTCCTTAGGGTAATATCATATTGTTGAACACTGGGCACACCACACACATACACACACAGCTGTAATTGTTCTATTTCTCAACACACATGCACACACAGATATAGCTGTAATCTTACTATTTCAGGAGTTTATAACACTTCAGAGCTGGAAAGGAATGTAGAGTGTCTCATTTTATAAAAAAGAGGAAACTGAGACCCCACTAAGTATACTTTCTTGCTGAGGATCACCAGCTGTTAATGAGAGACATAGCAATAAAACCAGGTCTTGTGGCTCCCACTGTCTGCCAGTAAAACCACACCCTTAGAACTATTGGGGTCTCTTATACCCGAGCAAAGTAGAAGAGAGAAAGGAACCTTAATTCAATAGATCTAATTAATATATCTAGCCAATTTGATGACACCATCCAAAGAACGTTTCTTTTTCATTTAATTTTTGGCCTGAATTTCAATCTGAGTTTAATTTTTGGCCTTAATTATGCCCTGAGTTTTTATTTGGCTTAAGCATTTTGGACAATTGCCTTATCCTCCACTTTGACTTGACTGTCTAGGCAAACTCCCATGCTATAAATTTAACATCTATTAAGTATTCTATTTTTAAAAAGATATCTTTATTTAAGAAATGTGGAATTAATTTTCACTAATATTGAAGCATTCTAAATTTGGATACTATATCCTTTCTTAAAATATTAAAATTAAAATGTTCGTTTTAAATCATTGATCTTTTAAGGATAATACCAGCTAAATGAATGTTGGATGATGAAGAAATGTTCAATTCATTTTAAGTATATGAATTCTCTTTTAAATTTGCTAATTTTATTAGGGATCAACCAATGAGTTTTCTCACCAAAAAACAAGAAGGATTTTAAGTGCTGTTAGGGCTTTCTATAAACTATTACTTCGAATATTAATTAGGAAACCATTCTAATCAGGAATATAAAATACAATACAGTTGGAATTTGTAAAACAGACTCATTTCTGAGAAGTTTTTTGCATTATTAAGCTACATTTTGGGCTGGGTGACTGTAATCCAGCACTTTGGGAAGTTGAGGTGGGAAGATTGCTTGAGTCCAGGAATATGAGACCAACCTGAGCAATATAATGAGAAGTCGTATCTACATTTTTTTTTTAAATTAGCCAAGAGTGGTGGTGCTCATCTGTAGTCCCAGCTACTCAGGAGGCTCAGGTGGGAAGATTGCTTTAGCTTAGGAGGCAGAGGTTGCAGTGAATTGAGTTTGTACTACTGTACTCCAGGCTGGGTGATAGAGTGAGACTCTGTTTGAAAAAAAAAAAAAAAGTTACTTTGGAAGGTCCTTTAAAATAGTAAGATCCTTCCTTCTTCTAAATATCTGGTTATACATCTGTTACGACATAGTTCTTCTAAGACAAACTTGAAATAAACATTTCATTTATATTTTTTCTAATGCAAAAATTCTTAGTCCACCATATCTAGAAGCATTGACTACAGGTAAACTTAAGGCAAGATGTTTTATAACCCACCAGCAAACCATATTAGCAATGATTGTAAAGCATTTTTGAAATTATGGTATAATTCTCTTAAAATATGTATTTGGGTTGTAAACAATGAAATGTAGAAATATTTACAAAGAAAAGTTTTGATTAAACAAGATACCTACACAGTCCCATCTAATAATCCTTTTTAAAAAACATAACTCCTTATTAAGGAAATAATGTTTTAAATTGAAGAAACACCATGATGACTAAATTAATGCATCACATATCAGCACATTAGCTATGCTTTTCCTTTGTAAAATGGTTCTTATTCATGCCAGCTTTCAGTGTACTGTTCAGAGGCTCGTGGGTGTGATAGAACGGAACATATTTCTGCATCTGTGAGTGTAATCCCACACACCATTTTACATGACAAAATCTCAATGTCCTAAGTCTAGGTGTTAACAGTAATACAAGATGTCAACCTCTCGCAGTCCAGGGTTTCATTTACTCCATAATAATACCTGTTTTATCTTTTGCACTATCTAATTTTATTTAATGAGTGGTTATTTACACATGTAATATAAGGAGGATGGACGTTTTTTGTTTGTTTACCTGCTTTTTCTGCCTCGTTATAGCTAAGGTTTACTTCCTACAGACAAAAAGCAAGCCACTGAAACTCGAACACAGTAGACGTCAATGTGGGATGTGAACACAGGGGGCTGGATGCAAAGATGATGTACTTTTGTACTTTGGTACAAGAAGAAACTACTAGAACTGTTATGCATGTTTAAGTTCCATATAAAAAGGGTAAACTTATCCATAATTTCTATAAAGGAATATTAATCTCCTTCCCCCTCTTCCCTAGTAGAATTTCTTTGTATAATCATGTGCAAAAAATAGAAATGCATGAAAAAAAGTTGTATTTTAGTTCTGGTAATATAGATGAATACTTCCTTGTTTTAAATGCCACTTAATGGTTTAATATTATTGCTTAACAATGGAAAAATAGCATATTTTAGTGTAGAAAATAGAAACTTTATTGGGTGTCAAGAGTTATAATTTAATGAATCAACATAATAAAATGTAATATGATAGCTTCTAGTATTTACATTAAAAAGGAAGGTAACAAAAAAAGAAAACCCTAAAGTGTTACTTGGGTTTTGTATTCTCTTTTTCTGGATGTGAGTCGACTGAGAAATTTACCCTCACACTGAGTAAAGATCACCGTTAAGTTGAATATGAATATAGTTTAATGAAACTTCAGAATCCCTTGGTTACATTCTCCACCTATCTTTTTTTAAAAATTAAAAAAGGTTAAACCTTTAAACTGTGTGATTTGTGTGATCGCACAAAGGTCACTTTATATTGGTATTTTAGGATACTTCAATATATGGACCATTCATTCATTCCCAGTATCATTGTTTAAATAATTATTAAAATGACTGTTTCCCAAGCCAGCATATATGTAGAGACTCACTGGATATTTTATCCCAAGCAAACTAGCTCAAAGCCTGGTGCAGAAGAAGATGCATGTTGTGTGAATGAATGTTTCAATGAATGAATCGTTCCACTTATTCTTCTGAATGCCTCTAAATGACCTTGTAGCTATTATCCCTCAATTCCTTCTTCTCCTCCTTTCTGAGAATATCATAGGATTCTGCTTCCCAGCCATAGCCATATGACTTGCTTTGGTTGAGGCAATCAGAACAAAAGGTAAGGAGTGTCTCTTTTGAATAGATGCTTTTTTTTTTTTTTTTTTTTTTTTTTTTTTTTTTTTTGGTAGAACCAGCATCTTGCCATGTTGCCCATGCTGGTATCAAACTCCTGGGCTAAAGCAATCCTCCTGCCTTGGCCTCCCAAAGTGTGGGGCTTACAGGCATGAGCCACTGCACCTGGCCTGAATAGGAGTATTTATGACCCAGTGCACTGTCTGCTCTTTCCCTAATATAGTAATGGTGGAAGTACATGTCATGATAGAGCCTCCATCATCCTGGTCCATGAGCAGCTACACTAAATGCAGTCCTCTTGGCACATATGTATTTGACATGTGGGGTGAGAAAGAAATAAAGCATTGATATGTTGGGATTTGGGGAGTTGTTTGTTAATAGAGAATAACCTATACTTCCCTCTTTCTCGAATTTATTGAGTTTGAGAGACAAAGTGTAAGTGGAATCCTATTCTATTAAAAGTAGAATCCTGATTTCCAGTTTACAGTGTCACAACTACAGAAATAAGTATGCCACTAATTTGGATTGTAATATTAAAATATATTTTATGACTGATTAAAGATATAATTTTTAACAAAGTTATTATTTAACACACAAATATATTATTTAAAAGATAAAAAATCAATCTATTTGAGAAAATTTTATAAGTCTTAAGCACTTTGACTTTCTCAGTTGGAAATTTTGTGCACAAGCATATTTTAATACACCAGAAGTCTAAGAACTAAGCTACTGTTCTTGTACAACTCAAGAACAGCTCCTCGGATTTGGAAACAAATCAAAGAAACTAGGGTGCAATATATTTTCTCATTCTGTATATTATTGGGAGAACTTTTATAATAAAAATCTACCGTATCTACTGGAATCTGCAACTTTTTCTGTTTAATAAATTTTACTAAGTTCTTGCCTGTCTGCATTCATTCATTCTAAATATTTACTGTGTGCCAAGCCTCATGCTAGGCACGGCTGAGTACATACCTGGTCTCTGATTTCATGGAGTTTACAGTCTAATGGTATAGACAGACTTTAAGTAAATAATAATTCTAGGGATATATAATTACAAATTAATTATGATAAAAGCTAAGAAGAAAAAGACCAAGGTACTCAGAGTGAATATTTTGAAGTTCTGAGAAGCAGCATCTTTGATGAACTTCTATTGAAATAAAACCTCTAAGATGATAGAAGTTAGCCAGACAAAGAAAGAGGACAGGAGAATTCTAGTCAGGGCAAATGGCAAATGCAAAACTTTAAATCAGAAGAGGATGGTACATTGGAGGGCAATGTGATTGGCAGGAGGCCAGTGTGACTGGATATGGGGAGCAGAGGGAAACTGGCATAATATGAGGCAGACATGAGCCAGACATCCAAGGACTTACTGACCAGGTTAGGAATTGAAGTTGTTTATCCTACATTCTGTGCAAAGTCATTAAGCATTTATAAACACAAAAGTGGTGTGAACTGATTGAGATTTTTAAATGATTACTCGGGCTCCTATGTTTACATAGCTTCTATTTAGACGAAGGTCAGAGTGGAAATAGAGATTCATGAGTTAGGAGATGTTACAGTGAGTTGGACAGTAAATTATCTTGGGCTAGAATTTTGGTAGTGGAAATGGGAACAGGTAGATGGAAGTGAAATAAGCTTTGTAGAAGGTATTGGATTCATTGCTGAATTGATAGTAGTGAGGGCTAATGAAAGAAAATGTGGTATCAAGGATTGTTCCAAGATTTCTGGCATGAGAAACTGAATACATATAAGTACAATTTGTTGAC
This sequence comes from Macaca mulatta, assembly GCF_049350105.2. NCBI lineage: Eukaryota > Metazoa > Chordata > Mammalia > Primates > Cercopithecidae > Macaca > Macaca mulatta. The sequence continues at coordinate 171,049,490 of NC_133406.1, read as the reverse complement.
TGGAGAATCTGGAGAGGGAACTAATTTATTCATGTGTAACTAGAACATTGACAGAATGAAGGAAACTGAATAACGCTGACATATTGAAGAAGCATCAACTTATAGATGTAAACACTTATTACTAAATAAAATTACTGGAAATGAATACTTCTATAGGGAAAAATAATTAAAGCCTCATTTTAAGAAAAAAGTTTTTAAATACATGAAATTTGGGTATGCATTAGAGTGACTCACCTTATGTTGCTATCTTGGCTTTGTTTTAATTATTTTTTTGGCATGAAAAGAAAATACTAATTTCTTCCATCTTTACTCAGTATGCTTTACGGTTTAGAAGGGCAGTTTACTCCTGGTCCTTTTATACTTGGATTCCTAAGATGAGTAGAAGAGTGTAAACCATTGATAGAGTTTGTTTTAAGCCACCCATCTCAAGCACTTCCTTAGCCTCTTGCAGCGCTACCAAGGGATCCATGCTGTGGGATTCTCTGGGCAAGGTTACACCCATTTGCAATTTGTTCCATATGTGGTACCTTATCCTAGAGCTCTTCATCTTCAAAATTTTTCACAGCTGAGTTCTGTCATTTAAGACATGCTGTAGATTATTGCCCAGAGGGTGCACAAATAAGTAGAATGAAAGTCCTTTGCTCATGGATACATCATCTAGGAGTGTATTTAGCTGGAAATAAAAGAAGTATTAATGATTAGTAGCTTAACTAAGATACTTATTTTACCCTTTCTTCCAGTTAGCTTTTGCAGTGGTAATTTTAATCTCAAAATATCTCAGTGGCTTACACCACAAACATTCATTTCGCCCCTACAGACCTGTGGGATAGCAACAACTCCACTCAGCTCTCTTTACCCAATCTTCTCACTCCAGGATCCAAGCTGAAGGAGCAGCCTTCATCTCAGATGTGCTGTTTTCCTGGTAGAGGACAAAAGCAAGAGGCCAAACTGGCCAACTGAAGTTCAATGAAAGCTTCTGCTCACACATAGCATATTTTAGGTCCATTTGCATTCTGCTGGCCAAAACAAGTCACATAACCATGCCTGGTATGGCAAGGGAACAAATGGTTAAGCAACCATCTGGTATAAGTGGCTCAGTGATGCCATCAGGAATTCCAGCTCATTCCAAATCTTTATCTACTTCTTTGGTAGTAGTTTAGCACGTATACTTTGAAAGACAGTGTTTTCCTTCTTAACATAACTGCCTCTGAGTGGACTGGCACCAAAGGAATGGCAGTAATGGATGCCAGTTGTTGAGTTCCCTGGGTCTCTTCCTTGGCTCTTGTATCCTGGCCAGGATGCAAGTCTGTTTAATGCAGTTGTACTTATGAGTATGTTTTGATATTTTTTCTTCTTTGATTAGCTTGAAATGCATCTTACAAATTTCTCAAGTAAATTATTTTTGCCCTATTTTCCTAAGTTATAAGACATTTGGGGAAAAATAACATTCATATTAAAATTTAGATATTAATCTAAATATCTAATATCTAAACAAATCAATTTTAGCTTGGTTAAACAGTTTCTTTCAAGCATTGAAGTTTAGTTATAAAATAAAATTTTATTTTTTAATAATATCTGGAGGATTTATGGAGCATTTTATAATTTAGGAATGGACATATTTAAGCATTTTTGAGATAACTATCAATTCATAAAGCCTGAAATTCCCTTTCATACTCAAAACATTATATATTTTATTTTTGTTCAGACCTACTGTATCTAAAACTTTGGATTATAACTATTATTTATTAAATTAACTATACTTTTACAAATGAATTTTTTTGTTAAATGGAATCACGAAAATATGAAATATATCTAATTAATTAAATTCTTCAGAAGTAAATAGATTAGATTATTTATGTTGCTACTTGCTTAGGTGTTTTGGGGAAACTAGTTGTACTCCTACTTTCAAGGGTAACACAGTCACCACTAGGTCAGTGGTTTTGAAACATTTTTATAATTGTGGACTGCTTTTATCCAGTAAGATATTACAAAGAACTCCAGTATGTAAAACAGAGACAAGTAAGACTGCTGTGTTTAAAATGACTGTGTTTTATGTTCAAGAATTATTATGCCAATGCATAATTATTTTATAATTTCTCACTTCCTTTTTTAACAGAAAAATAACTTGCCCCCAGTTGGGGAAATGATATAAAAATATAGGCATTATTTGTTATTTTCAGCTACAGATTTGTCAACAAACTTGGGGTTTAGCAAAGTCATTTGAATTGTTTTATGGGTACAAATAGGGCTGCATTGCACTATCTCTCAATTTTTTTTCTTTGATTGACAAAGAGTGATATTATCCACACAAAGACTTTCTGAGGGGTTCATTTCATCACACCAATTATCAGTATGTATGCAAGGCCTCTCCAAGACAGAAAGGTATTTGGGACTGCCAGTTCTTCCTCTTAATGAATATCTTCTGTGCCCAGCTAAATAAACAAAATGGCAGAGAAAAAACACAACTCTAGGGTAATCTGCAGCAGATGAAAAGACTTACTCATTTTGATGAATATGGCTCATTAGGATGGCTGGTTTTGTACTTGTCAATGCTTGGAATCGCTTACTTCTCTCATCCTAAATATCCAGTTGACATCGGCTATAGTTTTGTGAAAGTGAACCCCAGGCTGATCAGCAAAAAATAGTTTCAGAGGCAAAGGTGGAAAGAATTATTATTTCCTTAAATTTTATTTCTCTGTTATCCCATTAGATAAAAATATTTGAGGTTATTTTGGGGGTCTTCTATTTTAGAAGACTTAGAAGTTTTATTACTCTTTGTTGCCTAACTTCTGTTACTCCCTTGCCATCTGCTACCCTGGCCTTCAAAATTTTATTTTATCAAATATCTCTCAAAATTGTGTTTTGCCAACAGCTGTGGTTTAGTGGCATGCGTAGTTGAATTTCAGTAATACCAAAGATACGGATTTAAATTTGTTTTCTGTTACTTTTTAGCTAGGTGACCTCAGAAAAGTTATTTTAACTCTCTACATCATAACTTATCCCTAAAGTGAACATAATACCCATCTCACACAAATATTGTGAAGATTAAGTAATTTTAATTAAGAAAAGCAATCTAACACACTATTACCTTAATAATACTTTAGAAATAATACTTTAGATATACAAACTGAACCATCTTACCCCTTCTCCAATTAAAACAATTTATTGCCTTGCAATTTCTTTTGAGATAGAGACCTGTGCCTCATAGGAAAACATATGGATTCTTGCAAGTCTAGCTATTATCTACACTCCAGCTTCACTTCCTCAGTGTCCACAAATGTGAGTGTTCTTTCAGCCTAGGAAAGGCCTTGTTTCCTGCCACCTCAGGCCCTTTGCATGTGTTGTTCTCATTCATTTCTCTTTTTATCTGGTTAACTACTATTTTATCTTCAAATTTCAAATCAGTCATCACTTTCTAGAGGAAGCCACTACTATCATCTTCTCTTTTGGCACTGTACATATAGAAAAATATTAAAGAAAATGTTCCATCCTTGTTCATTGATTGTAAACTGCTAGACTGATACACAGTTATATGTTCCTGATATTTTGAAATGCTTTATCTCAAACCTTTACAAAACTACTTCAAAATGAATTTGTATTCTAATGGAATAAAAGGAGAAGAAAGGAGTTAATATTTATTGGGGACCTACTATTATTTGACGAACTCATCTAGGCATAATATATATTTTTTTCTTTATGTAATCCTCACCATATTTACTCTGTGAGCAAATATGATTTTTAACAAAAGAATGAAAATATATAATCATTAAAGATCTTTGTGCCAATTCAAGGAGCAAAAGGGAAGTATATACAATTTATAGACAAAAAGGTACCTTTATCTTTTGTTGAAGAGCTAGAGGAATCCAGGAAAGTTTTATTACATCAGGAAAATTCTGTGTTGTAGAATATTCTAATCTTTCCAAAGATGCCTTTACCATTTGCGTAGATCAGGCTAGATGAAATTCAAAGCTTCTAAAAAGTTGATAAATGGTATATATCTTGCACATAGTGTAATATACTTACATATTGTGTCATTATGAAAATAATTTCCATCATGTGTGTATGTGTGTATGATACCAACACTAATTTGCACCATAAACACAAAAATAGATACATTGAAAGAGTCTGCAGATGTCAAGAATAAGTTGTGAGCTATCACAGTAAACATTTCTTGGAAGTACAACATGTGATAAAACACTTGCAGCCTGTTAAATGAGGGCCACGGACCCTGTCAGAATGACACAGCCAGCCACCGGTGAGTTCAGAAAGAACTACATAAACTATTACCAAGAAATATATTCTTGTAAGACGTTTAATTAGCAAACTGTTCCGTTGTTTATCTTAAACATTGTACAAGATACTGCTTTTGCTTCTTTTATGTCACAGATGAAATCAGCTGCTAAAAATCTGGCTTACAAAAGTGATTCTTAAAATGGAGAGACTACAAATTTTTGTAACTCTGTAAAGAATTGAGGTTTACTGTAGACTTAAATCTACTGTTGTTAAATGGTGAAATTACCAAGAGCTAGTCTGATAGTCAGCCAGCTTTACTACATCCAGATGTTAGAGGATAAGTCAAAATACTGAAATAAAATTAATTTAAATTTTTGACAATTTAAAATGTTGAACTACTTAAAGGACTTTTCTTTCCTTGTCCTTCCTTCCCTATGTGTAAGAACTTAAATATTATCGTAATTGTTCTCTCTGAATTTAGTCTCTGTCACCATTTGTCAAACTAATCTTTGTAAATGCCTTCTTTGTAGAATTAATTTTCCTTTTAGAAGATTCCCAATAATTTCCTCTCGACTTAAAAAAATTGTCATTTGGGGGCGGGGTGGAGACAGATGACTTTATTGATGGTACATGGCAAAATGGGGCTCCCTAAGCCTCTTTCAGCCTTCAGGGTGTCTGGCATGAAAACTGTGAGTTGGGGAGATTTTCAATGTGGTGGGGGACTGAGTGCAGTAGGGACTGGCCAGCAGCTGAGGGCCTCTCTCTTTTTCTGGGATCTGAAATAATCTATTAGATTATTTAGGGGGAGAATTCAGTGAGGTACTACGTACCATCTACTTAAAATTATTCCAGTAACTCTTGATAACTGTTATTTATTATTATCATAATTGAAAAATGAAATAAATCTTTCAGCTGAATAGATATCAGTGTCGATTTTAAAAATTGAACTATTGATGTAAAACAGGCATTTTACCAAAGTTTATTATAGGCATTTTGAGTATTATTTAAATTTGTGCCTTAATTCTTTAAAATACTACCCTTTGTTGATTATTTAGCAACAAAAGCTGAGATTCTAAGAAATTCCATTTATTGTTAAACTTTGGATTTTCTATTTTCCGAATTCTGAGGAACAATATAGAATTCAAGTGACTCTAGTAACTCCCAAAATGTTCTTGCTGTTTCACATCTACATCTAAATAATGACATTTGTAGAGGTATTTTCTTGCATTCAGTATACTTAACTGAAGAAATATATTGTACATGTTTGCATATCTAGATATCTGTTGTGCCCCTGGGATATTTGTAAGTATGCAAGTAGCAAAATGTGGTACAATACAACAGAGTGTTTTCCTTATTGATAGGAAATGGCTTCCTTCTTCAATCCCTTCTCTTTGTCTTTATATTACTTATCCAAACTTAAAATATTCTACTTCTTTCTTCCCTTATGAGCATACGCTTTTTCTTCTAATTTTATGGTCTCCAATTCCTAAATAGTTTTCATTTTCCTTTTCTGTCATTGTTCCCACAACAGTTCCCCAGTTCAGGACTCTTTAATGTCTCCTGTTGCCTGATTCCACTGGGCCCTGAATGGACCTCACTGATCCCTCACTTCCTCTGGACTTTTCTTCCTTCACTCTCACCTCTATGGGGTCCTCCCACCTTGAGATTTTGTGAAACACAGGTCTACGTAGGACACTTCTCCTGATTAAACCATCACTGACTCCTTGTCCCCCAGCTCTTTGATATGGATAACGTATTCACACAGTGGTTCTGCTTCACCCTCTGATACGGTTTGGCTCTGTGTTTCCAACCACATCTCATCTCAAATTGTTATCTCCATGTGTTGAGGGAGGGATCTGGTGGAAGGTATTTGGATCATGGGGTTGGTTTCCCCCATGCTGTTCTTGTGATAGTGAGAGAGAGCCATGATAGTTCTTGTGATAGGTCTTGGAAGAGCTGATGGTTTTAAAAGTGTTTGGAAGTTTCCCTTTTATTATCTCTCTCTCCTGCTGCCATGTAAGACATGCCTTGCTTCTCCTTCACCTACCTCCATGATTGTAAGTTTCCTGAGGCCTCCCAGCCATGTGGAACTGTGAGTCAATTAAACCCCTTTCTTTATAAATTACCCAGTCTCAGGTATCTTTATAGCAGTGTTAGAATGGACTAATACACCTTCTATGTGCATTCAATATTCTGGCCACACTGAGCTATTAGGAGCTCTAAAAATATACCCTGTCTTGCCCAAGCCTTATTATTTGCCAGAAATACTGAAAAATTCCTTCTGCTCATTCCTTAGATTGTAGTTCCAAATGTCATTTTCTCCATGAAGGCTTTCTATACCTTCTGCCTCCTTCCATCCCAGGGAAAGTTAGTGGTTTTTTTCCTCTGTGTTTTGAAAGTGATTTACATACATTTCTACTGTAAGACTGATCATGTTATATTTTAGTTGTTGATGTGTCTCTTTTTCAGTAAGATGACCATGATTTTATCAGTAATGGCATCTTATTTTTTTGCATACCTAGCTCTTAACATACATTATCTATTCATTAAATATTTATTTGAAGGATAAATGAATAGCCAACAAAATGAATAAACCAGATGTGAAATTAATGACTAACCTATAGACACATTGTACTTTATCAGGCATAATGTGATCAGGCCTATATTCTAAATTATATGAAATAATATATTAAGCATTTAGTTTTATAAATTGAATAGATAAATATAAAGTAAAACAAATGCAAAATAGTGGATAAAGTTTGAGTTTTGACATTGTAAAACCTAAATATGGATTCTACCCATGCCAAGTAATAATGAGGAAATTTGAAACAGGCCGTATAATTTTTGTAAGCCTTGTTTCTTTCATCTGTATGAAGAAAAAATATTAATATATATCTTACCATTTGCTCATAAGAATCAAATGAGATAAATAAATGGAAACATTTTATAAACTATTAAAGTCAAGGTTTTTATAGTTTAGTAGATTTAAATTTATGGTCATTGTCACAAACTCTGATGTGACAAAATATAACTTTAAAAACCTATAACTGATATTAAGGTATTTAACAAGGCCTAATTTCTGTACTTGTTAAATGTGTTTCCTTGACAAACTTATCAAGTTGCTTCGTCTGAGCCAGTATGTTCTTTCCTTCTTCCCTATGCAATTGGTGCTGCTGCTTCTGCTGGGTTCTGTGTGTGTGCATGTGTGTGTGTGTGTGCATGTGGGATGTAATATACATTTTTAGTTCAATTTGTTCATGCCAATATCTAAGGTTTCTGAGAATTTTGTTGTGTTGACACTTCATAAAAAGGGTGGGCATGTGTGTGTGTGTAGGTCTGTGTGTGTGAGAGAGAGAGACATGCTGTGGGAGCGGTACTTATTCCCTGTGCCATCCTCTGCCTCTGCTGTCTCTGGCCTCCGCTGAGGTGTCCAACTACTGGATCAACTGCAGTCACTGAAACTGTCTTTAAAATTTCTGTACATCCCCCAGGACTACTAATCACTCAAGTACTTTATGTTCTTATCTGAATGTTCCATCCTTTGAAATCCTTCCACCCTTTCAGCACTTCACGCTCACATCAGAAACACTTAGCTCAGACGCGTTCATGTCTCACTAGGGTGTGAAGAATCCACTGGGGAGTGGGTCCTCTGGCCCATGTCTGTAGAGATCTCCCTTAGTCTCTAAATTGACACTTTGTTGCTCAGACCAATTGTAGATCTGAGATGTTCTTAGAGGTTTGTAGACTTCCAGAGTTATATTTTGGAAAGAGGAGCACAAACTTGAATAAGAGATGCTATTAAAGGTATTAATATTTGGATGTTTCTGCCATACCCATCTTGAACTTTTAATCCTAGTGATGGGCCCGTTATTAGGTATCCACTGGGATTCATACTATAGTTTGACTTACTTTGAATCGCTCTCTCTTTCCAGATGGTGAAACACTTGTATCCCTTGGGGTGGGAAATCAGATACTACATCAACCACTCTTTTGTAGTCTGTGGCTAATAATCACAATCTATCCCTATTTCTCCTAGCTGATACATAATGTACAGCTTTTGAAATTTCAAGAAAAATCTCTCAGCAAGTGTTTGGCTTTCTGACTACTGTGTCAGAGAATGACATTAAACACTCTATTTTGAAATTCAAGCCTGAGCAATAACTTCTTTGTCCTCAGCTATATTTACCCTCTCCTTCTGAAATGAAAGCCACTGCCTCCACAGTTGTAAGGAAGAAAATGTAGGAAAAATATTATACATGAAATAGCTACAAATATTTTCTGTTCATAATATTATTAGTATAATCATCTGCAACTTGAAGATTCCACTGTTTCTTTAAGCTACTGAGAAAATCCTAAATTTTCCCCAAAATATAGATAATAAATTTCATTGTACTGTGTGGTGTATCTCCAACTAGACTATAAGCTAAAGTCAGGAGGCATGCTTAAGTTTCTTGATCTATAAACTGGGGCTAATAATGTCTACATCATCAAGTTATTCAGTATTAAATGGGATATAGCACGTGGTAGGTGCTCAAAAAAGTTAACATCTTAATCTTACTTTCATGGTGTTATGTTGTATTCCTCCATAGTACTTGAAAGAATTAGTTGGCAACCAGGATCAGCAAAATCTAATAATATTAACAATAAATGCAACAGCTCACAATTATATCCTGTGCTAAGTAAGCCCTACAGTACTCCAAAAATTGTCAGCAACAATGGGGATTGGAAAGCCTTTTCCACAAATCACTACCATGACAAGTGAAACACATATAAAAGAGACTGCAGTATCACATAAAAATAGCTTTTCATGTCTTTGGGGCATTTAGAAAGTAGTAGGAACCATGTTCTAGGTTTCTAACGGGTGTGTCCAACTAATCACAATGCCAGCCATAGGCTAATTGCATCTGCCTATTTTGTATTGTTAGGCTCTTTTAGATAGTCTCTGGTTCCAGCCAGTTCTTTAGTCCAGGCTTGATATCAAATATGAGCTTTAGACATAACAAATACATATGGGAAGTAATCTTTGTAGACATTTAGCCTCTCTGAGTTCTTTAATCTCACAGGAAAGGACTGAGAAATAATGAATGTTGAAAAAAGTTTTAGAAATACAAAACATGCTATAAAATGTCAGAGACAAGTATTATTATTACCATTCTTTTATTAAGAAGCAATTGTTGGAAACTGTAACTGTTTTTTTTAAATATAGAATACCTTAGCTACCCATAAAGTTTAATTTTCGATAAAGGTGATGATGATGAATTGAAATTGGAAAAATTAATTCTAAAAAATCCTATTAAAACATTGATCATTGATTTTGGATTACATACCCAGAGGAATACCCTGTGCTATCTCTTGAAACTTTTCAAAGATTTCCTGACAATAAGCAGGTAGAAACAAAAATGTGACAATCAATGCCAAACAAACATGAGATGTTCAGTTACTATGGAAGAGCTTCCACGGAATATACATTTTAGTTCAATTTGTTCATATCAGTATCTAACGGTTCTGAGAATTTTTTTGTGTTGCCACTTCATAAAAAGGGTGGGAATAAGAAACTATTTGGCAGAACAGTGGTTTCCTCATAGATGTCAAGAGGAAAAATCTCTCTGCCATGCAAACATAAATTACACATACTTCAAAGGAGTATGATCCTCAAATAATCTCCCTATAGAAAATTGTAGTAAAAACGATAACTTCCATGATGAATTTACTCTAAGGGCATTTATGAATCTGGTCCTTAGTGTTTTCACAACTCTCTGGTTCCACAGTTTTACATAATCCAATATCACCAAGATAAATATTTTTATTTTTCTATATTATCTGGAATTTCACCAGAAATCTAATATGTGATTCAGGATTGATGATCAGGTGAGTACTTACCTATCCATTTCTTCATCCAATTAGAATAAACAAGAATCCAAAGAAGCAAGGAGTGGCCATTTTTTATTCTTATTCATAAGTCATTAGCAAGCTTATCACATCCATCTGTAGACACTCTCTTTAAGGCTGGTCTGCTGTTTTACTCAGTAATACAAAAACTCCCTCCCCCATTCTCATTTCTTCTTTTATTTCCTATTTTAAAATTTTTTTTTGCCTTGTATACATTTATTCAAAAATATATTAATCTAATATGTTCCCTATGTGCAAGGCACTATGTTCAGTGTTGAGGAAGGAACTGATCTCTAGTCTCATTCGCCTTATAGTCTACAGGAGAATAAAGGCAATTACATTACGTTGTGCCACTTGCTATAGGGTAGCATAAGGAAACAGAACTCTGCCATAAATTTAGTCCTCCCTCTCTCATTTTATCTTTCCTCTCTCCCCTCCCTCACACACATATACACATACCACCCACAACACATGTACTGTATCTCTTTAGTGTGTAAAAAGGTACAGACATTCCATTTAAATAACAATTTTAAATGAAATTAAATTACTACATAAAGTCTGCTGACTCAAAAGAACATAGAACATTGCCTAAAATGGATCTCCCTCTCAAATTCAGGCAGATCGTATTGTAAGTCAGACAAACAAAATAATTTGAAAAAAAAAGAGTGCGTGCATGTATTTTTTTACTCGAAAAAAGCTGACTTTTTAGAAACACTTGAATATTTTCATAACTTTTAAGCTTTAGGTTGTTACATTAAAAGTACCAAATGCCAGCCAAACACCATTGTAAATGTTCCATCTAGCTGGCGAAGATCGCCTGATTTGAGTGCAGGACTAAATTTATGGCTGTTTTCTTTCCGTTAAGATTTTGGCTGAAGCATAGCTGAGCATTTAGGGGAAATTGTGGAAGTTTGAGAATGTATCATAGGAGTAGAAATGCTAAGCCTTTTACTTTTAGATTTAGCGATAACAGCTAATATTTTCATTTACCAGATATAATTCAGTATATACCTAACACATACAAGTACTTAAGCTTCACAACATATCTGGGAAAAAGCAAAATTTATATTCCCAATTTTGCAAATAAGGAATGTGTGAATGAGTGCTTGGGGAAGATGAGTAATTTTTTGCCAGGTCTTAAAAGGCAAAGCTAGGATCCAAACCTGGGAATCCTGACACTTGAAAGATACCTTCTAATGTCTCCGAATTTTTAGCATTTTTTTTACATAAATATTTTAAACACACCCACACAATGCAAGTTTAATTCTCATATATTGTAAAAGTTCAAATATAGCTGATCCTGGCCATGCGTCTCACTTCTAAACAAGTGTTTCTAATTAATATTTGTTTAATTCTGTATATAGGTTTTTCAGAGAATCAGCTTCAGATAATTAAATTTGTTTGAATTTGTAGTGTATAGCATGGAAGACAGGCTGAGTAATGAAACATAAAGAAGAGCATTTTTTAAAATTTGAATTATTAAGAAATCTCATTATTAGAATTTAATTAAGAAATAAAAAGTCATATTCTATTATAAGCAAATTCATGAAAAATAAAGTAAGATCATGAAAAACCTACAGTAGAATCCAAATGGATTTAGTAATAACAAAACAATATTAGGACGTCTAACACATGCTTTGTATTTTTTTTATTGTTTTTATAGTTTTGCTTTTAGAACCAATTCACAAGTGGTTGAAGGGATATTTCAGATTTATTCCTAAGCAAATAGGAGATATTCGATAAGTATTCTGATTGATTTTCAAAAATATACTGACAGTTCAAGGTGTCAGCAAAAGATTTGAGTGTGTGAGATATACTATAAAATATGTAAGTATTCTCATATGATTTTCATTTTTTTCTTAACCTTAATATCCTCTTGTTTTTAAATGCTCTGTTTTTGTAACATCAAATTGCAACAATAAGGAAATGTTTAAAACTTGCAAAACACAGCAGTTTTCATTTCTCATGTATTCTTCTTTTATCTGCCTTTTAAGGTGTACATATTTACATTTGAAATCAGAGACTGAGCATGATTTTCAACTTTTGTCATTTAAACAATAATTTGTGAGCCGGATGTTCAGAACACAGGTTTTGTAGTCAAGTAAACCCGATCTGAGTCTGAATCTATGTTCTGTTATTTGCTATCTGTGGAAGCAGAGGCTGGGAACTTCCTACAACCACGAATACACACAATTGACCCTAACTCCCTTAATACAATCTATCCCTAGGCAGTATCTCCTGAGTCTTTGCCACTCATAAGCTGGGAGAGCTTGGAAAATTTTCTTAATTTTCTGCAGCTATTTTCTTTCCTTTTAAAATGGAGATGACAATTTGTGCTGTGGTGTATTGAGATGGATGGATAAAATAAAGTGTCTAATATATTGAACTCAATAATTAGTAGGAGTTATTAAAATATTAATTTTTACTGTCTGTATCACATTCAATGAAGTTGACATACTACATACCCATTTAGTCTAAATGGATATCCAGACTACACAGACATTTTCCCTATCATTAGTAATTACCAAATTGCATCTTTGTGTACGCTGCTCTTTATACCCTCATTGTAAACTCATTGAGATAATTTATTAGAAGAAAAACTCTAGTAAGTTAGATTATGAACAATTTTATGACTTTTTATATGTACCATTAATTTATTTTCCAAAAGGATTATAGTAATTTTTAGTGTTTATTGAGACCAGTTTTATTTGGCAAGCATTCCAGATATAAACGATCACATGACTATTCTCATGTTTTCTTCTTCAAAGTAGCCCCGAGGACAGCTCTGCTTTGATGCTAATTCTGTTACAGATCCTAATCATTCTGAAATGGGTTTGGAATTACTTTTATTGCCTGCCTCTTGGGGCTTGATATTGAATTTCCCTCTCCTTCCATTCCTATATTCTATACTAAGTCCTGTCCATACTGCATCCATACAGACTTTCACACTCATGCTATTATCTTATTATTAGTATACTAGTAATTTCTCATAACCAGATCCTCATAATCTCTAGGCTGAAATATTCCAGTTGCATCTTTACTGGTCTTTCTGCCACTCATATTTTTCCCCTCCAAGTCATAGTCTCTGGTGCTAACGGGTATCTTTCTAAAACCTAGATGTGGTCAAATCATCATCTTGCATTGAATATCCACTCACGCTGTTTCTCTCCTCGGTGACTTTGTTACCTGTTTGTTTGACTGACTCTTACTCAACCTGGAAGACATGCTACCTAAACTATATGAAAAAATGAAGTTTGTTCATCAGTCCCTTTATTATTAACATACATAGAATATGACATTACCTACAAAGCATTTTGTAAAAATGATCATTGTTACTTTTTTTTTTTTTTTAGTGCTTACTGTATATCAGGCAACTTCTTTAAACATTGAATATAGACCAACTCATTTAAACCTCACAGCTGGGTTACGAGACAGGCACTATCAATGTGTCCACTTTTCAAATGAAGAAACTAGGACCCAAGAATGTTAAGCAATCCCAGCACTTTGAGAGGCTGAGGCAGGTGGACTCCGAGGTCAAGAGATCGAGATCATCCTGGCCAGCATGGTGAAACCCTGTCTCTAGTAAAAATACAAAAATTAGCAGGGCATGGTAGTGGGCACCTGTAATCCCAGCTACTCAGGAGGCTGAGGCATGAGAATTGCTTGAACCCGGGAGGTGGAGTTTGCAGTGAGCCGAGATCGCACCATTGCACTCCAGCCTGGCTCCAGAGAGAGACTCCTTCTCAATAAACAAACGAACAAACAAATAATGTTAAGCAACTTGCTGAAGATCTACAGTTGATAACTGTTGGGGCTGGGTTTTAAACCCTGGGAAGTCTGGCCTTCAGCCACTACTGAAACAACAGCTTCCTAGTAACTCGTATTTTATTCAATAGTGGTTACTCTGCTGCAAGTACTAACTTTACAACCTTATTTTCCCTGCCTTTGCTTTCCTAACTGTGCTAATGGACACTACCACATTTAGTAAAGTTTAACTTGTACTGACTTCACAGCATGTCAGATGTGGTGAAATGATGCATGGCATTCCTCATTTCAACAACAATTCAGTCTGCCAGATGGTACTTCAATAATATATTATGGTGTATTATGAAGACCGTACAGATATCCCAGCATTTACCTCTTGAAAGTACTTACCTACGATTATACCATTTAAGTCTCCAGTCACTTTTCCTTAACTTCCTCAGCTTTTGCAATGAAGCACATATTTTTATCTTAAAAAAAATTTAATAACATACCCAGTGAGTGATTGCCTACTCGTAGACTGTTAAACTGTCGCATATAAAGTAGCTTGTGTGATTTGACATGAGAATTTAATTACTTTTTACATGAATCTTTTATATAATTATCCTTAATTACTCACAGGATGATGATACCTGTGAGTCTACATCTGCAGAAGAAGGACTGCCCAGGTGCTTTAAAGCATAAGACTTTTTGTTTTCTATTCACAGGCAAGTCCATTATAAGAAGAGCACCAGCATTATTCCAACTAGTTTAAGAAGATTATCTCCTTTGCTCTTTGCAGCAATACTAATGTCACTAACTTTTTTGGATAAAAAAGTTAAAAATCCAGAGAGGTTAGATAACTTGATCAAGGTCACAAAGCATACTAAGGGATTAAACCGGAACAAAACCCTGGAAATTTAGCTCCAGAGCCTTTATTGTTAATGATTGTGCAACAGCTGTCTCACCATAATGGAATGTCCCTGTGCCTAGATTCCTGTATATAAATGTGATAATACTTACTTCTTCCCAGAGGTCAATTGAGGCATAAGCAAACTGGTACATAACAACGTGCTCTAAATTCTGACGACAAACTACCTGATGTAAACAATAGTATCCACAGAAGTATCCCAGAGAGAGAACCTGTTTTATAACTAAATTGTGGTTACAAATACATGTTAAGCTTTAAGTGGGACAAACTATTTCTTTCATCTTAAGTGAACTGGAAGTCAATCATTGGAATATTGGAAAATCTGTCACAAGATTTAGCTAAAAGCTAGACGACTTATCTTCTCCTTTAGAATTAAAACGTACTTTAAAACATTTCCTTGTACCTATTTTGAGAGCAAAATGGACGGCAGATGATATCAAATGAATTCCCACAAGTTCACCCATGAATGGACTTCAGATTCATTGTGCAGTGTGTGGTTATAAAGTGAGCCGTGTTCCTCTTTCCCCTCTTTCACTGGCATCAGTTGGTTGCATTTGATATACGCAGAGCTAATTTCAGTGTATTGAGTGAGAACAATCTGGTGTCAGTCACTTACTGTGTTGGTGAGGCAGGCAGAGAATGATTAACTTCAGATATTAATTCAAATTTTCACTGATTATATAACCAAAAAATCAAAATTAATATTTACTTTCTGAGTTTCCATTTTCCAATATTTTCCCCTCTTATTGGAGCAGTAATCAAATGAATGATCAAATAAAAATAAGTCTATATGTGATAGTAAGTGTCTTATGACATTTACTTTTAGGTTTATCTTTCAATTTTAAACATAGTTTCAGTGTCTATATTAACAGAGAGGAGGACTAGGAGAAGGAGTAAAAGACAGGAGTCAGATAGGCCTGGGAACTAATCTTATTCCACCACATTCTAGCTAACCTTGGATGGGTTATTCAATTTTGCTGAGTCTCAGGTTCTTTATCTGTAGAACAAGGATATCTATCTGAAGAATCATTATGTGAGTTAGAGATAATATATGTAAAGACCTTAATATGTTGCCTAAAACAAAATAAACACCAATAAATAGTATCTACTATTACTCACAGTTTTCCCACTCTTCTAGGTTTCTACCACATGCTATAAATAAAAAATTTCCATTAAATGAGACTGATCTCACTAGCTATAATTTGAGCAATACATCTTCCAGATTGAATTTGAATCCTGGCATCAAGCGTAATGTCTCTAGCACCTAAGAAAATGCCTGATCCATAATAAATCTCAATAAATTGCTGTGGACTCAAAAAATTTATTGATTGGAAACCCCAAAGTGGCAGGTTTCAGAATGGATGTGAAGATACAAAGTAGAGCTATCCGAGGGTCATTCTTCTAGACTGACATCCATTTCACAGGATGGCCATTTACCTGTAACTTCAAAATAGAGTACTAGGGTATTAATTCAAAGAATTAGCATCATGCAATAACATGCAGCAATATGATCATTTTATTTGCAGCTTGCATCCTTACAAGTATTTGTGATCTCATTTAAATCATCGTAATAGAAAATAGGGAGAGTGGAAACAAGAAAGACTCAACTTACCTCTCAAAATAATCACTAGAGAATATTCTAGGAGAGACTCCTTTCATCTACCAAACAGAATTTTTAAAGAGACATAAAATGATTTGTTGAGCAAAATCCTGCTAATATATACTTGAATAGATTTAAAGCTGAATGTGTTGTCCTGTCTGCTAATGCATACCTGGAAAGATGGGTTTAGTCACAGGTAACTAAATTCCAGCTTTCTAATGAGGTGTGGGCTTTTTCTACTCTGCTGCTATAGAGTGTCAGCTAATGAAGCTTCATTTACCTATGATCCCGAGACTAAACTTTGAGGAATATAGTCTATGGTAAAGTATCAGAAAGTATGTTTTGATCTGGTTTAAACAAACTAAAATAAGTAGTGATGGCAGGATCTTGGGCAAAATCAGTAGTACAATTATGGCCTGAAATATGAATACATATATTTAGATATATCTATCTAGAGAGAGAGAGATTTATTTTAAGAAATTGGCTCACATGATTGTGGAGGTTTTGCTCACAGGATAGAGTGGGTTGTGGAGACTCAGGGAAGAGTGTGTGGGTCCAAAGGTAGTCTACTGGCAGAATTCGTTCTTGCTAGGAGAAGTCAATCATTTTCTATGAAGTCCTTCACCTAATCAGATGAGGCCCACCCACATTATGACGTGTAATCTGCTTTATTCAAAGTCCATTGATTTAAATGTTCATTTCATCCAAAAAACAATTTCACAGAATGTTTGACCAAATATATAGGCACCATGATCTAGTCAGTTGACCCATAAATTTAACCATCACACATTCCAGCATGTTTCCAGACAAAAATGTTTCTCAGTACAAAGGGATATTGCATGCAATCAGTTAAATCGAGGATCCCATCAGCAAAGTCAATAATCCAACATTCTGTAAATTTCATGTTCCAAATATTTCTACTGAACATTATTCACTTTGGTCCCATTTGAGGCTTCTACTTTTTTTAAATATCCATATGTTTCAGACTATTTCAGGTCATCAAGGAATTCATCTATTTTGTTCACACATTTCCCACCTTAACTAGCATGACAAATGAGGCATAATAATTGGCTCAAATGTAACTGAAGCTCTAGGAAGAATCCCTATAAAGTAGAAAAAAGAAAAACAGCATGTATGTGTACCACTAGCTGATGTATGCCACACAGGAATGAGGTAGACATTATCTCAGTTTTATAATTAAAATAAAGGGTCAGACAGGATAAGTAATAGGTCTAGGATCACACAAGTAGGATGGAATATAGTTGAGGTTTACACCCATTTCTTTGCGGTACATGTTCTTTTCCTTTTGTTCCATGTGCCAAAAGTAATTGTGTATACCTGAAGGTGCAGACTGGCAACTTTCTTGCCACGTATCTTGATGCAATTTTCCTTTAGTCCGTGAGCATAAGTACAAGCTAAAATTTCACTGGAAACTTGACTGCATTCCTTGAGACCTTCTGTTCTCATGAGATAATTTATAACAGGGGACTAGATAGAGCATAGAATGAACTCTAGTCTTTATGTCCTAAGCCATTTTGTAAGCTATTTGCCAGTATTTTTAAAACTCATTATAAATAAAATCTAAAATAAGATTTCTGATTATATAAGCTTTAGAAAATAATATGCATCAGGGAGTCACATGTGACAAATTAGAAGCAACGTACTATAAGTGAAAACTGATAGAAGTTGAAGCTTGGGTTATATAGCTTGGCTTCCATTTGCTTGGTTCTGGGATGGCAGCAGACATAGCTGGTTATCTGCGTGCCATCCAGTCCCTTTTTCTTCCTTGCTGGCAGAGCTCCGATTTTATTTGGATATCTTTCCTTCCCCACAAGTCCTGGGGAAGGATAAATCTATTTTGACCTCCAGGATAAATCATGGTTGTTCTAGCTCAAACGTTGCCATTCCAGTCTCTTTGCCAAAGATTGGTTTAAACCCAGTTCTGAGACTTGAAAGGAGGTCTGCAAAAACTGTTTACTCACTCCTAAGAAGACACAGAGAAAATAAACTGCCACTTTGGGCAGAATGGGCAGATGGAAGCTACCTAGTTCCTTGTGATAAAAATTTTGAAACATAGATTAGACTAAGTCTAGAGCCACTCCACCTCTAGGCTTTACCTTATATGTCAGGCAAAGCAATTCTTAGAAAAATTTATTAAACTTTTTATTTTAAAATACATTTAGATTTATAGAAAAATTGCAGATATTACAGGGTGTTCCCATATCACCCTAAACCCAATTTCCCCTTTATTATCATGTATTAGTATGATACATTTATCACAGTTAATGAACTATTATTGAGATATTATTAACTAAAATCCATATTTTGGTCAGACTTCCTTAGTTTCTACTGAGCGTCCTTTCTTCTGTCCCAGGGAATCATCCAGGATACCACATTGCCCTTAGTCATCTTGTTGCCATAGGTTCCTCTTGGCTCTGACAGGTTTTCAATGTTGCATATTTGTAATGACCTTGACAGTTGTGATGTGTACTGTGCAGGTATTTTTTTAGAATTGTCCTTAACCGGGATTGTGTTATTTTTGTTCTCATAATTAGACTAGGGTTTTGAGAGGAAGACAAGAGAGGTAAAGTACCATTTATATCAGTAGGGTCTCATTGATGTTGACTTTATATTTTGAGTTATAATCTAATACTACTTTGTTTATTGTATAGCACACCTTGTTCCAGCTTTCACTATTCACTGCTCTTCATTTGACTGCTATGCCCCTTTGACTTTCCCCATGCCTTTTTCTTATAATAACTTTCTTACATCATGGGCAGTACAAGATACGCCAGGCTTATCTTGTATTTATTTTCTGCTCCAGTCTTAGAATTAGCCATTTCTCCGAGGATCTCCGGTTCTTTTTTTTTTTTTTTTTTTTTTTTGAGACGGAGTTTCGCTCTTGTCACCCAGGCTGGAGTGCAATGGTGCACTCTCGGCTCACTCCAACCTCTGCCTCCTGGGTTCAAGCTATTCTCCTGCCTCAACCTCCTGAGTAGCTGGAATTACAGGCACCTGCCACCATGCCCAGCTAATTTTTATACTTTTAGTACAGAGGGGGTTTCACATGTTGGCCAGGCTGGTCTTGAACTTCTGACCTCAGGTGATCTGCCTGCCTTGGCCTCCCAAAGTGCTGAGATTACAGGCGTGAGCCACCGCGCCCGGCCTCTGGTTCTTTTTATTAAAGAATGGTATTAAAAAACCAAGATCAGGACACTAGGTGTACTATTGCTATGTGTCATTGCTTCCAGGACCTCTCCACTGACAAAGCAAGGAAATATATGTGTGTATAATAAAATGTATAGATACACATATTCAGAAATATTTCTGTTTGTAATCATCTGTGTCTGTATCAGCCAAACATGAGTTCATACTGTTTCCAACTCTAAACCATTACTGCGTGGATCATTCTAGCCTCCCCCTTTTGCTTGTCTGTAACCTCCCTGTCCGACAGTAAGAAAACTGGTTTCCAACATCCACCATCCATCTTTCAATATTTAAATCTGAATATATGTGTATAATGGTTTCAGAACTTTTCAGTCATATCTTTGTGGGAGCCTATTTTCTCAACTAGAGGATAATGCTTCTGTGTGGTTACTTATACATTTAGTATTATAGGCTCTTTTCATTTACAAAGTTACTTAGATCAGTATTTTCCCCAGTCAATAATGCCATTTTTAATTTAACAATTTAATCTTTGATTTATTAATGATAAATATGTTTAAAACAAATATCAATATATAAAACTTTTTCCAGGTTAACATAGGAAAATAAAAAATATTGGGTTAGGCCACTGACCTCTTTTATAGTATCCTCTTTTTTGCTTATTAACAAGGATAAAGTGAATACATATATTCTTTTGAGGCCCAGAGCATTTTCAAATTTAAAATGTGTTAGTCTAAAGTATTAGTTTTGCACCCTGCTGCTTTAGGACAGCTGAATTCAGTTTTGTAAGGGTACCTCCACTGGTTCACACGTGTATTTTCTTTGTAGTTTTTTGATAAAAACATTATTTAAATAGGAAAACTTTGAAGTATGTAACTCCAACAATGTATAAAACATTCTTATATGCCCGTCATTTGGTTCAAAGAGAATCTTAAGAAGTTGGAGGGGCAAATTCTATCAGTTTTACTTTACAAGTAAATAAATTGAGACTCAGTTACTTTTATGTTCACATGACTTTAAAATGTCAGAACAAGAACAGAACCCAGATGCTCTGTCTTCTGTCATTCAATTTAAAATTTTCCAGAATCTTTCTGTTTTCTCCAAATGGATTCAATCTAATACATACATTTCATTTTTTTACACTTTCATAATCAACCAATGGTATTGATGACAAAAGTAACATTCCTAAACAGCAGTGCAAGGTTGACTGTAGCTTCGCATTAAAATATTGTATACAAAGTAACTACAAGACAGTAAATGTCCTTTGGAATAAACTAATGAGTCTTTCAAGTGGTAGACAGCTAATGCTACTATACATATTATTTTACAAAGTCTTAAAATGGAACATTTTAAATAAAATAAAATTTTGTAAAAATAAAGCTGATTTTAAAATTATTGGTGTTTATTACTAAGGTTAAAACTTTGCTCTATGCTATCATAGTATTTAGTTTTCTAGGGCTATCATAGCAAGTCATCACAAACTGGGTGGCTAAAACCAACAAAAATGTATTCTTTCATAGTTCTGGTGACCAGAAGTTTGAAATTATGGTGTTAACAGGTTTAAGCTCCAAGAGAGAATCAGTCTGTTCCATGCCTCTCTCCTAGCTGTTGGTGGCTTGAGAATCATTGGGTTACACAGTCATGCACCATATAATGATGTTCAGGTTAGCAATTTGTGGCATACACAGCAGTGATCCCATAAGATTATAATACCTTATTCTTACTTTATCTTTTTATGTTAAGATAAATTTAGATACACAAATACCATTATGTTACAATTGCCTACAATATTCAGTATAGTAACCTGCTGTACAGGTTTATAGCCTAGGTGTGTAGTAGCCTATGAGATCTAGGTTTGTGTGAGTACGCTTTATTCTGAGAGGTTCGCACAATAACAAAATTGCCTAAAACACATTTCTTCAAATGTATTCCCGGTGTTAAGTGAAGCATGACTATACATGCATTATTCCAATTGCTAACTCTGTCTTCACATGGCTTTTCCCCTTTATGTCTTTTCTCTTTTTCTCTCTTACATGGATACTTATGATTGGATTCAGCACTCACCATAAATCCAGCATGACCTCATCCCAAGATTTAAAAACCCTATTCCCAAATAAAGTTATATGCACAGATACCAGAAGTTAGGACTTGGTCATATTTTTTGAGGCAATTATTCAATCCACTGCAGATATATAGCTTAGAGAGAATTCATGAATACCTTTTGTTAATTACATTATCCTGGTAACATTTGGTAATGCTGATGATGGTTGTGAGAAACAGAAGTGCTCCCTTGCATCTTAGGAAAAGAGTTTACGTATGAAGTGTTTTGCATATAATTTAGTATGTTATAGTTGTTACATTTTATAAAGCTTTTGTTACATAAAGTGATAATTTCTACATATACTGTAATTCATATTAACTTTTATTACTGAAGTAGCATTCTGCTAGATCTTTTTTATGGATATTATACAAATAGATATCCTATTTGTCTAATATCTTAATCCAGAAAACTAATAGAAATGTAAGGTTATTAGAAAAAAATAAGTAGAAATTCTTACTTTAATTATTGCTTTTTAGATTCTAGAGGCTAGATGTTTTGTACGCTGTAGCTGAAAAATAATTGTATTCTTTTGTAATAACTCTTTGATAACCTTCCAATTTCTTATTTTCTTTTACATTTATTTTATATTATTTGAAATACCAGAATGTAGATGACAAGGTAGGAAGCATAATAACCACTCCCATTGACAGTTGCTTTGCTCGTGCCTTTTTCTTCCTTTATCCTTAGGAGTTTGACACATTTTTGATTTTAAAATGTAGTTCTATTTTTCATTCCTAAAAATTTAATAAAAAATAAGCGAATAATTCTTCAAATATATGAATAGTGTAAAACATTCAAAAATCAGATTTATAAATTGCTTTTTTTTTTTACTTTATCAAAGTCTTGAATATTTTAAGATTTTGTTTCCTTTTCTTCAGACCTGGGGAAATGAATTGTATGCTTGGGACTTTTTAAAAAGGCAAGCTACGGCTTCTATGTTGTTTTCTCTAGGAATTTACGTAGATGAATTGTTCAAATTCAAAATCTAAAACTCCAAACCTCTCAAAAATTGTATAGTCTGCTAATTTTACATTATTTGGCCAAGTCATTCCATATTCTATCCTAGCCCACAAAGTTAAATACTACCATTTTATTTTTGGTCTTCAAAACAAAATGATTCTTCATTTTAAATGTGTAAATAAAAAATAATATGAAGTTATGTATTGGCCCTTTAAAAGAATTTACACCTTATAAAATCCCCTAAATAGTTCTCTTGATTGGTGAGAGGCAGATAAATTATAGAAGTCTGCTGTTTTATTCAAAACATGAAACTAGAAAAACATTAATTCATTAATGCCTTAACTTGATTTAGTGATTTGGTTGATTGGATTAGCTCCAGCAGAGAACAGAACCCCAAGAGAGTAACACACATGATAGATTGAGTTTTGGTGAAGGAATGTGATATTTTTGGCATCAGCTTTTATTGTTTTATGAGTTTTGCTGCAATTGTTTTTAAGTAGTTCTAAATCTACCAATATTTTTTTCACATTCCCCTGGGTTTGCTTACATTAGATTTAAGCTGGTAGCACATATTAGGGTGGCTCTAAGGAATTTCTTGCCACTTTAAGATTTGTAAGATAAGAAAATAAAAATTAAAAAGTGTCCGCTCTGTAAAAGAAAGTTAAGCTATTTACTACTAATGACATTACACAAATAAACTAGAAAAGACACTTCATGCACATATAACAAAATATTAAAACTAGTCTTTCAGCAAACGTGTGAGAACAATCTGGTTTTAAGATGTGATACCCCATTGAATGTCAGAGTGATTGGCTAGGCTGTCTGGCTAGGCAGTTATCTTCTCACCTTAGTGAGGGTGTGATATGGTGTGGCTGTGTCCCCACCCAAATCTCATCTTGAATTGTAGCTCCCATAATTCCCACATGTCGTGGGAGAAACCTCGTGGGAGGTAATTGAATCATGGGATCTTTTCCATGCTGTTCTCGTGATAGTGAATAAGTCTCATGAGATCTGATGGTTTTATAAAGGAGAGTCCCCGTACACAAGCTCTCTTGACTGCTGCTATGTAAGATGTGCCTTTGTTCCTCCTTTGCCTTCCACCATGATTGTGAGGCCTCTTCAGCCATGTAAAACTGTGGGTCCATAAAACCTCTTTTTCTTTATAAATTACCTATTCTGGGGTATGTCTTTATTAGCAGCGTGAGAACAGACTAATACAGGATGATTGTCCTCATTGACCTGGATGATTCTATTAAATACATAAAATGCATTCAACAAAGCTATTGAGAACTTGCTTTGTGCAGGGCACTTACTGCATGTCATAGAGAATGCAAAAATTAACAAGGCATAATCTCGTCTTTAAAAGTAGTTAGTTCTGTTAAGGGACGTGCAATGTATATATGGATAATCATGATTGATGCTACTGGGTAAGTGCTATGTGATGATAGTTTTGATTAGATGGAGAAAATCCACAACTGGCTCAGGTACTGGCACAGTTCCTAGAAAAGGGGACATTTCATTTGGATCTTAAAATATAGAAAGTATTTTAATAGACCAAGAAGAAATAAACATATGCTACAGAAAACACACATACATACATTGAAGTAAGAGGACTTGAGTTTTTATTTATTTATTTAGAATGAAAATCTACTTTGACTAGATTGTAGGGTTATTTTAGGACTCAATGAGAGTTACGACTGGAAAATAAAGTGTGCCAGAGGTAAGGAATGATTCTAATGCTAGGCCAGAAAGTTAGAGTAATATTATCTAAAAAACTTAAGTCAAACTAAAAGTCACTTTTTAATCTTTCAAATAATTGTATTGTTCTTTTTAAATGGATAAAATACAGTTGCTTTAAATGCATATGTATTTATACATGTCTCAAACTTTCTGTACTGAGCTAATTCCCTTTCATGCAAGTACAAAATGCCCTTAGCATTCACACATTCAGCATTTGAGATTTTTTACTAAATAAGGAGCTCTTCAGAAATTCCATAGCACAATAATCTGGTTTTGCTGAGGCATCACACTGAACGGTGTATCTTTAGAGCTGGTTCAAAGCTAATCAGACCACCCCGAGCCTAAAAAAGCATCAGTTCTCTAATTATGATGTCATACATTTTGTCTGAGAAATATAACAATGGTATAAAGGATTCACAAGCAACTTAGGATGAACCCTCCTCTAAATGTCAAGGATTTACTTTGCTCAAATATCATAATAAAGAGTTTTTTAAAAATCTATCTTCAAAAATCATTCACTCTCCTTTATCCTACCAAAGGAAAAAAATAAGGTACCAAAAGCTGATAATTAAAATATCTTATTAATTTCCAATGATGTCACTATAATATGCATTTTTACTAAAACAAAGAGTTTTAAATTAGTATATGAAATCTCTATTACAGTACACAAGTCCAGCTATTTATATTTCAAAGGAAAAATAAACCTAGATTTATTAAAGGCTTAAGGTAAAGTATAATTTTGACGAAGTGTTCATGAGCTATAGAGTCCATGGCAGTTTGACCTACTTGTGTAGTATCATAGATTCTTTCCTTGAGCAATATGGGGGAGGGGGTAGGTGTAGAATGAATTGTAACAACATCCAACAAAGGCATCATTGCATTTGGTTAATACTTTCCTTTTTGGAGTTTTCTTTAAATTATTGGGAAATAGAAGATTTCAAGAAACACAAATTTTAAAAGATACCATCTTGTCAGTGTCAAAGCGAGTTTGGGTTCCTTATAGTTCATGCTGGCTGTGCACCTACTTAGGTTGCCAATGCTGGGCTTCATTATGTTTTGGGAAAAGATTTGGTTTTATGATTTGGCTATAGGAGATAAATAGACAATGGTGATACTCTTCAGAATGAAATGAGGTGACTGAAGAGTTTCGGGTGGTCCAGGGATACGAATTTTTGTTGGTTTGGAGTATTCAGTCTAGTTTTCTATATTTTAAAACCCAAATTAAGTATGTTTTAGTGCTCTTCTGGATGGAAGCATAGTAATTAGGCTCCTGTCTGATTATTTGGCAAGATTTTGGATGTACTTGTGTATGTTTTTGTAGGCAAGTAAAAGTCATTGTAATAATCTCCTGGACTTGAACACTGGGGCTTATCTCAGACTCATTGCTACTTTCTTCTCTTTTGGAATAATTTCTCATTTTATTTTATTATAAAGGAGTGATAGGATACAAAGTTAAAATTGTAAGCATTGCTAAAAATGACAGGCCCCTCCCAATATTTTTAGAAAGGTTTTTAAATTTTCATTTTTGTACCATTTATACCTTGATATACATTTTGATTTGTTCCAGCTGCTATTTTTTCTGCCTTATGCATCTCTAAGCTTAGTTTTTGCTTGTTCATATTTAGTATCAAAAATGACTTCTTTTGATTTATAAGTCTTCCTAGGTGAATCAGCCTTGATGATGGGTTAATTTTGTCCTTATTTCATTGTAAAACATTTTGTTCTACATTTTCTAGTGTGCGTGTGTTTACTAGAAGCCCAGTAAATCTAATTTTTTTCCCATTGAAAATATTTTCCTGCCAAATGACTAGATTAGATACAGGTCTATCAAAGACATTGTCAGTAGATTATGTTCAACTAGAATAGTCAATATCAATTTTTAGTTTGTCCTGAGGAATAGCAAGTATTGACTCTTCTATTTGGAATGATATTCCTTATCCTAGAAGGTCAGTTTCCTGAAGAGGAACTTGTGTTAACCCTTCCCAAATGAACCTTGGAGTTGTCATTACTGTTGGAGCCCATTTCAAAGGGACACATTTCCTGGTTTTGAGCACGATCTTCTATTTCTTCTGAAATATGTTTATCTTTTAAAGCAAACAGCTGACGTGGGGAGTAGTAACATTCTTTTCTCGTGTTGGATTATATCTTGGACTTACCTCACTTTGGGTTTTCCATTTCCCAAATCTGAAACTAACATTCTATTGTTGTCCAACTAATTTTCAATAATATACAAGTGTTGTGATTATTTAGCATAGCATATCTACAAAAAATTGGTCATTTACCAATTTCTGCCAAGTTTTTATTCATTTCTTTTAGTCTTCAAGGCTAATCTGAAAGGGCTTTTTTAAGGCAGCTTTTCTTGGTCATTTTCTCTTTTGGTCACCACTTCTGCCACAGCCCTCTTCCCCTTTAAATTCCAAGGCTCTGCAAGCCTGTTAGCATATCCCTGGGCACCAAGACTATGGCATCATCTCCAGTCACCTAGGACTTCTGCAAGGGTATTTAGAATTGTCTGCAGCAGTTGCCCACTGGCTGGCTGAGAGGTAGTCACATGAGAAGATCATGCTGCCAGCCAGTGCAGGCAGAGCCTAACTCAGCCAGTAAGTGTCCCATAATACCTTAAAATCACTTAATAAAAAAGTACCACATACCAGTCACCTTGCCATATTCAGTTCCTAACATAATTTCTTTACAGCTTCTTTAACAAATTCAGTTGTATTTGTTAAGTGCTTAAACAGGCTGGACATTTTGCTGAATGATTGACATACAGAAGTGGACAAGAGATGTAAGAACTCTGACATTAAAAATCCTTTATTTTACCAAATATTTTACCTAAGTAACTTTAAAGTAAGGACTAGCATCTCCTATAAGTTGCTATATGTATACATATATATACATATAGCGCATATATACACACATATATACATATATACACATATATGCACACACATATATATATAATTATATATCTATAATTTTATACAGAAAAACATGCATTTAACGGAAAATATGTTCATATTACCTAATATGATATGATTTTATAAAATTGACATTTCTCCATGGAAAAAAATGTCCAGATAATGGGATATTTGAAAGATGAGCAGAAGCAGCTTGTAAGCACCCAGCTTTGTAGTTTGGATGGGAGAAAAACTAGTCTGTAAAAGCAAAGAGAAAGAATGGAGGGAGACTATGGACTTCACAATTTGACCTTGGGCAAATCTGTTTATTAGAGTTCTTAGAATATTGCTTTTGATCTTTACATTCAGAAAGTATGATATACTCCAGTTATTTAAATCTGACTCACGTCCATGTATTCATGAAGGTGATTAATTAGACACAACAATGGTAGAAAATGATTTAATATGTTAATCTATATATTATTCTAATCTCAGCTAATGAAAAGTTTTATTGTATGAAATTGAGATGAAATAAATTTATTAGATTATCTTAATTTTTTTCATATATATATACACAGATAGAGGAAATAAAGTAAAACTGCAAGAAAGAAAGAAAAAAATAAAAATGACCCCACCACTGTTTATCAGAAATGAATACTGATGACACTGAACTCTAAATATATCTTGTTAATATGTGTACTATTATAATTACCATTTTATGGATTAAAAAGTTGATGCTTAAATGAGTTAAATAACATAGTGATGGGGTTCAACTGGTACATGGAACAGATGCTATTTGAACCTGTCTACTTAATTTTAAAGCCCTGTTTTAGTCAATGAGAGAGCTGCTCTTCTAAGTTACAATTTTTAATTAGTAATATATATCTATTTTATCTATATCTTCTGATAGATTGTTTCTTTTAAATATACAATGCAACAATAAAACATTGAACATTCTTACCCATTGTTTACATAGAATAATGCCTAGAAATGAGATGACTCATACAACTGACATTTTATAAGCTGTATTCCAGAGTGTTTTTCACAGTTTTTACATTTATAACCAAAAAGTAGAAAGAATGTTAAAATGGACCCACTATGTCCAATCAGCTATCTTCAATAGTGATCACCATTTTATTACTCTTGTTTCGCCTATGTTGGTATTTATTTTGCTTACTATAATATTTTAAAGAAAATCCTGATATAATACCATATCATTTCACCAACAAGTGTTTCAGTGTGTATCTCTGACAGATAAGAACTGGACTCTATAATGGGCTCTTGTCTTTTTCTTTCTTGCAATTTATTTGTTGAAGAAAGAGGATCATTTTTTTTCTAAAGCATGTTCATTACCCTAGATCTGACTTATCCTTCATGGTAGTGTTCAACCTGTTCTTTTTTCCCTCCTTTTCTCCTGTGAACTGATGGTTAGATCTAAAAGCTCAATGAGATTCAAAATCAGTTTTTCTTTGGCAAGAATATTTTATCTATGGTGTTGTATACCATGTTAGGAAGTAGCATAATTGCATAACCATTTTCAGTGAGACAAGATTGGTCATTGGGTTCAGGCACATGTCCTTTAGTCTGTGTCTCCCACTTCCTTTTTCTCCCCTTAGCCTGAAATTGATGACTTCTTGTTGTTTTCTATGTTTATGATTACTAGTAATTTTGATTTTTTAAACATGCTTATTGGCCTTTAAAGTGCCTTTGTAAATCGCTTCTTTGCCTTTTGTTCATCATAATATTTGCTGTTGTGGAAGAATAAATATTTTGTTGTATTTTAATGTAATTAAATTAGTGATATATTGAATTTTTTACATAGGACATTTTTAAGAGACAACACTTTTAAAAATGTGCTTAATGTAACAAGAAAACACATTTTTTATATGCTAGGCTAATTGATTATAACATGTAGTGGTCAACTGTTACAAGATTGGTAAGTATATTCATCTCCAGGGCAAAAATATTTCACAAACCTAAGAAAAAAAACATACTTTTCTATACCAAATATTTTAACAAATACAGTTTTCAATAATAAATATCTGCAGGCTGAGAATTACATACCAACAGTCCTTGATTTTTTAATTAAATCTATCATAGGAAAGACCTTTGCTTTTCTTACTAAACACACTGAGGCAAAATGCAACTTTATGATGACAAGATATAGACTAGATATAAATTTAATTAAAGTATTTGTGTAAATATATATAGATATTTGCTAAATTGAATTCAACAAAAGGCAAGTAAAAACATGGTGTTTTCATTCTCAAAACGCTTATGTCAACAGCTTTTTTAAACTTTAAGTTTCCCACTAATACTTTTGAAACTTTTGACCAATGATTTTGACTATGATTTATCAAAAGTTAAGTTAAAGTCACTCAGTTTTAATATACTTTATTTTCCCACCTTTTTTTTTTTGTCATATATTGTCAGTATTAAACCTTTGCTTTCTTAAGTATTGTAAATATTTTTCTAGTTTGTCATTTGCCTTTTATTTACCTTCTTTTGGATTTATATTAATTTTTTAAATAATGTGAGATAACATAGGTCAGTACAATTAATTCTAATCATGTTCTATCAAGTTGTGTTTCATAAAGTGGTAGTTATATTCTGAAATGTTGCTATAGGAAATACTGAATGAGTGAGTACTGAATCATTGCTCTTAGAGGAAATACAGGTTTAGTTTCCTGCAAGCCTTTAGCCACTATATGTTCATTAACTGATCAAAACCCAATCTTGTTTTATGTGTTCCTGTTTAAAGACACTTCATTTCATATATTTTGCTGATTAATTAATGTTGAACTCATGTCCAACAATGCTACAACTCATGCCTGAATCAAGCTTACCTAACACACACATTGTCTCCTTAAGGCACATGGCACCCTTTTTGCTCTTAGCAACACTAGACAGTACTTCAGCATCATGTTTGATAGCTGTTTTCAAAGGTGGAGTCTCCAACAAAAAAAGCACAGGAAGCAACAATGTGGCACTAAAAATCTGGAAAAGGATATTTGTTTATAACAGGATGACACAAGAAAACAAAGCATCATCTTAGCCAACCTCAGCTGGAAATGTGCACATTGAATGATTCAAATATTCTACTGTTTTTTGCATGCACATGTCCACAAATGACCATGAAAGTGTCACAAGCATTGATTTTGAGGTACAAATTACTTCTTGCCAGTAGGAAGCTACATAAATTTGTAAGCTATGCATATTGAGAATCGACTGTATTTTCCTTTGTGATTTTCCCTTTGCTTTTCTATGTCACCCACATTTAATGATGTCTTAGAATAATTCCTATGCTACCCTAATATCATTGATTTATATTGCATTGAAAGTGAATAAATGTATTTCAGCAAAGCTGAAATTAAAATAATATACCAAACCAGTGTTTTCTGCAATAAAATAGTATACTATATATTTTTCAGACTTTAAGAATTAACGCTACTATATCAAAACTTGATCTGATATGAAATTTAAAAATCATCACTTATGCTTTCTTGCAATCAATAATAATTATATTTTATATAACTTTCTATTTTATTTTGCTAGACTCAGTATCCCAATAACTTGAAAATACTTGAATATTCATGAATTAAAGACAATTAGGTTATTAGACATTCTGCTGTGTGCTTTAATATACTGAGTTTCATTAATAGAAAGTGGCTACAGCCTAGCATGAATATAAGGACAACATAATGTTCTTATATTCAATATAAGGAAGGTGGAATATTAGGTTTATTCTAAAACTCTTGTTGCTGTCATAGAAGCTTTCTTTTGAGTTAAGGGAATGCCCATAATGGTGAAGGAACATGTAAGGAATTTCTGGATATTGGTGCAAATAAGTGTCTTTTTTTAATTAATTTGTGTATTTTATACCATATACTGTAACTTACCTAAGTAAGTTCTAATGTTTTGACTTTAATTTTGTAACCATAACTGAAACCTATGTATATACATATAAAGTCATTTTTAAAATTCTATATTCAATATATTATTATCTTTCCTATACAAATGAAGAGACTGAGGCTTCGGGGTTCAAATAACTTAACACGGTCAAGTAACTTGCCCAAGATCACATAGCAAATAGTGCTAAAACCAAGGCTTATCCTTCTACTCCCCCTATTACAAGCTCTAGCCACACTAAACAAATTCAGGTTCTCTATGTGACATATTTTTTTTCACTCTTTGACTTTTTTACATGGTACTTCATCTCCTGAAATAATCTTACCTACCCCACCCATCTTCACTTAATGAACCTTCCATCACTGTCTTAGCCAGTTTGGCCTGCTATGACAAGTATGGCATACACTAGATGGTGTAGACAGCAAACATTTCTCACAGTTCCAGGACACTGGGAAGTCCAAAGTCAAGGTGCCAGCAGATCCTGTGTCTAGTGAGGGCCCTCCTTCCTGGCTTGCAGATGGCCATCTTCTCATTTTATCTTATTTAATCTGGCAGAGATCAGAGAAAGAACCGACAAGCTCTCTCAGGTCTCTTATAAGGACATAATTCCATTCATGAGGGCTCCATCCTATGACCTAATTACCTACTTCCCAAAGGCCTCACCTCTACATATCAGTATCATTACATTGGAGGTGAGGATTTCAGCATATGAATTTATGGGGGCACATTAAGTCCACAGCACTTATCCTATGGTTTTCACCTCAAGTATCACCTTCCAGTCTGTATAAGGTGCCTCTCAAAAGATACCGCTGAATGCTCATGCATCTCTGTTGTTGTTTACCACAGTGTGTTCAATGAAGTGGCCTTCTTTAACTGCATTCCCAAGTGGTGAGGTCAGAGAGAGAATGTGTCGTTCACTGTTATATTCTCAGCCCATAGCACAATGACTGGCATATAGTGGAAACATTTGATTTGAAATACTTGCTCATTAAGTGGATGTATATTTCAAATGTTGGGCAAAGCAACATGTTTCTAGATTTGGCAAACAGAAGCATTTTGATAACTACTGATGGATTGCCTCAAACCATTATAACTGGCTTATGGGAGGAAGTTAGAAAAGAATTATTCTGGAAATGTGTCTTTGTGCCATTAGGTTACACTTGCAGAATAAATGGCAGAAAAAGTACATATCAAATAACAGAGAACAATGAAAGACAATTATGGATTTTATTAAAAGCCTGGAAAACAATAGGGAGTAATAAGACAATATAATAACATTTATCTAACCTACAATTGTGATAACATAATTATCATTCATAAAATTTCAGAAATTTGAAAATATTCATCTAATCATACATCTAATAGCTATGTTCTTGACAAATCTGCACACTTTTTATTTCATGTTCATTAAATACACATGGGTACATTATATACAAACATAAACTCCTCATTGAAAAATTTTATTGGTTTATTTACATTACCAGGAATATTTGGTAATCACCTTTGTGCTTGAAGTGGCACATGTGATAACAATGGAAAATGAATGGCACAGACACAGGTCCTCTCCTCAGATTTTATTGTAAAGACAAACACCAGGAACATAATAATAAACTTTTCATTAAGACAAACAATTTCCAAATGCAGTCCCATTTTCAATTTATTTCAAGCAATATCAAATACAATTAGAGTATACCCCTGGAGTACATGATAACTGTGTATCGCTATTTTCTTTGCCACTGAAACTGAATGCAAATCAGCTGGGGAATGTGTTCATTTTTACTTATTAGTACTGTAGACAGATAAAACTCTTATTTGCCCTGGCCTCTGAGGCACGTTGGTATCATTGACCAAACACCAATTTGGACTGTGCTCTTTTGTGCAAGAACAGGAGCAATTTAAAATCACCCTTAGGCAACTTTCATTGTCTTCATTCATGTTTCCTTTCTTGGCACTGATTTACTTATCTTGGCTCTCCTGTTAACTTCTGTGTGACTTAAGGGATACAGAAACTTAACAACATTTGTGATCTCTCTTATTTGTAAAATGCAATGTATCTACTTACTATGGCTATGTGTGAAATTCCTAACGACACCAGGCAACTCTAATTTCTTGACTGACTAGAAATAATTTGCCCCAAATTTACAAACTAGGCATGGGTTCTAGAAAAAGTCTCTCGGTGTGACATATAGATACCTTCACAACCTATCACATCTAACAGGATAAAACTAGCTGAAGTATATTTTTATTTGTGGTTTTGCAAGAGCCTGGGATAATTTTCTTCTACTTTTTCCATCTTTGAGCCAAATATTTGGCATTAAACAATCAGACTAAATATAAATATGCTGAACTATAAATCCATGTAATTATCTCTGCTTTAAAATTATTGTTAAATTTTATCACCAACAATCCCTTTTATGAAGAATTTATAAACACTTTTATAGCAAACACTCTTAGTCTCCCTATCCCTCACCACTTCCATTTAGGGAATGAAAATTAATTTCTTTTTAAGAATTTTTTATCTTATTTCCATCTCCCTTTCCTCATACAAAAATTAATTCCTCATTTCCTCAGCTTCCCTTGGAGCCAGGGTCAGGTTTGCAGCAACAGTTCTGATCAATGAAACTCCAGCAGAAGACTACTAGGAGTTTCTTAGAATGTTTTTGCCTTCCTTGTAATAGAAGCAGGGACTGTTGATAAGGTTCCTTCTCCCTTCTCATGTTGAAAGAAAGTTGCATTAGCCATCTTGAGGGAAAAAAAACAGCATAATAACAGACAACATGGAGTTGACATTGTTGAGCTACTCAATCAATGCCAACAGCTTTCTACTTTCAGAATTCTAATCATGTGAGAAAAATAAGGCTTTTTAAAATTTAAGCCACCATAAGTGGATTTATTTTAAGCTAAATACAGTCTTGAAACGAGATGAAAGAGTCTACATATACATGCAATTTTGTATACATGTATATACATATAATTGTTAATAAACCAAGAAATTTGAGAAGAAAGGGTTCAAAAGATTCAATTGTACAAAATTCAGATTTGGGTTACTGTGAGGTTAATGAAAATCACTATTTTAGCATAATTAGTATAATTAAAGATTAAAAAATTTATACAGTTCATAATGAACCACATACTGAATTGGAAAATCTCAAATGATCAGGAAGCAATCCCTTCCTACAGCTAAACTTCCCACTTACGCTCCACCATAAGGAAGACATGAATTTTCGCTCCTTCAGAGCTGGTCAGGGGATGGAGCTTAATCACCAATTATGTATTACCCAGATTTCTATTAATTTACTGTAGTGAAAAAGACAAGGCAAATTTTAAATGTGTTTATCAAAGGAATTCAACAACTATATCTGTACTACCATTTATAAAACCAATGTCATGTTAATATTGTGAAGTATACAAGAAAGCACAATTCTTAATACCTGTCCTTAATAAGCTTACAGTAAATATCATATTTACTTAAAACAGTCTTCAATGTTGTAATCATAATGCAATAAATAAAAATTAATGTCAATTTTAGATGTCTGGGAAATTAATTTTTCATTGGTAAAACCTAGGTATTTTGGGTTACTTTAAATAAATATGCCTAGCTTTTGCACTTACATTTGAAAATGATTAATAGCTCAATTATTCTCTATTAAAATTAAAATTGCTAGTACTATACTGTACATAAATCTATAATAGTACCTTCATAATAAAATTTTTAGTAAAAGTATTCTATAAGATAGCATAGTGAAGCCTTCAAGCTTTTTGTGAGTTTGCTTCCTCAATTAAGCAATCGAAGTTTCAGCAACATTTTATTTAAAGTTATCATTATTATATTATAGAAAACTTAATGTAAAATGTTTCTTTCCAATGGCTTGATGACTTGAAACATTTATGGACCTTATGATGAGGAAAGATGATAACATAAAGCTGAGACAGACTACTATTAGAAAATAAGTTTCACTTAAAATATTCCACATTGCTTATGAGTGACCAGCTTAGTTTAGGCTCTGCCTTAAAGATATGCTGTCAAAAATGTCAACCTTGCTAGGCCTCTAGAGAAATGAGTGGTATATTTCATAGGAGAAGGGCATTTTCAAAATGGCAAGGAATAGGCTACAGTAAGGGCAATGTGAGTAACTTAGGAATTGTCCTACAATGAATCATTTATTTACAACCAATCAAACTTCGATGTTTTGAATATACTGCTGGAAAGTGAGAGGAACATATGTTCATGAAGAAATTCTGTCAGAACTTGTGCCTAACTTTATATCACTAGATAAAATTCAAATGTTAGAAGTCAAGGTAATTCATTGTCCTTTGAGAAGAATTTAATTTCCATAACGTATTTGCATTTGTAATCCTGCATCTATATATCCCAAGCTGCATGTCAAAGAAATTCAATTTCTAATCTGTAACATGGCTGAGAATTGTAGTGGTCAGTTTCATTGTTAATGCCTCTCTTTCAAATATTTGACTCACAGCTGTGATAATTGAATGGATGTGCAAATTATATTGGAATATGAGTCGCAGCAGTTAGAATTTGGGGTTCAGTATTAAGCAGGACTAGTATGGCATATAATGCAAATTGAGTCAAATGCAAATATGTCAGCCAAAGCAATAATATTATTTATATGAGAGGAGGGACCACATCGGATTTGCTTACCATTGTATCACCAGCACTTGCTACAATGCCTGGCACTAGTAGTTTCTCAATCAACAGTTTTTGAACCTCCAATTTTAAAAAAGTTTAGAATATTTTTGGGAGTCATTTGTAAGAAGAATGTATTAGTAAAAAGGATAGAGTGTGGTGCAAAAATCTTTGTGAGTTGAAGGTTGTTATACACTTAGAGTAAAACAAAAATCAGAACTACTCAGACTTTATGGGAGCTGGAGTCTACAAGTGGAGGAAATGATTTTGTCTGCAGGACTCAGCATCTGGGCCTTTATAGTAGTCATTTAGTATAAGCACTAGCAGTACCTGTTGCAGTCTGCTCTTCCTGACTTCATGTATCTGTTTTACTCTTCTTCCCACTCATAGGGTGTACTCAAACTCCTCCTCAAGGAAGTTAATCCAAGATTGCATTTAGCCACTGGATCCAGGTCAACATATAGCTACTTGGATAACAGACAGTTCTCCTTATGGAGAACTGGCAGAACGTGGGCCTGCAGCCCACAAACTAAAAAGAGTATTAATCCACAGCCCCATGCATGATGACAATAAACAATGTTGGGTCATAATCAGAGGGACGTCATAGGAACTCTCTCTAAGATAGAGAAATAATGGAAGACACTGGCCCATAACAATTATGAAATCTGATTAGACAAAATGGGAAGATCCCTACTACGGTGGTGGTGGTTTAAAGGAGTGGTGTCCCTTAATTAGAGTTCAATTCTGCTGTGTAAGAACACACTTACCTCATTTTTTCCCCCGCAGGAACTCTGGCTCCAAGCTCTGGGAAGTTCTTTTTCCATTACTCTCCATTACCAGATCTGATCGAAGCACTGGGACTGTTCCTTTCTTGAGGGCTGCCCAATATTTGCAGCCTGCATCTGGCTCATGCTGGTATTGAGGCCAGAGAGTTATCTGAATACCAAAGTTTCAGGTTCCTAGTTTCTTTGGCCACACAATTTCCTTGAGAACTTAGTAAGCTTTTGATCTATTTTATTTCAGTCAATTCTGTTTCAGCAACTATACCCAAAGTTCTTTCGTCTACATTCCAGTGTCTCTCTACTTAATCACTGCTACATGAGGCCGTCAGACATAGTTGGAGAGGCTATATCCTTTGTTCCATCTTTGCTATGAAAGCTGTCTTAGTCGACTTAGACTCAGCGACAATTGTTTTTGGTCTTATTTTTTATTGCAAGGAGCCTATAAGCAGTTGGTTTTAAAATTCCTTCAAGGCTTCAGATTTATGAACTTCTTCTTCCCTATTATTTCTGCTAATGAAACCTGCCAATTCTTGTTTTGAGCTCAACTCTTTCTAGTAATATTCTACTTAAAACAGCAATACCATTCAACACACATGATCATGTTGATATTTTCTCATCACTTTGCCTAAAGCTATATGATCTTGTAAGCTGGTGCCTGCTTTCCAAGTTATCACTAGTAATAGTTTTACCAAATATTGGAAAAGGTAGACTAAGGCTTTCTAGCCTCATAGTTTCTGTCTCCTTGCCACCTGTTTTCCAAACACTTAGTATTAGCTTAATGCCCAGTGTTTTAATTTTGTGTCATAGTTGCATCCAACTTCAAACTATCAAATTTAGAAGGGTTTACTGCTGCAATAAACAACCTTGACAGTGAGTGGCTTAGACAATAAATGCTTATTTCTGAATCATGTCTCAGTCCAGTGTAGATCTGTGTTTGGTGGAGGGGTCAGCATGTGTGTGAGCTTCGCTCCAATCCATCAAAATGTATGTCCCATTCATCTGTGATTCCACTTTCTCCTGATCAGCAGTTCTCAAACTCTGGTCCGTGGACCTGAAATGGAGTGCTCTGCAAGATAAACTATTTTCTTAATAATATTTGAACATTATGTGTCTTTTTCAGTATGTTGACATTGGCACTGATAATAAAAAATCAATGGTGAATAAAACTACCATTATCTTAACACAAATAAAAGCAGTGGCATCAAACTGTAATACTAGTACTTCTATTCTTCACTGCAGCTTACTTACAGTCAAAACACCAGCGGTTTCTACTAAGAATGTCCTTGATAAGGAGGAATAATTACTAATTTTAATAGATCTTAATTTTTGAGTTCAAATCTTTATCATATTCTGCATAAAGAAATGGTATCTACATACAAAGAACTGCCGCACACAAAAGCACAATGGTTGTCTCATGGAAAAGCTCTTGAAAAGTTTGAATTTCAAGCTGAATTTATCTTTTTTCCCTTCAGAAATACTATTTTTGCTTGAAAGAAAAGACAGCTCGGACTTGGGTATTTGGCATTAATTTCCCCAAAAAATTAACAGAGTGAGCTAATTGTTTAAAGGACAACAAACAGAAGGTATTTGTGGCAAATAAGTTCAAGTGAAAATTGGAATTTTGGAAAACTTCTATCTGCCATCAGAAACTTGAAAACTTCTCAATATTTAAAAGCTTCTCTGGTAAGATTGGTGGTGAGATTAATATTGTATAATGAAATGTGTCAACATTTAGAGAATATGTATAACTCAGTGAACCAGTAGTTTCCAAACGACCAATGCATGAAATTGCAAACCTATGTATTGGTAAACAGTCTGTTAAAAATGAAAGATAGAGTCATGGCTTTTAATATAACAGAATGTAAAAAGTTCACTGCTTTGACTGCAGATCGTATCTTGCAAAGAGACTTCAAGAAACAATGAAATTTTGTGTCATATCCAAGAAGAATATCCAAAATATTCTGAAGATACTCCTTCCTTTCCCAATGATTTATCTGTGTGAACCTGGATTCTTCATATGAAGAAGTAGATATGATAAGCCAGCTATCTTATATGAAGCCAACATTAAAGAAATTGGCAACATTCTTCTCACTATTTTTTTTTCTTTTAGAAACCATAACCACTTTGATTAAACTGTGTTTTTTTAATTAACATGCAATGACTTTAAATGGATTAATAAATATTTACATGTTTTTTACTTTTACAATCTAATACAGTAAATATATTAGATATAATCCACATTGTTTAAAACAAAAAAAGCTCCTTGGGCTCCTTGGATGATCAATAATTAATTTTTAAACATATATAAAAATTCAAAGACCAAAAAGTTTGAAAACCACTGCTCTAGAATCATGCCCTTTCAACTGGTAACGGGGAAGAAGAGTAAGTGTTACAAGTGCAGGTTTTAATAGTTTGGCCCCAGATTGACACATATCACTCTCATTTATTTGCATTAACTAAACTTCAGTCAGACAGATACATCGTGCTGCAAGGGAGTTGGACAATATCTAGCTCTGTGTCCAGAAATAAGAGAAGAATACTAGTGGGCACTGACCATCTCTGACATGGCACTGAAAGCTTGTAATGACTATACTTTTCATATGACTATAATTAGAAAGTTCTTAACAATATTCCTCCTTTCGTAAGATATTGTTCTCATCTTCTACTATTCATTTCTACTGGCTATTTGCCTGTCTTGTAAAACGTGTCCTCCTTTTATGTAAATGCACTTTGTTGAACCCTAAACATGAGTTGGCCTGGACAAGATGCTTTATTTGTATTATTTAAAGTCATACTCACAAATATCTTATGAGGTAGTTTTGTTATCCCTGTTTCACAGAAATCTAGGTAAAAGACTGAGGTAGCTTACCCAAAATCCCCTGGAATTAGAATTCAAATCTAAGTTTATCTCACTGCCTTTTCTCCTATGTTCTTTCTACTTTCTTATATTTCTTATTTTCTTTTTTTTTTAATTAATTAATTTTTTTTTGAGATGGATTTTCACTCTTGTTGCCCAGGCTGGAGTGCAATGGTACAATCTCGTCTCACTGCAACCTCCGCCCCCAGGTTCAAGTGATTCTCTGTCTCAGGCTCCCAAGTAGCTGGGATTACAATCATGCGCCACCACGCCATTAACTTTTTGTATTTTTGGTAAAGACAGGGTTTCTTCATGTTGGTCAGGCTGGTCTCGAACTCCTGACCTCAGGTGATCCGCCCGCCTTGACCTCTCAAAGTGCTGGGTAACAGGCATGAGCCACTGTGCCCAGCCTCTTATATTTCTTTATAGAAAAATTGACTGTTCCACATCAGAGTCTGACCATTTGATCTTCTGTCAGATTCTATTAGTTCTTATATATTCTCTAATTCAGATTGGATCTTAAAACATTAGCTAATCTTTATAACTGAATTTACATCATGTTCTTGACTCAGATGCATA
Organism: Macaca mulatta; assembly: GCF_049350105.2. Lineage (NCBI taxonomy): Eukaryota > Metazoa > Chordata > Mammalia > Primates > Cercopithecidae > Macaca > Macaca mulatta. The sequence goes on along the minus strand of NC_133406.1, from coordinate 171,009,461 downwards.
CAGGAGATTTTCTCTCCCTAGAAAATTTCCTGGTTGAAATATCATAGTTGTTTAGTAATCACATGCAATCTCTTTACTAGAATAAGGTCTTTATTTTTCTACTCTCAGAGTGTTAGCTTGCAAATTGCCTTGTCAGGTTCTATTATGTTTATTTGTGAAAGTAGGCCCATACCAGGCTTTCTAGCTAGTCTAGTAACAACTGGAATTATATTCAAAAGCTGCTTCTTATGCCTTGGCCTTTCTTTCCTTATTGCCATGTACTTTCCCTAATCCCTTACTGGACTGGACCACTCCTTTTCTGACTTGTATTGCATTCTCTCAGCCCTTTCCTTTCATCAGTAATGTCTTCTTCATTCTATTCGTGCTTTTGATTCTTCAATGTCCCTCTGAACCACGACCTTTCCCAAAGCTTTACCAGATTATTGTCTATAATATTTTTCTTCTCTGAACTTCAAGTTTTCTATTTGTATCTTTGCTAGAGACTCTTATATGTTATGTTTTATCTTATCTCTATTTGCCTATTTGGCTTATCCTGAAATTAGACTAGTAACTTCCTTGAACAAAGAAATACTAGCTACTCATCTTCTGTCTTAACAATGCTTTATACATAACAGCTGTTAACTCTGTGTGACTTTAGGTGAATATAATTTCTCTCCTCAATTTATAACCACTAATAGGTGAAAAATTCTGAGTTTTAATAAATAAAGTAAATGGGTTTCCAAATTATAATTCTCTTGACACTAGTTTTGGAACAAAAACGTTCTTGTTCATGTGTGGCTTACACTTTCATTTTAATCTACAAATGACTTTGTCTACATATGGCTTTTAAATTATTAGTTCAGACCATTTCCTACATGCTAATCTATTCAGAAAGTTCATGAATAGATGAAAATTGTCTCTTTTCTAAGAGCCTGAAGATAGTTTATTATTTTGGCCCTACCATCTCTGATATGGACTTCAGGACAATCCAAGATTATTCTAAAACCGGAAGAAGACATCATAGACTTTATATATTGACATACAAAGATGTGGAACTCTTAGGAAGTACTGGCTCTTGCGAAAACACAAGACCTGAGGTAATGCTGAGTATTAAGAGATTCTGGAGAACTGTATAGAAACTCACCTTGAGGGTGGTGGTGGTGGTTAGAAGAACAATAAGGAATTTTTACGAGGCTCAAGGTCTCAGGAGAAATAGCAGTGCTCTAATCATATGTGTTGCTTTTCCAGGGATAGGAGAGATCTTCTGAATAATTATCTATAATGTATCAGAAACCATGCTATTATTCAATTTGGCAAGTGAAAACTCAAGTTGCTTGGCAAGTGAAAACTCAAGTTACTAAATATAGGCAAGGATAAGAAGCTTACCCATCTATTTGAGGTGGCTGCTCCTAAGAGATGATGGGCTCAGGTCCTTCTTAAGACTGTGTCTGAGTAGCTCCTACTTCATTGTCTGTTTCCTCTGGACAAAAACCAAGTTGTCTACTGCTGGGGATGTTCAGAGTATCCCTGTAAATCAGAGTTCAGGTTTTCTGCCACTTGGATCTTTGAGAAGAGAGAGAAAAAGCTTTTTACCCATATCCTAAGTTCTGATCCTAGCTGAAAATAAAATTATTCCCTGTATAACTGACAGTGAAAATTGACATTCCTTCAGGGAAACTCCAACTTCAACCACAGCAACATGATCTTAGGAAACCTTGTGAAGAACAATTAAATTAAAATTGAATTGACTTAAATCAATACCTTTGGGGTTATAGAGTTTTAAATGGTACTTTAAGACACAAGATAACTTCTGTAGTCCTCCATGACTTGGAAATGGAGTGATTATCTATTGACTCAGAAAAATCTCAGTCAACTGAGAGAAAAATTACATTTTAATCTGAATTCCAAAGATACATAGCTCTGCTACAAGGGAAAAAAGAAAGAAAGAGAGAAAGAGAGAAAGAGAGAGAGAGAGAGAGAGAGAGAGAGAGAGAGAGAGAGAGAGAAAGAGAGAAAGAGAGAAAGAGAGAAAGAAAGAAAGAAAAAGAAAGAGAGGTCCCATAAACCTAAGGAAATTACCAACTTAACTTCTAAGAACATAGTTGATTTTGCCTACTTTTAGGCAACTTGGAGAAAGACATAGTTTTTTGTGTGTTTTGTTTTGTTTTGTTTTGTTTTGTTTTGTTTTGTTTTGAGACAGAGTTTAGCTCTTTTGCCCAGGATAGAGTGCAATGGCATGATCTCGGCTCACCACAACCTCTGCTTCCTGGGTTCAAGCGATTCTCCTGCCTCAGCCTCCTGAGTAGCTGGGATTACAGGCATGCATCAGCACACCTGGCTAATTTTGTATTTTTAGTAGAGACAGGGTTTCTCCACATTGGTCAGGCTAGTCTTAAACTCCCGACCTCAGGTGATCCACTCGCTTTGGCCTGCCAAAGTGCTGGGATTACAGGCGAGACATAAGCCACCGCACCTGGCCAAGACATACTTTTCTATGTCTTCCTTCTTTCAGTCAATATTATATGTATGAAATTCAGTTTATCCATGTTCATTTATGTATAGTTTCCATTGTTTGGTGATATTCACCTCTATTTGCTTGTTTCTCTGTTTTTGTAATGATTGATGAACATTGCATATTTCTCATTTGGGGCTACTATGAATAATGTTTCAGTGAACCTTCATTTCGTGTACATGTGCACACATTTCTCTTGGCTATATGTACCTAGGGGTAGAATGGCTGAGTAATGAGAAATATATACTCAACTCCAGTAGATGATGCCAAATTGTTTCCCAAATGTATTGTACTGTTTACAGTCCCTCCAGAAGAGTTTCTGCTATTATATATCAGCTCTAATGCGTAGTATGATTAGTCATCTTTAATTGTAGACATTCTGGTGGACATGTAGTAGAATCTCATTGTTGTTTCAAATTAACATCTTCCTGATAACTAATGATATTGAGCACCTTTTTATATGTTTATTATCCATTTGCATATGTGTACTTATGAAGTTCCTGTTAAATATGTAAATATATCACAATTCATTTTGTTCTTTTTTATTAATAGAAATCTTTTATTCCATAGAAGTATTCTATATTGATTATTTGTAAATATCTTCTCCCACTCTATAGTTTGATTTTTCTACTTATCATTCAACAAGCAGTAGGGTTAAATTTTTTAAATATCAAATTTATTAATATTTTGTGGGTGGGGTATGCTTTTTGTATCCTGCTTAAGAAATATTTAGATGCCCAAAGTCATGAAAATATTTTCCTGCATAAAATTCTAAAAGTTCTTTGATTTTTACATTTTAATCTACACTCATCTAGATTTTACTTTTGAATGTGGTGTGATATGGATGTCAAGTTTTATTTCATTTTGTCCAATATGACTACCCAATTCACCTAGCTGCGTTTACTGAAAAGCTCATCCTTTTCTGAATGTTTAGCAGTGTCATCTTTGTTACTAATCAAAGGTCCACATATGCCTAGTCACCTCCTGGACTCTTCTTTTTCATCGATCTGTTTCTCAATCCTTAAGCCATTGCCACATATGTTTATTACTGTAGCCTTATATTAATTTATACTATTTGTGAGAATATTCCCTTTGCTTGTTCTTCAATACTGTCATAAAACTGGGCTATACCATCTCCATTTTCATATACATTTTAGAAACAATTTGTCAAGGCCCTCAAAAAATTGTGATTTTTATTGAGAAAATTTGTGTAAGGCTGGAATTATTTTTTCGTTAAATGATTAGCAAAATTCATTTCTAAAGCCATCTGAGCAAGTTTTCTTTGTGGGGAAATTTTAATTACAAATTAAATATCTTTAATAGTTAAGAGGAGTATCATCTTATGTCAATTTTATTAAGCTGTATTTTACTTGGAATTTGTCTTTTAACTTAATTTCAAATATGTGAGCATAAACTTGGTTATAATATTCTTTAACAATTTTTTATATTGTGGAACCTATAGTGATGGCCTCATTTTAATTCCTGATTTTTATACCTCCAATATCTTTTTTTTCTGAATCAGTCTAAGGAGCTTTATCAATTTTGTCAGTCTTTCCAAAGAACCATTTTTGGGCATTATTAATTATCTGCACTCTATGTTTTCTTGATTTTTATTAATTTATTCTATTAACTTTACTATTTCCCACCTTCCCATATTTTTGGATGTTTAATTTACTATTCTTAACTCAAGAATTGTAAATAAATGCTTGATTATATCCAGACTTTATTTTTAATTAATATATTCATTTATAGCTATAAACACCTCATAAGTTTGGCTATAAACAGATTTTAGCTATAACAAATATAGCTACAAACTTCTCACAAATGTGGCATGTAGCATTTCCATTATTGTTGTTTCAAAAATATTTTTTACTTTGTATTTTGAGTTATTCTTTGATCCAGGGGCATTTAGAATACTTTTTTTCTGAATTTCTAAACATCTGGAATTTTCTAGTTACCTTTATGCCAGTTATTTCTTGCTAAATTCCAAAGATTTGAAATTTGAAGAAACTCATGTGTTCCATGCGTATTTGAATACAATGTGCATTTTGCCATTGGTCTGGTGTACTATAGATGTAAATAAGATAATTTTTAAAAATAATATTGTTCAAATGTCCTGTATTCTTACTACTAATTTTGTTATTGCTTGTTCAATGAAAATTTCTCACTATAATTGTAAATGATCTATTTTTGCTTTTAATTCTGTCAGCTTTTACTTAACTTATATGAGGCTCCATTATTAGTTATGTAACATCTGAGATTGTTCTGAGATGGATTTCAGTCCATCTTGGGACCCATTAATATCTGATTCATTCTTATTTCTAAGGTGTAACCCTCAGGAACATCTTGCTTGAGGACCTTGATCTTATTTTGGCCCCCAAAGACTGTCAGATTCTGTGGTATGTTTTGAGAATTGGCAGATGCCCCTGAGGAAAAGGCTAGACTTAGATTTTTGGGTATTTATTGTCCTGGATATTGACCCTGTATTTCTTTACTGCCTTGTTAGTTCTGTGATGCATTTACTTATAATCTAAAAAAAAAAAAAAATCTGTCCAGATTTTTAAATCTATTTTCAGTTGGAAGGGTTGGTCTGAATTACTTTCATAACCATTAATGAAAGCATATTTTTAAATATTACTTATGATTTTTTTCCTCTAGAAGTTACACTTTAGTGTAGACATTTCTTACAGTACTTTATTTTAAAATTTTATCATTAGAAAAGTCTTCCCACTCGGAGAATAGCTATTTGTGAGTATATTATTCTCTTAATTTTTGTTGTATATGTTTTTATTTCAATTTGTTTTTTATTTAAGTCTTCAGTTGAATTGGAATATAATTTGGTATATAATGTAAGATAAAGATCTAACTCCTTTTGCTCTAAAAGCTTAACGAATTATTCCAACATAATTAGTTTTATTTTTTTCTTTTCCTTAGTGATTTTAAATTTTGATTTTATATGTGCTTACTTATTTTCAGGTTGTATTATGTTTCCAGCTTTATATTTTGGCTCATTTTCTATTTTTTTTACAAATACCGCAGTTTACTTTTGTTAGCTTTACATTATAGTTAACATATTTGGTATATACCTCCTTTCACTAGGCATTGTCTTCCCAAAATTGTTTCCTTAATACTATACTTAATGGGGAGGAACTGAAGCTTTCCCAAAATGAGGCAAAAATGTCTCTCTCAATACTCATTTTCAGCATTGTACTGGAAGTCCTAGCTAATGCTATGAGAGAAAAGAAGGAAATAAAAGGTATATGTATTGGAAAGAAAGAAAGAAAAGTGTCTGTTTGCAGATAACACACTCATTTCTATGAAAAATCAGAATGAGTAAAAAAATACTTTTGGAATAAGTGATTACACCAAAGTCATAGGATAGAAGGTCAACACACAAAAGTCAGTTGCTTTTTTATATACAGCAATGAACAAGTGAAATATGAAATTAAAACACAATACCATATACATTTGCATTCTCCCAATGGAATACTTGGTATAAGTCTAGCAAAATATGTACAAGATCAATATTAGGAAAACTACAAAACTGTGATAAAAGAAATCTAATAACTAAGTAAACTCAGAGCTATTTAACATTTATAGATAGGAAGATTCAATATTGTCAAGATCTCAGTTTTTCCCAACCTGATCTATAGATTCTATGTAACCCCAATCAAACTACCATCACGTTGTTTTGTGGATATCAACAAAGTGATTTTGAAGTTTATGTGAACAGGTAAACACACCGAATAGCTAATACAATATTGAAGGAAAAGGACAAAGTCCAGATGATCAAAGTACTGAACTCCAACTACTATAAAGCTATAGTAATCAAGACAATGTGGTATTGGCAAAGAATAGAGAGCTCAGAAATTAACTCAGAATATAGTCAATTGATATTTGACAATGAATCACGAACAGTACAATGGAGAAAAGACAGTCTCTTCAACAAATGGTGCTAGAACAACTGGATATCTATGGGCAAGAAAATGAATCTAGATACAGACCTTACACCCTTCACAAAAAAAAAAAAAAAAAAAAAAAAAAAGCTCAAAATGGATTATAGACCTAAAGATAAAACTTAAAACCATAAGACTTCTAAAAGGTTACATAGGAGAAAATCTAGATGACCTTGGGTTTGGAAATGCATTTTTTAGCTATAACACCAAAGGCATGATCAATGAGAGAAATAATTGATAAGCAAGATTTCATTAAAATTTGAAATTTCTGTTCTGTGAGAGAAACTGTCAAGAGAATTAGGCAACAACTGGGAGAAAATGTTGGCAAAAAACATAACTGATAAAAGACTCTTATCCAAAATATACAGCTCCTAAAATTCAACAATAAGAAAATGATTTATCTGATTAAAAAATAAGGAAAAGATTTGAACAGATACCACTTTGGCAACTTTTTTAGTTGAATAGAGATTTTGTTTGAAACTACAAATAAGAATACATAAATTAAGAAGTATTAAACTCTTTATAGTATTTAGACAGTATTTCCATCAAGGAGTATGTTGTGCCTACCTTGAACCATGTTATCAGCTGGAAATACCAAGTCTTTGTAACCTTACGCTTAAGCATCCCACTCTGCAACCTGCACGTCTCCAAGCTCAGTCACTTGGTCTATAACCTATTATTCAAACACACAGAGATTCTAGTCCCAGGGTGACTCTACACTTTCTCTCTCTGGATTCGCCTTATTTCATCTATATTTTGACATAGTTTGGCTCTTTAGTATGTCACTTTATCCAATATATCTCCAATATATTCTCAATTACTTTCTCTTTGTTATTCTTAATTACTGTCATGTTCTTTCTGTCTCTCTCTGCCTATGTTAACTGTAGAGGAAAGTAAATAATGCATAGATTGATGCTATTAAATTTAATATTTCTTTATTTTACTATTAATCTCTTGTTCCCATTTTATTCAGTAACTATTTCTTATCTTTGTCACTTCCCCAAAATCTAACTTCACTACAACGCTTTCAACTCTCAACAGCTGAGCTAGTTTTCTTCTTAAATTACAGAATGTAGACATCATCACATGTTAAATTTATCAATTTCTTGTCACCAAATATGTAATCATCTTGGCATGTGTACCTATCCTCTTTTTTTCCCTCCAGTATCCTGCTTCCTATAATGGTGACTTCTCTGCCTGTGTATTAGATTACATTGTATTCTGCCTCCATCCATGCATTTATCTGTATTTTCTGTATCTTCAACATCTCTCTATTTACTTGTTCCTTCCTCATTTTAACTTCTACAAGAATTTTCTATTAATAGCAAACAACTTTGTATGTCTTCCGTATACATAATCTATTCCTCTCCTATCCAATGCAAACATTCTTAAAAGAGTTGCCCACTTCCCTACTGATGGACAGTTTTCAATATTGTGCTATTTCAAACAATAGTAAAAGTAGCACATATTTCTATAGGGTAGATTTACAGAATTGCTATTAATAGGTTGAGAGTTAAGTGTTTAAAGGCATGATACTGCCAAATTGCCTTATAAGATGTCTGTAATGATTGCCAACCCATCTACAGTTCAATTTACCTGTATTTGCTACATTTATTTTGTTATTAGTAATAAATATTATTTAATCTAAAATCTAAATATTTTAATCTAAAATCTGAAATTTTCTGTCAATCATTTTTAATTTCACATACTTTTGATTAATCATATTACTTCATAGTTTTAATTTTTGATTGATTAATAATATTGGACACCTTTCCAAATATTCATTGGCTATTTCTTTTTCTATTAGTTGCCTATTTTCTATCTTTTACCCTTTTATTTTTATATTTCTTGGGGCCATTTATGAGTAAATATTATAATTTTTTTCTTTTTTTAATTGTTTGAAATACCAAATAAATTTGAAATTTCTGCTGTGTGAAAGAAACTGTCAAAAGAATTAGACAAACAAACTGGGAGAAAATATTGGCAAAATGCATGATATATAAGCAATTTTGTAAAAATTTTGTAAAAATTGCTTATATAGCCAGATCTGTAACTTTTTCTTTCTGGCTTTTGGGTTACATGTTTTAAAAATCTTTCCTTTTGAGGAAATTGTGTACATTGACTGCCTGTACTACTTTTTTTCATTTTTTTTTTTATTGAATCCTAATAGAGGTACATATTTTCGGAGTACCTGTGATAATTTTATACATCTGTATAATGTGTACAAATCAAATTAGGGTAACTGGAATATCTATCACCTTAAATATCTTTTCTTTATGTCTGCACTTTTTGAAACCCTATTATACCTTAATTCATTGCAATATGGATTTCTGTCTTCATTGCTTGACTTAACTTGCCCTTACCAAGGCTGCAAGTGACCACAGTAAGCACATTTTCTATGAAATTTTTTTTCTGCTGTTTTATATGATACCATATCCTATTCATTTTGGTTCTTGCTTTCTGATTACTCCTCAGTCTCTACACACCTTGAACTCAAATCATCTCATTGTTGATATTCTTTAGAGTTTTGCCATAGAGCCACATCACTCCTCATTTTTCAAAACTCTGACTTATAGCTACAAGGTTTATCTCAAGGTTTGATGTAATCTTGATGATTGTGGATAAGGGTGATGTTCCAGTTCTGTTTGACATCATTATGGCCAGGGCTCCAGGAAGGCCAAGGTCCTCCCCTGACAGTCTTTTCTTTCCCCTCTCCATAAAGCCCCGTGAGAGCTTTTCTGGCAAGAGTTGTCAAAAAATAAAGAGAAAATGCCATTTTGTTATCAAAGGTGCGCTGGTGTGAGATAACCCTCCACGCAGAGCTCTGTTCAATTAAATAATAGTGAAGTGTTTAGGCTTCTTCCACCTCTTCCCCTAAAAGTCCAATCTCTACCTTTGGATCTTACTACACTCTAGCTGGCTTGATAAACTCAAACTCATAATCATCCTGCTCAGTGTGTTCACGGTCTGTTTTCAACTCTCTTGCCAGAGTATACATCTTAATCTTAAATCTGGTCATGTCTGTTTCCTATTCATATCACTCCAAAGCCTCCCTTGTTGACTTAAGGTTTAAATACAAAACCTTCATCATGTCTTACAAGACTTTCTGATTGAAAGTCTTTCCTCCTTTTCCAATACAGCCTCTTTTTAAATTTTTAAATATTTTTCTTCTCTCTGCATCAGCCAGTCTGAACCTTTATGTTATCTAATAAAATGTCTTCTGTGTAACCTTAGAGACTTTGTGCAAGCTGTTCCCTCTGGCTAGGACCCCATGCATTTCTTCCTGTGGCAAGTGGCCACTCAGGTGTGCCCACAGCACCCATTGTTTCCCTCCATCCCTCCAGCAATGATCACGTTATATCGTACTTCCCCAGATACTTCGTATTGTAGCTTCCACACTAGGCTCTGAGCTATGTGAGGATAGGACACAGTTTTGTCCTCAGCACCTAGCACAATACCCACACTGTGATATATGGTTTATAAATATTTATTAAATTTACAGTTAGCTGACTGTCAAGTAGTCCCTTATAGCATTTTAAATGGTCTCTATCATTCCTTCTAAATTGTATGTAGTTTTGATTAATCATTTTATGTAATTAGAGAGATAAAGCCCACTTTACTGATTTTATTTTTCAAGAAGTCATTTTACATTAATTTTTCCCTTTAACGTCTTTTAGTACTCCAAACCACTGTTCTGTTATCATCATATTTTGTTCTCTTCTCATAGTGTTTGCCCCACTGTGGTTATTTGATGACTTGGGTTTATTGAGTGAGTGAGAGATTAAGTTAATGAGCAAATGCCTCTCACTTTTCCCCAAGCAGACACTAAGTGCCAATCCAAGCAAGTACAGAATTTATCTTGTTCGTTATTGGAGTTTCAGTGACTAGAATAATGACTATATATGGGATTAATGAATAAATATGTAATTTTTTGACTACCATTTTGCTAAATTGTTTCTAATTTTATAATTAAAATTAATTAAAAATTAAAGTTTTAATTTTCTCTTTGGACCAAGAGTTAAGTAGAGCATTTCTATAATTTCCAAATAATTGAAAGTTTTTTCTTTCCTTTTTGCTTTGTATTAATACTTTGTAATTTTAATGCAATGAGATCACAGAAATAGAGTATTTACAATTGTACTATTGAAAACTTGTTAAGTCTTTTTTTGTGGGATAATATCTGATTAATATTTTAAAATCTTCCATGATTACTTTATAAAGTTTCCATAAGGTAACAAGTTTGACCTGGAACTATTAAATCAACAATCATATAGTATCCAGATGCTATTCCTTATATATTTTTTGTTTACAGTTTTGTAAAATGCTTTCTTTAAAAATGAGTTAAATCTACAATTACTGTCCTTTTTATTTTAATTTGCTTGATTCCAACACTTATGCAGATTATATGTTAATGTCCTGTTATTATTAAAGATTAATGATTATGGAATAACGTTATCTTTTTATCAAAATTATATTACCATATCTGTCCAATTTAAGGTGATTTGCTTTAAAATGTGCTTTTTTTGTTATTTATTTATTTATTTATTTAATTTTTAAGACAAAATCTCCTCTGTCGCCCAGGCTGGAGTGCAGTGGTGTGATCGCAACTCACTGCAACCTCTGCTTCCCAGGTTCAATCAATTCTCCAGCCTCAGCCTCCCAAGTTGGTGGTATAACAGGCATGTGCCACCATATCCAGCTAATTTTTCTATTTTTAATAGAGATAGTATTTCACCATGTTGGCCAGGCTGATCATGAATTCCTGACATCAAGTGATTTGCCTGCCTCTGCCTCCCAAAATGCTTGGATTACAGGCATGAGCCACTGTGCCCAGCCAAACATACTTTTAAAATGTTATGTTTTATAAAAACTCTTTTTACTGTTTTACTTACTTATTTTTTAATCTAGGGCCCATCATGGGGCTGGGGACCCCTCACCCTGGCAAGGGGAAATAATTTTTAATAGTATTATCTTAATGTTTGATTTCTCTTTTTGTTCTTGTTTGATGATATATTTTTGTCTAAACTTTACATTTAATCTTTCGTGTCATTTTGTTTTGAGTGTGACCCTTATAAATAGCTTGTAGTTGTACTTTGCTTTTTGATCCAGTCTGAGTATTTCCAGTCTGTTAGGAGAATTTAACTCACTTATACTTAGTGACATTAAAGCTAATATTTAATAAAAATTAACATTTTGGGAGTACTTACAATCTGTCATGTACTACTCTAATTTTTATCTACTAGTACATTTAATTTTTATAATAGTCCAACTAGATAGAGAGTATGAATATACTCATTTTACAGATATGGAAACTGAGACACAAAAAGATTATAAGTGATGTGTTAAGGTCACAAGGGTTAAGAGTGAAAGAGCCATGAAGTGTTCCTAAGTAGTCTGGCTCTAGAGCTTGCTATAGCTACAAGCTATATTGTCATCTAATTTTATGTTAATTTTGAAAACTTTAGATAATACATTATATATTCATGTGGTCTGCAAGATCTTTGAGATAATCATTTGAAAATGTTGCAAATAGATTTCTTTAAAAAATCTGTTTTCCCATGTGGCCCAGCTGTTCTGTGACAGTTTTCATCTATGCTTTGAGTCCTAAAACTACCTCTTGGTTCTGGAAGAATAATGCTATTCATACCTGATTTATGATTCTATTGAAACTTTGTATCTTTTATGTTTTCTGGATAAGCAGATGCTCACTCTATCAACCTAATATGAATTCCATTAGATTCCTGTTCCTTTATTTCTTTTTTTTTTTTTTTTTTTTTTTTTTTGAGACGGAGTCTCGCTCTGCCGCCCAGGCTGGAGTGCAGTGGCCGGATCTCAGCTCACTGCAGGCTCCGCCTCCCGGGTTCACGCAATTCTCCTGCCTCAGCCCCCCCAGTAGCTGGGACTACAGGCGCCCGCCACCTCGCCCGGCTAGTTTTTTGTATTTTTTAGTAGAGACGGGGTTTCACCGTGTCAGCCAGGATGGTCTCGATCTCCTGACCTCGTGATCCGCCCGCCTCGGCCTCCCAAAGTGCTGGGATTACAGGCTTGAGCCACCGCGCCCGGCCTCCTTTATTTCTATGAAATCCAAATTACCCTTGCTTTCTTAGCTTTGAGCTCTGGTTGTATGTACACGATTCCTGTGACCACCTTTCTTAGGGTACTTTGGACATGGTACAATGCAGCCACTGGCATCTCACTTCTGGGATGGTTTTTAAACTTAAAGATGATTACAGAAAGCCAGTGGTCCTAATGATAGAGTCAGACTGGGCCACAGACGGAAGCACACATAAAAGAAAATTTGACTGAAGAGGAAAATTGAGAAGTGAGAAGCGAAAAATGTCTGATATACAAGTGTTTAAAATTGCTTGTTTAAACTTTTTATTTTAAGTTCAAGGGTACATGTGTAGGTTTGTTACACAGACAAACTTGTGTTATGGGGGTTTGTAGTACAGATTATTTCATCAGGCTAATACCCATAACTTGTTTTCCTGATCTCTTCCCTCCTCCGCCCTCCGCCCTCCAAAAGGCACCAGCGTGTGTTCCCCTCTATGTGTCCTTGTGCTCTCATCATTTAGCTCCCATTTATAAATGAGAACATGTAGTGTTTGGTTTTCTGTTCCTGTATTCGTTTGCTAAGGATAATGTCCTCCAGCTCCATCCATGTCCCTGCAAAGGACATGATCTCATTCTTATTTATAGCTGCATAGTATTCCATAGTGTATTTCGTGTTTGCTTTAAGCTTAGTCAATGTGATTAATCCATAACTACCAAAAGATTAAAAAGAGTTCTATTAAAGCTACTTATGGCAGTAATAATTTTGGTGCATTGAATTTAAAAGGATAATGCAGTTATTTTGAGAATCTAAAATAGATAATAAATAAGGTCAAAAAGCAAAAATTAGAGGTAATAAATGGTATAGATAATCAAACAATGCAAACTTTGTGTTTTTGACAAAAAAAATATTTTTTCATTGTTTATCCATCTAAAACGCTTTTGTAATAAAAATAATTGGAATTTTTCCTGTTGAAACTCATTTTACAGACTACATTTTCAATATAGTCTTTTTACAATGTCTGGATTTTAAAAATAATAACAATTTAGAACAAAGGATAATGTTTGCTCACAGAAAACAACCAAAAGTTGATAGTATGCTTGAACAACCTAGCAATATACTCCAGTACTTATGAAACTAATGCAATTAAAGATATATTAAAATAAGTTACACATCACATTACTGATTTTTTTTTTAAAAGTATGTCAATAGTAATGACATGAATCATATAAAATCATCTAATAGCAGGTATTAAATTAGTGAAAATGAGCAAAACACATATCAATTTTTACCTAAATCATGCAGATACTAGTAAATGAATTAAACAAGCTCCCTTAATAAATGAGATGTGTTCATCTTTTTAAGTTGGTAGGTAAAATATTAAATTGAATAAGTTTGTTCAGGACATAGTCATTGAATGATTGAATAAATGAATGAATACCAAACCCACTTCCTGGTTTTAAAGAATCTACTATGCATCAACTCAATACTACCTAGGATAAGTGTAGAGTTATATATTTCTTCAAAAAAGAATGGCCAGATTCGTGTTTTCAGGTCATGCAACCACAGTTGTGATTCTATTCAGTTCTGTTCAATTCCAAATCTATTGAGAACTTTTTATGTTACTCGTATATGACAGTTTCATCTGTTAGGCATTTTTCTTAGGCAAAATGAGAATTCAAAGTGCAGTTACATTTTAGAATATATTCTTCTCACCAATAAATTCAAAAAATGAGCTCTACTATCACTACAAATCCAGAGGATTTTAAATCCAGACACACACACACACACACACACACACACACACACAGAGAGAGAGAGAGAGAGAGAGAAATTTTGTGGTTAAGAAGTAGGAGGATTAAAGGCTATGGTTATCTAAACACCTTCTGTAATCTTGTAATCATTTTTTTTTATTATGGCTGTTCAGAAGTTCCAGCAAAATGTTAAATACAAATGTTGATAATGGATTCATTTATTTTGTTTTTGGCTATAAAGGGAATGTTTCTCATGTTCACCATTACATTAACCATGATATTTGCTTCTTTAACCTTTCTCGGGTTAAAGAAATTTTGGTATCCCTCATTTACTGACAAATAAAGACCTCAGAGTTGAAATTCATCTAAAATATTTCTGCACATATTGAAGTAGTTGTATTATTTTTATCCTTTAATGTATTCATTGGAGGAATTACAATGGACAGTCTAGTGGTAAACCAACCATGCAGTCTGGAATACTTGGAAACTTATATTGATCATAAAAGATATAAATATTTATATCTGACTGGATTTAGTTTGCTAATATTTTATTCATGATATTTCAACTTTGTTTATGAATGAAATTAGACTCTAATTTTATTCTCTCATATTGTCTTTGTCGTGTTCTTTGTATAAAAGTTACACTGACTTCTTATTAGTTGGGGAAACTCTCTCTTCCCTTCCTTCGCCTTCGCCCTTCTCTCTCTCTGTCACACACACATACATACACACAGAGTTTATATAAGGTGGATTAGCTAACCATCTAGATTTAGTGGGGGGACTTAGGGTAGCATTTGTTTCATTTTGAGGAGTTATATCTTAAACTACTGAATAAATGAGTTTAATAGCTCTAAATAAATTTAGGTAGTTTTGTAATTCTTCTTTGAGTTTGTTTCACATCAATGTTTCACACTGTTTTTATATTTTCCATAAAAAGTATTATTGTCTTTACATCTTCATATTAAAAATAATTTTGTTCTAAGTCTTGGGGTTAATTCCAAGTAAATATTTGAGCATTGCAGAGTTGGACAGAAGAGTAGCAGTACAAGACTGCTAGTTAGAAGACCTAATCTCTTATCACATCCCACATCCCACTTATCACAACTAAACATGGAGGCCTAGGCAAGATATTTAATCTTACTAGTTCTATTTCTACCTAAAATTTTGGAAAATTGAGAGGGTTTTTTGAGAATTAAATGCGGTAATTTATTTAAAACTCAAATAGTATTTCTTGGGGTTACCAAATACACATTAATTCTCTTTCCCTTTCTTACCTTTCATGACTATTTGTAAATATCTGTTCTGTTAAATAGCTTTACCTTATGTAATCCATCACTCAGTAACCAACATATTTTACTTAATTACACAGAATCATTTTAATATGTCAACTGTTGATTTTCTAAAAGACAAATAATGTTTTTTAAAGATAAGCAGAGACTTGAAGAAGCAAAGCTGAATTTCTTAAGCCTAGTACAGTAAAAGAAAATACCACCTTGAGATAATCTTAGTATTAGTCCAGAATAGAAAGAGGACAAATTTTTAGGGTTTAAGAGACTCGCCTGAGATTTTAAGGCTGATTTTGCAAGGAGAGAGAAAGGGTGGGATTGGAGGGCACAATGAAGTGTGTCTTGATAAGCAATATGTCAGTGTCAAGAAAAGAAATTTGGGATTAGTTCACAGAATTATCTTTCAGAAGCAAATATTTCCTAGAGAATAGCCAAGTTTATTTCATTTGTTTTAAATTTTAATATAAAGATGGGAAAGTATGCACTGTCTCAATGTTGCTTAATTAAATATAGGAAAGTAATCCAGTTCTCAGTAGTGTTTAACACTATGTCAAAAATTATATTCATTTTAGTTCTTAATATTAATCATTCATTTGATCATTTCCAATCCTATGGCTGAATACAGACTATTGTTGTCTGGGAATGACTAATTCAGATCTGTACTTCTGTTTGATACGTCATGATCAAGTGTAGAATTTCTGATGGTAGTCATTCCAGTTTCTGAAAATGGCATATATTCTTGTTCTTTTCATTGGAAAATCATTTGTTGCATTATTTAATGAGACAGAACAGTGACTATGGAGCACCACCTAACACTGGAGATCAAAATTTGATTCCTCTAATGGATGCAATAGGGGATTATTCTCCTTAGAGTTTGTAGTCTGCTTCCAGGTTAAGAACCAAGAATATAAAAATTAAGCCAAAAGCACTCAAACCTAATATGAAGAATCTGTAGAACCAGATATGGGGACATTAAATAAATTATCTAATCTTACTATTTCTTTGCTTTATGAAATTATTTTTGTTTTTGGAACCATAGAGATCTGTTCAAATGAAAGTACAATGTTCTTCACCTAAGACAATACATATTCCACTTCAAGATTATTATTATATTTAAAGCAACTCTGTTTTGAATCACCACTTGTCCAATCTTATGAACCTCTTGGGTGAGTTCTATGGCATATTGTCTTGTTATCCTCCTACTCTTTGCACCGTACTGTGTTATATAGCAGGTAGTCATTTACCCAATTTTCACACCTCCAGTGTAAAGAGTGAAACAAAGTGTGAACAAAGAGGCTTGGGCTGAAAAAATTAATATAATCTAAAACTCCTTTTAGTATCTAAGTTTTTTAACTCAAACTGAGGCACAGTTTTCTCCTTCTAAAATTAATTTTTCTATTTTTTGTCAAAGGAGGAAAACTGATGGTCCAAACAGGATCCTGGATAATATCAAAGACTAACTTAATGACAGGCATTAGTTTATTGAGTAACAGGTCCTGTCTAAATTAAAGGTAGTAACCAATGGACTTTTGTGTCCCAAATTTGGTAAGAGTTATTAAAGCCTACCCAATTATCTGTCTCAGCCACAATAGCCAAATGGTGTTTTTGAATAGTATTTTAATGTTCTACCATGACTCATCAAGAATTATCATACATTAGATAACGAAACTTTTCGTACAAAGATCATCAGATAACCCTAAAGCAAAAAATGAGAGATGAGCCTAGGTGGTATGGTCTCCTAATTGCTTCTGTAAAAGTGAAACATCAGCCTCACAATTATATACCAGTACTTCTTTAGCTTCTCTGCAAACTCTACTTTTGTGAAAATTTTACTACCCAAACAAGCTCCTTGAAAGGACTCTGAGTATTGATTCTGTGACGACAGGAGCCTTCCTGTATGGGTACATCTTTTTTTTTTTTTTTTTTTTTTAGTGTTTCTTTAAAATAATTTATTCTTTTTATTATTATTATTATTATACTTTAAGTTCTCGGGTACATGTGCATAACGTGCAGGTTTGTTACATATGTATACTTGTGCCATGTTGGTGTGCTGCACCCATCAACTCATCAGCACTCATCAACTCGTCATTTACATCAGGTATAACTCCCAATGCAATCCCTCCTCCCTCCCCCTCCCCACAATAGGCCCCGGTGTGTGATGCTCCCCCTCCCAAGGCCAAGTGATCTCATTGCTCAGTTCCCACCTATGAGTGAGAACATGTGGTGTTTGGTTTTCTGTTCTTGCAATAGTTTGCTGAGAATGATGGTTTCCAGCTGCATCCATGTCCCTACAAAGGACACAAACTCATCCTTTGTTATGGCTGCATGGTATTCCATGATGTATATGTGCCACATTTTCTTAATCCAGTCTGTCACTGATAGACATTTGGGTTGATTTCAAGTCTTTGCTATTGTGAATAGTGCCGCAATGAACATATGTGTGCATGTGTCTTTATAGCAGCATGATTTATAATCCTTTGGGTATATACCCAATAATGGGATGGCTGGGTCATATGGCCATACTGCCCAAGGTAATTTACAGATTCAATGCCATCCCCATCAAGCTGCCAATGAGTTTCTTCACAGAATTGGAAAAAACTGCTTTAAAGTTCATATGGAACCAAAAAAGAGCCCGCATTGCCAAGACAATTCTAAGTCAAAAGAACAAAGCTGGAGGCATCACGCTACCTGACTTCAAACTATACTACAAGGCTACAGTAACCAAAACAGCCTGGTACTGGTACCAAAACAGAGATATAGACCAATGGAACAGAACAGAGTCCTCAGAAATAATACCACACATCTACAGCCATCTGATCTTTGACAAACCTGAGAAAAACAAGAAATGGGGGAAAAACAAGAAATTCCCAGCACCCTATTTAATAAATGGTGCTGGGAAAATTGGCTAACCATAAGTAGAAAGCTGAAACTGGATCCTTTCCTTACTCCTTATATGAAAATTAATTCAAGATAGATTAGAGTCTTAAATGTTAGACCTAATACCATAAAAACCCTAGAAGAAAACCTAGGTAATACCATTCAGGACATAGGCATGGGCAAGGACTTCATGTCTAAAACACCAAAAGCAATGGCAACAAAAGCCAAAATTGACAAATGGGATTTAATTAAACTAAAGAGCTTCTGCACAGCAAAAGAAACTACCATCAGAGTGAACAGGCAACCTATAGAATGGGAGAAAATTTTTGCAATCTACTCATCTGACAAAGGGCTAATATCTAGAACCTACAAAGAACTCAATCAAATTTACAAGAAAAAACAACCCCATCAAAAAGTGGGCAAAGGATATGAACAGACATTTCTCAAAAGAAGACATGCATACAGCCAACAGACACATGAAAAAATGCTCGTCATCACTGGCTATCAGAGAAATGCAAATCAAAACCACAATGAGATACCATCTCACACCAGTTAGAATAGCAATCATTAAAAAGTCAGGAAACAACAGGTGCTGGAGAGGATGTGGAGAAATAGGAACACTTTTACACTGTTGGTGGGATTGTAAACTAGTTCAACCATTGTGGAAAACAGTATGGCAATTCCTCTAGGTACATCTTTAAAAGGGTTTTAGATTTCTGACTTTCTGGCCCGTTGTGCTGTTTGCCCTCAATTAATGCTTTAGTAGTTAGTTCAAATATCCAGGAAACCAAGTCATTTATTTTTATAAACTGGTGTCAAAGGAAGCTGAATAGAACTGAAATAAAAATGAGTACCAACTCAATGGCTAGATTGCTTATATGTTTTAGCTAAATCATAAGAAATTAAATTGCTGCCAGTATTTGAATTATATCAAGGCCTACAAATGCCAAAACCAATATTAAGGATAGAAACTTTCAAGAATCATCATTACCAGCTAAAAAATATCTGTTAATAATCCAAAACTTTAAAACAAGAAAGAGGTCAGAAAATGGCTAGGACAATAAACAAAAACATGCAGTTTGAAGCATGACCATCTGTGACTCTAGATATCTCATTCTTGTTCTGTTGGCATTAGGTGCAAGATATTTACTTCTTGCAATTGTCTACTTGATCTGAGGGCCTTTGGCAAACACTTTATCATACTTTCAAAGTTTGTCCACTTCTGAGGATTCCTAAATGTCTTCATCTTGAAGTCTCCAGGATACAGATCTGAGGAAAAAGACTCTAGCATTTTACTGTTGCTAGTTTTTAACAGTACCAGATAACATCCCTTTCACTGTCTTAAGGGAGATTTTTTTTTCTGATGTCTTTTCCACAAAATGAAATCTCCCAGAACATTATAATGGTAGAAATTGAAATCCTCTATTTACATATAATACACAATTAATTCTTGAGGATGTAATCCATGACTGTCCTGGGAGGAAGAACATGTTATAAACAGTGTAAACTTTTTGATTTGTATAATAGTGAGCACTGTGATTGTTCCTGATTAGTAAGAATAATGAATTAATAACTCAGAAACAAAGTCACTTTTTAGACTCATTATGCATTGTTCTTTGTAGAGAACACAAGGGTGTTTCTGAGAAATACACAATCATCAAACATAGATATTTTATGTTAATATAAATATTTATTTTGTTATATTTACTTTAATTAATAGAAGGACTGAATTTCTCTTTGTCATCCTTTAAAAATTCTATGTTTGGTAAATAAAGTACCTATAATTTTGAGTTAATTAAAATTTGAGGAATGAATCACAAATAGTTCCATTGTCTTTTCACTTGTAATATGGAAGAGCAAAGATAATTTAGGTTTAAATTAAATATTAAAAGTTTTATTATTTTGAGTTCCTACTTGAATTAGGAAAGAAAAAATCAATAAAGGTTGTTAATGCAGTAAAATACTAACATAAGTCATAATATCTACGAAGTCGTTATTGGCAATATTTCGTAAACACATAATTAAAATGTTTATTAGGAAATTGCCTTTCTTTCAAAAATAATGAAATTTTCTGTCAAAATGATTCAGTAAACAAAAAAGTTCAGAGGGTCATATAAAATATTTTTGGTGATAGAAGGAAATTATTTTGCCTGGATAGAAAACTTGGACATTTTATGACAAAACACCCCAGATTCTGAATTTATTCCTTTCTTTTTCCCATGTAATAAGTTATAGTAATATTTTATAAGCTTTTTACATTAGGAATAAATTAGTTCACTCTGGGACAACAGTACTCAAAACAATTTTGAGCTTTATTTATTCCACTCATATATTTCTCATACATTTCATATATTTATTCATTCTCTCCATCGGCACTAGAAACCTAGACAGGCTGAAATTATGTATCTCAGACCTTTTTACATTGGCAATATTTTAACTTTGTCTTCTATTTTCTTTTTATTATAAATCTTTCAATTAATCCTTAATACTCTTATGTTTATTTATTTAGACATATACAAATATATATGAGTAGAGAGAAGTAAGAGGTAAAATGAAAACTCTAAACATTAGCTTTAAGAAATAAATTAATCAGCACATTCATGTATGTATTACTAAATTTATCATATTAATAAACTTTACAGCTTATTAGAATTACAAACTACTTATAATTTGTATGCATATTTTTATTCCTATGGAAGCATTATAGCTAGCATTATCTCAATTTGTTATAGTAATTATCACCTTTAACCAAAATAATTAACTCACTTTTTGGGCAAAAGAGAACTAGAAGATGAAAAATTAATAATTTTGTAGCTATATTTTCTATAAGCACACTTTTTTTTGGAACCTTAACAAATTTTAAGACATATAATCATCAAGACATTTGCACATAGCGTTGCTTGATAGCCATTCTACATATAAAAGTTTTAAAAGTTAATTTAAAACTGTATGGTGACATATGCCTGTATCTTTTTCTTAAAATTATTCAAGTAGTCAAATATCATTTCTTAGTTAACTCGTTTTAATATCAGTAAAAAATTTTAAGTTGAATAAAGATCTGGAAGTTATAATTTAAGTTAGCCATTAGAGTTTCATAGTTGATAGCATGGTAGCATTAAAATAATTCATAACACTAAACCGTTTAACTGATGCTTAATACTACTTCATGTGGTTGAATGCAATTTTATATTTTTGTAATTTGAAAGCCTTTGAGGAAGCAATAAGAGCTTATAAGGCCTATTGCTATTATGATAATTTTATAAAGTTTAAATCATGAAATGTTAAAACTGAATTTTCTTTTAATAAAAATATGCTAATGTTATTTTTACATGGGTACCATATCAGAGAGAAAAATGTAGTCATTTTACATTTTAAATTAAATCACTCTAACTTATTCAAAATATAACAAATCTTGCTTGAAATTGTTCTAACACAAATAAATCATTGTATTCAAATATCAAAAAGTCGTGATCAATTAATGTGTAATATTTCCCAAGAAAAAAGGAAAATATAAGGATAGGAAAATTAAAAAGGAAATATGAGAAGAAATTACCTTCAAGCAAAATTTAGGAGATCTAATATAGTAAATATAATAACTTACTTTTTAGGTGGACGAGACAGAATCTGTTCATGAGGAGTTTCTCTTTCTTTCTCGTCTTTTCTTTATCTTGTTGTTTGCTGTAAAGTGCCTCTCAAACACATTCAATAATGTCAAAGTTTTCTCAAAATAGCCAGTGCAACTTCAGATTTTCCCTGATAAAATTATGCCAGTTAAAAAGATATGCATATGGCTGACAACATGAAAACATCATGTGTTTAAGTAGAGATTTTAAATAGACTGAAAACTTTCCAAACATTGCAGAAGTCAGCTGGTATTCCCTAGAGAAACAGAACTAATGACAGATAGATCATAGATAGATAGATAGATAGATAGATAGATAGATAGATAGATAGATAGATAGATTATATGATTGATTGGAGGGAATTTATTGTGGAAAATGGCTCATGTGATTATGGAGGCTGAGAAGTCCCATGATATGACATCTTCAGGCTGGAGAGCCAGGAAAGCCAGAGATGTAATCCATTCTGAGTGAGAACCAGGGGAGCTGATGGTATAACTCTCAGTCCAAGGCTTGGAGGTATGGGAATACTGGGGCAGCCAGTGGTGTAACTCCTGACATCTGAAGCCCTAAGAAGCAGGGACTTCTGTATCCAAGGGCAGGAGACAATGGGCCTCAGCTCAAGAAGATAGAGGAAGAATTCAATCTTCATCGGTCTTTTGTTCTTGGTCCTAAATGGATGGGATGATGCCTGCTCACACTGTTGAGCTTGGATCTTCTTTACTTAGTCTACTGATTCAAATACTAATCTTTTCAGGAAATACCCACACAGACACACAGAGAAATAATGTTTTACCAGCTATCTGGGCATCCCTTAGCTCAGTTAAGTTAACATATAAAATTAACTCTCACAGTCAGTAAAAAAAGAGTGCTTGTACAAATGTGTATCTGCAGAACCTGGCCAACCACCAGCCAATATCACATGAGGGCCCAATAAAACAACTCTATTCTCCGAAAACAGAAATTCCTCTGCAGCACATTCTCCTCCAGCCTCCTTCAGCTGTTTTCCTAATGATGCGTCCCACATTCTTTTGCAGTTCAAGTCCTCTTTCCCAATGATGAGCAATATGTCTTATTAACCATAGGAAAGTTTTGCTCCTTGCTAGGTCAGGTGATGGATGCACCTAAACTACCCTAATCCCTCTTTCTGTTTAAAATTACTCTTTGCTCTCTTTACTCATCAGGCTGAGGGATTAATGTAAGATTACTATAAGAAGTTGACAGAAATTCCAAAATTATGTAATTGTTTTGAGGCATCCTCCACTCCCTTATTTGATTTGAAAAGAAGACCAAGTAACCCCTCTGCTGGCCTGTGAACTGTATTCTCTGATAACAGCATAATTAGGAATTTTTTAAAAAATAGAAGATCCCTAAATGTTCTAAATTAAACAACGTATTTAAAAATAACCCATGCATTGAAGAAGGAATTGCAAACAAATTAAAAATATTTCAAACTGAATAAAAATAAAAATGTAGCAAAATTTGTGAGATGCAGCTCATGCAATGTTTGGGAAAAATGTTTAGTTTTGAAGGATTTTATTGTTTCAATGTTCTATATATGGTCTATCTTGGAATATATTCTATGTACATGTGAAAAGATTGTTCTGCATTTGTCGGATATAGCGTTCTGTAAATATCAACAAGAGCAAGGTGATTGAGAGTGATATTCAGATCTTCTGTATTCTTACTAATTTCCTCTAACCTTTTTCAATTTCCAAGAGAGATGTATTGTAAAATATGGCTGCATATTTTTCTATTTCTCTCTTTTTTTCTGTGAGTTTTTGCTTCGTACATTTAGACTCTGTTATTTGCAGCATGTACATTTAGGGTTGCTACATCTTCCTGATGAATTATCCTGCTTACCGTTATCAGATATCTCTGTCTCTCTTTTTAAAGTCTTTGTCTTATATTTTACATTTTTCTGATAAAACTGTAGCCTCACTAGCTTTCATATGCTTCCAGTTTGCATGATAGATTATTTTCCATCCTTTTATTTTCAGTGTACCTCTTGTGAACAGATAAAATTGGGTCTTGCTTTTTTAACCATATGGTTTCACTGATAACTTCTATCAAGTATTAAAGGAAGAAATATTACCAATATTAAGCATACACATTCAAAAAATACTGGAAGAGGAAACACTTCCCAACTAACCTTGATACCAAAACCTGGTATCAAGTTTTTGCTAAGGAACAGACACAAAAATCTTTAACAAAATGTTAGCAAATTTAATCTACCAATATACTAAAAAAAATGCATATTAACAAGTTAGGCTTATCTGAGGATTAACACTGAAAAATCAAACAACTTTATTCACCATATTAACAGGATGAAGGAGAAAAATCATATGACCATCACAATAAATGCTGAAAAAAGCATTTGACAAAATTAAATAAGCTTTAGTCATAAAAACCCTTACCAAGTCTAGAATAGAAAAAAAATTTCCTCCATTTGATAAGAGTACCTACAAAAATCTACAGCTAACGTTAGACTTAATTAATCAAATGCATTCTTCAAGGTAGGGAGCACAGCAAGAATATTCATCGCTGTAACTTATACTCGACATTGTATCAGAAGGTTCAGCCATGGTAGTACAGTAAGAAAAGGCACAAAATTTGGAAAAGAAGTAAAATCTTTTTTATTCACAGATGACATAATTGATTTTATACAAAACCCAAAGGAATCTATAAAACAACTACCTGAACTAATTAAGACTGACAAATTCTAAATATGCAAGTTCAATATAAAATAATCAGTTGTATTTCTGAAAAATTTAAAAGTGCATTAACTATAGCATCAGTAACTATAAAATACTTATATGGTGGCTCTTCACCACATAGAGGCTCAGGCCTTCAGTTCTGGAAAACTACCTTGTCTTTCTGTAATGTTTCCTTCATTTTGTGTGTTCTTTATGGAATTGCAATTAGTTAAGATACTTGACCTCCTACATTAATAACATGAATTTTATTTTCCCTTTTTGTTTGACTCTCAACATTTTCTTTATATTTTTCATCATTCTTCACTTTTAGAATGAGGCACAGAGAGCCTGGGTAATTCTTCAGGATCACTCAGTTAACCTTTGTTTGAACTGATCTCTGGAAACAGAGCACGTGACTTTAGCGACTACACAATACTGCTTCTTTTAGAAAATGCTTTTGTAATGAATAACCTGATGTTTAATTAATAAGTGTATCCTGTAGGGCAGAGAAGCCACAAAAAGATATTACAATGCATACATAATACTATGAGAAAATACAAAGGTGAGGTTTTATAAAAATGATACTATAAAAGGTTCCAACTGTTTTGGTTTGGAGCTATGATAAATCTTGGTATTGAATTGATTTTTCTAGTAAACATTTAAAATAAAATAGAACTGGAATTTTTCCTTGTTCCAGGTTGCAAATTCCTCAAGGTCAAAGGCCATGTTGTATTAAGTCTTATACCTCAGAATGGACTAATAGCTTGTTATAGAATTTTGGAAGTCAAGTTATTTACATGAATGATTAAAAAGATGTACATAATGGCTAATTGGACAGCATACTTATAATTAGGCTCAGAGCTTACTCTCTTTTTTTGAAACTGAAACTATGGATAATACATGCCATATGTTTTTAAACTCATTTTTGTAACTATAACTTAAAATTGCTATTAAAGTGCTAGAGCCTCATGTATTTATTTTACTTTATTATTTTTTCTCATCTGCTAAGGGATATTTTAAATAGATACGAGAGTCTGATGAGTGTCTTTGCATAGATTTCTACTTAAGCCATTGTTTACATTTTTCTTCATCTTTTTGGAATAAGGCAATAAAATAGTGTAAATAAGTAAATTCATATTTCAAACAGTTATAATAGTATGTGGTACATATATAACATTTAGAATAGCACTAATATAAAAAGGGATATTAGGGACTTACCAATATTTGGCTTTGTAGTTTCATGCATAATCAAAGTTAAATGTTGACTTCTAATTTGAAAGTCAACACTTCCTAATCTAGCTGGAGTGCTTGATGCAAACTCCTTGGCTGCATGTGCTATGCTGTCACAAAGAGGGAAGCTGCTATCATTAAAGACAGGAATGTTGGTCTTCAAGCATTCCTACGCAATCTTCCCACAGATTCAGTACACATTCCCTGCTCCCTTTGATATCTAGTCCTTGGTTCTGAAAAATCTGTATCAATTTAAAACCAGTGCAGCCGAACCTCTATAGTAGTGCTTATCAATTCTGGCTGCACGAATACATCTATTAAATGATTTGACAACAACACAGTCCTTTTTAATGTCTGAAATAGGGTTTAAGGATCTCTATTCTTAAGAGGTTTCACTGGCTATTCAGATTGAAAACCCTGCATCATGGGAGCTGCTTTTAGAGGCAGCCAAAATTTGGGTCCAGCAACCACATATCAGAGCTGGCCTACATCAGTCTAAAGATTACAACATCTAGAGGAAAATCTTGGAAAGAAAAAAAAAGTGTCATAGTAGGAAACAGAATCCTAGAATATATGTCCCCACTAGAAATGTATTATAGGCACAAACCAAAAGATTCCTGCTATCAATGCCAAAAAATATGTAACACATTTTCAGGTCTTTTTGTCTTCAGTGGGAAATGAGTTTGTACTTAAATGGGCAGAAAGTTAGCCAAAAGTCATCCACACACTTTGCTAGCCAGCACGAGATGTGTATAAGGCCCATGGGGTGGGCATTTGAATTCTACTTTCCTACCAGATTTAACTTTCTTCTTATAATGCACCCTTTAAAGATTCTGTGAAACAAAAGAATGCCTAATTTTCAAATTAAAGTGCCTTTATTTTGCTTTCAATCTTGAATGCTAGAACTCAAGTGAATGTAAAATGCTAATTTTTTGCTCACTTTCCTCAACACAGAAGATATTTCAGTTCTGGCAACCATCTTTGTGGATAAGCTGGCCATGATTCTGATTTTGATGCTCTGTAGGCTCCCTGGTAACTTTCAAGAATTTATCTTTGTATCTAATGTTTTGCATTCCTTCTACAATTTATTTAGTGTAGATTTATTTTTACTTATTTTTTTTCTAAAGCCTATAGGTCCCTTCAATTTGAAGCTTATATTTTTATTTACTTCTGGAAAAATACCTGTCAGTTCTTCAAATACTACTTCTAACTCATTCTCTCCTTTTCAAAATCCCATTATATGTATATTAAGTATGCACAAGCAATCATACATGTTTCTTAATATTTCTCTCATATTTTCTATCTACTTTAGACTACATGCTACATATGGGATGATTTTTTCAATTGATACATTATTTTATTGAGTGTATACTTGCTATTTGCTTCTTTTCCAAATTTACCTGAGATAGCTAGCTAGCTAGATATATTCCAGATCGACACACATAAAATTCAGTGATTCTTTGAATAGATTTATCTAAATACAAAAGAAAATGCCTTTAGCTAATATAAAATGTTTTCAAAAGTTTGCCCAGTAATCCTTTTTTCAGATTTATTTCTAGGAATTTTAATGATTCAATAAGAAAGTATGGGTTTCCGGAATGCTAGGTTAATAATACAGAACACGGTAAATAGACATGCACCCTGTCTTTATGGAACTTAAACTTTAAGAAAAAATACAGACTTGATTTTATGATTGTTGGGAGGTTTAAATGAGAATATGTATAACATTTAGTGTCTGTCTCTTGGTAATTGTTCATAAATTAACTATTATTAACTTGTAAGAAAATAATACCCGAGGTGTTATGAAAAGTGAATTACATGGTTCTGTGGGAGTCTATAAGAGGAACAGGGAGATATCCTGATGAAGGCCTAAGAACAACATATTCACTAGGTGAGCAAGGATGGAGCCTATTAACCCTGAAAACCAGTCCTTGCCCTTCTTCTGCCTTGCTCCAGGTCTAGGGAGAAGACCTATTAGCTGGTTTCTGGTTGTAACTAACCAATGGGAGACAGTGGTTGGAGAAGAAAGAGGAATGGGAAAAGCCAGAGTATTTCTCTCCCATCACAGGGGCCTTCACTAGCAGCAGCTACATCTCCTCCATCATGGTTTTGGCTCCTGCCCAATAAGC
Source organism: Macaca mulatta (assembly GCF_049350105.2). Lineage (NCBI taxonomy): Eukaryota > Metazoa > Chordata > Mammalia > Primates > Cercopithecidae > Macaca > Macaca mulatta. Next base: position 170,981,370 of record NC_133406.1, on the reverse strand, counting down.
CTACTATGGTTTCAACCTCTGCTATATGAATCAAGGCCCTGGGCTTCAGAAACATGCCTCTTCCTGTTTACATATACAGTGGCTTCCAGCTCTTGCTACTCTCTGCTTTCTTTTGGGCTTCTCAGCTCCTCCACCTGCTGTGTAACCAATTTCCTTGCACTCAGTTCTCTCTGTGACAAATATTTGAAGCGCACTCAGTTCTCTGTGACAAATATTTGACTTTTAGTAACACTGTGAGACACTAGGTAAAAACATGTGATGAGATGTATTGTAGACAGCACAAAAGGTATATTTACAGGTCTCACTATGAGAAAAGGCAAATGGGGTTGTATTTTTATGGATTCTGGAAAGCCACCAGAAAATATTGAGAAAATATTCTTCTTTTGAGAAAGTAATCGTATGCTGACACAGAATTAAAGATTTTTTAAAGATTTATTAAACATTACATTGCAGTTTTTCAAGATTTCCCATTCTCTAAAATGTTATTACTATTGGAATGTGAACATAGAGATATTATTAGATTCTGATTCACTCACTATACACTTCAGTACTTGGCTTCACCACTTACTGGTTACATGACGTGCAAGTTACTTTACTTTTTGTTGCCTCAGTTTATTCATCTATAAAGTGGAAATTATAATAGTAACTTATTTACTTCATAAAGTACCTACAATGGTGCCTAGTTACAGTGAGTATTCTCAAATTGTTAGTTCTTGTTTTATTTATTTTTTCTCAATTTTGAAGGGAGAGAAAGCTATGGGAAGTGAGGATGATGTATGTGCTTTGCCTAACCAAGATTTTAAGCAGACCTATAGTACCATGGAAGAAAGGAAGTGAAGTCTGGAGATGTTACTAGGCTTCAGATTTTGAAGATTTGTGTATGACATATAAAAGATAATTAAATATCTAGAGTATTCAAAAATATTCTGGGACTGCTTTAGATAATGAAATTGGAAGGAAGTGATGATAGACATTAGAAGTAATTTGGAAAGTTCTGGTAACCCTCCAGAAAAGATGTCAACAAAGACACCACTAGCCCTTATGGCACCTTTGCTAATTGAAAAATGACTCCCCTTCCTCCGTGCAGATGCAGTTCCATGCAAAAGTATATGGTTTGGTAGACAGGCTCCTAAGCCTGGTTCTCTTATGCAGTTCACAAACTGCCTCCAGTTTATTGTGCAAACAGCTTTAGACATTTCAAAAAGGCTTAAGGGTGGTAGAGATGGCTTAAAGAATCAAAGTGATTGAAAAAATAACAACAACAGCACCCTCACAGGATCATTCTTGGCCTTCAATGACAGTCACATGAGGATTAGGCTCACTCCTCAAGGAGATTTAATAGATATGAATACTTTATGGATGATGACAGGCAAGCGTGCAATAAGAGATGGTAAGATGCAGTTAGAGAATCCATCAATGTTTTCCAAAACAAATATTAATTTCAAGTCAGTGTGACTCTTTCTGCTAATGAAACTCAAGACATAGCACAACAGTAATAATCTTACTCCATTATTAATTTTGTGGTTTTTTTCTTCAAGGAAAATTCTTTCCCCGGCACATATTAATTTTATTTATTCCTTATAAAAGAGGAGCAAATTTGCTTTTTAATATTCTTTGGAATATTATTGAAAAACATTCTCATAAAAAGCCAAGCATCTTTGTCATTTTTTATACAAGAATACATTACTTTATACATGTAGCAAATATTCATTAAGCATGCATTGTAGGCTATCTGTGAAGTCTTTGTGTTTGATACACTCATATCTTTAAGCTTTGTATACAATTAGTGTTTTTAGCCATAGCTTCCTAAACAAAATATAATGTGCAATTTGTTATAATCAGAAAATTTTAATCATTTCTTTTGAAATATACTCTGAGTGCTTCAAGTTTTCAGGTACTCCTTGGCAGAATTTGGGAACATATTGCAAGCATCATTGGTTTGGCACTGTCGATAACTTACCTAATTTACTGGGTATATTTCAGCACATTTTTCATTTGATTATAGCTGCCACTGATAGAAATGCTATCCTCACATGAAAGTTACAGCAGTAGTGACAAGTATAGATGTCAATTTCAAAATTATGGACTGAAGCTTCGAGCTAAATTATTCCCTGAGACAGTTTGGCATGTCTAGATTCATGAAAATAAGTGATGAATGTCAACTCTTTCTAATTAGATGACATGCTGGAGGTACCATATGAATACAGCTAAGTTTTGGCATGAACTTAGAGACATAAATATGTTAACTTTTCCATATTTTATTCATATACTGTATAAATAACTTCAAGTCTGCATATTTATTTAAAGAAAAATATTTTTAAAACCTTGTTTTCTGAGGCAAGTTTAACCTGGTTTACAAATCATTCTACAGTACTGATTAGAAAAAAAAAAAGTGGACTACATTTGAAGCAAGAGCAACTATAACTTTCTCTATAGTTGAGAGCAAAATTATGCATCCTTTGGGACATAATGGAACTTCGAAAATCCAATTATGTCTGCCAATTCAAAGAGTTTTCATTTTGTCTTGCTGTATCTACCAAAGTTATTTTTAAAAGCACTGGCAGATAAAATTAACATAATTTATTTAAAAGTTAAGAGAAAAGCACTGTGGGAGTACTGACGTCAGCAAAATGACATAATAAGAAGTCCCAGCCCCTCCACAGAAATATTGATTAAGCAATAATAGATGGAGCAAAATACCTTTCTGAGAATTCCAGAATTCAATTAAAAAGTTGCAGTATCCCAGGTGAGCACACAGCTGGGAACACTTGCATTAAAACAGGTAAGAAGAGCAATTTCACTTTACCTGCATCAGCCCATTCCCAACACTAAGAGAGAATGTCCTGGCTCCCTACTTCTCTGTCAAGGGAAAAGAGAAGAGTGGAACATGCATGTAAAGTTCTAGCTCTTTGGAGGGCTGTCTGGTGGACTGGTTTCTGTGAGTGCCTCATTCAGAGCACTGACAGAACAGGCAGAGTTTGGATTCCTGGAGGGCCACTGAGAACACAAAGAAGGAGGGGATGGCTTGGTCCAATCAGCATGACTTGGTGTGAGTAGAAAAGGTACACAACTTCAAGCTTCTCCTTCAGGAGGAAAGGAGAGGAGTGGAGAGTGTATCCTGCATTTCAGCTCCTGGGATGGCTACCCAAGCAACTGGTAATTGTCTTGCCTGACTTAGGGCCCTGATTAGAAGCCAGAATACTTTGGATTTGGAGTTCAACTCTCCTTACATCTCAAGGAACTGGCCAGAACAATTAGGCAAGAAAAAGAAATAAAGGGCATACAAATAAGAAAGAGGTACAATTTCTCTGTTCACAGATGACATGACATTATACATAGAAAACCCTAAAGATTCCACAAACTGTTAGAACTAATATATCAGTTCAGCAAAGTTGCAGGATACAAATCAACACACAAAAAAATTGGTTACATTTCTGTACATTAACAATGAATAATTCAAAAAGGAAGTTAGGAAACTAATCTCATCTACAATAACACCAACAAAAATAATTAATTAGGGAAGCAAAAGACCTGTAAACTGAAAATTATTACATATTGATAAAATGAATTAAAGAGGGCCTAAATAAATGAAGAGGCTCTTGTGTGTATGGATTTGAAGACTTAATATTGTTAAAATGCCCATGCTACGCATAGCAATCTACAAATTCATGCAATCTCTACCAAAATCCCGGTGGCATTTTTATAGTGAATTATGTCATTGTTTTTTCAATTCTATAATTTGGAAAAACTCCCCTACCTCCCATGGAACCTCAAAGGACTCTGAATAGCCATAACAGCCTTTAAAAAAAATAACCAAAATAGAGGCTTCACATTCCTTGATTTCAAAACTACAGTATTAAAACATTGTATTACTGTCATAAAGACATACAGACCAATGTAACAGAAGAGAGCCCAGAAATAAACTCACTCATCTACGTTCAAATGATCTTTGACAATGGCATCAAGACTATACAATGGGGAAAGAAGAGTTTCTTCAAGAAATAGTGTGGGGAAAACTGAATACCTACACACAAAAAATCAACCCAAAATGGATTAAAAACTTAAACATAAGACTGGAAACCATAAAATTCCTAAAAGAAAACACAGAAAAAGCTTCTTTCCAATTGGTCTTGACGATGATTTATTGGATTTGACACCAAAAACATAGTCAACAAAAATAAGAATAGACATGTGGGATAACATCAAACAAAATTTCTGCATAACAAGACAATCAATAGAATTAAAAGGCAACTACAGAATGGAAGAAAATATTTACACATGATATATCTGATAAGGGGTTAATATTCAAAATATACAAGAAACTCTTACAATTCAAAAACAAAATAAATAACCCAATTTAAAAGTGGGCAAATAATTTAAAAAATTTTTCCAAAGAAGAAAAACAAATGACCAACAGATCTGTGAAAAGATGCTCAGCATCACTAATAATCAGGGAAATGTAACTCCAAACCACAGTGAGGTATCACCTCTCATCTGTCAAGATGGTCGTAATCAATTTGTTTAAGGGTTAACAAGTATGTGTGCTAATAAAAAAAAGAAAACTCTTAGCAAGGATGTGGAGAAATTAGAACTTTTCTGCATTGTTGGTGAGAATGTAAAATGTGCAGTCACTTTAGAAGACAGTATGGAGGTTCCTCAAAAATTTATAAAAAGAACTAGCATATGATCCAGCAATCCCACTTCTAGGTATTTATCCAACACAATTGAAATCATGATCTCAAAAATATATTTATACCCTTATGATTATTTCAGCATTTTTTACAATGGCCAGGAGGTGACAACACCTCGAGTGTCCACAGTGCAGTATTACTTGGCCATAAAAAAGTAAAGCCTGTCACATGCAAAAACATGGATGAACTTTGAGGATGTTATACTAAGTGACATAAGCTAATCACAGAAGGACAAATATTAAATGTTTATACTTATGTGAGGTATCTAAATAGTCAAACACATAGAAACAGAAAGTAGAATGGTGGTTTCCAGGGGTTGAGAGGAGGAGAAAACAGGGAATTGCTGTTCAATAACTATAGAGTTTCAGTCATGCAAGATGAAAAATTTCTAAAGATTTGTTGTACAACAATGTGTATATAGTTAATAATCCTGTACTGTACACGTAAAAATTTGTTAAGAAGTGAGATCTCATGTTATTTTTTTTTAACCACACAAACAAAAGCACTATAGTACTAGAATAGACATGATACTAACCACCTTACATTTATGTTAGAAACAAAATGAAAATATCAAAGTGTGAAAGTACAAGAAACTTTAGATAAAAATATGAAAAATGTGAACACTTAAAACTTATGTCATTTGTTTAATTATGTTGTTATACTTTCATCTTACCAATGGAAACTATATGCATAAAATGCAAATGAAATTTTGGGTGAATTATAATAATATAAACTGCCAATAGTTTACCTTTTATTTCAACAAATTCAGGTGAGCAAAAATATATCATAATAGCTTTTTCTCCATTTTAATTCCTAATAGAGCCTCGCTTCCAAAATTAGAGTTGTGATAACAAGTCATGATAACCCTTATTGAAGTTGCCAGTCTTATCACACAAATCATGTGCCAAATAGACTTTAAGATACCTCTGTATCAGTGCACTTATGTAGTTATGCTAGGTGAAGAAGCAATGTTATTACTCTAAATATAGGAAATCCAGTTTCTTAATTTTAAAACCCCATTTTTGAATCTTTTTTCTATCAGTTCATTTTTACAAAGATGATAACTGCTATTAGGCTTCAAGAGAAGTTATGCATATTGTCTTTCTGCAAACAAGTGAGAGGAAAGTTGGGACAAGTTAATAGTGAATATGGCAACTTGCCTGCTACTTATTCACCATTAATAAGTGATAAATTGTTTTAATAACAAACTGGCTGTGCTTCTCAGAAATAAAATTAATGTTTAAAATATACATTTTGATAAATTATCAAAATTACCCATTCCAAATATGCTGGCCAGTATTTCAAATAGTTTGGCTTCAACTTGGATGCCCTGTTGTCATTCATCATAATTGAGGTTTTCCCCTAAGTTGGTGCAATATTCTATATCTCAAAGCTAACTGGTCTTATCCAACCAGTAGGCAAATTAATCCCTGAAGCAAGTTAGGCACTTTGAGAAAGCCATGAACTTGCTCAGGTTCTGTGATAAATTACTACTCCATAAATATTTAATGGAGTTAAATAAAAGAACTCACAACCCTTACACATGTGGTTGAATATATTTACTGCTAAGACAGTTGATAAGTTATGGGTTACATTCAAGTGCTAATAATATAAACCACCTAAAACTGTCCCAAACCAACCTGTGTTTTATTTTTTCTATAATTATCTCTACTACCACATAGGAGGCTGATGAGGTCGCTCAGCGACACCCCTGGAGAGTACAGCTTCTTGTAGTTTTCTGCCTAGCCATTTGGCTCTTGTCTTCCTGCTGTTGTGTGCATGTTGTATTTGCCACCGATATACCATCATATCCATATTACAAGCAGAAAGACGGGAAAGGCAAAGGGAGGAAGACACTGAGAAGCCGACAGAGCCTGTCTTCTTTTTCCTTTTAAAGGGCTTTTCCTAAGACTCCTAGCAACTTTGGCTTATATCATTTTAGCTTGTATTGGTTCACATTGCCACTCTTACAGTCATTGAAAGTTGGGAAATGCAAGATTTTACCATGTACAAAATTGGGGCTCTATTAGTAAAGAAGAGGAAAAAGGATAAAAGGCAGCTAGGAATATCTTCCAAAACATGCCTGAATAAAAATATTTGACTTTTACTTGTACATTAATTGATAAATGCAGGAAATTTTATGGTTTTTTCTTGAGCTACAGATACTGGAATTGTATCACATTACATGTAAATGATTTAAAACATACTTTGTACCTAATGTTAATGCTTCCTGAAAGTCAAACCATCAAATCTTCAGTGTGGCCCAATACTGTAAATAAGAATGTCCTGACTTAATATTAGCTATTTGAAAAGCCTGTATGTTAATTTGAATATTAGACTACATATTGAAATTGATGTTTCATATTTACATTGTTGTCCAGATAAGGAGTCTTTTGAACTGCCTGCATTCTCACTTACAGTTATGGGTGTTTCATACGTTGATAAGAATGCCTTTTACTAAAGAAACAATAAGTGATTATTTAATTTAGACTTGATATACACAGAAATGGGATGCAAAAGAGCCAGTTAGTATATTTTTTCAAGTAGGAAAAAAAATAGTAACAATTTGAAGCATTCCCAGTACCGTAATCACCAAGATGGAAACATCCTTAATTTTTTTGTAAACTTTTAAAATTTTAACCACAAACATTACTCTAAGGAAATTGCTGAAAATTTGAGTTCTTAATTTTATGAGATGGTATATTGTCAGTTTGACATACTGGCTTCTGTAATAATAATAAGCTAAGTAATAACACGAACAAAACTACAACTGCATAATAATTGTTAGCAAGGCCTGATGAGTGATCCTGCAAATCGACTATATTATATCACATTTGTCATATGAGTTTATAGCACTAAGGTAGACTATTGCTGTTTTGAAACAATGTAGTACTTGGTTCAATTCCCATATGTGGAATGGTGACTGTTTCTTTTTTATCAACTCACATATTTCTGGGAACTTTCTCTGAAATACACATAAACTTAAGACTTCATAGTTAAAACTGCAGGTCTTATATTATCAAAGTCTGTGGCAGCTTATGTTTGTTTGACTTTCGTCAAATGGAGTACTGATTTGTTCAAACCACTTTAATTGACATTGAGGCTATAGTGGTGAATATGATTTGATTTCTTCCCTCAAGGAGTTAATAGTCTGATTCAATGAATGCCGGTGGTAACTCACACTTGAAAGATGCTTCCTCCATGTTATTGTAATGAGAGGGGTCTGGGTTAACCACTTGGGTATAACAGTAATGACAGTACGGATAAACAATTTTAGAAACAATGTAATGGGAAGTATCAAGAAATAACTACCATAATCCTTTACTACATTATAATTATTTAAAAGGAAAAGAAAGGGAATAGGAAAAAAGGAAAGGAAAGGAAAAGGAAAATTAAGGAAAGGACAAGACACAAATATTTAATGAGAAGCAAAACATTATAATGTTTCATTTTATTGTAAACCTCCACAGTCTATTATAAACCCCAAACTAGATACTTACATTGTGTGTCTGTGTATGTGTGTGCGTGTGTTACTGGTTACTGACCTAAATTCACACTGACCTAATTTCTCACCAGCATTTCTATGTTACTAAAGTGATAAACATTCCTAACATATCATTATTCTATGATTAATCTGAATATTTTGAAAGTATAGTGACTAGCTAGGAGCATTACAATTATTTAAGACAACAATTTATTGGAATTTTAATAGCACTATCTTTTGCATAGATGATTTCATGCAAAGGATTAGCAGTGCTTCAAGATATTTCTTATAGGTAGAATTATTTCAGAATGACTTATAAAATCATATATGCAGGATTCCCTCTTTGTCTATGGATTGGAAAGGTTTCAGAAGGAATGGTACCAGCTCCTCCTTGTACCTCTGGTAGAATTCAACTGTGAATCCTTCTGGTCCTGGACTTTTTTTGATTGGTAGGCTATTAATTATTGCCTCAATTTCAGGGCCCATTATTGGTCTATTCAGGGATTCAACTTCTTCCTGGTTTAGTCTTAGGAGAGTGTATGTGTCCAGGAATGTATCCATTTCTTGTAGGTTTTCTAGTTTATTTACATAGAGGTGTTTATAGTATTCTCTGATGGTAGTTTGTATTTCTGTGGGGTCGGTGGTGATATCCCCTTTATCATTTTTTATTGTGTTTATTTGATTCTTCTCTCTTTTCTTCTTTATTAGTCTTGCTAGCAGTCTATCAATTTTGTTGATATTTTCAAAAAACCAGCTCCTGGATTCATTGATTTTTTGAAGGGTTTTTTGTGTCTCTATCTCCTTCAGTTCTGCTCCGATCTCAGTTATTTCTTGCCTTCTGCTAGCTTTTGATTGTGTTTGCTCTTGCTTCTCTAGTTCTTTTAATTGTGATGTTAGGGTGTCAATTTCAGATTTTCTTGCTTTCTCTTGTGGGCATTTAGTGCCATAAATTTCCCTCTACACACTGCTTTAAATGTGTCCCAGAAATTCTGATATGTTGTATCTTTGTTCTCATTGGTTTCAAATAACATCTTTATTTCTGCCTTCATTTCGTTATGTATCCAGTAGTCATTCAGGAGCAGGTTGTTCAGTTTCCATGTAGTTGAGTGGTTTTTGAGTGAATTTCTTAATCCTAAGTTCTAGTTTGATTGCACTGTGGTCTGAGAGACAGTTTGGTATAATTTCTGTTCTTTTATATTTGCTGAAGAGTGCTTTACTTCCAACTATGTGGTCAATTTTGGAATAAGTGCAATGTGGTGCTGAGAAGAATGTATATTCTGTTGATTTGGGGTGGAGAGTTCTGTAGATGTCTATTAGGTCCGCTGGGTGCAGAGTTGAGTTCAATTCCTGGATATCCTTGTTAACTTTCTGTCTCGTTGACCTGTCTAATGCTGACAGTGGGATGCTAAAGTCTCCCATTATTATTGTGTGGGAGTCTAAGTCTCTTTGTAAGTCTCTAAGGACTTGCTTTATGAATCTGGGTGCTCCTGTGTTGGGTGCATAAATATTTAGGATAGTTAGCTCTTCTTGTTGAATTGATCCCTTTACCATTATGTAATGGCCTTCTTTGTCTCTTTTGATCTTTGATGGTTTAAAGTCTGTTTTATCAGAGACTAGGATTGCAACACCTGCCTATTTTTGTTTTCCATTTGCTTGGTAAATCTTCCTCCATCCCTTTATTTTGAGCCTATGTTTGTCTCTGCATGTGAGATGGGTTTCCTGAATACAGCAGACTGATGGGTCTTGACTCTTTATCCAGTTTGTCAGTCTGTGTCTTTTAATTGAAGCATTTAGCCCATTTACATTTATGGCTAATATTGTTATGTGTGAATTGATCCTGTCCTTATGATGTTAGCTGGTTATTTTGCTCGTTAGTCAATGCAGTTTCTTCCTAGCATTGATGGTCTTTATATTTTGGCATGTTTCTGCAGTGGCTGGTACCAGTTGTTCCTTTCCATGTTTAGAGCTTCCTTCAGGAGCTCTTGCAGGGCAAGCCTGGTGATGACAGAATCTCTCAGCATTTGCTTGTCTGTAAAGGGTTTTATTTCTCCTTCACTTATGAAGCTTAGTTCAGCTGGATATGAAATTCTGGGTTGAAAATTCTTTTCTTTTTTTTAATTTATTTATTATTATTATTATACTTTAAGTTCTAGGGTACATGTGCATAATGTGCAGGTTTGTTACATATGTATACTTGTGCCATGTTGCTGTGCTGCACCCATCAACTCGTCAGCACCCATCAACTCGTCATTTACATCAGATATAACTCCCAATGCAATCCCTCCCCTCCCCCCTCCCCATGATAGGCCCCAGTGTGTGATGTTCCCCTTCCCGAGTCTAAGTGATCTCATTGTTCAGTTCCCACCTATGAGTGAGAACATGCGGTGTTTGGTTTTCTGTTCTTGTGAGAGTTTGCTAAGATTAATGGTTTCCAGCTGCATCCATGTCCCTACAAAGGACACAAACTCATCCTTTTTTATGGCTGCATAGTATTCCATGGTGTATATGTGCCACATTTTCTTAATCCAGTCTGTCACTGATGGACATTTGGGTTGGTTCCAAGTCTTTGCTATTGTGAATAGTGCCACAATAAACATACATGTGCATGTGTCTTTATAGCAGCATGATTTAGAATCCTTTGGGTATATACCCAGTAATGGGATGGCTGAGTCATATGGTACATCTAGTTCTAGATCCTTGAGGAATCGCCATACTGTTTTCCATAATGGTTGAACTAGTTTACAATCCCACCAACAGTGTAAAAGTGTTCCTATTTCTCCACATCCTCTCCAGCACCTGTTGTTTCCTGACTTTTTAATGATCGCCATTCTAACTGGTATGAGATGGTATCTCATTGTGGTTTTGATTTGCATTTCTCTGATGGCCAGTGATGATGAGCATTTTTTCATGTGTCTGTTGGCTGTATGAATGTCTTCTTTTGAGAAATGTCTGTTCATATCCTTTGCCCACTTTTTGTTGGGGTTGTTTGTTTTTTTCTTGTAAATTTGTTTGAGTTCTTTGTAGGTTCTGGATATTAGCCCTTTGTCAGATGAGTAGATTGCAAAAATTTTCTCCCATTCTGTAGGTTGCCTGTTCACTCTGATGGTATAAAAAAATAAAATAAAATACAAAAAAAAAAAAAAGAAAATTCTTTTCTTTAACAATGTTGAATATCAGCCCCACTCTCTTCTGGCTTGTAGAGTATAAAGAGAACTCAAACAAATTTACAAGAAAAAAACAAACAACCCCATCAAAAAGTGGGTGAAGGTTATGAACAGAAACTTCTCAAAAGAAGACATTTATGCAACCAGCAGACACATGAAAAAGTGCTCATCATCACTGGCTATCAGAGAAATGCAAATCAAAACCACAATGAGATACCATCTCACATCAGTTAGAATGGCGATCATTAAAAAGTCAGGAAACAACAGGCGCTGGAGAGGATGTGGTGAAATAGGAACACTTTTACACTGTTGGTGGGACTGTAAACTAGTTCAACCATTGTGGAAGACAATGTGGTGATTCCTCAAGGATCTAGAACTAGAAATACCATTTGACCCAGCCATCCCCTTACTGGGTATATACCCGAAGGATTATAAATCATGCTGCTATAAAGACACATGCACACGTATGTTTATTGCAGCACTATTCACAATAGCAAAGACTTGGAACCAACCCAAATATCCATCAATGACAGACTGGATTAAGAAAATGTGGCACCTATACACCATGGAATACTGTGCAGCCATAAAAAAGAATGAGTTCATGTCCTTTGTAGGGACATGGATGCAGCTGGAAACCATCATTCTCAGCAAACTATCACAAGAACAGAAAACCAAACACTGCATGTTCTCACTCATAAGGTAGGAATTGAACAATGAGAACACTTGGACACAGGAAAGGGAACATCACATACCGGGGGCGGTCGTGCAGTGGGGGGAGAGGGGAGGGGGAGGGATAGCATTAGGAGTTATACCTAATGTAAATAATTAATCAATGGGTGCAGCACAGCAACATGGCACATGTATACATATGTAACAAACCTGCCGATTGTGCACATGTACCCTAGAACTTAAAGTATAATTTTAAAAAATCATATATGGAAGTAGATTTTAAGTTTATCCATATCATCCGATTTGAAAAGTATAAGATTCCCCAGGATCCTCTTCATTCAGGTGCTATATATCTGAACTGCCACAAATAAAATTTATACTTTGTATTTTTCCACATGTGTCTTCTGTATGTAAAGTATTATAAGTTATAATATTGAATTAATTTACCCTATGATATTATTGTCTTACCTAGGTCTGCAGAGAATGTAGAAAGGATAAAGGCAGAGAAAGCATGGGAAGAAAGGAAAATTAACCAAAGGAGACTTGAGGGCTCATGCAGATGATTTTCTTCCTATTTTAAAATTTTGTCTAGGAATAGTCCTGCTAAAATAACCAGTTTTTGTCATGTTATGTTTCAGGCTGTTCATTATTTCAGGTTCTTCACCACAGTCACAGACTTATTTATCCTCTGTGCTTTTTCTTTTTTTTTTTTTTTTTTTAATTTATTTATTGTTATTATTCTTTAAGTTGTAGGGTACATGTGCATAACGTGCAGGTTTGTTACATATGTATACTTGTGCCATGTTGGTGTGCTGCACCCATCAACTCGTCATTTACATCAGGTATAACTCCCAATGCAATCCCTCCCCCCTCCCCCCTCCCCATGATAGGCCCCGGTGTGTGATGTTCCCCTTCCTGAGTCCAAGTGATCTCATTGTTCAGTTCCCACCTATGAGTGAGAACATGCGGTGTTTGGTTTTCTGTTCTTGTGATAGTTTGCTAAGAATGATGGTTTCCAGCTGCATCCATGTCCCTACAAAGGACACAAACTCATCCTTTTTTATGGCTGCATAGTATTCCATGGTGTATATGTGCCACATTTTCTTAATCCAATCTGTCACTGATGGACATTTGGGTTGATTCCAAGTCTTTGCTATTGTGAATAGTGCTGCAATAAACATACGTGTGCATGTGTCTTTATAGCAGCATAATTTATAATCCTTTGGGTATATCCTCTGTGCTTTTTCATAGAACATTTATGGCCAGTGAAATAAATTCCTTTGATTTAATACTATTGAAAATGATGGGAGTCTTTTGGTTAAAATCCATATACTATTTTATTGATTCTTTCCAGTGTATCTCATAGCAGCTGTTTTTCAGTTCATTACTTTTATACCCATAGAATCAGCATTTAATGCTCTAACTTGAGCCTAAAGTAACAATATGGGTTCTTAGTAATATTCTGATGTAATACAAAAAAACCAGGGTTAACAGAAGTGTTAGAGGTTTCGGAATGAGTGAAATGTGAATCCTATCTTTGCTACTTTCTGTCTGTGTCATTTCTGGCAGCTTAGAGACAGCATTTGTAAGGCTCCATTACATCATATTTTTAGTATAACATATTTTAAATAATTCATATTAGCTTGTTTTATCTCTTCTAAAATATATCATCATAATAACTGAATTTATTTGTTTTTTAAAGTGGGATTTCCATTATCGTCAGCATGAAGCACTAAACACCCTGAAAGTACCCTTCCAAAAAAAAACTACAAAATCTGGATAAAATACAAGTGATATATTTTTAAGTGATTTGCCACACTGGCTAAAATATTAGGAAGTAGCTAAAAGCCAAATCAAGGAGAACCTCCTAGAAGGTAGGTAAGAATTGAAGGAAGATTTAACTGTAGACCTTGAGCTCCTGTTTTAGTGGCTGAAAATGGTCTTGGAGTCGGGAAATAAAGCTTAGATATTCTTTGGAGTAAAATACACTAATGAGGACCTAAAACAAATCCTCAAAGACAAATGTCCAGAAAAATAAGTTCATTATATAAAACATACAAAGAAACAAGAAACCATAAAAGGAACCACATCCTGTATCAAAGTCAGCAGGAACAAGAATCAGAAGAATCACATGGCAAAGTTCTTAAATACTAGAACCTTCTAAAGTTTATGTGTTTCAAGAAATACACAATGGAAATGTGAGAAAAGAACAAGTCTATAACAATAACTAGGTGGATTTCTGAAAATAAGATAGGTATAATTAAATAAACCAACAAGGTATGATAACAAATCCTGAGGTTAACAACAGCAAAAAGTCATTTTCGCCTCTGTGTCTAAAGGAGCATAGAAAAGGAGAGGTTACAAGAAATTGGAGGGAGCTGTAATTGGAGTTATAGAATAGGGTTGTCCAAGAGGAACTGCAAACTTTGGTAGAATGCAGCTTCTGCTCACCCACAGCCTACTAAGGAGGCAGGTTGGGAAATAAATACTCCTGTCTCTCCCCCACACTCAAATGTACTTTTCATTGGCCAAGCACACCTGGACACCAGACACAAGAAAACTTAGATGATGCATAATAGAGAAGTTACTGAGCCAGAAAATAGAGCAGAATGGAGAAGAGAGAATCTAGAGGGGGTAAAAAGAGAATCCCCAATGCAGGAGAACAATGAGGATAGAGTGAAAAGGCTTAAGCTACAAACAGAGTTATAAAAGGAAAAAAAAAAAAAAAACAAATATTCAAAGATAAAATAGATGACCATATTTCAGAATTGCTGAGACAATACATCTCCAATCCAAAAAATAAAACCAATAAAAAAAGTATAAATAGACAATGTCGTAGTGAAACTGAAGAACACCAAAAACAAAGAAGACTTTAAACAATCAGCCAAAAAAATAAAGATTACCTTTCAAAGGACAGTTGAATTAATAACGAATGTCTCAACAGCTGCAATGACGCCATAGAATACAACTGTATACATTTATTTCCTCATCTAGCAAAGACATTTTTCAACACCAGGGACAAAATACGGATATTTTCAGATGAACAACAGAGAGGGTTTAAAAAATGTCCTGACACACTTTAAAGAAAATTCTAAAGGATAAAGTTCAGAAAGAAGGAAAATAATCACAGATGAAAGGCACCAGATGCAATAAAGAATAGTAAACAAATATTACAAATGTAGATATATCTAAACATAGAAAAATCATGATTTCCAAAGTAGAAAACATAAAAAATAAAATGAAACAAGAAAAAAGGGTCCCAATTCAAAAGAAGAGAAGAAAAGCAAAATGGAAAATCTGTATAAATAAAAATCACAAAATAAGATAGTAGACCTAAATTCAAGTTATCAGCAAATCAGATTGCAAATATAATATTCTGATTTAAAACTCAATTAAAAAAATATTTTAAAATTCACAACCATATTTTTTTTCAACAGACATATCTTAAAAGAACCCCAAAATAACTTATTGCCAAAGTATGGAAAATGATATTCCAGGCAATTAATATTTATGAGGGGTTCTGCAACTATATTATCTGATAAGCAGACTTTAAGGCAAATACTATTTTTAGCTCCTACAATCACTACATAATGATAAAAGGTTCAATCCATCAGAATATTATAACTTCTGTATACTCAATAATATAGTTTCAAATTACATAAAGCAAAAAAATGACAGAACTGTAGGAAAAATAGACAAATTAACTGTCATACTGGGGGCAGTGTTAATGCTTTTCTCACTAGTTACTAGACAAACAGAAACAAAATCAGCAACTTTCAAATTAACACACATTCTTTCCAAAGCACACCTCGACAAAGAATTCGGCAAAAAAGTAGATAAAAGCCGATGTTAGATGTTGATATGCAGTAAGGTAAAAGAAAAAGTACAGCCTGGTAAGGAGGATCAAGAATGTTGATGTAGGCATGGTATCCCAAGTGTAGGATTAACTGTGGTTCTCAGGAAAGGCACCTGAAAAAGTAACATTTGAATAAGGACTGAATAGAGGTGAAGGGATTCCAAAGAGAAGACACTGCTAGTGTAAAGGCCTAAGGCGGGAGAATATTGTATATGCTCAACTCCATTAGAAGGAGAAATAAAAGATTTGAGGGAAGGTTACAGCAGCCAAACATAAAGCGCCTTTGTAAAGATGCCTTTTGCTCTGTGTGAAATAGGAAGTCCTTGGAGTGTTGCAGGTGGTGCAGTGACACAATTTGACTCATGATTTAAAAGGACCCTCTGGCTGTTGAAGTGAGAATAGATAATGAGGGAGATGGGTTGTAGCACAGAGGCTGTACATGTATGCTCTAACATTCCTTTAATGTGTTATGTATTTAATATATTTACATTAATATAAATAACTTATTTAGACACCCACAAAAGAAGCCAGTAGAAGATCGCCAAAAAGAAAAAAGAAGAGAAAAGTCCTTGGCCACGCTGGCGTAAGGAACTGAAAATGAAATGCCAGGTGCAGAGTTTAAAGGGAAAGTGTTATATCCCAGTGATGTAATACTTCCTCGTGACTCCACAAAGTTTTAGGAAAAAAAAAATTTTTTTTTAATGCTCCTGGAATTAACACAGAACTGTGATGTCCACTGACCACTTCACGTTGCTAGTATATTCACTCAATCACAAATAAAAATTTAATTTTTCCCAAGAACCTATCTTCCTAAATAAATGAGTCATCTTGATTCTTCTTTCCCTAGTAAAAGATACAGCACATTCCATTTTCTCATCTCAGTAAAAAAGACTAAGAGATTAAAAGTATTTTATGCCTTACAACATCCCAGAAATTACAACCATGAGTGTGATCATAATGTTTTATTTTTCTCATCAATGAGTCATAGCCATCAAACAGTACTCACTTGATTAATCATAACAGTTCATTTATTTTAAAAAATGCTGAATATCTTTTACTCTGAGTGGTCAGCACCATCTGCGACAATCCTAGAGAATTTACCAGGAGAACATTGTGTCAACACTCAAAAAGCCCCTGATCTAGTGACTAAAAACCACTGCCTTAAGATCATAACTATAGCTCAAAGATAATCACCATGGGTAGGACCCAGAAGAAGAGCAGGCTGAAGGCAGAAGTCCAGGGAAGCACTAGGTCTTTACTTCCCTGGTTTATAAAATGAATGTCATTTATATTCTGTGTATGGTATATATTTAGACATTTATGAAAATTTTGAAAAGAATGACATTTTTTTCCTATTTGCCAACTCTCCCCATTTCACTTTGAGGAAGGAATGCATGCTTTTCTTACCAAATCATTACATTCCCTCCACACACATTTTTATTCTGCATCTAACAGCTACCACATATGGTAGTAGTTCCTTCCCTGAGACATAAGCAGGCTCCAGGGGAAGGTGCAATAATCTGAACCTGAGCAGAACAGTTTTTTCATTTAGGCACTGTGCTCAGGTAGGAAGATTATAGGAATCAGAAAATCTGAGCTTGAATCTGGCTTTGCAGTGACCTTGGACAAGTGGGTCTTAATTTCTTCATCTCTAAAAGGCTAAACTCACAGGTCTTATCCTCACCTTTATGAGGATAAATAATATATGTAAAGATGTTCTGTAACCATAAACTCATTAGTACTGTGTAGGGCATAAATTTATTGCTAAAACCATTCATTCAATCATTTAAAAATAAATATTTAATGTTTGCTGTGTTCAGTGTTATTTACAAAAGGTAAAATCTAGATTTTTCAAGACATTCGTAATGATACCAATCTATTCTGAATTCTATTTCTTTGAAAATAAAGTGAGAAAATGTACTATTGTGTTTGATATTTCCCTAAATGTGTGACATGGCAATGTACAAACAAGTTTCTCATTTCTCTTTTGGTAAATCATTGCTGCCCTTACAAATGAGGAATTTTGTTTAGTTTCCAACTTACAGACCTTCACATCTTTTTGTTTTGTTAAGCCTCACCCTTTTTAAGCAGTTTAGGTGTGGTTAATATATGGTTTCTTTTCACACTAATCTTGCCGTTAAACTTTATTTAGATTGTCCTTATTAGCTATCAACTCAACATAGTTGGCTGAGATAATTGGGTATTGATTATTTTTGCACTGTCATTTGCAGTTCAAATTGGATCTTTATAAACACTTGAGACTATTTATCAATGGCTATTGAAAGCTTGATATGCATATGCTTTCAGCATAGTCCTGGTCTGGGATTTGGTTCACTGTGCTTCAAACTCTACTTTCCTTGGAAAGAAACTTAGCACCTCACTGATAATGTAAGGCATGTGTCACTGCTTCTTCAACAATTTTCTCATTTCTCTTGAATTCAGAGCCAAATAAGGAAATCTAGAATTCTGGAGAGGTTTCTTAGTTTTAGGGTTTCATGAAGTTGGATGGTCAAAGTGCTGCCCTGTTCTTCTCTTTCCCTGGGCAGGACAGAGAAGACTATTATTATTTCCAACAATAAGATAGAAATCTTATTTCTTCTTTCTCCATAAGAATGGTTAGTCCTACTTTCAGTTTTAATTCCTAATCTTTTAATTTATTTTTGCTTCCCATGAATTATTCTGTTGAGTTTTTAGACTTACAGAAGTGTGAGTCATATGTATGTTCAACAGTCATGCTAAGTAGAGGCTTTTAGATGTGCTATAGTATGTAATACAGCTGTCACATGGTTATTTAGATTAAGTAAGTTAAAATTCAATACATTTTTTAATTTTAATTTTTAATTTTTAAGGACACATAGTAGGTGTATATATTTATGGGTTGCATGAGATATTTTGATACCGGCATACAATGCGTACAATCATATTAGGATAAATAGGGTATTCGTGACCTCAAGCATTTACCTTTTGTGTTATGAGCAATCCAATCGTGCTCTTTTAGTTATTTTTAAATACACAATGAAATTATTTTGACTATAGTCACTCTATTTTACTAGTAAATATGTAATACTAGGTCTTATTTATTCTTTCTAATTTTTGATACCCATTAACCCTCCCTATCTCCTCCCCTACATCCTCACTACCCATCCCAGTCTCTTGTAACCATCATCCTACTCTCTGTCTCCATTTGTTCAATTGTTTTAATTTTTAGCTCAAACAAATGAGAGCATGTAATGTTTGTCTTTCTGTAACTGGCTTATTTCACTTAACATAATGACTACCAGTTCCCTCCATGTTGTTGCAAATGACACAATCTCATCCTTTTTCATGGCTGACTAGTACTTCATCATGTATCTGTACCACATTTACTTTATGCATTTATCTGTTGATGAACACTTAGGTTATTTCCAAATCTTGGCTGTTGTGAATATGTCTGCAATAAACATGGACTGTAGATATCTTTTTGATATACTGATTTCCTTTCTTTTGGATATATACCCAGTGCTGTTAATGCTGGATAACAAAGTAGCTGTATTTTTAGTTTTTTGAGAACTTCCAAACTGTTCTCCATAGTGGTTGTACTGATTTACATTCCTATCAGCAGTGTACGAGGGTTCCCATTTCTCCACATCTTGCCAGCATCTGTTATTGCCTGACTTTTGGATAAAAGCCATTTTAGCTGGGATCAGATGATATCTCATTGCAATTGTGATTTACATTTCTCTGATTTTCAATGATGTTGACCACATTTCATATACCTAGTTGCGATCTGTATCTCTTCTTTTGAGAAATGTCTATTCAGATATTTTGCCCATTTTTAATCAGATTATTAGATTTTATTCCTATCATGTTGCTTGAGTTCTATATTCTGGTTATTAATCCCTTGTCAGATGGTTAGTTTGCACATATCTTCTCCAATTCTGTGGGTTGTTGCTTCACTTTGTTGATTGTATCCTTTGCTGTGCAGAAGCTTTTTAACTTGATGTGATCCCGTTTGTCTATTTGATCTTGGTTGCCTGTGTTTGTGGGGTCCTCTTCAAAAAATCTTTGCCCTGATCAATGTCCTGGAGAGTTTCTCTAATGTTTACTTTTAGCAGTTTCATAGTTTGAGGTCTTAGATTTAAGTCTTTAATCCATTTTGATTTGGTTTTTTTATATGGTGAGAGATAGGTGTCTGGTTTCTTTTTTTTTTTTTTGCCAGTGGATATATAGTTTTTCTACCACCATTTATTGAAGAAACTGTCCGTTCCCCAATGTGTGTTCATGGCACCTTCATCAAAAATGAGTTAACTGTAGATATATGGATTTATCTCTGGGTTCTCCATTCTGTTACACTGATCTATATGTCTGTTTTTATGCCAGTGCAATACCATTTTGTTTACTACAGCTCTGTAGTGTAATTTAAAGTCAGGAAATGTGATTCCTTCAGTTTCATTCTTTTGCTCAGGATAGCTTTCGCTATTCTGAGTCTCTTGTGGTTTCATATAAATTTTAAATTTGTTTTTTCTATTTCTGTGAAGAATGTCATTAGTATTTTGATACGGATTGCCTTAAATCTGTAGATTGCTTTGGGTGGTATGGACATTTTTACATTGATTGATTCTTTGTTCATTGTTCATTGTTGATTCTTCCAATCCATGAACATGGAATATATTTCATTTTTGTGTGTCCTATTCAAATCTTTGCATGAATGTTTTATAGTTTTCATTGTAGAGATATTTCACTTCTTGAGTTAGGTTAATTTCTAGGTATTTTATTTTATTTGTAGCCGTTGTGAATGGGATTACTTTCCTTAATTCTTTCTCAGATTGTTCTCTATTGACATATAGAGGATACTACTGATGTATGTTGATTTTGTATCCTACAACTTTGTGAATTTGTTTATAAGTTCTAATAGTTTTCTTGGTGGAGATGTTACATTTTTCCAAATATAAGATCATGTCATCTGGAAACAAGGATAATTTGACTTCTTCCTTTCTAATTTGTGTGCCCTTTCTTTCTTTCTCTTGGCTGATTGCCCTATCTAGAAATTCCAGGACTATGTTGAAAAACAGTGGGGAAAGTGGACATCCTTGTTGTGTTCCTGATCTTAGAAAAAGACTTTCAGGTTTCCCCATTAAGTATGATACTAGCTGTGGATCTGTCAGAGGTGGTTCTTGTTATGTTGAGGTATGTTTCCTCTATCCTCAGGTTTTTGAGGGTTTTTAATCATGAAGGGATGTTGAATGTTATCAAATGTTTCTTCAGCATCAATTGAAATGATCATATGGTTTTTGTCTTTTATTCTGTTGATATAATGTATTACACTAATTGATTTGCATATGTTGAACCATCCGTACATCCCTGGGATAAATCCCACTTGTTCGTGATGACTGATCTTTTTAATGTATTGTTGAATTTGGTCTGCTAGTATTTTGTTGTAAATTTTTGCATTAATATTCATCAGTGATAGTGGCTGATAGTTTTCTCTTTTGATGTATCTTTGGGTTTGGTATCAGGATAATACTGGTCTTATGAACGAGTCTGAAAGCATTCCTTCCTCCTCTATTTTTCAGAATAGTTTGAGTACAATTGGTATTATTTCTTTAAGTGTTTGGTAGAATTCAGCAGTGATACCATTGGGTCCCAGGCTTTTCTTTGCTGGGAGACTTATTACTATGGTTTCAATCTCATTACTGGTTATTGGTCTGTTTAGAGTTTGGATTTCTTCATGGTTCGATCTTGGTAGGTTGTACGTGTGTAGGAATTTATCAATTTCTTCTAGATTTTTCAATTTATCATCATATACTTCCTTATAGTAGCCACTAAAGATCTTTTGAATTTCTGTAGTATCAGTTGTAATGTCTCCTTTTTTATCTCTGATTTTATTTATTTGAGTCTTCTCCCTCTTTTTAGTCTGGCTAAAGGTTTGTCAATTTTGTTTACTTTTTCAAAAAGACAATGCTTTGTTTCATTGATATTTTGTATTGTTTTCTTCATTTCAAATTCTCTTATATTTGCTCTGATTTTTATTATTTCTTTCCTTCTACTAATTTTGAGTTTGGTTTGCTCTTGCTTTTCTAGTTCTTCAAGATGCATCATTAGGTTGTTTATTTGAAATTTTTCTTTTATGATGCAGGCACTAATAGCTATAAACTTCCTTCTTGATACTGCTTTTGCTTTATCCCATAGATTTTGGTATGTATTTCCATTATAATTTGTTTCAAGATATTTTTTTCATTTTCCTCCTTAACTACTTCATTGTCTCACTGGTTATTCAGGAGCATATCATTTAATTTTCATGTGTTTGTGTATTTTCCAAAATTCCTCTTTTTATTATTTCTAGTTTTATTCCCTTGTGGTCAGAGAAGACGCTTAATATTATTTCACATTTTTTGAATGTTTTAAGACTTGTTTTGTGATTTAACATATGGTCTATCCTTGAGAATGATCCATGTGCTGAGGAAAATAATATGTATTTTGTAGCTCTTGGATGAAATGTTCTGTAAATATCTATTAGGTCAATTTGGTCTGCACTGCAGATTAAGTCTGACGTTTCCTTGCTGATTTTCTGTCTGGAAGATCTGTCTAATGCTGACAGTGGGCTGTTGAAGTCTCCAGCTTTTATCATGTTGAGGTCTATCTCTCTCTTTAGCACTAATAGTATGTGTTTTATATACCTGTGTACTCCTGTATTGGATGCATATTTATTTAAAATTGTGATATTCTCTTGCTGAATTCACCCCTTTACCATTATATAGTGACTTTTGTCTATTCTTATAGTATTCATCCTGAAATATATTTTGTCTGATATAAGTATAGGTACTCCTGGTCTTTTTTGATTTCCATTGGCATGGAATATCTTTTTTCTGTCCTTTTATTTTCAGTTATGTGTGCCTTTATAGGCAAAGTGTGTTTCTTGAAAGCAACAGATCACTGGGTCTTGGTTTTTAATCTGTTCAGTCACTCTACATCTTGTGATTGAAGCATTTAGTCCATTTATATTCAATGTTATTATTGATGAGTAAGGACTTCCGCCTTTTTATCATTTGTTTTCTGGTTGTTTTGTCATCTTCTCCTCATTCTTTTCTTCCTTCTTGTCTTCCTTTTAGCAAAGGTAATTTTCTCTGGTGATATCATTTAATTTATTGCTTTTTATTTTTTGTGTACCCATTGTATGGTTTTTGATTTGAGGTCACCATGAGGCTTGCAAATACTATCGTATAACACATTATTTTAAGCTGATAACAACAACACTCTTTGCAAAAACAAATGAGCACAAAGAAAACGAATAAAAACTCAGCACCTTAACTTTGCCTTCCCACTTTTTAACATTTTGTGTTTCTTTTCTTCTTTTTATTATACTTTAATTTCTTGGATACATGTGCAAAACATGTAGGTTTGTTACACAGGTATACACGTGCCATGGTGGTTTGCTGCACCCATCAACCCATCATCTATATTAGGTATTTCTCCTAATGCTACCACTCCCCTAGCCCCCATCCCCTGACAGGCCCCGGTGCGTGATGTTCCCCTCCCTGTGTCCCTGTGTCCTCATTGTTTAACTCCCCTTATGAGTGAAAACATGTGGTGTTTGCTTTTCTGTCCCTGTGTTAGTTTGCTGAGAATGATGGTTTCCAGCTTCATCCATGTCCCTGCAAAGGACGTGAACTCATCCCTTTTTATGGATGCATAGTATTCCATGGTGTATATGCGCCACATTTTCTTTATCCAATCTATCACTGATGGGCATTTGGGTTGTTTCCAAGTCTTTGCTACTGTGAATAGTGCTGCAATAAACATACGTGTGCATATGTCTTTATAGTATAATGATGTATTATCCTTTGAGTATATACCCAGTAACGGGATTGCTGGATCAAATGGTATTTCTCATTCTAGATCCTTGAGGAATCACCACACTCTCTTCCACAACGTTTCAACTAATTTACATGCCCACCAACAGTGTAATAGCATTCCTATTTCTGCACATCCTCTCCAGCATCTGTTGTTTCCTGACTTTTTAATGATCACCATTCTAACTGGCATGAGATGGTATCTCATTGTGGTTTTGACTTGCATTTCTCCAGTGACCAGTGATGATGAGCTTTTTTTTGTATGTTTTTTGGCTGCATAAATGTCTTCTTTTGGGAAGTGTCTGTTCATATCCTTTGCCCACTTTTTGATAGGGTTGTTTGTTGTAGTTTTTATTTATATCTTATCATACTGTCTATGTCTTGAAAGGTTCTTATAGTATTATTTTGATTAGTCCATCCTTTAGTCTTTCTACTTAAGATAAGAATAGTCTATATACCACAGTTACAGTGTTATAATACTCTGTGTTTTTCTGTGTCCTTACTGTTACCAGTGAGTTTTGTACTTTTAGATGGTGTCTTATTGCTCATTAATGTATTTTTCTTTCTGATTGAAGTACTTTCTCTAGCATTTTTTTCAGAACAGATCTGGTGTTAATGAAATCCCTCAGCCTTTGTCTGTCTGGGAAGGTCTTTATCTGCATGTTCAAAGGGTGTTTTCACTGGAGAAAGTATTCTAGGGTAAAATATTTTTCCTTCTGCACTTCAGATATGTCATGCCATTCTCTCATGGCCTGTAAACTCTCTACTGAAAACTCTGCTGCAAGACATATTGGAGCTCCATTGTGTGTTACTTGTTTTTTTTGCTCATGATGCTTTTAGGACCTTTTCTTTTTCCTTGACCTTTGGGAGTTTGATTATTAAATGACTTGAGGTAGTCTTATTTGGATTGAATCTGCTTTATGTTTTCTAACCTTCTTGTACTTGGCTATTGATATCTTTCTTAGATGGGGAGTTATCTGTTATTATTCTTTAAAATAAACTTTCTACCCCTACCCCTACCACATCTTTAAGGCAATAAGTTTTAGATTTGCCCACTTGAGGCTATTTTCTAGATCTTGTAGTCATGCTTTATTTTTTTATTCTTCCTTCTTTTGTCTCCTCTGACTGCATATTTTCAAAAGCCTGTTTTCATGCTAATTGTTTCTTCTGCTTGATCAACTCTGCCATGAAAAGACTCTGATGCTTTTTTCAGTGTGCCAATTGGATTTTTCAACACCAGAATTTCTGCTTGATTCTTTTTAATTATTTCCATCTCTTAAAGTTATCTGATAAAATTCTGAATTCCTTTACTGTGTTATCTTGAATTTCTTTGAATTTCCTCAAAACAACTATTCTGAATTATCTGTCTAAAGGTCACATATCTCTGTGTCTCCAGAATTGGTCTCTAGTGCCTTTTTTAGTTCATTTCACGAGGTCATGTTTTCCAGGATGGTCTTGATGCTTATAGATATTCATCTGTGTCTGGCCATTAAAGAGTTAGGTATTTATCATTGCTGTCAAAGTCTGGACTTGATTGTGCCCATCCTTCCTGGGAAGGCTTTCAAGGTATTCAAAAGGACATGTATGTTTTAATCTAAGCTGTATCTGCATTAGGGAGAACCGCAAGTTCATTAATGTTGTGGTTCTTGCAAACTCATAGAGGTACCACCTTAGTTGTCTTGCATAAGATCAGATATTTTCCCTTACTTTCTCCAAAACAGAGTCTCTTTCTCTTTTCTGAGCTACTTGGAGCTGCGGGTGGAATGACACAAGCACCTCTGTGGCCACCTCCGCTGGGACTGCACTGGATCAGACCTAAAGCCAGCACAGCACTGGGCCTCACTATAACCACTCTCTGGCTATCATCTATGTTCAGTCAAGGCCCTGAAGTTCTATAATCAGTAGGTGGTGAAGCCAATCAGGCCTGTGTCTCTCCCTTCATGGTGGCAAGTTCCCCCAGGCCCCAGGGAGGTCCAGAGGTCCTATCTGGGAGCCAGGGAGTAGAATCAAAAACTTGAAGAGTATACCTAGTATTCTAATTTACTGTGGCTGAGCTGGCAGTCAAACCATGAGACACAGTCCTTTCCACTCTTCCCTTGTCTTTCCATAGGGAGAAGAGTCTTAGACCATGGCCACCATCCCCACAGACCCATGGGGATTAGTGCTAGGCTACCACCAATATTCCCTTAAGGCTCTAGGATTCTTTATTCAGTTTGTGGTGAATGTTTTCTGGCATTGGACACATCATTCAGGGCAGCGGGCTTCCCTTTGGCCTGGGACAGGTCCCGAAATATCATGCAGGAGTCAAGGCCTGGAACTGGGGACCCCAGGAGCCTGCTTTGTCCTCTTTCCCTCTTGGCAAAGCTGGTACCTAAGGTGCAAGACAGTGTCCTCTTTACTTTTCCCTTCACTTTTCTCAAGCAGGAGGAGTCTCTTCCCATAGCCACCACAACTGGGAATATGTGAGTTTCACCTGAAGCCAGCAAGTCTGAGTCTCACCTGAGGCCCACAGCATAGTATCTGGGTATCACTGTTGGTTATTCAGGACCTGAGGGCACTTTAGTCAGCAGGTGATGGTCCTTCCCCTCAAGGTAGCATGTTCCCTTCTTGCCTAGGATGTGTCTAGTAATATCATCTAGGAGGTAGGGCCTGGAAAGGGTGCCTCATGACTTTGACTGGTGCCCTATCGTACTGTGGCTAAGCTGGTATCAATGATCCAAGACAAAGTCTTCTTACTCTTTTCTTTCCTCTCCTCAGGCAGGAGGAAGGAGTGAGTCTCTTTTGGAACCATGAACTGTGCAGCCTGGGGTTAGAGGAGAGGTGGCAGATGAATTCCTTAGCCACCCAGTTGGTATCTCAGTAGGTCACATATGCTCCCAAATCCACTGGCGCTGAGTCCAGTTCAGTCTTAGGACTTACCTTAGAGTTGCAGTTCTAGTGGCCTAGACTACCTTTCAAGTTTACTTATGGCCTCAGAGCATTTTAGCCATGGTGGTGAGGCTTGCTGGAGCTCAATATCCTACTGCCGGGATGGGCAATACTCCTGTGGCTAGGGCTCATTTAAAAACTCCCTCTGTGGTTGGGCATCAGCTGAGTTCAGCCTAGTTATGCTTTCTGCTATGATAGGGGCAGCATTGAGTTCAATGCGATGTCCTAAAACTGCTGCATTCATTCTGTCTCAAGTGCTGAGACTCTCCATGCCATGTGGCCACTGCTGGGAGACAGGGGTGGAGTGATGTTTGCAATTCAAGACTCGTTCCTGCCTTCTTCAATGCCTCTTTCAGTGATATGAAGTTAAAACGAAGCACTATGGGTGCTTACCTGATTTTTGGTTCTGATAAAGGCACTTTTTGTTGTG
This sequence comes from Macaca mulatta, assembly GCF_049350105.2. Classification (NCBI taxonomy): domain Eukaryota; kingdom Metazoa; phylum Chordata; class Mammalia; order Primates; family Cercopithecidae; genus Macaca; species Macaca mulatta. The sequence goes on along the minus strand of NC_133406.1, from coordinate 170,954,319 downwards.
TGTGTAGATAGTTGTTAAATTGGTGTCCTTGCAGGGTGGGGGTGGTGACGATTGGTGGAGCCTATTTGGCCATCTTCCTCTGCCCTTCTACTTAATACATTTTTTTAAAAAGTTGTATTAAGTAAAGTTCAATTCCTCTGTCACACTAGCCACATTCGAAGTACTCAATAGCTGTACGTGGCTAGCAGGTACTTTACTGGACAGCACAGATACTGAACATTTCCATCATTGCAGAAAGTTCTATTGCACAGCCCACTTCATAGTTAATAGATCTGAGGTCAAACAGATCTGGATTTAAATCTTGATTTTTTTTGTACTTATTCTGTGTGTGATCCTAAGCAAGTCACTTATATTTCTTAGACTCAGGTGATCCATGGATAAAATACAGATGACGTAGATAATGTACCTATAAAGAACCTAACAAAGCACCTGGCATATAATAGGCATTTGAGAATATTTATATGTGAAATCCTTATTCTCTTATCCCAACTCCCTTTTCCTCCAGTGAGCCAATCATTTTCCTCCTTCTGCCTCCATCAAGTGTAAATCTATTTCAACTAGATTTTCACCCAGACTTCACATCCTTCATTCACCAGAAACACTGCCATCCCAATCCATGATTCTAGATTAGTCCAAACATATTCCCTGATCCAGCTGAGTCAGCCAAACCTTGTTAGGGGATATTATTTCACTATTGAGATTATCGACAGTGAGTTGATAATATAAATGAGCAGCCTGTAGGTTCCTGTGAGTCACCTCCAGGCAACTTGGCAAGCCTTTGATTGTGCTTTTTTGGCTACTCTTCATTTTCGATAATGTCTGTTCTAACTGCAGTCTCTTCCTCAGGCCCTACACCTCTGTGTTAGTAGACAACTTTATCACCTGAATGAATTCAATGGACTTGTCTTCCCTACAATTCCAAGTATATATTTTTTATTTACAGAGGTTCCCAAAGGCCAGTATCTAAACAAGTGTACAGCTGGCTGGCTACTTTCGAAGCACCTGATTAATCTAAAAAACAAAACAAAACAAAAAAAACCATCAACTAGGACTTGACCTCAACCTACTGCATGATAGTCTTTAGTACTGGGAAAATCACTCCTTGGGTGATTTTGAGACCTAGCCAAATTTGGGAGACACCATCAAGAATGTCGTGGACACTTTTTGCTTATAACGGCTGATTGCTATTTCACGCTGTTTGATATTAACCTGGCTGCCCTCATTTTTTCCTAGCAGTCGAACATGTAGGCTGCACTTTTTCAGAGCTCTTCAATGAGTTGTTAGAGCATCTGTCTCACCTGTGGTCATTACATTTCATCTCTCCTTGCTAGAATTGTTAACACACTCCTACTGGTGGCTTGCCAAGCTTGAGAGTAGCTAGAACAGCTCCTTTGCCGTGACCTGGCTGTGCTCCAAGATTTCATTTTTGGTCATTTTGTCTGACTATTTAATGCAAACTGTAGATCATAGATAATGGTGGTGAAAGAGTTCAAGTAACCAGAAGTGTAATCTTAAGAAGATGCAAGTTTCAGTTATATAATAATTTAGATGTAAACATTGCTCTGTAAAAATTTTAACTTCATTTTAAGTATGTTTCCAGTGGGCACGACATATCGCATTCCAACGAACAAAATGACTTTTAGTATCTTCATCGATTAGTATATCATTCATGTAATTTGTAGTGAATTGTTTTGGCCCCAGTTATCTTTTTGGCAGTTCTCAAAAACTTAAAATGTCACTGATGGAAGCAAACATTTCAGTGACAATAGCAAAATGATAAGAAATCAGCATGTAATCAACAGATTAACACTAAAAACATATATTTGAAAATAAATATCATATATATATATAATTTTACATCTATAACATATAAATATGAAGGCAGATTTCACTCTGTTGCCCAGGCTGTAGTACAGTGGCATGATCATGGCTCACTGCAGCCTCCACCTTCCTGTGCTCAAGTGATTCTCCCACCTCAGCCTCCTGAGTATAGATATTAATATAAATATTAATATTATGTTAATGATAATTTTACCAGAATTAAAAACATGTTATATATTTGAATCTCAGGTATTCAGTCCCCTAGTGGAATTATAATCATGAACTCATGGAAATAAGGGACTAAGAAGCAACTAGAAAAGCCCAGAAAAGATTGGTTAAAGCTTAGTTGAGCCTTCTTCTACTTCCGATGTGGCCTTGAGCAAGTCACTGAGCATATCTGAGCTTAATTTCTTCATCTTTAAAATATTCTTTCATCAGGTTGTTCAAAGGACTAATGAAGTAAATGGTAAATGGTAAAGTAAATGAAGTAATTTAATTCGTGAAGGGATAAAGTAAATGGTAAATATATTACAAAATATTTTAATTGTTTCTAAGGTCCAAGTTAACTACAAAATTTTGAAATATTTTCTAAATTCTCTACAAAACCTGTAATTTTGTAGAACTTTAGTTAATTCATGGTGACGACAACCCACTTTTATCCCTGTTAGTGTCCTTGGAAGATTGTCATTAGTAATCCCTTAAATCTTATTGATAAAAAATGAAGTATATTTAGTTAAGTTCTTCATTTATGAAAATTGGCCATTTATATACCTGGATATTTTGTGTTTCCCTAATAATCAGAAAATTTGTAAGCCAAATTTTTTTTCCTCAACAGTACTATCTGTTTTCATTTTCTTTACTAAAGACCAGTTGTAACATTTTTCCAAATATATGGAACATTTAAAATATTAGTATATGATCACATTTCTATTTGTGATAATCATTATTAATAATAGCTTCATTTCCTGAGCTCTCCATTGTGACAGGCACAATGCAAAGCATTTTACGTGTGTTACCATATTTAATCCTCACAACAATCCTGTTGTTGTGTATGTAAGCATGTAAGTAAGGCACAAAGTATGTGAGTAACTTTACCTAAAATCATCCTTTAAGAAAGAAAAAGAGAGGTTAAACCCAGGCATTCTGAATCCAGAGTTGAGGAACATTACATTTAAGCCATACTACATTGCCAGCATTGTATAATCTCTTGCATATCTGCTCATGAGTATTCCCAAGATACAACCTCTGAACACCATGATTCCTGGGAGGCTAACCTGAGGGTCTTGGATACCAATAGTAACCACCTAAGTCCTCCTAAAGCCTTTGAAAGTACTTTCTAATATGTTTTTGAGTTTTTCTGACATACCCTCAACCATAATGACATGGAAATCCAGTAGACCACTTTTGTTTTCACATATTCGATAGTCAGAGATAAAAAGGAAAAGTAATAGCCTGTTCAAGAGAGTAGTTTTCATGTATTCCCCAACCAACATAACTTGTCATTCCCCATCAGAGTGTAATCACAATGAGTAAAAGTGTTTTTAAAAATTACACTACAATTTTATGTAGACATTTGCATGTGCAGGTTCTGTTTGCTCTAATTTACTATCTTAAGCTTGTAAATACTAGTGAATAATTATAAGCTCACTTAAATTGTTATCAGATCATCATGGAGAGTTCTGCATTTGCCAAAACACATAATCAAAATTGTGCGTTGAATTAATTCAAGAGTCAGAAACTAGAAAATTTGATATAATTTAGTTCGCATAGCTAATCTTCATGGTGAAATTGCAGGGACAGATCTAGAAGCTTACTCTTCACCCCGCCCCCCACGCACACATATAATGTTGAAGCAGTTTATGTCTTCAATTCTGCAAGTTTCCACTTGGTTTCCTGTCATTGTATTATCATTATCTTGAGAGAAATAACTTTTTCTCACTTGAAATGAATTTTGAGTGAAACTAAGATTCAAGTTATCACTGCACATTAAAAAACAATTTCTTATACTTTACAAACATAGGCATAGGCATATGAGTGCATGCACACACACACACACACACACACACACACACAAGCACATAAAGCAGCCTCTACATATGAATGGACTGATTTCAGTACATTTGGAAGACTATTTTTAAGCCCCAATGATAAGTTCCCATAGGAGTAGTATTATGTTACTATTCCACCCCAAAAGCCTTTTTATCTCATATTTTCCACCACTTAACACACTGCTTTTATGGAATCATCCTTTCTCAATTTCCCCTCCAGATACAAGGAACATAATCCTCTCTATATACTACTAATCCTAGAAAACCCTCTGCCAGTATACCCATAATAATCACACTGTTTTCAATGGTATGCATGCTATCAACCAGGACAGTTATCAAAACCAGTGATATCTCTGGTTGAGGATAATCACATAGATGTTAAGAAATAACGTTTATATTTTCAAAATGATAAATACTATGGTTTACTTTTTCAAATCCTGAGCATTCAATTTTTTTAGTGTTATAGAAGTCAGTAGAGTGTACACTGATGTGCAAAACTGTAAACTTTACTGAAAACGGAAAATACCACAAAGTATATGCTGCTACAGATGCTCACCCAAGTTGTGTTTGATTAATTTATTATTTTCTGGTTGTCAGCATCACCATGTAACTGGTAACAGAAAGGTACAATTTATATTAACCACTCTTTTCAAAAAATCACAATTATTAGAATTTAAAAACGGTCTGATTCAGTCATTAGTATTGAATGAAATCAGCAGTTCCATTCCTGAAAACTGGTACTTTTTGAACATGTTTCTTATTTCAATAGTTTTAGGGGTACAAGTGGGTTTTTATTACACAGATGAATTGTATATTGGTGAAGTCTAGGAATCAGTGCACATGTCACCCGGATAGTGAACATTGTACTCGATAGGTAGTTTTTCATTGATCACCCTTCTCCCACCCTTTCCGTTCTGAGTCTTCAGTGTCCATTATACCACTCTGTGTGCCTTTGCATACTCATACCTTAGTTCTTACACTTATAAGTAAGACATATGGTATTTGCTTTTTGTTCCTGAGTTACTTCACTTAGAGTAATGGTCTCCACTTCCATCCAAGTTACTTAACATTATTTCATTCTTTTTGTGGCTGAGTAGTATATTCCAGTAGTATATATATCCTACACACATATATACATTTTGTGTATAGATATATATGTGTGTATATATTGCACATATATACACCCCACATTTTTATATATAGTATATATCATACATATCATATATGTCATATATGTGTTATATATTATATATCAATATATCATGTATATCCCACATTTTCTTTATCCACTTATAGGGTGATGGGCAGTTAGGTTGATTTCATATCTTTGCAATTGTGAATTGTGGTGTAATAAACATATGAGTGCAGGTGTTTTTATGAAATAGCATCTTCTTTTCCTTTGGGTTAATCAGTAGTGGGATTACTGAATCAAGTGGTAGATTTACTTTTAGTTCTTTGAGAAATCTCCATACCGTTTTTCATGGAGACTGTACTAGTTTACATTCCCAGCAGCAGTGTATGTGCTCCTTTTTCACATCCATGCCAACATCTATTGTTTTTTGACTTTTTAATAATGACCTTTCTGGCTGGGGTAAGGTGGTATCTCATTGTGAAAAACTGATACTTGAAATGTTGGTAAAAGATATGATTTTTCTTTCCGAATGATGTCCTATTTTTAAATTTATTTACCTTACAAGTAATTACTCTTAGTCGATAGGTCTTTATTTTATTCAGCTTGGGCTGCTATAACAAAATACCATAGACTCAGTGCCTTAAACAACAGACTATTGCTCTCAGTTCTGGAGGCTAGGAAGTTCAAGGTCAAGGTGCTGATAAATTTGGTTCCTTGTGGAGGCCTTCACCGTGGCTTGAAGACAGCTTCCTCCCTGTGTCCCCTCATGGTGGAGAGAGAGAGGAGTCTACTCTTTTTCCCTTTTTATTTCTCTCTCTTCCTGTAAAGACACTAATCCCATCATGGATGTTCCACTCATAACCTCCTCTAAACCTAATTACCTCCCACAAGCCCTACCTTCAAATCATGCTGGGGGCTGGTGCTTCAATATTTGAATTTTATAGGGACATATTCAGTCCACGGCACTCTCTAATTAAAGAATGTGCATACGTTTCATACACATGGTGTTTTAAATTTTTTAAATTGGAATGCTGGAGAAGTCAAGCACTCTCCAATTTACTATGGTCCCCAATGCTCCTTGCCAGCTCGCTCCTTGCCAGGTCATCTTCATGGTGTTGTCTAGTAAAGTTCTGTGGGTATTTGAATTTTAGACCATTTAACTTGTAAACATCTATCAAACTTTCGGTATTAAAATACTCTTTTGATTCTCTCTTATAGGATGGAGAACCTAATAAGGGGAAGGAACCCCCCACAATACCAGAGAAGTCCTTGTAAAGAGGTTCGTGCAGCACTTCGGAAAAGGCCTGAAGAGGAGTGTAAGTATGTTTAATAGGATTAACTGTGTTCTAGATAGATTTTGGTGAGTAGCATAGTAAAATGAAATGAGTGACCTTTAAATGGTTAGTCAAGTAATAGAATATTTGCTGAGTTGAGTTGGTCTTTTAAAAATAACTTACCATATGCTACCTGAATGTAAGTGCTTACTTAGAACATTGCTTTCTTAAGGATATTTCTCTGGTACTTCAAGATGTTCTACTGATAATCAAGTTCCCTGTTCAAATGAGATGGGAAAAGGCTGTACGGTCTGACAAATCTTCCTTAGATATTTATACCATGCATGGTAATGGTTCTGAGACGTCCTGAAGTAAAGAAACTTTTGAAATGTATCTAAAATCAACACTTTCTAGTTTCCCTTTAGCCACAGGGCTCTTTTAACATTTTTTTTTTTTAACTGAGAACTTTTTAAAACCACTCCTTTAGACAAAGTACTAGATATCTGCCGGTAAATGTAAACCTGTTTGCCAAATGGAAACATTTGATTTAATTGAATTTAGTAAAATGTTCTGAAAGATAGATACCATGAATCCCAGTATAAAGTCGTGTTAGTTCATCCTCAAATTATTAAATATTAGAATATGCCATTGGCTGTAGGGATTTTATTTATTTTCTATAGCATGTAGTAGATTGTTGGAGACTCTTGACATAATGTTCACATTTTGAGTTTATAAAATGATTCATAATACTATGTTTCCTCATGGTATTTGCATATAATTATTTTCAGGGAACTAAATCACATTTCATTATGATAAAAATTTATCAGAATTTTGCCCTTTTACAGGAACTTACATTTTACAAGGATAAAGCTAATGTAGTGGGTTCACTGAAGTATACAGTTAAGTAGAATTTTAAGATTATAGTGGCATTTTCAAATTAGTTTGAAGTATACTGCTGTGGGTAAAGACCAACTACATTAAAGCAGGGCACACTCATGGTAAATGAAGTGTTCTTCTTTTGTTTATTATAAAGTTAATAGATAACCTTACTGAGCTGACATATATGTCATTCAGTAGTTTTTTGGCCTTCTTTAACCTGGTAGATTTATGGCTTATAACACCACGAACAATATTTAACTAAAACTAAAACTTGAAAATAAAGATAGAGTTTGTGGGCATTTATAACTACGCAGACTCTTGCATAAAAGTATTACGTATTTCTGTTGGGTTTATAGAAAAACTTTGGGGTTTCTTCTCTAGGCTTCAAGGAGAACATCAGTTTAGTCTCTGGTACAGTTCTGTAGATACTTAAATAAAACTTAAAAGGGATATTTGTAGATATGTTTGCAAACGATTATCACAGAGTTGCCATTTAACATAAACAAAGTGATATTTCAGGGCTCTTGTACTGAGTTGGTCTAAGCCAGGGGTTGGCCAATATGGTTTGTCGATGAAACTCAGCCTGACACCTTTTTTGTAAGTACAATTTTATTGAAACACAGCCATCATTTATTCATGGTGTATTATGCACAACTGATTTTACACTACAAAGGAATAGTTAAGTAGTTGTGACAAGAGACCGTATGGCCCCCAAAACCAAAAAAATATTCACCTGGGTCTTTATGGAAAATCTTTTTGAACCCTGGTCTGGGCCAGTGGTTCTCAAATTGTGATCTCCAGGCTATGAGCAGCAGCAGAAGCATCTGGGAACTTGTTAAAAATGTAAATTCTAGTGCTGTAAGTCACACCTACCGAATCAGAAACTCTTAGAGCGGGGCCTGGTGACCTGTATTTTAAGAAGCTCTGCAGGAGATTCTGATGCAAGCTCAAGCTTGAAAACTACTAGCCTAGGTAAAATGATTGACATCAGATGATACTAAATCATTATCTATACAAAAGAGGAATAATCATTGGTATAGTTCATAATCAAGTTTTATTGTTCTCTAATGTAAAGTACATATGTTAAGCTACCTAATATGTGCTTAGCAAGGTACATGATATAACCAACACTTGTGTTATAAGTTCTTACCAATTGGATTGTGACAGTCAGGGAAGTCTTTTGAAGTGTCACCAAGGAAATTCAGCTGGAGTATGTTATTGAACATGGAAAGATGTACTGAAAAATGCAAAATCTATGCAATTGTTTTCTTTTCCATAGAGGTCTTTATTTTCCCTTGTTAGTGCAGTGAGCAGTTCTTCTTGCTATGTGACAGACTAGTGTGAATTCCATGAGAAAAATAAAAGCCACAATTTTTTTTTGTAATGGAAGCAACATATCATGGTAGTGAAAACTATTAATGTTAGAGACACACAAAAGGATTTATTCTGTAATATGACACTTAATTTGACCAGATGCAGGACCATGAATAGTTATTTTAAATATAAAATTCAGTTTATTTATCTGAAGAAAATGAGGATATGCTAGAGCCTACTTAATGTAATTATTTTAAGAATGAAGGGAGATATTTATATTAAGGAGTCGGTATAGAACCTGGGATGTAGCGAGTTTTCTTTCCTCTCTTCTCTTTTTCTGTCTCTTTCTTTAATTGTTATTATTGTTCTCCTATTTCAAACTAAACATTTGTTTGAGGATAATAAGGCAGTTTTTGGAGATCAGGAATGCAAATGCACAGATACTACCACCACTGTGTTTAGAAAAAATCATGCATGGAGAAGAGGTTCTAAGTAAATATCATAAAGCTGAAAATCTTGCAGCAATGTTCGATGGTAATTCATGTTTGATATTAGTTTAACACAATGGCCTAGTTGTTTTTCTGTGATTCTACAGATTCAGTATAGATCTACACCAAGATTTGTTGGTCAAATCCCACACAAAGGTTCCACCTTTGAGAACTATCGTAGAAAGTCAAATCAAAGCTTTTCTGCACTAAGAACTGAAAGGAATAAGGAAACGTGGTTCAGACCATAGGATCCTCCAGAGTAAGGAAATCATTCTTTCATTTGGAGATATTGTATACAGGAAGGTTTTGCTAAATAGCATACTTTGTATTGTTTTCTTTTATAATTCTCTATCCCACTTTACAATATTTGCAATGTTAAAATCAACGTAAGGTCACCAGATGTAGATCTTAGTTATTTAATGTGAATTATATCTACCTATGCTGCATCTGGCATGGTCAAGTAAACGTTCAGTAAAAATAGATTATTGTGGAAGACAGATTTTTAAACATGTTTAAGTTATTCCCCATTAAAATACAAAATAAAAACTTTGTCCTCAAAGCCACAGCCCATTTCAGCTACAGCCCTACACTCTTGTTTTCTGTTCAGGAAAATCTGTTGATTTATCTAAGAGTTATCTATACTCACTCCATTTACTTGCCTCCCACTCACTCCTCCAAACCAGTCCAGTCTGGTTCCTGTCCAGTCACTCTACTGAAACAGCTTTTGTTCAGAGAGCATCAATAAATTTTTTATGTTGCTCTAATAGTTCTCTATTGCTGTGTAACAAATTAGCACAGACCTGTGTCTTAAAACAACATCATTTATCATCTCACATTTTCTGAAGGTCAGGAGTCCAGAGTTCGCTGCTTCAGGTATCACCAGGTTGAAGTCTTATCAAAAGCTCCACCGGGGAAATAATTCACTTCTGAACTCATTTAGGCTGTTGGCAGAATTTGTTTCCTTGTGGTGGTATGACAGTCCCAGTTTTTTGTTGGCTGCCAGCTGAAGTCACTTTTAGGTTCTAGAGGCCTCCAGAAGTTCCTTGCTGCATGGACATTCTAAATTAGCCCATTTACTCCCTATTCTCAGGGAGAATTACCTGTCTCTCTTTTAAGTACTTTCACCTGATTAAGTCAGGAACACCCAAGATAATTTCAATTTTGATTAACTCAAAATGTGGGATCATAATTACACCATTGCCTTTGCCATATTTTATTGTCCAGAAGAAAGTGATAGGTCCAGCTTATATCCAAGGAGAGGGGATTATACACAGTTCAAGCATCAAGGAGTATATTGATGATCATGGGGCCATTTTAGAAGTTAAGCTATCATTTGCCAATCCATCAAGCATTGTTTTCAATGCTCATCTTACTTGACTTTTTAGCAGGGATCAATACTGTTGACCATTTTGTCCTTTTGAAAAATGCAATGCTCTGAATATTACTATCCCTCCAAACTGTATATGTTAAAACCCAATTGATGTTATATCATGAGATAGACTTTTTGGAGGTAATCTATGACAAGGCACCATCTATAAATCAGAAAGTAGGACTTACCACGTACCAAATGTGCCAACATCTTGATCTTGGATTTCCCAGCTTCCAGAACTGTGAGAAATAAATTTTTGTTGTTAATAAGCTACCTAGTTCATGGAATTTCATTATGGCAGCATGAATACGCTGAGACAGAGATCATCTAATGCTTTGGCTACCATAATAGAATACTTTCATGATTTTTCTATAGTCCCTCTGGTTACTCTTTTGCATGCTAAACTTTCTCTTTACAGCCATTATATATTAGAATTTTGGAAGATAGTTTGAAGTCTTCTTTTTTGTCCCAAATATACTTCCTCCACAAACAATGTCATTACATGCAGTGTTAGTTACTCCTATAATCGGATGACTCACAAATTGATGTATCCAGACCAAACCTCCCTCTGTTCATCCCAGTGTGCACTTGACACATTCTTGAATGTTTCAACAATGCAACAAATCCAACAAATCCAAAATCAAGTCTATGATCTTTCAAAGCCCGAGCTTCTCCCAGTGTTTTCTGTCTAAATGTGTGATGCTATTAACCATCTAGGTTCAAAATTAATAAACCTAGGAATCATCTTCCATACATTTCTTCCCCTTTTCTCTCCTATGTTCACTCTAATTTCAAGGCCTCTCAACTTGACCTCCTACGTATGTTTTGAATCTGTTCACAAATCACCTCTGCAAATGTTCTGTGTGAGATTCTACCAAATGCTCCCCTAAGTGGCTTTCCTACATACTGTTAGAAAACCCTCTTTATCTTAAAATAACCCTATGGTTTTCCATTGCTCTTTCAAGAAAGACAATAGCCATACTGTGGATTTGAAGATTTTGCAGAGTCTAGCCCCCACCCACCCAATCAGCCTCATCTCATACTCTATTCCTGTGCTCTCTGTGCTTCAACCAAACTGACTTTCTTATAATTATTGATCATACTCAGTGATAAGAGAAAAAATATATATTTTGAAATAATATAGAACTAGAGGGAAGAAGTTAACCTGGAAAGGAAGAGTTTGCCTTCAAAAAATAATAAATGAAGAAACTAGAAGAAAAATTAAAGAGATTAAATTTTCAATAGTCACAAGAAATACTCTAAGAAATACCTGCAAAATAAACAATGTGGAAAAAACTTTTTTTAGAGAAAAGAAAAGGAAAAATGAACATTATTGAGCAGGGAATTAAAAAAAAAAAAAACCTAAACATGAAGATCACAATTAAAATCTTTACTGGAGTCAATAGAAGAATTTACATGCAAAAATATCAGAAATTGGAACAATTGGAACTGGAAGCACTCCATGAATACAAAGGAAAGATGATGAAATAATAAATAATGATGGGAAACAATTACATGTAGAAAAATGGAGAACGAACATCCAACCTAAGTGTAAATTGTCTTAAAGGAATCAGAACAATTCAAACAAAAATGATAAAAGATTTAATGTAATGTACTTTCTGAAGTTATTAAAATATCTGATTGCATATTAAAATGTTTTCTGATGTACTGTATAAAAATCAGTTATATAAGATCCATACCCAGATACATACAGATATTTTAGAATTATACTGTCAACTTTCTGGGCAGCAAAAACTCCCTCTTATTCACTATATTAATAACACATGACATATTGTCTGGCAGTTAGTAGGTGTTCAACAGATACTATAGAATGAATGAGAATGAGTGAAGGAATTAATTACTTAACTTCAAAAATGAAAATTCACAAGAATCTGCCAGAAATAAAGAAAGAGATGGATAAGAGAGATAAAAAGAAAAGAAGGAGTAAAAGGAAGGAAAGAAAGGCATGAAGAAAGAAAAAGAGAAAGGGAGAAAAAGAGAGTTGGAAGGAAGATGAAAGAAAGGGAGGGAAGGCCAAGCTTTTGATTCTGTAACAGATGGTATAGATTCACCTTTCCTGATCCTCAATTCTAAATGAAACTAAACACTCTGGAAAAATTCTTCAACAGACCATTTTAAAAGGACTCTGAAAGCTTCGAAGAAGAAGGCAAACTGACTGGGACATCAGGACTTAAAGAAAAACATCATGGTATGCTTCTTGCATTTTCTTTTTATCTCCTATATATCCCTCGACTGCATACCAGACAGGCTTGCAATCTGGTACTGTCGACAGGCATGAAGAAAAGAAGGAAAAAAAACAAAAGCGAATCATACTCTCTCAGTCCAGAGGACCAAGAGAGAGAAAAACAACAGAGGCTTGGAAGAGAGCCACCGATATCTTATTCTATAGTCCTAATCGACAGGCAGTTCAATTCACCTGCAGAAACAGAACAGTAAGGCCGCAGGCCATCCCTGCTCTGCTCTCCCTGGTGGGCAGATCTATCTGGTAGTAATGGTGGCAGCAGTAAAGCCCTGTGTCTTCCTATCTTTCACCCAGTGTCATAAAGAGACCCAGGCCCAGTGGCTTCTGTGCCTTCCCAGAGATTTACCTAGGAATATTAGGGAACCCAGAGCAGCACTTTTAACTCTAGCAGATGACACCAGCGGAGTTTTGGCAGAAGCTCCAACAGTGCCGGAAGAATGAAGCAGACCAGATTAGCATTAGCATTATAAAAAATCAGAACACTAACTGCCATTGGAACTAAAGCCCACAAAATTAGTCCAAACCCTATAAGCTAAACCTAAACAGGATACATACCTGCTCAAATAAGGATTTCAATAGGATTAAAAGTCTCCTAACATAATAATCAAAATATTCAAAATGCAATTGAATGTAACTCATCATACCATGAACCAGAAAAACCACAATCTGAGAAAAGACATTCCACTGACCCCAATACTAAGACGAATTAGATAATGGAATTTCTGAGAAGGAAATTGAAGCATCCATCATAAGAATGCTTCAGGAGACAATTACATAATCTCTTGAAACAAGTCAAGAAAAACAGAAAATCTCAGGGGAAAAAAAAGGACTTATAAAAAAGAACCAAATGGAAATTACGTAACTGAAAATCAAAATTACCAAAATAAAAATATCACTTAATGGACTCAATAGTAGAGTGAAAATTACAGAAAATAGATTAAACGAATATGTAGATTAGTGGAATTTACTCAATCTGAACAACAAAGAGAATATATACTAAACAAAAATGGACAGAACCTCAGGGATTTGTGGAAAAATAATAAAAGATACAATATTTGTATCATCAGAATCCCAGGAGAGGAAAGGAGTATGGGACAGATAAAAGTATTTAAGAAGTAATGGTTGCAAACTTCTACAAGTTGACAAAAGACATAAATCTAGATATTCAAGAAGCTGGGTCAACACCAAAGAAGATAAACCAAAAAAAAAAAAAAAAATCCACAACAGGACATTTCATAATTAAATTTGTGAGAACCAAAGATAAAGAAAAATCTTAAAAACCACCAGAGTGCAATAATACATTACATATAAAGGAGCAGAAATAACTCATTACATATAAAGGAACATCAATTAAAATGACAGTATATTTTCATCTGAAACCACAGAGGCCAGAAGGAAATGACACACAAGATTTTCAAGTGTTATAAGAATTGTCAACTCTGAATCCTGTATCCAACTCAACCGTCCTTCAGCAATCAAGGAAAAATAAAACCACTCTCAGAAGAAGGAAAACTGAGAGAATTTGTTGCTAACAAACCTTCCCCAAAACAATGGCTACACAGAACTCTCCAAACACAAAGAAAAAGTTTAACAAAAGAAGACTTGTACCTTCAGGAAGTAAAGAACAGTAGAATGAATAAAAATAGAAGTATGAATAGTAGAATTTTCTTTACCTTATGTTTCATGGTTGAAGCAAAAACTATAATACCATCTGATGTGGTGAACATGTATGTAGACGAAATAATTAAGTCAATTAATATTTAAAAAGTAGAAAGGGTAAAGGGACCTAAATTGATATAAGGTTTCTCTACTTCACTTGAAATTGTGTAACACTGATACCAGTAGACTGTGATAAGTTACATATGTATATTGTAATACGTAGAGCAACCACTAAGAAGACGACAAAATAATAGACTCAAAAACATTTTAGGTAAATCAAAAGTGAACTAAATATATTTATGTAACCTAGAGGATGTGAAAGAAAAAGAAACATAGAAACAAGAAACCAAGAGGACAGAACAGAAAACAAATAATAAAATTAGATGTATTACACTTAAGTCCTAATATATCAATAATTACATTAAGTGTAAATGGTGTAAACACCCTGGTTAAAAGACAAAGCTTGTCTGATTGGATAAAAAAGAAAGACCAACTATATTTTGCTTATAAAAATGTCCTTTAGATGCAAAGATACAAAAAGGTTAAATATAAAGGGATGGAAAAAGAAATACCATCCTAAATTATTTAAATGAAAGCTAGAGTGACTATATTAATATCAGGATAAAAGTAACTTCAGAGCAAAACGTTACAAGGGATAAAGAAGGTCAGTTCATCAAGAGGACTTAACAATCATGAAATTATATGTATTCAAATTAATTTTACAAAATTTGTATTTTCTTTTTTTTTTTTTTTTTTTTTTTTTGAGACGGAGTCTCACTCTGTCGCCCAGGCTGGGGTTCAGTGGCCAGATCTCAGCTCACTGCAAGCTCTGCCTCCCGGGTTTACACCATTCTCCTGCCTCAGCCTCCCGAGTAGCTGGGACTACAGGCGCCCGCCACCTCGCCTGGCTAGTTTTTTGTATTTTTTAGTAGAGACGGGGTTTCACCGTGCACCATGTTAGCCAGGATGGTCTCGATCTCCTGACCTTGTGATCCACCCGTCTCGGCCTCCCAAAGTGCTGGGATTACAGGCTTGAGCCACCGCGCCCGGCCAAAAATTTGTATTTTCTTAAACTTTGTTTCATTAGCTTTGCCGCATCTTTACATTTATTTATCTTTTACTTAGTCCAACTTAGTTGTCAATAGCAAATAAATTCTTGTTAGTAAGTTGTGGTTGCGGTCTGCTTAAAAAAAGAAACTTATTTTAGGCCAGGCCTGTTGTCTCCCATCTGTAATCCCAGCACTTTGGCAGGCTGAGGAGAGTGAATCACCAGAGGTCGGGAATTCGACACCAGTCTGGCCAAGATGGTGAAACCCAATATCTACAAAAATACAAAAAACTTAGCTGGGCATGGTGGCACACGCCTGTAGTCCCAGCTACTCAGGAGGCTGAGGCAGGAGAATTGCTTGAGCCTGGAAGGCGGAGGTTGCAGTGAGCCGAGATGACACCGCTGCACTACAACCTGGTCTACAAAGCAAGACTCCATCTCAAAAAAAAAAAAAAAAAAAGAAAAGAAAAGAAAAAAGAGAAATTATTATTTTTATAGAGAAATATTTATGACGGTGTAATTTATTTTCTGAAATCAACCTGAGTCAATATTATGTACACTAAAAGTACATGATGCCTGTCTATTGAGTTTTTGAATAATAACAGAAATTCATTGAAGGGTTTTGGTCCTTTATTTTACCTTTCTGACAGGATTTCTTTAATATTAGCAAGAGATAACACTTCAAATTATTTTGCATTTATATAACTGAATGTTACCCTTTCAAATGTGAAAATATTCTAATATTAACCAGCTTGGTAAAAATCATTATGATTCGTGACATTCCTACCTTCGCAGTAGAAGCCATTGAATATGATTTAGGCTTTTCCTAGTAACTCAAGGATGGTTTTATAATCTGCCATTATTATAAAGTGTAATAATGGAATTCTGTCTGTTTGCTTCCCTACATATCCAGTTGTCAGCTGTCACTTTTGCTGTAACTGTTCTTGCTTTTTAACTACCTCTTCTTTTGACATTCTGTTTTCCATTTTAGTTTCCTCCTTCAAGAACTGAGAAGTCTGACAAACCATTCTTGTTAAGAATTGTATATTAAACGTGTGTCAATGAATCAGAGATTGAGAATTAATCAAGCTTCAGATGCTTTATGGTAAATCGGGTAAAAGAAGTAAGGAACATTAGGGCAATGTAAGGAGTAGAGTTTATTTGTTGAGTAGATCCTGGAGCCACCCCTTTTCCAGTTGACTTCACCTCAAGTCTGTGCTGGATCCCCAGATACTGGTGTTCTTTATCAGTTCCTTTTTTGTAAGCCATGTCCCAGGGACCCAGCTATGATGTTAATGACCTGGTGCTACTATGGTCAGGAGCTTATGAAACAGGGGGTGGGGGAAAATCTCATATCTACTAAAGAAATTTGATGGTTTGCATAACTGGAAGTTTAGAAATAAGACAGGCTTCAGAACGTCACCATTCTCTGGATGTCAGCTTTATTCTTGGGCTGGCAGCGATGTTCTGCAGTTATAAACCTCATGCATGTGCATGAAAATTTGCAGAGGAAGAAATGCTGTCTCTTTCCTGGATTCTTTTTATGTTAAAAAAAAAAACTTGTAGAAGCCTTAGGAAAATACTCCCTATTTTATCATTTTATTGGCCTAAATGGGGTTCCATCCTCATTCATGACCATTACTGTACACCAGGAGAATGCTATGTATTCATTGGCCTCACCCTATTGTACTAAACCAATCACTTTCAAGAGCTGGTTTAATATTAGAAGCAATCTCAGATTTTATATTGGCTATTTGGCTTAGCATAAGCAATGGAGCAGGTAAGATTACTCAACACTATGTCCCTTATTTTGCATATACTACATATTTGTCTATAGATACTCAACTATCCCAAAATATTTTATGGTTGCGAATGGGAACAAAGGATAGAGGAGGTGGTACTTGGTATATCAGGAATCAGGGCACTAATGTCACAGTGACTTCCAGGTACCTATATATCATTCAGTTCCCTCTTTTTCTATTTGAGCCCTGTAGTTTGTGAGCAGTTTACATTGTCATCATCTTCAGTTTCTCCTTTAAATTCCTTAATCCAATGTCTTTCTGTTTTAAAATCAGACTCACTTCCCCTGTGTCTCTCACACTCTATGGCCAGCCCTTCTTCCTTTCAACTTTAAGCAAATGTTAGTCAGATTTTACAGAAAGGGCTGCAGGAGCTCAGAAAGGTTCAGTAATTTATGCAATGTCACATAGCTAGTAAGTGCTGAAGCTGAGATATAAACCTAAGTTTTACTCTAAAAACTGTCTTAGTCATACTGTTTTATGCTATCTGCCTATACCATGCTATATCCTCATTTTCCCTCTCTGGAATTCATCTTCTGCTTAACCCTTAAATATTTAAAATGTAAAATATCATACCTACAAAGAAATGCATATAACATGTATATATAGTTTCACAAATTATAAATTAATATTCATGCTGCAATATCAGAGACACCAAACTAAACATTCCTACCCAGCTCTGTTTATCTCTAGTCAGGTGCATGCATTCCAGTCTTCCCCACTCCTGATTGCTTAGGTTCATCATTAAGGTGACTATTACTAAGTTTTACAACAAAGCTGAAAGAATACCATATATGATTTTAGTACAAGGGGGCTCAAGAGAAACAAGTGGTTAGTGATTTCTCATTATATCTAAGAGTAAGCTAGAAAATCCTATTACATATTATGCGTCTATTACTATCTTGGGTTGCAGTTAAACAGTTTCATAACAATAATTTTAAAAAGTGAAGTTGTATTCAGTTGAATTTTATCTGCACATCCAAAATTAATACAGTTGACTATTTATTTTAGCATAATATAAAAATAAGATTAAAGGATTATATCAAATTAGATTCACAGCCTGAATATTCTTAGACCTTCAGAAAACTGAAATCAAGTTAATGCAAATTTGGTACCAAGTTGAAGTATTTTAGGTGTATTTAGATGGTTTTTTCATTCAAACTTCAGGCAAATAACTTGCCAAAAGTGCATCATAAGCTCTTCTATGGAAGGTCCATAGCTTGGCTCCAGCCTCCATAGTTATTTTTGCAGCCAAACCCTTCCTGAGATGCTACATAGGATATAATTTTTTAAAAGATCCATTGCCACTTATTTTCCTAGCACCTATGGCTTAGCAAATCAGTCATTTGTGTTAGGACTTGAGCTCCCACTGGGCTTTTTAAAAAATGCAAATATCTGTGAGGAGTAACTGTAGTCAAGTCATAAAACTCTTCAACGTGAAAGTGTTTTCAGATCAATGGCCTCAATAACTAGAAGGAATCAGACAGCAAGAGATCTTTGGATATTTGGAAAGAAGTAGGAAAAAGTCTGAAAAATATTTAAGTGAGGGATTTGAAAAGCAAATTTCAACTAGTACATATTTTTGACAAAGGTTAGTTTTGTTATCTGATGAAGGATTTTTTTGAAAAAAATGTCAGCCCTTTTTACACCCTTCCTCTCATATTAGTAGTAACTGTCTTGTTATTCATTCCTTCCTTATGAAAGCTTCCCTGATGCCTCTCCTCCTCTTCTTGGCAGAGGTCAGGACTGTTAAAGGACCAACAGGTTCACATGCCCCCCATGCAATAACACACCAGTTACACTAAGGCAGCTGGATTTGCCCCAGAGAAAGAGTTAAACAATCGCAGAGCAGAGGACCAAGTGCAGAGATAAAGGAGACCCTCAAATCCATTTCCCCATCCTGAAGTTCTGGGCTGGGCTTTTTAAGGGAATCATAGAGGATAAGGGGCTGGAAAATTGGGGTTGTTGGTTGATTGAGGTAAAGAGAATGAAATCATCAATACATGGAAGCCCATTCTTTGGTGAGTCAGCTTGTTGTGGGGTCTTTCAGACCAGCTTGTGTTAGCGAGGTCCTTCAGAGCAGCTGATACCAGCAGTTTTACTAGTATGCAGGACCCGAAAGAATATCTCAAAGGGAAAACAATGTTTCATAATGTTCAGGAAGTTATCTATAGAGCAGCTAAGGGAAAATAATCTTGTAACAGGGTCTGGGTGATTCTGAGGTAATAGGCCCCAAACAACCACCAGGAAGCAGGTCAAAGGGCAAGCTGGCCTCGTGTTTAACATTGAATGGGCTGAAAGTTTGGTTTATTTTTGTTTCTTGTTTCTGCCCTCCCTTCTTACCTGAATAATTTTATGGAGTTTATAGAGATGGTTTCAGGACCTCCCTTCTATGTGTTCCTGAAGCATTACAAAAAGATTATTATTGTAGCACTCATCTAATTGTATTTTATCTCATTGTCTGCATGTCTATTTCTTCCCCAGTGAGTTGTAAATTGCTTAAGGGCAAACAGACACATCCTATCTATCACTAACATTAAGCACAGCGTTTGGTATGCAGTCAACACTCTAATAAAGTTTGAAAACATAAAAAGGAATGAATTATAAAAGATACAACTTGGCCAGGCACAGTGGCTGACCCCTGTAATCCCAATGCTTTGGGAGGCTGAGCCAGGTGGATCGCTTAAGCTCAGGAGCTTGAGATCAGCCTGAGCAACATAGCGAAACTCTGTCTCTACAAAAAGAACAAAAATTAGCCGGGAGTGGTGGCACATGCCTGTAGTCCCAGCTACTCAGGAGGCTGAGGTGGGAGGATTGCTTGAGCCTGGGAGGTCGAGGCTGCAGTGAGTTGTGATTACCCTGCTGTACTCCAGCCTGGGTAACAGAGGGAGACTCTGTCTCAAAAAAAAAAAGAAAAGAAAAGAAAAGAAAGAAAGACAGAAAGAAAAAAAAGAAAAGAAACAACTTGATTTAAGCCACCGTAGTTGTAGTTGAAAGTACATTTGGAGTTTAAAGGCATCCGATAGATAATTTTCATATTGCAAAACAATCTTGAAACCAATTAAAATATTAACAGGATATCATGCATTATTTTTAAATGGTAAAGATCCTGATGATGGTTGATCTTTATTATTTATGATGGTTAGATTGAAGAACACAGTTGGGATTTTTAGCAACCATGGGGTTTTTTCATAATATACTCTAGAAATGGGCATATCCATCCACCTAAACACAGCAGTACAAAAAACCACAGGGCTTTTTTGGGGAACTCCTCCTACAAAACTTACAACAGTGAGGAGCAGATTCATGTAGTGTATCTTACCTGAAGCAGCTCCATCTCAAAGAAAGATGGAACAAGGCACTGGGCTTCTTATGCCCAGTTCTCCTCCAAAATTTATTAACTGGGTAAATCACCTCACTTCCTAACGAGGTTAGAAACCATATAAGACGTCAAGAGTATTGGGGAAATCTCTCCACACAGAAAATAGATGAGTGCATGATAAGCATCTCACTTCTAACGTTCCCTAAAATCTTTATCTCTTAAGCCATTAGGCTTAAATATTAAGGCTTTAGACAGCTAGAGGGGCATTTATTAGGGCAGACTTTACCCAGGTATCAATCCATACTTTTTCATGGGTCCTTCTGAGATTACTGGGAGCAGAGAGGAGCAGCAATGTGGATTTAACTCCAAGACCATTCTAAACCAAGGCCTTGACACTTTATATTCTACTGTCATCTCAAATTGTGTCTTACATTGTTCTCGAAGCTTCCAAAATATGATGATCAAATTACACTAGTTTATTCAACAAACATTGATTTAATGTCCACTGTATGGCTCTCCCTCTTGTGTGCTTGTAATACACAGCATGTTGGATAATTTTATATGTAAACTTGACTGGACCACAGTATGCACAGATCTGGTTAAACATTATTTCCAGGTGTGTCTATGAGAATGTTCTCAGAAAAAAAAACATGGTATGTAAGTTGGTGGCCCTCCCTAATGTGGGCTCTCCCTAAAGCAGGCAGCCCTCCCTAATGTTGGTGGGGACCATCCAATCCATGAGGACGTGAATAGAACAAAAATGTGGCTCTGCTCACTGCTGGAACTGGGACATCAATCTTCTCCTGCCTTTGGTGCTCCTGGTTTTCAGGCTCACAGACATGGACAAGAGTCTACACTGTTGGGTCCGTGTCTCACATGCCTTCAAACTACATCACTGGCTTTCCTGGGTCTCCAGCTTATGAACAGCAGATTATGGAACTACTCAACCTCCATAATTGCATGAACCAATTCCTTACAATAAATCTCATTGACCCCTCTCTATATAAATCTATAGATTAGATATAGATATAGATGATATAGGTATAGACATCTGTATATCCCGTACAATATTTAGGCTCATTTCTACTAAAAAAAATCATTGCCTATCTGAAACTCAAATTTGACTGAGTGTCTGTGTTAGTCAGTCTTCTCAGGAGAAACAGAACAAATAGAATGTTTGTGTGTATGTATACAGAGAGATTTATTTTAGGAAATTGGCTCCCATGATTTTGGAGACAGGCAAGTCCAAAATCTGCAGGATAGGCTGATAGGCTGGAGACCTAGGGAAGAGTTGACATTGCCATTCAAGTCTAAAAGCTGTGTGCTAGCAGAAATACTTTCTATAGAAAGGTTGGTCTCTTTTTCTGTTAATGCCTTCAACTGAGTGGATGAGGCCCAGTGACATTATGCACGACAATCTATTTTACTCTAAATCCACCAATTTAAATGTTAATCTCATCCAAAAGCACCCTCACAGAAACATCCAAAATAAGGTTTGACCAATTATATGGGCACCGTAGCCCAGCCAAGCTGACACATAAAATTAGCATCACAAGTGTCTTTTATTTTTATTTCCTAAATCTGACAACTCTATTTCAGGGGTCTGAACCGAGTTGCTGAGAGTTTAAATTGCTCCCATAGTCAATCTCTTTCTTTCTTTAACAATGTAAAACTGGCACTATTTATCAGTACTTTGTGTTTTAGTTGTCTATTGCTTTCAGAAGCAAACATATTTTTTGAACTTATTTTCTTAAATGTCTCATGAGGTTTCATATGTGAGAGATACAAAATCAATAAGCTGAGTCTTCCAGAAGCCTCCACTGTTCAAGCAGATCATGTCCATTCTCTCCTTCCTGGGTTCGATAATCCCATCCAGGAAAAAATTTCCCATGAAGTCACTATCAAACCCAAGCCTGGACTTTATCTCTTATTGCTCTGCCTGCCTTTTCCAAGGCCACTTGTAACTTGCCTCATCCTGCTGCATTTCCCCTAATTCCTGAGATTTCTAGAGTGTTCCCTTAGGGCAAGGCAATTACATGTACCCTCAACTATAATAATTTTACCACTTTGAAACTTATCTCATAATGCTTTAAATTTTTTTTAATCTTTTGCCTTCTTATATCTGCTCAAATTTCCTGGACATTTGGTATAGTGTCATCATTCTTCAAGCTATAATTCTCTAATTGCTCTCACTCTGGACTTGTTATCCATAGCTTTAAAAGGCTGATTTTCCCTGATTTATTTCTCCTCTTGGAGATTCATTCCAGACATTCCACACTGCTCTCCGAATTTCTGTCTCTCAGCTTCAGTTAGATGTCTTGATATTGTTTGGATATTTTCTCCCTCCAAATTTCATGTGGAAATCTGACCTCCAAAGTTAGAAGTGGGCCTAGTAGGTGGTGTTAGATTCATGAGGGTAGCTCCCTCATGAATGGCTTGGTGGTGTCCTCATGATATCAAGTGAGTTCTTGCTCTGAGTTCACATGAGATCTGGTTGTTTAAAAGAGTGTGGTACCCCCACCCCCCACTTCCTCTTCCTCCTTCTCATCATGTGATACGCCAGTTCACCCTTTGACTTCCACCATGATCATAAGCTTCTTCAGGTCCTCACTAGAAGCAGATGCTGGTGCCATGCTTCTTGTACAGTCTACAGAACCATAAGCCAAAATAAACTTTTTTTCTTTATAAATTACTCAGCCTCAGGTATTCCTTTATAGCAACACAAATGGACTAAAACAGAAAGCTGGTACTGAGGAGTGGGGAATTGCTATAAATATACATTTGGAACTGGATAATAGGCAGAGGTTGGAAGAATTTGGAGACCTTGAAAGAAGACAGTAAGATAAGGGAAAAATTGAAACTTTTAAGTGGCTTGTTAAGGATTTGTGACCAAAATGCTGATAGAAATATGGATAGTAACATCCAAGCTGATAAGGTCTCAGATGGACGTGAGGAAATTATTGGGAACTGGTGTAAAGGTCACCTATGTTATGTCATAGCAAAGAACTTGACTGCATTGTGTCCATGCCCTAGAAATCTGTGGAGGTTTGAACTTATGAGTGATGACTTAGAGTATCTGGCAGAAGAAATCTATAAGCACAAAAACATTCAAAATGTGGCATGGCTTCTTCTAACAGCCTGTCATCAGATACAGGAGCAAAGAAATAACTTAAATTTGGAAATTATAATTAAAAGTGAAGCACAGCATTAAAGTTTAGAAAATTCACAGCCTGGCCATGTGATAGAGAAGGAAAAGCTATTTTTAGGAGACGAATTGAAATAAGATTCAAAGCCACCACCTGCTGGAGAGCTTTGCATGACTAAAATGGAGCCAAGCACTAATAGCCAAGAAAATGGGAAAAGGCCTGAAAGCCCTGTCAGAAATCTTTGAGGCAAACCCTCCCATCATAGGCCCAGAGGCCTAGTGGAAAAGAATGGCTTCAGGGAAGAGGCCCAGGCCCTTGATGCCCTGTGCTATCTCAGGACACAGCCCCCCACATGCCAGTTGCTCTGGCTCCAGCCTTAGATTAAAGGGTCTCAAGTACAGCTTAGACTGTCACTTCAGAAGGCACTAACCATAAGCTTTGGTGGCTTCCATGTGGTGTAAAGTCTGCAGCTGCACAGAATCCAAGAATAAAGGAAGCTTGGCAGCTTCCACCTAGATTTCAGAGGATGCGTGGGATATCCAGGGTGCCCAAGCAGAAAGCTGCTGCAGAGACAGAGGCCCTGCAGAGAGTCCCTACAAGGGCAGTCCCAAAGAAAACTGTGGAATCAGAGTCAGCACTGGAGCACTGCCTAGTGGAGCTGTGGGAATTGGGCCACTGTCCTCCAGACCCCTGAATGTTAGAGCAACCGGCAGCTTGTATCCTTGACCTGGACAAGCTACAGGCACTCAACTCCAACCTGTGAGGACACCCACAGGAGCTGCATCATACAAAGCCACAGAGGTGCAGTTGCCCAAGGAGTTGCCTTGAGAGCCTGCTCGGCACAACCTGGAGTGTTCCCAGGTTGTGGGACATGGAGTCAAAGATTGTTTTGGAGCTTTAAAGTTTTAAGTCTGCCCTGCTGGGTTTCGGACATGTGTGGAACCTACTGCTTCTTTCTTTTGGCTGATTTCTCCCTTTTGGAATGGAAACGTTTACCCAATGCCTATACCACCATTGTATCTTGGAAGTAAATAACTTGGTTTTTTTTTTTTTTTTAATTTATTTATTATTATTATACTTTAAGTTGTAGGGTACATGTGCATAACGTGCAGGTTTGTTACATATGTATACTTGTGCCATGTTGGTGTGCTGCACCCATCACCTCGTCATTTACATCAGGTATAAATCCCAATGCAATCCCTCCCCCCTCCCCCTCCCCATGATAGGCCCCGGTGTGTGATGTTCCCCTTCTTGAGTCCAAGTGATCTCATTGTTCAGTTCCCACCTATGAGTGAGAACATGCGGTGTTTGGTTTTCTGTTCTTGTGATAGTTTGCTAAGAATGATGGTTTCCAGCTGCATCCATGTCCCTACAAAGGACACAAACTCATCCTTTTTTATGGCTGCATAGTATTCCATGGTGTATATGTGCCACATTTTCTTAATTCAATCTGTCACTGATGGACATTTGGGTTGATTCCAAGTCTTTGCTATTGTGAATAGTGCCGCAATAAACATACGTGTGCATGTGTCTTTATAGCAGCATTTTTTAATTGACAGGCTCATAGGAGTCTCAGATGGGACTTCAAACTTTGGACTTGGGACTTTTGAATGATTCTGGAATTCGTTAAGACTTTTAAGGATGATCAGGAAGTGATGACTGTATTTTGCAATGTGAGAAGAACAAGAGATGTAGAGAGACAGGAGTGGAATGACGTGGCTTAGATGTTTTCTCCCCCTCCAAATCTCATGTTGAAATGTGACCTCCAGTGTTTAACATGGGCCTAGTGAGAGGCGTTTAGGTCATGGGGCAGATTCCTCATGAGGCTTGGTGCTGTCCTTGTGATAATGCATGAGTTCCTGCTCTGAGTTCATGTGAGTCATGATTGTTTAAATCACTTTCTCTTGCTTCCACTCATCATGTGATATGCTAGCTCCCCTGTTGCCTTCTGCCATAATCATAAGCTTCCTTAAGACCTCACCAGAAGCAGATGCTGGCACCACACTTCTTGTACAGCCCATAGAACCATGAGCCAAAATAAACCTCTTTTCTTTATAAATTACCCAGCTTCAGGTATTCCTTTATAAGAATGCAAATGGACTAGCACATCTGATAATAGCTGAAACATCTGCTTTTCTACCTTCCTTTTTAAAATCAATCAGATCTGGGTCTATCCTTCTGCTTTTAATATCTGTTTCTTTCAAGCATCAAGATACCATTCTCTACTTCATGGCTATATAATTGGTCTCATAAAATCTCCATAATTCTTCTAAGGAAATCTCTCTTTTCCTCCAAAGTAATCAACCCATTTTTCTATTTGTTTAATTTTCTTTTCCACTGCTTCTGTTCTAATAAAAAAACTAAAACATGCCTCTTTCACACAACTGCAGTTCCTCCTGGAGATATTACACAAACTCAATTCTTAAAATCCAGGTGCTCCAAACACAGCCTTTATTCTTTCTCTTCATAGCCTTTAAGTGTGCAATAATTTTAATAACTTATTTGTTAACTTTTTCAGTTCCACTGAAGAGAGAGTAGATTCTCTGTATAGTAAGCACTTGAAACTACTTTTCATGTTTATTAATCAGATTCACCACCCCACTGTGGGCAAAACCATAATAAGCTTTCTCTGAGTGATAAGGCCATGGACAGTGCTTGTGTGATAATACAGTTCAAAGATCAAGATCAAACTGCAGTAGCTCAGCCAGCATCTGCTCAGGCCACCAGGGCCAGTACATTAATGATAAAACTGTCCCATTTGCCCAAAAACCACTATTTGCTTAGGAATAAAACCGCTATGCCCTACAATAAACCCCAAAGTCAAAATCTTGCATAGCTAAAGCTGACAGCCCATAGCCCCATGCCCTAGTTTCATCAAAAATGTCTCCAGGTGTTATTTGAGTCACCAAAATCTACTTTGTGTCTATTTATGTTCATTAGTGATAAAACTGATACTGGAGGAGGTGGTTTAAGTGCATGGCTACAAGGATCTTCCTAAGACTTAGCACGTCTAGCCTCATCCCATGGGGCTTACTGCTGTACAACTGAGGCCTTGGAGGCAAAACCAAATATCTTCGGGTAGACTCCACGAGAAAGACAGAGGAAGTGTCTGAGCTTTGCATCTGTGCTCACATCTTCTTCAGAACTTGCCAATCAGACAATTCCTTAAACATCTGTGAGAAAGAAAAAATGGGGCAAGAGTTCAGAAAGTTTAGGGAAAATGCCTCCTCTTGAAACTTGAGAAGTGAGCAACAAGTCTGTCCTCTCCAACAACACTCCAGTGGCATTTATAGCTACCCACAAGCTCCGACAGAAGTTTTTGTGGACTTAGTCTGCCACGATGTGACTACACATCAATATCTAGGACACCCGCTCTGGATTAAGGTCCCACCGAGAGAGCCTCTCTTGATAAAACTTGCATATATTCAAGGCACTTAATTTCATGAAGATTGCCCTATTTTAGCTTAATTTAGTTTTCAACCCCCAGCACTTTCTTATACTGATGTCAGTCTATCTGATATTTGACAAAAATGATGGTTTGCCAAAACATGTAATCCAGAATGTCTTCCAAATCATGCCCCAGAAAGCAATGGTTCTTGCCAAAGCTACAATTAACTAAATGAACAAGAAGCTTCCCATAATCTTATAGAGAAACCCATCTAGATCTCCTTTTATTATTTCTGCTTCCTAGGAATATCCAGAAAACTGAACAAAATTTCTAGTACCCTTCCTCACCCCTACAACCAGGCTCATGACATTCTCCTTCTATTCTAGACGTCCCAGTATGTATAATTTTGAGTTTGAACAACCACATTTCATGACACAATTAAGATGTAACTGTATTTTCATTACCTTCTGTGCATTGAAAGGGGATTCATCTTACCCTGCCTTGATATCATTAACCCATCGTTGGGTAATAAACAGCCTTGTGATTGCTTTAATTCACAAAACATGGTCTCAATGTTGTTATTAGACTATCTCAGTCCAAATTGTTGGTCCATGCTTTAGTCTTCATTCAAATTTTAGACTTTTCCTACCTCACTCACCATCCCATCTGTAACTCTCTGCTTCTCTGACTTTAAGCTAGAAGATATGGTCAAAGTTACTCCTATCCCTTTCACCTTCTTTCTGACTTCTTTGCTACCATTTCAGAGCCCCTTGAGATTTTAAAAAGGAGCTGGAGACACTTTGTGGAGAAACAGAAGCACTTACC
This sequence comes from Macaca mulatta, assembly GCF_049350105.2. Lineage (NCBI taxonomy): Eukaryota > Metazoa > Chordata > Mammalia > Primates > Cercopithecidae > Macaca > Macaca mulatta. Next base: position 170,926,544 of record NC_133406.1, on the reverse strand, counting down.
TGGCTAAAGGACTTGCCCATCTCTGAGAGAAAGTTCAAAGTACTGTGAACTATGTTCATGGCTTTTTTTAAGAGAATCCCAGCCCAGAGTGGTGGCTCACCCCTGTAATCCCAGCATTTTGGGAGTCCAAGGCGGGTGGATTATGAGGTCAATAGATCAAGACCATCCTGGCCAACATGGTGAAACCCCATCTCTACTAAAAGTACAAAAATTAGCTGGGCATGGTGACACGCGCCTGTAATCCCAGCTTCTCAGGAGGCTGAGGCAGGAGAATCGCTTGAAACGGGGAGGTAGAGTTTGCAGTGAACCAAGATCGTGCCACTGCACTCCAGCCTGGTGACAGAGTAAGACCATCTCAAAAAAAAAAAAAAAAAAAAGGGTCCCTTCAGTGGCAAAACTTCTTTCCTGACCTCTGCAGATACAACTCTGTTTTGAGTGTCCTTGCAACTCCTCCAGTAGCATCTAGAAATTCAATACGTGTCTCCAAGTTTTTGCCTGTGGGTTTCATCTGTCTCTCCAGGCAGCTTTATCGAACAGGGCCAAAGATGGCCCCACATGAGTTGTCTCCTCTGTGCGGCCTACTTCTGATGGACAGGAAAACTGGCACATTTTTTGCTTTCAGCATGGAGATAAATCCTGATGCAGCCAAGTACCCTCCCATAACCCGCTGACATCTGAATTACTCCTCTAAGTGTAAGCCAAGTACCAGTCTTCTATGTTTTCAACTGCAGGGAATTTATTTCCAGCTCACTGAGGGGTTCTATGGAAGTCTTTCTCACTAAACTGAAGTAGTAGAGGGTAGCGTCATTGACTTCACCCCTGGGTGGAAAAGGTACTCATGTTATGGTAATAGCTTTTGGGGAGATATTCCTTCACAAATTCACCTTCTTTTTCAACATTCTGATCCCTTTTAAATCACTGATCTAGGGATCCAAAAGGTGCAGATCTAGGGATGCAAAAGGTGTGGAACCTGAACTTAGCTAGCACAAAACAGTCAGGAGTGGTTTAGGATGTAGATCCTGGAGCCAAACTGTCTGTGTTTGTATGATAGTTTCAGTACTTACTAGCTGTGTAACTCAGGCAAGTCACTTAATCTTCCTGGGCCTCAGTTTCCTCTTTGAAAACAACAGTAAGGATTGAGTTAATGTATGTAAAGCATTTGGAACAATTCCTGGCATATAGTAAGCACTATGTAACTATGTGCTATTATTATTCCTTTGTAAATTCTTCATATATTGATCTGGCTTTCTTGCTCCCTTTACTGAAATCTGTATTTTAACACTCTGTAATACTTTTGAGTATCCTGTTCTTCTACTGGCGTAGCAGAAACCCACGTTAACCTTCATGTCTCCTTCCTCACAGCATAGGACAGGAATGTGAAAGATTTCCATCTACTTCGAGGCTGGCTTCACTATTTTATAGAATAGCAATGTTACCCCCAAAAGAAAATGACGTAGGAGCTTAGAAACACACCTAGCGAGTGAGCTCAAGCCAAGGGGGAAGAGAGGACCAAGAGAGGAAGAAAGGAACAGGGATCTAGAAAATTACAGGGAACTTGGTTGTAGGAGTTTGTGTTTATTCTCTCTCAGTTGCCACCGTTAATATGACTCAGTTCCAAAGTTTGAAATTACTATGTCCCCATTTTAAGTTTATTTCTCAGGAGAGAAATAATTTGATCAGCCCAAGACCAGGGTCATATTGTGCTGTATATCAAGGCCATTCCAGAAAGAAGAAATCCTTGCATGTCAGACAACCCTTCAGGAGTCCACTGTAGCTCTGAGCCCATGACTGTCCTGCGCCCCCTTGTGACTCCCTTGCTGTTGTTAACCTTACACATCCTTAATTTCAAACCTGCACCAGCCCTAGCTATAAAACCGCAAGTGATTGCATTAGATTCAATATATTTTTAAATTCTACTAAATGAAACTGTACTTGTGGCCTTAAAATTATGGATGAAAGGTACAGACCAAACCTCAATAAACTCCTCTCTAGATTGTCAAATCAGTTGTTGCATATAAGGTACCGAAAACTACCCTAGAAGAACATATCAGTTAGAATACCAACACATTTCAGATGTTTCAGGCTCAATGAAGTAAATGAGTATAAAAATTCCCACCCCACCCCAAGCAGAAATACTATTAATAGAATGTTGTGCTGTTGATTTTTCTTCACCAGACTCTTAGGTCAGTGGAAACGTACTGTGATCTGTTGCACACATTTGTATCACACACACTGAGCCCAGTGCCTGGCACATGGAGATGCCTGAGACATACTTGCTCATTGCATGACTGAATTAATGAATAGGGCAGAAGACATCTGCATTTAAAAAAAAATCCACTTCCATTTTTGTTCTCATCCCCCATATTAAATGAAAATGAAAGTCATTATAATGATAGCATTTTAAAGTCAGATATATTTATGAATTCATGTTCCTTGACATTTACTGATGAACCCATTAATGACTAAAACTCTGTTTCACATGAGGCTGTTTTTGTATGTGGAATATGTAAGTGTTCCTACAAAATAAAAGTCCTGATAACAAGGAATGCATTCCAGCCTCTTTGGAAGATTCTCTGGTTTCATTAAAGAAAACTTAATTATTTAATCAGAGCGTGCTATTTTAGAAACAGTTGACTTAATTTACTTTCGAATTAGTGCACAGAGGATATTCATACTTAACAATTTAAAAATCGTATCACTAGTGTTATCCAAGCTAAAGGAAAGATTCCATTTTACGTATTTAAAATGCTTGAGTTGATGATGTGTCCATGCAGTATAAAGTTCGGAAAGTTTTTGCATTAATAATTTTTAAATTCTGTTTTAATTTACAATTTTGTAACAATATCCAAAAACAAAGCATTGTGTTTTATTTTCTGCAAGTTTGAACACCTTCTAGCCAAAAGCAAAATCAAATACTTCCTTTTTAATTTTAAAAGCAAAAATATATGTGACATTTGTGCCACTTGGCTACATGCCCAGAGGATGAATGATGTGACCTATCTGCTCGTGGGCCATCACGCACCGTATTTAATCAAGAACATACTTTCATCTGTAGTATTTGACATGTCACATGCCTATCAGTTTACTGTCAAGAAAGATAGAACACATCATCAAGTGCATCAGTTCTTACTGCTCTCGTCTGGAGCGCAGCACTGCAGATGACAGTAAACATGACAGCTTTTGTGATCAGCAACATTTTTGCTGGCATCTTGTTATTAATAACACTTTGGCTAGACAGTATTTCCAGGGATAATCCATGGTGGGACAATCGGCCCTGCATTATTGACCACAAAATGATTTTTAAGCCTTTTCTGAGACTTTTTCTTTTCAGATTTTTTTTCTCTCTTTGCCCAAACTCTTAACTAACTTTGTTATAAAATTAATTGGGAAGGGGAAAAAATGGGAAAGACACCATTAAGGACTAACTTTTTAATTCTTGACATGGAGGCTATTCACCAACTTTTAAGAGCCACAATGTGTGTGGAAGTATCCAATCAAGAATAAGTGTGGTAGAGAGGTGTACCTAAAAGACAAATATAAATGATGGAAAAAATGATTTTTGATTGAATATACAATTCTAGCACTTGGGGAGTTCATTATTAAGATGAATATTTTTGTTGAGATGTGAAATATAGATAGTATCCTAGGCACAAAATAATATTACTTAGTAGTCGTAAGTACTTTTATGTGGTTTTTCTTTAATCAATAGCAGTCAGGAAAGGGTGAGCAGTTTTATGACAAACCATTATTCAGATGTGTTTTCCTCTCCTAGGATCAATTGCGCTGTTTATTACATGGATGTAATTTCTGTTTCTGGTGTTACGTATTATCAACACCATCATTAAGCAAAGTTCAGAAGGTGACTTGTTCTCTGGCTCACTGATCTGTCTGCAGAGTCCAGCCTTTAATTACTTAATGTTTTTAGTTCTTATGAGACCCTAGAACAGTCTGAAAAGAAAACAGTAAAATTTTATATGAATTTTACCTCAAAATACATTTTACTTTTACATCAAAAAATGAAAACACATTTCACTTTTACTTTGTCCTGACTTATTTTATCTTGAAAAATCTCACAGGACTGAGTCTCTCCTGGGATCATTTTTCTTAAATTATAAATAGTAAAATTAAGCAGATTATTTGCTTTCTACAATTGTGCAGTATTTCAAGATAAAAATAAATAAATCTAGTTTTACTTCATTTCATAAAAGTAATACTATAGTTTTACATTTCAATGACAGATCTAAGTATTTTAGGCAAATTTTTATATTTCCTAGAACTCATTTACTCTAAGACTTAGCTCAATTTTATTTCATTTCATATTTTTATTCAGAGTAATGGAACCATGAGAATTGAGAAAGAAGATTATGATGCACTTGTACTGTACTTGCTGGCTAGTTTATCAAAGGACAGTATTACTTTAGAGCTATTTATAATTTGTATTAGTTACATATCAATATATCTATTCTAAGAACAAATTTTAATTTCTTATCTACAGATCAGATATTAGGAAATCTTCAACAGATTACATAATGGTTGCTTCAAACTCATAAGTTATTGAACTATGTTTGCCAGTGTGTGTACTTATAGCATGTATATGATGTTTTTATTAATATGTATTCGCTTCATTTTGAGGTTTGCCTTTTAATTAACAATCCTTCCTAGTTAAAGAGTATCAACAAAAAAGTATGCAAAGATAGATAGTGCAGATAATAATGTAGTCAACTTTATCACTGTTCTTTATTTTATCTAAAGGTTTACCATTTCTTTTAGAAACCTGATAAAAGATTTGGTCAGAGTTCTTATTTATAGGTGTTCTAGGTTCCAAGATACATATATCAACAGACTGAATACCTTTCCGAATTTTATAACAAAATTAATATGCTTCTTTGTAACAGATAAAGAAAATGTATAACCTGTACTTTTCCTTCATTGCCTCTCTTCCAGGAACCACAAATATACACTGGGTGCTAAGTCACAATAGATGTATAAGTTTTATGATAAGGTATCTTTTTCTTTTCTTTTTTAACTTAAAACTAGTTTATAAAAGACCTTTTTCTAACTTAAAACTAGTTTTTGGGTATCTTTTATTATGTCTCTTCAATTTTTTGAAGGAGATAAAGAAAGAGAAATACAATTTTAACAAAATAAAATCTCTGTTTGTGTGTACACTTTATTCGTTAGTTCAGGAGGCAGTTACTGACCCCATGGTATTTGCACAGTTTTTAATTAGGTGCTTTAGGTAGACTAAATCTCTTCCAATCTTTAGGAATAATCCATCCAACTTCCATTTCCTCATCAATAAAATGGAAAATATGTTACTACTTCCTAGTGACTTCTGTTGTAAGTTTTTAATGTTCTAGAATGGTTTTTGTGCATAGACTATTTATAGCTATTCACAATTTTTAATTTTTACTTCATGAAAGTTAACATTTTTTACTGAAATCTAGTATTTTAGTGTGTTTACAGGGAACATACTAAATTATTATTCTGTTTATAAATATGATCAGTTTTAATAATCACTTTATAACTTTATTTTTTCCAGACTTTGTTAAATTTTTTTATTTTCTTCCTAAATCTAATACATTGTATCTATTTATTAATCACTTCAAGCCCAGATACAACAAGCAAAATATCCCCAAGGACTAAAACCACTCTTGTAAATCTAATCAATTATATGTATAAATGTAGTAAATTTCAAATTGTCTTAAGCATTACAATACTATTGTTAGCCAAGGAAATAAAATTCTCCTACATGTTACGACTACAAATCAAAATTCAATAATTTATTTCTCATTTCATTTGTAATCATGTGTCCTTATACCCTAAGACCAAATTCCTTTAAATATTATGAACACTTTAAAACACCATTTATAGTTTTTTTCTACATTAAACCCAAAATTATTTCTGTAAAGTGTTTTCTTTATTATCTCACTTTCTAATTTGTAAACTTTCCCAAAATTAGAAAGACGCTGTTACCCACTTCTTCTTACACAACCTTTACCATTGTAATAATAAGTAACCCCCAAACCTTAGTGTTTACAACAAAAAGGTTTATTTTTCACTACAATTACTTGGCTCCATATTGGCTAGGGCTCTGCTCTACCTTCTCTTTGTTTCACAATCTAGAAAGAAAATGAAGCCCATAGCTGTGATTGGCCACAGAGGGAAGAGAACACTGGTAGAAGCACAGGAGAGCTCCTAAAGCTTCTCCTTGGCTTGTATTACATTAGTCAAAGTGAGTTGCATTGCCTAGCTAACATCATTGGGACAGGAAGTATAATCCTTCTGTTGAAGTCAAAATAAAACATAGAGATAGGCCTCTAAATTAAACATTTTCTTTGGGAGTTACAGACTTGCAATCCAGGGCATACACCCAGACTAGGGTTATCTTCAGTATGTCTGAAGAACAAAGAAAAGGTTTAGAGTTTCATTAGAAAGAGAAGTGTTTTGGAAGAAATTTTGACATTAGGGAAGACTGGTAAGTGAGGGTGGTAGGTAAAACTAGCTCTAGAGTCATGGCAGGTTGTTTCAGCAGCTACTACATAAAACTGGTATTTGGGTTACAGCAGGCCATTTCAGCAGCTGGGCTTGAGAAAAATTCAGTTCTTGAAGATGGTGCTATATGCCCCAAGTGTTTTATCCCCCAGGCCCCTAGACTCTGATTTTGGACATGACCAGAATGACCTAATTTGTATGGTTAATTTTTAACACTCCCAGAGGAAGGAACATCCATACAGATGAGCCTGATAGTACAAAGAAACGCTTCAAATATTTTTGATCAATTAATGCATTCTACCACATCTTCCCTCCAAAAAAAAAAGTCATATCATTACCTGATTATCTCTTATATGAGTTTGTAACCTAGCACACAGGGTGCAACTCTCTTCTTTTGGTATTTATTTGCTGCTTGACTGAATGCTGAATTATTTTCATGTATTTGTCTGGCTCTATATTCAACTAATCACCTTGTCTTGAGGCTTACATTAAATAATGTAAATGAAAGCATCTACACACCCTTAGCAAATATAAGTAGGTATGTATTATTTCTTGTTCTTCTGTTTCCAGCTTCAACCTTACTGATTCCATTTTGCTTGCATATTTCTGTGGTTCTTGTTCAGGTCCAACTATCTTGAGCAAAACCACTTACCTGTGCATGGATAAAAGGAATTTTGCTGTCCTGTCCTCAGTTACTCTTGAGTGTTCCAGTCATTTCGACCTCAGAAACAGAGTCTAGCATTCACCATCACTTACACCCAACCTTCGACAGCTCTAGAAATTACTTTCCCATTCATGCAACATTTTCACATTGGACTTTTTAAAGACTAGATCACACTGTTTTCTCATAGTACACTAATTGTTGACAATAAGCGACCTGCAAGTCATTTTCACACATGGCCTTAAGAAATATTTCATTCATCCTATAAGGTATTTGTATGCTGTTTTTATTAAAGCTACAAGACTAATCTAACTATCCTGATTATAGAAGGATTTGAAAGTCAGGCAGAAAAGTTAAGATTTAATGATGTAGGAAATAGAAAATGAGTTTCTGAGGCAGGAAGCAGGAACACAGTATGGTGTCATTATCACGATGTGGTAGCTTATGGGATTTATGTCAGACTTTCCTGTATTGGAATCCTGTCACCACCAATATGGCCATAGCTTCCCACCCATTAATGAAGAACACACTACCTATGTCATAGAGATGTTTTTATTCATTGGTTCAACAAATCTCAAGTGGTTCCTACTTTGTATTCGATGTTGATGAACAAAATAAACTCAATTCTGGGCCTTATTATGCTCACAGTCTAATGACAAATATAGAAAATACAATTGTGATAAGGGATCAGATAATATAGAAAATACAATTGTTATAAGAAACAAGTAATAGAGTGTGGTAGGATGTGTCTTTAAGTTGAGCAATAAGGGAATTAAGGGTGTAAGATGATGATGATTAATGAGGAATAAATAAGCCAAAGTTTCTATAGCTGTTGAGGATCCTCCCATGTCCATTTGATCCTTGTTATTCCAGTCATGCCATGGCATCTAAGTGCAGGCACTGTCATATCTGCCTGAGAACAGTCTTTCAGCTTGTGTTCAATGCAGCCTATAAGTACAGAGGAGAGAATGCCCCCAGATGCAGCCTTCCATCATTGACAGATGGGAGTAGAAGAATAAATAGCCAACCCTCTTCATCCCTCTACTGAGTCACCCTGAGGCATATTCCACGGTGTCTGTCAGCATCTGCCCGCAGAATACAGCCTCAGTTACCCAGATTGGTAATCTGCTTTATTACGCGCCCATTTCTGGCCTCCTTTCCTTCCCTGTTTTATTTCTTTACTCTTTTATTGGTGTTTCCTGGTGTTCCCTCCCAAATTATTTATTATCAACTCTGTCTCAGGCAGAGTCTGAGGCAGGGGAAACCAACCTGAGAAAAATATAATCTCTAATCACCTAGAATAATATCTAAAATAAAATATGCATTCAGTAAATGTTAATTTTCCTTTTCCTCATTCTTGTTCCCTTGCCCTCAAGTCAAACATGCATAATGCAAATGTTTTAGAAAGTCATCTCTAGACTGGATTATAGTCTTGGAGGTAGGTAAAGTTAGAGTCATAGAGACTCGTGAGGAAGCAGACTCTTGCTTTAGAACTAATGAAGTGCAATAAAGACCCAGACAGACCAAGGTGAGATGCAGGTTTCATTTAGCTATAATGGCCATTTTATGACTCCTCTGTATCCTTCACTGCACATTATATACTCTGCTGGACCACATGGTTCTAAGGGGTGGTATAAGAGAGTACTCGTTTTGCAAAGAAACCCTTGGGTATCCTTTATACACACTATTAGGCTAACAAAGGTAGGCTGAGAGATCAGTCTCAGTAAAATTGGTCAGAGCTTCCTTAGTCCTCCTGCTCTTATCTGGCATTCTTAGAAGTACCAAATGGAAATGTAGAAGGGCCTCTGATGTCCATCAGCACCCTTAAAGCTACAATATATACATATGATGCATAAAACCTAAGTGAAAACAATGTGTTTGCTATATATATAAGTGGATTTTCAAGTCAAGTATTTCTGTCTTCTCTTCCAATTTATTTCCCACCCTTAAGCTATCCTTCAACAGTCCCTATTGGCTGTTGTCAAATTTAAAAATTAATTTCCTACCAGAGTCTACAAGGTCTGATCTCCCCCATCTATTACTGAACTCCCCTCCTTCATGCTCATTAGGCTTGGGCATACTGACCATCATTAAGTTTCTCAAAATATGCCACATACTTTAGTGCCTTCTTGAATGTTGTTTCTTCTCTTAGAATTTTCTCCCTTTCGGTGTTCACTGAAATGTTACCACCTCATTGAGGTCTTTATCTGAGAAGATATGTTAGTTAGTTTTTACTGTAATAGTGTGTATATCAATAGCAAAATTTCTGTGGTATGCAATACTGAACATCTATTTAAGCCAAATGTGTGAGAGCATTGGTTGGGGGCCTGATGGTCAGGATGAACTTCACTCAGTGATTGTGCTGATCTCATATGGGCATGTTCATGTCTGGAGGTCAGCTGATCTAAGGAGTCTCTGTTGGTACAACTCTGCTCCATATGTCACTCATATTCCTCCTAGAACCAGTGGGCTAACCTGCACAGGTTTCTTTTATAGCTTTTATGTGTGGCAGAAATGGAACAATGTGAGCAGAAACACACAAGACCCTTTAGGGGATAGATTGAGAACTGGTCCACCATTACTTCCACCTATTTTATTGACTAAAGCAAGTCACAAAACCAAACCCAGCCAACATCACTGGTATATTCCTTCTATAGAAATAAGGGGGGGTGATTAAATATTTCTGAAATGTTATCTGATCTACTACAGTAAGTCTCCCCTGTTACTTCAGTTCAGAGCCCTCAGATTGTTCCCTTCAAAGCAATTGTATTTTCTGTTACTATTTGGTTAGTGTCTGTCTTGCCCATGAAACTTTGTATTATATTAGACAGGAAAGAATAGACTATGCAGTGGTAACAAATTAAACTCCAAAATTAAACTCCAAAATAACATAGTAAACTTTATTTCTCCTTCATGTCACAGTTCAATGCAGATTGAGAGGCTCTCATTTGTAGCTATGCCAACTGGGTATTTGCAGCTTACCAGGGAAAGAGAGGATAAAAAGATCACAAGATTATACTTTTCCAGGGCTAGGCCTAGAAATATTTTTTATTATGTTCACCCATCATTGACCAAACTTTCAGTCACATGGCCCCAGTCTAGCTGTAGTGGGAGGTGCCGGCAGAAAAACCCAATCTTCTTATTTACTAGGGGAGAAAAATTGGTATGGTGAACACAGCTTTGTTTTTGTCAGGACTATGGGGGTTTTGATGACAAGAGTCTTCTCTAGCCCCACAGTGCCTAGCAAATGAAGTTCTTAATTTGTTCAATGAATGAATGAATGCTATCTGACTCCAAGGTCAGGTTTTACATCTGTGAAAAGAGAATAAAGATCCATGCCTAACAAACAGAATCCTTAACTAGATTAAAGAAATACTCTGGATGACAAGGAGTTGTGTTATAGGAAAGACGGACTCTCTGGGGCCTCTTTTAGTTTATGACTTCACTTCTGTTTCAAAAATGCATAAGAAATATTGAGTATGAGTTATAGTTTGTAATAATAATGAAAAATTATTGATTTATGCAACTATATGTGTGGATATATGAAGCAAGACTTTTTAAGTTTCATTTCTTATGATAATGGTAAGGATGATCTAGAAAAAATGTCAGCCAGGCACGGTGTCTTATGCCTGTAATCCTAGCACTTTGGGAGGCGGAGACAGGTGGATCATGAGGTCAGGAGATCAAGACCATCCTGGCTTGCACGATGAAACCCCGTCTTTACTAAAAATACAAAAAAAAAATTAGCTAGGTGTGGTGGTGGGAGCCTGTAGTCCCAGCTATCTGGGGGGCTGAGGCAGGAGAATCACTTGAAACCGGGAGGAGGAGGTTGCAGTGAGCCAAGATTGTGCCACTGCTCTCCAGCCTGGGTGACAGAGCGAGACTCCATCTCAAAAAAAGAAAGAAAGAAAGAAAAAATGTCAAGACAGGAGACCCAGAGCAGAGGAAGGCAGAAACAGTGGCCCAGTTTAGCTCAGAGTCTTCACTACAGCTTCAGGGCTTCCTTCTCTTGCCAGCAGCAACCAGCAAAGCAGTTTTGTACTGTCTATTCCTCCCTGTAGGGTTTATAGATTTGGAGATGGGTGCATGTTTAAAGGTAACAATGAAAGCTTTATAGATATCTACAGTCTCTGTTGTTTTTATTTTCTGTCTTTTTCTTACTGAGCTAAAGGCAAAACCATGTGCATGAAAGAAACTTGAAGAATCTTGGTTTCGTTTTCTGAAATTTAATTAAAATGTAGTAAAGTATATAAAATGCTTGGAATATCTAAGGCAGTGCCCCATCAGAAGCCCCTTATGAATCCCTAGATTGTACTGAGTGCCCCTCTTCCAGATTCCTATGATACAATGTATACACATCCAAAATAGCACTTCTCAGGTTATATCTAAATCTGTTTTAGATCCCTGCCCCTCAAAGATAAGCTCTTCTGCGGGGCTTATTCATATTGCATCCCAAAGCCCACACTGACTAGATAACCAGAACTTGGTCTCAATTTGGAATTCTTTTTTTCCTTTTAGTTTCTGAAGATATTTATACATAGACTTTAAAGACCTGCTTTTAAATTCAAGTGACTCATAGCGCTTGCCTCAAAAACGTGCTTTGCTCCACCCAGATCTCACAAGTCCAGTATTGAGTGTAGGACCTCATGCTTTCCGGAAAGCCCTCCAACTCTAATTCTTACAGGTTGAGCACCTGTAAGATGTAGCAACAAATCATAGTGAATCTTCGGAAGATATTGGTGACCTTCAAAATATAGTAAATTCTCCCTTACTGAGGATGGCTGTGGTGCAATTTTTCCTAAAATGATAAACTGACTGTGGCTGTTTAAAATTTCCGTCAAACCTGTAATTCAATCTAAATATGTTCTCTATCATAATTCTTGCCTGAAGTAATGCTTATCACTTTTCTTTGATATGCAGTGTCTGTACTTCAACAGCTCCTAGCACATTGTTGGCACTAAATAATCAATGACTATTAGTAATCATGTCACAAAACACTAGAGAACATTGACCATGAGACTGAGTTAAAGTTCTCAGCCAATTCAGTATCTGTTTCAAAGCATCCTTGACATTTCAAATCCCCTGAATTTTTCATTTATTCAGTAATTGAAAACCTAAATGTAAAACTGTAGTATTATCCCGAGTGCCCACTGCACCCTCTCGATTCAAAAGGTTAATTTTAATGAACTTTTAAACACTTTCATTAGGCAATTTCCTTTAAATATAATTGAAATGTGAAGCTGGGTAGTTGTAGTGCTTGGCATTCAAATCTGGCCTATTTACCGTGTCATCACGGCTCAAGTGTTGTAGCAACACTTGATAAACATTACAGTGTCTAGAGTCATAAACACTGATTATAAGCATAACTGAACAAGGTCTTTGCCCCTGGGAAACCATGTTTTAAGTAGGAGCTTATACCCTAAGGACTTTTAGCACATACTTTCCACTTTTGAGTAGCATGTTGGAGGCAGGTCAAACTGGAGTCAAATGCAGTTTGGATCAGAGAAAGATGTAGAAAGTTCAGGAAGTATATGCTGGTGAGAATTAGCATGTACCTAATATGCACAATGAGTGGGGATCTTGTGTCATCATTTACATGTAATGAAAGCACTGCGTGAGGAGATTGTATTTCCAAAATTTTGACTAAAAATCTAGAAATGAGAAATGCCACTAAAAAGAGTTACGGCCCAAAGCAAGGAGCCTTTCAAAAGGCTTTAAAACAATACTTTCATATATAAGTTATCTCATAAAGTCATTTAAAATAGACTTTAACCTGGAGGCTCAGTCACTTAGCCAAGTGTATCCCCAACCAGTGAGGACAGTGGTAGCACTGAGAACAAGAACACACACACACACACACACACACACACACACACACTTTAAAATTCAATTTTTTAAGTATTTTATTTAGAAAAAAAAGAACAGACCAGGTGTAGTGGCTCACGCCTGTAATCCCAGCACTTTGGGAGACTGAGTCGGGCAGATCACCGGAGGTCAGGAGTTTGAGACCAGCCTGGCCAACATGGCGAGACCCTGTCTCTACTAAAAATATAAAAATTAGTCAGGCTTGGTGGCGGGTGCCTGTAATCCAAGCTATTCAGGAGGCTGAGGCAGGGAGAATTGCTTGGGAGGCAGAGGTTGCAGTAAGCCAAGATTGCACCACTGCACTCCAGCCTGAGCGACAGAGCAAGACTCCATCTCACCAAACAAACAAACAAACAAAAGAACCATTAGGGCTGGTATTCTGGTCTCTATTATAACCAAAAATTCTTTTTATTTTTTCTTTCAGCATTAAAAATGTAATATCACTAGTGACTAAGTGCATTTGGTCTCTTATAAAAGAATAATAAAATACTGCATTTAAAAGTATGTGTGCCTTGCTGGCTTTATTTCTCTTGTATGAATGAGTGGATTGATGATATTCATATTGCACTAGCCATGGAAAGGCCCAAGTTCAGCTATCTGCAAGAGAAAAAAGCAAGTCTATGCATACTTAAAATAATAACTGCTGCCTATGTAACACAAAGATCTGTTGTTCTAAATTCAGACACATATTCCCTTCAAGGTATTGAATGGTGAATCTCCCTGAACATGAAGGGGCACTTTTTGTTTTCAGCAAAATGACAAGATTACAGACAACAAGAATATAATAGTTTATTTTTAAGATATCACCTTCATGGATACTCTAATAATATATTTTAGGCACATATAATTTTACCTATTATAATAAAAAATAATAATAACATATACCCTTCTTCTAAGGAGAGTCTTTGCTCTTAAGAAGAACTTATTTTAGGCCAGGCATGGTGGTTCATGCCTGTAATCCCAGCACTTTGGGAGGCCAAAGCAGGAGACTCACTCGAGCCTAAGAGTTCCAGATCAGTCTGGGAAACATAGTAAGACTTGGTCTCTAAAAAAAAATATATATATATATATATATATTTTTTTATATATATATATATATAAATATATATATATATATACATACACATACACACACACACACACATATATATACACACATACACATACACACAAAAAAAATTAGACAGGCGTGGTGGCCTTCACCTGTAACCTCATCTACTCTGGAGGCTGAGGTTGGAGGATCACTTGAGCCTGGGAGGTCCAGGGCACCAGTGAGCTGTGATTGTGTCACTGTACCCCAGCCTGGATAGCAAAGTGAGACCCTGTCTCAGAAACAAACAAAAAGAGCTTATTTTACTTAAAAAAAACAAACAAACAAACAAAAAACTATGAGATGTTAAGTTTGATGATTACTGCCATTTTACAGAAAAAGAAATTAAATTATCTCATTCCTGTTTTCTAAGTTGTAGGCCTATGCTATATCAAATGGTATTTAATCAGACTGTTGAATGGCTGTTTCCTTAATTTCCAGCTACATTTATGATCATTTCAGCTAAACCTTAGTTACTTGAATTACACAGAGTTGGAATCTGCATGGCATCTGGTATGAAACTGATCAAAGAGTTTGAATTCTGGGGAATAGAGAGAATTGTTTAACGTTAATACAGCCTTTTGCCCCAAATAAGAATTTCCAGTCACAAAATGTTAATCACAGTAGCTGAATGCTTGTTGTGTATCAGACACCTAAGAGCTTTGCTTAGAAAATCTACCCAGTAATCTTGCTAATTCCCGGGACTCTCTTCTTCTCTCTCTTCTTATTCTGTCTCTTATTAATCCCAATGCTAAACTCATCCAGCACCCTCATAACAAATATTTTGTACAACTTGCAAAAAGAACCATATGCAGAGACATATGTTATATGAAGTGGCCACAGCCTTACACCAATTCACCTTGCTCTCCAGGCCTTCCCTCTTCCTAGAATGAGATTCTCCTTCTGCCACTCCCAGACACACTCGACTCCCCTGTGTTTCTTCTTCTACACCAAGAGGACATACTAAGGAATTTTTCCAACAATATCTAGTCTCCCTCTAGGAGGAAATTTCTTACCAACAAAAATTTGTCCAGTTTAATACATAAGCAATATTTATCAATTTTTTTTAAAGTAGGAAGTGCTTATACTCTACAATGTACCATCCTGAAATTTGTTGAAATGCAAAGATCAATCATGGAGGAAAGCAGCTTATGAAAAAGTTACAGTTTAGTCATTTGATGTGATGAAACATAAATAATTAGAATCTATTGAAAAGTGTTATGAGAGGAAATGAGAAATGGCAATTTAGAGGATGGTGAAAGATTACATACAACCGAAAGGAATCAGGAAAGGCTTCCTGGAAGAGGAACTGGTTATCTGGACTTTGATGGGAGTGGTGAAACCACAGGCAGAAATCAGTAGAAGGGCAGTGCTAGCGGGAGGAGCAACATGAACAAAGATGTAGTGGGGGGCAGGGTGGGGAAGATTCCACCAGGTGTTTCAGTCTTCCTGGTCCATAAAGTATGTGTTGAAAAACTGTTGTGGGTAAAGTCAAGGGCAGAGAATCACTTTTTAACTTGAATACCAAGATTAGGAATCTGATTTTTTTTTTATTCTGTGAACAGTGGCAAGACTAGAAGGAGCATTTTTATCACATTAAAACCGTAATTTCTATCTCACTTTAACAATGGATTTATTATCAGGAAATTACTTCTGCCTAAACACACCATTTGCTAAGGTTTATTGATTTTAAGAATATGCATTTTGTGGAAATAAAGAATTGTGTCAATTAAACATAATCTTCAGCATTTTATCTGCTATTTATATATTGTCACTGTCGTTTTTATTTTCCAAAATAGCCTTTAAAGTTCCAAATCCAAGAAAAGATTTTAGTATCTAAGTCATACTGTGTAAAATTGACTTGTTTAAGTAGATCTTGAAGTTTTTGGCCTTTTGATTTCCTTTTTTAAATTTTTAATAGAACCATTGCACTAAGTAATAATGATAATGAATCCTCCCTTTATGACTCTTAAGACATACCAGGCCCTGCCTGACTCTGGATATGAACTAGATACTTCTCTGTCCCACTGATAAATGGAAATTCCCTATAGTCCTGACTTATACATTTAATGATTATATAGAGAGTCTTGGGTTTTATAGACATAGATATAAAGGCTTTATATTGAGTATTCATATTAATAAATTTAAAATACATTTTCTTTTTTATTTCCCATATCAACCATGGGATAATAAATGTATAGAGTGCAAATTGCAATAGCAAGTTAATGTGTATATCTCCGTCAGTCTCATGCAAGTCACTTTTCTAAAATACGCTTAATTACAAATGCATTTGGGGATTTTGGGCTCAGTTATTTTAGTTATAATATACTGAATACATTAAGCTATGACTATATGCACATATAATAACTAACAATGTCAAAGCATTTAGTTTTGTTTTAATGATCACTGTGAATCACCAAATCAGTGTTTAAGGTATAATAGCAAGAATATAAAATTTTATTGATTCAGAATAATTAGAGGAGAAGGCAACTCTAACCTGTATGAATCTAAATTATAATTTTTTTAAATTTTTTATAAATTCAAGATAAGAAAAAATACATTTTACATTTATTATTTAGTTATTAGAAATAAAATGGGCAAGAAGGAAAAGCACTATACAAAGCAATTTTGCTTATAAATATTGAAGTGTTGCTGTAAGGAAGAATATTGGACAACAGTATCATCCTTTTATTCCACCATGGATTTATATACCCACAGCTCTAATGTTTAGTGGTAGTGTTTGTGGAATTATTCTTATAGGATATGTAACCTGACAATTAGGGACACATCTAATTAAGCTCTTCACATTCCATTCTTGCTTATTATGTTCATTTAGATGCATTTGTCAATTTATAATTGCAGTTAATTGAAATTTTTTAAATTTTCTTTTTTTTTAAAGGAGCCCGCTACATGAAAAAAAATGCAAGTCAAAGTGGTCACAACCTAGAAGTCTGCAGAGACAGGAATAACTAGCAAGTAGATACTATGTTATTTTACTATGCTTAAGTATATAGAATTCAGTAGTGTTATGGGAATTTTACTCTATAATTACCAAATAGTCTTGTAATTTTAAATTTATACTTAGCAGTTTTCATGTTAACATATATCACATCACAAAAATAATTAGGAAGAAACATGGATCTCAGGAAACTCATTTTCTGTCAGTAATAATGAAATTACTTTCATAAGAAACATGAATTTAAATATTGTATCCTCTCTCAGGTCTTATTTTTAGAGCCCTTAATTCAATACTTATTCCTTCATAAAAGGAGTAAATGAATCTCCCTATGTCTTGTGACATATTTATCCACTATGTAAATGCATTGGTTCCTCTCATAAGCTGTTAATAAATATTATTTTATAATAATGCTTCTAAGAAATAAAGTGAAATTATATTCCTTTTCGAAGGTTACATTTCAAAAATTCAAGGTGATTTCAAATGAAATCCAGGCACAAAGCGGGAGCTTTGCATTTATCAGTATTTCCTGACATTTTCAAGAAATGAAATTGGAGGTTCGATGATAAAAGCATGAAATGTTTAGATAAATGGATAAAAACTGAATTTAAGAATGTGGGAAGAGTAAATAAGATTATTTGAATAGCAAGAAGAATCTTTGAAAATCTCATTGCTCCATGTTAAAGTGGTCGGAGTTGATTCTTTATCCACAAATGTATCTTGAAGATTGTAATAGAATCAGAAAATATTAAATCTAAAAGGATTTTAGAAAGTATTTGCATAAATATTTCATTGGTATGGAGAAGGGAACTAAGTTTGCAATTAAAAACGTATTTTACATGTATATCTACATATATACATATATACATATATTTTTTCAAGATAGAACTTAATACAGCTAGTTCTTAACTTAATAGGACTTATTCGATAGTAATGATAATTAAAATATACATGCAAAGAAAAATGTATACGAAATGGCAGTATCCATAATCAAAATTTTGTGCATACATGTTTTATATTTAAAATTTTATAGTAGTAGATATTTCTATAAACACAGAAAATGTGTAAAATTGTGTTTCAATTACTTAGCAGTACAGATTCAAAAAAAATTATATAAACCAACAGAAGTTTCTTCCTTTTCAATTTTCTTTGACGGCTTTGTGAATGACAGGTCATGAATGATAAATACTTCACAGATAAACTCTATCCATATATATACAATTGGAACCACACATTTTGATAAGAAGAATACTAAGCAATAACTCAATAGAGATGAAAAACATTTTTATAATGAAAATTATTAGTCCTTAGTGTATTTGATTTATAAAATTAGACTCTTCATCTTAGACTGCCATAAAGTGGCACACGCTTATCCTATGAGGGGATGGAAAGGAAAGCACCTTCAAAATTCAAAGTTCAGTTGGGCCAACTTCATATTGAAGGAGGGAAAATTGTAAAACTGTATTTATAGATACCTTGGTAATAGTCAATATCAGTTTTAGCTCAGAAGGAACTCTAGAAGGCCATAATTTAAAAGATATTGGAGAATTGAAAGAAAGAAAGAGAGAGAGAAAGAAGAAAGAAAGAGAGGAGGGAGGGAAGGAAGGAGAGAAAGAAAGAGTAAGAGGGAAGGATGGAAGGATGGAAGGAAGGAAGGAAGGAAGGAAAGAAGGAAGGAAGGAAGGAGGAAAGAAAGAAGAAAAGAAACCAGGAGGAAAGGAGGGAGAGAAAGAAAGAAAGAGAAACAAAAGAGAAAGTGGAAGGAAAGAGAAAGAAGAAAGAGAAAGAGGAAAGAAAGGAGAAAGAGAAATGAAGAAAGAAGAAGAGAAAAGAAAGAGAAGAAAAAGAAAGAAAAAGAAAGAAAAAGGGAGGGAGGGAGGAAGGAAGGGAGGGAGGAAGGAAGGAAGGAAGGAAGGAAGGAAGGAAGGAAGGAAGGAAGGAAGGAAGGAAGGAAGGACGGACGGAAGGAAGGAAGGAAGGAAGGAAGGAAGGAAGGAAGGAAGGAAGGAAGGAAGGAAGACATTTGGTAGCAATATGAGACTAGACTGCAGGGAGTTTGATGCTGGGAAACAAGGAAATCAATGGCTTGTTGGAAGCCAGGCTCAGGAATGTGGTTGCAGTAGAGAGAGAGAAGAAGAACTTGATTTGAAAGAAATATCTTCTTTACCAGGGTCCACAGGAACTTGGTTTGTAATCTCGTTATTTGAGACCTGGAACACTAAAAGATTAATAGCTAACTTCAATAGAGGATATTAAAACTGTAACTTTAGCATGGAACGTGACATTCGTATGCCTCCTGCAGAGCAAACTGGGGGATGATCACAGGGATAGTGAAAACACAGAACTGGAGCTCTGGGATTGGATAAAGCATGGGTTGATCTATTAGAATAGAGATGCTGATAGAAGCTGCCAGAATTTTATCAGGCAAAAAACATGTACTGAGTGAAAGGGAAACATTGCCACAGGTAGAACTTTTAGGATCATCAATGTTCAGTCATCCAAATTCTGTTCGAGGAAAGAGGAATTAACCACAGAAACTGATAGTTAGAAATAAGAGGAAAACTGACTTCTACTGTCTTTGTTTTGTTAACAGAAACCAAAGAAGCCAAGAGATTCAAAGAGGGCAACAGTGTTAAATGCTCTTGAAAATTCTAGAATGATTGAGGGAGAAAAAGCTTTTGGATATTGCAATTAGTAATTGGGAACCCCAACAGAGCTAATCCAACTTTGGACGCCAGATGGTTTTTGAATCCTCTTCAACAGCATCTTTATTCTTTATCTCCTTCCTATATCAATCCCAATGATTCATTAATGTTTTTCAGATTTATCTATGGGTAGTTTTATTTTTGTAAGTCAGATTTACTTATTCTCAGAATATCATTGTTATAAACACGTTAAGTCTTCCCATAATTTGAATAGCAAATTCAATTCAATGTATGTTAGTTAAGGAATTGTTATTCTTCGGTAATCCCATCAAATATGCATGACTTATTCCATCTAATAATCTCAAAAGTAATTTCCCACATTAGACTGACAAATATTCTGTTTGCCTCAGAAATAACAATTTCAGTCAGTACTTGGCACAGAGTAGGTACCCATAAGTAATTGAATGAATAAATGAATGAATGAGTGAATGAATGGATCAGTTCTTTCCTCTCTTTGGATCATTCCACATTCTTTTTGTTTTTTTAGTACTCCTGTATCAT
Organism: Macaca mulatta; assembly: GCF_049350105.2. Classification (NCBI taxonomy): domain Eukaryota; kingdom Metazoa; phylum Chordata; class Mammalia; order Primates; family Cercopithecidae; genus Macaca; species Macaca mulatta. The sequence goes on along the minus strand of NC_133406.1, from coordinate 170,906,271 downwards.
CTACTTACAGAAAATACACTCAGAATTATCTAACTATCTTCTACTCCTTATATAAACAAATAGAATTAAGAAGAAAATGAGATTACATAACACTTTTTGGTGCAATTTTCCACCTGATTCTCATTAGTTCTCTTTTCATTTTTCTTGACCTGGCATTATAGACTTAATTTTCATAATTGTAATCAGAGCATAATAACCACTAAATCTTTTTAAACTTTTTTTATTTATAAATATTACTCTTAAATCTTTGTATTGCATTATTTCTTTTTCTGTCTACAGTAAAAAATGGCTTTATTGTATTATTTCAGGTGATATAAATAATTCATGCTTATTGTAAAAACCTCAAACAATACAAAAAAGTATGATGAAGAATGTGAAAATCACTTTAAAAACCACTCAAAAGATAACCACAATTAACATTTACATTATTCATAGGTTGATCACTTTATCATTACAAAATGTTACTTTTTATCTCTAATAATGCCTTTTGCTTTAAAATCTACTCTTTCTGTTTTTAGCACAAACACTACCAACTTACATTTGGTTAATATTTGCATTGCTTTTCTTCGTGCACCCTTCATTCAGCCTTCTGGTTCTTATATTTATGATCTCTTGTAAGCATCTTATAGTAGCCTTTATTTAAAAATCCTAATCTGATTGTATTGATATTTATTGGGTTATGTAGTCCATTTGCATTTATATTTATTAAAACAAACTTGGGTTTCTATCTATCATGTTACTATTTATTTTCTCTTTAACTCACCTACTTATTTTTTTCTCTGTTAACTTCTTTTGGATTCTGGAAATAAACAGATACTTCCTGTTATTCCATTTTTAATTTATTAATTTATTAGATATATATGCTTATACTGTTCTTATAGTGGTTACTCTAGAGATTTCACATTCATCCTCAACTTTTATAGTCTAACACAAATAATTACTACTAGCAATTCCCTGATACTGTTAGAATTTTAGAAAATTTTAACTCCATCTTGTGCCATTATTAAGACATTTTTCACAGTTTATTTAAGGATTACTTAGAACATTTCTATTCTTGTTTATACAGTCAATATCCATTTATATTTACCTTCACATTTATTTTTCCATTGTCATTCATTTCTTTTGCATATCTGTGTTTCCATCTGAAAATATTCTCCTTGTGTCTGAAGGAATCATTTTAGAATTTCTTTTAGTGCGGGTATCCTGGAAATACATTTTCTGTTTTCATTTCTCTGGAAATTCTTTATTGTATCTATGTTTCTAAACCTTATTTTTACTGGTTATAGAATTTCTTTCAGCACCAAAGATTTCATTCCATTGTCTTCTAGCTTTCATCCTTTCTGTTAGGAACCGTCATTAATCTTATTGTTGCTCTTTTGATACTTATTGGTTTTATTGCTTAAATAATGTTTAAATATTTTTTAATGTTTTTACTTATGATAAAATACTCATAGTATAAAAGTTACCATCTAACCACTTTTAAGTGTACAGTTCAGTGACATTACCTACATTCAGATTGTTTTGCAACCATCACCACCATCCATCTCCAGAACTCTTCAAAATAATCATGGAAACATTTACATGTCAACTAGTACAGACTAATGTATACTTTCTTTCCTTTTACTGAGAATTCTTTTTATTTGAAAAAACATAGACATTATTTTTACAGCAGTGTTACATTAATTGCAAAACTTGAGCAGAAAGTGCAGAGAATTCCCATTCGCCACACATTTACAGGCTCCCACACTATCGACATCCCACACAAGAGTATTATATTTGTTATAATCGATTAACCTGCATTACCATATAGTTATTGCTCAAAGTCTGTAGTTTACATTAGGTTTTACTCCTGGTGTATATTCTATGGGTTTGGACAAGTGTATAATGTCTTATATCCACATTTATAGTATAATACGGAATAGTTTCACTGTCCTAAAACTCCTCTGTGCTCCATCCTCCCTAATCTCTGCCAACCACTGATTTTTTTACTGTCTCCATAATTTTGTCATCTCCAGAATGTCATATAATTGGAATCAGACAGTGTATAGTTTTTTCAGATTGATCTTTTTCACTTAGTAATATGCATTTAGGTTTTCTTCACATCCTTTCATCGACTGATAGCTCATTTCTCTTTATCACTGAATTATATGCCATTATATATCACAATTTATTTATTCATTCATAAAGTATTCTCTTTAATGGCTGCTTTCGATTTTATATCTGGATAATTTTTATTTAAAAATCCCTTAATTAGAGATAATTTATTATTATTTTTTTGCCATGTAAAATAATGGCATATGAGCCAAATTGAATGTATCCTTATATACTTACATTTCTCAAAGGATATTATACCTCCTTGGGTACAGACTTGTTGAGAAACAGGCACTTTAAGAAAATTATTATTTTTAGAAGTATTTTATTGTGTGAACATATACATAAAATTCAATTTACCATTTAACCTTTTTAAGTGTATATTTCAGTGGCATTAAGCACATTCACACTGTCATGCAAAAAAATCATCTTTAATATCAATGGGCAACAGCTCATGTGATTCAAAAATCAAAAGCTTCTAAATGATAAACTGGAAATAGTCTCTCCCAACTCTATCCCTAGCCAATTTCCCTCTCTAGAGAGAATTAACTGGCATTATCAGCTTCTTGTATAAATTTCCAGAAATATTTTTCATATATGTAAGTCTACTTACACATATATATATATATCTATTTTCTCCTTTTCCATTGAAATTGTAGCATATTGAGACACTATTCAATGCCTTTTTTACCTAATAGAAAATATTAGAGATAATTTCATATGTGCTCACAAAAAACTTTCTAATTTTATTTTCTGACAGCTCCTTAGTGACGTACATTGCATTGATTTATTTTGCAAACAGTCTTTTGCTATCATGAACATAGCTGCTCTAAATGAGCATGTACAAGACTGTTTTGCATTTATGTAAGCATATCTCGAAGAAATAAAATTGCTATATACAATGGTATGCCCTTTTGTGATTTTGATAGATTTTATAATATTGCCTTGCATAGAGCTTCTTCCAAGTTTTTGCCATTATCCATAATGTAGTGAATAAGACTTTCTAAATTTAATAGATGGATAATGCACTCAAAAGCTGTGATGGTTTACATTTCCACAGCATTATATATTCAATATCCTTTGCCCATATTGCTATCCAGAAGTTGGATGTGATCACTTTTCTCATTTTTCTCATTCTGCCAGGCATAAAGTAATGTCTGAATTACTTCAAGTTGCATTTTTTCTGTTAGAGAGATTCAGCATTGTTTCATATGTGTATTAGTCATATTCTTTAATATAAATCGTATATTGATATTCTTTGACTAATTTTTAGGGTTGACTTTTTCTTATCACTTTGTGACTACCCTTTGTATGCACTCTATACCATATATAGTATACACCATACTGTTTGTATGTGATATATACACATACATATATTCTTTGTATGTAATTTTCTTTCAAATGCATTGCAAATATTTTCTCCAGCTTAAAATTTAATTTTTATGTTAGTTTTTTGCCATTTTTATGTTAGTTTTTACCATTATTTTTAAAGGTGTATGAGGTAAAAGACATCTTTTGTTTTTGTAATGGAATTAGCTATTTAATTCTATTATATGTGGTTCTTCTATATATAATTTATATTGGTATTTAATTCTCTTGAAGCAGTTAGGTAATTATTACAGCTGTTAATGACAGGGACTGTCTGTCTTCCTAAAATATTTAATTATTTTTATTTTGACTCACCTGTGATTGTGAAAAAGTTCACTTTTACATTTAGGGAACAGTTAACATCTGCTGGGAAATGCATAAATGAATTCATACGTTTTTTATACAGCTATCCTGAAAAAGTCATTTCCTAGATAAGAGATGTCAATAAACGGAAAGCAGTACAACTTCATTTGAGACTTAACGTATTAAGAGAAAAAAATTATCTCAAAATACCAAAAATGGGAAAGGCATACAGCTGATTTTTTTTTTTAATCATTCTGACAGTAAATAAGTTGCCAGAAGTCCTTCTGAGTTCTTTCTTGTCTTCCTTTGTGTTTTACTGGACAGTTGTCACAAATTATTAGTAAGAGAATTTGGAAATTAAAACTTTCATTTTCATGACTATTCATTTCATATGATATTTAGAGACCCTTCTATTCTTTACAAGTTATAGTGGTAGAAAAACTATGTTAGTCCTTTTGGATTGTTATAAAAAAAATGCTGTAGATTTATGGCAGTGACTTATAAAGAATCAATGTTTATTTCTTACAGTTCTGGAGGCTGAGAAGTTCAAGATCAAAGTGCCAGCAGATTCAGTGTCTAATGAGGTCCCCTTCTTCATTGGCAGTTGTGCTCTCACTGTAACCTCACATGGTAGAAGGAGCAGTCTCTGGGGTCGTTTTTATAAGGACATTAATCCCATTTATGAGAGTTCTTCTCTCATGAATTCAATACCTCCCAAAGGCCCCTTCTCCTAATACTTTACTTTGGAGGTTAAAATTTCAACATATAAATTTTGGGGATGAAAAGACTCCATTCATTGCAAGTAGAACTCAAGGCTAGCAAAGACATAGAAGTCAAGGAAGCAGTACTTAAAACCATATGTTCTAGAGTTGAATTGTCTAGTTTAAAATCTAGCACTACCTTCTATGACTGTTTAAAATTGAGCACATTCCTTCATTTTTCATTACTTCTTTTTCCTCATCTGAAAAAAAAAAAAAACAGGGACATGATTGTACTCATCTCTTAATATTGTCTAACTGTTGGGAATAAAGCAGCAAACAAAACTGATAAAACTTGTGCCATTCAGGAGAATCGCTTGAACCCAGCAGGCGGAGGTTGCAGTGAGCCAACATCACGCCACTGCACTCCAGCCTGGGCAACACAGCGAGACTCCATCTCAAAAAACACATGAATACCTGTGCCTTCATGAATACGTGATTTGGGGCTATTCATATGAAATATAAATGTGAGAGCAGTTCGAGAGATGAATTAGTATAGCAAGCAACAGGACACATAGCACATAACATGCAATAACCATTGTTTATGATAATTATTTGAGAATCAAGAAATATAAATCAAATTAGACAAATTTATTTTTGAAAAGAAGTTCTTGCTCACAATTTGTAAAGAAGAATAAAATATGATAAAATTATACAAAAAACTGACAAATTGATGCTTTTTTAACACTAGGATTTATTTATGCAACTAATGTTTATTGGGCATCTGTTACCTGCTGAGCACTATTCTAGGTGCCAGAAATCTAGCAGTAAATGAGATGAGAAGTCACAGAGACTTATACTTTTGGGTGGTAGAGAAACTCCAGAAAATTATACAATTGTGTGGTTATTGAATTTTTTTAATAAAATCATTTCACTGTACCACAGGAACTTGCTATTTTAGAATAAATCTTTTTCAACTATTACTATAAATAATTAGACATTTATTTGATTCATATATTTAGTTTTCTTAAAGTGTGATAAGCTTATACTATTACAAATACAGTTACCCTTGAACAATGTAAGGGTTTGGGACACCAATCCTCCCAAGCAATGACAAAACCAAATATAACTTTTGACTCCCCAAAAGCTTGACTACTAATATCCTCTGTTTACTGGACACCTTAGCTATAATATAATCAATATGTATGTTTTATATATATATATATATATATATGTATATTTGAGAGTATATGAGGCACTGCATTCTTACAATATGGCCAGAAAAAAAGACAATGTTATTTAAAAAATCATAAAGAAGAGAAAATATATATGCTGCTCATTAAGTCAAAGTGGATCATCATAAAGGTCTTCATCCTTGTCTTGACATTGAGTAGGAGGAGGAGGAGGAAGAGAAGAGATTGGTCTTTCCATCTCGGGGGTGGCAAAGGTGGAAGAAAATCCATGTTTAAGTGGGCCCATACAATTCAAACCTGTGTTGTTCAAGGATCAACTGTACTAACTCCAAACGACTTCCAAGTGCATATCCTACTGAAAGTATATCAGTCATTCTGTTAGGAAGCCAAAGAGAAATTTTAAGTAATATAATATAATACTGTCCATGAAAAATAACCAAAAATTGAAAACCAACTGTTACAGGTTAGAGGTGGCATTTATATGGGCAGAAATTGAAAATCTAAAGAATGAAATTGACGACAAGATTCTTCAGATTCTGTATAGGTACGAAATGCCAGCATACACTCAAGGAGCCTAAACATTTTTAATATAATTAGGGGAAGTTATTGGAACTCTGAGGTGAGCCAGAAATAGTCAACAAAGGAAAGAGAGATTGGAGGCAAGAGGGCAACTTGTCAAACTGTGCTTGTCTCTCAAGACCATGATGGCCAGAGAGAGACTACAACCAGCTTCATACCCCAGGCTCCTGTCCAGACCTGTGCTGCTCTGGCGAGCCCTGCATGACCCAGCAGCTTGGTTTCTGTGCCCTGAGTGTTCCAATACCAGGAAAACAAGTGGCCAGACCTGTGCTGCTCTGGGGAGCCCTGCAGGACCCAGCAGCTTGGTTTCTGTGCCTTGAGTGTTCCAATACCAGGAAAACAAGTTTTGATGCTGCCATGTCTGTTTGGCTATATTTCTAAATTATCTGTGCTGAACAACGGGCCTGCACCCTACCTGTAGCCTAGAGAGCACTCTCTAGCTGTAATTGACTAACTGAGTTTAGTTGTTTAAACTAAAGCTGTGACAACTAACCTAGAGAAAGATGGAACAGCAAAAGAGAGTAAAATTCACATTTATCGAGTCATTTCTATGTAGTCAAAATACATTCATACACATTTTCTTTCTTACCTTCATATTATCTCTATAAGAAATATGAGAAACTGAGATGCAGAGAAGTTACATAAGTGACTTTTTGACAGTTACCCTGGTTACTAAAGGGAAACCCTTTTTCTATAGGACTTGAAGGGGCATTCTATATCTACTGTATTGCCAGGAGGAAAAGAGTTTCCTTGAGAGAAATTGGATGAAGAAGCTATCGTAAAATTTTATCACCATAATAAACCTCTATAGAGGTATAGGCTTATTAGATAGAAATGTGAAGATTCCTTAAAACAATAACAATGGAACAATGACAATAATTGTATTGTTGTCATTAAATATGGCGCCTCTGGTCATAGTGTAAAGGGAGATTATGGCAGAAGGTAGAGAGAATGTCTACCAGGAAGTCATAGGCTATCCAGATAGCAATACTAAGTGGGTAAGTGGGTTTCTGAAATGAAGGACAGAGATCTGGGCTAAAGACGTGGATTCAGGAGATTTTACCACGACAATCAGAACTAAAATCAAGGGTATAAATGAGGTTGACCAAAAAAAGCAAAAAGCAAGCTAAGAGGAGAATAAAGAGCATAAATTGCCTTTACATTTCTTTAAAATTTGAAGATGTAAGAGGGCCAGAGTCAATTGTGTCCACAGAAGAAGAAAAAAAGAGAATGCCAAGGAAAAAATAACAGAATTAAATAAAAAACTGCAAAGAAAAGAAAGTCTGAGTTCATAGAATCTGGTGGTTAAGATATTTGGGGACCTGCAGGAGAACTTTATAACCATGTAGGTTAAGCTATTGAGTGTGTCTTAGGTTGGATTCTTTGGAAACAGACTCCAAGGTAAAAATTTGTGTGCAGGAGAATTATTGGGTGGTTCTGGGTAGAGAGAGAATTTGAACTGCAGTGACGTTGCAACACAGGCCTCAATGGAGCCTAAGGGTAGCACTGGAGCTGGGAAAGCCCTTCAGTATTGTGCCAAAGTGAGGCAAGGCAGCTGGGCTTTCAAACCAGCCTCAGTCATAGGAGGGACGTATCCTGGATGAGGTAATTCCCTTCAGTCAAGGGCAGGGCCCAGAGAGGGATGCACTGGTGAGCCATTAGTGGCCAACCTTCTGGCAACTGGGAGAATGAATGATTCCATCCTGCAAGGGATCTGGGATGGTCAGCACCTCACAGCTTCCCAGGAGAGAGTGCAGAAAATGAATGTGAAGAATGCTTTGCTGTAAGGGTTTTTATAATTGTAGCCACTAATTCTCTCTTCCAAATTTTCCCCGCCATCATCTTTTTGCCAATCTGACTCCTTTACTGACAGATTTTCTTCTTAGATAGCTACTTCTTTTACTTATATGTCCTGCAATTAAGTAGCTGTCTTTTCTGTCACTGTTTCACGGAGTTGTTACTAGTCCCACAGGGGACAATGCAAGTCTAAGTGGATTCCTATAGCCACTCCCATTAACGCTTTTGTGCAAAATTGCCATACTTTACAGAATTGCTTTTTTCTAGATCAATTTTCATTAGAAATGAGGCTTTCTGTGTGAGCTCCAAGTTAAGGAATTTAGAAACTATAAACCAAGAGTTGATGTATTATTTGAAGGCTCTGACTGTATTGAAGAGTCTGGTTTTACATATTTGCTGTGGGACTTTACACTTCCTTAGAAGAAGACACTAAATAAATAGGCTACAATTATAACTATGAAATCTTACCATAATCTTATGCTCATAAATATAGAAAAAGATTAAATAAAAGCTGTTAATCATTTTGGCAATTATTAATGTGTGGAAGCTCTGAGTGTAAGGATGGTGTAAAAATAGTTCCCAGGTGGGATTTGAGTCAACATGAACTTATATCATCATGTCAACCAATTTTATCACCCTGTATCTTTCCATTCCCTTCAGGTGCTTAATACAATATCCAGCTGTCTCTGGCAGTCACCTGAGATGTGTATTTACTGGCAGTTTTATTACTTTTTTCAGAATATATAGTACCATATATTTATTTCTCTTTTTAATGTATTGATATAATAGTTTACTATTTAAGATGTATTAGTGACAGATTTTTTGGAAAGTATAAACTTCTAATCTATTAAATTTGATTTTACCAAAAACACCCCCCACTCACACCCTCCCCATTTAAAAAAATGGGAATCATGTAACATCTTTACTTAGATCTAACTAGAAACTCTTTGAAACGGGCATATTTGTTCTTGCTTTGAAAATACCATATAAACACCAAAAAAAAAGTCAGTCCCATCTGTCAAATTGCCTGGAGAATGCATTTAACAAGGATTGAAGCTACAATAAAGGCCATAAAATATGCAGCAAGGGAAGGAAGGATAAAGCTATCCTGCAGTTCATTGGCTTCACCTACTGTGCAGTGTACTCCTTGTGAACAAGACAGATTAGATAGTTATTGCTACATCAAAATATCTGCCATTGTGGAGAGTAAGATAATTGGAAAAAGAAAAGTGGACTCCAAATCCCAGCTCTTTCCATGATCATGAGCCAAGGAAATGTGAAAATTAATTACATTTTCTTTCATTTTATGAAATTGGATCAACTTTTCCTAATAGAGAATAGAACTTACTTGCAGTAAGGGAAGCTTCAACTTCATTCATACTATTACCCATTTGGCAATTGAAAGAAGTGGACTTAAAGGTTTAGAGCTGAGCCTAAAGGAAAGGGAATAAATTGCTGAAGAGTGTGCACATAAGCTGGATAATACAAGAGCAGTTAACCGCCCCTGTGATTCCATTACCTCCTACTAGGTCCCTTCCAAAACATGTGGGGATTATGGGAACTAAAATTCAAGATGAGATTTGGGTGGGGACACAGCCAAACCATATCATTCCACCCCTGGACTCTTCCAAATCTCATGTCCTCAGAATTCAAAACATAATCATGCCTTTCCAACAGTCCCCCAAGCTCTTCACTCATTCCAGCATTAACTCAGAAGTCCAAGTCCAAAGTCTAATCTGAGACAAGGCAAGTCCCTTACATCTGTGAGTCTGTAAAATCAAAAGCAAGTTAGTTACCTCCTAGATACAATGGGGGTACAAGTATTGTGTAAATATACCCATTACGAATGGGAGAAGTAGGCCAAGACAAAGAAGCCACAGGCCCCAAGCAAGTACAAAATCAAGCAGGGATGTCAAATCTTAAAGCTCCAAATTTATCTCCTTTGACTCTATGTCTCACATCTAGGTCAGGTTGATGATGCAAGAGATAGGCTCCCATAGTCTTTGGCAGCTCTGCCCCTGTGGCTTTGTAGGTACAGCCCCCCTCCAGGCTGCTTTTATGGGCTGGCATTCAGTGTCTGTGGTTTTTCCAGGCACATGGTGCAAGCTATCAGTGGATCTACCATTCTGGAGTCTGAAAGGCAGTGGCCCACTTCTCACAGGTCCTCTAAGCAATGCCCCAGCAGGGACTCTGTGTGGGGACTCCAATGCCTCATTTCCCTTCTGTACTGCCCTAGCAGAGGTTCTCCATGAGGGCTCTGCCCCTGCAGCACAATTCTTCCTCAACATCCAGGCCTTTTCAGACATCCTCTGAAATCTATGCGGAGGTTCCAACATCTCAATTCTTGAATTCTAGGCACCTGCAAGCCCAATACCACATGAAAGCTACCAAGGCTTGGAGCTTGCACCCTCTGAAGCAACTGCCCAAGCTGTACCTTGGCCCCTTTTAGCCAAGGCTAGAGCAGCTGAGGCGCAGGGCACCAAGTCCTGAGGCTGCACACAACAGGGGGCCCTTGACCTGGCCCAAGAAACCATTTTTCCCTCCTAGGCCTCCAGGCCTGTGATGGGAGGGGTTGCCAGGAGGGTCTCTGACATCCCCTGGAGATATTTTCCCCATTGTCTTGGTGATTCATTTTTGGCATCTGCGTACTTATGTAAATTTCTGCAGTGGGCTTGAATGTCTTTCCAGAAAATAGCTTTTTCTTTTTTACTGCATTGTCAGGCTGCAAATTTTTTAAATTTTTATTCCTTGCTTCCTCTTGAATGCTTTGCTGCATAGAAATTTCTTCCACCAGATACCCTAAATCATCCGTCTCAAGTTCAAAGTTCCACAGATATCAATGGCAGGGGCTAAATGCCACCAGTCTCTTTGCTTAGCAAGAGTGACTTTTACTCCAGTTCCCAAGTTCCTCATCTCCATCTAAGACCACCTCAGCCTGGACTTTATTGTCCATATCACTATCAACATTTTGGTCAAAGCCATTCAAGTTTCTAGGAAGCGCCAAACTTTCCCACATCTTCCTGTCTTCTGAGCCCTCCAAGTCTCTAGGAAGTTCCAAACTTTTCCACATTTTCCTGTCTTCTTCTGAACCCTTCAAACTGTTCTAACCTCTGCCTGTTACCAGTTCCAAAGTAGCTTCCACATTCTCAGCTATCTTTAGAGCAGCACCACACTACCTGATGCCAATTTAATGTATTAGTCTGTTCTCATACTACTAATAAAGACATACCTGAGACTGGGTAATTTATAAAGGAAAGAACTTTAATTGACTCACAATTCGGAGCTTAGGAGGCCTCAGAAAATTTACAACCATGTCAGAAGGGGAATCTATCTATCTTCACATGGCAGCAGCAAGAAGTGCTGAGCAAAAGGAGAAAAAGCTCCTTATAAAACCATGAGATCTTGGCCAGGCACAGTGGCTCATGCCTGTAATCCCAGCACTTTGGGAGGCCAAGACAGGCAGATCACGAGGTCAGGAGATCGAGACCATCCTGGCTAACATGGGGAAACCCTGTCTCTACTAAAAATACAAAAAATTAGCCGGGCATGGTGGTGGGCGCCTGTAGTCCCAGCTACATGGGAGGCTGAGGCAGGAGAATGGCGTCAACCCGGGAGGTGGAGCTTGCAGTGAGCCGAGATCCAGCCACTGCACTCCAGCAAGACTCCGTCCCCCACTGCCCAAAGAAACCATGAGACCTCATGAGAACTCACTATTACAAGAACAGCAGCATGTGGGTAACTGCCCCCGTGATTCAATTACCTCCCACCAGGTTCTTCCCACAACACGTGGGGATTATAGGAACTACAATTCAAGATGAGATTTGGGTGGAGATACAGCCACACCACATCAAGTATAAACTTACTATTGTTTTACCAAAATGTGGAAGAAACACAAGAAAATGTGCTTATTTGGAGAATGCTAACAGGAAACAAACTGTTCCTAACTTAGCCCTCTGAAAAAGCTGAAAAACAGAATGATATTTAGACATCCTTTTCAAAGGTAGCTTTTTGTTTGCATTGTACATTTGAAAGGTGTTCACTCTGCTATTGCAGAACCAATTTGAAAAACATTATCTTGGACAAAATGTTCAATGTCCAACGTATTAATAGGGGTCTCCATCTATGAATGTTAGCAAATCTATACAAGGATTCTCTATTGATGAATTTTGACAGCAGGAGAGTATCATTAGATGTTCTGGGCACTTTATAAGTACTTATGAAATAGGAGCTACACTATTACAAGATCTTGCTTATTATTAGAAGTTATTTGGATATTTTCAAGTAAAATGTGAAAATGTCCTTTCTACTGTCCCTAAATTTTCTCCTTATAGAACAAAAATAACATGTTTATTGCTAACTAGTTAATATATTAAAAACACTAGACAAAGCATTTTGCTTGATTTCTTTTATACCAATGGAATGATTATTTGAGCCATTTAGTGCCTTGAAAATGAAATAAAAAAGGAAAACAGTCTCTCAATTTAAAGAAGTATTACATATTACAGAAGTAATTCTAATTTAGTAGTAATAATATAATAATTAGCTAGTGTTTAAAATACTGCCTTTTTAAAAAACTGTCTGGAAGTTAACTTGAAGAAAAAGCTAAGTATTTTTTTAAATAAAGGAAACATTTAATACTACGACAAAAAAAAGGTTTTTTAAAGGTTGTTTAGAATTTTTTGAGTTGGATGGATTTATACAATCTAATGAAAAATAGAAAAAAAATACATACAGCTAATTGCTCAAAGAAAGATGAATACTGTTATGACTAAAATACGCAGTCAGTGAGAAATTCCAAAAGCTCTGGTCAGGTTAAAAAAGTCCCTGAAAACATAGAAATAAAGGATCCAATTTTTCCCCAAATTCACAGAACTTTAAAAGAGCAGTTGTTTAAAGGCCAGTATGTTAACATTCTGTTGCAAGGGAATTTTTTTTTTAAGTTTCATTTTGACAAACAGGGACAATAATCTAGAAAGATTAGATTTAAGTAAATATAATAATAAAGTCCCATATTGAAGAAAACAGAATTCTTCAATCCTCAATTGGGCTTAATATATACTTGCAATATTTTGATTCTGAATTTTGACAAAATGAAGAGCTCATCTGTCTCCTTTTTATATACAAAAATATTTTAGTTTCCTTGAACTAAAAATTAAATGTGAATGAAGACGGGGCTGCAACTGACACATGTTTTGAAGATACTTCAATAGAGTAAACCACTTTAACACCTTAGGTATACAGCATATTTATGGTTAATAGGGATTCCATACACTCCTGAGAACGTGGGAATTAATCAATGGCTCAGGAATTGCTCCGGAGGCTCTGTGCCAGGCGAATGTGATAGGGATATCTAATTTCTAGAAGAGATTCAGTGTAAGAAGAAATCTAGATGTGTTTCTGCAGAAGAGACAATTTAAGAAAAAATACATAGAACATATATTTTCTTATCTATTTAAGACATTCAGAGTTAGAGAATCACAAAAATGAGGATCAATGTACTCTATAAATGAGGACATGTGAAAAAAGATGCTTTGACTCAGATGGTGTGGCTACTTAATGGCACAATTGAGACTAGAATTCACTTCTCTTGACTCTTAATTCAAAGCTCTTTAATGGAATTCTGGCAAGATTCCTGATGATACTTGATGTTCCCTGTTAGACATGCAATTAAGCTTATAATTGGTCCTTGTTCCACTTCTCTGTGAACATGACTTTCTTCAGATTATATGAAATGGCACATTATTCACCCAGGGACAGAGAAGAGAGTATAAAATTAAGTCAGTGAAGTAATTTTATTTTAGTCCTCCAGGAAAGGAGGAAAAATGACATGATTTGATTATTTGTTATTTTCAACTCATGTTTCCTTATTTGCATTAACTGAGTATCTGATTCATCTTTGCTAGCTACAAGTGACTCTCCATTTATTTTTTATTTTAGTTCTGAAGAATGCTAAAATAAAATGGTTGTAAATTGGGGCCTCTCCTGTTGTAACTTCAGATTTCCGCTGAATTTTGGTCCTATATGTCATGCCCGACATTGCTCTTCTTTAAACTATCAAACCATTCTTTGCTAACACTGAAAACCTCTTCCACTTATTTCTCAATACTGCACCTGTTTTGTGCAGAAAAACAGTGCCTTTGCTAAAAATGTCATCTTGTTCAAAGGCATTTGGCTCTCTGTATCAGGTTATGCGTCTATAATAGCAGAAGTTTTCCATCTCAGAAATCATGCCATCATACTTCCGTTTTATTGTTAACTGTACTGATTACCCACCAACCAACTCAGCTAGGGTTAGTGTCTCCTAAATAACCCTGTTGTCGTTTTTAGGTTATTATAAACAGGAGTTTGAGTTGATGCGGTGGTTCTTTTGTTTGTAATAAGAAACATCAAAAGTTGGAGTTGCACTTGAAATGACATAAATAGCAAAAGATTAAGTTTGGGAGTGTCACATATATTTATCAGCAGTCCAAGCTCCCGTATAATTGTTTTTGTTTTATATGAGTTTTTTATCTTACTACTAAAGCAAAACACAGACATTATAGAAAAATTTAAAAATACACAAAATCAAAATAAAGAAAATTTAAAGCTTCCATGTGCCATCATAGATTACCCCTATTAAACCTCAGTTACCTCTACCTGAACACCCTTTCACACACATATACACATACTACTGACCCATGAGAAGGAATAATTTACAATATGCAGTTTGTTGAGCTTCTCTTACTCTTAGAAATATATAGCAAAGATTTTTTTAATAAATATCATTTTAATTTAAAAATTATACTACAGCATGAGTTTTGCAGGACCATTATTTCTGAGTGAATAAGATGCATATGAACCAGCGAACTAATATAAACAATATGAACATTTTATCATCATTATCTATAATATCATTTTAATGGCTATATAGTATTTCATTCTAAGTGCATTCTATATTTGTTTACCCAGTTCTCTATGGCTGCATTTTAAGTACTTCTAAATTTTCTTTGCTTTTGTAAATGATTATGCATGACTTTATACATATTTAATTCTGGATAGATTTTTAAGGGTAGAATTATTCTTCAAGTAACATTTCTGAATAATAGTTTTGAGTTCCTTACTTCCTATTTCTTTATGTCCTATTTCTATAGGAAATAGGAAGCAATAAGCAATAGAAATTTAATTTGGCTTTATGCTTTGGATATTTTTTTACTCCAATTTTAGTGGACTATAGACAAAATGATTGATAAATACTTTTTTAAAGTTATATAGATAAATAGCATGTTTATTCAATGGCAACATACAATAAACATCACGAGAACAATAAAATGTTTCTAGATTTTTCAGAAACTACTATAAGAAACTGTTAACAATAGGAAAAAAAGCACCTATATAATCTTTACCTAGATTCACTAATTTCCAACATTGAGCCATATTAGCTTTATGTAAGTTGCAAATATCATGATACTTCCCCTTTAAATATTTCATGTTACCTCTCCTAAATTAAGGACAGTCTTTTCTATAACCACCATTATCAGGTGGTTTTCTATAACAACATTATCAGGCTTAAGAAAATTTGCAATAATTCCATAATAATATTTAATATATAGTTCATATTTAAATTTCCCCAGTGGTCCCACAAATGTGTTTTATGACTGTTTATTTTTAATCCAATCAGTGTTCATGCTACAGTAGTTTCTCTTCATTTCTTCAATATGTTTGTTTTTTATGACATTGACTTTTTAAAAAGTCTTCTCCAGTCATCTTTTAAAAGGTCCCATACACTGGATTTGTTAATTATTTCTTCATTATTGTATTTAGATTATCCATTTAGGCAAGACTACTGGATTGTTGGTGCTATACGCTTCTTATTCTATCACATCAGAAGGCATATTATATCAATTTGTCCCACAACTGATGATACTAAATTTGACCACTTAGTCGAGGTGATGCTAAATTCTTCCATAGTACATTTCCCCCTTTGTAATTAGTAAATAACGTGTGGGTTTTGAAAGTGTGTGAATACCCTGAGTCTAACAACTTTTTAACCCAATAGTTATAACTTCCATTGATGGTTCTTGACTGAATTCTCATTTGGGACTACAAGATAGACATATCCTACCATTTTTCTACATGGTATTAGCATTCTTTCAAGAAGCTTCTTTTTTATTCCCCGCCTCTCTCTCTTTCCCTTTCCCACTCCCTTCCCTTCCCAATCTGTCTCACTCCCTTCCTTGCAAAGCTTCCTTTTCCATCTCTCTCTCTACCTCTCTCTGTCTCTCTACCCCACCACCACACCATACCTCATCACTATGGACTCATGAATTTATTTTTAATTACATGATTTTTAAAATTCAATCAAACAATAGAAATTTAATTGTAAGTCTAGCTCACTTTGGCTGGTTAAATGCTCAAAATTATGGTACTGAGAAAAATGGATACATTTAGTAACATTAGCATTGTTCTGTTTCTTAATAATAATTTTGATGCTTTCCTACAAGTCAAACGATAACATGTTGAAATCAATTACTTCACAATTTCTCTTTCCAAAAATAACTTTTGAAATTTAGGAGATTAAACACTACAAAAAGGTATTATATAATATGCTTTTTGATCCTCATAAGATTTGACTACTTTCTCTGACCAATTCACTAACAATAGAAAATTATTGATTTATTCAGTCAACCAAGTAGGTTTAAAATTTTAACATTTGCTAAATCATTTGGCTGTACTTCATCTCTTAGAAAACAAGGAATATTATTTATAATTACTGCTTTTCTATTTTTAACGTTTTATACAAATAAAATTACTTAATGTTTTCTTCAGACTTTAACAGAATCCAGTAGTATTTGAATGACAGTGAGACATTTTTATCATCAAAAGCAGGTTTTTCAAAAATAAATTTATCAGTGTTTGAGAATAAGTTGTCTTTCCAAGGAACAAAATATCTTGTGAGAGATAAAAAAATTTACTGGGAAAGTTACAGAAAATTTGGGTTAATTTTAATATAAATGTGTGTGTGTGGTGAATAAATACAGTTTCATAGTAAAGCCATCACCTATTTGAATAGGAATTCACTCAGTCATGGCTTTGAGACTTTGTTGCCTTATCTGTAGAAAGGGGTCCAGACTGCAGGTTCTTTCTCCCTGTTGAGGCTCACAGGAGGCCCTTGCCTATTTAGTGTAGCCATTATAATTATTGTCATCACCATCATTATCATTACACTGCCTTTGATATTATCAGCCTTTGGATTAATTTGAGATAATAAGTTGTAAACCAATGTTCTGAAAGTATGAGTCTTTTTTATAGAAAGGAGATAAAGATGACCTTTGTGTATTGGTCTTTATATTGTTTGCTTCTTCATAGCTAGCTCCAAGCCTGCCAGTGCAAAACTCAAATTCTTACACAAATTCTGATTGGTTTACATATAGCCCAAATTATTATATTTTAAGCTCTTAGAGCCTGCCTGCTTTGCATTCTTTACAAAACTTCACTTAACATCCACTAGCCAGAAACTAGACAAACTCTGTGATATGGTTCAGCTGTGTCCCCACCCAAATCTCATCTTGAATTGTAGCTCCCATAAACCCCACGTGTTACAAGAGGAACCTGGTGGGAGGTAATTGAATCATGCGGACAGGTTTTTCCCATGCTGTTCTAGTGATAGTGAGTAAGTCTTACGAGATCTGATGGTTTTTTAAAGGGCAGTTCCCCTGCACAGGCTCTCTTGCCTGCCACCATGTAAGACGTGCCTTTGCTCTAAAGATCCCTCACCTTCTGCCATGATTGTGAGGCCTCCTAGCCATGTAGAATGCGAGTCCATTAAATCTCTTTGTCTTTATAAATTACCCAGTCTCAGGTATTTCTTCATAGCCCTATGAAAAGTGGACTAATACACCCTGTAACTATTTGATGCTACCCTTTGTAGCTTTGACCCAGAGACTCCCCCACATGGCTGCTGAGTGACATCAGCTAGACATATAAGACCCCCGTCCAATTCCCTGCTTTCCCAGAATTTCCTTGGCCTAGTTTACTTCTATGTAGTGGTCCCATGCTACTGTATCTGGAAGGTCTTCCAGTGTTAGACACTTCCCAGAACGCTTGCAAACTTGTCCAAGTGCCGCATAATAAAGACTGTTGTGCAATACTGCCATCTTGTGGTTGTGTCTTTTCCTTGCTTAGCCCCAAAATCCTTGAACTCACCACAGTCTCATAACAGAGTTTTGGATCAAAGACTAAGAAGCTGAGAGTCTTTTAATAAATACTAGGGCTGGACTCTACTCTTTTGCTTTGTACGACAGGAGGCAAAGGGAAGGATGGGCTTTGGTCTACATTTATTTCACAACCTCATCCCAGGGAATCTGTGGGCTCTATTGCACTTGTCAAATAGAGAATCTGACTATTTGGCAGAAATGGCTTAATCTTATTCCAGAGGATGACACATCTTGTCTGGGCTTACTGAGATCGGTTTTAAGTGTCAAATGAAGGCTGAATCACTTAAGGAGGACCATATATGTCTCACTGAGACCACCAAAAAGGGCCATGTACCGAGTTCTAATAAGTAATATTGCATTGATTACTTCACTCAGTTTTATTTAGAGGGAACATTTCTCTTTTATTAGGAAGGTAACTAGAATGATAGAGCTGGTAATTGGAAGAGCTGGGATTTGCACCCTGACCCTGTCATCTCATAAGTCGTGGTCTTTTCCTCTTATCATCCTGCTTACCTGCGCCAGAGCTGGTACTCATCTACAACTAAGCATTTCACAGGACCTTTGAAAATGATACAAACCTATTTTTTAAATATTTTTTCTTCATCTTTTTACTCCTTGCCTTGTTTTTCTATTGTCAATTCCTCAAGTATTTTATAAAATTGAAAGTTGAAACTCTTTAAAATAAAAATCCTACTTTTAGAAAAATTATCTTTGTGTGTTTTTCTTATCACAGAAAGTGTTAGTTTATCAGTAGGCTGTTGTATGAGCCTGTTGCTTAGGGAGACTGAATAGTACCCCTTTGAGAGAGAGAAAAAGAAGGACTATTTTTATTCAAAAACAACATACTGGGGGTTCAGTTCCTTGTAAAGGCAAGGTCCCCCAGGGAGAGTTTATGTAAGAGAAATAAGACACAGAAAGAGCTAAACTGCTTTATTTAATAAGCTATCAGGAATTACAAATTTGAGTCTTGGCAGATGGAGAAGAAAGAAACTTAAGTGGACCCTTGAGACAGAAAAAAGTAGATAGGCAGGAGCAAGTTATTGAAGACTCTTTACAACTTGGAAACAAACAGGACCTAGAAAAAGATGGCCAAGTAAGAAAGCCCTTAAAGGGGAAAATCGGACTATCATTATGCCAAAAATATCAGCTTTTAGGTTACTGGGTATAATACAAAATTCCTGTATTAAACAATAAAAATGGTTTGAGAGGCTTGAGTAAAAGCAAGATAGCAGTAGCTGGTCACTATGGTAACCAGAGGTAAAACGATGCTGATGGTAAAGAACACTGTTAAGATTAGGTTGAGCTTATGTGTAAAGGACATAGAGAAAGAAAATCAAGTTGCTTTTTCCATATATTCTTCTCTGACTTAGAAAAGGAGAGATAGAGGGGGGATAGGTACTAGATAGTAAATATAATACAAACCATATAGTTTTTCCTGGCCTTGCTGGGGGCTAGCAGAAGGCAGGCCAAGCTAAGGGTAAGCAAATAATTAAATATATTAGTCACAGAGGGGGCAGCCATAGGGCTTTCAGCTGGTCCCCTGTAAGCCCAGGAATGTAGAAGAAATGCTTCCTACCCACCAAAGATCAGAACAGCTTGAGGTCATCTTTCTACTACTGCCAAGCCTGCTTAGCAGCTGTAGGATGATTTAAACTGTGCAGCCTAAGAATGAATACAACATCAAAGAGCAAAAGATTGTAATAAGATTGGGAGCACACTTTGACAAAGTTAATTGATTTGACTGTAGGCCTTTGTGTTCATTTTTTCAATTGCTCCGAATAGGATTTACATTTTTATTATCAAAGTAAAAGTGAGGTGTTTACTGGTTAACTGGACAATCTACTGGTTAATTGTGCTAGGTAATTTACATCTCATTTAATTTAATGAGGAGCTAGCTACCAAAGATACAAAGTCATATTTTGCCAAAAACAAGTTTAATTTGTGTACAATGATAGCTACAAATCTGAATTTTCAAGATGTCAATCACCAGAGAAGAAACTGGCTGCTGATCTACGCTATTAAATAAAGAATTATCATTAAGCAAACTGAATGCACTCAACAAGTTTACAGTAAAAAAAGGTCTTCTGTTACTTAGAACCTGGTTTTACAGATATGAGCAGCATCACAACAGAATGCTACTAAAGAGAGCAACCAAATGGAGGAAATAGGCAATGAGAGGTTAGACGTTCTGCTTTATGATTGGTCAGTTTTCTAAATAGAAGGAAAGAAGTACAATGATTTACGATGGCTCTGCAGACCATGGATGGCTGGATAAGTCTTCCAGGGCTGCCATAACAAAACACAAATCGGGTGGCTTAAACAACAGAAATTAATTTCCTCATAGTTGTAGAGGCTGAAAGTCCAAGAACAATGTGCTAGCAGGATTAATTTATCCTGAAGCCTCTCTCCATGGTTTGCAGATGGCTCCTTTCTTGCTGTGTCCTCATGGGGACTTTTCTCTGTGTGTACACATCCCTAGTGTTCCTTCTTCCTCTACTTATAAGGACACCCACACTTTCATATTGGGACCCCAATTTTGTGACCTCTCTAAAGGCTCTGTTAAAATAAAAACTTCAGCCGAATTAAATTTAAAGGAGTTTAATTGAGCAATGAACGATTAGCAAATCGGGCAGCTCCCAGAATCACAGCAGATTCAGGAGATTCCAGTACAGCCACGTAGTAGATTTATGGACAGCAATAGGAAAGTGAGTTACAGAAAACAGAGGTGAGGTACAGAAACAACTGGGTTGATTACAGTTCTGAATTTGCCTTATTCGAACAGGGTTCCAGCAGTTGACTACGTGTGATTGGCCAAAACTCAGCAATTGGCACAGGTGTGGACTACGTTCAGTTTACCTCTCCACTTGTTACAGTTCACGGTGTACAGAAAGCCTTTAGGCCGAACTTAAATATGTAAGGAGGCAGCCTTAGACTAAACTGATTTAACAACCCTGTCTCCAAATACAGTCACAGTGGGAGTTAGGCTTCAACATATGAATTTGGGGAAAACATAACTCAGTCCATAACAACAGCCAATGCCCTTAACAGAGCAGACTAGTGGAAGTGTTCATTCCTAAATATATACAATATTTATTGGATAAATAATGAATATTTATTAAGTATCTATTATATGTACTAGGTACTAGAGGAACTGCAGTGACCAAAGGCAAACTTGCATGTCGTTCTACAGGCTGGTGGGTAAGGGAGTCACGTCAGCAATTTTACTACATGATGTGGAAAGTGCTGAGCTCACTGAGCTATGCAAGAGCATTTAGCAGGGGCTCCTAATCTAGTACTGGCAGATAAAATATACGATGCCAAGTTATGCTTAAATTTTTTAAAAAAAACAGTTTTTTGTTAATATAGATATGTTCAAAATATAGCATGGAGCATTCCTATACTATCCATTGTTTATCTGAAATGTACATATAACTGGGTATCCTGGGTTTTTTGTTGTTTGTTTGATTGTTTTTGTTTCTTCGCTAAATCTGGCAACTCTATAATCCAGGAGGTGACATGTAATCTAAGACATGAAAGAGTAAGAGCAGGAAAAGAAGAAGAAAAGAAAAGAAAAGAAAAGAAAAGAAAAGAAAAGAAAAGAAAAGAATCACGGACAAAAGAGAGATACTAGAGACTAGAAGTGGAGGTAGAGGCCAGACCACCAAATGCAGTGTAGATGAGAACCAGTGATGAGAAGCAGAAATTTGACAGTGATTAGTGTAGAAAGAGAGAGCAGAGACAGGCATGAGGAAGAGAGGGAAGAATAACCAAATCCTACTAGCCTCCAAAAGTATTCACAACAGGGACAAGCTAAAGAAGACTTACCAAACATGACTAGCCAGTCACTGAGTCTTGCTGATTGCAACTCTAATTTAGTCATTTATTCACTGGATTTTTTTTACTGTGTTTACTCCTTTCTTCTGTACCTCCTTTCTGGCCACAGCTTCTTCAGGAGCCTCCTGATTAGTTTCCCAACCTTCTTCAAACTATTCTCCACAGAGCAGCAAGATACAAATGCAAATCTGACCAGACCTTTCTCCCACTTAGAAGCCTCACCACATTTCAAAGTGAACTTCCATCGTGTGTGTAAGCCCACATAAATTATTCAGAAAGTGGCACTGAGATTTACACAGTGAATGGAGACTGCAACATAATTTTAAAAGAGCAAGAACAGAAATCTAAAACTATATGTGTGTAGGTATGTTTTTATGTGAGTTATGTGACATAAAAACTCAGAAGAAAAACAGCCTAAAATCCTTAAGGTTATAAATTAAATAAAGTACAGTGAGTACATGAAATAATTGGAATTGTAAGTATTATTTTTGGAGAAGATATGAGCAATCCCAGTCAAAAATTGTTATTTTACATTGAAAAACTAAATATCAAATAGTTTAGGACACTTATTGGTTTGCATCAGAATTAGGGTTAGAATGAGGGTTTCTTGACATCTTAATATAGTTAAAATCATCCTGCTTTATACAAGTTATATATAACTAAGTAACATAGAATATTCAGTGAAAAGATTTCCAAACCAATAATTTCAGTGACACACATTTTTAGGAGGAAAATAATGTTATGTAATCATATATTTTATGTTGGGTGTATTTAGCATCTTTGGATTAGATGTTCATTAGAAGATATTTATATGTGTGTATGTGTGTGTCTGGTTGTGTGTGCATGAACATAGTCATGTGTCTAAATACTGTGAGATATCTCAGCAACCAGCTTTGAATACTTTGGGATGTGAGGTATTTGTTTAATAATGTTTACTAAATTTTGCAGTAGCATGATCAACCATTCTGAGATTAAAGCAGAAAAATAAGGTAACTATTATTTCACAGAGATAACCATACACCTTAGTTATTTTAAATCTTTGTGACTGAAAATATAATTATATTAGTGTCTTTAGCTCTATTAAACCTGACCTTATTGTTTATAGAGCATAATTGTAATGTATAAATGACAAAGAATTTTTTAATGTTATATATTCCTTTTGTACACAGAACAGAAAAGCATTTCTGAGCCATAGATTTACTAAGAATAACAAGATATTATATTGTTAAAGGAAGCAGAATTGGTGTATGGTCATGTTTATTATAACCTACCACTTTATTATTTAGAACATTAGTGTCACCACAGCAGATATTTTATTAGAAAGATGATTTGTCATTTAGAAGACACCCATATGTAATGTCTAGTAAAGTATGAATATGCTTGGACTTTTCTTTCTGATAAAACTTTAAAAATAAATTAGAATTATCAGTTGGCTAGGAATGGCTATTTTCAAAGCAAAGAATTCTAGTATTGCCTTAGTCAGGAATGAGCAGGTTAGGGTCAAGATAAATCCTCAGATACAGCTTGACAGCTTACTACAATAAATGTTAGAAAGTGCTCCAAGAGCAAAAGAAGAGAGTAACTTACACCCTGAGGAAGTTGGGAAAGAAATGCAGAAGGAGTGACATTTGAACTGTCTTAAAGATGATGATTGATTTCTCCAAGAGTGAAGATTATTCTAGCAGAGGAAAAGAATGCAAAGGCATCATGGATGTGTGTTGGGCAGGAAGAAGTTGACCATATATATAGGGTAGGCCAAGAGGAAACCAAGTAGAAAGCGATTTAACATGTCAAAGCAAGAGAAGAAGACAACATCAAACATTCCATTGTTAAAAAAGGAGGAGCCACATTTAAAAATCAGACTTATTTGTGACATTGAAAGTGGGAAATGATAGAAAATATAGAGTGGCTGATGCTTCCAAAGGTTTAGTGTAGGAGATGGAAAACTGATTCATTAGCTGGAAGGTAGAAGTACCTTAAGGTCAGTTTTGGGGAAAAAAATAATGACAACATATGTTAAACATTGTTTTTATAGCAGCATAATTTATAATCCTTTGGGTATATACCCAGTAATGGGATGGCTGGGTCATATGGTACATCTAGTTCTAGATCCTTGAGGAATCGCCATACTGTTTTCCATAATGGTTGAACTAGTTTACAATCCCACCAACAGTGTAAAAGTGTTCCTATTTCTCCACATCCTCTCCAGCATCTGTTGTTTCCTGACTTTTTAATGATCGCCATTCTAACTGGTGTGAGATGGTATCTCATTGTGGTTTTGATTTGCATTTCTCTGATGGCCAGTGATGATGAGCATTTTTTCTGTGTCTGTTGGCTGTATGCATGTCTTCTTTTGAGAAATGTCTGTTCATATCCTTTGCCCACTTTTTGATGGGGTTGTTTGTTGCTATAAAGACACATGCACACGTATGTTTATTGCAGCACTATTCACAATAGCAAAGACTTGGAATCAACCCAAATGTCCATCAGTGACAGATTGGATTAAGAAAATGTGGCACATATACACCATGGAATACTATGCAGCCATCAAAAAGGATGAGTTTGTGTCCTTTGTAGGGACATGGATGCAGCTGGAAACCATCATTCTTAGCAAACTATCACAAGAACAGAAAACCAAACACCGCATGTTCTCACTCATAGGTGGGAACTGAACAATGAGATCACTTGGACTCAGGAAGGGGAACATCACACACTGGGGCCTATCATGGGGAGGGGGGAGGGGAGAGGGGGGAGGGATTGCATTGGGAGTTATACCTGATGTAAATGACGAGTTGATGGGTGCAGCACACCAACATGGCACAAGTATACATATGTAACAAACCTGCACGTTATGCACATGTACCCTACAACTTAAAGTATAATAATAATAAATAAATTAAAAAAAAAAACATTGTTATAAGTTTAAAGGACAGTGAAAACAACAGTTGCTAAGAGTCTATACAGAGGGAAAAGCTTACTGAGGAAAACAGTTTTATGAGGCTTACTTGAAATATAAACTTGTAACAAGAAAAAAAACCTTTTGTCTGATACTGTGATATTGAGATTGTATGATTATATGTATTCATTATACTTCTTTTTAAAAGTGGAAAATTTCTTTAAAATGCTAAGATTCCCTATAACTACTTACTGTCCTCTACCCAATTCTGTCTATTGTAATTTTTACCAAACAGCCCATCAATACTCATGATAACTCAGAGGCAAGCAGAAAAAAAATATTTATTATACTAAATATGTTTTCTTTACTATGATTGGGGAAAATATGTTTTTAAAATATAAATAAAATGCTTAACCTAAGAAGGTTAAATAACTACTATACATTATCTAATATATTTACTTATTTCCAAGTGCCCATCTTTTCCCCTGCTTCAATACCATATGCTCTCAACTGCAATACACATGTATATACACACACAAGTACAATATATATAAACTCATATATATAAACAATATATATAAACTCATTTAACGATTGCTTTTCTACTATCCTTAAAGACTGAATAGGTGGTGCAGGTGAATGATGAAATTATGTCACTTTTCTACTTCAGGTTAGATTTGTCTCTTGGTTCTGAGACAGTCTAGGAAAATAGTTGTCACTACTTAATGAGAAAGCAGGCGCATTTTGTCTCCATCAATGTTCATTTCTGTACCTTGTTTTGTTCTCCATATATCTGGAAAATGTGAAATTAAAAAAGAATTTGTCCTGAATGCATTCATATGTTAATCTCACTATAATTGCCAGAGGTGGATTGAGTTCTAAATGGGTTCAAGAAAGAATGTGAAACGTTGAATTTAAATTGCTAAGGAATTATTTGCTCTGTGGCATTCTATGTCAGTAAAAATATAAATATTCTTGATCTAAGACTTAGTGTAAAATTTCAAGCCCACTCAACAAAAGTGCTACCATTACCAAGAGATATTTCCATTTGAAGAGATTTTGTTTTCCATTGTCACTAATGGAAAACAAAAATAAATATTTTTTCCCATTTATCATACTATTATAAATACACTTCCCTAGAAACACACAAATAAAAGATAATATAGTAAAATGTTGTAAATTCCATTAGTCTTCAACATGTAAAGATGTACCCTTTATTTAATCATGTACATGGTTCTCTTATAATGGATCCACCTGCTCAAAAACCATGGACAGCAGTAAACTTCCAAAAATATCTGGATAATTTATACACTGTGCTGGAGCTGTACATGAGAATTAGCCTAATTATCAAAATGTGACAGTTCCTATAACTAAAATTGCAAAGCTATGGCATTGGCAGATGATCCTGTTCAAGAGATGAGAAGGGAATTCTCAGAAATGATGTTTAAAGACAGTGAATGGTGAAAAAAGAGTTTCCTGTTTGTGGTCCATTGAGTTAAATCCACAAACTAATATAAGCATAAATCAAAGGCATAACAAGTAAAGATACAGACTTAAAACACTTTAAATTACACTTTCCTTCACTAAACTGACAAAGATTGAAAATAAACCTAACATCTGTTGGCACTGGTGCAAGAAAATTGACATTCATATATAATACTCTGGGGAGTAT
Source organism: Macaca mulatta (assembly GCF_049350105.2). Lineage (NCBI taxonomy): Eukaryota > Metazoa > Chordata > Mammalia > Primates > Cercopithecidae > Macaca > Macaca mulatta. The sequence goes on along the minus strand of NC_133406.1, from coordinate 170,879,647 downwards.
CCATTGATAAAAATAATTGAGCAATTTTGCAATGCTTAATCAGGAAAAGTGTTCAAATCCTTTCAACCTAGTAAATGTACACAAGTTTATATTTTAGGTTGTTAAGGTATTAATTATAATTTGGAAAAATAATAATATGATTTCCTAGTACAGGAAAAAGATTGGTCAAATAAATTGGTAGACATATCACAACAGAACATTTCAGTCTTCAAAAAATATGTTTCAAGGAATATTTAATGATATTGAAAAATATTCACAGTATAATGCAAAATTAAAAAGCATGACACAAAACGATATATTAATTCTTAATAATATATTTGTGTGTTGGTGTGTGTGTGTTTGTGTATGTATTTATTAGTAGTGCAACCTTAAATGAAGGACAGGAAATACTCTACTACATTAATAGTGCTTTATTTCCAGATTATTGTAATATTGTGAATTTTATTTTCTTATACTTTTCTATAATTTTAAAATTCTTAATAATAAACATATATAATTATTATATTCTGAAGAAAATAAATAGTAATTTAAATAACAGAATTTTGATTGAGTAGAATTATGTATCCAAAATATCTAAATAGTTCTCTCAGTACTCTTATTTTTGTCTCTGTGCCAGTGTGCTAATACTCATTAGTAAAGTATCACCCAAATTTATTTCACATGATCTAGTGGCTAATAGTGTATTTTCTAGGGTAATATAACTTCTATCTTTATCCTCTCTCAAAAGCTCTTCAATTTACATCCATGGTGAATTTAGGACATCCATATTAACATAAAGTGCTCTCTCTTTTCCACTATATCTCATTCTGCTTCCTCTGAATGAGATATACCCATTCATTTTCATAGGATGTCCATCATATCAATTTTTCAAGACATTTTTGAAATCTTGATCCTTTGGGTTGTTTTTAGGCTCTGGTAGTTTATTATAATGACTGTGTGCATGGCTCAGAAACACTGGGAGTTATTTCTTCTTCTGGATGTTTATTTCTGAACATGAGTGGGCACCTTATTGGTTTTGTTCTCTCTGTGGAATCATACATGTTTTTTAGAGTATCTAATTTTGTAATCTTGTTGAACATTTTTTTACCTGTATCTGAAAATATAGTTTTAAATCCTCTCCAACAGATTGGTGAATCTAATTCCAAACAAAATTTATACATTTGCTTTATTTATTTATTCATTTATCTGTACAAAACAGAATTTTACTGAGAATGTATTGTATGTCTGCCGTGCAATGTCTGCCATCTATTAGGAGTACAAATAAAAGACAGTCTGTGGTCTAATAAACAGCTCTAGAGAATGACAAGAAAACAATGACAATAAGTCTATGCCAGAGTTGGGCCCCAGGTTCTATAGATGTCAGAGAAGAAGCTGAAGACAGGTGTCACATTAATTTTCTAGAGCTGCCGTAACAAATATCACAAACTGGATGGCTTAAACAACAAAAATTCATTATCTCACAGTTCTGGAGCCTAGAAGCCCCAAATCAAGGTGAATCACTGTTGGCTCCTTTTGAGGACTGTGAGAAAAGTATGGTTCTGGGACTCTTTCCTTGGCTTGTAGATAGCCATCTTCTCCTTGTGCCTATTCCCATCACCTTCCTTCTGTGGACCTCTGTCTTTTCACAAGGCCTTCTTTTTAGAAGGATATCAATCACATTGGAGCATACTCCAGTACGACTTCATCTTAACTAATTATATCTGCAACAACCCCTTTCCAAATAAGGTCACACTCTGAGGTACTGAGGGTTAGGACTCAACAAATGAATGTTGGAAGGAACACCACTCAACCTATAACAGGGATTGGAGGTAAATTTTTCTATGAAGTTAATCCTTGAGTTTAGTTCAAAATGATAAGGAAAGTAATTCAGGAAAGATGAGCAGGCAGACAGTTCAGGAGAAGAAATAGGAAAATACGAATGTGCAAAGGCATGGGACATAAGGTGCCTGTATGAGTGTGGTCCCAGAGGAGACCAATGTCATGCCAGAGGCTTGTAAGTCCAGCTCAGCAGTATGTGATTGATAGTGAAGGTAGCAGAGAGCCAGTGAAGAATTGTATACATATTCAGAGTGGAATTTTAGAAACAATTACGCTGGTAGCACTGTGGTTTCTTTTGATTAAATTCTGTCCACCAACAGGATCCCATTATCTGAGCATGCTTTTTTCATTCTATTCTCTTAATTCATTCAATTCTTGTTGCCTTTCATCATCTTCTAAATAATTTAATTCAGTAACAATTACACTTGATTTCAGGAAGAAATGAACAAATTTCATTTATGGCACTTATTACAACATGAATCAGAATAAGTATTTAAAGATTCAGGATATTGTAAACTGTTTTTTGAAATTGTACTTTGATCCCATAGCATAGACTAACAGTAAAAAAAATTCAAAATGGTAACAAAATCATTCCGTTTTTAAATGAGCTTCTGATTCTTCCATTTCAAGCATTCATGAACCTTTCATTTAACAATTGTTAAATCTGTGAATGCATTCACACATGCCTTTAACTTCCTTGCAGAAGGATTCTTAAATTAATTCTTTTATTTTAACTCTTCTTTCAGCCTGAGGGTGACATTAAGCAGGCTTGTATATTTTATGAATCTCTTAAAAATCTTTCTAATTTTAAAGTAACTGCCTAAATTTATACCCAAAGCAACTTAGTTTATTAAAAGATTATCACAACAAAACCCTGGTTATTTAGTTGAGTCTCAAAATTGTAGCATTTGTTCTAAGTATCCTGAAGGCACAAGTACAGCCATCATCAGCATTAATTAAAATACTAATAAACTTAGAAGACATCAGAAGTTATCTATAATTATGATTGAAGAATGAGTATAAAACAACATGAAATATCATTTTAAAATGCTTTCTCTACATTGTTTATATCAGAAAAGATGGGTCTCTTATCAGGTGTTGTGAAGGGTACCAAATTAACATTGTGTCTTATCACAAAAGGCAAGGAGTCTCTGGGATGAGACAACTACATAGAAAATGATTTCCTACTAGTGCTTACTAAAGCTCCTACTCAAATCTCTAGAAGAGGGTATGGAGTAAAATGCTTCACATACAGTGGAAATTTTAACAAAATAAATTTTGACCATCAGTATACCCAAAGTTTTATAAAATAAAGTATTTGATTAAAACACATTGAAAAGTATTATACACACCTCTGGCTGCTTAGTAGACCATGCCGAATCATTGATCTTTTTCTTGATAACTGACTCATGGTTAAGAACATAAATCTTGTACTACAGTATGAAAATTTCTCAGGAGATCTTAAGGTGTAAGAACATCATCTGAGTAATATATTCAAGAATCAGGTAAGTGATTAGACTGAGGGTCCTTCCAAACTTGAGAGTCTGTGAATAAAATAGCCTGTATCTGACTACTTCTGCTCCACTCTTTTATTCTGTGTCTTTTTATTCTTTCATTCCGGGTCAGGCCTTCAGATATTATTCCAGAAACTAATCACTTTAGGTTATGACCTTATGAAAGTGAGATCTTTGAGAGTATCCTAATGTTTAGAAATGTGTTTCTTCATGCGGCTCTTGGGTCAGGTTTACAACTTGCCTGGAAGCCAAACTCTTCAAGAAACATAGGCGGAATAGCTTATGACTGACTTAGAACTTGTCTCTGAACTTTGGCTAATTTTAACCTGATGTGGTAATTTTCTTTCAACTGTCCTTAGATGTGTATTTGCATATTTGAATAAGTTAGTAGACAAAAATTACAAGAGAGAATGTGTAGAAAGAGAAAAACAAAAGTACTATGGTGTAGTTTTTCATCCAGGTGATATGATGAGGACAGATTTTGAGTGAGTTTGTACATGCCACTACTTAGTACAAACCTTCTCTCAAGGAATTGCTTCTAGCTTGATCCTATAATCCACAAGTTGATGTTCTTTAGTGTTACAATGACTATAATAATGGTGAAGAGTAAAAGACAGACCAGGAAAGCAGTGTTATGTATAAGTATGGAACAGGAGATTTTAAAAAGAAGACAAATTTAAGTTTCAATAAGTGCTCCAAACTCAAATTCTGTGGATTTTGTTTAACAATGCACACTATGACTAGAAGACAATGACCTAAATAAATTAAAGAGTGAAACAGAATATTCTATCAACCAAAAAGTTCCAATTCACAGGTTTCTGTAACATTATCTACTGTGATGTTTTAAGATTTACAAATTATAATTACAAACAAATATCATTCAACATTATTTTTTAAAATATCAGTTTTACCATATATTGGTAGGGTTGACATAGATGAAGAAAATGGATGAAAGATATTCAGTTTTGGGAGTAGTGTAAGCTAGAGCATAGAATAGGGAATGTGTCTTCATGGAAGTAGAAGGTAGAAAAACTGAAAAGTTCACGCCTGTAATCCCAGGACTTTGGGAGGCCGAGGGGGCGGATCACGAGGTCAGGAGATCGAGACCATCTTGGCCAACATAGTGAAACCCCTTCTCTATTAAAATACAAAAATTAGCCGGGCGGGGTGGCATGTGCCTGTAGTCCCACCTACTCGGCAGGTTGAGGTAGGGGAGTCGCTTGAACTCGGGAGGTGGAGGTTGAACTTGAACCCGGGAGGTGAGCTGAAATCACACCACTGCACTCCAGCCTGGTGTCAGAGCAAGACTGTGTCTCAAAAAATAATAATAATAATAAATAATAAATAATAACTGAAAAGTTAGGTTAAAGAGAACTTGAATGTCAAGCTAAAGAATCTTGTAGAGCAGCCTTTCATAAAATGGGTAATTCAGAATACTAATGAGGAAAGGTTGGTTAATGGGTAAAAAAATACAGTTAGAGCAAAGGAGCAAGTTCTAGTGTTCAGTAGCACAGCAGGGAAACTCTTATTTAGCAAGAATGTATTGTATATTTCAAAATATTTAGAAGATTCAGAATGTTACTCACACAAAGAATTGATAAATGTTTGAGGTTATACATATCCCAATTACTCTGATTTGATTGTTACACATTGTACACTTGTGTTACAATATTGCATGTACTCCATAAATATGTACAACCATATGCATCATTAAATTTTTAATTAAAAAGGTGTCTAGAAAACACTGGTTTGAACAAAGAAAAATGCAGTTTTTAAATTTATCACAAGACCTCTGTCTTAGTTCATTTGTGCTGCTATAACACAATACTGAGTAATTTATAAGCAGTGGAAATGTATTTCTCACAGTTCTGGAGGTTAGGAGTCCAAGATCAAGGTGCCAGCAAGTTCATAGTCTGCTGAGGGCCCAGTCTCCCCTTCCAACATGAGGTCTTATTGCTGCATCCACTGGATGGAACTGTTGCTGTGTCTTCACATGGCAAAGGAACAGAAGCGCAACAGAGCCTAAAATGGTTTCCTTTAGCCGTTTTGTAAGGCATGAATCCATTCATGAGGGCGGGGTCTTCATGACTTAGTCCCTTCTCAGAAGGCCCCACCTCTTGATATCACCACATGGGGATTAAGTTTTAACATTAATTTTGAAGGAGACACAGTCAAACCATAGCAATTTCCATGAGTCCTCAATATGCTAATGCATATGGGATTATGATCTCCTCTTAGCTTATGTCTAAGAGTAAGGTGTAACCCAGGAGCATGGTCTGGAAAACACTATTGTTGAAAATGTAGACTCAGTGAAGCTTTTAAACTGGGGAATGGATGTGCATTTTAAGAGATTAATTAATTTCTTAAATGTATGTGTTAATACGTAAAAAGGATAAAACTAATATTTGCTTTTATAGCAACTATAATATGCAATTATGGATTTATTTAAATAACTTTTTATTTGATGTTCATCTCTCTTACTATCCAATAAATTCAATAGAGCAGGCACCATAGCTTTTTAACTCACTGGTATTATTCAACATATAAACCAGTACCTAACATATAGTAGACAATTAGTAAGTATTTATTAAATGTCTAGAAATAGTGTACTTTTATATTTTCATTGGCATTACTACTAGAAGATGGCAAGGGTCTGAATTAGATTGACAGAATGGTAAAGAAAGGAAAAGAAAGACAAAATACTTAATATAGAAGGAAAAAAGGAAAGAAGGAAAAGCAAAAGAGGACTGCAAAGTACAGAATTAAGATAATTAAAGTATAACTAATCAAAACAAGAAATTATGAAGGAAAGCACAATGTCTAGTAAGGAGGAGTAGGAGCTTAGTAAATATGTCCAAGTTCTGCTTTTGACAAGTGGAGTTTTATTTAAATTTGGCATCTCATTAAGCAGTTAGAGGCAAAATCAGGGATGATGGTCTATAGTAAGAATCATTCATAGAAAGCAGCTCTTTGAAGTCAGGCAATGAAAATCCCTGGGAAGACCATGTAGAGAAAGAACAGAAGCATGGCTCTTTTTAAAGGAACTAATTTGCCTTAAGTAGAACGTAGAAATATGTAATAAGCTCCTTCTTGATAATAGGCACTATGCTTTTCTTCTTGATTTCATGTTTTAATTGCTGATATGATACATCAGCATTAAAGACCATAAGGAGATTTGTCCCAAGAACAGTCCATTGATCTTGGTGAAGAAAAACTGGTTTCCCTGTATTGATAGCAAATCAAACCATGTACAAGGATTCTAGACTTTCAGATACTGTGATAAGATGAAAACAAACCCATGAAATCTGAGTAGTTTCCAAATGTGATCATTTCAAGAGTCAAAATATCAAATAAGCCTCAGATGCCCCATTTTGGAGTACCAGAATCACCATGTATATTCTCTTGATAAAGGGGTTTCAGAGATGTACTTGAGGGTAGGTAATGATTTTAAAGATGTTCTTGAAGTAGGACATGGAGCGAGGCTGGCAGATTTCCATATCCCTGTGGCACACTTAATGAGGAAAAAGGTTTCTCGGTGAATAAATCAGATACATTTGTCATTTGAAAAATGCAAGACTGTGCCAACTAATGAGGACAGCCAGGATATTTGTCACAAGAAATCTTGGAAAGATTGAACTTTCCTTTGTCTCTTTCTCTTTCCAGGTACGGAATATTAGGCAAGGATAACATAAATGAGCATTGATCTAAAATTCTAGAGAATGCATAAGTATTGAAAGTTGAATGTTCTTAATACATATATTGTTGTTGTTTCTATCTGCTACAGGCATACTTCTCAAGTGGTTGAAATTATCTTTGGTTTAAATTGTCAATAGGGAAGGATTTGAAGAAGGTAGCAAGATGCGTCTCACTGTTATTCACCTAGGTTAGGCCATGCTAGCAAGCACTGCTGTTCAAATGCATTTGACTCTGTGGGAGAGTATTGAAAAGGAAGCTATTGACTGCACACTGCAGTTGTAGAAAAAGAAAAATCCCCATTAGATACTCAATTTAAATTGAAAACAATATCATTCAAGGGAGAAGGGAATCCATGCAGCATTGTGGATAAACCAGAAAAGGATGTCCTTATCTTTGATTTTAAGAAATTTACTAGAAGGGCCTTAACAGAAAGAGATGAATACCTGTTTTCTTCTTGCCTTTTTTAATGCCTTTGAAAAACTGAGAATCTAAGAATTCCTCTTTTGGCTGTGTGCAGACATGTGGTAACAGAGGAAATCGGATTGTTACTGACTCAAGTCCAAATACTGGGTATAAAGCAATGTGTCTCTAATGTATACTGGACAGTGGCCATGTTTCAGGAAAATGCAGATATGTAATTCCATATATTATAGATGTAACATATTTGTGAGTTCTTGTGTATTATGCTCAACTCAGTTTCTGAAACACTTTCTCCATTCTACCATATGGTATGCTCATCCTTTTGACATTAAAAGATCTGGATAAGCAAATTGTTTCCTTTCCTGCTACTTCCTCATTCTGTTTTGTACCTATAAAGTATTCTTTACATAAATCATTGTCGTGTGTGTGTGTGTGTGTGTGTGTGTGTGTGTGTGTGTGAGCACTACTTCTGGTAAATTCATGTCTGTAAATTCTTATATGCTGATCTATAAATATTACTATCAAGGTAATGCAGAGTCTGCTAACAGGAAAATCAATGGCTTTAGGGCAAAGATAGTGAGATCCAAGCCTAGGTCTACTAATTATTCTATGTGTGACCCTATGCACATCACAGACTCACTAAACCTAAATTAGTTTATCATCAAAATGTGGAAAATAATATATGATCTATTTCTCATGAAAACAACAAGGTGATAGATTGCAAGTTGATTTGAATTTTTGCAAGTATTGCACAAATAAAAGTAATTAGTTATCTTTTACACCCATATTCATTTGCTTATACAGGTAATATTTTAATATATCTACTTTAAATCATAGACTTGGCAAGTTACCAGAAATACATATTTTTGAACAATCTAGGCATGCTCTCTATCCTCATAAAACTTTCAATCTAGTAAAGATTGATATTGAGTGAGTAATTAAAATATGATCAAAGTGAATTACAGCATATGGTAATATAGTCCCAAGAATCATAACCTACCTTGATGAACAGAAGGAAGCCATTCTCCCTTTTTAATTTAAATTTTTTAAAGCAAGGGAAATGTACCTTTGTGCCTTATGCAGAGGCAGCCATAGATCTGAAGGCTCTAGTATAGGAGAGGTCATATAGTCTTAAAAATACAAAGGAAGCCATAAGTGTAAAGAGCACAGAAAGCAATGAGAAGAGTGGTACCTGGCCAGGTTGTGCAGCGGGGCTGGGTGTGAATCTGGAAGGCAAGAGTCAGACAATGAGACCATATCATACTTGGTAGGTCACAGGAAAAATTTTGGACTTTGTCTTGAGGACAGAGAGGAGTCATTGAAGTATTTGCAGCAAAAGAGTGACATAATCATATTTGTGTTTTCAAAAGGTCATGTAGCTACACTGTGGAGTGAGAACAATAGAAAGAGAAACACAGGAATAGATGCAAGAGATGATAATGGTTTCAACTAGGTCAATAGGCAGTTGACATGAAGAAAAACGGGCTGGTTCAGGAAACGTTTAGGGTATTTAATGTTTAGGATATGGTGACTGTTAAATGTGGAAAGTGAGACAATTAGAGGAATCAAAACTGATGCCAAGGTTTCTGTCTTGAGAAACAAGGTCAGTGGTACTGCTGTTTGCTGAGACTGGTAATACTGGAGGAGGAGGTTTGGGTAGAACAGTAATTGCTAACACTAAGTAAATGCTTACAACTTGAAGATATAGTTTTCAGTGTTTTGTATGTATTCTAGTATTTTACAGATGAGGAAACTGATAGAGGTAAAATAAGGTGCCCTGGGTCACAGAGCCAGGCAGTTTGCTCCAGAGTCCAAGCTCCTGACAATGGTAATGTGCTACAGACCTCTCAAGAGCACCATGCCAATTATGTGTGTGTGACATACAACTTCTGAGAAATGTGCATCTTTGTAAATTGTTAGATGCCCATTAAAACATAACGTAGAAACGACAAGGAAAGTAAATCTGTGTTAAACATTTTAAAAAATGTGCAGTCATCCACTTACCATTTAACTTATGATAAATGAAGTGAGAGTTGGGAAAGCTGAATGATATTGTAAAGAAAAAGAGGGTACAATTAGAAGGGTAACAGGCTAGAGGAGAAATTCTAACATGGTATCTCTCAGTGTCTGGGTAGAGAAAGTGACACCTGGAAAAATTGAAAGGGAAGAACCAAAGTGAAAGGATAAGTGTCAGAAGAGTTGATGTCAGGGGAGCCAAAGGAAGAGGGTTTTTAAAAGGAAGATTTAGTTCTGTGCCCAGAACTACTTGCTAATACGTCAACTAAGGAAGGATTAAAAGGATAAAAGGAACTAAGATCAAAACTTCCTTTAAACATTAAAATTAACCTCTTGCTTTCCTAATATATCTATTCTTATAACAAAGACTCCACTAACATTGAAATTAATCTCTCACTTTCCTAATGTATCTATTCTTATAATGAAGACTCCACTAAACTAAAAGGAATATATATATACACACACATACACACATACATATTCTCTATCCTTGCAAATATATATATATTATATATATGCAAAAGTGTGTGTGTGTGTGTGTGTGTGTGTGTGTGTATAGCAAGGATAGAGAAAATACAAAAGGAGACATCAGCAGGTAAGAAACTTCAGAAATTTTTAGAATACAAGAAAGAGGATGTCATATATATTTATATAAATGCAATGTATATCTACATTGCATATATATGTGTGTGTGTGTATGTGTGTGTATATGTGTATATATAGTACAAATTACAAAGCACGTTATTGGCAACATTATAATAAAGTACCCACAAATGGATATGAAAATTGATTATATACCACAGACCTTCTTAGAATCTTGGAAATACTGGGTACCAGGCAAGAAATTGAAGAGACTTAGTATTGAAAATAGGAAAACTGACTGAAAGTCTCTATATACATAGTAACATGGCTACACCCCGGGCAGAAAACCAGAATATTCTTCTCCAGAATATTTTTCTGGAATATCTTTTGGCTTACTGCCAGATTACCCTGCAGTAAAACCTATCAAGCCTGCAAAACTTCCAATTAGTTTTTTAGGGTTTCACGCTTCAGTATAGGAGGACAGTCAGGAATCAACAGATATTTGTGGACAACCTTTACCATGAAAGATGAAGATCAAAAGAAATAAGCAGAAAGTAGAACTCAAATAACACAGGGAGCAAGGGAAAAAAGAAAGTCTGTAGTTAATATCTTCTAAGAAAACAAAAATGATATGGCACCTTGAGGCACAAATAGGATACTATGAAAAAAGATCATTCAGGAAACAACATACAACTCTTGTAAGTAAAAATATGCTGTTAGATAAAGGGTAAGTCAGGACCTGGATTTAGGAGATAAAGTTGTGAAAATCTCACAGAAAATAGATGAAAAAGAAAAAAACATGGAAATTTCAAAAGAAAAAAATACTTGAATTATAGGATAAGTCCAAGAGATAGGTCCTCCATCCAGTTAATGGAAATCACAGAAAAATGATTTTTTTTTTAAATGAAGAACTTATCAATTAAATAATAACACAAATTTAACAGAATGCAGGATAACTGCTTCTAGAGTGAAAGGACTCATCAAGGACCTTGTATGATAGATAGCTTTTAAAAACACACAAAGCACTTTGTCATGAATTTTCAAGAGTGAGGAAAAACAGAATTCTAAAATTTTCTGGTGGAGAAGAATGTGGGTGTGAAATAGGATTTTGAATAAGAATGGAAACTAGAAAATATGATAAATAAAAACTTTTTTATTTATAAAGAAAAGGTACTTCTGACATGCAGGTCCTCAAAAAATATACCTACCATAAATCCTTTTTCAACAAGTGAACAGACATTATGTTCCACAAAACCAAAGGAATAAATCAGGAAAGAAAATGACATGGGATCAAGAAAATAGGAAATATAACACAGGAAAGAAATGAAAAAATTCACAGGATGATAGTGAGGAGAAATTCTAGGATGACAGCTGGAAAAGCAACCACTCCAGACTGAATCAAAAAGATATTTTATTCCTAAAAGGTTACTCCAGAGTGGGGGTTAAGGGGAGTCAAGGAGTAGCACTACAATCAGATTGTTTAGAAATTCAGGGGGAAGAAACCTCTACAAAGTTGAAAGTTATTACGTGTAGGGAGCATAAATCAGGAATAGAAGGAATTGTGATTGAAAATCAATAAACTAGATACCAGAGTCATCAATGAAAGAATAGGAATGTACAAGAGATTGGTAAACGAAAGGTGTGAGAACAAGTAGAAAGATATTAATACTTTCTACTTATTACTGTCTAATTAATAGAGCATGAGACCATCAAATGAACAGAGATTTTACAAGATGAGAGAAGAGTCATAGTTTTTAGAGTGCAAGGGGTACAGTAATCCCATCTTCCAACCCAGAAATTGGCTAATCAGCATGTGATGTGAGAAAATCAGCTTGCTCTACTTTTAAAGGCTATAAGGTAATTAATGACCTTAGGGGAGAACCAAGTTTTAGTTGGGTCTATGAGGATGGGAGTGAAGAGCATTCAATGAAGAGAGACTGAGCCTCAGTAAAGATGTTTATCACGGTATAGACACAATTGAAGAATTCACATGGAGCAGAGGGAAGAGGAGAAGCTGGGCCAGGGAAGTAGTTCAGCCTGTAGACAGTGGACATTTGCCAAATGGTTTAGGTTCAGGCCTGGATATTCTGTTTTTCCTCTTGGTTCATAATTTAAGAAGTGCAATGACAGCAACACAGACATCAAGAAATAGCCACAGTAAGTGAGAGATGTTGGGCAACAAGAAGCATGAACAATTGATTTATTACTCCTCTGTGGATACAGAGCAAATGGGTGTGTGCCTTGGGTCAGCTCTACTGCGTCACTGGGGGTGGGTTAAAGTGACTACTAGTTACCCAAATAAAAAACCTGGAAATCTTTCAAGACCCTCCCCTCTCTCACAGCCTCTCTCCCACCTCTCATTTAATCTATCATCAACTTTTAGATTCGGCTTCTTAAATATCTTGCCAATCCATCACTTCTCTTTATCCTCACTACCACTACCATAGTCTATGCTATCACCACTTCCCTTTACAACCACAATAATCACAACAAACATTTACTAAGTACCTATTATATATAATATGTTAGATACCTATGAGAGTGCATTTACTGGGTGCCTACTATGTGCTAGATGCCAGGTAATGACATGAAAGGCATCAATCCTGCAATCAAGAATTTCAAGTAAGGTTATGTAAAGCAATAGTTACAAAATCTTGCAATTCTGGTTCCCAGAAATGAAAAGAACAGGAATTTGAAAGATAGAAAGTAATGGAGAAGAAAGGTCGTCTTTTTAAATGTTTTTATTCAGCCTTCTACAGATTACCATGTGCAAACAATCATATATAAGTATTTATTCATGAACCTGTCCCTAGAACATCCTTTTATTAATTTCAGAAGTTGAAGAATGAAAACCGATCATTTTAGGCTGAACATCTAACACCTCTTAAAGCATATTCTACTCGATTGCCTCCAAATATTTTTTTCTTCTACCTTTTATTTAGGTTCATGGGGCACATGTGCAACTTTGGTTACATGGGTAAATTGTATGTTGCAGAATTTTGATATACAGATTATTTCATCACCCAGATAATGAGCATAGTACCCAACAGGTAGTTTTTTGAATCCTCACCCTCCTTCTACCCTCCACCCTCAAGTAGGCCCCAGTGTCTATTGTTCCCTTCTTAGTGGCCATGTTTGCAGTGTTTAGCTTCCACTTATAAGTGAGAATATGCAGTATTTGGTTTTCTCTTCCTGTATTAATTTGCTAGATAATGATTGTTTCCAAATTTGACTTAACATGAGCAATTTTAAAAACAAAATGCTACATTGTTTTTATAAATGTTACTAATCTCTGTATAAGCAATAAATTTGTGTTACTAAGTAAAAATACATTAGCAAGTTAAATACGAGTTTCAAATTCATGTTTATTAAGTTTTAATTCTGTAGCTGGCAAACTGTACTGTGTACTGTAAATTTAAGGATAAGTGAAACAAGATCTCCTCAGAGAACTTGCCTGATACATGGGGAAACAGCACAAACAATTAGGAAAACAATATGATTAGTGGTCTGGGAAATCAGAGGAAGATACTACTCATCTTTCCTGGGAAGACATTCACCGAGATAGTGACCTTTTCGTTAAAATAAGTTTTTCAAGCAATTATCAGTAGCTGATGGTGATTAGGAGGAGAGTCCCAAATATATTCATTTATTCATTCATGCTTTCATTTGTTTATTCTACAATTTATTGTTGAATACATACTATATATCAAGTACCAAGATAAATACAAGAATGAACAAAATAATCACTGCCCTGAAGAGGCCTTACTGTCTAGGAGAAAAATCACATGAAAAACAGTAGATTGAATAAAATGTTGAAGGTGCCATGATACAAGTCTTTGCAAGATTTCATGGCATTTGGTCAGCTTAACCTAGAGGAATAGGAGAAAGATGTGTCAGCAGTGTCACAGTAATTTCTACCATAATTACAAGTTGTTTTATTCCATATTACAAGGTTCATAAAGATAGATCCCCATTTGGAAGTGAATAACCAATCCAATTATAATCTGTGGTTTCAACAGAATAAAAACGCCATGAGAACAGGGTCTCTGTTCAATGCATCACTGTTTCCACTAGAGCAGTGCCTAAAACACCCGTTATTCAGTAAACATCCATTCACTGATGACATTTGCAGGCTAAAAAGAGTACCTCAGAAACTTTGGGACTGAAACATGAATATTTTTACAGAAATGGGAGAAATCTTTTTTTCCAACAAATTCTGGAAGTTTCTGTTCTACCCTGTAATTTGTGTAAAAATAGAAAATATATATAGTTCCATGTTTCAAGTGAGGAGGTAAGCATGATAGTAGCATTGAACTGAGACAGGATTGTATTCTAATTAGATTCTGCCTTTCCAAAACTGTGTGATGATGGGAAACCTCTTATACTTTTTGAGCCATTTTCGAATTTGCTAGATGGGAATAAAACCCGTTTCATACCTCGCAGGGCTGTTTAAGGATTTAATGATAAAATGCACGTGTGTGTCCTACTTTAAAGTATTCTAGACCATATACCAAAATTAAATTTCTAAGCTTTAAATATTACAAGAATACCTTCCAAGGGCAGTGGATAAGCTGTTTTGTTTTGTTTTGTTTCTGCGTTTCTCTAGTGCAGTGCCTGGAGATGACCACCAAACGGAAAATCATCGGCCGTCTGGTGCCGTGCCGATGTTTCCGAGGTGAAGAAGAAATCATCTCAGTTTTAGATTACTCCCACTGCAGTCTTCAGCAGGTGCCAAAGGAGGTCTTTAACTTCGAACGAACATTAGAGGAGCTTTACCTAGATGCCAATCAAATTGAAGAACTACCCAAGGTAACTTTTGACAACCTAAAATATACAATGTAAATGAGTATTTCATAACTTTCAGAGACTTTATTATGATGATAATGTTAACTATGGGCTCCTATCTAGGTAACTGACAAGCCATTGAAATTGATATAACTTCGCCCAATATTCTCATCACCTTTTAATATTACTCCATTTATGATTTCACAGACCTCTGTTAATAACAAATTGAACTCTATGGAAATCACCATTTGATGGATTATGCCTCGTTATCTTCATTTAAAATGACCTCTATAAAAATATAGAGTAGAGGGTTGAGATCAATAGTTTATGTTTAGAAACAAATGAATAATATGACACTACTCCAGAACTGAAAATATGTATGTTGTATATTAAGGTGACATTATATTACAACCTTGAATTGTATGCTCTAAGTCTAAGAAATGCTCTTACACACATTAATACTGTTATGAAAAACATGTTTTTGTACCTGTATCTAAAATATTTGATTATTACAAGTAGCACTGGATGTATGTGGCATACAACTACTAAAAAGTTTACTAGGAATTGGAAACTATCAAACTTTGTGCACATACATACATACACACACACACACACACGTGCACACCTGCACACACACACGTGCACACCTGCACACACACACTGCCATTATGGCATTGTGCCATGCAAAGAAAACCAGGTCTCCTGTGACCTTATTCCTTATCGCAAAAAAGACTGGATGATAAGAGATTAGCTAAGGCAGACCAAGGCCACACAGCAGAGAAGTTCAAAATCTAAATCCAGGGTTCCTAACAGTCACCTGAGTAAGTAACCCAGATTAAGTAGTGAGCATGGTATTTGCCTATGAAGGGTTTATATGGCTGAGAAGGGAAACAAACGTCATGCACTCAATTTCTGTTGCTTATGCTAAAAAGTAAAAATGTATATTAAATATCCAGTAATCAAGAAAAGAATCTTCCACAATAAAAACTTGAAATTAATTATCAGAATCTGATATTTCAATATGCTGATCAAAATAAATTATGAATAATTATTTTTACTTAGAATTATAAATTATCACTTGTTGGCCTTTTGGCTAAGATCAAGTGTAAAATTACTGTTTACATAATACTTCAAAGTTAAGAGCTATTTGACATGTACTTCAAAACCAATATACTTCATTTTTGACAACCTGTGTACGGTGTCATCTGTCTGGGATATTTCCTTACATGACACTATAAACAGCTATAGTATATTTTTTAGGGGTAGGTCAGGTCTATAAAAATGTTATTGACTACATGTATTCACACTAGAATTGCACATGAAGTAAAGCCTGTACTGAAATGGACTGTCTGTTCTACCAGATGAGGAACTACTTGAGGGCAAAGATGGCACCATATTCATCTCTGTTTCCCGGTACATGGGCAGTCATGATGAATTTCACATACTAGATACTGAGTCTATGTTGTCTCTGATTGATAGAACAATGCAGAGAACTTCATATGCCATAGGACTTGATTAGCAAAAGTATATAAGATTGAATAAGTCAGAAACGTGGTAACCCATTCTAATTTAGGAAAATAGGCATGGGGGGTTGGGGATTTCTAGGTCAGGCTAATCTAGGATTGCCAGAAAAAAATAGAGGATACCCAGTTATATTTTACTTTTAAATTCAGAAACAGACAACATTTTTCTATAATTATGTCCCAAATTTTACATGGGATACATTTACACACACACACACACACACACATATATATATATATATATTTACATGATATTCAAATTTAGCTTGTCATCCTGTATTTTATTTGCTAAATCCAGCAACTCTAGGCCAATCTGGTCATTTAAATCTTTTTCCATTTCTATGCAACAAATTGTGTAAGATTAATTTATCAAGCAAGTATTTAATATCTGTTCCACTACACAGTACTTGAAGCTTTAAGGGGGTTACAAGAGAAATAAATCTCAATCTTTGCCCTTCCGGACCTGACAACCTAATTACAGAGAAAAACTGAAGCATTAGAGGCAAGCGATCAGTGATGTACAATCAGAGCCAAAGAGCCAAGTACCATTGTAGAGCTTATGTATAGAGACGAGCCCCATTTTTGGAGAAGTAAGGGAGGAACTTGACCAAAAAGCACATATGCAAAATTTAAGATGCATCAAGAGTTAAAGGGAGCAGAGTTGTGAAGAGTCTGGAGTTGCAGGTGCATGGATGTGGATGCGGGCAATATGTAGGGAGAGTTGGGGAGGACTCTGGTTATGAAAGTTCTTGAAAGTCACATAGTATTGTTTGAATTAACACATTGATAAGATAATTCCATTGAAAAGTCTTATACATCAAGGAACTCACTAGGATCCTAAGTAGGCTTGGAAGAGAAGTTTTAAGATATTTTGTCTGTTTGGTTAGTTAAAATAATTGACTAACAATAATTAAAAATAATATAAGTACACCAAAGACTTAATATATTTTACCAGCATATTATAGTTAAGGAGAATTTATTATCCTTATCATTGACCTGCCTTATATATTTCAAAGAAGTTTTACATAATCTTTTAAGGTTTCTGTGAGTGTCAAGGTTGAATTTTTTTTACTTTCATAAAACAGCCTTGTAAGCTAGTTTCCCTTAAAGTATCTGCTATTTTGAAATATGATCTAAATGATCTGATATTGAGGTATGATCCAAACAGTACATAGATGTATTTTTGCATCATTGGAAAAAAATAAGAAATACAAGAATGAAAGGAATAATGTATCAGAGATCATTATATGTATTTCAAGTAACAGAAAACCCAATGCAAACTGACTTTACAAAGAAATAGGTTTGATTGGCTCTGGTAAGTGGAAGGCCCATCTCAGGACAGTAATCAGAACTGGTGTGTTCCTATTCACCTTGGCAGGAATAAATTTATTCTGAGGCTGACTTTTCTCTTGGTAGCAGA
This sequence comes from Macaca mulatta, assembly GCF_049350105.2. Taxonomy (NCBI): domain Eukaryota; kingdom Metazoa; phylum Chordata; class Mammalia; order Primates; family Cercopithecidae; genus Macaca; species Macaca mulatta. The sequence goes on along the minus strand of NC_133406.1, from coordinate 170,861,873 downwards.
ACGGCTGCAGGGGTTCTAGAGTTCACCTCCACAGCATCCAAAAATGGAAATATCTGACTCTTTAAAACTCTTTCTGAGAAGGACAAAAATTGTCTCCCCTAAAATTCTTCAACTAATTTGTCTGCAGATCTCATTGGCATTAATTGTGTCACATGTTTCCTGCTGATGTAATTCCTTTGCTATTTGAGCACAGAATAAGCTACTATAAGAAAACTGGGATTACTGTAATTGGGCTAAATAATAATGGGTCACCTCTGTAGAGCTGTGGCTGCTGGTAGCAGTACAAGGGGAAGGGGTGGAAAGGGTAAAACAGCTGTTACAGAGATAACCTTAATGTGCACTATAAAGAAACTGCTATAAAATAATTATTTCAGGAGGAGAAATGGCTCAAAATAAAAAAATAAATAAATAAAGTTCTTAATGACCTATAGGCAGAGCATTGAGCTCTTTAAGGATTTAAATCTTTAAAGTTAGATTAAATAAATTATTTTTGTCTGCCATTTTATTTTATGACTTTCTTTGAGTTGTTATTCAGATTTGTTGGGTAATAAGATAGCCATTTTTATTCTTGATATTACATCATAGTAAGAATTATCTTTTATATATGTATTTATTCTTTGCTTTCTGATATTGTACACAGACAATATTATAATTGGTCATGAATCTCTACTATAAGATGTTATATAACACAATTGATAGAGAACAAAAAGTCAAGGTAAAAGGCATTAGGGAAGATATATCAAGAATGTGTCAGAAAAGACACAAGAATAGACATGAAAGAACAGGAAGTATTTTGATTAGGAATAGTTCAATCTGTGTGTCTTAATTTTCTGTAGTGAAAGGTAAAAATACAAAATGACATGCCTTTCACACAGTGATAGAAACCCACGCAGCTTATAATTTAGTACTGTTTTGCTTGTTATTTTGAATTAGGAACTTGAAATTATAGACAGAATAATAGACCATAACAGGTGCATATTATATATGAAGTAGAGTGGGATGGCAAATTTGAAAAAAGCAATAAAGAGAAAAACTACCAAAAAAACTTCTTGAAACTGAAGAAATTTTAAAAAGAGATTATAATTAATTTTGGAAAAACCAATATATGACTAAACTGAAAGACCTGGAGGGTGAATTTCGTAGACAAAATTAATTTAACCACATGTAAAAGAAATGGGACTAAATTTTAAGCACCATACTTTCAACATTTTCTTGGCTTAAAAGTTTACAACCCACTCCAAAAATATTTTAGAGATCAGGAACCAGAGCTCTTGACCCAGACAAATCTGTAATTATATCCTAGCATTGGTATTTGGTTAGAAAAGTATTATTCCTGGAAACCTGTTTCTTCATTAGTAAAAGTAGGGAAGTAACAACACTATCTCCTGTGGGTGGGTAGGTGGATAGATAGGTAGGTAGGTAGGTAGGTAGGTAGGTAGGTAGGTAGGTAGATAGATAGATAGGCAGGCAAGATGATGTCATTGGCATACCCGGAATAGAAAAATATTCGATAATTGATATTTATTATTCTATCACAGCTGAAATAAGATTTCCATGTTAAGTTACCCTGAATCAAACAAAAGTAAGATTATGTAACATCTCAGGATAGTTCTAGGTGTTGACTAGTCGACAAAAAATATTGTGGCATGACTTTCTCTTTATCTGAAATCTTCAAAGACATCTTCTGGGAAAACATTCCCTCATCTGTAAAACGTGATAGGGTTCTGACCCTACACAATTACATCAACACATTTGTGATAATACCACTACTTCCCGAGATAATTTTCTTGACTCACACAATAACAATATTACATTATTTTTATTAGAAGCAACCCTGGAGATTATTTAATTTGGTTCTCAATTTTTACTAATAAGTAAATCCAAAGGGAAAAGTTAATTGACTTTCCTTAGGCCACATGGCATGTTTGAGTCCTATCCAAAATTATTACCAAAGACTATGTATTAGGAAAGGAGAGGTTATGCTGCAGTAAAAACAGATCAGAATCTCAGTGGATAACTGAACAGAAATTTTGCTTTCTGTCCATTAGTGCCGGCAGGGACCACTGCTCTTCACGAGCCCATCCTAACAAGTAGTTCAACTTTCCACCCAATGCAGAATCATATGCTTATTATTTCTCTTGCAATGGCCACCCAAGCTCTTCATGAACATTTTTAGTAATGGAAAAAAAATCAATAATTTAAAGGATAGACCATTATATTACTGGAAAGTTCTAATTTTTAGAAAACTCTGTAATATGCTAATGATGTTTCCCTATTTCCATCCATCTATCTATCCTTTCAACACTTGGCTAGGAGCTCAGGGTGATACAAAGATTGTTAAGGTATGCCTTCACTCAACAAGAAACTATGCATTCATCGTCACTGCCTTGATCCTTCAAATATTTTAAAAAATTCATGTACTTTGCTTAATGGTTCTGTTTTCTAAGACAAGTTTCCAACTTCTCTTGATTATTTTTCAAAGACATGCTATGTAGACTCCTAACCATCATAGTTACTTTCTTCTGCAAAGATTGCAGTTGTTAGCTTGATTTTACATATTGCTTTATCAAATAAAAATATTTATCCAAGTGAAAGAACCCCAAAAAGCAATATACAAAATGCAATCAAACTCAAGAGTGGAGTCATAGTGGGAGACAGATATTTAAGAGTCATCCTTCCAAGAAATGAGTTAAAATCAACAGACAAAAAAAAATTCCTTAGAAAGGAAAAAGACAATTGCAGAGAAAAAAATATTAAACCTTAAAAAGTGAAATAATAGTATAAACTCACTGTTAGAACTTGCCTAGAAGTTATTTGTGTTTCCCCCAGCAGTCATGACAACTTTGCATACAGGGGCAAAATTGGGAAATTTTATTATGCTTATGAAGCCAAAATATCTCTCCGTGGGTGAGAGGAATGTTAACATCGCAACTGATTTTGATCTAGGTTTCTATAACTTATAAAACCTATTTGCTCTAATGAACAGGAGACAAAGAGAGCAATTTACTGTGTAGCACTTTAAAAGCTAATTCTAGATATTTTCAATCCTCTAAGACATGTGAGATTTGAGGTCTTGCTCATTTCACTTATAGAGATCACACATTAACTGTTTTGTGTCTGAAGAGTGATGTTCTTGCTTCCTATCAGAGTGCCATAAAACACTGAGAGTGGATAAAACATCAGTGAGATGTAGAAAAGTTATACAGATATTTTAAATGAATTAGCAGAAAAACCAAGCTATGTATTCTTAAAACTTACTCATTTCCTGGAGGCACATTGATGGTGTCTTCATTTGATGCTGCTTTTACCTCAGCATGACGCAGATCAGTTGATCCCAGGCTTCTGGACTGAAAATCCAGCAAACTGTGGGAACTGACATTCTCTTTCTTTTGCTAAGTAAACATTTTTAAAACACTCATATATGACTTTTATTATTTAATTGTAAATGCTTTCACACCCAAATGTATATAATAATCATAAGCACAAAACAAATGGCATCCTTCTACAAGAAAAAACAGGCAGTAAACTTACACTGTCTTTTTTTTCTTAAAAGTTTTGTCGAGATGTAATTTACATTCCATCAAATTCATTTTTACAAATTCAGTTGTTATTTTCACAGAATTGCACAGCCGTCATCACTGTCTAATTCTAGAACATTTTCATCACCCTTTGAGAAACCGCCCATATCTATTAGCAGTCACTCCATGTTCTCTGCTTCTCCTCACCCCTGGCAACTTATTTCTCCATCAATTTGCCTATTTCAGAAATTTCATATAAATGGAATTACATAGCAGGGTCCTTTTGTGACTGTTTTTTCACTAAGCATAATGTTTTCAGGGTTCATCCATGCCATAGCCTGCGTCAGTACTTCATTCCTTTTTATTGATAAATAATGTTCGTTTGTATGAATATACCGTATGTCATTTAAAAAAAGAGTATAACACTTTTATAAATGCAGAAAATTTGTTATAAGATGTTATTTTTCTATAATACATATGTGTAACTATTTTCTTAATACAGATCCATCAGTTTGGAGCTTTGTAGTCTTTAGTATACATAAAGTTGAACTCCAATACCCAAAGTCCTCCAGTATTTAGGGTTTTGTTTTTTTATTTTTATTTGTTTATTTTTTAAGAGACAAGAGTCTCACTCTGCCTCACAGTCTGGCATGCAGTGACACAGTCATAGCTTACTGCACCCTTGAACTCCTGGGCTCAAGTGATCCTACCTCCTCAGCCTCCTGAGTATCTAGGACTACAGGTGTGTGCCACCATGCCCAGATAATTTTTTATAGAGAAGTGGTATTATGTTCTTTGTTACGTATATTGCCCAAGCTGGTCTCAAACTCCTAGCCTCAAGTGATCCTTCTGCATCAGCCTCACAAAGTGCTGGATTTATAGACATCAGCCACTGTTCCTGGCCAATCCAGTTACACTCAATATAGAATATTGTCAGTAAGCTGAGAGATGCCAGAAAAAAAAACAGCCTCCATATACCTACAGTTGCTTGCCCTAGGTGAGGGGAAAAAAAACCCAACATTAAGAAGCCAGATCCAGGTGAGGGCTGCAGGAAGACAGCTGCATGGTGCTCACTACTCCATGCCAGCCACTCATGCTGGGCTATGTAGCTGAAACACCGATCATTCAATATAAAGTAGTCAGGGATTTTATCACAAAGGTATGTTTTAGGCTGGTGAAAATTTTTTCATGGGCTGGCTTCAGTCACTGGCCCATGAAATAGCAGAAATCCTCCCCAACTCTTTAGAAAATAAATGAACAACAAAAATGCATCTGAGACAAGCCAAGCTAGAGCTCCATGTTCTTGAATGGCAAATAGGCTCTGACAATTATGCTCGAGCAGTTTGGGCACATAAATGCCAAGCAGGCTTTCTCCTGGGAGACTTTACCCCTGGTCTTTCCACTGCCAGGCTTGCTCTGAACTATGGCTCGCTCCTTTGTTTCCTTCAGATATCTGCTCAAACATCACTGGAGAAGCGTTTCCCCGTTATCTTACACAAAATAACAACACCCACTATCACCACCCCTTATTCAGCCTGGACAAAATTTTAAGCCTCACTGTGTCTCTAAGAGATGTCTCATACAACATGATTGTGTTAACCAGCATTAAGACACTGCCTAACTACTTTATCATTGCCATAAAACATCTCTGTAAATATCTCCCTCTGATATACTGTCTATTATTTTACAAGGAATAAGAGCTTTGACAGTGGCCATAGGTGAGGAAGGAAGGGGAAAGTTGGAGCATATCAGTATGTGTGTAAAACACAGAAAATAAAACTCTCATGTAGCAGTTTTTACATTTTTGATGCTGATCCTGGGAGTTGGGGTGACATGGGATAGTTTATGTGATTCCTCCATAAGGCAGGACCTAATACAACACACTCTTTGCATTTTTCCTTCCTCTCAAACTCTGAGTACTTGTATCCATATAAATTAGAGCTGTCACATAATATTTGCTCAAATAAAGGAATGTGCTGTTTGAGTCTAAGAGCTGTCAAAGGTCAGATGTCATGGAACATGCTTTTATGTTTGGGGATGTGGGGTGGAATAGGTTTTGTAAAATTCTTTCCAAACAATATTTTGTGATTCACTAGTATAAGCTTCTTTTTAAATAGAGAAAAAAAATAACCAACAATAGAAGGAAGCATTCTGACAAACAACATAGTAACTATAGTTACCAGTTATTATCACAGATGTACTATAGTACAATGAAAACAATTCTGGTAAGAGAGGACCTCAGTTTAACACAAGTTCTGCCACTAGTTAGTCATGTGACTTCAGACATTGTTTAACTCCTTTGAGCCTTAGCATCTTCATTTGCAGTAGTTGCTCATCTAGGTTTGTTCTTCCTCATCTCCTACAATTGTGGTGATGATCAAATAATATAAAGTATGTGAAAGTAATTTAAAAACAGCAAAGTAATCTACAGATTGAGCATCCCTAATCTGAAAATCCGAAATCTGAAATGCTCCAAAATCTGAAACTTTTTGAGCACATACATAATATTACAGTTAGAAAATTTCACACCTGATCTCATATGACAGGTCACCGTCAAAACATAGTCAAAACTTAGTTTCATGCACAAAAGTTATTTTAAAATATTGTATAAAATTACATTCAGGTTATGTGTGTAAAGTGTATATGAAGCATAAATGAATTTTGTGTTTAGACTCTGGTCCCATCCCCAAGATATCTCATTATGTATACGCAAGTATTCCAAAATCTGGAAAAAAAAATTGAAATCCTAAACACTCTGTTTCCAAGTATAAGGGATATTTAACATGTATAACTGTTGAGTTAAGAGAAATGGCTTATTTTAATAAGAAATAAGAGTCGTTTAATGAAGTTGCTTTTCATATTTAAAATAAAGATGAATCTAACACTAAAATAACAGAAAGCTTTTTTAGTTGCTTAACCAGTGGCTATAGATTACTATTTAATATGGATTTACAGCTGCATCAGTTACTTTTTTATTGTAGGCCAGAAAAACCAACTGGCCATTTTAGGTAAAGATGAACATTTACTGGAAATATATCCAGGCTCTTAGAATTAATAGAAGCCTAAAGGGCTCCTACATGGAAAAGGGACAGGAGCCAAGACAGTTCTAGACTGCTGCTCAGAATTTACACAGCAGTGATGGTCTGGGCCACACAATGCTGATCTTCTGAGGATGGCAATTTACAAAGACCCCCATGTAACCGTGACAGTTGCTCAAGATTCAAATTCCTGCTGCCTCCACAATGTACAATGAGGGATGTCATTAAAAGGAAGATGAAGGTTCTAATGGAATAAGGGGAATGGATGTCTGATAAGCAAAATAAGCAAAAATAAAGCATTCTCTAATATTCTACATATCATATGCTTTCAATTTTATTGATGCTTCTTTTCATTCACTGATATTTGCAACTTAAGATGTATTAGTTCAAGGCCATGTTTTTCTTAGAACTTTAAGTAAAATTATTTGAAAACAAGGACACTTATTTATTTTGTGAGAGGTCTAATGCGATCAAAGGAGCCATGGAAGAAAGATCTTAGGGTGACAAATTTTGAAATGCTATTTCATAGTTGTGATTGTAGTTTATCAAAACTTGAATGATCATTGATTATTTTATTTTTTCCTCCTACTTAAAAAGGAATCTTTTGAAATGAAAAAAATACTTGTATCACTATAATTGCTGCTTAAACCAATGGTCATGATTGAGAATATGAAATGAGTTGCTCGAGATTTAACACAGCCGAAGCTTGCAAATGTAGAACAAAAAATTGCCACTTGTTTAATAAAGTTGCCCCATTTTAAAATTTCATGTTAACACTAATTCCCTGAAGGTTTTGTCTTTCATAAACAAGGAGTTTTCTGTACCCTTGGCATATGTAGCCTCACATATATCTATGGAGGGCTCTCCTTAGATCCTGGATTTGAAAAAAGGTTTTAAAAAACGACCTTTTAAAATGCCTCACTTTCTCACTAATGATTTTGTGCATGATTCTATCCTCCAGTAGAAAACTTAGATTCACCTGACCTAAGTCTTGTATCCACTCTTTGATTAATGTTTCCAGAAATATGAGAACCTATAACTAACAAGGTTGCATGATTTTGTCCCCCAACGCCAAATGTATACAATTTTTCTGAATATATAAAACTACATCTAGGACAAAACTATCTCATATATATGCATATGTGATACATAAATGATCAAAATTCGACTCCGTTTAATCTCTTTCCTAAAGCATCTTTTTTTCATATATGTTCTTTAATTGCAATTATTTTTCAATTTGAATAAATAAATAATGTAGATTAACTCTCTAAAGCCCTAAGGAAGAGTGAAATGAAGGACAGATTAGCAAAAACGTAGTTTGAATGTGGAAAATAGTAAATAATTTTTGCTTACTGAGATTTTTGTTTTTGCTTAAAATGTTTTATTATTTAAAAATGTGTAGTATCAGCAACTCTTAATTATATGAGTCAACGAGAAACTGACAATCTTCTACAAGTTTACAATGAGTAAGATGGCTTACACATGCCATCATTTATTTCTAACCTTTACCCAAATATCAAATCTCATTAAAATCTGATTCGACAACAAATTTGCTGATTTTTCCTGCCAATTTTTGAGAAATTATACAAAAAAAACCCTCAAGATTTTAGGTAAAATATATCAATTAATTTGTTCATTCACTCAGCAAACATTTCTTGGTTACCAATTATGTGCAAGCATTGTTCTAGGTGCCAGAGATATATTATTGAGGAAGATCAACAAGTTTCTATTCTCACAAAATCTGCCTTGCTGCAAAAGGAGCATATAAATCAACAAACAATTTAAAATAAAAATGTTAGGTGATGGCAAACGCCATTATGAAAGTAAAGCAGGGGGCTGGGCGCGGTGGCTCATGCCTGCAATCCCGGCACTTTGGGAGGCCAAGGATGGCAGATCACCTGAGGTCAGGAGTTCAAGACCAGCCTGGCCAACATGATGAAACCCCATCTCTACTAAAAATAAAAAAAAATTAGCCAGGCATGATGGCGATGCCTGTAATGCCAGCTACACTACTCAGGAGGCTGAGGCAGGAGAATCACTTGAACCCGGGAGGTGGAGGTTGCAGTGAGCTGAAATCGCGCCACTGCATTCCAGCCTGGGCAACAAGAGAGAAACTCCATCTCTAAATAAATAAATAAATAAATAAGGATAAAAGAAGGAGAAATAAAATAAAATAAAGGAGGGGAATTGTTGAGAGGGCATTTGAGGTGGAAAATGCAGTAAATGCCTAAAAAATGATCTTTTGTGTTGAGTTCTGAATGACAGGGAGGGGTCAACCAGGCAAGATCATGCAAGATCAGAGAAAGAATATTCTAGGCAAAAGGGACACTCTAAAGTAAGAAGTGTGGCATACTTACAGGACAGGAAAAAGGAGGGTGTGTAAAGAATGAGGGGAAGAGTGCTACAAGGCACCACAGGAGAGTAGGTGGGAGAGGTTGCAGGAGAAAGAGTGGGGCTAAATCATACAAGTTCAGATAAGCTAGGAATGGTCTTAAGATTTTATTCTAAGTGACGTGAAGGGACACTGAAGAATTCTAAGAGAAACAGTGACATGAAATTACTTATATTTTAAAAATACCACTCTGGTTGCAGTGAAAATACATTGTAGCAAGTCAAGAGCAGAGAAAAAGAGATTAGAGGCTACTGCAGTTGTACAGGTGAGAGGTTGGTGGCTTCAACTAGACTGATGATAGTGAAGAAAAGGAGAAGAATTTCAGACTTTGTTTTGTAGGCAAAGTTAACAAAATTTGATAATGAAATGGATTTGGGAGATAGATTAGGACCAGAAAGGAAATTTAGAAAGAGTTGCTATTGATAGAGGAGGAAAACAAGGAAAGAAGGGTTTTTGAGGATATAGGAAGAAAACTTATGTTGTCATGAAAGCCAGGAAAAGAACAGCAAGTGTTTTAAAAAGAGGGAGGATAAACTGAGAGACTGGCTAAGAGGATAGAGGAGAGACCGTTGTATTTGCTAGTATGGAAGTCGTTGGTGACCTTAATAAGAGTAGTACAGTGAAAACCTGATTGAAGTAGATTAAAAAGACAATGGTGAATATAAACATCTCTATTTAAAATGTTTTGTTGTTAGGGAAAGCAGAACAATGGGACCAGCTAGAGAAGTGTATGAAGTCAAAATACATTTTGTTTTGTTTTGTTTTAAGATCAGTGACATGAAGGCACATTTGTTCATGACTAGAATTAAATAAGGAGAAAGGGGGAGAAACTAGCTGCAGAAAATTGATGTAATAATTATAGGAGCAATGTCCTGAAGGCAAAAGTATAGGAGATCCTCAGAATGTGTGAAGGGGAGGAATAGACATAATTCATTCATTGTAATGAAAGAGAAAGAAGAAAATATGAGTGCAGATGATGATGGTTGGCAGGACTTGAGGGACATAATGACACTGAAGTTTGGTTCAAACCATAGAGGTTCCAATGTGTGAAAGAAACGCTGTGAGCTGAAAGGATGGGAAGTGACAATCTTACAATGTGCCAAGAAGGTGAGAGAGTGGGGTACATGAAAGTTGGGATTAAAGAGGAATATTACTTATAAAATGAATTGAGGGCCTTAAATGTATACATTAACTGTATTTCGTAAAGTTTCCTCTTAAAGTGGTGGTTAGTTGAGAAACAGATATCAAAGGCAAGTTCTCCTAAAGTCTCCTATATTGTCTTATATGCCTGGACCAGAAGAAACCGAGAAGACAGATGAACAGCTAAGAAGGCAGGAAATGCAACAAAAGTTTATTGATCATCTGCTCTGTGCTAAGCACTTCATATGCAATAGCTTTTCTGTCCTCAGAACAACCCTGCCCAATAGGTTTTGTTATCTTCACTAAATTTAAGGATCTTAAAGCACAATGAGGTTAAAGAATGTACTAAAGGTTATACAGCTAGAAAATAGAGCAGGGCATGGTGGCTTACGCTTGTTATCCCTGCTGCTGGGGAGTCTGAGGCAGGAGGATCGCTTAAGCCCAAGAGTTTAAGACTGCAAGTAAGCTATGACCACACCTCTACAGCCTGAGAGACAGAGTGACACCTGATCCCTTAAAAAAAATGGCCTGGCCCAGGATGGTGATCCTGAGGATGGATTTGAAGGACAGAGTTTGGAGAGGTTTTTAGAAGGCAAACTTTACTGGATTGGCCATCTTGATATTGGGGGAAGCATCTTGATATTGGAGGAAGGAGTCACAGGTGACTCCTAGGTTTCTGCTACAGGATATCTGGGTAAGCAAAAAGATGGAAGGCATAGAATCCAGGGACCAGAGCCCAGTTCAGAAGAGCAGCAAAGGAATATCTTACAAAACCAGCTGTACATTACCTTGAGAGAGCAATCTTCCCATGCTGCAGCCAGCTATACAGGGCACAGGAGTGAATTGCTCTAGAATAAAATGTAGACCTAGCAATTTATCTGATGTGCTTTACATTTAGAAATATAATTGCTTGGCATTTGACAGAGCTTTTTGAGCATTTGGAGAAAATTAAGGATAAATGTATAGAAAAAAACAAGCTAAAAAGTGAAGCAACTTCTGGAACAAAAAAAAATTTTATGAGTAGCATATACATAGGATGAACAAATCTATAAATCTAATGTACAGCATGAAGACTATAGGTAATAAAATTGTACTGTATGTGAAATTCATGCTTAATGAGTAGATTTTAGCTACTCTTGCCACAGAAACAAGGAAAAGTGAGGTGATATATATGTTAATTTGCTTCACTACAGTAGCCTTTTTGCTATCTATGTGTATTCTGTAACATCATGTTACATACTTTAAGTATACATATTACATTTATGTTTTAAAAAACTTTTATGAGTAAAGTAAACACAGGGTACAAATCCACTTATTAATGTCAGTATTTACCGCTGATTTAACCAAAGATTTGGATGTAAGTATGCTGGGAAGATTGGCAAAAAGACTGGTGGTGGCTTTGGTCGTGAGAGATGATATGATTTTTTCAAATGCCATAATATGAAATAAATACACAATCTCTACAATTGATAGAAAAAGACAAAGAAATACATGCACATCTTTAGAAATGTAGAAGAAAATACAAGAAGTAATAGCTAAAAGAGTTGAAAGCAACTAACTCTACAAGAGAGACTGTGGGATGTGAAGAAGGGGAAAAAGAACTGAGATATTTTTATTTAAAGAATTTTAGGCCGGGCTCGCTGGCTCAAGCCTGTAATCCCAGCACTTTGGGAGGCCAGAGACGGGCGGATCACGAGGTCAGGAGATCGAGACCACCCTAGCTAACACAGTGAAACCCCCATCTCTACTAAAAAATACATAAAACTAGCCGGGCGAGGTGGCGGGCGCCTGTAGTCCCAGCTGCTTGGGAGGCTGAGGCAGGAGAATGGCGTGAACCCGGAAGGCGGAGCTTGCAGTGAGCTGAGATCCGGCCACTGCACTCCAGCCTGGGCGACAGAATGAGTCTCCTCCTCAAAAAAATAAATAAAAATAAAAATAAAAATAAAAAATTTTAAGAGGAAAAGAGAATTGAGCTAGAAGAGAAAAACACAGGGATTAGTCGTTCGGTAGAGCTGACCAAATCTGACAATATAATAGCACTTCCTTCTGAAAATGATTTATCAATGTGTCTTATAAAAGCCACACTAATAAAAATGTATGTCCAGAACTCCCGTATATTATAAAACATGATTTGTGCAAATTAAATGAGGTAAAAAGTAAAAATGTAATTTCAGGTGTGTCAATTTCTGCTATCTATTGTTTTCACTACTTCTTTTAATAGTTGTTACTTGGTTATTGCATGTTTTAATATTATTCATTTCCAGCTTAATTCTTAGTATGTGACTTGACGGTTTGTTCTACTCCAGAGAATTAATCCCCTATCAACTCCAAAAGGCAGATTTCATTCTAGAAGTGAGTCCAAACTGCCACATTAATAGAATGCCCTCTCTTATTTAGAACCACTTTGAGATCCAGTTCTTGACCAGGCACTCTTAGAAAGCCAGGTCACTCTTAACTTGTTACAGAAATGTAGGATTACTTCACAGAGATTATGAAGCTGACCTTGCATAGAACTGACTTCTAGTCAAATGTAAAATTCATATATGGACATTTGCTTTCAAAAATTAGGAGAGCTATATAAGGCCAGGACTCAGGATCTACTATAGCAAATATGTACTGCATCTTTCTATAATGACAATTAATTAAATGATTTATAAGAGAAAACCGTAAATATGTTACAGAATCAAATGCAAAATTCATCTGAATTGTGAAGAGAAATCATATTTACTGTATTCTGTTGTGAGAGATACTGTGGCAGAAAAGTTTAAGAGACCTTGGACTAGACTTCACAGATAATGAGCAGTTCCCCAGATTGTGAGAAATGATGGGAAAGAAAAGAAGCAAAGGATATGAATAATGTAAGCTCACCCTTATTGCCTCCTAGCTAGTATTATTTAATTTCAAAGGTCAGCTCCAAAATCCCAATAGAGCCTCTCATTATGGAGACAAAAAGCTGCCCGAAGTGAAATGTCTGGGGTAGGGAAAACCACTAAAGTCTTAGAGTTGGGCAGACTTAAGTTTGAATCCCAGCTTGGGGAAGGTTCTTAGCCTCAGTTTCTCTCCTATGTAAACTGTAGAAAATAGCATCTACCTTGAAAGACTGTCTTACTCATATCTTATTTTTATCATCTACTGACCTTGTGGTAATTCTTCTTCACTGTTATATATTATATAACATAATATATGTGAAATGTGAGTATGGTGTCTGCAAAACAATCTTTCAACAAATGGCAGTAATTGCTATGAGCTGCAATACAGTAAAGAATACAAAAAAGCTGGCCTCTCCCTATAAAATGAGAGATGATAGTTGTACTTTCCAGAAAGAAAGTTATCTTCTATTCCAAATTAACAGTGATATGAAATGAAACAAATCTTTTGCAGATACTTTTTCTTCCAAAATGTATGTGGAAATACATTTTTAATAAAATCCTAGGCATATGTATCCCTTCTATGCATAGAGGCAATTTGTTGTTTCCATAACGAACCTGAAACAGCGCTGAGTTAAGTCTCAAACAGTCAGAGATTAAAGGAAACAACAACATTCTATCTCTTTCTTTAGAACCATTTTACTGCTTCTGCGTTTCCTGGTAATAATGCAACCTCACTGCCTTGCTATTGATTTTTCATTTTGGGGTGTGTGGGGGTGTGTGTGGGTGTGTGTGAGCGGGGGATGTGTGTGCCTGCATGTGCTATTTACTGCTTCTTGCTTTCCTGGTAACAATGCAACCTCACTACCTTGCTATTGATTTTTCATTTTGATGTGGGTCTGTGTGGGTGTGTGGGTTTGATATTTATTGCTCAGACAGTTAAGTTTTCTGTTTTCTTTAAATTTTAAGTGGGTGAATTAAAGGTTTGTTTCCTATTTTTCGAGATTCTTTACGGTGAATTTCCCATGGCCCTCAATGGAGTCTGTCCTGTGTGTGAGTGACCTTAAATAGGATTGAATTTTGCTTTCTACCAAGAGCCCTAAATAATTAAGAGCTAACTGATAAAAGCTTGTAGTATATGTGTATTCATTAACATTAATGACATTTGCTTCTGTCATCACCAGTGGAACACTGCCACTAGCCTACAGAGGAACCCTAACACTTGAGAGGAATGGGACAGAGCCAGGGCCCACAGAAGCCGGGTATGCAGGATGCCCACAGCAGAAGGAGCTCTTTTTAGAAGAATGAAGTCAGAGGTATCAGAGTGGAGTGTTCTCAGAAGGGAGGGATGGCATCGTTAAATGGAATAGGGAGGCCAAGAAAGGCAAGAACTGTATAATCCATTAGACCAAACAATAAAGTGTCATTTGTATCTTTTACAATGCCAACTTCAGGGGAGCAGAGGCGAAAGCTCCTTGATCTTGCTGTTCTCTCTGGGTTATCACCTTCATCTGTTCTCATATTCTCAGTGCCACGGTGAAGACTCACAAATCTACGATGCCAGCTCATCCCAGTCTCTCAATCTTCAAACTGGTACATGCTTGCTGGACTTACTTGAATATTCACACTCAACAAGTATAATTCCCCACCTTGAAACCTGTCCTCTGTCCTGTATTCCTTGTTTCAGTTGGTGACTGTCCATTCAGTTTGGTTACCAAGACAGTCATCATTTACTCTTTCTATTTGTTCAGCTTCCACATCAAATCAACAGCTAAGAATTTTGTTACCTAAATATCTCTCAAATCTATCTCACCTCTCCACCCTATGACTGGAGCCTTTGTCAGACCTACATCTCACAGCTGACTAATGGAATCGTCTCCTTAGTGTTATCTTAAACCAGCCTTTTCCCCCATTCTATTTCTCACACAGCCAACAGTGACCCATTCCAAATATAAATATGACCAGACTGTAACCTAAGTTAAGGAAGTTACCTGTCTCTTCTCTAACTTCAGAGGAAAAAAACCACGCAGCTTAGCATGGAATGCTGACATGAGGCCTCTACAGTCTGGCTACAGCCTATTTCTTCAATCTCTTCCTTCTTCTGCTCTCTTAGGAAGTGTTCCTGAAACACAAAGCTTTTTCTTGCCTGTAGGTTCATGCTGTTTCCTCTGCCTGGCACGCTACTTTGATTCATCTCAACTGTCACTTCCTCCCACAGCCTTCATTATTCACTCCCTGGCACATTTGTTCCACTCTCCTCTGTGCCTCCATATTACCATGTTCCATAGTTGTACTTGCCAAACCTATGGCAATTATTCATTCTATATATATATATATTTATTGAATGCTTACTCTGTTCCAGGGAAACAAGGGTGAAGAAGAAAGACACTAATGTGTGTCCGCCTCCCCTACCAGAATACTGAACTATGTCTATTTAATCTTTGTTTCCATGGGAACTAGTGCAGTGTTTTGTCCAAAGCTAGCTTCTCACTAAGTATTTATTGCATAAATACTTATAATTTTATAACAGTGGGTTATAGAAATATATATGCAAAAGTATGTGAAAACACAGTAGAGAGACAACCAATCCTGCTTTGTTTAGGGGTCAGGGAGGTCCACCTGGCAGAAGTGCATTGCTGAAGACAAGACTAGAGCACAATCTAATTGGGTTTTCAGATTAAAAATGGAACCTTAGAGAACATGGAACTAGCTCAATAATGTGGCTAAGTATGAATGGAGTCAGAATTCAAATCCTGGTCTATCTGATTCCAAAGTTTATAATCTACTTATTATCACTACCAGTGGAGAAAAAACTCCAGTTATACCATGAGCCATCTCTCTGGCTCACTGACCTTAGTAGAGCTAGTCAGCAAAGTTAGCCTTTTGTCACTCACAACTGATCAGGGCATAGAAGGGCAAAACAATATATACATATATATACATATATGTGTGTATATGTGTATATATGTATCTGTACATATATATACATATATGTGTGTCTGTGTGTGTATATATATATGTACAGATACATACACAAACCAGCTAACACTAGTGTGGAACTCTAGATTGATGCCATTCAGCCTAATTGTTCACATACCACATTGATTACCCTCTATAGACAAAGCAGTATTTTTTTACATGTCAACTAACAAAACTTTTGCCAACCAATAATTACTAAAAAAGCAACAAAAGGAACCCCTCTTCAAAGGCACACCTGTGAACAAGCATACTCATACACACATATCCTTTGTCTTTAGCTTAATAGAGATATCAGGAATTTACCCCAAATACACAGAAACGATGAAACTGGGTTGAAATTAAGAACACTTAAAGCTATGCTTTTAAGTTCAGCTTTCACATTTTTCTATTTCATTCTGGGTATCATTAGCTTGCTACCATCACATAAAGTAATCAAGGATATGCAAGTTAAATAACACTTTCATTTAAATATTTTAATGCAAATTTTTATTGAATAGAGTAGGTATGGCAATGTGCTATGTCTTGTACATTCAAAGCAACAGCCGTTATTCCAATAAAACAGATATATTCCCTTCCTTGTAAGATAATAACAAATGTTAAAATAACCTTGGTCTTCCAAAGGGAAAAATGATACAACATCTTTGTACAAATTGTTGTTTAAAAGATCTGTATTTTAAGAACAACAGCAGTGATATTTATTGTTTTCTAGGATAAAATGCCTGGGTATCTACTGTAGTCACCATCTTTCTGCAGGAAATAAAAAGAGCTCTTCTCTGCAGTACGTTCAACATTGCTAAAATGTACTAGAAAGGACTATAATTGTTCCGTTTTCCTATAGCTCCAATCTTACTTGATACTGCCAGCACTTGTCCAGCGCTATACCTGCCCCACCAATCCTACACCATCACTACTACTAGAGACCCTAAAGTCTTGTTTGACTACAAAATCTCTTCTTTGCCCATGCACTGCTGGCACCAGCTCTTAATGATTTCTCCTCTTAGCTGTGTCACTCTGCTCACTTCTACTAACAGTGCTTTAGTGAAGACTCATTATTTTTCATCTGGATGTTTTCTAATCTCCCACTTGCCTGTCTGTTCATAGGTGCCAGTTGTTTCTCAAAAACAAAAATCTGAGTAAGTCACTTCCGTGATATTCACTGCGTATGAATATTTAAGGAGTGGATGTTAGTGTGGGAGAGTAGCATAGAAGAGTTTTTAAAAGCACACAATTCCACGTATTTAAATCCTGTACATCAAGAAAAAAGTATAGGGATATTTCTTTGGGAATAAAATGTTCTTTGCAAAGCCCTCTCTCTGTTATAGTAGTTATTACCTTTAATTTTATTTATAACCATTAGTTAGCTGTATACATGAGGAAGGGGATTCTTTGTTATTAATCTTTGAATCCTGGCACTGTTCCTGTCACTGAGTAGATGTTCAAGAGGTGCTCACTGAACACAAGCAGTCTAGGGGGAAGGGAAAGGATAGAAGGGAGGAAGAAAGGGAAAAGGAGAGAAAAAGGAAAGGAGAAAAGAAGGAGGGAAAGGAAGGGTAAATGATGTCACAATTGGAAGTTTACAATTTCACCAAGTAAGTATATAAAACCATTTTTGCTCTCTTATTACTTAGAGTTGGCTCTTTTCTAACAAAAAAATTATTAACACTTGTTTTAAATGAAAGAATTTTAAAACATTTTATTATAATGTGCATGATATAATTATTTCTTTGAAACAACTTTCAAATGAACTGAACATCTTTAACGGGATTCAAAGGAGGAACTTGTAAGAAACCAGCCATTGAGTGAGGCCAACTCATTAGACAATCATTTCTTTTCCCTGGTGAAGTCTACATGTGCCTACATATGGCATCAATGAACCTCTCACTGAATATTTATGATTTAATATAAAGCTTTTCAGGAAAAGGATTTATCTTTTGAAAATTTGCATACAACTAATACTTTTGTATTTGTGGTGAAAACTATACAGCTTATTTTATTTTTTCTAAGAAACTAAACTATGTTTGAGATATAGTCATCTACATTTATGCCATTTTTATAATGTTCTTAATTTTCCAAGCATGAGTATAAAGATATTAATAAAATGCTAATCCAAATTATGATATTTTTCATTTATATGGCACTTTGCTAACCCCAAAGTGGTATAACATATACTCATATTTATGCTATGCTCCTCTCTGTCAGTAGATAGTTGTTGAGTCTGAGTCTTCTGTAATTCTCCTGGGGCCTGTGGCCTTTGTGAGGGCTCACTGGTTCCTTGTCTTAACCACTCTTCCCTCCCAGGAAGCCTGGGAGAGACTGTTGTCAATTCCCACCATTATCTTTCCAAAGCTCGGATCTGATCATTAAGAGGCGATAGTGTGCTAGTATAGAAATGGCTTTGTGGCCCGGCACGGTGGCTCATGCCTGTAATCCCAGCACTTTGGGAGGTGAAGGCAGGTGGATCACTTGAGGTCAGGAGTTCGAGACCAGCCTGGCCAACATGGTGAAATCCTGTCTGTACCAAAAATGTAAAAAAAATAGCCGGGTGTGGTGGTGCACAACTGTAATCCCAGCTACTCGGCAGGCTGAGGCAGGAGAATCGCTTGAACCTGGGAGGTGGAGGTTGCAGTGAGCTGAGATCATGCCACTGCACCCCAGCTTGGGAGACAGAGCGAAACTCTGTCTCAAAAAAAAAAAAGAAAAGAAAGAAAGAAATGGCTTTGTACCCACACAGAACTGATTTTGAATCTTAGCTCTGGCACTTGCTAGCAATATGACCTTGTAAAAGTTACCTCCTGAGTTTTCTCATCTACAAAATAAGGATAACAATACCTTCTTTACAACATTGTTGTAAGTAGAGACAATATACATCAAAGTGTAGTTTAGTCACTTGCACCTATGTAATAGGCACACACAAAAATGGTGACTATCTTGCTGTTATGCCACTCTCCTACATAGAATATTCATGAAAGAATAACCATTTACTGAGAAGGTACAATGTGCCAAGCATTATGTTCCACACTTTCCATACTACAGGAACCAGAGAAACTACACTTCAATTTTGTAGTCACAAAACTCGGACATCCATGTTTCAATAGGTATAAACGTACAGAACGTTAAAAAGTATGCAGGTGGAGCATGCAAACAGGTCTTAATCTGTGACCTGGAACTTGAACAAGAAGTAGAAGGGAGGTGGGATAGGGTAGAGTGGAAAAGAGCTCCAGTTGGAGACTGGCATTTGTAAAGTCAAGGCAGAGTACACCAGGTGCAGAAACACAGCTGCTGAGTGTGGCTGGAGATGTGGTAATGCAGGACAGCAGAGGAGAGCTATGGATGGAGAAGGGACAGGGAAAAAGGGAAATGGCAAGATGAGAAACTGGAGAGGCGAAGAGCCTTGGAAGCCACATTAAGGAATTTGGACTGTCCTGAAGAGAGCAGACAACTACTGAAAAATTATGAGGAGGAGATGGACCTAATCACATTTGCTTTTTTGGAAGGAACATTCCATCACTTCCTTTCTCAGTGGCCATTAACCTAGCCCACAGGTCCATGCCTGGGCTTCAGGTGGTTTGCAAGTTCCCTGAAATTGGTTGCAAATGTATGTATTTGTGTGAGTGGATGCGTGCACATGCGCATATGCGTGTTCTCATAAACATTTTTCTGGAGATAGCAACTAAAAGGTTAACTCAAAATTGTGAACAATGACCATCCAAACACTTCCTACAGGATAAAGCTCAGACCCTTACAGCCTTTTACATTCTGACTAAAACCCTCATTTTTCTTTCCTATCCAGACAGCTTAGAATACAGCCACTTGCTTTTTGTTATTGTTGCCATTCTGAATATGCTTCTGAGCCTTTCTTTCATGTACAGCCTCTTGGGCTTCTCTGCACTTTCCAATCTTCCCTACCTCCCCATCCCCACCTTCCACTCAGAAAACAACCCCTCTCTCTAAACATGGTTGAAATGTTTCTTCCTTCTCCAGGCATTCTCTCATATTTCTTTCCCATTTTTTAAGAAACGCACACATTGAAGCCATAGAATTCTGGTGACCCAGCTAGAGTGAGAGAGGGATAGACAAATAGACCAGTAGGCTAGAAATAGAAAGTCCAGAAACTAACCGACACTTGAAGTGGAAATCAGATATTCAAAAAGGTTGTCTTGCAAACCAGTGGAGAAATAATGAAGTTTTTAAAAAATGATGCTGGAGGACGGGCACAGTGGCTCACAACTGTAATCCCAGCACTTTGGGAGGCTGAGGCAGGCGGATCACCTGAGGTCAAGAGTTCAAGAACAGCAACATGGCGAAACCCTGTCTCTACTAAAAATACAAAAAATTAGCCAGGTGCGGTGGTGAGCACCAGTAATCCCAGCTACCCGGGAGGCTGAGGCTGGAGAATTGCTAGAACCCGGGAGGAGGAGGTTGCAGTGAGTCAAGA
The DNA here is from genome assembly GCF_049350105.2 of Macaca mulatta. Classification (NCBI taxonomy): domain Eukaryota; kingdom Metazoa; phylum Chordata; class Mammalia; order Primates; family Cercopithecidae; genus Macaca; species Macaca mulatta. Next base: position 170,841,504 of record NC_133406.1, on the reverse strand, counting down.
TCATGTCACTGCACTCCAGCCTGGGCGACAGAGCTAGACTCCCACCTCAAAAAAAAAAAAAAAAAGATGCTGGAAATGGTCATCTATAAGGGGGAAAAGAATAAATCCTTACTTCACATCATTCTCATCAGACCCTTACAGCCTTTTACATTCTGTCTAGCGACAGAGCTAGACTCCTACCTCAAAAAAGAAAAGAAAAAAAAAAGATGCATAAATGGTCATCTATAAGGGGGAAAAGAATAAATCCTTACTTCACATTATTCTCAAAAATAAATTTCAGATAGATCAAATCAAAGCATTAAAACATTTAGAAGAAAAATAATTTTATTATCCAACTTTTGTGTATGTGCACTAGCAGATGTATATTAGAATATTTTTAGCAGCATTGTTCATGTTAGAAAAAATTAGAAAGAACCCAAAAGCCATGAACAATAGAACGTATAAGAAAGTTGTGTTCTATGAAACATAAAGCAGTGAAAGTGAATGAATACATTTTCTACATCAACATTGAATACTATTAATAACATAATATCAAATGAAAAAGGAAAGTTACAGGTAGAAACATACAGTATTACTCCATCTATATAAAGATAAACACACAAATCCAAACAATATATAATTTTAGGATTATTAAACCTGTTGTAAAAATTTAGGATTATTAAACCTGTTGTAAAACCTGCTGTAAAAAAAATAGAAGCAAGGGAATTAGTAAAATAAAATTCAAGAAATTGGTTGCCTCTCAGTGGTGGTGGGTAGAAGACAAAGGGATATGATAGAGAGGAGCATAGGTGAACTTTCTTCAACTGGATTGAGAAATATGGGTCGTAGTTTTATTATAATTAAAAAAAACACATATTACATATGTTCTTGGGTATGTGTATTTCACAATAAGACATTTTAAAAGACACAAACAATAATAAAAGAAATACAATGACTCACAAAAGACATGGTTCCTCTCCTTGAGATGCTCACAGTTTGCTGCTTGCTTCAGTTCCTGTGTCCTCCTTGTTCCATAGATTGTTGTGAAGGGCTCCTTTCTCAACTACTGTCTCCCTTCTACATCCTTTGGGTTTATTCTGTTGCCTTTTGCTGTACATTTTCCTAAGTTGCATGCTTAACTCACTCATTTTCAGCCTTTTGTCTTCTCTAATGTAAGCATTTAAGGCTACACATTTACCACCTATTATTCTAGCTATGTTGTGGCATTTCTGTTATGTAACATTTTATTATTTAATTGTTTTGTAATCTCCATTATCATTTATTTTTTGGTGCATGAATTATTAAATTTTATCTTGTAAATATAGAACACAATATAAATGTTTTTAAAGTTATTTTTTAGTTACAAATTTCTAACTTAATTGCATTATTGATCAAGAATATGGTCTTTTTGTTATGAATTCTTTGGTGTTTGTTGAGACTTCTTTTATGTCTAGCACACGATTAATTGTAAATTTTTATGTGCATTTAAAAAAAAACACCGTGTAGTAGTTGAGCTCAGTGTTCTATGTGTGTCCTGTAGAACAAACTCATTAATTGTAGCCATTAGTTCTTCTATAGCTTTTTGTATTTTTTGTCTGTTTTTGAGTCAATTATTGAAAAATGTGTTAAACTATCCTGCTATGATAACAGTTTTATAGTATCTCCTTGAAGATCCATCATATTTTCCTTTAAATATATTAATACTACTATACTAGATAAATTTGTAATTGTTTTACATTACTGGTGAACTGATTATCACTTTGTGGTCACTCTTCTCTAGTAATGTATTTTGCTTTAAATCGGTATTGCTGTGTAAACTTTCTTTTAGTTAATTTTGACAGTTTTACAACTTTACATCAAGTTTTGGGTGCACCACTGTTAAACAACATAGAAATTGCTTCTTTTTAATTTTAATTCACTCTGACAGTCTGTTTCTTAATTGGAGAAATTAATCCATGTTTACTGAAGGCAATTATGGATGCATTTGTATTAATGTATTTCACTCTATTCTTTATTTTTATCTGTGTTGCTACTTCTGAGTCTTTTTTTTCATTATATTTATTAAAGTCTTTTCTGCTTCTTTATCTCATTCCATTTATTTTGTCTCTATCAACTAGAAATCATACACTTTAATTCTATTTTTTAATTTGTTATTCTAAAAATATAAACATACCATTTTAATTTAACACAAGTATTTAACTTTGATCTAAAGTTAATCAGTATCTTTGCCTTCCTCCCAAACAATGAAAAAATCTGAAAATGTTTGTAATCCAAGTATTTTTCTCTTGCTATACATGCTTTTGTTGTTCAGAACTTTAGTTCTACATTTATTTTTTAATCCAACAATTATCCATTTTGTTACTGTTTTATGTAGTCAATGTTTAGATGTAACCACTTATTTTTTGTTCTTGTTTTTAATTAATATTCTTTCTTGCTGCTCTGACCTCTCTTCTTGGTCATATTTTTTTCCTTACTAAAAAATATTCTTTCACAGCGGCTTCAGTAGTCTCTCGATAGTAAAGTCTATTTTTGTCTGAAAAACTTATTTTTCCTTTATTAAAAAAGATAACTGTAAATATAAGATTATTTACTCTCAATACTTCAGAGATGACATCTAATGAATTGCTGCTGTACTTGTTGTTGAGAAGACAGCCCTAATTTCTGAGCTTTTCAAAATAATCTTTCCTTGACAAACTTTAAGATCTATTACCTTTGATACTCTGCAACTTCATGTAAGTCTAGATATAGATTCCCTTTTTATTTATCTTGCTTCGAATTTGTTGGGCTTGCTCAATCTGAATATGAGTGCCTTCCAACAATTCTGAAATTCCTCCACTAACTCACTCATTTTATTTTCTATGGTTTCCCAAAATTCCAAAAAGACCTTCTTACCCTCTCCTCCACGTCATTTAGGCAGTCTTTTAAATCCTACTTTTATTTCTTTAAACATATTAAATGCATTTATTTTACATTTTATGTTTCATAATTCTATTATATCCACCATTTGCAGGCTTGATTCTTTGTTTTTCTGTAACATCTCACTCAAGTCAATTATTTTATTATATATTCAGTGATCTTGTTAAATGATGTTATGTTTTTTGCAACGTTATCTGTGAGACAAAGGCCTAAATTTAAAGTTGAGTTCGTTAGGGGAGACTTGTGTATGCTTCTACCTGGCACTTTGGGCAATATTAACACAGGACCACTTGTAACTCGCAAGTGGGTTTAAAGAAGCCCCATAGATACTGTGAATTCCAGTCTCTAACACAAGAGAGGTCAGGCTTGTGGTTGGCAATTCCTAGAAGACTTTTTTCTCTCTCTCTTTCTTTTTATTATTTTTTTCTTCCTTCTTCCTTTCCTTCCCTCTCTCTCTTCATTCCTTTGCTATTCCTATCTGTCCTTCATTCTTTCCCTTCCTTTCCTTTTTTTCTTCTTTTTCATCCCTCTTATTTTTTCTTCTTTCCCTTCCTACCTGTATTAGTCTATTTTCATGCTGCTGATAAAGACATACACAAGACTGGACAATTTACAAAAGAAAAAGTTTATTGGACTTATGGTTCCACATGACTGAGGAGTCCTCACAATTATGGTGGAAGGTAAAAGGCACATCTCCCATGCTGGCAGACAAGAGAAGAGCTTGTGCAGGGAAACTCCCCTTTTTAAAACCATCAGATCTTTTGAGATTTATTCAATCACAAAAACAACACAGGAAAGACTATGATTTAATTACCTCCCACTGGGTCCCTCTAACAATACATGGGAATTATGGGAGCTACAAGATGAGATTTGGGTGGGGACACAGCCAAACCGTATCATTCTGCCCCTGTACTCTCCCAGATCTTATGTACTCACATTTCAAAACCAATCATGCTTCCCCAACAGTCCCTCAAAGTCTTAACTCATTTCAGCATTAACTCAAAAGTCCACAGTACAAAGTCTCATCTGAGACAAGACAAGTCCCTTCCACCTATGGGCCTGTAAAATCAAAAGCAAGTTAGTTACTTCCTAGATACAATGGGAGTACAGGCATTGGGTAAAGACAGCCATTCCAAATAGAAGAAATGGGCCAAAACAAAGGGTCCACAAGCCCCATGCAAGTCCAAAATCTTAAAGCTCCAAAATGATCTCCTTTGACTCCATGTCTCACATCCAGGTCACACTGATTCGAGAGGTGGGCTCCCACAGCCTTGGGCAGCTCTGTACTTGTGGCCCCGTGGGGTACAGCTCCCCTCCCGGCTGCTTTCATGGGCTGTCATTGAGTGTCTGCAGCTTTTCCAGGCACAATGTGCAAGCTGTCAGTGGATCTACCATTCTGGGTTCTAGGGGAAGGTGGCCCTCTTCTCACAGCTCCACTAGGGGATACCCAAGGAGGGACTCTGTATGGGAGCTCCAACCTCACATTTCCCTTCTGCACTGCCCTCACAGAGATTCTCCATGAGGGCCCCGCCCCTGCAGCAAACTTCTGCCTGGGTACCCAGGCACTTCCATTCATCTTCTGAAATCTACTCAGAGGTTCACAAACCCCAATTTTGGACTTCTGTGTACTTGCAGGCTCAATGCCACGTGGAAGCTGCCAAGGCTTGGGGCTTGCACCCTCTGAAGCCATGGCCCAACCTCTATGTTGGCCCCTTTCTGCACACAGCACAGGGCCCTGGGTCTGTGATGGGAGAGGCTGCCACAAAGGTCTCCAACATGCCCTGAAGACGTTTTACCCATTGCCTCGGTGATTAACTTTCAGCTCCTCATTATTTATGCAAATTTCTGCAGCCGGCTTGAAAGACTTGCCCCCATGATTCAATTACCTCCCACCAGGTCCCTCCCACAACATGTGAGAATTATGGGAGCTACAGGATGAGATTTGGGTGAGGACACAGCCAAACTGTGTCACTTCCTTTCTTCATTCTTTTTCTTTTCTTTACTCCTTCTTCCCCCTCCCTCCATCCCTCCTGCCTTCCTTCCTTCCTTTTTTCCTCCTTCCTGCCTCCCTTCCTTCTTTTCTTCCTTTTTCACACTTCACTCAAAGCCGAGGCTGAGAAATACATGTATCCCCTGCTAAATCCCTTTGCAGACCCAGTTTTTTCCTAGTTCACTCACTGGGGGTGGTCTCTAAGCCAATCTCTCACTCTGTTCAGACTCCAAGCAGTCTTCTATCCTTCCACTTGCAATATCTTTAACTCAGGCTTAACCCATCAGGGACCAACAGACACCACCAGAGCAAAGGCTAAATCCAGACTCATGTAAGTCTATGTGTTATTTTTCCTGTTATTCTGGAATTCAAAAATTGCCTCAAATTACAGTCAGAGCTCATTTTATACAATAAAGCAGTGGGTGAGTGTGAGGGTGTTTAGTTTTGCTGTACCAAAAGATTACTCTTTAAATATTTAGTTTACCATACTTGAGAAACAGAAGTTGATATCTTTTCATACCTGTATCTTTAGTGTTGAAGACAAATCATAGATATAATAGATATTCAATAAATATATTTTAGATGCATATAGATGTTGTAGGCTCATACCATTCACTCCAAGATTCAAGTCTCCTTATGTTACCAAGCAAATATCTGAAACTAGTTTGAGCTACATATTCTTTGAGTTGGGATTATCTTTAGATGTTTCAACAAAAGTGTGACATTATTGCCTCTTTAGCCTTCATCTGGCTAACTTCTGATGGCTCTCTCATGGTCCACTTTTTCACACCTTTCCTAAAGATACTTTCATAAATCAACTCCAGCACCATTAACAATAAAATCTGGTACAGATATCCTACCTGTGCATTTTCATTACAACTGATATTTGCCCCAACATAAATTTCAATTAAATTACTTTAAACTTAAATAAACATCTGAATATTAAAGTACATTACTGCCCAAATATGAAAATATATTAATGTCTGAATATTAAAATATGAAGAATCTGGGCTCAAGTATAGTTGTTTCCCCTGCACTTAGCATAGTGTCTACCTTGTGGCAAGTATCAATAAATGGTTTTTCATGAATGAACAAATGAGTGAATGAATGAAATATCTTGGAATATACATTTTTAGCTCCAAATGTATTTTTATTTTCAACTTTTGAGGCTTTTTTCTTTTTGTTAACTCTCAGAGAAGAAATCTAGCTGCTGTTTTTTCAGTTCTAAATGTTTACTTTGGTGTCAGTAATTTATATCGTATACTCAAACCAATTTCTTCAGAGTTAAATTGCTTCCTTTAGCCCAAGAAAAAAGGAACACTTGAGTACACAAATATTTTAAGACTCGAAACAATTTTATTGTTTTTGAAATGTAAAATACCATTAGCAAATGAAGACAGGATAACCATGCCTTCAATTCAATTCAAGTCTTTGAGAATCATTGAGAAGTTTACCATGACCACTAACAGTTTTACTCTAATTATAATAGCTATCAATTATATTTGCCGTATTCTACTGTACTGAAGAATTACAGGTATTTTGTAATCATTCCTCATTTTATTCAAAGCTTTTGAATCTTGAAACAGCTGTTAAAATGCCTTTTTAATTTATTTGCCAATTTGTATTCTTCATAGTTATATTAAGAAGTTCACTGTTTTATATTTGCAACCTGGATTCCACTGAGACTGTTTACCTATCTGAAGTTCCCAATCCAGTGAACTACCACTCTCATCTGGAATTTAGCGTTCTCTTTATTTCCCTTTTAATTATCTATGCAGAATTTCAAAAATATTTCCTCAGTATATACTATGTACAGGACACTGTACCAGCCACTTTGGTGTATAGAAGGAAGAAACTGGTTGATACCAAGATAGATCAGGCATGACTCCTGCCTCCATCATCTAGAAAAGTAAAAAATAGATTACTATATAGGTGTGCCTCTGTATCTGGTACATAAATATTAATAATAGTTTACCGTTATCAAGCTTTACTCTGTGACAAACACAGTCTTACATTTTCACAAGTACCTTATTTCATCAAATTCAAGGCCATTGATTATAAGACACATCAATATTATAGTACCATTAAGGAAGAAAAAATACTCCTTAAAAATCATAACTTACTCCTGACTGCAGGGTGCATTCCAAATATCAAAGCTGTTAATATGTGAAAATATGTGTGACTTAGAACTGATGAATCTATTGACTCATATAATTCTCTCAGCAACTCTTCAAGTTAGGTAATGTATTGTTTTCATTTTAGAGGCAAGGAAACTGATGAGTTCAAAGATATTATGTAACTTGCCCAAGATTGCACAGCTAGTAAATAGATGGGTGGAGATTGAACACACGTCAGTCTGATTCCACATACCATATTCTCAGCTTCTACACCAAGGAGATCTTAGATTCTTTTTGTTACAGGCTGTTCAGAAGTTTCTGTGTCTTTTCTTTCTCATGTGACTTCATTTAAAGTTGAAAAAGAATACTGGGACTCTTAATAGTGGGACTATTAATTCTTGAGCTCATTTCAGAATTTAGTTGGGATGATGAGACAAATTTATAAAACAAACAAATTGTGTTTTGAAAATCATTATCCTGAACATGGCTTGAAATGGTTGTATAATAGTGATCGGACTAGAGAGTTGTTAGTAAATCTTACCAAAATCAGTCATAAGACAATTGATTTTTTTAAATCTACGAATCTATAACTGACCACACTGCATGCAGATATAGATGTAATAGTCGTAACAGAATTATAGAGACTGGAATAAGTATAAATTAACTTTTACCAAGAGTGTAGGCATCTGTTTTCCTATTTATTTAGAAGGAAAATTAATAGTGGAAACTATCCATCAAAGTATGCATCCAAGTTCTCTTTTTGGGGTTTCATAAAAAGAAATAGCAACATTTATGTCTGAGATATTGACAATTAATTCTACACTACATGAAGTGTTACAAATAATCTTTGTAAGGCACCAAACATGACCCAAAGTAAGAAACTGCATTATTTCATATTAAGTAACAACCAGCCCAATTTATTTTTTAAAGGCTAATGAGTTAAGACATAACAACCATGTGCTACATTGTTTTTGCCTATAAATAACAAATTACATGTAAGAACAAATGGTAGTTAAATGTACTGTAGGCCAATTTCATAGTCATGGATACCAGACTTCATCTGTGGAAATTCAGCAAAACAGAATTAGAAATGTCAAACAGAAAAGATCTCATTAAGATAATTCTTCCAGAAATGAATCAAAAATTCTGTCCCAGATGTTCATATCTGGCAGGAGTCAAGATGAATTGGACAGAGCTAAACCATCTAATTTATTGTTTCTCAAAATATGATACTGCAAACACCTATGTCAAAGCTTCCAGATCACTGATGTGCTTGTTAAAAATGCAGATTGTTGACCCCCTTCCAGGACCTATTTGGGTAAAGCTCAAGAATTCACATTTTAAAGAAGCATCTGCCTCAACCAGTGAATATAAGCATGCTGGATTTCACAGCTATTACTTTAACACTTGGCTCTTTCCCACCTAATCCTTTGGACTGATGGCAGAAATGAAGCAATTACGAGTGATTTTTTTCACCAAATATCAGAGGTTAAATGTCTCATGCACCTTATGAAACAGTTGGGGGAGGGAGCACAAAAGAAATGTGAGCTCAGGTATTCCAGTGTATTGCAGTTTTTGCATATTAGATAAACAACTGTTTAATGTGATTCAATTAAAATAATACCTCATGAAATCTAATGTGGTCACAGAAAAACAGAACTGAGGTAATCCTGGTAGCTGTCAGAATAGAAAAGAAGAGACAACTCCAGAAGTTACTTAAAAGCAAAAGCAGTCAGTGGGGATTCAGTAGCAAATTGAATGTGAATGGTAAAAGTAGGGGCAAGAATCTGGGTAGCAGAAAATAGAAGCACTAATATGGGAATAGAATGTGAAGCCATTCAGAAACAATTGAGAAGATGAGTATGGAGGAAAATGAGGCTTTTATAACTGGTTCTTTTACTACTACATATATAAACATCGTGACTTTAATTTTGTTACTGAGTTTATGAATGAATTTAATCAAATTGAGATCTAATTAATGATTATTTTCTATTACAGCAATTGTTCAACTGTCAAGCTCTACGAAAACTAAGTATTCCTGATAATGACCTTTCAAATCTGCCAACCACTATTGCTAGTTTAGTTAATCTTAAGGAACTCGACATCAGTAAAAATGGTAAGACTTTTCTCTCATCATAAAATACGTGGAATTTTTTACTGAAAATGTGTTTTAATGTCTTCTCTTAGCAAACAATCTAAAATATTTTTTTCTTTGATTTTGTTGCAACTGTAGTTTAATGCTCTTGTAAAGTTAAATCCTAAATTTTAAGTCCAAGACAGACGTCCTTCTCTCCTCCTCTTACTAATGTGCTTGACTCATTCAAGCCTTGTTTCCCTCTGCATTCAGATATGTGATATAATCTTTTCTATAATAATTTACTGCCCTCACAAAGTTGACTTCTGTCACTATCAGAGTGAAATTTTTTCTCAACATGTGTCAAATATCACCTGCAAAACAAGGTCTACCCGTTCACCCTATTTGAAAATATACTCTTAATTTCCCTTACTGGGTTTCTGTTTTTTCCCCTAGCACTAACCATCCTCACAATATTGTATAATTTACTTATTTCCTATGGTTATGGTATATTTTCTCCTAACTGAGAATGTAAACTCCATTTCATAATAGGAAGAATTTTTCTTTGTTTTGGTCGCTAATGTGTCCGAAACATCTAGAGCAATGCCTAATAAATAATAGGAATTTAGTAGTTTTTGTTATATTCCTGGACAGACTTGTATATCTGGTGCTTTTGTTGATGATAATGCTGATGTTGATATTCAGGTTGATTATATTTTCTTTTGAGTATTTATGGGAGTGACTTAGAGCTTCAGAAAGTCTCTTGCACCTTGTTCATTCATTAAATCTTCATTTCCTTTCAAATGAACTCAGCTCTCCCTTTTGTTAGCAAGGATCAGTCAAAAAGGGTTATGTCTAGTACAATGAGGATACAAAATATGACCCCTTCATCATTAAGGAAGTCCGTTAAACTTCCTGTGTGTGCACCATATCTGCACAAGTAGTACTTTGGTAATTTATTTGGTTCTATTCAGTGCCAAGGAGACAGGAATGCAGGCATGAACGAAACAGATCCTGCCCTCATGAAGTTTACTTTCAAGTGGGTTGCCCATTAAACAGGTAATTGTAGATGTTTAAATAAGCACTTTTGTGTGAAGGTGCATTCAACATGAAGGGCATGCCTAGAGAAGGATGCAATGCAATCTTTGTAGTTAGGGAAGGTTTTCCTAAGAAGTGATAACCAGATAGGATCAAAAGAAGCTAGGTAAGATTGGCTTGACATCCTAGGAAATAAGGATCTGTTTTGTGAAAGGCCACCAGACAAATACCTTGGTCACATGTAAATATAACTTTCCTAAGAAATTTGGTGCCTTTAGAGCTCCATGACAATATCTCAGTAGCCTTGTCTCTGTTCGTTTGACCAGAACTCTCCTCCACAAATATCTGCAATGCTCATTTGCTTATCACCTTCAGGCCTTTTCTTACATGTACTGTCAACAAAGCCCTCCCAGACCACCCTATTTAAAAATAAGATACTGCTGTTATTACTCAATAGAATCACATTCTACTCTTTCTTTCTTTTTCTCATATGAAAAACTGACCCAGTGTGTATTTAAATTATTTATCTATTGTCTGGAATCTCCTTACTAGAATTAAAATTCACTGATGGCCTAAATTTTTGGTTGTTGTTTTGTTTACTGCTATATCTCCATTGCCTGAAACAGTGTATGTCACATTTAGGAGCCCAATAAATATTTATTCAATGAATTCATGAATGAATGCTTGTTCTGAAACATGGAAAACTTGTTGAAATTTACCAGTGTGAAGTGCTAGTGATTTTCTTCAATTCAAGTCTTTGAGAGTAATTGAGAAGTTAATAGAATCACTGTGGATAAGACTGACACTCTCAAATAATCAGTGAAAATTATAAAATACTATACAATGAAGTACTTAATTATAAAGCACATGTTACAATTATAAATTCTTAGACAATCGAAGATTAATTAAGACTGCTGTATTATTAGGGAAGAGTTCAAGTAAAAGATGTGGCCTGAAGATTTTCATGAAACACTGTAGCATCTGAATAAAGACAGTATTTCAGCTGAAGGAGACAATCAGAACATAAATAGGGGACATAGACCTCTTTCTACACCAACTCGACTTGCCACTTAGAAGGTTTTCAGGAAGAGTTCAAGTAATTGCCTGAAGATTTCCATGAAACACAGTAGCATCAGAATAAAGAGAGTATTTCATCCAAAAGAGACAATTAGAACATAAACAGGGGATACAGATCTCTTTCTACACCAACTTGACTTGCTACTTAGAGGGTTTTCAGGAAGAAAATTCTAAAAGTAACATATGCAGATGTGTAAAGAGAAGAACAACTAAGTTTTGACCCATGGAAAGATGACCTTAGGGATACCATACTTTGAGAACAGATTTACCTATTTGTATAGATTTGTATTTTGGTACAATAAAACAATCACTACTACCTCCTTATTTATATACATTCACACTTCAAATTTTATTTCTGTTATGATTTCTGAGAAATAGTATATGGACAATTATCACATTCCTTGATTTTCAGGCAGGATTAGCTGGATAGTCCAAGTAAAGAAAAATCTACCTTATTTTTGAAGAAGATTTGAAAATAGTTTATCACCCAATACAAACATGAAATTCCTAAGTGATTTGACATTTTTGTGAGCATGTAATAGTTTCTAGTGGCCCTCTTACATCAAGAAATGTTTGCTCTTAGAAAGTGAACCACAGGTTATATTTTTTCAACTCAGAAGTATCTGTAAGCATCCTTAGAAGTTTTTGCAACTATTAGGGGCTTTTAGTTATGCTTATGATTCTGTATAGTCTAGAAATATTTATGCAAAAGTCATGCAAAAGATGGTGAACCACTCTGCAATACTGGTACAGTACTATAGGCTTGATGAGTGTAGTGATAGCAACCATTGCTAGAACTTACACAAACAGTAAAAGATTTCATCACATCAGCCATTTCAGAAAGCCACACCTAAGAAAGCTGTCGCTGCCTGGCTCGGTGGCTCATGCCTGTAATCCCAGCACTTTGGGAGGCCCAGGCATGGGGATCACGAGTTCAGGAGTTTGAGACCAGCCTGGCTAACTTGGTGAAATCCCGTCTTGACTAAAAATATAAAAATTAGCCAGATGTGGTGGCACATGTCTGTAATCCCAGCTACTCAGGAGGCTGAGGCAGGAGAATTGCTTGAACCTGGGAGGCGGAGGTTGCAGTGAGCTGAGATCACGCCACTGCACTCCAGCCTGGACGACAGAGCAAGACACTGTCTCGGGAAAAAAAAAAAAAAGAAAGCTGTCACTGATTCTGTGACAGAAAACTAGACAGTTACTTAAGGAACATAATACATTCTTTGGGAATCTGTCAAGTGAAGAAAGAGTAGATAGCAAAAAAAATAAGTGTAGTGTCAGAACCACAGTTGACAATTTGGAATAGCCCTGATGAGAAAGAGGCAAGACCTGAGAGAATACAAGCAGTATGAGTATTTAGGGACAGGACATACTAGAGTATTTTGAGACAGAGACTCATTCAAATATTAGTCAATCTAGGTTAAAATTACCTAAAATGTGCTTAAATTAGATGAGTGAGCCCTTAATGAAATTAATTCACTCTAAGGTCAAGGTTCAATCTGATCTTGATTGTTGATGTGGCCTCCTGCTTTTACTTTTCATGTCCAGTTCTTCTGCCTGTAATCCTGATCCACCATTTTTCCTCTCCATAATTCAAAAATACTATTTTATATTAAAACCTTTAGATAAGTGAACTATTGTGTACAGAAATATATCTGCACAATTTGAGTAAACAGATGTTATCTCCCTCTCTAACCACAACTCCAACTGGTCATCGTTCTTCCATTTCACGCTCAGGTAGTACCAGATCGTAATTTCCAAATGCATCAAGCTGGTTGCCTGTGACACAAGGAATCATATTATCTTCTCTACCCAAAATACCCCTTCCTCCCTACTGTCATACCCCATCAACCAGACAGAGTCCTCTTCACCTTTCAAAAGACATTTCAGCCTGGTGCGGTGGCTCACGCCTGTAATCCCAGCACTTTGGGAGGCCGAGGCAGGCAGATCACCTGAGGTCAGGAGTTCGAGACCAGCCTGACCAACATGGAGAAGCACTGTCTCTCCTAAAAATACAAAAAGAAGAAAAATTAGCCAGGCGTGGTGGCGCACGCCTATAATCCCAGCTACTCAGGAGGCTGAACCCAGGAGGCGGAGGTTGCAGTGAGCCAAGATCGTGTCATTGCACTCCAGCCCGGGCAACAAGAGTGAAACTCCCTCTCAAAAAAAAAAAAAAAAAAAAGAAACAGATATTTCAGATGTCATTTAGTCTAGGAAACTTCCCTGACACCGTATAGTAAGGAGAATGAATTCCTTCTCCCTCCGTGATACTTTTTTACATTGCATGTGTATTTGTTTTGAACTTATTTCACTTTTTAATTTAATTTCTATATATTTGACTAGATAGTGAGACTCTTGAGATTAGGGGCTATTTTATTTATTTCTCTGTTTGGAACTACTAGCGTGATACCCAGTATGCATGGTAGGCATTCATCAAATGTTTGGCAGGTAAATAAGAATTATATAGAGACATTCCTTTAAAAATATATAATGTTGGGTGCAGCACACCAACATGGCACAAGTATACATATGTAACAAACCTGCACGTTATGCACATGTACCCTAGAACTTAAAGTATAATAAAAATAAATAAATAAATAAATAATAAAAATATATAATGTGTATTTAATGACATTAGGCACCCAACATAGGATAAGGTCCCCATCCAAATGTTTTAAGTGAGTGCTGGAAAAGATAGAAATGACGCTGTGATAAGTAATGAGTAGCCACTAAAGTCAGCTCTAACCTGTCATATAATAATAAATTCAATGTTTTTGTTCCTTAGAATAATGACTACCTCATGTCAAGCTTTGGCCTTTCGCCTGAGCTTCAGACTAGAATAACCGACTTAATGTTGGGCATCACTACAATTTATTCCACAAACACTCCCAATATAAAGTATTGAAAACCAAATTCATTATTCTCTCCAACCTGCTTTTCCTCCATTGTCCAGTTCTCTGTTAATGTTACTGTGATCTACTCAGGTTTTCAAGGCAAAAATTCATTCTCTTCTTCAACTTCCATATCCATTCAGTCTTCAACTCCTGCCAAATTTACCTCCTAAATATATGGCAGGTCTTTTTCCTTCTTACTGTTCCCATTGTTACATTCATAAACTAGTCCCATATCTCTTTCCTAGATTACTTGATGGCCTCCTAATTGGTCTCAACTCCATTATTGCCACCACAATTACCAAACCCATTCTCTGCAAAATAGCTTCAGCACTCTTTCATAATTTCTAATATGACAGCATTACTCTCCAACATAAGATACATCATTTGAACTGGGGTAGAATGTAGAGTTCCTAACACAAATTAAAAGTACCCGTAATTGACCTCTATTAATTCCTACATTCCATCTGCCAATCCCACCACGCATGATTTGCACTTCCTTTTTTTTGTTGTTGAGATGGAGTCTCACTCTATCACCCAGGCTGTAGTGTAATGGCGTGATCTCAGCTCACTTGCAGCCTCTGCCTCCCAGGTTCAAGCAATTCTCCTGCCTCAGCCTCCTGAGTAGCTGGGATTACAGGCTCCTGCCAACACGCTCGGCTAATTTTTGTATTTTTAGTAGAGATGGGGTTTCACCATGTTGGTCAGGCTGGTCTCGAACCCTGACCTTGTGATCTGCCCACCTCAGCCTCCCAAAGTGCTGGGATTACAGGCGTGAGCCACTGCGCCTGGCTGATTTGCATTTTTTAACTTTATGGCCTAGATACTGAAGAGCTTCCTCAAATAGTGAATCTTTGTGACTCTATTTACATTATTTCCTCTTCCCTCTGACTAAATCATTTTTTACACCTCTTTTTACCTGGTTCAATCATACTTACTATTCAAAACTCAATTCAGTTGTTATTGTTTCCACGTGGCCTCTGACCTGACTAAATTAAGTCAAGAGTCTCCCCTCTGTACAAATACACCCTGTGTATTGTCCATCCTAACACTTAATATTGTATTAAAAATGCTTGATAGTTACATTAAAATATTTGTGCACCTTTAATTTTTGAACTATTTTAACGTTTTAAGCATGAAGAAAATAACGTGAGGCACCAATGTACCCATCATGGAAATTAAAGTGTTAATGTTTATTATAGATTTCTTACTTTAGGGGTTTTATTAGTAAATAAAAGGTTAGAGAAACTTGTAAATGCTCATCTCAATCCCTTCCCACTTCCTCCCTCTCAGACTTAATGTCTTTAAAATTTCAGTGAAGTGCTACCACACCATATATATTATTCTTGAAGTTTTTCATTCTATATTTTCTAAGATTTGTCTTTAGTATTACTTATACCAGAAAATTACCAATGTCCCCAATGTGCCATATCTTTGCCACACATAGGGTTATTAAATATATTAATTGTTGGCCAATCAGATGGCTATATAAGAGTAGCTTGATACTTTATATTTCCCTAATCACTAGTGAAGTTGGCATTTTTTTCTTTTTTGTTTTTATTGGCCAGTTTAGAGTCTCTTTCTTTACATTGTCTCTTTGGGTTCATTTTAGTTTTGAATGTTTGTCTTTTAGCTTTTTGGTGACTTGAAATATTTATATACTCTGAATGCTAGTTTTTTGTTGTTGTTGTTGTTGTTGTTTTGGTTTTGGTTTTGGTTATGTGGGCTACAAATATTGTCTCCCAATTTGTGACTTGTCTTCACTTTGGCATGCCATTTGTCATAAAGAAGTTGCCAATTTGTTTTTAAATTTTATTTGTATCTCTTTAAGGGATACAACAGTTTAGTAAGATGCACACATTGCATAGTGGTAAATTCTGGGATTTTAGTATAACCATCATCCAAATAGTGTACATTGTACTCATTAAGTAATTTCTCATCCTTCTCCCCACATCCCACCTTACCACCTTTCTGAGTCTTCTATGTCTATTAATCCACACTTTATGTCCATGTGTACACACTATTTAGCTTCTGTTTATAAGCAAAAGTATGCAATATTTGACTTTCTGTCTCTGAGTTGTTTTACTTAAGATAATGGCCTCCACTGACATCCATGTTGCAGCAAAAGACATGATTACATTCTTTTTTGAACTGCAGGCTACTATTCCATTGTATTTATGTGCTACATTTTCTTTATCCATTCATTTATTGATGGACATCTAGGTTGATTTCAAATCTTTGCTATAGTTTGCAAATAATTTCTCACATTCTGCCGACTTTCTGTTCATTCTGTTGATTATTTATTTGTGCACAGGCTTTTTAGTTTAATTGTCTCAATGTCTCTTTTTGGTTTTGTTAATTCTGCTTTGGAGCACAAAAGCTCAGAAGGTCTGAAGTCATGAATTATTTGCCTAGTTCAATGTCCAGACATGTTTTCTCTAGATTTTCTTCCAGTACTTTTATAGTTTCATGTTTACATTTAAGTCTTTAATACATTTTGAGTTGATTCCCACATATGGTGGGAGTTAGGGTGAGTTTCATTCTTCTGCACATGGCAATCCAGTTTTCCCAGCAGCATTTATTGAAGAGGGTGTCCTTTCCCCATATTATGCTTTTGTCAACTTTGTCAATATCCATTGGCAAAGATATGTCACATTATCTTTGACTTTTTGACTCTATTCCATTGATATCTGTATTGATTTTTATACAAGTACCATGTTGTTTTTGTAACTATAGCCTTGTAGTATAATTTGGGAGTCAGGTAATTTGATATTTCCAGCTTTGTTCTTTTTGCTCAGAAATGTTTTGACTATTTAGGCTCTCTTTTAGTTCCACGTGAATTTTAGGATTGGTTTTTCCCAATTCTGTGAAAAATGGCATGCATATTTTCATATGGATTGCATTGAGTCCATAGATTGCTTTGGGCAGTATGGTCATTTCAACAATATTAATTCTTCCAATCCATGAGAGTGGAATGTTTTCCCATTTCTTTGGGTCATCTACAATTTGTTTCACCAGCGTATTGTAGTTTTCTTTGTACAGATGTTCCAACTCCATGGTTAAATAGATTCCTAGGCATTTTATTCATTTGCAGCTATTGTAAATGGGATTGCATTCTTGATTTGTTTCTCAGCTTGTTATTGGTGTATAGAAATGCTATTGATTTTTGCACATTAATTTTGTATCCTGAAATTTTGCTGAATTCCTTTTTCAAATCTAAGCATTTTTATTTTTATTTTGTTGTCATTTATTTATTTATTTATTTATTTTTATTATACTTTAAGTTCTAGGGTACACGTGCACAATGTGCAGGTTTGTTACATATGTATACTTGTGCCATGTTGGTGTGCTGCATCCATCAACTCGTCAGCACCCATCAACTCGTCATTTACATCAGGTATAACTCCCAATGCAATCCCTCCCCCCTCCCCCCTCCTCATAATAGGCCCTAGTGTGTGATGTTCCCCTTCCCAAGTCCAAGTGATCTCATTGTTCAGTTCCCACCTATGAGTGAGAAAATGCAGTGTTTGGTTTTCTGTTCTTGCGATAGTTTGCTGAGAATGATGGTTTACAGTTGCATCCATGTCCCTACAAAGGACACGAACTCATCCTTTTTTATGGCTGCATAGTATTCCATGGTGTATATGTGCCACATTTTCTTAATCCAGTCTGTCACTGATGGACATTTGGGTTGATTCCAAGTCTTTGCTATTGTGAATAGTGCCGCAGTGAACATACGTGTGCATGTGTCTTTATAGCAGCATAATTTATAATCCTTTGGGTATATACCCAGTAATGGGATGGCTGGGTCGTATGGTATTTCTAGTTCTAGATCCTTGAGGAATCGCCATACTGTTTTCCACAATGGTTGAACTAGTTTACCATCCCACCAACAGTGTAAATGTGTTCCTATTTCTCCACATCCTCTCCAGCACCTGTTGTTTCCTGACTTTTTTAATGATTGCCATTCTAACTGGTGTGAGATGGTATCTCATTGTGGTTTTGATTTGCATTTCTCTGATGGCCAGTGATGACGAGCATTTTTTCATATGTCTGTTGGCTGTATGCATGTCTTCTTTTGAGAAATGTCTGTTCATATCCTTTGCCCACTTTTTGATGGGGTTGTTTGTTTTTTTCTTGTAAATTTGTTTGAGTTCTTTGTAGGTTCTGGATATTAGTCCTTTGTCAGATGAGTAGATTGCAAAAATTTTCTCCCATTCTGTAGGTTGCCTGTTCACTCCAATGGTAGTTTCTTTTGCTGTGCAGAAGCTCTTTAGTTTAATGAGATCCCATTTGTCAATTTTGGCTTTTGTTGCCGTTGCTTTTGGTGTTTTAGACATGAAGTCCTTGCCCATGCCTATGTCCTGAATGGTATTACCTAGGTTTTCTTCTAGGATTTTTATGGTATTAGGTCTCACATTTAAGTCTCTAATCCATCTTAAATTAATTTTCTTATAAGGAGTAAGGAAAAGATCCAGTTTCAGCTTTCTACTTATGGCTAGCCAATTTTCCCAGCACCATTTATTAAATAGGGAATTCTTTCCCCATTTCTTATTTTCCTCAGGTTTGTCAAAGATCAGATGGCTGTAGATGTGTGATATTATTTCTGAGGACTCTGTTCTGTTCCATTGGTCTATATCTCTGTTTTGGTACCAGTAACATGCTGTTTTGGTTACGGTAGCCTTGTAGTATAGTTTGAAGTCAGGTAGTGTGATGCCTCCAGCTTTGTTCTTTTGACTTAGGATTGTCTTGGAGATGAGGGCTCTTTTTTGGTTCCATATGAACTTTAAAGCAGTTTTTTCCAATTCTGTGAATAAAGTCATTGGTAGCTTGATGGGGATGGCACTGAATCTATAAATGGCCTTGGGCAGTATGGCCATTTTCACGATATTGATTCTTCCTATCCATGAGCATGGTATGTTCTTCCATTTGTTTGTGTCCTCTTTTATTTCACTGAGCAGTGGTTTGTAGTTCTCCTTGAAGAGGTCCTTTACATCCCTTGTAAGTTGGATTCCTAAAGGAGTCTTTAGGGTTTTCTAGGTATAAGATCATATCAATAGTAAACAGAGATCATTTCACTTTCTCTTTTCCAGATTGAATGCCTTTTATTTCTTTCTCTTGGTTCAGTACTCTGGCTAGGACTTCTAATACTATATTGAACAGAGTAGTGAAAGTGGGCATTCTTGTCTTTCAGTTTTTATAGGGATTGCTTCCAGCTACTCCCAATTCGTTGTGATGTTGGCTGTGCCTTTGTCATATATGATCTTTATTTTTTTCAGGTATGCTCTTTATATGCCTAGTTTGTTGAAGGTTTCTATCATGAAGGGATGCTGAATTTTGTCAAATGCTTTTTCTCTGTCTATTGAGATGATCATATGGTTTTTGTTTTTATTTTTGCTTATGTAATAATTTGCTTTTATTGATTTGCCTATTTTGAACCATCTTCACACACTTTGAATAAAACCAACTTGATCTTTTTGATGTGCTGTTGGATTTGGTTTACTAGTATTTTGTTGAGAATTTTTGCATCTATGTTCACAGGGATATTGGTCCATAGTTTTCTTTTATTGTTGTGTCCTTGTCTGGCTTTGGTATCAGGATAATATTTGCTTTCTAGAATGAATTATGGTGAATTCCCTCCTTCTCAATTTTTTGGAACCGTTTCATGAGGATTGGTACCAGTTCTTCTTCATAGGTTTGGAAGAATTTGACTCTGAATCCATCTGATCCTGGAATTTTATTTTTGAGGAAATGTTTTATTACTGATTCTATCTCACCACTCATCATTGATCTGTTCAGGATTTCTGTGAATTCCTGGTTCAATATTGGGAGGTTGTATGTTTCTAGGAATTTATTCATTTCCTCTGGAATTTTTAGCCTGTGAGCATAGAGTTATTCATGGTAGTCTCAGATTATCTTTTCTATTTCCATGGCATCAGTTATGTCTCCTTTTTTATTTCTGATTGTGTTTATTTGGATCTTCTCTCTCCTTTTCTTGATTAGTCTAGCTTGTGGTCTATTATTTTGTTTATCTTTTAAAGGACCAACTTTTAATTTCATTGATTGTTTGTTTTGTTTTCGTTGTTGTTCTCAGTATCATTTAGTTCTGCTCTGATTTTTGTTATTTCTTTTCTTGTGCTGTGTATTTGGTTTGCCCTTGTTTTCCAGTTCCTTGGGATGAGCCTGGAAGCTAGTTTGTGACCTTTATATTTTTTAAATATAAGCGTTTAATACTATAAACTTCCCTCTTAATACTACTTTTACTGTATTCCATAAGTTTTGGTAGGTTGTGTCTCCATTTTCGTTCATTTCAAAAGTTTTTTTTCTAATTTTGTCTTAATTTCATTATTGACCAAATATTGTTCAGGGGTATATTGTTTAATTTCCACTTATGTGTAGTTTTGAGAGTTTTCCTTGGTCTTCATTTCTAGTTTTATTCCACTGTTGTCTGAGAATATACTTAATATGATTTCACTTTTTAAAAATTTATTGAGACTTGTTTTATGGCCTGTCATATGGTCTATCTTGGAGAATGCTCCAAGTGCTGATGAGAGGAATATATATTCTGCAGTTGCTAAATAGAATGTTCTATATGTCTATTAGGCCCATTTGCTCTAAAGCTGAATTTAAGTCCACTGTTTCTTTGTTGATTTTCTATTTTCAATAATCTAAGTGTTATGAGTGAGGTGTTGAAGTCCCCCACTATTATTGTATTGCATCTATATCTTTTTAGGTCTAGTAATGTTTGTTTAATAAATCTGGGAGCTCCAGTGGTGAGTGCATATATTTTTAGAATTATTACATCTTCTTCTATAATTGATTCCTTTATTATATAATGATGTCTTTCTCTGTTGTTTTCACAGTTTTTGATTAAAGTCTGTTTTATCTGACATAAGTATAGCTACTCCTACTCTCTCTTAGTTTCCATTTGTGTAGAATATCTTTTATCATCCCTTTACCTTCATTTTGTAAGTGTCTTTGCTTACCAGTAAGGTGAATTTCTTATAAGAAGCATATAGTTAATTCATGTTGCTTAATCCATTCTACTAATCTATATCTTTTAAAGGAACATTTTATTACTTTACATCCAAAATTAATAATGATTTCTGAGGCTTTTTTTCCTGTTGTAATGTTGTTATCTAGTTGTTTTGTGGGTTCTTTGTTTCTCTCAATGTAGCAAAATGTATTACTCTTTAATATGTAATTTTACAAATTATTTAAGAAAGTCTTCCCTACTCTAATATCACAAAGATATTTATCTATATTTTCTTCTAAAACTGCTTGTTTTTCTTTTCACATTTGGATATCTAATTCATTTGCAATTTATTTCAATGCTCTATATGATCAAAATTTATCTTTTTCTATGTGAATAGATGATTCATTGTTCCAACAGCCTTGTTTCCCCCACTGATTTGTAATTCTACCTCTTTCGTATACAAAAAGCTTTTTCCCAAACTATTTATCCTGCTTCATTGCCTTATTTGCCTATTCCTATGCTGTTACAACATTGTTCTAATCACTATAATCTAATATTCAGTCTTAGCATCTGAAAAGACAAGTCGACTTTTTTGTGTGTGTGTGTGGTTTTCATTTTCAAAAGTGTTTTGCCATTCTTGATACTCAATTCTTCCACAGGAATATTAGGTTCAACTTGTTGAGGTACATAATCTATTGGAATTTTTAAAATTGGCTTTAATTGAAAGGTTAATTTGGGAAGAGTTGACATCTTTGGCATAGTAAGAGTTGTAATTCATGAGCATGGTATTTCCCTTTATTTAGGTCTTACTATGTGTTGTTCTGTAAAACTTTGTGATTTTCATCAAGAATATGTACACATTTTGTTATAGTTATGTTTAAGTACTTTAAGTTGTTAGTTTTGCAAATTGTATCACTTTTTTAAGAAATACGTTTTCTAATTTTGGTTGATTCTATATAAAAACATTACTAATTTTGATGCTTTGATTGTACATTGAGCTACAGAGCTGGATATAAATTCTAATACATAACCAGCAGATTCTTTTGAATCTTTATTATAAAATCATTTAATCTACCCGTGACAATATCATTTCTTTCTAATCCAATACCTTTATTCTTCTTGAGTCACTTTTTCATAAATTACAATCTAATTAGGAAATAATCTATTTCATCATACTGGTTTTTTAATTTGTTTTCACATATTATCCACAGTCTTCTCTTTCATAAATCTCTACTCTGTCTGTGACTGTTTTCTCCTTTACATTCCTAACATTGTTTCCTACGATTTGTCTTTTAGTCTTTTTAGCAACCTTTCCAGAGGTTTTTCTACTTTGTTAATCTTTCAAATAATACTGTTTTGGTTTGTTGGTCTTTTCTATTATTTGATTTGTTTGTTTTCCAACTCATTAATTTCTACTTTCTACTGCAGTTATCATTATTATATCCCTTCTTTTACTTTCTTATTGTTTACTAAATTGTTTTCTAGTGCTCTAATACATTTAGGACCTTTTTACTCATTGTTGTTTTTATTGAAATACATTGCAGACTACACAGTTTTGATGATACTGAGTTCTTATTAGTTATTGCCTTTCACATTGTGGCCAAGTATATTGTTAATTTCTTAAATGTTTCTTCTTGCTTGTAATAAAAATACATATTCTTTTATTATTAGGTATAGGCTAGAGATCTATTAATAGTACACTTTGTTCTCCATTATATTATAAACTTCTGTAAGACAAATACCACATTTTATGATTTTTACATACTTGGAACATTGAGAGGACCCAATACTTGAAATATTTACTTACTTAGAACATTAAAAACACCTAATGAGCTGGAAATAAATGAACTGGAAAATGAGGTTTTAATCTCTTATGTTCAGTAAAACATATTCTTTCTTTGAAAAAATAACTGTATTAACATTGACCTTTCTAAAGAAATTTTGGTTAATTTTAGTAAAACCTGGTTAGCTAGCCAGCTATCTAGAGGAAATACATAAATATCTGCATTGCATGTAAATTATTCTTCCTCTCTAAATTCTTTTTGTTCCCTAATTATATGCAGCAATCCATGAGTAAATGCATCAGCTTTCTATGCCAATGAATTTTTATCCATGATTCCTCTCATCTTAATTCAACAGTAAAATAAAACTACTATGTGCATCAGAGATGAATACATTTCATGATATTATGATTTCTAAATAAATAGTCCATGCATGTTTGTGAAGATGATACCTGGTCATAATGAAGTAAATTGTTTTATTTTGTATGATAAAGCAAGATAATGAATTATAAGATTTAATTAGGCAGTGATTCTATTTCAAGTCTGATTGCTGATTTTTCATTGCTTTATAGAGACTATGACACTATAAGGACTTTAATGAAAATGAATTAATTTGAAAGCGCTTCCTAATTCTGCAGCAATTAAGTGATTTTTCTCTCATCCACTAAAACTTATTTCTATACAAGAATGGATTTGCACAGCACCATAGTGGGGAAAAAAAATCATTATTGTTAGTTATAATGATAGGCAATCAAAATTGAAGGCATTATTATGTGTTTTACCAATTTGCCAACTATTCCACCCCTTCCCTCAAATACATGCAAAACACTGAAGACAAATCATATCCTCTACTTGAAGGATAGGAGGGCGACTTTTTTTTCTCTCAAATACACTAGAAAAAGCATCTATGGGTAATCAGTTAAACAATAGAAATCTTTAAACATTTGAGCACATTACTCTTGAGGCTCTGGTAGTGTATATATTATAAATTCATAAAGGAGTCTACTCTGTAACACCTTGTGTCGGGGAGAAAATGGCACCATGCAATTGTTATCAATAAGCAATAAGTGTGTTCTCTGGTGTTTGGCAAATCATTACACCATTTATTTAGAGTAAAGTTCATTATTTTGTTCTATTAAATACCTCACTTTCAATATTGTTAATGAGTTATTTATCTGAAGTGTGATCAGCACTTCTCTCACTTTAAGACTACCTTCCCTTTCTACAGAATCAACTTCTCCCCTTGGTTATAGTGTTAAAATAAACTGAGGATTGACTCCTTCTGTTTCCATTAAAGAACATCATGGTAACAAAACCCAGGGTTTTTTTAAATTGTTATTTCCTCCTGCCACCTTTTTGGCTTGATGCTGGAACTTTTAACTCTTTCTAATATTTTCATTAGGAAATAAAATAAATAATGCCTTATGTGTGTCACTAGCACTTACTCCATGGGAGATAAAACTTACAATCTGGTTATGTACTAAATACAAGGAAGAACACTTCCTAACACTTTTTAAGTCTGTATTGGGTTCTGTTACATAAACTGATCAATTTTCCTAGAGTTGCAGCAGAGCTAAGTGATGAACTTGTCTTCCATGTCTCAGTAGATCCTTAAAAAAAAAAAATTAAAAAAACAAGCTTAAATGGGCAATGAAGCATTGCGAGTCCTTCCTCCACAATGCCATGCTCCCTTGCAGCTTCAGTATAAACTCCTTGAAAACAAGAATGAACCTTACATTGTTTCTAGATCCACAATAGCCCCTATCGATGTCCAGGCATAGTGAGTGCTCAGTAAAGTGGTAGATTGATAAGGAAGGAAAAAAATCATTTCTCAAGTATGAAGCAAGGTTATTAAACAGTTTATTTCACATAAAATGACTCAATGTGTTTGTTGTTGAAGCTGAGAGAGAGAAAGAGAGAGAGAACAAGAGGAATTGAAATGTCACTTAAATTAACTCATTTAGACTAAGTCAAATTCATTCCTATGTGAACTCATTGTTGGCCACGGTCATAAGCACTCCTCAAAATTTTCCCCAAATATGTTTGTAAGGCAGAATCAGTTGTATTACTGTCTCTGTTGATTACCAGCATGTGGCTTTTCACTTTACGATGCTACTAAAATAGGCAGAGTCTTGCAGGAGATCTTTTAACTCTTCTTGCTGAGATTCCTAGTGAGTTCCTGGCTCCCTTTACTGGAGTGGTTAGAAGTAAAGCAAACCATTCTAGTCTGTTTGCTCTTTTGCTATTTTTTTTCTCTCTCTCTCTGTCCATGAGATCTGACTGGCCTATATAATTTCTCCCAAATTTACTAAGCTGACAGCTGTGTGCATTTTTCTTCTATTATACAATATGTTGCCCTCCTGAAAGCTCCCTATAATCTGCATTTCCTACTCAATAGAGTATTACCCCATTTGCCAAATATCCTTAAGTTGTACAGTTATACCCACAAACTATTTTCAAAATAAAATTAAAGTTTATCCTTTTATATATCCAATTTTTAATATTGTTTTAATCACTGTGGTAATAAATTATCATAACAATGTTTCTTATTGCATTACCATAGTTAAATGAGTGTAATCAATGAAATTTAACTTATCTGTGTTGACTTGAGTTCATCATGGGTTTGGTATTGAACCTTCTTTTTAGCATTTGTGGCTGTTTGCCTCTACAAAAAATAAGAATGGTAGACATGAAGATTTCTGGTGTCAGCTTTGTCATTTTTTCTATCATCTTCTCTATAAATGATACCATCAGCTATAATTTCTTCAGGCTGACACCCTGACAATTAAGGAGGCATCTCTTCTTACTATCTCTAATAGCTATTGGTTGAATTGTATATAAAGAGTTACACCTGCATTGGGTACATATATATTTAGAATAGTTAGCTCTTCTTGTTGCATTGATCCCTTTTCCATTATATAATGCCCTTCTTTGTCTCTTTTGATCTCTGTTGGTTTAAAGTCTGTTTTATCAGAGACTAGGATTGCAACCCCTGCTGTTTTTGCTTTCCATTTGCTTGGTAAATATTCTTCCATCTCTTTATTTTGAGCCTATGTGTATCTGCATGTGAGATGGGTCTCCTGAATCCAGCACACCAATGGGTCTTGACTCTTTATCCAATTTGCCAGTCTGTGCCTTGTAATTGGGACATTTAGCCAATTTACATTCAAGGTTAATATTGTTATATGTGAATTTGATCCTGTCATTATAATGCTAGCTAGTTATTTGCCTGTTAGTTGATGCTGTTTCCTCATAGTGTTGATGGTCTTTACAATTTGGTATGTTTTTGCAGTTGCTGGCACCAGTTGTTCCTTTCCATGTTTAGTGCTTCCTTCAGGAGCTCTTGTAAGGCAGGCCTGGTGGTGACAAAAAATCCCTCAGCATTTGCTTGTCTGTAAAGGATTTTATTTCTCCTTTACTTATGAAGCTTAGTTTAGCTGGATATGAAATTCTGGGTTGAAAATTCTTCCCTTTAAGAATGTTGAATATTGCCCCCCCACTCTCTTCTGGCTTGTATGGTTTCTGCCGAGGGATTCACTGTTAGTCTGATGGACTTCCTTCATGGGTAACCTAACTGTTCTCTCTGGCTGCCCTTAACATGTTTTCCTTCATTTCAACCTTGGTGAATCTGACAATTATGTGTCTTGGGGTTGCTCTTCTCGAGGAGTATCTTTGTGGTGGTCTCTGTATTTCCTGAATTTGAATTTTGGCCTGTCTTGCTAGGCTGGGGAAGTTCTCCTCGATAATATCCTGAAGCATCGTTTCCAACTTGGTTCCTTTCTCCCTGTAACTTTCATGTACACCAATCAAATGAAGGTTTGTTCTTCTCGCATAGTCCCATATTTCTTGTAGACTTTGTTCATTCCTTTTCATTCTTTTTCCTCTAAACTTGCCTTCATGCTTTACTTCACTAAGTTGATCTTCAATCTCTGATATCCTTTCTTCTGCTTGATCAGTTCAGCTATTGATACTTGTGCATGCTTCACGAAGTTCTCATGCTGTGTTTTTCAGCTCCATCAGGTCATTTATGTTCTTCTCTAAACTGGTTATTCTAGTTAGAAATTCATCTAATCTTTTTTCAAAGTTCTTAGCTTCCTTACATTGGGTTAAAACCCAGATTCAAAAAACAAGTTATTAGAGACCTACACAGAGACATAGATACCCACACAACAATAGTGGGAGAGTTTAATAACCCACTATCGATATTAGACAGATCAACAAGACAAAAAATTAACAAGGATATTCAGGACTTGAACTCTGCTCTGGACCAAGTGGACCTAACAGATATCTACAGAAATCTCCACCCCAAATCAACAGAATATACATTCTTCTCAGCACCACATTGCACTTATTCTAAAATTGGCCACATAATTGGAAGTAAAACACTTCTCAGCAAATGCAAAAGAATGGAAATCATAACAAGCAGTCTCTCAGACTACAGTGCAATCAAATTAGAACTTAGAATTAAGAAACTCACTCAAAATTGCACAACTACATGGAAACTGAACAACCTGCTCCTGAATGACTACTGGGTAAATAATGAAATTAAGGCAGAAATAAATAAGTTATTTAAAACCAGTAAGAACGAAGACATAGTGTACCAGAATCTCTGGCACACGGCTAAGGCAGTGTTTAGAGGGAAACTTATAGCACTAAGTGCCCACAGGAGAAAGCAGGAAAGATCTCATCGACACCCTAACATCACAATTAAGAGAATTAGAGAAGCAAGAGCAAACAATTTCAAAAGCTAGCAGAAGACAAGAAATAACTAAGATAAGAGCAGACCTGAAGTAGATAGAAACATGAAAAACCCTTCAAAAAATCAATGAATCCAGGAGGTGGTTTTTTGAAAAGATCAGCAAAACAGACTGCTAGCTAGACTAATAAAGAAGAAAGAGAGAAGAATCAAATAGACACAATAAAAATGATAAAGGGGATATCAC
Organism: Macaca mulatta; assembly: GCF_049350105.2. Lineage (NCBI taxonomy): Eukaryota > Metazoa > Chordata > Mammalia > Primates > Cercopithecidae > Macaca > Macaca mulatta. The sequence goes on along the minus strand of NC_133406.1, from coordinate 170,813,719 downwards.
CACTGATCTGACGAAAATACAAACTGCCATCAGAGAATACTATAAACACCTCTATGCAAATTAGCTAGAAAATCTAGAAGAAATGGATAAATTCCTGAACACATACACCCTCCCAAGTCTAAAGTAGGAAGAAGTTGAATCCCTGAATAGACAAATAACAAGTTCTGAAATTGAGGCAATAATTAATAGCCTATCAACTGAAAAAAGTCCAGGCCTCGCGGATTCACAGCCAAATTCTACCAGAGGTACAAATAGTAGCTGGTACCATTCCTTCTGAAACTATTCCAAACAATAGAAAAAGAGGGACTCCTCCCTAACTCATTTTATGAAGCCAGCATCATCCTGATACCAAAACCTGGCAGAGACACAACAACAACAAAAAGGAAAATTTCAGGCCAATATCCCTGGTGAACATCAATGCAAAAATCCTCAATAAAATGCTGGCAAACCGAATCTAGCAGCACATTAAAAAGCTTATCCACATGATCAAGTTGGCTTCATCCCTGAGATGCAAGGCTGGTTCAACATATGCAAATCAATAAATGTAATCAATCGCATAAACAGAACCAATGACAAAAACCACATGATTATCTCAATAGATACAAAAAAGGCCTTTGACAACATTCAACAGCTCTTCATGCTAACAACTCTCAATAAGCTAGCTATTGATTGAATGTATCTCAATATAATAAGAGCTATTTATGACAAACCCACAGACAATATTATACTGAATGGGCAAAAACTGGAAGCATTCCCTTTGTAAACTGGCACAAGATAAGAATGCCCTCTCTTGCCACTCCTATTCAACATAGTATTGGAAGTTCTGGCCAGGGCAATCAGGCAAGGGAAAGAAATAAACGGTATTCAAATAGGAAAAGAAGAAGTAAAATTATCTCTTTTTGTAGATGACATGATTGTATATTTTAAAAACTCAATCGTCTCAGCTCAAAATCTCCTTAAGCTGATAAGCAACTTCAGCAAAGTCTCAGGATACAAAATCAGTGTGGAAAAATCACAAGCATTCCTATACACCAATAACAGAAAAACAGAGAGCCAAATTATAAGTGAACTCCCATTCACAATTGCTACAAAGAGAATAAAATACCTAGGAATACAACTTACAAGGAATGTGAAGGACCTCTTCAAGGAGAACTACAAACCACTGCTCAAGGCAATAAGAGAAGACAAAAACAAATGGAAAAACATTCCATGCTCATGGATAGGAAGAATCAGTATTGTGAAAATGGCCATACTGCCCAAAGTAAGTTATAGATTCAATTCTATGCCCATCAAGTTACCATTGACTATCTTCACAGAATTAGAAAAAAATACTTTAAATTTCATATGGAAACAAAAGAGTCTGCATAGCCAAGACAATCCTAAGCAAAAAGAACAAAGCTGGAGGCATCATGCTACTTGACTTTATACTAAAAGGCTACAGTAACCAAAACAGCATGGTACTGGTACCAAAACAGATATATAGACCAATGGAACAGAATACGGGTGTCAGAAATAACACCACACATCTACAACCATCTGATCTTTGACAAACCTGACAAAAAAACAAGCAATGGGAAAAGAATTCCTTATTTAATAAACAGTGTTGGAAAAACTGGCTAGCCATATGCAGAAAACTGAAATTGGATTCCTTTCTCGCACCTTACAAAAAAATTAACTCAAGATGGATTAAAAACTTAAATGTAAAACCTAAAACCACAAAAACTCTTGAAGAAAACCTAAGCAATACCATTCAGGACATAGTCATGTGCAAAGACTTATGACTAAAACACCAAAACCAAGGGCAACAAAAGCCAAAATTGACAACTGGGATCTAATTAAACCAAAGAGCTTCTGCACAGAAAAAGAAACTATCATCAGAGTGAAGAGGCAAATACAGAATGGGAGAACATTTTTGCAATCTATCCATTTGACAAAGGGCTAATATTCAGAATCTACAAGGAACTTAAACAAGTTTACAAGAGAAAAAACAACCCCATCAAAACGTGGGTGAAGGATATGAACAGCCACTTCTCAAAAGAGGACATTTATGTAGCCAACAAACATATGAAAAAAAGCTCATCATCACTGCTCATTAGAGAAATGCAAATCAAAACCATAATGAATACCATCTCACACCAGTTAGAATGGCGATCATTAAAAAGTCAAGAAATAACAGATGCTAGAAAGAATGTGGAGGAACAGAAATGCTCTTACACTGTTGGTGGGAGTATAAATTAGTGCAACCATTGTGGAAGACAGTGTGGCAATTCCTCGAGGATCTAGAACCAGAAATACCATTTGACATAGCAATCCTGTTACTGGGTATATACTCAAAGGATTATAAATCATTCTACTATAAAGACACATGGACATGTATGTTTATTGCGGCACTGTTCACAATAGCAAAGAAAAAAAGCCCAAATGCCCATCAATGATAGGCTGGATAAAGAAAATGTGGCCCATATACACCATAGAATACTATGCAGCCATAAAAAAGGATGAGTTCATGTCCTTTGCAGGGACATGGATGAAGCTGGAAACCATCATTCTCAGCAAACTAACACTGGAACAGAAAATCAATCACCACATATTGTCGCTCATAAGTGGGAGTTGAACAATGAGAACACATGGACACAGGGAGGGGAGCATCACACATGGGGGCCTGTCAGGGGTTGGGAGGCTAGGGAAGGGATAGCATTAGGAGAAATACCTAATGCAGATGACAGGTTGATGGGTGCAGCAAACCACCATGGCACATATATACCTATGTAACAAACCTGCACATTCTGCGCATGTATCCCAGAACTTAAAGTATAATTAAAAAAACAAAAAATTTTAAGAGTACAAAGACTATGAACTAAGCTTCCAGGACCTCGCATTAGTAAGTGATTCAGAAATAAAGGACTTTATTACCTGAGCATAACACTCAAAAAAGCCAGAAAGTTTATACTATCTGAAATTTGGCCTAAGAAAATTATAGAACAAATTGAGCTTACAATGATGCTTTAAAGATGCTATACAGTCAACCTTGGTTGTGCTTTAAACTCAGAGTTTCAGAAAGTTCAGGTTGTTTCTATTTGACCTGAAGAGTAAGTATGGAACAAATGTTATAAATGCTGCATCGCCAGTCTTGTGTAGCTAAAACTTATATCCCAACATAGTTGAAATCCTTGATTAGATGGAAGTAGTTTAACACAGGTTAATATGATAGCATTTGAAATAAGCTTGGCCTAGTTTCAAATTCTGGGTAGCCTCTGAACCTCAGTTTCTTCATTAGTTAAATGGGAATAATAAATCACTTTATAAAATTATTGTGCAGATGGAATAAAGTGCTTATTACATTTTCTTAATACCTTCTGTTCTGTCTATTCTTTAAGTTTAATCCAATTTGTTAGGTATACTAATATCTGACTTGCCTTCTCAAAATTGAAAAATAAAATTACAAAAATTTTATTGCAATTAAAATATCAGATGTAGATATTGAAATCTTCTAAACATGTTTTCTGTCTTTATTTCATATGAGATATATCATTAGAATTTTTGTCTTTATTAGCATATAACATTTATATCACAGAGTAAACCATTTGGGTTGATGATATGTATAAAATTCAGAAAACATAAGCATTCAATAGGCAGTATTCCTATTATATGTGTATTGATTTATACAAAAATGTATAAGAAACAATTTTTATGCACTTGAGAGAACACTAAATCATTCAAAATTTGATACTTGTAAAGAAGTATGTTATGTCTGGTGATGGTTACTTTTTTCATTTTCAAACGGGGAATTAGAATCCATAGTCTCTGTACTAAAATCCATTGTTTCATCTCATGTTTGTAAAGTGTTTTAGATCATCACCTCAAGTTATTGATAATATCCAGAACCTACAAAGAACTCAAACAAATTTACAAGAAAAAAACAAACAACCTCAACAAAAAGTGGGCAAAGGATATGAACCGACATTTCTCAAAAGAAGACATTCATACAGCCAACAGACACATGAAAAAATGCTCTTCATCACTGGCCATCAGAGAAATGCAAATCAAAACCACAATGAGATACCATCTCACACCAGTTAGAATGGCGATCATTAAAAAGTCAGGAAACAACAGGTGCTGGAGAGGATGTGGAGAAATAGGGACACTTTTACACTGTTGGTGGAATTGTAAACTAGTTCAACCATTATGGAAAACAGTATGGCGATTCCTCAAGGATCTAGAACTAGATGTACCACATGACCCAGCCATCCCATTACTGGATATATACCCAAGGGATTATAAATCATGCTGCTATAAAGACACATGCACACGTATGTTTATTGCGGCACTATTCACAATAGCAAAGACTTGGAATCAACCCAAATGTCCATCAGTGACAGACTGGATTAAGAAAATGTGGCACATATACACCATGGAATACTATGAGGCCATAAAAAAGGATGAGTTTGTGTCGTTTGTAGGGACATGGATGCAGCTGGAAACCATCATTCTTAGCAAACTATCACAAGAACAGAAAACCAAACACCGCATGTTCTCACTCATAGGTGGGAAGTGAACAATGAGATCACTTGGACTCGGGAAGGGGAACATCACACACCGGGGCCTATCATGGGGAGGGGGGAGGGGGAAGGGATTGCATTGGGAGTTATACCTGATGTAAATGACGAGTTGATGGGTGCTGACGAGTTGATGGGTGCAGCACAGCAACATGGTACAAGTATACATATGTAACAAACCTGCACGTTATGCACATGTACCCTAGAACTTAAAGTATAATAATAATAATACAAAAAAAAAAAAGAAACTGTAACTAGATGCAATTTAACAAGCAATGGCTGAGTTTCCATTGTTTTCCTAGCGTTAACTTAGGTACTGTCAGGAATATCAGGAAATTTAGTGTCAACTGATAAATCCCTGACCCCAAATATCTGACCCCATTCTTCCATTTCCAGAACCCTCCCTATCTTCAACCATCTTTGACCCCATCAGAACCACCAATCCATTATATTGGCATTTCTCATGTACTTCTCCACAACATCGATGTTTTCTCTGCCCTCTTTATGTGATTCAAATTCTAGTCAATTATCAAATTACTCCCTTGTGGATCCCCTTGACACCCCTTCTTCTCTCTCATGTGATTGTGCTTACTCAGCAAAATTACAACCCTGGCTGAATTCAACTCTCTATATAGTGCTGAAAGGAACTGGAAGAAAGACTCAGCTACACCAACTGATTGGATTCATGGTTGCAAATCTGAAATTCAGTCTTGAGGCTTACCAGTGATCATTTCATACTTCCCTAGTCCGTTGACTCTCTCTCTGTCCTGGTGACAATTTCATATCTTCTCCTCTGGCTTTAAACCATCCATACCTCCTCTCCCATCTTCATGGCTACTAATCCTACTCCTCTAAAAAACTAAAGCTCGCTTCAGAGAAGAAACACATCTCATTTGCTATTTGTGAATAGGGCAATTTTCCATTTTGTAAATTAAATATACCATTTTGCCTATAAAACATAATGCTTCCCATATAATTACTTTAGAGTACAGTTCTTACTATAATTGGTTGTTCAGCCTAGGTTTGAATGTAACCTAAATATAATAAGCTTGGGTCTCCAGGGAAATCAAAAGAAGTGAACTTGTGGGTTCTCTTAGAAGAGAGTTCATTGTGGGCCTGTGAGAGAAATTCGTAGGATATCTCAGCTGAAAAATAGAGACCAGAGCTTGGATTATGTGGTCTACAAATTCTTGACCCTGTTTAATCACAAGTCAGAATGTTTGATATAAGATATATTGCTAAAGTAAGCCTATGTATTCCATGTCTGAATGAATAAATGTAAAAGTCAAAACAAAGTTATATCTTCAAAAATATGTATATGTATATATGTAACAAATATATATAACATATATAATTAAATATATGTACATAAAAATTTCTTTATAAATTGAAAAAAGTTGTTTCTGGGTACCAGACAGATTACAAAGTTTGATTAATAAAAGTATGGGCTCTATTTGTCTAATGACAAATCTAACAGTTTTAACAGGTGGTGGCATAATGGATTTAAAAAAGATATGGTATTTAAAAAATTTTATTAAATCCCATATATATCTATTCTCATCTATAAACACCCATTAGATATTTAAATAAACCTTCTACTCTTTGTAAATGTGTGGCTCTTCATTTGAAAAATTAAAATCATATTGCCTCATACAGCTTCAGAATTATTGAAAGAATTAAATAATTTTTTCACAGTGACAAAGTGAAATGTAAGTTACCTTATACTTATTAATTAAAATTCTTATTCATACAATAATTTTATCTAGAATTTATCAAGTACTTATCAAGGGCCAGACATGATACTCAGTGTTTTACATTCTTACCATCAGATGCTTGAAACAATCCTTTGACTTAAACAAGAAATGACAAATTCATTCAAATATTATAATTCTTGTCTAAGATTAAATGCTCAGTTAAGTGACAAAACTGGTACTTGCTGGCCTTTCCAATCTGTGCTTTTAACCATTATACTTTTAACTACTACTATTTCTCTGTGTTTGGGTTGAACTCCTAGGTGAAGATATGCTCAGAGAACTTTCCCTAAACTCTAGAACTCATGTATTAATATACATGGTGAAGAGCCACTGGTAACCTACTTTTCTAAATGTGTTCCAAGAAATTAAGCAAATTAAGATAACCATGAAAGCCTCAGCAAAAATGTTGCTGAGCATAAACTCCATTGACTCAATAGCTGAAACAACAGCATATTCTTACTTTCTTGCCATATTTTGTTTTTCCTGAATTTAATGTTTGTTTTGTTGATTTTATTGCTTAACTTTTTGTGTGTTTTTCATCAGTCCAACCCAGAACTCTCCCTAAGCTGTGTAAATTTCCTGTCAATATGTTTAAACACATTAATTGTTCTATCACTTACAACTTATTGGCCAGAAATTCTCTAGGAGCTTTTTGACCTGATGCAATCTAGACTGCTTGCTCTCCAGGCCTGCTGTGAGGCTTTGCCTTGTGAAACCTTCACCATCATTCTGGGGATTCCCTTTGCCTCTCTTGTGTTGGAACATCTGGTTCCTAGTTACCACGTTTCTCCTTTAATACATCATTTTGGTGGCAAACATCCTACACATCTTTGGAAAATGGTGTGTGCAAAATAAAAATTGGGGGAACTTGAACATCTGAAAATATCTTTAAAAAAAATCTAGGAGGTTATTACTTCCAATCAGACAGCTTATTTTCAGCTCAGTTAAGTTTAAAAATTTGTTAGCTTTTCTCTTTAGTATCCTCAGAAGGTTGGCTGTGTCTTTTTTTTTGAAATACCCTTTCACCTGTTTAGTAAGGACAAGACAACTTTAAAAAATTCTGTGTTCTTAGGGAATGTCATTTATCTGGCAGGGATCCCAATGTGCAGCACAGCTTGATCACCCTTCACAGTCCCCAAAACAGCTAGGCTTGACACCAGGAAGCTCTTTCAATGACAGCCACTCATTTATCAAAATTATTCTCAACTTAGAGAATATGGTTTTAAAATATATATATATATACTCCAAGAAGCTCTTTCTCAGTCTATTCAGGTGCTATAACAAAATACTGCAAACTGGGTGACTTATAAACAACAAACATTTATTTCTCACAGTTCTGGGGGCTGGAAAATGCACAATCAAGGCACGGGCAAATCTCTCTCATGAGGACCTGCTCCTTATAGACAGCACCTCAATTGGCACAAGGTCCCTAGTGTCCTTATTTAAAAAGGCCACTGGGAGCAGTCTCGCCTCTTCTCACTATGTCTTCACCTGGTGGAAGGAGCAAGACAGCTCTCTATAACCTTTTTTTTTGAGACCTAGTCTTGCTCTGTCGCCCAGGCTAGGGTGCAGTGGCATGATCTCGGCTTACTGCAACCCCTGCCTCCTGGGTTGAAGCAATTCTCCTGCCTTAGCCTCCTGAGTAGCTGGGATTACAGGCGCCCACCCCCACACCCAGCTAATTTTTGTATTTTTAGTACAGATGGGGTTTCACCATGTTGGCCAGGCTAGTCTTGAACTCCTGACCTCAAGCGATCTGCCCGCCTCAGCCTCCCAAAGTTCTGGGATTACAGGCATGAGCCACTGTGCCCAGCCTTAGGGACCTTTTTAATAAGGCCACTAATCCTATTCATGAAGGTTCATGAAGGCTGTGTTATCATGACCTAATTATCTCCAAAATGCCTCACCTCTTAAAAACGTATCACCTTGGGTGTTAGGATTTCTTTTTTTTTGTTTTTTTTCTTTTTTCTTTTTATTTTTCATTATACTTTAAGTTCTAGGGTACATGTGTACAACGTGCAGGTTTGTTACATATGTATACTTGTGTCATGTTGGTGTGCTGCACCCATCAATTCGTCAGCACCCATCAACTCATCATTTACATCAGGTATAACTCCCAATGCAATCCCTCCCCCCTCCCCCCTCCCACTTCCCCATAATAGGCCCCAGTGTGTGATGTTCCCCTTCCCAAGTCCAAGTGATCTCATTGTTCAATTTCCACCTATGAGTGAGAACATGCGGTGTTTGGTTTTCTGTTCTTGCGATAGTTTGCTGAGAATGATGGTTTACAGTTGCATCCATGTCCCTACAAAGGACACGAACTCATCCTTTTTTATGGCCTCATAGTATTCCATGGTGTATATGTGCCACATTTTCTTAATCCAGTCTGTCACTGATGGACATTTGGGTTGATTCCAAGTCTTTGCTATTGTGAATAGTGCCGCAGTGAACATACATGTGCATGTGTCTTTATAGCAGCATGATTTATAATCCTTTGGGTATATACCCAGTAATGGGATGGCTGGGTCATATGGTATTTCTAGTTCTAGATCCTTGAGGAATCGCCATACTGTTTTCCACAATAGTTGAACCAGTTTGCAATCCCACCAACAGTGTAAAAGTGTTCCTATTTCTCCACATCCTCTCCAGCACTTGTTGCTTCCTGACTTTTGAATGATTACCATTCTAACTGGTGTGAGATGGTATCTCATTGTGGTTTTGATTTGCATTTCTCTGATGGCCAGTGATGATGAGCATTTTTTCATGTGCCTGTTGGCTGCATGAATGTCTTCTTTTCAGAAATGTCTATTCATATCCTTTGCCCACTTTTTGATGGGGTTGTTTGTTTTTTTCTTGTAAATTTGTTTGAGTTCTTTGTAGGTTCTGGATATTAGCCTTTTGTCAGATAAGTAGATTGCAAAAATTTTCTCCCATTCTGTAGGATTTCAACACATGAACTTGGGAGGATACAGATATTCAAACCATAGCAAGCATGTTCTGACAAATCTACAGCCAATATTTCTTCTCCAAAAGTTGTTTTAGCAATAGCATGGTTTTATGGGCACTTCTTATCTTTATATTTTAGTGGAAGGCCTGAAGTGTCCCAGTGAAAAAGGTGTTAAAACATTTTTGACAGTGTCCTTGTTTCACAGTTGGCATTTGACTATGTTTAACTGAAAGGTAGAACATAAATATTTAACTTCCATTTTCTATATAATTAAATAAACTATTTTTTTCAAGTATACAGCAAGTATAATGACTAACTCTAGCCCCCATAGTGTACATTAGATCTCCAGAACTTGTTCATCTTTTAACTGAAAGCTCATACCCTTTGGCCAACATCTCTTCATTTCCCCTACTGCCCAGCACCTGGTAACAACTATTCTACTCTGTTTCTAATAATTATACTTTTTTAGGTTCCTATATAAGTGATATGATGCCATATTTGTCTTTCTATGTCTAGCTTATTTCACTTAGCATGTCTTCCAGGCCCATCCATGATGTTCCAAATAAGAGGATTTGCTTATGTTTTAAGGCCAAATAATATTTCATTGTCCACATATATACTATGTGCATATATTACATGTATAGATAAGATATACATATATTATATGTATCTAGATTTTGCTGTGCAAAAACTTTTTTATTTTATGTAGTCCTACTTCTTACATTTGCTTTTGTTGTTTGTGCTTTTGGTGTCACATTCAAAAAGATCATTGCCAAGTCCAATGTCAAGGAGATTTGCCCTTACTTTTTATTCCAGAAGTTTTAAAGTTTCAGGTCATATATATATATATATATATTTAAAGTTTCAGGTCTATATATAAGTATTTAATCCATTTTGGGTTGATTTTTGTGTATTATCTAAGATAAGGATCCAATTTCATTCTTCTACCTGTGGGTTTCTAGTTTTCTCAGCACCATTTATTGAAGAGACTATCCCCAATGTGTTTTTGGTACATTTGTCAGCAATTAGTTGATTGGTATATGTGTGGCTTTTTTTCTGGGATCTCTAATGTATTCCAATAATCTATAAGTCTGTGTTTGTGCCAATATCAGCCTGTTTTGATTGTAATAGCTTAGTAATATAATTTGAAATGAAGAAAGGTGAGGCTTCCAGCTTGTTCTTCTTGCTCAAAATTACTTTAGCTACTCAGAATCTTTGAGATTTCATATAAATTTTAGGATTATTGTTTCTCTTTCTGTAAAAAGAAGTCATTGGGATTTTAATAGGAATTGCATTTAATCTGTGAATTACTTTGGATAGTATGGAACTTTAAGCAACATTAATTATTTCACTCCATGAATACATGATATCTTCCTGCTTATTTTTGTCTTCAATTTTTTAATCAATATTTTGAAGTTTTCAGTGATATAGATTTTTCACCTCAGTTAAATTTATTTCTAAGTGTGGTATTCTTTCCCACATTATTGTAAGCATTGTTTTATTTCTTTTTCACATAGTTTGTTGTGAGTGTATGGAAACAAGATTGACTTTTAAATGTTAATTTTGTAGCTTGTGCTCTACTAAATTTGCTTAATAGTTCTAATACTTTTTGGTGGATTGTTTAGGGTTTTCTTTATATAAGATCCTGGCATTCACAAACAGGGACTTTTCAATTTTTCTTTCTGACTTAGTTGACTTTTTTTTCTCTTTCTTGCCTAACCCTCTGGTTAGGACTTTCAGTACTTTGTTAAATAGAAGTGACAAGAGTGATCATCTTTGTCATGTTCCTGATCTTAGATGAAAAGCTTTCAACTTTTCACTGTTGAGTATGATGTTAGCTGTAAGTTTGTCATATGTGTCTTTTATTGTGTTAAAATACATTTCTTCTACCTAATTTGTTGAGAGTTTCATTATGAAAGGATGTTGCATTTTGTTAAATGTTTTTTCTGCATCTACTAAAATGATTATGTTTTTTATCCTTCATTCTCTTGATGTGGTATATCACATTTATTGATTTGTGGATGATAAACCATCTTTGTATCCCAGGGGAAATCCCATTTTACTATGGTATATGATCCTTTTAGTGTGCTGTTGTATTGGGGTTCCTGGTACTTTGTTGAGGATTTTTGCATGTATGTTCATCAGGGATATTGGCCTGTAATTTTATTTTTTTGTAGTTTCTTGTCTCGGTTTGTTGTCAAGGTAATGCTGGCCTTGGAAATTGGGTTTGAAAGTGTTCCCTTCTCTTCAATTGTTTGAGAAGGATTGATATTAATTCTCCTTTCAATATTTGGTAGAATTCACAGTGAAGTCATAGGGTACTGGGCTTTTCATTGTTGGGAGATTTCTGTTTACTCATTCAATCTCCTTATCAGTTATGTCTGTTCAAATGTTTTATTCATGATTCAGTCTAAGCAGGCTCTATATCAATAATAATTTATTTCTTCTAGATTATTTGGTTGTTTGTTGGCATATAATTTCTTGTCATGGTATCTTATGATTTGTATATCTGTAGTATCAGTTGTAATGTCTTCTCATTCATTTCTGATTCTACTTATTTAAGTTGGTTCCCTTTTATTCTTAGTCTAGCTAAAGCCTTGTCAATTTTATCTTTTCAAAAAAACTAATTCTAGTTTCATTATCTTTTCTGATTTTTTTCTTGTCACTGCTTCATTTACTCTGCTCTGATATTTATTGGGTTTGTTCTTATTTTTCAAATTACTTGAAGTGTAAAGTTACCTTGTTTATTTGAGATCTTTCTTTGTTCTTCATTTGGAATTTATTGCTATAAACTTCCCTCTTAAAACTGCTTTTGCTGCATCCCATAAGTTTTGGTATGTTGTATTTATTTTTTTTTTGGTATCAAGATTTTCTTTTAATTTTCCTTTTGATTTCTTATTTGACCTAATGGTTGCTCAAGATGGTACTATTTGGTTTCCACATATTTGTGGATTTTCCAGTTTTCCTCTTGTTATTCATTTCTACTTTTATAATTATCATTGCTGTTGGAAAAGATACTTGATATTACTTCAGTGTTTGTAAATTTTTTAAGATTTATTTTGTGGCCTTGCATATAATCTTCCTGCAGAATATTTCATGTGTGCTTGGGGTTAATGTGTATTCTGCTGCTGTTGAATGGAATGCTCTCTGTGTGTGTACGTGTGTCTGTGCGTATGTGTGTGTGTGTGTATGTGTGTGTATGTATATTAAGTCTGTGAAGTCCAATGTTTCTTTGTTGATTTTTTTGTTTGCATAATCTATCCATTGTTGCCAGCAGGGTACTGAAGTCCCTACTGTTTTTTTTTAATTTTTATTTATTGTTTTTTTAAATTATACTTTAAGTTCTAGGGTACATGTGCACAACGTGCAGGTCTGTTACATATGTATACTTGTGCCATGTTGGTGTGCTGCACCCATCAACTCATCATTTACATCAGTTATAATTCCCAATGCCATCCCTCCCCCGTCCCTCCACCCATAATAGGCCCCAGTGTGTGATGTTCCCATTCCCATGTCCAAGTGATCTCATTGTTCAATTCCCACCTATGAGTGAGAACATGCGGTGTTTGGTTTTCTGTTCTTGTGATAGTTTGCTGAGAATGATGGTTTCTAGCTGCATCCATATCCCTACAAAGGACACGAATGCATCCTTTTTTATGGCTGCATAGTATTCCATGGTGTATATGTGCCACATTTTCTTAATCCAGTCTGTCACTGATGGACATTTGGGTTGATTCCAAGTCTTTGCTATTGTGAATAGTGCCACAATAAACATACATGTGTGTGTGTCTTTATAGCAGCATGACTTATAATCCTTTGGGTATATACCCAGTAATGCAATGGTGGGGTCATATGGTATTTCTAGTTCTAGATCCTTGAGGAGTCACCATACTGTTTTCCACAATGGTTGAACTAGTTTACAATCCCACCAATGGTGTAAAAGTGTTCCTATTTCTCCACATCCTCTCCAGCACCTGCTGTTTCCTGACTTTTGAATGATTACCATTCTAACTGGTGTGAGATGGCATCTCATTGTGGTTTTGATTTGCATTTCTCTGATGGCCAGTGATGACGAGCATTTTTTCATGTGTCTTTTGGCTGTATGAATGTCTCCTTTTCAGAAATGTCTGTTCATATCCTTTGCCCACTTTTTGATGGGGTTGTTTATTTTTTTCTTGTAAATTTGTTTGAGTTCTTTGTAGGTTCTGGATATTAGCCCTTTGTCAGATGAGTAGATTGCAAAAATTTTCTCCCATTCTGTAGGTTGCCTGTTCACTCTGATGGTAGTTTCTTTTGCTGTGCAGAAGCTCTTTAGTTTAATTAGATCCCATCTGTCAATTTTGGCATTTGTTGCCATTGCTTTTAGTGTTTTAGACATGAAGTTCTTACCCATGCCTGTGTCCTGAATGGTATTACCTAGGTTTTCTTCTAGGGTTTTTATGGTATTAGGTCTAACATTTAAGTCTCTAATCCATCCTGAATTAATTTTTGTATAAGGAGTAAGGAAAGGATCCAGTTTCAGCTTTCTACTTATGGCTAGCCAATTTTCCCAGCACCATTTATTGAATAGGGAATTCTTTCCCCATTTCTTGTTTTTCTCAGGTTTGTCAAAGATCAGATGGCTGTAGATGTGTGATATTATTTCTGAGGACTCTGTTCTGTTCCATTGGTCTATATCTCTGTTTTGGTACCAGTACCATGCTGTTTTGGTTACTGTACCTTGTAGTATAGTTTGACTGACTGAATAATCTTAAATGAGCTGTCTCCAATGTACATTCGTTTTTCCTGCTTGATCAAGTCTGCTGTGGAATTCTATATTGCATTTTCCATTTCATTTATTATATTCTTCAGCTCCAGAATTTCTGGGATTTTTTAGTGATTTCTGTCTCTTCATTTAACTTCTTGTTTTCTTCATTGTTTTCCTGATTTTATTGATTTGTCCATCTGTGCCCTCTAGTTGCTTACTCAGCTTCCTTAAAATATTAATTTTGATGTTTCTGTCAGGCAATTAATGGAGCTTCATTTCTTTCAGTTTGGTTACTAGAAAATTGTGTTCCCATGGTGGCTCACACCTGTAATATCAACAGTTTGGGAGGTTAAGACGGTTGAATCCCTTGAGGTCAGGAGTTCAAGATCAGCCTGGCCAACATGGCAAAACCCCATCTCTACTAAAAATACAAAAAAATAGCCAGGTGTGGTGGCAGGCATCTGTAATCCTGGCTACTCAGGAGGTTGAGGCAGGAGAATCACTTGAACCTAGGAGGTGGAGGTTGCAGTAAGCTGAGATTGTTCCAGTGCAATCCAGCCTGGGTAACAGAGTGAGACTCTGTCAAAAAAAAAAAAAAAAAATTGTGTTATTTTGGTGGTGTCATATTCCCTTGTTTTGTTTTGTTTTGTTTGTATTCCTGAAAGTCTTGTATTGTTGTCTTTGCATTTGAAGAACCTGTCACCTCCTTCAGTCTTTACTGACTTGCTTTAGGAGAGAAACACCTTCACCAGTCAGCCAGATCAGGAATTCTGAGTCTCTCTCAGACTTTTGCTATGGATGTGCCTGCTCCACCTATTTAGTTTCCTCTTGGGCAGAATTTCTTAAGATTGTTTGCCCTTTCTCAGTCCCACAAAGCCAGGCTGTGTGCTGGGAGTCTCTCACTTGTGTTTTTAGGCAATGCTCTGAAATGCTCAAGTTTATGTTCCTTCTCCCACTCCCACAAAGCCAAGGTGGCTGGCTGTGTATCCTGGCCAGACAACTGCAAGTGCTCACACTGACTATCTGTCAGGCACATGAAAGGAGCTAGCTACAGTTATAGAGGGGAGGCTGAAAAACACAATCTGTTGGGAGGACCTATGGGTCAGTTATGGTGGTCCACAGGTGAGGCATACCGAACAGGTCATGGGCAAACTTTCTGTTGGAGAATAATAGAATATACAGCTCTTTGTTTAGTTTTGAACCTTGGTTGCTGAGAGTCCCTACCTCTACTCCCAGCTCCTAACCTCTCCCAGCCACTCAGTCTTGTTGATGCCCTCAGTATTCTAAGTGGGACAAGAAAGAAGTAGGCCTCTAGGACAATGTCCCGCACAGTTGGGGAATCCTCACTCATTACCTTTTTACTTTCCCCTGTGGGGACAATTGTGAGTTGAAGGAGTTTCTCCTGGCATGGAGCTGTGCCACCTTGAGGGAGGGGCAAAATGGGTAAAATGAAACTATTCTTACTCTCTTCAGTGAGTCTAATTTCATAAGCTTTGCTCCAATGATATGGTGGAATTTCTCCGCTGGACTTCCAAACTCCCACAAAAATATTCTTATCAGCAGGTGGTTGCCAAAATCAGTAAACTGTGCGATGTTAGAAAACTCCTATTTTGCCATCTTGCTTATATCACTTTGAAAATATCTTTATTCCACACTCATTTTCATAGTTTTGGAATATTAGTTTGGTGGTGTATAGGATTTTAGTTGAAAATCATTTTCCTTCAGAAGTTGGATATATTTCTGTATAATTTTCTCATTCCAAATATTTTTGAGAAGTCAAATGTCATCTAGATCTTGATCCTTTGTGTGAAACCTGATTTTTCTCTCCCCTCTTAATCCTCAATACTCCTTGAATGAGTGAGCTTTTCCAATCTGAAATAAACTCGTTCATTGTTTGAAATTACTGAAATACTCTTGAATTGTTCCTTTAGTATTTTCTGTCCTTTGTGTTCTCAGTTTACTCTTCTTAGAACTTCATTACTCAGATACTAAAATGTCTCAACTATTAAAAATTCATCTTTACTGTCTTTTTGCCTAATATTACCACATTTTCTAGAAGACTTCTTCACATTTATCTTTTGATTCTTCTATAGTTTTTCTTTCAATCATTCTTCTGAGTTAGAACATCAATTTAAGAAAAATGTCATGAAGTCTTTTTCATCCCACTTTTTATGTCTGTAACTTTGGCACAATGTCTGACACTTTTAAGTCCTCAAAGAACAGCAATTTTAAAAGTGTGTGTGTGTGTGAAAAAAAAGTGTGTGTGTGTGTGTACACACACATCCACACACATTAATAATGTATATATTCACAGTATATATATTATATT
The DNA here is from genome assembly GCF_049350105.2 of Macaca mulatta. Classification (NCBI taxonomy): domain Eukaryota; kingdom Metazoa; phylum Chordata; class Mammalia; order Primates; family Cercopithecidae; genus Macaca; species Macaca mulatta. The sequence goes on along the minus strand of NC_133406.1, from coordinate 170,797,386 downwards.
CTTTCAGCACACTAATTCTTTTTCCTGTGTTCTCTAAGGTAGATAAATTTTACACATTTATATCTGAAGCCAGATCATTTTGGTATGTTTTTGGTTCTTTTTTTGACTTACATTCTCCAATTCTTTTTTATTTCTAATAATTATAGATAACATTATTACAGCACTTTGTGCCAATTGCTTTTCTGTATAATCTCTTTTAATCTTCACTACAACTCTATGATAAAACCATTCATATAATCACTATTTTTCAGAGTAGGAAACTAAGGCATTAGGAGTTTAAAGGACTTGCCTAGGGCTACCCAGCCAGAAAGTATATAGCTAGGATTCCATCTTAAGCCAACAGACTCTGCTCTGAATTATTTTAAATTTAAACTGTAAACAATATAATACAAATTTTTAAACAAATAATATAGCACCATTTTCACCACAGTAGGCAATTCCATTTTCAGTAGAAGATGAAGAGACATCATCTTTTTCTTAAAATCATATTTTAATTTACTTCTGCTTCCATGTCCTGGTTTACACATAATTTAAGGATATACCATTTTAAGGCAGGGACCTGTGGAGATAAGGCATCATGCATATCAGCATGCAATGAGCCCAGATTGGAGAGTGAACAGAAAAAGCTAAACAGAGAAAAGGAGAAATTTATACTCCTGTTCGTTGAAGATATTTAAAGTAAAGACTTTTAAGGGAAAATGTTAAGAATGATTCACAACTTATATTATTGACCTGGCTGCCCTTTTTTTAGTGACTATTTAATGGAAGAAATTCTAGGTGTTATGGCCTTCCAAAAACAAGAGAAACAGGCTTTTTCATTAAATTCATACATAATGGAGCTCCCAAACTTTTGGAGGCTCTTATTTAGAAGTCAGAATAGTTCAGTAATAATTTTAGGACCACATGATTTCATGAAATTTTAAATGGAGAGAAATGGGGTGAGAAACATCACAAATCCCCCACTTTGTACCCCTTTGTACCCCTATTTGGCAGTGGATAAGTGACCTGTTCTGGATTTGACTACCCTCCTGCTGCTTCAAGGGCTTTGAAGTCCTGCAGACATGGTGGTCTAGATGAATGGAATCTAGAAAGGTGGAATCTTTTGTTTCTTGAGCATCCATCATCAAAAAGTTCAATTATATCCTGCCAGAAACTGTTCCTTATCCTTCCGTCAGATATGAAGTACTGGGAAAGGCCAGTTCTTTTTGAAAATTTTTACATCCTTAATGATAGTTTCAAAAATTGAGAGAAAGTAGTACTGCAGGCATATCATATCATAACAGCTTCATATAGCTTCTTCCCTTGTAACTTTTGCAGGGCCTACTACATTGATCCATTTCTGTCAATTGATTGAAATGTCCCCCACGTCTTTTATTCCTCTAACCCTCACATTTATGGATTAGGTTTGCAGCTTTTGCATTTTCAGTTTCATAGAAAAATCTGTGTTTTTCTGTCACACAGCCAGTAGCACAGCTGTGACAGCAGATGAGCAAATCTCCAAGGGCAATCAGCCAGGCTGGCTACCTCAGAGACTCCAGGGAGGACCCAAGGAAAGCTGCTTGTCTCTTCACACTTTCAGGCAGATGCAGAGCTACACTCTCTACGCACCAAAAAAAGAATTGTATAAAATTTAGCAGAGCCCAATATTAGTTTGGGAATATCTATCAGTTTTGGGTGTGTTCTTAAGTATTTTTCACATGTATATGTTCAACCTTCCTAGCCTTATAAAATGATTATTGGAAGTAAAGATTTTATCTTCTGTTTTCTTTACATCTACTTGTTCTCCCTTCTCTCAGTAGTGGCACTATAACTTAATAACTTAAGCTATTTTTATTTCTTTAGGTTACTAAAGATCAAAGTTTTATCTTAGGCCAAATACACAATTGTCCTCAATCTTATAACCAATTTTAAACTTTTATTATAAAATATTATTTAACATTCAACTCTTATTAAAAATAATGTATATATGATTGATAATATTGATATGTTATGAAGCTTTTATTTCTACTTCAATGGTTATTCTAAATGGTGTTTATACCATATACTGACTCATAGTTTAATAATTATCTAAATATTAGAACTATAGTTTAAAGAATATTTGTTGGAACATTTTCATGTACTTTGTTTTTTTCACATTTTAGGTGTACAAGAATTTCCAGAAAACATAAAGTGCTGTAAGTGTTTAACAATTATTGAAGCCAGTGTCAATCCCATTTCTAAGTGAGTATGAGTGATTAAATTTTATTTCTTTTTATGTTTCCATTGTATAATAATGTACCAAGATAGATGAAATGCACATCATAATTTAAACTGAAATGTAACATTGACATAGCATTTAATAGAATGATGGGAAAAATTCATCAGAATAGTTTGACAAAAGATGATTAAAAACATTGCTGAGTAGCAAGGAAGACCCAATTGGCAAAAGATGGTATTACTTTGAAGCAAACTTTATCACCATTTTCCACAGCTCTCAGGTAACACTCCATAGATAAGAGTTGAAACTAATAAAACGGTTATTAGTAATGGTCATGGTGGAAAACTAGCATAAAAGGCCTGGCAGAAGTTCAAGATAGTGCAAGAGTTTAAGGTAAGGATAAGTGCATAAAAATAACCTATCATGTTGTTCAAGGGAAATAAGTATGACCAGAAATAGAAAGTACTTCTATACCAGAGATTGCAGCAAGAGCAAAGAGATAACCCTAGGAGGTCAGGAAAATGGAAGGCCTGGATGATAGAGATGCTGTGATCAGAAAATGGGTATTTGTAGTCCAAGATCTGTTAATTAAGAAATGCCGTAGAAAAATGATAACCAGAAAGTGACCATGTTGGTGAATTGAGCATATGATGTAGTGACAGAAGTCTGTGGAATCAAGTAGGTCAGGAAGCAATAAAATAAATTGGTTGGAGGAGTCATGAACCTGAATGTTAAAGTCACTTAATAATGGAAGTAGAAATAAAATCTAGAGAGGTTACTGACAGTTGTAATATTTAGAAGAGGTTGAAACAAGTCAGTGGTATTGGGCTGCAAAAAATGAGCTTCAGAGTAAGACTGGCATTTTAATTATACAAAGCTGACAGTAGGATTTGAAAAAAATTCCTCAATATTTTGTCTGATGATGAAGTGCAGGAGACTGGGGGAAACTGAAGCCCATTGGAAAAATATTTAATGGATGGAGTGTTTTTAGAAGAAGACATAAATAAATTTGTCAAAGGAAAGTTGATGGGAAATTGTATACCAGTAGAGTTGAGGAGAAGGAATAGTGAAAGTGGTTCTCTATGGATGATGGAAAGAGGCTCTAGACAAGGTGAGGAGTGGAATAGAATGTAAAAGAATGAGATCAAAGTTTAGATGGAGATCTTTATAGTGAATGGTTTGTAAAATAATCTGAGGCCTTTATGTTAAAAATTACAGTTTTTCTTCCCGAAAAGTAGATAGGGAGGGAAAAAAAGAGAAAACAAAACCCTAAAAAGCTTTTCCCAAAACTCTTAGACCAAAAAAGCAATTTTTTCAACATCTCAATCAAATAGATGTTACTAATTTCTCCCACCAGGACTATAACCACGTCCCTGAATTGAGTCAAAACAATTCAGTATTGACAATAAATTGCTTTTTTTTCCCCCTAATTATTTAATTCTAATAGCTCATCTTATTTAGGAATCATGGTAGGTCTTTGGGAGTGGAAGCCAGATGATAAATTACATCTCCGAGAAATTTCAAGTCCATAGGTTTATTGGATATGTCTAATTCCCTTCATATGTTTAACTTTTTAAAAGATAAATAAATATGACCTATTTCAGCAAAATGCATAACACTATAAACATTAAACAGTTTTGGAATTCACAAAAATTATGAAAAGTCATTATAAATTGTTTATCAAATTTTAAAGTCAGTTTTTTAAATATGTTTTTTCTATACAATAAAATTCACTCTGGCCAGGCATGGTTGCTCACACCTGTGACCCCAACACTTTGGGAGGTCAAGGCAGGAAGATCGCATAAGTTCAAAACTGGCCCTGACAACATGGTGAAACCCTATCTCTACAAAATATACAAAAAATTAGCCTGGTGTGGTGGTGGATGCCTGTAGTCCCAGCTACTTGAGAGACTAAGGTGGGAGAATCACTTTAGCCTGGGAGGACAAGGCTGCAGCGAACCATGATCATGCCCCTGCACTCCAACCTGGGCATGAGAGTGTGACCCTCTCACAAAAAAATAAAATTAATTATATTTAGGTGTATGGTTCAGTGAATTTTAACAAATGTATACAGTCATGTGACCATCTCCATAGTCAAGATATAGACTATTGCATCATCTCAAAGAGTTCCCTTAGCCCAGTCATCCACTGATGATTACTATCCCCATTGCTTTGTCTTTTTTGAAATGAAAAATAAATGATATCATATTTTGTGTCTGACTTCTTTTACTTAACATAATGATTTTGAAATTTATTTGTAATTTTTCAGTACTCAGTACTTTATTCCCCTTATTGCCAGGTAGCATTCCATTGTGTGAATATAACATTATTTATGTATCTATATTTCAGTTGATAGGCATTTGGGTTGTTTCCAGTTTTTGGCTATTATGAATAAAGCTGGTACAAACTATGCACAAGTGTTTATGTGAGCGTATATTTTCATTTCTATTGGGTGAAGCCCTAGGAGTAGTTTTCTGAGTAGTATGGTATGTGTATGTTTAACCTGATAAGAAGCTTCCAAACCGCTTTCCCAAAGCTATTCAATTGTGCATTACATCATTTCAGTTGTTCAGAGTTCAGTTGTTCCTCATCTTTGCCAGAATTTGGTTCTATCAGTTTTTAATTTTTTTCCATTTTAACCAGTGTAGTAGAAATGGTATTTCATTATGGTTTTAATATATATTTCTAATGTCTAATTAGCACCTTTCCATATGTTTATTTATACTCTATATTGCTTCTTTGCTAAAGATTCAAATTTCTTGTTCATTTTTATTGGCTTGCCTTTTTATTGTTGAATTATAAGAATTATGTATGTATTCTGGACCTTTAGAAGATATTTGGAAGTGAAGATTTGCTCTTATTCTATGGCTGCTCTCTTTATTTTCTAAGTAGTACCTTTCAAAGGCAGGGTTTTAAATTTGATGAATTTCTATTTAATAATTTTTTATGGTTTCGCTGTTCTTTTTTATCTAGGAGATCTTTGCTAAATTTATAGCCATAGTGATTTTCCCCTGTGCCTTCTTCTGAAACTCTTATAGTTTAGGCTTTACAGTTAGGTCTATGATCCATTTAAAGTTGATTTTGTATACATTGTTGTAAAACAATTGATCACATATATTTGAGTTTATTTCTGGATTTTCAATTTTTGTTAATCTATATGTTTGTCCTTACACCAATTCCCTACTGTCTTAATTACTGTAGCTTTATATAATAGTAAATCATGAAATCAGAAAATATGAGTCCTTCAAATTTGTTCTTCATCAGAATCATTTGGGCTAGTATGCTCTTTGCTATTCTATGTGAATTTTATAATTAGCTTGCTAATTTATACAAAAATGTACAAGCATGTTGGAATTTTGATAGGGATTGCATTAAATCTGTAGATCAATTTGGGTAAAATTTAACATCTCAAAAATGTTGAATATTCTCATTCCTGAGTATAGTTTAGCTCCATACTTATTTCAGTATTTAAAACTTTATCAATGTTTTATAGATTTCAGCATACAAATTTTGTTCATTTTATTCTATGTGTTTTATGGTTTTTGTGCTATTGCAAATGATTTTTTATTATTCCAATTGTTTACTGCCAGCATGTACAAATACAATTGATTTTTAATATTTATCTGATCTTCTTCAATCTTACTAAACTCACTAATTCCATTAAATTGCATGTATAGATTTTTGTGAAATTTTCTATGTAGAATATCATGTTACCTGTGATTAAGACGGTCTTGTTTTATCATTTTTTGTCTACATGCCATTTATTTGTTTGTTTTTCTTACCTTTTGGTCTTGGCTAACACCTCCTTTACATGTTGAACATCAGAGGTGAAAGCAGGCATCATTATCTTGTTCCCAATCTTAGAGAGAAATCATTTAGAGTTTCACCATTATGTGTGACTGTTACTTGTTTTTTAAATATATGCCATTTATCAGATTGAGAAAATTTCCAGTAACCTGACATTCACTTCCTTTTGAGCCCTCACTAGCAGGGCCATCAAAGTTTAGATTTCTTCTAAACGTCTTTTTAAGAAAACGTATGCTTTATCATGTTTTTCTTAACGTTCTCCAGTCTGTGACCACTGAGTGCTTTCAAAGCCACTGCACATTTTTAGAAATCAGTTACAGCAGAACCCCAATTCCAATCATCAAAAATCTTTATTAATTTTCTAATGCTCTGAAACAAATTGCCACAAATATATCAGCTTAAAACAACACATATTATTTATTTCTCCATGTCTGTGGGTCAGGAATTTGAGAATGGCTTATCTGGGTCCCCTGCTTCAGAGTTTCACCAGGCTGCACTTTTTGCTGGCTGTCAGCTGGCAACCACTCATGGGACCTGGAGACTGTGTGCAGTTCCCTGCCATATAATTCTCCCCCAAGGCAGTTTTGAGTCTCTTAGCCAGATGGAGTTATATAATGTAATTTAGTTGTGGGAGAGACATTCCGTCGTATTTGCCACATTCTATTGATCAGTAGCAAGTCACAGCTCCTACCAACACTCAAAGGAAGGAGATTATACAAGGGCATAAACATCAGGAGGTGAGGATCATGGCGGGGCATTTAGAATGTGTCTTCCACATAGCTGATATTATGTGCCCAACTGTTAAACTATATGGGTGTCTGGGTCTATTGTTATTCTATCTTTGTTGTAGTTTTTTAATTGATATATATAGATGTACATTTTGGATGGGCACATGTGATCATTTGATACATTCATATAATCAAATCAGGGTAATTGGGATATCCATCATTTTAAATATTTATCTTTTCTTTACACTAGGAACATTCTAATTCTCTTCTGGCTATTTTGAAATGTAAAATTAATTAATGTTAACTAGAGTAACCCTACTGATCCATCAAACATCATATCTCATTTGTTCTATGTAACTGTGTATTTGTACATACCACTTTTAATTTAAGCAATTAATAAAAGGAAAGCATTTACTTAGTAGAATGAATTATTTGCCAATTTATAAAACATATATACTCTTCGAATTTTTAAATAAATCTGTCATATGTGAAAAGCCACCAAGTTACTTTAGGATAGTAAAATCATTTCATTATTGATAGCTCCTTACTTAATGTCAGATATTGGATTTCATTGAATACTTTAGAGGAAAGTAAAGGCAACTTAAGATTGTCATCTTCATCAAGTGTATCCCACTTGCTATGGAATACTTTCTTCCTTACAGTTCCTCATACATTTTTCTGGAAGTGATTATATTGACAAGTCAGGCCCTTGTCTCTATTAGAAGCTACAAAATGTACCATAAAATTAATGATAAAGTTGAATATCTTCTTTTGGCAAACTTACTGACTGTATATATATGATTTTTCAAATAACATCAAATTCATTTTTCATTGTATGTTATTTTCAAAGTACAATAATGGACAGTTTAAGAGATTTTAAAAATTCCTTATCCCCAAATAATTTATAATTTTTCCCAGGAACAGAAAATTTCCAATACTAGTGCAAAGTATAATTGTATAAACATTCAACTAAATCTATAAACAGAATCATATGAGAAAAGTAAAGAAGACATTAATTTTGAATCTAAGTGCAGAGTAACGATTCAATAAATTTGTGTTGAAGTGAATTGAAATAAAACATAGATGTCATTAAATAAGACATACTATGTAATCTTATTCTTAACTCTACATTTTTAAGAAGAAAAGTTCAATAGAAAAATGTCAATACATCTTTTTTTTTTATAACCAGGCTGATAAAAACTAGCTTACTTTGCATGCTGGTTTTTCATATAACCTATTTTTGGTGGTCCAATTTTGTCATTGGAATCTGCAAAATGTGGTCAATTCTTAAACTCTGAACAAAATGTTCTATGTAATAAGCCAGATTCTTCTAGGGCATAAGCATTACCAAAAAAGAAGCAAAAAAGCAGTATATTTTTGATCAAAGAAGCAGTACAATATCGTTTATTACATACATATGGAGAATAGTAGACTGAGAGAACCTGGATAGTTTTGATACATAGGAAAAATATTTGTCCCTACAAATAGAAAATTTGTATTTTAAAAGCCATTTTTTACTGAGTAGTGACACTGTTAAAGTAAATTATTAGATTAGTGGTTTTAACAGTCATCTAATTTTACATGTATCTTACTGATCATATTTTTGAAAAGTCATATGTAACTAGTTGTATTGAATTACAAGACATCAAAGATAATACTTAAATTCCAATGGAAATGTATTTAACATCTGTGTAAACAAATGTATTTAATATCATAACAACTGTCATACTATCAGGACATGAGCTCTAATGCATTAAAACAAAGTAAAACACAGAGAAAAGTAATGACCTACCATAGCCTTTCATTTCTATAAGATTAAGTTCAAACCTTTGAGTTGAGCATTCAAGGACTGTAAACCCTGCCCTCTCCTAATATTCTTAAATATTAACTCCCGATACTCTCATACATAAAGTATTTGCTCCAGAACTCATCTTCTCTTCATTATACATCTCAAGTGTCTTCTTACCTCTACATCATAAAAACCCTCATTTTTCACTTGCCTCCCTTCTTTTTCTTTTCTACTTTCATAAATCCTATGTCTCTTAAAAGCATATTTATGGCAACATCCTCTATGAAATCATATCCACACAATTCAGCTCCAAAATACAAACTAGAAAAATGTATTTACAGCAAAAATAACCAATATCAGATTAATATACAGTAAGTCTTCACTTAATGTCATTGATAGGTTGTTGGAAACTCCAACTTTAAGTTACAGGACATACCAGCAAGTCTTCAAATAACATTTTTTCCTTCAGCATCATTTCATTATAATGTTGTAGAGAAGATAAAAAAAATTGTTTTGTTATACATAGTTGCACTTAAACTTGCAGTTTCCAAGAACCTATCAATGACATTGAGGACTTATTACTAACAATGTGTAAAGAATTGTCATAAATCAGTATAAAAATATAAATGTGTTTGTTTTAGATTCCCCAGAAGCAGATGTTTAGAAAAGAATATAAGCAGTATATTTAGGAGATGAGCCCAGGAAATACTTGTTGAGGGTGTTTTTTCAAGCTGTTTATAGTATTTGGCCATTGGACTTTAACTTTCTGGGGAGCTCTGGGTAACAGTGTAAAACACATACCAGAGCTGTCAAACACAATGGGAGAGAGAGCAGAAGTATTTATATTCCTACTTGTCATTAGGTGAGTACTGTCTCTGAGAGGGACATTAATTCCATAGAACTTGGGCTACCAGGTGCATGAACAGACCAGGCTTTAGCAACTGAAGAAAGCCTTCAAACAGGAAGGAAAGGGGCAGGCAATCATGATTTGTTCCAGTGTACAACAAAATGATAAAGGCAGGGAGTTGTGGTTGGGGCACCAATAGAAAAATAGGTAAAATAAGTAAACATGTATTTCACAAAAAAGGAAACAAATATTGCTAATAAACTTTTATTCCTAACTAATCAGCGAAGTGATTATTATTGCTATTTTATATTTACCAAATTGGCAAAAATGAAAAAAGCTAACAAAACCAAGGGTTAGGAAGGACATGGAAAAATGTGGAACTATTTTGAATGAAATTTGGTTACATCTAGTAAATATAGACTTGCATTCGCTATGACCAATGATGTCACTTCTAAGGATATAACTTAAGTAATCTTTTGCAAATGTATACTATATGTTCAAAAATATTCACAGAAGCCAATATTTGTAATAGCAAAATGAAAAACTAGAAACAACTGTAGGCCGGGCACGGTGGCTCATGCCTGTAATCCCAGCACTTCGGGAGGCCGAGGCGGGTGGATCCCCTGAGGTCAGGAGTTTGAGACAAGTCTGGCCAACATGGCGAAACCCCATCTCAACTAAAAATACAAAAATTAGCTGGGCGTGGTGCAGGTGCCTGTAATCCCAGCTACTCGGGAGGCTGAGGCAGGAGAATCACTTGAACCTGGGAGGCGGAGGTGGCAGTGAGCCGAGTTTGCACCATCGCACTCTAGCCTGGGAGACAAGTGTGAAACTCTATTTCAAAAAAAAAAAAAAAAAAAAAAGAAGGAGAAGAAACAACTGTAATGTTCATTAGAAGGAAAACAGCAAATTGTATATTCATACAATGGAATACTATGCTATGATGGCCAATCAGTCACATCAAAATGGATGGATTTTTTAAATCTAATACTAATTTTTAAAGCCTTTGGAAAATGTTCACAGTATGATTTTATTTACATAATATTCAAAACCATGCAAAACTATGCAACATGTTTTGTTTTAGGGAATTAAATATTTGTGGTAAAGCCGTTTCAAAACAGAATAGTAAACATGATTCAGGAATTTGTGTGGCAAATAGGAAGATGTAGACAGGGAGGGACACCCAGAGGGTTTCAAAAATACTGATTCTATTTCTTGATTCTATTGTGGGTACACATATATTCTTTTATACATATATGTATGTACACACATACATACCCAAATACAAACATTATATATTTATATCTATATATCTATATATATGTGTGTGTGTGTGTATATGTGTGTGTGTGTGTGCATATATATATGTAAGTGTTTTATATATACATATAACAAAGTATTGGACATAGGAAGAGAAACCATGAATAAAACTCATATAATGTCCCAGGAGAAGGAGAAGCAGCAGGAAAACTGTTGTAGAAGCAAAGAAGGGGAGAACAAGCAGTAATGGCAACTGTTGCTAGGCAGTGTAGGATCCGAAATAAAATGAGGCTAATGGGATTGGAACTTAGGATGTCAGTGGAGGCCTTGGTGAGTGCATTTTAGTAACAGAGTTGAGGTAGATGCCAGAAAACAATGGCTTGAGTAGTAATAAGAAGCAATGAGTATAGGCAGTTTTTTAAATAATTTTAGCAGTAAATGCAAGGAGGAAGACAGGCTGTAATTTGAGGAGAAGGCAAATTTGAAGGCTATTTAAGAGTATTTTATAAAATAACAAAATCTGGACTAGACTATACATAAAAGTATTACAAATGTTTAAATAGAAATTTACTAATAAAAAAGTCAATATTCCTCTAAAAACAAGTCTCCTGAGAAATCCTTGAACTAAATCTTTTTACATTTAAAATAATAATTTAATCTAATTTCTAAAACTCATAAAGGTTATTTTCTTAATTTTTTGATGCAGTTTATAGCCTTTATGATTGTCTAATTATCTTTTCAATGTTCTTTGTCATTTTTAATAGATATTAATTAGACCAATTTGAATCATGATTTACATACATATTGAGCAGGCATTAAAGAAATCATTAGTCAAGGGGACAACATGCTCCTTCACTTTTCATACGGGGCAACTTTAGTCATCACTGTAACAAATTGTAGACAAATTTTGATGATTAAGTGAAATAGTAACTGGATACTCTTGCCTGACTATATATGTGCATATTCTGTTGAAAAAGGAACATTAGTTTTAAAATTACAAACAAGCCAAACAATTTGAGATTTCCATAAAAAATGTCCTGGCTGGTGTGCATAAGATTAGGCCAGCAATAAGAGATGATGTTACTAATTTTAGCAGTGACATAAATCTTAGTGTAGGAGAGTAGCATGGAAGTGGATAAATGCTATTTACTTTAATAACAGGCAAAATTTTCAAACTGTAACAACATGCTCAATAAATTCTTTCATTACTGTAATACCAAAGGAGAGTTGAAAAATGTATTACATTTATATTTTTTCTCCTCAGAGATACATATTTTTGTTCTGTTTCTATAGCAGTATCAATGCAATGACTAAAACTTTAACTCCTTTTTAGACTCCCTGATGGCTTCACACAGCTCCTAAACCTGACCCAGCTCTACCTGAATGACGCCTTTCTTGAATTTCTTCCAGCCAATTTTGGAAGGTAAGAATAAGAAATTTAAATTATGCAATTATATTTCACCTTAGGTAAGTGCTTTACTAGTGTCAGTTGATGAGACTTCAAAAGTGCCAGCTGTGATTAAAGATAGGCCTCATTATTATTCAATAAATGAAACTCTGTTAATTAATGAAACTTTTGCAAAAAATAAAGTAAAATTAGGCCTTTACATGACATTAATACTCAAATAAATTCTAGATGAATTAAAGAGTTGAATATAAAAAAATAAAGCCAGAAATGATCTGAGGGGAAAAAAGGAGATGAATATTTATTTTGTTGAGAAATACCTTTACAGGCACAGACGCAAAGAAGAATACCATAAATGGATAGATACGCTGACCTAAATACTTTTATCATAAAGTATCAGGAGATCAAAGATTTAAGGTAAAACAATAAACTGAAAAATAGTTTCATTATATATGAAAAAAATTATTTATATATTTAACCTAGAATTCTTACATATAAATATGCAAACAAAGATTTTAGGGGAAAATGGTCGAATTACAAGAAAAAAGCAATTCATAATAACACATATGAATGGCTGGGGAACACATAAAACATGTCTGTCTTCACAAATAATAAATATAATACAAATTAAAACAATAAAAGACCTTTATGTTCCAATGTATTGCAAAAACTTTTTTTTAGAGTATAAGAACAGAGATGATCTCATGCTCTCTGACAGGATTGTAGAATGTCATGACCTTCAAGCAGGGCAGTATGCTTTTAAAACCTTTGAAAATATTTACAAACTGTTGCCTCTGTGAATCATTTCTAGAAATGTCTATTACCATTGTCAGTATCCCACTGGGATTTATGGACAAGTTTATTGTTATTTACAAAGTGAAAAAAGTGAAATCACATATCTGTATAGGATATTGGTTAAATATATTATGGTTCATCTATATGATAATACTGTATAATAATTAATAATATTAGGAAAGTATTTTTTTAAATTCTTCAGATGTTTCCAATATTAATATGAATCTATATGAAATGAAAGACTGGTATCTTAAAAGTAAAATTACGAATAATTTTTATTGTCATCTTGACATGTTTTTCAATATTTTTCAGGTGTTCTACAATGAGCTTTTTTGTGCAAAAGATATATCTCAACAGCTAGGACATTTTTAAGTTTATTGTCAACTACATTTATGTAAATGAATATCTTTGAAATTGTTCAAATAATAGACTAAGTGTAGCTTGACACCAATCTGTTGACCGAAGCTGGCACAGGACATTAAGAACTCAGTTGAATAATGAAGTCACTTAACATGTGACAGCCTCCATTTACATACTGAGAGCACATCAACATTTCCCAGATTCCCTTACTTTTGCACATCACACCATCACAACACTTATGAACAGCATATACTTGGGCAGTTTTAAACTTCACAGAGCGTCCAAAGAGCATTGCCTGGCTTCTAAATGAATTGGCATTTCATCATTCATCCATAGAAACTAGCCTTGCCTTTCTGGCACTGACCACAGCATTACAATATACTTTGGATTTATCAAATCAGAAAATATTTAATTATTATCTTAAGATACATTTTTTTCTTGAACTTTTGTCAGTTCTCTTTAGTCGTAATGTGAGGAAAAGATTTGGGCAAGTGAAAAACATAATACCAACACCAAAACCACTTGAAAATAGAATATAATTTTGCATAAATTTCCTACAAAAAAATATGCTCTATTTTATTATTATCATCTAAAAAGGTCTCTAACCTTCAACTGTGTAGTTTAACAAGAGGACACTTAAAATTCCTTTTAACACCTGAGATTCTCTGCTCCTAAAAGCCAAAATCAGTACAAAATATCATACTAGTACAATTGTTGACAAGATTTGAGACATGCAAATGCTCAAGAAATCTCCTTTACTAGAATATACCCATGCTGTGAAGAACTGAATCACTTTATTTCATATACAGATTAATCATTATAAGATTAAAATTAAATAAAAAAGCTTGATAGGAGGCAAAAAAAAAAAGAAAGGGAGAGAGACCTACATGAAAACCTAAAAGTACAGTAAATATGGGAGATGGTAGATGAAAAACTACGAATAGTAAAATATTTCCCAAAACATTAAGAATTCAGATAATCCAGTTAATATCTGTTCTAAAGTAGCTTCATCTGGGTACATTTTAACATTCAGTATGGATGTGAATAACAATAGTGTGTCCTAGACTACAAAACTTAACAAGTAATTAAGTGTGAAATGCATCCCTAATCACAAATGTCACTCAAGCAACAGAAACTATGAATACCTCTCATTCTTCTCACGTGATTTCCCCAACCCCAGCATTGTCACGGGACATATGATGCGACAGATTTTTAAATGCATGAACTTTTCATAAATGTTAAAATATGCACCTTAGAGTCAATGAAATATGGTATATTGCAACACTTCTCCCATTGTGTAAATAATAAAAATAATAATAGCCAATTCTTATTAAAACTTGTGATATACAAGAAATTATGCTTTACATGTATTACATTATTTAATGTTCCAAACCATACAAATTTGATACTGCTGTCACACACTTATGGATGAGGAAATTGAATTAAGAGAGGTTAATTAATTTGCCCGGTGTCAGAGAGGCAGAATATGAAAGAGTTTGGATTTCACCCAGGTTTGTCTTCCTATAAAATCCCATTTTTTTAACTCTATGCTATAGTATTTGCTTTTTAGTTTATTTATAGTCTCTTGAGAGAAATTATTGCCATATTCCAGTGAACACAGCATCTGATATTTAGTATACATTCAAATATCAATGAAAATATTGAACAACAAATATATTTTTATAAAACGTATGAAATTTAGAAGGCTGGAATCCAAAAATATCTTTTAAATATCTCAGTTAATTTTAGGAAAATGATATTTGTCATTGCCCAATACTGATGTAACCCTACTCATAATCAATATGTAGATTTCTTTAAAATCTATAACCATAGTTAAAAGAATATTTGAACATGGCTCTTTGAATAGTGATAATGATAGTTTACCATAGTAAAATTTATTTTTATTTCAATATGATGGGTACATCATATTGTACATCCAATATATGGGTACATATAGTTGTATATATTTATGAAGTATGTGTGATATTTTAGTACAGACATACAATGTGTAATGATCAAATCAGGGTAATTGGGGTATCCATCACTTCAAGCTTTTATCATTTCTTTGTGTTAGAAATATTCCAATTCTAGTTTTTTAGTTATTTTTAAATATACATTATTGTTAACTATAGTAACCCTATAGTACTACGAAATACTAGACCTTACTCAATAATTTTTTAGACAGAAATACTAAGAGGAAATTTTAAAAATTCATTTCTGTAGACTTGTCAAATTGCGGATCTTGGAGTTAAGAGAAAATCACTTGAAAACTCTACCAAAGTAAGTGACTATGTATTTTCTGAATTTTGAACTGTGATATTTTTTCACTAGTAAGAAAAATAACTACTTTTATTTTGTTTGTGTTTTGGTACTTTAATTGAGTTAATTTATCTACACATTTTTCCTAATGGCCAAAAAGTATGGTATACTGTAAAAGATTCATATTACATGAGAATGTATTCTGTTTTATAAAACTGTAATTACAGGTTAAGGTGGAAAGAGTTCACTTAAGTTTCTTCGCATGGCTGAAGATACATGCCAGAAAATTATTGCACTACAACATATGAAATTGTCATTCTTATAGCTAAAAACAATAGTGTCACAAGATTCAACTTAATAGGATGCTTAATTCTTCAAGTTCATTTATGGATTGTAGTATACCTTTCAGTTTTTAAATCAAGAATATGCCACAAAGTTTTAGGAAAAAAGATTAAAATGTTTCAAGAGATCACAAAGTGGTTTAGCTAAAAGTTATATATTCTTTCAAATTGTTCATTTTTACTAGTCTATTTAAAATTTGGCGTATATAAAAATATAGGGTATTTTAAAGTAAAAACTAATCCTTAAAATTTTATGCAATGTTTACCATAATAAAATGCTTTGTTTCACCCAGCTTTGCCTTATTCATGTGTAACAATAGAATTTTGTGTTTTACAGAGTTATTTTTGAAAATCAAAATGGGTTTTTTACTCAATTAAATCATTACACTTGTATATATTAAGATGAAAATATTTAAAGTACTATGTTGCTATTATCACCCTTCTGCAGTATTATAGAAAACTATTGAGTACAGTGACTAATTTTTTAAACATTTCAGTAGGACTTAGATACATCTGCTGAACCAAAATGTAACCTTATTTTTTACTTATTAAATCCTTTTCCAAAGCAAACTGGATTGATTAATATTTCAACAACATACCTTCAAGTACATTTTATGTATGATATTATGTATTAAAATTGTCATTGTAATATAATAACACAATTATGAAAATAACTTTCAATAATGATATGGATTTAATTTGAATATATACATAAAGATAAAATACCTACTTAATCCTCCATAAGAGAAGACAAGGAGAGAGCATAGTAATGAGGAAATGTCTGCATATTTCACCATCCAGCACTTCTGAATTATGCCTTTCTCTAAGCTAAAGCACTGGGTATGGGCCTAACCCAGGGGACCCCTCCCAGGTTGGGGGCATAAACAGGTGGAAATATGGTTGAGGGTGTTAATTGTTCAAGTGGAAATTTCCGGCAAATGCAGCTAGTGCCATGGAGTCCATCCCTCATGCTTTTGTCTGCCACATTTAAAGTAAGTGCGAAACATGGCTAACTGGAAGCTAAACCAAGATAGAAAAGCAGGTGTCCCCTTCACCTAAATATATACATTTAGGTCAAGGAGAAAATATTGAATATGCAGAGGAGAATCCTTTTCCCTCTGTTCTCAAATAATGGCTTTCCTTTGAAGTAGAAAATAAACCTGACATAGGTTGTTAGGTTTTTAAATATATATCATTAAATACGAATCTTAAATATAAATTAAAACCTGATATAGATTGATAATACGGACTTTATATGAGGTAGCTGTGTGAATAAATCAGAGTAATGAGGAACAATAATAACAACAATAATTGGTGCTGGGGTATTGTGCAGGCTTTCAGATTTTGGTTCAGTATTAAACAGAATTAAAATAAGTAGAATAATATGCATAAATGAATTTGGACATAGAAAAATGTTGTAAAGATATATTAGAACTGGTGTTGGGTCTCTTTGATAGACTCATATACATATAACTTATATAGCTGTTACATTTTAAGAAACATTTTCAAAGTTACTTGCAATCTAGTGTGTTCATTTTATAACCCACAGACCAAAATCTAAAGAACAAAATTCAGGCATAAAATATAGATAACTTTAGTTTTGGGTCTATTGAATGAGAATCGCAGAAAGAAATTCTTCTTTGAATAAAAATAAACTTTGTTTTCACTATGTATTATACCTTTTGATCACCAGTCTATACCTGTAACTTAAAGCCGCGTGAGAGCACTATAGTATCCTTTATTTTGCACTCCCAATAAAAATAAAGGTAAAAACATAGTTTTAGGAAAAACAATTTTAGTTTAACAATAACTATTCTGAGAAGAGATAACTCATGATTTACTTAGGGAAACTAACAAGATGTTGGGTTTTTAGTTATTTTCTCTTCTTTTCATCTTTTAAGTCTATATGCTTAGCGATCTGTGGAAAATGTGAATGTGTGTAAGAATTATAATGTAACATGCATTAAGATGTACATCCTTTAAGCAAACTGATAGATACACTTAGATGTATGCAAATTCTAGGATAATTTTTTTCTGTTAAAAAATAGTATTATAAATTTCCTTATAATGTTTATGATCATTACTCTACATACATCAAGGAGGAGTAATAAAATTAAGTCCTTCGAAATGCATTTGCCTAAAACTCATTGAAACAGTCAAGTCTTGATTATTTGTAATAATAGAAGATAGTAAACATCTGAAAATAACTAGAATGCCAAAAGGAAAAATTTTTAGATTCTATGATACAGTTTTTCCTTATAGAAGAATTATCTTCTTCATTGTGTTTTTTGAGGGATAGTCAGAAAATGTGGAGATGGTAGAGAGAATTCAAATGAATGTTAGATGTCAAGGGAAAACCAAGCCTTTGTTTCCTTATTTGTTTGCTTATTTATTCCTTCCTTCATTTGTTTGTGTAAGAGCATCTCAGGGTCAGGAATCAAAGAGAGGCTGGATTCTCAGTGATGCTGTCTCAGGGTGTCTCATGAGGCTTGAATGGGCCAGGGTTTGCCTCAAATCTCACTCAAGTGGTGGTTGGCAAATGGGTTTCTCACTGCCAAAGGAATGGCTGGAAGCTTTCCATTCTTTTCCTATAGAAGCTCATGTGTGCTTCTCTATAGGGATACTCTCAGTGTGGCTGCTTGCTTCCTTCTGAGCAAGTGATTTGAGAGAAAGAGTGTACATCTAAGACAGAAGCCTTGGTCTTTATCTAATCTCAGAAGTGATATACTATGATGTCTACCATATGCTATTGATCACAGAGACCAAATCTGGACCATTTCTTCCAAAGTATGGAAGAAAACAATGTTAAGACTATAAATACCAGGAGACAAGGATTAATGGAGTCCATTGTAGAGGTTCCTACAACAGGTCTGGTTCTCAGCATTGCTAGTCTAGAAATTCAATGCCAACATATACTAGATGCATCAGACACAGGAGGCCAACACACAAATCATCAAATGCACGGGGGATTTTATCTTAGCACAGGACACTCTGTTTTCCAGAACTCCAGCTATACTGGTGTTCCTCTTGAACAAAACAAGTGTGTTCCCACTTTGAAGGTTTTACACCATTGAGAATTTTCTTTCTATACCTTTGCATCGTTAGGTCTTATGATTTATGTCTCTCTTCAGATAACTGCCTCCTCGGGGGCCTTCCCCAATTATGTCATATAAAATTGTCTCCCTTCTTCTTTACACCATTTCATTATTGTATTTGATTTTCATCATAGCACTTACTGCTTTCTGTATGATTTTGACTCTTTGTGTACTTGGAGATACCTCCTCAAGACAGTATAAGTTCCATTAATGAGAGGTTATTTCCACTTGGTCACTGTGGACTCTCCAATGCCTTAAACATGGTAGACATTCCAAATGAGAATGCTGAGCTACGGATTCACAATAACAAGTATCTGTCATGTGACCTTGACATTTTGCGTCACTTGATTATTTTTCTCCACAGAAAATTATATGGGAAGCCAAACATTATAATCAGATTAATCTTGAAGAGCAGCATGAAGTCAGACAAGGACAAATGATTGGGATTTCTTAATAGCTGATAGCCCAGACTTGGATTTTATAAACCTACACACATTTTCTCTCTCTCTAAATGGTTTCAAGTTAGGCACAATAGTTAAGACATGACAGGGAGAAAAATAACTTCATATTAACTAAATTAATATTTGTAACAACTAAATAAAATACAAAAATGGTATAATATTTGCTTTTTATTAAAATGTGTCACATTTCATCAAGAAACAAAATATATGTCAAGATAAAAATGAAGGGATAAAAACAATTTTTTAAAATGAAATTTAGAAATTTTTTCCACAGAAGTAACATAACATCATATAAATGATTGGTAATAGTCATGGGTTTTAACTTTAAATAAAACTGTCCCATATGTGTGAGAAGAATTTTTCTAATACCCTAAAGTTAAAATAAGGCCTCATTCATTAATAATTTATCAAGGCCATGACTAATTTTGTTTCAACTACAGTTTAAATATATTATGTAAATGCATGTGTTAATTATGAAACTATGAAGTAATATGAAGAAAAGGAAACATAAATTAAGGTAACATGAATATTCATGTCTCCTGATGCACAAGGCATGAAGCATGATACCTCACTTTGCTGTCATAAACACTGACTAAGAGAGGAATGTTCAAATATATTCCAACAGAATTAATGGGGTAATATCGGTAAATACAGTAAAACCTGATGAACATATTCAAAATTGGGAAAGTGGATAGATTTGGTAGATGAAGAATGCTAAGAGTTGTTGGAAGAAGTTCTAAGTGGAAACATAAATCTGAAGTAGTGACAATATCTTTTGGGTCATTGACCCTTCAGAGAATCTGAAAAAAGCTATGGAATATAGAAAAGTATTAATTCTAAAGTTCAACTTGTATCTATTTTCAGTATATGAATAGTCTATTGTTAATATACATGTTCTTATTTTCACCTAGAAGTAGAATATTTTGCCTTTTATGTAAAATAAGCCACATCAAAATACCTAGTATTGGCTAGGAGCAGTGGCTCACATCTGTAATCCCAGCACTTCGGGAGACCAAGGCAGGTGGATCACTTGAGGTCAGGAGTTTGAGACCAGCCTGGGCAACATGGTGAAATCCTGTCTCTACTGAAAATACAAAAAGTAGCCAGGCATAGTGGTGTGCACCTGTAACCCCAGCTACTCGGGAGGCTGAGGCAACTGAATTACTTGAACCTGGGAGGCAGAGGTTGCAGAGATCATGCCACTGAACTCCAGCCTGGGCAACAGAGTGAAACTCCATCTCAAAAAAAAAAAAAAAAAAAAAAAAAAACACCCTAGTATAGAGCACCAAAAAGAGGGCCCTCCCGATTTTAGGGTTCAAATTTGTCAAATAGATAATTTTAGTCATATAACCATTTCTAGTATGTTGATTGAAGATGTTTTTAAGAAGAGAATATTTTATTGAGTAAATTTTATTTTGGGTTGTTAATAGGATTAGATTTCATTATCATCTGTGAAGGTTTTTAATTTCCCATAGTAGAAATTATTAAGGAATTATTTAAGAGAAAAATTTTCCAAAGTACACACATAAATGATACTTTTAAACTACTAAGCTATGTATGCTAGATATCTCATAAATGGTATATCTATTATTTATATGATTTTATCCCTCAAGCATCGTTGCTTTTATTAAGTGATTTTGCCCCTGAAAACAAAGGTTCAGGAACTCTGTAGTACCACCTTTGTGAATACCTAAGGACATGTACACAACACAAATATACTTACAGAAGATGCCAATACATTATACCTTAACTAGACATACTCTTCCAAAAAGATTCACTTTAAATTATGTACGTAAATTAAAACCAGAGCTACACTGACAGCTGCACACTGTTAAGGAAAGATATTAGATCATGAAAGTCGAAAAAGACTAAGGGACTATTACAGATTCAAGAAGACTAAAGAGACTAAAAGAAATGTCCTTCTTAACTGGTTCTTTAGCTATAGAGGACATTTTTGAGACACTGACAAAATTTGGGTTTGAAGATTAGATGCTATTAATTTCCTGATTTGGATGGTTGTATTTTGGTTGTGTAGAATGTTTATGTGTAGGAAATACTGAAGTATTTGGGAATAATGGGACACCAGATTGGCAGTTTATTCTCAAGTAATTCAGAAAACCATGATTTTTAGTTTTTAAACATTTTTGTAATTTTGTGACTGTTTCAACAAAAAAGTCACTTTATTTTTTATTGTGTTATTCGATTTCCTTTTTAGTTTTTTCATTGTGGTA
This sequence comes from Macaca mulatta, assembly GCF_049350105.2. NCBI lineage: Eukaryota > Metazoa > Chordata > Mammalia > Primates > Cercopithecidae > Macaca > Macaca mulatta. The sequence goes on along the minus strand of NC_133406.1, from coordinate 170,775,811 downwards.
AGACTACTTAATATGAGATCTACCCTCCTAACAAACTTTTAAGCATACAATACAGTATTGTTAGCCATACACACAATGTTGGACAGCAGATGTATGTAACTTGTTCATCTTGTATAACTGAAACTTTATACCAATTGAACAACTCCCCATTCCCTCCTGCCCTCAGCCCCTGGCAGCCATCATTTGATGCTATTTCTGAGTCTGACCATTTTAGATACCTTGTGTATGTGGAACGTGCAGTATTTGTCCTTCTTTGACTAGCCTATGTCACTTAGCAGATTCACCCATGTTTTAAGGTGGAATAATATTCTGCTATATACATACATACCACATTTTCTTTATTCGTTCATCTGTTGTTAGACATTTAGGTTGATTCCATATCTTGGCTACTGTGAATAATGATGCAATGAACACGGGAGTGCAGACATCTCTTCAAGATCCCAGTGTCAGTTCTTTTGGATATACATTTAGAAGTGAGATTACTGGATCATATGGTAGTTCTATTTTAAATTTTTTTAGGAAACTATTCACTATATTTTACCATACTGTTTTCCACAGGAGCTGTACCATTTTCCAATATAACAAAGGGAACATAAAAATGTGTTTTAGAAATATATTTTCAAAGATAAATAAAGATAAAACACTTTCAACACAGATAAAATTATTAACTGTATGAAATATTTGTCAATATACAGATTAAGGGAAGAATTTACACTTCCATACTAAAATGCTAAGGCCATCAGGCCTATAATTCCAGCATTTTGGGAGGCCAAGGTGGGAGAATCACTTGAGCCCAGGAGTTTGAGACCAGCCTAGGCAACATAGCGAGGCCCTGTCTCTACAAAAATTTCTAAAACTTAGCTGGGATTGGTGGTGTGTGCCTGTATTCCCAGCTACAAGGGAGGTTGAAGTGGGAGGATCACTTGAGGAAAGGAGGTTGAGATTGCAGTGAGCTCTGATCATGCCACTGCACTCCAGCCTGGGAAACAAAATGAGACCCTCTCCCAAATAAATAAATAAAATGCTTAAATATTTATAAAAATCAGCATTTTAGAAGTAAAGGTTCTATGTGTATGAGTAATATATGCACTGTGTATTTTTTTCCTAACCTGAATGGCAATAAGTGCTACATATTTATAATTATCACTCAAATTTCTAAACTATTCATTTCCAAGTACTATGTTTTTGTTTCTCATATAAGTTCATTTATTCTTTTTTAATAAGATTACTCCATAGGCAGGCTTATCTAAATATAAATTTGCTATGTTTTCTTCTTTTAAAATCCTTCCTTTGTTATCTAGTTTACTACCAGTTATTATCAAAATAATGAAGAAAGCTCATAGATTAATATGTATTCTAAACTGGACAGGTGTGACTAAGTCATGTTTCCATTCTCATTTCAGGGTCCTATTAATGAATTTACCTCATTTGGCATTATGCTACCCTACTAGCTATTTTAATGAAATACATCAATAGGTTCCTTAGTGCCATTGTAATGAAAATTTCATTGTCAGGCACAGCTTACAGAATGGCTTTTGGATGTTTCTATTAACTCTGTATTTGTAATTCTGTTTTGTAACTGTAATACATAATTGGATACTGTGTGATTGTGTTATCATATTACCTTATGCTTTTACTAATTTATATCAATTTACAAGGTACAGTGTTTTTGCTGAACCCATAGTACCATCCTCTTCAGGACTGTCTTTATCAAAATCCCCAGTTTGACAAGCTAACTAACCAAGGGAAACCACATTAGTGCCCTCTGCTTTTAGAGAATTGTACATGGAAACATATATTTTCTTATCACTTGGTGCTATATTTTCAATTCAAATGAAATAAGTGGACAATCATGACATTCTATATTTAAAAGTATTCTATAAATTATAATGTGTTATAACAGAGTGATTATTAGAGTCACTTCTAAAATATCAAATATGTGCTTTCCATAGACTCACAAAGGAAAGACTGAGTTCTGCCTTGTGAACTAATTGTATTTCTTTTTAAACTGATACTCCCCACACAAAATTAAGAATGATAATATTATGGTTAGCTAAGGATGTGTCGGGAATGGGAGGAGCATGGAAGAGGTCACAAAAGCCAAGTAACACCACGGTATTCAAATTCTTTTTCAGACTACTTCATTTTTTTGTTGTTTGTTTGTTTTTTCTTTTTTTCTTTCTTTTTTTATTATTATTATTATACTTTAAGTTCTAGGGTACATGTACAATAGCTACTCTGATCCCTGATGATTAATTTACCAAAAGATAGAAACTGCCTGCAGTAACAGTGATGCTGAAAATGCTGGGCTTCAGTTTTATAAGATCTCAGAGGCTTAGTCTATAGTGGAACAATTAGCCCACACTCTTACTTCTGTTTCCCTGAGAAGAGCTGTAAAGTACTTGAGTGGGAATGCACTTTGCAGGCAAAAGGCCCTTGTTGCTTGTTTATGAGTTATTTACCTTCTCTGAATCTCAATGTCCTTATTTGTAAAGAGTGCTAGATATCATTACCTCTTTTAAGCTGGGAAATGTATTTTGGGTAAGAGTTGATGAAAATAAGGCTTATTATCATTTAGACCCAGGAAAAATTTTAAATAAATTTAGTATACACTGACACTTAGAAAATCTGGGCGTGTGCAAGAAAAGATTGGCATGAGTTCTAGATATTTTTCATTTTATCTCATAAAAAATCTTTATCATAAATGAAATAATGTTATTTTTAGTTTCTTATAATAAATTCTTAAAAATAATGCGTGATGCTAACGTGCCTTTCTTACTTCACCAGCAGTACTCTAATGAAAACTTACACGACTCATTTTCTGTCATTCTCAATAAAAAAATATAGAAAATGTTTAAATGGTCTAGTTATTAATTCTTAATGACTTTTTGCTTTTAAAATTGGTAACTTCTTTAGTCAAATATTGAACTTAGCAACTAAAACACATGATAGAAATGAACACTCAACAAGGATTAGGAAAGGCATACATCCATGGTTTGTATCTTCATGTATTTTATAAATTCATTATTGTGGATTTTTGTTATATCCTTTATGGTCTCTAAATAAATATAGTATCTTTCCTAAATGAACATTCTGAAACATTATACTAATATTGACTTTTGTCTCAGCGTCTCAGGCCAGAAAATACACAAACAACCTAGTAACAGATATATTCCTGCGGTCTCAGGTATTACCTCTGTGCTGATGAGCTGCAAACATTTATTTCCAACCTGAACTTTTTATCTGAATTCCAATTCCATATTCCCATAGCCAACCTCATATGGAATATTCAACACATGTTAAACTGGAAATCATCCTCATTGCTCTTTTCCACCCAACACCCCATAACAAAACCAAACTCGGTTAAACCAAATCAAATAGAAATCCTGTTTCTTATTATACACTGCCTAATGACAGCACTACTATGCACAGAATCACCGAAAGTAGAACTAGCCACCTCATTTTCCTCTCCTACTAGCCCCAAATCACTAGCCATCAACTTATGTCACATCTGAGCGCTCTTCCCTTCCCATGTTGTTGCTCTACTTGAGTTTCTTAATAACGCTTGCCTGTGCCATGAACAATTCCTCCTCCTTCTCATCTCTACCATTGGAATACATCTTCCTTATTGTTGTCAGAGCTTTCTTATTAAAACACACCGAGGCACATGTCAATTTGAAAGCGCAAATTGACTGCTCACAGCTTTCAGAAGACAAAATGTCAAGAACTGTCATAGCTTGGAGTCAAAATTTCTGGCTTCATTGCCTCCCAACACTTTCATGATCTCACAAGGCTTCTGCTACATCCAATATACAATGCATCTTTATATCTCTAAGCATCTTCCTTGAGATATTCCCTTTTTCTGTCTGAAAAACTTCAAACTATCCCTTAACTTTCCCACCACTTTAACCGTGAAATTAGCCATAGATTTTGCATTCAGAGTGGTAGCTTAGAAATTCTTCTTGAGTTTTTGCAAGGCAAAGTTTCCATGGGAATTCAGATCTAATTATAGTTTTACTCAGAAATATAATAAGCTTAATTCTGTGAGGGTTTTTTTGTTATCTTGAATATATTATCTGAAGCTTTAACTCCATAGTTCAACTGTCAACTAAGCAACTGCTGAGCAGTGTGCTTTCCTACCCAACTGCAGATTTTGGAACGGCACAGTCTCTGCAACAGTGGACACATAACAGGTATTGAGGGATTGATTTTTGCCAGGCTCTCTTCTATGATATTTTAGTAGGTGCAAAAAATAAAAAAATAAAAACAACCCTGAATTTCATCAGATATATTTTATTATAGCATCTTAAAAAATTTCCCTGCCACCTGAGCTTTGATTTTTACTTTTAAAAAGGACTCTTCATGAGTAAACAACTACCCCATTATTGATAGTTGGTTCAATAAGACACACTAAAACCGCTGAAATGTATTTAACTCTCCATAGATTTTCTGCTTTCTTCAGGTCTCCTCTCTCCTCTCTACTCAAGTCAGGGTTATTTCAGGTCTTTCAATATGCAAAATACATCTTTAAAAAGCTCGCTTTTCTGTCGAACAGATGCAAGGGGGAATATTTCTAAATTGCTATAGTTTGCCACAGTTTCTGTGACATTTAAGATAAGTGGCTGAGCAATATTAAAAATAAAAATTCACATAAGAAATTAACTTCATGATATTAATTTCTTTAGATGCATATTGTATCTTTTCTTCTGGTAATATAAGGTTATAGCTTGTCCTTTCATGGATTTAAAAATATATATCATTTTCTTACCAAACTAATTTTTCCATTGTGTTTAATTTTATACTGTTTATATTGCATATACCCCAAACCTTTACCTAACTACTTTGCATTTCTATTCTTTTTACTTTAAATTTAACCTTTTCCCATAACTTTAATAGGACTCCCGTTCACATTTACTGCTTAACAGCAATCTTTTCTAGTTATAAACTAAATGCACTACAATTTTATGAGCAAGATTAGAAATAAAATTAATTAGATTACAAAGCTATGACTCTTATCAAGTATTAGCTGTTTACATTTATGTGCATTCTAAAATGATGGGATAGAATAACTTATGCCATATGAGTTGGGTAAAAAGTAAGAACATTATTAGGAAATATTCAGTGGCACTGTAGATAAATGAATTATTTTTATTTTAATTACAGTAAAATGTTATTAAGGCTATCTATTGGCTCTGGATTATACTGAAATACATCTAAATTAAATGTATTTCTAAAAGCAAAAGCTTCATTTTGCTTAAATGTTTCATGGAATTTTCAAAAGAAAATGGAACAGCATTTCTTGTACTAAATGTAATCTTAAAGAGCATCTTTTAAATTATTACTTCCATCTAAATGAGTATACATTGTAAAATATAAACACATTTTAAAATATATACATTTTAAAATATGTACTTTAGTTTTATAGAAGGAAGACCAAATACCTAAAAGGTTTACTTAACAGAGAATATAAAATGAAAAATCTTTGGCTTCCTATTGTTCATACAATAATATCTAAACCCCAAAACATGGCAATCCGGGCTCTTCACAATCTGACTCCTACCTTTCCTCCTACCACTCCCTACTTAATTCCCTAAATATGACTTGCAAGTTTGTGCCTCTGAAGATATACTGATAAGTTCTCACTTTATATAATGAGTAAGTCAGTTAAAAATAACTTTAATTGATCATGTACCTAATATGTGTCAGACACTATTCTCGGTGCCAGGGGATCTAACAATTTTCCACTGTTCAATGACTTTCAAGTGTGGTGGAGGGAGACAGATAATAAAATATAAACAAATAAATGAGTAAGATTGGTAACTGCTATAAAGAACACAGGATGATGTTATAGAGATAGTTGGGTTTTTGAGGGCTCATGGAGAAGCTGGATGATTTGGGGTGGGGGTTGGATTTTTTGTTGTTGTTGTTTTTTCTAGGTTGGTCCGGGGAGACCTTTATGAACAGGTCCAGTTTGCATCTAGATTTGAATGGTAGGAATGATGAAGTTGTAAAGAAAGAGAAAGAGCAAAAATAACAACAAAAGAAAAAAAGAAGAAAACCAGGTGTACAAAACTTGTGATGGCAGCAAGCTTGAGATGTCTAAGAAGCACAAGGCCAGAGCAGTTGAACATGCCCAGTGCAAGGTGAACGAATATAAAAGGCCAGTGGGGTAAAATTATGAAGTGCCTTGTGAGCCATGTTGAGAAATTAGGATTGTATTCTGATCATAATGGGAAGCCATAGAGACTTTGAGGAAAGGAGACATGTGATTTGATCTAAGCTTCACAAAGAACAGTGTGACTTCTCTAGAGAGAGGGGATTTTAGGGAGACAACATTGAAAAAGGGACACCAATCAGGAGATGATTGCAATAGTGAAGATGAGTAATGTTGGTGACTTTGTCTAAGATTGTAGTTACGGAGAAAATGAGTGGGAAGATTTGTGATCCATTTTGGAGGTAGGTCCTTGCTGACGGACAGAATACATGGTGAAATGAAAAAGTAGGAATCAGGGCACATTTCCAAAGTCTGGGTTTAACTAATTGGATATGGTGACACAATTTCCTGATATAAAGAAACTTCAAAGAGTAGTAGATGAGGGGAATTGGGAATTTGATATTGGCAATGGAAAGTTTGAGATGTCTATTAAACAATCAATTGTTGGTAGTTAGATACATAAATCATCTGCTCAGGGAGATAGAAAGGTAAATTTAAGAGTCATCACTGTATAGATTATATTAAAAATTATGAAACTCTGAAGTTATGAAAGGAGAGAACACAAATAGAGAAGAGACGAGGAGCCAGAATTGAGCTTGGAACATTTACAGTTTGAGTATGGAAAAGGAGCCTATAAAAGATTGTGAGAGTGAGTAGCCAGAGAGTTAAGAAGAAAACCAACTACAGGTAGTGCCACTGAAGTCTAGAAGAATGTGGGAGGGAGGGGTCAATTGTACCAAATGTTACTGAGAAGTCAATTAAGAAGGAAAAAGAAAACTAAGCATTGGCATTAGCAAGATATAATTCATTGAGAGGAGTTTGATAAGAGCTATTTTAGTAGTGCATTATGTGCAGCCTTATTAGAGTAGTTGAGGAGCAAATAAGGATTAGCAAAAAGAGACAACAAGCACAATTTCTTCCATTTTTAACTGCAAGATGCAGTAGTGCAAAGATGTCAGTAACTGGACAGGGACATCGCGTCATGAAAAGGACTTTTTAAAGACAGATTTTAGTGGAGCATACTTGCAAGCTGATGAAAATGACCCAGTAGAAAGAAAGGAATTAATGATGCCAAAGAGAAGGGAAATACCTACCATAAGAAATGCTTGAAGAGGTGAGGGAATGGGATGTAGGGCACAGATGAGCAGGTGTCCGTAGAACCAGGGACTCTTCTAACATGGAAACACTAGTGGCCTGGGAGTGGAAAGATAAAAAATGTTCTCAACTAATTTCTTTGATGTTCTCTATAAAGCATGAACAGTCATCACCTGAGCACAAGGAGAAAATATTAGAGATATGAGGAGACAAGGGAAAGCATGAAGCACTCCGAGACAGAGTGGAAAAGTTAATGGACAAGGGTGGTGTCCTAGAATCTTCTGGCAGTGTTGACCACCGATTTGTGATTTAAGGTTACACATCTGAAGAAAATCCAGTCAGAAAAGTTAGGTAGTCTTCCTCAGAAAGTCAGACACTTTGCAGGCATAGAAGGAGACAGCCAGATAGCTGGAGTTTGCCAAGTTAGCCAGATGGAGGAAGAGGGGACAAGGAAACATAGGTTGTTTATGGGACAGTGACTGGGATCTAGAACTACAAAATTTAAGATGGGAGACAGATGTGAAGATATGAAAAGGTCAGGAAGAAATGTTTTATTTGTCTTTCTCTCCTTTTTGATGTACCGTAAGTCTTTAAAGTGCATTCCAAATGCTACTCTCGCTACAAAGTGTCTCATGACACCTCAGGCAAACAATTATTCTTTTCTCTTCGTTACATTGCCATTTATCACATTATGTTGAATTTGTTGTCTACGAGTATATCCCCAAGAAGACTCTAACTTGTAAAGGGAAGAACTACATATATCTTATTCATTCGTCTGTATTTTAGCAACAATGCGGGGCATAAAGAAGGCTTGCAAAGAACATTTACGATGTAGTATGGAAGGAAGTGCTTTAGTGCCTAGACTCATGCCAAGCACCTGATGGAATCCTGTGAGTACTTGATTGATTGGAAGGAACAGAAATGAATAGGAAGTTAAGCTCTGTGATATTTTCTTATACAACAGCTGGCTCTTGATTATTGGAAAGTTAATAACTCAAGTATAACGTTCATTGTTTATCTTTCTTCTCATTTCACATGCATACCTATAGCTATTACATCCATCACTAGCCTTGGCGAGAGTTCACTACAGATGTCAACTTGTTTTAGTATCTTTTGCTTTTTAAAAAATGTTGGCAATATAATAACATGGCTTAAACTGACACTTTTTGGTTACACGTGGACTTTATTTGCTTTCTTAAGTTAGTTAATTGAACATATAATTGATTTTAATTGAAAAAATAAATATCAACTTTGGGCATATTCTTAGGTGATGTTTCCTTATAGGATAATTTGTTACAGTACATTTTAGATTGAATGAATTTCCATAACATTATGTAAAATGAAAATGTGTTCTAAAGAAAGAAATGACGAAGAAGTTACAGTGTATTGCAAGGCAATATGGCCTTTTCTACATTGCCAAATGTTGTTGCCTGGTGAGCAAACTGTGTAAAACACTTTGTATCAGAATGTCCATAATGCAATTATAATTGCTATAGGTAGCTTTTACCAAAGCTTCTGCAGCTTACTAAATGCATCCTGCCTCAAAATTTTACAAAATCTTTAAGTCATTCCTGATGCCCAAATGCAGCTACTGTAGAGCCTCCTCATGAGGCTTATACTGTGAGAGAAAAAAAAAAAAAGCTAATGTATGACAAATGCTATGTTCAAATGATTATTTGATTTATGATCTATCTAAAATTATAAAATAAGCCATATTTTACTGGAATTCTGTTCTATTTGATTTCTTAATAAGAAATTAGCACCTTCCATTTGTTTCTCTTTTTTCTCTTTCTTTCTTTTTTTTTTTTTTTTTTTTTTTTTTTTTTTTTTTTTGAGACAGAGTCTAACTCTGTCACCCAGGCTGGAGTGCAATGGCGTGGTCTCAGCTCACTGCAACCTCTGCCTCCAGGGTTCAAGTGATTCTCCTGCCTCAGCCTCCCAAATAGGTGGGACTACAGGCATGTGCCACCACACCCGGCTAATTGGTATATTTTTAGTAGAGATGGGGTTTCACCATGTTGACCAGGCTGGTCTCAAACTCCTGACCTTGTGATCCACCCATCTCTGTCTCCCAAAGTGCTGGGATTAGGGTGTGAGCCACCGTGCCCCGCCCATTTGTTCCTCTTAAATAATTTTAAATAATTTCTGATAGAAAATTTTGCATTTGAAATGTTTCAAATGGTTGCAGAAAGAAACATGTGAAGGAGTCTAATCCAAGATGAAGGCAGAGCTAAACTCAGCAAATTGTAGGAGAAAATGGATGAGAAATATGAACCCAGCTGATTTAGGGAATCAGATAGCTTTTTCCTTTTATAATAACAATGAGAAATCTGAAATCCTTGCTTCCGTTGTAATTCAGTCACTTATATAAATATTTTGTAGTGTTTATATTAAGTATGATGATTAGCATTCAATATTGGTTCATAAGTAAACTGTACTACCTTGTAAAGCCTGGCAGATATTTCACTGATAAAGTTTTGAATAGTTGATACAGAGTCTCATTAAATTATGATTGTGTTTGTTAGTCCCAGTTTATCCACAGAATAAGCATTAAATAAGTAAATCAGCATAGTTCTAACTATGGCCTGTTTTTTAGTTGAGATCCTTGGATATATTTGAAACAAGGATAATTAACTTCTCTAAAATTTCTTGTATTGTTTTCCATCATATTTTCCATCTGTAGTTTTAAACAGAAATGCACACTGATTCTTCACCCTTGTATTACTGAACAAATAAGATAAAACAGGAACATGGAACCAGGCACAGTGGCTGGTCTGTAATCCCAGCACTTTGGGAGACTGAAGTGGGAAGATCACTTGAGGTCAGGAGTTTGAGACTAGCCTGGACAACATAGTAAGATCCCATCTATACAAAAAAAATAAATTTAAAAATTAGCCAAGCCTTGTGATGTGTGCCTATGGTCCTAACTACTTGGGAGGCGGAAGCAGGAGGATTTCTTCAGCTCAAGAGATCAAGGCTGCAATAAGCCAAGATGGTACCATTGCACTCCAGCCTGGGCAACAGAGCAAGACCCTGTCTCTAAATTTAAAGAGAGAGAGAGAGAGAGAAGCAGGAATATGAATTTTTTGGTAATCATAAACTATCTATTTTTAAACCAACTTACTTAGGGTAACTTGATCCAATGGGAATCCAGATATCTTTACAATCTCATATAGAATGAAGTTATTACTTGAAAATTATATAGTAAAAATGAGTATTCCTTTGGAGGAAAAACAGCTGTTAAAAGAGCTGTTCCAACAGTTTAATAGCAAAATTAAAAATATTAAAATCAATTACAAATTTTAAAAATATGCCTGCATTTTTAAAAAATCAACAGTTCTATTGGTGATTCTTGTAAGTTTACAAAATAAAATCTGGATTCATTTTCCTCAACTTAGTCTTTGGTTCCCTGCCTTTGGCAGAAACATCATGGCCAAGTGGAGGGGACCTGGGCTTTAGAGTGTGGCAAATCTTTTTCGACTCTTAGTACCTTCATAGCTTATAGCAGGGCATTTAGCCTTTCTGATATGCCTTTCTATTTAGGCATTATATGTAATACGATATATGTATTATACCCAATAGTGTCTTTACATGGTTGATGCATGATAAGTGAAAGTGGTTGTTAAGTTTGCAGAGGGAAGGAGCATAAATGAAGCCAAGAGAAGCTTCCTGGAGGTTCTCAGTAGTGTAGTAGCCCTTGCTTAAAATACAAATAAATCCAGAGAGAAGAGGGCCATCCAGGCTACACCGATATTAGCACACTAGAAGGTCTCTTTCTCTTTTTCCTTTCATCCTTTGAGTTGGGAGTTGTGGCAGGACCTCTGGATTCAAGGTTTACTATTTCTGAACTTGCTTTGCCTGATTTACTTCACAGTGGCAGTTACAAAGCAGGATCCAGATGACAACTGCTCAGGAAGTCAAAATATTTATATCAGAATCAACTCTTCCTATCCACTAAATTATGAGTCATAAGATAATTGCTCTAAAATGCCCATGGTGCTAGTGCTCATTTTGCATTTCCTGAGTTACCTGACCTCTAGTTCTCAAGGAATGGTCTTTTGAGTCCTTTTATTTATCTTGGTAACCTCCTCAATGCCTAGAATCTTGTCTGTAGAGACAAAGAAGATTATTACATAATATAAAAGGGTCAATTCAACAGGAAGATGTAACAATTGCAAATATATATGAGCTCAACAGCAGAGCATCTAAGTGCATAAAGCAAATATTGACAGATCTGAAAGGAGCAACTGACAACAATACAATAAATTTCACTCTTAACCCCAGGCAACTGATCTGGAAATGAATGTCGCTATTCAAAAACAGAAATAAATTCACCTGCTCCTCTGCCTAAAAAATTTTGGATGGATCCTGAACCCAAATCTACTGCTTCATATACAACTTATAGTGTTGCATGTTTTCGCTGAGTGTGACAAGCTGTGTATCATCTGTGTATCATCTGTGTATATGAGAATTATATGAAGAAATGCATTAGAATTGAGTCTTGATATTTTTCAGCAAGTAGAATGAAGACTAATTTTAATACACCTCAGTTTGCAGACAGTAAGTACATGCATCATGATTCCTGAAGTTTATTCAACAACTTTTCTAACCCATTATTTTGGCATCATACACCTATATAGTAGTAGGCTTAATATATAGGTGGTATCGAAACTTTACCACATTCATTTATGATCCCAAAATCCAATATGCCATTGACAGATAGCTAATTTGAATATTCTGCCTTCCTTTGTCAGGTAGTGAAGGTTTTTATTATTAGTTGATCCAAGAGATTTTATTCCCTTTTATTTTGCTCTGATGGCAATTAGCGTTAATGGATTCTGATATATATTTAAGTCCATTTCTTTTGACAAGTGTAAATCAATCACTTTTGGGGAAGGTTTTGTTAGCTAAATTGTATAAATTTAAACGTTAACTTTTCTGTAAAAGTAATGCTTTTGTCAAGAGCTAACAAAGTTGAGAAAGAAATAAGGAATTCAAAAAGGGGAAAATGTTTCTTTAAATGACAGTATGATATGTTAATTTTAATCCATTTTAAAACCAACAAGAAAATTTTCCTAGAGAACCTACTCAAATTAATTAATTTAGGTTTTAATAATATGTATTAATATTTGGAGAAATTATATTAATCTTTTAGTATCAGTAAGTTAAATTGAACTAAGTGATGTGATTTACACTGAATATCTCTATTTCTACTACAGCCAACTTATGAGCTCAATTCTCTTTTTTTTCCAGTGGTTTCCAAAACTCACAAAATTTGATTCACCTTCTATTCCTATTGTATATTTCCTTGTTTATGCACACATCAATACTCTCATCAGGGTTTTTGTTTTTATTTGTTGTTTTTTAAACTTTAAAAAGTTTACTACTACCTGAAATACATTCTTTGTTGAATTCTATTTTCCTAAAGAGTCAGCTGGCATTGTATTTTTTATCTTGACCATTTTTTTCCATGTTGCTTGGAGAATCTCTTCACCTCATCATTTCTCAGTGCTTTATACCTGCCAGATACTAGACTAAAGTACTTTATATGTATTAATACTTCAAGTTCACGTAGTATCATTATAATATAGGTACCATTATCAGTTCCCATTTTATAGATGAGGAAGAAAAGACTTAAGGAGACTGAGCAATGTGACCAATATTGCACAACCCTGTAGAGCAACAAAACCTATGTAGTATTTAGGAATAAGTTTTACAACAAAGGCATATGCTTAGGAAATGAAACCATAAATTCTTACTGAAGGGCATAAAAGAAGATTTGAATAAATGAAAAGGCATATATCACTTCTTATATGGAAAGATTTAATATCACAAAAGTGTTATCTCTTCCCAAATTATTCATTAATGAAGTTAAATATTTGTCTAACCAACTTTCCTTAGAATTCCAGAGACTTTTAATTAAAAGAAGTAATCTTAGAATTTATATGAGAAAAAATAAATTATAGGTTATATATTTGGGTACTTGAGGCTGCAGTCAAGGAGAGAAGTAAGTAAGAGTGTGAGAAAGAGGAGGAAAACACTCTCATAAGTACAATTGTAAAAATTAAAACTACAATGAAAAAGCATATATGAAATAATTAGTTATAAATTTATGAAAGTTATATTTTAATTTTATTTATATACAAAGCATTTTTAAATAGAAAAGTTGAAAAGGACTGCCATTTAATTACTTCAATTGCGATTGGCAACTTACAAATTTTTGCATTCTTATCTGCCACATCTTTAATAAAGTTCATATTTTTCTAGAAAATGTTCACAAACAATGTTCTTTAGATAAATTCAGCAAATGGCATTCTTAAACAATTCAGCAGACACAACTTAATATGACCTTGTATCAACATATTGATTTAGAAAAATGAAAATGTTAGTGAAAAATCTTGCAGTGGTGACTAAAGAATCTCAAATACTTTTTAATGGATTTTGACTCCTAAAGAGTAACAGATTCAATCTACATTTTGAGTCCTGCTGAACATGACAAGCAATTTAACAAGTCCAGCCTACAGAGACATGAGAGCAGAAATCAGACCAAAAAGGAGTAACCTCACAAACGGATCTGATAAAAGTTGAGTTCATCCAAGGAGATAGAAAATCAAGTTCAAGGATATCTGCTAGGGAATAAAGTGTTAAGCTGGGCCATAGAAGTGAAACAGAAGGCAGGATCCCGCTGTCCCTAGAGGTATCCAACTAGAATAGCCATAACAGAAAAGGCTAATGGAGAATCTTAATTCTAAACCAGAGGCTCTTTGCTTTATGCCTTATACCCCGCAGTGTCTGTGTGTGGTGGAGCTGGAAACCATAGGTGTTCTTACAGTTGAGAGACAAGTGCCTGTCAGTCCCTACCCACACTTCATAAAATCAGTTGCTACAGTGTAGCTTTCTGGTACTTTTTAAAAGTTATCTGAAAAACAGGGTAAGTTTATGAGGTCAAATTACTTACAGCTGTGCCTTCTCTGTTGCGATAATTCTTCAGATCCACGGTAGCTGTGTGTCAGGGTAGCAGGGCAGTCTCTGGCATGTCTGTACACAAAGAGCACTGTCTAGCTTGGATGGTCATTAGCATACCACCTTTCAAAATTAACCACAAAAGTATCCTTGGTGAAGAAGTCTAATCATCACCCTTCTCATTTACAACATAAAGGAAACCCATCTATGGCCCAAGATAATATTGAAAAATATTTGCAGTAAACTACACAACTCTCAACCAGACCCTCGAGTCGGTTGAACATGGAAAACTGGTAGTGTGTTCTTATAGATGGCATATAGATTATTATGATGGGCAAAAATAGCAAGTGGGATCTTAAAAAATCAGGCTCCTTTCAACGGAAATGAAACTTTTTATAATAAAATCAAAAATTAAAACTGAGCATTTTCACTGATCATTATAGGGAGGAGTACAGTAAAAGACCCCAGATATTCAGATTTCTGCCTGGAAATAATTAGTCCTGGACAAAGCCTACCAAGAACTAATAGTCATGTTACCTTTGAATGTCCACTTTAACAGAAAATTCTGAATCATCAGAACAGAGTCTATTTGCCCTGAATAGCTGCAAGTATTTGGAACATTTTCAGCAAATGCAGTTAACTAAAGATATTGCCAGTTAAGGAGTTTCACCTAGAGAACATAATTGTAATAATTTTTTAGAGTCATGGTTCATATCTTTTTTATTGTATTTTAAGTTCTGGGGTACATTTGCAGAATGTGCAGTTTTGTTACATAGTTATACGCATGCCATAGTGGTTTGTTGCACCCATCAACCCGTCACCTACTATGCCTCCCTTAGCCCCCCACCCCCAAACAGGCCCCTGTGTATCATGTTCCCCTCCCTGTGTCCATGTGTTCTCATTGTTCAACTCCCACTTACGCGTGAGAATGAAAGAAGGTATATTTTAGAGGTGAATTATCATCCATGTATTTCAATGCATCACAGGTACCTTAAAGTCAAAAGTTTCAGTATTGAATTCATCATTTACATCGCTATCTGTACTTTTTTCCAGTATCTCCAAGCTCAGTTAATAGAAATAACATTTTTTAGATCCTATGAATCATCTTAGGTCTATTTCTTACTCCCACATCTGATCAGTCAACAAGTTCTGTCAAATCTATTTCGCTTATTCATTTCCTTCTGTCTGGAACTCTGTGCCCCCAGAGGCTGACTCCTTTTTTATCATTTAAATCTCAAATCAAATGTCACTTGCTACAAAAGGTCCTTGATGACCCTCCAATCTAAAGCAGCCATTCCGACCCCAGACACCTTCCAAAAACTATTTTAATTTCTGCATAACACTGGTTAATATTACAAGTTCTCTTATTTTTTTACTTGTCTCTCCCCTTTTAAAAACTTGTCCTTGAGAACAGGAATCTTGCCTAGCTTGTTTATCTCTGTATCCTCATTGCCTAGTATTCTGCCCAGTGCATGATATGCATTAATAGGTTGCACTTTTTAAATTCATTCATTAGAGCATTTATTCAACAAATATACTTATTAGGCACTTCTATGTCCCGCATTGTGTTAGGCATAGGAAATATGGTAATGGACAAAAGTAAACACTATCTTGTCCTCATGTAGCTTACATTTAATCAGAGAAACAGATATTAACAGAATAACTACATAAATAAGTGTAAAGTTACAACTATGAGTAATTACTCTTTTCTCTTAATCTCTATTACCATTGCATTAGTTCAGGTTATCATTATCTCCTGCCTCAACTATTAAAATCAACTATTCCTCTGCCTCCACTGTGCCATACTCCTCTCTGTTTTTCCAAAGCTAAAATGCAAATTCAATGTCACTTTCCACCTTAAAAACCATAATAACTTCAATGACAGTCAAGAAAATGTTTCTACACTCCTTAAGATAATGGCCCTTCATGACCTGCCTATCATCTGTCTCTCCTTTCTCTCCTCATGCTGCATGCTTCAGTCACCCTAAATTACACTCTTATCTTGGGGCCTTTGTAGATATCGTTCCCTCTGCCTGATACATTTTTTTTCTACTCTTTGATTAACTTACTTATCCTTTATGGCTCAATGAAGAAAAGCTCCTTCAGAAAGCCTTTTCCGGACCCACTCAAACTGGTTCTGCCATCCCTTCTATGTGCTCTCTTAGCAAAAAAATAAAAAAATAATAATTTCATTGTGCTAGAATTATTTATTTATTTGCTTGTTTCCCTTGCAGGTCTATGAGTTCCCTTATGGGGACTCATAGATAGAAATATGAATGTCTTTTATATTTCTATCTCCATTGCCTAGAGCAGTAGCAAGTATGTAGAATAAAATAGTTGGAAGAATAGTTGGATGAATAGATGGATGGAGGAATTTGCTTCATAAAACTAAAAACAAAAGTCTATAATGATATTCAACAACACAGCTTCAAACATGTACTATTAAAATGTGTGTGAAAAAGCATATTGGCCAGAACAGAAGGCTAGTGAAGCCCATTTGGGTGTTTAAAATACTGTGACAGTCAGCACTCAGTAATTTGGTCACTAAATTTATTTCATGTTTTTTAATGTTAAGAAGAGAACATCAACTATCCATAGCCCTGTGTTTGAAGTGTCAGAAGATAGGGCAACATGGCAATTACATTAGCAGACTAAAAGACAATTTGCCATATTTCTGCTAGTGATGGCACACTGATTAAAACAGAGTATCCACATTCTCTAGTCTTCCATGAGGAACTTTGTAACTGAAGAAGAAAATACATAGCTACAATTTATTTGTCACTGGTTATAAGGAATTTCTAACAAATAGAGGCAATACCCTGTCATGTGTTAAGGAACGCTGAATATTTAGGCCAATAAATATAATGCTGGGTGGGACTTACTATGGCAACTGGGAATATATGACAACCATTGCTGTCCTAGGGAAACAATGACAATTGTTTCTAGGGAAGAGGAGCATGAGGGCACAAAGATTGCTGGTCCTTGAAAAAGTCTCAGCATCTGTTTGCCATCAGAAAGTTGTTTGTTGCCATTAGTCATTAGGGACAGAATGAGTATATAACAAAAGCATAAAACAAGGTGACTCTGGTTATTTCACCTGAGAACATCCCAGTAGAGGGGAACTACTTCCACCCTACCCCCAATGAACCTAGAGAAAACAACTTTCCTTGTTTTAAAAGGGTAACTTAAGCACCAGGGAAGGTGCTTTTATATCAGCGATGGTTCCAATAGAGGCTTCAGTTGACCAGATGGTCAATACAACATCTGCACAACATGCAGTCAGTATTTGTTTAAAATGTACTTTGTTTCGAGCACTTGGTTGCATGATGCCTAACTATCAGAAAAAAAGAGCTAAGGGTAACCAATAAGAATACAACTATGGTGAACATTTGAAGTGCCAGCACTAATAGGCACCAGATTGCTACAGCCAAGGAATTAAGCACCTTGAGAGCATCAGAGTAAGCAAGCCACTGAAGACAGTTCCTTTTACATAAGTGATAAAGAGAAATAGCACTATCGAACAAATACCAGTCACCTCAGGAGTGACCTGGCAACCAGCCTGTGGCCAGGATTACCTGATTCACCAGCAGTAATGTGTGAAAGCAAAGCTCCCTAGGTGCCTCTGCCAAATGGAAAATAACATTTTGTGGCAGATAGAAAGTTTGGAAAGAAATAGTTAACTATGTCTGAAGGTACCCGTAACTTTCAGTAGTGGATCAGTTACCATTTGGCAAGATGACACATTCTCAAATGGCAAAAGAATGAAGCCCAAGATAAATTCAACACAATGCTCTTGCTTTCGTATATTATTATTTCTAACACTCAAATGTTGGAAAGGAAGAGCCCGGGAGGATGAGTCTTCTAATGACAAAGGTTCATTGTGTTTGTCTATTTTAAAATCACTACACCTGAAAAGAAAACAATAATAGATGGTGAAAGTGAGAGAAAGTGGAATCTTCTACTTACTTTATCTCCACTAAGGCTAAGAGCTCTTTATGGGAGCTTGGGCTTTGAAAGGAGACAGAGTTGTTGTGTCAGAGGTGGAAGAGGCGTAGGGTCTGCAAATGCAGCATCAAACTGGAGGGAAAGTGGAGAACCAGCAACGTGTTAACTAAGCAGCAGGCTTGGTAATGAAAGGGTATATACTTTTACCCTCCCAAAGTGACCTTAATTACTTTTTGGAAGTTAGACTCTGATGGCATTCAGAGTTTGCAAGCATGGACCTCCTGATTCCAAGGGGTTATTTATCATTTTCTATTCCTAAATCTTCTTTCTGTAATTGTGCCCTAAATAAAAGGATCTTTACATCTTATAAAATGAAAGCATCAGAACATTCTTAAGCATCATAATAGCAAAAATCATAGCAATAAGCATGCCTCGTAGTGATGTCATTCAAAGCAAAGTTTCTTCTCAATTAGACTCAAAATTAATTCATTAGCACTGAACGTCAATTATGCATTAGTGCTCCTTTGGTAGTGATTACTCACTGCCAAGTCTCCATTAAATTTCCAGTTAGAAATGATGAATGCATACCTCTATTTATCACTGATTGTGATTTTATGAGTTATTTTTAGAATAATAATATTTTAGCAAGGTATATATTGTTTTTACAACATTTCTTAATCAACTAAGCCTTGAAAAATTTATATATATTAAGCTCACAGTAGGAGTAAAATGTCATTTACTTTTCAGACTCTTTGAGACACTGGAATAAATAAACTAGCAAAGTCTCTATTACATAGAGAAATTTATAAAATTATCATACACCTCAATGTCAAAGGAATTTAGAAATGTGAAAAAATAGTTTTTATTTTCGTTCTGATTATGATTTTATTACAAGTTCTTTATTCTTTAGTTTCCTCTCTCTTTTAATATTCTTCCCACCTTGAACCTATAGTGAAGATATTGCCAACATAGATATTTAGACATGTTATATATTTTTAGTTTTTATAGATTCTTCTTTCAAATTTTCTATCTTGGGATGGAATCAGGTGCACAGACTCATAAGTAATAATCACAATATCATTTTCTGAGAAGCACTGATGTAAAATAGAAAACTCGGGCTGATTCCCTCAGATGTTTGTGAGAAAGACTGAATAACATTATATATAAGGTACCTAGTACCGAACCACACCAAAGGATTGGAACTTGGTTTTGAAGGATCCAATGATCCACTGAAGAACATTAAGCTAGGAGTGACGTGATCAGGTTTGTATTTTTCAAGGGTAACGAACAGTTATGAAGCAAATCTGAGGAAGGTGGAATTGAGGAGTTTAAAGACAAAAGGATGGGTTTAGAGACCATTTCAATAGCCTGGAAATTATGAGAACCAATTTAAATCAATGGCAGTGGAATGTGGAATAGAAGGGAAAGATACAAGGTATGCTTAGGAGATAGAGCCGAAACACTTTAGTAAATGACTGAGTTTGAATCGGGAAAGGTGGCAGGAAAAGAAAAGTCAAGGATAATTCACTACTTGTTAACTTGAAAGACTTGGTGCTTGGTGCTTGGGTGAATTATTATGCTATAAAATACAAAATCTTATTATGCTATAAGATACAAAAAGTTTGAAGAAAGTTGGAGGATGGGACAGGTACTAGATTAAAATAATGAGTTTCATTTTGAATATATGAAGTTTTAGTGAAATTCCCTGGTGAAGAGGTCCAAGAGATACACAGATCCAGAGACCAGAGAGAGGTCTAGAGTTAGAGGTATGAAAAACATACCATACCATTTATCATTTTACCCCAGAACAATCAAAAACATCTTCTGAATTTCTGGTTATAGAAGAATAATTACATTTATTGAAGTCAGCCAACATGGTGGAATATATTATGAAGCCATTAAAATTGTTTTTTAATGATGGGACAATGCTCAAAAGAAAATGTCAAATCAAATAAAAAAACAGAATGCAAAATTTTGTACAATAAAATCTCTATTGTTTAAATAAAATAGGCCTTAAAAAGCTGGAACGAAAATCATTAAAACAGTTATAATGCTCACATTAGGGCTAAGAGTTTATGGTAATTTTTCTTTTTTTTTTCTATGTATCAATATTTTACAAGTTTTCTATGTGCATTTCTTAAAAGTCATTTGAGGGTAAGGATAGGCTCCTGGAAAGATATTGATTAAACTGAGTCTAAAGAACTGATAGAGTTGAGCCAGATGAAGAGGGTGGTGTTAGCAGAGGTACAAAGGTGAGGAACATAGTGTGTACTTGAAACTGTAAGCAGTTAAGAGTTGGTGCAGTATAGCATGATGGCAAAGAGTCATCAAAGAGGAAGCTGAATAGGGAGATACGGTCACACTGTGGGGGGTTGCTACATTAAAATTGTATCCTATGTGCTCTGGGAAACTCTTGAAGAAATATACATAGAGGCATGTATTCATTTTCTAGGACTGCCATAACAAAGTGCCACAGACTTGTTGGCCTAAACAATAGAAATTTATCTTTTTATAGTTCTGGAGGCCAGAAGTCCAATATCAAGGTGTCAGCAAGGTTGGTTTCTTCTGAACGTGCTCTCCTTGGCTTGTGAATGGCCATCTTCTCCCTATGTCTTTACATGGTTTTTTCTCTCTCTCTCTCTCTCTGTGTGTGTGTGTGTGTGTGTGTGTGTGGGTGGGTGTGTGTTTGTATATCTTAATCTCCTGTTTTTATAAAGATATCACTCATTGGATTATGGTCCACCCTAGTGACCTCATTTTAACTTAAACACTGCTTTACATACTTATCTTCAATATAGTCTTATTCTGAGGGACCGGGAATTGAAATTTAAACATATCAATTTTGAGGTAACACAACTCAGTCCATAAAAGGGAATGATGTGGTTAAATTTCATTTTGTAATCATGTGGAGTTTTGAGGAAGAAGAGATAAATTAACAGGTTATTGTAATAATCAAGGCAAAACTCAGATTATTCTATAGAACTTTGTTAACAGAGATGGAGAGAAAGGGACAAATTACTGAAATATTTAGGAAACAAAATTGGCACAGGATTAAGGTTACTTGGATGTTAGAAATGAGAGGGAGAAGCCTAATCTAGGTCTCTGGATTTCTGATTTGAATGAACCAGTAGATGGTGACATCATCAATGAAGGTTTAAAAAAATCCAAAGAAAGAAGCTTGTTCAGAGAGGAAATGATGAATTCAGTTTGAGGAATCCAATTAGAGTTACCTGAAATACAGTTAGATAGAAGACTGAAGCACAAAGACAGATAATTGGGCTGGAAGTCTATATTTTGTCTTTATTATTCTCATATGTTATATGAAACTATGGGAGCACATCCTCACATACTGAATGATAAGAACAATACACTTAAAAAAAAAAAGAAAACCAACATTTATGGGACAGGCAAAGAACAAGCCCTGAAAGAGACAGTAAAGTGCGATGTGAAGCAGGAAAGGCACCTGTCATAGACTCCAAGAGAGTAGAGAGCTTTGATATAGGGAATAATCAATAGTGAAAGACAGCAAAGAGATCCCAAAGGTAAAAATTGATAAATGTTATCTGGATTTGAAATCGGAAGGACTTTTGGACATTTATGCCTAATAACAATTCCTTAGGCTTTCATGTGCTAGACAATAGATAAAGCATGGCATGTGTATGATATTTCATTTTCAGATTCATTATAATAGATTGAGGAAAGTGTCATTATGTTCATTGTACAGATTGCAAAGATTATAGCTCAAGACAGTCAAATACCTTACCTAAGTTCAGTCTGAGAACAGCAGATGTGGGAGTCATTTCTAGCTTCCATCTTACATTACCAAAGCAGATGTGATAAGTGGAGGGGCTCAAAATTCAGAGAGCAGTGGGACAATGAATGAATGGTTGGCGAGGAAGTAAGATAGACTGCCCTTTTCAGCCTGGGAGAAGGTTTAGTACATTGCCTTCACACAGTAGATGCTCAATAAATTTTAGTTCAGTGAAGAAGAAATAAATGTCAACTTGTGCTAGTTATCAGGTTTACATGTTAGGTGTGGAACAGGAGGTAGCAGAGGCATCGAGTACACACAGCCCAAGATTAGGGAGCCAGTAAAGAGAATAACGCCAAAGAAGAAAGGGGAAAATTTAGCAAGCCAGGTCCTTTGTAGAAGAGGTTGATTGAGCCTGGTATCAAGTATACAAGTAAGAATTTTACCTGAGTAGATGAACTCTTTCTTTGAGATTGAATACAAAAGAGTGAGGTATAGAAATAGGTTTAAAGGGACAAAAGGCAAATTGTTTCATCTCCCAACAATCCCCTCCATATTAAACTCCCTTATGAAAAAAATCTCACCATCCCTAATAAGTTATTTGCTTTAAAGTTTTAATAAATGTATACATGCAATTCCCAATGCCTAGAACTACTTCTCTCTTTTTTTTTTTTTGTATAGTAAATGCTTATGGAGAAATAAAGACCCAAATTATAAGTTAGCTCTCAAAATTATTTCTTGAATTCTCCAAACAGATTTTATCACTCCCTCCGTTTTCCACCTCTTACAGCACTCACTCCCTCCTCTGTAGAGTCTTGGAATCCATAGATAATTATGCTTTCATTTTTTGTTAAGTTTTTTGAAACACTTTAACATATCAACAAAATATTTGAAAATGTTATAAGGCATATCTTAGAGCAAGCATGACTTAACTTGAACACAATTGCATGTATTTAGCTCAAACTTTTATATGCCAAAAATTATATGATGTAAATTTTCTTAATGGTTAGCTAAACACTACTCTAGCAGATGACTGCATTTTGTAATAAAAATATACTCTTAATTCATTGACTTTTAATAATGTTATACCACAAATGATGCATAAATTGGGAAAATTTATACAATGTATTTAAAGAATAAAATGTTGCTTGCCATTATAAAGATTTATGTATTGATCATCTTGATGTTTAAAGAAAATGATGTATACTTATGCCCTATCTTCAAAACCAAATTGCACGCTGTAATACCTTAAGCTTTCAGCTGGTGTTAAATTTTGGCTGGTTCAATAGTGGGCTGAGAATATTGATTGCTATATTACTGTTCTGTTAGACAATTTTATTTTTGAACAATCTGTATGCCCTATGAGAAGATCAAATGATACGGCAGAGAGATCTGAGACAAAATACTAATATTTAATTGTTTTAAGTTCAGCAGGATCAAGTTTCACATTTCAGAATCATTCAAAAATGCACAGAATGCATAATTATATTCAATTTGAGTTTGACTTTGAGCTATGTAGCATGATCCATGTGTAATTTATAAAATATAGTCGAGTATTTAAAATATAAAAATATAATATTCTTTGTAACATTTTACACATGCTGTTATTTTCCTTATATCAGCAAAATAAGAATGTGAACTTTATAAACATACATTGAGAGAGTTAAGATAATCATGTGAAATGGCTATATCAATCTGTAAACACCTCTTTTAAATGACTATTTAATATTCCATCCAAAAATAAATATAAAACCCAACGTATAGCAAAATCCATGAGACAAAATATTCTCACAAAGAATCTGTTTATGTATTGCCTGTCAATTAAACATGAAGATACATAATTTTTGTTCAAATAATCTATGTATATTCCCAGTGTACCTATTATATACATGAAATTGTTCAACCTTTAGAGTATTTACCAAAGTTTTCTAATGTAAGTAAAAATTATATGGATTTGAGAACTATACTTCTTACATTCTATTGTGAAAATATTTTAAGATTCATGTGCACTAATTTCAGTTGTTTGCAAACATACTGTAATGAAACATTATATTTTCATTTTTTAATGTAAAATATAAAAGTCTCTTTAGATGGAGCAAAAAGAAATTTCTAATGCAGCTAATGTATTCAATCATCGTTTAATATTCTGTGTAGTCATAATTGCATTTGTCTGAGCATATCCAACGTTTAAATTAGTACAAGTTGGTAAAATTCTAGCATTTAATTAGTTTGAATAAAATGTAGTACACAAAACATTGTAAACAAAATATGTGTGAGTCATTAATTGAAATGTGATTGGTGGATTTTCTGGAAGAAATGGGGAGAAAATTAAAGTAGAGTAATAGCATGATTAATTGATTCAGGATGGTTCCTACTGAAAAATTATGTTCAATAAGAATCTGTCATGACTTTTGATCATTTGTTACTCTACAGTATATCAAATATAATGGAGTCAGGTGCACAAGCTGTAAAAGCGACTGTTATAAAAATGCCAATTTCTTAAATTAAAAAGGTGGTTACTTAAATGATTTAATTCCAAATAGCCATACTTTATTAATTTGAGCTATTGCTGTATCTAGAGATGTTAAATATTTTTATAAACGATTTTGTTCTCATATATACATTTATCATTCTGCATTCAAGTCAATGGTTTTTAAAATTTCCTCTCAAGGTCCAAATTACACATATTTTTATCAAAACATGGAGATGCCTGGCAAAAGTTGCTATTTAAATATTTAACAGAAAAATATATTGGAAGAATAATTATTTGTTTACAACCCAAAACATTATTTCAATCAAAATTCTTTTAATATAATAAAATGTGTTCTTCTACAGTATGTTCATTTACATATACCTCTCTCATTGGTGTCTTTCAGTGTTTTCTCATATAAGATCTTTTTCAAACACTATGGAGATTAAACTGAATTATCTTAATATGATTTGAACCACTATACTGGAGAAGAAAATTTCATAGAAGGGAAATTCATAAATTTTGTCATTTTCAGAGAGTGTAGGGGACATTAAAATTCATAGTAAAATATCAATGTGTCCATTTCTATTATGCCTTAAACAGTATGCATTAATCATGCTTATTGTCGCAGAGGGTTATTGGAAATGAGTAGAAGCTTGGAAGTGATAGTGTAAGCAAGTTATTTTCATGACAATGGCTTATCACCTGATGATCATCATATGAAAGTTTTGCTTGCTCCTTTCGGGGGTATGCATGTTTTTCATCATCTGGTCCAATTCCACGCTGAGTTTAATTTTCTGTTTTTATTTTATCTAACATTTTTCCTAATCCTAGAACTATGCCTCTTTACAAAAATATTACTTAAAACCTATTTCTATGGAATTACATTAAAACAAGTAAACTTTCTACCATCCTGTACTGTAAACCAATTGGTAATTATTTTAGTCACCTTCTGCATTAGGAGTTCCATCTTTTGGGCATTGAAATTGATTTTTTTCATCTTAGCATCGGAAGATCCAGAGTGTGCCCCTTTGCCCAATCGCCTGAGACTATACAGTGACACCTACAACAGAGGATGTGGAGGGAGCAGCTTTTCGGGCACCAGAAATGGCAGCATCAGGAGCATCAGCACGAATAGACTTTGTAGAGGTAGTTCTCCCAAACTATATTACGAAACCAAACATTTTTGGTGCGCTACCTGCTGATGGGGGCTGCCTTCTTACTGCCCAGTATCTACAAAATGTTTGGTCTTTGTTAAAGTTTAACAATGACATTTCTGACTAACATAGAAAGACCTGATTTTTTTCCAAGTGTGTTCAGTTGCCATAACTTTCAATGAATATGAAATTTTATCAGTCTCAAAAAAACAGTAACCATATTTTTATCTGATTGATTTCACTATTTGTTATGTTAAGGTGCTGTTGTGTATAATTTGTATATTTTTTATATGGATCAAACTAAGCCATCTTTTAAAAGTCATCCTAATGCAGTAAATAAGATAATTTCTCTAGTTTGTTAAATTCTTCAGAGACTGAATACAATTGCCTCGTTTTTCTGTCATACTCCCTGATGATGTTCCATTGTGGACTTATTTTGCAAAGTTCCCAGATGGCACAAGTCAAAATATGAAACGCTGGTGATTGATTGATTTTATGTATCCTTTCATCTTAAGTAATTTAATGTGAAACAGTTATTTTCTAGCTCTAAAATACATTTGTTAATTAACCATATTGGCTTTTCGTGCAGTTCAATGACTTATAGCATTTCAATTTGCATATAAAATGAGTCTCTGTAATGGTACTTTTGCTAAATAAATAACAATCGACATAATGGGTTCATTTGCTTTTAACAATTTATACATATAGTTTAGAAGTAGGATATATTTCATATTGAAATTTTGAAAAGATTGAAATTCAACATACAAGGGTCACCATCTTCTTACTGATACCTAATGCAGTACAGCAAATTCACTCGTCATCCCATATTAACTCCTTTTTGGAACAAGGCAAAATACAAATAATTTACAATGACTGTGTTGGAGCTAGTGCTTGATTAAATACAATTCAAAGGTTCTTTTTATAAAACAGGTATGAGCAGGACACACTGAGCTTACAGGCTTTTCCTATTGTTTAGTTTCTATTTCATTTTACTGCCTAGGAAAGAAACACATTTTTTTGCAAAACCTATGCTATTGGAGCTGAAATGTACTTTCTTGAATATTTCTATTCTGTTTTATGAATTTCAATTATGTGAAATATATAAATATAAAATTGCCTTAGAATGCGTAACTCTTTGTATAAAACATATATCTGAAAGTAGATGTTGATTTTTTGTTAAACTTGTGTAAATGCTGATTTTTCCATGAGTACTTATGAAGATCTATATGTAAAAATTTTAAGTCTACTGTGTTTGTACCATCTGTTTTTAGCTGTGTATACTATATGCTAATTGACTTCTGTCATTGTCACATATATTGAATATATCACTGAAAAAGTAAAAGGTATATTACTATTCTAAAAACAAAATTGTAAATTCCTGACATTGCTTTAGAATAAGTTGCACTATCTTAGTGTAGTTTTATAATGTGTTCTTATGAATTCTCAGTGCCCTTCAGATGCCATCAATTTATTTAGCTTTCCGAAATTTATTTTAGAGATTACTTAAAAAGAGATTACTTAAAACATTCTGCGTGAAAGTAGCTTTAAAGATTAAAGAAACATTGCTGTTTTGACTTTATGATGGTCTAAGTAAGAAACTGGACCTTTCATTATTAAAGCTTAAAAATCTTATGCAGTGGCAATGAAAGTCCGCATCAGTGTGTAGACTGTTGAATAATTAACTTTACTGCAGTAAACCATGTTGTCTTTCTGGTCTTGACAATATATAACAATTGAAAACTTGTATGTGTAGCATAAAGGAAATTTTTCTTAATGAAAAGAAGTTAACAAGTAAATTGAATAACTGTTATCAAAGCTAAAGTTCTTTAAAACTTAATCAGCAGAAGTGATTATAAAAGTAAAAGGTTAAAATGAATACAATTGAATATAATACATGATTTATTTTGCCCACTGTCCATGTTATATGTCCTGGTTAGTGCTCCAACAATCATAAGTGATTGTAAATTCATTCACAATATTTGTGTGACTCTAATCTTTTATTCCAAGAGGAATCATGCATACCAGTTTAACAAAATACTGACTGTGTTTATCTGTGAAGTTTCATATAATTTCAGCCTCAATATATACTTTTAAAAAAAACAGGTAAAAATGGTAATAAGATGAGATGTTTTCATATGCATTTACTCTTATTGAAATAATTGTATTGAACTCTTTTATAAATATATGCTATTGATTTTACATTCAGGAGTAGTAGGATATGCATATTATGCCAGAATTTGGCTAAACATATTCAATAAAGAAAACAACAAAAACGACCCCTTAAGAAAAAGGCAGTACAGTATGTGGTTACCCATTCTCCAAGATACAAATACCATATAGCCCTTTCTCTCTTCATAATATTAGACTACTCTCAGGAACCTGGGGCATGATATGAACAACAACTATGAAGGGGCTCTTATGCCATAGTTGGGCTTTATTTTCTGGGCAATAGAGAGGTTTTGATGAAATGGTTTTAAGCAGCAGAATGACAAGTTAGATTTGTGAGTGATGAGATAAAACTGGCTAAGTAAGAATTCACACTCTCCTTGCTAAGCAAGCAAAGAACAAAAGCCACTCTGGGCCAAGTGTAGCGGTGTACACTGTATTGCCTTTCATCATTTTATTGGCATCTCATGAAGAGAAGCCAGTTGTTATGCCTTTTAGTAGTGCCTCAGAGAACAGAATATGTATTCCAATATGTTTCTCAGAAGTTACAGGTTTCTGGAACTTCAAGAATTTCATAAATTTACTCTACCAGCCATATTTTTTGTCTGTATCAAACTTTGACAGTTAAGGTTCCTCCTATTTTGTCTTATCTTTTTAATCAAATCAACTCTTCTTGAGCCAAAACTGGCAGATCTAAATTTTGTCACCAAAAATTATGATTATTTTGTCAATTTTTAAAAGGAAGGCATGTTAGGCGTAGTCAGTTTTATTTTGTGTCACTTGTTTCTGCCACTAGCAATCAATATAAGTTGAGTAAAGACTGATAGTCTGTATTTATTCATTGGCATAAAAAACACTATTACCAGGGCAAAAATATAGCATCTGGAGGTCTAGTAGAGTAAAAATAATAATTTCAGAACAGATGGGTTTAGAACAGCATGAGAATGTGGAAACTACATCTTCCTCAAATCTCAATGAGGTAGAAATCTTGTATCAAACCAGTAATTCTTCCAACCCTCACACAGGTACAACTTGCTTTGATTTCAGCTGTATTTAACATATAGATAGAACATCAGAAATCCAAACTCTTCATCGCCTCTGGTGCTTGGGCAAATTTTAGAGAAATACAAACCTTTAATTCAATCCAATTCAATAAACATTTGTTGAGGACTGACTGTGTGTCAAGCGCAAGGATTAACACTAGAGACACCATGTACAAAGAGCCCCTGCTGTTCAGAAGCTTAAGGTCTGATAAGGAATAGAGACAAGTGAAGCATTATATGCAGTACAGCATAGTACATAGGATTATGGAGATGTGATGAAGGCCGAGAAATAGTAAAGAGAAGTTCTATTTCTTAGTCCTATCTGTAAAGTCCAGGTGAAGCCTGAGGAGTCTTTCAAACCATAAATTGGAATTTTAAAATGGGCAAAAGGAGAATGAGTGTTGCTCATAGAGAAAACTCCATGTCACAAGTGGTTGAATATGTAAAAGAGAAAGCATGAGGAAGGAGTAACCATGAGGTAGACAGAGGAGAAACTGTGAAGGGGCTCTTATACCATAGTTGGTCTTTATTTTGTGGGCAATAGGGAGGTTTTGATGAAATGGTTTTAAGCAGCGGAATGACAAGATAGATTTGTGAGTGATGAGATAAAACTGGCTAAGTAAGAATTCACATTCTCCTTGCTAAGCAAGCAAAGAACAAAAGCCACTCTGGATCAAGTGTAGTGGTGTACACCTATAATCCCAGTGCTTTGAGATGTCAAGGCAAGAGGATCACTTGAGGCCAAGAGTTTGAGGCTACAATGAGCTATGATCACACCACTACACTCCAGCCTGGGCAACAGAACAAGACCCTGTCTCTAAAGCTACTTAGACAATTCTTTTTTTTAAAATCAGCTTTATTTAGGTGTGTGAAATACATAATATAAAACTAACTCATTTTAAGTGTACAATTCAATATTTTTAGTAAATTTATAGAGAAGTGCAATTATCACCACAATTTAATTTTGGCCATTTCTGTTACCCAATGCCCAAGTCCCTCCTGCTTATTCACAATTAATCCCCATTCTAATCTCCTTTCCTACCCTAGCCCCAGGTAACTACTAAACTGCTTTCTGTCTTTATAAATTTTCCTTTTCTGAACATTTCACATAAGTAGAATTATTCAAGTAGACATCTTTTGTGTCTGGTTCCTTTCACTTAGCATAATGCTTTTGAGGTTTCTACCAGATTATTATTAGACAAACAGAATAAACATATTTTACTCCTAAAGAGACTATGAACACTGGGAAAACAAGACGTGTGATAAGGATGTAGTATGAGACTCTCAAAAGTGTAGAGGAGACAAGAGATTGAGGGACCAAGATAGTGAGGGCAGGATGGCAGGAAAAAAGAATCAGTTGGAGTAGAAGAATCAGAAGTGCACAGTTATGTGAAAGTAGAAGAAAACATGTCAAGATATTTTAATATAATTTGCTGAAGACTAAAGATTTGAACTGTATTGCCTCCCTACCTTAAAGATTTAAAATAGGTATTTGTAAAGATTGGACTTCCTGATTGTCGTTACTACTAGATTCTAGATACTAGAGGTATCACAAGCTTTGTTAGTTTCTTGGAGAAGTAAAGTCACGTCTCCAAAGAATGCTTACCTTAGGAAAAAAAAACAAGAATGCATTTGAATAGTGACAGACTGACATCTGCAGTTAAAACATAAAGGGGCAAAAGTACATCTAGAACAAGCTGTGTTATCTTTGAAAAACCACTGTGGAGCCAACGGGACATTTTGATAGTCACACTGAGATTGGAGTTACAGTGGTTTTAGAGAATGCACGACTGATTCAAGAATGCTTGTTCAGGGGGGAGCGGGGAGGGATTGCATTGGGAGTTATACCTGATGTAAATGACGAGTTGATGGGTGCTGACAAGTTGATGGGTGCAGCACACCAACATGGCACAAGTATACATATGTAACAAACCTGCACGTTATGCACATGTACCCTAGAACTTAAAGTATAATAAAATATATATATCAAAAAAAAAAGAATGCTTGTTCAGATGAAGAAACAGACTTAGGTGGCATGATGAGGCCACTCAAGTCATAAAAATTAAAAAATTCTTTCTGCAGGAGAAGACAAGGCTACTGGCAGATTTTCTGAGTCTCTATTCAAGATCCACCCCACTAAATGAGAATGGCTGCCTTGCTGATTTGACTGTTACTGTAGGCCTGAAGATAAAGCAAATTTTGGAGTTTTTTATGTGATCTACCATTAACTAGAAAAATCACAGGTTTATAGCACAGCTAATGAGATAAACAGACTTTGATTTTAGGGCAGTGAAGACACTCTGCATGATGAATAATGATACTATATATATATAAATAAATGTATATATATAAAAGAACAAGCTGTGTATGATATATATTTACTCTGCTATGTATAATATGTATCTATAAATATATATTATAAAATGTATATATACATATATTTATATATTTGGTGTACATTTGATGGGTTTGGACCAATGTATAATGACATGTATTATCCAGGATGGATACATTTGTCCAAACCCATCAAATGTACACCAAGAGTGAACCCTAATGTAAACTCTGGACTTTGGGTGACTATGATGTGTAGATGTAGTTTATCAGTTGAAACAATGTACCACTCAGGCTGGGGATGTGAATATTAGGGAAAGCTATGCATGTGTTGGGGTGGGGAGTATATGAGAAATCTCTGTGTTTTCCTATCAATTTTGCTGTAAACCTAAAACTGCTGGGGAAAAAAAAAAAAAAGACTGCACACTGGCCAGAATATGCCCGCCACTTAGTTGTTACCAGGAAGGGACAAACTCAAAAACAAAGAACCCACTAAGCAGGAAATCTGACAAAAATCTCCCGGCCTAATGTTACGACTGGCCTCAGGCCAAGAACTCTGATGAATGAAATTGGAGCCTCAGAAGACAGCACCAAAGATGGTTTCTGAGAGGCTACTGAAAGGACCATCTCTCCGGAAACCACATCTCCAAACCCCTAGGAGTGGGAAGTGGTCCTGCCAAGCACGGTTCCTAGAGGCGCTAAGTGGTCTGCTGTGGCCTCAGTAGGAATGAGAGATTTCTCAGCGCTGATTAGAAATACTGCAGCACCGCAGGCGGGGTGGCACATGCCTGTAGTCCCAGCTACTCAGGAGAGTGAGGTAGGAGGATTTCTTGAGCCCAGGAGTTCTAGGATGTAGTTTGTTATGCTGATCGGGTAGTAACAGTAAGTTGGGCATCAATATGGTGACCTTCCCGGAGCAGGGGCCCACTAGGTTTTCTAAGGAGGGGTGAACCAGCTCAGATCAAAAACGGAGCAGGTCAAAATTCCCATGCTGAACACAAATTCTCAGGAACAATCCCAGGTTAAGGATTGCAGATTCATTTCCTAAGCCACGGAGTCAGGGTCCCCTGCCTTGTTCAGGGTGAACAGGACAAACCCGGAATCCTGACGGTTGGTCTTGTTTGCTGCTGTTAAAGTAACAAGGAGCCATTTTACCACCCGTAAAACTAAGACTCTATTCTTTAAAAGAGAGGAAGTTAACTACTAATAGGAATGTCTTTTAATTACAAGAAGTTGATATTTCTCCAGGAAATGCTCCAAGACACTGGAAAAATGTTTGCATACTCTGAGTAGGGCAGAAAAAAAGGCAAATTAAAATGGTATGGGACAAAATGGAGATTTTTGTATTTTTCCTTCCTCCTTGCCCACTTAGCTTTGTTCTCTGTCTCCACTTCCTGAAAGAAGAAAAGACAACAGTCACTGCAAGATGCTCTCAAATAAAAGCCAAAGGAGGAGAATTATTCTCCCTCGTGGACTCTGTGTGGGAGCTGGAGGTGAGGGGACATCAGGAGCTCACTCTGTAGGACTTTAGCACTGAGCAAGGGGATGATCAGGGCAAAAGATGGGGTAAACGTGACGTCAGGAAAGAGAGTTCTTTGGGTAGGAGGGTAAGGTTTTCCTAGGAGTTTTGGTGTGCTATGCAGTAGGATAGAAAATATCAGTAAGAAGTGCTGTGAGTCAAGTTCTCAGATCCCCTTAAATGTTGACAATAACCTCAGGACGGAAATTGCCATTTGGGGTCTATGTTTCTCTAAGTAGCCTTTATGAAAGTATCATAGGAGTTAATATGAGGGACAGGGAGACCAGTTGCTGTAATCATGACAAAAGAAGGAGAGTATAATAATAGGAAAGAAAAAGTAAACAGAATTGGGAGACATTTTTGGAAGTGAAATTCAAAGAACTCTCATCAGAGTGTACCTTATTCTTGTCATATATAAGGAAAAATGGAAAAAGTTTGACAGAAACTGCTTCTAGATTGTTCCTTAAATCAGGGCTTTACTCTGTGGCTTTATGATTTAATTTGAAAAGGATTTTCCAGAAAAAAAAAGACACAGCCATGTTCAAAGCAACTAACAACAAATTGCAAAGCCAGAATAATGCATCTTGTATTTATAACTGTTTTATATTGACTTATAAATCTGCTTGCCTTTATTAGTTTGACTAAGATCCAGTCCAAATGTCAATGCCTCTTTGAAGATTTCTCTGGATCCCCAAATATGTGCATATGGGACTTTGGATATAAAATTTCTAAAATGTTATCACATCGTATTTTCATTAGTTGTTTGAAGGTCTGCTTTCTTGAGCTCTTTGAAAGCGGGTCTATGTCTTATTCATCATTATATCTCCACTGGATAGAAAAGTGCTTTGTCCAAAGTTAGATTTGTTAAATGAATAGAGGAGATATGGCAACCAGAGGAAATGCAATCTTCTGCTGAGTGTCAGAAGTACTATCATATGCAATAACAACAAAATTAAAATGTCTAAAATCAGTCCCTGTATCTATCATCATAAAAATATGAAACTATTTCCAATATTATTCCTATTAAAATTTCCAATGAAACCAGTACTTGTATGTGCTATTAGTTCGAATCGTGCTACTAGAACATTGTTGAGTTTGAAATTATTAGCATCATTCAACTAATATGTGTATAGCTGTCACTTCCATTTGAATTATTATGACACCAAAAGCTCAGGCAAAAAAAGAAAAACAAATGAGACTAACTCAAACTGAAAGGTTTTTACACAGCAAAGGAAATAGTCAACAAAATAAAAAGGCAGGCTGGGCATGGTGGCTCACACCTATAATCTCAGAACTTTAGGAGACCAAGGCAGGAGGATCACTTGAGGCCAGAGTTCAAGACTAGTCTGGGCAACATAGTAAGACCCCCATCTCTACAAAAATAAAATAAAATTAACCAGGAGTGATAGTGCATGCTTGTGGTCCCAACTACTTGGGAGGCTGAGGTGAGAGGATCACTGAAACCAAGGAGGTCAAGACTGCAGTGAGCCATGATCACACCACTGCACTCCAGCCTGGGTGACAGAGTGAGACCCTGTCTCCAGATAAAAGAGAAAAAAAAAAAAAGAACAAATACAAGGCACCCTATAGATGGTGAGAAAATATTTGCAAACTATATATCTAATAAGAAGTTAATATCCAAAATATATTTTAAAAGCCCATACAACTGAATAGCAAAAAAAAAGCAAACAAAAATAACCCAGTTTACAAAATAGAATTGACAAAGTATGTAAATAAACATTTTTCCGAAGAAGAATTATGAATGACAACAAGTATATGAAAAGGTGTTCAACATCACTAATCATCAGGAAAATGCAAATCGAAGCCATGAGTTATCACTGTATATCAGTTAAGATGGGTATTATCAAGAAGACTAGAGATAACAAGTATTGAAAAGGGAGTAGAGAAAAGGTAAATTGCTGAGAATGTAAATTGGTATAGCCATTATGGAAAACAGTACGAAATTTCCTTAAAAAGTTAAAACTACCATATGACCCAGCAATTCCTCTTCTGTATATATTACACCCAAAGGAAATAAAACATGTACCTCAAAGGGAGATTTGCAGTCCCGTGTTCATGGCAGGATTATTCACAGTAGCCAAAATATGGATATAATTTAAATGCCCATTGACTGATGAATGGATAAAGAAATTGCATCATAATGTACATACCTACACACACACAAATATAAACACTATATAAATATCATTTAACCTTAAAAACAGAGATCCTGTCATTTGTAACAACATGGATGAAACTAGAGGACACTTTATTTATTTATTTATTTATTTAAGTTCTAGGGTACATGTGCATAACGTGCAGGTTTGTTACATATGTATACTTGTGCCATGTTGGTGTGCTGCACCCATCAACTCATCATTTACATCAGGTATAACTCCCAATGCAATCCCTCCCCTCTCCCCTCTCCCCCCTCCCCATAATAGGCCCTGGTGTATGATATTCCCCTTCCAGAGTCCAGGTGATCTCATTGTTCAGTTCCCACCTATGAGTGAGAACATGCGGTGTTTGGTTTTCTGTTCTTGCAATAGTTTGCTGAGAATTATGGTTTCCAGCTGCATCCATGTCCCTACAAACGACACAAACTCATCCTTTTTTATGGCTGCATAGTATTCCATGGTGTATATGGGCCACATTTTCTTAATCCAATCTGTCACTGATGGACATTTGAGTTGATTCCAAGTCTTTGCTATTGTGAATAGTGCCGCAGTGAACATATGTGTGCATATGTCTTTATAGCAGCATGATGTAGAATCCTTTGGGTATATACCCAGTAATGGGATGGCTGGGTCATATGGTACTTCTAGTTCTAGATCCTTGAGGAATCGCCATACTGTTTTCCACAATGGTTGAACTAGTTTACAATCCCACCAACAGTGTAAAAGTGTTCCTGTTTCTCCACATCCTCTCTAGCACCTGTTGTTTCCTGACTTTTTAATGATTGCCATTCTAATTGGTGTGAGATGGTATCTCATTGTGGTTTTGATTTGCATTTCTCTGATGGCCAGTGATGATGAGCATTTTTTCATGTGTCTGTTGGCTGTATGAATGTCTTCTTTTGAGAAACGTCTGTTCATATCCCTTGCCCACTTTTTGATGGGATTGTTTGTTTTTTTCTTGTAAATTTGTTTGAGTTCTTTATAGGTTCTGGATATTAGCCCTTTGTCAGATGAGTAGATTGCAAAAATTTTCTTCCATTCTGTAGGTTGCCTGTTCACTCTGATGGTAGTTTCTTTTGCTGTGCAGAAGCTCTTTAGTTTAATTAGATCCCATTTGTCAATTTTGGCTTTTGTTGCCGTTGCTTTTGGTGTTTTAGACATGAAGTCCTTGCCCATGCCTATGTCCTGAATGGTATTACCTAGGTTTTCTTCTAGGGTTTTTATGGTATTAGGTCTAACATTTAAGTCTCTAATCCATCCTGAATTAATTTTCGTATAAGGAGTAAGGAAAGGATCCAGTTTCAGCTTTCTACTTATGGCTAGCCAATTTTCCCAGCACCATTTATTAAATAGGGAATCCTTTCCCCATTTCTTGTTTTTCTCAGGTTTGTCAAAGATCAGATGGCTGTAGATGTATGGTATTATTTCTGAGGACTCTGTTCTGTTCCATTGGTCTATATCTCTGTTTTGGTACCAGTACCATGCTATTTTGGTTGCTGTAGCCTTGTAGTATAGTTTGAAGTCAGGTAGTGTGATGCCTCCAGCTTTGTTCTTTTGACTTAAGATTGTCTTGGCAATGCAGGCTCTTTTTTGGTTCCATATGAACTTTAAAGCAGTTTTTTCCAATTCTGTGAAGAAACTCATTGGTAGCTTGATGGGGATGGCATTGAATCTATAAATTACCTTTGGCAGTATGGCCATTTTGATGATATTGATTCTTCCTATCCATGAGCATGGTATGTTCTTCCATTTGTTTGTGTCTAGAGGACACTTTTCTGAGTGAAATAAGCCAAACACAGAAAGAAAAATGCTACATGATCTCATTTACAGGTGGAATCTAAAGAAACACAGACAGAAGCTGAGAGTAGAACAGCGGTTACCAGCTGTCTGGGGGTAGGGAAGATGGGGAGATGTAGCCCAAAGGATACAAACTTGCAGTTGTAAAATGGATATGTGTTGGAGACCTAATATACAGCATAAGAATATATTGAGTACTTGAAATATGCCAAGAGAGTGGATCTTAAGTACAATCATACCTCAGAGACATTGCAGGCCCAGTTTCACACCACCACAATAAAGCAAATATTATGATAAAACTATTGTTTTCCACTGAATATAAGCATTATGTTTACAATATACTATAGTCTATTAAGTGAGCAATAGCATTATGTCTTTAAAAAAATATCGTAATGAAATATTGTAATGAAAAAATACTTTGTTGCTAAAAGTTCTAACAATCTTCTGATGCTTCAGCAAGTAGTAATCTTTATGTTGGTAGAGGGTCTTTCCTTGATGTTAATGACTGCTGACTGATCAGGGTGGTGGTTATGGTGGCTCTAGCAATTTCTTAAAATAAGACAACAATGAAGTTTGCTGCATCAATTGACTCTTCCTTTCATGAAAGATTTCTCTAGAACATCTTTCTCTTTAAATGCTGATTTCTCTGTAGCATGTGATGCTATTTGATAGCATTTTACCTACAGTAGAACTTCTTTCAAAATTTGAGTTACATTTTTTACATTAATAAAGTAACCTCAAACATTTGTGGTTACTTTATTAATAAGTTTATGTAATATTCTGAATTCTTTCTTGTCATTTCAACAATGTTCACGGCATCTTTACCATCTCAAGAAACCACTTTCGCCAGGTGCAGTGACTCACTCCTGTAATCCCAGCACTTTGGGAGGCTAAAGCAGGTGGATTACTTCAGCCCAGAAGTTCGCCATGAACCTGGGCAACATGCCAAAGTTCTGTCTCTATAAAAATATACAAAATTAGCTGGGTGTGGTGGCATGCACCTGTAGTCCCAGCTACTCAGGAGGCTGAGGTGGGAGGATCACTTGAGCCTGGGTGGTTGAGGCTTCAGTGAGCCAAGACTGTGCCACTCACTCCAGCCTGGATGACAGAATGAGACCCTGTCCAAAAGAAGAGTAAGGATATGGAGAAGAAGAAGGAGAGGAGGAGGAGGAGGAAGAAGAAGAAGAGGAGGAGGAGGAGAAGGAGAAAAAGGAGGAGAAGGAGGAGGAAGGAAATCAGTTTCTTAGATCATCCATAAGAAGCAATTTCTTGTCAAAGTTGTATGAGATTGCAACAATTCAGTCACATCTTCAGGCTCCACTTCTAATTTTAGATCTCTTTCTACCACACTGAAATTACTTTCTACACTGAAGTATTAAACCCCTCAAAGTAATCCATGAGGGCTGGAATCAATTTCTTCCAAACTTCTGTTAATGTTGATAGTATGATCTCCTCTCATAAATTATGATTGCTGTTAATGGCATCTAGAATGGTGAATCCTCTCCAGAATGTTTTCAATTTACTTTGCCCAGGTCCATGTGAGGAATCATGATCTGGCTATATACAAAATGTATTTCTTAAATAATAAGGCTTGGAAGCCAAAATTATTCCTTGACCCATGAACAGCAGAATGGATGTTGTATTCACAGGCATAAAGACAACACTAATCTTGTACATCTCCATGGGAGCTTTTGAATGACTAGGTGCATTGTCAATGAACAGTAATATTTTGAAAGGAATCTTTGTTTCTGAGCAGTAGGTCTCAAAAGTAGTCTTAAAATATTCAGTAAATCATGTCGTAAACAGAGGTGTTGTCATCCAGACTTTGTTGTTCCATTTCTAAAGCACAGGCAGAATAGATTTAGCATAATTCTTAAGGCTCCTAAGATTTTCAGAATGGTAAATGAGCATTGGCTTTAACTTTAATTTACCAACTGCATTAGCCCCAATAGGAGAGTCAGACTGTCCTTTGAGGCTTTGATGCCAGGCATTGACTTTTCCTCTTTAGCTTTGAATGTCCCAGATGGCATTTTCTTCCAATAGAAGGCTATTTCATCTACATTGAAAATCTGTTTTTTGGGGTTTTTTTTTGTTTGTTTTTTTTTTTTTTTTGAGATGGAGTCTCACTCTGTCGCCCAGGCTGGAGTGCAGTGGCATGATCTCGGCTCATTGCAAGCTCCACCTCCCGGGTTCATTCCCTTCTCCTGCCTCAGCTTTCTGAGTAACTGGGACTATAGGCGCCCACCATCACACCCGGCTAATTTGTTTGTGTGTGTGTGTGTGTGTGTGTGTGTGTGTGTGTGTGTGTGTGTGTTTAGCAGAGACAGGGTTTCACCGTGTTAGCCAGGATGGTCTTGATCTCCTGACCTCATGATCCTCCCGCCTCGGCCTCCCAAAGTGCTGGGATTACAGGCGTGAGCCACTGGGCCCAGCCAAGAACCTGTTTTTTAATGTAGCCACCTTCGTTAATTATCTTAGCTAGATCTTCTGGATAACTCACTGCAGCTTCTACATCAGCACTTGTCACTTCACCTTGCACTTTTATGTCATAGAGATGACTTATTTCTGTAAACTTCATAAACCAACCTCTGCTAGCTTCAAACATTTCTTCTGCAGCCTCCTTACTTTTCTCAGTCTTCATAGGATTGAAGAGAGTTAGCGTCTTGCTCTGGATTAGTCTCTGGCTTAAGAGAATGTTGTGACTGGTTTGATCTTCTGTCCAGACCACTACCACTTTCTCCATATCAGCAGTAAGGCTGTTTCACTTTCTTATCATTCATGTATTCACTGAAGTGGCATTTTTTATTTCCTTCAAGAAATGTTCCTTTGAATTTACAACTTGGCTAACTGTTTGGCATAAGAGGCATAGCTTTTGGTGACTCCAGCTTCTGACATGCCTTCCTCACTAAGCTTAACCATTTCTAGCTTTCCATTTAAAGTGGAAGACCCACAAATCTTTCTTCCACTTGAACACTTAGAGACCATTGTAGGTTTATTAACTGGCATAATTTCAATATTGTTGTGCCTCAGGGAATAGAGATCCCAAGGAGAGGGAGAGAGGGGAATGGTCTTTTGGAGGAACAGGCAGAATATACACAATATTTATCAAATTAACTTTTCCATCTTATGGGCATGGTTCATGGCTCCCCAAAACAATTACAATAGTAGTAACATCAAATATCATTGATCATTGGCTGAGCATGGGTGGCTCACACCTGTAATCCAAGCACTTTGGGAGGCCAAGAGTTCAAGACCAGCCTGGCCAAAATGGTGAAACCCCACCTCTATTAAATATGAAACTTAGCCAGATGTGCTGCTGTACATCTGTAGTTCCAGCTACTCAGGAGACTGAGGCAGGAGAATCACTTGAATCCAGGAGGTGGAGGTTGCAGTGAACCAAGATCGTGCCACTGTACTACAGCCTGGGCAACAGAGTAAGACTCTGTCTCAAAAAAGAAACAAAAAACCACTGATTATAAATAAACATGATAGTTACAACAATAAGGAAAAGTCTGAAATATTACCAAAAGTGACACAAAGACATGAGTGAGCATATGCTGTTGGAAAAATAGTGCCAATAGACTTGCTCAACACAGGGTTGCCACAAACCTTTAATGTGTAAAACATGCAGTATCTGTGAAGCACAATAAAGTAAAATGAAGTGCAATAAAATGACAGGTGCCTGTATTCTAATCACAAAAAAGAAAAAAATAAACATGTGA
Organism: Macaca mulatta; assembly: GCF_049350105.2. NCBI lineage: Eukaryota > Metazoa > Chordata > Mammalia > Primates > Cercopithecidae > Macaca > Macaca mulatta. The sequence goes on along the minus strand of NC_133406.1, from coordinate 170,735,461 downwards.
AGTGATAGGTATCATAATTCACTTGATTGTGGTCATAATTTCACAATGTATACATATATTGAAACATCACTCTGTATACTGAATATATACTATTTTATATGTCAATTATAACTCAATAAAACTGAATAAATTTAAAACTCCAAAATATTGTAAAAGGGGAGGAGTTATATTTCAACTATTGGAAGGATGGCAGTGGCATATCAGGCAGAGAAAATAGTGGATGTAGGAAAGTCTAATATCTATTTATGGAATGAGGGCTGACCTGGGTTTCTGATCAGGGAAGTAAGTTAAAACAGTAGTAGAAAATAAAAGTGGAAAGGTAGGGTGAGGAGTTTGGACCTCACTAAGTGGTAACTCTTAAAGATTACCTGTGTGAGTAGCAAGGACACAGTTGGTACTCAAGGCATGAGTTAAAACCTCAAATGAGAAAAAAAATGTTGGAGCAACATCACGCAGATAAAGCCAATGATGTATTTAAATATGATACGATACAATACACATTTTTAAAATTCCTTCTGGTACTGTAATTGACCTGAAGATATATGAAATCATATGAATTACGACTCAAACTGTCATCCCTCTAACAAAACAGTAAGCTAGACAAAACTGATTTAGCCCCTAAGTGATCCCTTATTCCAGAATAATGAGGGGTAAATAATATTTATTTACTGGACATGCCAAGCTCTTTACCTACATGCATTATTTCACTGACCCTTGTAACAACTGAGTGACGTATGTGTTGTCACTGCGTTACACATGAGAAAATTGAGTCTCAGAGAAATTAAACAATTTACTCAAGATCGCTTTGATAGGAGTGGCAGAAATTGGATTCAAACCCACTTCTCTCCAGTACTCAATCTTGTATTAACTTCATTGTTTTGCCTACAGATTATAGTTTTGCTTAAATTCTGTTTAAGAAACCAAATTATTTATGTCGGTGTCGCTTATTTGATTTACCTCCAAGCACTTGATTAAGAATCAAATTATGTTAATGCTTCTTGTGGATGATAGATATTCATTACACATTAAAAGAATTGATTATTCTCTTGAGGTGTTTTTCATTTTTAAAAATACATCCAGGTACATTTTGGGTTCTTGAATCGCAGATTAACCATTCAGTCCTCATAACGCGAGATTGAAGAGATAATCAATGGGTTTCATACAGTTAAAAGAGTGTCAGTTTCTTTGCAATAATGTAATACTGTCCTTAATTTACGACTCAATGTCTTTAGCTATCAATTTTATTTTTCCAACCTTTTAAAATCAAGGTGGTTTCTTTTGCATTTCCTAAGATTCAAGATTGAAAATGTAACAAAATCTCAGACAGCTAATATGTATTAAACTTTTGAAAGCACATGAAACAATACTTTCAAGAATGTGTTTTTTGATCTACACATTAACCTGGTAAGAGGGGCATAAAAAGTATTTCCAATTCCGCTAATAAGAACTTTAATGTTATTTGGTAAGGATAATACACTACTTTTTTGTTTCAGCTTATGCTATGTATTGAAATACATTCTATTTTTTTTCTTGAAAAAATGTTTGGAATTGTAATTTTTATTATAAGTAGAAGCTTTGTAGAAGGATCTTATACAAACTGGTAAAACTTTGAAATGTAAATTATTTCCTACAGTAATTACCATAAATATGGGTAAATAGCTCAGAATGTTTCTATATGTAACTACTGAGTACTTTCAGTATTCCTTGATATAAGTAGATATGGGAACCATGTAGCTTCTAATAATGTCAAGGCATTTGCTATTTTAAGAGATTTTTAAATTTAATTTTTAATATAAAATTTCTCATACTTGAAAACCAAACTTTTTTTTAGTCCTCTCAATGAGCTCTTGGTTTTGTGGAAGAGATATTCTAGGCCAAAGAAAGTCATGTGCAAAAGCAGGGAGATGAATGAGAAACTGACGAACTGTGCAAAATACCAGGAGATTCATTGGTGTGGGAGGCATTGGCTACTGAATGTCAAGACATGAGGTTTGAGCAATAGAACAGAGCCTATTCAAGAGTGGTTTTATATTCCAGTATAACGGTTAGATCAACAAAAAAAATAAGCCTCATTCCGTTGATTTTTTCAATAAATATTGATCATTTTATTTTACCTAATCTAGGGACCAGAATCTAATAGGTGATACAGTTCCTAATATTTATTGAGTTCTAAATTCTTTACATGTATGAATTCACATAGTACCTTGAAGTAGGTATTATTATTATCCCCATTTTACAAATAAGGAAACTAAAACACAAAGAAGTAACTTTCCCAAGGTCAGGAAGCTGGTAAGGTATGGGGGAAGGATTTGAACCCTGGCAGCATGACTCTGGCCTTGTTCTTCATTACTGTGGCACAGCTGAATAGAGATCACCCAAACCAAATTGAAGATATGAGGATATGTGATGAGTTTGTTAGAGGTTTGAATACATATTGAATTCGTTTCCTCACATTTGTTAGTAAAATATACTAGCCTCCTTTTTGGTTTTGAAAAGTTTTATTGAATTACAGTCACTATCTAATAAACTGACATACTTAACATGTACAAATTCACAATATTCAAGAAAGAAAAGCAACATAAATGTCTATGGACAGATGAATAAAAAACGTGTGGCCTTTGTACACATTACACACAATGAAATATTAATCAGCCTTTAAAAAGATAAAAATGCTACCATTTTAAAACACATGGATGGACCTGGAAGACATTTTGTTAACTAAAATCAGTCAGTTGTAGGACAAATGCTGCATGATATCTCTTATATGAGGCACTTAAAATAATCAATGGTATAGAAGTAAATAGTAGAATGATGGTTACCAGAAGATGTCAGGGGTATAAAGTTACAGTTACACAATATAAGTAAGTTCCAGAGATCTGCTGCACAACAAACAGTGGTCATAATCAACAATAAGGTATTGTGTACATAAAAATTTAGGCCAGGTGTGGTGGCTCATGCCTGTAATCCCAGCACTTTGGGAGGCGGAGGCCAGCGGATCACCTGAGGTCAGGAGCTCAAGACCAGCCTGATCAACATCTCTGCTAAAATACAACGTCTCTACTAAAAATACAAAATTAGCTGGGCGTGGTGGTGCATGCCTGTAATCCCAGCTACTCGGGAGGCTGAGGCAGGAGAATCACTTGAACCCGGGCGGCAGAGGTTGCAGTGAGCCAAGATCGTGCCATTGCACTCCAGCCTGGGCAACAAGAGCAAAACTCCATCTTAAAAAAAAAAAAAAAAAAAAAAAAAAGGTATTAAGAAGGTAGATCTCATGATAAGTGTTCTTACTACAAAAATAAATGAACAGCCGAGAGTGGTGGCTCACACCTGTAATCCCAGCACTTTGGGAGGCCGAGGTGGGCAGATCACAAGGTCAGGAGATCGAGATCATCCCGGATAGTACGGTGAAATCCCGTCTCTACTAAAAATACAAAAAATTAGCCGGGCGTGGTGGCGGGCTCCTGAAGTCCCAGCTATGGGGAGGCTGAGGCAGGAGAATGGCGTGAACCCTGGAGGCGGAGCTTGCAGTGAGCCGAGATCGCGCCACTGCACTCTAGCCTGGGTGACAGAGCAAGACTCTGTCTCAAAAAATTAAAAAAAATAAAAACAAAAAATGAACACACACAAAAACCCCAGAAAACAAAAAAGCAAAGGTACACAACGAAACTTTTGGAGGTGATGTAAACCTCCTATCTGGATGGTGGCGACAGTAACTTGAATTTATAACATACACAAACTCACCAAACTGCATATATTAATAATATGAAATTTTTGTATACTAATAAACTCTAAATAAAACAGAAAAAAATGTGTAGAATTTTACAAGTTTTGAAATACATACACACCAGTGAAAGCATCACTGTAATTGAGATAATGAACAAAATTCGTCAGCCCCAACGGTGTCCCCAAGGCACTGTTCACCCCACTCCCCACCCAGACAAACATTGTTCTGCTTTCTATCACTATAGATGAGACTGACTTTTCTGGAGTTTTATGTAAGTGTAATTATACAGTGTATTCTCTTTTTCTGTCTGGATTCTTTCACTGAGCATAATTATTTTGGGATTGATCCATGCTGTAATGTTTATCAGTTTTTATTGATGAATAATATTCCATTGTAGAAATATTCCATGGCTGTTTATTCTTTCACCTAGTGATGAATATTTGTGTTGCTTCCTTTCAGATTTGGATTATTGCAAATAGGCTGCTATGAATATTTATGATATTTATGTACAAGTCTTTGTATGAATGTTGAGGAAAAGAAGCCACAACGAAATATATGTCTTCATTTATATAGAATACAAAATGAGGCAAAATTATTCTATGGTATTAGAAATCACAATAGTAGTTATCCTCTGGGAAGTATGATAGTGACTAAAAGGGTGCCTGAAGTGGGTTGCTTTTGGACTCTGGTAATAGTGTGCTTCTTTTTTTAAAATTTTATTTTATATCGATGCATAATAGATGTACATATTTTCAGGGTACATGTGATAATTTCATATATTCATATAATTTGTAAAGATCAGATCAGTATAATTGGGATATTTATAACCTTAAATATTTTTCTTTTATCTACACTGGAAACATTCAAATTATTATTTTGTAGTTATTTGAAACATGCAATGGATGATTATAAATTATACGCACCCTCCTGATCTATCAAACACTATATCTTATTTCTTCTGTCAAACTATATATTTGTACCCATTAATCAACCTGTTTCTTCGTCTTGATGTTGATTACATAATCAGTCAGTATATGAAAAGTCAGTGAGCATATTTTAGATATTTATTATTTTATAGGTATCCTATACATGGATTAAAAGTGAGGCTGCTGAAATAGTTGTGGTTAGATCTAGATGGTTCTGTATACATTGCCTGACTGGTATGTCTGTTTCTTATTTCATAGCCTATTACTATTCCACTCATAAACTCCCAGTATCCTCTCTGTTTTTCCTATACCACTGCCTTTATAGCCTGTACTGTAATTATTTATTTTAGTTTAGGTCTTTCTTGTTACACTATAAATTTTCTGCAACAAAAAAAAAAGATAATGTCTAACTTTTCACCTTTGTTTTTATTCTGCAGTATGGTGCTTGGTACAGAGCAGATATTCAGTGGACCCTTAGATGAATACTATAAAGCCTTCTTTGTTGTTTGCTTATGCTTATGCTCAAAGGTTAGCCCCTGAGTCTTCATTATTTGACTTCTCCTAGAGCCTTCAGTTTTCCTACTGTCTACAAATTATTGACTAGGTTGTGTGATATTGAGAGATTTTCTTCCAAATGAAATGCTTTGTTTTAGCATCATTTTTTCAATGATAATAATTTGTGTTATTGAGTACTTACAACGTACGTACTCTGTTTAAGCACTTTACATCTGCTTACTCTTTGAAGATGCACAACCCAACAATATTCCCATTTTATAAACTGGGAAACTGAGGTACAAAGAAGTAGAATGTCATATCACATTGTTAGTAAGTCACAGAACTCAAATTTGATTCCAGACAATCTGGCTTCAGAACTCATGCTTTTATTCAGTTTAGTCTTTTATGTGTATATATGCTATATTATATCATTATGTTTCCTCACTTCCTTCAGAACTTCAATAAAATGTTAGCTTTTCAGAGTGGCTTTCTTTGGGCACTTTACATGAGATAGCATCCCTTACAATACTGTCTATAATTCTTACCCTGCTTTATTTTTTTCACAGCACTACCACCACTCTATATGTTGTATATTTATTTCTATTTTCTTCTTGTACATTTCTCCCCACAAGAACGGTATTTCCATGAGAGCAGAGACTTTATCTGTTTTGCTTTTGACTTTATTCCTATGTCATAGAATAAGGCCTGGGACATAATAAGTGTTTAATAAATATTTGTTGAATGAATGCATGAACGTTTCATAGAATCAATCTATGCTATGGCATCGTGGTGCTAAGTACAAAGGGACAGCAAAGGTTTGTAAAAAAAATCTTCTAGCAGAATCATTTTCTGCTTATAAACCAAAATGGGTCTTTATTAGGCAGAAACATGGATACCAATACAAATTCATGCCCTGTCAATCTTAACGCAAGGCCATTTTTTAAGATTCTTTGAAGATACACTGTCAAGTGAGTTTTTATTCTGGGGAAACTTTCTTCTGGCAAAGGGGAATTGAAAGAGAGTTTTTATATTACTTGTATTTTGTCACTTGCATTTTGGAAAGATTTCTATGGCTGCTCCATGCAGAGTGGATTATATAGTGGGCACAATGGAAGACATGGTAAGCAGTTAACGAAGTCGTAGAGTTAATCCATGAGAGAATTAACTGAAGCCTTGAACTAGAACTATAAAGTAGCTATGTAGATGAGAAAGGATGGATTTCAGAGAGAGTAGAATTCATAGGGCTTGGTGAATAATTCATCAGGGGTAAGGAATACCTCCCAGGTTTCTGTTTTAGGGAATATCAACTACATAGACAGAAAATAAGGAAAGTCTGGGAAAATGATGAATTTTGTTTTCAACATAATAAATTGGAAATGCATGTAGTATATTCAAGTGGATCCAGTCAGTAGACAATCAGAAATTTAGACCTGGAACTTAGCACCTATGGCTGGAGAGCTATATTTCAAAGTCATCAAATGCCCCAAGTTGCATAGGGAGATTATGAAGAATATTATTCCATTGGATTCATATGTATCACACAATAACCAACTCTGTGATTGTAACTGAAAAAGACTTTACTGGGAGGACCTTGAATAAATGAAATAATTGATGGCAAGACAGGTCAAACTTAGAAACTAAGCAAAAGCAAGTTTAAAAGAACACTACAGTGTAATTCCATTGCACCAGCACTGAACACTGAATGCCACAGTTTGCACTGGTACTCTGCCAGCGCTGAGTACTGACCACTGCTACTGCATTATCAGCTTGCAGTTTCTGTGGCTATCATCACTGTTGCTGCTGCTGCTGCTGCTGCTCAAATGATCATCAATTCTAAGTGGTCAGGAACTTCTGTAGATAGTATCCATGGAGGGTAAGGAGCATGTGTCTGACTTGTATAGCCTGAGTGCCCAATTCACTGATACCAGAAAGCCTTAAAATCCAAATCTCTGGTTTCTAGGAGGGTTAAAAGTTGAGACCCACCAAGAAGATACCACCAAATATACTTAGTTAACAACATTAGGTTTATTCATTGCTGCTGCAACAGAGATCATATATGATGGAGAACCATGCAGCATCTCAGTAAGAGGGAGTTAGAAGGGACCTATAGATTATTTTGAAAGGGTTCAAAAAATGGGGACTATTACTTTGGGATTTGGAATAGAAGTCACCATAATAGAGGTTCCATTTAGTTTTGGTCCTCATCAGAAAACTCAGAATCTACATCTATTTTAATAGCTTTCAAATTAAGAAATAGTAATAAACTATCTAACACTTTATTTTTCTTCATTGTATTCGAGGATAAACTTCTTCCCATACGTCTTTAAAAAGTGTTATTTATTGGTCACCTTCAGAGGAGAGCTCTCAGTTGGCTGCATACAAATCAAGAGTGTTGATATTGTTTTCTTGTTTTTGATCTATAAAAATTATGAGTTTTATTGTAGCATACAATATTCTTCTAAGGTGCCAAATCATAATAAATATTCTCCCCAACCATTCTACCTTAAAAAGCAATTACTGGTTGAGCATCACTAATATGAAAATTCAAAATCCAAATTCTGAAATGCTCCAATGAGCACTTCCTTTGAACATCATGTTGGCACTCAAAATATTTCAGATTTTAAAGCATTGTAGGTTTTGGATTTTCACACTAGGGATATTCAACCTTTATTCTCAATTGTGTGTTTTTCATCTGAGGAGTCCTCTGAGATGTATTTAAAATGACTAGCTTTAGTTTCATGACCTCCAAAACTAAATCTACCAGAGAATGACTCCCATGAGAGAGCTGAATTCATTTAGCCACTATAAATAGTTCAGTATGCCTGTAAATTACAACGTATACAGTGGTTTTGCAGGCAATAAAACCAGAAAGGTGTAAGCTGGTGTCAAATTATAAGGTTCCTTGAATGCAATATTAAGGAATTTAGACCTTTTCTTTAAATAATTGTATTTCTGAGCCCAGAAATGATATGATCAAATTATTTTGGGGTTTACTCTGGTGATGATGTATGGACTGGAAGCAGCTGAAAGTGGAGGCAGGAAGACTAGTGAAGAGGCTGGTACAAATGCCTGGGTTTCCGTCATCTAAGAAGTAAGAAGGGCAAAACTAAGTGGCAGAGGGGATGAAAAGAGAGTATACATTCAAGAGAAAATAATGGAGATAGAATACATAGGTGTTTGTAACTAATTGGAGAATGATAGAGAAAAAAGTTTAGAACAGCTTCCATATTTCTATTATTTAAGGCTACTGGGAGCATAGTAGTAATACTCATTAAAATAGCAAATAGACAAGAGGCAAGTTTTTTCTCCTTGTTTCATTTGAACTCATTCCTTTTCTTATGGGGGAAGTGGACTTCCTCATCTAGTTTTGGTGCTAATGGTTGTTCTCCATTCCTAAGAATGAAGCCCTGCTCACAGTGTAAAGTGTCAGTACAGTTTTACCCTGGCAACATGACCTACTGTAGCCTGACAGGGAAATAATTTTCTGAACCAGCCTTCTCCAAGAGTGAATTGCTCTTGAGAAATAACTGTCTATCTCTTCCTTGGCCATTAATGTTAAGAAAACAAAATCATCTTTGACCTCCTTCGTGTTGCAGAGAACTTTATTGAAAAAAATACATTACTACTTCTAGAACATGCAAAATGCTTTTACACCTAACTGAATGCTGATGGTAGTGTCATTTACTTTGCTTGGGATTCCCATTCTACCTTCTCCATCTGGTGAACTCATTATCTCTTAAGTCCTAATTCCAGTGTTATCTTATATAAAGCCATCTGTAGGTCAAGCTCTGATTACAAGCTCTCATAGTACTCTGACTTCTGGGTATCATGAATCCCAGCTATAATAAATTAATATATTAATTTCATAATAATTTAACATCTAAATTGTATGATAGAATGTATGCTCCATCAGGGCAGGAACTGTGTCTGCTTTGTTAACCCTTGAATTGCTATGACACACATAATAAGACTTCATAGTAGCCATTATTATTACTAATTGGAAGCTTTTATAACTACTCCATTAGGTTGCAAGGACCTGAAGGCGACAGCCATGTGTTAATCCTCATCCTTAGCCCAGTGCCTAGAATCTAATACATACTCAAAAGGTGTTTGTTAAATTGATTTTAAAAATTAGTTATCTAGTTGATAAAATTAAAAAGCTTTAATTGGGACCAGGTGTGATGGCTCACACCTGTAATCCCAGCACTTTGGGAGGCTGAGGTGGGCAGATCACTTGATTCCAGGAGTTTGAGACCAGCCTGGGCAACATGGTGAAACCTTGTCTCTGCAACAAAAACACAAAAATTAGCCAGGTATGGTGGCATGTATCTGTAGTCCCAGCTACTCGAGAGACTGAGGCACAGGAATTGCTTGAACCCAGGAGGCGGAGATTGCAGTGAGCTGAGATCGCCATTGCACTCCAGCCTGGGTGACAGAACCAGTTTCAAAACAAAACAAACGAAAAAAAGCTTTAATTTTCAGAGACGTTATAAAGTGAAGTATTAGTATAGTACAAAAGTAAAGAGACTACATAATCAACCTGTTTTGTCCACATGATAAAAATAATTTGAAGAATCAGACTTTTCTTGCTCTTTGAGCAATCAGCCAAGTGTTATAACATTGACAAAAAAAATTAATCTTTCTTCAATAAAACTCAAGTTCAGAAACATGTTTTATGACAGTATGTTGAAAAGCAATGGTTGATGCAAGATTTGCTTTATGTAACTATAATTACCGATAAGAAATAATGCAATTAGACTTCATGTCTTTTACAGTTCTTTGATTGAAGTGAGTTTTCAGTATGAGACACATTTCACAATGGTCTCGTTTAGAGTAGATTTCTTACCCATTGTTATTTTTATTGTACAGTCCATTATTTCTGATAGCTGTCCTATTATATTTTATTTCACAACTTCCAAGTGCTGATTGATAATAGTCATTTTTTTGGCATTATAATCTTTATGATAAATTATATCCATGGGAAAAAATTATTCCTGGTCAGGGCCAAGCAGAAAGTTATCCTAAGTGAAATTTGTTCTTAAGTTGCTATTTCACCAGAGAGCTGGGCAAGGTGGTTGAATAGGAACAGCTCCAGTCTGCAGCTCCCAGTGAGGCCAACACAGAAGGCGGGTGATTTCTGCATTTCCAACTGAGGTACCCGGTTCATCTCACTGGGACTGGTTAGACAGTTGTTGCAGCCCACAGAGGGTGAGCGGAAGCAGGGTGGGGCACTGCCTCACCTGGGAAGTGCAAGGGGTCAGGGGACTCCCTCCCCTAGCCAAGGGAAGCCATGAGGGACTGTGCCATGAGGGATGGTGTACTATGGCCCAGACACTGCACTTTTCCCATGGTCTTCACAACCCACAGACCAGTAGATTCCATCAGGTGCCTATACCACATGGGCCCTGGGTTTCAAGCACAAACTGGACAGCCGTTTGGGCAGACACTGAGCTAGTTGCAGGAGTTTTTTTCATACCCCAGTGGCACCTGGAACACCAGCGAGACACAACCATTCACTCCCCTGGAAAGGGGGCTGAAGCCAGGGAGCCAAGTGGTCTAGCTCAGCAGATCCCAGCCCCACAGAGCCCAGGAAGCTAAGATCCACTGGCTTGAAATTCTCACTGTCAGTACAGCAGTCTGAAGTCGACCTAGGACGCTTGAGCTTGGTGTGGGGAGGGGTGTCTGCCATTACTAAGGCTTGAGTAGGCAGTTTTCCTCTCACAGTGTAAACAAAGCCACCTGGAAGTTCAGACTTTGTGGAGCCCACCTCAGTGCTGGAAAGCCACTGTAGCCAGACTGCCTCACTAGATTCCTCCCCTCTGGGCAAGACCTCTCTGAAAGAAAGGCAGCAGCCTTGTCAGGGGCTTATAGATAAAACTCTCATCTCCCTGGGACAGAGCACCTGGGGGAAGGGGTGGCTGTGGGTGCAGCTTCAGCAATCTTAAACATTCCTGCCTGCCAGATCTGAAGAGAGCAGCAGATCTCCCAGCACAGCACACAAGCTCTGCTAAGGGACAGACTGCCTCCTCAAGTGGGTCCCTGACCCCTGTGCCTCCTGACTGAGAGACACCTCCCAGAAGGGGTCGACAGATACGCCATACAGGAGAGCTCTGGCTGGCTTCTGGCATATGCCCCTCTGGGATGAAAATTCCAGAGGAAGGAGCAGGCAGCAATCTTGACTCTTCTACAGCCTCCACTGGTGATACCCAGGCAAACAGGGTCTGGAGTGGACCCCCAGCAAACTCCAGTAGACCTGCAGAAGAGGGGCCTGACTGTTAGAAGGAAAATTAACAAACAGAAAGCAATAGCATCACAATCAACAAAAAGGACAACCATGCAAAAACTCCATAAACTCCATCTGAAGGCCACCAACAGTAAAGACCAAAGGTAGATAAATCCACAAAGATGAGAAAAAACCAGCACAAAAAGGCTAAAAATTCCACAAACCAGAATGTGTCTTCTCTCCAAAGCATCCCAACCCCTTGTCAGCAAGGGAACAAAACTGCATGGAGAATGAGTTTGATGAACTGACAGAAGTAGGCTTCAGAAGGTGGGTAATAATAAACTCCTCTGGGCTAAAGGAGCATGTTCTAACCCAATGCAAGGAAGTTAAGAACCTTGATAAAAGGTTTATGGAATTGCTAAATAGAATAACCCAGGTTAGAGAAGAACATAAATGACCTGCTGGAGCTGAAAAACACAGTACAAGAACTTCGTGAAGCATGCACAGTCTTCAATAGCCGATTTAATCAAGAGAAAGAAAGGATATCAGAGATTGAAGATCAACTTAATAAAATAAAGCATGAAGACAAGATCAGAGAAAAAAGAATGAAAAGGAATGAACAAAGCCTCCAAGAAATATGGGACTATGTGAAAAGACCAAACCTACATTTGATTGGTACACCTGAAAGTTACAGGGAGATTGAAACCAAGTTGGAAAACACGCTTCAGGATATTATCCAGGAGAACTTCCCCAACCTAGCAAGACAGGCAAATATTCAAATTTAGGAAATACAGAGAACACCACAAAGGTACTCTTTGAGAAGAGCAACCCAAGACACATAATCGTCAGATTCACCAAAGTTGAAAAGAAGGAAAAAATGTTAAGGGCAGCCAGAGAGAAAGGTCGGGTTACCCACAAAGGGAAGCCCATCAGACATACAGCAGATCTCTCTGCAGATACTGTACAAGCCAGAAGAGACTGGGGCCAATATTCAACGCTCTTAAATAAAAGAATTTTCAACCCAGAATTTCATATCCAGCCAAACTAAGCTTCATAAGTGAAGGAGAAAATTCTTTACAGACAAGCAAATGCTGAGGGATTTTGTCACCACCAGGCCTGTCTTACAAGAGCTCCTAAAGGAAGCACTAAATATGGAAAGGAAAAACCAGTACCAGCCACTGCAAAAACAAACCAAAATGTAAAGATCATTGATACTATAAGGAAACTGCATCAACTAATGGGCAAAATAGCCAGCTAGCATTATAATGACAGGATCAAATTCACACATAACAATATTAACCTTGAACATAAATGGGCTAAATGCCTCAATTAAAAGGCACAGACTGGCAAACTGGATAAAGAGTTAAAACACATCAATGTGCTGTATTCAGGAGACCCATCTCACATGCAAAGACACATAAGCTCAAAATAAAGGAAAGGAGGAAGATTTACCAAGCAAATGGAAAGCAGAATAAAACGGGGGTTGCAATCCTAGTGTGTGATAAAACAGACTTTAAACCAACAAAGATCAAAAGAGACAAGGAAAGGCATTACATAATGGTAAAGGGATAGATGCAACAAGAAGAGCTAACTATCCTAAATATATATGCACCCAATACAGGAGCGCCCAGATTCATAAAGCAAGTTCTTAGAGGCCTACAAAGAGACTTAGACTCCCACACAAATAATAGTGGGAGACTTTAACACTCCACTGTCAATATTAGACAGATCAACAATACAGAGAATTAACAAGGATAATCAGGACTTGAACTCAGCTCTGGACCAAGCAGACCTAATAGACATCTACAGAACTCTCTACGCCAAATCAAAAGAATATACATTCTTCTCAGCACCACATAGCACTTATTCTAAAATCGACCATATAATTGGAAGCAAAACACTCAGCAAATGAAACAGAATGGAAATCATAACAAACACTCTCTCATATCACAGTGCAATCAAATTAGAACTGAGGATTAAGAAGCTCACTCAAGCTGAGATCACGCCACTGCACTCCAGCCTGCGCGAAAGAGGGAGACTCCGTCTCAAAAAAAAAAAAAAAAAAAAAAAAAAGAAGCTCACTCAAAACTGCACAACTACATGGAAACTGAACAGCCTGCTCCTGAATGACTACTGGGTAAATAATGAAATTAAAGCAGAAATAAATGAGTTATTTGAAACCAATGAAAACAAAGACATAACATACCAGAATCTGAAACACAGCTAAGGCAGTGTTTAGAGGAAAATTTATAGCACTAAATGGCCACAAGACAAAGCAGAAAAGATCTAAAATTGACACCCTAACATCACAATTAAAAGAACTAGAGAAGCAAGAGCAAACAAATTTAAAAGCTAGCAGAAAACAAGAAATAATTAAGAGCAGAACTGAAGGAGATAGAGACACAGAAAACCCTTCAAAAAATTAGTGAATCCAGGAGCTGGTTTTTTGAAAAGATTAACAAAATAGATCTCTAGCCAGACTAATAAAGAAGAAAAGAGAGAAGAATCAAATGAAACAATAAAAAGTGATGAAGGGGAGATCACCACTGATCCCACAGAAATACAAACTACCATCAGAGAATACTATAAACACCTCTACACCAATAAACTAGAAAATCTAGAAGAAATGGATAAATTCCTGGATACATACATCCTCCCAAGACTAAACCAGGAAGAAGTCTAATCCCTGAATAAACCACTAACAAGCTCTGAAATTGAGGCAGCAATTAATAGCCTACCAACCAAAAAAAGTTCAGGACTAGACAGATTCACAGCGGAATTCTACCAGAGGTATAAAGAGGAACTGGTACCATTCCTTCCGTATTTATATACACTATTCACAAATAGACCAGCAATACAGGTTTTAGCATTCAAGTGGTAAGAGAAGAATCTCTAGGAATATCTTACATAGAAGGAATAACTGTGTTGAGTCAGAAACAAGTTGAGTCTGATGCTATATTATTTTAAGAAGAAACAACTTACAGAAAAAGAATTTTTGAGTAATTTCTGGAAGATATAGTAAATATTAAAAAAGAGGAATACTAATTTGAAAAATGTTAACATATTTAATTGTGAAGTAATTAAAAGTAAAAGAAACAATGCATATAGAATCATAGACATGGTTTCTGAAAAAGCAGAAATTATAAACATTGGAAATCACTCTGATATCCACAGAATAACTGATGAAAAACCATGAAAATGGAAACCTAGAATATTGGAAAGTTAAATGTGGGAAGGAAAAAACATAAAGGATACTCCGAATCTTAAATGATTTATGAAAATTTCTTTTGTTAGTTTTTTGAGTAACATAAAAATTATGCAAATATATTGCTGTATTTTTTCTATTTCTTTTAAACTTAAATGCACTTTTTCCTGATCTTTTTTTTTTTATATCTTTAAAATTTTATTTTAGGTTCAGGGGTACATATGCAGGTTTGTTACATAGGTAAATTGCATGTCACAGGGGTTTGAGGTGCAGATTATTTTGTCACCCAGGTAATGAGCATCATACTCAATAAACGGTTTTTCTATCTTCACCCTGCCCCCACCCACAACCCTTGAGTAGGCCCTGGTGTCTGTTTCCTTTTTTTCGTCCATATATACTCAATATTTAGCTCTCACTTATAAGTGAGAATATGTGGTATTTGGTTTTCTGTGCCTGCATTAATTCACTTAAGATAATGCCCTCCATTATGTATAATTACATATGTAATATTCTACATTTAGATCATAGAACACTACACAGTCATAAAGAACTCAGTTATGTCCTCAATGGTAGACTTTATTCTGTCTACCATTGATGGGCATTTAGGTTGATTCCATGTCTGATTCCAAGTCTTCGCTTTTGTGAATAGTGCTGTGATGAAAATATACATGCATATGCCTTTATGATAGAATGATTTATATTCCTTTGGGTATATATCCAATAATGGGATTGCTGGATCAAATGGTCATTCTGTTGTAAGTTCTTTGAGAAATTGCCAAACTGCTTTCCACAATGACTAAACTAAGTTACCTCCCCATCAACAGTGTTTAAGTGTTCCCTTTTCTCCACAACCTTATCAACATCTGTGATTTTTTGACTTGTCATAATAGCCATTCCGACTGGTGTGAGATGGTATCTTATTATTGTTTTGATTTGCATGCTTCCCTCCCTCTTAAATCATAGAGGAAAATGTTTCTTAGAATCTCCTCCAGCAGAGTCCTCTTCCTATTCCAGTGGCCAGAACTGGGTCATAAGTTCATGTCCTAGTTGCAAAAGAAATTTGGAGAGTGACTATATGACATTTCTCGTCTGATGCAGGGCAGGTTCTACTGACAAGTAAAAAAGGTAGTTGCATGGGAAATAGCCATGGCTACTTTGGCAGATTACTTGTAAAGGTCCTTAGCCTCTAAAGTTCAAATTCTCCGACAGCTTCGTCACGGAATTATGCCTGTATAATACACCCATCAGGATATCGACAATCTAAGACCAAACTATGTAAAAGCACAGTTAGACCTCT
The DNA here is from genome assembly GCF_049350105.2 of Macaca mulatta. Lineage (NCBI taxonomy): Eukaryota > Metazoa > Chordata > Mammalia > Primates > Cercopithecidae > Macaca > Macaca mulatta. Next base: position 170,719,591 of record NC_133406.1, on the reverse strand, counting down.
GCAGATGGAAAATATTTGAAAAATAATAATAATTACAATAATTTTTAAAATACAAGTAAGAAAACAATACAGTATAACAACTCTTTACAAAGCATTTACATTGTATTATGTGTTTACATTGTATTAGGTTTTTAAAGCATACAGTGTGTAGGTTAGGTGCAACTACTATGCCATTTTGCAGAAATTACAGTATCAGTGGATTTTTTTATGTCCATGAAGGTCATGGAACCAACTCCCCCAAGGATACTGAGCAATGATTATACACAAATATTAATACTCAGAAAGCCCAATATAACAAGTAATAACTTTTTCAATGAAATATAGACAGAAAACAATGAGCCTGACACATTGTCTGTGTGTCCTTGTGTATGCACACATGCATATGTATGTGTTAAAAGGGTCTTTTAGAAAAGAAACTTGGTGATGGTGGTGGTGGTCCTTGCCCAGTTATCTATAAGAGTTTTAAAACAGCTTAACTTGGCTTAACTATTTTTTCAGTGGCATTCAACATCTCTTCATGAGCATACAATGTAGGTTGCAATATGTTCTAATGAAAATTGGCATATTAGTAACTGATTATGTTTCTCATAACCTTTTGATCGAACTGCTACTACATGCATTCTAGGACCTTCAGCTCTGACAGAGTAGCCCCCCGCCCCAGATATAATGTCATTGTTATTGCTTATAGGGCACCTTTTCCCCCACAAGGAGTTCAAAAGGTCTATCAAGCATGATCATATCTTTGCTGTGTATTCATGAGTTAGGATTGCACAATAATTTTCAGTCAGTGGAAAATTCATGTACAGCATGAATAAATAATTGGTTCTGGTTATAAATTCAAGAAGACTATATAGAAAGTAATGAAATTCAGACTTCTCCTCAGTCTAATTAAACCCTTCATTAAAAGCAGTAGTGCAGTATTTGTCGTATAGCCAGTTGCTGTTATTAAGGTACAATTTTACAATTTATTCTTTCTGTTTTATTAACAAATATTCCTTACTGTATAAACAAGATGTATTCTTAAAAGGTTACTAATGAAGTTATTTCTTTGTACAGAGTCTTTTTTTTTTGTATTGTGCATTAAACTAGAGACAATTATAGGAAAGAAAATTTTTTCAATAAGACATCACAATATTAACGTAAACTGTTCACTGTTGAATATCTAAAAGGAAAAAATATTTCCTAAGGAAATCCTCAAAATATGTGACAGCTTAATGCAAATTATATATTTTCAATGTTTATCCTAATAATTTAAATACTGCAAGGAGGAATACCTTAACTGATAAATATTAACAAAGTGGTTTAAAAAATTAGGTCTTCCCAATATTCTTTTACAAAATAATAGATGTTTAATTTGGTCACATATCCTTTTGGAAGATGCCAGAAGCCAGTTTGGCTTTTTGTTGTTCTTGAGGGAAGTTGAGTTGAAATGCTGAAAAGCACATAGCAATCACAGCTGTGACGTTGGTTTAAGATATAGTATTAACTAAAGGAAACATTTGATCATAGAAATCATGTTTTATCTGCCATCAGACACTAGGTATTTAATGTTTCCTGGTTTATAACAACAATGAGGTGTTATAATGAGGTGTTCTCATATATGAGGTGTTCTCATAATGAGGTGTTCCACAAGTTTCCTTTATTTATTGATTGATTGATTTATTTGTGTGTGTGTGTGAGATGGCAGTTTCACTCTTGTTGCCTAAGCTGGAGTGCAATGGTGCGATCTCAGCTTACTGCAACCTCCACCTACCAGGTTCAAGCAATTCTCCTGCCTTAGTCTGCCAAGTAGCTGGGATTACAGGCACCCACCACCACGCCCGGCTAATATTTTGTATTTTTAGTAGAAATGAGGCTTTACCACGTTGGCCAGGCTGGTCTCGAACTCTTAACCTCAGGTGATCCACCCACCTTGGCCTCCCAAAGTGCTGGGATTACCAGTGTGAGCCACTGTGCCCGTCCTGAGTTTGCATTTTTGAAGGATATAAAATCCTGGGCCTTGCAGTCTTCAGTAACTGTGCTGTAAAGAGCAATTTATTTCTAAAATTTTATAATGTGCAGTATATTCAAAGAGATTAATTAATAACAAGAGAAGAACATGATTATGTGATAAAATTGACAGGTCTAAATCATAAAATCCAAATGTCCATTAAACATAGGACACAGACTAAGCAAAGTGAAAAAATTCTTTTTTTAAGTTTCATTAAGAGAGAGACATCAGACAGCAATAACTGGGAGAAGTTTTCCTGTCCTTGTGCCATGAATAGCCAGTAATTGGAAAGAGTGAGCACATTTGAAAAACAAGTTAAAAACTGGAATGCGTAAGTCCATGCCAAAAATTTGCAGAATCCTGAGTCAGCAAATCCAAGTTACTGCTCTGGAAATTTATGGGAAAACAACATTCCAGCCAAATTTATGTGGCTTCAGAGGTAATCATACATTTAAATGGATAAAATCTCTGAATCTGATAGAAAGAAAATCATAGATTGTACAATTTTATCAAAGTGACAGATGTACCAAAATATTGCATAAATTCCATCACTGCTTCAACTGGAGTATTTTCCAACTTTGCAATTGGATAAATGCTGTAAAGTGATAGCATAATAGGAAGGACTTAATTTTAATAAATGCAACCAAAACGACAACATTGAGAGCAAATGTCTCTGGATTCCAGCAGTATTCCTCATTATTTGAAATAATATATACATATAAATAGTTAAGGATTTCAAATAATACACACATATAAATAGTTATCTAGTGGCAATTTTATAATAATAAATATTCTCAATCCTTAATTTATCTGTTATATCTTTATTCAAGGTCTGGAAACTTAAATATTAGACTTTAAGAACAGGCATAGAATAGGGTTGATAGACTATGTCTTGTCCAAATCTGGCAAGTCAGCTTTTGTAAATAAAGATTTGTTGGAACAAAACCATGTCTATATGTTAACATATCATGTAACATAACAATGGTAGAATTGAGTAGAGCCATAGGCCATAGGGACTGCAGAGCCTGAAACATTTGCAATGTGGCCCTTTACAGAGAATGTTTGCTGACTCCTGGCATAGAATATAGTGAACTGTAGAGCATATATTTTTCATAAAAACATTCATATTTAAACAATGGTCAAGCCAGACAAAACAGGCCAGATTCAGATGACTGGCCAGTGCTGGAAAAAGAGATGAAGATCCTGTGTCAGCACTGTCACTAATTTTCTGTGTGATATGGAGCAAGTCACCAATTCTCCTCTAGTGAGAAGGGAGTGTCTCCCTTTGCTGAGGTTACAGTGCATAAGGCCAAATGGCAAAACCACATCGTCTTTAAGGGGAATGTGACACTAAGCCAGAGAACTATGTCCAAAATAATCATAAATGCAAGGAGAGCCTGAAGTGAATATTGGGAGCAGAGGTGCAGAGCCTAACAGGTCAGAGTTTCAAGCAGACAAATGAGGATGATCCAGTCTAATTTAAATACTCATAATAACCTACTTAAATATACCCAGGCCTGTGTTTTCATAAATTAAGTATGTATATGCAATCATAGACTGAGATACACAAGAACTGTTTCATCTTCCATGAAATGAAGTTTTGGTAGAAAACTTCTGGCAAAGTGTGCTTCTAGTCTAAGAAATGTCCTGCAGGAAAGAAAAAAAGAAAAAATTCCTTGGTTACATAAACAGGAAATAGTCTAAACTATTTCCATCTGTTAGAAATTCACAACGAACATTTGTATATTTTGTCTGAGAAGTCCTGCCAATAAGAAGCTTAACATTTTTTTCAACAAGCTTTGCCAAAATGTACTGGCCATCTGAAATTTTTTTAAAATCATGCAACACCTATAAATCCTTAGAAAAACTTTAGACAACACTTTCTTAGACAATCTCTAAAGCGTTTTCAAACTCTGAAAGCTTTCACTATGTATTTTAATGTCGAACACAGAGAGTATTTATCATGTGTCAAGCACTATTTACATGATTTACCTATATTAACTATTTTAATCATAACAATAACCCTATAACATAGGGATTCTTATTATCATTCTTATAGATGACAAAACTGAGGTTCGAAGATGTTATTTAGCTTGTTCAAAGTCAAACAGCTAGTGAGTGGTGGAACCAGGATTCAGACCCAGGTAGTTTGAGTCCAGGGTCTGTTGTCTTAGCTACTATATATATATATAGTTTTGTTGTTGCACTTCAGATATTCAGAGAAGTAAAAACTACCTAAAACATCTCACCTAGTATTTCTTTTATTATTTGAATTTTTTAAAAACCTATTATTGGAAATGTCAGGAAGTTAACACAAGATTTGAACATACAGAGATTGGGCACTTTGGCTTTATCTGCCTTTAGCCCCATGCATATTCCATGATAAGTGAACTAATGTATCCTCATTATACTATTCATTAAAATAGGCCTATCAGGATTTCTCATTGACCACTGTTAATTAATTGTAGCTGCCCCCTTGGCAACTATCAATTAATTATAGATGCTTGATAGAAATTGAGTGGTTTCTCTTTGTAAATATTCTAGAATTCCAGCTTCTTACTGGTAAAGAATCATTCATTCATGCCTGTGTAAATATCTTCATTTAACCGTCATTGGTTGAGAAGCTATTTATGTTGTGAATAACATTGGCAAGTTACTGCTCTAATGGACTTTAAATCTAGCAGAGGGGGAAAAACAACAAGTAAACAAATAAAAACTAAGATATTTTCAGTGGTCGTTAATAAGAAAATAAAATAGGGTAATATATAAAATGAAGGCAGGAAGGATAGTTTATTTTGGTTGGTGGAAAATGGACTAACATATGAGCTGAGATGAGGAAAAGGGACTGGCTATGAGAAGATTTACAGGAAGAACATGCAGGCAGGAGCAACAGCAATAATAAAAGTAATGATTTAGAAATTTTACACATTTCAACCATTTTACATGTATAATGTGACTATAGATTGGTAAATATTTAATACAACCATTTTTATTAGAACTTTTCTCCTTAAGGTAACTGAGTTAATATGCAAATGAGTCTCAATAATCAGCAAGATATTTGGTTCAGAGGGATGAAGTTCAAATAGTTAGCATTACTGATGGAGAATGTGTGCCAAACTTGTGATCAAGTCCTAATATTTGCTCCCTGACCTACAGTAGTGATCATATCTTCAAGTTCAGCTATTTGTATAAGGAAATCACACCCATGAACTTCCATGTGGGGAAAGGGAGATAGGCCCCAGACCCACCCGTGCTTACTTTCACCAAGAAGGAGTAGAGCCAATGAGGGCATTCCTCAAGTAAGCTAGTTTGAATAGCTAAGGGAAAGCCACGTGGGAACCCACCTAGTAGCATAAGGAGGTAACAAATGGAGGTAAGATGCTTACTTTTCTGACAATCAGTAAAGAGAGGAGACATTTGACAATGTCTGGAGACATTCTGATGGTAACAACTGTAAAGAGTGCTGCTTATATCTAGTGGGTACTTTGTATGCTGCTAAAGATCTTAGAGTGCACAAGATAATCCCCCACAACAAACAATTATCCCATACAAAATGTCAGTCGTGCCAAGGTTGAGAAACACTACATCCCAGAAATTTCCTTTTCCATTCATGAGAGTATGACAATAGACTTTTCTGCAACACACTCTAATGGGAAATTTTAGAGCTTCTTCACTTTGGACCAAAATCTTTTACATCCTTTGAGGATGTATTACATATATAAGATTATGTGCCTAACGCTATCTCGAGCTACAATCTCAAAAAAATCTGTTGATTATATCTCAACTTCAGTATTACTCTTTCAGTATTTTCATTATTTCTCTTTGCATTTGCAAGTACATGTGATTTTTATAACAAGTTTCTCTAAAAACCAGCTCAAATGTCACTTCTTAAAATTATCCCTAATTACTGAACTGTTCGTTATTCCTTCTTCTGTGTTCCTATAGCAATCTATACATACTTTTATCGTGGCACTTATCATTCTATGAAGTAATTATTCATTTAAAGGTCATTCCCATTTAGAAAATAAGCCCTTCAGAGTAGAGGCTGTGTAGGATGTGCAAAACATCCTACAATGCACACGATAGTCCCCTATGTCAAAGAATTAACCTGTCCAAAATGTCAGTAGTGCTGAGGTGGAGAAACCCTGCGTCTCCCGAATCTTTGTAACTCCAGTACCCACAGGGCGCCTGCCACAAAGAAGCACATTACAGGATGGAATGAATGAATGAATGATTGCTCACAGAACACTACTAACATAAAATCACCATGAGTTCTATTTTATTTTTTTGAGAAAATCTTACTTGTTTGTATGCTCATTAAATTAAAACCCTCTTACATATGTTCATCTAAAGGAACTTTTTTTGGACAATTCGACAGAATGATTACAGTTTAGCAACTGGCACATAAAGAAGAAAAGTAATAGACTGTGTTATGGGCTGTCTAAAATCTTGTGGGTAAGTGAAGACAGTCAAACTTAGAAGAGTGAAATATAGCAAATAATACTGAATGCCATCTCTAAAAACAGAAATAAGAATATAATATTTTTAAAGGTATAAAATAGGGAAACAGCAGAAAGACACTTCAAAAGTAGAAAATGTAATGACAGAATGAAACTATAGTGATAATAATTAAAAACTGGTGGAAACTAGGGTCATATAAATAAAATGAGATAAAATTAAAATGGAAGAAATGGTATTTTAAATAAAATAAATAAGCTTCAGGAAATGGGTCATAAAACCCTATGGGACAGCTTTTCTTTCCCCCAGAACAAGCAAAAGAAAAGAATTGTTGCCCATTCAAAAGAATGTCAAAGGAATAGTAGAAAGCTACATTATAAATTTTAAAATATAGTTTCTTGGGCATGAAGTTATGAACCAAAGGTTTCAAAAGCAATAGAAAAAGACTTAGAGGTGGAATAGGAATCAATCAAATTTAAACTACACTAACATAAAAGTAAGAAGTATATATATATTTTTATACATTGTCTTAAGTGCCACCAGGCCCTCAGAGATAGGAAATGTTTCAGGCTCAAGTATTCAGTTCCGTGGTTGTAGTACACAAGCAGCCAAATGTATCTGCTAGATACATTAGCAAATAAATATGACTGTGTTCCAATAAAACTTTATTTACAAAAACAAGTGCGTGAGGAGGGAAGATGGCGGACGAGAAGCTGCCGCCTGGGTGGGAGAAGCGCATGAGCAGCCCCCTCGGCCGAATGTACTACTTCAACCATATCACTAACGCCAGCCAGTGGGAGCCGCCCAGCGGGAACAGCAGCAGTGGCGGCAAAATCTGGCAGTGGGAGCCCGCCAGCATCCATTGCTCGCACCTGCTGGCGAAGCCAGTCAAGGCGGCCCTCGACCTGGCGGCAGGAGATCACCCAGACCAAGGAGGCGGCCCTGGAGCTGATCAGCGGCTACATCCAGAAGATCAAGGCAGGAGGGGAGGACTTTGAGTCTCTAGACTCTAGACTCACAGTTCAGCGACTGCAGCTCGTCCAAGGTCGGGGGAGACCTGGGTGCCTTCAGCAAAGGTCAGATGAAGCCATTTGAAGACGCCTGGTTTGCGCGGTGGACGGGGGAGATGAGCGGGAGTGTTCACGGATTCTGGCATCCACGTCATTGTCCACACGGAGTGAGGGTTGGGGCCCCAGGCCTGGCCTCGGAGCGGGGCAGGGCGGCTGGGCCCACCTGCTCCCCCGCTGTCTGCTGGCCCGTGGCCGAACCCTCCACTCCCTGCCACCATCACACAGTATTTATTGTTCCCAAAATGGCTGGGAGGGGGACCTTCCAGATTGGGGTCCCTGGGGTTCCCCACTCCCTGTCCATCCCCAGTTGGGGCTGCGACCACCAGACTCTCCCTTAAGGAGCTGACTTCAGCATGGGTAGGAGGCTCGCAGACCTAGGGCAGTGTGGTGGGAGGGGTGTTCCAAGGAGAAGATGTGGTCAGCAGAGCCGCCCCATGGCCCACCAGGTCCTGGAGGCAGATGCAAGGGCCCAGAGTTGTTTCTAGTTAAGCCATGCTTCTCTGTTCAGTAGCAAAAGCAAACACTTGTGGGCCCAGCTGTGGGCCCTCTGAGCCACTGTGCAGCACCCTTTCACCCCCAATTAAATCCGGAACCACTAAAAAAAACCACCAAGAGTGCCAGATAGATTTGGGCCTGCTCTGTTTTGGAAAGTAAACATTGGCAAATTTTAGTAGATCTAAATTGAATAATCAGTGTGTTTAGGAGTCTGGAAACACTATTATACAAGGGATTTAAGAGATCATTAATATTTAACCTATAAAAAGATAAGTCCTATTACTAATAAAATATTCCTTAAGACACTGAAGCATAAGATATCACTCATTTCTTCTTTTAATAAAATTAGTTTTGTCTTGGGCCTCAACCACTAGACTGGCAAAAAATCTACTCTCAGCTTTATATCATACCTCCTTGGACATCAGTGAGAACTACAGAATTCAGAGAATCCCGGAAATTGCCAAAGGACCTCTGGTCTTTAGCTTATTATGGTTCTCACTAGAATACATGTTGCCTAGAACTATACAGTCAAGTCAAAAGCAGGTGACCTACTCTTCCTATAAGCATTTCTTATTCACTTGCCACACTTGGCTACTTGGTCCTTCCCCTGGGCCCGCAATACTTTGGTGCTTATTGTTTGTTTGCCACTCCATATTCCCAGGCTCAGAAGATGATCTAATTCTCTCCTCCTGGGCCCCAACTATTACCCAACCCCCTTTCCCTAGAAGCACCTATTCAGTGGTATAGATTTAGTGAGAGGTGTAGCAGATGTTCTTATAACATTGGCCAAGGTTTCACAACTATCTTTGGACTGCTGGTGGTCCCACACAGGACGTTCTGGGCATCTCGAAACATATTTTAAGATCTGGGGGGAGAAAGGAGACTGATAGATTTGAAAAAACTAACAATTCAAGAAAGTGTGTGGTAAACTCCAAGTAAATGATGCAAAAGGAAGAAAATGGAATGTGGATTAAAAAGGAGGGTTCGTTTTCAGGTAGAGTAGATAAGATTTTATTCCTCGAGTCTTTATTTCCAGTGAAGACTTTTTGCCTGAGCTCCAGACACACACATACACACACACACACTTTTTCCTGATATAAGTGTCTTGCATTCACCTCAAAGCCAAGACAGTATTTAAAATACAATCCATTACATTCAGCCTATCTCCACCTTAGATTTATTCCATTCTAATATTCTCTCACTCCGATTCAACTGAGAGCCTATCTTTAATTTTTTCCTCTCCTTTACATCTGACATCCAGTCAGTCATCATTAATCAAGTCATGTCTTTTTCCAAAGCATCTCTCCTATCTGCCACCACATTATTCATATTGCCATTGCCTTATTTCTGACCCCAATTATATCCCACATGAATTTCAAGACAGTCTGTTATCTGGCCTTATGGCTAGCATATCCTCTCCACATTCCCCATGTCATTCCAAGCTGCTGATGTGAGCTTTCTAAAATAAAAACCTGGTATATTTTTCCTACCTGAACCTTAAAGCCTTCCATTGCCTTCAAGCTAAAACTCAAATTCCTTGGCTTGACACAGGAGATAACCTCATGATCTAGTGCTTACCTACATATTATTTCTTACATCCTATCATTTTTCTTATTTCTTATCAATTTTTACATTCTTTCTTTATTTTTTTTTTATTTTTTTTGAGACGAAGTCTTGCTCTTGTCCCCCAGGCTGGAGTGCGATGGTGCTATCACGACTCACTGCAACCTTCGCCTCCCAGGTTCAAGCAATTCTCCTGCCTCAGACTCCCGAGTAGCTGGGATTACAGGCACCTGCCACCAGGCCTGGCTAATTTTTGTATTTTTAGTAGAGACAGGGTTTCATCATGTTGGCCAGGCTGCTCTCGAACTGCTGACCCCAGGTGATCCGCCTGCCTCAGCTTTCCAGAGTGCTGGGATTACAGGTGTGAGTCAACACACCCGGCACATTATTTCTTACTATTCCTACTAAACTGCAGTTCCTTGAATGGACCATGATCTCTTCCATCCCACCTCTTTGATGTTTTCTCCTGAAATGACCATCTCCCCTGACTCTGTAACCTCATCAGCTCCTCCAAAGTAAAGCTTCAGTAAAGCCTTCCATTTTCTATTCCTACCTCCCTACTGAAAAAGTACCTCTCCTTTTTGTTCTTTAGCAACCTACATGTATGATTTTTATGGCAAATACCATATTAGTAGAAATTATTCATTCCATTTATAATTTATCTTGATTATGAATTACTTAATATTGGGGACAACACCTTTCATCTTTTTTTTTAAAATTTATTTATTATTATACTTTAAGTTGTAGGGTACATGTGCATAACGTGCAGGTTTGTTACATATGTATACTTGTGCCATGTTGCTGTGCTGCACCCATCAACTCGTCATTTACATCAGGTATAACTTCCAGTGCAATCCCTCCCCCCTCCCCCCTCCCCATGATAGGCCCCGGTGTGTGATGTTCCCCTTCCTGAGTCCGAGTGATCTCATTGTTCAGTTCCCACCTATGAGTGAGAACATGCAACACCTTTCATCTTTAAAACCCTGAAACTTTAAAGAAAATAGAAAATCAACGTATTTTTATTATTGAATAAATGATTTTGAGTGATAAATGGGTAAAAGCATATTGAATAGAAGAAAGAACATTAGCAAAAGATTAAAACTTCTAAAACTAATCACCTCAAAATTACCACTAATCTCCATGTTGTCAAATTAAGTGGTCAGTTCTCAGATCTATCAGCAGCTTTTGTCACAATTGGTCATAGCATCCACCTTGAAATACTATTCTTACTTGGCTTCCAGGACTCTACACTCTTCTTATATTTTCTCCAATGTCCCTAGTCACTTTTCAGTTTTATTTATTTATCCTTCATATCCATTTAGACCTATTCTCTTTTCATCTACATTTATGCCCTTGATGATCTCATATTCTCAAGACCTCACAATAGTATTTTTTCTTCAACTATTATAGGTAAATGCGCAAACTGGCCCAGTTGGAAAGACTTGACCTAGGCAGTAATGAATTCAGTGAGCTGGTAAGCTGGTATGCTACCATGCTCAAATTATGTCTTTCCTAGACTTTTTTCTTGATGTCTAGGCTTGTTTATGCAACTGCATGATTAACATCTCTAGTTGACTCTAGAGTAGAAATTTCCAACTGAACACCTAAAACTGAACTTCCAGTCTACCCAAAACCCTGCTCCACCTGGTCTTCCTCATCAGTCACTTGCAACTCCATCCTTCTAGTTGTTCAGACCAAAACACACCTTTAGTCACATTCAAGTCTCATTCCCCACAGCTGACTCATCAAGACATTTAGTCCTCATCTTAACTATATCCAGAACCCAACCACATCTCAACACTTTCGCCACTGCTTTATTTATGGCCACCACTGTGGCCATAAATTTCTTATAATAAGAAATAAGAAAAAAAATGGATTTGGTCCAAGCCACCATCACCTCTTATTTGACTTATTACATTAGCCTCCTATTTGATCTTCCTGCTTCTACTGTTGTTCCCCTCAGTCTGTTTATAAGCCTGCAATCACAGATATTCATTTCAGAAACATCTTTCATAAAAACCTTTCAGTGACCCCCCCATCCTACTCAGAATCAAAGCCAAAGTCTCTACATTGTGCTGTAAGATCCCATATTATGCAACTCCCCATTACATCATCTCTTTACTCCTCCCTCTCTCTCTCTTCTTTAGCCATACTGGTTGCCTAGGATGTCTTCAAGCAAGTAAGATGTCCCTGCTTTAGAATCTCCATATTAACATGCTTTTTCTTTTTCTTTCAGCCTTGGCTCCAATTTCATATTCTCACTGAGGCCTTACCTGATCACCCTACTAAAAATTAAATCCTTATATGTATTATCCCTATCTACCTCCTCTGCTTAATTTTTCTCCGTAGCACTTGTAACCTTTTAATACATTATTTTATTTTATTTTATTATTTTGTTTACTCTCATTCTTCCCTGCTGGATGTAAAGTCCTTTGAGGGAGGAATTTTTAGCTGTTTTGTTCTCTGCCATACCCCAGATCAGCGCATGATACTCTCTTAATAATAGTTGCTGAGTGAAGAAAGAGTATACACTTTTTATTTTATTTTATTTTATTTTGCATTTCTGAGTATCTCTGATAGTGTCTGGATTGCAGTAATATTTCCTTTAAGGTTCATAAAAGCCCTGTAAAGTAATTTCTACATCCATTTTAAATGTGATAAAACTAAAATTTATAAGATTTCAGTCAATGGTGTCTCAAGAATTCCTGTATAGGCGGGACTTAAGGACAGAATTCTGATTAGTGGGGACATTAAAAAAAAACTTTCAGAAATTTTATATTTTCTCATAGTGTACGTTTACTTGAGAGTGCTTTGAGAAATGCTGACTGCATGTGGAGTGCACTTGGGTTCCCTGAACCTTTGACACCAACTCTTGCCCAAGGTTTCTGTATTAGTCTGTTTTCACACTGTTATAAAGAACTGCTCCAGACTGGATACTTTATAAAGAAAAGAGGTTTAATTGACTCACAGTTCCACATGGCTGGGCAGGCTTCAGGAAACTTAAAATCATGGTGGAAGGGGAAGCAGATACATCTTACATGGCGGCAGGCGAGAGAGAGCATGTGAAGGAGGAACTGTCAAACACTTATAAAAACTTCACATCTCATGAGAACCCACTCACTTTCAAGAGAACAACATGGGAGAAACCACCCCCATGATCCAATCACCTCCCACCAGGTCCCTTCCTCAATATAGGGATTATGAAGATTATAATTCAAGATGAGACTTGGGTCAGGACACAGACCAAAACCGTGTCAGTTTAACAACTATTAATAGCTATAGCAGCTTTCAAGTCAATATGTTTGGGAGACAATTACTACAATTTGTCTATAACAGAAGTTTGTTTAAGGGAGTAGAAAATAATAAGACTGATGATGAAATGGTGCCATATTATGAGGTTTTAGAGTGGTTTGCTGAGAATTGGTTTCAACCATTGATTCCCAGACCTGTAGTGACTCTTAAAAATATTGAAGTGGGGCCCCACCCTACACCTCCCACTGGTGTAGATATTTAATAAGCTTCTTGGATTTTTGTTAAGCAGGCAGCCCTGCATGCCAACCATATTGGCATTTGTGAACAGGTGCTGTAGATTATGTAAACTACTAAAGCTTTTCAGATGGCAGTTTGCATAGGTTTTGTGTATTTGAGATTTACTTCTTGCTGAAGAGTACCCCCAGTTTTGTGCACTGCACAATCAGGTAAATCTGACAGGAAGGTGGTTGGAATGTCTTTTAGAGCAATGTATCATGCACTGCCTCACAATAGTATTTTCCTCCGTCTGTTGTAGGTCAATGCACAAACTGGCCCAGTTGGAAAGACTTGACCTAGGCAATAATGAATTCGGTGAGCTGGTAAGCAAATGCATTTTCTAAACTTGATAAATACACTCCAGGAGATTATTTCTTTTGCTCGGTCTTTGTAAACCAAGGTATTAACTCGATTGCACATTTGTATTTGCTAAATGTAAAAATAAAAAACTGGAAGTTATTATTAGCTTTCACTTTTTGGAAAAGAAAATGGAATCGAGCCAGAAACAAATTGATAGTTTTGAGCACCAACTATGTGGCAGGTACCATGCTTAGTATGTTACATATGTTATCTCTTCTAATCCTGATTAGACATGTTGCCATTTTAACCTTATGGAAATGAGCTTAAAATGGTCACTGTCATACATAGCTATTATGTGGCTGAACAGGGATTAAACCCAGACTTGATTAACTGCAAAGACCATACCTTGAAAACCTACTTTGGAGGCTTCTTGGTACCATCGCATGAGAGAAGTAAGTCACCAGTGGCGTTCTGATTCTTACTGTACTTAAAGCGTCTTTCTAGTGAACTACCTTACTGCTGGCAAGACTGGCAGAATTCTGCCTCCTCCTTTTAAGCATCCATTTTATTTAAAATTTGCCTGAAGACCAGAATCTCAAATGCAGATCAGAAAGCATATACTTGTTTACAAGACGACTCAGCTTTCTCTATCCAGAAGTCTTCCACTTGAATATCTTCAAATTTCAAAAAATTCAATTCATCTAAAGTGTATTTTAACTAATTTAAAGTTAAAACATTTAAGTAAGCAATCCATTCCCTGTCCCAGGTCTGTTACTAGCTGTGTGACCTTGTGCAAGTTGTATAACCTCTTTTAGCCTTATTTTCCTCATGTATAAAATGGGGATTATAATGTTCTCCCTCACACAGGGCTTGTGTGAGAATTAAATGAGATAATGTAGGTACAGGACCTGGCAAAAGTTATTCTAATGAATGCCAGTGTGCAAGGGTGAAAGGGTTTAACTCACACTGTATTTTGAATGCACAAAGAAAATTAATTTGTTTTACTTCAACTATAGCTAATATGATCATTACCCCAGCCTCCATCAGTTGTTTATTAACAATAAAAACTGAGTTTTATTCTTCTGTGATTACGTTTAATCTGATTTAAGAAGTTAGATAGTCCTTTTAGGTTGTTTTCATGTTTCTTACATAAAAGTTCCTAGTCTCTCATGTTCCTCTCTCCATCCCCTGCTTTCCTCCCTAAGATGGAATTTGGGTATGTGCAGAGGAGGCTAAATTTCTTCATGACCTGGGCAGTAAGGACTCTCTGGCCTCAAGCTAGTTTTCAGAAGTAGGCTGGCAGCACATGCTGGTCTCTGGGCTGCTGTCTGCAGCTGATGCTGCCTCCTGTGTTAAATCTTCTGTTCTGAATCTGCAGTCAGGTCTTCGGGCTCAGACAAAACTCTCTAGGAGCATTGGCTGTCTTCCTCTTTGGGCATTGCTATACTCAGCTCTCACTGGCTATAAATGAATGAGACTGTGCCCTGTCCTCCCTCCACCACAGGATGAGCAGTCCATCCCCAGTTTGTGTTGTGAAGGGCCCTCACCAGCCATGACCCCAGTAGTGGCCCCATGGCCTGTCTGCTAGCTCTGAGAGTCCACATAACATACAAACTGAGAGACGCCAAGTAAAGCCGAACTCCAGAGACTCCTTTGCCTGTCAGATTACACTGTCAAGTTTACTCTGCTTTGTATGCACCCAGTGTTGTTACAAAGCAGTTTGCAGGGTGGCCTCAACGCAGATATTAAGGCAAAAGTACCTCGTAAATATATAGCCTAATGTACCTCAGAAATTTTTACAGGAGATGTTTATTAATGTAGGTAGAGAGATTGGTGAGGGTGGTAAATAACAGATAGTGGCAAAACTAGTAGTTTTATATAAGTTGTTAAGGACCTAAGATCTGCTCACACTTTTATTAAGACGTGTAGGTCAGTCTAATAATTGAAAAACATGGACAGTGGATTCAGACAAACTGAGGTTTGATTCAACTTCATCACTAGCTAACTGGGTACCTTTGGGTCTATAGCTCACTATCCAACTTCCTTATTAATATAGTGAGGGCACCAATCTCCTCTATCTTAAAGGCTTTGTGAGAGAATTTCATACAAGATAATCTACAACAAACATTCGGTATGTTAAATGAATTTCAGTTCTGTCAGGTGTATTATTCTGCAAGTGTTTCATATGAATATGTGTGAATCAGTATTTTACTGTAAAGATTTGGGTCAACAATGATGAAAAACGTGGGTTTATTTTTCAAAACTAGATGTACTAAAAGTAAATTTTAAATTATTTCAGTAATGTGTGATTTATGGTATCTAAGAAATCCTATGAGCAGAAAACTTTTATTTTGTGATATGCCAGTATTTCATGCTAGGCACAAAGTAAGTCTCTTTTTCTATTTTTTTTTTCTATTTTTTTCTTACTTTTGCCTTTGTTCTAGGAGGTTTTATTTGATAGTGCTTAGGTATTTGAAGAGTATAACTGTGAAACTTTATGTTTCTGATGTTACTCACTTTTAATCATAGTTTTCTCTTACTAGTCATATGCATGGAACTGGCTGCTGTTGTAACAGTAATAACTTTTAATGAGAAAATAACAGACTTTGCTCTGATAAGTGACCTCTAGAAACAATGTCATGTGAAGGAGAGGAGATCAAATCCTATTCTGTAGCTAGATATTGACACCATACGAGATTATCATTAGATGATTTATTTTTGCATGACATGGTAAAGAGACAATGTGGAGAGTAGATGACTATAATTTTAAAAATAAAATGTGAAGGCCTAATGAGAACAGAAGTTGGCTTGCTTGAGAAGCAGTGTAAATGTCCCAAATAAGATTCAGAGTAGAAATATCTACTTACGGAAGCATTCATAATAATGAAAAATTCTAAACAAAAGGAATTATTTTATATTTTTAACAGCAATTATCCCCAGAAGATATTAGACAAAGTTCTGAGAACATAATAGGTATTTTTGGGGAGTTTTTTGTTGTTTCTTTCATGAATTGTTTTGCTCAACATAAAATGAATAAATGTTCGATTTTTAAAAAATAGAAAGTTAAAAAGTGAAAAAATGAGAGTAAAGATAATTCATGATCTCATCCTATATATAACCATTATTAATATTTTTTGGTATATTCTTCCCTTTACTCTCATTTTCTTTAATGAAGTCAAACAAGTATTATTTGGGGTCAGGTCAGAGATGGAACACTATTAGGCCGATGTATGGAACCAGATAACATCAACCCTTAGGATCATCCTCTTTGCTGACCATGGCCAACCCTCCCCCAATCTAGACCCAGCTTACAGCTGCAAGCCTCCTTCACTGCCTCTCTCCTCCCCTCCCTGTGCTGGAAAGAAGAGGGCTGTTCTGTAAAGGAGAGTGTCACTCAAGACCCCAACAACTCTGCCATGGGAGCCTTCATCAGAAGAGTCAGTGATAAGAAGCAAAATGTGCCTTTTTGTAAGCCAGAAAGAAAGAAGATCCCAGCCCAGAGGAGACTAACAAACTAAGTGAGAAGTAGTCTATATGTGGTTTAGAGTTTGGGAATTCAAAGAAAGCAGCATGGGCAGGGACCCACTGACCACAGAGTGGCAATGGGTAGCAGGGAAGGAAGGCAGGGAGTACAATGGTTATTGGAGCAGCATCTCCCCTTTGCCCCCACCAAAGCCCCACAAAGGACTCCTAAAAAGAATAACTGGGGAGGACTATTTCAAGAAGGACCTAATGTCCTTATCCTGAGCTATTCAAGCAGGGAGTGCTTGAATAGACTTAAAATTTTACTCTAAGTGTGGCATAATACATACTGGTTATACGTGTCTGCACAGATATTTCTACCTACCAAATTGGAATTATAGTGTGCATTCTATTTTATTTTAAATCATGGTTATCAAATTCAAAATCTAGATTCATTACAGGCGTAATATATAACCTTTCTTTGTAGCTAAACTAGAAAGATTGCCAAATAATGGATACAAAATAAACACTAAACTAACTTGTCTATCCCTGATTTCTAATGAGATTGATGATTTTTTCGTGTATTTGTGACAATTTGCATTTCCTCTTTTGTAAAATGCCAGTTTATGTATTTTTGCCCATTTTTCTGTTGGTAGTCATGTTCTTGTTGATTTATGGAGATCTTTGATATATTTCACATACTAATCCTTTGTTGGCTGTAGGTACTACAGTTATTTCTTTACAGTCTCTGGAGAGTCTTTTTATTTTCTACCTGGTACATTTTGATGGATAGAAGGTCTTAATTGTAAAATAAGAAAATGTATACTTTTTGGTGTATAGCACATTTTGTTTTGCTTAGGAAGTCCTTCCTTCCTCAAAGCCAAAACATTTTTTCATGCGTTTTCTTCTAAACATTTGAAGGTTTAATTTTTTCATAACCTAATTGGTTTCTGTGGAGGGCTTCATTATTTATACTGTGTACTGTGTATTTTTGTTCCAGAGACTCAGCTTTCCAAGAACCATTTATTAAGTAGCACTTCCTTTCCACGTGGATATGAGTATCACCTCTTAACAAAATAGGATTTCTCTACATTCATGAGTTACTTTCCTCATTTTCTAGGTACAAAAACTACATGATTGTAATTAGCACAAATAATGTTTTGACAGTGGATAGGGAAAGTGTCTCAAACTTAGGCATCTGGACATTTACTTTTTGTATAAATTTAGAATTAGTTTGTCAAGTTTCTCAAAAAGAAAAAATGTTAGGACTTGATTACAATGGCATTGACCCTATAATTCAATTGTTTATTGGAATAATAATAAAGAGTTGACATTTCTATCATATCAAATTTTTTTAGGCATCAACATAACATAATCTTCATTTGTTTTCTATTTTAATATCTAAGTTTTATAATTTTCTTCAGAAAAAGATTTCACACATTTTTAATTAATTTATTCCTAAGTACATTATTTTAAAATTATAGTTATAAATGTGCTTCTTCAAAAATTATAGTTTCCAGTTGCTTGTTGCAGGTTTTTATTTTTTCTTCCAAATTTATTTTAGGTTCAGGTGGTACACGTGCAGGTTTGTTACATGGATAAATTGCATGTCACTAGAGTTTAGTGTACAAATGATTTCATCACCCAGGTAGTGAGTGTAGTACCTGACAGGTAGTTTTTCAATCTTCACCCTCCTCCTACCCTCTATCTTCAGGTAGGGCCCCAGTATTTACCTCTTTGTGTCCATGTGTGCTCAATGTTTAGCTCCCACTTATAAGTAAGAACATGTGGTATTTTGGTTTTCTGTTCCTGCATTAATTTGCTTAAGTTAATGGCCTCCAGCTGCATCCATGTTGTTGCAAAGGAAATGATTTCATTCTTTTTTAACACTGCATAGTATTCCATGGTGAATATGTACCATGTTTTCTTTATCCAGGCCACCACTGATAGGCATCGAGGTTGATTCTATGTCTTGGCTATCATGAAAAGTTATTGCAGGTTTTTTTCACTTATATCTGGCTACCTGCTAAACCCTCTTAATAAAATGAATAATTTGTTTATAAGTTAGTTAGGGATTTCTATGTAGCTAATCAAATAGTCTGTAAATAATCACAGTTTGTTTTCTTGAACCTTAATTTTTAAACACGATTTCTTTTTTTGCTTTATGTGTGACTAGTACTATGTTGAAGTGAAGCAACTATCATTGTCTGATTCCTGATTTTAATGGGAACACCTATAATGTTTTGTCATTAATAATCTCTTTACTATTAGCTTTGTATAGATATTCTATATCAGGTTCATAACATCCCTTCTTGCTTCTAGATTACTAAGAGAATTTAGCATGAACGAGTACTAAACTCTGTGAAATGCTTTGTCTGTATTTATTGATATTCCATATTTTCTCTTTTATTCTGTTAATACAAAATTTCTAGTGTAAAACCACTTTTGCATTTCTGAAATACATACATGATCATGATCTAATCATGATCATGACTTTCTATATAAACTATTTGGTTCATTCCTGCTTAGAATTTGTAAAAATCTGTACTCATTATGAGATTTGTATACATTATTCTTGCATACTTTATCTGTAGGTTCATATTACTCATCAGTTTTGGAAAATTATCAGCCCTGTCCCTTTAAAAGTTTCCTTTCACTTATTTGCTCTGTCTCTGCTGCTGGAATTTGGATTAAATATGAATATAAAACCATAAGTGCTTAGGAATCACTAGCTAATTGTATTAATTATTTTATTTTTTTTTTCCTGAAAAAGGAATCAATCAGAGAAGGGGAAATTTTAAAATATTTCTTTCATATCCTTAAAGAGAGGCTTTTTTATCTTTTTACATAAAATTATACAGTGTAATCCCCCCAGAATTTGGAGACTTGATGATGAGGTTATTTTGAGAGTGTTTTTAATTTTTTTTAACTATTTAATATACTCGTTACTCTACAAATCACCATTTTAAATGCTTAGTAAGGCTACAGATTATAATAAGTGAGAATTGTTCATCTCAATGTTTAAATGGAATTTGTTTCTGTTTGCTTTACTCACTTTATTTCAAAGAGTCAAATAAAAATTTCAAAGAAATGAATTAAATAAAAATTCCTAGAATAAAGATATTCTGAATGATACAGTTGACAAGAAATAGATGCTTTGGGCTAAATAAATGATATGAATGTGTTTTCATAGAAATTTGAGACAGTTGAGTACTTATGCTAATGTTTTCATTATAACTAAAATTGACTGGAATTAAATTAAACTCATTTTACTAAAAGCATGGCAGCCAATAGTCTCACCTCCCTAGTTCACCCAAGCTGTGCTCATTTTTTATTACCTAAAATGCATATATACCTGAGGCAAGCACTGTATTTACATAGCCAGTAATTTTCTTATAAGCAATTACAGCATAGGTTTGCCACACCTACTAATCAAATTGTGTGATTTATTCTTCAAGTTGTACTCACTTTTAAAAAAGAGCAAAATAATAAAATACAATTTGTCATCATATAACTGGTCACCCAATTTTAAGGAAAACACTTGAAACATGCTAATTTACTCCTCCATTTTTCTGCATTTGTAAAGCCACTAAGGCCGTAGATTGTATAGATATATCACAGACATTGCCAGAAGTTATTAATACATCAAAAGAAACTTGAAAAATGGAACTTATTTTTGAAGTTATTGGGGGCATGTCAATTTCTGTATCAATGAGAGTCCAGTCAGCAGGTGAAAACCATACTGATTATTTAACAAAGAAAGTTTAACATAAGATGGTTTATCGTGTATGAGAGAACTGAAGGAGCAAAGTGGGGACACTGAAAAAGGAATTATGAGAAGGTGAAGCTGGGTCTTCGATCTCTAACGAGGGGCACCCACAGGCTAGTGCTGGTGTCTCTGACATGAAGAGGCTGATTCTAGTTACGTGGAAAACTACATGCACACTGGAAACACTTGCTGTTACTGAATTCTAGTGTCACCACAGTGAAGTCTTGCTGAGGAAGTGCAAAGAGAAGCCGAACGTAAATAAAAAGAGCAAGTCCCTCTTCCTCCTGCAGCCTCTCCCCAGGACACTCAATTGTTAGAGCCTAACATGGAGCCACCTTGTCAAAACGGCAGTGTGGCTAACCCCAGAATTACGAAGTAGAAATTAGAAGAGTTAGCTCACAGCTGAAAAGCCACTGTTTAATAACCAGCAAGTCACTACTGTGTCCTGAAAACAATAGACAAGAGAAGTGTTGATTTTTGTGATTCAATTTTGACATCATTTTCTCCAGAAAGTTTTCCTTGCATCTAGCCGAGTACCCAGCTCCCAACTGGTACTTGACGTTTATAGACAAATCATTTGATTTTAAAAGCAAACAGATCAGTCAATTCTCATCATCAGAATCATGCCTATGTAAATACAGATTTTTAACTCTAAACAATAGTAGAGGTAGAGAAAATGCTTTCATTTATCTGAAAAGCAGTCATTCCATAATTAGCTGTCTTTTGAAGTATCAATCCCAATTTACTTTGAGACATAATTCCAAATGAGTTTCTTGATGAAACTTTAAAGTACAAAATTTGAAATTGTGACCAATAAATACATACACACATGCAAATATGCGTATGTGTACATAAATAAATAAATCTGCAGTCCCACTAACTATGAAATTTGAAAGGAATTCTTGAAGAATCATTCAATTAAAATGAACTTTCTGACTGAAACTAATTATAGAGATACTTCTTTCAGAGGAGGATCAAATTGGGGTCTCCACTTTTATCAATGCAACATCTCTTGACCTATGGCTTTAATAAGCAGACTCCACTGTCATACATAGAAGTAAAGAAACTCCTTTTCTTGCTCTTGAATTTTCCCTTTGCTAGCAGTAAAATAAATCATCTTTGCTTCTGTTTTCCAAGGAAGCAGCTTTTCCCTCATTGCCATTTCTCATTACCAAAATATCATGACTGGGCACTATGAATGAAATTAATTAGCTCGGTTTGCGTTTCCATAAATGGATTTTTCTGAGAACGGCATGTATCTCCATGTAGTCAAATACCCTGGTGATTCTGTCAACAGTTTCTACCAGAGAAATTGAAGGGGGAATAATATGTAAATCAATTAAAAGCTCCCTGATGGAACCAGAGTAAAAGCATATTAAATAGGAGTTCAAATGTATAATCAAGACTTTACAAAGAATCGCCCCCTGCAAAAATAAAAAAAAAAAAAGTCAGACTTTACAAAGAAAATAAAAGTATTCTGCAACCAAGGAATAAACTGTATATATGACTCCTATTCACAACTCAAAAACATACTTGAGTTGTGAATAGGAGTTGTAAATCACCCCCAAAAAAACTAAGAAAAATTATATTTAAAGTAATTCAAACTAAAATCTTCATTTATATGCTGAAATTGAAATATCTGGATGTATTGCCTAAAATTGAGTTAATAGAAAACAGACATTATTTGATTTCAGGTTTCACAACAAACCAAAACTAAAAGTAAAAACACTGAGGAGAAATATAAAGAAAGGAAAAGATGACATGGGGTGGGGAGATGTCATTGGTTAGTCTGGCTGGGTAAGCTTCATTCTCAGAAGGTAGCATTTTAGTAAAAACTGAAAGGAGGTCAGGGAGTGAGCCCATGCAAATATCTGGCCGGAAGATAGTTCTATGCAGAGGGAACAACAAGTACCAACACCTGATATGAGACCAAGACTTCTTGCTGTGGACAGCAAGAAGCCCAGAAGGATGCAGTAGACCAAGTGAGAAAAGTAGTGAGAGATAAATTAATTTGTGGAGTGGGAGAGAACCCTGTAAGACATTTTAAGGATTTAGGATTTTATTCTGAATAAAATGGGAAGCTCTGTGGAAGGGTTTGAGCAAGTAGAATCTCGATCTGACTCACATCAAATTATGTTACTTTATATTACATTAGGTCATATTAATTAATTACATTATCAGGACAACTTTACTATGTTGAGAATAGATGGGGCAGGTAGTGTCAAGGTAGAGTCAGGGAAACCAGTTAGGAAGTTATTGCAGTAATCTAGGCAGGAAATATTAGCATGCTGGATTAGGGTAGTAGCAATGGAGGTGGTAAGAAACTGATTTCTGGGTACATTTTAAAAGTATAGCTAGAAGAAGATATGGTAGGATCTGAATTTTGTGAATTAGGAACACCTTCTATCAAAAATTAATACAAAATTAGAAATACATAATTACATACAAAAGAGAATGTTATTCAGAATTTAAAAAAAGAAACTACACATTTTAAATTACAAATAAAAATCATAAAATATAATTTTGAAAGCTGACAAAATGCCACAGACATTATAAAATCCAGGAAAATAACATTAATAGCACACATCTATAATGCTTCCCTCCCCCTTACATTTTGGTTTCATGCTCTTTGACAGCCTTTCCACATGACAAACATCGTGTAGTATTTTCTTTGGAGATAATAGAAAAACAATCCAGTCTTTCCTCTAACATGATTTTTAATATTGATAGTTTGGAAATGCTTATAATTTTCATTGATATGCCTTGCAAAATTTTAGGATTGTTGTCAAATTTGGGAAAACATTTGCCTCCATATATTTCAAACCTTCTTTTTCCTCCACCACCTACGTACTTATGGTGCCAGGAACCAAAGAACAGGTTTATGTCTCAATGCATCCCCTGGCCCTGCACCTTTATGTCTTGATGGTCAGGTGAGTGGGCACAATGGGCAGTAGGAGGATTTCCAGAAGCCATTTCTAAATAAAATGGCTGGCTTGCTAGCACAAGTTAAGTACGCATAGAAATTATTGCAAATCATATAAACATATTCCACAAAACCTGTATTAAGGGTATCCCTATACAACTTTCTTTTAGCAAGCTTTTCAAAATTCCTGGGGCCATTCAGTCACCACAGGACATGAGAGAAATTGCAACAGAGGGGAAGCAAAATAGAAATTCTAGTTAAAATATCTTACTTTTATCCAGAATTCCAGGCCTACATATATTCCTGTGTTACTTTTCTATTTCTGAATGATAACAAATTACCACAAATTCAGTGTATAAAGGCAATACAAAATTATTATCTTACAGTTCTGGAGGTCAGAAGTCCTACAGTCGAGGTCTCATCAGGGCTGCACTCCTTCTAAAAGTGCTAGAGGAAAATCCATTTCTTCTCTTTTCCCAGCTTCTAGAGGCCACTTGCATTCCTTACGTGGCCCCTTCCTCACATCGCCTTGGTCTCTGCCTCTATCATCACATTTTCTCTACCATCTCTGACCCCCTTGCCTCTCTCTTATAAGGACATTTGTAATTACGTTGGGCCCCTTCAGATAATCCAGGATAATCTCTCCATCTCAAGATCCTTAAATTAATCACATCTGCAATTTCTTTTACTATGTAAGGTAACATATTTATAGGCTCTTGGAATTAGGATGTGAACATCTTTGGGGTGTCATTATTCCGTCTGCTACAAGCTTGTCCAACCCTTGGCCTGTGAACCACATGTGGCCCAGGACAGCTTTGAATGCAGACCAACACAAAGTTGTAAACTATCTTAAAGCATTATGAGATTTTTGTGTGATTTTTTTTAGCTTATCAGCTATCATTAGTGTTACTATATTTTATATGTGGCCCAAGACAATTGTTTTTCTTCCAGTGTGGCCCAGGGAAGCCGGAAGATTGGACAGCCCTAGTGTAGTACGATACCCAAGAAAATTGAAAACGCTGTGTTCACACAAAACTCACACATGAATATGCAAACCAACATTATTGATAATAGGCAAGAAGTTGAAACAATAGAAATGTCCATCACCTGTTGAATGGATGAGCATAATGTGGTATATCCATACAATGGAATACTATTCAGCAACAAAAAAAATGATTAAAGGTTTGATATGTGCTACAACTTGGTTAAACCTTGAAAACATTATGCCAACTAAAGGAAGCCAGAAACAAAAGGCATGTATTATATGATTTTACTTATACGAAATGTCCAGAATAGACAAATCCACAATGACAAACAGTAGATTGGTGCTTTCCAGGTTCCAGAGGGAGAGGAGAATGGGGAGAATGAGTATGGGTTTTTTGGGAAATGATGAAAAATACTGGAATTAGATAGTGGTGATGTTTCCCCACTCTGTGAATATGCTAAAAACCACTTAATTTTATGCTCTAAAAGGGTGAATTTTATGATATATGAGTTATATTTCAATGTTTTAAATCTTAAAAAATAAAACAATCTTACTTTTGCAAATATTCCAAAAACATACGGCCAAGTGAACACTTTTCTAGGCTGCCTCCCAGGATCTAGAAAGGAATTCATGCAAATAAGGGCTTTAAAGCTTAAATTTCGTTAACTTCAAGGTAAACCTGCCTCTAGGTAGAAGCAACAGGATTTGTTGACAGATCACATATCAGGAATAAGAGGGAGAGTAGTTAAGTGTAACTTCAAGATTTGAGACCTAAGCAGCTTAAAAAAATGAAATTTCTAATTCCAAGTAGCAAACAATAAAAAATGAAGGGTTTTTTTCAGTTCTTTTTTTTTTTTTTTATCATAGTAAACACACACACACACACACACACACACAATGTGAGATTTACCCTCTTCTCAAATTTTTCAATAGCCATTACATTATTGTGAACTAATAAGCACAACATTGTGCAGCAGATCTCTAGAACTTTTCTATCTTGCATAAATGAAACTTTTGCCCATTGACCTGCAACTCCCCGTTTTCCTCTCCCCAGCCCCTGGAACCACCATTCTGCTTTCTGCTTCTGTGGGTTTGGCTTTTTCAGATATGTCTTTTCAACAGAATCATGCAGTATTTACCTTTCTGTGACTGGCTTATTTCACTTTCCAAAATATTTCCGAGGTTCATCCATGTTTCTACATGATAGGAATTTCTTCTTTCTTGAGGCCAAATCATATTTCATTACATATATATGTTACTCATCAGTTGATCCACTCATTCATCGGTGGACATGTAGGACATTTATTTATTCATCCATCAATAGACATTTGGGTCACTTACACTTCCCAGCTCTTTTAATAATGCTGCAATGAATACATAAGGACAAACTTTTTTGAAGTCTCTATTTCAGTTCTTTCGGATAAGAATCCAAAATCATGATTGCTGGATCATATAGTAGTTTTATTTTTAATTTTTTGAAGAAACTTCATATTGTTTTCCATAATGGCAAAACCATTTTACATTCCCACCAGCAGTACATAAGAGTTCCAATTTCCCCACATCCTTGCTAAACTTATTATTTTTTTTCTTGATAATGTTTGTTCTAACAGGTGTGAGGTGATTTCTCATTGTGTTTTTTATTTGCATTTTCCTGATTATTACTGATGTTGTGCATTTTTTCATATACCTGTTGGTTATTTGTATGTCTTTTTTTATGAAATGACTCTTTAGGTTCTTTCCTGATTTTTAACCAGGTTGTTTTACTATTATTGAGTCTTTTTAATTCTTCATATATTTTAGATATTGATCCATTATCAGATAGGTAGTTTGCAAATACTTTATCCCATTCCATATGTTGCCTCTTCACTCTGTTGACTGTTTCCTTTGACTTGCAGAAGATTTAGTTTGCTGTAATCCCACTTGTCTATTTTTACTTCTTTTGTCTCTGCTTTTGGGTTATATCCAAAGAGTCTTTGCCAAGAACAATGCCAAGAAACTTTTCTCTGTATTTTCTTCTAGAAGTTTTACAGTTTCAGTACGTACATTACTTAAGTCTTTAACCCATTTTGAGTTGATATTTGTATATGGGGTGGAATAAGGGTCCAATTTCATACTTTAGCATATCGAACTTTCCCAACATTATAAATCAGAGACTATCCTTTCCCCATTGTGGTGTTGTTGACACCTTTATTGAAGATCAGTTCATTAGTATAAATGTGGTTTTATTTCTGGGCTTTCTGTTTTGTTTCATTGGTCTATCTGTCTGTTCTCTGTGCCTGTACCATGCTGTTTCAATTACCATAACTTTTTAGTAGATTTTAAGATCAGATAGTATGATGCCTCTAGCTTTGTTCTTTTTGCTCAAGATTGCTTTGTCTATTTGTGAACTTTTGTGATTTCATGCTTGTTTTAGAATTGTTTTTTCTAATTCTGTGGAAAATGTCAGAATTTGTATGGGGATTGCATTAAATATGTAGGTCACTTTGGGTAGTATGGGCATTATAACAATATTA
Source organism: Macaca mulatta (assembly GCF_049350105.2). Classification (NCBI taxonomy): domain Eukaryota; kingdom Metazoa; phylum Chordata; class Mammalia; order Primates; family Cercopithecidae; genus Macaca; species Macaca mulatta. Next base: position 170,692,535 of record NC_133406.1, on the reverse strand, counting down.
ATTCTTCCAATCCATGAATACAGGATATCTTTCCACTTATTTCTATCTTCTTCAATTTATTTCATCAACATTTTATAGTTTCAATATACACATTTTTCACCTCTTTGGTTAAATTTATTTCTAAGTATTTTTTATGCTATCATAAATGGTATTTTCCTGATTTATTTTTGGACAGTTCATTTTTCTATATAAAAACGCTATGAATTTTATGTTGATTTTGTATCCTGCAACTTTACTGAATTTATTAGTTCTAATTTTGGTGGAACCTTTGGGGCTTTCCATATATAAAAGCATGTCATCCATAAGCAGAAACATTTTACATCTCTTTTCTATTTGCATGCCTTACTATTTCTTTTTCTTGCCTAATTTCTCTGGCTAAGATTTCCAGTACTCTGTTGAACAAAATTGGTAATAGTGTGCATTCTTGCCTTGTTCCTGATGTTATAAGAAAAGGTTATCGTCTTTCAGTGTCAAGCATGATGTTAGCTGTGGGCTTGTCATATATGACCTTTAGCATGTTGAGGTACATTTTTTCTATACATAATTTGTTAAGAGTTTTTAATCATGAAAAGATGTTGAATTTTGTCAAATACTTTTTCTGCATCTAATAAGATGATCATATTATTTTTATCCTTCATTCTGTTAATGTGGTGCATTTCAAACATTGATTTGTACATGTTGAACCATCCCTTTATTCCAGAGATAAATCCCACTTACAAATGTTCTGTGTGCCCTTGAGAAAAATGTTTATTAAGCTGTTTTTGGGTGGAATATTCTGTACATGTCTGTTAAGTCCATTGGTATACAGGGTTTTTCAAGTCCTGTTTTTGGGGTTTTTTTTAATTGATCTGGAATGTTCTAGTCATTGTCAAAAGTAGAATATTGATGTCCCTTACTCATATTGTGGTGCTTTCTATTTCCCCCATCAATTCTGTCAACATTTGCATCATATATTTAGATGTTCTGATATCAGGTTTGCATATATTTATAATTGTTATAGCTTCTTGGTGAATGGACCCCTTTATCATTATATAATGTTCTTTATCTATTTTGACAGTTTTTAAAGTCTAATTTGTCTGATATAAATATTAGCAGTCTTGCTGTCTTCTCATTACCATTTGCATGGAATATCTTTTTTCACCCATTCACTTTTATCCTATATTTGTCTTTAAATCTAAAGTGAATAGGCCAGGCAACAGTAAATAAGTATTTATATACTGTTACCTTTTCATTTCTGTACCAGACTTAACAATGGTTTATGCACTACTACAATATTCCCCCTTTTATCTGCAGAGAATATGCTTCAAAACCCACAACAGATGCCTGAAACTATGGATGGTACCAAACCTATATATACTATTTTTTATATATACATACCTATGATAAAGTTTAATTTATAAATTAGGCACAGTAAAAGACTAACAGCAATAACCATTAATAAAATAGAACAATTATAACAATACACTGTAAAAAAAAGTTATGCAAATGTGATCTCTCTCTCTCTCTCTCTCCCCTCTTTTCCCTATTTCTCTCTCTCAAAATATCTTATTGTGGCATACTAACTGTTCTTGTGATCTGTCAACCTGATAACTGAGAAGGTTACTAGGTGACTAATCAGGTGGGTAGTGTGTACAGCATGAATACGTTGGACGAAGGGATGACTCACATCCCAGGAGAGACAGAGCAGGACAGTGTGAGATTTCATCATGCTCCTCAGAACAGTGCACAATTTAAAACTTATAAGTAGTTTGTTTCTTGAATTTTCCTTTTAATATTTTCAGATTATGGTTGAGCACTGGTAACTAAAACTATGGAAAATGAAACTGTGGATAAGCAGGAGATTATTACAGAATTATATACTATGTATTTGTTGGTATGTTTACCTTTAACAGTAGGCTTTGTACTTTCATATGCTTTTGTGTCACTGTTTAATGTCCTTTTGTTTCAACTTGAAGGACTCTCTATAGCATTTCTTGTAAGGCAAGTCTAGTGGTAAACTCCCTTAGCTGAACCACTCCAACTGTAAAGTAATTATATTTTACACAGTTCTGTTTCCAGTGGATTTTCTAAATCCGGTGGATTTTCCCCTACCCCACTTTTCCTAGGTACTCAAGCACAGTGCTAGATACTGTCTATGGTGAGTGAGCAAGCAGATTTACAAACAAGCACATATCATTTGGGTCCTTCAAGAAATGTGGATGGCAGTAGAAGGCCCTTCTTTATGTGACCAATTCCCAATTCATAGCCTCCTCTGCACGACTAAGTAATCAATGTTGTGATTGATGTGCCAGCTACTTTTACAAGGCACTCTAGCTGAGTTCCAAATGAAGAGAGCTCCCCAACCCACCATCTCCTCCAGCCATTGATATAGGATTCTTAAGGCCTAAAGCTTTACTTGACAGCAAGACATGGATGAAGAGTTACTGATGGGGACGTACACATTGTAGACTTTCAGTGTTGTTTTGATTGTGCTGACCTGAAGTTAGGTAGAACACTGCCTCCTTCTATATCTGACTCTATTACTCATATTAGAAGTCAGTGGGAGCAGACATTTAATGAGAATTATCAGCTAGTGAGATAACTCTAAGTACTAAGCCATAGCTGTCTAGAAATCTTTCAGTCTCTCCTTATGGACTAACTATGGCCTGTTTTGCTCTCAGCCCCTGCTGTTTCAAGTCTGGAGATTTTGTTTAAATTGTTAAGCTGATTACATTGCTCTTTAGTTACAAAAGTAGTTGTAATACAGAAAAAAAAAAAAAGGAAGAAGAATGGTCCCTTCACCAATCTCCCAGTCCCACTCCCCAGAGGTAGGCACAGTTTAATTTCTACCATGCCACTTCTTTCTCTATGCATTTACATTTACATGTATGTGCATCTTTTTCACTTAAAAAATATATTAGGCTGGGCACAGTGGCTCACACAGGTCATCCCAACACTTTGGGAGGCCTAGATAGGCAGATCACTCGAGCTCAGGAGTTTGAGACAAGCCTGACCAACGTGGCGAAATCCTGTTTCGACTAAAAATACAAAACGTTAGCCAGCTATGGTCCCAGCTACTCCAGGGGCTGAGATGGGAGGATCACTTGACCCCGGGAGGCAAAGGTTGCAGTGAGCGGTGATTGTGTGGCTGCACTCCAGTCTGGGTGATAGAGCAAGACCCAGTCCCAAAGAAAAATAAAAGACAGAGAGAGAATTTAAATATTGTACATCTTTTATTATTTATATTCTTTTATTTAATCTATAACCCATTGATGGGCGTCTTTGTTGTTTCCGATATTTTGGTATTTTAACAATGCCATAAACAACTTTTTTATGTATATACGCATATACTTTCAAAGAATGGATTCTTACAGGTAGAACTACTGGATCATTGGGTGTGCATATTTTACTTTAATAGATAGTAAATTTTACCTTCCAAAAGCATTACTAATTTATATAAACTTTTGGAACTCATTTAAAAAGCCAAGCAGTTCTGACATCCCAGAGGGACTCGTTTTGGTTTGTGTTATCACAGGCAGTTGACCCTGATTTTTTTTTTAATCTAATTGAATCTACTTAGTTTATTCTACAAAATTCTATGTGTTTATGGCCTCTTTGTTTTTTTTCTTTTCTGTCCACTAGCAGCAGCATTTTTTTTTCTTTCACTTGTTTTCAGTGGAAGAAAATCTGAATCAACTTGCTGTTTGTCCATTCACTACATGTTTATGTAGCTATTCTCAAGAATTGAGAATATAAAACTTAATAAAATACAAATTTTGCCATTCAGAAATCCAAGCCTAATAATAGTAATGAAAATGACGTACCACAATTAATAGACAGAGAGACACATGGATGGATGGATGGATGGATGGATGATAATATAGGAGAACTGAAGAGTGACTTTTGGGGGGAAAGGCAGAGAGGTCCAGGGTAAAGAAATAAATGAAAGGTAAATAGGGAAGAGAGAACAACTCATAGACATTAGGAGTGATAACAGAAGACCAGGCTTGGAAAGCTTGACAAAATTAGATAGGCTGGAGTTACAGATCATTTTGTAGAATAAAGGGAGGCAAGATTAGAAAATTAAACTGAAGTAAGACTACCAGAGTCTTTGAATGCCGTGCTAAGAATTTGGTATTTATCCTATGAATGACAAATAGTCTCAAAAATTATAAGCAGGTAAATAATATATTAGGGTCTACATTTTAAAATTTGCTCTGACATGAAAGATGAGTTAATCAATCAGCATTTTATTGTAAACTAAGTGTCAGAAATTCTGGTAAGTGCTAAAATTTTAATAGAAACTGACTGAAAACAATGATAATTGAAAATTATTATAATAGTTTTATAAATATGATACAGCCAGAATTGAGGTGGAAACAGAGGAGGAAAATGATAGAATCAAAAAATAAAGAACTGAAAGAACACAGGGGAGATGGATAAAAGAGAGAAATAATCTGCTATGTTGCTTTTAGTTGTAATCTGGATGCTTTGGGCATAATGTTAGAATTGAAATATAGGAGGACAAAGAAATTGAGTAGAAAAAGATGAAACAGTTCTGAACACACTGAGTTTGAATTGCCTTTGGAACACACAGGTGGAAATGTCTAAAAGATAGAGAGTAAACAAACAACATAGAGAATGGGAGAAAATATTTTCAAACTATGCATCTGACAAAGGTCTAACATCCAGCATCTATAAGGAACTTAAACAAATTTACAAAAAATTAAAAAGAGTACAAAGGACATGAACATACTTTCCAAAAGAAGACATACATGTGGCCAACAAACATAGGAAAAAAACCACAATATCACTGATCACTAGAGAAATGCAAATCAAAACCACAATGAGATACCATCTCACATCAATCAGAATGGCTATTATTAAAAAGTCAAAAAATAACAAGATACTGGCAAAGTTGCAGGAAAAAAGAACACTTATACACTATTGGTGAAAGTGTAAATTAGTTCAACCACTGTAGAAAGCAGTATCACAAGTCCTCAAAGAGCTAAAAGCAGAACTACCATTCAATCCAGCAATCCCACTACTGGGTATATACCCAGAGGAATGTGAATCATTCTGCCATGAAGTCACATGCATGAAAATGTTCATTGCAGCACTATTCACAATAGCAAAGGCATGGAATCAACCTAAATGCCCATCCATGACAGACTGGATAAATGAAATGTAGTATATATAGACCATGGAAAACTATGCATCCATAAAAAAGAATAAGATCATGTCTTTTGCAGGAACATGGATTGAGCTGGAGGCTATTATCCTTAGAAAACTAATGCAGGAACAGAAAACCAAATACTGCATTTTCTCACTTAAAAGTGGGAGCTAAATGATGAGAACTTATGAACACAAAGAAGGAAACAACAAACACTGGAGTCTACTTGAGGACAGAGGGTGGGAGGAGGGAGAACAGAAAAGATAACTATTGGGTACTAGGCTTAATACCTGGGTGATGAAATAATCCGTGCAACAAACCCCCATGACATGAATTTACCTTCAAGTGTACCCCCAACCTAAAATAAAAGTTTAAAACATAAATTAATAATAATAAAAGATAATTAGAAATATCGATTTGAAACTTAGTAAATCTGTCTGAGCTAGATAAATATTTGAGAATCACTGATGAAACTGACCCTATGAAAACGGATCAAAACAGAAAATAAAATGTACAGAATCAGAAGAAAAAGGGGTTGTGGAAAATAACATAACAAATACATAAAAGATTTACAAAGTTTAAGATGTTATATACTATAACTAATTATTATTGCTGTTTCTGAACAATTGAACCAAACTGCTAGATCTAATTTAAGTTCCACAAAATCAATCAGTTTGTCTCCCTGGTTCACCAGTATATTCCAGAACTAATAGAATATTGTCAAACATGTGATGTTTTTAGTAAATATTTATTCCTTGTCCAAATGCATTTATTGAATGCCTTAGACATATGTATTTATTATACGGGTGGATTAGGAGTCATGACATTCCCCATGAGAGCTCTAACAATTCTATTCCACAGCCACACTGTTGAATTTGTAAAGCCAGATCATTAAATCTGAAAAAAAGTCTTCCTTAAATTTATAGCCCAATTAAAACTACAGAAATCAGTCGTTACTTCTTAAATTTTTCTAACAGTTGACTTTGCAGGGTAATTATTATTTTTTCCATTCCAAGTACACATTTTTGTCTTATGTTAATAAGACGGAAGTACAAATTTAAGAAACTATTTACAGTTAATGTGGAGAAAATGAAAAAGAAGCATACATCTATAGTAAGGTTCCCAGTGAACTAGAACTGCATTCTTCATGTTCAGAACCTCCAGTGTCTTCACAGAATGACTAGAAGACTGTTAACAGTGACAATCTTCTAGTCTAGTGCCAACAAAGTAGAGAAAACCCTAGTGGTGCGTGGTCCTCCTACATGCTGTGGGAGCCCTCCTTTTGAGAACAAAACAACCTCCATTAATCAGTCAACAGAAATTTTTTGAACTCCTACTGTTTGCCAGGCATTGCACTACATTCCAAAGGGCTTATAAAGAAATGTGAAGCCTGCCCATGCCTTCAGGAGAAGTATGTTTGTAAGAGACACAAGGCAAAAAAAAAAAAAAAAAGTATTGTCAAATGAGTTGTCCAAGGAATAAATGCTGTTCTGTGGTGTAGTATTCAAGGTCTCCTAAGATCTGGCCCAGTTTACCTTTCTGGAGTGTTTCCTTAAATCCACCACTACAAGGACAATTGTTCTTCTCATAGTCTTTACTAACCTAAATTGAACTGCTTGCTGTCCTTCATATGTGCAGCATGCTTCCTACCTCTGTGTTCTTGCTTTTACTAATTCTTCCTTCTGGAATACCCTTGCTTTTCTCATCAGCAACTCTATACTATAGTTTGTAAATCTTATCTTTTCCTCAAGAAACAGCTCAAATACAGCACCTTCTCCAAAATTCCCTGACTTTACTAGCTATAAATAATCTTCCCCTCCTTGAATCTCCTCTACAAAGAGATCTGTACTGCACCCATTATTTTTGCCTTATGTCTTAATTGTCCCTATTTATGGAGCTGCATAATCATGGCACACGTCTTTCCCTTCTCCCTCCTCTACTGTTTGGTGAATAGTGCCCATAACAGGATTCTAACCTTTGGGAACCCACTGTGTTTTCAGTGCATCAAGTGCTATTGGCTCTTTCCTGTTGTTCCCGAAACCATCTCACAAGCCTTTTCATTTTTTTACATGTAATAATTGTGTAGTATTTGATCTGTATTGGGATTAACCAACTGCACTAACTAGGATGGGAGCTCCTTAAGGAGCTCCTTGAAGAGCATTCATCTTAGTGACCCCTGTGTCCAAGCAGTGTATGTTAAAGAATCATCCACAGATTACCATCAACACTTATTACAGATTTTTATTTCTAGGCCACACTTGTAGAAATTCTGTTTCAGTGAGTTTTGTGCAGAGTTCAGGAACCTGCGTTTTATCAAATTTTCTAGATGACTCTTATCTGATAAATTTAAAAATGGTCACCAGTTAATAAGTATAGAATTTGTTGAATACATGCTTACTTTTCTCTCTCTGTCTCTTAAACTATCAGCATCTTAAAGGAAGGACATGTGTTTCCACTAAGTACCTGGCCCAGCCATTTGAACATAGTAGTTTCTCAAACACTGTGGAATTGGTCTATGTTAATGGGGTGAGTTATGACTGGGGTAATTAAGAAAAGCTTTCCCTAAGGCGCAGAATTTTCTGAGCCTTGAAAAATGAGTTGGATTTGGATAGGTGGGGAGGGGAGAGAGCATCCTGGTCAGGAGATTGACATAATCAAAGGAAAGGAGTTGAGGAAACACAAGCATTCTGTGGGTTGATGATTAAATTAGTTTAACAAGAGCAAGAGATTATTGTGGCAGAGGAATGCAAGATGAGGCTGCCTCCCCACTGTATAAAATAAACATTGATTAGCAGAGCTCTCATTTTTGTTTTAATTTAATAAAAGCAAAAATAAGTGGTTTTGATGTGATTAATGACCAATAAGGGGTCCATGGTGCTGATTTGGCAAGCATCCACCTTCATGGCACATGTGGAAACACAAGATTTAGTATAGAATTAACTTGCCCAAGCATCTGTTCACAAATCCATATGAAAAAGAAAAAATAGACCAAAGCATATGTTATAAGCTAAAGTCTCAACAACTTCTTTTTCATATCATGTTGATAGGAATTGACATTTTTAGCAAAATCTCTTACTGACTGGGTAATGTGAATTCAAATATAAGATAACCACAATAATTATAAAGAAAAACTTTTTTTAAGAAAAGCATTCTGTTCACACATGAAAAAAATATTAACTTGTTACAAAAAAGACAGTAAATTTGTAGTTAAAATATATTCCTTCTGTCTTATGACACTGCCAGCACCAACCTATACATTTATAATTAATTCACTTGGACATTTACTCATTCACTGATCTGATAAATAGTTATTGGCAATCTACTGCTTGCAAAGCTGTACACAAGATGTTCATGGCAAAGCACTATGTGCATGATACAAATTGAAGATCATTCTTACATGGAAGAGAGAAGAAAGATTGATTAGAATAATTAAGATCAAATTATTATTCATTTCTTCATTCATTCAACAACTCTTAGATGAATGAATACAGCCCATGACTTTGCTTTGTTCTCTGTTATATGCCACACACTGAGCATAGCACTTGATATATAATAAGTACTCAATAAACATTTATTGGGTGAATACTTGTATTGATCACTTTTTCAGGTTCTCGATTTACAAGAGTAAAGTAAAACCAGAGATGTCCCTGCCCTTAGTGAGTTCATAGTCTAGTGAGGAAGACAAATATTAATTATGTATACTCAGGAATGTAAAATTTCAGCTATGCCAAGTGTTGAGGTGCCTCTATCAGATTTGGCCTAACATACAAAGACTTCCTGAATAAATGGTATTGCAATGAAATCTAAAGAACAAGTGGAAATTAACCAGGCTAAGAGAAGGAGGAGGAGTGCTTTAGGCAGAAGAGGAAGCAGGAAAGAGCATGATGAGTCCACTGTGGCTGCCATGCAGATTGAGAGGGAGTCACAAAAATGGGAATGGAAAGGCAGGTGGCTAGGGTGAAAGTATGTAAAGACAACTCTTCGGGACTTCCAAGTTTATAAATATTAGGCAAGATTATATAGATAAGGAAATATATTGTTTAAAGTTGATGAAATCCAAATCAGTTTGATGAAATTGGTATGTTTACAAAAGACATTTGGTTAAAATTAAAACCTTAAAACTCATTGCTCATCTGTAATATAAATGAAAATTTTGTCTGATAAAACTAAGCAATTTTTTTTTCAGTGACAAGCAAAACAATTGAGCATCTAATTCCAAATTACATAACCTTGGACCCTGTACATTGAGCCAATAAATATTATAATTTTACTAAATTACACAGCAGCAATTAGCCCTCAAATGAGGGTTAATAACAAAATCAACACAGTATCATAAAAATAATTTGGGTGTACTGATGTAGAACTATATTGACAAATTAATATACCCTGACAAACAGTTCATTCAACTTTTGTGTAAGACTAATAAAAAATACCTAATTTATTGATATAGTTCACATGATAGAATTTATGCAGAGAAAAGTAAAGCTGAGACTCTTAAAGAGCAGTTGTGGAATGTGGAAACAATGACATTAAGATATGACCAAAGAATTAGCTGACTTTACTCTCTCACTAGTTATTATAAAGTATTTGGTCAGGTAGGCTAATATTATTTTATACAATTTCTTTAGTTTTTCCTTTTGCCTGTTTCCTAGTATAATTTTTACCACAGTATTTAACTCTGGATTACATATCTCTGTCCATTAATCTATATCAACATTTTGTCTGAGATAATATTATAGTAATATTGAGTTTCCCTCTTCTCCATGCCCACACTCATATATCCCATAACACAGAGCTGGATATGGGATTGGTGCTTGGTAAGTACTTGTTAAATTTTCAGGAGTGGACAATTAGAATACTTATGGATAAATATTACATGTTTTAACAGTAATAATGAGAAGTATTTTAAGTTCTGACTAAGTTTAGTTTATTAATGTTATTAATATTTGAGTAGTCAGGTTTGGGAATAGATGTTGAAGAATGTTATAAATTGTCTCTTACCAGTTTATATTATTTATGTAGGATATGGAAAATAAATATAATAAATATCCAGCAATAGTTACATCATTTCTATTCTAACCTGATACCTAATTGAAAATAAGTATAAAACTGAAGAATAAAAATTAGAATGTATTGTAAAAATAGGATATAACACATTCAGGGTAATAAAACTATAATATATTTAGGAATAATAAAATAAAACAAATATGAAAAATGAATAACTCGCTTTCCACTTAAAATAATCCATCTAACTCTAATAGTGTTTAAAAAATTTGCATTTTTTCAAAATTCCGTTTAAAAGCCCATGATGTATAACACATGAGATTTTATTGCTCTACATAACATTACTATGCAGTGAAGTCAAGTAGGATAAGTATAAGCATTCCTACTTCTCTAATGGGTAAATTAAAGCACAGCAAAATTAAAGGTTTCTGCTGATGACACTATCTTCTTTTTTCATTTAACATAAATTTATGAAGCATTCACTGGGTATCCACTAGGTAGAAGCTAGGTGATGACTCAGTTTAGCATTTTCTATCTACCACAAATTGAAAGCAGGATAACTTTGGAATTGATATATGAATGGGTTTTTGTTATGACTCGGTTCTTGCCTGCCTCTAATGAGGTATTTTTTTTACCAAGCACACAACCAAATGGTCTTTACCTGGAAAGACTTACAATTTTTTTCATATAGATTATCACTTCCATTGAACAAACGTAGGGTACTGACATAAAAAGCAGACTATCTACCTTATCATTTGCTGACTTCCAGGCAGAAAAGATAATGCATGCACACTTGACAGCTTAACTTCTCATTTGATAAAATGCTCACTGTTTAACAGATTGGTGATATAATTTTTTTCTTATTTTCTGTTCAGGTAATTGGGTATTATGTAGTTTAGTAGAGAATGAATGATCTTATACTGGATATTGATTACCAACTTTCAAATAATTCAAATTTTGAATTACATTGAAATCATGCTGAACAGAAGTAGTCTTTTCTGCTTCAGAAGGTGTTTCAGTTTTGCAGTACATCTTTATGACCCTCAAATGTTATTAACAACATTTTTTGCAACAGGCACACTGCTGAGTACCAGAGATTCAGAGATGCAAGCTCTACTTTAAAAGCTCACAATAGTTCTAGAATTATCAGTAAAAAGAAATTTCAGGTTACCGCTTTGCCAATAAAAAATAATGACCTTATTTGTTTTCCATTCTATGAACTATCTAAATTGGAAAAAATATTTATCTACTCCAGAAGAAATGAAACATTTTTGGATATTTTCAGAGGTTAGCTCATAGGAATGCATAATGATAGAATGTGATGCATGTAAAAAATATATATATATGTATTTTCAATATTCCAAATATTAATAAGAGAGAAAATAGATATACTGTAGAAACTATATAATTTACTATAATTATAATTTATGTTAGTGGACACCTATATGTCATCTAATGATTCTAAAATGAAATACTGCACTGGCAACTTCAAATTTTCTCTATATCTTAAAAACATTTACAGCCATAAAATTTCCTTTAATCAATTGGACTTTAATGTAAGTTTTGCATTTAGACATTTAAAATTGTTTTTTCTTCTCTAATTTGCTATATGCCCTTTATTGGCTGACTTCACTAGCTAAGTATTTAGTCTGACTTATGTAGCTGTATTTTATGGATCCTAGCTCCAAAATGGAGATTGTAAAGACTTCCACAAGAGCAGTTTTCAGTGCCCTATCAGAGTGGGTTGAAGTGTGAATGGGAGATAAGGAAGCAAAAGCAACGAGTTGGGCACATTATTTCTACTGTGATCCTGTGAAAAACAGCAAACAAATAGGGAAGTAGATGGAAGGAGCTGTAGCATCTATAAAAACAGTATTTTTTTAATCATGGAAGTAACTAAAGCATGTTTTGTGTGCTGCTGAAGGTGACCTGGTAGAGGCAGAGGTTGAAAGTGTGTAGGAAATAAGTCCAGATCTAGAGTTCCTGTAAAGACAAGAAGAGATTTAGATCTCAGATGGACAGGAAGGAAACACAAATTTGGGAGAGCCAGAGGTAGTTAGTGAGAGAAAACTACTGAAGTGACTGCAAAACACATAAATGTATTGCACTAAATTCAGACTAATTGTATCCCCAATTCAACTTCAACTAAGCCAGATCCTAAATATGCCACATTATGCCAGAGGAAGTATGATGAAGCGAAAGTGAATGTAGCAGAATACGGCAGTCTTAACCAATTGTCTTAAAATATATTCCTTTGCAAATTCTCTAACTATGCATGTGAAGCTCAAGCTTTATTACCTTTGGAGTAAATATACCTATTATTGTTTGTGTTTGTTTCAGTAAATAATGGGGTAAGTGATGAGCTGTGGTAAAAAGAGGATACTTTTAACAAGACTGAAGAATTATGAAATAGTCTCAAAGAGTTGAAAAGCAACTTGGGAAAAAGTAGCAAAGTTGCAAGCATTATTCAATCCCCATTTCAGGGGTTTGTTGGGAATTTAAAGTTAAAGTAGTCAACCAAACCGTGATTTTCTCCAACAAATCTTCATGCATTTGCAGAAAAGGCAGAATGTTGGATTCAACCAATGTTAAGTTCAACTAGGGAAATGTAACAAAAGAAACAGTTTGCTAAGTGATGTTTGCAAGAAATTGTTCATAACAATGGACTGTTAAAGAATCTCAGCTTAGGAAGGAAGGAAAGATAGGTAAATAGAGAGAAGGTAAATTTAGCATATCAGTGATATATCAATAACTGTGGCAGAGGAATTCTAGGATACTGTAATAAGTGAACTGAAAGCATAGGAGGTGATGATCAGCCAGTGGTATATTTGCAATTGAGATTTCAAAGGTAATATAGATCATTGTGATGGCTAATCTAAGTGTTATCTTCGGAATAGGTTACTGAGGTGGAGAAGAAGAATAGATTGGTCATGAACGTAGATTGTTTATTTTGTTCAATTTAGATGGAATTCTTGGAGCAGTAGCATGCATGAATTATCTTGGAAGGAATTGGAGACACAGAGATGAACAAGATTCAGTCCCCTGCTTCAAGGAGCTCAGTATATATATGCACAGTGCTACAGTAGGGATCCTAACACAGAAGGAAGGATACCTAACCCAATCAGAGATCAAGTGAATGGGCTTAGAAAACAACATTTGTGTATGTTGAACCAACCTTGCATCCTGAGAATGAAGGCTACTTGATTGTAGTGGAAAAGCTTTTTGATGTGCTGCTGGATTCAGTTTGTCAGTATTTTGCTGAGGATTTTTGCATTGATATTTATCAAGGATATTGGCCTGAAGCTTTTGTTGTTGTTGTTCACTGCCAGGTTTTGGTATCAGGATAATGCTGGCCTTATAGAATGAGTTAAGGAGGAGTCTCTCCTTTTTGATTGTTTGGAATAGTTTTAGTAGAAATGATGCCAGCTCTTCTTTGTACATCTGGTAGAATTCAGCTGTGAATCTGTCTGGTCCTGGGTTTTGGGGATTGGAGGCTATTTATTATTGTCTCAATTTCAGAACTCATTATTGGTCTATTCAGGAATTCAATTTCTTCCTGGTTCAGTCTTAGGGGAGAGTGTGTGAGTCCAGGAAGTCATCCATTTCTTCTAGATTTTTAGGTTATGTGCTTAGAGGTGTTTATAATTTATGATGGTTATTTGTATTTCTGTGGGGCCAGTGGTAATACCCCCCATATCATTTTTTATTGTGTCTATTTGATTCTTCTCTCTTTTCTTCTTTATTAGTGTAGCGAGAGAGCTATCTGTTTTATTAAGTTTTTCAAAAAGCCAGCTCCTGGATTTGTTGATCTTTCAAATGGTTTGTCCTTTCTCTATTTCCTTCAGTTTGACTCTGATTTTCGTTATTTCTTCTGCTAGCTTTGGGGTTTGTTTGCTCTTGGTTATCTAGTTCTTTTAGTTCTAATGTTGGGTTGTTAAATTGAAATCTTTGTTGTTGTTTTTTTTTTATGTGAGCATTCAGTGCTATAAATTACCCTTTTAACACTGCTTTAGCTGTGTCCCAGAGTTTCTGGTATGCAAATCAATAAATGTGATTCATCACATAAACAGTACTAAAGACAAAAACCATATGGTTATCTCAATCAATGCAGAAAAGGCCTTCAATAAAATTCAACATCTCTTTATGTTAAAAAAAAAAACTCTTAATAAACTAGGTATTCAAGGAACATACCTTAAAATAATAAGAGCCATATATGACAAAACCACAGCCAATATCATACTGAATGGGCAAAAGCTGGAAGCATTCCCCTTGAAAACTGGCACAAGACAAGAATATTCTCTCTTACCACTACTATTCAACATAGTGTTGGAAGTTCTGGCCAGATCAATCAGGCAAGAGAAAGAAATAAAGGGCATTCAAATAGGAAGGGAGGAAGTCAAACTATCCCTGTTTTCAGATGACATGATCCTATATCTGGAAAATTCCATTGTCTCAGCCCAAAAACTTCTTAAGCTGATAAGCAACTTCAGCAAAGTCTCAGGATATAAAATCAATGTGCAAAAATCACTGACTCTTCTATACACCAGCAATAGTCAAGTTGAGAGTCAAATTACTAATGAGCTCCCATTCACAACTGACATAAAAAAGAATAAAACACCTAGGAGTACAGCTAACAAGAGAAGTGAATGATCTCTACCAGGAGAACTACAAACCACTGCTCAAAGAAATCAAACATGAAACAAGCAAATGGAAAAGCATTCCATGCTCATGGATAAGAAGAATCAATATCACTAAAATGGCCACACTGCCCAAAGCAATTTTATAGATTCAATGCTCTTCGCATTAAACTACCATTGACATTCTTTGCAGAACTAGAAAAAACTATTTTAAATTCATATGGAACTAAAAAAGAGCCCAAATAACCAAGGCCGCCCTAGGCAGAAAGAACAAAGCTGGAGGCATCATGCTACATGACCATAAACTATACTACAGGGCTGCTACAGTAACCAAAATAGCATGGTACTAGTACAAGAGCAGACACATAGACCAATGGAACAGAATAGAAAACTCAGAAATAAGACTACACACCTACAATTATCCAATCTTCAACAAACCTGACAAAAACAAGCAATGGGATTAACAAGGATTAACAAGGATCCTTAAACAAGGATTCCCTGTTTAATAAATGGTGCTGGGATAACTGGCTAGCCATATGCAGAAAGTTGAAACTGGAGCCCTTCCTTATACCGTATACAAAAATCAACTCAAGATGGATTAAAGACTTAAATGTAAAACCCAAAACCATTAAAACCCTAGAAGAAAACATAGGCTACAGTACCATTCAGGACATAGGCATGAGCAAAGATTTCATGACTAAGATACAAAAACCAATTGCAAAAAAAAGCAAAAATTAACAAATGGGATCTAATTAAACTAAAGAGCTTCTGTGCAGCAAAAGAAACTATCAACAGAGTAAACAGACAACCTACAGAATGGGAGAAAAATTTTGCAAATTATGCATCTGACAAAAGTCTAATACCCAGCATCTATAAGGAACTAAAATTTACAAAAAACAAACAAACAAACAAACAAAAAAACACTAAAAGGTGGGCAAAGGACACGAACAGACACTTCTCAAAAGAAGACATACATGCATCCAACAATTACATGAATAAACAACTCAACATCACTGATCATTAAAGAAATGCAAATCAAAACCATAATGCAAGACCACTTCACACCAGTCAGAATAGTTATTATTTAAAAGTCAAAAAACAACAGATTCTGGTGAGATTGTGGAGAAAAAGGATCACTTATACACTGTGGGTGGAAATGTAAATTAGTTCAACCATTGTGGAAGGTAGTGTGACAATTCCTCAAAGACCTAAAGAAAGAACTACAATTTGACCCAGCAATCCCATTACTAGGTATATACCCAAAGGAATATAAATTGTTCTGTTATAAAGATGGATACACACGTATGTTCATTGCAGCACTGTTCACAATATCAAAGACATGGTATCAACCTATATGCCCATCAATGACAGATTAGATAAAGAAAATGTAGTACATATACACCAAGGAATACTATGCAGCCATAAAAAAGAACAAGATCATCTCTTTGCAGGAACATGGATGGAGCTGGAGGCCATTATCATTAGCAAACTAACACAGGAACAGAAAACCAAATACCACATATTCTCACTTTTAAGTGGGAGCTAAATGATGAGAACACATGGAGAGATAGAGGGAAACAACACACACTGGGGTCTACTGGAGGACAGAGGGTGGGAGGTGGGAGAGGATCAGGAAAAATGACTAATAGATACTGGGCTTAATACCTGGGGGATGAAATAATCTGTACAACAAATGCTCATGACACATATTTACCTGTGAACAATCCTGCACATCCTGCACACGTATCCCTGAACTTAAAAGTTAAAAAAAAAAAGAAGAAGAAGGGCCGGGCGCGGTGGCTCATGCCCGTAATCCCAGCACTTTGGGAGGCTGAGGCAGGTGGATCACCAGGTCAGGAGTTTGAGACCAGCCTGGCCAGCCTGCTGAAAGCCGTCTCTACTAAAAATACAAAAAATTAGCCGGGCATGGTGGTACATGCCTGTAATCCCAGCTACTCGGGAGGCTGAGTCAGGAGAATCGCCTGAACCCAGGAGGCAGAGGTTGCAGTGAGCTGAGATCTGGCCACTGTACTCCAGCCTGGGTGACAGAGTGAGAGTCCATCTCAAAAAAAAAAAAAAGAAAGAAAGAAAGAAAAGAAAGAAAAAGAATACATTTGCAAAGACCAGATTGCAAGATCAAGCATGATGCCTTTATGAACTGCGGACAGTTGAGTTTTCCTTAAGACTGGAAGGTATAGTGAAAGGAGAGCCCAAGAAATAAACAAGGGTCAAATAAGAGACTTTTTCTATGACATGGCAAAGGCCTAGTGGGGGCTTTGTATTCTTTGGATAATGGGAAGACTGTTTCAAGCAGGAGTAATTGTACTGAAATGACCCACAGGCTGCAGTGTAGATACAAGATGGAGGAAGGTAGTAGCCACAGTGTTTGCTTTTTTTTTTTTTTTTTTTTTGGGAGAAAAAAATAAGACAAGTTTGAATTATAAGATGAGAGTACATGTGTTACACGGTCTTTACTCTTAAATTTAGATTCAGATGAAGTCACCAAAGTTTGTGGTATAGGTGGAGGGTAATGCATTAAAGTGCAGATCATGAAACCCGAATTGCTTCTTTTGTCCAGTTGTTAACATTTTGTAGAACCCAGCCCAGGAAACATAAAATACCGGAATGTAACATCTATGAGGGTTTGTCTATTTTGTTCGCTGTTTCTCCACTACTCGGTACATGATAGGCCCTTAATAAAGATTAACTGGGTATAATCATTGAAGGAATTAAAGTCTGTCTTTAGTATCTGATCTCCTATGCTACCTTCATTCTAAGGCCTCCTGCCTAAGTAACATCATGCTAGGTGTGAACGACTCCTTTACTTTTGAACCTTACTCATCATATTTTACAAAACCAAGACCAGGCTCTTGCCCTCCCCGTGTATTAGCTGTATGAGTTTAGGCATGTTCATTTGGTTTTTTATGCCTAAATCTCTGTAAAATAGAGATAGTAGCTAATGCCCATTGAGCATTGAGCACTAACACTTAGAACCAGTCACTGTCCTAAGAACTTTAAATGCCTTAACACAGTTAATCCTCAGTATCCTCCTATGTGGGCTATACTACTGTCATTCATCTATTACCAAGATAAGTCACACAGCAAGTAAGTGACAAAGCCTGGACCTGAACTCAGTCCAGCTTGAGACCATGCTCTTAACCATTATGTGTACTGCCTGTCCAGGGATGCTATCCCCCTCATTGGACAGTCATGAAGATTCAGTGAGAACAATCTACATAAAAACACTTAGAAAAGTGCCTTACTATAGTAAGTACCCAATAGAAGTTAGATTTTTTTGTTGTTATTGTTTTATCCTATTTATAGCTTCTAGGATCTTACATGTTCATTGATAGATGAGTCACTATTTCTCAAAGGAAATTAGATTATTTCATTTTAGACAGATCTAATTGGGAAAAAGTCATTGTTTGTTTGATGCTCACTTACACTTAACTTCCTGTGACTTTCCTCATTGTTTCTAGTTCTGAACTGGGGATAAAGAGAGGCAAGCCTAGCCCCACTTTCTTACAACAGCCCTCAGATATTCAAAGAAGAATGTTTTTGACACCTACATAGTCCATTCTTCAGTTTAAGCAGTTTGAATCACTTGCTATTTCTCTTATGGCATGGTTTCCAGATACTCTGGTTTGATACAGACACTCTTATACCTGGGCATCTAGATGAGAACAAAATATTATAGCTCATGCCTGGAGTAATTGCTGCATATAAAACAGGACATTAAGAGAAAAGATTTGAAGATAATCCTGTCAGTCTGAATTATATTCTCAGAGACAGTTATGGTGCCTTCCTTGCATGGAGTAGGTAGTAATTCTTGACTGCATGAATTCACTTATAAACAAATGTGTTAATGAACCCTGAGCTTGCTCTTGACTTAAATCCTCATTCTTGTTCACATGTACTTCTGCTTCTGGTGCTATACTTCTGTGATTGGTTTGGGAAACATATGGTAGGACATCATATTAGTCCCTATTAAACTTCATTTTGTTTGAGCTATCCAGCCTTCCAACATTTCAGATCATCTTGGATACTAATTTTGTCATTTCATGTATTGTCATTCCCTCCAAACATCATGTCATCTGTAGATTTCTCCTCTGGGCCATTAATACAATCCTCTGAGTATTTAAATGGAATATATTATGCCCATATTCTATTAAAATATTCATAAGGGCTTATGGCTTAAAGTGTTTTAATTATAAATAATTACATCTTCTTAGCAGTACATTTTATCATGAATTGTCATTAAGAATATCTACTTATTTATTCATTCAATGATTATTAAAATTTAAACATTTTTTCCAAAATATCACCCAAATTTGAGTAATTAATTTTTTTTAATTTCAAAAATTTATGAACATTTTAGTGTGATGGGCTTCTGAAATAAATTTGAAAAACATGAATTTAATGTAAACTGAAAATAGGGTTGACCTTATGGTGCTAACCTTGTCATCACCAAAGAAATTAACTGAAGAAGCTAACCAGTCTCAAGGCATGTAATACATTACTATTGGGAGAATGTACAAGTAGGGTTGTCATCAAAAGGTGAACAATTTTAGTCATCTAATTTTGCGTATCAGAAAGAATTTCAACCAGGTACTATGAAATTCATGAATAAAAGATTTCCCACTTGTGAGAACTAAAGGGCTAGTAATAAACCAAGTGTATTGTTAAATAAAAGATTTAAATAAAAATGGAAGAAAGTCCTAAAATGAAGTCATGCTTCATTGGTGGATTTCAAAGTCTAAATGTTATTAAACAAAGATAATAAAATTAAAAAGAAGTAAAAAGTTATACTCTGAAATATTGATGATCTCAAAATTTAGAAAAAAATGTAATAACTGGAATATCTCAATGAAATATCATAATTATGTCACTTTGGTTAGAGAATATAGCTTTAAAAATTTTATTGGCCAATTTGCATTTATTAATTTGAGTAAACACCTTCACCTTCATTAATTCAGATTTAAATTTTAATTTTAAAACGGGTTTCATTCTGTTGCCTTCCAGTTGTATTTTGCTTCTGGGAATAACCAGTTTTTTAAATTACAGTATCTACCATGTAATCTCATACAATTTTAAAATTTAAAGTTCTGTTGTATTTTACTAGTTTTACTTTGACAAAATTAGATAAATGGCAGATTATGTTTTTCATTAGTAACATTTCTCTTAATCTCATTTCATCTTAACCCCATAGGTATAAAAATAAATACAATCAAACTCTATCATCCAAATTAGTAGAATAATAGTAATTCATATAGTCAAATAAATGGGCAGGAATACATTAGGAAAACCAGGAGAACCCACAGACTCTTTGAAGGAAGTGAATTACTCCTGCAGGACCTGGGAGACACCCCAAATACTGCGAGTGCCCAAACCGTGAAATGGGAAAGGGAGATCATCCACCCCTGAGCACATAAACCCACCAGGGAACCTGAAGGTCTAGATTACAGAAGAAGATTCTGACCTTACCTGGAGCTGAGTCAATTTAGAGAGCTGAGCAAAATACAGAGGTAGAGGAAACAGCGGGAAAATCTCTAAGCCATTTCTGCCTGGCCTCACAGGGGTCCTTGAGCAGGGCTGCCAGAGGCACTGGCCAAAGGCCACAGGGAGAAGGAAACCTCCAGTTGAACTTTGTAACAATTTGAATTGATCCCAGAAGTCTCCTGGCCAGAACTCAGGGGAGGGTGTGAATGTGGCATATAGACTCCACAGTTGGGAAAGAATGAAAGCCCTACTTTCACAGCTGGGAGGCAGGTAGCCTGGGGCAAGTTCTCAGCCCTGCTTGCCCACTGCCTGGAAACAGACTCTGTGCTGTTGGAAGGGACACAGTGGGAGTGAGACCAGCCCTTTGAATTGCGTGGGAGGTGGGTGAGGCCTCTGACTGCCACTTTCCCCTACTTCCCTGACAACCTGCATGACACAGCAGAGACAGCAGTAATCCTCCTGGGAACATAACTCCATGGGACCTGGGACCCTCACCCACATCCCCCACAGCAGCCACAGCAAGACCTGTCCAAGTAAAGTCTGAGCTCAGACATGCCTAGCCCTGCTCCCACCTAATGCTCCTTCCCTACACACTCTGGTAACTGAAGACAAAGGGCAATATACTTTTGGGAGTTCTAGGGCCCCACCCACCACCTGTTTCTCCCCATACTGCCACAGCTGATACTTTCTTGAAAGTGCCACCTCTCAGCAGGATGCCAGATAGCACAAAAATAGTGCACTAATCAACCACCAAAGCTAAGGACCCTCACAGAGTCCATTTCACCCCCCCCCCCACCACCTGCACTGGAGCAGGTGCCAGTATCCACAGCTGAGAGACTCACAGATGGTTCACATTATAGGACTCTGTACAGATAACCCCCAGTCCCAGCCCAGAGCCTGGTAGACTTGCTGGGTGGCCAAATCCAGAAGAGAAATAACAATCCTGCAGCTCAGCTCTCAGGAATCCACATCCCTAGAGAAAGGAGGAGAGTACTGCATAAAGGAAACACCCATGGGTCAAGAGGAACTGAACAACAGCCTTGAGCCTTAGACTTTTCCCTTCAACAGAGCCTACCCAAATGAAAAGGAACCAGGAAACTAACTCTGGTAATATGACAAAACAAGGTTTTTTAACACTCAAAAAAAATCTCAGTAGCTCACCAACAATGGATCCAAACCAAGATGAAATCCCTGATTTACCTGAAAAATAATTCAGAAGGTTAGTTATTAAGCTAATCAGGGAGTCACCAGAGAAAGGTGAAGCCCAATGTAAGGAAATCAAAAATATGATACAAGAAGTGAGGGGAGAAATATTCAATGAAATAGATAGCATAGATAAAAAATAATCAAAACTTCAGGAAACAATGGATGCACTTATAGAAATGCAAAATGCTCTGGGAAGTCTCAGCAATAGAATTGAACAAGCAGAAGAAAGAACTTCAGAGTTCAAAGACAAGGTTTTTAAGTTAACCCAATCCAACAAAGACAAAGGAAAAAGAATAAGAAAATATGAACAAAGACTCCAAGAAGTCTGGGATTATGTTAAACGACCAAACCTAAGAATAATCAGTGTTCCTGAGGAAGAAGAGAAGTATAAGTTTGGAAAATATATTTTGGGGAATAATTGAGGAAAACTTCCCCAGCCTTGCTAGAGAACTAGACATCTGAATACAAGAAGCTCAAAGAACATCGGGGAAATTCGTCACAAAAAGATCATCAACCAGGCACATTGTCATCAGATTATCTAAAATTAAGACAAAGGAAAGAATCTTAAGAGCTGTGAGGCAAAAATACCAGATAACCTATAAAGGAAAACTCATCAGATTAACAGCAGATTTCTCAGCAGAAACCCTACAAGCTAGAAGGGATTGGGGCCCTATCTTCAGCCTCCTCAAACAACACAATTATCAGCCAAGAGTTTTGTAGCCAGCAAAACTAAGCTTCTTAAATGAAGCAAAGATACAGTCTTTTCCAGACAAGCAAATGCTGAGAGAATTTGCCACTATCAAGCCAGCAATAAAACAGCTGCTAAAAGGAGCTCTAAATCTTGAAACAAATCCTGGAAACACATCAAAACAGAACCTCTTTAAAGCATAAATCACACACAACCTATGAAACAAAAATACAGTTTAAAACAAAAAACCAAGGTATACAGGCAATAAATAGCATGATTAATGGAATGGTACCTCACATCTCAATACTAACATTAAATGCAAATGGTCTCAATGTTCCACTTAAAAGATACATAATTGTAGAATGGATAAGAATTCACCAACCGTGTGCTGCCTTCAAGAGATACACCTAATACATAAGGACTCACATAAACTTAAGGCAAAGGGATGGCAAAAGACACTCCATGCAAATGGACACCAAATGCAAGCAGCAGTAGCTATTCTTACATCAGACAAAACAAACTTTAAGGCAACAGTGTTAAAAAAGACAAAGAGGGTCGTTATATAATGGTAAAAGGCCTTGTCCAACACGAAAATATCACAATCCTAAATATATATGCACCTAACATTGGAGGTCCCAAACTTATAAAACAACTACTACTAGACCTAAGAAATGAGATAGACAGCAACACAATAATAGTGGGGGACTTTGATATTCCACTCACAGCAACAGACAGGTCATCAAGACAGAAAGTCAACAAAGAAACAATGGATTTAAACTATACCCCAGAACAAATAGACTTAACAGATACTTACATGATATTGTACCCAACAGCCACAGAATATACATTCTGTTCAACAGCACATGGAACTTTCTCCAGGATAGACCACATGATAGGCCACAAAATGAGCCTCAATAAATTCAAGAAAATTTAAATTATATCAAGCACTCTCTCAGACCACAGTGGAATTAAACTGGAAATCAACTGCAAAAGGAACCTTCAAAACCATGCAAATACATGGAAATTAAATAATTTGCTCGTGAATGATCATTGGGTCAAAAACAAAATCAAGATGGAAATTTAAAAATTCTTCAAACTGAACAACAGTAGTGACACAACCTATCAAAATCTCTGGTATACAGCAAAGGTGGTGCTAAGAGGAAAGTTCATAGCCCTAAACACCTTCATCAAAAAGTCTGAAAGAGCACAGACAATCTAAGGTAACATCTAAAGGAACTAGAGAAACAAGAACAAACCAAACCTAAACCCAGCAGAAGAAGGGAAATACCTGAGATCAGAGCAGAACTAAATAAAATTGAAACCAAAAAAATACAAAACACAAATATAACAAAAAGCTGGTTCTTTGAAAAGATAAATAAAATTGATAGACCATTGTCAAGATTAACCAAGAAAAGGAGAAAGAAAATCCAAATGAGCTCAATTAGATATGAAACGAGAGATATTACAACTGACATCACAAAAATGCAAAAGATCATTCAAAGCTACTATGAACACCTTTATGTACATAAACTAGAACACCTAGAGGAGATGGATAAAATCCTGGGAACATACAACCTTCCTAGCTTAAATCAGGAAGAATTACATACTCTGAACAGGCCAATAACAAGCAGTAAGATTGAAATGGTAATAAAAGAATTATCCACCAAAAAAAAGTCCAGGACCAGACAGACTCACAGCAGAATTCTACCAGACATTCAAAGAAGAATTGGTATCAGTCCTTTTGACACTATTCCACCAGACAGAGAAAGAGGGAACCCTTCCTAAATCATTGTATGAAGCCAGTATCACCCTAATATCAAAACCAGGAAAGGACATAACCAAAAAAGAAAACTACAAATCAATATCCCTGATGAACATAGATGCTAAAATCCTTAATATAATACTAGCTAATTGAATCCAACAACATATCAAAAAGATAATCCACCATCATCAAGTGGGTTTTATACCAGGGATGCAAGAGTGGTTTAACATACGCAAGTCAACAAATGTGATACAACACATAAACAGATTAAAAAACAAAAATCACATATCATCTTAACAGATGTAGAAAAAGCATTCAACAAAATCCAGCAGCCCTTTATGATTAAAACTCTCAGCAAAATCGGCATACGAGGACATACCTCAATGTAATTAAAAGCATCTATGACAAACCCATAGCCAGCATAACACTAAATGGGGAAAAGTTGAAAGCATTCCCTCTGACAACTGAAACAAGACAAGGATGCTGACTCTCACCATTCCTCTTCAATATAGTATTGGAAGACTTAGCCAGAGCAATCAAACAAGAGAAAGAAATAAATGGCATCGAAATTGGTAAAGAGGAAGTCAAACCGTTGCTGCTTGCTGATGATATGATTGTTTACCTAGAAAACCCTAAGACTCCTCCAGAAAGCTCCTAGAACTGATAAAAGAATTCAGCAAAGTTTCCAGATACAAAATTAATGTACACAAATCAGTAGCTCTTCTATACACCCACAGTGACCACGTGGAGAATCAGATCAAGAACTTAACCCCTTTTACAATAGCTGCAAACAAATAAAATACTTAGGAATATACCTAACCAAGGAGGTGAAAGACCTCAAAAGGAAAACTACAAAACACTGCTGAAAGAAATAATAGATGACACAAACTAATGGAAACATATCCCATGCTCATGGATGGGTAGAATGAATATTGTGAAAATGACCATACTGCCAAAAGCAATCTACAAATTCAATGTAATTCCCATCAAAATATCACCATCATTCTTCACAGAATTAGAAAAAAAAATCCTAAATTCATATGGAAACAAGAAAGAGTCCACGTAGCCAAAGCAAGACTAAGCAAAAAGAATAAATCTGGAGCCATGACATTACCTGATTTCAAACTATAGCATAAGGCCATAGTCACCAAAACAGAATGGTACTGGCATAAAAATAGGCACATAGACGGATGGAACACTTAGAGAACTCAGAAATAAACCCTGATACTTACAGCCAACTGATCTTTGACAAAGCAAACAGAAAGATAAAGTGGAGAAAGGACACTTTATTCAGCAAATAGTGCTGGGATAATTGGCAAGCCACATGTAGAATGAAACTGGATCCTCATCTCTCACCTTATACAAAAATCAACTCAAGAGGGATCAAGGACTTAAATCTAAGACCTGAAACTATAGAAATTCTAGAAGACAATGTTGGAAAAACCCTTCTAGATATTGGCTTAGGCAATGATTTCATAACCAAGAACCCAAAAGCAAATGCAATAAAAACAAAGATAAATAGCTGGGACTAAATTAAACTAAAGAGCATTTGCACAGCAAAAGAAACAGCAGAGTAAACAGACAACCCACAGAGTGGGAGAAAATCTTCACAGTCTATACATCTGAAAAAGGACTAATATGCTGAATATACAATGAACTCAAACTAATTAGCAAGAAAACAAACAATCCCATCAAAAAAGTGGGCTAAGGACATGAATAGACAATTCTTTTTTTTTTTTTTTTAATATTTTAAGTTCTAGGGTACATGTGCACAACGTGCAGGTTTGTTACATATGCATACATGTGCCATATTGGTGTGCTGCACCCATTAACTTGTCATTTACATTAGGTATATCTCCTAATGCTGTCCCTCCCCCCTCCCTTCCCACAATAGGACCCAGTGTGTGATGATCCCCTTCCTGTGTCCAAGTGATCTCATTGTTCATTTCCCATCTATGAGTGAGAACATGTGGTATTTGGTTTTCTGTTCTTGCGATAGTTTGCTAAGAATGATGGTTTCCAGCTGCATCCATGCCCCTACAAAAGACACGAACTCATCCTTTTTTTTTTTTTTTTAATTATACTTTAAGTTCTAGGGTACACGTGCACAACGTGCAGGTTTGTTACATATGTATACTTGTGCCATGTTGGTGTGCTGCACCCATCAACTCGTCAGCACCCATCAACTCGTCATTTACATCAGGTATAACTCCCAATGCCATCCCTCCCCTGTACCCCCTCCCCATAATAGGCCCTGGTGTGTGATGTTCCCCTTCCCGAGTCCAAGTGATCTCATTGTTCAGTTCCCACCTATGAGTGAGAACATGCGGTGTTTGGTTTTCTGTTCTTGTGAGAGTTTGCTGAGAATGATGGTTTCCAGCTGCATCCATGTTCCTACAAAGGACACAAACGCATCCTTTTTTATGGCTGCATATTATTCCATGGTGTATATGTGCTACATTTTCTTAATCCAGTCTGTCACTGATGGACATTTGGGTTGATTCCAAGTCTTTGCTATTGTGAATAGTGCTGCAGTGAACATATGTGTGCATGTGTCTTTATAGCAGCATGATTTATAATCCTTTGGGTATATACCCAGTAATGGGATGGCTGGGTCATATGGTACTTCTAGTTCTAGATCCTTGAGGAATCACCATGCTGTTTTCCATAATGGTTGAACTAGTTTACAATCCCACCAACAGTGTAAAAGTGTTCCTGTTTCTCCACATCCTCTCCAGCACCTGTTGTTTCCTGACTTTTTAATGATTGCCATCCTAACTGGTGTGAGATGGTATCTCATTGTGGTTTTAATTTGCATTTCTCTGATGGCCAGTGATGGCGAGCATTTTTTCATGTGTCTGTTGGCTGTATGCATGTCTTCTTTTGAGAAATGTCTGTTCATATCCTTTGCCCACTTTTTGATGGGGTTGTTTGTTTTTTTTCTTGTAAATTTGTTTGAGTTCTTTATAGGTTCTGGGTATTAGCCCTTTGTCAGATGAGTAGATTGCAAAAATTTTCTTCCATTCTGTAGGTTGCCTGTTCACTCTGATGGTAGTTTCTTTTGCTGTGCAGAAGCTCTTTAGTTTAATTAGATCTCATTTGTCAGTTTTGGCTTTTGTTGCCGTTGCTTTTGGTGTTTTAGACATGAAGTCCTTGCCCATGCCTATGTCCTGAATGGTGTTACCTTGGTTTCCTTCTAGGGTTTTTATGGTTTTTAGGTCTCACATTTAAGTCTCTAATCCATCTTGAATTAATTTTCATATAAGGAGTAAGGAAAAGATCCAGTTTCAGCTTTCTACTTATGGCTAGCCAATTTTCCCAGCAACATTTATTAAATAGGGAATCCTTTCCCCATTTCTTGTTTCTCTCAGGTTTGTCAAAGATCAGATGGCTGTAGATGTGTGGTATTATTTCTGAGGACTCTGTTCTGTTCCATTGGTCTATATCTCTGTTTTGGTACCAGTACCATGCTGTTTTGGTTACTGTAGCCTTGAATTATAGTTTGAAGTCAGGTAGCGTGATGCCTCCAGCTTTGTTCTTTTGGTTAGGATTGTCTTGGCAATGCGGGCTCTTTTTTGGTTCCATATGAATTTTAAAGCAGTTTTTTCCAATTCTGTGAAGAAAGTCATTGGTAGCTTAATGGGGATGGCATTGAATCTATAAATTACCTTGGGCAGTATGGCCACTTTCACAATATTGATTCTTCCTATCCATGAGCATGGTATGTTCTTCCATTTGTTTGTGTCCTCTTTTATTTCACTGAGCAGTGGTTTGTAGTTCTCCTTGAAGAGGTCCTTTACATCCCTTTTAAGTTGGATTCCTAGGTATTTTATTCTCTTTGAAGCTATTGTGAATGGGAATTCATTCATGATTTGGCTCTCTGTTTGTCTCTTACTGGTGTATAAGAATGCTTGTGATTTTTGCACATTGATTTTGTATCCTGAGACTTTGCTGAAGTTGCTTATCATCTTAAGGAGATTTTGGGCTGAGACAATGGGGTTTTCTAAATATATAATCATGTCATCTGCAAACAGGGACAATTTGACTTCTTCTTTTCCTAACCGAATACCCTTTATTTCTTTCTCTTGCCTGATTGCCCTAGCCAGAACTTTGAACACTATGTTGAATAGGAGTGGTGAGAGAGGGCATCCCTGTCTTGTGCCAGTTTTCAAAGGGTTTCAAAGAAAGCTGGAAAGATCTAAAATTGACACCCTAACATCACAATTAAAAGAACTAGAGAAGTAAGGGCAAACACATTCAAAAGCTAGCAAAAGGCAAGAAATAACTAAGATCAGAGCAGAACTGAAGGAGATGGAGACACAAGAAACCCTCCAAAAAATCAATGAGTCCAGGAGTTGGTTGCTTCCAGTTTTTGTCCATTCAGTATGATATTGGCTGTGGGTTTGTCATTAATAGCTCTTATTATTTTGAGATATGTTCCATCAATACCGAATTTATTGAGAGTTTTTAGCATGAGGGGCTGTTGAATTTTGTCAAAGGCCTTTTCTGCATCTATTGAGATAATCATGTGGTTTTTGCCTTTAGTTCTGTTTATATACTGGATTACGTTTATTGATTTGCGTATGTTGAACCAGCCTTGCATCCCAGGGATGAAGCCCACTTGATCATGGTGGATAAGCTTTTTGATGTGCTGCTGGATTCGGTTTGCCAGTATTTTATTGAGGATTGTTGTATCGATGTTCATCAAGGATATTGGTCTAAAATTCTCTTTTTTTGTTGTATCTCTACCAGGCTTTGGAACAGGTTGATGTTGGCCTCGTAAAATGAGTTAGGGAGGATTCCCTCTTTTTCTATTGATTGGAATAGTTTCAGAAGGAATGGTACCAACTCCTCCTTGTACCTCTGGTAGAATTCGGCTATGAATCCGTCTAGTCCTGGACTTTTTTTGGTTGTCAGGCTATTAATTATTGCCTCAATTTCAGAGCCTACTATTGGTCTATTCAGGTATTCAACTTCTTCCTGGTTTAGTCTTGGGAGAGTGTAAGTGTCCAGGAAATTATCCATTTCTTCTAGGTTTTCTAATTTATTTGCGTAGAGGTGTTTATAGTATTCTCTGATGGTAGTTTGTATTTCTGTGGGGTCAGTGGTGATATCCCCTTTATCATTTTTTATTGCATCTTTTTGATTCTTCTCTCTTTTCTTCTTTATTAGCCTTGCTAGCAGACTATCAATTTTGTTGATCTTTTCAAAAAACCAACTCCTGGATTCATTGATTTTTTGGAGGGTTTCTTGTGTCTCCATCTCCTTCATTTCTGCTCTGATCTTAGTTATTTCTTGCCTTTTGCTAGCTTTTGAATGTGTTTGCTCTTACTTCTCTAGTTCTTTTAATTGTGATGTTAGGGTGTCAATTTTAGATCTTTCCAGCTTTCTCTTGTGGGCATTGAGTGCTATAAATTTCCCTCTACACACTGCTTTAAATGTGTCCCAGAGATTCTGGTATGTTGTATCTTTGTTCTCATTGGTTTCAAAGAACATCTTTATTTCTGCCTTTATTTCGTTATGTACCCAGTAGTCATTCAGGAGCAGGTTGTTCAGTTTCCATGTAGTTGAGCTGTTTTGTTAGAGTTTCTTAGTCCTGAGTTCTAGGTTGATTGCACTGTGGTCTGAGAGACAGTTTGTTATAATTTCTGTTCTTTTACATTTGCTGAAGAGTGCTTTACTTACAACTATGTGGTCGATTGTGGAATAAGTGCCATGTGGTGCTTAGAAGAATGTATATTCTGTTGATTTGGGGTGGAGAGTTCTGTAGATGTCTATTAGGTCCGCTTGGTGCAGAGTTGAGTTCAATTCCTGGATATCGTTGTTAACTTTCTGTCTTGTTGATCTGTCTAATGTTGACAGTGGGGTGTTAAAGTCTCCCATTATTATTGTATGGGAGTCTAAGTCTCTTTGTAAGTCTTTAAGGACTTGCTTTATGAATCTGGGTGCTCCTGTATTGGGTGCATATATATTTAGTATAGTTAACTCTTCCTGATGAATTGATCCCTTTATCATTATGTAAAGGCCTTCTTTGTCTCTTTTGATTTTTGATGGTTTATAGTCTGTTTTGTCAGAGACTAGGATTGCAACCCCTGCTTTTTTTTGTTTTCCATTTGCTTGGTAGATCTTCCTCAATCTCTTTATTTTGAGCCTATATGTGTCTCTGCATGTGAGATGGGTCTCCTGAATACAGGAAACTTATGGGTCTTGACTCTTTATCCAATTTGCCAGTCTGTGTCTTTTAAATGGACCATTTAGTCCATTGACATTTAAGGTTAATATTGTTATGTGTGAACTTGATCCTGTCATTATGATATTAGCTGGTTATTTTGCTCACTAGTTGACGCAGTTTCTTCCTAGCACCGATGGACTTTACATTTTGCCATGTTTTTGCAATGACTGGTACCTGTTGTTCCTTTCCATGTTTAGTGCTTCCTTCAGGATCTCTTGTAGGGCAGGCCTGGTGGTGACAAAATCTCTAAGCATTTGCTTTTCTGTAAAGGATTTTATTTCTCCTTCACTTATGAAACTTAGTTTAGCTGGATATGAAATTCTGGGTTGAAAATTCTTTTTTTTAAGAATGTTGAATATTTGCCCCCACTCTCTTCTGGCTCAGAGAGTTTCTGCGGAGAGATCTGCTGTTAGTCTGATGGGCTTCCCTTTGTGTGTAACCCGACCTTTCTCTCTGGCTACCCCTAACATTTTTTCCTTCATTTCAACTTTGGTGAATCTACAATTATGTGTCTTGGAGTTGCTCTTCTCGAGGAGTATCTTTGTGGCGTTCTCTGTATTTCCTGAATTTGAATGTTGGCCTGCCTTACTAGGTTGGGGAAGTTCTCCTGGATGGTATCCTGCAGACTGTTTTCCAACTTAGTTCCATTTTCCTTGTCACTTTCAGGCACACCAATCAGGCATAGATTTGGTCTTTTCACATAATCTCATACTTCTTGGAGGCTTTGTTTGTTTCTTTTACTCTTTTTTCTCTACACTTCTCTTCTCGCTTCATTTCATTCATTTGATCTTCAATCGCTGATACTCTTTCTTCCAGTTGATCGTGTCAGTTACTGAAGCTTGTGCATTTGTCACGTAGTTCTCGTGTTACGGTTTTCATCTCTGTCAGTTCTTTTAAGGTCTTCTCTGCATTGATTATTCTAATTATCCATTCTTCCATTCTTTTTTCGAGGTTTTTAGTTCCTTTGCACTGGTTACGTAGTTCCTCCTTTAGCTCTGAGAAATTTGATTGACTGAAGCCTTCTTCTCTCAAGTCGTCAAAGTCATTCTCCGTCCAGCTTTGTTCCGTTGCTGGCGATGAGCTGCGTTTCTTTGGAGGGGGAGATGCACTCTGATTTTTTGAATTTCCAGGTTTTTTGCACTGCTTTTTCCCCATCTTTGTGGTTTTATCTGCCTTTGGTCTTTGATGATGGTGACATACTGATGGGGTTTTGGTGTGGGTGTCCTTTCTGTTTGTTAATTTTCCTTCTAACAGTCAGGACCCTCAGCTGTAGGTCTGTTGCAGTTTGTTTGAGGTCCACTCCAGACCCTGTTTGCCTGGGTATCAGCAGTGGAGGCTGCAGAAGATAGAATGTTGCTGAACAGCGAGTGTTGCTGTCTGATTCTTGCTCTGGAAGCTTTGCCTCAGGGGTGTACCCCGCTGTGTGTGGTGTGAGGTGTCAGTCTGCACCTAGTGGGGGATGTCTCCCAGTTAGGCTACTCAAGGGTCAGGGACCCACTTGAGAAGGCAGTCTGTCCGTTCTCATATCTCAACCTCTGTGCTGGGAGATCCGCTGCTCTCTTCAAAGCTGTCAGACAGGGCATTTACCTCTGCTGAGGTTTCTGCTGGTTTTTGTTTAGCTATGCCCTGTCCCCAGAGGAAGAGTCTACAGAGGCAGGCCGGCCTCCTTGAGCTGTGGTGGGCTCCACCCAATTCAAGCTTCCTGGCGGCTTTGTTTACCTACTTAAGCCTCAGCAATGGCAGGCGCCCCTCCCCCAGCCTCCCTGCCACCTTGCAGTTAGATCTCAGACTGCTGTGCTAGCAATGAGGGAGGCTCAGTGGGCGTGGGACCCTCTGGGCCAGTTGTGGGATGTAATCTCCTGGTGTGCCGTTTGCTAAGACCCTTGGTAAAGTACAGTATTAGGGTGGGAGTTACCCGATTTTCTAGGTGTTGTGTGTCTCAATTTCCTTTGGCTGGGAAAAGGAATTCCCTTCACCCTTGCACTTCCTAGGTGAGGGGATGCCTCGCCCTGCTTCAGCTCTTACTGGTCAGGTTGCACCCGTGGACCAGCGCCAACTGTCTGACATGCCCCAGTGAGATGAATCCGGTACCTCAGTTGAAAATGCAGAAATCACCCATCTTCTGTGTTGCTCACGCTGGGAGCTGGAGTCTGGAGCTATTCCTATTTGGCCATCTTGGATGCCCCTGGCACCATTTATTAAATAGGGAATCCTTTCCCCATTTCTTGTTTTTGTCAGGTTTATCAAAGATCAGATGGCTGTAGATGTGTGGTATTATTTCTGAGGGCTCTGTTCTGTTCCATTGGTCTATATCTCTGTTTTGGTACCAGTACCATGCTGTTTTGGTTACTGTAGCCTTGTATTATAGCTTGAAGTCAGGTAGCGTGATGCCTCCAGCTTTGTTCTTTTGGCTTAGGATTGTCTTCGCAATGAGGGGTCTTTTTTGGTTCCATATGAACTTTAAAGCAGTTTTTTCCAAATGAATAGACAATTCTAAAAGAAGATATACAAATGGCCAACAAACATATGAAAAAAATGCTCAACATCACTAATGATCAGGGAAATGCAAATCAAAACCAGAATGTGATACCACCTTACTCCTGCAAGAATGGCCATAATCAAAAAATCAAAAACTATTAGATGTTGGCCTGGATACAGTGAAAGGGAAATGCTTTTACACTGCTGGTAGGAATGTAAACTAGTACAACCACTATGGAAAACAGTGTGGTGATTCCTTAGAGCTAAAAGTAGAACTGCCATTTGATCCAGCAATCCCACTACTGGGTATCTACCCAGAAGAAAAGAAGTCATATGAAAAAGATACTTGCACATGCATGTTTATAGCAATACAATTTGCAATTGCAAAAACGTGGAACCAACCTGAATGCCCATCAATGAGTGGATAGGGAAACTGTGAATACTACTCAGCCATAAAAAGGAATGAATTAATGGCATTCACAGCAACCTGGATGAGACTGGATACTATTATTCTAAGTGAAGTAACTCAGGAATGGAAAAACCAAACATCGTATGTTGTCACTCATATGTGGGAGCTAAACTATGACAATACAAAGGCATAAGAATAACACAATGGACTTTGGGGACTTGGGGAAAGGTTAGGAAAGGGGTGAGAGATAAAAGACCACAAATTAGGTGCAGTGTATACTGCTTGGGTGATGGGTGCACCAAAATCTCACAGATCACCACTAAAGAACTTACTCATGTAACCAAACACTCCCTGTTCCCCAATAACCTATAGAAATAAAAAATTTTAATAAAAAATAAAAATAAAAAACAAAGTAATGGAACAGCCTAAAATTGCATATACATGGCAGGAGTTATTGGAATTTGTTGCAGTCATACAAAATATTTATTTTCCTTCTGTTAATATTGGTGTAACCATTTTCGTAGCTCATTTTGATCAATCATGGTAAAATCACCTTGAAAAGGATGCACTCTGTCGCCCAGGCTGGAGTACGGTGGCACAATCTTGGTTCACTGCCTCATGGGTTCAAGCGATCCTCCTGCCTCAGCCTCCCCAGTAGCTGAGATTACAAGCATGTAACACCACACCTGGCTAATTCTTGTATTTTTAGTAGAGATAGGGTTTCACCATGTTGGCCAGGCTACTCTCAAACTCCTGACCTCAGGTGATCCACCTGCCTCGGCCTCCCAAAGTGTTTGGATTACAGGCATGAACCTCCATGCCCAGCCATTTTGTGTTTGATTTTGTTCTCTGTTTTAAAGAGAAAAAACACTGCAGCTGTAAAGCAGACATCTTCTATGTTCCCCCTCCGAGTCCTATTCCAAGCCCTCCTTCACCAAGGAAATTACTTCTTTGAATTTGGCATACATCTATTCCATATTTCTATTTTAAAATGCGTGCATGTGTATTCTTCAGTATATAGCAGTTTTTTTGACTTGTGTAAATTGATTTGTGCTGTATAAATTTTCTGTACTTGCTTACTCACACAATGTTGTTTGCAAGATCTATTCATCATATTTCATACATAAAAATATAGATAATTCATTTTCATTGCTGTTCATTTTACCAACATATTACTTCTTCATAATTTACCTTATACTGTTGTTTATTTAGGTTGTGACCAAATTTTTAATATTAATTATTCTGTAATTAATATTTTTATTTTGATTTTTGTATATTTTAGATTATTTAGGTAGGATAGT
This sequence comes from Macaca mulatta, assembly GCF_049350105.2. Classification (NCBI taxonomy): domain Eukaryota; kingdom Metazoa; phylum Chordata; class Mammalia; order Primates; family Cercopithecidae; genus Macaca; species Macaca mulatta. The sequence continues at coordinate 170,658,167 of NC_133406.1, read as the reverse complement.
TGCTTACAAGTAGATATGAAAGTTTTTGAGGTGTGAGATTCATATTTGAAAATTTTTCCAAAATAATAACAGTTTATAATCTCAAAACCCATTTATGAGAGTGCTCATCTTATAGCACTTTCACCAGCATTGAATATTCCAAGTTATTCTGGAGTTAATTCACTCATTTTTAATGGAAAAATTGACTTTGTGATTAAATTAAGTAGCATAGAAAAATGTGATCAATGTGTTGGTTGGATGTAAGCCATTTAGTTAAGTTCCAAGATCCACTTTAAAATCGTCTATCGATTATGAAATGCTATTGTATCATTTTATGTTGTGATTTTTTCTTCTTTCCAGAAAGGCTATATATGGATCTGCTATGCTTTATCTGTGCTATTAGGAGGTTATTGAAGTTTCCTCTGTAGTACATTTTATTATAACATCCAGTAATAAAAATATCTTTTTTTAGAAATCCAGGATATGCTTTACTTTCTTTATTGGGTATTTGTGATCACCAACTCTCTTCATTATTTTGGAATTTCAATTTTAAGCTCTAAGATGATGTCATCTTTGTAGCCAAAAGACCGGAGCAACAATATCATCTGCAGTTATGCAACCTTCATCAAATTATTCTCATTTTCCCCAGGAAATTTTCAGATTCTATATCCATAAAGTGGGATTATTATCACCTTATTATGTTCTTAAATAGATTAAATGAGATCCTTTAAAATAAAATAGAAATATAGATTAGAATCAGTGATCTCTTTCCAAGTAGCCACAGATGACTAAATTCCCCAGTAGAACCCAGAATTAGAGAAATTTCAGAGGTATGATTGATCATCTTTCTCTGCCACCTTGCCTGACACAGCCAAGAGAGCAATTTATGCAGTGCATCACAGGTTGCCCAAATCCTTGGAAATCATGAAAGGCCTTATGTTCCCGCAGTGTCCTCCCCAACCTACGCACCAAGATTTTATACTTTGTACCTTAGCCAGCTCTCCCCAGAGTTAAAGTCTGAATTTTGCCATTTTCCAAAACGACTTTAGAAATCTCGAATCCCTAAATTCTACCATAAATTCTAATTTTTCCTTCTTCCACTTCGGTCTCTCCCCTCACTCCTGCTACGCTCCTCTCTGACCTATGGAAACCTGAAGTCTTTTGTTTCTTCTATTTTCTCCTAGACTGTCAATTCCCTTCCTGGCTCAGAAAAAAAGTTATAATTGTTATCATTGATTTGATACAATCTTTTGATTGCTCTCAGTGATTCCTCTCAAACTTCTTCAGTATGGACCATTCTCCCCAACTGCTGATGTATACAAAATTCTTGTTCCCTTATGTTAACAGATTACCTCATTTCCTACTTCAAGAAAATTTGAGATCTTCAGAAATGCCTCCCTCAACTACCAGCCCTCCTTCTACCATGCCAACTTACACCCATACCATCCCTGCAGTCTTACCTCCAGTCTGAATGAATGAGGTGCCTCACTTTCATTCAGTGTCAGCCCCTCCCCTTGTGCTGTCAATCTCTCTTCATTGTCCCCTCTTGGAAATTTACTCCAATTTTTTTTTTTGGTACCATTTTATCTATCTTTAACCTGCTCCTCTTTGCCAGTGTCTTCATGTCAGCTTTCCTTTCCCTTGACCCCTCAGTTTTTTCATAGCCCCTTAACTTTTCTCCTCTCCTTTCATTCAGGCTTTATAAAGAATATTCTACCTGTATTGTATCTATTTTCTTCTTCTTTATCTTCAACCCACTGTAAGATAGTTATCACCTGAAATGTCTAGGTTCCCTAGAGGGACAGAATTAGTAGGATAGATAGATATATAAAGGGGAGTTTATTAAGTAGTATTAACTCACACAATCACAAGGCCGCAAAATAGGCCCTCCACAAGCTGAGGCACAAGGAAGCCAGTTCAAGTCTCAAAGCTGAAGAACTTGGAGTCCGTTGTTCAAGGGCAGGAAGCATCCAGCGTGGGAAAAAGATGTAGGCTGGGAGGCTAAGCCAGTCTACCCTTTTCATGTTTTTCTGCCTGCTTTATATTCGCTGGCAGCTGATTAGATGGTGCCCACCCAGATTAAGGGTAGGTCTGCCCTCTCCAGCCCACTGACCCAAATATTAATCTCCTTTGGCAACACCCTCACAGACACCTCCAACATTAACACTTTGCATCTTTTAATCCAGTCAAGTTCACACTCACTATTAACCATCACAATGTCTATCACCAAGGTTACTAGTGACCTACTGTTTTTAAAATGGAGTGGATATCCTCGATCTCTTATTTCACTGGACACCTTTCCTGAGTAGGATGCTCTTGTTCACTTCCTTTTTCCTAACACAACTCTGTTCATTGGACTCTAGTCACCCTTACACTTTTGGACACCATTCCTTCTTGTTGCTCTTCCTGTTTTCAGCCCTCAAGTATTAGTGTCCCTTAAGGTACTGTCCTCAGTCAACTGCACTCTAGTTCCTCTCACATTCCCCATGGAGAGCTCATTCACGTGAGTTTCTACTTCCGTGATACTGCTAAGTTGTATCTCCAGCTGAAACTTATTCTCTAAGCTTCAGTTTTTGATAGCCAGCTGATTCCTGGTAATCTCCACCTATGTCCTCCAGGAACCTGAAGTTAATTATGATCAAAACTGATTTCAGTCTCTCCCATTTATCTGCTTCCACCCCAATACTCTGCATCTCCATTGGTGACATCACCACATGCTGGGAAACTGGAAGACATGTTTGTGCATGACTCACTCCCTCGCCCCCATATCCTGTCACCAAGTCCTACCATTTTTATCTTTTAAATGTTTCCTGAAGCAGCTGCTTTTTATTCCTCATTACTTCTTTCATTACCAGCCCTGTTAAGTTTCCTGTTTTTGTTTTTCTTTTTTCAAAAAGGATAGAGTATATATACAGAACACCAATCTGCCAAAATCACTTTCCATTAAAAATATTTTAATTATGCTCCTTCACTTATGCAACAAAGTCTATCTCCTTTAAAAAATACAAGCTTTGAGTTTCTTGAGGGCAGAGGCCATACCATGTACTGTGACTAGTGTAATGCCTAGCACTTAGAAAATGTTTAATTAGATCTTACTTAATGAAGGGATGAGTAAATTATAGAAGTGCTGTGTATCCTTTCTTCTTACTCTTTTTTTCATACAGTGTCACTGTGTGGCAGAGACAATACTATTTGCCAAATAATCCACATCCTCCCTCTATGTTTCCCAGCCTTCCTTGCACTTAGGGTGAGGCCACATAAGTAGTTCTAGACAATGAGCTATAAGCATAAATGTTGCATGTCACTTGCAGCCCAATATCTTTAAGAGCAGTGGTGAATTTTCCACACTCTCTTTTCCCTTGCTTTGGCTCTCCTGACAATCTTGAGATGGTGTCACAACATCATGGGGCAGAAATGCATGCTGAACATACAGTAGTAGGGATAGTGGAAAGTAAGCCTTTTGTGTTAAATCACTGAGATTTCAGTATTAATTTGTTAAAACAGCATAATCTAATCCACCCTGAATAATAATAATGTTTACTGTTACAAGTTTATACATCAGTCTCTGTCTTACTGTATACATATGAGCTTTTATTGAACCTCGCCCAGTGGGCAGCTCTTTTGCTTCTCCTTACATGTGCATAATGCATAGGTAAAAAAAAAAAAAAGAAAAGAAAAAAGAAAAAGAAAAAAAAATTGGGAGGCTGAGGCAGGTGGATCACCTGAAGTCAAGAGTTTGAGAACAGCCTGGCCAACATGGTAAAACCCCGTCTCTACTAAAAATACAAAAATTAGCCTGTGCCTGTAGTCCCAACTACTCGGGAGGCTGAGGCAGGAGAATCACTTGAACCCGGGAGGTGGAGGTTGCAGTGAGCTGAGATCACACCATTGCAGTCCAGCCTGGGTGACAGAGTGAGACTCCATCAGAGAGGAGATGAGGGGAAGGAAGGGGAGGGGAGGGAAAAAAAGGGGAAGAGAGGGGAGGGGAGGGGAGCCACACATAACTAATGTTTTCCAACTCACCTGCCTGTTGCTAGCCAGCCCTCTGCCTCAAAACCTCTGAATATCAGAGTGTGCCCCCTACACATGATTTATATTTTCCATCCTTGCCCAGCCTGACACATAGGCAGAGCAGTTCATTGCCTATTCCCTGTGATCTAAGTGAGAGTAGAAGTATTTTTCACATGCTCACACACACACACATCCTCCGTACTACCTCATGGATGCCTTTGATTTCGCAGCAGAATGCCATGTCTCTAAATTTCAAACCTTGTTATTAAGGAAACTTCTCCCAAGAATCGTACCATGTTCTGTTGCAAGCACAGGCTAAAGGAATCAGAGACTATCTCCAAAGTAGATCTGGAAGTCTTAAGCCCTCCTAATTTGTTAGGGATGTGTAGATAACCTCCACTGACCTACAATTACTAATATTCTCATGGTAACTTTGATATAATTCCATTCTTTTCTACAAGTATTCTACAAAATGCACTGCTTTTGTATTTGGAACCTAATTAGGTTCCAAATTTCATTGAACAGATTTATATTTTGTTGTTTCAGTAATAATTCTTTCAGTTAGAAAAAACAAAAAACAGAAAATCTGCCTTCCAGGCTTATATAATCTTACCAGGATCTATCCTTTGGCTCTACTTTCTGTAGAAATGCTCCATCCTCAGACAGGCTCTCTTTTTGTCATGCGTGAAGTTCACAGGGCCACACCCTTTCAGTTTCATATCCAGTAGAGAAAAGCAAAAGTGTTTTCCCCAGAAGTCACAAAGATTCATTGCTTTGTATGTGTTCTGAATGGGCCGTGTTCCCATCCCTGGACCAATCTTTGTGGCGAGGTGGATACAATGCACTAGTTAGCTGAGGCCTTAATCATCTCCCAAAGTGGTAAAAAAAACAAACAAAAAAGGAATGGGCTTCAAAGGAAGCACAGGCCTAAGAATAGGGAAGGGAATAATTTCTGGAGAGAAATTAGGCTACCACAAGGAAGGTTATGATGTTGGCAGCAATAGCAACCTCTATTCTCTCTATACAGTCTGCTGCCTGGAGTTAGAATTTAGAGACAGCATCTAGTTAGAGAAAAAAAAGTGTTTCTTTATATACTACATGTTACACTTTGATCATATTCTCTCTGTCCCTTCTCTGAACTTTTTAAAAAACATATTCTAAAGTATTTTCCTATATGCTGCCTTGTGTTTTAGTTATTTATAAATATTTATCTCCCCTAGATCTAGATCTAAATCATTAGCTATTTCAAGGCAAGTACTGGGGTTTATATGACCGTGCGTTCTGCATTGTGCATTACATGTAGTAGGCATCCCCGACTATTCAACAAATAATTATTCATTGACAAAATGAAAGGATTAAAAGTCCATAGGTCTTCAGGTGGTAGCTTGGGGACTGATTTTTTAAAAGTCACTGGGTCTTACTCATCTTACTCATAGTATTAGGTTGGTGCAAACATAATTGCAGTATTTTTGTCATTGAAAGTAATGGCAAAACCGCAATTACATTTGCACCAGCCCAATATTATCTCATCACAGTTCTGTAACTCCTGTGTGTGCATGGATGTTTGTATGTGAGGTACTAATAGACACACAGTAAGTCTAATAGACACACTAATAGACACACACAGTAAGACACAGCTACTATGTGCCCATGGTAAGCAACAGGGATATGAGGATATAGTGATTACAAAACAAACATTCCCCCGGTCTTCAAAAGTTTATACTCTAGTGACAAAGACAGATGCTTATCAAATAGAGTATAATAAGTGCTCCAAAGAATAATTATAAGGTATTCAGGCAGAATGTATGTGAGTAATAGATCTTCAATTTTATTATTATTGTTCTAACTGATTCCAGATCAATTCCAAATTGGCTATGTCAGGGAATACCAGTTTTGCTAGAGGTCGATTAAAGGTGGAATTTCTTAGATGATTAACACTAGATTTCCAAGTAAAAGCTCAAGATCCAAGAAATTACATTTTATATTTGTGATAAGTAAAAACTAATTTAATTTTCTTTTCCTCTCTCCTTCCTCCTACCTCTCTCCCAGCCTGAAGTTCTGGATCAAATACAAAATTTAAGGGAGTTATGGATGGATAATAATGCATTACAAGTGTTACCTGGGGTATGTAAGTTTTTATTCTACCATGTTGTCTAATATTTATGTTATACATTTGTTGTATTTGATCATAATCTCAACTCTTAAATGTCAGTGTTTGTATTTCAAACTAAAATAACACTCATTAGGAGTGTTCAGTCACCAAGTGTTTTCACCATTTTTTTTTTTAGTATTTTGTGTATCTTTTTGAGTGTTATAGGTGTACAAAATATAAGAAAGATTTTTCTTATTCCCTTTGGAGTATATTTGTCATCTCTTCCCACATTTACTGTTCTTTAAAAGCCGAAATAATTTATAGTTATATTTTTAAAAAGCAAAATACTATATGTAATACTAAGTTTTATTTTTACAAAATCAACCTTATTCTTACAGGTAACTAGACAATGGTTTTTACTCATTTTATTAGAGCTCTTTTACAAAACAAAAATCTCTCTCAGTTCAGGTGATTTTCAATAGAACCCATGTGAATTTTTGAAAATGGCAAGGATCATACAGTATTAAAAACAGAAAGTTAAACCAAAGACAAATTTTTTCCTCGACTAAAGGCCGGCCCAGTAGTATCTCCTGAGTATAGGTTTCCAGTCAACTCGTTGAGTATGATTATTCCTGCTTTTTCCATCTAACAAAAGAATGTTCTCATAAAACACTGCCCCTTGCCACTTGCATACACACACACACTGAGAGAGAGAGAGAGAGAGAGAGAGAGAGAGAGAGAGAGAGAGAGCAAACACAAGTCTCCCTATTGTTTTGTACAACTCCAAACTCCTGGCATTGGTCTAAGTAGGCACAGCAGGTGAATATGTAATAAATCTTCAGCCAACACAGAGGTTTAGATGTGTATTCTCAAAACCAGTTTTATTTATTTTTTGAATTGACATTAAAAATTACTTAAAATGACAGCAAAACCAACAAGAACAAGACATTTATTCTGCCTTTGAACAAGCATAAGACCACATAAAGGAGAAAATCTGAAACAGAGATTATGGAAAAATAATTAATGCTCTTATCAAAAGATACATTTATACCATCACAGACACAAAACAGAAAAATATGCACATCTATTATTCACTGATTTATTTAAAAATCATGTACCAATAAAGCTCTATGAAACTGAAACTATGCTAATGTCAGGGTTACAAAGATAATATATTCAATGACCTTGAATATATTTGTTTGAGAAGCTCACGCATGGCAGGATAAACTGATCTGGATTTCACTACTCATAGCAGAGCCTGATTTGTGCTATAGTCAAGGTATGTACAAATCCTGAGGCAACACAGGTAAGACACTTACCAATCCCTGCACAAAGATTGAAGAATCAGAATGTATGCCTAGCTGAAAGTTTATACCTCTTCTTCAATATATTTATTTGTTAAAAATTACATAGCATTTACCACGGGCTAGGCATTCTCTCTCTGTTTTACAAATATTGATTCATTGAATCCCTACAACAACCCTATGAAGTAAGTTCTACTACCATCCCCATTTTATAGATGAGGAAACTAAAACACAAAAAAAGTAACTGGCCCAAGATAACACAGCCAGTAAATGGTGGAGCTGTAATTCAAACCAGCGCCAGAGGCTGCTGTTGACTGTAAAGCTCCCAAAGGCTCTCTATGGAACCAATAGAAGGTACAAATGAGAATTTTACTTTTCACAATGTTTACATTCCCAAAATCCACTGTGCAAATCAACTCACATGCCAAATTTCTCAATAAGTTTGTTATTTAAGTGGAAAGGCAGGGATGAAATCTTCCATAAAGCATATAATGCTGCCTAATTTGTCTGTCTCGAGAGTAGATTTTTCATATGTACTGCTAGCTTTATATAGATTCCCTACTTTATTTTGTGTACTTGCACTTGGTATTTTGTTATACGCTGTGTGGGAATACTCTACACCTCCCTGCCTGAAATAGCCATGGCTTTCTGGATGTTGGTGCTGGCAAAGAATTGCTTTTCAGTTACCCCAAAATACTTGACTTTGAATGGTTCATCTTGAGTGTGGTCTCCAGCCTATGTCAGTTTCACAGAATAATTAAAACATTTAATATCATTAGCCATGGGGAAAAGAAACACATTCACTTTTTTCTTAGTTCATGTATCATAATAAAGTTAATATACTTTGTGAATACTTTTGAATAGTCTGGGCTATTATTTTCCACTGTGTTTTTCACAAATCAGAGAAGCAAATAGATAATGATCAAATATTTAGTCTTTTACATAGTTCTATCTTGTGACCATCAATCTAAGGTTAATCAACCAAAATATGACTAAACCATGTATTGAATTCACATTTATTTTAAACAAACTCCAGTATCTTCTTTTACTTGTGGTTTCTACTCTTTTCATCTGCTGTCCACTGCTCACCTATAGACCCTTCTATGCCCAGAGGATGTGAGATCAACATTCAGTATCCTCAAGGACTGTAAGAATTTATGCCTTTACAGTCCTCAGGCTATGATTGCTTTGATACAGTGTTTTCAACATCAAAGTGTTATTCCAAGAAGAATGTTTAGGAACTGCACATCAAAATATTAAATTATGCTGAAGATAGCCATGAAGGAAGCTTCAAGGAGAAAATAAATTTTCTCATGATATCTCATGATCAAGGAACAAAAAAGAAACACACACACATCATTCTTTCATTGCTCAATGGGAAAGAAGAGTGAACTTAGGTAACATGATAGTTCCTTGGGATGGAAAGCTATGAGTAAAGTGACAGTATTTTTCCAAGTGACACATTTCCAAGCATGAGGAGAAACTCTGTCTCATCCAAAGTACTCTGATTCTAGCTAGCAAATACTCAGTCACTCCAAGCCTGTGCTCACACTCTGCACCCACATGGGAAGCTGAGGGAGCAGGGCTAGAGATTTGCACGGGGTTAATTAAGGCTATGTGCCCTCCAAATGGGCTTTGTAGCCTGTAGTCTGATAAAATTGAGTTTGAAATCAGCTCCACCCCATATTAATGGGATAACTTTGGAGTGTTACTTGTAGTAGATGCTCTCATGCATCCTTCTTCAGGACTGAAGAATTTACTCTATTCCTTTAGCTTCTGGAAATGCTGCTTGCAGCTCTCCAGCCTTCTTCAGAAATTGCCTCACCTAAAGAGAACATCTTCACTCATGGTCATAACCCCATTCCCAGAGACCTCCATCCAATGATCAATCAATGGAGGTATATAAAGGCTCAGCCCTTCATCCTCTACTCAGAACAACTTCAGGGCAATCCCAAATTCAGTGATCTTGGAAGTGCCAGCCAAGGACTTTCTTAAGACTTCATCACAGCCCAACTTCTTTGTCTACCCAATCTTGCTCCCTTTCTTTCCTGTCTCTTCCTTTCTACTGGCGTTGATCCTAAACACTCTCAAAAACTTCTCTCTTTGCCTCTGCTTCCCAAGCAATCCAACATGTGACATGACTTAATCGCCAATCGTTAATATGTGTTAAAATGCAGATTCTGATTCAGCAGGTCTGGGGTGAGTCTGACATTATACTTTTTTTTTTTTTTTTTTTTGGCAGAGTCTCACTCTGTTGCCCAGGCTGGAGTTCAGTGGTGTGATCTCAGCTCACTGCAACCTCCGCCTCCTGGGTTCAATGGATTCTCTTGCCTCAGCCTCCTGAGTAGCTGGGATTACAGGCGCCCGCCACCATAGTCAGCCAATTTTTGTATTTTTAGTAGAGACGGGGTTTCATCTTGTTGGTCAGGCTGGTCTCAAACTCCTGATCTCATGATCTGCCCACCTCGGCCTCCCAAAGTGCTGGGATTACAGGTGTGAGCCACCGTGCCTGGCAGAGATTATACATTTCTAGCAAGCCCCCAGATGGTGTCAATGTGCTGGTCTGCCGAACACATTTTGGGTAGCAAAAATATAAAATATTGAATCAAATAATATATATATATAGCATAGTGCCAAGTGCAAGCTTGTGTGTATGTAATAAATGTATGTGCTTATTGTGTGTTTGTTTATACTCTGTCAAGTAATTAGAGATGGTAAAGTATGCACAGGTAGACCAGATAAACAGAAGAACCATTCATTGAATAACTGAAATGTGTGGAACATTTATTTACAAAACATGCCCTAAAGGAAAAGGAAAATGAAGACCTTTGCCCTGCCCTAACTCCTCTAGTCCGTGTCCCACCCACATGTTCACTCCTTGCCCAAGATATGGGTTTCTCCTCAGAAATCAGTTACTAATCCAGTCGTTCCACCTCTAACTTACTCTGGAGTCCATCCCTCTTCATCCTCACTTCTGCTGCCTTAACAGCTAAAATACTTCTATATCCTTCTAACAGATCTCCTTGACTCCAGCTTTTGAAAGTTCCCTGAAGTTATTTCTTCTAAGCATAAGTCTGTTCATGTTACTCCCCATTGTACACTCCTTTTGCTTTCCTTGCCTATAAAATAGAGTTCGCATTTCTTCACATGACATAGAAACCCTTTCAGCAGCTGGCTTCTCCCTGTAATCTCAGCTTCATCACTATACTCAGCCACTTTGAATTTCCCAGTCTTCCTCAAACATAGCATGCTTTGTCACACTTTATAAAGGTACATGCTGTTCTCCCTTCCAGGTACAGGTTCTCTTCTTTTGACAAGCAGCATCTTCCAGACCATTTGCAGTCCTTCCCTGTTCTATGGCATTCACTACATGCTTTTTTATTGCACTTGTCACAGGGTATTATAATTGTTTCTTACTTGAAAGTTTCCTTCATTACTCAGAACCCCTTATTGATAAAATACTTTGTCTTCATCATGGCAAGTCTGTCCCCATACTTAACTGTCTTATTCTTGATTGTTCTTCAATACATAACACAGATACTGGTACATAGTAGATCCTTCAAAAAGGGCCATTGAATGAGCAAAACATTGACCCTGATTAATAGGGTCATCTCCAAAATTATAATTTAAAACCTTTCTTATGCATTTGAAGTTTTAAGGATCAACATGCCAATGTCATTGTTTCAATGGCAGCTTATTTAGTTGGGAGTTGTTTATTTTATTCAGTGCCAACTTCAGGGTTATTGTGTGTTTTCTAACTGTTGCACTGAGATATAATTCACATACCATATGCAGTTCCTTGGTTTTTGGACTACTCACATAGTTGTACAACCATCACCACAATCTAATTTTAGAACATTTTCATGTCCCCTAAAAGAAGCCCTGAACCTATTAGCCGTAATTCCCATACTCCCCATCCACCCAGCTCCCAGCAACCCTACTCAACTTTCTATCTCTATGGATTGGCATATTCTGCACATATCATATAAATGGAATCATACAGTATGTGGTCTTTTGTGACTGGCATCTGTTACTTTGCATGTATTTTCAAGGTTCATACATTGTGTAACATGTATCCATACTTTATTCCTTTTTATTGCCAAGTAATGCTTCATTATATGTATATGCCACATTTGATTTATGTGTTCATCAACTGATGGACATTTGGGTTGTCACCAATTTTTGGCATTGTGAATAATGCATCTGTGACCATTTGTGTAAGTTTTTTTATGTACATATGTTTTTATTATCAGTGGTGTGTACTTATACTGGTATAAGCCTATTTATTGTTGAGTCATTTTGAGAAACTGCCAAACAGTTTTGCAAAGTGGCTATACCATTTTACATTCCTACTAGCAATGTTTGAAGTTTACAATTCCTCCATTCTTGCCAACACTTGTTATTGTTGTGGTTGCTTTTAAAATAAACTTTACGGTGTAGTGGTTCTTACAACTTTAAAATGTCTTGTGAAAGTTTCTCAACTAACCCTGAGTTTATGCAATGTCATCAAGTCTATAGGGAAGTTAAAGATGTTGGTATACCTGGATATGTCAAAAAACAGAATAGAAACAGTTGACATGGACATTTCGGGATGTGAAGCCCTTGAGGACCTCTTATTGTCATCCAATATGTTGCAACAATTGCCTGACTCTATAGGTGAGGATACAATATTTTGTCACAAATATTTATGTCAAATATACCATTTTCTTTTTTGGAAGTATAGTTTGTCTATAGATATAGGTAATATACTGTTAGCCTGATGTTAATACATTTTAAAATGTGCTATGGAAATCATAAAATAGTATCTAACAAATATCTTAAGTGAAATATTAACTCTAGTGTCCAAATTCAAGAAGGCTCTCCTGTTAAAATGATCCTACCAAATTGATATTGTTTAAAAATTGTTATATCTCCTAAGTTGCAAAATGTTATTATAAGGAATATGTGTGTTTTCTTTAGAGTAATTTAATAATCATATATGTATCCTTATATTATGATAGAATTACAATAGCTTCCATCCAAAAGATGTTGCTATATTCTATTTATAATATTGTTGTAACATTGGTATAATATGAGTAACATATAAAAAGTATAAACATAAAATGTCTTCTTAGTTCTATTATTTTTAAAAAGTCACATCTCCTTAACATGTTAAGATTCATTAGATCAGATAATTTGCCTGTTAGTATATAAAAAGCACTCATACATTTTCGTTTAAGAATGTTTATATGGCCCGGGCACAGTGGCTCACGCCTGTCATCCCAGCACTATGCGAGGCCGAGGCTGGTGGGTCACAAGGTCAGGAGTTTCAGACCAGCCTGGCCAATATGGTGAAACCCTGTCTCCACTAAAAATACAAAAAGTAGCCTAGCATGGTGGTGCATGCCTGTAGTCCCAGCTACTCAGGAGGGAGGCTGAGGCAGGAGAATCACTTTAACCCAGGAGGCGGTGGTTGCAGCGAGCCAAGATTACGCCACTGCACTCCAGCCTGGGCAATAGAGGGAGACTCCGTCTCGAAAACAAACAAACAAACAAAAAAATTTATAAGAGTAAAATAGTGAAAGACTAATTTAAATAAGGAGTAAGCTTTTTTTATAGGTATCTTGCTGTTAGTATTTATAAGAGAACTCTACGAAAAACTCTACGAATCATTAAATCACTTAACTTTGTAACATAGATTTTAGCCTCTTTGAAACAGATGTGTTATATGTTCTGGAACTTAATCATTATTAAGACTGACTGAAGTTCAGAATCAGTCTTATATTAGCAATGTGGTGCTCTTATCCTTTGTGGATGCTGCAGATCCAGTCCAAGCCAGCTTGTGACTTGCCATAGTTTTCCACAGTGAATTTTCTGTTCCCCTTTTCCCTAGCTCCACATACTAGTTGTAAATTTTTAATCATTATTAAGTTCCAGAACATGTAACTTTTTAAAAATTAAGCCATATCCTATATAATCCAGTTGAAGATGAGGCAATTTCCCAAATTTTTCTTCAATGAGTTATTTCTTCTATTTAGCCATTCTTTGAGGCTGATAAAGAACATTAGTTTTAGCAAAATTGTGGTCTATCTTTTCTTTCTTTCTAGAATTGTTGACTTTTTATTTACAAAATCACATATTTTATAATGGTATTTCTCTAACTTGCTCAATCATGGGTCTTAACTGAGAGTTTTATTAAACACTTCCACATTTCTAGGCTTTGTCTCTTAAGATTCTGATTCAGTAAATGAGACAAGCCCCCGATCTGTATTTTTATTAAACATCATAGATAGACTTGTGATCAGACAAATTAAGGAAATACTGGTTTATGTTGTAACAGGTAAAGAAGTATGATTATAGAGAACATCCACTGGTCAAGATGACAGAGCAACTTAATACATAACCTTACACCCCTACTCAACCACCATCCCATACCATTTTAAATATATCATGAAAATATAAAAACTATATATATTCAAAGAACATATCTTTCTTCATTACTGACTGCTCAGTGCCAAGAACTGTGCCTGGCATATTCTATGTGCTGTTTGAACACTTAGTAAACAAAATAGTTTAGCCACACTCACCCAGGCATGGTGGCATGTGCCAACAGTCCCAGTTACTCAAAAGGTTGAGACAAGAGGATTGCTTGAGCCCAGGAGTTCAAGTCCACCCTAGGCAACATAGCAAGACTCCATCTCCGGAAAAAAAAATTCTGATTTTTAAAAAAGAAAAATTATCTTTTGAATGAACATCAACCTGAACCTGTGATAGAATGGAAAGCCAGCAATATCCCCAGGCCTGATGGGCTACAAACCACAAACAGCAGCTGTGAGTTCGGTTCTTACAGTGAAATAAGAAATAGAAGGACCTTAAACACAACAGAGGAATCAGAACTTACAGAAGATTAAGGTGGGACCTCTTTTCTGTGAAAAGGGACTGAAAAAATTTACAGCTAGTATGTGGAGGTAGAGAAAAAGGGAACAACAGAAAATTCACTGCGGAAAACTATGGCAAGTCACAAACTGGCTTGGACTGAATCTGCAGCATCCACAAAGGATAAGACCACCAACGTTGCTAATATAAGACTGGTTCTGAACTCCAGAAACCTGGGGGTCAGGTGGAGGTAACCAGAAAACTGCCAAACAGGGAGAGGTGAGCATAGTGAAGGGGGAAACATTCACCCTCACAGATGAGCTTGCAAACAAAAATGTTGAAGGAAACTAAAGTTGCTTTGACAACCAAAAATTCAACCAAATAGCAGAATTTACCCTAAGGGAAATAAAAGTTATCAACCAATATAAAAATTATTTTAAGTATGTATAGAACCTCAAATAGATAAAAGAATAACAATTAGTTGTTATATCCAAATAATTAGTGCCAGTAAAAGAGGATTCTTTTATATTTAAAATGCTGAAATACAATAATATGACTTATCAAACAAAAATATGAGCTATGACTAAAAATAGATGGTTAAGAAAAAGAATCAATTAAAAATCCTGAAAATGAAAAGGAAGATATTGGTCAAAGGGTACCAAGTTGCAGTTAGACAGGAGGAATAAATGATTAAATGTACAGATATGTTAATTAGCTTGATTCAATCATTCTAAAGTGATACCACTGCATCACTATGTACCTGATAATTATTTACAATTTTAATTTGCCATAAAGTTTTCAAAAATAAATTTTGAAAAATAAATCTTGGAAATTAAAATACCACCTTAGGTATGAAATACCACATAGGGAAATTTTAAAATACAATTCAGCTATAATGAAGAAAGTATGTATAGTCAGGTAAAAAATTTGTAAGTTGGAAGACAGTGCTGAGGAACAGAACAGGCATATAGAAATTTGTTAATAAGAAATATTAAAGATGACTTAAGAGACACAGGGAATAGAATAGAAATTGCATTCTAAAAATGAAAAAAAGCAAAAAAAAATTACATTCTCCGGGAATAAATACAGAATTCCAGAAATACAGAACAGAATAAATGGAAAAGAGGAACTATTCAAAGAGAAAACAGTTGATACTATTTTTCAGCATTAAATACACAACTAATATATCATACTAAATGCATAGTGCTAAAAGAGATAAATATAATAAATTTGCACTGGCTCATTGTTCTGAAACTGCAAGGACAAAGAAAAATATTGTTTAAAGCTGCTGTAGAACAAAAAGAGCTTATCTACAAAATAATAATTAGAGAAGTCATAATTGTCATCAGTGACAATATCTTCTGGACAGCGGTGTAATATCTCCAGAATACTGAAGGTTAATCACAGGCAGACTGGATTTCTATACCCAACTAAACATTCATTCAAGAGTGAGCGCGCAACAGATATATTTGAACATATACCAAGAATAAGAGAATCTGCTCTTAAAAGATGTACTTCACTCAGAAAACAAAAAAACTCAGAAGGAAGGAAGTGAATACATAAAGCAATGGCAAGCTTTACCAAATATACCAACTTAATTTGGTAAATTGAGTAACTAAATTTACCAACTTAAGTTGGTAAATTAAATTAATTAAATTACTCAATTTGGTAAATGATGTTGTTATATCTAAATAATTAGTGCCTGTAAAAGATGAATCTTTTATATTTAAAATGTTGAAATAAAGAACAGGGTAGAGCAATGTTAGACAGGATTAAGGAATGTGAAGGACCTTATCTTATTCAAGCAGAGGCTAGAAATACTGCATAACTTTGCATGAAATATTCAGTTAAATAGATATGTTAAAAATGTAAATGTATCTACTTAATAGAAATGAAACTGATACTTCCAAACCAGGAGAGGAGAGGAAAAGTTCTGAAAGAAAATATTCATATGGTGGAAGAAAGAAAAATAAAATGTAAAACAATGATAAAATAGAAGTTATAAAATAAGATGGTAAAAATAAATTCAAATTGTCATAAATCACAACAAATGTAATAGATTTAATGGATTAAACTTATTCTGTTAAAAGATCCAGAATTTCAAGTTCAGCTATATTGTGGTTATGAGACATACCTAAAACAAAACACAGAAAGTTTGATTTTACAAAGGCAATAGAGTTCGTTACCAGACTGGGCAACATAGCAAGTCCCCAATTCTACAAAAACATTTAAAAATTAACCAGGCACAGTGGCACACACTTGCAGTCCTAACTACTAGGGAAGCTGACACAGTAGGATTGCTTGAGCCCAGGAGTTCAGAGGTTGCAGAGAGCTATAATAGCACCACTGCACTCCAACCTGGGTGACAGAATGGGACCTTGTCTCAAAAAAAAAAAAAAAAAAACTGGTAGAAAATGAAGCATTATTATTAACATGATATAATTGTTTGTATAAAATAGTTTCCTTTAAGAAAGCAAACTAGGAAATTAGCCTTCTGGTCTGAAGAAGTCAGCATGTAATGGGTAACAGAGAATATCAAGCTAGACACTGGATTGGCATATGACACACTAGGATAGGTAGGTGGTATTATATATTTTACACCTTCATTTATGACCTGAATGCTTCTCAAAGTAACTGTTGTAGTAGCTTACTCCTTGAACTATCTTTGGACCTTACTGACCTGTCAGGGAAATTTGTGTTTTTACATCTGCAGAGTTGCCACAGTCCCTGATTATAGATGTAGAGTAACTGACTCTCCTCAGAGAATTCCCTTTCTTGATCAAAATAAATATCTGGAATAGGAAACTGAGAGCTCTGTTCTGAGGCCCTAGAATGGTTCATTGGTGATAATTGCATGGCGAATTGCATTGTGTCCTCCTTATTTGGAGCATGGATTATCTATTGGACTACCAACATTTAAAAGAATAAAAGATAAGAGTCTTCACAGTATTAACAGAGGGATATGGCAACTAAAATAAAATCTTTACTTTCTTCATGCCTTTTTTAGTTCCTCTGCAGTGATAGGGTATTTGAATGGAGTGATATACTCAACAACAAGCCCTGTATACTGAGTCACTTTTCCTGTGCTGGTTCCAGGGCAAATGAAAGGGACTCTTTTCCTCTTCTAGATGGAGAGTTTTAATAATTTTTGGATAGCAGAGAAACTCAATAAAGAAAAATAAAAATAAAGAAAAAAATTTTGCTTAATAATTTATCTTACTCCCTTACAGGTTAAGGGCATGGGCTTTATAGTTAGGTTACTTAGAGATCTGATTCTGGCTTTTCTACCTTACTTGCTGTGTGACCTTAGACAAGTAATCTTGCCTCAGTTTCATCATCTATTAAGTGATAGTAGTAACAGTACCTGACATATAGTAAACAACTATTGTAATAATATAATATTTATTATAATCTTAGATTTGATGAGTGCACAACTATTTGCTTTCAAAGTTCTATTGTATATTTGTAAATGTAAATATTAGTAAATTAATGTTTAATATATTGATGCTGATCATATATATGTGTATATAGTTAAAATTATAGGAAAAGGCCTTCTTTTTCTATCTCTTCAGTATTTCTTAGTTGGGAGTATAGGATGAAGAGATGGAGACTTGGAGAAGTGCACAAGTAGAGAGAAGGAATAGGATAAAATACCTTTGATTACTCTAGAGAAAAGAGTCCAAGTGCATATGATATAGAAATGCAATAAATATATTATCTGCCAGAGGAAGACATGAGCAACAAGGGTGAGGCTTGCAGCCTAATTTCATCTCAGGAGCAGTCATGATTCTACAGAAGCTCCAGACTCTGTCCAAAGAGTATCCTCTTGGATGGAATATGAGTGTTGGCAAAATAGCCACATCACAGATGAGTGAAATTCCTTTAAACCCACAGACTTGGAGCTGAACGGGAACTAAATTGCTTCAACCTTTAAAAATATTGAAAAAGATGCACTTAACAGAAGCTTCTTGTGAGAGCCACTACTCTAATCTTCAGGAAAATCTGTCACATCAGCATTTAGCCTTAGGCCCTAACCTGCCTCAGGGTTTTCTCTGCATTGCTTCAGACCTGGAGACCATGATCCTCTGAAAGTACTTTGCACCCTGACTTTGTGATGTTTGCTCAGCCATCTGTCACCCACTCCCAAGCTTCTTGTGACCCAGTTGAGTGACGTTGAGACCGTCAACCCACCTCCAGCTCCACTGGCAGGCAGGGCGCTCGTCTGATCCAAGCTACCAAATCACAAAAAACTTAACTATAATTCATACTTCCCTGTTTTCTTTCCGTAACTGAAAAACAAGCTCAGGTGTTCTTTTATACTTCCAAGGCTGATATTTTAATATACGCTCTAGAGAAGCTAAAATGATTCAATCACCTTTTGAACATAGATGGATATGGCAGTGGATGTTCAGACTTCAATGATAAATTGCCACAGTGTGAATTGTCCCTTTCCCAGGTGATGCTGTTTTCAAGCTGCTGTATTCAGCTCCCAGGTATTTACTTATAACAGTCTGATAGTGATAACATTTCTCTCTACTGCAGTAGAGATTCTGAGTGCTTCTGAAGAATACGTAATAGAACATACTGAAATGTGAAGTGCAGCCACAGCTTTATTTCAGACTTTTTGTGATTTACTCTATGCCTTTGAGGAACCCTCAAAACACTTGAGAAATATGAGCATGATTTATAGCCAGTTTCTCAAAACATGTTCCCAAAAACTAGCTCGACAACATGTTGTGCACCATCCCCCCCCCGACACACACACACGAATTCCATAACAACTCTGGAGAGTCACATTAGTATATTAAAAGCTCCTAGAAAAACTAGGATTAAATTAAACAAAATTAAATTTTGTGGTTTTTTTGTTTATTTTGTTTAATTTGGTGTCTCTCAAAACATATTTGACCATGAAACTTACTATGTCAATTAGAACAATTTTTTTTTTTTTTTTTCAGAATGGAGCATTCTATAGTGTATGTATGTAGTTCCAATGTAAAACGAAATTTAAGTGTTAATCCTTTGCCCTTGGATTTGGACTATTTAAGCCATATCAATATTGTAGGTTATTTTATGGTTGGGTAAGGAAGTTGATTATGCCAAATGCAACTGTTCTTCAATTACTGTGTGGCTATTGCTCATTAAAGCCCTGGGAAGAGAGCAAGCCGTTAAGGGTATGGAGGCCGTAAATCAGATAGTGAAAGATAAATAGTTGTAACTTAAATTCCTGGCCAGTTGTAAGTTTTTGTGCTTATTGCTGATCCAAGGCAGGATTTATGGTGCCAAAAAGAATATGAGGTCATACATTGTAAATTTCCAAGAACATAATTATAACCACTGCATTGCAATACTTCAGTATTCATTTTTGTTGATCACTGGGCTCAATTCAGATTTGTTTCCAATTTGTATCACAACAGGGATGTTAGTTATTACTGCTTAGGAGTTAATTAAATATTAAATCACAGCTGGCTTGAAAAATTTCAACTGGTCCATTTGCTGTAGAATACAAAAGGGAAATGTAGTATTAGTGTCAACTGGGGTGTATGTGGAGCTGTATGTTTTGTTTATTTCTGTGCATTTTTATTCTTGAACTGTCATTGATGTACGCATTTTTTTGCAACTAGAAGGTCAAAATTATACTACACACAAATGTCAGTTTTATGAGTGTGTATTATCAGAGTGTGGCCAATTAGCATGCCAAGCATTCAACACAAGTGATTCATTTGATTTCTTTTATATAACATTTTCTGTCATAAATCTGCTTTTATGTATTAATCAACCTTCTTCTCTGTTTTAGGACTTTTGAAAAAACTAACTACTCTAAAAGTAGATGACAATCAACTTACAATGCTACCCAATACAATCGGAAAGTAAGTGCCAACTTTTCATACCAGTCAGCCTCTCTAAAGCCAGAAACTAAAGGATATATTGAGTTTTCTACTTCAAAACGTTTTCTACTAAAGATACCAATAATCCTGTTCATCTGTCAGCATATTTTAACTATATTTTATTTATATATATTTGTATGTATCTTAATTTAATTTTATATCTAAACATTGCATTTGCCATCCAACTTTATAATATCATGAGAAATGTTTACCCATGAAACTTTCACAAGCAAAATGATTACCCAGACCTTCAATTATACTCTTGCTGGTATTTTTCTGATATTATTAGTTTGATGTTTTTGACTGTGTAGCAGCTCTGAATTCACTTGACTATTTCTTGCAAAATTAAACCAATTTTTATAAGGCTCTGCAATATGTATATGTTACCATTACACTATTAGTAACATTTGATATTCATAGAATCTTAATGTATTTTTAGAAGCTAAAGAGAAAAGCATCTGCTTAACTAGCATTTTTTAAAACTTCAAGATGAAAGTCTAACATTGCCTTTTACAGATAAAATATACTCCATTTATTTGATAATAATTTCTTTCTAATTTTATATTGTCATTAACATTTCATTTACAATTCTTTAAGAACTATATATATTATCAATGTTCCACTGAAGTACTATTGTTTACAATCTGTGTAAAATGAGAAATCAATAGAGGCTGTCTTCATTCTGAAATTATGTAAGGGCATTTTATTGAGATCTTGCCCTACATCTTAATGTGAAGAATCATATAAGTTCTTAATTTAACAAATTTGGTATTCTCAAGAAGGGAAAGCCTTATTTTTTAAATAGCTTTTTATTAAACATAATTGACATACAAAAAACTGCACATTTAAAGTCTACAATTTGATAAACTTTGACATTGCTAAGAAGCCTTGAAACTATCACCACTGCAATGAAGACAGCGAAAATGTCTGTCACCTCTCCCCCAATCCTCCTCCCCATCACTCCCTCATCACCTGCCAAGTCAGCATATAGCCCCTGATCTAGAAAGTTTAACTTTTATAGAGTGGAGCAACTTGCTAAAATTCAAACTCAGATGTTCAGACTTTGAAGAGTAGTAAAATTCTCAACCATTTTTTTTTTAATTTTAATGCCCTCACTCTACGGTGTGTTTCTCTCTACAGTTACTTGCATTTTCTCCAGTATAGAGCAGAGAGAACTTAACATTAAGGGTACACAAAACTAATTATCTTTATCAGCCCGGTGTTTTTTAAAAGCAGGCACTAAGATAGGCACTAATCTTTCTTCTTTGGGTCAATACTCAGGGGAAACTGAATTCAACTTGTTTTATCCCTGCTTACATCATGATTGGTATTTGCCACTTATGTTCATATTTCTTATGAAAGTACCCTGGCTCTTTGAAGACAAATTAAAAAGTGTCAATAGCCTAAAAATAGGTAGCTTTTTCAGTAGGAAGTATAACCCTGATTTTGGTCATCTTGAGAACTAGATTTGTTGGTAATTTTTAGCCAGAATTTTGGCCTCTTGACCTCCCAGGTGAGGACCTCTCAGCTTTTTCTGGAGTCTGGTTTCAGCCCATGACCAACACTGGATACATGTGTGCCTTGAGCTCCCATCACACCCCAAAGCAAGTTCCTGCCTCTGACCTTCACCAACAGAACCTCATGCCAGACTTTGCCTCAGGAACAGGCAACCTGAAGCTCTAACTCTGTCTCCTCCCCAGCAGCCAAGCGGGGCTTGCAGCCTGGCTCTGTACACACAGCCTAAACTACAGTCAGTCTTAGTTTTTATGCTACCACCAGAATTTAGTCATGTCCTTTGAAATCTTCCTGGTAGTTGAATTATAAATGTGGAGAAAACTTAACTGTTTAAATAGTAACTTGGTATAAGCTTTTATACTACTATATTCAAAAGGAACAGATATGGAAACATCAGTTGGCTGTCAGCAGCTTTCACTTGCTTGGACAAAAGGCTTATTCCAGAAAAGCAGGGTGAGTGACTGAGAATTAGAGCATCTATGAACACTGAGAAGGCAGAATAGTGAAGCTTCTTATTGAAAGCTTCTCATTCTTATTAAATTTTCAGATACCACAAAGCCAGAAAAAATACTTACGTTCGATGACAGAAGCAATATTTCAAAAGAACTGAACACAGTGGGTGCTTTGTTGAAAGACCCAATAGAACTTAATAGAGATTCTTGGAGAAGTAGGGAGAAATCAGTGCTTTGATTGGCCATAATCAGTATAGCCAATATAGTAATGGAACTGTCCAGAAAACCACTGAAGCATTAGCTGGGTAGACGGAAGTATCCACTCAAAAATAATAGGTACTAATAGTTCAAGTGTTCTCTGACACTTCTGATTCTGTCAGTTCTGGACTTCATCTATATCAATTGACAAGAGGGCAACCAGCATGAGAGATGTGGAACTGTGATTTATAGGAAAAAAGCAGAAGAAATTTGTGATGTACATCTTCCAGAATTTTTTTTTTAAATCATCTGAAGTAAGGATGTAACTACTTGAGAAATCGAGTATCCAAAAGTGTGGGACCATAGGCCCAGCTCTTCTTCTGTACAGCTCCCATTCCACTTCCAGACTTATTGGCACACTGTGCTCTTCCTCACTGAGGCACCAGGAGCCCAGAAAGCTGCTGCTGCCACCCACTCTAGTTCTGGACTCTTTCCTCAATGATAGCTTCAGAGTAGAGGAGTACTTTCAATTCCCACCCTACTTGCCTTCGAGGACACAAATGTCTAGGGGTCTTTGCTATAGGGCTTTCCTACTAATTACTGGGGAAACATTGCCAGAATATAACAAAAAGTTCATGCTACAAAGTTAAGAAATTTTATTATAAAATGTATAAACAGCCTATACAGACGGGCCTGATGATAGTGATAGTACAGTCATGCCAATAGTGGACCACATATACGACTGTGCTCCCATAAGATTATAATACTGTATTTTTACTGTACCTTTTATATGTTTAGATACACAAATAGATACCATTGTGTTACAATTGCTTACTGTATTCAGTACAATCACATGTTGTATAGTTTTGTAGACTAGAAACAATAGGTTATATCATATAATGTAGGTGTGTAATAGATTACACCATCTGGGTTTGTGTACCTACATCTATAACGGTCACACAGTGATGAAATCACCTAATGATATATTTATCAGAATTCATCCCAGTCATTAAGTGACACATGACTGTAATCACATCTACCATTCAATAATCGTACCACTCTTCTTGTTCACTAGGCTTCAGTCATACTGGCCCTTCTCCTGTGCCTCCAGTAAGCCGGGCTTTTCCCCGTCTCAGGGCTTTCTGATTTGTTGTTACCTCTACCTGAAATATTCTTTCCCCACTCTTCATGAGGCTAACTACTTCACATCTTCTAGATCCATACTCTTAAACTTCAGTGAGCATTCAAATTATGTGGGAATTTTGTTTAAAAGGCAGGTCCTGATCCAGTAGGTCTGGGACCTGAAGGGCCTGGGTTCTGCCCTTGTCACAAGCTCCCAGGTGATGTAAAAAAATGCTGCAGATTCATGGGAAACATTGAGAATAACAAGACTATAGATCTAGATTTAAATATCTCTTCCACAGTGAGGCCGTCCCTAAATGACCTTCCACCAATATAATCACCAGCAAATTTCCTGTCCCTGTTCCTGCTGTTTCTTTCATGCTACTTTTCACAACTTATAATTTTATGTCATCTCATTATTTTATTCTGTCTCATAATGTATATACCTCATCTCAATGAAGATCGTTTTTGTTTCCCAGCTCCAGAATTCTATAGTTTCTGAAAATTATTAACACTAGATCCTAACCTACTTTTGTTTTTGATTCCATTATAGTTGTTGTATAGTAATCAGAACAACTATATAGAAATTGAAATCAGTGTTCTTTAGTAAGAGGATGAAAATTTCAAACATTAATGATGTTTGTAACGAGTATGGCTTCATATTTAGAACTGTCATGCACCTACTTTCCTACTGAATGCCTTGATTCAGAGTTAAAATGCAAAATAAGAAATAGAGAAATTATGTAAGTGAATATGGATGCTAGGTTATTCACATACTTCATTTGATTTTCATTTTAGTTTTTACTGGATAATTATCTTAAAAGTATTAAAAAGTTTTATCAAAAATAAAAGTTTCATAAATTGCCAAATGATTTATGTTTTTAATGAAACACTCTACCTGTAACTTGGGGCAATGAAAGCCTAGA
This sequence comes from Macaca mulatta, assembly GCF_049350105.2. Taxonomy (NCBI): domain Eukaryota; kingdom Metazoa; phylum Chordata; class Mammalia; order Primates; family Cercopithecidae; genus Macaca; species Macaca mulatta. The sequence continues at coordinate 170,633,828 of NC_133406.1, read as the reverse complement.
AATGTGAAGACCAGATACAGTGACCAAAAATATTCTTATTCTGCACACAGAATATTTCAATATTTCAGACTTATCTTAAAAACTCCTGGAAGAATTCATTTTTCACAGTTAAAATGGATTCCATGACTTTTGTGCCAAATGGCCTGTAAAATTAGTTAGTTTGTTGTTGCTGAACTTTACTATGTGCCTAGGAGTTTCAGCAGCTCTGAGAGTTTAATATCAAATAAAAATGATAATGTATGCCTTTTTTTGTACTCACGGTGTTCCAGACCTCATGTTTGGTGCTTTCTTTACAGGTATTATCTTATTTACTTAAAGGCCTCGTTAGCACTATATGATATGTATTATGTCACTATCAACAGATACAGAAACAAAGGCAGAGAGAAGTCACCAGACTTCAATGCCAAGCTGTAAACTGAACTATATGTGATGCCTCTTTATATATATGGTCGTTGAGTCACCCATTTTGTAAATAACTTCATATTTGGTCATTCAATGGGTCCCATAAGTCTACCTGCAAAGGAGGTACACTGCAAAGGAGGTACTACCGCACTCTGAGCCTTATCTTCTTAGCTTTGTGTCTTGGATAAAAGCAATGAAAACTTAGAAATCTGAATGGGTATTTTTAAAAGCTGTTCCTTCATAGAGTATGGTCAAACAGAAAGATTGCTGTAATCCCAGCACTTTGGGAGGCCGAGACGGGCGGATCACGAGGTCAGGAGATCGAGACCATCCTGGCTAACACGGTGAAACCCCGTCTCTACTAAAAAAATACAAAAAACTAGCCGGGCGAGGTGGTGGGCGCCTGTAGTCCCAGCTACTCGGGAGGCTGAGGCAGGAGAATGGCGTGAACCCGGGAGGCGGAGCTTGCAGTGAGCTGAGATCCGGCCACTGCACTCCAGCCTGGGCGACAGAGCGAGACTCCGTCTCAAAAAAAAAAAAAAAAAAAAAGATTGCTGGACTAGGAATCAAGAAATCTAAGTGTCTATGCAAAGCTAAATAAATCCCTTCTTCTCTATGGGCTTCAGAGGCCTGAAGGGTAACATGTGGCTTTGAGATGTGAGGTGACTTGCCAAGGGTCATTAATAGCTATGACATAAAAGCAAGCTTCATGGACAAATAATTTTGGAGGACTCTGTATACAAGTTAAAGAAACACTACTAACTTATCATTTCTTTTTCCAGATATAGTATCAGTCTCATGTTTATCTTTTGTATCATTTAACTTTTTGCTTATTTTTCCAAGTTTTCTCAACTAGAATATAGGCTCCTTGAGGGCTGGATCATGTCTTGAATGTTGCTCATCTCCTTCATTGTGCCAAGACAGTATGGCACAGAGGATTGTTTGCAAGCCTTGGAACTAGACTTCAGTTTTGATCCTGGCTCCTCCACCCATTCACTAACTGACCATGAGCAAGTCATTTCATGTCTCTGAGCCACATTTTTCTCATCTGTAAAATGGAAATAATAATTGTCAGAAATTGTTGTGGCACTTAGAACTAGATAGCCTTCAATAAATTATTACAGTCATTATTTTATTAATAGTAAAATCCAAAAAGATATTTATTTATTGATCATTGCTTATGTTCATCTATATGAGGTTTAGTTATATTACATGAATGAAATATCTGGTTCTAAAAAAGAAAAATATTTTGTAAGTATTTGCAAATGTAGTAATAGTACAATGTCTTAGTCTGCTCGGGCTAACATAACAAAATTTCATGGATGGGGTGGCTTAAACAATAGATGTTTACTTCTCACAGTTGTGGAAGCTGGGGAGTCCAAGTCCAAGGCACCAGCAAGGTAGGTTCTATTCTGAGCCCTCTTCTCTTGGCTTGTAGGTGGCCACCATGTCGCTGTGAGTTTACATGACCTCCTCTTTGCATGAGTTGGTTGTCGGAGGGAAGAACAGGCCCCAGTTTCTCTTCTTGCAAAGGCATTAATCCCATCATGAGGGCCCCACCCTTATAACTTTACCCAACTCTAAATTATCTCCCTAAGGCCCATCTCCAAATACCATCACATTGGGGGTTAACACTTCAACATATGAATTTTTATATGTTCAGTCCATAACATGTATCTTTTAAACTTACAACATCTATTCTTAGGAGATGAGGTGTTTGAAATTGTTTCCATGCTTTGTGACAGAGTCCTGAAGAATAAACTGTTTTGAATCATAGTAGTTGGTTTTCAAGTCAAAGAACTTAGAGCAGTTTAAAAAAGAAAAGAAAAAAGAAAAAAAAGTAATGCATTTGCCAGAGTAATAAAGGCATCTTCACATTTGCACAAAGTTATTGAGAAAAGTACAAAGAAATGATCAAATGGAATTTCATTGGTGATCATATAAGATTTCAGTTAAAGCACAAAACCGCTAATGATATCAATTTAAGAGCCATCCTCCTTCACTGCCTACTTCCTCCTCTACTTCCTTCCCCAGCATTTCAGAATTGTGACTGTTTATGTGCTATGAACAAATATTATTTGCAGTACTTACTCCTGCATGCATGAAATGTTTCCATATTTTTCATTAGTTAAGAAATCTTTCAGTCTCCCAATGTGGAACATATAGTATCTTTTTTAAAAAATAGTCTTTGCTAATGAATGAAGCTATTCTCTACTCATGGGTTGCAGATCTGTTGACTAAAAAATACTTTAAACAATATTTCACATTTGGGTGATATTTTTCTCCAATAATCTAATGTAATTTTTTTTGCAAATTTTATTTTCAAGCATCTAATCAACTTTCTAAATAGTGAAAAGGAAAGCAAAGGTTTCTAGTTGTTTTCGATAGCTGGGAAAATTTGGTTCAAATGAAAAGTTTATTATCTGTATGATAATGATAGCTGCTTAAAATCACTCAACATTTCAGAGGTAAAATCTAGATATTTACATTTCTAATGAATGCTGTTTTTGTCATACTTCTGGATTCAGCATAGGCTGTGAGATTTAGTACTAAAACGGGGTGTGTTTTATTTCGAAAACAGTATAGAAAAGAATTAGTCTGACTGAAGTTTGCAAATTTCCTACTATTATTTAGAAGCAGCCCAAGCAACTTATCTAATGTTAAAAAGAAAATTAAGAATGGAACCTAAAACTTGATTCCTAGCCTAAATTAAATGAAATTGATTGTAGAATCTCTGAAAATGAGTATAAAAGCAAAAGTTACTTAACATTTACTATGTGCCCATTCTAAGTGTTTTACATGTATTAATTCTTTTATGTGTATTTAGGCATTATGACACATGATTAAGTACTGCTGTCACCTGCTTTTGCTCAGTAATGAAACTGAGGTACACAGTGATTAAGTAACTAGTAATTATTAGGGTCTAGACTCCAATCCCAGCTGCCTGGCTGCAGTTGGGTGTCTACTTTGGATTATACTGGCATTTTAGGCAGTGAATATTTAAGCAGCTCATCTTTGCCAAACAAGTCAGTCTCTCTCTCTCTCTCTCTCTCTGTCTCTCTCTCTCTCCCTCTCTCTCCCTCTCTCTCTCTCTCTCTCTCTCTCTCTCTCACTCCCTCTTCCTCCTTCCTTTCCTCCCTGCCTCTGCCACCCTCCCTCTCTCTCTTATATTCCTCTCTACTTCTCTACTAAATCTTTGTTAATACAACAACAGTTCTTCAGAGTCATCTGAAATTTACCTCCCCCACATCTTACTAAACAATTTTACATTCTGTTGAATAGAAGGCATTTTTATTTTATGAAACAACTGATCTTAACAAGGGAATATCGCAGGACAACTTTTACATGTTTCAGAAATAGATTGTTCAAGATGTGTTTTTGTTTTTCAGGGTTCTCTGCCTCGTAACAGGCCACTTTAATGGAATGTGATATCTATTCCATTTAGCATTCAGGGGTTTAGCATATATTTAATCTTCATTGAAACTCTATATGTTAGATGTTATCAACCAATTTTATAGGTGAGAAAACAGGGGTTAATAGTAGATAAAGGTCACTCAACTATTAAGTATCTACACTAGAATTGGAACTCACACCTGTCTAAATATTTTCCACTGAATTACATTACTTCTGTTAAGAATTAAAAGTGAATTAAGAAGGTGAAGCCCAAAGCTAGTTATTTTTATATTTATTATCATCTACATTCATCATAGATTAATTATATCTAATGGTCACCACTGATGTTAAAGTGAAATTATAAATTATCTATGTAGTATATTCACAATCTTTCTTCCATATTAGCTAGGTAATTGAGGGTTAATGATACAGTAATATTTTTCCCATCCAAGAGCAACTCATGAACATGAAACTAAAGTAGAGAAAACTGTACAGAATATTTTTAGAAACTGAAGTCAATAGTGTTGATTTCAAACATGATTATTCCCAGTAGCATCATTCATTCTGAAGCATATGTGACCTAAACAACTATTGTAATATTTGTATGTCATTTAGTATTTATTGACATGTCTATTTTATGTGTTTAAATGATACTCTTGATAGATTTGGAAAGGTTTTATTTAAATCCTTGCAACTTATTGTGTGGCCCCTGCACTGGCAGCATCTCATTATCTAGGAGCTGGTTGTGAATGCAGGACCCGGGCCTCACCCCAAACCATTGAATCATAATCTGCATTTTATTAAGTTCTCCTTGTGACTGGCATGCACATTGAAGTTGGGGAAACACTACTTTAAAGTACTTCACACATTCTTTGCAACTTATTTTTAATTTCCACAATTATAAAAATAAAACATCTAAAAAAATAATGGTAACCTTTGGTCTATTTTTTGACCTCATTACGAAATGTCAGTGGTAATCTGATTAAGTGCAATAACTGTTTTAATACAGGATTTTGTATTAAAACATCTTAAATGATTTTTAACAAAATAGTGACCAATAAAGTCAGCTGGAATTGTAGGTTATGAGTTTGAATCTTTGGAATTTCAGAGATCATTGAGGAATATGTGTTTTGCACTTGAAAGCTCTTCGTTGCAACCCAAAGATGTAAAATACTTTCAGGCTCTAAATTATTCATTCCTTATTGCCCATGGTGCAGTAAAAATGTCTTTTTAATATAGGAATTCTTTGCTCTGCAGAGTAGTGCGGGACTGTATAGAAATCACCAAATAATGGTGGGCGCCTGTAATCCCAGCTACTTGGAAGGCTGAGGAAGGAGAATCGCTTGAACCCAGGAGGCGGAGGTTGCAGTGAGCCGAGATCATGACACTGCACTCCAACCTGGGCACAGAGCAAGATTTAGTCAAAAAAAAAGAAAAAGAAAGAAAGAGAGAGAGAGAGAGAAAGACGAAGGGAGGAAGGAAGGAAGGGAGGAAAGGAGGAAGGGAGGGAGGGAGGGAGGGAAGGAAGGAAGGAAGGAAAGGAAGGAATCACCAATCTGTATTTTTCCTACTGAATTATCAACACTCAACACAGACTAGTTTTGATCACTGATGTGTATGGCATTTCCCACACCAAGCAATTCTCCAGTTCTCTGTGGACACCAGCTGGGTGCCCTACAATTTAACTCAATTTTGACACATCTACCTGAAGTTAGAATCAGATCCCACAGGTTCAGGGCTCAGTCCTACAAAACTATCCCCCCTCTTCAGATGCCAGCCACAAGTCCAGGCCTCCTGTACTTCTGACTGACCACCTACAAATTGGGGCTTCCTATCACTCCCTCTTGAGGCTCAATCACTTGCTAGAATGGCTCACAGAAATCAGGAAAACACATTAACCAGTTTATTATAAAGGATATTACAAAGGATACAAATGAGCAGCCACATGAACAGGTACAAAAGGAAAGGTGTGTGAGAAGGGATGCTTCCATGTCCTTGCTGGGTGTGCCACCTGCCCAGCACTTCCGTGTGTTTGGCAACATGAAAACTTTCCAAGCCTTGATCTTTTGGGTTTTTATGGAGTCTTCATTATATTGGGCTGATGGATCACATCATTGTCCATTGCTGATCAACTCAACCTTCAGCCTCTCTCCCCTCCCCAGAGGTCAGGGGGTGAGACTGAAAGTTCCAACTCTAATCACAAAGTGGTTCCCTTGGCAACCAGCCCCCATTCTGAGGCTATCCCAGAGCCCTTAGCCATAAGTCATTTCATTAACATACAGAAAGACGCTTATCACTTTGGCAATTCCAAGGGTTTTAGGAGTTCTGTGCCAAGAACTGGATGAAGGTCAAACATGTATTTCTTATTATAAATCACAATATTTCACAGGGATAGTAAAAATTACCATGCAATCTGAAACTGTGCAAAACAGTCTTAATAATCAATGGGAAACATTATGATTGTTCTTACAAAAGGTCTTTTAAACCTTTTGTCCAAGCATTAAATACTGTTAATGTAGTTTACAAATATATAGGAAAATGAAAAAACTGGTAAAACTAATAGTTTTTTTTGTATATGGTAATATTAAACATTAGAAACATTGAGAATTAAGGCTTATTTTAATTAAAAAAAAATATCAAGGTTAGGTTGAACAATGCTTGCCTTCTTTTCATGATATGTTGTTAAACAGTGTGAACATCTTTTCTGTGCATTAGTGAATTGTCATTTTCCTTTTAAGTTTAGATCCACTTCCAAATTTTATCTTTTGTGCTTTCAGTGTCATGAGGTATCTCTGAAAGTTCCTTTAATGTGAGGTTTATTGCCAGCAACTTCCTCTGGGACATCTTCGTTCTTTTCATCACACTTTCCTCATTTATGTATATAATTTTGCCTTCACTAAGTCCTCTGGAAGCTTATCTAGAGTCTTTCTAGTAGTAGCAGTGTCAGCATTTCCATGGGCAGCAATTTTTTCTATTATTCCATTTACATTAGATTCAAATTTATTTTGTACAATATGCTTGTATTAGTCAGGGTTCTCATAGGGGAACAGAACTAATAGGAGATATATATGTGTGTGTGTGTGTGTGTGTGTGTGTGTGTGTGTATACACATATATATAAGCTTATTAAGTATTAACACGATCACAAGGTCCCACAATAGGCTGTCAGCAAGCTGAGGAGCAAGGAAGCCAGTCCTAGTCCCCAAACTGAAGAACTTGGAGTTTGATGTTTGAAGGCAGGAAGCATCCAGCACTGGAGAAAAATGTAGGCTGGGAGCCTAGGCCCATCTCACCTTTTCACATTTTTCTGCCTGCTTTACATTCCCTGGAAGCTGGTTAGATTGTTCCCACCAGATTAAGGGTGGATCTGCCTTCCCCAGCCCACTGACTCAAATGTTAATTTCTTTTGGCAACACCCACACAGACACACCCAGGATTTATACTTTGTATCCCTCAGTCCAATCAAGTTCACATTCAGTATTAACCATCACAGTACTAAAAGTTTATTCTATGCTGTATGCATATTACCTATTGTTACTTTCTGCCATGATGCTTGAATGTTTTAAACTGTATATTTCATGTCATATTTCATCTAGAACACAGGTAAAGAAACTGCATGATCACCAGTTGTAGCATGAATAGCCTATTCAAAAGTCTGTGTAAGATAATGCACTTTAAAAGTTGAAATAACTCCTTGGTCTATAGGCTGGATTAATGACGTTGTCCTTGGTGATATAAAACAAATTTTCACATTTTAATTTCAATCTCCAAGAGAATTAGGGTGACCAAGAGCATTATCCAATAGTTGTAGTGCTTTAATGGTTAAATTATTTGGTGTATAGTATCCGTCTACTGCTGAGAGACAGGAAGGCAACACATATTTTGCTGTCTGTGTTGCCAAATAACAGATGGGCAATGACCAATCCTTGACAGACTTTGAAGGAAGTGATGTGACCGGTTACTGATCACAATGTGCATCTATTATTCACATTGTGATATGTGGACTGAAGAAACTGAGATGCAGTTACTCAGTTAAGGTAACTGAAATTTGAGCCAGGTTGTTGGGAAACTAATGTTGTTTAATAAAACATGACAACTGAAATGTGCACACATTGGAATTGTGCAAGGTGACAACCACCAAGACTAACTTCAGTACACGTTTTTATAAAAAAGAAAAAAGAGAGAGAAACCTTAATCATATAATTTTCATTAAATACCTTCTCTAACTTCTGCCTCTGAACATAAATCTGTAATTTTTATTTTAAAAAATTCCTAGTATTTATGACTCCCTGCTGAGTACACAACCCCAAACTATTGATAGAGACTTTTATGCAATTCTAAAAAATTTATTGACTGCATTATATATGTAAGACCCAGTACTAGACTTCTTTTTTTTTTTTTTTTTTTTGAGAAACAAACTCTGTTACTAGATCTCTCACATATATGGATTCCTGCCCCCGCAAACACACATCCACAGAGTAACACAGTTGTGTACACTTGGCATCCCAGGAACATAACCATCCCTACATACGAGGGGCCTCAAAGGATGTTGAAACAAATTTAACCAGTTTACTGGTAATAAGAGGAAAAATGTACTGAACATGTATTTTATGACAGGTGCTGTGCTACGTTCTTAACATTTCATTTTAGAATAACTGCACAAAGCAGGCATTATTAGTATCCTCACTGTAAATATAAAGAATCACTGGCTTAGAGAGAATTTCTATGATGTGTCAATATAAAAGGAAAAATTTTTACTTAAGCAACACTTTCCTAAGAGCTGTTACTCAAAATTGAATGCTGTGTTTCACCACAACTGGTTCTAACCAGCTGAATCTGTTAACGTGATGAAGTTTGAATGACCCTGGTCGGAATCAGACTGGTCCTAATTGCCTTAGATTTTCTCCTGACCCATGGGCAATAGTACTTGATTTGCATAGCTGCACACAGACTTGTGCACTCATCCCACCTTCTCCATAATGCAAATTTTCAACCCTTAGTGAGTATAATCATCATGACCCACTATCACCAGCCCTCCTTTTGTCACTGATTTTTTTCTCCTCAGAGTGCTACTCAGTGAATTTCTTCTCTCATGTGTTCCCTTGCCTGTCAGATAAATAAAATCTGCTTTGTTTTTTGAGCTGTGGTGGTCTGTGTTTAATTTATTGATACCCAAGATAATACAGTTAGTAAGTTACAAAGCTGGAACACGAATCCATTCTAACTGACTTCAACCCATATGCTTAATTTCTGTGTTCAATTGTTAAATAAATAATAGAAGGAAACTGCATTCAAGCTAACTAGTTTTAACATAAAAAAAAGGATGCTGACCAGGTACAGTGGCTCACGCCTGTAATGCCAGCACTTTGGGAGGCTGAGGATTACTTGAGGTCAGGAGTTTGAGACCAGCCTGGCTAACATGGTGAAACCCCATCTCTACTAAAAATACATAAATTAGCCTGGTGTGGTGGCGGGAGCCTGTAATCCCAGTTACTCGGGAGGCTGAGACAGGAGCATCACTTGAACCCAGGAAGTGGAGGTTGCAGTGAGCTGAGATTGTGCCACTGCATTCTAGCCTGGACGACAGAACAAGATTCTGTCTCAACAACAACAACAAAAAAAAGGAAGCTAATTCTACAAACTTACTCCACCTAACTCAAATTCATTTTTCCCTTTACATTGGTAGAATCTTCACCCCTGGGGGTTCCTTCCTATTATAATAATATAATAGGAATAGTAAGAACAGTGTAATAATAATTTCAACAACACCAACACCAGCTGCAATGTATCTGGTGCTTACTCTGTGCCAGGCCCTTTTTTCCCAGCTATCTCAAACTGGGCATTGAAGTGTCTTGTTGCCTTGTGATAACTTCAATGTACATCCATACGATTCCTTTCTGTAGATCTGGAGTAAAGCCAGCTAAGTATGGACTGGTCAGGATTGTGACAAACTGCAGGCAAACTGAAGAACTGTGCCCATTTGAAGGCAGCAACTGTTAATCCACTTCCATTACTCGTCATGGAAGAATACAGACCCAGTATTGACAGATCTTTCTCTTTTTCAAGAGGCATCAAAAATCTGGGTCATTATGTAAAATTTTAAATACTTAAATAATTTAACACTTTCTAAAATACCACTGTATAAATCAAACAAAACACATCTGCAGGCTGAAATGAGCCCTGTCCATAGAACCTGCTAAGAGGCAGGATAATACAGTGAATCTCTACTGTCTGCATTTAATTCCCAGGGTTATTTTGTGTGACCTTGAAGAAGTTAGCCCCTTTAAGCTTCAACTTCTTATGTGTAGAATGGGCTTTAAAATATTACACATCTTAAGGAGTTTTTATGAGGAAGAGAATTGTTTTTTTTTCTTTACTCTCTAAAATGCTTAATAAAATACCTAGCATTTTATCAATGTTTTTCTTTTTATTGTTTCTCCCAACTCAATCATCCCCTGGTCCTGCCTTCTCTACCCTTCTCCTTACCCCATGACAGTTATATTCACTTGTTCCAAGGATACACACTCTGAACATCTGGCTACAAAGAACACCTAAGTTGTAAACAAATGAAAAATTATTTTGTTGTTTTCAATGGCTATTAAATAACAGATAAATTAAGAAAGGGAAAAAAAACTATATTTATTTTACCAAGTTAAACCACTTATTTGATGGTATTAAATCATTTGAACGGGTAAATTAATTTATATAATATTATGTTGTCACCACATGAATAATTTTTATTTTGGTGAATTTGGGATATGTGGCTTTTTCAGAACGTTTTGCCATCTAAACTTTTAAAATGTCTAACTAATGTATTTAACTTTTCAGTTTATCTTTATTAGAAGAATTTGACTGTAGCTGTAATGAACTGGAGTCACTACCTTCTACTATTGGCTACCTTCATAGTCTTCGGACATTAGCAGTTGATGAGAATTTCCTTCCAGAATTACCCAGAGAAGTGAGAAATATACTTGTTTTCTATTTATTAACTTTTAATTAATCTGTTTTGGAATGAAATCTTAATGGGTAGAATAGCAATGTAGATTCATGAGTTGAGCTGTGAATAATATTGGAATTATCTACATATATATTTGCTAATTATTCTATTTAAAATGGCAAGTTCTTATATTTGACCCAGAAAATGCATTTGACTTAAATCTCACATGCAAATAAAAGTAAGAAAATATAAGTCAATTCATGCTAAGAAATATCATTTAAAGTCACTTAATTTCTATCTTTTGGTTTTCAGAATAGTTATAAATAATATTTTGGAGTAATTACATTTTTATTTCTGTAGCAAACTTTTTAAATGTACATATGCTTTTTAAGGTATCATGTTGCATTATAATATTAGTTTAACTTCCGAATCCACCAAGAGATTCTGTTAATTTTTACATCTAAGTGGTATTTTAATTACTAATATCAAAAAACTATGAAGTGTATTTTTTTAATTTACTTTGTGCTCAAGTTTGCTGTATGTGAAGTACATTTTCAATTGAGCATTTTCTACTAAACACTCTTATGATGATACAACAATAAACAATACATAATTATTTTAGAGCCAAAATATATATTAAAAATGACAAAAAACACTGTAATGTGAAGCAAAACTAAGTTTGCCTAGGAAATGTCAACAATATTGTATTTTTTGAGTGTGTATGATCTTCTGTTATAAACAAAGATGTATTAGTACTCACTTCGACAGACAAAATTATATGATATACGAAAACACTAATGTTAGCAAGTATTTTAAGCATAAAATTATAAAGAAAATTCTTCATTTTTAATATGTAAAAGAAAATCTAGTATAAATTGCCTTAATATCTAAAATAATTTATATAATATACATATATTTTAAAGAGATACATTATAAAAATAAAACAATGCACATATTAAAAGAAAGTTAAAAATAAGAAAATCTATTACTTAAATTGTTTTAAAAATTAGAAATTTTAATATTAAAAATAGTATTGTGCTCTGATTTTTTTAACCTATTTTATTTTGTTACCTACAGATTGGAAGTTGTAAGAATGTAACAGTCATGTCTCTACGCTCCAACAAATTAGAATTTCTTCCTGAAGAGATTGGACAGATGCAGAAACTAAGAGTCTTAAATTTGAGTGACAACAGGTATTTTTACAACATTTCACAATCATATATTAGTTATTTGCTGAAAGCAAATTATAGTTTTTTTGCCTACAGTTTTGATAACATTTTCTGCCTTTCATAGTATATGGAATGCAAATACTGATACTTTCTTTAAAATAGCAGAAGGTAAATTATTTTTTAAACCAGGTATTTCAAAATTATGTTATTTGATTATATCAAAAGCATATGTAATGTATTAAAATTATATAAATATGAATCACACAAATTTATACACAAAAGGCTTCCCATATGCAGAAAGCATAATAATATGAAGACATGGAAAATAACTATAATAAAAATATATAAAATATATTAATAAAAATGTGCATATGTATGTATGTATGTATGCACACATATGTGTTTTCATGTCTATATTTTGGTCTCCAACAAACTAACTGGGCAATGTGTATATTTTCAATTTCATCAAAGTGCTAGTAAGAATACTGACAATGAAATGGCTATTTAGTCATGTTTAGAGCAGGATGAACAAGGATAGATCCTTTACTTCTAATAATGGCATTATATTGATAGATGAGTAAAAAGAAAAAGTGCAAACCTCAATTCGTCTTTGTTTCCACCTACTCTATAAAAGATAATTATCCTCAAATAGGAAAGGATAAAAACAAATATTGACTAGAGATAACTGCTAAGAAAATAAAATGATCACTATGTTTTCAATAAGTTTCAGCCAGACAATTGATAATACAAGGGACTGAGAGAACTTGCAATGAAATGATCAAAGATTAGCTTTTATGGAATCACAAGAATAATCAGATTTTGGAAGTTTCAGGATAAGCATTGGAATTCTCATTTTTTTCTTAGTTTAAGGACAAATGTGAATTTCAAAGCTTCACTTACTGGTTAATAATATTCCCACATAAGGGAATAAAACATTTTATTAAAAAGTTTGGAATTTTATTTATAGTATCGGGGGCAAGGAAGCACCAAAGCTTTATGCATCAGAGCAAGTCACGTCAAACCAACCTTGCTTCCTCTTCCGACTGTGTTACTATCCTGGAAAAATGAGGAAAATGCATTGAAAGTTGTTTCTGACTTTTGGCAAGACATTTTTAAAAATCTCTAATTATATTCGTATAAATAAGATTAGGAAATTCTTGGTATTATGAATGAAAATAATTCATTCTTAATATGCAAAATATACTTAGCAAATATTGTCAATGATCAATAATTAGAAGTTCTATTAATACTTTGAACATACTTATTCAACAACTGTAGCAGACTTGAGTTCACCTACAATGAGCCAGACACACTGCTAGGTGCTGGGGCAAAATTTATGAATAATACATAGAGGAGCTCACAATATCAGAAGTTTAAAATAACTTCATCAGGACAGAAATATAAGCTTAAGTTATGTCCTAGTACAGTTGCTGGAACATACTCTGGAGCCAAATTAGTATTTTTAAATTAATAAATCAATCAGTAAATCAAGCAGAGGTGAAAATCAATATTCAGCTAAAGTTAAGGCCAAAGTTAAATATTACCACCAGAGAAGGAACTGTTTGGAGAAAAGATTAAATAAGAAATGTCATCCAAAAGTAATGATTATTATAATTTCATATTTAAATGTAATAGATTTTTAAAGTTTGACATTGTAGTTAGGAACAGTGATTCCTCTGCCTTGTCAGCTGCAAGATTGCTCCTGTTGTCAATGTACTGCACATTTATGTTACCAAATAAGAGCTCACTTGAAATAGAGATCACTGGAAAAGGAAAGAAAAACAAGGGTGCCTTGTCCTTTTCTAGCAGTTCCTTCATATTCTACATTTATGACTGGATTGATGATGATATTATGGATGTTGTTTACATGATTCTGGATAGTTTTGAACTCATGTAATTTCAGTGCAGGAGAATTGACATTCTGCTTTTAATGTAGCCCATACAATGTAAGAAACTCTCCCAATAAGATCTTACTTCACAATTTCTGGCTTGAGTGAATTGAAATAACTTTTAGTTAGGAATAACTTTTATGGGTAATTTGGCTTGAAGTTATAAATGTTACTGTAACAATTATATAAAAAAGACTTGTGATATAATTTAATAACAGTTATTCTTCATATTCATGTTTATATTTTATAAATATTTATTAGCTCAGAAAGGTTATTATATTTTTTCTAAAGTTATATAATGCACAGTTTTAATATTTTTATTGCCTTTCAATCTCTTTTCATATTTATTAGATTTTTAAGAAGTGTTTAACTGCTTTTGCACATAAACTATAAAATTAATTTTTAATTACTGTAAGATTGCCCACTTCCATTATCAAAATAAATTTATTTGTCTATTGGCTGACAGAATGCTAATACATTAAAGACAATAAAATTTTCCTTCTATATTAATAATCTAAAATGTTTATCTGTATTCAAAAGAGAATATCCAGAAGTTAGTAATAAGTCTCATTGGCATGCCTTGTTTGTACTACTTGCTTTGCTAGCTAGCTTTGATGGTAACCTATGTGATCACAATGTGTTGATCATGCACAATCTGAAGGATATCAGATAGTGTGAAGTATTTTGGCCCTCCAAAGGCCGAAGCCAAAGCTAAATACATAATTTTGATTGAATACCAAGGCTAATATCAAGCTATACATCTTAGAAGTGCTAATTTTTTAAAGATTACCCCCTTTGAATATCTACTACACATTGCATGAAGGTCAAAAGAACATTCTTGCTGAAGGTCAACATACTATTGGGAGCTGTACGTTCCTTTAGAAGTAAAACAAGCATGGCCCTTTGCCCTCAAGCCTACAGTTTTGGAGGGATAGCAAAGAGTAAGCAAATTATCACAAAAATAAATGTGTAATTAAAAACTGCAATGTGTTCCATGAAGGAAAATACAAGGTGCTTTGAAACCAGATTGAGGGAAGTAATTTAAATGAGGAGTCAAGAAAAGCCTCTTTGAGAGGACGGTATTTAAGCTAAGAATGAATGGATATGTGGGGTTCAGTAAAGTGAAGTATGGGAGAGAGTGTTCCAAAGAAAAAAGCTGATAGAGCCAGTTGTCCTGATGGGACTGAGTCAGGAAAAGAGTTGCAGATAAATTTCTGGAGGGGTTTTTAGGGGCCAGATCTTTTAAGCTCTAACCATACATGTTAACCATTTTTTATTTTTATTCAGATATAATGGAAGTATTTGAAGGGTTGTAAATAGGATATTTTCATTTTTTAAAATATCGTTCAGGCTGCTCAGTGGAAAACGGATTCGAGAAAAGAATGAAACCAACAAGTTAGAGTATGTTAAATAATTCTTAGAAATGAACTTTTATCCATCTTTACCCATGCTATTAGACTTTTTGTGTTTTTGCAGATTGAAGAATTTACCATTCTCATTTACCAAACTTAAAGAGCTTGCAGCTTTGTGGCTTTCTGACAATCAGGTAAAAGGTTTTATTGCCTGATTTGTTTATTAAGATGAACTATAATTGAAAATTTGAATTACTAATTTATTCCCCATAGATACCTTTGACAGCCACTACAAAATGTAGGTTGTTTTTGTCCCCTGAAAGAGAGATTTTTGTAAAGATAGCAATTCAAACATTGCTGAAGTCAAAACAGTACTGTAAGCCCCACCCTCCTTAAATACTTCTATTTAACATCTACTTCATTCTCTGAGATCTAATACACAAAATGATCATTTTTATAGCTTTTTAACCTCTAGGTGGTACATGTATGTCCTTAGAGGATGTACTTTAATTATATCTCTGAAGGTAAAGTATAAGAAATTGTTACCACAATCCCCACAACAGGGAATTATTATCCTCTGTGTTCCTTTTTCTTCTTATCCTTTTAATTATAATCAACTTAATTCAAAAACTTCATTCAAGAAATTTGAAACATCAGGCCGGGCGCAGTGGCTCATGCTGTAATCTCAACACTTTGGGAAGCTGAGGCACACAGATCACTTGAGGTCAGGAGTTCAAGACCAGCCTGACCAATGTGGTGAAACATTGGCCTCTACTAAAAATACAAAATTAGCCAGACACAGTGGTGCATGCCTGTAATCTCAGCTACTTGGGAGGCTGAGGCAGGAGAATCGCTCGAACCCAGGGGGCACAGGTTGCAGTGAGCCTAAATCACACCACTGCACTCCAGCCTGGGCGACAGAGTGAGACTCTGTCTCAGAAAAAAAAAAAAAAAAAAAAGGAATTTGCAATATCTTTTTGGCAACTATTAGTATTTTCTATAAAATTGTTTTGATATTATTTTTTATCCTCTTGAAAACATATATTTTAATTGAATCAGTAATATTGCATTAGTAAATAATTTTATTAACTGGAAAATAACAAGAAATCATTGAAGGTTTCTGATTTACCTACAGAAGAACTAATGATAGACAATTTTTATACAGTTTATTGGTCCTCTTTTCTCTTGTGATCCTTAAATTTTGATACACCTATCCTCAACTATGAATGGCTAAATGAAAACAATTCATCTTGGATTTAGTTCGTCATTTTCTGAGCATAAAAGTAGCATTACTGGTACATGAATTATTCATACTTACAGTCATTGGACACTTTTGTGGAAAATTTAAAATAACCTTTACAAATTATAAAATGTAAATATAAGAATATTGTTTGTGTTCCTACAGTAATTACAGCATTTGCTTCCATCTACTGAGTCAAAAATTAGTAATTCAAATTCAAATCTTATCAATGAACTGTAGATTTTTCAAGGTATCAACATATCATCATAAATAATTTCTGGAATCAATGTGAACTATGCTAATGTAATAGTATATTCCACAATATTGCATTGTGGGAAAAAAATATGATTTATTATTCTTATGGGAGAATGAACAGAGCAGTGACTGCATCATTTAACTTTTATTTAGAACATTAATGTAATGTGGTTATGATTCAGTTTCATAAGACAAACTGATATCAAAAATCCCCTTTGTGTTTCACTCCTATTAATATCATTAAATAAGCAGATTTTTAGTATATTAGATAATATCATTTCCAATATATTTCTGACATGGAATGTAAGAGTTCTAGAATACCCCTTCAAAGTGAATATTTCTGAAATCAAATTAATAACAGAATGAAATATGCACAGAGGTCAATATATTATGATATATATTAGGTACAAGTACAGTTGCTTATCTATAAAGTGGACTCTGTCTTTGGCTATAAAAATATCTCTTATAAATAAATGAATGCTGTTTTAACCTAATTAAATTCATAGATGATCTTGCATAGCATAAATTTGATAGCAAATTCCATTTGTCTTTCTAGGGCAACAATCCATGAAAATGAATAGGCATATAGAACCATACCAAAACCTTACTTAGTTGAAACAATTTAACACATTTTGAACTCTTCAGGATTAAATCTGACATTGCTCAGTTGAATAGGTTTTGGGAAGTTTTATAAAAGGGTATACTAAAGAAGAAGAAAACTTTATTATGAAAATCTTAGGATATGAAAATATTCCTCAGTAATAGTGTTATTTCATGTTGTAATTTCTTATTTTATTTCCTTTTTTTTCACTTTTTTTCCCCAATGTTTATCTGGGTGAGACCAGACTATTGACTGTTATATATTTGCAATTGTATTCATCTAAGTTGTATGTTCTTTGCTTCTAGTCCAAAGCCCTTATCCCTTTACAAACAGAAGCCCATCCAGAAACAAAGCAAAGAGTATTGACTAACTACATGTTTCCCCAGCAGCCTCGTGGTGATGAAGGTAAATTGTCAGTAGAAATTTCTTCTCTACTTATAATGATTATGGATAGAAATGACTAATTTTATTTGAATCTCTGGCCAGGAGTACTGGCACATGGACAAGCCTGTAAAGATAATTACATGATACACAAATATCATTTGGGGATATATTTTAAGCCTAAGTCTTGTTTTCTACTCTATTTTAGGTAAGCTTCCAAAACAAAACTCTTCATCTTTATATCTTACATAAAAATATTGTTGATTTTTAGGAGCAACTATTTCTCTTTATGGATTGCAAGACACATGACTAGTAAAGCAAATCTGGTACCCAGCTAACTGAAATGAGCTAAGAGCAGTCAGATCCTAAGGAAGTTTCAATGAACTGGTTTAGTTGCTGTGTTCACTTATTGCATGAACACAATTTAAACATCTAGTCCAATGATCTCTGGACTCAAATTATTTCATGGTCTAAGTTAACCATAAATAGATACTTGCAAATAAGACCATTCTTTCTTTTTCAAGTTGAGTTCCCCTAACCAAAACCCCAGATCA
This sequence comes from Macaca mulatta, assembly GCF_049350105.2. Taxonomy (NCBI): domain Eukaryota; kingdom Metazoa; phylum Chordata; class Mammalia; order Primates; family Cercopithecidae; genus Macaca; species Macaca mulatta. The sequence continues at coordinate 170,615,656 of NC_133406.1, read as the reverse complement.
AACCCCAAATCCTTTTTCAATAATTAAATCTTCTCTTCTATGATCACATTATTCATTTAAAAAGGTTAAAAGAGCTTTGTCCTTTGCTATTTGAAACTTAGTGTAGGCTCCTTAGCCCAAACCAACACAAGCTGATATGCACATTTTCTACAGTTATAGAGTAAAAATAATTCTTGGAAGAGTAAACTCATTTTAATCCAGCCATGGATTAAATCTACCCAATCCATGTGAATGAGGCCAACTTGTAAAAGAAACCATTTGTTTATGTATTTTTTATTTCCAGGGATAATTATAATAAATTACTTTGGTCTTTGACCTCCAAATGTAAGTGAATCATTTTGGAATTTTTAGGATATTTTTCTTTAAATTTTGTCTATATAAGTAGGAAAAGAAAAGATTGTTTTCATATGCATTTTTATAAGTCAATAAAATTAATCTTTTGAATTGATAAAAGAAAAGCCCCCATGTTTATATATTTTATAAGAGACATCTTAAGTAAGGATTATGTTATATTCATGCAGCTTTACTTATGTTTTCATTTTAATAGCTCTATATTATCAAAATATTTAACTTCAAAAGAATATAGGAGAAACAATGAAAAGTATCTCTCATTCACTGGTCATTTCTGAGATGTGATCTCACAGATTGAATCCCTAATTTGTCCCAACGTAGATTCAGTTAGGTAAGGTGGAGTGTTAAAGAATTAGACTAGCTGAGCTTGCTTTTGTTTCTGCTTTTTTCTTTGAGAAAAGAAAGGTTGGTAATTGAAAAGTTTCCTTGAATTTAAAGTAAGTCATCCTTTGGTTTTCCAGGCAGGAGTGTAATAAATGAGTTTTCAGAATCCCTTGTAACAAAGAAAGACATGTATGATAAAGGACCTCCTTTGGAAAATAATTTAGCCTTAACTAAGTACTTCCATTGCATTTTCATGTGATCTTTACCATAATGTTGCAAAGAAAATATTATCATTAACCAACATTTTATGTAAATTAAAGATTTATAAGCCATTTCCTTGTTAATTTGACATATTTAAACTAATTGAAACAGACTATACTTTCCACATTCTCTACCATAAAAACAAGCTCCCCTCATTGACCCCACAATAAAAGGAAAAGGTTGCAATCTTAGATACCTTATTGCAAAGTAAATGTTATAATGTTATGTGGTAACTTTTATAAAAGGAATTTTTATAGAGTTTAGCAGTTACAAATAAGGATTCTATTTAGACAGGAACAGAATCCTGCACTAGCCACTGAGAAGTCTCCTAACACTTTGAGCAAGTCTCTTCAAACTCATTAGTAAAATAAGGATGAGATTAGTAGTACCATTATGTTGTTGTAAGGATTGTAAAAGATAACGCTTTAAAATGCTCGCTCCAACTCTCTATATTATTATATTGTCCTATGGGGAGCCCATTTCCTACACTAGAAAATTTCCCAATCCTGAGTATTTTAGGAGTACTGAATTTGAGTTAAGATTACAAAAGGCCATGTAATAAATATCAAGGGAATTTTATTCTTTTGTTTCTCTTTCCTTCTTTGTCTTTCTTTTTTTCTTTCTTTCTTCTTTATTTTTGTACTTGTTTGTAGTATCTATCACCATTTTTGCATACTGTATTAAATACTTTGTATAAAATTGTTTTTTAAAAAAGCAATAATACTTTGGAATCTAACTGTAGATTTCCAGTCAGACAGTGACAGCTTTAACCCTACACTGTGGGAAGAGCAGAGACAACAACGCATGACTGTTGCCTTTGAATTTGAAGACAAAAAAGAAGATGATGAAAATGCCGGGAAAGTTAAGGTGAACCTTTTAGCTTTTGTTTCCTCTTTGTTCTCCTTATCTTTTTGTTTGCCCATTGTTCTTATTCAGATAGATTTTGGGACAAAGTCAGACACCTCTTCAAGTCTCATGGCGGTACCTTTCATTACAGCATGCTGGTAGTTCTGGAAGCATTGGTGTGCTTCAGAATGAGACTAATGTCCCAAATCTGAGTGAGCAAATTTGAAATGCCACCTCATCCAACAGAATAACTGCATGAGAGAGATTCAAGCTGAGAGAAAGTAGAAAAAAAAATCTGTATGATCGACTTCATCTAAGAACCTTATTTCATTGTTGACACACTACACACTACAATGATTTTTTTTTTAATCACTGAGCAAAGCATCATGCAGACTGAATGAGGCCAAAATAAACATTTCTGGAAGGGCCAACAGATTAATATATTGCATTGGCGTTAAAATCTCTGAAAGGCTTTGTGTCCTTGGGCTATTCAAGAAGAATTTATGAGTTTCCTTAAATGTGAGGACAAATTTTAAGGAAGATTAGTGCCTAATGGCAGGTGATGTTCCTTAGGGAACATAACTTCAATTTTTTTTTCACCTCAAAGTATATTTTAAAAGGTCTTTTATAGGGACTACTAAGTCAAGTAACAAGATTGAATTTTAAAATCTGTATTTCTCCATTACTTAAAATTTTAATTATCATCAGAATTGATTTAGATTTTATCAGCATCACATTTTCACATTGTCATGGCAGCATCTTGAATCTCTCATTTACTTTTTATAACATTGTATGTGTACTTTTTCTATCATGGCTACTAACAGCTCTCACTCTTAGTGACTAATTACCTTTATAATTGCATATATGTTCTATTAATAAAGCTAGGTTGTGCGTTATGTTTGTCTCCGTCCTCTCCTTTCCACATTTTCTAAACTTTATTTCTTAAATCAGCACATGAGCACTTACTGGCAAGGCCTACTAATATCGTTACGGAGAACCCAAAATGGATTCCCAAATCCAAAATAACAATTTTGTTAAAGATTTGGGTTTAAAAACATGTCTCTGGATAGTTGATTAGTGCTGTCTAACAGCCAAAGAGGCATCTTTTTGAACTTGTGAATTCCTGGAAAAAATAATGCTAAACTGAAAACAAACCTTCAGAACATTTCAGTTCTTTTACGGATTTCTTATGTTAAATCCAGAACCAATGGATGATGCATTCTATACCAGACTTCTGATTCATCTTTATATTTCATTGAATTACCAAAAATTACATGCTTCTTCCTGAAATTCTCTATTCAAAGAATGCAAGAAGAAAGTGCATTTAATATACTCTGGTATATGTGTCAATGAAAACTTAAAATATAGTAAATGCTTATGGTTATTTAGAAGCCCTGTTTGTGTGTTATGTGTTCAAGTTTGTTTATAATCAGAGTAGGTTCATTATACTTTAGAGTGTTTTTACTCTGTGTTTATTTACATTTGGTTTATTTATGTATTAATGAAACAGTGTGTGTTTCAAAATCTCAAACTATTCAGTTTTGACTAATTTGAATATTTCCAATGCCATTGGCTATTGGACAAATTAGAGCACAAACAAACTTCTAAATAAATCATCATGGAAGTATGATGAATAGAATATATTGTAATCTTACACTGAATTAATCACACTTTTCTGGTTCATTACATGTACATTAAATTCAGCACCATTTTACCTTTAATTTACATGAAATTTAAAAAGGAATCATTGACCTATGCTTTCCACTTTCAAATGGACTAGAGTATAATGCCCTACTTATAGTCTGTATAGTGTAGTATGAATGCTGCATTGTGTGAAGAAATTGTGACCCTTTAGCATCATATAAAATTAGTGTTGTTTTATATGTGGATTTAAAACTAATTTTATGATCATTGTTTTAAATGCATAACTCAGAGTGAAAGAAAAAGAGACTAGAAAAATGATAAAGTGAAAGTATTGCTACAGTGCTCCTCTTTCTCCCAGAAAATGGAGATTCCTTCTCCCACAGGATCTCTCCTGCCAAGCCCCCTGGGAAAGGGGCCAGCGTGGGATTACTCTCCAACCTGCCAGACTGTCTGGCGATTGCTGCACACCATGGGCCAGGTGTGATCAGCAGATCCAAGATATGCCCGTCCCCCAGAATGACCCACAGCTGGCATGGGGTTGTATAACTGGCCTCCAGCAGGACAGGAGCATGTGTACTCCATTGCCAGTTGCAGCACAATCCACCACTCTTCCCTCTCTAAGTGGCAGACAGGTAGGCCTAGGTGTCTGGGGTAGGAGAATCTCCCATGTAGAGGCAACCTTGGAACAGTGGTTTATGGGGTATGTTCTGCATGATTTGGGGTAAGAAATGTTGATCACATAGAAACCTTCAAATTGCCAGTGTTTCATCTCAATTTAACATTTTGTTTATTGACATTGGCAATGGGGTGGGGAGGACTGAGCCAGAGGGGAGGGAAAATCAATGTGAGGTGCCTATTGGTGGGATATCTGGCATGGTTTTTGAGTTGAGTACTTTTTTTTTCTTTAATTTAAAGTGTGGGAATACCAATAGTTGGGCAGAATGTTGATGACACTATTGATGCATTCTAAATTGTCCCCTCCACATATATGCACATTTTTTATAATGTGAATTCTGGGGGAGATTAAATAGCTAAAACTTAATTCTTAAAATAGTATCAGATTAAATTGAGATTTGCTGAGAGTGGCCTTTAAGCACAAAAATAGACAATCTGTTGAAAAGCATCAATTTCCTTTAATTTGAAAACACAGATCATATGAATTCCTGTAAGAGAAGATTGAATTGGGAGTTGTGGCAAGTAGGGCTTCCTTATCTTTGTGGTTGGGTGTTTTAAGAGGTTAATGGGGGGGAAAACATGTTTTACTGGAATATGAAAGAACACTGCATGTCTTGTAAACTTTACTATCCACATGTAATGGACTAGATACTTATCCATTGTCTTATATTTTTGCTATAATATAAGGCAAGCTGAGAATGCATTTTCCTAACTAAAACTGCTATAAGTTTCTTTTCTTTGTATATCATTCCAACTAATTCTCAAAGTAATATAATATTTAACTATCAATGATCAAAGTATTAACTAATATTTCTCTTACTGGAATTTGCAATCAAATCAAATTAGAATTTGATCATGATGTGAAATATAATATATTATATTACGTAATATAATATAATATATAAAAAAACAGTTCTGTGTGAATTCAAGATATCATTTCTAAATGCCCTAAATGCCCTAGCTATTAACCTTAAGTGATTCTTTATTGCTGAATTTTTGGGGGTCTCCAACATCTTGCAGCTGCTATTTGCATTTACTGCACTTTATTTACATCTAAGATACAAAGAATGCTGTGAAACATTTCTGTTTTTCAAAATTAAAGTAATATTTTAGTAAAAATCTTGCATTTTAATCAAATGTATATGTGAACTGAGCAAATACTTTATAGTGAGTGATCAACACAACACACTTTTGCAAGAATATAATTTATTTTCCTACCTTTGTGTATAATAAATGAATTTATATATTTTATCTCATATTGGAATAAGAAAACATTTATAGTCTATATATTTAGATATATAGAAAAATTGCTCTTGTATTTGGGTATTACTTAACTATTAGTATAACTGGGTTTATGATCATATTCACTTCTGAGGCACTGCATATATCCACTGAAAAATAAAGCAAAGCAATCTATAAATGGGCATAAAATATGCTTGCGTAGAGCTTCCAAACATAATACAATGATAAAATATAGTTTTATCTTAAAAAATTATAAAATATTGTGTTACTTAGCTTTATTTAAAAAATAGAAATTATTTTGCCATTTAACTCAGAGAAATTCACATTTTAAACTTACAGTATTTCTTCCACAATATTGTACAAATATGTGCTGCACCCATACTCTGAGCTAGCATAAGCATTGGAGTCAAAAGACCTAAGTTTGCATATTGCATCTACTAGCTATGTAATCTTAGGCAAGTTACTTACATGGTCTGAGATACACTTTTTTTCTGTAAAGTGGCAACAGCTGCTGCAATGGGTTGTGAAACTTAAGTGAGATTTTATATAATGATTAATTATATAATTTTTAATAATTAATCATTTATTATTTAGTGTATAAATATTAATTTATATTTAAACCTGTAGAATTTATAATAATGTTTATGTAAATAATTAATAATAAATTAAATATCCCTATAAAACATTTATCATGGTGACTGGAACATGGGAGATACTGAATTAAATAACTGTTGCTACATATAATTGAAAAAAAGATCCAGACAGTTAACAGATATTATGTTTAGACATATACAGAGTAGAGTCAAAATCACCAAAAGGAATCCAGATTTTTAAAATATATTAAGTAAAATGTGACCTTAGAAATAGTATCTCATCTCTTCATAGAACTTACAGATTTTCCAAGAACTTTCACATTTTTCACATTTTAGCTCCAGATTAACTCAAATGTGTAGGAAATACATTATCATTTCCATTTTACATGAGTAGAAACAACAGAAAGATTAGTGGATGATAGCTAGTTGGGAATAAATCTATGACTTAAATTTAAATCTTCTGACTCCAAGGCCAGTCAATTCTGCTAGTAGGCTAGTAAGTGAGAAGCAAGGAGCTTACTTTTTAGGTGAAACAAATCCAAGCTTTATAAGACCTGGAACTTCCTCAATTTAAGGGGGATCCTCTTTCAGGAAAAGAATATAAAATGACTCTGTATATAATAAGACCCCTCACAAGACTTTGGAAGAGGTGTGGGGCTTAAGCTGTATTAATGCATAGTAAATCTATTTCTAGATGTAATTGTTGTCACAAGAATAAAATATTCAAACATCTTCTGGTGATGTGACCAAAATATCACATGTACTTGCTTATAAAATAACCAGAAAATATTAGTACCATGTCAAATAGTGATCTAATTGTGTCAGATGGGACATAGCATCTAACAAAAAATACATTACATTATTCAATGAAGTATTTAATTCAATTAAGGAAGAACACTTCACATTTCTTTTGCCTTCCATTCAATTTATAAGTGTAGTTTTAGTGTTAGGGGTTTTTTAAGTTGCATAGAATTTTAATTTAATGCCCTACTTTAGCTTATTTTTTATTCACATACAGCTGGTTATTAAAAAATAAAATGTTCTTAATTGGCATGATAGTCATAGCATTCTACAACTTACATTTTTAATGTAATTTTTTTTTTTACTTCTAGCACTTTGATGTCAAGTACTTTTAAACAAGTTCAATGATATAATTTTTAAATTATACTTAATTTGTGATTAACATTTCTAATACCAATTTAAACAACAGATCTAAGAATGCATGTATCCCAATGGACTTTGTCTACTAGTCATATCATTCCTTTTATGTTTATTTAAGAATACATTACAAATTAAGTACCCTGGGATTTATTTATATTACAATCTAACAACTTACATTTTTTTTCTGTCAATTCTAACTTTGTTTTGGGTTATATTTTTGTAGCTATATTTCTATATATTATCAATGTCATCCTTATTTATTTGAGAGTTTAAAGAGATTAAACTACATTTAAATAGCACTTACATTAACAAAATTATCTGGTTTTTCATTTGTTTTCCAAATATTTACTGGAATATAATTTTATATCTTTAATATTAAAAGGAATGTTAGAAGTCATCTAGTGAAGTCCAATTCCAGTATTTGATGAGAAAAATGAGCCACAAGGAAGACAAAATACTGAGAAGAATAACACAGTTGGTGGATTTGCTAAAACTGCAGATGGGCAAAAGTGTTTGAATTCATATTCATAATTTTCAGATCTATATCACCATCATAGTTACTTACATCCCATGAATTACATGGGTGTGTGGGGGTGGGTGCGTATGTGCCCCTCACTCTTTTTTTCTCTCCCTTTTCCAGTCTTCCTCTTCCTTTCACTGCTTCTCTTTCGCCTTCTCTTCTCTTACCCTCTCACCCCCACACACACTTTCCACAGATACATACCTACCACAATCACATAAATCATTTCATTTTGTAAAGTTGATTCTACTCAGATGCAAAACATGATTGTTGGAACAAGCCAGGCCAAGTAAATCCTTTTTTTCCCAGTCCCTTTTAATTAGCAAATTAGCATGCACAACTTGTACTTATTCTATTTTAAATATGTTATAACAAGTACCCTGATGATGAAATATTCTATATGGAATGTCTCATATTTTCTACCTCTAAATTTAATGCTAAGAATAGTCATTAACATGTGTTCCCAAAAGTTAGATTGATACCCTAAAATGAATTCAAGAATGGAAATAAGTAGCTGGATCGATAAAAGCCAAAATTTACACATGTCCCTAAAATATGTTAGAAAGTGGTCCCAATTTTTAATTTCTCTTCATTATAAGATATTACTCAAGAAGCATGTCACTTTCTTAGGGTAAAAAGTAAATATAAAAACTACCCTGAAGCATTTTTTTCCCTTAGGGATTAATGAGAATTAGCTAGTCTACCTTTTGATATAACATACCAACTGTTTAACAAAGGCTAATGCATATTTGGGCAGCAGATATTGTCAACTCCCCATTTTTTAATATGCAACTCTACTTGTAAAGCTTGTTGGGTCTCCTCCCATCACCTGCATTGATACTCAAAAGATACTCTTAATATCAACATAATTACTTACAAATATTAAAATAAGGAAGAGAACAGTGTCTAAAGTAAGAAAGCAGCTGGTATAACGTGATTAAATTTTTCAAATTACCAATCACTTAAGTGTTTTGACCTACTGCTATTTCAGCCATCTATAGGGTAGGTCTAAAGACAGAATATGATTCAAAATTAGTTTATAATCTAGAAGAATGGGAAGGGGTGGGAAGTCCCACAAGGCTAAATATGAAAACACTATGCGTCCTACTCTATAACAGTTTCTCAGCCAGCTCAACACTCACTGTATTGCATTTGATTATACTACTGAATATAAAATGGGGTAGTTTTGTGAACATGCTTGCTGAAGTCATTTTTATGTTAAATTTCTTTTTGTAAACTTCTAGGTTGAAATAAACCTAAAACGATATCCAACTCCTTACCCAGAGGATTTAAAGAATATGGTAAAATCTGTTCAAAATTTGGTGGGTAAGCCAAGCCATGGAGTGCGTGTTGAGAATTCAAATCCAACTGCTAACACGGAGCAAACTGTGAAAGAAAAATATGAACACAAGTGGCCGGTAGCCCCAAAGGAGATTACAGTGGAGGTACTTGAAGGTTATTGGTAATTGCCAGTGTGGTTTGGATTTTTTGGAATTTTAAATATGTTTTTTAACTGAATAGATCTTCCTTGATAAGTGCATTTTTCCCCTAAAATATAAATGATCTCTCTACTTTTTCAAACTATGAGGGTTGCATTTAATCAATCATAGAAAAATGATACCCTCATGGCCAAAAATCATTAACATAGCTCCAAAAGTTCCAATACACACAGAATGAATAAGTTCATCACCCAGCAAGGCCTGGCCAGTGAGTGCATTATATCATATTAGTGACATTATTTTGGCTACCCCAAACTTTTATTGTATTAATCATTAAGAAAGACTAATCCAAGATTTTCTATTATGCAAATCTCATAAAATTCCTAATTAGATCTAGAGCACAATTTTTAAAATGTTTTTATCTTTGGCTTACAACTTTTCTAGGAAACACTGATTAACAATAAAAGAAGGATATAACTTTGAAATTTAGATTTATGGAATCTAGTCATGTGAAGCTTAATTCCTATATTTTAGAATGAGTTAGAAATCCATCCTTATTGATTTTGTGGTCTGAAAAGAATTCAACTACACTAACGCCACCTCTACTATTTCATCACCTCTTCAGCTAATTTGGTTATCATATTTTTATCTTCATTAGAAACATAATTGATCTGAGTACATCTGTAAGTTCGCATAACTACTTCTCCAAAATCTAGATTGGCAAAACTCTTTTACAAATCTGCATTTCAGAGCATCATTTTGTTGCATTTATTAAACACCAACTGTATATGTAACACTGTGCCAAATACTGTGAGAGAGAAAAAAGAAATATAAAATGTGTCTGTAATCCCCCAATAATTTAAAGCCGACTCAGATACACTTAAGACACATGAAACAATTAAAGAGCATATTATTTAAAATATGATCCCATGGTTAGTTGAGTGATGGCGAATATAATGCTCTAAGTTTAGTTTAGACTGTGTATTAAAGGTAGGGTGATTCTGTTAGAGAGGAAAAGGGAGGAGGGCATTCCAAGCAAAGGGAAGAGCTTGAGCAAAAATAAGCATAGTGTGCATATCTGCCAGCAGAGGTACCAACCTACCCTAGAGGAGGGGAATACACCTAGATTTCTAAGGGAAAAAAATGTTAACATTCATTTTCATTGTTTTTTGCTTATAAAATCAGTATCACTATACTTTTTCCTTTCTAAAATATTATGCACATATTATAGTAAAGCAACAGACTGTTCTTTTATCTCAAAGATATTGCTGCAATATAAAGGGGAAGGAAACCAACATTTAGCAGATACACATTAAATACATACATATACATTTTATATTTAAATATCCTGTAATCACAGTTTGACATCAAAATAACTGATGGTCATGAAAATCTATAAACTGGATAATTTTACTATAAAATAAGAGTCTAAAATGTCTTCATGCAGGGATGGGATAGACGAGGCTTTGGTCATGAATTTAATAATAAATCTTAAAACTGTCCCAGAATCAGGTCAAGCATAACCAATCTAAAATTAGATTTAATGTTTCCTTTGTAAACTTGCTTTTGCTTTCGTGTTCCTGATCTTGATCTCACTGGCACCATTATCTTCCATTTCACTCAAGCTAGAAATTTGAGAGATGTCCTTATTTCTTCTTCCTTCTTTCTCTCCACTTCCTGTGTCTTCCAAATAATTACCAAAGCCTGTGCATTCTCACCTAAGTGTATCATTTCTACCTCTTCAGGCCCTCAATTCTGTCCTGCATTACTATAAAAAATATCTGTTTTTTTGGCTTCCCTTGTCCCCAGCCTCCTCATTGCCTTGTCAATGGTCTTCCTAAAACAGAATTCTAATCATTTCTTTGCCCTCCTTAAAAACACTACAGTGACTCCTTATTGCTCAGGCTAAGATTAAAGCTCAACTTTCGGCTTTAAATTTGTCTGTGTGATTTGCACCACCCCTTTCTTAGCTTTCTTCTACTAGTCTTTTCCTCTTGAACAGAAATTTCACTGGCAATTTCAATACTTTATCTAAAATTGAGATTGTAGATCTTCTCTCTCTAACTTTTAACCATCCTAGAGCAAGGAGGAACTGTTGCTTTCTGTATTATCCTCCTGTCTCAAAATAACTGCAGCCAAAGTAAAGGTTCACACTCTATTTTTCAATGTCCAGATTTAATAAATGCAGATAATCAAGCATTTAGCTGATCAGTGCATACTAAATATTTATGTTTTGCACTTGTATGCCATTTTTTGGGTCATTATTATTAGTTCACACTGCCAAGGATATGGAAGAGGGTATTATACACTGCATGATATATTTATTCATGTGATTAAATATAGAAAAACCCCCAGAAAAGAATAAAGGTAGGCAGGACCAGAAGTGGAAAACAGAAAAATTAAATAAGGTAGAAAGATTACAAATGCAACTAAGGGGAAAAAGGAAAGGTAAATATTTATTGCTCACTTTCATTTGCCAACTATATGCCAGTAGTTTTAACATACATTATGCCAGACAAAGAACAGGGCTGGCAGAGCCATAAGAAGAAGGAGGACAGGGAGATTTTCCTTTATAATGCCTTGTACAGTTTGCATTTGCCTTTTCCCCAGATCTCTTTATATGGCTAGCACTTCCTCATTCTTCAAGTTTCAGCTTAAAGGTCACCTCAGCAGGAAGGCCTTCCCTGGTCACCCTGATCAGTTAGACCCTCTGATATTCTCTGTCACGTCACATTATCACATTAAATATGATGAACAGTTATGATTACTTTGTTTATTGACTTCAGACTGTGAGTTTCATGAAGGCAGGGATGCTTTCTTTCTTGCCCGTCCTTTTATTGCCTGAGTCTAGCACAGTGCCTAGGATAGAGTAGGAGCAAAATAAATATTTGTTGAATAAATGAATGATTGATATAGTCTAGTATAATGACTCTGGTAACATGTCTGTCTCTCCATTCAATTAGATATTCATTGAAATCAAGGAGAAGTTCTGAGGTTTTTTTGAATTAATAATTTAATTAATTGATACCTATCCACACTTCATCACCTGTGTGTTCAATACACTCTTGGTATATAAATGCCCACAGCGTCTCAGTGATGTAATGGTGATCCTAGACAAAAATAAATACCTAGGAGTTTCATTTGTTATTCCCAAACAGCTTAGTAAATATTTATGCCCTACTTTGTGGTCATTGAAAAAATCAATGCAATTAAATTGAAAGAGAAAATTTTTACCTTATTCTTACCAAATCAAAGCCAAAATATTAATGGCATACATGCACCTGTTAAACACCACCTATCTTCTCACAGCTAGGAATCATAGTAGACACCACAATTTTAATTTCTGTTTCTCATTGATTTTCAAATGCCACTTGGTTTTTGATCACAGCAACCACCAAAAACCCAGCCTCACAAGGATTTTGGTTTTTTGTTTTTGTTTTTTGTTTTTTATTTTTTTGAGATGGAGTCTCGCTCTGTTGCCAGGCTGGAGTGCAGTGGTGTGATCTCAGCTCACTGCAACCTCCAACTCCCTGGTTCTAACGATTCTCCTGCCTCAGCCTCCTGAGTAGCTGGGATTACAGGCACGTGCCAGCACAGCCAGCTAATTTTTGTATTTTTAGTAGAGACGGGGTTTCACCGTGTTGGCCAGGATGATCTCGATCTCCTGACATCATAATCCACCCACCTTGGCCTCCCAAAGTGCTGGGATTACAGGCATGAGCCAGCATGCCCGGCCAAGGATTTTCATCAAAAAGAATGTGCAATCTAATGTTGTAACTGAGAGCTATCTCAAGCTAGCCATTTGCACAGTGTCTGTCTAATGTCAAGTATTGCTTTGTTTCCCTCAAACATTTAATATAACTCACAGTGTCCCTGTTAATTGCAGCAACACCCATGGGTGCCTCAGAGTACAGTTTAAGAATCAAGGGGTAGGGCTTTTAAATCTAGCACACATGAATTGAAATCTTGGCTCCACCTTGTGACCTTAACGAGTTCCTAAAACCTTTTCGATCCTTGGTTTCTTTATCTTAAAAAAAACACAAAACAGAAAATATAACAGCTATTTGTATACAGCTCCAAGTACAGTTATTGACACAGAAGAAGCCTACGGTAAATCATTCTCTCTTCTTTCTCAAGAGAATTATATGCCAATTCCTTCCTCATCCTCCTTTAATCCTTCTGCAAGTAACTACCAAGATACATGTTCACCATCCAAAAATGTTCTCCATTTTTCTCTTTGTTAGGAGATTCAGCCCAATTTTTTTCTATAGAGGAACATCTTTCTTCCAGTAACAGAGAATTGTCAATTACCCTCAAAATTTTCCTTAAATTACTTTTATTCATGCTAGGCCTAAACTCTCAAAAGCTCAGAAATAAGCTTGCTTTCTTTCCTTTGACTTCTTCCTGAGGCTTCTTTTCTTTATGGCAGTAGCAGCCAAGATGTAGTTTGAACAGTGGAAGGGCAATTGTGTGAAAAAGGACATTTTACCTTTTCTTTCTCTCCCACTTCTGTCTCCTCACCAGAAAGAAAATATGGTTCAATCTACTTGCAATGGAATCCCCACTAAATTCTATTTTCTACCAAAAACTTCCTTTGCCCATGGAAGCATTGCCCATGGAAGCAGTCCCCAAAACTTTGCCCACTTTTCCAAAAGGAACTCTATTCCTCTAGCCTCTATAAAAGAAATTATAGAAACAAAATTAGTGATTTGTTTCCTTTGTTGGATAGTTAACTTTACTTTGTGAAACCCATGTGAGAAATGAGCTATTCTTAGGATAGACAATACTGCATACACAGTATCACATAGATCTTTGAGTAGCACAGATCTCAGTTCAAATCCTGGCTCTACCACTTATTAGGTTTGTGACTTAGAATTGTGATTTTACCTCACTGAGCCTTCATTTCCTTATCTGCAGAACAAAAAAAAAAAAAGATGATAATAAATAATTTGAATGCCACATAATGATAAAAAAATAAGGTTGTCTTTTAAATAATTAACAAGGACAATAGAGAGTGTTTAGCATAGTAGCACCACAGCAGATGTAATTAGTGCCATGTAATTTATGGCCATTATCATCATTGTCATCATCATCATCATCACTTTGTTCATAAGGGTAAGAGAATCTACTCGGACCACTGCAAATTCATCATTCTTGTTTCAATAATGTCCTTCTAAGAAGAAATACAAGTTCATAATTAGCTGATAATCATCCTCTCTTCCTGGTCATTAAGGCTGTTTTTGATTCCCAATAGAAATTCTTGAACAGGATCAGAAGCTTGAACCTGAGTGAAACCAGAGCTACCATGCAGAGTTCCAGTCATAATTTTGGTATACAAGTTTGAAAGTCTAATCAATACAAACAAGATGACCTGAGTACTGAATGTGTAGAACATAAGGGAAAAAAAAGCAAAACCCATAGTTATTTTAACATTCTGTACTTGTACAACTATTTGGTTTGCTTTTTTGTGTTTCTATTCTATTTTTGTTTTTCTTTTGAATAAAACGAAATTCCCATTCTTGTAATTAGGTATCATAGGAATATTTTTAGATTATTATTTCAACAAATAACTTACCTTTAGATTCATAGATTGTTAGTGCCAGACAGGAATTGGCACTAATTCCTGTTACTGATTACCTTTATTTTAATGATGATAATGCCCAGAGAAGTACACTGACTTGCCCAATGTGACTAACAAAATACAAAAATAGAAATAGGATGAAAATATGACATCTTGTAACAAATTTTTTGGCAAGTCAGCATATTTTATGCCTTTCATGGTACTCTTTCTCAAACTCATATCTTCTTATAAATTTCTCCAAAGGTATATAAAGACTTTTATCCTCCATTCTGTCACCTTGAAACTTTGTCATACATTTCTTATGCTAAATCTTTGAACTAACTTTCAAAATCAATCAAAATGAAGAATATGTACCCTCTGAAATAATTTTTAAAATCAATCAAAATAAAGAAAATATGGCCTCTATAAAAGAATTTATAAAAAAACAAAGTCAGTGATCAATTTCTTTTGTTGGGTAGTTTTCTTTGTTCTGTGAAGCCCATATGAAAAATGAACTTTTCTTAGGATAGGCAATATGGCATGCACAGTATCACATAAAACACTTTTGAGTAGCAAATATAGCCTCTTCAACTACTGAATTTTCCATTCTACTCCTTTTCCTGTTCCTCTTTGCAATTTGATACCTCATTTTAAGTTCCTTGTGTGCTCACAGCTGAGCTCACCAGGAGGCAGCACAAGGTAAGGAAAGATCACTGGAATGGAGCCCAAGAGAATCCTGCTGCAGTGCTGGATCTGTGTGCCCTAGGCCTAAGCCGAGTCTCAGAACCCGCCTCTAGAAAACAAAAGTGTTGGACTAAATGACCTTGCCATTTTCTTTTATTGAAATATTCTATTTAAAAACTTAAAAAGTATCAGATATAACCAGTTTTTTCAGGCAAATATTTCCATACAAACCTAACCCAAAAGAATCCCAAAAGATAGAACTTAAACCAAAAGTTAAAAGAAATGGACGTGCTTCTCTGCAATAACCAAAGACCTGAGCATGTCTCACTATGGGGGTCCTTGGCAATATATAAAATTTATAGTAAGAGTTTCTGCCTGTTCATTATACCAACCGATTAGTTTTAAGACAGGACTTTTTAAATTTACAATATTTTTGTCCTCAAGTATATTTTTTTCTCTGATTTAACAAAATATTTCTAAGTATTTTACATTAGTGCTCCAAACTCACAAGATACTAATGAATTAAAAAGCTGAAAAATTCTTATTTGAATTAAAATTAATCTTAAGGGAAAAGAAGACATAACAATAGCTGCTATGCATAAATATATCTCACTACTTATGGGCATAGATAAGGCATTTTTATATCTAGAAGAAAGTGAGAATTTGGTATTTTACCTTCCCCTAATGCTTTCCACACTCCCTGGTTAGCTGAGAACAGTAATTTGAATTGTGGAAGTTTAAAATTCTTGGGTTTTCTACATGTTTATTTGTCATTATGAAGTTATAGTCGTGTATCGATATTGCTCGTTACACTCAAAGAAGGGGTATAGAATGAAGATTTAGCACGCTAGATTAGGTGTGAGAAAACCAGGAACCTTTGGAAGAAGACATGATAGAACTTGAGAAATTGAGGAGATGATCACTTGGGATACAGTAGAAAGTGAGGAGGAAAGTGGTGGGAAGAGCAGGATTTATAGGACCCGACAGTGAATTAATGTGGCTAGGGATGCACACACACACAAAATCTTAATTAGTCAGTGACATACTTTCCTCTTAAAACTCTTAAGAGAGTTCACCACTTAGAACAATTACATGCATATATGTCATATTTGTGTGAATCATACTGCTCATTAATGGCTTATCATAATTCAGTCTGGTGTTCTAATGACTTATATCTCATCTCTCCAACTAGATTATAAACTCCCAGAGGGTACCAGCGACATTTTGTCTTTCTTTGGAACCTCCACAGTTCATTGCACAGTGCCAGGCATATAAACAACATGCAAAAAAAAAAGGATGAATAAATGGACTCACTTACGTTAGAAAAAAAATTTTTAATGCTTAACTCAGAGATACATATGGTTTATTTCTCCCAGTGCCCCACAGTGAACTGAATTCTAGAGTCACATTTTTGAATCTGAGCCAAATAAACATACTGCCACTTCGGTTAACCATTGTTTAAATGTTTACTTTCCTTGTCCTGTATTATTATATCTCTCAGGATTCTTTTGTTCATCCAGCTAATGAAATGAGGATTGGGGAACTTCACCCTTCATTAGCTGAGACCCCTCTGTACCCACCCAAACTTGTTCTGCTAGGGAAGGACAAAAAAGGTAACATTGTGAACCCAATGTGGAAAATATGCTACAAATGCATGTGCATGATGAATCGCCAGTTGTAAATTATGATACACCATAGTCTATACAAATGTTTTACAAATATGCATTTCTAACCTTAATCGGTATGGTTTCCATTTTTCATACTTGCTTTTCCGTGTAATTGTCAGTGTCATAGCATTATAACATTTTCCCCTTTAAATTTCAGAATCAACTGATGAGTCTGAAGTTGACAAAACTCACTGTCTGAATAACAGTGTTTCCTCAGGCACTTACTCAGACTACTCGCCTTCCCAGGCTTCCTCAGGATCCTCTAATACCCGGGTTAAAGTGGGGTCCTTGCAGACAACAGCTAAAGATGCAGTACATAATTCTTTGTGGGGTAACAGGTGTGTTTAGAATTCCCTCCTTTTGTTCCCAAACGTTTATTTTCAGCAACTTTTTAAAAAATGGAATCTTCTTAATTTTGGAATTGTATTCAGCACACAAGTGGCACAGAAGACAGAAGGGGCAGGTAAGCAAATGTTGTTCGCCTGGGACTGCCAAGAACAGATGAATCCATCTTACAGGGAGAGGCCATTGTTTAAGGAAGACATGGTAGGAGTTAACAGGATGAGATGGTAGAACAAAAAATTTTAAAAATAAAAAAAAATGTTAGCCCACTGATACTTATTGATGAGACATGGATGTTTTACCATACAAAATGGCATAATGAATTAAAATAAAATGCCAGTAAAACACTTATGTGTTTGGTCCAGAGTAAGTGTTCAATAAATTTTCATTGCTATCATCATCATAATAATTTTATCACCACCTGGAAAAGTTAGGATGTATTTTAAAGTACTTAATCTTTCCAAAATGCCTCCTCTTCTATATTACTCTAACTTTACAGATGAAAAAACAAAAACCACACACAGAGCACAATAAAGTGACTCAATAAGGCAGTGTTTTCCAGTTCTAATTCCATTTTGTAACTTGTTGCTATGTTTTATACTACAAATAGCAAATTAAAATTGTTATATGATATAGGTAGTCAATAACTTTTACTCATATTTTACTGAAAATATTGCCACTATTGGCAACGTCTTCTTTAGTAATTCATGAGTAACTTTTCCTATTCATTGATGCTCATAATAAAAATCTTAACGCTTTCAGTCTGTAAATTCATTATCTGCATTATTTCAGTATCTGCTAGAAATAACATGGTCAATGATATAAACATGTCAGGGATCTAAAGTCATAATATAATTTACATTCTACAAAAACATACCTGAATATGCTCTCTATATAGTAACATTTAGTGTCTTCAAAACCTGACCTTCAAGTAAAAGTTATCCGAAGACAATTTAGATTCATTACATACACCAAGCATTTGTAAGAAAGGTACTCTCAGCCAATAGTTCGAAATGTACCAAATCAGAATCTCCAGGAATGGATATCAGGAATCATGATTCTAATTAGACCCAACTCTTCGTCCTTTTCAATTTCTTCTTCCCATTGTGTTCACAGGATTGCACCATCTTTCCCACAGCCTCTTGATTCAAAGCCATTACTCAGCCAGCGGGAGGCTGTTCCCCCAGGCAGTATACCACAGCGTCCTGACCGGCTGCCCATGAGTGATACTTTCACTGACAACTGGACTGATGGCTCACATTATGACAACACAGGGTTTGTTGCTGAGGAAACCGCAGCTGAGAATGCCAACAGTAATCCTCTCTTAAGTTCGAAATCTAGAAGCACATCTTCGCATGGACGCAGGCCTTTGATCAGGCAAGACAGGATTGTTGGTGTTCCCCTGGAACTTGAGCAGTCTACACACAGACACACACCAGAAACAGAAGTGCCTCCTTCCAATCCTTGGCAGAATTGGACCAGAACCCCTAGTCCATTTGAAGACAGGACCGCTTTTCCTTCCAAATTAGAGACAACCCCTACTACCAGCCCATTGCCTGAAAGGAAAGAACATATAAAGGAATCTACTGAAATACCTAGTCCTTTTTCTCCAGGCGTACCATGGGAGTATCATGATTCCAATCCCAACAGGAGTCTTAGTAATGTCTTTTCTCAAATCCACTGCCGCCCAGACTCTTCTAAAGGTGTTATTTCAATTAGCAAAAGCACAGAGAGGCTTTCCCCTCTAATGAAAGATATCAAGTCTAATAAATTCAAAAAGTCACAGAGTATCGATGAGATTGACATTGGTACATATAAGGTGTATAACATACCATTAGAAAACTATGCTTCTGGGAGTGATCACTTAGGAAGCCACGAACGACCAGATAAGATGCTGGGACCAGAGCATGGTATGTCCAGTATGTCTCGAAGCCAGTCAGTCCCGATGCTGGATGACGAGATGCTCACCTACGGAAGTAGTAAAGGGCCACAACAACAAAAAGCTTCTATGACAAAAAAAGTCTATCAGTTTGACCAAAGCTTCAATCCTCAAGGATCAGTGGAAGTGAAAGCCGAAAAGAGGATACCACCCCCTTTTCAACACAATCCCGAGTACATGCAACAGGCCAGCAAAAACATCACCAAGGATTTGATTAGTCCTAGAGCTTACAGAGGATACCCACCAATGGAGCAAATGTTTTCATTTTCTCAGCCATCTGTGAATGAGGATGCTGTGGTGAATGCCCAGTTCGCAAGTCAAGGGGCCAGGGCAGGCTTCCTGAGAAGGGCCGACTCCCTGGTGAGCGCCACAGAAATGGCCATGTTTAGAAGGGTCAATGAGCCTCACGAGCTGCCCGCAACTGATAGGTATGGCAGACCTCCATATAGGGGAGGGCTGGATCGCCAAAGCAGCGTTACAGTGACTGAGTCCCAGTTCCTGAAAAGGAATGGCAGGTATGAAGATGAACACCCTTCATATCAAGAAGTGAAAGCTCAGGCGGGAAGTTTTCCGGTTAAAAACCTTACCCAAAGGAGGCCATTGTCTGCGAGAAGCTACAGTACAGAGAGTTATGGTGCCTCCCAAACCAGGCCAGTTTCAGCTAGGCCTACTATGGCAGCTCTTTTGGAAAAAATACCATCTGACTATAACTTGGGTAACTATGGTGACAAGCCATCAGATAACAGTGATTTAAAGACGAGGCCTACTCCTGTGAAGGGAGAGGAGAGCTGTGGTAAAATGCCTGCAGACTGGAGACAACAGCTGCTTAGACATATAGAAGCTAGACGGTTAGACAGGGTATGTCTGGCATTTCTCTGTAAGAATATCCCTCCTGCCTTTAGTGTTACTTTTTTGGCATTTCTAAGCACATGTAGTGAAGCATGAACTACGTGAATGAATTAGATGATCAGTATTTTATTTATCTTTATATTGTGGGGGAAATGGATCATAATAGTTTTTCATGGTTGTGGCTAAATGCTCTCTGAGAGTTCATAACCTGCAGGTGAATTATTCATCAAATCTAACCCAAATGTTGTTAGTAAGAAAGAATTTGACTCCATTAGAGGGGATGGTGCTTCAACTGTTTTCTAGTCATTAAGGCAAAATGCCTCTCCTAGGACACAGAACTGTTCTCTAGTGACCTAAAGAGTATGATTTTTATTGAACCTATAAAAAGTGGATATTTCCCCCGTTTCTGAATGGACTCACTTATATTAAAGTCAGGCGTAATTTGTTTATGAAATTTGCACATAGTTAGTGCTATGGGACTACTAGGTATTATTTCTAATGAGCAATAATTTTCCCAGCAAGAAACAGAAAAATAAGCAGGGATTAATTGCCCTCCTACACATTATTTTATTTAATAAAAATCCTGCCATTTAGAATGTTGGTTTTTATATAGAAAGAAATGTTTAAACTCAAATTATACTACAGACAACAAAAATAGATGATGTCTTTATGAAGACAACAAACGTACAAATTAGTATGTGTATTACAGCAAAAAAGAAAATTCTAGTTCAGTTAAAAATTGGGTCACAATAGGTGAGGCATGGTGGTTCACGCCTGTAATCCCAGCACTTTGGGAGGCCAAGGCAGGCGGATCACGAGGTCAGGAGTTCAAAACCAGCCTGACCAAACATGGTGAAACCCCATCTCTACTTAAAATACAAAAAAAGAAAAACTGGCCAGGCGTGGTGGTGCACGCCTGTAATCCCAGCTACTTGGGAGGCTGAGACAGGAGAATTGCTTGAACCCAGGAGGTGGAGGTCGCAGTGAGCCAAGATCACGCCACTGCCCTCCAGCCTGAGCGACAGTGTGAGACTCCATCTTGGAAAAAAAAAAAAATAAGTCCACATATACAGGGATCAGGGACAGTGGAAAGAAAAAAAATCATATGATGCCTAGAATTACATTTTGTTGCCTGTTCAAATCTCTCTAAGAGAAACCTGGTACTCATTTTCTTTTTTTTTTTTTTTTTTTGAGACGGAGTCTCACGCTGTTGCCCAGGCTGGAGTGCAGTGGCGTGATCTCGGCTCACTGCAAGCTCCGCCTCCCGGGTTCCCGCCATTCTCCTGCCTCAGCCTCCTGAGTAGCTGGGACTACAGGCGCCCGCCACCGCGCCCGGCTAATTTTTTGTATTTTTAGTAGAGACGGGGTTTCACTGTGGTCTCGATCTCCTGACCTTGTGATCCGCCCGCCTCGGCCTCCCAAAGTGCTGGGATTACAGGCTTGAGCCACCGCGCCCGGCCTCATTTTCTAGAACTATTTTCAATTGACCATCATCATTCAGTGTACTTTGTGGCTTTTAGTGTAGAGGGCTTGATGTGCTCTGCATTGACATTAGAATCTTAAAGATCCTTTTTGTGAAAATGGGGCTTTTTGTTCTCATTTTCTAGGGCTGAATTCTCAGTGCAAATTGGGGATCTGGGTAATAATATACTATTGCATTGTCTCACTCAATAGTTTTATTATTTTATTTGGTGTCCTGCTAAAAGCACAGGTCACTGCATTTATTATGTATTTCTTTAATACTGAATTTTATGTTTACAGGTTTACTCTTTTCAAATAATTATATTGCTTGTAGGTCGTGTCTACATGACAAGAAA
Organism: Macaca mulatta; assembly: GCF_049350105.2. NCBI lineage: Eukaryota > Metazoa > Chordata > Mammalia > Primates > Cercopithecidae > Macaca > Macaca mulatta. The sequence goes on along the minus strand of NC_133406.1, from coordinate 170,593,742 downwards.
ACAATTTTTTTTAGGGAAAGAGTGAACTAATAAATGTGGGTGTGGGTGTTAGTTTCTCAATGTGGAAATTGGTTCTGCCTTGCAAAATATTTCATCAGAATGTCTGTTTCAAATAGGTTTGCTCAGTCCCATTGAAGGGAGCCTCATCAAAGCCTCATGACTGGCTGTCAGTGGGAGACACCTGGTCGGTTGTCACCATGCCTTACCTCAAGTATACCCTCCATGTAGACAGATAACTTGGAGGGCGAAAATATTTGGGGCCAAATAATACAGTACAGTTTGGGAACTCTGGCCTCGTGTAGACACGACCATACGTAACAGGGTAAGATGAACTAGTCAAGAAAGGTTGTAAGAAGCTTTTTGGAGCATATGTACAATGACTAGTAATTTGAGGCAACAGAGGAATGAGTGGAAACAACTAATGAAAAGGAAAAGATAAAATTCTAAGCATTTGGTTCCATCACTTAGTTACTGGTGTCCCAGATCAATGGTTCCTCTCCTTTGACCCCAGCTACTGAAAAGTAGGTGACTCCTCTAGATGAAGCAAGAATTTTAAGCAGGAATATAGGGTTAGGGGAGAGAGATTTGAATCAGCAAATGTTTGAAGGTCCCTTCCTATCCCAGATAACAAAAAGCGAACTCATGTATTTTTCATTGCTATGACACTTCCCTTCTTAATTGATCTTCATATAACCTCTGTTTGTGTACAGCTCCCTAGGTGTCTTTCATTTTTCAAAGCAATTTCAATGTACATTCAATAGCTTCTCATTTAATTCCAAGAAATTAAATTACCTTAGAGTATTGCTTGGGGTCATCAGATCCTAGAAGGTCTTTCTTTTGTTTTCTCCAAGTCGCATTTCTTTCTTTCAGCTGAGTTACTGAGCTATTCAGGCTATATCTTTCATAAAACTTCCCAGCTACTCAACAAGGTGAATTCGGGGTACTGAAGCACAGACTTATTATGTGAAACCAGTTTCGACATAGCTGTGCTACTTAACATTCTGTCCAAAGGCAGACTGCACCAGAGAAATAATGTGCTGCTTTCCCTGTGAAATTTAATTGAGTCATTTGAACCCTGAAAATCAAATGGTTACACAAGAAATTATGAGATTTCTGTCCATTCCACATAAAAGACAATTGCCTAGAGACTTGGACGTTGGATAAGCTTAACAGTTCAACATAATGTTGGTGAAAGATCTAAGTGTTGACCTTGAAGAGGCAGCTCCAAGAACTACCCTAGATAAAAGATGCTTGTTTCCTCTTTTAGTTTAACCACAAGGCCCATGCTTTCACTGCAGAGCCACACTATGACAGGGAATTTAAAACATGAACCCATATGTCTGAGACTGCTTCTGTTCTGTAGAAGCTGAGAGAGCACTAGACTGGAGGAATTTTAAACCTTAGGGAATTTTCCAAGTGCTAGATTGAGATGTTCAGTGTCTTTTTCAGTTTTGGCATGGTGACAATGGAAAATCTCTATATGAAATAATAATGGATCCATAACAAATATGATTGGTAGACAAGCACACCATCAGGAGTATAATAATCTTTCAGCTTCAGTCAATGAAACTTTGATGCTAAAACTCATTACTTTGATAATATTGCCCTCAGAATAGAATAGCTGCCTGCTGTTAATGTTCAGTAATATTTGGCTTAGAAAAAGTGTGCTAAGTTAACTTTTTTTCCAAAATGAGAAATTTTTTTTCCAAAATGATAAAATTACTTAAAGGGGCCAAATGCTGTCAATGATTACATTTCCATTGTAGACTGAAGAAGGAGATTGTACAGGTGGAAACAATTTGATGAGAGGGTATCTAAAATTTTACATTTAAATTTTAAATAAAGTTTTATAGGAAAAAAATTATCTATCAGTCACTTAAATGCAAATGCCACCAGAGTGTTCTGTAGGTATTTGAATATATTAGATAATTCGCATTAATAAATCAATAAATTATAATTGCTTTAATATTACTATGAAATTTCTTTAGTTTAAAATATAATTTTTAAGAAACAAAAAATAGAATATTTGGATCCACATAAAATGTATTTGATTGATTTAACTGAATTAATAAGTAAGTTCAATCAAGCCTATGGTCAGCTCAAATGACATTTTACCAGCTGTTTTTTCTGAGTTGCTGTAATTATGCCTACAGACTGAGCAATAAAGGAGACTGATTTTGGCTTTAACATTGCAATGCATTAGCTTAAGACAGAATTAGAAACTAATATTTGTCTTTCACAAGTGATGATCTCACAATGTGAAAGAGAACAAAGATCTGCAGCTGGTAAAATTTAAGATCTCACTGTTTAAATGGCTAGATTACCACAGATGAATAATACTTGTCCAAAGTCACTACTATCACGATGTATAAGAGACAGAATTTATGACGTTGAGTTAGCAGCAGATGAAAAACAGAATGTATCTTCTTTGCTTTTTGTCTTTTCTGTAGTTTTGGATGGTACTCATTATGTGCATAACTAACACTGTTTACTGTATGCTTCTGTCTGATCAAGTGCATGTTTTTTTAAAAAGTTACTGTTTGCCTGCCTAAAGTTAAATGTTATAAATTTAAACCTGTTCATGTAATTTATCAGTTTGTTGAGCATGTGTTCACACCCTGTCACATGATTATTTCCTCTACTCAGAATGCTGCTTACAAACACAATACAGTTAACCTTGGCATGCTGCCCTATGGAGGTATTTCAGCAATGCATGCAGGCAGAAGCATGACTTTAAACTTGCAGACTAAGTCTAAATTTGATCATCAAGAACTACCTCTTCAGAAAGTAAGTATGGACTGCCCTACATGTGTCAGCATACCAAAGCCAATTGATGTTGTTTGTTCACTTAATGTGTTTAGGCTGTACATACAACCCTGCTTACTATAGGCTCCTATGAGTCCAAAAAGCACAAGGGCAAATAATGTAGAGCCTGAACTCTTAGCCGCTAAATGAATATTTGTAGCTGGACTGATTATCAGGTTCCTGCTTTTTGGATTGAGCTTTGCTTTTTGGATTGAGCAGGTACATGGCTTTTTGTGTTGCTTCAAGGTTCATTTTTCTTATTATTCATTTCCTTTTTTCTTCCTTTGTTTTTCTTTATTTTGTGTTTATATATATATATATGTTTTTTACTTTTTTGGAGATAGTCCTATCGTCTCCTGGTGATGCATTCTGAGAACAGAGCTCAAAATTATTATTGGATTTCAATTGATTCTTTTGGAAAAGACATAGAATCCTAAATTAGGAGGAGAATTAAGTAGCTGGTACTTATAAGTGCTTCTTCAGCCCATTTTTTTGCAGGAAATATAACCCAAAAGAAAAATATGAGAAACAAGTTTGTGGCTTAGGAAACTAGGTTAGTGGAAAAGTAGCAAGTTTGCATGGTATTAGATGAAAATGTAGGAACACTGAAAGGGAATATACTGAATGAGGAAACATTTCCATTGTTAAAGGAACATTTCTGTTTGTTTAATTCAGCCAAAACTGAGAATGCACATTTTACTTGTAGATCAATTAATGCCTTCTGTCTTAGTTACATTTTAGTGGAAACCAATGAGTCATTTTCACAGTATGTCATTATGCCTATATATTTATATAGTCATTAGCTTAGTAAGTTTTTATGAAAAAAGCAATGCAAAGTAGGGATAACAGAGTGACAGTAACTTCTAAACACTTCTCTCTTAATAAAATGAATGAACATTATGACTCACCCCATCAAAATGAGGGTCATAAGACCTCAAATTCCTGTTTTATTGTTAATCTAGTTTTTTAATAACATTCCCAAAATGCGGATAGTTTGGTTCATACTGTGAGTAGAATAACAAAATCAAGAAGACATTTATAGCCACAGCTTTTTTATCACTCACCATAACTTAAAAAAAAAAAAAAAAAAAAAAAAAAAAACACTAAATTGAAAACTTTTGAATGCTATTTTTGCTGTGCCTGGTCTATACTGCAGGACCAGTGGAGTGCTGGTAACAAATCAAAGACAAGGCCTTGATTTGTGGTATCTGCCAATGTCAGCAATATAAATACTCTCCCTATGGCTAATTTCAAGGTACCAACTTAATGTCACTGAACTTAGAATTGGGAAGATTCACGTGCAGTTGGCTCTCATGAGCCAGTACAAATTGGCTCCAACACACCATCAGCGTGACTATTTTTACTTCATTTCCTACTTTAATGGAACCTAGTTTTCATGTCCTCTCAGAGGCCCAAGACTCTCATCCTCTTCCCTAACAAAACCAGTTTTCAAAAAGATCTTGAAACTTAACGGCATTAAGGAATAGATAAGATATCACAATTTTAAATAGGGACCTTTCTTATAGGGCTTGCCAATTAAATAGAAATCAAACCTTGTATTAGTCTGCTGTCACACTGCTAATGAAGACATACCCAAGACTGGGTAATTTACAAAGGAAAGAGGTTTAATTGACTTACAGTTTCACATGGCTAGGGAGGCCTCACTATCATGGTGGAAAGCGAAGGAGGAGCAAAGTCACATCTTACATGGCAGCAGGCAAGAGAGCTTGTACAGGGGAACTCCCATTTATAAAACCATCAGATCTCATGAGACTTCTTCACTACCACCAGAACAGTATGGAGGAAACTGCCCCCATGATTCAGTTGTCTCCACCTGGTCCCACCCTTGACACATATGGATTATTACAATTCAAGGTGATAGTTGGGTGAGAATACAGCCAAACCATATCAAACCTTTAAACTAAAAAAATGGAATTTCAAAATTCAGTGAACAAACTAAAGAGATCTTGGTATGATGGAAGCTATTGCCTGAACCCCCCTGAAGTTATATCATATGAAGATGCCCCTATTTTGCTAAATTTTTGACCATATTTACTTATCAATCTGTATGACAATATAGATATATACAGTGTCTGAAAAATGCCAATACACTTGAAACAGTGTTTCCTAACATCTAAATTACTCTCCAGATATAAATTAGGTATCACTGTATTAGCATATTAATTTTCTGATGTCATTTGGGGTACCCTAGAGAATGGACTCATGCGAGCTCTAAGAAGAAATAATGCAGAGTTATATTTGGGGACTTTCAATAATCCTCAGTTGAGCACATAGGTGACCAAAACGAATTTTCTTTGGAAGCCACATTAATTGCAAATCAAGAATCATTAAAGTATTAAAAGACTCCACCTCAAAATAAATTATCATCAACATTTTATTATCTGCACCAAAAAAAGAAGAAAAATAGAGAAGGCAAGGGAGGAAAAAGATACATAGGCAGGGCGAGTAATGCATTACTCCAAAAGATTTTATGATCCAAAACTTACCACTTTAAGTCCTATAAACTTCAAGAATTTAGGCATCTGGGACAACTTTCCCAGTCACCAATGCAGGAACCTTATCAGGCACTGGATAGTTAATGGGCTGCAATAATATCTCTGGGCTCTGCTTCCTCCCATGAATTCTAGTCTAAGCCTCTGTCCCTTCGCTTTTGTACCCTCATACGTCTCTTGTACAGAGCTTTCATTTGAAAATTTGTTAGGTTTTTCTGCCACACTCTAGAATCAGCCTCTCTTTAAAATGCAGTCTCTCCAATTATTCCTCCTGGGCTCCACTGACCATTGCTAACAGGTCCCATGATTGAGGTTCAATCTCCCTGAACCCTTCTCCCCAGGAGAGGAGATAGGCAAAAATTACTTAACTTTGATTTAGAAATGCATAAAAATCTGTTATAACATGTTTGTCTTTCTACTTAAGATAATAAAAATTACCGTCTCAGATCCTTAAGACTTCTTTGCAGCCCCTAAATACTCATTAACCATAAGAATTTCACTAAAATGTAGGGTTAGACCAATTTATAAACAAACATTTTCATTAAATAAAATTGACATAACTATTTCTTCTCCTGTGGAAATTCTGGAGCTGTCTCTTTTATTCATAAAATTCTTGAATGATAATACTGGCTATCTCTAGTTAGATGCTGTGGCAAATGACTTTGGAGTGTCCTAGAAAGAATGAAGGAAGTTTCCTAAGGAATCTAAATTAATGTTTTCACCTGTTGGAAGTTAAGCACTGGAAATGGAGTTTTAGCATCCATTGTGCAGGTGCTGCTCTCCGAAGGAAACATGTATCCCCACCCTGTTTGCCAAGGCTTGCCTCTTGCAACTAGGAGAAAGAATAAGCTTTTTTATATTTCCTGTCCTGCACCAAGGCAATCTTTAAACAAATTTGTAATAAACTAATCAAAGGATATAATTATTTATGAATGAAGCTTGAAGAACTCTGCACTTGATCAACTATTTACATTGTGAATATTTATATGAACAAAAAGGGAACACTCTTCAAGATTTTGCAATGTATTTTAAATATTTTCCATTTTTTCATATTTATTACATGTCAGATCAAGCATGGTACATTTTTCATGGATTACAAGCTACATATAGGCTGTCTATACTATAAAGAGTAAATTACGTCTTCTATAATTTTATAGAACTCTTTAAGATATTAAGAAAATGCCAACAAATATAACAAAATTTGTTTAATAAATTTAATTTCCTTAATATATTCATTTATTTAGATGCTTATGCTAATTTCCCAGAAAATTTAGTAATACTTAGGAACCAGAACATTTAGAACATATAAATATTTTATTAAATTACAGAATTATTAGTATTCTATTTATTTTTATTCATTCATTCAGTCATTCATTTATTCATTTATCATTTATTTACTGCCTTTCCAAAAAGCATATAAGGCAACTTTCTATGATGTTATTAATGGTTCCATGTGCTTCTTTGGATGTATTTTATTTGTAATTAAGCTTAGCTATTGCCTTGAAATTTTATGTTATCGTAGAGAAATACAAATTGTAAAATGTCAGTTCAAACTACCATTTTTAATATTAAAATTAATGGTAGAATGGATACATAGTTCCACTGGGAGAAAAATAAAGACAAGGATTTATTGAGAATCTACTATGTACCTGGTGCTATGAGGTACTTTAACTATATTTTGTCTTGCAACCCATAAAACCCTTAAAGGGCATATTTATCTCGATTGTGTAGATGAGGAAACTGAGGCTCATGTGTCACACAAAATAACTCACCTGTATTGTCACTGTTTCACTGTTGTAACTCCTGCACTTAGCATAGTAGTAGGTAGAATTTAAATCTGCTTCTGCCTGGTGCCTACATACATACTCTTTCTACTCTATGATGATGCCTTCTCAAATGTTTGTAAAACCTAACATTTTCATAGAACATGACTCATAGATTAAAAACCTCTTACCTATGCATTATTACCTCACATAACCTTCAAAACAATCTAGAGAAGTAGATATTATAGGATGGAGAAAAGAATACACAAGTAGAATATATTGACTAATCCAAAACATATCATGACCCCAATCATGCCCTGTGTGCTACAGGTTAGTGCTTTCTTAGTTAACTGAGCTTAATGAATGCTAGTAATTACCTTGTGCTCTTTCAGATCCACTTACATTTCCTGAGCACTCAGTATCACCAAGAATTATTTTCGGTAGCAATGAAAAGCTAAAGGTTATGGACCCAAGAAAATAACTTATTAATCATCCAGGCTACTGTAGCCCTAGACACAAGCAGGGCTGGGGAGGAAATCCTTGGCCTTTCCTACTTCCATGTCCACAAGTGGCCAGCTGCTAATATAAATAGTGTGGTCTCTTTTATAATGGAGACATTGATAATTTCCTCTTGTTCATTTTTTAATTTCTACCACCATAACAGTATACCATAGCACCCACTGTTTACTGGCTTATTGAATTAGGCATTAATATAAATCAGTTATAATTTCAGGTGAGGGAAGGCTAAAATAATATAAATATATGTAATAAATTATCTTATCATATAATTTTGCCTGGAAGAAATTAGCCTCACTATCTGTTTTACTGAAGTTGATTGAAATTACTTAGTTGATACTCGTCTCACTAGATTTTGAGTTAGAGAAATTTAGATAGCAATATTTGCACCTAAACTATTTTTAAATGTCTACTGTCCTTTCTTTCTGTATACATGCAAATGACTCAGTATCAGATAGTACCAACATTTGGTATGCATTTATTCACCCTAGTGCCAAGGCTTATTGGCTTATTTAATGCCATTTTTTCTGCTGAAAGCAAAGCAAGATTTATGCTGCACCTCAGGGCAGCTCATGCCTATAATTTCTATTGATTCTGCTGCATTTATTATTGGCTACTTGTCCCTCAAGAAAGATTCACTTACCTATCTAATTATGAAAAAAGCTTTCAGCCTATAAATCCAAATAAATTCTTATAGACAGTGACTAAATTTACCAAAATAATAATTTAGTACTCATGTGGAATTTCGTTATAATGGAATTCTGGTTTAAAAATTACTTGGGCATTATATTACCACCTTCAGATTGAAGCCCATGATATCACTATCATTTAGATCCAAGCTTGGCATATTTTTACCTTTGTAATACCTATTTCTTCCAAAAGATATTATGAAAGTGAATAATATAACAATAATTTCACTGGAAAAACTTTGAGGATGATTGTTTTTAACAATTTTTACTGCAGATGTTTTGAATCTGTGGTAGTGTCCTTTATGAACTATGTGCCAATTACTTAGCAAAAGAAATTCTTGCATTCTTAAGGGATATGTCCTGAGACCTTTGAAAATTGCCAAATTCTAATACGACTCTCATATAATTGTAATAATAAGTATAATTTCACAAGCATACTGTACACCCATCAGTTACCAAAGCTGCTGTACCACCTAAGCTTATTTAACTCAGTTATGTGACTACTGCACACACATATATATGTTTATACACATATATATACATAAGAACACATGCACATGCTCATACAAATGTGCAGACATATATAGATATAGAGAAAGAGGCATACATATGCATGCACATTTATGTCTCAGCAAAATTAGAAATTACTTGATCAAGTAGACACTTGGTGATCATTCATAGCAGTCAAAATTATAAATGTTAAATCCACAAATACCCACACTCATCTCTGGGCATAGCATCTGTTCAGCAAGACTTCTACTCAGAATTATTGCATGTCTTATCAAATACAATTTCTGGTTTTTCACAAAATCACACCAGCTATTTTCTGTATTATTTTGAAATATTTAAAGATGTGCAGAATTTAGAAGCTAAGGAAATAGTGCATTGTGATGATTTTCCATGTTATTATCTTTAGTTATATATGATAAGGAAAATAAAACTCATTCTTACTCCTTAAAATATCCAAAGAAAATACAAAGAATGTGGTACAAAAAATAATTGAATTAATAGCTGAACCTCAGTTCAATTATTTTCTCTGGAATAATAAATTTCAACAGTGATAGCTTCATTTTTTTTAACATTTTTTCAGTAGCTTTTTTAACCTTTAATAGAATTTTAACTGCTAAGCTACTGAATTTATATACAATAGCTATACTCCTTTGGGAAAGAATGTGCACATACTGCATAATTCTCTTTTTGGTCTGCACCACCACCACCACCACCACCACCAAATGTCAATAAATTGTTTTTAATGGTTTTTCTATTTCTGCAGACTTAAGTCATTCCTAAGATGTCTCATGTAAGAAAAACAAAAAGGCCAGAGCATTCTTAAAAGGAAGTTGCTTTCAGGAAGTTCCTTTAATTTGTTACCTAGTGGAAAGTTCTTTTTAATGTGTCTGCATGTTTGTGTTCCTTTTGGCCCCTGTAATAAAGACATGGTGTGATTTTTAATTCTAATTTTAAAAAGAAATAGATTAATTTATAAACTAGTGAAGCACCTACACCATTATGTTAGAATTTTGACTAAAAGGATTTCACATTTTTTAACACCAAAAAGAATTTTGTAATTCTGTTTCTCTGTAACAGTGAGTAGGAGCCATGTCTGGGCAGTCAAAGCAAGTGTGGTGGAGGAAACACAGATAGAGATGGAGAGGATATGGAGAAAAAGGAAACCTATGTTAAATTCTGGCCACTTCTTAAAAATCTACATTGCACAGACCTGGCCAAATGAACATATTAATTATCCCACTTCACTAGCAAACAAACTAAGTCAGAAAAGACAAATACTAAAAATTCAAAAAGAAAACACTGGCCAGTAATGCTTAACCTGAATAATTATGTTTTAAATCTTAATTTTAATTTTTATTTACCATATTTTCATATCTAGAAAAAAATGTGTATGGGCACATGCAAACATATTAATCTGGAAAAGGTAAAACTAGAAAAGCAATGCTGGAAAACAGATAGTCATTGAATAGCTACCTGCTTATTTTGAAGTAACACATACTTTAAACGTGTTGTCTAGATTGAATTTTTCAAATAAACACACATCAATTCATTCCTAACTCAGGAGCTCAAATTCAGTCCCTTTTTTCTCTTTTTTTTCATACTTTTTGATAGGATTATGAAAAAAGAATTCACATAACCAAAGAACAAGAAGAAAACTGAGTTAATTTTCATTAAATCCATTAGATACTAGGAAGACTTCATCTAATGTCATAATAAATCCTATTTTAGAATTTTTCCAAGCAATGCTTTTAAAAAAATACGTGTGGTCAGAAAGCAGGTAAGGAGGTTCTGTCATTGTTTTTCAGAGGAGAACAAACTAAGACCACTAAATGTAACCAGATGAAGCCTAGCAAACAGCCCATTTTTAACATGTTATGATGAGAATAGCCCAGTTCTCCCTTTCTAGGGTAGGAGGACAATTCCTTACACAAAGTATAGTTGCACACTCTCTAGCTGAGCTTTATCAGTAGGGATCCTTTAGAACATGTGCAGAAAATGACATAGGAGGCCGGGCGCGGTGGCTCAAGCCTGTAATCCCAGCACTTTGGGAGGCCGAGACGGGCGGATCACGAGGTCAGGAGATCGAGACCATCCTGGCTAACACAGTGAAACCCCGTCTCTACTAAAAATACAAAAACTTAGCCGGGCGAGGTGGCAGGCGCCTGTAGTCCCAGCTACTCGGGAGACTGAGGCAGGAGAATGCCGTGAACCCGGGAGGCGGAGCTTGCAGTGAGCTGAGATCCGGCCACTGCACTCCAGCCTGGGTGACAGAGCGAGACTCCGTCTCAAAAAAAAAAAAAAAAAAAAGAAAATGACATAGGAAACACTGGAGTATCATAGCTCAACCACAGAAGATTCTCTCAGGAAACCAAGCAGTACTTGTGTATCCTACACACTAGGGAAGGAAGGAACCTTTATGAAAATATATGTAAATATACCATTATACTTCCTCCACTGGAGGCTTTCTGATGGTATATGATTGCTTGCTATTACTCAGGTTAGAATATGAAATCACCCAAAATAAAGACGGGCAGGTATTAGTATTTGTTAAAAATAATAAGCAAGAAATCAGCCAAAATGAAATATTTATGAAGAGTTTAAACTTTAATATATATCATTTATGTAAATAAATAAATTTGGTAATCAAAACAGTCATGATTTACTTACACTACGATTCTAATAGCACATTTTTAATAGCATATTTTTGATGCCTCCCCAAAGCTATTTGTTGATAATGCCATAGTACCATAAATCTTGCACTATGCCAGTGTCAGCACTATTTGGGTTTAGTGCAAGGCATATTCTCCCAGAATTAATACAACCTTATAAAATTTATTTTAGGTTATGACTTGGAATATTAGAACTTACATTCTATGCATTATATGGTTTCAATTTCTATTCTAGATGGTGAGATTATACTAAAATTAAGCAAGTTTTAAGTGCTGTGGTTTTTAACAATTGTAACAATTGGTTATTTTTATTCTGATTATTTTTATTCAGGTACTGTAACTAATCTAAATTTTTCCTTAAAATTCAGTGAACAACTCTAAGATGGTTATTTAATTGCATTTTTAATTGCTTCCAAAAAGCTTTCAATTTACAGTTCTTACCCAGTAAATAGTATATAATATTTCCAGTTCAGGATGTATGTTTTTCTGCAATTAAACAAATTTAATTTTACCATGATCATTAGGGACTCTTTTCAGAAAACTATGGTAAACTTCTACTACATCACTAAAGAATGCCATACCATTTTTGCAATAGACCCCGTCCCAGCAAAGCAACATTTTAGACAATGGACAAGAAGATGTATCTCCTAGTGGCCAATGGAATCCTTATCCACTTGGGAGGCGGGATGTACCTCCGGACACCATTACTAAAAAGGTAACCAATTTTTAATTAATGATACAAACCATGAAGCTTGCACAATCTACTACAATATATAATCAATATTTTGTGTCTTATCATCATTTCTAAGTTTGTGATAACTTTAAGGTAAATAATATCCTACTACAGGAGTTTGGTTGACTGTAAGTACACTGAAAAGAATGGAAAATGAACGCTGCCAGCTGTTCAAAGTTGGAAATAAATGTTTATAAACAGCGTCCTGCAACCTTTCTACAGATACTCTTTCCTCTTACCACTCACCTTTGAAGTGCACATATAGAATGATATGTGATGTACTTCTGACTCTCTTGGCTTTAACAGTGTGTTGTAACCAGTTTGCATAAAAGAAAATTTGATTCACTATTTCTAAAGTTATGACAATTGATTCAGCAAATATTTAGTGAACAACTATATGTACAACTATATGTGGAGTACTTGCTAGATATTGAGGAAACAAAAATGAAAAAGATACAGTTTCTTACCTCAAGAGCCTTTTTATCTAGTAAGGTGTGCTGAGTGATAAGGAGGTAATTATAATATTACATAACAAATTACCACAGCAGGAGTAAAAAGAAAGCCACAACTTGGGATAAGATACTTGCTACATATATGAGAGAAGAGAGAATTTGTATTCTAAAATATATTTTTTAAAGCTCTTACAAATCAGTAATGAAGACATACAACACAGTTTTTTTAAACTGGCAAAATACAAGGGGAATCAGGTGGGTAAATAAATACTAAAACAAAACAACCTTTTTATCAATCAGGGAAATGCAAAAGAGATGCCATTTATGTTTACTAGACTGGCAAAAATTAAGAAATCTGAAAAATACAAGTTGTTTGTAGGTATAAGAGCAGTAGAAACTCTTTTAGACTTCTTATGGGAATATGAAACACCATCACCTTGGTTACAAATTTTCCTGCAAAGCTGAATATGCACATACCCTACATTCTATCAATTCTCCTCTTAAGGTATTAAAGTAGAAAAATTATCATACATGTCATTCAGGGTACATGAAATGTTTCCAATACCAGAAAACTGGAAAAAAACAAATGTTTACCACCAGGAGAGTATGTAAATAAATTATGTTAATCACACAAAGGAATATTTCAAAGCAATGAAAATTAGTAAACTATAATTACAATAATGTGTGTTAACTTTAGAAACATAATTTGAATGGAAAAATGTTTCAAGAGATGGCATAAATATGTAATACCATATTTACAAATCCCAAAACAAGCAAAACTCATAATATTTAGGCATAAGTACATAAGAAACCTATTATTATAAGTAAATGGTAAATATAGTATTTAGAACTGTGGTTATCTCTAAAGGTAAGGTAGGGGATGGAATCAGGGAGAAAGTGGATATTATCGTTGGAACTATTCTAATTCTAAAATTGAATTATGGTTCTTTACACTCTACTTTTTAAGCTCATGAGTGTTCATTTTATAATTGTGCTTTGTAACCTACATATGTATTACATACTTACATTCTTTATAACCTAAGTGATTTTTCCCTTGATGACTACTTCAGTGCTTTCAAAAAATGCATTAAATATCAAATTTTATTTTATCCAAAATATTTGGTAATGCCACTGATTTACAGGCATTTATTTTATGCATGTTATTAATTTGACTATTGGGTAATATTCAGCATCATAGGTAAACATAATATGATGTGGTTAATGCTAAGAAGATGGGATACAGGGCTATGACACCACCTGGAAAGGGTACCTGTTTAGTGAGGGAACTAAGAGCAGTGGTGTCAAATAAGGCTAGAGAGATATGCAGGAGCCAGATGATGCTGGGATTTATCCTGTGGGAAATGAGAATGGGAATATAAAGTGTTTTAAACAGAGAAAGGACATGATCAAATTTTTATTTAAAGAGCCCTCTGATAGCTTTTCAGAGAATGAATTAGCGAGGAGAAAGACTGGAGCCAATAGAACTAGTTAAGATTCTATAGTAATTCAGGTGAAAGTAAATGGAAACAATGGGTGATGGAAAGAAATGCTGTATTAGTCCATTCTCACATTGCTATAAAGAACTACCTGAGACTGGGTAATTTATACAGAAAAGAGATTTAATTGACTCACAGTTCCTCAGGCTGTATAGGAGGCATAGCTAGGAAGGCCTCAGGAAACTCACAATCATAGTGGAAGGCAAAGGGGAAGCAAGCATGTCTTCACATGATTGTAGGACAGAAAGTGAGAAGGGGGAAGTGCTATATACCTTTAAATAAACAGATCTCATAAGAACTCCATCACAAGAAGAGCAAGAGGAAAGTCCACTCCCATGATATAAACACCACCCACCAGGTCCCTCCTTCAACACATAGGGATTACAATTCGACATGACATTTGGGTGGGGACACAGAGCCAAACCATAACAAATTCATAGATCCAATATCACGATAAATGTTAGAGCCAAAACAATCTTGTGATTGGACATAGGGCATAGAGATAGATAAAAGTTCCAAGGTTGATACACAAGCTTCTAATTTGGTCAGGGGAGTGATGATGTTCCATTCACTAAGATGGGAAATACAGAAAGAGTAATAGGTGGAAGTGGAGGAAGAGAGAAGAGTTTAGGTTTTTACATGTTGATTTGAGGTAGTTTTAAGGCATCCAAGTGGAAATGTTCAGTGGATGTTTGGATATATTTATCCTAAGTTCAGTAGAGAAATCTTAGCTGGAGCTTCAAATTTAGGAATCATCAGAATATGTGTTATTGAGCCATGAATGAGGCAGAAGGATGACACAGAACTCCATGGAACGCCAACATTTAAGAGATGTACAGTACATAGGAAAAATAGGCAGAAAAGAAATAATCAAAGATTGGATCAATACAGTGATTTTACTGCAAGCTGTAGAAAATTCAAGGGAGACATTGTTGAACTTCAAGGAAACACTTCACTAAACATGAGAAGTAGTTGAGGTTTACACTATGCCTCAACTTTAGTACTTTGTTCTCCCTTATTAAATACTTAGGGATTTATTTTCCCATTCCGCTCTGCCACCACACTGTTGGCTCTATCCTAAAATTGGTTTCTCTCGTAATTATAAGATTACTACCAATGACGATTGGTAATATGAGCTTCCTCTTTCAAATCCAGCAAGAGAGAGAAGCAAGCTTCCAATAGCTGTCTCTTATGTGCAAAACCTTTCTTCCCTGAGTCTTTCAACAAGCCTCATCTTACATCTCACTGACCCAAAATAGCTAAGGACTTCCCATCCTAGAAAAAGAAATGGAGTTTTATGATTGGCTTTGGCTGATCAGTTGGAGTAGAGTAGATGGGGCTCTCAATTTCAATGATCGCTAAGAAACATGTAAAAGGAAAAACAAGGGAAAATGGCACCTTGGAAACAGTGAGGGAAAAAATGTTTTTAGGAGGGAATGATCAACTGTCAAATGATGCACAAAAACGTCAAGCAAGATAAGTATGACTAAAGGCTCCTTGGATTTAGCAACAAGGAGGTTATTGGTGATATCAGCAAAAGCAGTTTGCTTAAATGATGGGATGGAATCCATAGGAATCTACATTAAAGGGTAAGTAAAGAAACCTATAAAACTCAAGAAAGAAGTAATGTACTAAATGTACTGTGTCTTCTTCCTACTATTATGATAAGCAGGTTCTGATTATCCCATATTATAGCAATTTTGCCTAAAATCTGAGATTCCTGAACCTATAAATAGATATGTCCACCTATCACCTCTCAGAGTAGAGAGAATAAGGACCACTTTAAATATTCAAATTTAGTTTATATTACATATTATATATTAGTTGAATAGTCAAGTTAATATTCAGTGAGAATCAACCTAAGGAAAGAAAAATGGTCATGGGAGTATTAGCCTCGGCTGCAAAATTTGCTGAAATAGATGCGATAATTGTACTATTAGTTATTGGGTTTCTATTTGACTCTACAATGACATTTTTAAAAGTTAATATTATTTTTGCAGTTGTTATGGAGTGAGTACTTAGGCTAGACATAATGGGAATGGAAAGATAGAAAGTGAACTACAAATTGAATGGGGAATCAAAGGGGAATAAGTGGTAAAGAATTCTTAGCCAGTGTCTGATTTGAGTCTATTTCTCCAAGCCTCTGTAGATTTTTTTTTTTTTTAATCTTGTTTCTCCAACTAAGCCATCAGAAAACACAGTAATACTGTAGGGATTTGGGGGGAAATTATGGAAAGTCTTTGACTGAACTTGTGGCTCTCTGTTGTGGCTATCATAGATTTTTGGTTGCTCATGGCCATGCCAGCCAGCACTTCAAGCACTACAGAGAACAAATATGAGTATCTTCCAAGCTGTGGATCCAAAACTTAGACACATAAAGTAATTGGACAAGAAGTGTTTATTTCTCAGAATTTTGCTTCTGTCCTATGCACCTGAGAGTGACAAAGTGATGGAAAAATGCCAAGAGTGTTAAATGCTGTCTTTTTTTTTTTTTAATGGAGTAAAATTAGGTGGTAGATGTTATTCCTTTCTTGCTATGCAGTCCCAGAGTCACAATATATATATATATATATATATATATATTTTTTTTTTTTTTTTTTTTTGCATTATCTTGCTCTGTCGCCCACCCTGGAGTGCAGTGGCACGATCTCGGCTCACTTCAGCCTCCCCGTCCTGGGTTCAAGTGATTATCATGCCTCACCCTCCCAAGTAGCTGGGATTGCAGGCATTCACCACCATGCCCGACTAATTTTTGTATTTTTAGTAGAGACAGAATTTTGCCATGTTGGCCAGCCTAGTCTCAAACTCCTGACCTCAAGTGATCTGCCTGCCTTAGCTTCGCAAAGTGCTGGGATTACAGGCGAAAGCCACCATGTCCGGCCCAAAATCTCAAATTTTGATGTCTGTTAGTGTAAAAAGTTTAGGATTCACTGCTAGAAGAACATTTTATAGCTATGTAAATCCCCCACCCAAAATTCCAGGCAGTATTATATGAATACTTTAAGAACTGCTGTTTAAAAATTTTGCCATTGCTGAAAACAACCATGGTTTCAGAAGGAGAGTTTGTATTTTAGGGTCCTATTACATCACTTCTGTTACTCCTACAGTCTATCAGATTATGCCACAGTCACTATAGTCACAATATTTGGTTCCATGTATTAAATTTTTACATAAGGCAGTGTGTTAAATGCTTTAACATATTTCTTTCTCTAACTTTCACAGCAACTATATGAAGTAAGCACTATTATTTTGTTAAAGAAGAAACTCATACTCAGAGATTAGGTTACTTGCCAAGCTCACATGGATAACTTATCATTTTATATTTCCCTCCAATATGTAACAGAAAATAATATGAAAGTGATATTATAAAAGATAAATGCAAAAACATGTTATTTTAAATTCAGATATTGCACTCTGATTTGGTCAAATCCTCTATAGGGATGACAAGGCTGTTTTGCCCTAATTCTAAAATGATACTCTTTTAAAAGGATTAGAAGTCTTAAACACGTTGATTATCTGTAAAATGTAAAATTAAAGGATAATATCTGCAAGGGTATGTTAGAATGATGGAGCAGAAAAACATTGCAGCTAAAAGGCTACAGTGACATATTAAAACCATTGAAACCATACACTTCCCTTCTAGAATGGATAACCAAGAAACTATAAAATCCTAGCATTTTAAAATCTGAAAATTCTTTAGTAACAAGAGACTAGGCATTCAAAGGTCTCCTTTAGCATCAGTGACTCTTTCCACCCTGAGTGTCTGTTCCCTCCCTGAGTGTTCTAGGTTAAGTGCATAATGACTTGGCAGTTGGAGTAATAAAGATGGCTAACAAGGGTCAGTATCAGGATGGACTCAGAGGAAGAGGAAGGCTTTAAAAATTTGCTGATTAGTCTTGGCTCACAAACTTACCTCTTATGCTGAACTTGCCTGTGATTTTCTCACATCTACAATATCAATTCAGATATTAAGCACTTCAGGATTGCCAGGATTGTCATCTCTGGGACATATCTCGGAATTTATCAGAAGAAGAAGAAACTAGAAGAAAGTGTGTGTGTGTGTGTGTGTGTGTGTGTGTGTGTGTGTGTGGTCATTTTCATGTTCTTATTATTCTTCCTTTACCCCACCCCACCCCCAAATTGTAATTTTTGCTTTTTCTGAAATACTTTTTTTAAGATTTTTTAATTAAGCTTATCAGGAGGAATATTCATTTCTTATTTTAATTGTGTCATTTGTCATGTTTTTTAATGTAATACATTTCAATGTTTCTTTCTATAAAAATTTAGAAAGGTAAGATCTAAAATACCTTTTGAAAATCATAAATTGTTTTTCTGTCAACCATGTGGCCAAATCATCATTTGTGCTTAAAATAACTGGATCAAATTTCTTTTTTTTTTTTTTATTTAAGTTCTAGGGTACATGTGCACAACATGCAGGTTTGTTACATATGTATACATGTGCCATGTTGGTGTGCTGCACCCATTAACTCGACATTTACATTAGGTATATCTCCTAATGCTATCCCTCCCCCCTCTCCTCTCCCAACAATAGGCCCCAGTGTGTGATGTTCCCCTTCCCATGTCCAAGTGATCTCACTGTTCAATTCCCACCTATGAGTGAGAACATGCGGTGTTTGCTTTTTTGTCCTTGCGATAGTTTGCTGAGAATGATGGTTTCCAGCTGCGTCCATGTACCTACAAAGGACATTTTATGGCTGCATAGTATTCCATGGTGTATATGTGCCACATTTTCTTAATCCAGTCTGTCACTGATAGACCTTTGGGTTGATTCCAAGTCTTTGCTGTTGTGAATAGTGCCGCAATAAACATACGTGTGCGTGTGTCTTTATAGCAGCATGATTTATAATCCTTTGGGTGTATCCCCAGTAATGGGATGGCTGGGTCAAATGGTATTTCTAGTTCTATATCCTTGAGGAATCGCCACACTGTTTTCCACAATGGTTGAACTAGTTTACAATCCCACCAACAGTGTAAAAGTGTTCCTATTTCTCCACATCCTCTCCAGCACCTGTTGTTTCCTGACTTTTTAATGACTGCCATTCCAACTGGTGTGAGATGGTATCTCATTGTAGTTTTGATTTGCATTTCTCTGATGGCGAGTGATGATGAGCATTTTTTCATGTTTGTTGGCTGTATGAATGTGTCTTCTTTTGAGAAGTATCTGTTCATATCCTTTGCCCACTTTTTGATGGGGTTGTTTGTTTTTTTTCTTGTAAATTTGTTTGAGTTCTTTGTAGGTTCTGGATATTAGCCCTTTGTCAGATGAGTAGATTGCAAAAATTTTCTCCCATTCTGTAGGTTGCCTGTTCACTCTGATGGTAGTTTCTTTTGCTGTGCAGAAGCTCTTTAGTTTAATTAGACCCCATTTGTCAATTTTGGCTTCTGTTGCCTTTGCTTTTGGTGTTTTAGACATGAAGTCCTTGCCCATGCCTATGTCCTGAATGGTATTACCTAAGTTTTCTTCTAGGGTTTTTATGGTTTTAGGTCTCACATTTAAGTCTCTAATCCATCTTGAATTAATTTTCGTATAAGGAGTAAGGAAAGGATCTGGTTTCAGCTTTCTACTTATGGCTAGCCAATTTTCCCAGCACCATTTATTAAATAGGGAATCCTTTCCCCATTTCTTGTTTTTGTCAGATTTGTCAAAGATTAGACGGCTGTAGATGTGTGGTATTATTTCTGAGGGCTCTGTTCTGTTCCATTGGTCTATATCTCTGTTTTGGTACCAGTACCATGCTGTTTTGGTTACTGTAGCCTTGTAGTATAGTTTGAAGTCAGGTGGTGTGATGCCTCCAGCTTTGTTCTTTTGGCTTAGGATTGTCTTGGCAATGTGGGGTCTTTTTGGTTCCATATGAACTTTAAAGCAGTTTTTTCCAATTCTGTGAAGAAAGTCATTGGTAGCTTGATGGGGATGGCATTGAATCTATAAATTACCTTGGGCAGTATGGCAATTTTCACAATATTGATTCTTCCCAAACTGGATCAAATTTCTACAGGGATTTTACTTGGTAATATAAGTCAATCTATTATAAAAACTTTTCAGAAGACCAGAATAAACCAATGTAATTTAAAATAAGTACAACTTATTTAAAAGATATTTAAAAGTACAACTTAAGAAAAATCACCTTAACCTATATATCTAGAAATTTAAATAAATGCATTTTATTATTTTTTAAATATCTAAAATAGATAATCATGACCAGTTGTAGTGGCTCACACCTGTATTCCCAGCACTTAGCACTTTGGGAGGCCGAGGCAGGCAGATCACTTGAGGCCAGGAGTTTGAGACCAGCCTGGCCAACATGGCAAAACTCCATCTCTACTTTAAAAATGTCAAAAAATTAGCCAGGTATGGTGGTGTGCATCTGTAGTCTCAGCTACTGGGGAGGATGAGGCATGAGAATCACTTGAACCCAGGAAGGGGAGGTTGCAGTGAGCTGAGATCATACCACTGCACTCCAGCCTGGGTGACAAGAGCAAAACTCCATTCCCCCCTACCCCCAAAAAAAGATAATCGTTAAATTACAGTCACTGAAAAGTAAATTTATTGAAATTGTTTTCCACTGAAAAGAAATATTGTTATCAGTACTCTGTGTATGTAGAACTGGAATAAAAGTAACTATAATTTTTGGCTTTTGTAATTTAACTGAGACTAGGCATTGTGCTGTTGAGGTCCCTTATGTCAAAAGTTGGGGAGAATGTAGCTTATTTACATAGAAATAGAAAAAAGTCTGAAATAGATGAGAGAAAGAGATGAGGATTTAAATATTGGGGGAAAAAAATAGATGGCAGAAAGTAGAGTAGATCATGAGGCTGTAAGCAAGCAAGTCAAGATGTGGAAGAAGCAGATACAAAAATCACCCAGGTAAACATTACATATAAGAGATGCAGAAATAGAATTGTTTCTTATTTCCATTAACCTCAAAGTCAAGAATATCTGTTCTGGTTTAGAGTAAAATTGAAACTGAAAAATGATTCTAAAACCTGAGTGATTGTCAATGCTGTAACTAAATTTTCCTTTTGTACAGAAGCAAATATGTCAAATAGAATTGTTTTTTGCCTTAGGCTTTGTATTTTTTCCCTCCCAAAGAAATGCATGTTGTTAACAGTGAAGAACCCCCAGGAGTAATGTCTTTACTTCATTGGTCCATAAGCAAATGAGAACAATCTTCTCCATCACTGGGAGTAATACCAGTCTCAATCATGAGACTTCTCTTTCCTGGTTCTCTTTCCCAAGCCTCATTTTTCTCCTCCGACAGTAACAAATTTTTCACTGATCGGAGTAAATGTTGTTTCTGGTAGACGAGGCAGTCACTAAAACTCAGAAACAAATTGGAGTTCCTTACAGAGAGTCATTCTCAATTCCAAACAGCTTTCTAAATGCTAGGAAAAGGGATCTTTTGAGTCAGTAGGTAGGGGGAGATTCTCTGTTTCTCTCATCTTTTTCCCCTACCCTCCTTTTGGTGGTGTCACTTAGAACTTTGTGTCAAGCAATGTAAAGACTGCATTGGTACCTGTGGTAACAACATATTCTGCTGAGGCTGCTGAGGAAAAGTAGTTTCAAGAGACAGCGGCCAAATGCATTCACTGTCAGTAAGCTCTGCCCAGAAACAAGAAATGAGTTCAGTGAAAGGCCAAATTGATTAAATCATGTAATTATAATTTTTAATTTAAAAAATGTTTAGCACAATCTGTAGCCCCTGGAGAGACATTTCTTAAAGAGAAATTATGCAGTTTTTCTCCTGACCAAAAGCCATTTTTTTCAGGACATAAAAAAGTGGAAAAGTGGGAAGATACCAAATGTGTCCAAATAAAAAGAGCCTTCATCTCCAGTGAGACTTTGAAAATGACTCTTTAGATCTACAGAAATGCAACCCTACTTTCCTTGGAGTTTTGGTATCTAGAAATAACCTAGAACTAAATTATTTGTGTGGCTAATAAGTACCTACTCTTTAATTTCACCTCTGGTTGAAAAGGAACTTTTAAGTAGTAGTTACAATCATACTGGTCACCTGAGAGGCAATCAACCACTGTCACACAAACATCCTCCAAGTTAGGACAGGTTAAGAGAAGAAGAGGTAGGTAGATGAAAATTATACCTTATAGAACTTTTGATTAGTGGTCAGTTATTGACAACATTGTTAGGCACCCACCAAACACCAATAGGAGGCTTTTGAGATTTCTGATGCTTATATTAATGATACATTAATAATGTATTAAGACACCCCTTTACTTTCCCTGTCTATCAAATGTATGCCTGCATCCCTACTAAACTTGTTTCAGTATGGTCTTTATGGCAGTAACATTAGTTATTGCTCTGGAACAAAATAAAAATGCACTGTTGAGGTTGTAAAAATTATATTGTGCAGAACAATCCAAAGAACAATTATATGAATATCTGCAGGCTCAAATCAAGTTGCACTCCTTTTACATAACTTTGCCAGTAATCTCATTCAGATGAATTCCAGGTACTCTTTTAAAACATATCTTAATTTATATATTACCATGTTATTTTTTTTTGCAGAAAATCAGTAGAGCCATGCCTTTTGCTATACTTGGGAAAATAAGACTAAACACGTCCAATTAGAGTCACTGTCCCCGCAACTGCAAATTATTGATATAAGATAGAGATGGTATATACATATGTAGACTTGCTTGTTAATAATCATAGCCAATGCCAAATAAACCAAAGTACATGACCTGGAGGAAATCAAAAATTCCATGAAAATGAGACCTTTCAGAGGCAGCTCCATGACTTAATAATAGCAGTTGAATCAGGAAAAAGGATTTGAAGAAATCAGTGAAACAATTTATTTAACAATCCATTTCAAATATTTATTTTGTTAATCTGAAGAGCTAGGATAATATATTTCTAATTGATTGATTTTAGTATTATTTAATTCATGGGTGTTTTTAAAGCTCATTCTATTTCTATTGTTATTAGACTTGTTCTCAGAAATAGCGGGGATAGGAGGTTGTGAAAATGTGAATGGAAAAAAATCTCTAACTGAAAGCAAAAATGACAGCTGAATAAAATACTGTTTAATTTACAGTCACCTTTGTATTGGATTTTTCTCAAGACAACATTATTCTTTAACTCACAAAGCATACCTTTATTTCCTAATACCAGTGCAACAATACAGCTGTCTGCAGTATTGAAGGACATCACCATCACAAAATCGGGGATTGTTCTCACCCAGTCTTACTCTAAATTATTTCCTTAATAAAAGTGTAAACCCCAAAAATGTCTGTCAAAAAGCTATTAAGTCAGAGGTAGAAAATAAACTTGCCACAGATTAAAGCAATAGAAAAACTGGCAGATTAAAGTACTTACTCCATCAATATTTGACATAGATGTTCCTTAAAAACAAATGACTGTTCTCCAGAAAATTGAAATAACTCAATAGCATTTATGCTGTCTTTGGAGAGAAATCTAAAAGCAAAAATGTGGAATTAATCCAATGCCATAAAAATGTTCCTGGTTGAGATGAACTGGCAGAGATCAAGGATAGTTGCCAGATAGAGATGTCAAAATTATAAGATTCCATTTCTTGCCACTTGGTCTTTATCTGACTTACTCTACTAGCTGTAGGTTCTTAGAAATCTTAAGGGTGAAATAAATTGTTGTCAAACTTTTATCGTTATTGTTAACATCTTCCATTCTGGGAATATACGTCAGCATCATCACAAAACAAACCATAGGTTGAAAAGTGTAGACTCATCCTCAGTTTCATCATTCAGCTACTAAGGATGCTCCATTGTTTTTTAATTTTGGTTAATAATTTCCTAAATCCGTAGCTATGTTTTGTTGATTGACATTTAATCATAGGAGAATGTACTTATAGAGATTCAATATGCCAAAGATGACTGCCTTTGTATATCAGCCAGCGGCTATGCTAAGACACTTACACTGAAGTGAAAGGTCCTACCACCTCATTTTTTATCTGTCATTGGAGACACTTATATTACCAGTATCTGACTCCCAAAAAATTCAAGATCAGCAAATATTGTGAATGCCCTCTAAAAATACTGCGGTATGCCACCAGGATGAAATGTCACCAAAACCCCAGGACAGAAGGAACAGCTTCCTGCCCCCTTTATTTTAAGCTGCAGAGCTTCCTTCCGTATATTTGTGCAAGTTTGTCTTCTGGCACTGACATGGAAGAACATAGATTTTGGCATCGAGCTGGCCTAAATACAAGTAAAACAGGACGAAAAGATTCAGCTTAATAGGTTGTTATAATCAGAAAAAGAATATCTACAGTACATACAGTAGGCACTGTACTAAGATGCTTAACATGCAAAACACTCTCATATCATCTTCACAACTTTATGGGGCGTGGAGTTAGGTGTATGAAACTGAGAGATAAGGATTGGAATCCAGTGTTGTCTGGGTATACAGCCTACTCTACCCACTAATTATTCCCCTCATATATTTTATCCCACACACCCCACCCAACAAAAAAAAATCAGAAAACATTATAGCATAGCCCATTGAAATATTAAATAACCTCAACACCAGGAATATATTTGATATATATGTAACTAGTACTTTTTGGCACGGCTTGGTATTTTTTTGTTGTTACATTTTCAAAAGAAAGAAACTCAAGCACTAGTCACATTTTTAAAAATAATTTTTGAGTCATCTTCAATTTGTTTTTATTGGTCTACGCAAATCAGAATTTTTAGAGATTTTGAAATGCATCTGTTTTCCAAACCTTCATGTTCTTTAATCTGAAACATTTACAAGTTCTTTATTGACCTTTGTGAATCTCAGAACAAAAAGAATCAGGAGGACTAAGTACAATATAAACTTTAAAAGGTCTCTTAAGCGCTAGAGGCCTCTTGTTCATATTGAATTTAGTTCATTTTGTTAATTTCATTTCTCAATAACATAGTACATCAGACTTCTTGAGTATATTCTCTGTGATTTCTGTCAATGCTTCTTGGTTGATGCTGTCACCGTTTTCCACAAAATAACCTGAGTCCTGTCACCAAAACTACCTGTGAAAGTGATACAACTGCACTGAATATTGACACGTCCAGCAAAATGATAATTACACTAAATACAGGGTACCTTGCATAGGTGATGCACTAAACTATGTAGTAAACTGTAATTTAAAAAAAAAAACTCGGCTTTTTTTCTTAGTTCTTACTAAGATCTTGTCTTCTGTTTTCTTTTAAGCAAAAGTTCAGGAGAAATGTTCACCTTAACTTTGTCTTTATTGGACCTTGAGCATATTAAACTTTGCTTCTCGGTTTTCCCATCTAAGAAGAAAAGACAATGATGCTTATCTTATAGAGTGGCTTTGAAAATTAACTATGATTATGATGTAAAATACTTACCACAGTGCCTGTTATATAAGTGTTTAATTAATGGTAGCTATTATAATTTTTATTATTTTGGATATAAATCTATGTGAATTATGGATAAGCTAACTTTCACTTAGCTTTGTTCCTAACAATACGTTGTTAATGAGACCAAAGTCATGAGTTATCATCTCTTTGAATTAGTTATCCATGAATACCGACTCCTCTCTTTACCTAGATGATTGTATTAAAAACATCTACAATGATGGGGATGGAGATATCTAGGGGTGAAAAAACAAAGATGAATCACAGCAACCTAAAATATTAGTCATGTTAATAGTGCAGAGTAAGTAGTATCATCTTGACTTATGGCAGAATGTATTTAGTTAGTTATTATATATTCTGTCCCCATCCATAAAAGAGGCCACGTCTCAACATCTGAAACAGAATGCATAATTTACTGCTTGCATACAAATAACTTGCAAGGTACAACCTCTCTGAGCTAAATAGGATTTCAGGAAGCAAGGAGCTCAGTGATTGGTGGATTTTCAGAAGTTAGACTATTTAAGAATAGTTGGCAAAACTTTCACTGGGAGAAGCGTGGTTACTTGAGTCAGACTGTTGCTGACTGGTTGACTTTCAAGTGCAGTTTCTAAAGCAAGTTGTTATTGATTAATTACAACAGGTTTAAAATCAGTTTTTTCCAGTGGTTATTTATTGCTGTAGCCAGACAGTTAGACCTTCACTCTTTGCACTGCAGATAAGAACTTTTTGTTCTCATTGCCATTAGAATGCTATATCCCAAGCAATACACTCAGTGTATTACATTATCTTCTTTAATCTTCACAATATTCTCTTAAGCACTAATTATTATATCTGCATTTTCATCTGATAAGCAGAAATCTTAGGTACCTTGCATAAGATTGCATAACTAAAAAGTGATAAAGCAAGGAATAAAACTCAGGTTCGTTTGACTCCAAAGACTATATTATCTGTACTGTGTGTATAATTATTTTTTAATTAACTCCTGGCATTTCTGTAATCCCCTTCATTTCTTTAATTTTGCCATTTCAAGAATGCTATATAAATGGGGTCTGTATGTATGTAACCTTTTGGGATTGGCTTTTCCAGCATACTTCTCTGGAGATTTATTCAGGTTGTTGTATGTGTCAATAGTTCTTTCCTTTTTATTGCCAAGTAGTATTCCATGGTGTGGATATATCACAGTTTGTCTATCATTTACCCATGGAATGATATCTGGGTTATTTTCTATCTTTGGCTACTATGAAGAAAGTTGCTATAAACATCTGTGCGCACCTTTTTGTGTGAACCTGTCTTCATAAGTCTCTGGGATGAATGCCCAGGAATACAACTGCTGGATCATATGGTACTTGCATGTTCAGTTTGTAAAGAAACTACCAAACATTTTTCCAGAGTGGCTCTACCATTTGACATTGCCAGCAGCAATATGTGAGTAATTTAGTTTTTCCTCATCATCTCCTGCATTTGGTGTTGGCACTGTGTTTTGTCTTAGTCATTCTGTTAGGTATGTAGTGATATATACACTTAATGAAAATTAACTCAGATTATGAGGTGAATTATGCAAATATTGTGGTTTTAATTTGAATTTCCATAATGACAAATAATGTTGAACATCATTTTATGTACTTATTTGCCTCTCTCTGAATATCCTGTTTGGTAAAATGTCTCTTCGTATCTTTTGTCCGTGTTCTAAATGGATTGTTTAGCTTTTTACCGTTGAGCTTGAGAGTTCTTCATATATTCTAGGTACTATCCTTTATCAGATACATGATTTACAAGTATTTTCTCCAACTCTGTAGCTTGACTTTTTTTCATTCTCTTAGCATTTAACATTTAAGTCTGTGATCTATTTTGGGTTAATTTTGATATAAGATATGAGACATAAGTCAAAGTTCAATTATTGTGCTTGTGGCTGTCAAACTGGGCCAGCATCATCTGTTGCAAAGATTCTTTCCTACATTAAATTGCTTTTGCATCTTTGTCTCAAATCATTTGGACATATTTTTGTCGATCTATTTATCAGTTCTCTGCTCTATTTCATTAGTCTATGTGTCTATTCCTCTGCAAATACAGTAACACATGATCTTTCTTGATTACAACTCTAATAAACTTCAAAATAGATAGACTGATTCCTCTCACTCTATACTTCTTTTTCAAAGTTGTTTTAGCTATTGTAGATTCATTGTCTTTCTGAATTTTAGAATAATCATATGTATTGAGATATAAATCTTGCTAGAATTTTGATAAGAATTAAACTGGTATATCAATTTGGAGAGAATCTTTAGTTTTTAAGTCTTTCATTCCATAAGTATAGTCTGTCTCTCCACTTATTTAAATCTCCTTGGATATCTTCATCAGTATATAAGTGCAATTTTAAGCTTATAAGTTTTATACAAGCTTTGCTTAATTTATACCTAAGTATTGCATTTTTGAATGATTATGTATGGTATTGCATTTTAAATTTTCGTGTCCATGTGTTCATTGCTAGCATACATAAATACATTTGATTTGTGTATGTTTATCTTGTATCCCATGACCTTGCTAAACTCACTCATTAGTTTTAGATTTTTTTGGTTGCTGATTCTTTTGAGTTTTCTATCTAGACAATGTCATCTGTAAATAAGAGCAGCTTCTTTCTTTCTTTTCAATCTTCATGTGTTTTACTTCCTTTTCTTCCATTATTTCACCGACTACAACTTTCAGCACTATGCTGAATAAGAGCAGTGACAGCGTACATTTATGTCTGCTCCTGATCTTAGTGGTAAAGCATTTGGTTTTTTGCCATTAAGTATATTAGCTATACATTTTTGTAGATGCTCTTTATTGAGTAGAGGAAGTTCCCCCTCTATTCCTATTTCTCTGAACACTTTAATCATGAATGGATGTTGAATTCCGTCAAATACTTTTTCTGCTTCCATTGATATGATCACAATTTTTCTTCTGTAGCCCATTAATATGGTGCATTACACTGGTTGATTTTCAAATATTGAACAAGTTTTGTATCACTAGAATAAACATCTCTTGGTCATGGTATATAATTCTTTTTATATATTGCTAAATTTTCATTGCCAATGTTTTATTAAGGATTTGTGCATCTATATTCAAGATGGATATTGGTTTATAGTGGTTTTTTCTTCCCTACTTCCTTCCTTTGTTTATTCCTTTATTTCTTTGTTTTGGTTTTTTGTTTTGTTTTGTTTTGTTTTTTGGTATCAGGGTAATGTTTGTTTCATAAAATAAAGAAGTGTTCTCTCTTTTGTTTTCTGAAATAGATTACGTAGAATTGGTATGAATTTTTCTTTTTTCTTTTTTGAAACAGTCTCATTCTGTTGCCTAGGCTGGATTGCAGTGGTACAATCATAGCTCACTGTGATCCTCCTACTTCCACCTCTCGAGTAGCTAAGATGGCAGGTCTGCACCACCACACTGGCTAATATTTTATTTAAAAATTTTAGAGATGGAGTCTTACTATTTTGCCCAAGCTGGAGAATTCTTAATTAAATATTTGGTAGAAATGTCCAGTGAAACCATCTGGGTCTGGATATTTTTTTCCTGGGAGTTTTAAATTACTGATTTTATTTCTTGATAGTTGTAAGGCTGTTCAAATTATCTATATTTTATATTGGGTGAGCTGTGGTAGTTTGTGTTTTTCAAGGAAGTAGTCCAATTCATTAGAGTTGTCAAATGTATGTATGTAGAGTTGTTTGTAGTATTACCTTTTTATTATTATGTCTAAAGGGTCTTAGTGATATCCTCTCTTCATTCCTAATTTTGGTTCATTTGTATCTTCCTTCTTTTCTTCTTTCCAGTCTTGCTAGAAGTGTGTTGATTTTATTGATTTTTTCAAAGAAACCACTCTTTGTTTCATTAATTTGTCAGTTGTTATTCATTTTCAATTTCATTGATTTTTACTCTTCTGTTTATTAATTTCCTTCCTTTCGTTTACTTTGGGTTTATTTTGCTTTTCTTTTTTCTAGGCCCTTGACATGGGAGCTTAGTGATTAACTTGATACATCTTTTTTTCTAATACATGCAATTTACTGCTATTAATTTTCTTCAGCACTGCTCTAGCTGTTCCATGAATTTTGATATATTGTACTTTCACCTACTTAGAGTTTAAAATATTAATTTATTTCCCTTGAGATGTCCTCTTTGAACTGTGGATTATTTAGAAGTGTGTGTTTAGTTTTCAACTGTTTGAAGATTTTTGTTTTTTCTGTTACTAATTTTTAGTTTGATTCCATTAAGGTTAAAGAACACATTCTATATTATTTCAATTATTTTAAATTTGTTGAATTTTGTTGTCTGTTTCGGGATATGATCTATCTTCATAAATATTCTATAGGAACTTGAAGAGAATCTGTATTCTATAAGTGATAATTGGATATGATTAGTTAATGATATTGTTGAATTCTACCTTTTTTATAATTTTCAGCCTAGTTTTTCCATCAGCTATTGAGAGAAGGGTGTTAAATTTGACTAAATTTAGATTTTTCTATTTCTCTTTCAGTTCTATCAATTTTGCTTAAAATATTTGCAGCTCTATTGTTTAATGTGTACACATTTAGGATTGCTACGTTTTTTTGGTGAATTGAATCGTTTTTCATTATATAAAATCCCTCTCTGTCTCTCATAAAGGTTTGTTTGCACTGAAGTCTACTTTGTCTGGTATTAATATAGCCATTTTCCTTTTCTTTCATTAATATTTGCATGATGTATCTTTTTAGATTCTTTTACTTTCTACCTGCCCATATCATTATATTTGAAGTGATTTCTTATAATCTGCATATAGTTAAGTAATGTTCTTTAATCTGCTGTGCCAAAATCTATCAATTGAATTTGTGTATTTAGATTTCTTACATTTAAAGTAAGAATTGATACATTAAGATTTAAGTCTCAACTTAATCTTTTGTTTTCTGTTTATGCTTGGTTTTTTTTAGCTTTTCTGTTTTCTTTTTCTTCCTTCCTGCAGGCCAGCTGAACATTTTTCAGAATTCCATTTTTATTTATACTGTTTTTAGTGTTATATATTTAGTTTTGAGTATTTTATATTTATAACATTTTTAGTATGTCTCTTTCTATAGCTTTTTTTAGTGGGTGCTCCTGGTATTACATTATATATACATATTTTACAAGAGTCTACTGTGTCATTGTTTACCAGTTCAAGTGAAGTACAGAAACCCATTATGTTCATCCTCCTCTGTGAATAATTGTCTTAAATATTTCCTCTACATGCATTTAAAGTCATATCAGATGGTGACATAATGTTTACTTCAATCATGAAACATAATTTCAAAAATTCAGGAGGGAAAAAAAGCTCATTGCATTTACCTGTATATTTTCTTACCATGTTCTTTCTTTCTTCCTAATGTTACAAGGTTTTTCTTTTACTGTTTCCTTTCTATTTAGGAAATATCCTTTAGACATTATTCTAAGATAGGTCTGGTAGCAACAAATTATCTTTGTTTTCTTTCACTTGAGAGTGTCTTTTGATTTCCCTTTCATAGCTAAAGAATATATTCACAGGTATAGAATTTCAGGCTGACAGTTCTTTTCTTTCTGCCTTTGAAAAATATTAGGCCACTACTTCTGTCATCCATGGTTCTCAATAAGATACCCACTGTTATGCAGTCTTCTTCCTCTATATGTGAGGTGTCGATTTTTCCTCTGGCTGCTTCTAAGATTTTTTCTTGTCTTTAGTTTTCAGAAGTTTAATTATAGTGTGTCTATATTAGTGCATTCTCACACTGCTATAAAGTAATACCCAACACTGGGTAATTTATAAAGGAAGGAGATTTACTTGACTCAGTTCCACATTGCTAGGGAGGCCTCAGGAAACTTACAATCATGGTGGAAGGCAAAGGAGAAGCAGGCACTTTCTTCAAAGGGCGGCAGGACAGACTGACTGCAAGCAGGGGAAATGCCAGATGCTTATAAACCCTCACATCTCATAATACCCACTCACTATCAGAACAGCATAGGACAAACTGCCCCCATGATCCAGTTACCTCCACCTGGTCCCGCCCTTGACATGTGGGGATTATAGGGATTGTGAGGATTACAATTCAAGATGAGATTTTGGTGGGGACACAGCCAAACTATATCAGAGTCTATTCATAGATTTCCTTGGGTTTGTTCTATGTGGAACTCTTACTTCTTGAATCTGCTTCTTGCTTGCTTACTGAATTCTTGCTTCTTGAATCTGTAAGTTTATTTCTCTTACCAAATTTCAGAATTTTAAGCCATTATTTTATCATGTAATTTTTCAGCCCCAACTCCTTTCTCCTCTCCTCATGATAACGTTATTATTAGAACTTTTGTATAGTCTCACAGGTCCCTAAGACTCTGCTTATATTTTTGTCAACGTGTTTTCTCTCTGTTATTCAGATTGAATAATTTATATTGTCCTGTCTACCAGTTCACTGTTTCTCTCCTCTGTTTTCTACAATCTGCTATTAAACCTATTCACTGACTGAGTTTTTGATTTGTTATTTATTTTCAGCTCTAAAATCTCCATTTGTTTCTTCTTTATATCTTCTGTTTCTTTCCTGAGACTCTTTTTAATTTTTATGTATTTTTTACTGACATGGTCTTACTCTGTCTCCCAGGCTAGAGTGCAGTGATGTGATCAGAGCTCATTGCAGCCTGGACCTCCTGAGCTCAGGTGATCCTCCCACCTCAGCCTCCCGAGTAGCTGACACACATCACACCTGGCTAATTTTTTGTATTTCTTAAAAGACAGGGTGTCGCCATGTTGTCCAGTCTGATCTTGAACTCCTGTCCTCAACTGATACACCTGCCTCGGCTTCCCAAAATGCTGGGGTTATAGGGTTGAGCTACAATGCCCGAGATCTTTGCTGAGACTTTATATTTCTTTGCTGAAGGTTTCCAGTTTTCCTTTGGTTTCAAGTGTGTGTGTGTAATTGATCATGGAAGCATTTTTAAGTGGCTGTCTTAAAAGTAAGATAATTCTAACATCTTTGTCCTTTCAGTATGAGCATCTATCGATTGTCTTTTTTTATTTGGTTTGAGATCTTCCTGATTCTTGGTATGATGAGTGATTTTTTTAATTAAAACCTGGGCACTTTTATATTATGTTATAAAACTCTGTATCTTACTTAAAGCTTCTGTTTTAGCTGCCTTTCTCTGATACCACTCCAGTTGGGGAAGGGTGTGGTGCCACCTTGCTATGGCCAGGTGAAGGCAGAAGTCCAATTTTCCAATTCAGCTTCCAGTGACAGTTGAGTCAAAGGCTCTTCATCATTGCTAAGTGAGGATGGAAGTTTCATCTCCCCACATGGTCTCCATTTAGTGGGGGTAGCATCATTACCACTGGATGATGGGGAAAGTCTTGACTCTCTACTAGGCCTTCTCTGACACCACCTCATTAGTAAAGTAAAGGGTGTTTCATTACTGCTGGGTAGGAGTGGAAGTCCAAACTCCTTGTGTGGTCACCACTGACACCATTGAAGAAGAGGGGCTTATTACTAGTTGATGGGAATGAATGCTGTGCACCTACTTGCCTTTTCTAACACCACTCTAGCAAAAGTGTTTGTGTGCCTTGTGACATCCTCACAAGGGTAGAAGTCTAGGTTCAACACTTGACTTTTGCTGGCATTGTTCGGGGTGGGGCTACAGTTTTTCTCTATGGTGTTCAGTGGAGGAGTTATTGTCTAAAAGCATTCTGTCTTGTTAGACTGCATCTTTCCTATTCATTGGTTAGAGAGAGTAGACTTTTGTTGGAGCATTGTTTATACTTACTGGCATTTTCAGATTGTCTGCTTCTTCAGCTCCAAGTCTGTGATATATGACACAAAAATAAGCCCAGAGAACTTACCACCATGCTGTGACTTTTTCCCCAGGTCCCTAGCTAGTCTGCCTTCTCTTTATTATTCATAGTCTTCTTACATTTATGTGTAATGCCCAAGGTTTTTTAGTTGTACTTCATGGAAGAAATAGGGCAAAGTACATCTACCCCATCTACCTGGAAGCAGATGTCCTACTGGCCTAATTTTTAACAACTAACCTGCATTTTAAAAAAAGTGGGGGTGCCACGGAAAACATGATGTGAATAGAAAGTAATAGGCCTGGGTTTTGTTGTTATTGTTGTTTTATAAAATTACTGATACTGACTTATTTATACAAGTGCTAATTCCTCGAAATCAGTAAGTAAAATATGCTTTGGAGATGATTCTGCTTCCACACATTTTAAGAACTCTTTTGGATTTAATTTTAGAGAATGAATTATGTTCTTTTGAACATTCTCAGTGGCGTAAATTGTAATCTTTTAAGGCAGTGTTTGATTTTTGGAAGCAAGCCCAGGTGGTTCAAGAGCCAAGATGGGTAATAAAACAGATGACCAAATTGGGTAACATAATACACTTCTCAGTCTAACACTCTTTTTTAAAAGAACGGCGTAAACCAAATCATTTTTACAGTGATAAAGCTATGTCTTTTATATTATACAAAACCTCCCAAATACTTCCAACTTTCACATAATAAGCCTGATTCGCTGTGGGATGAATTTTGCATGAACAGTGCCATTTGCTATCAAATCAACAATTCTTTTCTGTGGTTTTTGACATAAGTATTTTCTTGGGTCCTATAGATATTGGAGTTTTCCCTGTAAACTTTGACAGTTTTTAGGGGGTCAACTTCAAAACAACATATTCCATCACTCTTCTCCTCAAATACTTGTTATTTTTTACAACCAACCTCCCCTTGAAAGTTCCAAACAAATGTCAAATCTTCTCTGTTTCTTTTTACTATTCAAAATGTGTAGCACAAGCTTTACAGAAACCTTCATGTTCAAATTTCCCTTCAGTATGAGTCAGTGTTCTCACAGCTAACCCTCTGCATGAATAAGTTTAATCTCTTACATTTTCTGCATTTTCATCAGTTCTTTGAACTTCATCATGAACATCCTTATTACTTTTCTCAAGCCTTTGTGCCAGTAAAAAACAACTTCCTCTTTATAGTCCTTCTGAACCATTATTGTCCCTCTAGATGTCTTGTCATTTATGTTTGTTTAACTTTACAAAAAACTGTGTTAATTCTTTGCTTTCTACAGTTGTCATTCCCCAACGTCATTCATCACAGCCTATAGCCCAAGAGAGACAAAAAACTGCTGCTGCTACTGCTGCTGCTGCTGCAAACAGAATGACTTTACAGCATGTTCCTTTCATGCCTATTGTTTGTTTTGCCAAGCCATCTAAGAGCATAAGCTTAATGACTTCATAGTAATAGATTACTAAATACAAAAGCATCATCCTATTTGCTTAACTATAAAGCTCAAAGTCACATGTGCAACATCTAAAACAGATGATAGACCTAATCCACTAAGTAGGAAATTGCCTTTTGGCAAATTAAAGAGCTGCTAACGAAATTGAATAATATATGCTCTCGCTCAACAACTTGATCCTTTTGTTCCTTTTCATGGTTCCTTTTCACTTCATGGTTCAACTAATCGGGGTGGGTGTCAATTTGCGGGGAAAGGGTTGCAGTATAATGTAGTGTTTAAAAGGACGACCTTTGATAGACAGACTTGGTTCAAATGATGGTGCTGTCAGGTTACCAGTTGTATTACTTGGGAAATTTACTTAACCTCTTCCACCCTTAGTTTTGTCCTCAGTAAAATTGTATAATAAAAATTACCTCTTAACACTATTGTAAAGTTTAAAGAGGTAATATGTATATGGTGTTTTAGCACATTTGCACTGAGTGTTTGGGTGGTAGCTATTATTTATTAAATGCCAGTTACTGTGTCAGTCATTAAAAACTGTAAGTAAAATATGATGCTTGCTCTCAAAGAGTTCAAAATCAGCATAATCTTGAGCTCACATCCTGTCCTATTAGAAGAAAAAATACACCCTAAAAGTAAGTCTGAACACCGGGAGTTCAAGGCTGCAGTGAGCTATGATCACACCACTGTACCCCAGCCCAGGCGACAGAGTAAGCCTCTGTGTCTACAAATAAAAATTAAAACTAAATTCAAATAACAAAGGCTATTATAGTTCTCCAATATATAGCATTTGCTTTTCACCCTTGAATAGACTAGTACTATAATACTCTAATCAACAAAGTAATCCATAAGCAGTTATTCATTTTCTCATGTAGATTATATTTCATGGAACCAAGCTATGTTCTGGATCCTTCTAAGTTTGTCTGGGTGGAAAAATGCTTTGCTTATCTATATGATCACTTTCAATTAAACTGCCAGTTGTCACTTGCACTGGTTCAAGCACTGACTGAAGACCCATGAATATTCTGCCAGTGGAAGCAGATGTAAACTTAAAAATCAGTTGATTTCTCAGTAGCCAGGCCAGTCACCCTCAGTCAGATAGTTCCACCCCCAGCTCCTCTGACTCCTGAAATCATTTTCTCTAGCTATGTAACTGGGCATGCCAGTGAGTTCATTCAAAATACAGCAGCGCAGGCCAAGCACTGTGGCTCAAGCCTTTAATCCCAGCACTTTGGGAGGCTGAGGCCGGTGGATCACTTAAGGTCAGGAGTTCGAGACCAGCCTGGCCAACATGGTGAAACCCTGTCTCTATTAAAAATACAATTAGCTGGACATGGTGATGCAGGCCTGTAATCCTAGCTACTTGGGAGGCTGAGGCAGAAGAATCACTTGGACCTGGGAGACGGAGGATGCAGTGCGCCAAGATCGTGCCACTGCACTCCAGCCTGGGCAACAGAAAAAAGACTCCGTTGCCAAGAAAAAAAAAATAATACAGCAGATCAGAATGTGATACTGAGCTTATCATGGCTGTCCTTTCCTCCAAACAAAAACACAGTGCAACTTACACCCCCTGGAAAAAAAAGAAAAGATATTCCATGGCAGCAAGCAAGAATTGAATTTGCAATAAGGAAAAACTTGACCACAAGGGTGTTCAATGTTCTAGAATGGCTGAAAAGGCTGAAATATCTTCTTTCATTAAGATTTCTGAGAAGGGAATAGATATAATGGAGAAATACAGATTTGCCCTTTATGAGGTTATCTTAGTTGTATTTATGAGGTTATAGATCTGTAATCACTGGATATGTGTTGGACAGAGTTGGGTTGATAATTGATTTCACATTGTGATGGTATAGTCTGAAGCCCTTTTTTGCATCTTTTCCTCCAGTTTCTCATGTCTGAGATATCATTACTGTTTTTGAATGTAAACAATTGTAAATGATACCAAGACAGTCAATTGGACATCTAAAATATAATCAAATGGTTGTTTATTTTGCCTTACATATTGCCAAATTATAATTTTGAATATTTTCTTTTGAAATTGTCTCTTGTTTGGAATCCAGTAGTATATTTTTCCTCTGCAAATGATTTTTCATTATCACTATAGTATTTTTTATGTTGCTCTTCTTTAAAAACTTTAAAATAATTAAATTTAATCTCTTCCATGAATACTTATTTAATAATTATCTTTTTATGACTCCAACCTAACTTTTTCATAGTAATCAAAAATCTTGATTAGTCAGGAAATTTCACAAGCTTTCCTAGCTAATGAATTCAAAGATGAAATTCACTTTTGAATTCATGTCACCTATCCTTAAAAGATCAATAGGAAAGAAAATGAATTCAGGAAATAAATCCCCACATCTTTCAATAGTAATGGGTGAAGTACTAAGCACAGCATTAAAATATATGTTTAAAATTATTCATGATCAGCATTCATTTTCCATGTTAGACTTCCACGTTAAGCCATTCTCAGTTTAGAAAGGCATATTCTGGCTTACCAGCTCACACACAAAACTGCTTGCTTGGTTGGTAGAAAAGACATCAGACAGAATGACGCAAGGAGCTGGTGCTAAAATGAAGATGAGAAAACAGGAGTCAACAAAGAAGTAGGGGTATGATCATATCATTTAAAGATGAGAGACCGCAGCAAGCATACCCTCTCTCCTCCATCTTTAAGAATTTAGAAATTATCATTATCCGTTTAAATAAGGGGTACTGATTAATCCATCTGGAAGCTCATGACCAGATGATCTTCTGCAGAGAGAGCTCATTTTGAAGACGTTTCCATAGCTAGTGCCCCCACAGGAATTTATCACATGATTAATTTTTAATGTAACTTAGAGATTTCAAAGGCTGTATTTGAATAATGGTGATAATTGATAAATATTGGTTATACTCATCTGAACAAACTTAGTTGCGTCCGAATCAGAAAACTGTTTCCAGCATTTCCCCCCTGGTGTTACATATATTGACATCTCTCTGTCTCTCTCTGGTATATTTCAAGATGAAATATCAGATACAGCTTCCCTTTAAGTTGTGACTTAATTTTCTTCCTGAGATTTTTCAAACTGAATTTTGTTCCTTTAAAGTGAGGTTAAAATTATCTCTGGCAAGCCAGCAGATGACTATGAATGTATTTAATGTGACCTTGCTCCAATATTAACATTTTCACAAACCACAGTAGGCAGACCCTTACTGTTTCTTCATTATCCCTTCCGGCCATGACTGAGAGCCCAAATGGTGCCGCTTTACCAGAGAAGTATTCTGTACATGCTTTCTACTTTAATCACATCCTTTCAGCACCATGAATCTTTGCCTGACAGATTATCTTCTCCACAGGCAGGCAGCCATATCCAGACGTTGATGGGGTCCCAAAGCCTTCAGCATCGCAGCCGGGAGCAGCAGCCATATGAAGGAAATATAAACAAAGTGACCATTCAGCAATTTCAGTCACCATTGCCTATTCAGATCCCCTCTTCACAGGCCACCCGGGGACCTCAACCTGGACGGTGCTTAATTCAAACGAAAGGGCAAAGGAGTATGGATGGATATCCAGAGCAGGTGAGAAGTGTTTCTTTATTACTGATGAATTTTCAGGAAAGAAAAGTCCAAACAATCCATGGTGTGCCTTCCCTCGTTAATGTGGTCCAGGACACAATGCCATCACCACGTTGAATGGGGTAGGGTCCTCTTTGTGGGGACTTTTATCCTTCTTTCCAGTGGTTAAGTACTACAACATATAGGGATTTATGGTTGGTAAAATACCCGTTTTACAAAAGGAAAAATTGATGGGGCGGAATAATTTTTCCAGTACTATCCTACACCCTGTCCTACCCACTCCTCACTCCAATTTAGCTCTACAGTACAGATTTTGAATGTTATAAAGGACTTCAATGGATTAGGTATGTTTACCAAGTCCTCTGGTGAAACCTACAGTGTGAAAGTAAACTGTTTTATTTCCCCCATCTGTGGGAAGATATCTTTTAAAAGTCCTATCTTCGGATTGTTGAATGGTGCAGAGATAAAGCTTTGCTGTGAAGATGTGAAGATAACTATAAAGAACAGTTAGAAGGGAAATGTTTCTGACATGCTTCAAGTTACTGATAAATGCCATGTAGCGAAAACAATTGCATTCTTCAAACCTATCTAAAATTAAGGTTTGCTTTTCCATTGTAGAATCTGTTTTAGTTCCTTAGGACTGGAAAACTGAATGGGATTGCATCTATTGAACTATATTAATCTTAGAAAGTAAAACATTTAGATCTTAATA
The DNA here is from genome assembly GCF_049350105.2 of Macaca mulatta. Lineage (NCBI taxonomy): Eukaryota > Metazoa > Chordata > Mammalia > Primates > Cercopithecidae > Macaca > Macaca mulatta. The sequence continues at coordinate 170,554,712 of NC_133406.1, read as the reverse complement.
CACTCTTAAAATTAATTTCTCTTATTTCATTATTCAGATAGATAGGCTACATTCCTACTGACTTTTCTGACTTTTAATATGGTCTATAAAAGCTTCATTTTATTATTACTTATCAAAGTTTTACGTATCTCCTCACCTGACTTTCTAAACATATCAAAATTAACTTCATTCTCCAGATTTTACCTTTATATTGTTAAGAGTCATTTATCATTTGGATTCCAGGGGCTTTAAACATCTCCTCTATTTCTTAATATCCTTCCTGAAGCCTAGATTATGTACTAATCATTCTCAGAATCATAGGTACTTTTTAAAGATAATTTTCTCCCTCTCCTGCCTTAATCTAGGTCAAGTGTTGAATTTAAGGTATTATAAACCAGACAGGTGCCTTTAATCAGATAATGATATGGGGTTTTTAATTCTCCAGATACTCTTAAAAGTTAATACAATTTTAAATTATGCTTTACCAAAGGCATCTTAGGAGGTTAAAAAATTGTTCATAGATATTACTTGCCCACAAGTACCATAACTCAAGCGAGTTCTCTGATTTAGTTATTCTTATTAAAAGCTACATGGTTTTTTCCTCCCAGAATCAATGCATTTGAAAATCCACTGAGATTAATGCTCTCTGTTCTCACCTACATTGAAAAGTAGGTTTAGTGTTAGCATGCAGTTATTCTGAACACCCCAAATTTAAAGGCTATTTTAATACTATTTCTCAAAAATATGTAAATTATATAAAGTTTGACTAGTAAGAGAATTACTAAGTTTTAAAGTTTACACATGTATTGAGTTTAGAACATTATGATTATTTCAGAAAAATGTATTTATAGTAGCTCTCAAATGTTTTCATTCCCAGCTTGATAACATCAAGTGCCTTTCAAACTGAGAGATAAAATTGAAACATTCAATTGAATGCTTAAACCTGTCTGAACTATAACTCAGAATTGTAGAACTGCCTATATGTTAAGGAAGGGACTTAAATATAACACCTTTTGGTGTCCCAGTTTTTTCTGCCTTGGTTTCAGGCTGAAATGGTTTTGAATGTATTGTACATTTCAAAATACCTAGAAGTGAGGACTTGGAATGTTCTCAACATAGAGAAATGATAAATCCTCGTGGTGATGGATATTCTAAACACCTTGACTTGATTACACATTCTGTGCATGTGACAAAATATCACATGCACCCCATGAATATATATACAAATATCATTATGTTTCAATAAAAAAGACTTCGGAGTGAAAGAAAGCCTAAAGGCATTTAAACAACCAGTTCTGGTCCCCAAACTATGCTACCTCTCATCCCATTATAAATCTTGAGTCAGTTTCTTAAAGCTGTTTTTGCAGTTGGCCAGCTCATATTGGCACATTGCCATGTGCTCCTCTTCCCAGTCACACCTTCAGTGACATCATCTTAATAGGTTGAAGTTGTGGGAAAAATTATACCAGGAACATCAGCAAACACTGCGAATTAAGGCACTCCCCCAACCCCAACCAGTTGTTTATTAAATATTTTCCAGCACACTACTGACTACTACCCTGATTTCTTTCATCTCTTTTTCTTTCTCTAACCTGTCCCCTTCTTCATTTAGCTTAGTGTTCAAGAAAGAGACACTAGGACTAGGTCTCAGAATTTGGAGTTCTAGTTTCATGTTTACGTTTATGAGCCACTTGTCCACTTGTCCTTGGCCAAGTTATTAACTCTTCCTGAGAGTCAGTTTCTCTCCTGATAAAATGAGAGCATTGCTACCCACCAACGACATTCAAAAAGAATTTGTGAGAGTCAAATAATAAACTTCTACACACACACACACACACTCTGTAAGCTTGGCACTGAGGGTATAGAAACAGAAAACAGAAGAAATAGAATATTTTAAGAATTCAAATATTTGAAGAAACTTAATGATTATCAGTCCCAACCTCCTTCATCTAAAGATAGAAAAACAAACCAAAAAACATTAAAAGAGGCTGAGAGATTATATATTTCACTCTCATAATGAAACTATTTCATATGTTTTTTACTTTCCTAAGTTATATTTCTTTTGAAAATTCAGACCTTTTTAGTAAGTATATGTGGCTGTGTGTTTTAAAAGAAGACCTGTATTCCAAATTTAACAAGGAAAAAAATGGAGAAAAACATTTAAAACATGTAAAGACTTTATGGAGCTTCACATGAAAATTATAGAGTAGTGATTTAAGTGTAAAGAGCAGTGATGTAACATAAAATTTCTAATGTACATTTGGGACATATAAATCAAAACATTCTATTTTAATAAGACATTTCTAGTGGTGCTATAAAAGAGCCATAAAGAGAAAAGCAAAGTTCAATTTAAATTATCTAACAAATGGTAAATTTGGTCAGGTACAATATGGAAAAACCTAAATTATTCAACATTTTTAAGAGCAAGGAGACACAATAAATGTAGTGCAAAGAAAGTCTACTCAGTATAATAACACACAATAATTTCTGTTAAAGTAAACCTTGGAAACTTTAGTTAAACAGTAGTCACTTATTGAAATACTACAGGTAAAACAAAATCTGATTACAGTGAATACATGTTTTTTGATTCAGGGAAAGGAAATCTGAATGAAAATAGCAAAGAAAGGGACAGCAGTTACCATATATTAAGCACCTGCTATGTGTTTTACACTCTTATTTCTCACACACAGGTATGGCAGCAGAGGCATGTGACCTGTAGAGTTGCATAAGGTCCTGCACTTAAAAGGGCCCCGCATTTGGATTAATGCCCTGCTGTCACCATCTTGTAATTCTTAATAATTTTTGATAAAGGAGCCCACATTTTCATTTTGCATCAGGTCCAACTAATTATATAACTGGGCCTGCTTAACATATACTATTTTATTTAATCCTCGTAATAATCTTATTTTATTTTTACAAGTGAAGAAACCAAGGCAGAGAGAAAATAATTTATGGAAAGTGTAATTGGCCAAGCTGGAATTTTAAGTCAGATTTTTTCTGACCCCAATCTGAGTCCTGTGTCCTAATCTTACTGTAAAATTCACCACATGATCTCAATGCCCTCTCTGTCAAATGATATTAATTAAAGCTGCCTGAACTATAACTCAGAATTAGAGAACTGCCTTATGGAGTGTTCAAGTGAACTCATGAATACTTCCAATTGCTTAGAAAAGAAAAAGCTACTGAACAAATGGAAATTATTATTAATGAAAACATACTTCTATATCCCTTAAGGTCACCCAAAGAACTGGTGTCTTTTTAACCTGATTAAAATAAGTTCCATGTGGAAATGAACATATATAATCAATGCCAAAACTGACGACATTGAAAGAATTAGAATGAGTGTCATTTGTTATGTAAGCGGAGTAATGAACTTTGTTTAGCCATAAAGAAGCATTTAGTAAGCTTTGAGGCTCCCCTTCAGTGATAAAACCATCTAAACTTTCAAACCAGCCATCACAATAAAAAGGATAAAATAGTCAAGAACTCTAGAAACCTAAACTTCTAGTTTAATGAACTTATTTTCATGTTTATTTTTCAGAAATAACAAGTATCAAGTCTGTTTTCAACTCTAGGTTTAAATTAAATATATGGAAGTTATGTTTCAACTATAAAATGTTACCCAGATTCAATGTATTAATTTCTGTAAACTATAAATCTGACTTCAAATAATATCTGCAGCAAAAACCATATACATGTCACCTGAAGTTCATTATCAAGGGATTTTACTTGAAAAGGAGATTTTAATGCATAAACCATTTAGATTACTTACAAACATAATAGAGGGTAAGAGTCAGAGTTGTATTAAGTAGTGAACTGAATAAAACAGCCAGAAAGTGACGGTTTGACTTCCATTCCACATGGAAAACTCTTCAGAATAGTCATCCTATTAGATCTTTCATTTGTGTCCCAGCGGAACTAAAGAAGCTTAAAGATCCCATCCACCTTATCCTCCCCTTCACAATATGGTAATGCTTTATATAAGTTGTTCTTAACCACAGCTGCAGAATCTGTTGAGGGGCTTTAAAAAATCCTGATGTCTTGCTCTCATCCCCAGATACACTGATTTTAGTAGTCTACATGTGACCTGGGCAGTGAGACTTTTGAAAATTCCCCAAGGTGCTTCTATTGTGTAGCCAAGGTTGAGGAGCACTGCTTTAGATATTCTGTAGCTCAACAATTTATCAGCTGAATAATATATTACAATATCACTATTTAAAAGCATACATAAGTTGCCCATAAGCTGTTGGATATTTTTAAAAGAAACTAACGTCATCTTTGTTTTTCCCTTTTACAAATGTGTAATACAAGATAGAGTATATTTAAATAAGTAGATAATATAGATGCCAAAGTGGAAATAAGAAGGACAAACATCAGCATGATGCTTCAAACCTTTCAAAACCCTTTTATGTATTCACTGATTTAATTGATAATGCTGTGATATAGGTAGAGCAGTTTCCATTTTATAGACTACAAAACTAAGACTAAGAGAAGTTAATGTCTTGCCTGTAGTCACACAATTTAGAAGCTGGGCTGGGATTAGAACCGAGTCCCATGAGTCTACCACATTACATGCTGCAGCCTGCTACACTATAGCCAAGCACACAAGTCAAGATTAAATTCACATTGGAAGAGTGAAACGATGGAAAAATACACCCTTCATTCCATGTCTGCCCTGGACAAGAGGACCTCCCTAACATATCAAAATGGCAGGAGCCCAGCCAACCTAACACATCAGGATAGCAGGAGCTCTATGGCTGTCTCCTGCCAGTGCCTGCAAGTATACATGTGAACTAAAGTTTGTGTCTGAAAGAGAACTTGTAAGCTCACATTAGAATCAGCCTCAGAAAGTTATAAAAAATGATATGCATCCATCATATTTAAGGGGAAAAAGTTCCAAAACGTACTCACAAGGAGATGCTGTAGTCTATCCTGGAAGAAATCATTTTAATACTTAATATTATGTGGACTACATAAAACAGTTAGCTGAGAGACAGGATTTCAGACATCTCTTTAGATTAGATGCTGTGGTCAGCTGCCCAAAGAGCACTCAAGAGTTCCAGGTGAGGACTTCATTTATTGTGTGCAGGTGAAGAAAACTACATTCTGCTGAGTGATGTAAGAAGAAACATTTGGAGAGGTTTGTTTTATTTAAATTATAAATTTTTTAATTAAAAGGGAATAGTTCAATAAAGGTAGTTGTAAAATAGGTATTAATGTGGTTTTAATCTATGTTATTTACTCAAATTATTTCAGGGACATCCTATACCTTATCCTGTCCCAGTTAAAGAATTGCTATTTGTGAATATTTCCCACATAGAATTTTATTCTCCAGTCATCAAAATAATGCTTCAGCTCTGAATTCGTAATTCATAGTTTGAAACAGAGAATGTGTAACTCAACATCAGAAAGTCTGTCAATCGACTTTATAAATTGTGTGCAGTCACATGGCAGAATGCAGTAAACATTGCAGTGGGAATAAAAAGATTTATTTCAATGTTGCACTAAATACATATTATCTTATTGGTTTCCTTAAGTCCAAAATGAAGGAAATGAAATGACTAATCTTTAAAATTTATTTCCAGGCTAAAAATGCATTTGAGTTTCTGTTTCCTAGATACATACAGAATCAGCTAATTTTTTCTGAAAGACCTAGAAAATGCTACATCTGGGGATTTTATTAGTCAATCTTGATACCAGTACATCTTTTTTTTTTTTTTTTTTTTTTGAGACAGAGCCTCTGTCACTCAGGCTGGTGTGCAGTGAGGCAATCTCACCACAGCCTCCACCTCCTGGATTCAAGTAATTCTCCTGCCTCAGCCTCCTGAGTAGCTGGGATTACAGCATGCTCCACCACACCCAGCTAATTTTGGTATTTTTAGTAGAGATGGAGTTTCGCCATGTTGGCCAGGCTGGTCTCGAACTCCTGGGCTCAAGTGATCCACCCATGCCAGCCTCCCAAAGTGCTGGGATTATAGGCGTGAGCCATTGCACCCAGCTGACCAGTACATCTTTTTGAAAGATTTAACTAGGAATTTCAGCTGGATTTGAATCTTTCATTCACAACAGAAAAAGATTTGAAAACAGAAGAATTTGTATTTCAAAAAATATTAATTATCCTTGAATATTAACATATATACATTTTTATAATCACTGTTTCCTTTTTGAGCCTATTTCATGGGCTTATTAGAAATTTTGGAAAATGCAAAGAAGTTTTATGTGTATTTTGTGTGGCTAAGTAATGCACATAATGTAAGTCAAAATGAAAAGTTATAATAGCTTATTACTGCATAGCACTCTTTATCATAAAACTGCTGTTATATAATAACCCATAAAACGAGGAGCTAAAAGTAGCAGTAACTTTAATATCAAGCTTAATTTACATACCATGAAGCATTCTTTCTGCTCCTGTCAAGTCTTACAGTCAAATCTCCATCCTCATCTCATTTGACCTCTCAGCCATGTGGTTTGACCTTTTTCTTGAAACATTTTCTTCACTTGGCTGCCGAAATTCTATTGATTTTCCTCTTACTACACCAGCCATTATTTCCTGGTTTCTTTGTCGATTCCTCTTCTGTCCTTGACCTCTAAATGTTGGAGTGATCTAGTGCTTGGGACTTGACTCTTGTCTATCCATACTCTTCCCTGAATTCAGTTCTAGGCTGAGTGACTCCAAAATTTGTACCCCCAGCCTTGTTCTCTCTCCTTTACTCCAGATGTTTCTATGCAATTAGCTACTTGTTGACATCTCATCCTGGATGTCTGATGAGTTTCTTAAACTTAGCATGGTTTTAAAAAACCACTTCCTGCTGCTAACTCTACCAAACCTACTTCCCTCCTAGACTTCCCCATTTCAGTTAATGGCCTATCACCCTTTTGATATGACCAAACATCCTTGATTCCCCTTCCTCACAGCCTACACTCAATCCACAGCAATTTTATCAAGATATGCCTTGAACCCACCACTTCTCACCACCTGCACAGCTACCATCTTAGTTGGCCGTAACCTCAGTCCTGACTACTTCAAATGCCTCGATATTGCTTTCTCTTCTTCCAGTTTACCTCCCTTTTGTCTATTATCCACTACTAAAGTGATCCTTTTTTAAAAACATAAATTATATTACACCATTCTTCCTCTTAAAACGCTCTAGTGGCTTTCAAAATTTCTGAATAAATTGTACATACTTACTATGGCATAGTGTCCCTGCAGATCTGGCCCCACCTTCCTCTCCTTCTATTCTTTCCATAGCTCTGTCATGATGACCTTGTTTTTTAACGGCTTTATTGATATAATTTATATACAATAAAGTTCACCTGCTTAAAGTGTATAATTTATTGTTATCATTACATTTGTACAGTTGTGTAACTATCACTATAATCTAACTTTACAACATTTTCATCATTCAAAAAGAAACTTTGCATCCATGAGCAGTCACTTTCCATACTCCCTCCAGCCCTAGACAACCACTCATCTACTTTCTGTCTCTATATATTTGCCTATTCTGTACAATTAATATGAATGGGATCATACAATACATGTATTTTTGTGATTTGCTCCTTGCACTTAGCATAAAGAACTGAATGTAGCATGTATCAGTATTTCGTTCTTTGTCATTGCTAAATGATACTCCGTTGTATGAATATACCACATTTTGCTTATGCATTTATCAGTTGATGGTTGATGACCATTTGGGTTGTTTCTACTTTTTGGCTATTAAGAATAATACTGCTCTGAACATTAATGTACAAATTTCTGTGGAGATATATGTTTTTTTCTTGGGTAGATACATAGAGGTGAAATTGCTGAGTCATATGGTAATTATATTTAGCATTTTGAGGAACTGCCAAATTCTTTTCTAAAAGTAGTTACAACATATTAATTCTGAACAGCAATGAATGTGGGTTCCACTTTTTCCACATCCTTACCAATACTTATTATTGTTTGTCTGTTGTATTATAGCCATCCTGTTCATTAGTATCTCATTGTCATTTTAATTTACATTTCTCTAATCACTAATGATATTGGGTATATTTTCATATACTTTTTGAATGTTTATATATCTTCTTTGGAGAAATATCTTTAAAAAATATTTTGCCTATTTTTACATTTGGATGTCTTTTTATTATTGGATTGTAAAAGTTATCTACATATTCTGGATATACAACCTAATCAGATATATCGTTTGCAAATATTTTCTCTCATTCTGTGGGTTTTCTTGTCACTTTCTGATTGTCTTCTTTGAAGCACAAAAGTTTTTAGTTTTTATGAAGTCCAACATATCAGTCTCTTATATCGTCTTTGGTTTCATATTTAAGAATCATTGCCTAATCTAAGGTGATGAACTTTACTCCTTTTGTATTTTCATCAAAGAGTTTTATAATCTAGGTCTTATGTTTCAGCCTCTGGTCTACTTTACGTAACTTTTGTGTATGGTGTGAGATATGAGTACAGATTTATTCTTCTGCACAGGGGTATCTTGTCCCAGCACCATTTGTTGAAAGACTCGTCTTTCTCCCAGTGAATTACCTTGAACCCTTTGTCAAAATCATCTGACTATAAATGTTAGGATTTATTTCTGGACTCTCTATTCTATTAAATTGATCTATTTGTTCATCCTTATGTCATCTTGTTGTTTCTTGACTTTGTAAAGACCAATCCATCTTCAGGGCATTTACAATTGCTATCCCCTTTGCTTGGGATAATGTTTCATTTTTCTTATTGTTCATTGTTTGATCTTTGACATCATTCACATTTCTGCTCAAATGTGACATACTCAGAGAGGGCTTTTTTACCTACTGTATCGAAAATAGCTCTTTCCCGAGGCAAGAATAAGCTTAAAATAAATAAATAAGTAGAACAACTCCTGACTCCATTTCACTTACTCTCTACTACCTTTCCTGCTCTTTTCCACAGCTCATCCCACTATCTGAAATTACTTATTTGTTGTTTATGTTTGCTACCTGTCTTCCTCATTAGAATGTAAGTTCTTTGAGGTCAAGGATGTTTTTATCTGCCTGGTACTTAGTAGGGAATCAATAAATATTTGTGGAATATTTATAAATATTATGTGGAATAAATATTATGTGGAAGTCATACATCATTATTTCTGCAACAGTTTTTATTGTCAAAGCTATGACAGTTTTCCAGAGTAGTTTATTTCAAAGTCATTGACAATTGAGGCACTCTTTGAATAACTGACACCCTTTCTTTCTAAAACTCATCATGTATTTTAACAAGGAGTCATGTCATCATATCCTTTTTATTGAGAAAGGCAGGGAGAATTTTAGCCTTTATTCTTTATTTATTTACTTATTTATTTATTTATTTATTTATTTATTTACTTATTTATTTTAGTGAGAGGGCTCACCCAGGCTGGAATGTGGTGGCACAATCATAGCTCACTGCAGCATCAAACTCCTGGTCTCAAGTGATCCTCCTGCCTCAGCCTCCTGAGTATCGAGGACTACAGGTGTGCACCACCATGCCAAGCTAATTTTTGTAACAATCCATTTTATCAAAAAAGCCCTTCCAAAATAAGACCCAGTATTGTAATTAGAGTAAGATTAACACAGACTGGAAGTATCAAGTAAAGTAGAATTACAGAAGCAGACTCTGAAATACCATTGATTGCACTACTACTGGATGTGTTTTCAGCCAAAACATTCATTCTTTAAAACCAGTCTCTTAAAAGAAAACTGAGGCTGGCATGGTGGCTCACAACTATAATCCAAGCACTTTGGAAGGCTGAGGTGGGAGAATTACTTGAGCACAGGAGTTCAAGACCTCATCTCTACAAAGAAAATTTTAAAATTAGCCAAGCATGGTGACACGTGACTGTAGTCCCAGCTGCTCCAAAGACTGAGATGTGAGGATCACTTGAACGTGGGAGGCAGAGGCTGCAGTGAGCCAAAATTATGCCACTGCACTCCAACCTGAGAAACAGCAAGACCCTATCTCAAAAAAATAAAAAAATAAATAAAAAGAAAATTAAAATACTGGTTCTCATTAAATAAACTATTTATTAGCTTCCTAGACCTAATCTTTTACTAGAACACTGCATTTCCTCTTTGCTGATCCTCTTTAGTTTCAGACTGTTTCTTGGATGTAAGGTATTCTGTCCTCTTACATTTTATGGCTTCTTTGGGCCTTAGCAGGCAGGTGCAACTACTTATATGTGAGAGGAATACTCTCTCTGACATGCTTTATGAGACCCACTAGTCACAATACAACGTATTAGCCATATCTTAGCATGCCCAAGAGCAGTCTAGCTTCAGATCAGAATTTATGTTTGTCACATTTATAAAACTCCACTGTCATCTTTATTATTTCTATTATTAAAAAATATATTAAGGCAGTTCTTCATATACTTGGCACATGTGAAATTTGTCTCTCTTAGATTTTTAGTGCCTTCAAGATTTACAATAATATAAAATAGATATAGTCACTACCTTGAAAGAGAACAACTGGAAACTACTCTCAGCAATTTACTTTGTAAATTAAACCTGTTATATTTGTTTCCTTTGAGTTTTATAGTGGCCTGGAGAAAGCCAGAAGTGCATATACCTTCTACATATTATGTTGTGGCAATATGAAATATTCACACTAGAAAGATACAACCTCAATTTTAAATAATGTAATTGGAAATGCATAAAAACGTGGAAAAACACAAAAGAAAAATGATTTCATCATATTGGTTGCTTTCTTCTCATTTTCTAATTAATAAATAATAACAAAGAGATCAACTAGCATACTGAATAAAGCTACAATATTTCTTTCAGCTACATCAGGCTATTGTAAGTTTATATTCATAAACTATTCATAAACTATGATCAATATAAAAATACAAAGTATTATAAACTGTAAATTCTAGTACCTATGATAACTAGTTTTAACAAATCTAGCTGAATTGAAGGAAAAGTTATAACTAAACATCTTTAAAATAAGGGACAGTACTTATAGTTTTACTCATAATTTAGAAACTATTCATTAATGACTACATAAAGATCACATTAGTCATAGGTTTTCATCCAGGTTTTTCATCTTGTATTGCAAGTGAACTATCTAATAGTTAAACATTATATTTACTATTATGAAATATGACAATGAATTAAGTATAGGATTATTAAACAGACAAACCTAATTGATCCAGGTTCCAGTGACAGTATGTGCTAATTAAGTCAGAAATAGGACTCAGTTTGCCTTGAACTAAGAGGTAGGGATTGAAGATAGATTCACAATCAAAATGTAAAGAGTATTTTGGGCATTTACATTTGCCATAAGCAAATTAATAGGCTAAGCAAGAATGCTGGGGGTAAAAATGTGCTACTTAAGAAGCAAATGTTTACAATCACGTTTAAGAACTTTTCCAGTATGTAGTTACGTAAATACAAAATATATGCCAAAGTATGTCATCTTATTTTTTTTCTTAACTCTTTATTAATCTTTTGCCTGCTAACCTTTGGTAACACTTGGTTCACCTAATACTTACTCTGTACTTAAAAGTTGTAAAAGAGCTGGGCACAGTGGCTCACACCTGTGATCCCAGTGCTTTGGGAGGCCAAGGTGGGAGAATCACTTGAGGACAGGAGTTCGAGACTAGCCTGGGCAACACAGCAAGACTCTATTTCTAGAAAAAGAAACAAACTAAAATTATTCAGGCATGGTGGCATACACCTGTAAGTCTCAGCTAGCTGGGAGGCTGAGGCAGGAGGATCCTTTGAGCCCAGGAGTCCAAGGCTGCAGTGAACTGATTGCAACACTGCACTACAGCCTGGGTGACAGAGTAAGACCTTGTCACTAAAATAAATAAATAAATAACACATAATAAAGTTACAAAGTGTTTTTTCTTTATGTAACCAATGTATACTGCCTCTTGGTACAAAATCTTTCAATTATCTGGGATCACTCTGTCCCACTTTACCTGGAGAACCAACATTTTTACCATAGCCCACACACACATCTGCTGCTCAGGGTCTCCAGGAATTCTTAGGTTTGTTAGAGTTTCTCTAGGTCATCCCTGGCACTGATGTCATTTCTGCTGAGTTCTTAATCTACACTCTTTTTATTAACTTCTATTATTGCTATCATTTTTACTACAGCCTTATCCCAAGGCAGACCCTACTCCTAATGCCATCATTGCCCTATACTACTATAAAGCAAAAGACTTTCATGTTTAATAGACTTTTATTGATGATTTGTGATGTTGGGGAGGGAATATAACACAGAACATTAGGACGTTTGCCCTTGTGTTGCGTATTGGCCATTCTCTTTCCCTAGCAATGTCTCCATATTGTTGACCTCTTTCTTTAACTAGACCTCATCACACTGTTCTCGTCTTTCTTCTAAGGTTCCTAACTCCTACTCCAGGAGCTGCTGCTAGACTTGAAGCTCTCCACTGAGCATTTCATTTTTCCTTTTCTTCACCCTCACACAAGCTGTAGCTACTTTCTCAAACTGAAAGATCTAATATTCCTAAACAAAGAATTATCTAACAAGGAGATGAATTATTCTACTCCACTACAAAGCAGGCACAATTTATTTAAATAGCCGTATTTTCTCTCACTCTACATTTTAAAATTTTGTTTCACTTATTCAGACAGTCTTTCTAATCAACCTGAATACATGTGCATTTATGGTCTATAGCTAAGATAATGCATAGTATTTTAAGTGTTTATAAGACTTTTAATTTTTAAAAATGGCTAATCAAAAGTTAGTCCTGTACATGGTAACAAATAAGTACTTGCCAATATATTCTTGCCCAGGTAATTTCAAGCTAGTTTCCATCATAACTGATGCATATAGAAGCATTAAACCTTTGTCAAAGTTTATATTGCCTTTTGTGTATCAAGTCAACATAGGCTAACCCTAAGAAATCACGTGAAATGTGAATATTTTCTACTGAAATACAGTTATTTGAAAATATTTAGTTTTGATAGCTATTTACTTACCTTTTTATATCTTTTTTACACAGTTTTGTGTGAGAATAGAAAAGAATCCTGGCCTTGGATTTAGTATCAGTGGTGGAATTAGTGGACAAGGAAATCCATTCAAACCTTCTGACAAGGTAAGAAATGAGTATCTTGTTGACAATTTTAATTAGAAAAATACTATCTACTACCGTAACAAAGGTTAGAAAAAAGTTCAAGGGTTTTTGCTGTGTTTTCATGAGCTAGCTAACTCTGAAGCCAATTAGAAATTTTTTCAGCACAGGGATAAAAGAATTTACTGCAGCACTTGACACATACTAAGAATAAAGGGAAAAGTCTCTAAACATTCTACTTAAAAGGCAGAGGTTTTTTTGTATTTTTGTAGGAAGGCTTTGTGTTTTGTTTTTATTTTTGGCTTCACAGTTGTCTATATTTGTAATTAAAGGTATATAGGCAGTTTCTTACAAGTTGTTTCCAAAGGTTAACTTGTAAGTCACTTATTTAGGAAACTGTTTTCTCACAATAGCAGAATGATATTGACAGAATACTAATGACTATGTAGTAATTCAATGCAAAGGCAAGCTGACTGCCATCTCTTCAATTCATCAAGCATATAAAGAATTTTGCTAATAGAACTGTAGAATTGAGAAACCACAGAAAACAAATTTTCTATTAGAAAATCAGTTAACATTAGCAGAAGAATTAGGTCCTCCTCTCATACTTACCCCTGCTTGTCAAACTGTGGAATTAAGGCACGCCAACTCTAACCTCAGCCATTTCCTGGACATTCAAGATGTTGCCCTTGCTCACATGTGACCTGCCTGACGCTGATGTGAACCATTTGATTTTTTATTTTTTAAATGTTTACCTGGAGCTATAGAACCTGCCCTGCTACCATCAGTGTTTAATACTCTCAGCTTTGAATCAATTAGTAATTATTCAATGATAATTGAAGCTATCTACTTTTGACCTCATCAAATTGCATTAAGTGACCCCATAAAACTTTAGGATGATGAAGAAAGACAAAAATTAAATATGAATAAAACCTCCACACGCTCTGTACTTACCTTTGAGTTACAAGCTAGTCCACACCCTCTCAACTCATCACAATTATAAAAACCTACAGATTAATTTCTGATTATGAGACCTACTTCTGAAAAACCAAGATGCTGTTACTCTGGAGCTTTCTGTAGCCTGAAACAGAGCCTTTAACACCACATTTTCCTCCTCTTGTTCCCAGTGATCTTGTTTCTTACACTCTTCCTACCCTTCTTCCTTTCCTTTTTGGAGAAGGTCAGGAGAAGAGGATGGTCCAAAAGGAAGAATTGTTCGCACGATTATATACATTAGGAAGGAAGAGACCAGAGGAAAATCTCCAGTGACCATGGAGGAGAGCTCCTTTGGTCAACAGGCTGGAGCAGCTACTCATATAAAAGGAATGTATATGAGGCAATCTTATAATTAGGGGAATGCCAGTTGGAAACATCTGTTCCTAAGTAACTACTATATTTCCATTTTGAAATGATGTTGAGGATACTATTGATTTATTACAATTAAAATATTCATGGCTTAGACCAACTGCTTAATTTTAATAAATTTTAATATATCTTAAGCATAAAAGTTCAAAATTATCAGAAACATTATAGCATTTTTTAAAACCTCAAATCATTATGTCTTATTTATCTTGACTCCTATTTTTGTCTTTCATTTTACATCTCTTTCATAAATTCTTTCAATGAAAAGTTAATAACCTTATGATACTTAAGATAGTTGAAATTCAAGACATATTTTTCTGTTCTTTCTCACCAGCATATAAATCTTTTCACTATAATTTTGGAAGGTACAGGATAAAAAATATTTTTAAATTAAGGATGAATAGATTGTTAAATAGTCAAAATGTCAGAATACTGTTGCATTTCTGCTCTTTGCAACTGAAAGAGACTAGATCTGAGGCTTTCAAATCATTGCCTGCAATTCTTCCACTATGATGAATATGAACACTTTATAGCTATTCATTTCATTCCTCATTTGTAAGATTCTGATGACTCTAGTGAGACTGAACTATGTCTATGATCTTATAATTTGCTCTTTTGGTTAAATGTAACAGATAAAGCACTTGAATTGTATAATGTTTCCATTGAAAGATTTCTCCTCAAAAGCACTTTTCTTTGGCTGATTACACTCTAAAATCATTCATAATCTGAAAAGTAAATCTCTATTATTATAAAATAGGTGGGAGCAACTAGGAGTTCCAAATCTACAGAAGAATCTCAATACTGCCTTCCATTTATTGAGCAGTTTTGGTGGCATGCCAAACATATGGGTACACTTTGGTTAAGTGTTCAGAGGATCTAAAGACACTGACTGACAATTTATGTAAGAATTTAGTCCACTCACAAGGAAAGGGATTAATCTGTTGGAAATTCAGTTGTGTGTTTTTCTTTTTTTAGCCCTAGTGCCCTATTCTGAAAGTGTTGCATAAAATTTAGAGTAAAACCTAGTGCCTGAACCTACCCAAAAATATTAAACACTAAGAAAATGAAAATGTAGAGAAACAAATTGGTTTTTCATGAAATGGCTGATTTACAGCTGGAAGTAAGAGGAGCCAAGTTAAACAGATGTTTAAATTCAACAAATACTGCCTGAGTCTGAGGTAGACTTGTAAGGAGTCTACTCATGCAAAAGTTTAAACTTTAATATGATACATACTCTCTTCAAATAAATAAGTCATTGATTAGGAATATTCTCAGAAATACACTATATTATTTTCCTTACTGCTCATGGATGTTTGAATGTTTTGCTGCTCAAAAAAGTATCCAAGAATGTCTGAATGTCTTAGAGGTACTGAGGACTTTCTGTACTGAAGTTAATTAATACATTTGTTCCGTTCTCTTCATTATTGTTGATGGAAATTAGTTTCAGGGAAATGTCAAGGACCAGTGTGAGACAGCATCCAAAATTATTACAGCCAGACAGGGAAAGACTGAAACAGTCATCTCAAAAAGCTGAGAGCTGCAGCTGAGGCAAAAGGGAACTGTATTGTTCGGTCTGGCAGACGTTCTGATCTAAGTTCTGGGGTAGTGTGAGATTATTGCAGAAAAACACTTAAGGCAGCCCAAAAGTTAACTGGGGCTTTATGGAGGAATCAGGATTAAGCCAAATATGACGGAATATTTTTACCAGACTGAGCATTTAGAACAGCATCTCATCTAGCAAACTTAACTACCCTTCAAGATCCAAGGTAGTCTTGATCAAATATTTTCTCCTCCAGTTAAAGGGGTAGAGCACAATTAGCCCTGCAGTTGATATTGTCAAAACAACGTTTAGTAGTTAAAAACACCAGTCCAGTCACCATAGAACTCATTATGTCAGTGTTCACTGTCAAGCAGAAACTGCTTTTACATACTTGGAAAGAGAAAGCAGTAGAACACTGGATGGAAATTAGTTGCCTCTGTCCTCTCAAAGAAGTGTATGATAGCCATTATCTGTTTTATTACAATAAAGAAACATCACTGTCAAATTGTCAAGATGTGCAGAAAGATGAAAGATTTTGAGCCAATAAATCTGATAGTAAAGCAATAAAAATAATAGCCTTTTATTGAGTATATACAACATGCTGGGCACTGTATTACGCTCTTTATATATATGAATTGATGAATTTATGTGATCTCCATAACAGTTTCTGTTAATTGAGTAGTATTATTATTCCCCATTTTACTGAGGCCCAGAGGGGTTAATTAACTTGCCCAAGGTCATTTAGCTGATCTGTGGCAGACAAGATTTGAAACAAAATTGAGCTGACTCCAAATGCTTTCCTTAATAAGCATTATAATACATGCCTCTATCTGCAAATGTCACTTAGTAGAAGAACCACATGACAAATTTATACCCTGTAGAGTTGAGTCTAATATGATATTCTAATATTGAGAGTATTACAGAGCCCTCTAATTAGTCATAGTCTAGATATTTGCTTCAACAAGTCCTTGGGAGTCAGCATGTATTCTCTATTGAACCTAGATAATTAGGAGCATATTGTACAGAGAAGATTGCTCAGCAATTATATAACTTGTGGACTAAGGTATCATTACAGTGGTGATTCTGCCAATGGAGCAAGCCACAATACTCTTTGCTTGTATGTAAGCACTCATAAAATAATAATTTCTCATTGCAAAATTTAAGGAATTTACCAGTATAATTTCCACAGGATATTGTTAGAAAGAGGAAACTGCATTAATAGATAACTGATGCCATGCTGTTGTACTATTTTATAAGGCAACCCAGGACTCTGCAAACAAGATAATTTTTAATGATGCATTCACAAAACTCATCATTCAGGGATTCATATTCTTCCTTGCTCCATCTGCGGGAAGAGGAACTAAGCTCCTGGATCTTAAAGACATTAAAAAAGACTCATAGCCCCTTTCCCTATATGGTGTAAAGGTGTTGCACTGAACAGTCACATGAACGATTATCTACTCATAGTATCAAGATGAAAGCTGTTTTATGGATTCAGCCCATCCTCAAAGGACCTGACAGCAGCAAATATACATACTGGGGCATTGGGGCCAGAGAATCAGTTATCCTCCACGGTCCACCATTTATGTGGAGAATAGTCATAAGTGCCTAAGCTCAACAGATGCCAGAGAGCTCATCCATATTTCCACTAAGTTGGGCCATCTAAATGTAGCCACAGAAATCATAGAAAAAAACAAATTCATGTTTTTTCTTAAATGCCTTAATTTACTTATGGTACAGGTCAAATTCCAAGACATCGAAAGAATATTAGGAGCATAGAAAATGTAAACTATTATCACCAATCAACTCTAAGTAAATGTCCTAGAATTTCAGATTAAATTACTAAAAATTATTTACATTACATTTAAATTATTGCCTCCAGATGCCCAAACAGCCTGCAACAGGACTTTTCACTCCATCTTTTCACTCCATCTTTTTTGTGTAGATATGTATATTACATCAAATAAAAGTTTTTACATGATTAATATTAAGAAAAGAAGGACCCTCAGACATGCAGAATTGAAGCTTTTGTTTAATACTTTTACCCAAGGATAACAATATTCAGAGGCACGTGGGGCAATGGCAAGTTCGAAAATGCGCAAGAATAATGTTCCAGTTTTGCTCAACTTCATGACATTGGGTGATCCATAAACAAAAGCTTGCTAAAGATATGTTTTTCACTCATAGAAAAGGTACATACCATATGCCTATTTCCTGTCAGGTTTTCTCCATGGATATAAAAAACGAGAATAGCAAACATATTTGTTTAAAACTCCATATAGCGCAAGATGTATATTTACTACATAAATATTAAACTACTTTTAGCATATTTAACTTTGTGCAGCTACTAGACAAATACAATTTA
Organism: Macaca mulatta; assembly: GCF_049350105.2. Classification (NCBI taxonomy): domain Eukaryota; kingdom Metazoa; phylum Chordata; class Mammalia; order Primates; family Cercopithecidae; genus Macaca; species Macaca mulatta. The sequence goes on along the minus strand of NC_133406.1, from coordinate 170,536,426 downwards.
TTGTATATGTTTCTAAATTCATTTTGTAGGTAATATAATTTATATATGTGTCACATCCTTAATTCTACTTCAAGTGATTATGTAAGGCAAAGTAATTTCAAAAAATTTATGCATTATATGAAAATAAAATTCAGGAGATCAAATTGTTTTAGTACTTCAGACTAAATTTAGGAAGGGGCTGAAACAGATTTTATTTTATATATAAAATGATTTTTAAAAATAAATTTCAAGCATAAATTATTTTATAAACATAACTGATTACTTCAGCTGCATCTTAGTCACATTGCAATTTGAGGTTCAGAATGCCACTAGGTTATTTGAGGACATTAAAAGTGAGATGAATTCTTTCTTTAATAAAAAATGAATTTTCACCTTTCAGTTCATTGTCTTAATGTTGGAGTAAAAAGTCCAAGATCTATTCAGAAACATTGGTAGGAATGAAATGTAGTCTTCACAGTCTCCTACAAATAGTATTCCTACAGGTGTGACGACTTATATCAAGCTTTCTTTAAAAGGCATGGTAGCGTGCTTTAGCCAATTGAAAAAATGTCGGTATCTAGACATTATAATAGAAAGGAGACATGAATTTCAGCTTATGAAAGCAAATAAATATCATTAATTCTTCAGGAAACGTTCACTGGGGCATAAATGTGAAAAAGTAAGGTCATTTAAAAGTATCAGTGTAGAGGTAATGAACAATTAAATAAATGCATGTATGTGTACTTTGGAAACCTAAACATTTTTAATCAAAATATGAAAGCACTTAAAATTAGCTTATCAATAAGATCTTACATAATTACTAAAAAGAATAACCAATAAATCCAGAGTTAAATAGTAAGTAATAGTAGTTTAGGATTACTGAATAGGTACCAAAGTACACATATATGCACTTTTTTTTTTTTTTTTTTGAGACAGAGTCTTGCTCTTGTCACTCAGGCTGGAGTGTAGTGACGTGATCTCGGCTCACTGCAACCTCTGCCTCCAGGGTTCAAGCGATTCTCCCACCTCAGCCTCCCGAGTAGCTGGGACTACAGGCACCCGCCACCACACCCAGCAAATTTTTGTATTTTAGTAGAGACGGCGTTTCACCATGTTGGGCAGGCTGGTCTTGAACTCCTGACCTCAGGCGATCCGCCCGCCTCGGCCTCCCAAAGTGCAGGGATTACAGGCGTGAGCCACCGCGCTTGGCCTATGCATTTATTTAATTATTCATTAGCTTTACAATATAAATAGTATAGTTATACATAGTCTAAGTATCTGATTCTAAGTACAATGGAAAAGAAAACTGCTTCCTATATTTAAAAATCGTGTTGAATAAACCCATCGCCATGCACAAACCACATTTCCATTAAAAAGGACTATCACTTAACCCCTGAGGACATTCACTGATAGAAAACAAGCAACCTCTCTAGGGTAGAATTAAACATTAAAATGATTAAAGAAAAGTCATATGTATTTATTTGTCATTTTTTGTTTATTGAGGTATACTGAGTTCTCTGTTGAAAGAGAGAAAAAAAAAAATCAGATGTTCCCTTTGTCCTCTCTGTCAACGAATGTTTCTACCTTGACTCAGAATGACTTAACTTAATGGAGTACCTAGACTTGGGAACCTTTGCTTATTCCTACACTGAAGAAAAAGACCCATGATATGTTCAAGTTTTGTATGACTTGCACTTGCTGGAGTAGCTTCAGCTGAGGTGGTGGCATTAGCTGAGGTGGCTTCAGTTCCCTGAAGGTATTCATCTCTGGACCATAAAATGAGAGTGGCCAGACAGACAAAGAGAGAATCAAGAATGACTTTAACTTCTAAATCTTTGCTGGTTTTGCTGAGTGTGAACTGCTACCGCTTCATCCATCAGCCACAGGCAGTCTCAATGCTTTTACTGTGTGTGGCATAATTATCCTCCTTTAAATGCACTCTTAGTCTCAGATGTGTACAACTACAATATCCTTTTTCTTTAACCTACACCTTTTTAAAAACACATAGGAAATGAATGAAAATATCAGCACTGTAAAATTTTTAAATAATTATATAAATATCGAGACTAAATATGATTCCCCCACCCCTTTTGTTCTACTCTACACCACCTATGCACAGCCTTGGCCTAACAGCCACTTTGTTAGTCATCATATCAAGAATTCACAGCTGTAGTGTCTTCTGGCACTTGCCCCCAGCCTTTTTGACTTCCTGAGCCATGTCTAAGAAATGTTCTAGCATGTTCTGACCATAAAATGATGCATTAGCCATTGAATAAAACCATATTAAACCTATAAGAATCAGTTTGACTGAATATAGCTTACAACAAAACAATTTTTCACTTCAAAAACCTTATTTTAGCAGAATTAGTTAAAGAAAGTTTCACTGAATTCTTTACTTTTCAATTCATGATTTTAAAATAGTGCAGATAGTGTCAAAAAATTATACAACCAGAGGGGCTTTGAGGGAGCCTTCAGGAATTATAATCAGAAACCTGATTGTCAATACTATTTTAAGAATAGCTAAAAAGAAGAATCCACAGCCTCTTACATTTCCCACTCCTGTTTTTAATCATTTTTACTATTTTATGTTATTTGTGAAGCTGAGAGGAAAAGCCATTAGGGGCTCTGACTGGATCAGCAAACTGTACAAATCTTAGCAATTCACATATTCACCACAAGTTGGGGTCCCGTATTAAATACAGGCTTTAAAGGATTTATAAAATAAAATAAATGGTAAATAGTTCTTTTATTTTTTCCTAAGAATCCAGAAATCCAGAAGGGTTGTAAGTGAATGAAAATGATTATTGACTTTTAAAAGAACATATGACAAGCAAGTCAAAGAAAATTCAACAATTTCACTAAGAAATAAACAGGATGCAAATGCACTTTCAGTCACAATAGACAGACATCCCCGACGTGTTTAATTGTTAAACAATAGTAGAAATACTAAGCAATTAATAAAAGTTAAAACATAATTGTGAAGTAACCAAAACCAAACACAATTTTAGCACTTACGTTCAAATTCTCTAAAAAAGAACAGCCCACAATTATCAGTATCAAACTATAAAAAATATTCTAGTACTAATATATCATTTCTAAAAGCAATCTTAGAGAAACAGGAATAAATTGCTTATTTTTGGTTGCTTTTAACAGGTCTGAAGAGTGTCATCTTGACGCTCATATATATGCTACTAAACAAACTTTTAGAATGACCTAAAAGAATGATGCAAGTCCAAAGACCAAACAACGTGTATTTATTTTGCTAGAATATTACATTTCATTATCTTGCCACTAAGTGATTTGTGATCCCATAGTCCATTTCTTTGGGTTGCACTAGTCTCTTTGTTGCTCCAATGCATTATTAATAAATTTTTTTACAAATACAACCAAGTGATTTCCATTGTAATATTTACTTTTTTACAAATTAATGAAACTGAAATTCCTTTCCATGCATAAAATTTTTGTTAAATTTTTAGAAGACTTTAGTAAGTTGCAGAATTTTTACTTGTATCTCTACCTCAAATTTTCTGTTTCTAAAGCAGTTCTCCTTTCTGTTCATCTTTTATGGATTTTACACTTAACTGTTTTGTGAGCTAAGTGCAGCTATTCATGGAAGCATCATATTCAGCTGTCAGTCTCCTTTTCTTTCTCTCTCCCTCTTTCTCTCTTCTTCCCTCACTTCTCCTCCCTCTTAGCTTCTAATGGCCATAGAATAAATCTCTTGATGCATATGAATTTATCAGTTGCTAAGGTATCAAATTATTCAAAGCCTAAAACTTGATGCGTAGCAATTAACCTTAAAATACTTTGTCATCACACTTTTGATTCATGGAGAGGAGCACTATTGATAATACCTTTATCCTTGATATTTCAAGTGTTCTAATAATCATAGGGACTAAGTAAATATAGGCTCTGATGTATATCTAATGTTGCTTCTACAAGCCACAATATAGCTTCAATATTAACACTGCCCACATTATGAAAGAAAATTAATATTTGCTACTTTTTAGGGAAAAAAAAAGGTTCCCCCTAAAAATTGAATCTATGGCTATTGAATCTATGGCTCTGTTTGCTGTTTTCATGAGTCACTTTTGCCTCTAGAAACACTCTTTGAACTTTCATAGTTATATGAAAGCATGAAATACTATATGCTATTTTTAACTAATATGTTCTGAATTATAGTTGTATATAATTTTTACTTGAGATATGGTCTTCTAGAAACCAATTTCTCAGCATCAGCTAGAGCCAAGACTTTTCAGAATTTTAAGGAAAAGCATATTTCATATGTTGAAGTCGTAGGTCCCTTAAGACAAGTTCTATTTTGGTGTCTACGTTTACAATAGCTGGACTGTCACAATCGTTCACCTTCATCATTAAAAAGCCATATAAAGTTCCTTTCTCCTCTAAACTTAGAATGTTAAATGTTGGACTTGTAAACTAGCTTTCTAAGTCCTTTAAGGTTTATGTCCAGAGATGTAGAGGCTAGGTAACCAGTAAGGCAAGGTCAGATCTTAACAATGCAAGAAGCCTCCCAAACTTATCCTTTTCCAAAATTACTTGTGAAAAGCAAAACGTTTTATAAGCACATTATGAGTACTTCTGAAATAGTCATTACGACTTATATAAAGACTATTGATAGTTTTAAAATGAGGTGGAAATAGGAAATGGCAACAGATCATGCCTATGTGGTACATCCCGCTAGCCCTCTCTAGATTAACTTTGGTTCAAACCTAGAGGAGTCCCTCTGTGATGCATGAATCCACAGGATCTGTGCCTGTCTCAAACACGTCCAAATGCTGGTGTCTGAGAAGAGCAAAGATTTCCATTCTTTTGAAAGGAGTTTGCAGTACCTACCATATTGCTCTGTTGTGAGATACCCTCTAGAGGTGGTCCTGAGGGAAAGCCATTGTGCTTTCAAGTCACTAAAGAACCTGAGATGAGAGACATAAGAAAAACCCATTTAAAGACGCCACAAGCCACTAACTACAGTGGATTCTATTAGCCGTTACTATAAAGGGTTGAGACTCCTGACTTGGAGCTACTAAAGGAAGTGGTCCCTGAAAGTTAATAAAAAATCGTTTAGAAAGCCCTCCAGATGGGACCCATGTCCACTACTAGGAGTGAACAGTAATTGGAGCCATTATCACTGTGAGTCACAACCAGGGAACCACAGGTGAGGCAGGAGGAACTTTCCAGCCCCTTCCCATCCCCTTAGAGATGCCAATGTCCCCTTATTTGTTAGGAATTCAAAGGAAAGATGGCAAATATTGGCCTTTCAATATACTCTAAACAGAGAGGAAAATAATTTTTTCTGCCAATAAATCTGGTATAGTTGGAGACTCAGAAACTCTCAATGTGGGCTTTGCTGGATTAAAGACCTTGAGTTGTAGATTGAGTTTCAGACTTTTTTAAAAAAGTAAAAATAGAGACGGGGTCGCACCATTTTGCCCAGGGTGGTCTCAAATTCCTGGGCTCAAGCAATATGCCTACCATAGCCTTCCAAAGTGCTGGGTCTAAGGGAGTGAGCCACCATGGCTGGCAGAGTTTCAGACTTTTGATAATTAAAGTAACATTTATTGATGCTAGACTGAGTGTCATCCATTGTTCTATTTTATCTGTACTCAGTCACTTCATCTAACAATTCTGTAAAGTATGTACCATTTATTAACCCATTGTAGTGATGACGAAAAGTTAAGTCCATAGATATTAACTTGCCCAAGGTCACCAATTGTAAATGGTGAACACAGACAGGTAAACTCAAGAGCTATACTCTTGACCACTACTTGCAGTGTGGTAGATAGAAAAAAATGGCTTCTCAAAAACATCCTAGGCTGGACACAATGGCTCATGCCTGTAATTCCAGGACTTTGGGAGGCCAGGATGGGTGAACCACTTGAGTTTAGGAGTTCAAGACCAGCCTGGGCAACATGGCAAAACCCTGTCTCTACTAAAAATATAAAAATTAGCCAGGTGTGGTGGCACATGCCTGTAGTCGCAGCTACTCAGGAAGCTGAGGTGGGAGGATCACCTGAACCCAGGAGGCAAAGGCTGCATTGAGCCATGATCATGCCACTGCACTCCAGCCTGGGCGGCAGAGTGAAACCCTGTCTCAAAAAAAAAAAAAAAAAAAAAAAAAAAAAAAAAAAATCCTAATTCTCTAATTATCAGAACTGTGAATATGTTACATTACATGGCAGACAGGACTTTGCAGATGTGATGAAGTTAAGGACCTTAAAATGAGAAGATTACCCTAGATTATTCAGATGGGCCCAGTGTAATCACATGGGCCTTAAAAATGGAGAATCTTTCCTAGCTGCAGTCAGAGGAAGATGTGACAGCAGAAAAATGGTCAGAGAGATTCACCATTGCTGGCTTTGAAGATGGAAGAATGGGATCGTGAGCCAAGGAATGTGGACATTTCCTAGAAGCTACATAAGGCAGAGAAATGGATTCTCCCCCTGAAGTTTCCAGAAAAGAATGCAGCCAGCCATACCAAAACTTTTATTTTAGCCCAGTGAGACCTATGTTGAACTTCTAACCTACAGAACAGTAAAATTATAAATTGGTGAAGGTTTAAGTCACTAGATTTATGGTACTTTGTTACAGCAACAGTAGAAAACTAATACATATTGCCTCTTGGAAAAAGAGTTATTGATTCCCTTCCTCTGGGACTTGACAGAAGCAGAGAGAATGCTTCATGGTATGTAAATTAAACTTGAAATTAAAGTTGCTGCTACTTTTAGCTCTAGTTTTATGGGTTATTATATAACAGCAGTTTTATGATAAAGTTTTATGATAAAGCTATGCAATAATAAACTATTATAATTTTTCATTTTGACTTACATTAGTACATTACATAGCTAGTTTTAAATGTATTGCATCATAATTTGTCCTTCATTTAGCATTCTGCCAAATGTTATAAGAAACTGAACACATTTAAGATCTTGCTAGCAGAGTTGAAAGATTTATAAGATGCCATTATTTGGATATTTGATACACACAAGTTGGCTTGTTATTGTTTGGAAGTTAGGAGATAACTTTTCACCAAACAGTAGGAAGTTATTGTTTCTAATTTTTAGAATACAAACAGACTGATTATTTCCCACCAAACTCTGTCAACAGTGCCAAAGTATTCTTTAAAATCTCAGGATAAAATGAGTTGTTAAAAGGGTGACACGTTGCTACAATGAGCTTTTTCAAAGCAGGGTCAGCATTTTCACATTTCTCATCAATATTCATCATAAAAGAGACCACAAAATGGGTTTAGATTTATCTGGTCTCTTTCATATAGCAACGTTTATATGCCTAAATGCAGTTAAAAATTAGGGCACTGACCTTTGCAGGCAGTCTTGGGAAACATTCCACCTCCACAAATAGTGAATGCCAAAAACCGTGATCAAATGGAGCAGTCATTGCTTTCTGTTTGGATTAATGTGGCAGTATGCTGGCTGATAGGATATATATGGAAAAAAGGAAACTATACCAATGGGCAGGACCAATTTCTTAGTTGATAAAGTTTATTGATTGAAAAGACGTAATAAAGTGAAGTAATAAAGCTTTCGGAAAAAAGCAATACATGCTTTGGAAGACTCAGGCCACCATAAGAGTAAGCAAAGCAAGTCTTCAGAACAGAGGTTGAATCCTCCAGAACTATGTGATCAGTGAAATTAAACCTGCCACAGACACCACATTTGTATTCTTTCAGCAGTTCAGGTGTGGACTGTTGGTAGTTCCTCCAAGCATTGCAGATATGATGGCTATAATTCAACTTCTATGAACTGGATTCATACAAACATTACTAAAACTGTTCCTGTACAATGAGCTAAAGAAAGGCAATCAAAATTAACTGGGTAGCAGACATTTTGACTGCTGAGATAAAATAATAGTCAAAACAACTTCACTTCCAGCGATCAGAGATGTAGTGGCTTATTTTGGGCAACTGAGTCATTCTGCCTATTGTACAGAGACCCCAGTAGTAAAGGAGGGGCTACCAGGGGAACTGATTGTATATATAGTCTCTTCAAATGATGGAACATGAGAGCTATTTGCCCAGTGTGGAAAGAACCATGGGTGTTATATTTGTTGTCACAACTAGTGCCATTCACTGGCCTGGTGGATGAATCATTGAGCCTTATTGAACTCTTTTTTTCAAACAACTAGTTTTCTTTTTTCTTTTGAATTGACCATTTGTACAACTGAATTGGCCAATGTTGTTAATGCATCACTCCTAAGAGTGCCACCATTAACCCAAATTATTTAAGTTTGTTTTATTTTCTTAATCTTATAAGTAGTGCGTAATCATTGTAGAAAAATAGGAAAACACAAATAAGAAAACAGAAAAAAAATCTGATGTCCCATTACCCTTTATTACCACTGTTAATGTTTAGAAGATATCCTTGCAGATATTTTTCCACACAAATATATATAAAAACACATTTCAGCAAAAATAGCATCCCACCACACACAATGTTTTATAACTTGCTTGTTTCATTAAACATTTGTGTACTTCTACCTCAGCCATTTAGGACTTCACTTTTAGTGACCACGTATCATTCTACTGTATGGATTTACTATAATTTCTTTAATCAATACCCTGTTATTAGACTGTTAGGTATGGTTTGTAATTTTTGTTATTACAAATAATACTATTATGGACATATTAGCATATGTGTATTGCATATTTGTCCAGTTATATCCTTTTAAGTCCTAGAAGGCTAATTACTTGGTTAAAAGTTATACAGTGTTCTAGAAATTTTGATGCCTATCTGTAGTTTCATCTCTAAATAAGAAGGAAAACAGATTAAAATATGAAAGATAAAAATCATTCAAAAGTCTTACATTAATAGGTTTCACAAACTTCTGAAAAACCAAGTGAAAACACAAGTAGAAATATTTTAGTTTGGGTCTGTCTGTTAAACCATTTACACATACACACACATATACACACACACAAAGTTATGAGTTTAAGTGAGTCATGTTTACAGATCAGCAAATAACATGCTTTTCTAAATAACAGGCAAGAATAACAAAATATTGTCTTCTATTTTATTAATAATGCTTAGGAATAGAAAACTATTAACAGCTATATTGAAATATAATTGATATACTACAAAATTCACCCTTTTAAAGTGTACAATTAAGTGATTTTTATGTGTTCAGAGTTGTGCAACCATCATGATTATCTAATTTCAGAACATTTTTATTATGTACAAAAAGAAACTCTGTACATGTTAACAGTTACTCCCCAGCTACTGGCAAATGCTAATCTGCTCTCTGTTTCTATGCATTTGCCTATTCTTGTCATTTCACATAAATGGAATTATATGATAGTTGGCCTTTTGTGACTTGTTTCTTTCACTGAGCATAATGTTTTCATAATGTTTTCTTCTATGTTGTAGCATGTTTCCATACTTTATTCCATTTTATTGCCAAATAATATTTCATTATATAGATATAACCACATTTTGTTTATCCATTCATCAGTTCATTCTTTGGATGTCAATTGAAATCTTATCACCATCATGTTTAAAATCTTTCAGTAGCACCTGAAATTGGTAAGAAGGTTTATGAAAGGCCATCTTAATCTTGCCCTAACCTACTTTTTGGCCTGATCCTCTGCTGCACTCCCAGCCCCATCCAGCCCCATCCACTACCACCCTTCCATCAGCACTCCAGCCATAGCAGAACCACTTGCAATTTCCCAGATATAACAGGCACACTCACTGATGTGCTGTGCCTTCTCTCTGCAATATCCTTCTTCCCCTTACCTGTGTGGATGACTTTTGCATATTCTTTGTTATTCAGCTATCAGGTATTTTCTCCTCTTGGAAGACCTAACACACAAATATAAGCTAGGTGCAACATATTTTTACAATCCATTATACCTCTATTATAACACTTGTCACAAAGTTTATAATTATTGGTTTTCTTGACTTCTCCTCCACTAGACTGTGAGCTCATTAAAGTCAGAAACTATATTCTGTCTATCTCTATATCATGAACCATCCAGGCCTAGCATGTGGTAGACATTCAATATATGTTTTCTTTCTATACATGGTCAACAAAATTAATTTGACTTTCTTATAAACTGCATTAATCAATTTAGGGATTTTATAACCATATAGTCATAAACTTTATTTAAAATGCATGTCCAGTTTGCTTATATTTAATTTGTTCATATGCATTTTATATTAAAATTCTCAGTAACATATGAAATAATATGCATTAAAATAAACCCGAATGTATATATAATTCTAGTAAAAGTTTTAAAGTATACAATGAACTATCAAATAGAAGATACTTTTTCAAATACCTTCAACTGCCTTTAATGGAGACATATTTAAGAAGAATAACTTAAGACAAATTCAGAATTTATACAAAAAATGGTTCAACATCACATTTCAAATGATTTAAGAAAAAAGTCATTAAGAATATGCCATGAGATCAATTTATAAATCATAATTGCACTTTCAAAACAAGATAAGCTTCTTTTTGCAAGCAAAAATGTTGCTTCTCTTAAACCTGGCTTGGAGAGTGCTGCCTTGCTTAAAATACTATAATAATCTTTGAAGCCTACACACATAAACTGTTTCTGAATCTGTTTTCACTGTTTTCTATGTGCATGAAGATTTGTTTAAGTAGGCCTGGTTCTTGGTAATAGAATCCTAACCTCTGTTACTTCTGACTTATAGGGTATCTTTGTTACTAGGGTTCAGCCTGATGGGCCAGCATCAAACCTACTGCAGCCTGGTGATAAGATCCTTCAGGTAAGGCAGAAAAAAGAAATGCATGCAAATGCCAATACTGAAACAGATATGTAACCATGTTACCACGTTAAATGATTTGAATTACATGACTGAAAATAAGTCCTTCTTACATTGCTTATTTGTCTTTATTGTTTTGGGGCTGAAAGTCAAGTCAAAAACAATTCAGTCTGACAAATCCTATATCCCTAGCACCTTACACAGTACTTGGCACATGACAGATGTTTTGCATATTTTTGTTGAACTGAATGAAATTACTTGATAATATAAGAAATATATATATAATATATGTATATATGTGAATCTATGCATAGTTATCAAGTAAGAGTAAATGCCCAAACACAGTATGTGTGTGACTTTCATGAGGGAGAAGGAACTGGTCCATATTTAGTTTCTCAGCCACAGGCTTATTACTGTTTGAATGCTATGAAATACATAATACATCATTCTACTCCCCCTGCTTAGATAAACAAAAGTTTAGCTGTATATAAGGTGACTTTTTAAAATGCATTGTGTGATGGAAAATGACTTTCACTAACTTAAAGCTCTGGCATATCAGAAAAGATTCACCCCAATAAAGAGTTAAGCAAATACTTTACATAACCTCATTTATTTGGCTTTTTTTGTCCTTGTCTCTGAATTCATTGTCTTTAATTTTTTTGCTTTGTTTCTTATCAGTGATTTGCAGCTCATTAATTCACTTCCTATATAAGAGGTACATAATCATTTTCTACATTCCAAGGAAAAGCTCTTAAGCATTATCAACATATTTAAGATTCAGTATTTTGACTCAGAACCCCAGAAATTTCCCATTATATAAATAGGTGGAACTACTTGATACTGCTGATATTTGATCATGTGCAACAATTATGAAATGGCTCAACATAATATATTGAAGATTTAGATTCACTGAGAAGACAGGACATGTGAAAAAGGAACCTTAGATCAGTTATACAAACACAGTTGACATGTGAAAAAGGAACCTCACATCAACATATTGGAAGAAAACCCCACCCCCGATATTTAACGTGGGTTCTTTTCTATTTCCCTAAGTATCGCGGCTGGTTTGAAAAATAAAGGAAAAGAGTATAAGACAGAGAAACTTTAAAGCTGGGTGTCCGGGGGAGACATCACATGTCAGCAGGTTCTGTGATGCTCTCCGAGCCGTAAAACCAGCAAGTTTTTATTAGCGATTTTCAAAAGGGGAGGGAGTGAACGAATAGGGTGTGGGTCACAGAGATCACAGGACAGGGTGAAATTAAAATTGATAATGAAGTTTCGGGCATGCATTGTTCATTGATAACATCTTATCAGGAGACAGGGTTTGAGAGCAGACAACCTGTCTGACCAAAATTTATTAGGCGGGAATTTCCTCATCCTAATAAGCCTAGGGGTGCTACAGGAGACCAGGGCTTATTTCATCCCTTTGGCTTCGACCATAAAAGACACTGCCCCCATGGGGGCCGTTCATAGGCGTACCCTCAGGGGCGCATTCTCTTTCTCGGGGATGTTCCTTGCTGAGAAAAAGAATTCAGCGATATTTCTCCTATTTGCCTTTGAAAAAAGAGAAATATGGCTCTGTTCCGTGCGGCTCACCGGCAGTCAGACGCCAAGTCTTATCTCCCTTGTTCCCTGAAGATTGCTGTTAGTTATCCTGTTCTTTTTTCAAGGTGCCCAAATTTCATATTGTTCAAACACACATGCTCTACAAACAATTTGTGCAGTTAATGCAATCATCACAGGGTCCTGAGGCGACATACATCCTCCTCAGCTTACGAAGATAACAGAATTAAGAAATTGAAGTAAAGACAGGCATAGGAAATCACAAGGATATTGATTGGGGAAGTGATAAGTGTCCAGGAACTCTTCAAAATTTATGTTCAGAGATTGCAGTAAAGACAGGTGTAAGAAATTATAAAAGTATTAATTTGGGGAACTAATAAATGTCCATGAAATCTTCACAATTTATGTTCTTCTGCCATGACTTCAGCCGGTCCCTCCATTCAGGGTCCCTGACTTCCCGCAACAGACATGTAAAAAAGAAACCTTAGATCAACTATACAAACACAGTTAAACAATGCAAGGATCCCCTCAAGTCAGCTCCAAGGAGATCTTCTATCTCCAATGTACTGCGTTCTCTCAGAAAGTCCTAGAAAAGTAGAAATCCTAAGATTGCTTTAACATTTCATTCTCAGAAATTTTTGTTGTTTGTTGTTGTTGTTGTTTGTTTTGTTTTGTTGTTGTTGTTGTTTGTTTTTTGAGATGGCGTTTCACTCTTATTGCCCAGGCTGGAGTGCAATGGCACCATCTTGGCTCACCACAACCTCCGCCTCCCAGTTTCAAGCGATTCTCCTGCCTCAGCCTCCCGAGTAGCTGGGATTACAGGAATGCGCCACCACACCCAGCTAATTTTTGTATTTTTAGTAGAGACAGGGTTTCTCCATGTTGGTCAGGCTGGTCTCGAACTTGCAACCTCAGGTGATCTGCCCACCTTGGCCTCCCAAAGTGCTGGGATTATAGGCCTGAACCACTGCGCCAGGCCTCTCGGAAATGTTTTAAACTAATTAACAAGATCACAATCAGCTACTCAAGTTTTCAAAAATGATAGTTCTCTGAAAAGAGTTTAAGCTACTTCGGCCTGTGCCAGTGTCACAATAGAAATACCACCCAGCAGGCCTGAGTCCATTCTATGCAGGCAGAAGATGCAAACAGCAGTTGGTCTTTTGAGCTAGAGCTGAGAAACAATAACAACCACACATATAATAATCTAAAATTTTCCTTTACCACTTTATTATGGAAGTTCTATATTTTTGGATAGCCTAACTAGTTCTTTGATCTTAGATATTTTACATCATGTCTATGGGCCTCAGATTCATTATGTGTAAAATGAACTGCTGTTTATATGTCTGAAGTCCCTCCCAGCTCACAAATTCAACTCTTTGAAAATTGTATGAATTGCAGTGAAAAACAGCTGAGAATAAACTTAAACTAACAACGTAACTCTCTTAACATTTGGTAAATGCTGCTCATTAGCAAAGGAAATGGCTAATTTTTTTCTCCACTGAATTTCAAAGAAATTATTTTAAATCTTAGAGTCTGGAAAAAAATATAGCCAATTAATCTCAGATCTCTTACCTACTAGAATGTGAGGCTGGGTAGAGAAGTATGCTATAGCTTGAGCCAATGTTACAGAGTTCCTTCCTCCATGACAGAAGCAAAATAAAGATTTTTCCCTTCTGCTAGAATTCAGAAATGTATACATAAGTATTATAACAAAATTATACACAGTATATCTTGCAGATGGAAACATAGGTTAGTGTCAGACCAGACACGATGGCTCACGCCTGTAACCCCACCACTTTGAGAGGCAGAGGCAGTAGGATGGCTTGAAGCCAGAAGTTTAAGACCAGGCTTGGCAGCACAGTGAGACTTCGTCTCTACAGAAAATTAAAAATTAACCAGGTGCAGTGGCAAGCACCTGTAATACCAACTACTCGGGAGGCTGAGGTGGGAGAAGTACTTGAGCCCAGGAGTTGGAGGCTGCAGTGAGCTGTGATTATGCCACTGCACTCCAGGCTTAGTGACAGAGTGAGAATCTGTCTCAAAAAAATAAAAAATAAAAATAAAAACATTAGTGTCTACTTGCAAGGTATTAGAATGCTCTTTTCTGGCTATGAAATTCTAGAATTATATGTGAGGACATGAGGGTTATGAGGGTTCAGTATTTCTAATCCCGGAGAGGTAAAAATACAGCAAAATGCAAGGAAATGGATTCCTCATGCAAGAAGTAGCAAGAAATTTTCAGCCAAGAATACTGCAGAAAAGCTGCACCCAAGATGTTTCCTCTCCACAAATGACCAGCAAGGATGTGACATTTTAGTTTTGTCATAGAACTCACTTGTACCTAGTCCCATAAAACCAAAGCCATTTTCAATAAAGAAAAAAGTACATGGACTTTAATCAAATTATATATTTACAGTTTCATTCATACTAGTTAAAAAGTACACATGGCCAATTATACTTTCTGAAAGAAAGAAACGAGAATGACTAATTCTAAAATGAAATTGTTTGCAACATCAGATGCTAAGAAGGCAAGCTATATATTCATCTATTTATAATACTATTGTCTCTTAGCTTAAAGAATGCTGGGGAAAAATTGTTTCATAACATTGGGTTATCTATCACTTAAAAGGTCAGAATCGTGTGTTTTCAGTGGAGCGAATTTATTTACAAAGCTCAGTGGCAATGTTCGACCTAAAGAATCGAAGTAAAAGAAGGGAAAAAAGAAAAGAATGGCCCTCCCTAAGTGTCAGTACTTTTGGGGTTTAATCTAACCCAATAGCAAATAGCAAAAGATATATGAGAGAGCACAAGAGATGCACCTTTCCTAATCCCTCTTCCCAAACCCAGAATTTATTAGATCTCTTTCTTTCTCTATTACTCTTTATACCATCCACTCTTTTCTTCTTCTGCTGTGATATTATGAGGATGTTATTTGAATTACATGAAGATGTGTGCAATAAGGGATGATGTTAATTAAAACATATTCGCATCATTTTTCTGTTGTACTATTCGTTTTCCCAGAATAGACACATTGTAATTACCCTAAGACAGTGTGGCATATGGAAAGAGCAACTGACCCTTCATAGACTCACCTTCTGCTAACTTCAATTATATAACAGTAAGAGAAAAAACTGAAAGCATATGGAATATAAAAATATGTCAGAGTGAGCCTTTTGAATTTGCCAATATTTGAAATGACAGTTTTGTCAATTTATCATCATAGTTTCTTTTTTCTAATGTTCTTTTCAGCTAAAAAATTCAGTCTAATTCCTCATAAATTTTATAATTCAAAATATATATGAATACAGAAAATCTAGTAATTATAGTTACTCTGTTGAAAAGATGAATAGACTGGAAAATATATATATACTGTACCTGATAGTTAACAACATGATTCACAGTTGTAACCTAAAACTCACTTGCAAGTATGTCCTGCTCTATCAGGGAAGCCAAACCCTCTCCTCTTCATTTACCCACCCCCATCTCCATACATAAGCCTAATTTTGGCAAGAGAAGAGAAATAATTTATAGAGAATTAGTTAACGACATCCAGATTTTGCCAATAACCAAAACAGATTTTTCTAATATGAGGTATATAAATAAGGTACTTAATTGAAGATAATTTTATAGTCTCTTTTACCTTATCATCATTTTAAGGGTTTTGGAGTTTGCAATCAAAACATACTCTTTGTCTACGGCTCTATTTCAAGATGCTAAAAGAGAATAATCAATGAGATAATAATTCAAACAAGCCAGATTTTTTCTTTTTCCTTGTCTTAGAAAGAATCTTGGCCCTACAATTCATATAGACAGTTCAAGAAACTACTGTCAACAATGTCTATCAACAAATACTTGGACTATTAGCAGAGTCATTATTGCACTTTTTTTACTTTTTTAAAGTTAGTTTTTGGTAAGTCATTTGGCTCAGAGCATCTTATCTTGGCCAAAATCGTGGGGTTTGATGCCCGTTAGACCTATTATCATTGCTCTGTTCTATACCACAGTGACAACTTCACTCCACATCCTGATTAGTGTCTTATAAGGAAATATCATTAGAAGCCCCTTAATAGGTAGAAGGGAAGTCATGTGTCCTAAGGGAGCTAATAGCTAGGGAGACAAAGTGAATGTATGCACTCATTAGGAAACTAATAAAGTACTTCATTTTGTGATGTATCTAATAAATATTGTAGCTGTGTTAACGGAATCGAGTAATTAATATAAAAATGTGTATCCTGGGATGCAGAGAGGATGGCCACTCTCAGACAAAAATACAAGATGTAAGACCCTCCTCTTCTTAGCTCCTCCAGTGAATCAGTGAGGGAGTGGGAGAGGAGACCTTTGTGGCAGGGTGCACTGGGGATCATGGAGATCTCTGGTTGTAGGGGGAGTCAAAAGAAGGGAGTTTATTCCTGGTGGAGCAGAAGTTCCTCCAGGATTAACAGAGAGAAAAGAAGGAGGAGGACAAATACCTGTGGGCTAGACTGACATGAGTTTTCAGGGGAAGGGGTAAGATGTTTATGCTAGAAAGGGTGAGTATGGAGTATAAAGGAGAGAATATTGGGGAAGAAGACCCCAGACTCGTGTTAGAGTCATGAAGAAAGGAAACCCTGGGATTTTAATAAGTTTTTTCATGGACTGGGAGAATTTCAAGCATGGTGATGAGTTGGAGTGAGGCTCAGGATGGCGGTAGGGAGAGACAGCAAGCAGGATATGGCATTCAAGGCTCAGAATGGGAGAGGTAAGTTCAGACTCCCCAAAGAGAAGTCTAAATGAAATGTCTGTGTATGGGTGGATCTGTTGTACACAGATATATATACAAACACTGAATCAATGCTTCCTTGTCTGAATGGAAATCTGATGGCTCTGTTAATGACCAGTAGGTGTGATTAGCTTGCTGAGAGAATTTTCTTACTTAGGTAAAGCTCACTTATTCCACAGCCAGAGCTATAAGAAACAAAAACATAAGCTAGAAAACAAAGTGCTTCTGAGGAGCCATAATTAATGTCACAAAGTCCATGCACTACATTTCATTCCTTTTACTCATAAGAGAGGATTTATATCATACCTGGGAGTCTTTTATCTAGTTGTCCAGACCACCAAGGTGAAAGCCTTTGGCTCCAGGCTCATTGCCAGAAGCAAGAAGTCATAGCCAACAGCTTCACTCTGCAGTAAGAGAGAAACTTCTTTTAAAAGCCAGAAATAGAAGAGAACAACTTCTTTTAAAAGCCAGAAACAAGATTTTAAAAGTACAGCAGATTGTACTCCTAAAATCTTGTTTCTGGCTTTTAAAAGAACGTTTTGTACTTTCAGTATGGAACAGTTTTTCTCAATGACATTTTTTGACATATCTTTGAAAAAAAAAAGAGTTCATGGTGAACTAAGTTTCGTAATCACTTCATACTCTATCCCTTGTTTCAGGACTTTACACTGTACTAAATAGGCTAAGAACTCTAAGAAATCTTACAGATATATGTTTCAACATGTTTAACTATACAGTCCTCTTTACCAAAGCATCAATTAACTACTTCCACACAACACACTTTGGGAAATGTTTGTTATAGAAACAAACTAACGGGGCCATGGCTGTGTCCAAGAGAGTGTTGATGTTCACAATTATTACCATAAATCATTAAGAAAGGGTTAATGTTCAGTTTCTGAGTTTTTAAAAATTTCTCAAAAAAAACCTCCAAAAATAAAACCCCTAAAGAATGAGAAGTTGTTTATGGTTAAAATGAAGTGTTGAACCCTTAAAGAAATAAAGTATTTGAAAATTGTACTAAAGCATTTCCCAACAAGGCCAAGTAAGTTCCACATTTCTATAGTTTATCTTATTTGTGGTTGAAAATCAAAAGCACCAGAGACATTGGGGGTGGGGGACTATGGAGGAATAATCACATAACTTTTAATGTTTAGGTAAATAATTGCTTATAATGATATAATACATTGAAGAGTAAGATTTCGTTTAATACAATTGGATTAGAAAGGAACCAGAAATAGGTTTGAAAACTATGTGTTGGTTAGGCACAGTGGCTCACACCTGTACAATGCTTTGGGAGGCAGAGGCAAGAGGATTGCTTGAGGCCAGGAGTTCAAGACAAGTCTTGGCAGCATAGCAGATCCCATCTCTACAAAAAAAAATTAAAAATTAGCCAGGTGTGATGGCACGCATGTGTAGTTCCAGCTACTAAAGAGGCTGAGGTAGGAGGATCCTTCCAGCCCAGGAGGTTGAGGCTGCAGTGAGCTATGATAGAGTCACTGCACTCCAGCCTAGGTTACAGAATGAGAACCCATCATTAAACTGTCTTTTAAAGTATGCTTTTATATGCCAGATTTTGACTGCATATTATTATACATTTAGTTTTGTTCATAATATACAATGTTCTTGCACAGAAAACCAATAAAAATATTGAGGAAATACTTTTTGAAAATCAAAACATATTTTGAGTATTTAGTAAAACATGAAAACCAATAAAACAAATTAGGTTTTTTAGGGTGACTCTATCATTCATAGTTTAGCTAGTAGAAAAGTAACATCCATTAAGTGTCTCTATTGTGTCATTTAAATCATACAACAACCCTGCAAGACATCTATTGTTGACAGATGTTCAATAACTTATTTGAGTTCTTCCATTGTCAACAAAATAACAAACAGAGAGACTCTTTAAAAGAAAATGATGTTTATTTGGGAATAGAGCATTGAAATTGGAATACATATGCCATAGTAAACTATGCATGTATTCAGGAAGTTAAAGAAAGACAGCGGTTTTTAAAGGAAAAAATAAGGATTATGTAACTATTTTTAAATAATTATCCTTGGCTACAAAGATCGATAGCAAGGATGATGCCAGTCCAAGATTGGACAACCAATTGCTGGGCAATGTCCCTGCAGAAGTATTTGTTGTGTAAGGTTGCAATGGCTTTTGTGTAAGGTCGTGTTTTTGCAGTCTTTTGTGACAGTTTTTGTTATCAGGTATACAAGTATGAGAACCCTCTCTTCATGGCCTTCCCCGCTCTATTTGCCGGGTTTTTTGTTTTGTTTTGTTTTGTTTAACACTAGTCACTCCATTTGATTCTGACAACTTTCACACCATTACACAATACTGATTCTATGGAGCAAATTTTGCAGATGGTATCATATTTATTACATTTTCTAATTTATTTATTTATTTGGAAAATGTGCATCAAATGCCCACTGTGTACAAAGTATTGTGCCAAGAAATGTAAACAATGTTATATGAATGTAACCAAGTTCCTGCCTTCCACAACCTAGTCCTGGAAATAGACATACCCAAATTATACAGAGCAGGAAACAAAGCAGGAAGAGAGACAAAAAGAGCTGAGTATCAAACATTTGATAAAATGAATGCCAGCCTGTCATTTAAGAGCAAGCTCTTCATCAAAGTGGAGAGCAGCCTGGCTACAAAGAGCCCCCCGAAAATTAAGGGTTGATTTTGCAGTTATTCTTTTTGTGAAAAGTAAAAGGATCGTGACTTGTTGGGAAATTGGCTTGCAAATCAAGGTAGGAAATTCATTTGTTGGAGATGATCATTTGATATGTTTGATAAAAAGAAAACAAGCATTTAAAAATCAGAGCAGATAAAGAAATAAATTTATTCAGATTTACTATTATCAGCTCCACACCTGAGTTTCTATTCAAATAATTCAGTCTTCAGTTGAGTATATTCTACGTTGCCATATCTTTTATGAGCCTTAATTCATGAGAAATTCAAGCTGCAGTACATGTGTGTACTTAACACAGAAGAGAAATTCTTGCCGGGTGCGGAGGCTCACGCCTGTAATCCCAGCACTTTGGGAGGCCGAGGTGGGCGGATCATGAGGTCAGGAGGTTGAGACCATCCTGGTTAACACAGTGAAACCCCCTCTCTACCAAAAATACAAAAAACTAGCCGGGTGAGGTGGCGGGCGCCTGTAGTCCCAGCTACTCAGGAGGCCGAGGCAGGAGAATGGCGTGAACCCGGGAGGCAGAGCTTGCAGTGAGCTGAGATCCGGCCACCGCACTCCAGCCTGGGCGACAGAGCAAGACTCCGTCTCAAAAAAAAAAAAAGAGAGAGAGAGAAATTCTTATTTATGTTTTGTTCTGCAAATGTTTTTTAAAATACTAGAATAAAACTCATTAAAACTTCAAACTTTCTCACATTTACAAAAGCAGTGTAAATTTTTCATATGAACTCTCTAAGAACTGAAAGTCTATAATTCAGGTTTTCGATAGAAAGGAAAGTTTTTTAAATAGCTTAACATAAGGTCAATGTAGTATTGATTATGAGTATACTCAGCCCTAAATATATCCTAATACTTAACGAGTACTCTTATCAGATTAAAATTTGAAATGAGAATTAATTCTAGTTAGTTAATGTGAAGCACAATGAGGATTATCTGAGATTCCTACTCTTTCTCATAATACCTGGCAATCAGAATTGAACACCATGAAGCCTTGCTCTTATGGCACTAATTTGGTTGCTGCATTATTTCGTTTTCCCTCATTCTAAGAGCTGTAGGCATTCAAAGTGCAATATATCAATGTATTAATATTTCTCTAACATACAAAATTTATGTGTACTGGCCCTTTAAAAAGGCTTATCCCTTGGAGGGTGAATTTAAATCAACCAGAAATCACATGCCCATATCTCTAAACTGATTTCTTGTTTTGGAGTTTAAAAAGATCTGTGCTGTCCTCCCTGTTGGATAATCCCACCAACCCTGTGGTCTGGCCTTCTCTGAGGCTAGTTTTTAAGCTTAGAGCCTTGAATAATAAGAATGCAACAGAATTTCTAGGAGAATTACAACATCATCTGGACTATTTCTGCAATATGAACATCCATAATTTATCCATTTAACAAAACATTTACCAGAAGGTAATCAAACATAAATCCAGGAGAGAATAAGAGAGGAAATTCAGAAACCAAGTGTGTTTTACGATAGATTGATGAGCTCTATTTGCAAAGCTCTACTTTTTGTTGGAATTGCAAATACTATTTTCATTGACCTTCAGTCTTTTCATGCCTAAATCATGAAAAGGGACAATTAAAAAGCATTTTGTGGCACAGAAGATATCAAATAAAATTAAAATAACAAGAGATGTCTTCTGGAAATTACGTAACAATTATAGTAAAATGTTCCTTCATACTTTCAAATCAGCTAAAGCTAGAAACCCATTAATTACATATTTTTTAAGGATTAAATTTTCAGAATATCTTTTCCCTTTTTAGATTGTTTTCTTGGTAACTTCATTTCAACTTAATAAGTGATTTCTCATTTTTCATTAGGTTATAATTTCCGCAAAATGGTACATATTTTTTTCAAATCTATGATAGTGTATCTATATAAAACATATAGGTAGCCAAATGTGGCAATATAGTTTAAATTTTTTATTAATTTAGCATTTGTTCTTCATATCATCTTTTTCATAGTATGCATATATTTATTAATATAATAAATTATATTAATACATGTAATATAATATACATGTAAATCATATGCATTTATTTTTTCAAAGCATCATTGGGTTTATACCCTGCAATGAACATTGCATAGTAGCAGTCTTTATTTCCTCAGCCTCTTCTTCTTCTGTGCGCGCTCACACACACACACACACACACACACACACACACACACAAATGTAAAACTCCATTATTTGGAATATTGTGATTCTTCTGGTCTTTATTTTAACTGAAGAAGCCCTACACAAATATAGTAACATAGTTGTTTGATTCCCTGTCTGAACTATCCAAGATTTAAGCCTGATAACCACATTCATGTTAACAAATACAATGTCAATTCATTTTGCTCTTCTGTCCTAAGAATGAAAGAAGTTTCTCTGGAACTGAGATTTATTATTATCTTCTTCCACTCAAAAAAAATTGGAGATTCAGCATTTCTGTAGATATTTAATTTAGGACTAAATGTTACTTCTACCAGTATTTTTAGAGTAAGTTAAATTAAACCTGATAGAAATCTGAATGGGAATCACAGCTTGGCAACCACTGTAAAGAACAGAATTATCTTTGGAGGTGATATAGCAACAATTTTTTAAGGGAAAAATGTTCATTATTTTATCATGGCCAGTGAAATGTCAGCTCAAATTACTTGACATGATTGTGGTCTTATTATTTCAGTGAAGTAATGAAAGAAACAAGAAGAAGGAATATTACGGTATCAGGTGATTCAGCCTTAGCCCTTTCCCTCATTGTTTGACCTCAGACAATTTGTTTTGTCTCCTTAAAATGAAGGCCTTTCATTTATAAAATGACAGGATTAGTCTAAACTAACAGTTTTCACACTGGGCTTTCATGAGCACTATAGGGGTGGGAAGGTATTGGCAAGTAAGCTGGTTCGCTGGGTCCAATCTGTCTTCCACCTCTCTCCCTTTCTCTGTCTCTCTCTAAAAAGATCTGTTTAAATGTTTTACATATTGAGCTATCTCTCTTCCTTTTGAAGAAGGGGTTTTTTGAACTAATGCCTTGTTTAAAAAAAAAAAAATAGCCCCTCTACATAAGTTTATTTTTATGGTTGCTTCCCATGCTAAAGCCTATGGTCTAAATTCACAGGTTTTAGATTTGGTGCTTTTTTTGTTTTTTATTTCTTAGAAAAATGATTCCACACATGAACCATTTTAGAACGCTTTATTCTGCACATACTGTTACAGAATTTACCTGAAAAAAAAACAACTGTTAACATACTGAGGGCTCGAGGAGACTCTAGGAGTGAGACAAGACAAGGACTGTAGTCCTTTGGGAATCACACTCGTTCTATGCCTCAGAGAAACAGCAAAGAGAAGATGTCCCTCTCTTCTTTGCCCTCCTCTGAGCTACTCTAGCACTTTATTTCCCTCTTCAGATATTAATTCAATTCAGCATATATGTACTGAGGGTTCATTCTACATGCGGCATTTTATGTTATTTTTAGTTACGTGCATGACTTATTTCCCCTCCTGAATGGCTGCTGCTTCGATTGGAGCCTTCCTGTTTCATCTCTTTCTTACTTCCCATCCCAGTGCCTAGCAAAATGCCTATGGAAGTGAGTACAAAACAGACATTCTTTGATTGAAAAAAATGCTAAAGTAATCACATTGAGAGCAGACTAACCTTCTTTGAAGATCTTTCATAATAAAAGTACCACTCTAAATTAACAGCTATGATTAATTTGCTAAGTTTTATACCACTTTTGCCCTTAACACTGATATTTTTAACATTGATACTATGTCAAGTATGATGATGAACAACGTACCATTCATGGCCTCCAAATCCTAGAAAATTTTTTATTTCTGTAACTGTGAGATATTTAAATTTTGAACAATTCCCTGAAAATTCTCAGTGGATTTTTAATTCATTGCAATTCTAGGTTTGAGTCTGCAGATAGAGAAATCTGAGCACTCAGAAAGTCATTATTATGGTTTGACGTTCAAGAACTCCATTATTAAAGTTCAATTTTAATTTCACAATTAAGTTATAACTTTTGGTCAAATCGAAGGCATTAAAGTATTTTGGTCAAATTGAAGGCATTAAGGTAGTCAGTACATCCCTCAAAGCTACAATGGAATAAATATTTATTTCATGCAAGTTCGCTATGTTCCTGATGTCTGAAACAGGTTAAGAGTAGAAAAAAGAATGGACCGTATGCTGTATTCTTTACTCTCCATCAAAACTGATCAGAAATGACACCAAATGTAACCTCATTGTCTGATTTTTAGTATAACGCAGAGCAAGAAATGTGGGCTGTGTAACACGCCCAAACTTCTACTCAACTACTGTTTCCTGACACTGAAACAGCCAATGCCAACTTCTTTTTTTTTTTTTTTTTTGAGGCCAATGCCAACTTCTATGGGCATTTTCATTTATTAAATATTGTTAAGGAATGCCTTTAAGGTTTCTTTAATTAAAAGCAAATGTTTACTTCTAATTACATGAATTTCCAAGAATTTATATTCTGTCACCAGTATTTTTTTACTGGCAGATGTACTATGGTTTACAAATGTAATATTTTGGAATCTTATTTACCACATCATTAGTCAATCAATTTTAATGAACTAGTGATGAGATATAATGTATCATATAACTTTCATCTAAGTTTTAAAGGTTGTATGATATTTCTAGAGATATAATGCTGCTTTAAATTTGAAAAAGCCAAAGTCAATGAAAGAGTCTAATTATTAAGTGATTGGTTATTTGAAATATTAATCATATTTTAAGAAAGCATAAAAATAGTAAGTAAAATAAAAAAGGCAATGTGTAACCAAAATAAGTATCAGTCCATTGAAAATTGAAAAAGTCAACCAGTGAACTGGCTCTATTACCTGTACTCAGCCAAGCTGTCAACTTGATTGACTCTTTTCTGAATCAACTGAGTCTCAAACTGCAAAGAAAACAATTACATAACTGTCAGTCATTCAGTTGCCAAGATTAATTTCTATCAAGTTTCAATAAGGTTGTATTTAATTTTACCTTTATGGCAGTGAAGGCTTATGGGATACACTTCTTTCTGTATTAATAATAAAAATCATTCCAATCAAGACCATCTGCAACTTAATGTGGAGAAAATCAAAGACCCATGGCACTCAATACAGAGAACAATGTACATTTTGTGACATAAAATTCATATAATAGATGGAGGGAACTCTGAAACTGTAACCTTAGGCTATGTTTAAACTGATTATCAATTGCTTATATCAATGATTCTTAAACAGAAGACAGCAGACATGTCCTCTGTTACTAATGTCAGTGTGTTTTATCCCCAAGGGACACATTCCTTAAGTATAGTGGATTGATTGAGAACCACTACTATAGATAATAAGTATACTTGCATTTAGCAATAAGGGAAATAAAAAATATTTCTCTAACATGAAAATGTATAAACCAAGAACTTTCCAGTGAGTCAAAATAAGATTTAAATGTACTATAAGTGTCCAGTCATGTTTGGCATGATTGAAATATTTGGTCTTGTTGATGAGTTTATATTAGCATTTATATAACACTAAGGTAATGGCCATATGCCCATTTCCAGACCACCTCAATCAGCCCCTGCAAAAACAAATCAGGACAACAACAATGGAACTGAACTACTATGACACCAGTACATCTATCTGTTATTTACCAGGGCATCTTGATGATTAGCACAGTGGCAAAGACATACTGGGTACTTAATAAATATTTGTTGAATTGATAAATTTGGTTGAATCTGGATAAAATTAGTTACTTCCATAATTGCGATTCCATTGTGAATTATAAAAACTGATAACTTTTTGTTGCTCAGTGCTCCCATGAATTTTATGAATAGAAACAATGATACAGTGATAATAGTTTGCATTGATTGCCCTGTTTTATTTGTGTATTTACAGGCAAATGGACACAGTTTTGTACATATGGAACATGAAAAAGCTGTATTACTACTGAAGAGTTTCCAGAACACAGTAGACCTAGTTATTCAACGTGAGCTTACTGTCTAAATATTTTTTATAAATAGTGAAGATACGTCTAGCCAGACCTAATGTTCAAAAATAAATTTATACATAGAAACAAATTTTGCCAATTGCTGGACCAATGGCAAACATTAGTGCCAAATGTATAATACTATATGTTAGCACTGACCATCCTTAAAAATGTTAACTCTATAAATATGATGTTCATGTGGTTATGTATTAGTTTTAATTGTCAGCCTCTGGCTGTGCATTGGTGCAGTTTTGTTTCTGTTTTTGTTTTTGTTTTTAATCAAATAAGTTTCTTCTCAAAGTGGATTTCATATAATTTCGGAGCACGGAAGCACACACAAGCTCTTTATGAATTCTGCTCTCCATCAGAAACACTGCCTCAAAGTTGTATATGCCTTTATATAGAAACTACAAATATAAAGAATTGTAATTCCCATAAAATATTTCTAGCACAAGGTATATGTTGGCATATATACAAAAAGAATATAGAGAAAAACAATATTTTCATAAACTAAACATCTCGGATAGAGAAAAAATATATCTTAAAATAAGACTTTACTATATTGAATCTTTTTCAATAAAAATTACATGATAATGCCTTATGAAAGTAACTGTACATATGGTATAAAGTGTTTATATTTGGTTCCATATTCATTTGCTAAATTCTCATGACACAGAGTGAAATATTTCATAAATTAGCCATTTATCTCTGGGACCCGAATAAAAATAGGATGAACTAATTTGTTCAATGCCTTTAGCTAATTACAATACATGCAGAGTTTAGAAACAGACTAACGGTCATTGTAGTTAAGTCTTTTTCACCACAAATTTAAGCAGTGGATGATGGGTGGCAGGAAAGGTATTGCTTTATTTCTTTCAAGTTCCTGTTGATTATAAACTGTAGCCCCTGTGATTTATTTACTTGTAAATGTGGAATTTATTTGTGTGTTGCTTAATCTAATTTGCTACTTTTTAAATTATTTAAAATGAGTTTTGGAAATTGATAAAATTTATCATTACGAAAGACTGCTGTTAGAAAGTTATGGTGGGTGATTTTAAAACCTTGGTATTTAAATATGAAACTTCAAATATAATTTCTCAGAGCTGTGGTCTACCTGTATCATTAATTTCAATGGCTGATTTTCTAGGCAGAAATAGATAAAATGCTTTTTTTTCCAAAAACAGTTTCAAGGTATGTACAATCCTGAATGCTTTCTCACCGGAGAGAAAGACAAGCATGGTTAATGTAGAATTACTTACTTTTCCATTGAAAACATTTTCCTGCATAAATGATCAAAATTTATTTTATAATCCTTTGAAATATTTGTCTTTCATATTAGTCATTAATTTAATTACAGTATTAATTTGAAATTCTAGGATAATTTCCCAGAGTTGGTTGCATGCATTCTCTTTCATAATTTTACATAGTTCTTTTGTTATATAATGAATTTACATGCTAGTGTTTCAAGTATTGTATGAGGATTTTCAGAGTAGTATCACTGATTGATGTCACCAAAGCTCTGAGAATAATATTTGTAAGTTAACTGTTTTATGGGGACATTGAAAATATTGTATTTTTGTAGGGTCTATTAAAATGAGTGTCACTTATTAGAAGTACAGTGGTATTTTTTGGCAATAGAATTTGTCACTTGGAAGCAAATAATACTTCACTTTATAAATGATGCACTAATTTTGATGTTTGCTTTATGTCAGGGTGACATTATACCATGATTTTATAGGGTTTGACAATTAGCTAATGATTAAAAGATTGGCCTATTTAGTATGTTTCCCAGAAGTAACTTTTAAATGTATTTTAATATATTGAGAGTTTCAGATGAGAAATGTCTTTCAGAGACTAATTTTCTTTGTTGAAAACTCATGTCAAGCCACCATGTCCAGATATTGTAGGATGATCATCATTAATCAAGACAGAGGCCTTTACTGGCATCATAAGATCACTTAAAGAAAAAAAAACTCAAGGCTGTAGTTTGGTGGCAATGAAACATCTGAAATCATCCCATCAGTTTTTCTTAATCTTTTATAAGAGAAGTGGGAGAAGAGCCAGATATACAACTGCCCCAAATGTTTTTCTTATGGTTTCTATATCAAACCCAGGGCTTCAGGAGATCCTTCTGAGACACGCAGCTGAAAGGATCATAATCCTGATAAACACCTCTGCCCCTCCTGATGTGACAACATTGTCCTGAGCCACTGCTTTAGTACTTCCTGTTCTGCAGTTCAGAAATGATGAAAAGAGAAAAGGGATCCTTGACCAAATGGAAAAGTGATCTGATATGCCAAAACACCTCATTGTCAATAGTACTGCCATGTTGCATACTGAGAACAGGCAGGTAATAATGAAAACAGACGGGCCAGGCATGGTGACTCACACTAGTGATCCCCACACTTTGGGAGGCCAAAGTGGGCAGATCACTTGAGGTCAGTTCAAGACCAGCCTGGCCAACATGGTGAAACACCATCTCTACTAAAAATACAAAAATTAGCTGAGCATGGTGGTGGACACCTATAATCCCAGCTATTTGGGAGGCTGAGGCATGAGAATCAATTGCTTGACCCGGGAGGCAGAGGTTGCAATGAGCTGAGATTGTGCCACTGCACTCCGGCCTGGGTGATATACCAAAACTCTGTCTCAAAAAAAATAAATAAATAATATTTTTAAGTAGAAAAGAGGCAATTTTTTTAGGTTGACTGAATAGAATCACTAAACACTTGAGGGATATAAACCTAACTAATTCTATAGGTGATGAAAACCAATTATACATTGATTTTTGATTATTGACTTTTTGCAGTAATTGATTTTGCTGCCTGAAATTAGAATCTGGTTATTTTAACAATAAAAAAAGTCAGGGTGTGCTTTTTAAAAAAAAAAAAGATAAATCGATAACAACATAAAGGACTGGAATTCATGATGGCTCCAATAGACTCTACCTCTTGGTCTTTAATTTTTATTGGACTCTTTCTGAGGAAGCTGTTTATATGTGATGAGTCAGTAAGATCTAATGGAGGACACTGAGAAACATTAGAGGTAGAAAGAGCAAGTGATGAAAACTACTAGTAAAATTGCAAATTTTGCAAGACAAATAGACATTAGTGGATAATTTTTAAAACTATTTACAAGGCTCATAATATTTTATCATAAAAGCTCTGCTATGGTAACTCCAGCCTTCTGACAAAACAATAATGTAAACACACATAATAACTTAAAAGTATAAGTGCACTTTTGACAAGGAATATTCAAAGTCAGTATGAAATACAAATATTTACATTATGCTAATGCATTGCCCATTGAAACCTATAAAAGATATGTATTTCCATTACTTAGAATTGTAATTATTAGGTTGCTGAAAAAGTAATTGCGGTGTTTACCATTAAAAGTAAGGGCACAAACCACAATTACTTTTGTTCCAACCTAATACATAGATGTAAAACAATCTCAATTGTTTCTGGACCTTACCTTAGATCATGACCTTTGAGATGGAAAACAGCTTTAAAGAGAGACTGACAAGCCAATGTTAATTTGCTCTTAATCTTAAAGTTGATTGCACACATATCGCTAATGTAATTGTTTATTTAAATATAGGACTGGCATATCTTTCAACTGGTAAGCTAAAGAGAGAAAGATTCAGAGGGGAGAAAACATGGAAGAAATTTGATTTATATATTCAAATATTAAGTGAAAAGTATCTGAATTTGCCAAAATGATTAGATTAAAGAAACCAAAAAGAACACTTTATTTTTAATCATAAAATCTATTTAATATATATTTAATATCTCTTAATATTTAAGCTTTCCAATGTAAAGCTTTGGAAAATATAGTGTGCTTCCCACCTTGTCTTTCCATTGTCTCTCGACGCTGTCCTTAACTAATTTCTACCCCTTGTTGGCACACCGATCAAATATGTCTGATGAATACATTCTTATCAAGAGGCAAGAATGCAACATAACCAGGTCAAAAGCCATACTGATGTAGGACTGACACTCAAAGTCTTTGATAAATTCGATCAGACAATACATTTGACTAATTCCTGATATGCCAACCAAACAGCGAGTTTATTGGCACACTGGGTCAGTAAAATGTTATGCAAATAATGAAATCCAATAGGTTAAGAAGATGGGTCCTTTATCTAGTATAAAGAAGCAGGGTTGAAGTTCCACTGTAGTTCCTTTCACAGAAATGCTAAATCTTACTGAGCTTAATTAAATGTTCAAACTCTGGGTTGGTAATGTGTCCTCTCTTCACACTTGTAGCTACGTGATTATCTGGGACTTGGGGGGACTCTCCAGATTGGTGATCACTTGCATGAACATTTTTCCTTAGCAGTACAACCACCTTCTGTTAAGAAAAGCATCTTGCCTTGGCTCAGAATATTTCCTATCTCCCACCATGACCATATCCAAAGAATTCATTATAGCAAGAAAACAGAATGTGGGCTGTGGACAAATCCATGTGCACTATGTATGGAAAGCATGTGGGTCACTATTACACGAGATCCTGAGTGTCAGCTCCATTTTGATCTAAACTATTCAGGAAATGTATTTTCCAAGACGCACCACTTATACAAACTAAGGTAGATGCAATCAAGTTTTCTAGTTATATCCTGAACCTTCTGGGGGCATTTCTGTTTCTAGCGTGTAAAACTGACCTGTCTTCATTGCTGCAGTTGCTACTGTAGATCCATCCCTCCGCCTCCCCATGTTTTTCCAAAGGCAGTGGATGTCTGCTTCTATCCTGCTGAAAAAAAGATAAGAGGCCCCTTTAGAGTGATAGCTGTTCGGCGAGCCTTGAGTATCAACAGATGGTTACAGCTCCCAATTTGGGAGGAACTTTCTTGGGTGATCCTGGAACCTGGAGTAGTAGCATTAACCAAGACCCAAAGATGGAGTGCTTATAATGTTACTGACAACAACAAACAAAGCTTGTGTGCAATGGTGGGGGTGGCAATGCCTTTATAAAACTGTTTCCACTTCTGTTTTTAAAATGCTGGATTTTGCTGGATTGAGGGACTTTCTCTAAGCTTCTCAGCTTCTTTTTACTGGGACAGGTTCCAATCTTCCTTACTGTCAACACTGCCTGCAAGAGAATGGTTTGGAAACACTCCCTGGTAAGGATATGAATTGCACAGCTTCTACTTTGGAGAATTCAGTGATTTTTGAAAAACTGAGGGGGGAAAGTCTACTCTAAGTTTTTATTTAGAAAACATACAGTTAAAGTATAGGAATATTAAATCCCTTGGGATTTTAGCCATGTGGTTATGTCAACCTTCCCTAAGAACAGTTCTATGGGAAGTAAGGAGAAAAGACCTGAGAGAGGAGAAAATTTTCTGGTTAACTTCAGAGGCATTTCTTCAGCTGGTAGAGTCTTCCCAGTTGGGTTCTGAGCTCATGCTCTTTGTAACAACACACTGAGCACTAAGCAATGTAAGAAATGGGCCTGGATTAAGGCATGCAGAAATGAGAAGGATACCTCTGCAGCTCTGTCAATACTTCCACAAATTGTCTGCAAAACACCCCTTTTGTGCCTAACTTTGTTATGGCAGCACCTCAAAAAGTGGAAGGTTGTGAAATTCAGGCAGCATTTATATAAAAATTCCATGACTCTTGTTAGTCTACAGTTGGAATCATTATATAGTCCTACCAAAAGACAAGATCTGGGTCAAATTTCCACAGGTGAGATTTTCAAACCTAGCATAATTTTCTCTTCTCCTTTTTTTTAAAAAAACAAAAAAAAACAAAAACAAAAAAGATTTTTATGTGGCTTTTTCTTTTCTTTTTTTTTTTTTTTTTTTTTTTTTTTTGATACAGAATCTTGCTCTGTCACCCAGGCTGGAGTGTAGTGGTGCTATCTTGGCTCACTGTAACCTCCACCTCCCGAGTTCAGGCAATTCTCATGCCTCAGCCTCCTGAGTAGCTGGGATTACAAGTGCGAGCCACCACACTGGGCTAATTTTTGTATTTTCAGTAGAGATGGGGTTTCACCATGTTGGCCAGGCTGGTCTCGAACACCTGGCCTCAAATGATCCACCTGCCTCGACCTCCCGAAGTGCTGGAATTACAGGCATGAGCCACTGTGCCCAGCATTTTTTTCATTCTTTAAGCTAGCATAAATTTCACTGGGTGTAGAAATTGGTGTCAAAAGAAAGTTAAATGAATCACCCAATCTTTCTCTAGTTTTGAAAGTGTATTTTTTTATATCACTGTTGCACAAGTGTATTGTTTGTGCTTATTTTTTTCTTCTTTAAAATAGTAGGTTAAATAAGCAGCCTAACAAATAGCCAAGTATCTTTACATCCAGAGTGAAATATCTTAGTACAGGGACTTTTATTTTCATAGCAAACTCTTGTATTTCCTCCACAGGAAAACATTTACTGTAGCTGAATCTTTGAGGCCTAAAGTATATTATTCATAAACTCAAAACATTTGGAGACATTTCATTGAAGAATATAACAAAAACATTAAATATTATGATTATAAATATTAAAATAAATGTGTGTTGGGCGTCAACTACATATCAGGTACTACAAGGGATATAATGTGGTCCCCTCAGGACAGAATCTCACAGTCAAGAGGAAAGATGAGAGATGTTCCAGATCAAAGACAGTACAAGGCAATGTGGTGAGTCCTTTTGTTCCTGCCCTCAACCATCCTATTGCAAAAGGAAATAGTCTTTATCTAGTCAAATCTGTTTCAGTCTGAGCATGGTTTGTTCCATTTGGAGCTACAGATAGGTCTTCTGCTGGTTCCTGTGACCTTCATACAGCTAACATAAAGAGTGTCACGAGGCCAGGTCCGGTGACTTATGCCTGTAATCCCAGCACTTAGGGAGGCCGAGGCAGGTGGATCACTTGAGGTCAGGAATTGGAGACCAGCCTGACCAACATGGTGAAATCCCATCTCTACTAAAAATATAAAAAATTAGCCAGGCATGGTGGTGCGCACCTGTAATTCTAGTTACTGAGGAGGTTGAGGCAGGAGAATTGCTTGAACCCAGGAGGCGGAGGTTGCAGTGAACTGAGATCGCGTCATAGCTCTCCAACCTGGGTGACAGAGTGAGACTCCATCTCAAAAAAAAAAAAAAAAAAAGTGTCACGAAAAGTGTGAGCTGGATGAGTATTTGCCAGGATTTAGGGCAACATTTGATAGTCTAAACGTGGCAAGTGTGAATGCCTTACTAGACAAGATAAATAGCAACCAAAATCTCTTGAATCTCTGGGAGAGGAGTGAGATTTTTGCCAATTTGTTTGTTCTAAAGAGGAAAGGAAATGAAGAATGGTGTCCCTCAACTTGGTCCAGCACCGCGTCTGTATGCCCCTGACATTATAGGAGAAGGAGATGGAATTCGATACTTTAAAAAGCATGGGGGCTTTGCTTGAAAAGTCTTCTAGATTCTGTGGCCCCAAAAAGTCCCTCCTATGACCACTATCAGGGAGCGTGGGAGTCCTTGCTGTCCAATATTAGAGTGACCCACTCAGAAATGCAAGGAGTTGAACAGTCAGCTGGCTGCATTTCATGTTTATTTACTCCACTTTTTGGGTGGAGAACATTTTCACTGCACACTGCTCAAGTGATCCCCTGAAAATGCTGTTTGCATGAGACTGGATCACACATATCCATATATGATCAACATCTGCTCTTCTAAGGAATTCTGATCCTCTGAATCTGGAAATTGTTTTCTTTTCTTCACCCTATGCATGCTCAGTGTTTTAGACACATACAAATCCTTACTTTTCTGTGTATTCACTGTGTTTTGTATTTCAGCTTTTGCGCACACTATCCCACTACTGGAATGCCTTCCTCTCCCTATTCCCTTTCTAAATTATTAAAATCATATGCAGCCTTCAGAGCCCGGCTCAAACAGCACTAGAACCATGAAACCCTCCCTAATCTTCATGGGAAAAACTTTCTGTACTGAGCACTGCCATATTAATTTTTTCTTATATTTTTTAGTATCTTTCCCATTCTGCCTGAGATCATAGCTATTTGGGGTTTGTTTTTCCTATGAACTTTAAGCTTTTTGAGAGAGAGGATC
Organism: Macaca mulatta; assembly: GCF_049350105.2. Classification (NCBI taxonomy): domain Eukaryota; kingdom Metazoa; phylum Chordata; class Mammalia; order Primates; family Cercopithecidae; genus Macaca; species Macaca mulatta. The sequence goes on along the minus strand of NC_133406.1, from coordinate 170,502,633 downwards.
AGACAATACTTAACAAAGGCCTTCTAGACAGAACAGCCTCAGGAGAGGTAAAATGACCAGATGTTTTGTTTACCATATATCCTTAATGCCTGTCATAGTATCATAAGCACAGTATAGGTTCTCAATAAATATTTGTGTAATTATAAAGTGGATGACAGGCCTGGCGCATAGAGCACTTTATAAATATTGAACTAAACAGCAAGTTGATGTTAAATTTGTGTAACCTTAAACTACCAACCTTTCATCTTCTCAGTTGACTCACAATTCCCAGTTAAAAAAATGTTTTCCTTTTTAAATCAGTTTTCCTCTTCAGCATTTTTCTAAGACATTTTTGGTCTTTTCTGCAGTGTTTCAGCAGTTACATTTAATTTTCCTTTTATGTGTTCTAAGGACCTTAACACTACCCAAAAAGTAACACCATTCAAAAAGTTTAAGAAGTGGCATTTATTTAATTAGAGCACATTATATCTATCCTGTTGATTTGCTTGGGATTTATTTCTCTTTGAGAAGAAGTCAAGCACATTGTGACTTGGTAGATTACGTTACCTAAGCAATTTTTACAATTTGGAGGTGGAAGGAAGAATAAAAGATGTCATGAGAGAGACGGGGCTATGGAAGTGTAGTTGGGAGAAAGGGGTTTCCACCCCCCAATTTAGCTCTAAATTTTAATTAAACTGCTGCCAAATGCTGCCCGTCCTGTAAGTAGATAATCTGAATCATCTGTCCACAGGCCTTTGGCCACAGTTGAGCATGACAATGTTTACACACTGCATTTTGGCATCATTTCATGAATAGATCCTACCCCCTATATCCCTAAAGTGAAGATGTCATATAGTTCAGCCAAATTCTCAAGCCACTGTCAAAGCTATATAACTGATATGATTAACTATTTAGATAGAGCACAGAAAAAAATCAGGGTTACCTTGACAAAACCATATTCCCCCTCCCAAACTTTTGTAGAGATAGAATCTGGCCTGTTGATCTCAAAGTAGAAAGAAAGCATGCTATTTATACTGCCATGAGCATTGGCTTCATTAGATCCTTCCCTTGAAAGGACAAAAAATGGAATCCAGCCCCTTGAAAGAAAAATGGTATCTAAGTGGGAATCCAATGATATCTAAGAGCCCCAGGTTGGTAAGCTTCTAACCACAATCCCTTTATTACCTCATGGGACCTTCATTTCCTTTCAAGTAAAACATTTCTGTCCTAGCTTTCTCACAAAAATATTTCCCATGTCTTTCCATTTGGGTTTCGCAGCAAAGTGACTCCAGAATTGAGTGAAATATTCCCAAACATCAAATGTTTTGTCATTGACTATTTTACTTATACTATTAATATAAATTACCCCTATTCTACCTCTGCTTTTTAATTTCTTTGTATAAAGAGAACTTGATAACTATCAAGTTAATTATGTCTTCTTTTCATAAAATTTTTGATTTAGAAAGATTTAAAGACATGAGTATGCCTTGAAGGCAACGGCCACCATTGCTGTCTTTGATAGCATGCTGCCCCAAACTCTCCAGGGGGCTACTCTTTGGTATCTTATAGCCCAGTGTCTATACATTTATACGGGTAAAAAATGCCAATGTCTCTTTGAACAAAAATCAATGAGAAATGAACTGGAAAAGTGAAATATTAATTGAGAGAGTGACATTATCTTAGGATAGTAAGAATATTTTAGAATAGTAAGAGCACTTTAATGAAATATTTTTAAGAGCATTTTGGAATAATGAGTGAGTAGGAACAAGAACAGACTAGGGCTAGGAAAGAGGGAAATTAATAAGTTATTAAGGAAGAAAGAATGAAAAAGACAAAAGAAGGGTGATAGAGGACTGATACAGAGAATGAGAGAGGAACTGGATAAAAGAAATCAGATTCAGGCAGATCGTCCGGTCTCTTGGTGCTGGTGACCATGCCAGCCCCAAATTCCCCTCCTCTCTCTGCTGTCTTGGCCAGAAGGGTAATCGTTCCGCCCTTCTTGGTTTCTAACTTCCCTCCTGCTCTTCCAGGTGTCAAAAGAAAAATTTACAATAAAATAAGGTGCATATTAGAAATATATTTAGTTTAATTGCTATTCATTTCTAGAAACTATTTTTTCTAATGTCATAGGTAATGCTTTAGTCATACAACTTCTCAGAACAAGGAAAAAAAGTTATCTCATTTAAAAAAATTACCAGAGTACTTAAATAAAGGCTAATGTCAGACAGTGTGGCTGTAGGTAAAAGCTCTGTGGAGAAAGGAGCAAAGGTAGTGTCCTATCAAGACAGAAAGGGACCTTGAGAGGATCTGGTTCATCTGTCTATCTTCAGGGAAGGATTCATGCTATTCTTAAATTCCTCCAGAGAAGGGGTGAACACTTCCCTTTGTAACCTACCCTTAGAAAGCAACAAATTGTGTTTCATCTCAATAAAATCCTGCAGTTTAAATTACTGCGTTCAAGTCTGGCAAACACTGTCCTCATATTTAGTTGTGCACATCCACATACTTTAAAGAAACATGTGTCTGCAGTTCAGAAGAGCCACCACTAGATGGAGACCTCATATCTACATTTTAAATCGCAGCCTTGGCAATGCTCTAGCTTGGGTGAGCACAGGCTCTACACAGTCCGGTATTTGTTGTTGTCGTGGGCGTTTTTTGTTCGTTTGTATTCAGACAGTGTCTCTCTGTCGCCCAGGCTGGAGCGCAGTGGCGCGATCTCGGCTTACTGCAACCTCCACCTCCTGGGTTCAAACGATTCTTCTGCCTCAGCCTCCCGAGTAGCTGGCACTACAGGCGTGCACCACCATGCCCGGTAATTTTTGTATTTTTAGTAAAAACAGGTTTTCTCCATGTTGCCTAGGCTGGTCTTGAACTCCTGGGCTCTATCGATGCGACGCCTCGGCCCCTCAAAGTGCTGGGATGGCCTTACACAGTCCGTTTTTATGCCCCTTGTGCTGATACAATTGCTAACAACACCACTTCCCTTTCTCTTCTGAGAAAATTTGAAACAGTGCTCTAAATTTACACAATTTAAGGAAAAAAAAAAAAAAGAGCTTTGAGCTTATTTTAAGCAGTTTATGTGTTTTTTTACTAAACCTCTTAGGTTGTATAAATCACCCAAAACCTAATGAGATGGAAACCACTCTCATCATTAAGTCTTGAGTGTTTAAAGTTTTGATGTTCTTTAATTGTTCAGTTTAGTTATTATGCCCACCAGTTTAATAGTTCTTCTCTAACTTGTGTTTTTCCAAATATTTTGCTCCCATCTCCCATTACTTTAGCCACACTTCCTTCAGGTATGCCCATCGCAAGTATGTGGGTTTAGATTTGCCTCGAGTTATCAAAATTTATTTTTAAAGTTGACTTTCCAAAACTTAAACATCAAGAACTGCGGTTAATTTTCCTAGCCTTCTTTATGTAATTCTAAAACTAGTCCAATCTGAATATGTGTGTATCTGGGTATAGGCTTTATTTCCATCTGGCAATAACTAGGCATCTAGAATAAACTCCTGATTTTTCATTTTATTTGTGTGTATGAGTAACCAGCATAATATGACAGATTTTATTTTATTATGAAGTGAATAAGAAATGTATTTCAAAATGTCTCTAACAAAGTGATCATCGGATTCCCAAGGTAGTTTGCAATCTCCCCAGCCTCTCTCCTTTCAGTGGGAATATCTAGGTGTTGAAAGCAGAGAACCCTGGCAGCCTTGGTGACATGTGTCTTCAAACTATTTTGGTTCTTCTTAGTCATTTGAAATTCCAGGGCCTCTGATGGCTGGACCATTGCTAAAAAGGCCGAATGTTTTTGTTCACTTCCTCTAAGCTAATTATATCCTCATCCTCACAACTTAGGCAGCCTCCTGGTCTGGGCTTCTCCTTTGCTAATTCCATCGAAGCCCTGCTTATTTATGGGTTTCAGGTACTCCCCTGCTGAGCGTTTAATCTTTTTTCTTCCAACCCCGGAGCGAAGGTAGATGGAAGACAAGGTGTTCTTTCCCAAAGTTGATGTGAAGCCATTTATATCCTCTGGTGTTTTCCTCCAAAAAAACAATTTCCTTCTAGCCACACGATCACCAGATACTAGTACAGAGTACTCTTTCTTAGCAAATTCCATTTAAGCTTCTTTGGGGGTTCATATTTTGTAAGTTCTTTCTGACCTCAAGCCTGCCAATTTTAATGCACCATTTCAGGTTTGTTTACCAAGTGTTCTTCCTCTCTTTTCAGAGAAGTTAAATATCTCCTTAACAAATTTAAATTGTACACAACAGTGTCACCCATTTTAAAGCAAATCTCAGCAGGTGTCCACCGTTGTTTTGGATACAGTTTTTGAGTTCTTGATTTGCCTGATTTTCTATTTCATCTTTTTTATTCCTTCTATTTTCCATAACCTTTTAATGATAGGTTTAGTTGTAAAATCCAGAACTATTTAAATACTAGAAAAATTAGAATGTTACTGAAGAGTATAAGAGAAAATGTCTTGAAAGTTTCTATGTATTCCAACTGTGCTTTTTCTTTTTTCCTTTCTTTTGCACTATCTCAGATTTTTGATATCAACTATTATCAAAGTACTTTTTTCTTTGTCTTCTACGGATAATCTTACTTTTTTATTCCTAGGAGCAACCTCTTGCTCAGTGCTTGCTATCCAGCCACTAGCATAGTTCCCCAGGAGCAGGCTATGGTTATCTCTTCAAAGCACAGGGGCTTGTGGCTTCTTCTTTTCACTTTTTTACTCATCCCCGTGCCATACTGTAGAACAAACATCAGTTTTTAGTTCTGTCACGATGTAAAGAGGTTGAGAAGCTCTGCTTTTAGGTACAACAAATGGAAATATCATCTAGGCTGGGTTGGGGTGCAGGACCCCCAGCGGCTGCGTGAAGAGAAGAAAGCAGGAGAAGCTGTCACTTAAAATGCACTGAGATCCTTTTGAAATATTTCATGCACACCTCCCCTCCCCCAACCCAAGGGTGCTGGTTGTCCAATTCTGTCACCACCCTGACAAATAAGTGAATAACTGTCATATTCAAGACTCCGCTTTTATTGATGATCATTAAGCTAGAATCTGTAAAAGAGAAAAAGAGAAAGTTGTTAGAAATCTGTAAAAGAGAAAGTTGTTAGATTGTTAAAACAATCAAGACAGTATAGACAAATATTACAAGGCAAGAACAGTTTGGATGATGATATCCTGGAGAAAAAAATCACTTTTAGGGAATGGGACTTGTTCACTGTCTGTCTTGATTGTTTTAAACCAGCCATCTTTGATAGCCAGTTTGGGGACATAAATCTTCAGCCATACTTGTAGAATCATTCAACTAAGCAACAGGTGTCTTGCACTTGATAGGCTCTCACAGTCTCATTATGATCAAGACGGATATTCCAGCAGAACATCACTGCTCTATTCTTTATAAAACGATGAATGTTGCTAGCAAACAGTTCAGGCATTTGTGGCTGTTTCCCAGAGAAATTCAAACTTGGGAATTAATATCTGTGTGTGTGTGTGTGTGTGTGTGTGTGTGTGTGTGTGTGTGTGTATGTATCTCATCAGGCACTTTTTTTTTTTTGCATTTCCACATAATTCCCAAAAAATGATAGTTACTATCCCTGTCACCTAGGGCCCTAGGTCATCATAAACTACTCAAAGTGAAGGGACTATATTTTCTTCTTTTGCTTGGTCTTGCCATAAATATGCCCAGCAGGTTCACTCATACCCCAAAATATATACTCATATTTCGAATATTCATCCAGACCTGTAGGTTTGAATACAGGGATGTTTAAGTAATTCTCTTGTAAGTCTGCCTCTGGACCATTCTAAGGTTTGTCCTCTAGCCAATCTATATGTTTATCCTTTTTTAAAAGAATTATTAAACTGTTAAAACACAGTCTTTTTCTCACTGTGCATTCAATTAATCAACAAATGTTAATGAACAAAAGGTTATGTTCAAAATTCTATTATAAGAACAATGGAAGATACAGATATAAATAAGCCATGTTCCTGCCCCTCAAGAAACAGTCTAGCGGGGAGACACACACAAAGTCTAATAAGTGCTATCGTGTAGGTACAAAATATGGGGAGAGAACACTGTATTCTCGCTTTCTCTTACAGTTTAGTAAAATGGTAAATGCTTCCTTTCTGCTTTGTTGCTTTTTAATGTTTTGTTTTTTTTTTTTTTTCCTGAGACAGGGTCTTGCTCTGTCACCCAGGTTGGAGTGCAGTGGCATGATCATGGCCCACTGCAGCATTGACCACCTGGGCTCAAGTGACCCTCCAGCCTCAGCCTCCTGAGTAGCTGGGACTACAGGCATGCACCACCACTCCTGGCTAGTTTTTTATTTTTTGCAGAGACAGAGTCTTGCTATGTTGCCCAGGCTGGTCTCGGACTCCTGAGCTCAAGTGGTCTCGGACTCCTGAGCTCAAGTGATCCTCCCACCTCAGCCTCCCAAAGTGCTGGGATGATAGGCATGAGCCACCATCCATGGCTCTATTGCTTTTATAATATGACCTAAGGAACGTTTTTCTGTTATCTCAGGAAGGAAAGTTCTTGTCCCTTCTGTGTATGTGTATATATATATATATATATATATATATATATATATATATATCTTGTCAAAAAGGACAAGGCTCAGGTGACAGTGGGGACATAAATAACTGCAATATCATCCTGAATAAATCATATCATGGAGAGATAGTAACAGACTAGCTAAGCTCGAGCTTTCCACTTTCCTTGACTCTGTCGTTCCGAGGAGTAGCCTTTTTGGGTCAAAGTCAGAGGGGGCTTGCAGGAATCAAGGGCACCTCCTCCTGTCTGGAGGAAGGAACTTCATCTTAAGACTTGATAACAAAGGCTTACTGTTCCACCTAAAGTGATCAATCTGAGGAAAGAAGAGAAGTTAACCATTAGTGTCCCTTGAAAGCTTTAAAATAATGCGTTTGTGTTTTAAACACCTAAGAAAAATGTCATACATCTGGTGGACTTGCATATCTTTAACACTTACCACTTACACACGAGGAAAACATTACACTCTTTACTGTTAGCGAACACTCCACTACTGGGGGTTGCTTTGTGTTTAAGTACCTGATAGGACCCACTAGAGTTCAGTAAGAAATGCAACTGGAACAACCCATAAGATAAAGTTTTCTAAAAACTTTTCTAAAGAAGGCCTGGAATTATGCAGACACAGATCAAGTCTCATGCATGTCATTTAGACAGGCAGCCGAAATGCTGACATGGCCTATGCAGCCAGAGCCTTCGCTTAAGAGTTCTCCAATGTTGACAATTACAGCTGCCCTAGCAGCCTCTCTAAGCACTAAGTAGTGTAGCCTCTAAATCCTTACAACTTATTCTAAGGGAAGAATCTCTTTAGAGATTACATTACACCAGCAAGAGAATATTAATAGCCCATATGGCTTTATTTCCAACAAAATCCCAGAGTTTTTGCTTGCTCTTAGAGGTTAAAATCAAAGATTTTTCACTCAGGATTAGCCTAGATGTAGAACTGCGACTGTATAATAAAGTTGAGTTCAAAAAGTGTATGAGTTCAGTTATGGTCTGGAAAATTAGCTGCCATTTTGTGATGAAGTGTTTGGTTTTTCCTTGTAGAAACTTAGTGTCATGGCGCATCAACTTAGAAAATGTGAATTTATTAAAAATATGCGATGGATTGTGCAGCATGCTTACATTTGAAAATGGAGATTGTGCCTTTAAATACTTAATCAAAGGACTCCTGACCTTCAAGTACCAGTTTGGGCATATTACTGGAGATCCAGGTTGAAAGGTATTGAAAAAAAAGCTCTGTATCTTTGTATATTCAGTTGTCAACATGGAGAAGCCACCTTTTAAAAAAATATCAGTTCTGTAAAGCACAATGCCTACTACACAGACATCATTATTCTACTTAAAAGTCTTTTTTTTAAAATTCCAAATACTTGTGGTAGTAGAAAGCAATAAATATTCTAAAATGAGGGATATTGGTCCTTTTGTGACTGAGTTATATGATAAACTAAGGGAAACTACGTAAGTTATGTCTATAACTCTTTAAGGTACATGATATAGCAAATAATCACTTATACAACCTCATAGAAAGTTGAGAGGATTAATCAAATTGTTTAAAAATTTTCAAGGAGCCAAATTTAAATTCTCAATACCCTATGAGATTTTTTGTAACTATTTTAGATTTTTATCTGAAGAATGCATAGATGTAGTAAAACCATTAAATACAGTAGTATCTGGTGGCCTTTCTGTGTGGAGGAGCTCGTTTGTCCAAGGTATGATCTACCAGTGAGAGGATCAGTGCCAAGGCACAACAAAAGCTAATCATTCTTAGTTTAATCCTGACCAGCTAGTCTTCCTCCAGACATCAGCTACCTGATTTTAAAGAGATCATGTTAGAAATGAAAAGCAGCAGTCTCTATCATGTTAAATTCAAAGGCCTAGCTGCTTGTGAAGACCCTATTATGCTTTATTTGCCTATCTAAGAAAGAGATCTGCCTACCTGTCTTTAGGAAAAAGCAATGCTTTATGTAGCTTCAATTAGTCCTACATCAGGTTATTCTAATGGTTCCTGCTGCAAAAACCAAGCACGTAAGTCTCCAATCCTGAAAGTCACTAGAATATCGATATAAGGAATTCTGTGTCAGCAATATCACAGTATTCAAACCTCTGTTTAGGGTCCTGCATGTATTATCAAATTGGCCTCCAAACAGCAAGTGATAGAAAATTCAGGTGTGTTATTGGATTTCAGAATTCAAATTCAGAATTAAGTACTCTTGGGATAAAGGAAATTAATGAGCTTTTGACATTTCAATAACCCCTTGAGATTGTCAAAGGCTTCAGTAAGGAACTCTGACAAATAGGTCAGAAAGTCCTAAGTGAGAAAGAAAAAAAGCATGTCTAGTGAAATCCGTCCAGTGTACATAACACTGCACACAAAGCATATTTTATTCAGACCATTTGCATTCAGATGTACCCCCAAAGACTACTATGCTATAATGGCTTGTCTCCTACTTCCTGGCCTCTAGCCCTCCCCATTGCCTAGGTGGACGTTATGTTTTTAGTTTTTCCTTTGTGGGAGAGGGAAGAAGAGGACATCAGGTGAAGTGTGCCATTACTATTTGAAAACTAGCTCTGCAGGAAGGGTTAAATCAAATCCTTTACAGGGTGACCTTCCTATATCTCCTTAGAGCAACTGCATTTCAAAACAGGCCAAAGCTGAAGTCATAGAATGAGACATTAATTGTAGGTTTTCAGGAAAGCTTCGGGGACACAGCAGGTACATTCTCCTAGAGCCTTTGAAAATACAACATGTAAGTCCTTCTCAGATTAGGCTGAAACTCCAAATCCTTGTTAAAGGTTTTCCTGGAATCCTACCAGATCAGTTTATTATTAAGTACTGACTGAATGACAGAAAAAGGTACACAAGGAGGACTTGTATCACGTGAAGTAAGATAATTATTTCCTTAATGAGAAACTTAATTCTAGGTTACTTACAATAGCTGCCTTATTGGGGGAAGGGAGGCATAGATTTGCAAATGGTGGGTTTTTTTGTTTTTGAGTATTTGAAAAGATGCATCAAGCAATAATAAACTAGATATGCAATAATCTTGTCGAGTAGTATGTGCTGGTTTTGGAAAGGTGAAAAGAGAATTGTTACATCAGGCCGCTTTTATCAAGCTAAGTATGGGCATGCCTTTCCAAAGGGTATATTTGATCCTACGGTTAATTTTAACATTTGGACTGGAAGCTTAACCTCATCAGGAGTGGAGTTAGATTTTACAGAGTTCCCCTTATCCAAACTACAGCATGCTTACTACTTTCTCCCTGCATTTTTCACACCTCAGCCTCCTAGGGCCAGCTACTGGCAAGTCATTTTGTCCATTTTCATTGATCTGGCCACATAAGGAATATCCTGTTTCTTTAAATCCTCAATGCTTAAATTGCCATGTAGAAATCAACTCCCTATCAATTTTCTACATTTAATCCTTGGCTTCTTGTCACATTTTCATTTTTCTGCACTGGTTCCCATGGCAACAAGTCTGTTGGCAGAGAAAGTATGACTCTGCTTTTAGTCTTCTGCACAGGACAAAATCCTTCTGGTGATCCTCAGGCAAGTATCATATAAAAAGTCAGGAATTGACTACAGTTCCCTTGGCTAATGCCTCTAATCCTTTACTCTCTCGCATGCATTTTCCACCTTATTCCCAAACTAGGATTGAGAAAAAAAGCATTCAAGGGCCCTGCCCAGTATCTCTTTAACTACTGATCCAAGTATTCAAAGGCCCTCCTGTCCAATCACAGCTGCAAAGACTGAATATTTTGGTTCAGACGGCTTTCCCTTCTCCCTAAGTATCAGCAACTTAACTGACATAAATGCATAATTAATGACACGGACCACTGGGAGCAGCATCGAGAAGCAACTTTCAGTCAGTTTTCTATAAACTTTCCTCAGTTAGCATCTAAGGTGTAGCCCAGGGAATAAGTATGTCCTGAATTGAGCCTTAAATCAGTGTCTAATAAGCAATGGAACATTCAAGCAGATTTTCCCCTAATGAGTAGTTAAGTGGCAGAGGAGGAGAGGCCAAGGAGTCATCCCAGAGTTCTAAGCACATAAAGAGGAAGAGATAACAAAGATGTAGGTAAGAAAAGAGGACATTGTAACTGGTAGCTGCATATGAGCAAGGGAGCTTCATTCAGTTGGGACCATTCAGGGTTCAAGTATGAAAAAGGTATGAAGGCTACCGAAAAATAAAGAAATGGAGCATGGAGAAAGAAAGGGTTAAGAGTTAACAGTCAGTAGAAAGGGAGCCTGCAAATGAGAGAATAGCTTCATGCAGACTTTGGCCCAACTCTGTCTACAAATATTTTTGCAAATAATGTTTCTCTTAATAAAATGACATATTTTGTTTTGAACTTTGGAATTCCATTGCGACTTGGCACTAAATTATAGGCCTAGCAATCCTAAATCTCCTATGTCCTCAATATCTAGAAACAAGCAGGAACTGTTTCTCAGAAATTAAACAGGACTTGTGTGAATGTGCTTTAAAAAAAAAAAATCAATGAATTCAGGGGAATGAAAATACACGTTAGAAATAAAAATGTGGTTATCTCAGCTATACTTAAGAAAATTATCAAATGTAAGTGATCCTTTTTTGCTAGATCTTATAAAATATGTGATACTTAAGTACATGGAAGTTTTAAAGTTAGCTGCTTATATTATACAAAGATATTTTTGGCTCTTTAAAGGTTATTTTCCTATATTAAGAAAAGCTTTCTTATATTAAAAACTTTTATTGTGACTCAGGTTTTGTGTCTATGTACAGGCACACATACATAGGAGGTGTTTTTCTTTGCACATTTGTTTTGCACAGCTAAAATAATGAGGTTAAATAATGCCCAGGTATGCAGGTCAATTGACCTTTTTAATAGCTTAAGGAAAGCATTTGACAAATGGACAAAAGAAATCACATTGTATTTCTTTATATCTCTCCATTCCTCTTACCCTTCCCCAACCCTCTACTAAAGAATGTGTCTTATTTAGTCAGGAAATCTTATGTAATTTTTTTTGGAAAGTCCATAGGAAAAGCAAGATGAAACTCTCAGGCAGACAACATAAAGCAGCTCCCATATCTGCTAGAAAGGTCACTGATTTTCAGAATATATTGTTGAAATAATTTTTATTTTCAATACTTATAGTCTTTCCACTCAGAGGACTTTATTTGTCTTGAATGTGGAAAAGGCATCTGGTTCAGGTCAGTAAGGACTGTTGTATGTTAAGTTTTACTCTAGAAAATTTGGTTTTAGCTTTGATGACACCTAGCGTCAGTGGAATGCAATGAATGCTTAATACTTCGGCTTTATAATGTTTGGGCATTTCTCTTGAACATCCTCAAACTTTCATCCTTGAAAATGCAAGCCTATTTTCTGTTTGAAATGAAGAGAAAGGTAATTGATAGTCAGATAAACCAGGCAGTTTTTGTCTGAAGAGCCAATCAAGTTTCTCTTTGTACTCAGTAGGGACTAAAGGAAGCTTAAAGATAATGACATTGTCTTCATATGAAGAAGAAATTTTTTACTAGTGGAAAATTAGAAGTAAATCTACCAAATTCTGTTTGTAAATTTTAAAGACCACCACAAAAGACCTTGAAAAAAGTGAGATGACTGCAAGATTACTGTCGGTTATTGAAAGTACTACAGTTTTATTTTTTCCACTTTGTAACTGCCCAAGGGCTTCCCCAACCAGGTATATATAAGAAAACCATAACATGAACTAGGCTCTTTCTATTCACAAAATAAATATTAAACTAACATAAGCAATTCTGAAGGAAGACAGTGGTAGGTTTTCAGATGGTTTCTTAAAAATTACATGTAAAAGGATACTAGATATTATGTTTTGGATGTTTTTTAAGTATCTATGAAAATTATTTTTTCCTAAACTATTTGATAATTGATTACTTTTGACCTCAGTTATTTTGGGGCATAATCCTTTTACTGCTCTATAAAGAAGTTCTAATTCTACCTATATGAATTGGTATTTTCCCATATGCCAAACACACACACATAAATTTTCCTTTTCTCATTTCAGGTCATATAATTCAGTTAGTGAAATATTTCACTCTTCTGTAAGTTTAAGAAAAATTCCTAAGCAGTGATCCAACTTTGGGTCACTATTTTAGTAAAATGAAGATAGTCTCTAGACTTTTTTTTTTTTTTTTAATGATACCTGACTTCACTACCATATGTGCAGCACAACAGTGACATCTTAAGGCCAAGTAACCAGAGCTCCTTTACCCAGAGAAAGAACTTGAATTGGGATCTGATTTCAAAGAAATCCCATTATATTATCAAGTCGTTTTCAAATTTACAATATTCGACTGGTAGAGAAAGTGCTTCTTTATGACTTCTTTTGCAGTCTTTGTGAATCTTTTATGTGCAATAGTAAACATTGACATTTTACATAGACATATTGTATATTAATGCATGCATTTCACTGCATAGTTTATTGACACTCCCCTTGTAAAGCTTTTATGGAAGAACCAACAAGCCACAGCAGTATAGCAAAAGAGGCTTAATCTTTATAAATTGGGGCCTTTTCTGTCTCTTTGCTAGCCTAGGTGGCTGTATACAAATTCGGGTGGGAGGGGGCAGGAAACACCTCTTAACATTTAAGGTTTTCTACTTGGGTGTACTCTAGCCAATTCAAAACAAATTGCTTACTTTAATAATACAATTTTACCATTTTATAAAAAAAATTAAATCACAACATGTTTAACTGAAATGGCTGTATTGTAATTAATATTTTGAGATAATTGTGATTTTGAGCTTAAATTATATATAAAAAATTGTCATTTTTGTATGTGTTAAAAAGACTACTATATCACAATTAAAAGTACTTTTTAGTTGAACTACATATTGATGTAAATAAAACTGAATGAAGACATATTTACTACTTTATTAACATAGATCGTGAATGTACTTACTGGTTTTTTTGCAGTATGAGACCATAACAACCTTGAAAGCTGCTTCATTTTATGTGCAAAGAAGTCCTATGAAACTATATTTTAAATTTACTGAACCAGTGAAATTAATTACTTTGTCAGTTAATTTGCAAATGCAAGCTGTATTCTCAAGTTTTATTTTATGTATTGACACTAATTGGTAAAGGTGTACAATGTGATTAGAATGCATTTTGAAGATGCTTTCTGTACAGATACAAAATACAGGGACTAAAATAATGCTGTGCAGTGTATAGCAGAGCCATTTTTCGGCTTTGGTGTACTCAACTTTTTCAGTATTTAAAAAAGTGTTTTGAATAACATAAAAGTCTCCTTATTGTATAAATAATAAAATGTCACCTTATTGTAAAGTGTCTTTTGTTTACTATCAAAGCAGACCTCGTAGTCAGCAACAGAGTTGTAATAAGAAAAAGACATGTTTTTGTTTTTATATTTTTTTGAGATGGAGTTTCACTGTCACCCAAGGCTGGAGTACAGTGGCGCGATCTCGGCACTCTGTCACCCTCCACCTCCTGGGTTCAAGTGATTCTCCTGCCTCAGCCTCCCAAGATGCTGGGATTACAGGCACATGCACCATGCCCGGGTAGTTTTGTTCTGTTTTGTTTTGTTTTTTGTATTTTTAGTAGAGATGGGGTTTCACTATGTTAGCCAGGCTGGTCTTGAACTCCTGACCTCAAGTGATCTGTCCGCCTCAGCCTCCCGAAGTGTTGGGATTACAGGCGTGAGCCACCAAGGCCAGCTGAAAAGGCATGTTTTTTAAAACAAAAACATAAACATTGTAATCAATATTTGAAAAATGTAACTTTTATTCTGAACATGTAGTATTTATCTTTATTAGCAATTTTTTTCATAATATAAGCATGCCTCAATCATCCAAAAGCTATCTATCTATCTATATAAATTGATATACATGCTACTGAATTGACTTCTTAATAGAATCATATGGTGTTATAATGACTAATCAACCTATTTCTGATAATTTTGGTGTAAACAAAAATGATATTTAATTTTTATTAAATCAAGTTTATCTATATCAAATTCCCTTTTAGAAAAATAGTGCAAGTTTAGTCTTACCAAGATTGCAAGTAAATTTTAAAATTATGGTGCTGTAAATAAAAAGGTTTTAAGTTGAAATGTGTACTGAGATTAGTCACATCACAAAAGTCCTATCATGGGTAATGAAAAGTCTTACTTTTAATATATTTTTGTTTCCTTTTTCTTTTGACATGTGGCCCAAGATGAGGTCTTATTTTTTAAATGCCGAAGAACAGCATTCAACAAAATTCGATTTAATTTTATATCTAACAAAAACATAGAAACTGGCTACTCATATTCAAGTCAATTGGTCACATTGTATGGAATACAAAAAGAAATGAGAAAAAAAACCAGTTCTACAAAAATGCTTTGTTATTATAATACTAAACCACATTAAACAAAAATTCACTTTTGAAGAAATTGCTATAAGAAAATGAAAGTTAGTAGGATAAATCCTATGCAAAACATTTAGAACAAATGTATGAACACTTTGTGGTTATCACCATTACAAATGTATACAACACCTTACAAAAATCTTAAATAAAAATGTAAAAATATTTACTGGCAGTGAATATGGCCCAGGCTAATTATACCAACGGGTAGGTGATACTGGGAAACTACAAGATCAATTATAGCAATCATTTTTTAAGATGATACTAAAACAAATGTTATATCCTCCTTAGAATTAACCAGGGTTAATAATACATGACAAGGGTTATAAAGCAACTCCATGTTAAGTAGGAATTCGGTCTCTCAAATATTCAAGTATAGCAGCTGTTCCTTTGATTAATATGGCTGCTCGAGGAACTCGGAATGGATTTCCATCCAGAAGTAATGTTCTAAACAAAAGAGAGAAACTGAGAATGTAAACATTTTCCATTAACAAGGTTTTTCATCTAATTTCATTTGCAATTTTATAAATAAGATTTGTGTATTTTTTTTTTCTATTTGCCCCTTTTTATTTTCATTTCTTTTTTTTGAGACAGAGTCTCGCTCTGTTGCCCAGCCTGAAGTGCAGAGGTGCAATCTCAGCTCACCGCAACCTCCACTTCCCAGGTTCAAGCAATTCTCATGCCTCAGCCTCCCGGGTAGCTGGGATTACAGGTGTGTGCCACCACACCCAGCTGATTTTTGTAATTTTAGTAGTGAGGGGGTTTCACCATGTTGGCCAGGCTGGTCTCAAACTCCTGGCCTCAAGTAATCCGCTCACCTCAGCCTCCCAAAGTGCTGAGATTACAGGCATGAACCATCATGCTTGGGCTATTTGCCCCTTTTCAAATCTGAGCATTTAAACATTAGAATTATAACTAATTAATAACCCAAAACATATTAATTGAATACTTACTTTGTGAAAGGTACTGAGCCAAGTAATTTATATTCACTAACTCTTAACAATCCTACTCTCTCAACAATCCTATGATGTAAGTGCCATTAATAGTTCTATTTTAATAGATGAGGAAATACAAATTTAGGGAAGTAAGAAATATTGTCTAAGATCAAACAGCTACTAAATGGTGGAGTTGTGATTTGAACCACCCTTTTATCCAGCCCTCTCAATCTTATTAAATGACTATATACTAAATGATCAAGTAAGATTTAAACAAACATCAGCAAGAGTCATCCAAGCCAAGGACTGTAATGTAACCAATGTATCACCACCACTGCTCCACCCCTTGCCTCCCCAAAACATTAACACATTCTGCTCTCTCCCTCCTTTGAGCAGATATACATATATAAATCTATTTACATGATCTGAGAGTTCAACTTAAGATTTAAAAGCTTGTTTTGTTTCATTATATAATAAAATATCTTCAGTTAAGAGAGGCTTTTATATTACTTTTTAAGTTAAGTGTTTATATAAATAAAAATCAAAGGACTCACACCATATTGTTGATCTAAATTATATCTTCAAATATTTCTGTTTCTTGGGAATTCTTTTAAAGACTTATTTTCTTAATTTCTAGAAAAAAGTTGATTACAGTTGATCCTCATTATTTGTGGGTGCTGTATTTGCAAACTTGCCTACTCACTAAAGTTTGTAACCCCCAAATCAATATGTGTGGCACTTCCGAGATCATTCATAAACATGCAGGGAGGAACAAAAAATTGGAGTCACCCCACGGGCATGTTCCCAAGTGAGGTTGAACAAGGTGATGCTTTGTCTTCTTGTTTCAGCTCTTATACTGTAAACAGGTCCTTTTTGATGGTTCATTTAGTGCCACACTTCAAATTTTCATACCTTTGTTGGTGTTTTCACCGTGTTAAATGGTCACCAAGTGTAATGCTAAAGTACTGTCTAGTCTTCCTAAGGACAAATGGGATTATGAAAAAAATACATGTGTCAGATAAGCTTTGTTCAGGCATGAATTATAGTGCTGTTGGCCATGATTTCAATGTTAATGACATGACAATAATATTAAATGAAGTATCTTGCTACAGAAACACATATGTAACAAAGTTATATATTGATTGGTTGCTGAAAATGTTGTGACTAGACTCTTGCAAGAACCTAATCCCTGTATTTCCCTGCAATAGGTCAGTATTCACTAACAGGGTGTTCAGAGTGTCTATAGAACATAACTGCCACAAAGAATAAGAATCAACTGTATTTGTCTCCTATAACTTACTAATATGAGGTACTACAGCAGATACCAGTGTTGCCCCAGTGAAGGAAAATATACCGAATCATTAATATGCAGTTTTCAGCAATTAAATTACTCCTGACTATTCTGCTTAACCACTTGGTTTTCTGTTGATATCTCAAACCTCCTTTATATTCACTTAATAAGCACTTACTGCGTGTTTACTATGTTTTAGGCACTGGGACAACTCTTTTCCAAAGAAAGACCCAAAAATCGTATAAATAAGTCCACATGAAGCATGACGGGAAATCAGGTTAGGGACTAATTCTGCTTGGAGGACAGGGAAGGCTTTCAAAGGTGACATTCAATAGGCCAATTATTGATGAAAACAGGGTAAAAGTACCTGATGCTGAGGGAACAGCAGATGTAAAGAGTGAGAAAGACTATGCTGGGCTCGAAATAGAATGGTGGTAATCTGCAATCAATTTCAAAAAAACCCTGTATTCAAAGCTAAAGAGTTAATATTTCCCTGACATTTTCATGCAGTAGAGATTCAGGTTATAAACATACACAGTGATAAGCAAAGTGCCATTAGAAACAATTAGTTATTATATATACATATATACCATATAAGCAAAACTAAAAATATACATTTGGTAAAATTTGAAAAGCAGAATTGGTACTCTGGGTTTTGTTACTTGTTACTTTTAACAGGATATTAAATCTGTTACTTTAACTTCTTGCAAATTTATCTCAAAAAGAAAAATCACTTCAATAAATCAACAAAATAAATGAAATAAGCAGTAGAATGGTGTAGTTACCTTAAGTTCACACAATTTCCGAGCTCTGGTGGAATTTGTAAAAGGTCATTATTTTGAAGGTCCAACGTGGTCAGATTTTCCATCATCTTCATTTTCTGAGGGTCCACAGATCCAACCTGATTATTACTAATCAGAATTGTTTCAAGTGTGAAGATACGATATAGAACTTCAGGTAGCATTTTAAACCTATTAACATATGAACAGAACACCTAAATATACTGGAATCAGACATCAAAACATTCCTTAAAACAGCTTATCTTAAATTTGACATGACAGTTTTTTCTTTAGTTTATGTTATTCTGTAATTGGCATTAAGTCCTTTATTTGAATTTTACAAAAAATAAAGAGAAAGGGCTAATTTTGAAAACCTTGAAATACATGTTAAGCAGACAAACTTGTAACACTTACTATTTATTGTATAAAATCAGCAAAAGTTCAGAGTAAATTTTCCCATATTTCTCTGTTCACATTCAAGAGAAGAGGAAATCTTCTCTAAATGTATCCACGTAGGTATTCTTCCTTTCACTTTTACTTCTTATGAAACATAATCACTCCCAATATATTAAGTAAAATTTGAGATTTATATTTTGCTTTGACTGAAGCTTCCAAAATGAGTACACTTTGGGTTCTTAAAAAGACAGCAAATTAGCATAGACTGCTGGCTTTCTTGTCCAAGCAACCCTGAAGATGCCACAAGATATGGGAAGGCTAACAGCTCTCAAATCTATACTTGCAATTAACACAAAAATGGCTCAGGACCCCGCAGGGGAGAAAGGCTAGCACAGTTTTAGCATAAGGTAAACTGCAGCCTTGACTAGAAAATACAAGAATGGGTCGGAAAGGAGAGCTTTGGCCTTTTCATTTCCGCATACCGTCCCCTTCCTTTGCTGCCTTGATGAAAAAAAGCAACAGTGAAGTGTAAACTCAAAGCAGTGCTGAAGTTCCAGTGAGACTAGAGAAGCAATAGCCAAGAGTACAGATGGACCAAATGACCCCTTAGTAGGCTCTTCTCTTCCCTCCCTGCAACCCATGAACAAGATAATTATCTGATAACACAGAAATTTAGGCTAGCTTTTGGCACTTCCCCAAAGATATCACTTGCAAGGCAACTGTTAGCTCAATTGACAACACAATATAAAACTGATAGCTCAATTCACAAGTAAAACTTAGGAGAGATCTGAGAAGTGGACATATTTTAAAACAATGACAATAATGGTGCAATCTATATACTAGGAAGCACAAGTAATGGAGCAGACAGAAGAAAATTTTAAATAAGCAATATTTTAACATCACTATGCATTAGCTTCTTCATCTATAAATGAGGAATAATAATAGTACTAAACATATACACTTGTTATAAGGATTAAATGAATATATTTGAAGACCTTAGGACATTATCTGGGTTACATTAAATATTAGCTGTTAATATTTTATTTTTTAAATTTTATTTATTTATTTTTTGAGACAGTCTTGCTCTGTCGCTCAGGCTGGAGTGCAGTGACACAATCTCAGATCACTGCAACCTCCACCTCCTGGGGTTCAAGCGATTCTCCTGCCTCAGCCTCCCGAGTAGCTGGGTTTACAGGCCACCACCACGCCTCGCTACTTTTTGTATTTTTAGTAGAGATGGAGTTTCACCATGTCGGCCAGGCCGGTCTCAAACTCCTGACCTCAGGTGATCCGCCCACCTTGGCCTTCCAAAGTGCTGGGATTACAGGTGTCAGTCACTGCACCTGGCCAGTTATTCATATTTTAATTAAATTGTCTTTAGAATCCATTTTCATCATAAGAAACAATGTGACATAGTTGTTAAGAGCCCAACTTCTGGAGCCAAACCACCTGGACTCAAATCTCAGCTGTATAATTAACTATTTATGCATACCTTAGATGAGTTACTTAGCTTCTAATCCTTGATTTTTAAATGAACACAGTAACAGAACCCACCATGTAGGGTTCTTGTAAGCATGAGCTATTACATGTGAAGTACTTAGTACAGCACCAGCAGAATAAGCTCTTCTCAATAAATGTTACTCTTAATTATCTGCAGTATCTTGATAGTGTTTGCAGAATAAAATCTAAGTTTCGTTGAGCATAAAAAGCTCAAGGTCTGGCTACTGCTTACTTGCCAACCTTTATCTGTTCCTTCTATTCCTCTACCTGCTTGTTTGATTGTCCAAAGCACACTGAACTTCTTGAAGTTTCCCAAACATCCCATATGTTCTCACATCTTTGTGCCTTGGCATACACTATTTGCTCTAACTAGAATGCTCTCTACCTGAATGGCTGGCAAATGTCTATTTTTCAAACCTCGGTTTCAATGCTATCTCCTCTACCTTGAAGTAATCTCAGAAGACATTTTCCCCTGCACTATGCTTCCATTAGAGCAACTGTAATTATTTATTTGAATATTTGTCTTTCTAGGCTACAGGTTTCTCAAAATGGTAAAAAGAAACAAAAAATATGTTAGACATCAACTATGAGAATTCTAAGAAAATAATATTTTTAACTCTAAGAAGAACTAACTGAAAATAAAATCTGGATATTGAAATAAAGTAGAAGGGGCCTTTTTGTTTATTTGGCTTTTAGTTGTTTTCTCCAATGAGAAAGATCTACATATTTCCACAGAATAACAATTAGAATTGTCTGTTCTGTCTCTTACCTATTAAAGGAAAGATTGATCGTTTGTAGTCTTACCAGTGATTCCATTTCTTCGGGCAAAGAATTTAAAAAATTGTTCCTAAATTGGAAATCAAAACAGATGATTCACAAAGTTTGAAAAATTTTACAAATTTAATTTATAATTAAAAGTTGAGCAGGAAAAAAAATATGTAGATCAGTTTGTCAGTCCTTGATCTGACTTTATTAAGGCTGAGTTCTGAGAATTCTGAATCAGTCACCTACTGCAGTTATTCGATTAGTATGCCAAATCCTAATAATATCAATATGCAACCAATTGATAATGCAATGAATTCTTTATAGGTTTAATAGTGATTACGTGGTAAACATTGTAAACTAACTCCTTCAAAGTGGGGTCTTTAATATTTCCCCCAAGTCTATAATACCACATAAAATAAATATTTTATTGGTGTTAATACATATGATACAGACATGAAATTCTACTCTAAGAGGAATTTAAAAATTATTTTAAAAATGAACCAGGAAGTAAAGAGTTCTATTAAGAGATTTGGAGTTTTCTTCTCCATAGGTATAAGGCAAATCTATTCCTAAGTTTAGAATTTAAATCTACACAATGACTATTTTTTTTTTAGCTCTTACAATGAAACATGGCAATAAAGAAAATCTTATTTACTTTTGGAATGATCTGGGAGCAATGTTAGAAGAAAAGTTAACAAAAAGATAAAAGGATTTTAAAGCCAATATAACTACTAATAATGAAAATACCTGTGAGAAAATTATTCCCAACTAGATGACTACCTATTACAAATAAATACTTTTCTCTAACCTATTTCTTTGTGTTCAGAAGTCAAGCCTAATATGTAAAAGTCATACTTTCTACAGTACAATCTATATTCTTTTTCTATATCTATATTCTCTGTACTTTTCTCCAGTTATTGTCTGCATTAAGTTGTGTTAAATAACCCACTCAGCTGGTTTTATGCTATTTACTTTCAGAAAAGAAACAATGTGAAGAAAATACTTTCCATGTGTTATTTGTAATTTTGCTTAGAATGGGTTAATATTTTCAGTAATTTTGTCTTATCACATAACTTGTAAATTGCTTACAAATGATAAATGTCTGATTACAGTATTCTTCCTAAATTCGTTCTTGGGTTTCCTAAACACTATTTTAGGATTCTCCTAAACTATTGTTAATAAATAAAGGCCAGTTTCCATACATACCTAGGAAAATATGAGGCAAAAGGAATAAGTTAGGCAAAACTCAAAGACAAGTTACAACTTTTTAAAAAGTCAAGCAATAGTATCAATAAATACCTGAGATCTAAAAAAGTCAATTTTTGAAGCATACATAACTCCAAGGATATAAAGGAAAGTTTATTAAAACTGAGATTGACATCAGAAACCATTTCCTTCAGTTCTACCATCCTGAAACAAAAATAATTTTTAAATGTTAGCACTTGAATTCACTGTCAGAACTTCAAAACTGTAAGCAGATCAAAGGAGGAAATTCCTATATTTAACTTCTGCTAATTATGACTTTTTGTACCTTTTACTTTTTCACAGGAACATTAATGAGTTTGGATATGTAACTAATAAAAATAATTTTTTAAAAAAGGCTCACTCTTATCTGTCCAAAAGTTTCTATTTGGCTTTAGATGTACATTAAAGTTTCACTTAAAAAACTATTTATTTTGCATTTAAACCAACTATGGCACGAAGGAGAAAAATCAAATCTAGAAAATTTTTATACTTTATTCTGTTAATAACTTGAATCAATAAGACAAACTGTTACACAGACATCTGTAACACAGTAGTTTTCTACTACAAAAGTGGTGTATCACCACTAAGGAGCTTTAGTTTAAAACTTAAAGAGGAAGAATTAAACATTTGTAAGTAAGCCTAATCAAGGTTTATAGTTTTAATCCTGTTATTAATATGATTTACTAACAAATGAAAGTTGGCTGGGTGCAGTGGCTCACACCTGTAATCTCATCACTTTAGGAGGCTGAGGCAGGTGGATTACTTGAGGTCAGGAGTTCAAGACCAGCCTGGCCAACATGGTGAAACTCCACCTCTACTAAAAACACAAAAAATTAGCCAGGCATGGTGGCAGGCACCTGTAATCCCAGCTACTCAGGAGGTTGAGGCAAGAGAATTGCTTGAGCCTGGGAGGCGGAGGTTATAGTGAGCTGAGATCACGCTACTATACTCCAGCCTGGGCAACAAGAGAAAAACTCTGTCTCAAAAACAAAAGAAAAGAAAACCAAATGAAAGTTGTACAACTTAGTCTATATCACATTAGCAAAGAAAAAAAAAAGAAAGGATATAAAATGCTGTGCTGAAAAAGATGTAGTGAAAGAAAGTGAGTTTCAATGTGTAACTGATAAAACTTTTTTTGATATATCAAGAGTCAAACTCTGACTTAATAATTTTTCTGGAAATCTGGCCTAGAAAAACAATGTTTCCTTTATTGTCATAATCAACCTTATAGTATATAGTGAAATTACATTTTTAAAGTATTGTTTATAAACAGAAAAATACTTATGACAAATAAATCAGTCAAGATACAAATTATGGCCAAGCACGGTGGCTCACACCTGTAATGCTAGCACTTTGGGAGGCCAAGGCAAGTGGATCAGTTGAGCTCAAGAGTTTGAGACTAGCCTGGGCAACATGGCAAAACCTGGTCTCTACAAAAATTAGCAGGCTGCGGTGGCATATGCCTGTAGTCCCAGCCACTAGGGAGGCTGAGGTGGGAGGATCACTTTAGCCTGAGAGGTTAAGGCTGCACTGAGCCGTGATTGTGCCAGTGAACTCCAGTCAGGGCAGTGAGATCCTGTCTCAAAAAAAAAAAAAAAAAAAAAGATATATATTGCATGTATGACTCCAAATGGAGAATAGCTTGAAATAAAATACGCAGTATGCCACAAAGTTAACAGAGTAAATCAGTGATGAAACTACAACTGATATATTCCTTTATCCCAAAATTTTATGAATATGTATTATTTTTATAATCTTTGGTGAAAAGTATGAATTGTTAATTAAAATTTTTTTACAAAGGGTAAGTGGTTTGGGAACTTTCTAGAGAAAAGCATGGCTTTTTTAAAGCAACATGTCCCCGTAATAAGGCATGTCTTGATTATTTTCTTGACATTCTAAGTTGCTCAAAATGTGATACAATAGCTGTGTCAACAGAATGACATTGTTTTGCAAAAGAAGAGTCAGATAGATAAAATGAGGCAGTAAATAATAACTAATGTCTCTTA
Organism: Macaca mulatta; assembly: GCF_049350105.2. NCBI lineage: Eukaryota > Metazoa > Chordata > Mammalia > Primates > Cercopithecidae > Macaca > Macaca mulatta. The sequence continues at coordinate 170,478,803 of NC_133406.1, read as the reverse complement.
AGTCTATCTTTATTCCCAATTAACTTATTTATTCCAGGACCCCCCCAAAAGCAAACCTGTCCTATCTGAGAGCAAATCTAAATGCTCGATTCTATCAAATATCCTCTCAGTCCTTTAAAACAAGAGAGAACGAGAAGACAGACTAGAGATCCCTTCTGCCATGGACTATCTTAAATTTGTCATCTTTTAAGATCTATATTCCCTAAACTATGCTCTGTGAAATAGAAAGCAAATTATAGTTTGTCTCATTTTTTAAAAGTTTTAAACATCTAAAAAAATTATGATAGTCAGATGAAAGTCATTCAACTTCCTCAATTCATCACATCACTCTCCTCCACGACATCACCTTTTTTTTTCCTTTTAAGTATTTACTTGCATAAAAGCATTAGGCTCTAGCTGAATGCTTTGTGTGGATTATGTCATTTAGTTTAATTCTTATAAATAGGCACCATTATTATCCCTATTTCACAGGTGAGAAAACTAAGAACAGCTAGTTAACCTGTCCAAAAACTACACAGCAGGTCTGGCATATGGTATAAGCAATTGACTCTATTGCCCAAGTTCCTTATCAGTATCCTATCCTGTCTCACACTGGGTTGTTTTAACTGCTAGATTATCTGTCAGCTTTCTTTGGGTATATAGTTTACTGCTAGATAACAAATGTTTTTTAAAGTTCAACAATATACTAAATTAATTGTTTCTCATAATCTAAAGATTTTGCTATAATTAACAACAAAAATGTATTAAACAGTACAAAGTATAAAGCAAATGACTGCATGTGAAGAATCCTTTTCTAGGAGAAAAATATTAACAGGCTTCAGTTAATTTTGCTTTTCTTATCAGTGGAAAAATTCTAGGCTTTATTAACATAAAGCCCCAAATGGAAATTCCTATTAATCCATATGGACCTGATGTTAGACAGTCTTTTAATACTTTTCCCTAATACTTCATTTCATTGTATGGCGCTATATATATATATATTCCCTATATTTCATTATATGGGAAAAATAACAATGTTTTTAATAATTCTTATACCCATTTTCCAAGTTTAAATATAAAAGAAAAAGAAACAAAACTTTGTAAAACCTCTATACCTCTCAGAACAAATGATAAAATTGTGTGAGTAAATATTTAATGACATTTTGCTAAATCCCTCTAATATTAATAATGTAAAAATTTTTACATATAGTTTTAAATTTAAAAACCAATAAAAATAATTTTGATTGCAATCAAGATGGAAAAACAACAGAATGAGTCACAACCTATAGACATGACATCATAAATAGTTCTTACCTTTTTGGAATTTCACATAGTTGATTCTTACTGAAGTTAATAGAAGTGATGATGTTGCTTTTTACTGCATTAAACACCTCATCAGGAATCAAAGTTGCTTGTTTATCACTAAATGAAAAATGGTTTTAAAAAACGAACCATTCTTAGCAGTCAAAAAAGATAGGATTATTACTCTTCATTTTTAAAGGTATTTAAAGATTTTATGAAATTTTTCAAAGCCATTGATTATAAAATTTTGTAATAAATGCCACATAATCTACCAAGCCATAAAAGGTTCACTGTTAAGAATTCAGACAACATATTGTGTTAGAACATATTGTGCCACATTTTCTGGGCATTCATATACTCAATGTGAACAAAAATAGATATTTATCTTCGGAGTCTAAGATATCTACAAGTCATATAGTAAATGGAGCCCATTCCTTTACCTCTAAGTAGAATTAAGTCTATAATTTTAAAACCTAGTTGTTGCCCCATCTTAAAAATCTATAAAAGGAGTTTTCTGTCAAATTTGTTTGGGTATATAATTTCTGCAAGATAATAATTATTTTTAAAAGTTCAACATTATACTAAAATAAAATTAGTCTAATAAGTTTAAAATTAGTCTTAGTTTAGTAACCTAAACCAATTTCTCTCTCCTTTAGTATGTGACAAGGTAGACAGAGCAGAGGACTGAGATTAAACTATTCCTATTTCTACCATTAATGAGCTTTGTAACTTACCTCCCCTGTATCTCAGTTCTGTGACATTAGAATCTGAAGGACTATTTATTGTTATTTATGCCACATGTTTTCAAATGTAAATATAAATAAATTTCCATTTTATTAAAATTTTCAGTAACGTT